>NC_135881.1:62438840-65189722 GCF_964194155.1 Cetorhinus maximus | reverse complement strand
TCCTGGAATCTCAAGCCAATCTTGTAATTAATTTATTAAATTATTATTTTTTTTTTACAATGTTTTGTTTTCTTTTTGAAGATTTAGTTCGTTGCTACTTAGCTGTGGTGGTCTATGAACATCTCTTTCAGGATAGTAAGCTGTTTAAATGGAACTAGGCTCATATAAGAGACAGTAAAACAGTGAGTGTCAATTGGCTCCAGAATGAAACATTTTTTTCACAGCATACTGTTGAGTAATTCATTCTTGTCACAAAAGAGCTATCAAATCACCCTGGACTTTGGCCATGTTTACGATGCACATGTAAGAAGCTTATATTAAATTCTAGGTATTTGTGTAAAGTGGCTTATGCTTCCACACATAGATTTGTCTATTTTCAAAATCTTTGCAATGAACAGATAAAGTGCATAAAGATTAACATTGCAACTGATCATCCTAGCTTGTTCCTTCCTAACTCTTAGTGACCAGTTATTTTGGACCATGCTTGGGAAAAGGCCTCTAGATTGTCTCAGCCAGAATTGGTGTGGGGAGCAGAAGAGTTCAGGAGAAAAAGGAAAGAAAATGAAAAATAGCATCTTTTTATATAAATTAAAATCTTGCGTATGTTACATTGGAGCACATTAAATCCCACTATGGCAATTGCTGGAATTTAAATTCAATTAATAAATCTGGAATTAAAAGCTAGTTTAATTGTCACCATGAAACCATTGTTGATTGTCGTAAAAACCCACCTGGTTCGCTAATTCCTTTACGGAAGGAAATCTGCCATCCTTACCTGGTTTGGCCTACATGTGACCCCAGACCCACAGCAATGTGGCTGACTCTGAAATGGCCTAGCAAGCCACTTGGCTGTATGAAACCTCTACAAAGTCAAAAAGGAATGAAACTGGATGGACCACCAGGCGTTGATCTAGGCAGCAGAAATGACAATGGCACACGCAGCCTTGTTGACCCTTACTTATATCTGGGGACGTGCCAAAATTGGGAGAGCTGTCTCACAGACTAGTCAAGCAGCAGCCTGTCATAGTCATATTCAAGGAATCATACCTTATAGACAATGTCCCAGACTCCACCATCACCATCACCAACCTGGGTATGTCCTGTCCCAGTGACAGGACAGACCCCACCAGAGGTGCGACACAGTGGTAAACAGTCAGGAGGGAGTTACCCTGGGAGTACTCATCATTGATTCTGGATCCCGTGAAATCTCATGGCATCAGGTCAAAAATGGGAAAGGAAACCTCCTGCTGATTACCACATACGCCCCCCACTCCAAGCTGATGAATCAGTGCTCCTCCATGTCAAACACCACTTGGAGGAAGCACTGAGGATGGCAAGGGCGCAGAATGTACTCTAGGTGGGAGACTTCAATCTCCATCATCAAGAGTGGCTCTGTAGTACCACCACAGACAGAATTGGCCGAGTCCTAAAGGACGTGGCTGCTAGACTGGTTCTGCGGCAGGTGGTGAGGGAACCAACAAGAGGGAAAAACATACTTGACATTGCCCTCACCAGTGTACCTGTTGCAGAAGCATCTGTCCATGACAGCATTGGTAGGAGTGACCACCACACAGTTATTGTGAAAACAAAATCCCGTCCTCACATTGAGGATACCCTCCATCGTGTTGTGTGGCACTACCACCGTGCTAAATGGGATAGATTTCGAACAGATGTAGCAACTCGAGACTGGGTAACCACAAGGTGCTGTGGGCCATCAGCAGCAGCAGAATTGTGCTTAATCACAACCCTGTAACCTCATGACCTGGCATATCCCCCACTCTATCATTACCATCAAGCTGTGCGATCAACCCTGGTTCAATGAAGGGTGCAGGAAGGCATACCAGGAGCAGCACCAGGCAAACTTATAAATGAGGTGTCAACCTAGTGAAGCTACAACACAGGACTACTTGCACACCAAACAGCGCAAGCAACATGTGATAGACAGAGCTAAGCGATCCCGCAACCAACGGATCAGATCTAAGCTCTGCAGTCCTGCTACATTCATTCGTGAATGGTGGTGGACAATTAAACAACTCACTGGAGGAGGAGGCTCCACAAATATCCCCATCCCCAATGCTGGGGGAGTCCAGCACATCAGTGCAAAAGAGAAAGCTGAAGCATTTGCAGCCATCTTCAGCCAGAAGTGCCGAGTGGATGATCCATCTCGGCCTCCTCCTGAGGTCCCCAACATCATGGATGCCAGTCTTCAGTCAATTCGATTCACTCCATGTGATACCAAGAAACAGCTGAAGGCACTGGATACTGCAAAGGCAATGGCCCTGACAATATTCCGGCAATAGTACTGAAGACTTGTGCTCTAGAACTTGCAGTGCCCTTAGTCAAGCTGTTCTAGTACAGCTACAACACTGGCATCTACCCGGCAATGTGGAAAATTGCCCAGGTACGTCCTATCCACAAAAAGCAGGACAAATCCAAACCAGCCAATTACCTCCCCATCAGCCTGCTCTCAATCATCAGCTAAGTGTCATCGACAGAGCTGTCAAGCAGCACTTATTCAGCAATAACCTGCTCACTGATGCTCAGTTTGGGTTCCATCAGCTCCTGACCTCATGATAGCCTTGGTGCAAACTCTGACAAAAGAGCTGAACTCAAGAGCTGAGGTGAGAGTGACAGCCCTTGACATCAAGGCAACATTTGACCAGAGTGTGGCATCAAGAAGCCCTAGCAAAACTGGAGTCAATGGGAATCAGGGGGAAAACTCTCCACTGGTTGGAGTCATACCTAGCACAAAGGAAGACAGTTGTGGTTGTTGGAGGTCGATCACTTCAGTCCTGGGACATTGCAGCAGGAGTTCCTCGGGTAGTATCCGAGGCCCAACCATCTTCAGCTGCTTCATCAATTACCTTCCCCTCGTCATAAGGTCAGAAGTGGGGATGTTTACGGATGATTGCAGAATATTCAGCACCATTCGCAACTCCTCAGATACTGAAGCAGTTCATGTCCAAATGCAGCAAGACCTGGACAATATCCAGGCTTGGGCTGACAAATGCTAAGTAACATACATGTCACACAAGTGCCAGACAATGACCATCTCCAATAAGAGAATCTAACAATCTCCTCTTGACATTCAATGGTATTACCATTGCTGAAACCCTACTATCAATATCCTGGGGGGTTACTATCGACCAGAAGCTGAACTGGACTAGCCCCACTGGGGCTACAAGAACAGGTCAGAGGCTGGGAATTCTGCAGAGAGTAACTCACCTCCTGACTCCCCAAAGCCTGTCCACCATCTACAAGGCAGAAGTCAGGAGTGTGATGGAGTACTCTCCACTTGCCTGGATGAGTGCAACTCCATCAAAACGAAGCTCAACACCATCCAGGACAAAGCAGCCCAATTGATTGGCCCTCCATCGATCATCTTCAACATTCACTCACTGCACTACCGACACACAGTGGCAGCAGTGTGTACCATCTACAGATGCACTGTAGCAACAGGCCAAGGCTCCTTTGGCAGCACCTTCCAAACCTGCGATCTCTACCAGCTAGAAGGACAAGGGCAGCAGTTATATGGCATCACCACCACCTATATGTCCCACTTCAAGTCACTCACCACCCTGACTTGGAAATATATTACCATTCCTTCACTGCCTTCCTAACAGCACTGTAAGTGTACCTACAACCTATGGACTGCAACGTTTCAAGAAAGCAGCTCACCACCACCTTCTCAAGGGCAGATGAGGATGGGCAATAAATGCTGGTCCAGCCAGTGACATACACATCCCGTGAACAAATTTTGAAAAAAAATCTGCCCTTAGCTCACAAAATTTAAGCATTATGGTTTTCTACTTTGCTTCAGCAAACACTGCCTGTTGAATTAATAATATTGATGTTACAATCTCGTTAGGGACCAATGATGTTCATTTTAAAACACAAAGAAGTTCGAAATTGCATTTATTCACTAAAGGAAGCCGCAAGATTTCACGATTTAAAACCAAAGCATTTTTACTATACTAAAGCCAAACAAAGCAAGAACTAAATATTATCTTAAGTAACCACCTGTACTCTAACACCTAGAATCAACATAAGTTAAACATGAATTAACAGGCAAATTGCAGTTGATTATAAATTGCACTTTAAATGACAAGATATAGCGCAGATCTAACAAATTCGCTCAACAGTCTACTCAACATATAGGTAATCAAACTCAGCCACAAAGTCTTCAAAACTTGTCTTCCTTACGAAGAATTTCAGCTCCTCCTTCTCTGATGTAGACTAATCCTCAGCTGACAGCAGCACACAACCAACCCAAGTTCCATGGGCATGGTCTTCACGAAAAATGGCATAAATTTTCAGAGCCTCCTCAACTCTGCTTGTGAAGGCCTGTTTGGCATAGATCCACTAATGTTATCTTCAAGTAACAAAAACAGCTGCAGCAACAATCTCTTTGCTTATTCTCAGTTTCTGGATCTAGCCTCTGTCTTCTTCAGCTTGCCTGTATTGCACCACTGGACTCATCAACTTCATCTAATGAGCTTGGATGGTTCTGTGTCCCTTTATATAGCCTTAACCAGTTACAGTCTTTTTTCCTTTCTTTCAAATTTTAAAATTAGCTCATAAGACCATAAGACGTAGGAGCAGAAGAAGGCCATTCGGCCCATCAAGGCTTTTCTGCCATTCAATGAGATCGTGGCTGACCTGATAATCCTCAATTCCACTTTCCTGCCTTTTCCCCATAACCTTTGATTCCCTTACTGACTAAAAATATCTCTGTTTCAGCCTTGAATATACTTAACGACCCAGCCTCTATAGCCCTCTGTGGTAAAGAATTCCACAGATTAACTATCCTCTGAGAGAAGAAATTCCTCCTCATCTCTGTCTTAAATGGGTGACCCCTTACTCTGAGATTATGCCCTTTGGTCCTAGACTCCCACAAGGGAAAGCAACCTCTCAGCATCTACCCTGTCAAGCCCCCTAAGAATCTTATATGTTTCAATAAGGTCGCCTCTCATTCTTCTAAACTCCAATGAGTACAGGCCCGACCTACTCAACCTCTCCTCATAAGAAAATCCCTCCATACCTGGGATCAACCTAGTGAACCTTCTTTGGACTGCCTTCAATGCCGGTACATCTTTCCATAGATGAAGGGACCAAGATTGTTCAGAGTTTTCTAGGTGTGGTCTAACTAGTGCCTTGTATAGTTTTAGCAAGACTTCCCTATTTTTAGACTCCATTCCCTTTGAAATAAAGGCCAACATTCCATTTGCCTTCCCTATTACCTGTTGAACTTGTATGCTAGGACTCAAATCCCTCTGTGCTGCAGGTTTCTGCAGTCTTTCTCCATTTAAATAATATTCAGCTCTTCTATTCTTCCTGCCAAAATGCATAACCTCACATTTTCCCACATTATATTCCATCTGCCAAGGTTTTGCCCACTTACTTAACCTGTCTATATCCCTCTGTAGACTCCTTGTGTCATCCTCACCTCTTGCCTTCCCACCTATTTTTGTGTCATCCGCAAACTTGGTGATGGTACGTTCACTACCCTCATCCAAGTCATTAATATATATTGTGAATAATTATGGCCCCAGCACTGATCCCTGTGGCACTCCACTAGTTACAAGTTGCCATCCTGAAAATGCCCCCCTTATCCCAACTCTCTTCATCTATTAGTTTGCCAAATCTCTATCCATGCTAATATACTACCTCCATTACCATGGGCTCTTATCTTATTAAGTAGCTTTATGTGCCATTTTCTCTCATGAGTTTGAATTTTTGATTTATTTTTTCTTCTTCCAATTTGATTAGCTTCATTTCTTTTTCTATTTCAAGCTGCTTCATCTACAACTGAGCTCTAGCCCACTCGAGCTGCATTCTACCTGGTTCAGGCTTTTTTTTACTCTAATCCCAAATGCTGTGCTATTGCCTCAAATATTTCTGCTTTTTTCTCTTTCTACTCTATCAAAACCTCTTAATCTTGAAAACCTCTTATTAAGTCACCTGTTGCAAGGAGAACTGTCCTAACATTTCCAGCCTTTCCTCACAATTGAGGTCCCTCATCCCTGGTAAGATCTTGGTAAACCTCCCTCTGTATCCATTCTAAGATTTTCACATCTGTCCTGAAGCGTCGTGCCCAGGATTGTCCACAGTACTCCAGCTGAGGTAGCCATCGCTTTGATTTTGTTTTCACTCCAGCTTTCTCATACTGCCACAGTAGGGCTCAGGTTTGTGCCTTGGTGTCATTTAACATGAGGAAGAGAAGATGGAAATGAGAAAATGTTGGAAAGCTTGGCTAGCTCAGCTATTCATGCGTTCATGAAATTACTCCATATGTTTGTGCCCCAGTGGTCTCTGTGTTATTTTTAAGACAAAGGTTGTAAATGTCATTTTCTGATAACATTTCTTATGTACGTCACTTCCCCCGTAAGTTTTCAGTCTGTCAACTTTCTTTATCCTCATTAGCTACATTTATTTTACTCCTTTCTAAATGGTTATGTTGCTTGGTGAATAATGTAAGTAGAATTACACAAATATTTCTCCCCAATCCCTTTTTATACTGTATTTCTGTCTCGAACCCAATTCCCATAATATTTCTATTGACTTAAAACTGCTTTCCATTTACTGTATATATTTTTAGAGGATGCACTGGATTGGACATTGGGACTTGAAATGTTTGGGCAGTTTCCATCCAGTTTTAGTGTGCGCACCACCAAACACTCTCTAATTCAGCATATACTGCAATTAAAATTAAATTGGCAATCTTGCTGAGGGTAACAAATGGCTCATGTGAGAAATGAGGGATGTAGTGGGGCTAGAATGCAATCCTGTTGCAGTAGAGATGGTTCAAGGGCTGAGGCACATTGTTGGCCAGAGAAAAGGAAGCTTTACTCTGTTTTTTACCCTCACCTGGGAGTGGCCAGTATTGTATCTAAAATGGGAAGTGTTTCAACTTAGGAGCAAAAAAAAATGCCCCTCATGGTAATTTAAGAAGAAACTGTTCAAAATTGTAAAAGATAACTTCTTTAGAGCATTGACTTATTTCCATAAATGAAGATTGTATTGATGGATCTTAATTATTTTATATATTGTTGCTTTCTAATCCTACAAGATATTTCTGGAACAAAAGAAGATGCTCAAAACTGGTCTCAACATTGCTCAATTTAAACAGCACATCCCTCTGATTGAAGAGGAAACCCATGAGTATTTTAAACGCTGGGGTGACAGTGGAGTTGAAAGTAAGTGCTGAGTGTTTGATCTTCACAACTGTACAAAAGGTCCTGAATTATCAATTTTGATTGATGAAGGCGTTTTGTAACTTTTTGGTTAAAATTTGAAGTCCATTGTTTATGGTATATAACATATGCAATTATTGGTTTACAATTTGCCAGGTACTGAAAGGAACCTGGGCCTGACCCATACACAGCTCAGTGAGTAAATGCAGCAATGAGCATGGCAGGTTCTGAAAGCCCTAGTTTTGTTTCAAGGTCTGTATTTCATCTGATGATCTTAACCATATGGAAGTGTGCGTGAAGTGGAGTGGAAAATCAGCCAGGGCTTCTATCCCTATTTACTACCTATCAGAGGCTTAAACCAAGCAACATGGACTCTGGATGCAAGGATAAATTGGGCTCAGCTGTGAGTGCTCAGATGGTCCCTCTTAGCCTGTCAGATTTTGCTGTCCACTCATGAAGATTGGACACTTGGATGAGCACCAGAGGATTACATGTGTCTACTAAAACAGCACTATGCATAAATTACTGTTTTTTAAATGTAATGGGAGATAATAAGAGGCAGTAAAACCTAAGAATTCTCATAGAAAAACTTTCCCCTTTTCATTCCTACTCGAGTAGTTTAAAATATAACTCAACATGTCACTCGCACTTTATAAGCAGAATTTTTAAGTCATGAAGACTAATGACCTGATTTTATTTCTATTTAAATGAATAGGTTTTGAGTGGGTTAAAATCTGACCCTTTTAAATGTTTGTAGACACCTGGTTTAACACTGATTATTCCTAATGAGCCAGGTTTTGAAAAGAATAGTAAGAAACAATTTTAAATTTGAAAAATCCATGGGATTTTGCTTACTTTTTTATTCACTGTAGTAATTTAGCACCTGAAAATATCTCTTTTTTTCTAAGGGAGAAAGCTTGGCCATACATTTTAAATAATGTATCTTTTTCCTCCCGCAAGTACACTAACTCCTACTGGAGTGCAGCTGCACTGCTACTAGAGGCCCTGTGGTAGCTATTTTGAGTCTGGGCAATGTGTCCAAAGATATTCAGCTATGCAGTTTATTATGACAAAACATAATCCTGTTCTCGCCCAGCATCCAGACATGTACTTCTCAGTGGACTTGATAGTAATGATTTGGAGGATAACAGAATTACCTGGAAAAACTCAGCAGGTCTGGCAGCATCGGCGGAGAAGAAAAGAGTCGACGTTTCGAGTCCTCATGACCCTTCAACAGAACTTCTGTTGAAGGGTCATGAGGACTCGAAACGTCGACTCTTTTCTTCTCCGCCGATGCTGCCAGACCTGCTGAGTTTTTCCAGGTAATTCTGTTTTTGTTTTGGATTTCCAGCATCCGCAGTAGTTTTTTGTTTTTATGATTTGGAGAATTCTGGCTGATCTTCGAAAATGGCCACCATGAAAGTGCAACAGTGCCACCAAATGGCCAGAGGTCTGCAGTGCCTTAACAGACAAGCAAATGTTCATTGATATTCCTTCTTCTCCTTGAGCTCTCTGTCATAAGGCAGGTATGATCCACAGTGCCATGACCCCAACCACGGATAGGGCAAGGAGATAGATCCCAAATCTATCCCAGCCAGAATGAGGATTGAACCCTATGCTGTTGGCGCCAGTCTGATCCACACCCGCCATTCAGCCAACTGGACCCCCAAGGAGTCCAAGTTGCTTTGGCAACATACACTTTAATATGCATGTTGTAGCCTGGATTTATGGATAGTGATGATAGAGGCTCCAATTTCTTTCCATCACATGGCTGACCAGGAATCTCTGCCATTCATACCACTTACCATTAGCGTATTTTGGAAGGATTTACAACTTGATATCTGTTTGGCTTGCGTTATGAAAGTGCCTTCCTTGACCATCAAATCCTGGAGTGGGACATGGACCCGGAGCTTCTGACTCATAGGCAGGGATGCTACCCACTGTGCCACAAGACCTCCATTGATCAATATTGTGAAATATTTATGGCTTGATGTTTTCATAAAGAACAAAGAAGTTGTGACATGTGTAACAAAATTAAGGGGAGACGGTGGCATAGTGGTATTGTCACTGGGCTAGTATTCCAGAGACCCATGGTAATGCTCTGGGGACCCGGGTTTGAATCCCACCATGGCAGATGGTGAAATTTGAATTCAATAACTAATTAAAAGTCTGATGATGATCACAAAACTGTTGCTGATGGTCGCAAAAACCCATCTGGTTCACTAATGCCCTTTAGGGAAGGAAATCTGCCATCCTTACCTGGTCTGGCCTACATGTGACTCCAAACCCACAGCGATGTGGTTGACTCTTAAATGCTCTCTGAACAAGGGCAGTTGGGGATGGGCAATGAATGCTGGCCTAGCCAGCGACACCCACATCCCATGAATGAATATAAAA
Organism: Cetorhinus maximus; assembly: GCF_964194155.1. Lineage (NCBI taxonomy): Eukaryota > Metazoa > Chordata > Chondrichthyes > Lamniformes > Cetorhinidae > Cetorhinus > Cetorhinus maximus. Next base: position 65,180,132 of record NC_135881.1, on the reverse strand, counting down.
AAAGGAAATGCATTCCATATGCAACACTTTGAATATATTATTAACTGCTCTTTCATGGCATTGCTTACTATGAATTGGAAGTTTTATAAGAACAGCTGCTGTGCTAATATTTTTACCTTAAATACTTAATTATTGACATTGGTACTAGCTCTGGAAAGAGAGTCTTGGGTAAGGCAGGGTTGTGTAAACACTGGAAAGGAAGTTTCTGGATACACAAGGGGAGAACCTGGGATTTGGGCTCACTAGGAATGGAAGGTGGGAGTACTGGCAGTGCTGTCTAGATGTTTGTGAGGATAAAGTAAATCCTGGGATTTTTAATGGGGGGAGGGGAGAGAAGTCTCATGCCAATGTGCCCGGATGTTCCAGCATGGGGGGATGATTCCGGCGAACAGGGCTTGTAATGAGATGCTAAAGTGTTGAAATTAGGTTCCTGACGCAGCGGCGGGAAACGTGACCAGCCATTGACGGGTGGAGCGGATGATTGCAAACTGATTTCTTGAAGGCATGAAACTGATTTTTGGCCTTCCTGCCATATTGTGCCTCTCCTGCCCATCATGATGCCTGACATTAACAGGGCCGGAAAATTCTGGCCAATGTCTTTACTAAATATAAAGCTCCATAAATGCAAATTTCTTCAAATCCTCAATGGTTCATAGATTACATAATTTACAAGTTTTATATTTAAAAACTCCCAAAAAAACTCCCTAAGCCTCAAAATGGTTGAGGTTTTTTAAACCAGATTTTCAACTGTAATAAAACAGCGAATGACTAAAATGGGAATATATTTCCAATGAAAAATCTTTGCTTTCATTTCTAATCATGACTGAAGGAACCTCAATCATGGGTGCAGCTGATTGTACATCTTGCCTGTCATTGTTAATAAATTTACACTAGTGAGAACAATTGCCTGAAATTAATACATTTACATAAATGATATCAGTTGCCTGTAATGAAGCTTTGAGAATTCAATTTCTGTTGTGCTTGATGTCTGTATGGAAAATGCAGTGAAAGTCTTAAATCTTCGCATGATGAGCTATAAACCTACGCTGATGAGAAGATTGCAAAACTTCCCAGTGTGCAAACCTCATGTTCAGAATGCATAAATGGGTTTGAAGCTCTGACCAGCTGTTCGGAGATAAAAATGTTCAGTTCAAGCTTCGGTTTTTGAAACAGGCTGGTGCCATAAGCCCTTGAAAATCACAATAGACAATTCAATGGACAAATATAATCAATTGTAGAAATATGTAACTGTTGAACTGTTAAATTTTATTTAAATTTTATTTTAGTAACTCAAATTTCACTTGCTGAGAAAATGGTGCATGAAAAGCTTTTTTCAAAAAACCTTTTGAGCGATTCTGTTGGTTCATCAGTAAACAATGACAGCAAAATTGTTACATGCAGTGTTCCCATTGTCAAATGTTGACTGATGAGGTTTACATAGGTTGAAAACAAAAACAGAATTACCTGGAAAAACTCAGCAGGTCTGGCAGCATTGGTGGAGAAGAAATCAGTTTCTCCACCGATGCTGCCAGACCTGCTGAATTTTTCCAGGTAATTCTGTTTTTGTTTTGGATTTCCAGCATCCGCAGTAGCTTTTAGCTTTGTTTTTTAAATAGGTTGATAATGGTTGACGTAGATCTTCTAGGAAGTAAGATTTGTGGATTTGTGAAGATTTGTAAGATTAGTTCATATGTGCCATATGCAAGATCTTTAATGTATATAAATATCGAGCACTCCAGCCTGCCCATTGAGTGTCATACCTGAAAATAGCAAAAGAAACCAAGACTTTCATTGGATAGTTGAGCCTAAAAGTTGCTAACCCCTGAGTGAATTCATTCAATTCAAGAGCAGTTAAATTCTGACCTCCTCCAGTATTTATTTAAGACTTATTGGACAATGTGGTTGACTCTTAGCTGCCGTCATCATAGGCCTAGCAAACAACTTAGTTCAAGGACAATTAGGAATGGACAACATACAGTACAATAATATGTTATACATTATGAGACATAACATGATCCTTATACAATAGCTTAACAAGCAACTTTGCATATGTAATACCATGGAAGAACTGACTGTTTATAATACAATCCCTAATGCTTCTAGAGGAGAAGTTGGTGCTGTGGTGATTTGCCTGCTGTATATTGGGTGATTTACATGATCTAAAAGCTCTGACATTAATTAAACCTTGCCATAGATTTAAAATAAAATCCACCCAGAGAACCTGTACAACTGTCTTTGGTACTTTGCACTGTAGACGGCATACAGTGATTTAATTTGTATTGCTTCTTTACCATAACTTTCTTCCTTTACAATGACTTCCTGCCAGCCTAGCAACTTGAACTCCACTGAAGCTTGGCAGGCTAGCAATGACAAATACCAAAGTTAAAAATTGTCTTATAAAGAGCAGGTTGGATCAGCTGTAATTGAACTGCTTTGTTGGGTTTTTCCCAAGTGATTTATTTAGGAATTCGCCTTAACAATGCGAGAACTTCTTCATGAATACCTGTTTCTGTCCAAAGTAGCTGGTACACTTAAGAAGACCAAAGTAGCTGGTACACTTAAGAAGACATTGTAAACAGCAACTTTTTAATTGACAGGAATGGAAATCTGTTATGCCTATTTAGCTGACTTAAATGTGGATGACATAAGTTGTAGGGCCCCTGTATGTCTCAATGCAGCTGATAGTTAATTGTATTCTATTTAGATGCTAGGATTCAAATAGTTGCTTTTTAAAGAGTCCCGCCATTTGTGAGGGGGGAGGGGGGGTGGGTTACGTTCCCACAAATTCTTGCAAAGAGGAAAATTGCAAATGCGAAGATACTCTATAGTGGGAGTGAATTAGATAGGTTCCAGCCATCCCAAAATTTGACCTTTTAAAAGGAACAGAAGCAGTAAAAGCTATGTTCCTGAGCATAGTAAATTTAAGACAATTTTACTGGAGAAATTGTTTAACAGTGCAATAAAGTAAGAACAATGTAAAAATTGTCACACGGAGGCAATAAAAACTATGTTTCTGTGCAGTAAAGTTTGTCACAATACAAACTACAGTACAGTACAATACTTGAGAGTGAAGGTAGAGAGAGTGGGTGAAATGGTTGATGTAGCGATAATGTGGATGAAAAGAATGATGTTATTTTTGACTGCTTCGCCTTTTGATTTTCAATTTTGTAAAGTTCTTGGTAAGGAGCAAAGCAGTGTCAGTTGCTCCACAGAAGGCGATGTTTCAGATTTTCAGCTGATGTTATGAGATCTACTATCATCTTGGTTGTAAAATGAGCCCCCTTAGACTCTTCTTCCTGCTACTCCTGTTTACTTCCATTTAATTTCATCAGTTCAACCAATTCTTCTGTACAGAGTTACATACGAATGTATGAGTTAGGAGCCAGAGTAGGCCATTCGGCCCTTTGAGTCTGCTCTGCCATTTAATAAGATCATGCCTGATTTGACTGTAATCTCCTGTCTACCCTGATAACCCTTCACCCCCTTGTTTATCAAGAATCTATCTACCTCTGCCTTGAAAACATTCAAAGACTCTGCTTCCACTGCCTTCTGAGGAAGAGGATTCCAAAGACTCACGAACCCCGGAGAGAAAAAATTTCTTCTCATCTCTGTCTTAAATGGGTGCCCCCTTATTTTTAAACGGTGACACCTAGATCTAGCATCTAGCTCCCACAAGAGGAAACATCTTCCCCACATCCACCCTGTCAAGACCCTTCAGGATCATATATGTTTCAATTAAGTCGCCTCATACTCTTCTAAACTCCAGCGGATACAAGCCTAGCCTGTCCAACCTTTCCTCATAAGACAACCTGCCCATTCCTGGTATTAGTTTAATAAACCTTCTCTATACAGTATTGGTCTCCTTATTAATGGAAGGATGTAAATGCATTAGAAGCGTTTCACAGTACTCTAGATGTTGTCTCACCAGTGCCCTGTACAACTGAAGCATAACCTCCCTACTTTTATTTTCAATTCTCCTCAAAATAAACAATAACATTCTATTAGCTTTCCTAATTATTTGCATATTAGCCTTTTGTGATTCATGCACTAGGACACCCAGATCCCTCTGCATCTCAAAGCTCTGCAATCTCTCACCATTTGGATAATAAGCTTCTTTTTATTCTTCCTGCCAAAACGGACAATTTCCCATTTTCCCATATTATATTCCATTTGCAAGACCACTCGCTTAAGCTATCTATGTCCTCCTTATGTCCTCTGTACAACTTATTTTCCTATCTATCTTTGTATCATCAGCAAATTTAGCAACCATACCATCTGCCCCTTCATCCAAATCATTTATATAAATTGTAAAAAGTTGAGGCCCCAGCACTGATCCTTGTGGCACGTCACTTGTCTCATCCTGCCAACCAGAAAATAAGCCATTTATGCTTACCCTCTGCTTCCTGTTAGCCAGCCAATCTTCTATCCATGCCAATATATTACCCCCTACACCATGAGCTTTTATTTTCCGCATTAACCTTTGATGGGACACTTTGTTAAATGCCTCCTGGGAATCTAAGTACAGTACATTCACCCTTTATCCACAGCACATGTGACTCCTTCAAAGAACTCCAATAAATTGGTTAAATGTGATTTCCCATTCACAAGTTCCTCTTGATGAGATTGAAGCAACTCCTCTACTTCATCTGTGGTCAGGTCTTCAAATCCCTCCCCTCCAACTAGCTTTGCCAAGTTAACAATCCTGGCCACCTCAGCTTCCACATTGGGGAACCCTATGAAATCATTCACAGCCTCAGGGCAAACTTTTTTCCAACAGGCATTTATGGCTGAAGCTCTAAGTTCATCCCAAGAGTCCTTAATATGCTTATTGCTATGAAGATGTTGAATTCCTTCCAACAATCACGGACTGTGGTGGAAGGGTCTGCTTCCAGAAGATGAAGGATGTGGCTGAAACTTCGTTGGGTGTAATAAGCCTTGAATGACGCAATGACTCCCGGTCCTTTGGTTGGATAAGCGAGGTCATATTTGGGGGTAAAAACAAAATGTCAACATCTGGATGGTTCTCAGTGAGAGAGTGTGGATGCCCAGGTGCATTATCGAGGATTAGTAGGAGCTTGAAAGACAGGTTCTTTTCCCTCAGATAAGCCCTGACCTCTGGCAGAAAGCAATTCTCAAACCAGTCTTCAGATACGACTGTTGTAACCCAGGCATTGTTGTTAACCTTCCAAAACACTGGCAGGTAACATTTATTTTTCCCTTTGAAAGCTCGAGGGTTTTCTGACCTATAAACCAGCAATAGTTTCCACTTAAAACCAGCCACATTAGCACATAACAGAAGTGTCAACCTGTCCTTTGCTGCTTTAAACTCAGGAGCTGTCTTTTCTTCTTTTGAAATGTAGGCCCTACCTGGCATTTTCTTCCAGAACAGGCCACATTTCATCTGCGTTGAAGACCTGCTTTGCCTGGTATCCTCTCTCCTCAGTGTATTCCGCAGCACCATGGGGAAACTCTCCTGCAGCTGCATGGTCAGCAGAAGCAGCCTCCCCTTCAACTTCACATTCTGCAGTCCAAAACGTTTGTTAAAGATCAAACCATCCTGTACTGGCTGAGAATCTTTTGGAAGGTGATGGAGGGGCATCTTCTGCACCACCTTCATGTCATTATTATCACCGGTGACATCAGCACTACCCTCTGTACTACTTTTTATGTGCTGGTACAATTCAGGTGCCTTATTTCTAATGATTGGACCATTAACTGGGGTCCTCCTTTGATGCTGGTGCTCTATCCACACGTTGAGTAACTTCTCCATTTCCTTTTAAGTGTGGATCTCTCCTGCTTACAAAAGTTATCTTGGGCAGTACGAGTACCAGAAACACTAACGCTGGCCCTTATTTTTTCTTCAGACTGCTTAATGTACCTGATTGTGGATCCATTGACAGAGTATCCTCTGGCCAACATGGTAGCACTTACACCATTTTTCAGCCTAAGTAAGATTGTGACTTTTGTGCAAGTATCATCACTTTCCTGGGACGTTTGCTGCTTGATTCTAACTCATTTTAGTAAAGTGCTGCACTGTACTGCAAAATACCGGCTGGGAGTTATTATATCCTGTAAATCACAGCAAACCACGTGCAATTAGAGACGGCACATGTGCAGTGTGCACTTTCTGCAGGGGAAATATGCCACAGAAACCTTGTTTTTTATGGCTTCTACATGCTGGCTTTTCTTTATTTCAGGACCAATATCTGTTCAGGTAATAACTTTTAATGCTTAAATTGTGGATGGGCGAAGATTTGTGGCTGTTGTGTGTACAAGCACTTGTGCGCGGGTAAACAAATTCATGAAAGAAATCTCGAACGGTGGGAGTTTACTGTAGTGCATATGAAATTTTCACGATGAGGTTTGTACACTGTTGATCCTTAAAAGGTAGCGGTTAAAATTGCAAGCTTTCAGGATTCTGAATTCTTCCATTACTAATAAGGATTTCGACTGGCTTTCATCATGGGAGGAATTAAATCTAGAAGAACTTAATGTGTTTGTACTTAATATTGGATATGTAATTTCCTTGCATAAAATGTTCAAATGCATTTCATTATTTAATGTCTCTTTAATTTAATTACTCTCCAATTTATTCATTTTCAGATTTGTTTGTGGCTTTGTCTGAACTGATCATTTTAACAGCCAGCCGTTGCTTACATGGTAAAGAGATTCGAAACCAGCTTAACGAGAAGGTTGCACAGCTCTATGCTGACCTTGATGGTGGATTTACCCATGCTGCTTGGCTTCTTCCTGGTTGGCTACCTCTTCCCAGTTTTAGGTAATGAATAGTGGGTAAAATGGCAAATCATTCATCTCAGCTAACACCAGGACCAAGTAGAATCATTCTTTGGATTGGGATACTATTGAGAAAAATTCATTTAGCATTCCCATGTTTTTGATATTAATGTTCCTTGTGCACGATATGTGCGTTTGGAGTTTACTATTCTTGTTCTTAAAATCTATTTATACTAGTAAATCTCCTGCATTCTTTATGGCAAACCAAAGGATTATGCTGTTTTATAAGAACAAAAACATTAAACCCTGCAGAATATAATCTGTTAGGCTGGTATATAATGTTTTTAGACTATTTGTTGTTTTGATTAAACATTCTTGAAATGACTGCTTTAATCAGTTATAGGTCAGGTGGTAGATCAGAGCTCTGTTTTGTGTATGGCTGTCAATTAAGATGCATCCATTCTGGGTTCAGTATTTTGTGATTCTTTCATGGGACGTGGACATTGCTGGCTAGGCCAGCATTTATTACCCATCTCTAATTGCCCTTGAGAAGGTGGTGGTGAGCTGCCTTCTTGAACCGCTGCAGTTCATGTGGCGTAGGTACACCCAATGCTGTTAGGGAGGGAGTTCCAGGATTTTGACCCACCAACAGTGAAGGAATGGTGATACATTTCCAAGTCAGGATGGTGAGTGGCCTGGAGGGGAAATTGCAGGTGGTGGTGTTCCCATGTGTCTTCTGTCCTTCTAGATGGTAGTGATCGTGGGTTTGGAAGGTGCTGTCTTAGGAGCCTTGATGAGTTGCTGCAGTGCATTTTGTAGATGATACACACTGCTGCCACTGTGCTTTGCTGGTGGAGGAAGTGAATGTTTGTGGATGTGGTGCCAATCAAGCAGACTGCTTTGTCCTGGTGTGTTGAGCACGACCATGAAGGAATTTAAAACAATGATGATAATTTCAAAAATATGGTGTTGTTCAAACAGGAACAGTAGGTCTTTGAGCATAGGAATAATGGGTGAAGAGGATTTGGTGTGAGTTAGGACGCTTAGGAGTTTTGAACAGCCTTAAGTTTACAGAAGGTAGAATGTGCCTGGATGAGTGCAGCTCCAACACATGTGAAGCTTGACACTATCCAGGACAAAACAGCCCACTTGATTGCCCCCCACCCCATCCACCACCTTCAACATCCACTTCCTTGACCACCAGCGCACAGTGGCAGCAGTGTGTACGTCTACAAGATGCACTGCAGGAATTCACCAAGTCTCCTTTGACAGCATAATTCCAAACCCATGACCTGTACCACCTAGAAGGACAAGGGCAGCGGATGCATGGGAACACCACCACCTGCACGTCCCCTCCAAGCCACACATCATCCTGACTTGGAAATATATCACTGTTCCTACACTGTCGCTCGGTCAAAATCCTGGAACTCCTAACAGCACTGTGGGTATACCTACACCATAGGGACTGCAGTGGTTTAAGAAGGCAGCTCACCACTACCTTCTCAAGGGTAATTAGGGATGGGTAATAAATGCTGGCTCAGCCAGCAATGACCACATCCTTGAAATGAAAAAAAAAACAGGTAGGCCAACCAGGAGTATGTTGGAACAGTCATCTTTTGAGCTAAGAAAGGCATGATATGAGGGTTTTAGCTGCAGAGTAGCTGAGGCAGGGATGGATTCGGGCGATGTTAGGGAGTTGGAAATAGGTGGTCTTAGTGATGTTGTGTGTATGTGGTTGGAAGCCCATCTCTAGGTCGAGCATGTCACCAAGATTATGAATCGTCTGGTTCAGCTGGACAGTTGCCGGAGAGAGTGATGGAGTCAGTAGCGAGGGAAGAGTTTGTGGCAGAGACCAAAGACAATGGCTTTGACCTTCCCAACATTTAACTGAAGGAAATTTCTGTTTCTTCAGTACTGGTTGGCAAACAAGCAGCAACAATTTGGAGACAGTGGAGGAGTCAAGAGAGATGGTAGTGACGTGGAGCAGGGTGTTACCAGCATAGCCTTGGAAAATAACACTTTTAATTGATGTTGCCAAGGGGAAGCATGTGGTTGAGAAGTCGGAGGGGGTCAAGGATAGTATCGTGGGAGACACCAGAGATAACATTTTGGGAGTGGGAAGAGAAGGCGTTGAAGCTGATACCCTGGCTATGATTTCGATAGCTAAAAATGGAACCAGATAGATGCAATCCCACCCAGCTGGACAACAGTTAAAAGGCATTGGAGGAGGATGATGTGGTCAGCTGTGTCAAAGGGTGCAAACAGCTCAAGAAGGACAAGGAGGGCTAGTTTAGCTTGTAGTAAATGGCTTGGAATTAGCAAGGGTTATTGTGGGAGTGGGAAACAGTATCGCCCACAGTCTGAAGTAAAGAAACATATGACCTAAGACTAGGGTCAGTTGTGAAGTGGACAGAGACCTATGTAGAAGCAAGCATGGAGTTCGCTGATTGCTTGGGCTATACTCTGTATATATGTACATAATTAAGTGTTATTGATAAACACTTAATATTCCACCATACATACTCAGAGCCTCTTAGTAAGACCTGCTGAACATTCAACATACATGGTGGCAGCTAATGTAAAAATCCCAGAACCTCCAAGAAGCTGGAGCAGATATTCAAAAGTTGGAAAATTAAAGGAGCAGCCTTTTGACCTGGCTGAAAGCACCTGAAGTGAAGACACAGAGGGAGATTTCCTGAAAGAATCTCCATTGCAGAATTGGAAGCAGAAAGACAGAAGAAAAATCTCCACTGTGGAGCTTAGAACTCCACAAGATTTCATGGAGGTCCATTGTGAATGCCCACAGAGTGCAGAGTCAAAGGACCTAGTAGGGGTGAGCAAAAATTTAGTTCTAAGCCAGGACTAGTTTAAAAAGCTTCAGTGCTGTAAAAAAGTCAGAGCAGTGCATTTCCAAAATCACCATGGCCAGCCCGGGTTCAGAATTGGTGCCATACCACCTAGCGGCTGAGCTTGTTGTAAGGGAAAAAAAAAACAGAAGCTTTAAAAACCTGAATCCATGGTAAAACACCCAAAAATCCTCCAACATTGCAGGGAAGGCCCAGAATAGTTGATTGAGTAAATTGCTGCACAAAACTAAAGACAGAGAGGTCAGGACTACCATCCCAACAAGCGCCAGAAGACCCTGAAAAAATGGTTACTGCAGCGCCATCTTTAAAACCTGCACAGCATTTAAAGCTGTACTAACCTGAACTTTAAAGCAACCCTGGACAAAAAAAAATCGACATTACCAAACCAATTTGGACTGATCCAAGGGCCAGATCAAACACAAAATCGGGGACTTTGGCAGAAAAGATTAAGATACATGATAGCTTCAGGATTAGATAAAAAGACAGAAGCTGAACAAGTGAATACGCTACTTTATTTAGTAGATCTGATTAGCTGATGATATTATTGCGAGGCAAGGAATAAATTAATCCTCAGATAAATTTGATGAAGTTCTAAAATCATTCGATACATATTTTAATCTAAGAAGCAACAGAATTTTAGAGCGAAATTCAACAAACAGCCCAAAGAACTATTTGGCTCTTTTATAAATGAATTATACATATTGGCTGAAGGCTATGATTACGGTGACCTTAATTCAGAACTCCTAAGGGACAGAATTGTTGTCAGAGTAGCTTTCAGACATACTACAGGCCGATGAAATCTGACTCTAGGAAAGGCCATCCAAATAGTCAGACAGCCTGACATCTGCCAAAGCACTGATCCATTTTACGTGGTGAAAGCAAGAACAATGCCAACTGTGTAGCTAGTGAAACAACAAAGGGGCAGAGAGACTCCAGACCGAGGAAGGCAATACCTAAACAGACCACAAGAGGTTGGGTGACCATGTCAGCACTGTGGAGCTAAATGACCTCACAGGTGAGAGTGATGTCCAGCAACCTCGGTGTAGTATTTCAACTGCAGCTCCCTGGGACACTTCGGAAAGCTATGCAAAGCTAAGACACCCAGATGAGCAGAGGATCCCAAGACAATCCATGAGATTGAGGTACCACAACAGGAAGAGACCCAGCCGTGCTTCTTGAGTGAGTCGAGGATCCTGGATTCTCTTTTTGGCATGCAGACATCTCAGTAAATGGTCACCTCACCAACTTCAAATTGGACACGGGAGTCAGTGTTATGGTCCTCTCGAATAAGTAATCCGACTTCTAGTCATAGGCATGATCCTTGAATCACTAAGGTATGGCGACATGCAGATATTCGAAGTTAAATGCGTCATCCGATACCACACATTTTCTCTTGAGCAGAGATGCCTGTGTTGCCCTTAACCCTCTTATAATGGCAAGATAGCAAGACAACCTCTGTCGTCAACTATATGGAACTGCAAGTTCCCGAGAGGCCGACCAATAAAGAGACTCTTGGCTGGGACCTCAGCTCTGAATTATCTTCACTCTTCACAGAGCCGGTTTGTCCAATTACTTTCTAGGCAGTAGAAGCTCCTCTTTGGTTGAACAGCCAAACCTTCAGATACTGTACTTTGAGTGGAAGACAGCAGGAAAATGACCATCAACAGAAAAATGATTGCCAACCACAGGCTCCAATGGTTGTTATCACACTACCTGTAAACACCACAGCATAGACACTGCAACCTCCAACCAATGCACAAAGCTGCAAGATGATGCTGGAGCAGAGAACTAGGGACCATCAACTTGCCAGAGTATACCTCAGTGAGGCACGGAGACATACTTAAGAACAGTGTCACGAACTGCCAAACTGCAAGGTGAACCCACTGATGAGGAACATCCAAATGACAGGGAAGGACGCCTTCAACTCCCAGAAAGATCATGGTGGATCACATGGAAATAGAAAAACCAGGTCTGTACCACGCATGAACAGAGTGAACGCTCTCTCTGGAAAGAATGGGACAAGCCAGTGGTCCTCGAGCAGAGCAGATGGAGAGTTGACAAAGAGAAGTTCAACTTCAAGGTGTAGAAGAAGACAACCAAGGGCCAGAAACATAGGCTACAACTCAAACTCGAATCAGCAAAGGATGCCCAAATCAACAGAGCCTATCACTCCTCTGCATATGAACAATATCTGGAATAATTGTCAAGTCTCCAGACTGACTGAATTTATAAAGTCAGAGACTTGAGTGGGGAGAAAGAGTAGCACGATTGTAATGTAAATATTTTGGGTAAAGACTTAGGGGGGAACGTGTAGTAAAGGGTATCTGGCATAGCAAGGGTTAATGTGGGACAGGGAAACTATTGCCCACAGTGTGATGTAAAGAGACACATGATCTGAGACTATGATCACTTGTGCACTGGACAGAGACATATATAGAAGCAAGCATGGAGTTGCCTCATAATTTATGCATATATGTACTGTCATGATCCCCAGCTGAGGTTACCACTGGACAAGCCTGATTCCAGGGTGGAACCCAGCTTGATAGATCCTAACTTTTATTTGTTTGTTTAGATACGTGGAGAGGGGCTATTGAACAGAGTCACAGAGGTTAACTAATGAACTTTTAACAAAATCATAAAACATTTATTAAACAAGAAAAGATAACATTATATTATTCCTTCACCCACAGCTATACAGATATATACAGATTTGTAAAGATAACACAAGTTATCTTATATTCTAATGTTCTAATGTTCACAGTAAGTACAGCCCATGTAAATCAATAGGCAACCTGTGGTTGGGCACAACACACTGAAACCAAGTGACACATGCCACCCCAGACAGATGCTGTGATCTCTCCTCAACTCCCTCCAGACACTTGTCACACCATGAGCCAACCAGTCTCATTAAACTCCTTCACATGAATCTTCACTCTCCAAGAGCTCGCTTCGGAATCTTATCCCAAACCAACGCTTTCTCTCAGATGCCTTCCGCAAGGGTTCACCTCTAGGATTTTGAACTCTCCTTCCCTGTGCCACCACGTGCATTCAAGCTTTCTTCCATGCACTCTCTCTCTCTCACTGACTCAGTTGTCAACAGTACACCACTACTTCATATGCCCATAGCAAAGAGTTACAGACCTTCAGTTGTCTCTTTGGACCTTCTGGCCTCTTGAAAGCTGTTCTCGCTTTAAATCTGCTTTCTGCAGCTTTTGCCTCTTTAAATCTGAAGCTTGGACCCTTTCTTTCTGCCCTTCATTCTTAACTTCACTTAACAGGATCTTTTCCAGGTTCCTGTCCTTCCCTTTGGGTAGGAGGTCTTCTTGGGACTTTCTTATGTTCCACTCCCCTGAATTATGGGTATTTTCTTTAACTTGGGACTGGCTGTCTGTCCCCTTTGCTCCAGTCTCTCCTGGCAGCTGTCTTCAAAACCAACTGAACTCAACAGCTAGGCAACAGCCTAGTTTCTCGACTCTTGTTTGTTTAACTTAGCTGCAACAGTTGTAAAACCCTTATTAGAAATGCAGGCAGCATTTAAAGTGAAGCTAAAACTCAACTTGACCTTTCTTAACACACAGATACAGAAATACAAATCAAACTTAAACATTAAAGCTAAAACTCATTCCTAACACCCACAAATACAAATATAACTTACTTAAACCATCTCTATTTCATAACAGTACATAGTTATGTGATATCAATAAACACTTAATATTGAACCATACAAAATTCAGAACCTCTCCATGAGACCTACTGAACAGACAACATAGAAACATAGGAGGCCTTTTGTGACTTTGATGAGAGCTGTTTTGATACTCTGGCAGGGGCGGAAACTTGATTGGAGGGATTCGAGCATATGACTTTCAGGACAAAAAGGGCACGGATTTGGGCGACAACTCATTCTGGGACTTTGGAGAGGAAAGGGAAGTTGGAGATGGGGTGGTAGTTTGCAGGGACAGAGGATCCACAGTTTTTTTTTCAGGTGAGGGGTGATGGCGGCAGATTTGAAAGAGGGTACTTGAAGAAAAGGAGAGATTGTTTTTTAACAAATGATATGTTGTTTTAAAAGGAGAGGAAGTATAATATGTAAGTCAATAGCATTTTTGAGATAATATGATAAGAAACAGAATAAAAGAGTAAAGAAATTGTACAAGGAAATGATTCAGCTATGGACTACTTCATGCAATTTTGAGTGCTCCATTATAGAAGAACATGAAAGCTGTAGTTTGTGTATCACGTAGGGCCAGGTCCACATGTGTGCGCGCTGTCTCTTTGCTGAATAGGCTTACTCATGAAGAATGAACATTTAATTGAGGTATGTAGAGAAGATGGCCCCCAGCCTGAGAAACTGATCCCTGGTGACCTTCATGAAAGGTTAATGGAACTGCTGGTGTATGGGGTAAGGGGGAAATACTAAGTGCTAAAATAGTGTCGTGCTAGAACATATTTGGCCAAATACAGCTTGGGATGTTCTTGATTATAATTAGACTTGTGCACATTGATGTATGACTTCCCACCATGTTCTCAATGTTCTCTAATTAGAACTTACGTGTTCTTGTCAAATTAATTTCATCCACATCTTTTCAATCTCTTCAATCATTAAAACTTCCCTCTTTATTTCTGGATAGGCGACGGGATAAAGCACACCAGGAAATCAAGAATATTTTCTATAAGGTGATCCAGAAACGGAGGGAGTCAAGTGAGAAGGATAATGACATATTAGAGACCTTATTGGATGCTACTTACAAGTGAGTCTTCAGCTCTGAGTACTATGAATGTTTTTCTGCTTTCAAAAAGCTCACAGTTTATATAAGTGAATGAGGAGGAGATAATGTATTATTTCATGGGATGTGGGCGTTGCTGGCTAGGCCAGCATTTATTGCCCATCCGCAATTGCCCTTGAGATGCTGGTGGTGAGCTGTTGCCTTGAACTGCTGCAGTCCAAGTGTTGTAGGTACACCCACAGTGCTATTAGGGAGGGAGTTCCAGGATTTTAACTGGGCGACAGTAAAGGAACAGCGGTATATTTCCAAGTCAGGATTGTGTGTGGCTTGAAAGAGAACTTGAAGATGGTGGTGTTTCCATGCACCTGCTGCCCTTGTCCTTCTAGATGGGAAATCCCTGTAAATTTCTAATAATTAGCATTAAGTATAAAGAATTTTGCACTTAATCTTTTTAGTATTGAGAAGTGAAGCTAAAAACTTGGAATCTCAAAGTTAAATCTGAAATGCTATTCTCGTCCTGAATTAATGAAACCCTGTTCATGTTTGATATACACGTACTTCAACATCTCGGCTGGGATTGGGATTAAGATACATAGAAATTTTTAAAAGGAGATGAAATAATAGGTCCTGACAAATAATACTCAAATTAGTTTCAAGAACAATGCTGAAGTGTGTTGAAAGATATGTACTGCATATGTAAACAATGTGCTACATTTCTTAGTCACTATATTCGTGCAGTTTAGATTTTTGTTGCTTTCCTCCTATGTTAAAAACAGTGAATATGTTTTTGTGCTATTTGTACAATAGTCTGTAAGGATAATGATCTTTCAAAAGAGAATTAGATACCTACTTAAAGAATTTGTAGGGCTTTGGGTAGCAATTGGGAATTATGAGTGTTTTAAATAGTTCTTCAGGCACAGGCACGATGAGCTGAATAGCCTCTTTCTGCTCTCTATGTGGAAAGCAGCAGCTCTGCACCCATAATAACCTTTTACTAACTTTTCTTGATGACATGTGTTATATTTCAGTCATTTCTTGCTATATAACTACTATTTACTTTGTTTTATGTTTTTCGAGGGATGGTACCGGTCTGACTGACGATGAAATTGCAGGTTTGCTTATTGGTCTGCTGTTGGCAGGGCAACATACCTCCTCCACTACAAGTGCTTGGATGGGATTTTTCTTGGCTAAGGACAAAGAGCTGCAGGAACGTTGCTATGCAGAGCAAAAAGCTGTGTGTGGGGAGGACCTGCCACCTCTACAATACGATCAGGTACATGCCTGACTTAAACTGCAAAAAGTAGAAAGATTTGTAAGCTATGGTACAGAACTATGGACAGTTAAACCCAGTTATTGTGTACTTCTCATTTATGTTAAAATGTGAGCCTCTCTGTGGATTGGAATAGAATTTGTGCAGAGTGTGGAGAAAAGCCTGTCACACAAGGGTGGATCCACAGCTTCTGACTTTCTACCCATTTTTCGGAATCCCTGATCAAAGACTTTTGTTCCTTTCATGGGATGGTTTTACATATTTTATTCATTTGTTTTCCCATTTAAAGTTTTTTTTTGAGCCCTTCAAAGTGAAGGATGGACCAACTTTAGCTTTTTTAGTAGTCATTGTTTTTCAGATTTGCATTGTGCCCAACCTATAAGTATTTTCTGAGTGACGTGTCCCTAGTCTTTACCAGCATGTCTCTTTAACCTTAGAGCACCTCTGTGAATATTTCGATTTCCACTTTAGCACCAGTATCACTGGTGAATTCTGAGTCTTTTTATGCTTGTGGATTTGATGGGAGGAATTCATGGCAATAACATTAAATTGTCTACTTTTTTTGTTTGTCCATTGAACCATCACCTTGAATAGGTGGTAATTATTGTAGCAAGAAACTGAGCTGGCATTGCAGCTTGGGGGTGAGTCATCAGTGCTCTATAAAAGCAGACAGATTTGCAAACCGCAGGGAGTAGCGGGATGCACAGAGAGTAGACTATGGCGGAGTGTGATGTAGAGCCAGTGCAGAGTCAGGAGTTTGATTCATGTGGGAATTTGATGCAGGGGGGGTGCAGGAAGAGGAGTTCCTTTTTTCTGCCTCCAGTAGCTGTAGAAGACACATGTTTCACACCAGAAATAGGGGGTAACCTAGAGACAGTGGCAGGAGTTTGAAGAGGTGGAGAGGTGGATGAGTCTGTGGTTTCAGAGTATTCTAAAGAAAATTGAAGTGTGACGTAACAGGAAAGAAGGTAAGAGATTGGTTGATAATTTCTGTTTTTCTCTTACCTAAACTAGGGAATTTTAGTGGTAACTTTAACATATGTAAGTATAACATTAATTGAAATAATAATATAAGTACAAGTGGGACTAGAGTCATTAAACTTTAATTAAGAAAATAATTAATTAATTAAAACACAATAAGAATGGCAGGGCAGCGATGTGTTGTAGCTGCAGTATCTAGGCACTGGTAGATGCCAGTGTGAGCCAAGGCACAACTGTAGTAAGTGTTTGCTAGTCGAGGAACTTCAACTCAGAGCTAGTGAGCAAGAGGCTGAGCTTCGGACACTGCGATGCGTCAGGGAAGGGGAAGGTCACCTGAACACTTTGTCCTTGGGGACAGTCACACCCTTTGGGCTAGGTTTCTTCTGACATGGTCCGTAGTCAGGGACAGGATGGTGTGACCGCAAGTGAGACAGTGAGAAATGGGGATGGAGAAGGTAGAAATGGAGGAGCCTTAGCACATGCAATTGTCCAACAGGTTTGAGGCTCTTGCAGCTTGTGTGGACATGTGTGGGGGCTGCAGGGTGGATGAGTGAACTCACCATGGCACCACGGTACAGGGAATCATTAAGCGGAGGAAGTAAATAGAAATGTAGTGGTAGTAGGTGACATTATAGATAGGGGAATAGACAGAGTTCTCTGCAGCCAAGAGCGTGAGTCCAGAGGTTATGTTGTCTGCCTGGTGCCAGGGTTTGGGACATCTGCTTGGGGCTGAAGTGGGAGGGGGTGATCCAGTTGTTGTGGTCCATATGGGTACCAATGACATAGATAGGACTAAGAAAAAGATTGTGCTTGAGGATAATGAGCAGTTAAGGGCTAAATTAAAGAATAGAACCATAAAAGTAATAACCTCTGGATTACTACTGAGTCATAAACTATTGGCATAGGGTAAATAAGATTAGAGAGTTGAATGCGTAGCTCAAAGATTGGTGCAGGAGAAATGGGTTTCGATTCATGGGGCATTGGCACCAGTACTGGGGAAAGTGGGAGCTGTACCATTCGGACAGTCATTACCTGAACCATACTGGGACCAGTATTTTGGTGAGTCATATAGCCAGGGTGGTAGAGAGGGCTTAAATTTAAGTAGAAGAGGCAAAGGATCACTTAAAGGAAGATGTGGTGAATTAAAGGCAATAAAGCAGGTTAGCTACATGGATAATGATAAACAAAGTGTGTCAGGAAGGGGCGGAGTGTACAAACTTAAGAATGTACCAGTAGATAAGGCCAGAGATTGCAAAAACTGTAGAAAGACAGAATTAAAGTTTGTGGATCTGATTGCATGCAGCATTCATAACAAAATGGATGAATTGATAGGTCATACATATTTATTTCTATTTGTGCTGATAGCCATTTCAGAAATGTGGTTGCAAGATGACCAAGGCTGGGACCTAAATAATCAAGGGTATTTGATATTTTGGGAGGTTGGGAAGCTAGAAAAAGGTCTGGAGTAGCTCTGTTAATTAAGGATGACATTAGTACACTAGTGAGAGATGACCTTAGTTCAAAAGATCAAGATGTATAATCAGTTTGGGTAGAGATAAGAAATAGTAAAGGTAAGAAGTCACTTGTGGGGCTAGTTTATAGGCCCCCTAACAGTAGCTATACTGTAGGACAGAGTATACAGGAAGAAGCAATGGGGGCTTGTAAGAAAGTACTGCAATAATCATGGGCATTTTTAATCTTCACGTAGATTGGACGAATCAGATTGGCAAAAGTAGCCTGGAAGATGAGTTCATAGAGTGTACTCGGGACACTTTTTTAGAGCAGTGGGTTATAATGCCAACCAGAGAGCAGGCTATTTCAGAGCTGGTAATGTTCAATGAGACAGCATCAATGATCTCATAGTAAAGGAGCCTGTAGGCAACAGTGATCATAACATGATGGAATTTCACATTCAGCTTGAGGGTGAGAAATTTGGGTCTAAGATTAGTGTCTTAAACTTAAATAAAGGTAATTACAAGAGTATGAGGACAGAACTGGTTAATGTGGATTGGGAAAATAGCTGAAAAGATAGGACAGTAGAGAAACAGTGACAGACATTTAAGGAGGTATTTCATAACTCTGCAGTCTTGCCACATCCAGTCATGAGTGGTGGTGGGACAATGAAGCAACTAACTGGAGGTTGAGACTCCTCAAATAACCCCATCCTCAATGATGGGTGAACCCAGCACAGCAGTGCAATAGATAAGGCTGAAGCATTTGCAACAATCTTCAGCCAGAAGTGCTGAGTGGATGATCCATCTCTACTTCCTCTGCAGTCCCCAGCATTAAAGATGCCAGTCTTCAACCAATTTGATTCACTCCACGTGATATCAAGAAACAGCTGAAGGCACTAGCTACTGCAAAGGCTATGGGCCCTGACATCATTCCAGCAACAGTACTGAAGACTTGTGCTCCAGAACTTGCTGCGCCCCTAGCCAAGCTGTTCCAGTACAGCTACAACACTGGCATCTACCCGGCAATGTGGAAACCTGCCCACGTTTGTCCTCTCCATAAAAAGTAGGACAAATCCAAACCGGCCAATTACTGCCCCATCAGTCTACACTTGATCATCAGCAAAGTGATGGAAGGAATCAAAGACACTGCTATCAAGCGGCACTTACTCAGAAGCAACCTACTCACTGACACGGAATTTGGGTTCCACCAGGGCCACTTAGCTCCTGACCTCATTGCAGCCTTTGTCCAAACATGGACAAATGAGCTGAACTTAAGAGGCGAGTCAGGTATTAAGGAGCCCTAACAAAACTGGAGTCATTGGAAATCGGGAAACTCTCTCCATTGGTTGGAGTCATACCTAGCGTAAAGTAAGATGATGTGGTTGTTGACGGTCAATCATCTCGGTTCCAGGACATTTCCGCAGGAGTTCCTCAGGGTAGTGTCCTTGGCCCAACCACCTTCAGCTGCTTCATCAATGACCTTCCCTCCATCATAAGGTCAGAAGTGGGGATGTTCACTGGCGATTACACAATGTTCAGCATCACTTGTGACTCCACAGATACAGAAGCAGTCGTGCCCATATGCAGCAAGACTTGGACAACATTCAGGCTTGGGCTGATAAGTGACAAGTAACATTTGTGCCACACAAGTGCCAGGCAATGACCACCTCCAATGAGAGAATCTAACCATCTCCCCATGACATTCAAGGGGATTACCATCACTGAAGCCCCCACAATCAACATGCTGGGGGTAACCATTAACTAGAACAACCATATAAATACTGTGGCATACATAAATGATGGTGTGCATAAATGATTTGGACTTAAACGTATGATCAAGAAGTTCACGGGTGACACGAAAATTGGTAGGGTGCTAAATAGTGAGGAGGATAGCTGTAAACTGCAGGAGGATATCAATGGACTGGTCAGGTGGGCAGAGCAGTGGCAAATGGAATTAAACCCGGAAAAGTGTGAGGTAATGCACTTGGGGAGGGCTAACAAGGCAAAGGATTACACTATGAATGGTAGGACCCTGGATCAGAGGGACCTTGTTGTGCATATTCACAGATCCCTGATGGTAGCAGGGCAGGTAGATAAGGTGGTTAAGAAGGCATATGGGATGCTTGCCTTTATTAGCCAAGGCATAGAATACAAGAGCAGGGAGGTTATACCGAAACTGTATACAACGCTGGTTAGGCCACAACTAGAGTACTGCATGCAGTTCTGGTCACCACATTATAGGAAGGATGTGATTGCATTGGAGAGGGAGCAGAGGAGATTGACCAGGATGTTGCCTGGGCTGGAGGGTCTGGGCTATGAGGAACGATTGGATAGGCTGGGGTTGTTTTCCTTGGTGCAGCGAAGGTTGAGAGGGGACCTGATAGAGGTGTATAAGATTATGAGGGACATGGATAGGGTAGATAGGAAGGCTGGGGTTGTTTTCCTTGGTGCAGCGAAGGTTGAGAGGGGACCTGTTAGAGGTGTATAAGATTATGAGGGACATGGATAGGGTAGATAGGAAGGCACTTTTTCTGTTAGTAGAGGGGTCAATAACCAGGGGGCATAGAGTTAAGGTAAGAGGTAGAAGAATAAAATGGGAGTTGAGGAGTAATTTTTTCACCCAGAGAGTGGTGGGAGTCTAGAACTCACTGCCTGAAATAATGGTTGAGTCAGAAACTCTCGTAACATTTAAGTATTATTTAGATATTCACTTGTGTTGCCATAGCTTCCAGGGCTATGGGCCAAGCATTGGAAAATGGAATTAATGTAGTCAGATCTTTGTTGACCGGCGCAGACACTGTGGGCCGAATGGCCTCTTCTGTGCTGAAAACATCTGAGAGTCTATAAGGGCAGGTCAGAGGCTGGGAATTCTGCGGCGAGTAACTGACCTCCTCACTCCCCAAAGCCTGTCCACCACCTACAAGGCACAAGTCAGGAGTGAGATGGAATATTCCCCACTGCCTGGATGAGTGCAGCTCTAACTAGTTTGACATCAGGACAAAGCAGCCCACTTGATTGGCAACCCATCCACCAACATCCACTCTCTGCACCACCGACGCACAGTGGCAGTAGCGTGTACCATCTTCATGATGCACTGCAGAAACTCACCAAGGCTCCTTCAAACTCGCAAACTCTACCACCTAGAAGGACTAGGGCAGAAGATGCATGGGAACACCACCACCTGCATGTTCCCCTCCAAGCTACACACACCATCCTGACTTGAAAATATATCACCGTATTGTTGGGTCAAAATTCTGGAACCCACTTCTTAACAGTACTGTGGGCATACCTGCACCACTTAAATTGCAGCGGCTCAAGAAGATTTCTCACTGCCACCTTCTTGAGGACAATTAGGGATGGGCAATAAAAACGCTGGCCTAGCCAGTGATGCCCACACCCCATGAAGGATTAAAAAAAAACTCTTAGCAAAGATATATTCCACTGAGAAAGAAAGACTCTGAGAAGGCTGCACCATCTGTGGCTAACTAAGGAAGTTAAGATAGCATTAAATCGAAGGAAAGAGTGTTCAATACTGCAAAGATTAATGGAGGTCAGAAGATTGCACAGATTTTAGAAACCATCAAAGAGTAGTTAGTAAAAATAATGAGAGAGAATTAGAGTATTAAAGTATGCCAACTAAAATAAAAAAAAGAGTTTCTACAAGTTTTCAAAAAGGAAAAGAATAACTAAAATGAGTGTTGGTCCCTTAGAGGGTGAGATTGGGGAATTAATAATGGGAAAAAAGGAAATGACGGAAGTATTGAATAGGTATTTTGTGTCTGTTTTCACTGTAGAAGACATAAAAAAAATCCCGAGAATACTTGAAAATCAAGAGGTATAAGAGAGGGAGGAACTTAAAACAATCACAATCACTTGGGAAAAGATAATGAGAAAACTATTAGAACTAAAAGCTGACAAGTCCCCTTGGCTTCATGGCTTGCATCCTAGGATCTTAAAATAAGAGACTGCAGAGATAGTAGATGGTGTGATCTTATAAAATTCCTTATATTCTGGAAAGGTCCCAGCAGATTGGAAAATTGCTAATGTAACTTCTCTATTCCAGAAAGGGGGGAGACAGAAAGCAGGAAACTAAAGGCCAGTTAGCCTAACACCTTGCATAGGGAAAATGTTAGAATCCGAGACAACCACTTTCAGCTGATTGACAGATAATGCCACTGCTAGGCAGCTCCCTGTTTAACTAGGTTATTTAACCAATTTTGCAGTTTGAAAGTTCTATGACAGAGCCTGAATCTTAATCTAAATTTAAACTTGAGTAAAACTTACCAAGTGAACCAAATTCCTGATTTCGCACTCGGTCTATGTCGCACTCTGGCATAACCTCCTCTCCGTCTGTCCCTTTATTCCTATTAGAATCCATTATTAAGATAGCATAATGTCATAGAGTTTACAGTACGGACAGAGGCCCTTCGGCCCATTGAAGCAGGACATTTAGAAGATCATAATACAACTGGGCTGAGTCAACATGGTTTTGTTGTTTGACTAATTCATTAGAGTTCTTTGAGGAAGTGACAAACAACATGGATAAAGGGGAACCTATAGACATGGTGTACTTATTTCCAAAAGGCATTCGATAAGGTGCCACCTCAAAGGTTATTACGCAAAATGTAGGGGGTAACATATTAGCATCGATAGAGGATTGGTTAGCTAACAGGAAGCAGAGAGTAGGGATAAATGGGTCATTTTTGGGTTAGAAAGCTGTAACTAGTGGAGTGCCACAGGGATCAGTGCTGGAGCCTCGACTATTTACAATCTATATCAATGATTTGGATGAAGGGCTAAAATGTATGGTGCTAAATTTGCTCACGACACAAAGATAGGTAGGAAAGTAAGTTTTCAAGAGGACATAATGAGTCTACAAAGGTATTGAAATAGGTTAAGTGAATAAGGAAAAATTTGGCAGATGGAGTATAATGTGGGAAAATGTGAGCTTGTCCACTTTGGCAGGAAGAATAGAAAAGCAGTATATTATTTGAATGGAGAGAGACTTGGTGGAACAGCATCTGGTACATGAATCACAAAACGTTGGTATGCAGATGCAGCAAGTGATTAGGAAGACAGATTGAATATTGGTGTTTATTGTAAGGGGAATCGAGAATAAAAGTAGTGAACTGTTGCTACAGCTGTCGCGACTTAGACTGCACCTGGAATACTGTGCATAGTTTTGGTCTCCTTAGTTAAGAAAGGATATAATTGCATTAGAAATAGTGCAGAGAAGGTTTACTTGACTGATTCCTGGGATGAAAGGGTTATCTTATGAGGAAAGGTTAAGCAGGTTGGGCCTTTATCTTTGGAGTTTAGAATAATGAGAGGTGATCTTATTGCAATTTATAAGATCCTAAGGGGACTTGACAGGGTGAATGCTGAGAGGATGTTTCCTCTTTGGGGGGAGTCTAGAACCAGGAGACACAGTTTAAAAATTAGGGGTTTCCCATTTAATAGAGATGAGGAGAATTTTTTTCTGTGAGAGTCTGTGGAATTCTCTTACCTTGAGAGCAGTAGAGGCTGGGTAATTGAATATATTTAAGGCTGAGTTAGACAGATTTTTGATTTATAAGGGAGTCGAGGGTTATGGGGGACAGACAGGAAAGTGGAGTTGTGGTCACAATCGGATGAGCTATGATCTTATTGAATGGTGGAGCAGGCTCGATGGGCCGAATGGCCTACTCGAGTTCCTAGTTCTTGTATTTGATTGTAAGAGGAAAAGGACTGGCCTGGGGTAGATTCATTAGTGATTACTGCACAGCTTACATCAAGCTTCTTTTTGGTTTCTTTGTAGCTGAAGGACCTGAGTTTGTTGGATCGCTGCTTAAAGGAAACGCTAAGGCTTCGTCCTCCAATAATGACGATGATGAGGATGGCAAGAACTCCACAGGTGTGTAAAGAGCCTGAGGAAATACAATTAATGTTTAGCTTTAGAAATGCCATTGTGGATTCTGTGGAGCTGAGAGCCACTGTTGGCTGTCTTATAACTTGACTTTGCTCAGAATGACTTGGTAAATATTTGCTAACATAACACAAAGCTTTTGATTTTCATGCTAGAATTACTTGTACAGTTCTTTCTTTTGAGTCAACGCGTATTTTATATGCAGTTAATGTAATTTGAACTTGTACCAGTACCCTATGAACAGGTGAGACCAGCAATTATCCTTATAGTTACAATCAGGATTCAATAATCAGAGTATTTGCTGTTAATGCTCCTAGATGCTTTAGTGGGTATTGTTCTATATCAGCCTTTTCACTCAGGGGGCCACTTTTCCATTTTCTTCTCACTCAAGGGGCCGATGTGCAAATGTCAGAAAGATAAGATTTGGCACAACTTTAAACGTGAATTTCAAAATAAATATGTGGCATGAACAAAATAAGCAACTTGCTGAGCAAAAATAAAGCAATGTCAAAACAACAAATTGATAGATCACCATTAGAGTGTGAGGGGGGGACAGAGTCTGTTTGCCCAGCCTACTCCCAAATTTTTGATGCTTATTCACCCTCATCCTCACCCACACACACCCACACTGGATGAGTGGGAATCCTGCAACTGAGAGTGAGCCAGACACACACTCACTCTTCCCCCCCCACCACCCCACACACACACATTCAATCACACTCTCTCCCTTCTACACCACATACCACCCCCACCGCCTGCCCCAACGCATCCAACCTCCTCCAGCCTAGCAACAAAATCTCTCTCTCCCCCGAAGGCCCGGCCTGGAGCCAGTCTCCCCTTCCTCCGACGGCCCGGAGCCAGTCTCTTCTTCCCCATCCCAGCTAGGACTGGCCCAGAGAGCATTTCTCCTTCCCCAACCCGGCCCGGAGTAAGTCTCTCCCTCCCGCACCTGGCACGCTGCAGTTTCTCTCTGTCCCCAATACCTCTGTTACCGGAGTTCACGCGCTGCTGCCAGTGTTGCTGTTCCTCCAATCACAGACTGTGTTTCTCACCAGCATTTTGGAAACTACCTCCACAGGCCACACTTTGGACAAGCCTGTTCCATATGGTGGTAAGAGATCAGAACAGTCCCAGGTTCTATCGTTGAGTCAGCTGATTTCTGCTAGTGTGGTAATGATATTCTACAACTGGCTTCAGTGTTACAAGGGTTGGGAAAGATAAGCAGTAAATATGTCTGCAAGTGTTTGCGTTAGGACAGGAGTAGACACTACTGTGACATCCTATCCTTAATTACCATTAAATACATTAATGACATGCATTGTTTCAATTTGCATCTGAAGAATGATGAGCCTTAATTTAACCAAAGCCACTATTTACTGCTCTCCTTTGATTATAACTCCTTGCCCTCATTATCCTTATTAATTAAATTTAATTTGATTTAGACTTTTTTGATGTACTTATTACAAGGTCCTAACAAGTTGTGTTTTGAAAAGCTGTTCTTCCTGTTTTGTACAATTGAAACACTTAGAGCAATATTACTAATTAATCTATTGGTATTTTGTTCAATATTCTACTGCTTTTTACTTGTCTCTTGTTAGAATTAAGAAACTGAGCAGCATTTGTATTTCTGAGCTTTAATTCCTTTACAGACTGTAGCTGGCTACACCATTCCTCCTGGTCACCAAGTGTGTGTATCTCCTACTGTTAACCACAGACTTCTGGACACCTGGTTTGAGAGACTCGATTTCAAGCCAGATCGCTTTCTCCAAGATAACCCAGCAGCCCTGCAAAAGTTTGCATTTGTACCTTTTGGTGCAGGTAGGCCTATGGTTGTTGAGCCTTTTCTGAAATTTGGCAAAAGCAAATGGTGGTTATCATACTGACATTGAGCAGAACAAATGGTGGATAGTTAGTGAACTAGAACCATAGAAGAGTTACAGCACAGAAGGAGGCCATTCGGCCCATCTTGTCCATGCCAGCCCAAGGACACCCAGGTGCCCTTTCTAATCCCACCTTCCTGCACCCGGCCCATAGCCCTGCAGCTTACAGCACTTCAGGTGCAGATCCAGGTACATTTTAAAAGAGTTTAAAGTTTCTGCCTCTACCACCAGCTTTGGCAGCGAATTCCAGACGCCCACTACCCTCTGCATAAAAAAGCCCTTCCTTATGTCCCCCCTACACCCTCTACCACTTATCTTGAATCTATATCCCCTGGTAATTCACCACCAAGGGAAACAATTTTATCCTGTCCACTCTATCTATTCCCCTCATAATTTTGTACACCTCAATCAAGTTACCTCTCAACCTTCTTTGTTCCAGGGAAAATAACCCCAATCTATCCAATCTCTCTTTGTAGCTACACTTTTCTAACCCTGGCAACATTCTTGTAAACCTCCTCTGCACACTCTCCAGAGCTATTACATCCTTCCTGTAATGTGGTGACCAGAACTGCACACAATACTCCAGTTGTAGCCTCACCAGTGTTTTATACAATTCCAACATTATATCCTTACTTTTATATTCTATACCTCTGCCAATGAAGGCGAGCATTCCATATGCCTTCTTTACAACTGTGTCTACTTGAACTGCTGCCTTCATGGACCTGTGTACTTGTACGCCAAGATCTCTCACTAATGTGTTACGACGTTCTGGCTAAATGTGGGTTCATCCTATTGATTTAATCCATGCATGATTCAAGATTTAATCATTCCAGAAGGGACTTTTCAGATGATAATTACAAATCAGTCACAGATAAGAACATAAGAACTAGGAGCAGGAGATGGCAATTCAGCCCCTCAAGCCTGCCCCGCCATTCAATACGATCATGGCTGATCTCATTTCGGCCTCAACTCCAATTTCCTGCCCTCTCCCCAGACCTTTCAACTCGTTACTAATTAAGAATCTGTCTATCTCCTCCTCAAATTTATTCAGCGTCCCGGCATCCGTTGCACTCTGAGGTAGTGAATTCCACAGATTCACGACCCTTTGAGAATCACACAGTGCACACAGAAGAGGCCCTTCGGTCCATTGAGTCTGCACCGACATGTGAGAAACACCTGACCTACCTACCTAATCCCATTTACCAGCACTTGGCGCATAGCCTTGAATGTTATGATGTGCCAAGTGCTCATCCAGGTACTTTTTAAAGGATGTGAGGCAACCCTCCTCCACCACCCTCCCAGGCAGCGCATTCCAGACCGTCACCACCCTCTGAGTAAAAAAGTTTTTCCTCACATCCCCCCTAAACCTCCTGCCCTTCACCTTGAACTTATGTCCCCTTGTGACTGACCCTTCAACTAAGGGAAACAGCTGCTCCCTATCCACCCTGTCCATGCCCCTCATAATCTTGAACACCTCAATCAGGTCGCCCCTCAGTCTTCTCTGCTCCAATGAAAACAATCCAAGTCTATCCAACCTCTCTTCATAACTTAAATGTTTCATCCCAGACAACATGCTGGTGAATCTCCTCTGCACCCCCTCCAGTGCAATCACATCCGTCCTATAATGTGGCAACCAGAACTGCACACAGTACTCCAGCTGTGGCCTCACCAAAGTTCTAAACAACTCCAACATGATCTCCCTACTTTTGTAATCTATGCCTCGATTGATAAAGGCAAGTGTCCCATATGCCTTTTTCACCACCCCACTAATATGCCCCTCTGCCTTCAAAGATCTATGGACGCACACGCCAAGGTCCCTTTGTTCCTCAGAACTTCCTAGTGTCATGCCGTTCCTCCTCATCTCTGATTTAAATCTACCACCCCTTAGCCTAAAACTATGGCCTCTCGTTCTAGAATGCCCAACATCTACTTTGTCTATTCCCTTTAGCATCTTATATACCTCAATTAGATCTCCTCTCATCCTTCTAAACTCTAGCGAGTATAGGCCTAAGCTGCTCAATCTCTCCTCATAAGACAAGCCCCGCATCTCTGGAATCAATCTAGTGAACCTCCTCTGAACCACCTCCAATGCAACTACATCCTTCCTCAAGTAAGGGGACCAAAACTGTGCACAGATACCAGATCAATATAGGAACCAAAAAATACTATTAAACCCATCCTTTTATCTTTATATAGATCAACCATCTATTTATTTGACTTTCCACCATATTATTTCCCTTTCTGAAAATGCATTGTCCACTTCAATAGCAAATTGTAAAATAGCACAATACTCTACAATAGTAAAATACTCTAACTCTTTTGCATGAAATGTTCTGTCTGACTTTACCACCTTACTCATTAGGTGCTGCTTTTTATCACATTAAGTGAACAATTTGCTTGCTTAAGTCAATTCCTATTATAATTTTACAACATTTCATTTTTCATGAATAAAGTCAAGTCTGACTTAATCTTTTCAAATAATCTAAATCCCTGATACCTGGAATCATACTGCTCATGATTCTCTGGTATAAGATTAAAATCACCTGAAATTAAAAACTCTTTACTTGTGCAATATCTTCTGCTGTTGCAGTCCATTACAATATTTCCCTTTGTTTTCTCTTTTTAAATCCATGAGTGACCCAAAGATGCTTCACCCATCCATTAATTATTAAGGAGGTTCAGCTACTTTTTAAGAGCTTCACTTATCAGACTAGTAACTCTTTTTCTTTTCCTCTGTCTAGGTCGCCATCGTTGCATTGGGGAAAATTTTGCATTTGTACAGATCAAGACTATCTGGTCCACCTTAATTCGGCTATATGAATTTGATCTTGTTGATGGATACTTTCCAACAATAAATTACACAACTATGATACATACTCCTAATAATCCAGTAATTAGATACAAGAGGCGAATGAAATGAGAACTGGACTAATAAAAGTCATTCTTGTTGTTTTCAGTCATGCATTTAGTTATATGGCCCCAAAATTTATTTCATTGATGTATTGCATGCTTACAACTAAAATTTAAATGAACTAATTTAGTACTGATTATTTATTACATGTGTGATCATACTGTAAGACCATTAATTTCATTTTTAGAGCTGAAATCTCAACTGGTAGGAGGCTTTGCCAATAGTTTTGTGGATGAGAAATCTGAAATTCTGATGTCTGCTGCTATTAAATAATAAATGTAATTGGGCTTCCCCAAAACAACACATCAGGTCTTATTACCTGGACTTTATTAATATTAAATTACTCAGTTCATTAATTTAAGTGGATGCTGTCTCTTCTGGCAGCACTGTTTGAGTTATCAGAAAGTAAAGCAGCTGACTCAGGCCCTTTGTATTTTTGATTTCATACACTGCGATTATCCCCCATCTTCTCAACACTTACAAATATGTACATTGTGCTTACAGCATTAGGCACTTTGCACTAATTTCTCTTATGACAGCTAGTTTTAAATAAATACATTGAGGAAATGAAAAGATCATTTCATTTTTATTGTAAATTTCTTCCATTAAAAGCAGTGGGAATGGGGTACTAGCATGAAAATTAGAATGAGTAATCTGATATTCATTTCATTACAATGAATTATTGAATAATTGAGTTGAGAAATTGTGGTATGGCCTCTTAACAGAGCTACTGTATATCAAAAGTTTGTCCCCCAACTTGAGTTTGGGAGGAAGAACATGGTTCAATTTATAGCTTCTTATATCTAGATTGCTTGTAATGTTGGATAAAATGAACACTGTTATAATGTGCCCAAATGTTCTGTGAATGATGAAAATGATTTCAATGCAACAATTAATCTTGTAAAAAAGTAAAAAACAATATTGAGCCCTGTTGAAACAAAGCCCACTAATATCTTTTAACATTTTAAGTATAAAATAGAAACGAGTGAAATCTTCAATTGCAATAAATTCAGTGAATCTATTGATATTGTTTAGTGTTAGTATTTCTAATGGCACTTCTTTATCTGCAGAACACCATCAGGGAAGGATGCAAACATTAAAGGAAACTTGAAGGGGCAGAAACAAAATACATTAACATGGCTGAGAATTCAGTAGGCCAAATATCAGCCCTGGGCTGAAAAAGATTATAAAATAGATTCGACTTTCTAGCATGCAACAATTGTGTTTGAAGCAAAGGAACATTTTTTAAACCACCCCCTTCCCATTGATGACCTGAAGAAAATGTAAATATGTAAGAGGGCTCTGCAGATTGCTACTACTCTAATAAAAGACCTGCTGCATACATGCTTACTGTCCAAGGTCAGCTTGAGAGGTTTTTTTTATTCAAAAGATCCAAATAATATCTGCACTACTCTCTGTAACTGTGGGATACTGGAGGTAGAGTTCGCAGTTTGATTATGTGCTATCCTTTTTTGCAATATGATTTATTTGAAGGCACTTATCAACTCAGGAGATGAGCAGATAAATAACTTCATTTAATAACTATTCCCCTTACCCCCACTGCACTGCCCCCCATCCCCACAAATGTAAACATATTACTATTCTATCACACTCCGAATGAAGAGAACATAGGGGAGTATATTGCAAGATCTGAGCATTTTGTTATATGCCTTCTGTTGGGAAGGTGTAAATAAAGTTAGTTCAATAAAGGCTGCCTGCTGAGACCCCATGTTAATCTTTTCTCAGTGCAATACACAACAGAAAAATTATGTAGATAGAATTATTTTTTTACACCTCATTTGAGAAATTAAAGACTGAAGAACATTGTGACACTACTTTTTTTGAAACATCTAAAGTTGATTTTGAGGAGGTTTGAGCGATTTGAAAAGGTTGCTCTGTGTATGCATAGTGTTCAGATACACACTGAGTCAGCACAGTATGTAATTGATAAAATGGCACTGAAGGCATCTTTGGGGACAATGGGAAAATTCAACCCTAACAGAGGACTGGTGTAATTACAAAGGTTAAATGTTTGGCTGAAAGCAAATAAAATAGATGAGGAGAAAGTAATTGTTTTCCTCGCCATAACGGGGCCAGATGCTTTTGAGGTGGTGTCTAACCAACATTGCCTGGAAAACCCCAGCACTATGAATTATTCTGAAATTAATGAGATTGGACTCATTATGGCATGACTGAATGAGATTGTACTCGGAGTTGCATTCTGTGAAAGGAAGCAGTTGCCAAGTGAGGCTAATTTGAAAATTTAGAATGAGTAATCTGATATTCATTTCATTATAATTAATTGTTGAATAATTGAGTTTAGAGAAATTGTAGTATGGTTTCTTAATAGGCCCCCAACTTGAGTTTGTGGGGAAGAATATGGTTCAGTTTATAGCTTCTCAAATATCTAGATTGCTTGTAATGTTGGATAAAATGAACATTGTTATAATATGCCCAGATGTTTTGATTAATAAAAATTATTTCACTGCAACATTCTGAATCTTTTAAAAAAGTTAAAAAAGCAATATTGAGCCCTCTTAAAGCAAAGCCCACTCACATTTAAGTATAAAATAGAAATTAGTGAAATCTTCAATTGCAGTAAATTTAGTGAATCTATTGATACTTGTTTAGTATTTGTATTCCTAATGAGAGATTAAACAAAAGGTGGCACTTCTTTATCTGCAGAACACCATCAGGGAAGGATGCAAGCATTAAAGGAAACCTGAAGGGGCAGAAACAAAATATATTAATATGGCTGAGAATTCAGGAGGCCAAAAATCAGCTCTGGGCTGAAGCATACAACAATTGTGTTCTAAGCAACGGGAGTGTAATGTAACAAAACTCTCTTGCCACTGTGGGTATGGAATGAACTTAGAAATTGACCTTAGAGACACGCTTAGAACAACAAAATCCAGGTTAAGATTTTGAGCGAAGGCAATAAGCTGACGTGGAAGTTGGCCACAGCCACAGAAATGGTAGAGAAAGATAGTTGCAGATTGCAAGTAAGTTTTTTGTCCTAACAATTATGGTTGTATGTGCATCATGTTTGGCTCCTTAACTTGGCAAAAACGTCCAAACCTATGGTAGGAAAGCAAATTAAAGCTTGAGGTTGATGACAAACCGCAGGGTAACGCGACAATTGTGAAACGACTTCTTCAGTACATCAAGCAAGACTAGGAAGGAATAAATCCCAAGGATTTGTATTTGCCTTTGCTGATCAGCGCCCTTTGATGGAAAACATCTGTAGCATGTATTTGTCCATTGAATTAGTTCTGACGAAAGGTCATGGACTTTTAAACAGGGGAGATGGTAACTTAACGGTAATGTCGTGAGACTAGTAATCGAGAGGCTCGGACATGGGTTCAAATCCCACCACGACAGCTGGTGGAATTTAAATTCAATGAATAGTTCTGGAATATAAAGCTAGTCTCAATACCATGATGACCATGAAAGTGATAATCAATTGTCATAAAACCCCACCTGGTTCACTAATGCCCTTTAAAGAAGGAAATCTGCCAACCTTACCTGTTCTGGCCTACATGCAACTCCAGGGCCACGTGAAAGTGGTTGACTCTTAACTGTCCTCTGCACTCAGTTCAAGGGCAATTCGGGACAGGCAACAAATGCTGGCCTTGCTAGTGACACCCACAACCCATGAAAGAAGAATAAAAAGGTTTGTCACTCCACAGATACTGCCAGACCTGTTGAGTATTTCTAGCCTGTTTTCTGAGGAGGCAGTGGTGTAGTGATAATTCACTGGACTAGTAATCCAGAGGCCCAGGTTATTGCTCTGGGGACACAGGTTTAAATTTAATGATCTCATAGTAAAGGAGCCTCTAGGTAGTGGTGATCATAACATGATTGAATTTCACATTCAGTTTGTGCACAGTTTTGGTCCCCTTACCGAAGAAACCTACTTGCCATGAAGGGAATGCAGCGGAGGTTCAACAGACTAATTCCTGGGATGACAGTGCTCTGCTATGAGGAGACTGTATTCTCTAGCATTTAGAAGAATGATGTGATCTCATTGAAACTTACAAAATTCTTAAGGGGCTAGACAGGGTAGATGCAGGAGGGATGTTCCCCCTGGCATGGAGTGTGGGGGGTGGGGTTCTAAAACGAGAGGACACAGTCTCAGAATAAGGGGCAAGCCATTTGGGACTGAGATGAGGAGGAGTTTCTTCACCGAGGGTACTGAATCTTTGGAATCTCTATCCCAGAGGGCTGTGGAAGCTCAGTCATCGAGCATGTTCAAGACAGAAATTGATAGATTTCTAAATACTAATGACATCGAGGGATTTGGGGATAGCGTCGGAAAATGGTGTTGAGGTAGATGATCAGCCAAGATCTATAGTGGAATGATGGGCCAGGCTCAAGGGGCTGAATGGCATACTCCTGTTCCTATTTACATGTGACTCCAGGCCCCCAGCAATATGGTTGACTCCTAACTGCCCCAAGAATGGTCTAGCAAGCCACTCTGTTCAAGGGCAATTAGGGATGGGCAACAAATGCTGGCTTAGCCAGCAATGCCCACATCCCATGAATGAATTTTAAAAAAGCATCCGTAGTATTTTGTTTTTGTATGTCTCTGTGACTCCATGCCAAAGTGATCCAAAACACACACTCACTCCATTGCCCTGCATCATTCTCTCCTTCAAATATTTATCTACATTTTCTTTAAAAGCTGCAATGGATTCTGCCATCACAACCCGAGGAAACCTTTGTTTCCCAATTCATGTTTTGAAACTCCCTCAATTTTAAAAACCTTTATTAAATTACATTAGCTATCCTAGCTCCACTGGGTGTCCCAGTGCCTTATGTTTCTAATAAGCATTTGTTCCAATAAAAATACAAAAATAATCAAATTTCAAAATCTGCATGTGACTGAATTTGGAAGCATTGAGAACTGTCAGGAGGAAAGTGATAGGCTTGAAGAGGACATAGGACAGGCTGATAGAATGGGCAGACACAGCAAATGAAATATCAGAGAGAGAAATGCAAAGTGTTACATTTTAGCAAGGGTGGGGTGCAAGAGCAGAGGGCCCTGTGCACAAATCGTTGAAGGTGGCAGGGCAGGTCGAGAAAGTGGTTAGTTAGGTATATGGGGTTCTTGGCTTTATAAATAGAAGCATAGAATACAAAAGTAAGGAAGTTATGATGAACCATTATAAAACACTGGATTGTTCTCAGCTGGAGTATTGCTTCCAATTCCAGAGAGAACACACTGGGGAGGTTGAGAGTGTTGTTAGAAAAGGTTTACGAGAAGGCTCCATGGGTGAGGATCTTCAGTTATGGGAATAGATTGGAGAAGCTGAAGCTGTTCTCCTTTAAGAGGAGAAAGTTGAGAGATTTGACAGAAGTGTTCAAAATCATGAGTGGTCCAGAGAGAAACAGGTTCCCTAGGCGAATAGTAAAGAGAACCAAAAGACACCAATTTAAAGGTGATTGGCAAAAGAAGCAATGGTAACATGAGGAAGAATATTTTTTACACACTAAGTGTTGAGGGTCTGGAAGGCACTGCTCAAGTGTTGTAGAGGCAGATTCACTTGTGGTTTTCAAAAGGTAACTGCGTAAGTGCCTGAAGAGAGAAAATTTGCAGGGCTCGTGGGAAAGAGTGAGGGGAGTGGTAACTAACTGAGCTGCTCTTGCATAGAGCTGGCACAGAAAAGATGGACCACATGGCCTCTTTCTGTGCTTAAACATTCAATGGTTCTATTTGGTGCATCAAGCTTGCCCCATCCAGACATGGTGCAACCTTGTACACCACTGACCCACAATTACACAACTTCCTGGAACAGGCAAAAAAAACAATGGGGAAGGGGGGTAGAGAGAATGGAGAGGAAACCAGTGGGAAAAAACTTGGAAATTTTTAGGTATTAAAAAAATTTCAGAATGTACCATTGACCTCTTTTGGCAGCCGTGCAAGCACCATAAGACACCAGTAATTAACAAATTCCATTATTTATAGTAACCTTGTAACTTACCTTATATAAATTGAAATCATCCCTTGTCTCAGGAACTTATCCAGCTCCTTTTGATGAGCTGCCGCAAACCAATACGCACTGCAAGCTCTGACAATCTGCTCTGCAGGAGGATGACTATGAAAAGAAATATTTCCGAACATCCAAACTCACTCTTTGCCCACATATTTCATGATCCTGGTTTGCACAGTCATGGAGATCATGTACTCTCTATTGGCATTAAATGATCTTCCTATTGTGATATCCAAATTGCATACATGACTAACTCTGGATTCACCACTGCTTTATACATATTTATCATTACTGCTTTGATCTTAAAATCTGCACTATTAAAAAAAAACAAAATGCTTCTGGCCTTTTTACAAAATCTGTGTACACATATTTTCATGGAATTATGTATTTGAAACCCTAGGTTGCCCTGTTCATTCGTCCTCTGAGCATTCTCATTCCTTGATTTGCCTCAGTATTCTTGATCAGGTTAACTCATTGCATGCCGGTCCACTTTTTGCAATAGAGAGACTCAATGTGCAACAGGACAAGCTTTGCAAATACTTTCACCAGGTATACACATGTATGGATACATTTGTAAGAACATTTATTTTTGCATCTCAGCAAAGTCACAAATATTTTCTGTTTGCTACTTTGAGAGCTTAGCAGTATTCAAGTAGAGGCCTGTTCTGTGTTCCATGCTGTTTCATCACTAACGAATATGGAGGAAATACTTCCAATATTAGAAATTAAAGCAGAAAATGCTGGAGATACTCAGCAGGTCAGGCAGCTTCTGTAGAGAGACAGTTAACTCTTTCTCTACAGATGCTGCCAGAGCTGAGTATCTCCAGCATTTTGTGTTTTTATTTCAGATTTCAAGCATCTGCAGTATTTCGTTTTTGTTCCAATGATTCAAACTTTATTATTAATACCAAGCTATTTGGCTAGATGATGGTTGCAGGAGAGATTCATAGCTTTGAATGCCATTTGGACAAATTAAATAGATGTGTTAAGGAATAACAAAGTTTAATGTAGATAAATGTAAAGCAACATGCATTGTTACAGGAAACATG
Source organism: Cetorhinus maximus (assembly GCF_964194155.1). Taxonomy (NCBI): domain Eukaryota; kingdom Metazoa; phylum Chordata; class Chondrichthyes; order Lamniformes; family Cetorhinidae; genus Cetorhinus; species Cetorhinus maximus. The sequence goes on along the minus strand of NC_135881.1, from coordinate 65,144,363 downwards.
AAACTGGTATACAATAAACATTCAATTTTTGAAACAGTACTTTTGTAGTTCAGTAACTGTTACGTAGGCAAACGGCAATGAGATGAATAATCACTTGTTTTGGTGGTATTTATAAACAAACATTGGCCAGGACACCAGGAAACATTTCCATTCTCCTTGGAATAGTGGCATGGGATGGTTAATGACCATCTAAATAAGCAGATGGGATCTTGCTTTAACTTTCATCTACAGAACAATGCCCAATAGAGAAAGGATTTGGTATAATTCTTGAACATTCACTGAAATAATCCAGTTGCAGAGAGTTAATTATCAATAAAACTAATAAAGTACTGGTATATAATGGAGGCATTTGACCAATATCTAACTGCAAAATTGGGCACATAAAGAATTTTGGTCACTCCAACTTTAAAAACCCAGTTGATGCATTGAAAGGGTTCAGCAAGACCATCAAGCAAACTTCTATGGTTTATAACCAAGTTATGAAGATATGCCTAAAGAATTGAATTGACTAACATCCCCTCCTTAAGCCAATGTCCCAGTGGCAGCCCTAAATGAGATCATGTAACTGGGATAAAAACTCTTGGTCTGCATTACTCACTCAGCCTTAATCAGATGGACCATCAGGGAGGTTGATTTGGTGTTTGAAATGCTGAAAGCCATAGATGATTTATATGGTGGCAGGTTACTTAGTTTCTGTGACTTCCAGTACTACAGGATACTTGTAAAAAATTGACAAATCTCATTATGACTGATAAATATTTGAATAAACTTTTAAACCTTTTCCTGAGTAGGTCTTTTAGTGCATTGAGGATATAGACCTTTAAAGTAGTTAGATGAGTTCACACCTTTCAATAAGTTGGATGTTATGTGGTTAAAGGCAGCATTGACTATTTTAAGGCTACACTTAAGAGATTGTTTAATATTCTGGAACATTATGACTAGTTCTGCAGTAACTATGGTGACATAGTTTATGAAATATTACTTGTCAGGGTTCAATAAGGCAGACTGCAATGTTTGACTGTTTTCCTGGAGTTTTCATTAAACTACTCTGAATCAAGAGAAATTTTAGGTATCACTTTTGAAATCCTATCAGCTGGTACGTCCATCTCTCAGGAATTAAATAATTTGAATAGCATTCATGAAGGTACAAGCTATATCTGGTTTGTTGAAAGGAGTGATCTTTATGGGAATCGGTCCCATTTTCTCAGTCCATATTGAAACACTCATATTGAGAGAGAAAAAAAACCTAATTAACCAGGACCTCAATTTTGGAAAAAGGACAATGTCCCTATGATTGCTTCTATTTGTTGGTCACATTATAGGTTAATGATCTGATTAAATGGGAAAACACAGCTGCAGATAGATACCCACTGAAGAGATTTACCACCATTATGAGGGGATAGAATATCAAAACACATTTTGGATCAGGTTTCAGGGGTCTAATGGATCAAAAGATCTAATTTCAGTTCCTAAGGGGCAGAAGGCTGCAACATAAAAGTACCCTTTCAACAAGTTAAATAAAGGGAGATTCTGACTTAAAGTTAAAATTCTATAGGCAGGCTAACTTCTTATCTTCATACATGTACTTCACAGAGAAAATGGCAAGTTTCAGAAATCTGAATTTTGAATTCATATTTATTTTAGTTCTTTGACAAAATGCCCATATAATTCAAAACTTCTACCATTACAAAAATAATTCCTCTACAAACTGTGTACTGTCCACAATGCCATAGCTATTTATGGACCATGTAGTGTAAGCTCAGCAGCCACTAGCAGGACTGCAGTGCACTTAGAACCATTTAATAAACATTTTTCCTTCCACCTTTTAAATAAACAGTATTAAGTTATAATCATGTTTAAATTAGCATTCCACAAATATACACAAATTGTTTCGACAGATTGTATTGTGCACACTGGAAGCTTAAACTTATATAAAGAATAAAACTCATTTAAATTATTTCATTTGGACTTGCAGGCAAAACACATTCCATTATCAAATCCATGATGGTCCCACAATATACACAAAATAGAAAAACAAAGCCCAGCTTCAAAAGCAATTCCGTTTCAAGTCAAAATCTGTTTCCATGCCACTATCTTCTTGTGCCATAGTACATCTGAGCATAAGTTGTTGAACCTAAGCAGGGAGGACAAATTGGTTAAAAGTAATGTAGTACACTTTGTAAACACCAATCACTCCATATTAGAAAATATACAAAGAGAAAAGAGTGGTATAAATTGTCACATTTAAAAAGGTCTATCCTAAAAGAGGAAACATAAACCGATTGTCTTACAAAGAGCTTTCACTAGATTGAAATAAATTCTGAATCCTATTATTTTTAAAACTAACTGCACTTTTGTCATAGGTAGTATTCATGTGAAAAGACACACCAATGGTTATTGCTGCTTTCATAATCTTCATGGGTTTTCAACAACTGTCCTATACATTAGGGCTGAATACTGAAATATATTCTTATTCTCAAACAGGATTGAAAATAAACAACCTACTGTATTGGCAGTCATTAATAACATATTCAATGCACATGACAAACATTTAGCAACAATGATCCTAACTGAAACTTAACAGTCTCCCTCAAATACTTGCATTCTAAACTGATAAAGGGAAACTATGGGTAACATCTATCAGTATACTTTTTGCATGTACAATAACACTCCCTTTTGATAAGTTTTACTAATTTCTACAAATCCACAAATTCCACACATTGATGTAATCTTATGGACAGGGATCATTAATTTTGTACAACTGGTAACAAATCCATTAGATTTGACTTTCATAAATTATGGCACACAATGGGCTCATGGACAATGGTCAGAGACTAGTTGCCTTTAAGTCTAAGCTTTTCTTTTCCTGCTATTTATGTAATTAAAAGTGTGGGATAGTCAGCTTTGGTCTTGTCATTGGAGATAAAGCATAAAAAAGTACTTTTATTCTGCAATACCCAAGCTTTTTGAGAGCAAGATTTCTATGTTCTAAAAGACAGTTTTCTTTAGGAGTACCCCCTTACAATTGGCATTTGAGAGATGAATTTCACAGAGTATCTGGAAACACTACTGAAGAAAAATTTAAACTGCAACTTTTCCACAAATAATGTGACCTGCTATTGCACAGGAGATGTCTGTGGTACAGCTTCAGAGAAAAGGCTTAACTTTTAACAAAATGCTAGAAGAAATTGGGCTTGGTAACACTTGTCTCCTGGGTGCTATGGATGCCGTTAAGTGATCCAAAATGGCATCTGGGGTATACGCACACCTCTGACACAAAGTGACTGGGCACCATCTTGGTGTAGCCCATGTACACACTGTTAACATCCACCGGAAGTATGCAGAATAGGCAAGTCAGTACATCAATCAGCATGCAACATGGATTTCATCTCAACAATGCCATTTTGGAACTCAATGCTCCAGTCCACACCCTCTCTTAACCTTATACAGTTCAGCATCAGTTCAGCAGCAAGACAGACATCCATCAGTGCTATTTGAAAACACACACTCCTGAGTGCCTTATCAGAATCTTTATGTCGCTCATTGTCGTTGTCACTGCCTCCAGGAATGACCATAACCACGGGGGGCTATGTGGAGAACAGCACAAAATCTTGTATGATGCAACCAAATTCCACGGGATCAGCCAAGCAAGGAAATTCACAACAAAGAACGGAGCTAGCTCAGGTTAGTTGTTCAAATAGTCTGGAGCCATTTATTCAGTTAGCATCTGATACATTGTTTATTTAGTAAAACATTTAACAGCACATGAACGAGGAAGAACAAATAAAGCTACAATGCAACGCTAAACACCATACCCAGAAACCGGGGATCTGGCATACTGCTGTAAACCTTTACCCAACTCATTGTGGATCAGGTTTATATTTGTCACATATGAAAAAGTCTCTGGTTCCCGCAAACCAAATCCTAATTGTCACCACCAGTGAATCCACTTCAGAACAACTGCCATGGATTGGGAAGGGACACCAACTTCCATCCCTGGTACTGCTTTTTGCAGGTTGCTGGTCCCTTGAAAGATGTTGGCAGCAAAAAGTAAAATACTGCGGATACTGGAAATCTGAAAAAAACCCAGAAAATGCTGGAAAAACTCAGCAGGCCTGACAGCATCTGTGGAGAGAGAAACAGAGTTAAAGTTTCGAATCTGTATGACCCTTCTTCAGAACCATCTGAAGAAGGGTCACACAGACTCGAAACTTTAACTCTGTTTCCCCTTCCACAGATGCTGTCGGACCTGCTGAGTTTTTCCAGCATTTTCTGTTTTTAATCTCTTGAAAGATGTTCATTGACTTTCCTCTTGACCATTGGCCTGGGTTAAGGATGCTTGTCCCTGGAAGTCCTGCAGCTGTGCATATCTCCATATACATCTAACCCTGTGTATACAATTGCTTATCTGCAATCAGTAGTGCCAAGTTGAACTTGGTGGTTGACTGTCCAGGGCTTAAGGCCTGGCTAGTCACCTTCAACAACACCGTATCTATGCCAGCATGCAGTGTCGTATTTGGCAGGACCACAGAAGGGCGCAACTCACTGGTACAGAACAACAAAAATTCCCACAGCCACAGGAAGACGACTTCAATGCCATATGTTATCGAATGATGGAGGAGGCATTATAGTAACCTCTGTCCTGGGCGCCAAACTTCCTTGTGACAAACGGCATAAAGGCATTGCAGCCTATACTTCCTCACTGCTGGGGGCCATTAGTGGGAAATACCAGGTCAGAGAGAGTCATAGTTACTCCCGTCTAAAGGTGGATATTCTCGGCCAGTCGCTTTCACCAACATCACATCTAAGCCAGCATGTGATGTTGTTCCCGGTGACACCGCAGGGAGGCGTAACTCACTGTGGGTAAAGAAATCATCAACCAGGTTAGTTCCTGGTTGATTTCTTCTGGCTGTTGCTATAAATCTACAAGTTTTTGGTGCTTTCTATTGTTGTTTTAAGTTTCAAAACTGTACAGAGTATGGTGTGACAGGTGATGAAATGTTTTTGTTGACTTCAAGGCTTCTGCACAAACAAGGATGGACATTAGGCCTTCCTCTTGGAATGGAGCATAAGTGGGAGACTAAGCATAAGCCATGCAGAGCTGCAAGGAGGAGGAGTTGTAAGGGAAGAAGAGCTCTCAACAGAGGGCCATATCTGCCCAGGGTGTTCCTAACTGAACCTACCTGAACATTGTGTGAGTCTCTGCACTTCACTGAGGAAGTGATCACTGAAATATGCAAGCTGCTCCAGCCATAACTCCAGCCTCAGAACAGTGTAAGGTCTACATTGCCAGTAGTTGTGAAGTTGATTGTGACAATGAACTTTAATGAGCCTGGTTCCTTCCACACAGGAGTTACATATGAGCAACATCTCGTAATTTGACATCTACTGTTAAATAAAGGTGGTTAATGAGGTTCTCTATTCCAAGCAAGCTAACTTCATTTTGCACTCTCTTGCCAGAGACATGCAGGCAGAATGAGCACAAGGGTTTGCTCAGATTGCAGGCTTCACCGGGGTGCGGGATGCCACTTACTGCAAGAATATTGTCATACGGCTGCCACATATCAACTTTGCCATGTACCAAAGCGAAAAGGGATTCCACTCCCTCAACGTCCAGCTGATGTCTGACCACCACTGCATCATGCAGATCAATGCCTTGTACCCTGGTAGCATTGATTCCTTCATTCTACTGTGTCAGCATTTCAGCTACTGGACAATAAAGGCTATCCGCTGATGGCTCATGACTCCGGTTTGCAGCCCATGCACAGCGTTCATACAATGAGAGCTACACTGCCACAAGAAATGTGATACAGCAAAGCATTGGCGTGCTGAATCAATGTCTCCTCCGCCTGGGTCGCTCTGGATGAGCCTTGCAGACTTTGCTCAGCAGGTCTCAAAATTTGTGGTGGTATATTGCACGTTGCACAACCTTATCTTGAAGGGATAAGCCTTGATACCTGCTATCAGACGAGAAGCTGGAGGGGATGGTGGCGGAGGCAGTGGAAGAGGAAGGAAGAAAGCAACTTAGATAGTGCCTTTCTACCTGGGTTGTTCTTGAAGACCTCATTTAAGTGTGATACCTGTAACCATAACCCCAATTCTCTTTTCACCAGCAATGCCACTCTCCGTAACTTCCCTCTGTCACTGACCATCACATCATCCTCTTGGCCACAATGTAAAAATAAAGGCCACCACAAAATTAACATTCCACACAAATTTATAAATGAAATCATGCCAAATTGCATAAAGAGATAAATTCATCGCCTTTGTCCAATCCTATAGTGCCTGTCTTCCATTTACCTTTGCCTATCTTAGTGATCCTACATAGTGCTACCCCAGTGGTTGCAGCATGGAAGGTGGAAGGCTGCTGACTTGCAGTGGAGGAGACTGCAGGTGGACTTGGAGGATAACCTCAACATGGATGGTGGCAGTCCGAGCTGGGTGGCTGATTGCAAGGCAGTAGCAGGGTGGCAGTGGTGTGAGGGTAAATGCTGTCAGCCTGAGTGAGGACAGCAGATTTCTGCTCTATATAGCCATTGTCTCTTCCCTGGAGCTGTGCTTCAGCAATCCTAGTAATCTGTTGGTTGGACAGACTGTTGAACTTCTCTGATACTAATGTTTAAAGTGACTTTCAGGGTATCTGCAGCCTTAATAGAAGCAAGCTCAGATCGCATAACTTCAGTCTGAGCTTCAACTGCAGCACTCGGATTTTGGTGGAAGCTGCTTGTGCTGCAGTGTAGCTACAACATCAACCATCAGATGCTGCAATATGGTTGGGTTCATAACTGTAGTCATCACTTCCATGTCAGAAAGGATGCGCAAACCCTGCGGCCAAGATGTTTCCAGAACCCTCCATGCTCCTTGATGTACATGGGCTTTCTGACAGGCCACCCAATGCACCAAGCACTTCTTCTGTAGCTTCCCTCATCAGAGTTCTTATGAGTTCCCTGCACCAGAACCCATGTGCAACCCTAGGCACAAGCAAGATCACAGCTGAGCTATCCTTGCTCCCTGCTGACTGTTGCACACATTTGCCCAGTGTGTCAGCACATGCAGATCCATCTTTAATTTATCCACTAGGATACACTGTTAGTTTTGGTGGCTGTGAGTGTGCTACTAAGTGCATGTGTTGTCTTTATCATCATTTTCTTCTTGTGTGTTCCTTCACTACCTGGCTAGATTGCACTTGCACTTCTTGGGTACCTGAAAGGAAAAAGGCTCAAGGGTAAAGTAGTGGTGAGGTGATTGTGGAGGTGGGGTATGGAGTTGGGGGGGGAGTGAGAGGTGCATGCTTACACCATCTGTAGTTTGTAAGTGGGAAGAAATTGCAGGATGATGAGGAAGTGGGATGTGATATGGAAGATTAAGTGTGAGGATACTGTCTAACATCTTCAATGTTTTGAGCCTCACTGTTGGCCATGGCCTCAGCAATGGCCATTCTGATAAGGGCCAGCACCCTCTTCTCCAGTGGGGTACAGAAGGCAGACATGCCTTTTCCATTCTGGTGCCCCTGTTGTGTGCTACCTTCTATAAGAGAGAGAGTAGTGTGTCAGTGTGTGTCGTGCAATATGTTTGGGTGACGTGGCTGTCATGGTTGGCAGCGTGTGCAAGCTTTAAGATGTGATTGTAAGGCTTGCAACAATGTTAAGTGTGTGAGGGTAAGGGTGTTGTATGATAGGTTTGAGGCTTGATTGATAGAGGTTGCTGGTAGGTGAGTGATTGGGGTCTGATGATTTGAACATTGGTAGAGGCTAGTGGAGTAGTTGGTAGGATATGGTACTTGAAGATGCATTCGCTGATGTTGAATACTCTGGTGAGGACATTAAATTTCCTCTGGCGCTACATCCAGGTCCTTGGGGCCAGAATGTTGGCATTGACCTTCACGGCTATTTGCCCCAACTGCCTTTTGCACTTGTGTCTGAAGAGCCTCCCACAGACACAGGATGTCTCTCCTCTTTTTCACCTCCTGAACAAAGACCCGCAGCATCAGAAAATCTGGATGCTTGTTTTCTCCCATGTTCAGCCATTCTTCCATCTTTCTCAGGTCAGATTCAGCTTCCACAGGACCTCTCCCAGCCACAGTACACCTCAAGAGGTGCAGGCTAACTTTAAGCACTACTAGCAAGTATTAATTTTGGATCCCCTGCTGCTATGTCCAGCCAATCAACAGCAAGCTAGAGCAGGCTGCACGCAGAAATCGTGTTAATGAGCAGGCAGTATGAAGATGGTTTTCTGCCTGCATTATGCCTAACAGGTGTGTGTTAATCACCTATTATGATGCCTGTGCACGTTTTAGGTTATTCAATTTAGCTCTAGGAAGTTCAGGGCAAATTCAGCCCAACAAAATTAGGATTTGGTAGTTCTATGAATCTCACTTAAAAAAACTATATTTCATTTAAAAGTACAGTTGCAAAAATGCAGTACCGTCAAGTGCTATAATTACAATGCCACCCCAGCTAGGGTCATGAGGTGAGAGTGACTGCCTTTAACATCAAGGCAGCATTTGACTGAGTGTGGCATCAAGGAGCCCTAGCAAAACTGGAGTCAATGGGAATCAGGGAGTAAACTGTCCGCTGGTTGGAGTCATTCCTGGCGCAAAGGAAGATGATTGCGGTTGTTGGAGGTCAATCATCTCAGTTCCAGGACAACACTGCAGGGGTTCCTCAGGGTAGTGTCCTTGGCCCATGCATCTTCAGCTGTTTCATCAATGACATTCCTTCCATCATAAAGTCAGAAGTGGGAATATTCACTGATAATTGCACAATGTTCAGCACCATTCGTGACTTCTTAGAACCTGAAGCAGTCCAAATGCAGCAAGACCTGGACAATATCCAGGCTTGGGGCTGACGAGTGGCAAGTAACATCCGTGCCACACAAGTGCCAGGCTGTGACCATCACCAACAAGAGAGAATCTAACCATCGCCCCTTGACATTCGATGGTATTACCATTCCTGAATCGCCCACTATCAACATCCTGGGGGGTGGTTACCATTGACCAGAAAATGAACTGGACTAGCCATATAAAAACTGTGGATGCAAGAGCAGGTCAGAGGCTAGGAATTGTGCAGCGGGTAACTCACCTCCTTACTCCCCAAAGCCTGTCCACCGTCTACAAGGCACAAGTCAGGAGTGTGATGGAATACACTCCACTTGCCCAGGTGAGTGTAGATCCAACAACACTCAAGAAGCTCGACACCAACCAGGACAAAGCAGCCCACTTGACTGGCACCTCATCCATAAACATTCACTTCCTCCATCATTGACACATACTGGCAGCAGTGTGTACCATTTACAAGATGCACTGCAGGAATTCACCAAGGCTTCTTGAACAGCACCTTCCAAATCCATGACCACTACCACCTAGAAGGACAAGGACTGCAGGCACATGGGAACACCACCACCTGCAAGTTCCCCTCCAAGCCATTCACCATCCTGACTTGGAAATACATCGCCATTTCTTCACTGTTGTTGGGTCAAAGTCCTGATGCTTCCTCCCTAACAGCATTCTGGGTGTACCTACACCACCTGGACTGCAGCAGTTCAAGGCAACAGCTCACCACCACATTCTCAATGGCAATTAGGGGTGGGCAATAAATGCTGGCCTAGCCAGCGGTGCCCACATCCCATGAACGAATGAAAAAAAAATCAGAAGCAATCAGAAGAGCAATACTGAAGACAACTTGAAAGTAGGGGGTTACAGGCCTATCCGCTCAGCTACTACTGGAACACGACCTAGGGAAAAGCTAGATTACTCGTAGCTCCCCGTCCCCCAAAGAAAGACAAGCTGTTTATCTGTACTGAAAATGCATTACCTGATTGCACACTTCCCAGTCGTCTCTGCAATGATTCCAATCTATTAATGTAATCTGTTAAAGCTCTGTCAGGATCATAGCTTTGGAGGTGTGAGGATGCCAAAGAGCCTGGATTAGAATCAAGTAGATTTGATTGATACCTAGGACAGATTAAAAAAAAAGGTCAGACACCTAGATCCACAGCTCAAATTAACATTTATTCAAGATGAAAGTAATTATTTGCTAATGATCTAATGATGCAAGAGAAATAGCAACTCCTTAAATCAAGAACATAACAGGGGCTAAATGTGTGAATTATAACTACCCTCTCAAACATTTCCGTTCATTGAGACACATACAAGGTGTCTATATTGCCATATAAATACTGTGGCTACAAGAGCAGGTCAGAGGCTGGGAACTCTGTGGCGAGTAACTCACCTCCTGACTCTTCAAAGCCTATCCACCATCTACAAGGCACAAGTCAGGAGTGTGATGGAATACTCTCCACTTGCCTGGATGAGTACACTTCCAACAATGCTCAAGCAGCATGACACCATCCAGGACAAAGCAATTCGCTTGACTGGCACCCCATCCACCTCAAACATTCACTCCCTCCAACACTGATGCACAGTGGTAGCAGTGTGTACCATTTACAAGATGCACTGCAGCAACTCATCAAGGCTCCTTCAATAGCACCTTTCCAAATCCACAAGAAAACACACAAATAGGAGTAGACCATATTGCCCATTGAGCCTGCTCCACCATTCAACTTTTTCCATCTGCTCCCCATATCCCTTAATTCTCTGAAAGACCAAAAATCTGTCTATCCCAGCCTTAAGATGTATTCAACAATAGAGCATCCACAGCTCTCGAGGGTAGAGATTTCCAAAGATTCACAACCCTTTGAGTGAAGAAATTTCCCCTCATCTCAATCCTAAATGATCTGCCACTAATACCGAGGCTGTGCACCCATGTTTTGGATTCCCTGATCAATGAAAACAAAACTCTCGCTGTCTACCTTATCAAGCCCCTTCAGAGTTCTGTAAGTTTCAATGAGATCACCCCTCATTCTTCTAAACTCCAGAGAATATAAGCCCAATTTATTTAGCCTCTCATCATAAGACAACTTCCCTTGACATCAGGTGGCATTTGACCAAGTGTGGCATCAAGGAGCCCTAGCAAAACTGGTGTTAATGAGAATCAAGGGGAAAGCTCTGAGCTGGTTGGAATCATACCTAGCATAAAGGATATTGGTTGTGGTTGTTGAAGGTCAGTCATCTCAGCTCCAGGACATCACTGCGGGAGTTCCTCAGGGTAGTGTCCTAGGCTCAACCATCTTCAGCTGCTTCATCACAGAAACACAGTGCAGAAGAGGCCCCTCAGCCCATCAAATCTGCACCGACATGTGAAAAACACCTGACCTACCTATCTACCTAATCCCATTTACCAGCGCTTGGCCCATAGCCTTGAATGTTATGACGTGCCAAGTGCTCATCCAGGTACTTTTTAAAGGATGTGAGGCAACCCGCCTCCACCACCCTCCCAGGCAGTGCATTCCAGACCGTCAACACCCTCTGCGTAAAAAGGTTTTCCCTCACATCCCCCCTAAACCTCCTGCCCCTCACCTTGAACTTATGTCCCCTTGTGACTGACCCTTCAACTAAGGGGAACAGCTACTCCCTATCCACCCCGTCCATGCCCCTCATAATCTTGTACACATCAATGACCTTCCTTTCATCATAAGGTCAGAAGTGGGGATGTTCGCTGATGATTGCACAATGTTCAACACCATTTGCAACTCCTCAGATACTGAAGCAGTTCACGTCCAAATGCAGCAAGACTTGGACAATATCCAGGCTTGGGCTGACAAGTGGCAAGTAACATTCGCACCACACATGGCCAGGCAATGACCATCTCCAACAAGACAGAAACCAACCATTGCCCTTTGATGTTCAATGGCATTACCATCACTGAATCTGCCACTAACAACATCCCAGAGGCTTACCATTGACCAGAAACTGAACTGGACTAGCCATATAAATACTGTGAATGCAAGAGCAGGTCAGAGGCTAGGAATTGTGCGATGAGTAACTCACCTCCTGACTCCCCGAAGCCTGTCCACCATCTACAAGGCACAAGTCAGGAGTGTGATGGAATACTCACCACTTGCCTGGGTGAGCGCAGCTTCCACAATACTCAAGAAGCTTGACACCATCCAGGACAAAGCAGCCCGCTTGATAGGCATCACATCTACAAACATTCACTCTCTCCAGCACCGATGAATAGTAGCAGCAGTGTGTACCATCCACAAGGTGCACTGCAGGAACTCCCTAAGGCTCCTTCAACAGCACCTTCCAAGCCCTCGACCACTACCATCTAGAAGGACAAGGGCAGCAGATAGATGGGAACACCACCACCTGGGCGTTTCTCTCCAAGGCACTCACCATTCTGACTTGGAAATATATCGCCATTCCTTCACTGCTGCTGTGTCAAAATCCTGGAACTCCTTCCCTAACAGCACTGTGGGTGTATCTACACCACATAGATGCAGTGGTTCAAGAAGGAAGCTCACCACCACCTTCTCAAGGGCAACTAGGGATGGGGAATAAATGCTGGCCCAGCCAGCGAAGCCCACATCCTGTGAATGAATAAAAAAAATCCCCTTCATCTCAAGGGGAAATGTAGTGAACCTTCGCTGTACCACCTCTAATACAAGTACATCCTTTCTTAAATGTGGAGGCCAAAATGCACACAACATTCCAGACGAGGTCTCACCAAAACCCTGTACAATAGTAGCAAGACTTCTGTATTCTAGTACCTCAACCCTCTTACAATAAAGCCCAACATGTCATTTGCCTTCCAAATTGCTTGCTGCACCTGCATGCTAACTTTCTGCGTTTGTTGTATGAGCACCCCCAAGTTTCTTTGAACATCAACATTTACAAGTTTCCCATCCTTTAAAAAAAATTTTGCTTTCCTATTCTTATGACCAAAGTGAATAACTTCACATTTTTCTACATTATACTCCAATTGCCAACTTGTTGCCCACTCTTTTAATCTGCCTATATCTCTTTGCAGCCTCTGTGTCTTCCCCCAAAGCTTACCTTTCCACCTGGGCCAGGATATTGAGGTCAGCGAGCGGGGGGCGGGGCCTGCTCGCTGATGCATAAAATGACGTGGGATGATGTTGGGCGGAACTCCCGACGTCACCCTGTGTCTTTTCAATATTCAGGTCGGCAGGGGCGCAGCCGAATCAGCTGTGTGCCCGCCGACCTGTCAACGGCCTAATGAGGCCATTCAAAAACTAATTCAACTAGTTAATGGACCTGCCTGTCCTACCTTAAGGTTGGCGGACAGGCCAGGAGCCCTGGCAGGCTTCAGAAAAAGCATGAAACCTCATCCACGGGCACGATGAGGTTTCATGTAGGTTTTTAAAAATTTAATAAAAGATTGATTAAAAGTTCTGGACATGTCCCAACTCATGTGACACTGTCACAAGAGGGGACATGTCAGGGAAGATTTACTTCTCTACATTTAACATTTTTAAATGTGGCACCAATCTCCCTGAGGCAGCACTTAGCCTCAGGGAGATGAGTGCACTCTTTGCTGAGGGAATCCCCCCTTGCCTGCACGAGGAGCGCATAGCGCTTCCTGGCAGACGTCACACTGGGTGGGCCTTAATTAGCCCACCCACGTAAAATGGCGGCACGCCTCCGATCAGGGGCACTGATCAGTGGTGTGCCCGCTCCTGAACTTCTCCCCCAACGGGGGGAAAATTCTGCCCCTAGTTTTGTATAATCAACAAACTTAGATACAACACACTCTGTCTCTTCATCCAAGTCATTAATATAGATTGTAAATAGCTCAGGCCCTAGCTGTGATCCTTACAGCAAACAATCTCTACCACCTAGAAGGACAAGGGCAGCAGATATATGGGAACACATGCACTTGCAAATTCTCCTCCAAGCCACACACTATCTTGACTTGAAACTATCTCACTGCTCCTTCTCTGTCATTGGGTTAAAATCCTAGAGCTCTCTTCCTAAAGCACTGTGGGTGTACCTACACCACATGGACTGCAGCAGTTCAAGGCAGTGGCTCACCACCACCTTAGATATGGGCAATAAATACCAGCCTAGCCAGCAATGCCCACACCCTGTGAAAGTATAAATTAACAAAAATGTAGAGAACAGGACAGGAAACAAAAGCTTCAAAATAAGCTTTTCTATACAACAGCAGACATTATATTTTCAAACAGGTATAAAGAGAGGTGAGAAAGAGTTGCTTTGAAGTATTTGAATTACGTATAAGGTGCAACTTAAATGTAACTTGCTTTTGTTTTAAAGTATTCAGATATGCTCAAAGCAGGCAAGTTTTTTTTTAGAAACATTGCTAATTCATGAGGCTTCAGTAAATGATGGTAGTGACAGGTCTGGTTGATTGTATGCTTCAACATTTCATAGGTCACAATAACTATGTTATATTAAAAAGTTACCGGGGTTGAGAATTTGTGGCTGATCTGGGAGATTCTTGACCAGATCTTTGTCTACTTGTGCAGTGTCTACGATCTCCAAGTAATTCTCTTGTCAGGCTTGAATCCAAAGACATGCTTCCAGAATGTAGGAAAGGAGAATCCACTCTTGGGTCATTAGCTAGATTTTATAAAAAATTGAATGCATGAGTAGCAAGTCTTAGCCCATTTCACAGTATTTGATTCACAAACAAATATCTATACTTGTGAATGAGTTTTCCTATTTAAAGCACTGCAATAATATTAATAATTTACCAGATGGTTTGCTTTGTTATACCAGAGAGAAACTATTACCCTATAGCTGTAAAAACAAAAAGCTAAAAGCTACTGCGGATGCTGGAAATCCAAAACAAAAGCAGAATTACCTGGAAAAACTCAGCAGGTCTGGCAGCATCGGTGGAGAAGAAATCAGTCAACGTTTCGAGTCTTCATGACCCTTCTGCCGAAGAGTCATGAAGACTCGAAACGTTGGCTGATTTCTTCTCCACCGATGCTGCCAGACCTGCTGAGTTTTTCCAGGTAATTCTGCTTTTGTACCCTATAGCTGTTGTCTGATTAAAGAAAATATCAAAGTGATTTCAGACTTCCTTTCAGTTCAAAGCAATACATTTTACCCATTAAACCACCAGGAGCAGAAATCTAAAGGTACTTATTTTTGTAATCAGTTTGTGGTCATTCTGTGCAATTTCAAATTGACAAAATTGAAAAAGTACCAATATTGTGAGGTTACAGTACATTTAAAGTAGAGATTTTATTCAACAGGAGGTTTTAACTTCAGCACTAATGCCATCTCTTCACTGATGTTGGTTAGCTTACCTGAAACCTGGCTGTGACTGTTCCTGTTACCAGACAAACCACTTGACCCAGCAGCTCGCAGCCATCTTCGGACCAAGAATCTCAATCTAAAGATGAGAAAACGAAAAACAAAATGTCAAGAGTTGAACAAACTTCACCTCATTGGAATCACATGAAAATTTTCTATGGCTTTAAAATGTTTAACCATTAAATTAAGTATTAGAATTGTGAAGATACGATCACAATCCATTAGCTAAAATTCAAATATTAAATCAAATAAATCAAATTATAAAGTTGGCATCCAAATTTATGTTTGAATGAACGGAAAATGCTGAAAATACTCAGCAGGTCTGGCAGCATCTGTGGAAACAGAATTAATGGGCTAAATTTTCTTGGATTCAAGGAGACAGGCTTGGAGTCGGTGGAGCTAGAAAAGTAGCCAGGGCTGAGTTGGAATGGCTTCCTGAGGCATTCCTGCTCCTGGGGAATTTTCCACGGGCGGGCTGTGAATTAGGTTAGCTGTTTGCTCCATGGAGGTGGGCAGCCAATTACGCTGGTTAACGCTTTAAATAGGGGCACTTTGCAGCCTTCCTAACATTTTGCTGCCAGTGGAACAGCACCCACCTGCCCCCCACCCTTAATGGTGCAGAGACAACCAGCTCAATGAAGGCTGCCTGTCAGGACACCAGGGCCAGATGCTCCATGACCCACTGACGGGTCTCCAAGCAAGAAAGAACTCAATCTTGGTGAAACCAGGTCCAGCTGATATTTCTAACCATTCTGATGGTTTGCCAGCCTACATCTTGTTTATTTCTTTGCTGTGCAAAGAATGCCTACATGCTGAGGCACCCTTGGTCTCTGACTTGCCTCAACAGCGCCCACCTCCTACGGATGAGGCTGCCGATGCTCCAGAGCTGATAGCCCGCCAAGCATGAAGGCAGCCAATGAGGAGGATGCCTGCGGAAGTTTGCAGAGCCGATCCCACTACCAGCACATCCGGGCTCAGGACCTCCATTTAGACCTGACATTGAAGTCCCAACGCCTGCAGAGAAATCCAGCCCAGTGACCTGAAATATTAACTCTGTTTCTCTCGCCACAGGTGCTGGCAGAGCTGCTGAATATTTCTGGTATTTTCCGCTTTCATTTGAGATATCCAGCAACCTCTGCATTTTGTTTTTGTATTTATGTCTGAAATGCATTCAATTAGAAACTTTAGATTTGATTAATTGGTTTGAGTTTCATACTTGCTATTACCTAGAATGAAGTACCCTAGTAAAAATCAAATTTTCTTAAGCCATCTTAACTAAGGCCATTATCCAACCTAGAATTTTGAAATAGCTTTGAAACCAATTTATAATTTGTTTTTCCCCACACAGCAGACCCAAACAGTTCCCATTAGTATACAATTCGGTGTTACGGATCATAGCATTTTGAAACAAATTGTGCGTGTTTTATGTGAATTTTGTGAACAAGGTGAAAAGATTTGCAATGTTGGTGAATGGTACATTTTCTACATTTGGCACATTTTCCATTTGAGGACAAAAAGATTACAAATGGAATACATGGAGAGATAACATAACTACCTTAGATATTTTGTATCTTTTGATGGTTATAGGAGGCTTTATTTCAATATTATTTATAGAAATTATACCCAATGACAAATAAAAATAACACCAAATCACCAAAACAAATTGTTTCATGCTGTTAGTATCAGCTCCTAAGCTATGGCTGATGATTAACTTACATATTTATGCCACAGATGAAAAAAAAAACAAAGGCATTGAGAGTTACAGCAAAAACCGTAACTTCACTTACAGCTCATCTCTTACGTCTCCATGTCCAATACAACCTTTCATGTAACATGTCCTAAATTGTACTGAAGTTACATGCTTTGCACTCACATCCATTATAAACCAATTTTACTGTTCCAAGAACACAAGAAATAGGAGTAGATCATCATATGGCCAGTCGAGCCTGTTCCACCATTCAATACAATCGTGGCTGAACTTGGGCTTTAGTTCAATTTTTCTGCCCATTCCCCATATCCCTTAATTCCCTGATACACCAAAAATCTGTCTATCCCAGCCTTAAATGTCTTCAATGATGGAGCATCCACAACCCTCTGGGGTAGAGAATTCCAAAGATTCACAACCCTTTGAGTGAAGAAATTTCTCCTCATCTCAGTGCTAAATGATTGCCCCTTATCCTGAGACTGTGCCTGTGTTTTAGACTCCCCAACTGGTGGAAACAATCTCTTAGCGTCTATCTCATCAAGCCCCCTCTGAATTTTGTAGGTTTCATTGAGATTGCCCCTCATTCTTCTAAACTCCAGAGAATGCAAGCCAAATTTGCTTAGCCTCTCATCATAGGACAACCCCCTCATCCCAGGGACTAATCTAGTGAACCTTCGCTGTACAGTCTCCAATGAAAGTATATCCTTTCCTAAATGTGGAGACTAAAACTGCACACAGTATTCTAGATGTGGTCTCACCAAAACCATGTACAACTGTAGCAAGACTTCTTTATTCTTGTACTCCAATTCCCTTACAATAAAAGGTCAACATGCCATTTACCCTCCTAATTGCTGCGCCTGCATGCTAACTTTCTGCATTCCTTGTATGAGCACCCCCATGTCTCTTTGAACGTCAACATGTACAAGTTTCACACATGTTAAAAAATATTCTGCTTTCAAATATTCAAATAAGACTCTTAAATCCATACGAAAGAGGAGATTTTCAATTTCTCAGTTTTGGGTGGATTCAGATCCAGACCCAGTGTTCTAATTCTAAAATCCTCCTAGGTTTCACTCCCTTCTGAATACCAGACAGGAAAACAACTTGGATGGTTAGAATGTAATTAAACCAGTGCTCCTGATGCCAATCAAACAATTGCATATCTAGCTGTAGGGCAGTGCAGAAATATAATTTATTTACCAAACTTATTAGATTTTATGACCACTGTTGCAAAGTTCAATTGCTTACCTTGAAATTGCTATGGAGACTCTAACCACTGAGCGAAATCTGGTAAAACCTCTGGAACGGTGGGTAATAATCTGTAAATCGGTGCAAGATGAATAACCCCCCATTCTGGCTATAAATGAGAGCGTTGCTTGCTCGCATTCCTGAAATCCACCGAGTAGGAGTAACAGGTATTTCTTCTGATATACGAGCGCTTTTCGGAAACTCTCCGCTCGCAGATACTTCCCATAAATTCTCTAAAAGAGGAAAGAATGTTCCTGTTAAAATATCGAAATTCATTTCTATACATTTTCTTCCAGTTACACATTGATACAGTATGTCTTTAAAAGATAATATGCAAATGACAAGAGACTCCAGGACAGCTCTTTAACCTCTTTAGGTTTCCATTGAGGCTCTCTACAACTATTATATATGCAAATCCACAATAACCCAAGATATAATTACATATGCCATTTATACTCAAGTTAAGCACAGTACGATAAACTATAACAGCAGTCAAAACAATGTGCTCTTTCAACTAACTTACCTTTATCGCACCAGTTTCGGAAATTGATCCAAGCAATTCTGCATGTAAAGCATCACTTCTGGCTTCTGTCTTAATTTTAAATAGTTCTGCCTCTGCCAGCTTTAGGGCTTTCTGCAGATTAGATTTTTCTTTTGCCCAAACTATTCTTTCTGATTTTATTAGGGCATCAACACTGTCCTGGTTATCCAAATGCCTTCTTGATAACTGAAAAAACGAAGAACACATATACCAACATATAGGCAATCAAGATCATAGAAGTGTATCTTGAGAAGTGACATCTTCCTCATTAAAAGGATTTACGGTTTTAACTATATGATTTCTCAATTACCACTACCACAAGTGGCAGACAAACAACTGTACATATCTAGCTGAAAGGCAGAATAGAACTATTTCTTCACCAAGTCACACAAATTCTAAAATATTTAGAAATTTTATCAGTTTACACAGAGCTTGCCACGGAAATCCTGACTTACAGTACAAAGTGTGGCACAACATCAGTTTCACATTTGGTTAGTTCTTAGACTGAGCATTATTTCTATTGCACTCCATTTGATGGAAGGATGGGAAACACACGACTGGAGGTTATGCCCCCTCCCCTGTCATTCATTCATTTGTTAGCATTCATTTCAATTTATTTCTAATGCTTGTGCAGACCATTTAAGTTCACAAGTCCTAACTGCAAATTTGAAAGTACAATGGAAATTTAAATCTAAATGTCCAGTGCATTGTCTGCAGTAGGGGAAAAAGAAAAGTCTCAACGTATTCCAAATTATTTAGCTCTAGTTGCTCAAACAATTTGAACACTAGAAAAAATGTTGGAATCTTACTGCTACCTTTTTCCTTTCGATTCAGAGAAAAGAATTAAAATATTGATTCAACTACTTTAGAATGACCAACTCTATATCAAAACTGCATTTCAACAAATTGAAGGAAATTAAATGTTTAGAAATTGTCTTTTCTTCAATTCTTAGATTTATGAGTAACCCATTAATTTTAACAACAAGATAAAAGCAAAATACTGCGGATGCTGGAAATCTGAAATAAAAAGAGAAAATGCTGGAAAAGCTCAGCAGGTCTAACAGCATCTGTGGAGAGAAAGACAGGGTTAACGTTTCGAGTCTTCAGAGCCTTGAAGAGCTCTGAAGAGTCATACTGACTTGAAACTTTAACTCTGTCTTTCTCTCCACAGATGCTGTTAGGCCTGATGAATTTTTCCAGCATTTTCTGTTTTTATACATATAATTTTAACTGTTGCCATCAGAATTACAATTGGAAATACTAATGTCAATAAATAGCCATTTAGTAGCACGGAATTGAGCATTGCTGAAAAAAGACAATTTGTTGAAGCTTTTACAACATGTCTTCTTTCAGCAATACTTAACATCTATAAACTACGTATTCTGTTTTTTTAAAAATCAGAATTTTACATTTTCATACAATTGCTTTCTCAACATTTAGAACATTCAACATAAATGAAGTTTATTTTGTAAAGATTGTACGCCTTCAGGCTGAAAGCTTCTTTCTTAAAATTTTAAAATTTGCATTAAGTGTAGAATTTAAAGCAAACTCAATTGCAGCGAAATTATTATTTTTTTTACATATACAAATATAAAAACCCCTCTTTTCATGGTGGGGGAATTTGCTAATCAAGTTCTGAGTAATTCAATTAAATTATATTTGCCGATGTTTTAAATTTATCAATTGTAGTAGTTGAACAGCACTGATGGACTTCAGTTTTTCTTTTATTTCGATCAGTTTTCCTACTTATAACACCTACCTGATCGCTACTTGAACTGCGTTGACGGTATTTTCGAACCTCTTCATGTAATTTCAGTAGACTGTTGTGAAGGTCATTCTTTTCTTCTGTGAGTTTGCTGACAAAGCCGGTCAGGTCTGCATTTTGCTTCAAAAGTCGCTCAGTGAGAGTGCTAGTTGATCCACTAGAGGGAATTATGATGTTCTGCTAGAGAATCACACATTGAACACTTGCTGTAATAATAGCTACCAACGTGGAAGACTTTCAATGTTCAATGTTCGACACACAATAATCATCAGATGGGATCTGGTTTTAGAACTACAAAACCACAGTCTCCAAAGCTTAAAACGGACGCATTTGTATGAAAGTGATTTATACTTCAAATTTATCCATTTAAAGCCCATTAATCTCCCAATCGCTGAATATACCTGCCCTATCCTAAACATGAGGAACTGTGGGAACTCCGTGCTCCATAATTCAGACGTACAAACAGGAAGAAGGAGTAGGGCATTCAGCCCCTTGAGTCTGCTCTGCCATTTAATAAGATCATGGCTGATCTGATAGTAACCTCAATTTGCATCCCGCATACCCCCGATAACCTTTCGCCCCCTTGCTTACCAAGAATCTAACCACTTCTGCCTTAAAAATATTCAAAGACTCTGCTTCCAATGCCTTTTCACGAAGAGAATTCCAAAGGCTCAACTCACAAAAAAAATTTCACCTCATCTCCGTTTTAAATGGGCGGCCCCTTACTTTTAAACAGTGACCCCTACTTCTAGATTCTCCCTGTTCATACTTTTCTCCAATGCAAGACCACAGTAATATTCTGAGCGATGCTCACATATGGGATGTGGGGATAAACCACAAAATACTCACTTGCACTTCCAGACAGTGCTACCCTAGAGGTCAGTCAACTTCCCCACAATACTATAATTCATAGGAATTTCATGGGCGTAAAGTGCTCAGAGGTGCCCTTAAGCTCATGAAGACACAATATGAACACAAGTATTTCTTTAACTTTCCTCTTCAATTGAATTCTCCATGCAGCTCCATTTGTGAGAGATTTCACAGAAATTTACAGCACCGAAGAGGCCATTTGGCACATTGCGTCAGTGCCGGCCAACAAGAAGCCATCTAGCCTAACCCCATTTTCCATGTTTTGGTCCCTAGTCTTACAGCTTACGCCATTTCAACTGTATATCCAAGTACTTTTTAAGTATGGGGAGGTGGTGGCAGTGTAGTGGTAAAGTTACTGGACTAGTAATTCAAAGGCCCAGGCTAGTGCTCCAGGTTCAAATCCCACTGTGGCAGCTGGTGGAATTTAAATTCAATTAATAAATCTGGAATGAAGTCTAATGTTGACCACAAAACCATTGTCGACTGTCGTAAAAACCCACCTGGTTCACTAATTTAGGGAAGGAAATCTGCCATCCTTACCTGATCTGGCCTACATGTGACTCCAGATCACTCTTAAGTGCCCTCTGAAATGGCGTAGCAAGCTACTCAGTTGTATCGAGTCTAAAAGGAATGAAACCAGACGGGCCACCTGGCATCGGCCAAGGCACTGGAAACAACAATGGCATAACCAGCCCTGTTGACCCTGCAAAATCCTCCTTAGTAACATCTGGGGGCATGTGGCAAAATTGGGAGAGCTGTCCCACAGACTGGTCAAGCAACAGCTTGACATAGTCATACTCATGGAATCATACCTTACAGGCAATGTCCCAGACACCACCATCACCATCCCTGGGTATGTCCTGTCCCACTGACAGGACAGGCCCAGCGGATATGGCGGCAAGTGGTATACAGTCGGGAGGGAATTGCCCTGAGAGTTTTCATGAAATCATATGGCATTAGGTCAAACACCTACTGTCCCCCCTCAGATGATGAATCAGTCCTCCTCCATGTTGAATATCACTTGGAGGAAGTACTGAATGCAAGGGCACAGAACTGCTAGACTGTGTCTTCGGCAGGTGGTGAGGGAACCAACAAGGAGGAAAAACATATTTGATCTCACTTCCGCCAATCTATCTGTTGCAGTTACATCTGTCCATGACAGTATTAGTAAGAGTGACCATCACAGGCCTTTGTGGAGACCAAGTTGCCTTTTCACATTGAGGATACCCTCCAACATGTGTGGCACTACCACCATGCAAAATGGGAAAGATTTCAAACAGATCTATCAACTTAAAACTGGGCATCCATGTGGTGCTGTGGGCCATCAGCAGCAGCAGAATTATATACAACCACAATCTGCAACCTCATAGCCTGGCATATCCCCCACTCTACCAAAACCATCAAGCCAGGGATCAACCCTGGTTCAGTGAAGAGTGCATGCCAGCAGCAGCACTAGGCAAATCTAAACATGAGGTGAGAACCTGGTGAAGCCACAACACAGGGCTACTTACATGCCAAACAGTAGAAGCAGCACACAATAGACAGAGCTAAGCAATCCCACAACCAGTGGATCAGATCTAAGCTCTGAAGTCCTGCCACATCCAGTCTTGAATGGTGATGGACAATTAAACAACTAACTGGAAGAGGCAGCTCCACAAATATTCCCATCCTCAATGATGGGTGCGCTTGGCATATCAGCGCAAAAGGCTGAAGCATTTGCAGCCATCTTCACCCAGAAGTGCCAAGTGGATGATCCATCTCTGCCTCCTTCCCGAAGTCCCCAGCATCAAATATGCCCAGTCTTCAGCCAATTTGATTCATCTACACGTGATATCAAGAAATAGCTGAAGGCACTAAATACTGCAAAAGTGAAGGGCCCTGTGCTGAAGACTTGTATTCCAGAACTAGCCATGCCCCTAGCCAAGCTGTTCCAGCTACAACATTGACAGCTATCCAGCAATATGGAAATTTGCCCAGGTACGCCCTATCCACAAAAAACAGAACAAATCCTTAGGAACATATGAGCTAGGAGAAGGAGTAGGCCTCTCGGCCCCTCTAGCCTGCTCCGCATTCAATAAGATCATGGCTGATTGTAACCTCAACTCCATGGGTGGGATTTTCTGCACCTGCTCACCGCCGGGATCTTCCGGTCCCACCGCAAGTCAATGGACTTCTGGCTGGGGGCGCCGCCTTGCCCGCGGTGGGTCCTGCCTGCGACGGGGTTGGAAAATTCCGGCCCATATTCCAGCCTACCTCCATTAACCATTCACCCTCTTGCTTATTTAGAATCTATCTACCTCGGCCTTAAAAATATTTAAGACTCTGCTTTTGCTGCCTTTTGAGGAAGAGCGATCCAAAGACACATTGTTGTAAATGGGCGACCCCTTATTTTTAAATAGTGACCCCTAGTTCTAGATTCTCCCACCTGGGAAAACATCCTTTCCACATCCACACTGTCAAGACCCCTCGGCATCCAACCCGGCCAAATGCCACCCCAGCAGTCTACACTCGATCATCAACAAAGTGGCGGAAAGTGTCATCGAAAGTGCTAACAAGCAGCATTTACTCAGCACTAACCTGCTCACTAACGCTCAGTTTGGGTTCCACCAGGGCCACTCCACTCCTGACCTCATTAAAGCCTTGGTCCAAACAGGGACAAAAGAGCTGAACTCAAGAACTTGATAGAAGTTTACAAAATTATGAGTGGCATGGACAGAGTAGATAGTCAAGAGCTTTTTCCCAGGGTGGAAGAGTCAATTACTAGGGGACATAGATTTAAGGTGAGAGGAGAAAACTATAGAGGAGATGTGCGGGGCAAGTTTTTTACGCAGAGGGTAGTGAGTGTCTGGAATTCGCTGCCAGAGGAGGTGGTGGAAGCAGGTATGATAGTGGTGTTTAAGAGGCAGCTTGACAAATACATGAATTGGATGGGAATAGAGGGATACGGACCCTGGAAGTGCAAAATGTTTTAGTTGACGGGCAATATGATCGGCGCAGGCTTGGAGGGCCGAAGGGCCTGTTCCTGTGCTGTACTTTTCTTTGTTCTTTGAAGTTAAAGTGACTGCCCCTGATATCAAGGCATCACTTGACCGAGTATGGCATCAAGGAGCCCCAGCAAAACTGAAGTCAATGGGTATCAGGGGTAAAATTCTCCACTGGTTGGAGTCATACCTAGCACAAAGGAAGATGATTGTGGTTGTTGGAGGTCAATCACCTCAGTCCCAGGATATTGCTCCAGGAGTTCCTCAGGGTAGTGTCCGAGGCCCAACCATCTTCAGCTGCTTCATCAATGACCTTAACTCCATCATAAAGTCAGAAGTTGGGATGTTTGCTGATGATTGCACCATGTTCAGCACCATTTGGGCTTGGGCTGATATGTAGCAAGTAACATTCACACCACACAAGTGCCAGGCAATGACCATCTCCAACAAGAGAGAAACCAACCATATTCCCTTGACATTCAATTAGGGATGGACAATAAATGCTAGCCCAGCCAGCGATGCTCACATTCCATGAACAAATATATAAATAAAAGCTTTTTAAGTGTTATGAGGGTTTCTGCCCCAACCACGCTTTCGGATAGTGAGTTCCAGATCCCCACCACTCTCTGGGTGAAATGATTTTCCTTGAATCCTATTTCTTTACCCTAAATCATATCCCCATGTTATGAACCTCTCGACAAAGGGAAATAGGGCTTTCAACCTCTCTATCTAGACCTCTCAAATTTTATACACTTCATTTAGGTCTCCCCTCAGCCTCCTCTGATCCCAAGAAAACAGCCCTAGCCTATCCAATCTTTCTGCATAGCTAAAATTCTGCAGTCCAGACAACATCCTTATAAATCTCCTCTGTACCTTCTCTACTGCAATCACATCTTTCCTATAGTGGGGTGATCAGAACGGCACGTAGTACTTCAGCTGTGGCCTGACTTGTGGTTTATACAGTTGTAGCAAATCCTCCCAGCTCTTATATTCTATGATGGCTAATAAAGGCAAGTATCTCATATGCCTTCTTGATCACTTTATCTACCCGTCAGTCACCTTCAGGGATCTGTGAAAATGCAATCCAAGGTCCCGCTGTTCCTATTTATTGTTAGCCTTCTCCAAATGCATTACCTTACACTTCTTCAGATTGAACTCCATTTACCACTGTTCCGCCCACCTGACTAATGCAATGTTCTCTTGCAGTCTACAGCTTCCTTCTTCATTATCAACCACGCAGTCAATTTTTGTATCATCTACAAATTTCTTAATCATTTCCCCTACATTCAAGACCAAAGCATTGATGTATGCCACAAAAGGTTAGGGACATAGTATTGAGTCCTGCGGAGCTGCCTTCCTGTCACAAAAAACGCCCTTTGCTTGCTGCCTCTGAGCCAATTTTGGATCCAACTTGCCTTGGATCCCTTGGGCTTTTACTTTCATGACCAGTCTGTGACGTGGGACCTTAGCAAAAGCCTTGTTAAAATCCAGAGACTACATCAAGTACACTACCTTTATCGACCCTCTTGTTGCCTCCTCAAAAAATTCAATCGTGAGTCAGTCATGACCGTCCCTCAACAAATCCGTGCTGGCAGTTTTTGATTAATCAATGTCTTTCTAAATGAAGAATTATTCTGTCCCTCAAAATTTTTTTCCAATAATTTTCCCATAGCTGGAGATTAAGCTGACTAGCTTGTAATTACTCGGGCTATCCCTTTCTCCCTTTTTAAACAATGGTACAAAGTTAGCTGTCCTTGTCAGGAAGAGATATTAATGTATATAATGTTATTGGAAATTATTTTTTTTAAAATAGAGGTTTAGTCTGTGTGTGTTAATTGAATTTAAGCCAGCTAGTCTGGGTGCTTTGATGTATAGTAGTTTTGAGATGTAAACAGTAGGTAGAGAGGACTTATGCATTTTGTTCAATAGAGCATTCAAGAGTGGGAGTGAAAACTGCTGTGTCATAACAATCCTCTAGTCCTTAGGCACCACACCTGTTGCCAGAGAGGATTGTAAAATGATGGTCAGAGTCTCCGCTACTCTTTCTCTTGCTTCCAATAACAGCCTAGGATACATTTTGTCCAGGCCTGGGGATTTATCCACTCTGAAAAGACGTTAAACCCCTTGCTATTACTTTTCACTATGTTAATTTCATCCAGTCTTTCATATTCCTCCTCCTCGATTTGCAATGTCTGTATCGCCCCTGTTTTATGAAAACAGACACACAGTATTCATCAAGAGCAAAAGCAGCATCCATGGTCCCTACCTTTACTTGTACTCATGCACTTTATGTATTTATAAAACATCAATGGGTTTTCCTTGATTTCTTTTGCCAATTTTTTCTGCTTTCTTAATTTACTTTTTAATTTCATCCAACACTTTTTATACTCCTCTAGGTTTTCTGTAGTATTGAACCCTTGATGTCTGTCACAAACTTTCCTTTTTTTCCTTTTATCCTTTCTTTGAATCCCCTTGATATGCAGGGGGCTCTGGAGTTGTAGTCCAGCCCTTTTTCAAACTTGCTCTGAACCCTCACTCTGTCTTCTTTGAATGCCTCCAACTGATCTGGCACTGATTAACCCTTCAGATAGCTGTTTCTAGTCCACTTTAGCTAAATCACATCTCAGTTTAGTAAAGTTAGCTTTTCCCCAATAGAGAACTTTTATTCCTGGCCTGTCTTTGTCCTTTTCCATAACTACCCTAAATCTAACTGAATTATGATCACTTCTAACAAAGTGCTCCCCAGCCGACACCTCTTCCACCTACCTAGCTTGACTCCCTAGGAGTCCAGAATCTCCCCCTCTCTTGTTTGGCTTGCTATGTACTAGCTAAAAAAAGCTCTCCTGAATAGATTTTAAGAATTCTGCTCCATCTGTGCCTTTCACACAAATTCTATCCCCATTAATATTAAGGAGTTGAAATCCTCCACTATTAATGTCCTATTGTTTTGTACCTCGGAGATTTGCTTAGGTATTTGCTCTTCCATGCCCTTTGACGGTTTGGATGTATACAATGCACTTCGAGTAGTATGAATGCCACTTTTTTGTTCTTTAGTTCAACCCATAAGGCCTAATTTGAAGATCCTTCTAGCATATCATCCTTCCTCACAGATATAATTGTTTCTGTAATTAATATTGTGGCACCTAGTCCATTTTTTATCCCCGTCTCTATCTCATCTGAAAACCCAGGTATAAAATCATACTCCCGCATCAGTCTGTTTCCTAGATTTCTTGCACTGAAGTATATACCATTTAGGACTGCCAAATTCCCTTTTTTTTTAGCCTTTGTTTCCTCTCCCAAACACGCTTTCTAATTTTCAGCCTTTCATTTCCAACTTTTCTCCTCTCCCTTCTGAATCTACTCTGGATCCCAATCCCATGCCAAGCTAGTTTAAACCCTCCCCAACAGCAAAGCTCCCTGCAATGAAACTGGTCCTGGCCGTGCTGAGGTACAACCCATCTGGCTTATACAGGTTTCACCTACCTCAAAGCAGTCAAAATACTTCAAGAATCTAAAACCCTTCCTCTTGCACCAATCTCTCAAGCCGGATACTCATCAGCTGTATCTTCCTATTTCTGAACTCACTAGTATGTGAGTAATTACAGAGAGTAGTACAGAGATTACTACCTTTGAGGTCCTGTCTTTGAATCGTTCTCCTAGCTCCCAAAACTCTGCCTTCAGGATCTAATCCCTCTTTCAGCCAATGAAATTGGTGCCGAATAGTTAATTGCATTTTAATAAGAACACTAGTTTCTAAACAATTAGTGCTCTTAACATATTGTAAGCCACGGTAATGGAAAATGATTTGTGCTACTTACGTGGGCAATTTATGTTGTGGGAACAATACTGGGCCACACTACCAACACAAGGTAGTAGCTACTATATCAAACAGATGGTTTGTTAATACAGAGGAAAACCCTACAGGGCATTGCAATTTTTGGCTCAGAAAATAAAGCATTAATCACATTCTAAATTTGGAAGGTGCAATTTAGCAACTTGCAGAAATCTTTGATTTACCTGGGAACAACAAAGCACTAAGTAACCTGCTGCACTTTTTTTTGAAATAATGATTAATCTACAGTATTTTGAATTAGTGGCAGATTTATTTTTGTGTACTTTCTATGGGGAAGCAGTTAGACTCCAATCGGTGCATTCAATTAGGAGGAAATAAAGAATTAATGTGCAAGGACATTCAGGGTGTACACCTGCCTCTGTGTCAAAATGATTTCTTTATTAATTTATACTTTCTGCTACCCAAAACTCAACAGTCAAATCTTAATTTATCCAAGCAGGGTTAAATAAGAAAAACACAATGGGCTGAGATATACTTCTACAGTTAAGCTATTTCTCACATTTTATAGTATGCAAAAAAGCTCTATTTTGTTGTATATGCTCTCAAACCCAGCAGTAGAAAGGTAACTGTTAGATCACAGAATTGAAAACAGCAAACAAAACAGTATCTTTAGTATAATTTAATCTCACCTCTGGTACAGGGGTTTGCAGCTGCTGTAACTGCAATGTAATGTCCTGAATATTATTCTGTAGCCAGATCAGGTCCTCGTCATCCATGGTTTCAGTGCTGTGTTGCATCCTGCTATGAATGAACAATGCATTTCAGCCGAAGAAAAATTATAAAATATGTAAAATTAACAATTTTTTTTTTTTATTTGTCGCTGGCTGGGCCAGCATTTATTGCCCATCCCTAATTGCCCTTGAGGACAGAAGGCATTTAAGAGTCAACCACATTGCTGTGGGTCTGAAGTCACATGTAGGCCAAACCTGGTAAGAACAACAGATTTCCTTCCCTAAAGGACATTAGTGAACTAGATGTGTTTTTACGACAATCGACAACGGATTCATGGTCATCATTAGGCTTTTAATTCCAGATTTTTTATTGAATTCAAACTTCACCATCTGCCATGGTGGGATTTGAACCCAGGTCCCCTGATGGACTCAAAACGTTAACTAAGATATAGTTTTCAATCTTATGAAAATTGTTTCTTTTAATGTGATCTCTACAATAGCCAAACAAAAACTGAACTGTTCAGAGCAAGAGGATTCCTCAGCAACTATGAAAATTCTCAAGACAAATCAAGTTCAAGTGTTTGATTTTAGATTCTTTGGCCTTGATGTTTATAGGAAGGGAGCTAGGTGTGCAATTTGGGGGTGGAGGGTGCGGATGCAAAGGTCCAGAAATCATGGGAACGCAGAGGCCCTGCAAAATTTAATGGCTGACCCTCACCAGCATTTTATCATTCCATTTCTGCCTGGCAGCTGGCCATCTGTCAGCCCGGAGAGCAAGTGACATTGGGAAGCAAAGATCAGGCATGGTCGAAGGGAATCACAACACAGCAATTAGGAGGGAAGCAAAGATCAGGGAGAGGGGTCCATGCAAGACAACTGGGAGGGCTGGAGGGAAGAAGAGACTAGGAATGAGGGTCTGTTAATCATGCCAGCAGAAGGTTTGAATGGCTGGGGTGAGCACTCCTAATGCTCCTGGCTTACAAGCTATAAAAAGCACAACTTGATCTGACTGCTCTGGTCTCCATTTAGCTGCAGAGCCCTGGGAAACCTGTTTAAATTTAAATTGGGTTCCCAACTGTCCAAGTGGGAGCCTATTTAATTGTTAGAGTGAAGAGTTCTGGCTCTTGACAGTGGGATGCAGACATGCCATACAGCCCAACAATGTTAAAAAAAAAGCAAAATGTGTATGCAATAGATTAAGTCACAATATGCAATTTAAAATGTTTAATTCCATTATTCAGGGGTTAATATCGGCCCCCTTTATACCTGGTAGCAACTTTGTTGGCCATCGTTCTGAGTTTGGAAACAATCAACTGTATCTTCTGGCTGATGCTCTCCAGGTTAATATTTTCTCCAGATGCGGCCCCTTCATCAATTTCAACACCATTCATTGACTGAGTACTCCACTGCTTGCTAGAAACGGATGCATTATTTCCAGTCTCTGTTGTTGCTAGCTTCTGCTGCATAATCCAGTTTCTTGTTCTATCAGTTGAAAGCCGAACGTTGGTCTGCAGTTGTGCACAGAAATAAAAATCATTTTAATGACTTATATAAAAAATACATTAATTGCAGCAGCAACTTTCCTTTGACAAACTTCAACTTCTTAGTTTATACAGCTTTTATAAAACTGAAGTAGACTTTAGTCGTTTGGCAGTACAGAACTTGAGTATCGCTGAAAAAAGATGTCGAAGCTTTTCGTCTTGCACTCATCAGGGCATTCGCAAGAATACCAAATGTAAAGAGAACAATAATTTATACTTCATAAGTAGACAGTGCTGATTGGTTGGCAAGTGGGACCCTGATTGATAGAGGCGTCGCCATGGACAATGCACCAGTTAACCTAATGACTGACAGTTAACTGCCAAGGTTTGTTTAAATTCAAACCAGGCAGGTTGCCAACTTTCCAACCAGATGCTCCTAAAAAAAAATCACTAAGCAGAATTTAGGCATTTTCAGTTACTTGAATATATTCTTGGGCACTTATTCATGGTTTTAAGATGACTTGATAATTCAAGCCAAAAAATTATTTGATATAGTCACAGGTTGTATAATTGGGGCCATGGTCATTGATTCAAACTTCGAAAACAGAGGAATTTGAAAATATATGGAGACAGTGTTGGCAAATTTGAGAAACTAGATAGATACATGACAGAGAAAACGGCTTTAAGACTATGATAAAAGCAAAATACTGCGGATGCTGGAAATATGAAACAAAAACAGAAAATGCTGGATGCTTCTTTAGAGCTCTGAAGAAGGGTCATTTGGACTTGAAACATTAACTCTGTTTCTCTCTCCACAGATGCTGTCAGGCCTGCTGAGTTTTTCCAGCAATTTCTGCTGTTGTTGGCTTTAAGACTATCTTGTGTTCTGATGGTATTTTCTGCATTTTGATACTGACCAGCTGGACCACAATGGTCTCTTTTTATGTTCCTATTTGCTTTGCACTTCATTAGGTTTGTAAAAAGAAGAATGATGATTGGTGATTCAACAACTTCCTTGTTTGTTGTATAAAAGCAGAAAACTATACTGCCAGCTTGTATTGCAATTTTTGTTCGGCACCACACATGGCAGAAACTGAGTACTATTTTCCAAAAATAGGGCCTTGCTGAAAATATTGAACAACAACATTTCCCTTTAAACATTGGAACAATGATCTGTTGGTTATACTAATAAGCTGGGAGTACAGTTGGAAAACACATCAAACTTCTCCAGGGCTCAGGTGCATACAAAACACTAGAAGCTGGTGCTGTGACCACAAAGCAATGAATTTGGCCTATAATAGTTGACTTTACATTTCTTTTTCATTTGTGGACAGCTGGTCAAAGCTTACCAATGTAAATTTTGGAACAAGAAATTTGTCAGTTAAGTTACTGAATTTAGTATACATTTAGCTCTAGTTGATTTGTTTTATTAAAAACAAAATACTGCACGTGCGGAAAATCTGAAATAAAAACAAAGTGCTGGAAAACAATCAGTAGGTCTAGCAGTATCTACGAAGAGAGAAACAGACATAATATTTCAACTTTCTGAAGAACAGGCATATTTGACTCAAAACATTAACTCTGTTTCTCTCCCTTTGATGTTTTATTCTTGCTGAATTGCATGTTATTTTGAAATATATAAAATATAATGACAATCAGTTTACAAGGATAACATTTCCTTCCTTGGGTAAACAATTAGCAGAAAATTCTTATTAGTGTGAAAAAGTGAAACCCCAAGAATGAGTTATATTACTTTAGAGGGTATTTAATTACAGCTCAAGGTAGTCAGGAAGAAAAGTTTATAATTGATTGTAGCCCGGTATTTGATATTGTTTGTAACATGGCACGAGTGAGTGCATTAGAAAAGATTAAAAGTTAAGTTTAGGTTCTGTATTTCAATAATAAGCTCTCCACTTATGCCCCAAATCAGGTTTAGCAGAGCATTTGATATGCATAAAGTGACAACAATTTTTTGGGCACATAACTGGCTATGCATTTTCCTCTCTACACTTTTCAACAATTTATTTATCCTCATTTATGGACCTGGTTTCAAATCTAATAATGTATCTTATGTCCTTCTTTTACTCCATACCAGTCCTCCCTTGGAGAGGATGACTTACAGTGAAAAAACAATTCCATAGGCAAACATGGTGCTCCATTACCTCACACAAGGAGGCATTATTTCAGGCAGTAGGCTCAGGCGCTTTGAGCTAGAAATTTATTTGCTTTGATTTTTGGGTATGGGGCCGTGATTAACAGCATGCCTACGCTTCTTTGAAATAAGATGGATAACATGTAAAATTCATGCACCCACCTCATCTTCACGATTAGAGCATGGCCCTGACCAGCTCTCCTGTTGAACTGGTCTCCCTAGCACTGCTGACAGCCTCTGCACACTGCAGGGGGCCAATCAATGTTCTGAAGCCATAAGTTTCAAGCAGCCTTCCCTTTTTGAAGGCACTATCAAAGGGAAGTTGCAGAAACGTACTGCAAACTGCTGGATAATCACACTGGAGCATTGAGGGACAAGACAGATGTCACATCATCCCAGAGAAGGGGCTCTCGCTTCAGTGACATGCCCTGGTTGTACTGGTCAGACATGTGTAAGGCAGGAAAAAGGTTATGTTCTCATTGGGTTTGCAGGAAGCCTCCCTGATGGAGTCTCAGAAGGAAATGGTAGCATCTGGCAAGGGTGGCTAATACCCAAAGTGTCGCCCCAGAAACTCACCAAGGCTCCTTCGATTCAACCTTAAACTCACCAAGGCTCCAGGGGAGGTGGTGGCGTAGTGATATCGAGAGACCCAAGGTAATACTCTGGAGACCCGGGGTCGAATGCCACCAAGGTGGAATTTGAATTCAATAAAAAAAATCTGGAATTAAAAGTCTAAGGATGACCATGAAACCTTGTTGATTGTCGTAAAAACCGATCTGGTTCATAATGCCCTTTAGGGAAGGAAATCCGCAGAAAATAAAAGCTCACGGTATAGGGGGTAAAATATTGGCATGGATAGAAGATTAGATAGCTAAAAGGAAACAGAGGGTAGGCATAAATGGGTCTTTTACAGGTTAGCAAGATGTAACGAGTGGTGTGCCACAGGGGTCAGTGCTGGGACCTCAACTGTTTACAATTTATATAAATGACTTGCATGAAGGGATGAATGGGATGGTTGTCAAATTTGCTGATGAAACAAAGATAGGTAGGAAAGTAAGTTGTGAAGAACCATAGAAAAGTTACAGCACAGGAGGCTATTCGGCCCATCTTGTCCACGCTAGCCCGAGGACACCCAGGTGCCCTTTCTAATCCCACCTTCCTGTACCTGGCCCATAGCCCTGCAGTTTACAGCACTTAAGGTGCAGATCCAGGTACTTCTTAAAATAATTTAGAGTTTCTGCCTCTACCACCAACTTGGGCAGCGAATTCCAGACACCCACTACCCTCTGCGTAAAACAGTTCTTCTTCATGTCCTGCCTACCCCTTCTGCCACTTATCTTAAATCTATGTCCCCTGGTTCTAGAATTTTCCACCAAGGGAAACAATTTTATCCTGTCAACTCTATCTATTCCCCTCATAATTCTGTACACCTCAATCAAGTCACCTCTCAGTCTTCTTTGTTCTAAGGAAAATAACCTCAACCAATCTAATCTCTCCTCATAGCTACACTTTTCTAACCCTGGCAACATTCTTGTAAACCTCCTCTGCACTCTCTCCAGAGCTATTACGTCCTAAATGCCTTCTTTACAACCTTGTCTACTTGAACTGCTGCCTTCAGGGACCTGTGTACTTGTACGCCAAGATCCCTCACTTCATCTACCCCTCTTAGTATATTCCCATTTATTGTGTAATCCCTGTAACAGTTTGACCTCCCTAAATGTATGACCTCACACTTCTCTATGTTAAAATCCATCTGCCACTTTACCGCCCACTTCACCAACCATCCATATCGTTTTGGAGATTATGGCTATCCTCTACACTATCCACTACTCGGCCAATCTTTGTGTCATCTGCAAATTTCCCAATCATGCCCCCCACGTTCACGTCCAAATCGTTAATATATAACACAAACAGCAAGGGTCCCAACATCGAACCCTGTGGAACACCACTTGAGACAACTTTCCATTCGCAAGGGCATCCATCGACCATTACCCTTTGTTTCCTGTTATAAAGCCAACCTTTTATCCAGTTTGCTACATTACCCTGAATCCCATGGGCTTTTACTTTCCTGACCAATCTGACATGTGGGACCTTGTCAAATGCCTTAGACAAGAGGACATAAGGAGGCTACAAAAAGGAATAGATAGGTTAAGTGAGTGGGCAAAGATCTGGCAAATGGAGTATAATGTGGGAAAATGTAAAATTGTCCATTTTGGCAGGTAGAATAAGAGAGAGGCATATTATCTAAATGGTGAGACATTGCAGAGCTCTGAGATGCAGAGGGATCTGGGTGTCTTAGTGCATGAATCGCAAAAGGCTAGAATGCAGGCACAGCAAGTAATTAGGGAAGCTAATAGGATGTTATCATTTATTGCAGGGGGGAATTGAATACAAAAGTAGGGAGGTTACGCTTCAGTTACACAGAGCACTAGTGAGACCGCATCTGGAGTACTGTGTACAATATTGGTCGCCTTTTTTAGGAAGAGTGTAAATGCATTGGAAGCAATTCAGAGAAGGTTCACCAGACTAATACCTGGAATGGGCGGGTTGTCTTATGAGGAAAGGTTGGACAGGCTAGGCTCGTTTCCGCTGGAGTTTAGAAGATTTAGAGGCGATTTGATTGAAACGTGTAAGATCCCGAGGGTTCTTGACAGGGCGAATGTGGATAGAATGTTTCCTCTTGTGGGAGAATCGAGAACTGGGGGTCACTGTTTAAAAATAAGGGGCCGCCCATTTGAAACGGAAATAAGGCGAAATTTTTTCTCTCAGAGGTTCTTGATTCTTTGGAACTCTCTTCCTTAAAAGGGGGTGGAAGCAGAGTCTTTGAATATTTTTAAGGCAGAGTTGGATAGGTTCTTGGTAAGCAAGGGTTTGATAGGTTATCGGGGGTAGGTGGGATGCAGATCTGAGGTTACTATCAGATCAGCCGTGAACTTATTAAATGGCGGAGCAGACTCAAGCGGCCGAATGGCCTACTTCTGCTCCTTGTTCGTGTGTCCTCACCTGGTCTGGCTTACATGTGACTCCAGATCCGCAGGTTGACTCTTAAATGCCCTCTGAAATGGCCTAGCAATCCTCTCAGTTGTATCAAACTGCTAAAAAGTCAATAAAAAGGAATGAAACCGGACGACCACACAGCATCAACCAACAGGTACCGGAAACAACAAAGGTAAACCCAGCCATGTTGACCCTGCAAAGTCCTCCTTACTAACATCTGGAGGCTTGGGCCAAAATGGGGAGAGCTGTCTCAAAAACTAGTCAGGCAATAGCCTGACATAGTCATACTCTCAGATTCATTACTTACAGATCATGTCCCAGACACCTCAATCACCATCCCTGGGTATGTCCTATCCCACCAGCAGGACAGACCCAGCAGAGGCAGCACAGAGGTATACAGTCACGAAGGAGTTGCCCTGGGAGTCCTCAACGTCATCTCCAGACCCATGAAGTCTCATAGCATCAGGTCAAACATGGGTAAGGAAACCTCCTGCTGGTTACCACGTATCGCATTTCCCCCTCAGCTGGTCACCACATACTGCACTCCCCACTCAGCTGATGAATCAGTACTCCACTTGGAGGAAGCACCGAGGGTGGCAAGGGCACAGAATGTATTCTGGGTGGAGGACTTCAAAAACCCAGCTGGCCAAATCCTAAAGGACATAGCTGCTAGATTGGGTCTGCAGTAGGTGGTGAGGGAACCAACAAGAGGGAAAAACAAACTTGATCTCATCTTCACCAACCTGCCTGCTGCAGATATATCTCTCCAAGGTAGTATTAGTAGGAGTGACCACCGCACAGTCCTTGTGGAGACAAAGTCCCGTCTTCACACTGAGGATACCCTCCATCGTGTTGAGTGGCAAAACCACCGTGCTAAATGGGATAGATTTTGAATAGATCTAGCAACTCAAGATTAGGCATCCATGAGGCACTGAGGGCCATCAGCAGCAGCAGAATTGTACTTGAACACAATCTGTAACCTCATGGCCCAGCATATCCCCCACTCCACCATTACCACCAAGCCAGGAGATCAACCCTGTTTCAATGAAAAGTGCAGGAGAGTACACAAGGAGCAGCACCAGGCGTACTTAAAAGTGAGGCAAACTTGTCAAGCTCCAACAGATGACTACTTGCGTGCCTAAGTGATAGACAGAGCTAAGTGATTCCACAACCAACAGATCAAATGCTGCGGATGCTGGAAATCTGAAACAAAAACAGAAAATGCTGGAAAAACTCAGGTCTAGCAGCATCTGTGGAGAGAGAAACAGAGTTAACATTTTGTGTCCGTATGACGCTCTGAGGAACTCTGTTTCTCTCTCCACTGAGTGCCGAGTTTTTCCAGCATTTTGTGTTATAGATCAGGTTTAAACTCTGCAGTCCTGTCACATTCAGTCATGAATTTTGGTGGACAATTAAACAACTCACTGGAGGAGGACTGTCCACAAATATCCCTGTCCTCGATGATTGAGGAGCTCAGCACATCAGTGAAAAAGATAAGGTTGAAGCATTTGCAACAATCTTCAACCATAAGTGCCAAGTGGACGATTCATCTTGGCCTCCTCTGGAGTCCCCAGCATCACAGATGCCAGTCTTCAGTCAATTTGATTCACTCCACGTGATATCAACAAACGGCTGAAGGCACTGGATACTGCAAACGCTATGGGCCCTGGCAATAGTAAAATTTGTGCTCCTGAACCTGCCGTGTCCCTAGCCAAGCTGTTCCTGTACAGCTACAACACTGATATCTACCTGGCTATGAGGAAAATTGCTCAGGTATTGTCCTGTACACAAAAAGCAGACAGATCCAACCCAGCCAATTACTGCCCCTCCAGTCTACTCTCCATCATTAGTGAAATGAAGGAAAGGGTCATCAACAGTGCCATCAAGTGGTACTTGCTTAGCAATAACTAGTCCACTGACGCTCAGTTTGGGTTCCGCCAGGGCCACTCAGCTCCTGACCTCATTACAGCCTTAGTTCAAACATGGACAAAAGAGCTGAACTCCAGAGGTGCTATGAGAGTGCCCTTGACATCAAGGCAGCATTTGAATGAGTATGGCATTATGGAGCCCTAGCAAAACTCAAATGGGAATCAGAGGGAAAACTGATTGGAGTCATACCTAGCACAAAGGAAGATGATTGTACTTGTTGGAGGTTAATCATCTCTGTTCCAGGGCATCACAGCAGGAGTTCCTCAGGGTAGTCTCCTAGGCCCAGCCATCTTCAGCTGCTTCATCAATGACCTTCCTTCCATCATAAGGTCAGAAGTGGGAATTTTCGCTGATGACTGCACAATGTTCAGCACCATTCACAATTCCACAGATACTGAAGCATTCCATGTCCAAATGCAGCAAGACCTGGACAATATCCAGGCTTGGGCTAACAAGTGGCAAGTAACATGAGTGCCACACAAGTGCCAGACAATGACCGTCTCCAACAAGAGAGAATCTAACCATCATACTTTCACATTCATTGGCATTACCATCACTGAATCCCTCAGTGTCGACATTGTGGGGGTTACCATTGACCAGAAACTCACTAGCCACATAAATATTGTGGGCCAAGAGCAGGTCAGTGGCTTGGGATCCTACAGCGAGTAACTCACCTCCTGACGCCCCTAAAGCCTGTCCACCATCTACAAGGCACAAGTTAGAGTGTGATGGAATACTCTCCACTTGCTTGGATGAGCGCAGGACCAACACCACTCAAGAAGCTTGACACATCCAGGATAAAGCAGCCCGCTTGATTGGCACCCCTTCCACAAACATTCACTCCCTCCACCGCTGATGCACAGTGGCAGCAGGGTGTATCATCTACAAGATGCACTACAGCAACTCACCAAGGCTCCTTAAACAGCACTTTCCAAACACACGACCGCTACCATCTAAAAGAACAATGGCAGCAGATGCATGGGAACACCACCACCTGGAAGTTCCCCTCCAATCCACTCACCATCCTGATTTGGAAATATATCGTCGTTCCTTCACTGTCGCTGGGTCAAAATCCTGGAACACCCTCCTCACTGTGGGTGCACCTACACTACGTGGACTGCAGTGGTTCAAGAAGGCAGCTCACTACCACCTTCTTAAGGGCAATTAGTGATGGGCAATAAATGATGGCCTAGCCAGCATTGCCCACATCCCATGAATGAATAAAAAAAAGTGAAGCTTTACAATGCATTCCCTCTTGCTCTGTCCAGTTTCAATTGATATATGTGACCTTCTAGTTGCCTTTCATTCCAGGAGATAATGGTTGGGTTCTCAGAATGGCAAGGCATGGACCCTCTTGTGAGTGTACAGCAGAGATCTCCCTGAGTGATTTAAGCAGCTAAATCATTGCTTGAGGAGGCTGATGGTTTGCTCCATGGGTCTCACTGAAGAACCTCTGACATTGCATGCTGGGATGGCGAAAAGGAGACATGAAGTATGCATGGAGGAGGTAACCCTTGCAGAGCAGCCAATCAGCAGTGAAGCCTGAATACGATCTGTATTGCAGACTGCCACAGGATAAAAGCATTGTGGGTGCGACTAAGATAGTGGACATTCACCAAGACGAACTTCTTGCTGTGGTTACACACCAACTGCACAGAATGATAGTGCTTCCAGTTGTGGTATTGCTCTTCATTGATTTGGAAAACCCACAGAGCCACATGGTGCACACTGTCCTGACAAATCCACATTCCCTTTTGTCCTGGTGTTCCTTCCTCAGGAAGAATAGGACGAAGCACCCTCTCCTTTCGTACAGTGTGTTTTTGATCTCCTTGATGCTTCCATGCACAGCGAATATGTTATAGATGTCGCTTGCTTCCAACTGGAAGGATCCAATGGCATTGAATGAAAGGGTGTTGGTGACCTTTGTGGCCACTGGGAGGGCTGTCTTCTCCCTTCTCTGAGATGCCAGTTTGCTGTGAAAGAGGTGGTGTAACTCCATGATGACCTTCTTTGTGAATCATAGTCGCCTCAGGAACTACTACCAGGTGATTGCCAAATAGGAATGGTGGCCCTAGAAGGCCCTTTGTGAGTAGGGCCTTCTATAGGGCACCTTCCATCCAGAGTTTGTCCTCTCTGCCTCCTCCTCTACATGCCCTGCACATGTTGCAGAGCAAGTGGTACTGCAACAACTGCCCTCATGTCTATCTTCCTGTGGTCAGCTAAAAACTCCAAATTGCTCCCACAGCTGACCAGTGCTTCCACAAAACCTGCCTGAGCACAAGAAAGTCAAAAGCACCTCAGCTGCAACTTGCAGACCAGTCCTTTAAATAGACTATATTGTTTCAGGACTAAATAATGACAATTATGGATGCAGATGTGCTGCAAAATTTGGTATCCTGGCATTGTATCAGTTCCTTCGGGTCAATTATGTCATGATATTTTTCAATGTCTCTGGGAACACACAAGGGATGCAACTGTTTGCACTACTGTCCAACATAACACATGCGGGAAGCAGCTAGTGACGCATTGCCTGCATGAAAAAATCCGGCAGACTGGAGGTGGTGCTATGCAACTGAATTTCACATGCAGAAGAAGGGTAAGGGCAGAATTAGGCTTTGTTGCGATTTCCCCCTCCCCACTCCATAATCACAGACGTGTACTTTATACCAGTATTACAGGTAGTAATCAGGAGCAAGAACCCTGGCTGATCTTACTCCCTTAGCCTGGGGATTCTCAGGACAAAAATAGCATCCCAACATTCCTGGTCTCCCCTCCCAATTCAACCAATACCCGTCAACTTAGCTCTGCCGGCTCTGCATGACTCAACAGCATACCATACTGTGACTTTAGCGACTGCCTCTTTCAAAATAATTTGTTGGGAGCTCATCAAAAGTGATTGACATGCTCCATAAGGGTTTAGTGATTCCTAAATGCACAATTTATTTCACACTCACTCATAAAATGAGTGCAATGTACGACATAAGAAAGTTTGCTCTTAAATTTGGAAAGTAATATCTGACATGGGTAAATGACATTACACGTTAAAGATCAATCTCTAATTGTGTTACTCCCATTGAACATGTTCTTTTGTTATAGAATGCAAAGTAAATTAGAGCCACTGACTCATGGTTCTGAGCAAATGAAATTCCATTCTTATTACGAGTATGATGTGAGAGTTGGCAATTTGTTTTATGTGATATCTAGAATTTCATGTAAAGTGTAAATCTGTGACTACACAATTCCCCCAGCATTCCTAGGCCCAAGAATTTAACAGTTTTCTCAATATTGCGAAAATTACATTACAATAAAATTACATTTAATTTTATTTCTTTATTTTTCAGGATTCAGAGGATGACAGCATATCTTCACCTGTCTTAGCTTATCGGCTGCTGAAACCCTTAGCCATGCTTTTGTTACCTCAAGTCTTGAATATTCCACTCCTCTTCTTGCCAGCCTCCTACCTTTCACCCTCAATAAACTTGAGCTCATCCAAAACTCTGATGTCCGTGTCCCAACCCACATCAAGTCACTTGCCTATCATTTTTGTGTTCACTGATCCACCTGGTCCACCAATGCCTCGATTTTAAAATTCTCACCCTGGCACTCAAATCTCCCCATGGTCTCACCCCTCCTTAACTCTATACATT
Organism: Cetorhinus maximus; assembly: GCF_964194155.1. Taxonomy (NCBI): domain Eukaryota; kingdom Metazoa; phylum Chordata; class Chondrichthyes; order Lamniformes; family Cetorhinidae; genus Cetorhinus; species Cetorhinus maximus. The sequence continues at coordinate 65,103,378 of NC_135881.1, read as the reverse complement.
TATTGAGTGCCACAATGCTGCAAGAACTCTGTGCTGCTCCAACTCTGCTGTCATGTGCCTCAAATTCCCTTCGATTCACTGCATGGCATAGATACCTACATCTTAAACCAACTCATCCTAATCTCTCCTTCTTTGGCTCAGTGTCAATTTTTTGTCTGATTATGTTCCTGTGAAATGCTTTACAATATTTGCACATAATAAAAGCACTATGCTGATTTGTTGTAATGAAGACTTTACCATTTCAATTATGACAAGTTGCGAGGGTGAGGAATGAAACAATTTTACACAACATACCTTAGTCTGAGACACCTTTTCAATGTCAGCTATATCTCTGTCCAGTTGATTTTCTGCTTCTCTTTCACTTCTCACTTGATCAGTTTCCTGTAATTCCTGAAGTGCTTTTTTCAACTTTGCCTCCTCTCTTTGCAACTTTAAAACTTCTTGTTTTTCTTTTTCCAGCTGGTCCAGGAGCTCTTTTGCTTGGAGCTGCAAGGAATCCACTTTCTCTAGAATTAGTCTATGCGATTCTTGCTCCTTTAACAGAGACTTCTTATGAATCTGTTGCTGCTCCTCAAGGCACTGCCTCAACTGAACAGACTCAAGTTTATATCTTTCCATCTCACTAACCAACTCTACTATACGGTTATGCTGATCTTCTAGCTGTTTCTGTAGCTCCCTTACAAGCACCTCAGATGTCATTCCAGCCGGCTTCTGCATCCCTTCCTGCATTTCCTCTGCACTCTGAAGTTGCTTCAAGAGCTGGCGTTCTCTTTCTAGTACATTGTTTAACTCATGAGATCTGGTTTTCTCAGCATCTAAGACAATTTGGAGCTCAGTGTTGCGGCTTTTCTCATGTGATAGTTCAGCTTCGTGCAGTACTTTCTCAGAATCTCGATTCTGTCTGAGTTCGTTTATTGTCACTCTTTCCTTTTCCAAAGCACACTCCAACTGCAAATATCTTTTCTTTTGATCTTCAAGTGCAAACTTCAAGTCCTGAAATTAAACAAGAACATGCTTTTCTAATCCATTATGTTTGTTTCAAATGTGCTTTAACTTTCTAATTTCTGGAATATTTGTGACTATTTTACATTGCATATCTTTCTAGTGTCTCAAAGTAAAAAGAAACTTCAGCCACAGTCAAGTTTGTTGTTACAAGTGAGCAAATTATTTTTAATTTTGCTGAAATTGCTTAACAATATAATTTCCTACTAATGCTAGGACAAAAACACAGTCTTGAAAACAACTCATTTCATTTCAATATTAATCAGGATTTTCAATTAAATTTTATAAACCATTTCCACTTGCACATATATATGGTAGGAGATAACTAATCAACTCAGATCTTAATAAATTGCGATCTGATCTTTTGATTTTGGATTCAAACCCTTTGTTTTTCCAGATGAACTTCTAAATTAAGGTTAAGTACAATTAAACTCAAGATTGACATTTTACTGAAACATTCAAGCACTAATTTGTTCAATGAGTGGTTTACCTTAGTTGGCATCACATACAGGTGGCTAAATGAAGTTCCATGAGGCGAAAGTACTGAGGATGCAGGTAATGATACACAGAAAATCCTTACAGTATTAGACATCATAAAGACAACTGTAAGCAGTAATAACTTAGAAAAAATAATTTGCGCCTGCCAAATTATTCTGGTCACTAAACTCAAAGTTTTAATTACATTGCTTTACTTTTGACCGAATTCGCTCATAAATAGGGTCTGAATTTAAAAGACCTGATAAAAATCAGAAGGTCTACATATAACACGTTATGGATTATACTAAAGTTTGGTTGACAGCAATGTTGACAAGAGGATCTTTCCTTTTGTTGGTGAGTCCAGAACTAGGGGGCACTGATTTAAAATTAGAGATCGTCCTTATAGGGCAGAGATGACAAAATTTTTAGTCTCTCAGGGGTTGTGCGACTTTGGAACTCTGTCTCAAAGCAGTGGAAGCGGGATCACTGAATATTTATAAGGCAGAGGTAGATAGATTCTTGTTAGGCAAGGTGATCAAAGGTTATCGGGGGTAGATAGGAATGTAGAACTCGAAACAGATCAGCCATGATCTTACTGAATGATGGAACAGGCTCGAGGGGCCGAATGGCCTACTTCTGCTCCTATTTGTATGTTCATCTGTAAATCAGTCTAGGGTTGGGGAGGGTGCAAGAGATGACGACAGCTAATAAAACATTAAGCATTAGAGCACTGCTTCACTGAATAATATTTGATTGACAAAAGCATACAAACCTCCAATTCCTCTTGGTCTTGTTCTTCTTTTCTATCTACCTTACATTTTTCCTTTTCCAATGCCCATTGCAGTTCCCGTGCCTTCTTCTGTTCATTTGCCAGTGCATCATTCAGCATGTCTACTTTGGCTGCCTTGTCAGTTAACTCAACTCTAAAAAGTTTAAATGGTCAATGGAACCTGTTAAATAGGGTGGCTATTTTATATTTATGACACATTAGAAGCTTTAATAGCTGAGGAAAATCAATATAATTTTAACTGTAGAATGTAAAAAATGTTAATTACTTGAGCTACTTTGCTGATATCACATTAACCTCTTCTGATAGATTAAAAAAAACCCATAACCAAAAGGATACAGGAGATCAAGAATTTCAGTATCAATCTAGTAGGGATATGTAAAAATTTGCTTGATTGAGCTAGATACTAAATTACCTCAGCATCTCCAACTCTTTAAAGTGCTTGTGTTGTATCTTGAGTGTTGTTTCAAGTTCCAATTTGGTTTGAGACACCTCATTTTTCAGCTCTGCCGCTACCATCTTTTCCAAATTCAGGTGGCCTTGGAGTTCAGCTCCCTTTTCCTTTAGTGTACTCAATTCCATCTGTAACTCAAGAATCTGAGCCTGCTTCTGTTGTAAACTGTTTCTCAGTAGTTCCACTAAAAGTGAAAAGATGCATTGGCTCATTGCTACAAATTGACTTGAAATGCAAATACAGATGGCTTGAGACAAATACTGCCTCATTTTAAAGTCATACATTCTATTCTCATTTTAAAAAATATATGGTTAGTGAAACTTGAATCAATTTGGAAAGCAGCGAAGAATTAGTTAAAGGTTAAATGCTTCTGAACAGTGCAAGTTGAGCTGGGTAGCCATGGTCGGATTTTACAGTAGTCAGGCAGTTAATTGCCTCAGGGTGTGGCCTCCATTCCCTTACAGTGGATGTCCCTCTCCCAAGAGTTGGGAGCAACGGCAACTGCTGGGACTGCAACCTGTCCTCAATGAGCAGCCACGGAAGATGCTGGTGTTGACGTGGCCCGTCAGGCAGGCTCCATCGAGAAATGGAGTTGGCAATCGGGAGGCTGAGGAGGTTCAGGCAGGGACGGTCCTTTCCACAGGGGATAGGGGGCCTCTGTTGTGCAAGGGACCTGAGGATTGGGAGCATTTTAGAATTCAGCAAAGGGAGGGGGGCCAAGGGATTGATTAAGAAGGGGAAAATAGAGTACGAGAGTAAGCTTGCGGGGAACATAAAAACTGACTAAAAGTTTCTATAGGTATGTGAAAAGAAAAAGATTGGTGAAGACAAATACAATCAGAAAGGGGGGAATTTATAATGGGGAACAGAGAAATGGCTGACCAAATAAATACACACTTTGGTTCTGTCTTCACAAAGGAGGACACAAATAACATACCAGAAATGTTGGAGAACACAGGGTTTAGTGAGAGCAGGGAACTGAAAGATATCAGTATTAGTAGGGAAATGGTGTTGGGGATATTGATGGGATTGAAGGCCGATAAATCCCCACGGCCTGATAATCTACATTCCAGAGTACTTAAGGAAGTGGCCCTAGAAATAGTGGATGCATTGGTGGTCATCTTTCGAGATTCTATAGACTCTGGAACAGTTCCTACAGATTGGAGGGTAGCTAATGTAACCCCACTATTTAAAAAGGGAGGTAGAGAGAAAATGGAATTATAGACCAGTCAGCCTGATGTCTGTAGTGGGGGAAATTCTAGAGTCCGTTAAAGAAGATTTAATAGCTGAGCACTTGGAAAACAATGGCAGAATTAGACAGAGTCAGCATGGATTTATGAAAGGGAAATCATGCTTGACAAATCTACTGGAACTTTTCGAGAATGTGACTAGTAGAGTTGATGAGGGGGAGCCAGTGGATGTGGTTTATTTGGACTTTCAGAAGGCTTTTGACAAAGTCCCACATAAGAGATTGGCGTGTAAAATTAAAGCGCATGGGATTGGGGGTGGTGTATTGAGATGGATAGAAAACTGGTTGGCAGACAGGAAACAAAGAGTAGGAATAAACGGGTCTTTTTCCGAATGGCAGGTGGGGTACCGCAGGGATCGGTGCTGTGACCCCAGCTATTCACAATATATATCTAAATGATTTAGATGAGGGAACTAAATGTAATATCTCCAAATTTGCAAATGACACAAAGCTGGGTGGGAGGGTGAGCTGTGAGGAGGATGCAGAGATGCTTCAGTGTGATTTGGACAAGCTAAGTGAGTGGGCAAATGCATGGCAGATGCAGTATAATGTGGATAAATGTGAGGTTATCTACTTTGGCAGCAAAAACAAGAGGCAGATTATTATCTGAATGGCTATAAATTGAGAGAGGGGAATGTACAACGAGACCTGGGTGTCCTCGTACACCAGTCGCTGAAGGTAAGCATGCAGGTGCAGCAGGCGGTAAAGAAGACAAATAGTACGCTGGCCTTCATAGCGAGAGGATTCGAGTACAGGAGCAGGGGTGCCTTGCTGCAATTATACAGGGCCTTGGTGAGGCCACACTTGGAATATTGTATGCAGTTTTGGTCTCCTTACTGAGGAAGGATGTTCTTGCTGTAGAGGGAGTGCAGTGAAGGTTTACCAGACTGATTCCTGGGATGGTGGGACTGACATATGAGGAGGGATTGAGTCGGTTAGGATTATATTTGCTGGAGTTCAGAAGAATGAGGGGGGGGTCTCATAGAAACCTATAAAATTCTAACAGGGCAAGACAGGGTAGATGCAGGAACGATGTTCCCGATGGTGGGGGAGTCCAGAACCAGGGGTCACAGCCTGAGGATATGGGGTAGACCATTTAGGACTGAGATGAGGAGAAATTTCTTCACCCAGAGAGTGGTGAGCCTGTGGAATTCATTACCACAGAAAGTAGTCGAGGCCAAAACATTGTATGTTTTCAAGGAGTTAGATATCGCCCTTGGGGCGAAAAGGATCAAAGGATATGGGAAGAAAGCGGGAGCAGGCTATTGAGTTGGATGATCAGCCATGATCATCATCCAAGCAACCTACTCCTGCTCCTATTTTCTATGTTTCTATAAGGAGGGATTTCTTTTGCCCCCACCGCCCCTCCACATCCAATCCTGAGTCTGCAGCCAGTATTTACCTGGAGGCCTTGCCATCTCCACCAGCAGCAGAGGGAGTCCCTTGTGGACATTAATTAGCCCCCTAAGGGCTTCAAATGGCCAAAGGACATGCGGGCCACTCTATACTGACCCTGCCACTGGTAAAATACTTGCGGAGGTGTGTACACTATTGGCACCCTGCATTAACCCCCCCACCCGACCCAGGGCGGGGGAAGGAGAAGATCTCTTCATTATGAAATAAATATGATCAATTGTATGGATTATGCATCATCAGGGCACTCAAAAACACCTTCATTTCTTTGTGCACTATTTTCTTCCACAATCATGGACTTCTTGTCACCCGTTTGGGCTCTTTGCAGATATGACCAAAGTTCACGTATTTCCATCATCATACTATTCCTATCCGCAGTCATTAACTGTTCCACATCAGCTCTCCTCTGCGTTTCCTGTAGGAAATAGAAAAGGCACAGATTCTAACATCATCCATTCCTTTGTCACCTCAAGGTTCACATATTCTCATGCTCTCGTGGTCAGCCTCTCACCTTAATTAAACCTCAGTTCATCCAAAGCTCTGTTGCCTGCTTTCGATATCACACCAAGTCCTGTTCACCAATCATGCAGTGTTTGCTGACCAAGTGGCCCCTGGTCCAGCAACAGTTTGATTTTGAAATTCTCATTCTCATGCTGTCGTCACTCCATGGTCTCACTCCTTCCCATTGCTGCAACCTTTACCAGTCTGACAAGTTTCTGAGATCTCTGTGCTCCTCCAATATGGCCTCTTGCACAATCGCGCTTTCCATCTCAGATGCCTAAGCCTTAAGAGCTCTGGAATTTTCCCAATAAAGCTTTCTACCTTTCCACATCTCCTTAAAACATATTTCCAACCAAGCGTTTGACCATCTGTCCTAATATCTCTTTATGTGGCTCATCATCAAGTTTTGTCTGATAACACCCCTGTGAAGCTTAATAAATCCTTTATACTTTCTTTCTCATGTTAATTTTACATCTGGTGCCATATTTAGCCACTTATTCCATGAATCCTCAGTCATTAACCACTAATGTGTAATTTAATGTTTTGTGAAAATCCACGCGCATACTCGTCACTGAATTATTTTTGTACACGTCAGCTAGGGTATTTTAATTTGAGAAAAATATACAGGACCACAAGCTAGACTGAAAGTAATAACTGAGTTAATAAGAATATTGTAAATGATTCCATAACAAATGTCTATGTCAGATAGATTAAGTGCTTCAGTAGCTTTACACTCAATGTGCAGTATTTAAATAGGACATCCAGAAGACCAGTTAAATATGTTTTTCAGAAAAGCAGAATTGGAAGACAAAGCCCCATTTTAGTGAGGAGAGATACCTGTTCTTTCAGTAAGTTCAATAATGTCATTGCATCCATACTATTCAAGGATGAAGCTTGTGCACGAAGAGCAACCATAAAGACATCACGTTCTTTGTTGAAAACATTTTGAACAGCTTGGAGAAGTTCACGCCGCCAGTCTGTGATGTTTTCAGCGGGTAAAGCCTGCAAGAGACATTGATAACATTTCACATATTACTCTCAGGTAGACACCACATCTGGAGGCTAGGAATATAAATCTTTCAAAAAGTTACACTTCACCCTGCTAATTAAATTTCTGTAAGCAGGTGTTGATGTTCTTTGGATGAGACATTAAATTGATGCCTATTTGTTTGTACAGTGCATGTTAAAGATCCCATGACACTATTCAAAGAGCTACTATTCGAAACGGAGGAGAGTTCTCCATATGTAATGAACAACATCCTCTGTTCAATCACTACCAATACCAAACTTTAATTGTGGGGCGCTGCTTACCTAAATAACAATGGTGACTACATATCAAAATTGCATATATACTTGACCAAAGAAAAGTGATAAGATGCATTATAAACACAAGGGCCCATAACTTCTGATCTCAGGGGGGCAAAGGGGTAGGTGGGGGGGGTTCATACACAGGGGGCACCCCAGCACATGCACTGGGGATGCCCCCCCTCCACTTCTCAAAGTCCCCAAATCCCTACATAAGGACTACACAGGAATCACCTGGGTAGTTCAAACTTCCAATGGGCAATTACCCTGCACTGGGAACCAAGTGAAACTCCAAATTAAATCGGAGAATTCGGATGGTTCCAACTGCACCAGAATAGTTTCCCAAGAAAGGTTAGGAGAAGTCAAACCACTTTTAACTCCTTGTTATGACCCAGCAGTTCATAAGGCTGAGTTCTTTAAAAATCCCAGAGGGAAACTTTAAACAACTGTCATAACCTATATTTTTAAGTGGTATGTTTGAGATACAACTCTAAATTCAGAAATCAGACCACCAGTTCAAGAGGTTTTAGATTAAACTAAATGAAACATTTTATTAAGTTACAACATGTTAAACACATATAAATGGCTACAAAATACTACTATCGTAACCTCTAACAAATTCCTAAACTAATCTCCATTAAGGCAATAGCAGACACCAGGCAAAGCATTTTCACCGTACGAATTCAAAATGACGTTCCTTTCACTTTGGTTCCAGAGGAGACAGTCGTAGGCTTACAGCTACTTTGATCTTACATTGCCTCTGCTCTGCTATCAGTTATATCCAGCACATCTCACTGATTGTAAATTCTCATTGTATCACCAGCCTCTTTGAACTCCACCTCTTCTAACACTAAAACCCCTTTCACAGTACCAATTTTATTAGTAATATGAACATTGCTTGGTCTCTGCTAGCGAGGTGCCAGATTTCACCCCACTTCTTGAATGCTCTATTCAAAAAATGAAAATGCACTCTACCTCTCTTACATCTCAAAACTAGTATACATCAAAGTACCCAAACCAGCTGGCTTTAACCTAATTAAGACACACCCACAGACTAAACCTCTATTTTAAAAGAAAAATATTTTCCAATAAGACTCATGGATAACTATAAAAGTGACCCATCCCCGACCCCCCCACTGGACCGCCTGACTACATCCCCTGCCCTCCAATGGCCCCCAACTATCATCCCCCACCCTCCCCCAAACTTGGCTACCATCCCCACCCCCCACCGACTGCCTTCCCCACCCACAAAGCCCTCTTTTCTCTTCTGTACACGTGCAACCCCACTTTTTTTTGTAATATCGTGAATTTTTTTCCATTCCTAAATTTCTCTGTACCACATGCGATTTGGATTAGCGAGTGAACAAACTATTGCAGACATCTGTCAGTGCCACTTTTAACCAACTGCTAGGATATATATATCAAACCTGGTGATGGCTTCCTCCAATTTTTCTCACAGCAATGTGATCGGGATTGGAAGCTTATTGAAGCTTACTGGGTTCAAATTCATATTCTGCCAGTTTCTCATGATGTATGCTGACATTCAAACTGTTACATCATCCTGCCAGATTAAAGGTATTTGAAAGTTTGCCTGAAGGTTAAAGCTTTTATAAGTATAAGACTGAAGTTCTAAAATTATATTGTGGGATAGTGGAAGATAAATATTTGACACTTTGGATGAAATTCCTGTTACTTTAGTGGCAGTGGTAACCTCTTTAAGATGGACACAGTGGAGGAAGTCATTAGTTTCATTTTAGCTAATCCATTCTCAAATCATGAAGGGAACAATGAGATACATTAAACATACGGGAATGTTGCATTTAATAAAGCTTAATTTGTGGGCTAGCAATAGGAAAATAACCAAGAAAGGTTGGTGTAAAAACCCAACTGGATCATGAATGTCTCTAAGTGAAAAGAACCAGTGACTCCAGTACCACACTATATGAATAAATCTTAATGCCTTCAGGATGGTAAGCTGTGATTAGCGGTATTTGCTTGCATGTATGGTAAACGCTGACATACACTAGTTGGTCTCAATGATCAGCTTCTGTATTGTAACTTCTATTTATTTTCATGGATAACTAGGGAGGGGCAATAAATACTGCTTTGCCATTGTCGCCCACTTTTTGAAACAAATTTCAAATAAACACCATTAAAGACACTATTCACATGCTTTGTTCTTACCTTGGCTTCCCCAGTTCCTTGAACATTGGCAAGTACATCTTTAAGTGACTGCACCACGTTCAAAAGTTCCCATCTTTCTTGAAGCCAACCCTCCGGGCGATTTTCTAGAGGTTGCTGTTGTCCTTCTAAGTAGGGGGATTCTGAAAGGGTCAACACCTGCATACCCTCTTGGTGCACCTCATGAAGTAAAGACTGGATAAGATTGAAAACAAGTGGATTAATAATATAGTCAGTTATCTTATACTGGCTCAGAGACAGGTTACTGATGTAATTTCTTCAATAAGCGATCTATAATAAGCAATCTATAATCAACCTTTACTAAAAAAAAATGGAACAACCATCCTTCAGAAACTTTAAAAAAAATAATGCTCCAAGTGAGGGATGTGAGGAGTGAAGGGAACACTTAATTTGGGCACCTACCATTGCTTTCAAGTACTCCAAATTAGATACAGAGTAAACTTACCCCTCTATCCCAAAAACATGTCTGAGCCCGCTCTCAGAAGAATAACACCTTGTAGCAACATGACATTTTCCATTTCCTCACCAGCCATACTGTCATGAGAATATTGGTTCCTTACCTTTATTTTGTCAGGAAGATTCTCTGTACCATGCTGGAGTGGTGCATGAACTGCGTGAGACACATTGTTTACTCTCCTAATTCCTTCAGACATGGTTCTGGATTCCTGTCCTTCAGTAGTAATATTAAATGTTCCTGGACTCCCGACAGAGCTGCCATCTGGAAGCATGATGAAATATACACATCCAGTTAAACTAATGTATTTGATAGGCATTTGGTAGTACAGAACCTCATATACACATACACAAAGGTCCCTGTTCTTTGCAGACAGAAAGAACATAGAAAGACATTGCTCATGTTTCAGCTAAACAACAGCTAAACAGCCATTCGTTGAGTCATTCCTCAGGGCCATGCCTTGACCAATTAGGGTCAAGCTGCCTGGTTTAAATTTCAAACAATGCTTGGTAGTTAACTGCCAGTCACTATCATTTGGTGCATTCTCCATGGTAACGCCTTGACCAGAGTCCACTTGCCAACCAATCAGCACTCTCTTCTCATATAGTATAAATTGTTGTTTTCCCCTATCATTGGTATTCTTGAAAAGTGTCCTGATGTGCGCAAGATGAAAAGCTTTGACATGTCTCTTTTTTCAGCAATACTAACGTATTTGAGTGGAAAACATTCAAGATACTATCTACCTCCATGACTGGGCAACATATTTCATGAAGTTAGTATATTCTGACTACGAGTTCAATTACATTTTTCAAAAAGAAATGTAGTTAACAGCACAAAATTATTATGCAATTGCTGGCCTACAACTCAGCATTCTCTTCAAACAGAATCATTTCAGGACTTGCTCCTTCCCTTCCCTGTATATGCATTTCCAACACTCCCTTTTCTTACCTTACAACACTGACTTCACTTCAGAAGTATTAAATTGACTGTAAAGCACTTTGAGAGGTCTTGAAAGGCACTGCATAAATGCAAGACTTTCTTTTCCCTTCTCCTCTTAAACTTCTCTCTTTCACTGCTTACATTCTCATCTCCAAATGAAAGGATGCTTTTATTCACTAAAACTGAGACCATCCATTCCATTGCCCCTGCTACTTCCTCTCCCTTCATCCTGCTCAACAAACCAAACTTCCAGGCATCTCCTGCCCTAGCCCTGAAACCACAGCGTTCTATAGTTTGCCCCCTATAATGCCTTCTTGTAGCTCATCTTGTTCAAGAAACCCAACTCCTGTTGTCTTGACCCCATTTCCCACTAAACTGCTGACCACCAAACTGCCCCATATGTACTAACATTCTGAATATCTCCCTTTTCAGACGCTGTTACTTTCACTTTCAAAACTGCCATCACCCACTTCTTCCCCATCATAGAACCTCTCCATATACACCTGTTCTGTAAAGCTATCAACCTCCCTTTCCTCTGCGAAGACTTTAAAGCATTGCCATGTCCCAAATTCTTATCCATCTTTCCCACAATTCCATATTTAAAAACCTCCAGGTTTTTGACCTTGCTGAAAGCAACAAAGGCACTATGGGGTGGGTTGAACTTGTTAACTTCATTTCCCACAACCAAAGGGGAGAAGATATTTTCATCCCATCAGTACAGAGTAAATTTGAACCTCCTAGGTAAAAAGGCAATGTGCTAACTTACTGCATCATTTATTCCCAAATTGCACTCTTAACAATAACTTGTATTTCTACAGTGCCTATAATGTAATAGAACGTATTAAGGTGCTTCACTGGAGCATTATAAAACAAATTATGACACCAAGCCACATAAGGAGATATTAGGGCAGATGACCAAAAGCTTGACCATCTGAAACGAATAAGATTTAAGGGCACTAAAAGAATTAATGGACATGAGGATACTGTGGGAAAGTGGAGTTCATGTAGAAGTTCAGTCACAATTTCACTGGAATGGTGGAGTAGGCTCAGTGGGACCATATGGCCTGCTCCCCTTCTGATTGCTTCTGTTATATTAATTGTGGAGGAGCAGAGAGATTTATACAGAAATAACTAAAATCTCATGGAAAGATACAATAAATAATTAAAAAGGTTAATGGAATGTTAGTCTTTATCACAAGATGCTGGAATACAAAGGGATCAAGTTATGCTGTAATTGTATAAAGATCTGGTTACACTGTACCGGGAGTACTTTGTCAGTTCTAGGTACCACACCTTACGAAAGATGTATTGGCCTTGGAGGGTGCAGCACAGATGCACCAGGATGATACTGAGACTAAAAGGTTAAATTAAAACAGGTTGCATAGACTAGGCATGCATTCCCTTCAGTGTAAAGGATTAAGGGACAAAATTAATTTTAGGTAATTAATTTCCTTTCGTGAAAAACCTAGAACAAGTCAGCATAACCTTAAAGTTAGAGCTGAGCTATTCAGGGGTAATGTCAGGATACACTTCTTTACACAGTGATGAGTGGAAAGGAAGACCCTCCCTCAAAAGGATGTTAGGACTAGGTCAGTTGAAAAATTCAAAACTGAAATAGATTTCTGTTAGTTAAGAATATCAAGAGAAATGGAACACAGATGGGTAAATAGAGTTGAGGTACAGATCAACCATGATCTAACAGAATGGCGGAACAGGCTCAGGGGTTGAATTCCCTATTCCTGTTCCTATGGCGTAGGTTATTCTGGACAGAGAAAGGGACTCTTAGAAATATTGTTGCCGAGGGGATCTACTTATTTACTTATTTAAATAATATCTCAATAATTTTTCAGCAGCCGGGGGGAATTGGCTGGGAAGGAGGGGAGAGTGGAGAAGCACCTGATCCAGATAAGGCTCCTGGAACCACAATCAGCTTACTTCAGTGAAGCTTTGTACAGAGCTTACCAATATTACCATGATGACCATTTAGCATCTATCAATAGAAAAAGTCATGTGCAATTATTCCTGCTTTTTAAGTTTACTAACTCATTTATCATGATCTTGCTTAGATGGACATTCGCATTTTGGAAAAGTACTGAGTTTTGACGAGAAGAAGTTCCTCAAGTCTGGTTACAATATGAAACAATAACTTGTAAGTGACTGCACCGTGCCACAGTCCAGTCTTTCTGCCTCTTGCTTGCTTAAAGGTCAATTTTTATTCATATAAACTTGGCTAAATGAAGCGCCCCAGTTGCACAGTGCACTGAAGATTAAAACCTCTTCTATATTTCAAGAATATCTGAACTAATGAGTTTCTGAAAGAGAAGTAATTTTAAAGAACATTGTAATCACATTTGGAATGATAAATAATTCTAGTTGTGCAAGTCAAATGTGAGAAAGCCTCAAGCTTTCATCATTAGTCCTAGATCAAGTTACTGATGCAAATAGCATCCTGCAATATAAATATTTCCTCTTGGCAACTCTCACTACTGCATCTGAGATGAAAAAAGTGCTTTCTTCTGTTAAGTCGACATTAGTACAAGCAGCAAATCTTATATTTTCAAAACCAATATTTATCTTTTCTGAGCAACATTGTTTCAAGGAGTTTGGCTGAAATAGAAACAAGATAATCACTGAAGAATAAGTGCAAATATGTAAAGGTTCTTACCACTGACATCTCTATCCCTGAGTTGTAATGTGATAGATGGTTCTGGTCTATCAAGATGCGCCTGTGTAGGAAACATGAACAAAAAAAAAAATTAAGAATATAATTTGATAGTGGCAACCAAATATATATCAAAAAGTAAAATCTATATAAAAATCAAGAGGCAGCAAGAAAAAAAATGAAACTGTAGATAAATGAAAGGAAACTGAAGCGAACTTAATAAAAAGTCTAGACTGATGGTAGAAAGAGGAAAACAATAGGTTAAAGTGTTAGAAAATACAAAAAGGTGCACGTCGTGAAAACAGCAAAGGCATCACCCCATAATCTTGAATTATTAACCTGCCAATAATTCCAATAAAAGAAATTCACCATGTTTCTGCTAATAGTGATGCCAGACTACTTTATGAACTGGTTTAAGTTGTCTGAAGTTCCGGGTTCTCCTGAGTGGCACCATGAATCCACCTGTATAGAGTTCTTGCTGTGCAAGTTGAGTATGATGACAAGTGGTCTCTTTTTTGTATTTATTTTAAGAAATATAATTTTCAAAAATGCAAGCCCTTCTCTATAGATTTTATTGGACCACTACTGCCAGCCCCACCCTTCGTCGCCTGTCTCCATTTCACCCTCCTCAAGCCAGGGCCAAATTTTGTCATACTCAAGCGGAGCTGTTCATAGTTTGTTCCTTCAATTCAGATCTCATCTATTAATGTTTTGGCCACTAAAAGAGCCTACGTCAGTTGCACCTATTCATTTTTCTACAGCAGTTATGGGCTTTACCATGGTATCTGCAGTTTAAAAGCCTGGCCTTCTCCGAGGAAAGTAGGACTGTCTGTCATGGATGGTCCCCTGACATCCTATCCCACTTTGAAAAGACAGTGGCAGAGGAAATCCAGACAACACCCTTTGTTAAGAAAAAGCATAGCAGAGACAGAAGAAGGGAGAAGGGAAACACTATCCACAGATTTTATCACTGCAGTAGATGCCACATTGTCACTATTATACCAAACGTATGTTTTGATGCTGCACTATAGCAATTTTTATGTACACAATTCCCACTGAAAGTCAAATTAATTTTGCAAGATTTATAAAACACAGAGGTCATGCTCCCCTGTTACCTTTTCATTACATGGCATCATGTCTATATTACAGTAAGGATAAGATTGCGTTGTTTTAAATGTCCATATTTTTATGCACGATTACTCGCATCCACATGGCACCTTTAATGCAGTAAAATGTCCCCAGGTGCATCACAGGAGCGTTATCAAAAAAATGAGAGACTGAGCCACCTAAGGAGACATTAGGACTGGTAACCAAAATCTTGGCCAAAGATGTAGGCTCAAAGAAGTGTCCTAAGGTGAGGACAAACAGTGATGTGGAGAGACTCAAGTATAGAATTCCAGAGCTTAGGGTTTAGGCAGCTGAAGGCTCGACACCAATGGTAGAATTGGATGGGTGCAAGGATCTGACAGTGTAAATCTTAGCATGCTGGAACAGATAATCCTTGTTAAATATTTTAACCTGCTGTTAATGCAACAAAATAATTCAATTCTAAAACAAAATTCTTGGGTAAAGTTTGATATTTCTACCTTCATTATTGAAATTCCAACAATGAGTACTAACCAGTCTTGAGCTATTAATCACTGCTTTGACAGCATCATATTCTTCCCTCAGTGCATTTAGTTGAGCAGTGTGGTCACTTATCAAGGCTTCTGTTTCAGCAGAATATCTTGCTTCAAGTTTGGCCAGTTCAGCACCATGGAATTCTCGCATTTGAAGAAGTTTTTCAGAGCACTGACTTCTTATTTTTGTAACTTCCTCTGAAGAACTAACATATGAAGGTTGAAAATTAGTTTGTTCTTCTGCATTTTTACAAGTGGTCAGTGGAGCCGCAACAATATCAGAAATCAATTCTTCGGTTTGGACTGCTGAGTCCACCAGGATTTTTATTGGTCTTTCTTTGGTCAAAGTATTTTTTGGTTCTGCAGTAGTACATTTCTGAAGAGTTTGGTCATCTTGTTCCAAATAGGGGTCTTTCTCTTTGTACAAGGCTTCCTTTGCAGTATTGAGTTTCCCCTGAAGATTTATTATAGTTAGCTCTTTTGCCTAAATAGAAGGAAGAGAATTAAGATTTTTAACAAACGTTTTTGGTTTGCACACTGCTAGTACATTTCCTGAGCAATCTTCTGTATCTTGGTAGCTGACCAACTTTAAGGGTACATTGTCTGATTTGTGCCAATACCTCATCATTGGTGAGGTCCTGTGAACATCTTTTATATGTACAAATACAAAGGTTTTTTTATATATTTGTTGTCTTACTTGCTAAAATAGATGCAATAAAGAATCTCAATATATTTATAGGAGCATTCATCTTTTACAAGGTTCTGGAAATAATTTTATCAGTAATTAATGAATTTTTCTCATTGTTAGGCTAGGTTGATAATCCTTTTCTTCAAAAGCACTGCATTCTTAAATGTCGAATCAATTTGTAAGATAATACATGTATCTAAGATAATCACTAGTTACAATGGGGTTACACTGTGCATGGCAATATGGAATAGCGAGACAGATAGGGGAGGAGGGTCAAGAAGAACAAGACAAATAGGGAAGGGGTGAAGAGCAGCGAGACAGATAGGGGAGGGTGAAAAAAAAGCAAGACAGAGATGAAGAGAGAAGGAGAAGGAATGAGGGGGGAAAGAGAGGGAGAAGTTGTCCCTGTTATGTAGGCAAACTGCATGTAATGTCTGTTGGTACAGCAGCAAACTGTTTCCCAATACAGAAACACTAGTTTTCAGTCTGTACCCGCAAGTCTTCTTGGAGTTTCTCAGTCTGGCCTCTGTAATTATTGAATTGTTCTTTAGTCACTGCAGCTTCAGCTTTGACCTGCCCTAGTTCAGAAACCAGGTCAGTTATGGAAGTGGCTCCTTGTTGAACACGAGTTCCTAGGCATGAAACTTTCTTCTCACTAGCCTGCAAAGCCAAATAATGAAGAGAGCTCAGTTAAATGAACACAATAATCTGTTGGATTTAAAAAATTATCTGTACCAAAAGAAACAAATCTTAATCAGCAATTACAGGTTATAAATTTGTTGCGGTTAACTTTGCCATGGAAAACTATTCTTATAACTTATAGTAAACTGGTGTTATGATTATTTTGTTTAAAATGTTGTTAAAGCAGCACCATATTGTTATAATTAACAGCTGGATTATACTTACAATAAAAGATGTTGAAATCCACCTCTCACTGTCTTGTTCTTCTATTGGTTCATTCTTTCTTTCTAACATGCGATACAACTCTATTAATTTCTCTTCTTTTTCTGCGGCTTCTTTTTGAGTAGTTGAAAGTGCTTTCCTTTCAAATTCAAGTTCTTTTTGGAAATCAATTACTTCCTGTTGCACCTCAGTTAGCTGCTCTCTTAACATGGTTAATTCTTTTGTTTGGTGTTCAATTATCATTTCCTGTCTTTGTAGAACTATTTGATCAGTATTTTTTGTTTCTACTGGCCACATCTGTGTTTTATTGCCTTCTTGTGGGTGTTCCAAAGGTGTTCTTTCCTTTTTACCAGAAACAGCTTCTCTTTCTTTAATTTGACTCCTTTGTTGCTCAACACATATCCTTATTTGCTGTTGCACTGCCTGTAACTGTGCTTGGCTCACTAGAACTGTTGCTACTTTCTCCCTGAGAGCTTCTTCCAGAGTGAGAATTTGGTTTTCATGTTCTTTAATTTCAGTCTCAGCCTGTTTCTTTAGGCTTTGTATTTGAAGGTGACATAAATCTAACTCTTTCTCTTTCTTTTCGATAGCTGCCTGTAACTCCTGCATTCTGACTTCCACATTACTGACAGAGTCTTGAACATCTTCTGTAAAACCATCCTTTTTCTCCACTTGGGTTTTTATCAATTCTAATCCCCGAATTTGCAATATTCTGTTTTGTTCTTCTAGTTTTTGCTGAGAGAGTATTAATTCTTCATTTTGCTTATCCAATTGTTGCTGCAGCAGCTCTTTTTCTACCATCATCTTATCAAACTCAAGTTTTAAATTCTCTGCATCTTCAGAAGAAACTAATTCCAATGGCATTACTTTCATCAGTTCCTGCTGCAACTTTTCTATTACTTCATTTAATTGCTCAACCTCTTCCTCATTATACTTTTTTAGGCATTCTTGATCACATTTTAGACATTCTATTTGGGCTTCCAGTTCCCTGATCTGTTCATTATTTTTCCCAGTGATCTGAAAGATAAAAAACAAAGAACTTTGAATAATTATATAGGATATCTAGGATTATACAAAATGTAAAGTTCCCAACAGAGAATATTTTTTCCATTGACACAAACTTTAATCGTTTTTAACAAGCTTTGAATCTCCCAATCCCTGTCATTTCTATGTAAACTGTAAAGAGGGGAAGAGTGTCCTGCAGTCAGCATCACGGTGAAGCAGTCTGGGAAGAATGTCCTGTAGTCAGTTCTTGCTGAAAATAACAAGAGTAACATCACAAGATAGCGCAAGAGAGCAACAGAGAGATGAAGACCAGTGCGAGTGCGGAGAAGCTTCAAAAAGTGACACCAGCACAAAGGTGAGAGCTGATTGGTGAGTAGTGGGTAAGTGTTTTTCTCCAGTTTAAAATTGATTAGATGAGGAAAGGTAAGGGTTCTAGTTTTTATTTAAAGTACATAAATAACTTGACCTATTTTTTTTTACTGTATTTAACTTAAAGGGTTTTTTTTCCAACTAGAGGCTTGGCAGGGCAGCTCAGTCCCGTGTAATGTACCGCCTGCAACATGTGGGAAGTCCCAGACGCTCTTTGCGCTCTGATCGACCATGTGTCCAGGAAGTGCCACCAGCTGCAGCTGCTTCAGCTCCAAGTTTCGGATCTTGAGCTGTATCTGGAGGCATCGAGGTGTATCTGCGAGCCTCAGAGTTTCATGGATAGCACATTTTTAGACGTGGTCACCCCACAGCTTACACAAGAGCAGACAGAGGGGGAATGGGTGACCATCAGTCAGAAGAAAGGTGTCAGGCAGGTAGTCAGGAAATCTCCAGGGTGCATCTTGCTCGAGAACTGTTTTTCTGTGTTGGAATACGGTGAGAGTGACAGTTCCTCTGGGGAGTGCTGCCACACTCAGGGAACAGAATGGCTCAGCTGCACGGGGGGGGCAGGGGGGGAGGAGGAGAAAGAGGGGAAGAGCAATAGGATAGGAGACTCGATAGTAAGGGAAACAGACAGGCATTTCTGCAGCCGTAGATGTGACGCCAGGATGGTATGTTGGCTCCCTGGTGCCAGGGTCAAAGATGTCACTGAACAGCTGCAGGGCATTCTAAAGGGGGAGGGCAAACAGACAGAGATCGTGGTACATATTGGTACCAATGGCGTAGGTAGAACGAGAGATGAAATCCTGCAAGCAGAATTTAGGGAGCCAGGAAACATTAAAAAACAGGACCTCAAAGGTAGTAATCTCTGGATAACTTCCAGTGCCATGTGCTAGTGAGTATAGAAATAGGAGGTTAGTCCAGATGAATGCGTGGCTGGAGAGATGGTGCAGGAGGGAGGTCTTTAGATTTCTGGGGCATTGGGACCGTTTCTGTGGGCGGTGGGACCTGTACAAGGCGGACAGGTTGCACCTGAACCAGAATGGGGCCAACATCCTTGCGGGGAGGTTTGCTAGTGCTGTTGGGGAGGGTTCAAACTAACTTGGCAGGGGGGATGGGATCCTGAGAGGAGGTTCAGCAGGGGCAGATGTACAGCCAAAATTAGGAGACGGAGCAAGTCAGTCTAGAAGACAGAAATTATAGGCTAGTTAAGGCACAAGGGAGTTTGGCAAGGTTGGGTGTTATTTATTTTAATGCAAGGAGTCTGACGAATAAGGCAGATGAGTTGAGGGCACAAATTAACACATGGAAGTATGATGTTATTGCTGTCACAGAGACATGGTTGAGAGAGTGGCAGGATTCGCAGCTCAATATTCCAGGATATAGGGTCTTCAGGCGAGACAGGGAAGGAGGTAAAAGAGGAGAGGGTATTGCAATATTGATCAAGGAATCAATAACAGCAGTAAGGATGGATGGCATCTTAGAAGGCTACTCAAATGAAGCCTTATGGGTAGAGCATAAAAACAAAAAAAGAGCAATCACATTGTTGGGATCGTACTATAGGTCCCCAAACAGTCAGAAAGAAATAGAAGAGAAGATATGTAGGCAAATTTCAGAGAAGTGTAAAAATAATAGGGTAGTAATAGTGGGGGATTTCAACTTCCCCAACATTAACTGGATTAGTCATAGTGTGATAGGCTTAGAAGGAGCGGAATTGTTAAAATGCATCCAGGAGAGCTATTTAAGTCTGTACAAAGAAGGTCCTACAAGAGAGTCCTGGACTTAATTTTAGGGAATGAAGCCGGGCAAGTGATAGAGGTATCAGTGGGGGAGCATTTTGCAGATAGTGATCATAATTCAAGGTTGTTATGGAAAAGGACAAAGGTGGGCAAGAAATCAGAGTTCTAAATTGGGGGAAGGCCGATTTTAATAAGGTCAGATATTATTTGGCCAGAGTGGACTGGGAGCAGCTACATTTAGAGCCTCAGAGCAATGGGACTCATTCAAGAAGGAACTAGGGATAGTACAGGGCCAACATATTCCAGGAAAGACAAAGGGTAGGACCAACAAATCCAGGGGACCCTGGATGTCGAGGGATATACAGGATTGGATAAAGAGAAAAAGGGAGGCTTATGGCCGATACCGAGGGCTCAAAACAGCAGAAGCCCTAGAGGAGTATAGAACGTGTAGGGGGGAATCTTAAAAAGGAAATTAGGAGAGCAAAAAGGGGGTATGAAAAAACATTGGCAGGTAAAATAAAGGAAAATCCAAAGTTATTTTACAAGTACACTAAGAGTAAGAGGATAACTAGGGAAAGAGTAGGGCCCATTAAGGGCCATAGTGGTAATGTGTGTGTGGAGCCGGAAGACGTAGGTAGGGTTCTAAATGAATACTTTGTGTCAGTGTTCACAAGTGAGAGGGACGATGTGGGTATGGAAATCAGGCAGAAGGACTGTGATATAATTAAAGAAACTAGCATAGAAAGGGAGGAGGTTCTAAGTGGTCTGGAAGGCTTAAAAGTAGATAAATCTCCGGGCCCGGATGAAATGTTTCCCAGGCTATTGAGTGAGGCAAGGGAGGAGATAGCAGGGGCGCTGGCAATAATTTTCAACACCTCTCTGGCCAAAGGAGAGGTGCCAGAGGACTGGAGGACAGCCAATGCGGGACCGTTGTTCAAGAAGGGAGGAAGGGATAAACCAGGAACTACAGGCCAGTTAGTTTAACCTCAGTGGTGGGGAAACTATTGGAATCAATTCTGAGGGACAGAATTATTCTACACTTGGAGAGGCAGGGATTAATCAAGGACAGTCAGCATGGTTTTGTTAAGGGGAGGTCACGTCTGGCCAGTTTGATTGAAGTTTTCGAAGAGGTGACCAGGTGTGTAGATGAGGGCAATTCATTTGATGTAGTCTACTTGGACTTCAGCAAGGCTTTTGATAAGGTCCTGCTTGGGAGGCTGATAATAAAGGTAAGAGCCCATGGGATCCAAGGCAATTTGGCAAATTGGATCCAGAATTGGTTGAGTGGCAGGAAGCAGAAACTGATGGTCGAGGGGTGTTTTTGTGACTGCGTGCCTGTGTCCAGTGGGGTTCCACAGGAATATCGGTGTTGGGTCCCTTGCTGTTTGTGGTATATATAAATGATTTAGGCCTGAATGTAGGAGGGTTGATCAGTAAGTTCGCAGATGACATGAAAATTGGTGGGGTGGTAAATAGAGAGGAGGATAGCCTTAGATTACAGGAGAATATAGACAGGCTGGGCTGATCAGTGGTTAATGGAACTTAATCCGGACAAGTGTGAGGTGATGCACTTGGGCAGGACAAACAAGGCAAGGGAATACACGATGAATGGTATGACCCTGAGAAGTACCAAGGATCAGAGGGACCTTGGTGTGCATGTCCAACGGTCCCTTAAGGTAGCGGGACAGGTAGATAAGGTGGTTAAGGCATATGGGATACTTACCTTTATTAGCCGAGGCATAGAGTATAAGAGCAGGGCGGTTATGCTGCAACTGTATAAAACGCTGGTTAAGCCACAGCTAGAGTATTGTGTGCAGTTCCGGAATACCCATTATAGGGAGGATGTGATTGCATTCGAGAGAGTGCGGAGAAGATTTACCAGGATGTTGCCTGGGCTGGAGAGTTTTAGTTATGAGGATAGATTGGGGTTATTTTCCTTGGAGCAGAGGAGATTGAGGGGCGACTTGATTGGGGTGTATAAAATTATGAGGGGCATAGATAGGGTAGACAGGAAGGAACTTTTCCCCTTGGTGGAGGGATCAATAACCAGGGGGCATAGATTTAAGGTAAGGGGCAGGAGGCTTAGAGGGGATGTGAGGTAGAATTTTTTCACCCAGAGGGTGGTGGGAATCTGGAACTCAATGCCTGAAAGGGTGGTAGAGGCAGAAACGCTCATAACACCTAAGTAGTATTTGGATGTGCACTTGCGATGCCATGGCATACAAAGCTATGGGGCCTAGTGCTGGAAAATGGGATTAAAATAGTTAGGAACTTGTTTGACTGGCGCAGGCTCGATGGGCCAAAGGGCCTTTTTCTGTGCTGTAGGCCTCTGTGACTCTATGAATTTTGTCTGCCAATTCAAATGCGTATTTTGCATGCTGTATGGGACCCAACTACATTACTTTTACCCTCCCTTAAACAGACAAGAGTAGAGAAACTGGTCTGTTGCCTAGCAACAGGGGTCCAGAAAGGCATGTCCCTCCCACAGGCACACAGAAGAAACTAGAAGCAGCAGTTTTATTTGGAAGCTGTTTTGAGTTCAGCTGATTTTGAAGCCAGGGCCAGGAGAGACTGGAGCAAAGGGGACAGATAACTAGTCCCAAGATAAAAGACCCCAAAATCCAGGAGAGTGGAACAGGAGAAGAGCCAAACAGAAACAGAATTACCTGGAAAAACTCAGCAGGTCTAGCAGCATCGACGGAGAAGAAAAGAGTTGACGTTTCGAGTCCTCATGACCCTTCAGCAGAACAAACAAGCCTGAAATGTTAACTCTGTCTTTCTCTCCACAGATGCTATTAGACCAGCTGAGTTTTTCCAGCATTTTCTGTTTTTGTTTCAGATTCCCAGCATCAGCAATATTTTGCTTTTACCCTAGTGGGTGGATTTGAGATTTATTTCGACAACATTCAAGGACAGGCCGGGTTCCTTGTATGCAGAACAGAAGAGATCAAGAGTGTTTTGCAAATCCAATGCAGGGTGAACAACAACACTGCAGTCATCCACAAACTATTGATCAGGTATTGTCTATTGTGGTTAGTTTAGTTTTCACACGGAGGCGACTGAGGTTAAAGAATTTTCCATCTAGATAGTATTCAGTATTGACACCAGGGGGCGCAGTTGATCTTCGATGAGGTGAATAGCCATCGTCAAGTAGTGTAAATAGTATGGCGGCTATCACTCAGCCTTACTTAACCCAGGTCTGGTTTTGAAGGAGTCATCGTGAAACAGTTGCAAGACTGTGATTAAGTTTCTTTGGAAGACAATCTTTGGAAGACAATCCATAGAGCCTCTCGATTTACTGAGTTAAATGCTTTGGTCAGGTCAATGAATGCAATGAAGAGTTCCGGGTGTTGTTCTTGAAATTTTTCCTGGATTTGTCTGGCAACAAAGACCATATCGGAGGTTCCTCTGGAAGGTCTAAAGAACTCAGTGTGTCTCTGGGAGGATTTCCTCAGCCACAAGCAGGCAATTCAAGAGAACGTGTGTCAGGATTTTCCCTGCTACAGTCAAGAGGGCTTCCACAGCAAGATTAATCTCCCTTCGTGAAGATAGTTACAATTGTCTCATTCTTGAAGGCAGGGGTGTGGGCGAATGAGTTCTTTTTCCTCCCAAATCATTAGAAGTAATGCACGGAATCTTGATGTGAGCAAATGTCTGCCAACCTTTGAAAACCTCAGCTGGAGTAACATCAAGGTCAGAGCATTGTTGTTTTTCATTTGTTTGATTGCTTGTTGAAGCTCTCCAATTGACAGTGGCTCTCCAATGGATTATACCACAGGATACTATTCCAGAATTGAGTTTGATGCATGAATTTATGGTTGTGAGCTACACTTTGGAATACCTCTCTTTGGTTGGGCTGTTTTAGAGCTAAGATATTGATCATCTTCCTCTTATACTTTTGGGCCTTGTGATGGCTTGATGCTAGGCAGATGTTCATCTTCAATCAAAAAAATTGATGATCTGTCCAGCAGGCCCCCGCATGGATCAGGTGATACAAACCTCACTTAGATCTTTGAATATAATCCAGGAGGTGCCAATGCTTTGATCTAGGATGCCTCCCTGTGGTTTTGCATTTGTCCTTCTGTCAGAAGAGGGTGTTTGTTATGATGCCATGTTGAGCATGGTTTGTCAGGAAGAGGATGCCATTTGCATTAGCTTTTCTTAACGCATTTTTCCCAATGGTTCCACTCCAGGCATCAGAGTTGTGGCCAACCCTGGCATTGAAGTCCCCTAGAAGGATGAATTTTTCTTCTTTTAGGGTGGCAGTGAGGACTTAATCAGGACTTCCTTAACATCTTCCTCAGAGTCAAAAGTCAGGGGTATAAGTGCTGATGACGGTAGCATACTAGTTAAGGCTGAGCTCTAAATAAAGTGTCATGAGTCTTTCATTTATACAACTGGGGAGTTCTGGAAGTGTATCCAAGGTTCTATTCCAGATGGCAAAACCACCATCATCATTCTAAAAAAAAACCCAACCTCAACATTTATTTTCTTGCAAACTAACTCACCAACTTATTTTCTCCCCCAAAATCCTTGAAAATTTTGTCATCACTCAAATCCACCCTCAGCTTTCCTGCAACTCTAAGATTGAATCTAACATTGCTCAGTGACTGGCAGCTGGCTGCCAGTTGGATCGTGTAAACCTCTGTCAAGTCGCAGTCACAGAATCTTTACACTGCAGGAGGCCATTTGGCCCATTGATTCTGCACTGGCTCTCTGAAAGAACATTCTACATAGTTCCACTCCCCTGCCTTATCCCTTGCACATTCTCTCTCTTCAGATAGCCATCCAATTCTTTTTTGAATACCTCGATCGAACCTGTCTCCACCACTCTCTTAAGAAGTTTGTTCAGGATTCCAGCCACCCTCTGGATGAAAAAAATTTCCTCACATCACTTTTACTCCTTTTGCCAATTTTTTGAACTGATAGCATCTAATAGGTTCTGTTTAATGAATGTTAAACACCAAGTGATGGTAATAAGGTGAACAAGTGCTGGGTGT
This sequence comes from Cetorhinus maximus, assembly GCF_964194155.1. Lineage (NCBI taxonomy): Eukaryota > Metazoa > Chordata > Chondrichthyes > Lamniformes > Cetorhinidae > Cetorhinus > Cetorhinus maximus. The sequence goes on along the minus strand of NC_135881.1, from coordinate 65,078,610 downwards.
TGATTAGTTAATGATACACAATTGCGTATAAGAGTCAGCCAACACAGGCTGTCTGCCTTGTTGAGTCCATGGACCATGTCTATGTTTCGTAATGTAGACTCCATCCCTATTTTGGTTATTTAAAAAGCCTTTTGCTTTTGTTTTGTTTACACATCAGTCCCAGGCTCCTGATCTTCAGACACCTGGTGCAGAGAGGGGTGGGGAGGAAAGAGGACTTCCTCGTGAACCTGCTCCTGGGCCTGGCCAGGCTGGCCATCAACAGGTCCAGGCAGCGGGCGACCGAGGGGGTCGTCCAGCCTGACTGTCTGCCCCTCTTGCATGGCTACAATTGCAGCCGGGTGTCCCTCGAGAGGGAGCATGCGGTGTCTACCGGCATGATAGAGGCCTTCTGTGCTCAGTGGGCACCGCAGGGACTGGGGTGTTTTATAGACCCCTTTGACCACATTTAATGTTTGTAAGTTTCCTTTAACGTTTGATTTTTAATTCTCAGCATCCCTTTAAGGGGCTGCATCTTGTTTTGTCCCTCGCTTTCTAATTTAGTTTAATTGGTTTCATCAAAAGAATACACAGGCTGTCTGCCTTGTTGAGTCCATGGACCATGTCTATGTTTTGTGTTGTAGACTACACCCCCTTTTTGGTTATTTACAAAGTCTTCTGTTTTTGTTTTGTTTGCACTTCAATCCCACGCTCCTGGTCTTTGGACACCTGGAGCGGAAGATCAAGAACGTGGGACTCTCCAAATCTCTCCAATCAGATTCCCTCCATTGCTTTCGGCCCCCACAGCAACTCCCCCAACCACAGCACTGAAATGCCCCAAATCAAATTTACAAATGCGCTAAAACACCATTATCTCTCGGCAGTCTTTAATATGGTTAACCACACCATCCTCTGCTCTCCAGCTCAACGGGACGCCCCTCAACTGGTTCCACTATTACCTATTCAATGTTGCTTTAGCACCTGCAGCAATGGCTTCGCTTCCTGCCAATGCACAGCTACCTTTTCAGAATTTTCAAAGGATTCCGGCTTTGTCATCCTTTTCATCCATGTGCTGCCCCTTGGATGCTTCCACACTTGCTGACAACACCCAGCTCTCCTCTCCCCTATCTTCCTCAACTCGCCTGCTGCCTCTGTGCTGTCAGATTGCTCGTCATACATCCAAACTAGTTTTCTCAAGTTAAATATTGGGAAGACTGATGTCATCATCTTCTAAGCTCACAACAACTCCATACTTTTGCCATTGATTTCATCCTTCTCCCTGCTCTCAATCTCAGCATCCAATTTGAAGCCAAGCTAAGCATCCAAACCTTTATATTTTCCATTAATGGCGGCCTATGTTCACCTGCACAAAACTGCGTGTCTCCACCCCATCAGCTGCTGAAACTCTCATCAAATCTGTCAGCTGTTTGTTTGGGGAAGATGGTGGCATAGTGGTAATGTCACTGGACGAATAATCCAGAGACCCAGTCTAGTGCTCTGGGGTCAAGGGTTAAACACCCATCCTGGCAGCTGGTGAAATTTAAATTCAATTAATAAATATGGAATATAAAGCTAGCCACGAAACCATCATTAAGACCCAACTGGTTCACTAATGTCCTTTAGGGAAGGAAATCTGTCATCCTTACCTGGCCTGGCCTACATGTGATTCCTGACCCACAGTAATGTGATTGATTCTTAACTGCCCTCTGAAATGTTAGTTCAAGGACAATTAGAAATGGGCACCATATGCTGGCTTTACCAGTGACACCCACATCTCATGAAAGAAGAAGAAAAATCTCTGGACACATCTATTTCAATGCTCTTCTGGGTGGTCTTCCATCCTGTAAACATATCTCATCCAAAATTCTTCTGCTTCTATTCAAACTGCACTAATCAGGTTCATTCATTATTCCTGCCATTTTTGGCCTATTTCACTTTACCATCAATCTAGGAACCAACCCTGGTTCAGTGAACAGTGTAGAAGAAGAACAGCACCAGGCATACCTAAAAATGAGGTGCCAACCTGGTGAAACCAAAACACAGGACTCCACGCATGCTGAACAGCAGAAACAGCATGCTTTAGACAGAACTAAGTAATTCCACAACTAGCTGATCAGAACAAAGCTGTGCAGTTCTACCACATCCAGTCATGAACATGGTGGACAATTGAACAATTAAAGGGAGATGGTGGTTTCACGAATATCTCCATTCTCAATGATAAAGCTCTGGTTAGGCCACAAATAGAGTATCACATTCAGTTCTGGTCACCATACTGAAGGAAGCAGAAGAGGTGTTCCAGGGAGGAGGGATTTTAGCTACAAGGTTAGGTTGCAGAAGCTAGCGGATACATAGGATACATGGCACAGAAACAGGCCATTCAGCCCAACAGGTCCATGCCAGCATTTATCCTCCAATTGAGCTTCCCCCCATATTTCTTCATCTAAATCTACCATTTTAACCATCTATTCCCTTCTCACTTATATGCTTGTCTAGCTTCCTCTTACTATTCGCTTCAACCAGTCCCTATGATAGCGAGTTTGACATTCCTACCACTCTTTAGGTTAACAAGCTTCCTCTAAATTTGCTATTGAATTTCTTGGTAACTATCTTATATTGATGGCTTCTAGTTATGCTCTTCCCCACAACAGGTAATACTCTCTCTGCATTCACTCTATCAAAACCTTTTAGAATTTTTAAAGACCTCTAGTGAGTCACCCATCGGCCACCTTTTTTCAGGAGAAGTGACTAAGCCTGTCAACCCTTTCCTGACATGTACACCCATGCATTTCAGGGATCAACCTTGTAAATCTTCTCTGTATCCTCTCCATTTGCCTCTGTATCATTTTCATAATATGGCAACCAGAACTGCAAGCAGTACTCAAAGTGTGATCTAAACAAATTTTGATACAGATTTACTTCCCTAGCTGTTAATTCAATCCTGCTGGAAATTAAGCCTAACATTTGGTTTGCTTTTTTATGGCCTTGCCAACCTGTGAATTACAGAATTGTTACAGCACAAAAGTGGTCATGAGGCCTATCAAATCTCTGCCGGTTCTCCGATTAAGCAATTTACCTAGTGCCATTCCGGCAGCTACTCCCCGTAGCCCTGTGCATTCTTCCTTTTCAGATAACAATCTAATTCCTTCTTAAATGCCTGAATTGAACTTGCCTCCATCACAGTCTAAGGTAGTGTATTCCAGATCCTAACCACTTGCTGCATCGCCATTGCTTCTTTTGCCAATTACCCTAAATCTGTGCCCTCATAATCCATCTTCATAAATGAAGTTTCCCATCCCTAGAACCATTCCCTTGAATCTTTTCTGGACTCTCTCTAATGCCTTCACATCTTTCCTAAAATTCAGTGCCCAAAACTGGACACAATACTCCAGCTGAGGCCAAACTAGTGTCTTATAAAGTTCAACATAAACTCTTTGCTCTTGTACTCTATGCCCCTATTAATAAAACCCAGGATAATGTTTGCTTTATTAACCGCTCTTAAGGCCTGTCCTGCCACCTTCAATGGCTTATGCACCCACATCTCTGCTCCTGCACCCCCTTTAGAATTGTACCCTTTATATTGTCACTCCATGTTCTTCCTACCAAAATGAATCACTTCACATTTCTCCACATTGAACTTCATCTGCCACTCGTCAGCCCATTCCACAAGCTTGTCTTTTGAAGTTCTATACTAATCTCCTCACAGTTCACCATGCTTTGTATCATCCACAAATTTTGAAATTGTGCCCTGTACACCAAGGTCTAGGTCATTAATATGCATCCGGAAGAGCAAAGGTCCCAACACTGACCCATGGGGAAGTCCATTACAAACCTTCCTTCGATCTGAAAAACATCCATTTACCACTACTCTGTTTCCAATCACTCAGCCAACTTTGTATCAATATTTTTACTGTCCCTTTTATTTCATGTGCTATAACCTTGCTCACAAGTTTGTTGTGTGGCACATTATCAAATGTCTTTTGGAAGTCCACATTTTTTGAAAAACCTTTTACTGTTGTTTTGTTTGCACTTCAGTCCCACACTCCTGACCTACGGGCACCTGGTGCGGAGGGGGGCCGGGAGGGAGGAGGACCTCCTCATGAACTTGCTTCTGGGCCTGGCCAAGTTGGCCATTAACAGATCCAGGCAGCGGGCGTCCCACCCGGCTGTCTGCCGCTCTTCCACGGCTATGTTTCCAGCCAGGTGTCCTTGGGGAGGGAGCACGCAGTGTCTGCTGACATCATCGAAGCCTTCTGTGCTCAGTGGGCACCGTGGAGACTGGGGTGTTTTATCAACCCCTTTAATCACATTTTGATTTAATGTTGGTAAGTTTCCTTTGCATTTTGAATTTTGTTTTTTGCAGTTTCCCTTTAAGGGGCTGCCTTTTACTTCCTTGATTTGTTTATTTTAGTTTATTTGTTTTGTAACAAAAGAGTTACACCAGCATTATCCTCATGAACCCTCTCTGTTACCTCTTAAAAAAAACTCTTATCAAGTTAGCTAAACACAATTTTCTATTCACAAATCCATTCAGGCTTTCCTTAATTAACCCACATTTGTCCAAGTGACAATTAATTTTGTCTTGAAGTATTGTTTCTAGAATTATTCCTACCATCGAAGTTAAACTGACTATCCTGTAGTTGCTGGGCTTATCTTTACGCCTTTGAACAAGGATATAACATTTGCAATTCTCTAGTCCTTTGGCACCACTCCCGAGTCCAAATAAGACTGAAAAACTATGGCCAATGTCTCCACAATTTCCACTCTTATTTCCCTTATACCCTTAGATACATCTCATCCTGTCCTGGTACCTTTCCACCTTTTAAGTACTCTCAACCTATCCAATACCACTACCGTATCAATTTAAAATCCTTCTAGTGTATTAATTACCTCCTCTTTCACTGTGACCTGGGTAACATCTTCTTCCTTGGTAAAGACAGATGCAAAGTATTCATTTATGAACATATGAATCAGGAGGAGTAGGCCACTCGGCCCCTCGAGCCTGCTCAATAACATTATGGCTGATCTGATTGTAAGCTCAACTCCACATTCCCATCTACCCCAGATAACCTTTCACCCTGTTGCTTATCAAGAATCTATCGAGCTCTGCCTTAACAATATTCAAAGACTGCTTCCACCACCTTTTGAGCCAGAGAGTTCCAAAGTCTCACGGCCCTCTGAGAAAAAAATTCTCCTCATCTGTCTTAAACAGACGACCACTTATTTTTCAACAGTGACCCCTAGTTCTAGATTCTCCCACTAGAGGAAACAACCTTTCCACATCCACCCTGTCAAGATACCTCAGCTTATATCTTATATGTTTCAATCAAGTCACCTCTTACTCTTCCCAGTAAATGCAAGCTTAGCCTGTCCAACCTTTCCTCATAAGATAACCTTCCCATTCCAAGTATTAGGCTAGTAAACCTTTTTAATACCTCAGCTAAGTCCTCTGCCTCCATGCATAAATTCCTTTTTCGGTCCCTAATCCCGCCTCCCCCCTCAACCCCACTCCCTTTTACCGCCCGTTTACGATTTGTATGCCAATAAAAGACTTTGGGATTCCCTTTTATGTTAGCTGCCAGTCTCATTTTCATACTCTCTTTTGATTCTCTTGCTTCTTCATTTCCCCTCTAAACCTTCTTTATTTAGCCTGGTTCTGTTATATTATCCACCTGACATCTGTCATGAGCACACTTTTCCTTCTTCATCTTAATCTCTCTCACTTTCAACATCCAGCGAGCTCTGGATTTGTTTGTCCTACCTTTCCCCTTCATGGGAATATAATTTCCTACCTTTCCCCTTCATGGGAATATAATTTGACTCTACCCGAACTATTTCTTCTTTGAAGGTAGCCCATTGTCCAGATCCTGCCAATCTTTGACTCCAATTTATTTAGCTCAGGTCTATTCTTACCCCAGTGAAGTTGGCTTTCTCCCAGTTAATTATTCTTACTCTACACAATGATCACTGTCCCCTAAACGTTCTCCTACTGACACTTGATTCACCTGACCAACCTCATTTCCAAGAACCAGGTCTAGCTGTGCCTCCTTTCTTGTTGGGCTGGAACCATACTGCTGTAGAAAATTTTCCTGAAACACTCTAGGAACTCTTGCCGCTCTCTGCCCTTTACACTACTACTATCCCAGTTTATATTCAGATAATTAAAGTTAAAATTATGGAGCATAACTATTCTATAATTCTTGCACCTCTCATAATTTCTTCACAAATTTGATCCTCTACATCCTCCCTAGTTAGTGGCCTATAGACTACACCAAACAATGTTCAATGTTCAGCATTATTCAATTTCCACGCCTTTTTATTTTCCCCATTTTGCGCCAGGGCAACATTGGGCTACTGGCTCAAATTACTCACTTTCCCTTTGGTGACCTTTGGCTTCTCAGCTTTCTTGGCTGGTGCTTTCTTGGTTGGAGCTGCAGGTTGGACAGAGTGCTTGTTTCAAAACGATCTCCTTACTGCTTCAGGTTTTGGATTTACAACTGGTTTGCGAGTATTATTGGCTGTCAGTTGATCGGTTGAAGGGGTGGAGTCGGGCTGGAGGCACAGGCTGTCATCCTAAACTGCAGGTCCACGGCTTCTCTCTGCAATTTCCAACTACTGCCACTCTGAATAACTATTGTTTACTCCTAATCTCTGCTTTCTGTCTTGAAGTCAGCTAGCAATCCATTCTATCATTTTTCTTCTGTTTCCACAAACTTTGATATATTCATATGTCTATTATGGGGCATCTTATTGGAGGTCTTTTGAAAATCCAGATCAACCACATTTACTGCATTACTCTCTCTGTTACCTCCTTAAAAGAAAATTCAAAAAGATTGATCATGCAAGATTTTTCCATTTACAATCTATGCTGACTCTTCATTATTATATTTCTCATATCTAGATGTTCTTCTATTCTCTCTTTTGGTAAGGATTCCATCATTTTCCTACCACTGACATTAAGCTGACTGGTCTATAATTTCCTGGGCATAATCTGCCCCACTTCTTCGGAATTACATTACCTATGTGCTAGTTCTCTGGCAAAGATTGACTGTTGCTTCAGAACTAGCTGTACCTGCAGTCAAGCTGTTCCAGCACAGATACGATATTAGCATCTACCTGGCAAAGTGGAAAACTGCCCAATCAATCCACTCTTGACCATCAAAATGATGGAAGGTGTCGTTTACAATAATATCAAGCACACTTCCACTGCAATAGCCTGCTCACCAATGCTCAGTTTGGGTTCCAACAGTTCCACTTGGCTCCAGATCTCATTACTTGGTCTAAACATGGACAAAGAGCTGAATTGTAGAGGTGAGGCAAGAGTGACCATCAGCGAGGAGGCAGTGGTGAAGTGGTCACTGGACCAGTAATCCAGAGACGCAGAGTAATGCTCTGGGGACCTGGGTTCGATTCCCACTACAGCAGATGGTAGAATTTGAATTCAATAAAAATTGTAAAAACCCTACTAGTTCACTAATGTCCTTTAGGAAAAGAAGTCTGCCGTCCTTACCTGGTCTGGCTTACATGCAACTCTAATGTGGTTGGCTCTTAAATGCCCTCTGAAATGGCCTACCAAGCCACTCAGCTGTATCAAACCAACAGAAAGTCAATAAAAAGGAAAGAAACCGGATGGACCACCTGGCATCAGAAACTCAGCCCTGTCAACCCATCAAAGTCCTTCTTATTAACATCTGGGGGCTTGTGCCGAAATTGGGAGAGCTATCTCACAGACTAGTCAAGCCAACAGTCATACTCACTGAATCATACCTTACAGATAATGCCCCACTGGTAGGACAGACGCAGCAGAGTGGCGGCACAGTGATAGTTGGGAGGGAGTTGCCCTGGGAGTCCTGAACATCAACTCTGGACCCATGAAGTCTCATGGCATCAGGTCAAACAAGGAAATATTCTACTGATTACCATGTACCACAACCCCATCTCAGCGTACTCCTCCATATTGATCACCACTTGAGGAAACACTGAGGGTGGCAACGGTGAGAGTGTCTATCTGCGGGGAGGCGGTGGCATAGTGGATTAGACTTCAATGTCCATCATCAATAACCTGCTCACTGGCTCTGTTTGGGTTCCACCATGGCCACTCAGCTCCTGACTTCATTACAACCTTGGTTCAAACAAGTACAAAAAAGCTGAACTCCAGAGGTAAGATGAGAGTCCTCTCAGTTCCAGGACACTGGACTTAGGATAGTGTCTTAGGCCCATCCATCTTCAGCTGCTTCATCAATGATCTTTCTTCCATCATAAGGTCAGAAATGGGGACGTTGGCTGATGATTGCACAGTGTTCAGCACCATTTGTAACTCCTCAGATACTGAAGCAGTCCATGTCCAAATGCAGCAAGACCTGGATAATATCCATGCTTAGGCTGACAAGTGGCAAGTAACATTCATGCCATACAAGAGCCAGGCGATGACCATTGTCATGAAGCTATTAATGTATATAATGTTATTGGAATTTAAAATAAAAATAGAATGTTAGTCTGTGGATGTCTTAATTGGCTTACAGCCAGTTAGTCTGGGTGCTTTGATGTATACTAGTTTTGAGGCATAGGAGAGGTAGAGTGCATTTGCATTTTTGTTGAATAAAGCATTCAAGAAGGGGAGTGAAATCTGGCACCTAGCTAGCAGAGGCCAAGCAATGTTTATATTACCAATAAAATTGGTACTATGAAAGGGGTTTTATTGTTAGAAGAGGTGGAGTTCAAAGGGGCTGGTGATACAATGAGAATTTACATTTAATGAGATGTGCTGGGTATAACCGATAGCAGTTGTGTGTGTGTAAAGCAGAGGCAATGTAAGATCAAAGCCTGTAAGCCTACCACTGTGTCTGCAAAGGAACCAAAGTGAAAGGAACCTCATTTTGAATTTGTTAGTAGAAAATGCTTTGCCTGGTGTCTGGTTAAGTCCATGGGTTGCTGTTGCCTTAATGGAGATTAGTTTAGGAATTTGTTACAAGTTATGACAGTAGTAATTTGTAACCATGTGTATATTTTTAAATTGTGTCAATGTCTCATGTATTGTGATATAAAACCTCTCGAGAACTGGTGGTCTGATTCCTGAATTCTGAGTTGCATCTCAAACATACAAAATAAAATATAGGTTATGACAGTTGTTTAAAGTTTCCCTCTGGGATTTTTAAATAACTCAGCTTTACCAACTGTTGTGTCATAACAACCATCTCCAACAAGAGATAATCTAACCATCGCCCCATGACATTCAATGGCATTACCATTGCTGAATCCCCTATCAACATCCTGGGGGTTACCAGTGACCAGAAGCTGAACTGGATTAGCCATATGAATACTATGGCTGCAAGAGCAGGTCAGAGGCTAGGAATCCTGCGGCGAGTAACTCAGTTCTTGACTCCCCAAAGCCTGACAACAATCTACAAGTCAGGAGTGTGATGGGATACTCTCCACTTGCCTGGATGAGTGCAGCTTGACACCATCCAGGACATCATCCACAAACATTCACTCACTCCATCACTGATGCACAGTAGTAGCAGTGTATATCATGTGCAAGATGCACCTCAGGAACTCACCAAGGCTTCTTAGATAGTACATTCCAAACCCACAACCGCTATCATCTAGAAGGACAACAACAGTAGACACATGGGAACACCACCATCGGGAAGCTCCCCTCCAAGCCATTCACCATCCTGACATGGAAATCTTTCGCCGTTCCTTCACTGTCACTGAGTCAAAACTCTGGAACTCGCTCCATAACAGTACTGTGGGTGTACCTACACCACATGGACTGCAGCAGTTCAAGGAGGCGGCTCATAGCCACCTTCTCAATAAATGCTGGCCTAGACAGTGACACCCACATTCCATGAATGAATAAAAAAAATCTTTGACATCAAGGCATTTGACTTGAGTGTGGCATCAAGCAAAATTAAAGTCCATAGGAATTAGGGGATGAACTGTCCACTGGTTGGAGTCATACCCAGTGCAAAGACAGATGTTTGTGGACATTAGGGACCATTTACTTCTTCCCCAGGACATAGCTGCAGGAGCACTTCAGGACAGTGTACTAGGCCCAACCATCCTCAGCTACTTCAATGACCATCCCTTTGTCAGAAGGTCAGAAGTATCAATACGTTGTGATTGTACAGTGTTCAGTTCTATTCACAACTTCTTAGATAATGAAGCAGTCCATGCTCACATGCAGCAATACCTGCCCAACATTCAGGCTTGGCTGATAAGTGACGAGTAACATTTGCAGCACATAAGTGCCGGTCTATGACCATTTCCAACAAAGAAAGTCTATTCACATCCCTTGAGGTTCAATGGCATTACCATTGTCAAATTCCCCCACCAGCAATATTGACCTGGAACAAGGACAATTAGGATAGGCAATAATACTGGGTTTGCAATGTGAATGAACAAAACCACTCACTTTCCATCCCCAAAAGGGCCAGTTTAGCATTCTCAACTTCATTACCTTTCCCTTGCTTATCTCTCTAACTTCCTAGAACCCGACAGCCACCCCAGGACTCTATATTCTTCTGACTCTAGTGTTTTGTGCATCTTCATTCCCTTCATCCCAGAATTGGCAGTTATGCCTTCACACATTGGGATTTTCGTCCCTAAAACCACTGTGTTTGGACATTTGTTGATGGCTTTCTTCAAATTGTATTTTATTTGTATTCATCACTTGTGTCACTTATCCTTTACTTTTTTCTAGACAGGAAATAACTGAAAGCACTATAAACAAAATCAGATGCTTTCTATGTATAGTTAGAATTTGTAGTGCTCAAAAGAAGGCACAAGATTTAGAGAAATCTTGCCTTGTTGAGTCTCAATTTAAAATCCAGGAATTTATTGGTTCACAGGTGAAATACAAAAATCACTAAAAGTTGGAAATGAAGATCCTTAAATATCCGTTTATCATTAGCATATATTTTGAAACAGATCATAAACATAGATGTTTTGTTTGATTTGACTGACCTTATTGTCAGGAGTGAGTTCAAGCTGCTGTTGCAACTTTACAATTTGTTCATTGAGTTTTTCTATTTCTTCATCTCTTTCCTTGAGAGTTTGAGACAAGTTTCCAGCAGATGAGTGATTACCAAATGATCCATTAGAATCAAGCATTGACACTTGCAAGCTGTTCACCTCATTCTGTCAAGTGAGGGATAGAACATAGTTTAAAAACCCTGGTGATTGAGGAGGATTAAAAAAGTTTATTCTTTTCATCTTTAAAGCAACTTCAGAGAATTGTAGCACCTACAAAAACTATATTGTGCTCAATATCCAGACGAAATGTATACTGAAGAACTTATACAAACAGAAAAAGTAAGTCAAAAATGTACTCCCATTTCTTCCAAATAAATTAAGTCCTTTATATTAAATATCAAAGACAATAATATTAAAATAAGAGATGTAATTTCAGCCAACTGGGCGAAGTCTGTTCTGCCGAAGGGTCATGAGGACTCGAGGCGTCGGCTGTTTTCTTCTCCGCCGATGCTGCCGGACCTGCTGAGTTTTTCCAGGTAGTTCTGTTTTTGTTTTGGGCGAAGTTAGGTGACTGCTTGGAAACAGCACAAGATACTCTTGCCTAGGTCATGCTGTTAGAATCATATCTCTCAAGGCTGAAGTTTTCTTTTACAAAATGGAAGGACCTGACATGGTCTGGTAATCTGGATGCTAACCTGGGATTTTTTTTTTAAAAAAGGTCATAAATTCACCTTGGAACTGTAAACAAGCAGGCCTCTTCCAAGAAATCACCTGAGCTATATGGTACTTGAGAAGGTTTGTTTAATTAAAGCGCTTTGCAGTTCAACAATGAAGCAAGCAGAGTAAAGGGAGGCAGGTAACACAGGATTCCCCTGTAGCCGCCCCCCTCTCTAACAGATATACCTTTTTGGATGCTGTTGGGAAAGACGACTTCTCAGGGGGATGCAGCAAGAGCCAAGTCGATGGCCACAGGTGGCTCTGCTGCACAAGAGGGGAGGAAGAAGAGCGGCAAAGCTATAGTGATATGGGATTCAATAGTAAGGGGATCAGACAGGTGTTTCTGCAGCCACAAAAGAGGCTCCAGGTTGGTATGTTGCCTCCCTGGTGCCAAGATCAAGGATGTCTTGGAGAGGCTGCAGGGCATTCTGAAGGGGGAGGGTGAACAGCCAGTGGTTGTGGTATATATTGGTGCTAACGACATAGGTAAAAAAAAGGAACGAGGTCCTACAAGCTGAATATAGGGAGTCAGGACGTAAATTAAAAAGTAGGACTTCAAAGGTAGTAATCTCAGGATTACTACCAGTGTCACATGCTAGCGAGAGTAGAAATAACAGGATATATCAGATGATTACGTGGCTGAAGAAATGGTGTAGGGGGAAGGGATTCAGATCCCTGGGGCATTGGGACCAGTTCTGGGGAAGGTGGGACCAGTACAAACAGGACGGATTGCATGTCCTCGGTGGGGGGGGGGGGGGGGGGGGGGGGAGAGTGTTTGCTGGTGCGGTCAGGGAGGGTTTAAACTAGAATGGCAGGGTGATGGGAGACAGAGGAAGGGGAAACAAGGATAGAAATGAAAGACAGAAAAGTTAGAAGCAGAAGTGGAAGGCAGAAAAAACAATGTCGAGAAACAAATGGGGTCATAGTGCAAAATAAAGCTAAGTTGACTAACAAGGTTAAAAAGGCAAGTCTAAAGGCATTGTATCTTAATGTGCGGAGCAGTTGCAATAAGGTAGATGAATTAACAGCACAAATAGATTTAAACTGTTATGATATAGTTGCAAATAGGGAGACATGGCTGCAGGGTGACCAAGGATGGGAACTGAACATCCAGGATTATTCAATATTTAGGAAGGACAGAGAAATAGGGAAAGGAGGTGGGGTAGCATTGTTAGTAAAGAAGGAAATCAATGCAATAGTGAGGAAGGATATTGGGCAAAAGTGGATAAAAAGATTGATCAAGAAGGGGAAAATGGAGTGTGAGAGTAAACTTGCAAGGAACATTAAAACTGACTGTAAAAGCTTCTATAAGTATGTGAAGAGAAAAAGATTAGCGAAGACAAACGTAGGCCTCTTAAAGTCAGAAATGGGGCAAATTATAATGGGGAACAAAGAAATGGCAGAAGAATTGAACACATGTTTTGGTTCTGTCTTCACAAAAGAGGACACAAATAATTTCCCAGAAATGTTAGAGAGCCAGGGATCTAGGGAGAGAGAGGAATTGAAGAAATCGATATTAGCAAAAAAAAATGGTGCTCGAGAAATTAATGGGGCTAAAGGCTGAAAAATCCCCAGGGTCTGATAATCTACATTCCAGAGTACTAAAGGAAGTGGCCCTGGAAATATTGGATGCATTGGTGGTCATCTTCCAAAATTCTATGGACTCTGGAGCAGTTCCAACAGATGGGAGGGTGGCAAATGTAACCCCACTATTTAAAAAAGGAGGGAGAGAAAAAACAGAGAATTACAGACCAGTTAGCCTATCAGTACTGGGGAAAATGCTACAGTCTATTATAAAAGGCGTGGTAACAGAGCACTTGGAAAGCATTAATGGGGATTAGACAAAGTCAGCATGGGTTTATGAAAGGGAAATTATGCTTAACTAATCTACTGGAGTTTTTTGAAGATGTAACTAGTAGAATAGATAAGGGAGAACCAGTGGATGTGGTGTATTTGGATTTCAAAAAGCTTTTGCTAAGGTCCCACATAAGAGGCTAGTGGGCAAAATTAAAACACATGAGATTGGGGGTAATATACTGGCATGGATTGAGAATTGATTGACAGACCGGATGACTGGCGGTGTACCGCAGGGATCAGTGCTTGGGTCCCAGCTATTCATGATATATATAAACCTGGATGAGAGAACCAAACGCAATATTTCCAACTTTGCTGACGACACAAAACTGGGCAGGGTTGTGAGTTGTGAGGAGGATGCAAGGAGGCTTCAGGGTGATTTGGACAAGTTGTGTGTGTGGGCAAACACATGGCAGATGCAGTATAACATGGATAAATGTGAAGTCATATGCTTCGGTGTGAAGAACAGAAAGGCAGAGTATTATTTAAATTGTGATATATTGAGAAAAGTGGGTGTACAGAGGGACCTGGGTGTCCTTGTACACCAGTCAATGTAAGTAAATAGGCAGGTGCAGCAAGCAATTAGGAAGGCAAATGGTATGTTGGCCTTCATTGCAAGAGGATTTGAGTTCAGAGGTAAGGATGTTTTACTGCAGTTACACAGGGCCTTGGTGAGACCACACCTGAGTAGTGTGTGCAGTTTTGGTCTCCCTGCCTAAGGAAGGATATACTTGCCATAGAGGGAGTGCAGCAAAGGTTCACTAGGCCGATACCAGGGATAAGGAGAGATTAGTTTGACTGGGCCTGTATTCACTAGAGTTTAGAAGAATGAGAGGGGATCTGATTGAAACATAAAATTCTAACAGGGCTAGACAGACTGGATGCAGGGAGGATGTTTCCCTGGGTGGGGAGTCTAGAACCAGGGGCTGCAGTCTGAGGATACGGCCATTTAGGACTCAGATAAGGAAAAGTTTCTTCACTCAGAGGGTGGTCAGCCTGTGGAATTCTCTACCACAGAAGGCTGTGGAGGTCGGGTCACTGAGTATATTCAAGAAAGAAATTGATAAATTTTTGGATATTAGAGGCATCGAGGGGTATGGAGAGAAAGCTGAGATATGGCGTTGAGATAGAGGATCAGCCATGATCATATTGAATGATGGAGCAGGCTCGAAGGGCCGAATGGCTACTCCTGCTTCTAGTTTCTATGAAAAGTTGGGAGACAAAAAGGCAATCACATGGCACGGGAAAAGAACTTAAGTTGTGAACCTGCTTGTTTGGAAGGCAGTCTTATTGGAGAATAAGCTGAGGAAAGAAGGCTATCTTGACTCTCTCTACGTTGCCTAAAATTGTGTGTGGCTATCAATCTGTAGCCAGAGAACCTTCATCTGAGTGTAACCAGTCTGCATTTGGACCTGCAAAGCTGAGACCAGTGGTGGGAACGTCCAGGCATCCACTGGGACCAGCGGCCTGTCTGCACACAAGAGAACTCCAGGTTGACAGTGTTGAGACCCTGCGGACTTTATCCTTGATCTTATAATGCCCATCTTCCAAAACCCATCTCTGCAGAGAGACTCTGTTTGTACTTTTTTGTCCTTGAGCGTGCTGGGGGAATTCTTTAGGAAGAGATGGATAGTTATACTTCCAGATTATCATTGTGCATCAACCAGTACTTGCAACTTGTTAAAGGAAGTTTTGTTTTAAAATAAATTAATCATTCTGAGTTATTGAAGGAAGTTTGGTCAGAGTCTCTTTTCTTCTGGGTACCAGAGGTATTGGTACACAATTGGCCATTTTGATGAGAAAATTAAACATTTAAATTAATGGTACAGCCTGCAGAGTAATGATCTTGATAATTCGGGGACTCTTCCCATCCTGGTCGTAACATTGCCTTTAGGAATTTTTTGTTACATCCTATGAGATGTTATATTTACAGCTGTCTGTTCTAATAAAAGCTGTTTCTGACTGGTACCAGGTCTTTGCAATGAACTTTGGTTATTAGGTTTTTTTTATTTGTTTATTCCGATGGGGGCATTGCTGGCTAGGCTTGTTCAGAGGGCATTTTAGAGTCAACCACATTTCTGTGGGTCACCGGGTAAGGGCAGCAGATCTCCTTCCCTCCTCCCCTATAGATCTCCTTCCCTATAGGACATCAGTGATACAATCGGCAATGGTTTCATGGTCCCATGGTTTTTATTGAATTCAAATTTCACCATCTGTCGTGGCGGGATTCGTACCCGGGAATATTAGTCCAGTGACAATACCACTATGCCACCACATCCCCTATGTCTATTAGCATAAAGGGGAATCTTTAAGTCTCTTTAAGGGTAGTAAGAGGTGGGGTGGAGCCAATTAAGGGTCAGGCAGGGGATCCATGCATGGAGGCAGGGGGCATGATTGAGGTGCTTAATGATATTTTGCATCTGCTTTTAATCAAGGAAAATGAATGTTGTCAGAGACATAGTGAAGGAGGTGGTAACTGACATAATAGAGGGGCAAAAATTGATGAAAAGGAAATATTAGAAACAGCAGTTGTACTTAAAAGCTGATAAGTCATCAGGATTGAATGGGGTGCATCTGAAGATGCTGAGGGAAGGGCAGAAATTGCGGAGGCACTGGACATTAGCTTCTAATCCTCCTTAGATACAAGGGTGATGCCAGAGCACTGGGGAATTGCAAATGTTACTGGTGTACAGATAAACCTAGTCAGTTTAACTTCGGTGGTGGGAAAGCTTTTAGAAATGATGATCTGAAACAAAATTTAATAGTCATTCAGCGAAGGGTGGATTAATTAATGAAGTTCAGCAGGATTTGTTAAAGGCAAATAACTTGATTTGAGTTTTTCATGAGGTAACAGAGTGGGTTGATGTGGTGTATATGAACTTCTAAAAAGCTTTTGATAAAATGCTACACAATAGGCTTGTGAGCAAAGTTGAGGCTCATGGAATAAAAGGAAAAGTGGTGACATCAATAACAAAGTTTGCTGAGTGACAGGAAACAGGGTAGTGGTAACCAGTTGTTTTTCAGACTAGAGGAAGCTATATAGCGGTGTTCCCCATGATCAGTACTAGGGCCACTGCTTTTCTTCATAAATATTAATGACTCAGACACGAGTACAGGGCACAATCTCAAGATTCACAGATGACACAAAACTTGGAAGGATTGTAATCTCTGAGGAGGATAGTAATAGAACAAGAGGATACAGGCATGCTCGTAGAGTGGGTGAACACGTGGCAGATAAAATTTAATGCAGAGAAATGTCAAGTAATACATATTGGTTGGCAGAACGAGGAGACAATATAAAATAAAGGTACAATTCTGAAGAGGATGCAGGATCATAGAGCCCTGGGTGTATATATGCACAAATTATTGAAGGTGGCAAGGCAACTTGAGAAAGGGGCTAAACAGGCAAATGGAATCCTGGACTTTATAACTTGAGACACAGAATACAAAAGTAAGGACACTGGTTCAGTCTCATCCCAATTAGTCTATCCAATTCTAAATCCCACACTTTAAGAAGGATGTGAAGGCTTTACATAGATGGCAGAAAAGATTTCCAGAGATGAGTTACTTCAATAACAAGGATAGATTGGAGAAGCTGGGGCTGTCCTTTTAAGAGAAAAGGTTGAGAGGAGATCTGATAGATGTGTTCAAATTCTTGAGGACTCTAGACAGAGTAGATAGGAAGAAACTGTTCCCATTGGCGGAAGAATTGAGACCAGGGGGCACAATTCAAGTTGAGTGGCAAAAGAACCAACGACTACATGAGAAGCTTTTTTTTTTACACACAGCATATGGCTAGGATCTGGGATGCACTGCCTGAGTGTGATGAATACAAAGTTAATTGTGGCTTTCAAGAGGGAATTAGATAAGCACATGAAGAGAAAAAATCTGCAGCATTAAGGAGAAAGAGTGGGGGAATGGGTCTTGCTGAATTCTTCTTGCAGAGAGCTGGCATGGACTCAGTGGGCTGAATGGCCTCTCTTTCTGTGCTGTAACAGTTCTATAATTAATTAATTAAGAACCTATTCATTTGACCAAAACCAAGGTCTTAATGTCTGCATGACCTGGAGATAGAAGAGCAGTTCTTTATGAGGATGATCCCAAAAGCCACTTTGACCTTTGGGAAACAAACCTTTGATCTCCTAGTAATCAGGTGAGATGGATGTATTGAATGCCTCTTGTTAGGTTACAAGCTTCACAGGTTTTATATTCATCTATGCTTCTTGAGTATTCATTCAAGAAAAGATTCTGTACTTTAAATTCTAATATTACACTTCCGCTAAGCAGATTAATGTATTACACTTAGCCAATGTTTGTTTTGTGAAGCTGTCAGTCATTAACATCAAATAGTTATTAATGTCACCATCTATGTTCATGACATTATATAAATGCAAGCTGGTGCTGATGATTGGTAACTTTATTCTGCAGAGACAAAAGCTCTGGCTATAAAAAATTTAGTCGCAACCAATTTGTTCTTTGGCCCAGGAAAACTAGAGGCTTCAGGCAGTGACTTCTGTCTTCCAACAGGCAGATCAGTGTTGGCATGACTGAAATGCCCTTGAAGGCACAATGTAGCTGGCAAGTCTCATGAATGACCACACCCCTTGAATTTGGGATGGACCTCCCAACTGCAGGCTTAGGGGCTCCACCTCGCTTTTGTCAGTGGTACGTGCCTTCATAAATCTGTTATTCTAACAATGAAATGTCAACTGCTAAATGGCACATGTTTATTGTAGAACAAAGGCACCGCTACATGATAAGCATGTACTTTGTACTAGAACTCAATAATTACTTTTCTTCAATTTATCAATATAAAACTAGCAATTCTTCAATGTCAAAGATACAAGACTTATCCATGGAGGCCATGATAGTAATCAGTCAACAACATCAACAACTTGCACTTATAGGGCACCTTAATATTGTGAAAGTTTCCAGAGACAGGCATGATAACTAAGCAGGACATAGTATTGAGTAAGATGAATGTGGCACAGAGATGCTTGAGCTGCAGATCCAATTTATGAAACTCGCATTTACTCAGCAGCCTTGCATTTCTTTAGAGCACTGTTGTTTACTTGACATTAATAAATTTAGGCAAATAAAAAGGAAAAATCTGCAAATCCTGGAAATATGAAATAACAAAAATGTTGGAAATACCCAGCTGACCAACCAACAACTTGTGTTTACATAGTCCCTCTAACATTGAAAAGTTTTCCAAGGCACTTCAGAGATATAGGAAAATGACCAGGTCAAACAACAAGAAAATAGGAAGCTAATGTAAAACCTAAGAGGTGGGTTTTAAGGGGGATTATAAAGCAGGAGGGAGAAGTGAAGAGGTTTAGTATGGGAATTTCAGAGAGTAGGGCTCAGGCAATAATAAGGGGAGGGGGAGGAGAAGGGGGAGGTGACTGTATAGGGGTGGAGACATACAAGAGGCCACTCATAAGAATGACGAGTTTTGGGGTCAAGGAGGTTAGAGTTAGGACAAGATTAGGCCATGAGTGTTTTAAACAAAAACATGTAGATTTTCAAATTTGAGGCATTGGGGAACAAGGACCCAATATTGGTCAGCAAGGACAGGGGTGATCAGGATAAGACACAGGTGACAGTGTTTTGAATGAACTGAAGCTTACCGGGGGCGGAGGAGAAAGCAAAAGGGAAACTCAAGTCTGGATGTGACAATGGCATTTTTTAGGGTAACAGTGGCATATTAGCTTAGGTAGGGATGAAGGTGACTGAAGCTACAGGAATAGAAATAAGTGGTCTTTGTGATGGGAGAAGAATGGGGCTAGCAGCTCTGAAGTTGAAAATGAGGCAAAATTTGATGTCATTTTGGCCAGGTACAGGACAGCATTGTAGAGAGGGTTTGGAATTTTTGTCAGTGTCTGATGGCAACAGCTCTGGTCTTCCAAAGTTAAGGATAATTTAACATTAGCATTTTGATTGCACAGGGACAGATGAAGGGTCAATAAAGGTGGAAGGGAAGTAGAGCTTGGGGCCATCAGCATAAATGTGAAAGCTGATACCAAATCTGCAATGATGGTGCCAGGGGATGATTGAGGGACTCTCTGGGAACTCATGAGGTGACTGTGCGAGGGGTGAGTAGAAATTCCCTGACCACAATTGACTATCCAAAAATAAATCAAGCATAGACAGTCCATATAATTGAGAAAAAAATATAAGTTTACATGTTTAAATTTTAACCTGCTCCCTTTTATCTTTTTAGAGAAGGATCTACTTTATATTTCCAACATTCTGTTCTTCTACTGCAATTTTGTGAGTAGAGTGTTCCTTTTTCACCCCCTCTGACAATCAAACTAAATGGAATGCTAGTTACAAATATTAACAAGGTAGTACCATTTTATATCACATGTTGGACAAGTTGGAAAAGAGCTCAAGTTTTCTCAAAGATTATAATGAACAGTGTTCCAACATTGCTATCTTTGTTTTATATTATTTTGTTTGAAACTAATGAGCTTTAAACATTTTAAGGAACAAGCAATACCTTTGTAACACAAAAGTAACCTTTATAAAATGGCTTCCCCAAATGCTTCTTCATTACTCATTAAAGCATATTAAAATAGAAGAACTCAACATCATCTTTTAAAATAAGCAGAGCTATAACTTATATTTATGTAATGCTTTTAAAGTAATAAAACATACCAAGATGCCTCACAGAGGCATCATAAAACAAAATATGATACCCAGCTACAAATGAGATATTAGTGGAGATGGGCAAAAGCTTGGTCAAAGAGATAGGTTTGAAAGAGTGTCTTAAAGGAAGAAAATGAGATAGAGAGGGGGAGAGTTTTAAGGAGCGAATTCCGGAGCTTAGGGCCTAAATAGCTGAAAGCATGGCCATCAGTGGTGGAACATTAAAATCAGGGATGCCCAAGAGACTAGAATTAGATGAGCACAGATATCTTTTGAGAATTGTAGGGCTGGAGGAGATTCCAAAGAAAAGGATAGTCCAGGCGATGTAGGGATTTGAAAACAAGGAAGAATCACAGAATTGTTATGGCGCAGATGGCGAGTTAGAATTTTAAAATTGAGGCATTGTTTAACTGGAAGCCAGTGAAGGTCAGCAAGCACAGGGTTGATGGGTGAATGGGAATTGGTGCAATTTAGGACATAAGTAGCAGAGTTTGGATGACCTCGTTTAGAAAGGGTAAAAATGTGGAAGGCCGGCCAGGAATGCAATTGAATAATCTAGTCTGCAGGTAAGAAAGGTATGGATGAGGGTTCTGGCAATATATGAGTTGAGGCAGGGCAGAGTTGAACAATGTCACAGAGGTGGGAATAGGCGGTCTTAGTGATGGTGCAGATATGTGGCTAAAAGTTCATCTTAGGATCAAATGTGGCACTGAGGTTGCGAATAGTCTGGTTCATCCTTAGTCAGTTGCTAGGGAGATGGATGGAGTCAGTGGTGAGGAAGCTGAGTTTTTAAATAGTAACTGAAGATAAAGGCTTCTATCTTTCTGATATTTAGTTGGGGGAAACTTCTGCTTATCCTGGACTGATGTTGGATAAGCAGTCTGACAATTTAGAGATGGTGCAGAGGTCAAGAGAGGTGGTGATGAGATAGAGCTTGGTGTAGCATCAGTGTAGCTGTGGAAACGTGTTTTTGAATTATGTCACCAATGGGTAGCATGTCGATGAGGAATAGGAGGGGGCCAAAGATAGATCTTTGTGTCACACTAGAGGTAACTGTGCAGAAATGGTGATTCATTGGCTACGGTCAGATAGATAAGGATGGAACGAGATGAATGCAGTGTTACTCAGCTGGACAATGGTGGAGACACGTTGGACGAGGACAACTGTGACAAAGACTGGAGGCAGGTTGAGAAGAACGAGGAGGGATAGTGTGGCTTGTCACAGTCGAGGAAGATATCATTTGTGACTCTGCTAAGAGCACTTCTGGTACTGTGGATGCGGCAGAAACCTGATTGGTGGGATTCAAACATGGTCATCAGTGAAATTTGGGCACCAGTTTGGGAGGTGACAACACATTCAAGGACTTTGGAGAGGTAAAGGAAGTTGGATATGGGGTGTTAGTTTGCAAGGATGGAGGGGCCAAGTAGACATATTATTGTTTCCTAAATTATAATGCACAGATCCTGAACTCAAAAGGAGGCTACTACAATTTTTCAGGTAGGGCTCATAAAATTATCCTGAAAATGTTGGTATTTTGCAATATTGAATTAAAAATTAATCTCTTAAAGGCTATGCAAGTTCAAATAATATCTGGCAGTTGAATGCATTTCTAAAGTTTAAGACTGAGGCTGGACCCTCAGCTAATAAAAATGGAAGAGGCAGCCTTGAACTATATGAGTAGTTGCACGTTGCAAGTAAGCACTTACCTCAAGTTGTTTGTTTTCTAGCTGAATCTCCTGCAGCTGGGTGGCAGCTTCTTTCCTCTGAATTTCTAACTGCATGTGCAACTGCTGAACTTCTTCATTCTTATTTAATAGCTCTTCCCTAAACTGCTCCAACTGTTCTTCCAAGTTTGTGATCTGTAATCAAACAAAATTCAAGCAAATGTTATAGAACTGGTGACTTACCAATTCTGCACAATTTTTGTCAGAAGTGTAATGGATTTTAGCTACAAATGTCATGTGCTCATTGCTAAAATTCCATCAACGGACAACTTTTAATTATATAAGAACAAAGAAATGTACATTCAGGAAGTATGTATGCCTTATATAGTACTCCTCAAATCAGCTAGACCTGACAAGAGTAGTTTATAGGTTCAAGAAGGGAGTGGGAAGGAAAATAGGTAGAAAGAAGTTAAGGGGCCAGACTAAAAAAAAGGTTGAAGTGAATTTCATAGTTGTTGGAAGCATGGAGGGAAGGGCAAGGCAGGGGATTATAGGAAGGTGCTCCAGAGGGTTGGGGTACAATGGTGAATGGTAAAATGAACAGTACAAGTCCAATGCAAGAGAAGCAAATGTTGTGAGCAAGCAAATAGGACTGAAGGGAGCCACTGGGGCAAGATTGGACAAGTTCATGCAAGTATTTGATAGCAAAAGTAAGGATTCCAAAATTGACCTTTAGGAGAAAAGGTAGTATAATTAAATGCAACCTAAATATATCTCAAGTTCTTAAAATATTTAGAAATAACCTCTAGTAATGGTAATCCTATTGAGTAACTTTTAATATTTTTCTGGTTTACTTTTTCAGGTCACAAAAAAATCTGCAATCTGTAAACAACGAATTTGGACAGGTGTGCACCGGTGGTTTTAATCCACATGAGCTTCCTTACATTCTAATTACCTCTTCCCACCATCTTCAAATAAGTATCATGTCTCCCCTTAAATATATCAAGTCTTCCAAGTCAAATAATTCATGAAATGTAGATGCAAAAAATACATAAAACAAGATTATAGATCAATATTAAATAATGAAATCCTATTGATGAATGGCTGCGGAAAGGTGAATGGTAGCTTTCCATTGATCCTCTAGTTCTGTCTTGTGCAGTTATTTTTTAGATGGTGACTCAATGCTTGCTCCCTCAATATGGATGGTCTTAATTTTACTGTGACTGTGAAGTAATGTGTGGTCCAAGGAAAGACACTGCTGCTGGCAGAATGTTTGATGTGCACAGACTTAAATGTCACAAAACTTAAATGCGGGGAACCAATATCATGGCTGCACATTAGAAAATAACATTTTAATACAGCTGAGCTGATTACAGAATTTTTCACTCAATTACATCACACAAGGATATATCTTGGGACAGTGTAGAGTAGCAAGGTCTAAAATAGGAAAAGCATTGGATTCCTGGTTTATAGGAATATCAGTATGCCTATGATCTTCCCAATTCAATACGATACATTTCATAGTGTGGAATAAAACTAGGAATAGGATTTTAAAAAAAAGTATCTAGAACAATGAAAATCCATTATGAACCACAGTAACAGTAAAAATAGGATGGCCCACATTTGTTCGCTACTTACTACTGTTGACATATCACATGGACACGCATTTTCCATAAAATAGGTGTTCTTCAAGACAGATCCTTCCAAATTGGACCAAAATCATTATTGCAGTATTTCTCTGAATTTTGACCCATATCAGATTAAGATTTTCAATTTACTGTTGATCTCCAACTCCACGTTTCAGCATACAAAAGCATAGAGGAAACAAGCAAATGTTGTCTTTGCAGAGGAGAGTGGCAATTTCCCCTTTTTTAAATTCTGATTTTCCAAGACCTATGTTTACTCCTTCTTTACATCTCTAGCAAATTTCTCTTACAATTTTCTTTCTCCATGTGGAAAAGATACTGAATGAAATAGTCAAGTCCACAAATTTGCTCCTCCCCACACTGATAGTTAACATCAGTTACAGCCTAAGTGATTCTGTGCTCTGATTTTTTTTCCCATCTCTACAGAGATATTAATGCCTCATTTCAATAAATCTCAGGTCAAGCACCAAGTTGAGCAGAACTCAAAACCTCTGTCAAACTTAAACTTATACCTGCTCCACAGCTACCAAGTAAAGAGACTCGCAAGAGAAATTAAATATAGAAAAGTGATGAAGACATATCTTTATAGGAAGCAAACAAGTCACTCAAGCTAAAATAGTGCAAGAGGAGACCAAATTACCCTTTTAAAGAAGAAAGAAATGTTACAAAAGTTCCACATCACGTTTTCTAGTATGTAAGGAAAATCATATTTGTTTCTGTATAATGTAAAAATGCATTCAAGCTGTGGAATAAATTAGTTCTGCACTATAGATGGTAAATTCAACGGTCAATTAAAAACAGAAATTACTGGAAATGCTCAGCAGCTCAGGCAGCATCCCAGGGGAGAGAAACAAAGCTAATAATTTCAAATCTATGTTTCATCAATTGAATATTTTCAGCATTTTCTCTTTTTTATTTGATTTTCAGCTTCTGCTTTTCTGTCAAAAGTTAGTTATGTATTTTCTCACTCATACAAAAAAAATGACATCAATATTTTCGTTGTTTGAATGTACAGATAATACACAGCAGGAAGCAGTGAATTAAGAGAACAACATAACTCAGAAGCATGATCACATCAGTTCCTGCAAAGAGATGTATCCAAATGATGAATGTCTGGTTTAAAATGTCACATTGGTTAAAAAATTTTTTAAATGTTATTTTTTTAAAGATGAATTTACCTCCTTCTCTTTTCGCTCTAAAGCATCACGTTCTGCTTGCAGCTGTGTCTCAAGCACACTATCCCCTTGGATTTCGAGGGTAAACTGTGATTTTCTTTCTTCAGCCTTTTCAATTATAATAGGAGATTAGAAAATATCTGGTTACTAGAGATTAGTGATATTTGCATAGTAACATGGTCTCTCAGTATCATTTTCAGCCAGAAGACCTTCAGTTTATCTAACTCACCTGTTCACAGTATTCTTTTAGTGTATCTCTAATGAGGCTAGTCAAGTATCAGCCTAGGTTTTTCTTGAAACTCATTAATCCGTTCACAGATTTTGCACATTTTAAGTTTTTAAAAAAAAATCTATTCTATTTTCTTTTGCTATTCTCAATTTGTAAATATGACCACTTGCAATAAAATTCTGCATACGGTTAAGTCTTTCTTGGACCCCTTTTGTCCAAACCTTTCATAATGTTAAGCACTTCGATCACATACCCTTTTACTCTTCTTTATCATAGAGAAAATACGCAGATTAGTCAATGTTTCCTCAGAGGTTATCCCTCAAGTGCTGCAATCAATTATGTAGTCTTTCTCTGCATTGCCTCCAATAACTAAATATCCTTTCTAAAATAGGTAAACTGAAATTGCACATAGTTTTCCAGGACCAAATGCACTTTGAAAATAACTTCTCTTGATTCATATATTATACTGCTTAATGTTCCAAAATTATCACATTTTATTACATGTTGCCAACAATCAAAATTATTAGAAATTCAATTAAAATTGGTCCCCTTCCTAAAATATATATATCTATAATTAACTTCATGGCCTGAGTTACCAAAGGTACTGGTGCACTTAATTCATACATTTAAAAAAAAATCTTTGTTCTTCCATTCTATTTGTCTTTAGCCAGTCTAAGCCAACAAGAGGTGTGCTGCACAAGACATCTAGAGACACAGACTTTGACACTATAATGTACTTCATGTAGAGACCTGTCTTAGTACCTGAAAAACTAGAAAACTGACCACAATGTAAGGCGGAATTCGGGCCCATAATACCTTCTGGGTTTCTGCCAGCAGAGCTACTAGACCATCCCCATATACTCTGCACTTAGCTCAGCAGTCAAAATAATTACCTTTTGTAAAGGATAAGTGGTACTGATCAATGCCTGTTCGAGCTCCCTTACTCTGTTTTCCATTTTCTCAATTTCTTCATTTCGTTCTTGTACATCTCTCTGAAGCTGTTCTTTGGCAAGCAGAAGTTCACTGCACCGGTCAGTCTTGTCTTTCAACTGATCTGCCAGATTTTCCATCTGCCAAGGACATGTAGGCAAATTGGGGAGACTGTTAGTTTATTATCTTAGTTTGGTAAAGCTAGAACGACGGGGAAAAGAATCAGCTATGAATTTTAGAGCACTCTTAGTTAAATCATAGATGAATTACTTTTTTTTTTAAAAGAACCTAAAAGTTCCTTTAAAAAATAGAAGTGGTTGATAGATCACAGTGTTGTAAAAAGCAACCAGATAATTAAGCTTTTGACCCAGAATTTCCTGTATGTGATCTGTGACTCATGTTGTAAATTGCGCCATTTCCTGCCCCATTCTTACCGTTGAGAACTTACTCCAAAATTTCCTGGACAGAACATTTGAATGTAATAGAATGAAAGTATAGGCACATCAGAAATAGAACAGCCCATGGCTTACAGCATCAATTAAGCAGAATAATATTGCATGACCTATGCCAGAGAGTTCTGAATTTCAGTCTTCCACAATGCTGAATTTGATCATTTGCAGAAAATTGTTGACTTATAAATACACTAAGTAGCTATAATAAGTTTTTAGGAATATAGCCACACTTTCTCAAAACCAACAGTTTTGGGACCCAAGCCATACCAGATTTTGGATTTTGCCAAATCTCAGGTCAGGTGCTTTGGGCAGCGGTCACCCTACCAAATCCAGGGTCTCTTGGAGCATGGCAATAGAATGGTGCACAAGTGGCGAAGGGGATAACAAGTCCAGCACCATGCAGTACCTAGCTGAATTGTCCAGGTAAGTTCATTTTAATTGAGTAAAATAAAAATAAAATTGATGCATGGCACATTCTAACCATGTCCAGCTTTTGGACAACTCTGGTTTTTAGACAGCCTGTTTTGAGAGTGTGTCCTTGTATACCAAAGTACCATTTGTCCCTGGATTTAGACGATGACATAAGCAACTTAAACTATCTACAAAGTCTCAGCTTAAACAAACGGGGAGGGGATGGAAAAATAGCAAAATTGTGCTTCATTCTGCATGCTTCTCAGGCACATGGGGCACAAAGTCCAATTTTGGGACTTTGGCTAGACACAGTCATCTTATCTGTATGACTCCGGCAAGATATCCAGTGTCAAACTAAGGTAGAAATATGGTTTGGAAGTTGGTTTTTCATTCATGCACAAAATGTGGGTGTTACTGGCAAAGTCAGCAGTTACTGCACATCCCATTTGCCCTCGAAGGTGATGGTGAGGTACCTTCTTGACAATTGAGTAGCTTACTGAGCCATTTCAGAGGACTGGTAAGAGTCAAACACATTAGTTAGTTGAATCACTTGAAATTTTCATGATATAAATAAGAACCATGTATGGATATAAAGAACAATCAATGGTGCTTGATTTCCTTATCTTTGGAATGAAGGTGGATGATATTTTGTGGGAGGTGGGGAATAGCAGAATGAGACTGTCAAATATGTCAGCATCAATACAGTGGAGATTTCCCATTACACTTAATGTATATCAAATTTGCATTTTTTTTTAGTAAACATGTTACCTCTCTATTTCTTTGGTCAGTGATAGGTTGGAGCCTTTGTGGAGCTTTCAGTTGTTGCTCCAATTTCAGTATCTCTTGCTGAAATACATCTCTCTCCTGTTCACGGTCTACTGCCTGTTCCTGTATGGAAACAATAATGCAACCATAAGAATTTGCAGCATTTCTGTATGTATTTAATTAAATAACCTATTCAGGTACACATTTTTATTGCATTTAGCATCTAAATAGAGATACATATTGCATTACAATGTAGAGTTTTGTGCATCACTAATTTAAGATTTTGTTGACTGCATACAGAAAAAAAATGATTGTAGTTTTTGATATAAATAGATTAGTAGAGTTAAGGAGTCATGGTGTGTATGTGTTTACTTGCATTAATGTGTGTACGGATGAAGTGAAAAGGATATATGAAAGGGTGTGGTCAGAGTTTTGCTGAAATCGATAGAAATAGAATGGTGGAAATTAATATACAGCATTGATTTAGCTGATAGCTACTGTACTGTCAGTTTGCTTTCAATTTTAAATTTGTTATTTATCAAAAAAAATGAACAATCAAAAGACATGGTTTTCATAGTGATGTAGTTCTAACGTCAACTACCAAACTCTAAATATACAGCATTAATTGCAACTTTCTCCACATCGAACCAAGGTTACAAATAATAAATCTGTTATAGATAGAGGCCAAAAATTCACTATGCTTTTTTAAAATTCATTCATGGGGTGTGGGCGTCACTGGCTCGGGCAGCATTTATTGCCCATCCCTGAGAAGATGGTGGTGAGCTGCCTTCTTGAACCGCTGCATCCATGTGGTGCAGCTACACCCACAGTGCTGTTAGGAGGGACTTCCAGGGTTTTGACCCAGCGACAGTGAAGGAACGGTGATATATTTCCAAGACAGGATGATGCAAACAAAATATTATGGCTAATTTCCTTTCATCAATCAATTATGGGAAGCAAGTCAGGCTGACTTTGATCTGATATTTTCATGACATTTTACATGCTGAATGTCACACGGTGGAATCGAGGATAGGTCGCAGATCAAACATTTTTAAAACAAGGAATCTTTCTGTGATAAAAGCAAAAAACTGCGGATACTGGGAATCCAAAACAAAAACAAAATACCTGGAAAAACTCAGCAGGTCTGGCAGCATCTGCGGAGGGGAACACAGTTAACGTTTTGAGTCCGAATGACCCTTCAACAGAACTAAGTAAAAATAGAAGAGAGGTGAAATATAAGCTGGTTTAAGGTTGTGGGGGGAGGTGGGACAAGTAGAGCTGGATAAAGGGCCAGTGATAGGAATGGAAATAGGTGGGAAAAGAAAAATCTATATAAATTATTGGGAAAAAGGGGGCGGGGGGGAGATCGGAAAGGGGGTGGGGATGGAGGAGAGAGTTCATGATCTAAAATTGTTGAACTCAATATTCAGACCGGAAGGCTGTAAAGTAACGGAAATAGGTGGAAAAAGAAAAATCTATATAAATTAAATGGAAATAGGTGGGAAAAGAAAAATCTATATAAATTATGGGATTGTTTCCTCCGGGACACCCTGGTCCACTCCTCCATCACCCCGTACACCTCAACCCCCTCCCATGGCACCTTCCCATGCAACCGCAGAAAGTGCAACACCTGCCCCTTTACTTCCCCTCTCCTCACCGTCCAAGGTCCCAAACACTCCTTTCAAGTGAAGCAGCATTTCACTTGCACTTCTCTCAATTTAGTCTACTGCATTCATTGCTCCCAATGCGGTTTCCTCTACATTGGAGAGACCAAACGCAGACTGGGTGACCGCTTTGCAGAACACCTTCGGTCTGTCCGCAAGCATTACCCAGACCTCCCTGTCGCTTGCCATTTCAACACTCCACCCTGCTCTCATGCCCACATGTCCATCCTTGGCCTGCTGCATTGTTCCAGTGAAGCTCAACGCAAACTGGAGGAACAGCACCTCATCTTCCGACTAGGCACTTTACAGCCTTTCGGTCTGAATATTGAGTTCAACAATTTTAGATCACGAACTCTCTCCTCCATCCCCACCCCCTTTCCGATCCCCTCCCCCTTTTTTTTCCAATAATTTATATATATTTTTCTTTTCCCACCTATTTCCATTCCTATCACTGGCCCTTTATCCAGCTCTACTTGTCCCACCCCCCCTTAAACCAGCTTATATTTCACCTCTCTTCTATTTTTACTTAGTTCTGTTCAAGGGACATTCGGACTCAAAACGTTAACTGTGTTCCTCTCCGCAGATGCTGCCAGACCTGCTGAGTTTTTCCAGGTATTTTTGTTTTTGTAATCTTTCTGTGATGTTCAATTGGTTTGAAAAATGTCAAGATGATCCATTTTTAATAGTCTTCCTCAATCTTTAAATGAGATTAGTGCTCTATAAACAAACGAATAGGGCATATCTGAATGAAAGAAATTATGAGAGAATTATTTAAGATAATTTCTGTGAAAGCTTCATAGCCAGGTGATCTTCTCCAACCAACAATGCACATGATCTTATTCTGAGTTTTCTCAGTCTTTTGATTAGAATAAAGTACTGAGTAGATTGACCCAGTCTGGTAACACAAATAAACAGACAATCTCAGGTGGTAGAAAAACCTTAAGGAGATTTCTGTCCAAAAGATTAACTACAGGAATGATGAAGAACATAGCAAAAGCAAATAGTGTAAATTTTTTCTTCATTCAGCTCCTATATACAAATGTATTCCAAGATGATTCAAGGCCAGGCTCTGCTGTGAAACATTAACACGGTCTGTGTACGATCATATGCAGACGCGCATTCCCCCAATGCAAAGAGGGCCCACCTTACTGGGGATACCGAGAGACTGCCCCATTGTATTGTATTTACTGGGGATACTGAGTTTGGGCCTGTCTTGTCATTGCATCTATCGAGGCCCCGTGGTGGTCAGCGTGCAATGACCATCCTATGTTAACAATGACAAAATGACCGAGAAATACAGAACCTAATTGAGCATAAGTGCAAAGCTTTCAGGGACTGGAAACTTCACAACACATCAAGAGAAAAGCAGCAGTCCTACAGACCTCTGAAGGCAACAGCACAGCATAAAACCTGTGTCATAAAGAACAAATGGTGGGTAGAAAGAGCATGAGATATTCAACAACTCGTACACCAACGACAGGCGTGGTTCCTTCAGCACTGTCAAGACTATCCCATCAGGGCTCACCCTGCTAAGAGCCAAGCATGGAGGGGAGGTCATCAACGCCCTTGATTCCATTCCTCAATACCCCTTCCGGCTCAGTCTCTGGCTCTTGGTCTAGAGCAAGTCGAAAAAGCTGTTCGACAGCTGAAAAACAGCAAAGTCTCTGGAGCAGATGGAATCCCGGCCAAAATTCTGAAAGATGGCAGAGATGCACTCCTGCCACGACCTGACTTGCTTCTCACCTCATATCCATCATTTGGGAAAAGGAGCAAATGCCGGGGGGATATAAGGGGTGCTGTGATTGTGGCCAAATTCAAGTAAGGAGACAAGTCCGATTGCAGTAAGTAGAGGAGGTTCCCTGCTGTCTGCCACAGGGAGGATCATTGCAAGGATCCTTCTCAATTGCATCCTCCTAGTGGCCGCAGAGTTCCTTCCAGAGTCGAAGTGTGGTTTTCATCCATCGAAAGGCAACATAGACATGATCTTCACTGTGTAGCAAATCCAAGAAAACAGGGAACAGCACCAACCCCTGTACACGGCCTTTATCGACCTCATGACTTATCAACCATGAAAGCTTATGGAGTATCCTCCTCAAATTTGGCTGCCCTCAGAAATTTGTCGCCATCCTCCCCTTACTCCACTATGATATGCAAACTGTGATTACCACAGACCCTATCTCAGTGAAGGCAGGGGTCAAGCAAGGCTCTGTCATCACACCAACCCTCTTCTCCATCTTCCTTGCTGTAATACTGCAGCTCATCTCCAGCAAATTATCCACAGACATGGAGATAAATTACAGAACAGACATACAGTTACTGCAATCGGAAACTGTTCAGCCTAGGTAGTCTTCAATCTAAAACCAAAAATCATTCTACCGTCAGTCACTGAGCTCCAGTATGCAAATGACGCTGGATGCGTGCTCATTCAGAAACATTTCCTTTGACTAAACACCTGGAAAACCAAGGTCCTCCTCCAACCAGCTCTCATAGCTTCCAACTGTTGGTTAAGATTGACAGCAAGGTCCTGGAAAAAGTGGACTGTTTTCCATATCTTGGGAGCCTCCTCTCGACAAAGACAGATGTAGTAGATGTCAAGATTCATCATGGCCTCCAATATGCCAGCTCAGCATTCAGCCGACTGAGTGAGAGAGTGTCTGAGAACCAGGGTCTCAAACTCGAGACTAAGGTCACGACTTATTGGGCAGTAGGGATCCCTGCATTCCTATATAACCCGGAATATTGGGCAACCTGCAGCAGGTACCTCAAAGCACTACAGAAGTACCACCAGTGGTGCCTTCGCAAGATTCTTCAAATGCAGTAGCAAAAAAAAAAAATCAGTCCAACAGCAGCATACTCTACAAAGTTAACATGCTGAGTATCAAAGTGCTAATCACTCAGAATCAGTTCAGCTGGGCTGGACATGTACTTCTAAGCCTGACATGAAACTCCTGGAGCAATTGTTCTACTCAGAACTCAGTCATGGCAGGAGACTCTCAGGAAGGCAATGGAAGTGCTTTAGTGAAGTCCTCAAGCATCTCTGAAGAAGTCTAACATCCCACCGACTTGCAGGAGTCCCTGGTTTGTGACCAGCCAAAATGCAGAAGGTTCATTCAGGAAGGCACCAAACACAGAGAGACTTCATCAGGAACACGCAGAGGTGAAGTCAAGGCCTCGAAGACAGTGCAGAAACATTCCAACAACCCATCCGACCGACCCTCAAAGCATCACCTGCTCCACATGTGTCAAAGTCAGCAGTTCGCACAGTGGACTTATCAGCCACCTCAGAACCTACTGAACCAGAGTGGAAGCAAGTCATCCTCAGTTCCAAAGCACTGCCTAAGATGACAAATGTATACACCAAAGTGACCCAATAATTGTGCTGTTCACACAACTTCCATTGAGACATCTGATGGGTAGGGAACAGCCAATGAAGCAAGACCTCTACAAAATTTGAGTGTGCAGTCCCAGAGTTTATAATAACGAAAGTTTGAGCCATTAGAACAGCAACGTCAGCTGACTTCTATAATGGGGATTTGTGCTGATGAGGCAGAAGGTGGCAAGTAAATTAATTGAGGAACAAAAGTGAAGTGTTCAATTATTATTCACACTTTAGTTATTATAATGGATTAAAGGGCTAACTTAAAAAACTAAGAATAAATAAACAAGAGATAAAACTCAAAATCTAATGGCTTTAAGCATATAATAAAAAAAAAACTGACATAACCAAGATAAATAAATGGGCTAGCTAAACAATAAAAGCAATGTAACTAAGATAATTCAAATTAAATCCACCCACTAACTAATACTAATTAATAAAGATGAATCAGCTCTGGAAATAAATAAATTACCACAACACAATAAATAAATAAAAAATATAGAAGATAGTGACTGTAGAATGTAGGAAATTGCAGTCACTGAGATTGACTCAGTTTATCACACCTAAGGGAAAGGTCAATGTTTTGAGCCTTTCTAACTCCGTGACGGTGAGCTGGAATGTGAATTAGAGACACTCAACACATAAGGGTTGAGTAATAGTTGGAGATTTTATTGCATAAGTGTCATACCGTACAGAAAGATAAAGGTACGGGAAAAGGGTATTTGCTCCTGAGGATAGCAGGAACCTAAAAAGGAGGAACTCCAGAAACTGGTCCTATCCAACAGGCACAACGTACTTACTACCTGTGTGGATAAAGGTGGCAGCTGCAGGGTGGATGACCGTAATGTTAATTGAAGTACCATAAAACAGAATGCAATCAAGAGGAGCAGCAGAATAGAATGCCTGTCTTTACAGGCAATAGATCCAATGTTCCCTTTAAAGTATTTTTTTGGCACATGGTCTATTCATTTCAATGCATGGTACCTTTAACTTTAAAACAGCACCCACAGATGGTATCTTAAAGAGACCAACTCAGGAGTGGCCTCTGCAGTACCTTCTGGGATGCTCTGAATGCAGTTTACAGAGGACACTAGATAGACTGTATCCTCTGCACAAATAACCATGCACCAAGGAGGGTTAAGTGACTGCTAAGGAACTTGGAAAAGGAGCAGAAATCACCAGTTGTACTGATCAATATTGGAACAAATAGGAAGAAAGTTCTGCTAAGACACTGCCAGTGGTGATCTTTGTATTAGTAACTGAGCCATGTGCTAATTTGCATAGGCACAAACAGATTAGGAAAATAAATGTGCGGTTGAAAGAATACTGTGGGAAGGAGGGGTTCTATGTGATGCTAGAAATGGGACTGAAAAAAGCTCCACCACCTGGACAGGTTGCATCTGATTAAGGCTGGGACCAATGTCCTAGTGGAAAGGATAAAGGGGTCAAAAGTGAGTACCTTAAACCAGTAAGGGAGAGTCCAGATGGAAATAACAGCATTCTAAAGATAAGAAAAAGGCATAAAAGCAGAGTGCAAAGAAAAAATAATAAAGGTAGCACACTGCTACAATGGAAACCCATACAACGACCACCTTAGCTGTACAGACCAATGTCAACAGGCCCTTCCAGAGTGTGGCATCAGTTCTGCACTCTTTTCTTGCACAGTGCTGAAGTGCAGTCAAAGGAAGTGGCCACGGCTTCATGCGGCGTGGAATCTGCTGCTCTCTCTCAGGATGACAGCATGCTTACTTCCCTACAGGTGCATTGCATCTTAAATGCCCTTAGTGGACGGCTGCTCACATTCATGGGAGCATGGGAATAAAAAAAATGAGCACACAAGAGACACTAAGGGTTTGTACAATGTTGAATTGTAATTATTGTTGTTAATTATTACGTTTTGCAACATTAGTTTAACAAATTTATTGTTTGTTCCAGATTTGGTGTTGATGTTTATATTTATTGTGAAGTGTAGGGTAAGATGCATCAGGCTGGACTGAAAGAGGGCAATTACAATGTTGAATTGTAATTATTGTTGTTAATTATTACGTTTTGCAACATTAGTTTAACAAATTTATTGTTTGTTCCAGATTTGGTGTTGATGTTTATATTTATTGTGAAGTGTAGGGTAAGATGCATCAGGCTGGACTGAAAGAGGGCAATTGGATAATTATAAGAACAGAGGTAATTAGAATTATAGGATTATAAATGTGTTTTGATGGTTCAGGTGAAGTGTTCTTTAATGAGTTACTGTAAGAGCTCTGACAGCTAGTGGCACTGGTAGTCAAGGCCATTGCTGCCATCCCTCTTTCTCCTACCCCTTCTTCTGGTGCATGTTGAGGGAGTAGAATCTCTTTCAATTCAGAAGGATGACAACAGAGAGCACGCAAGGCAATATACTGCTGCCTTCTGCACCCTGAGGAAGCCTACAATGCAAGCAAAGTTGATTGGAGAGAACAAAGGAAGAGAGGCCTGGACCTTCCTGGCATTCTCCAATTACAATGTGACAGATTATGTACAAGCTTGTAAGAAACAGTGAGCTGCTATGTATAGGAATTTGTTCAAAGGAAATCTTCTAAATATTGAATAGATGAGGATTAGTATGTTTTTTCCATCATATTTCTTTTCATGTTAAGAACCAAGACCACCGATACAAATAGGCATTTAACAAGTCTGCTATT
The DNA here is from genome assembly GCF_964194155.1 of Cetorhinus maximus. Taxonomy (NCBI): domain Eukaryota; kingdom Metazoa; phylum Chordata; class Chondrichthyes; order Lamniformes; family Cetorhinidae; genus Cetorhinus; species Cetorhinus maximus. The sequence goes on along the minus strand of NC_135881.1, from coordinate 65,043,451 downwards.
TTCTGTCTTTAAATTACAAATGAGCTCATCCTTAAAAGGTCCACATTACTCTTATCCACCCCCTTTTTCTTTCTAGACTTGTAGAAACCTTCAGTTTTGCCCTATAAAAGTCCCCTCTTTTGGTTTATAACATCTCATTTCTCTTTTGACCAACACTGGTGAAAGGCCACAAGGCAAGGGATTACACTATGAATGGTAGGACCCTGGAAAGTATCGAGGATCAGAGGGACCTTGTTGTGCATATCCACAGATCCTTGAAGAAAGCAAGACAGGTAGATATGGTGGTTATGAAGGCATATGGCATAATTGCCTTTATTAGCCGAGGCATAGAATACAAGAGCAGGGAGGTTATGCTGGAACTGTATAAAACTCTGGTCAGGCCACAACTGGAGTACTGTGTGCAGTTCTGGTCACCACATTATAGGAAGGATGTGATTGCACTGGAGAGGTTGCAGAGGAGATTTACCAAGATGTTGCCTCAGCTGGAGGGTCTGAGCTATGATGAAAGACTGGATGGGCTGGAGTTGTATTCCTTGGAGCAGCGAAGGTTGAGAGGGGACCTGATAGAGGTGTATAAGATTATGAGGGGCATTGATAGGGTGGAGAGGAAGGCACTTTTTCTGTTAGTAGAGGGGTCAATAACCAGGGGCCATAGATTCAAGGTAAGAGGTAGAAAGCTAAGAGGAGAGTTGAGGAGAAATTCTTTCACCCAGAGGGTGGTGGGAGTCTGGAACTCACTGCCTGAAAGGGTGGCTGAGTCAGGAACTCTTGTCACATTTAAGAAGTATTTAGATATTCAATTGTGTTGCCATAGCCTCGGGGCTATGGGCCAAGTGCTGGAAAATGGGATTAGTATAGTCAGATCTTTGTTGACTGGCACAGACATGATGGGCCGAATGGCCTCCTCTTGTGCTGTAAACGTCTATGAATCTACACTGTTCAACCACACAAGTATAGCTCTTGCTTTTTAGGGTACATTTCAATCTTGCATTCTAATAAATACTTTTTTGAACACCTCCCACTGTTCACCTGAAGTTTAAACAGTTAACCATAGTAGACTGGGCAGAACTGTTAATTTCTGCTTCATCACTCCAAAGTATACCTTAAATAAATTTAAAACATAAACTCGTGACTCACCTTTTTCCCTCTCAAACATAATAACAAATTCAATGATGTCCTGGTCACTTTTAGGAGTTCCTTTACAGTCAGATTGTTGACTAGTTCAGGTTCAATGCTCATTACTAAATCCAAAGCGCTTTCTTCTCTTGTTTGTTTAAGAACATATTCTTGCACAAACTATTTTGAATATACTCAAGAAATTTGCTGTCTTTGGGACTCGAACTGTCTTCTACAGAAGCCAAGACCATAGACAAGTTTATGCACTGACCAAAGTAGAGAACACATTCTGGCCCAAAGCTAAAGAAATACTTTACCACCAATTTTCTCCTCTTAAACAGAGACTCATGATGGTGTATGATCCCAGAGGAGTCAGCAGCCCTCTGAGCACATTGCCCAAGTTGGTATTTTTATGCTTCAGTGCAGACAGCGTCAGCAGGATAGTCACTTATGAGGGGCATCACAACTGGCCCAAATCTGGTCATTAGCAATATTCACACTTCTCAACAGAGTAACTGGATAATGAGCAGTGAAAACTTTAGCCAATTTTCCCCTTTAAAATCAAGGCCCTAAGTCTTTCAGATGCATGTTTCCTGAAAGAGAATACTCTAGGCAAGGAAATTTATCTCATGAAGCTCACTGTAAAAAGCTATGGAATTCTAACCACAAAAATCAACAATATACATACATCCAAAAATTTTCTGTTTTTCTCCATTTGTTTTTCCAAGGCTACAATCTGCTGCTGCAAGTCCAGAATCTCAGCATTCTTTTCCTGTTCCATCTCTATCACCGTGTTCACCTGCTCCTCTAATTCACTTTCTAGCATTTTCACCTGTTTGGTGAGGTCATTTTGTTCTTTCTCTGCTTGGCGCTGCACTTCCTGTTTTTCCTTCATGAGCTTTTCTGTCTCCTCCAGTAATTCTGCACATAAAATAAAAATCTATCAATCGTTGTGTTCGTAATAGGAAGATAAACCGTTTAACCAATCCCAAGATACTTGTTGTGCAAGATGTCTCCAAAAGACTTGCCAAAGCTCCCCATCACCTACCTCTGTATCAAAAATGAAGAACCACAACCATGAGAAGCATTTTATGCAATCAAGTTGTTAGAAGAGTGCAGAAAATTTTAAAGGCAGAATTCATGTTAGTTATGCTCCACAGCTAGTATGAATCCAATGGCAACCATCATCTTTTTAAAAAAATCTTATTGGAGGTTAAACCAAATTATCTTCAATAGGCTTTTGCCCTTAACATTTTATGAACCCTAAAAAACAAAGAGTGGCACTGAGCCATTATTTTCTCCCCACTTTGTACAATAGAAATATTTCAGGTGTTATGTTTTATTATATCGCTGAATTATAAATTTTAACAGAAAAATCCCTCTACGTTGAAGAGTGCTAAAAAGCTTGTTTTTCCAACATGAAATTAATGGAGAGAGCATTATATGGATTCTATTTTTAAATAGTTATATTTAATCTCAGAAACTATGTTAGAAGATATGGTTTATCTTTACTAAATGTCTCAATTGCTTTTTTTTTTAAAAAGATGATTTACTTTTCTCTTGCATCAATTAATTAACAGGGCATCATGCTTATCTTAACTTGTTAAGGGTATGCTTCAGCAAATCTAAAATTATAATAATGATGTATTAATTGATTTGAAAGTTAGATTAATAATTAGAGAGCCAAAAAAGCAAACATCCAGCCCAAAAGAAATCAGTACAACTCAATTTTCCAAATGTACAGTATCTGATTGCAGCTTGGCCATGCAATATACAAACACACCTGCTTCTGGTGCTGCATCTGCAGCTTCAACTAGGCCTAGGAGAACAAAAAAGCACAGTAATTCAGATGCCATCTATAAAGCTTTCAACTTAGAAAATGGTGAGTTTACAGAAGAAAGTATAGCAAAGAATTTTGTAAAATTATTAGTTTACAGTTATATTATACATGCAACATAAAAATGCGACTATAAAAAGTTGAACTTGATACATATTTAAAAGAAACAGTAAGGTTTGCCTCAAATTAATGTGCTCTTAAAATGAAGAGACTAAATATAGTAAATACATTCACATAGAAAATACCACTTTACCAGCAATTATAAAAAATCCAATTCCATATAAATAAAGCATATTTCAAAATATGTAGTTGTTCATAGAGAATTTTGTCCCCACAATAGATATGAATTATATTAGTCTTCAATATTAATTTCTTAAGCTTTACTTCTGATTGAAACTCATGAAAGGCTAACACAAAGATTTAGCAGTGCCAAATAACAGTGACACACACAGCACTGTAAACCTGGAAGCTGTGGTGGGCCAACCAACGGTACACCCGAAGGTTTGCTGTTTCTAATGGAAAGTATGGAACCAGCTTGAAATTAGGCTAACTGTCCAATAATTACAAATTATTTGCGCTTTAAAATTTTGGACCTGGTGTTTCCAGGTTTAAGGGCCCTCCTCTCAATAAGTAAATACTTACTGAGGAGGCCAACAGCAGCAACGATCTTTTAATTTTAAAATGGGTTGATTTTTAAAGAACATTAACCTGGTTTTTTAAATGTTTTAAGATTTATCTTACCTTTTCATTGTTTTAATGTTAAACAAGATTTATTTCACATTCTCCTTGTTTTAATGTAAATCCCTTTTTAGAGGAACCAGATAAATCTTGTTAAAAGGTCAACACGAAACCTTTTAAAGTCTGATAAATCTTGTTCAAAGTAAAATCTGAATTTTAACATGATTTATCAGACCTTTTAAATGTTTCAATTCATATCACTTTTTAAAATGAATTATCTAACTTCCTCAAAATATGAATGAAAATAATTCTGATCAAAACTTTTACACTTCTTAATTTTATAAAACGAATAAAATGAGAAACCCGTTTTATATAATTTTTGTGGTGCAGTGACTGGAAACTACGCTCACAAATACTTGCAATTTTTGCCCATGCTACACAGCATAGATGGGACTCGCTGCAGTGAACACCAGGAGAAAATCCTCAAGCCATGGCAACTGAAATTCTTGCCACGAGGATCATGGCTTGGATTGATTCAATGCCAGCAGTGAGCACCATCGCTGTGCTAATGACCACAAAATCCAACTCAAAGTGTTTCATGGCTTTCATGAAATCTTTATACAAGAGATTTATTTTCATATTCAAAGTTAAAACAAATAAATACAAATTAATGCTAATATACCCCTTTTTATGTGCAGTTTTTAAAAAATCTCAAGATCATAAGATAAATACAGATGAAGTCTGTAGGGCCTATTTTACTTTATTTGTCAAGAGGAAACTAGAGTCCCTTCTATGTATTCACATCATCCAACAATATTTACATTAAAGCTTCTCTATAAATGCAAGTGTTTATGCTCATTTTGCCATCTTCCTCAAGGTTGAAGGCCTCAGGTTTCTCCAATCTTTCCTCAAAATTCAATTCAGAACTCAGAAAACAGTTCAGAGAAGGTTCACTGAGCTGATTCCTGGAATGAAGGGGTTGTCTTATGAAGAAAGGTTGAGCAGGTTGGGCCTATACTCATTATTTAGAATTTATTTAAAACATATGAGATCCTGAGGAGGCTTGACAGGGTTGATGTTGGGACGATGTTACCTCTCATGGGGAGGTCTGGAACTAGGGGGCACAGTTTAAAAATAAGGGGTCTCCTATTTAAGGCTAAGATGAGGAGGGATTTCTCCTCTCAGAAGGTCATTATTCTTTGCTTCCCTAGAGGGCAGGGGACTGGGTCGTTGAATATATTCAAAACTAAGTTAGAAAGATTATTGATCTACAAGTGAATTAAAACTAATGGGGTTTGGCGGTGGCGGAGGAGGGGGTGGCGGCAGCCATGCAGGAAAGTGGGGTTAAGGCCAAAATCAGTTTCAGCATGACTTTCTCTGATTTCTTTTCCATATAAATACATTTTAACCTTTTGTATTGGTTTTGGTCCAACATGATTGTTAACAATAGAGCATTCTACCTAATCGTTCCCTCTACTCAACATCACTCTCCTAACAAGATTTATTGGTGTTAAATTATGCATATTGTAAAGAACATATCTTTTTATTTCTGTTGGACTATAGGTTAAAAGTTCAATAGCTACAGTTTGAAACATATGTCTACTGGAACAGTGTGAGGGATATATACAATGTTGCTGTCCTGGAACAGTGTGCTATGAAAGCCAGGATGGTGCCAAGGAGAAGTCCGGTCTAATGGGGAACTGCCTGGCAACAACATTTTTAATTGGCTCCTGACCAGGGTTTTGTGTGAGAGCAGTGCAGCAGAAAAAAAGCTCCTAGTTTGAAAAGAGAAAAGCCCTAAAACCACTTTCTCCTGTGAGTGTAAGATTCCAGTAATTCTACAATAATACCTAGCTTTTTTTTTTCTTTTTCATAATATCTCTATAACCTGCTCTCTCTCTGAAAAATCCCTGTCAAGAGGAAAAGGGGAAAATCACCATTATAGACACTGAAAAGCAAGTGTGCAACAGTGAACTAAAGACTGAAATTGTTGGGAAGGCCACCATGTGTCATCAACAAAGAACTGAAAGGAATTTGGAAGACATCGATCAAAATCAACCCATCGAATCCTGTACTCCGGAATTGGTGCTATTGAACTGTTTTATCCCACTCTTAAAATCCATGTTTTTGTGTGTCTTGTATGTGTGTGTATAGAGATTTTAGGAGGGGTAGAATTTAGGTTATAGAGTTAGAAATTAGCAGTTCATATTTCTTTCTTTTGCCACTGGTTAAAGACAATTTTTTCAATAAACAGGTATTTACTTATTAAGTTTACAAACCTGGTGCGCGTATTCTGCTAACCTAAGTTAAACAATTAAGTGGTTTGATCAAACTTATCACATTTGTCGCGGCTCGGGGAGCAGTGGGGCTTCATACTGCAGTGTACTATCCCCAGTGAGTCGTGACAATATATATAACATTTATGCATGTTATAAGCAAGTTTTGTTTTATAGAAAAGATTATTAATATTCACAATTTTTTGAAAGGGCTTTGGTCAGCATTTTATGAGACCAGTCAGATTGCCTAGGATCATTAATCAGGATGAATGAAAAAGGAATGTCAACATATGAACTAAAATAGTGAAAGGGAAAATATTTGCTCCCCAGATATTCCTCATTTAATAGAAGAAAACAATGGTCTAATTTTCTTCTGTGGGCTAGTTAAACCATTAAGATCTGCAATACAACTGGATATTTGGAATGGATATGCTTTATACTGATTTTGGGAATCGTAAGCTCTACAAACGCGCCTAAAGGAACTCATTCCAACGAATATCTGGTTGTGTGAAGACCTCTGTTTGGACTCTCATAATCTTGTAGGAATCTCAGCTCCCCAACAGCAGTTTTGGGAACCAACTAAAGTGGAGTCTTGAAATGGAACACTAATAAGCAATCATGCTAAACCATCTTTACTGAAATGTGTTCAAAGTCTAGAAAAAAGACAAAACTTTTCACTGAATGATGTTCCAGTACTATTACAACATGTTACCGAGAACTGGACTCAAGCAGTCAAAAACCTTGCAATTCCAGATTCAACAGACTTATCCCAAATGTCAATGAGTTTCTTATATCACAGGACAAATCTCCAAGCATGTGAGCCAGGTACCTCTCGTATCATGCTTCAAGGAAAGGCACTGAGTAGCAGCAAAAGATAAAAGGCTCACTGGTAAATAAAATAACATACATCCATAAGGCTTCTGCTTTCTGGAGAAAAAGATGGAAGGGATATTTGTTTAAAGGAAATAAATCAGTGCATATGACAAGTTCATGAGATACAGGAAACCATAAGCCTCTGTGCTCAGCTGGGAGAAGGGGAACAGCTGACATCTACAAGGGGCAATTCTAAAAATATACACAAGAGACAAATAATGAACTGATGGTTCAAAATAAAGGAATAGATATGACTTGCACAATTTTCTCCCACTGGCAACTTGAGCTTATTCTGCCAGTTTAAAAAAAGAGTAAACAAAAAAGTGGAAATAATTGCTTCCTAATTTTCTAAAGAGTTTGATAATCTGAATCCAGTGTTCCTGCCCCAGAGCCAGAATATTTATAAGCAATCCAAATCACTTAAATTAGACAATACGTACGGAGCTCCACAGTTCCTGCATTTTCTTTCATTGCAACCTGTTGTCTAGTGATTAATTCCCTCTCTTGATGAAGTTGTTGTCGCTCTTCTTCTAGCTCATGCAGACGGCTACTTGTATGCTGGAGTTCCTGTGCAATCTGATGCTGGATCTCAGTTTTCTCACGAATCTGCCTTTCTAAGCTGGCTTTCTCTTCCGTGTAACCATCAATAATACCTGAATAAGAGATTTTAAAAATCAGAATGAAGCATTCCTACATATAAGGGATAACAAAGCAACAAAACACACCAGAGGGAGTAAAATAAAATACTTTCAGATGCTCAAATCATGTCAAAATAACCCATTAATACTGCGGAGACTGAATTAAGCATTAGATTAAATACTTTAATTGCTGGAATATGATTTTAGATCCTTAGATGCCACATGTGGGATAAAAGTCTCCTTTGTCTGCTAGCAGTTAGCAATTCTATATGAAATAAGTCTGAACAATCTCAATTCAGGTCCCATTGGCTAAGGGATCAAGAACAAAATTGCTCCACAACTGATACTAAATCACTAATTTCATTCATGACAACATATGGCAAAAAAAAGTTTATAATCTTTCTAAAAGCAACTATGACTTCACAAGTATAAGAAAGGATACAAATGTCAGTGCAAACTAAACTGCACCAGAAAAAACTATAGCACCGTTCACATGATGTTCCACAGTAGTTTGTAGCCAAAAGCAAAATACTACTGGTGACGGAAATCTGAAACAAAAACAGAAACTGCTGGAAAAACTTAGCAGTTCAGGGCAGCATCTGTGGAGAGAAAAACAGAGTTAACTTTTCATAACAATGACCTTAAAAGTCATCAACCTGAAACGTTAACTCTCCTAACTCTCCTTCACTCTCCACAGATGCTGCAGGACCTCTGAGTATTTCCAGCATTTTCTGTTTTTACTTCATAGTTAATATGTGCACAGTAAGATCCCACAAATAACAAACAAAATAATACTTTTGTCATGTTACTTGGGGCAGAAATATTGACACGAACATCAAGAGAATTCGCTGCTGTACTTGCATTGGTTGCTTAAATGTTATTTTAAATGAAAGATTTTTCAACAGTGCTGAGCAGCTTAATTTTTAGGCATGCTCCAAAACTTAAGATTTAAATAGTCAATTATGTGATCGGATACACAATCTGTATATTTCAATATAATTCCCTCAACTGACAAGTGGAAAAAATCACTATAACTTGGTGCAAGTATTTAATTTATCAAAAGGAAAGTATACCCTAATTATCCATAACCTTTAACTGCCCTTTTGACTTTTCATAGTGATGTGCATTTATAGGGAGAGAAGAGAAAGAAGGGAGGACAGAGCTACAATGAGGTAAACAGAGGAGAGAAAATGCTGATATTTAATCATTCAAGACAATTAATACATTACAAACATCAGTTAAGCATTTTTAAATTGGATGTGATGTGTGCTAATTTAGAAATTGGTTCCAAGTATGATGAAATTAATTTCAAAACTGAGTACGTCAAGCTTGGTGAGGGTCTAAAGATTAATTTCTAATTTTTCTGAGGTGATACTTTACTGCTTACACATGCAAATTGATGTTTCTGAGAAGGAAGTTCTTCTCTGAGGGTTGTTATCTATGGAATTTTCTACCCCAGAGAGCAGTGAAAGCTTGGTCATTGAACATAGTCAAGACTGAGTTAGACAGATTCTTGATCTACAAAGGATTCAAAGCATATTGGGAGTCAGGGTCCCTTTGTCCTTTTGTCTATGACATCTTTTGGTTATTTCCACCTATCACTGGCCCTCTATCCAGCTCTACTTGTCCCACCCCCCCCTTTAAACCAGCTTATATTTCACCTCTTTTCTATTTTTCCTTAGTTCTGTTGAAGAGTCATACGGATTCGAAACATTAACTGTGTTCCTCTCCGCAGATGCTGTCAGACCTGCTGAGTTTTTCCAGGCATTTTTATTTTTGTTTTGGGAGTCAGGGGCCCATTCATCGAGCCTGCTCCGCCATTCGATAAGATCATGACTGATCTGCTTGTGATCTTAATGCCTGTCCTCCCAGTCCCAATAACCTTTGACTCCCTTGTCAATCAAGAATCTGCCTAACTCGGTCTTGAATATATTCAATGACCAAGCCTTCACTGCTCTCTGGGGTAGAGAATTCCATAGGTTAACAACCCTCAGAAGAAATTTCTCCTTATCTCCATTTCCCCACTCCTGCTCCTAATTCTTATGTTCTTAAATAAAGTGAAAATGTGAATTCAGTTATCTCCATCCATAAAAATGAAATGTGAGCATTTGATATACTGTTTATTATATATTTAAGTACATAACTTTAGAATAAAAATCAGTAAATGTTAATTAATAAAATGAGAACAGAGCTGGTTAGTGGGTTTTTAAAAAAAATTCACTCTTGGGATGCGGGTGTCCCTGGCAAGGCCAACATTTATTCCCTATCCCTAAATGCCCTTGAGAAGGTGGTGGTGAGCTGCCTTCTTGAACTGCTGCTGTTCATATGGTGTAGATACACTCAATGCTTTCTTTCTGTAGTGGTTTGATACAACTGAGTGACTTAACTGCCTTCTGAAATGGCCTGGCAAGAGTCAATCTTATTGTTGAGAGTCTGGATTGCTCGGATCACTGTGTACTTCAATAACATTATTTAGTATGCTCATAATTGTAAATTATCAAATTATTATAGAAGAACATTAGTAAGTCTGCACAAAGTTTACAATTTAGAAAACAATACAATAGTTGCTATTTATACAATTTAGCATTATCCTAAGAAACCTATTTTCAAATTCTCCCCCTTGTAATTTTAAATACCCTGATTACTTTGTGACACTAGCATTTTCATTTTGGTTTTGCAAAAGTAGTCCTAAAACAAGAAGTAAAATACTGTAAATATTAGAAATCTGAAATAAAAATAAAGCGCTGAAAATACTCAGCAGGTCTGGCAGTATCTGCAGAGAGAGACTTAGACTCGAAGCATTAACCGTTTCTCTCTCCATAGATGCTGCGATGCCTGAGTATTTCCAGCACTTACTGTTTTTATTTAAAATAATAAGTATCTTATTTAGAAAAAACAGTCTACTAAGAATTCTAGCCAAATAGATGGAATATTTTTAAAAATGTATTATATTTATTAATAATTTACATTTATTTTTTAATGAAGTGAAAGTCACCATAGTTCCAGAGAGCCATAGGCTGCTCTCTCGTTAGAGAGAGAGACGACTGGTGGTGAGTTTAACCTGAGGGTCACCATCCCTCAGGCGAGGCTGAGAAGGATGACCTCAGCCAGTATGGGAATTGAACCCGCGCTATTGGCGAAACTCTGTATCACAAACCAGCTATCCAGCCAACTGAGCTAACCGACCCTTAAATCAATGCAACTGCAGTGACACTTGGGGTAACATCTTCTAAGTGATTCTGGCACATGAGTCCCAAGAAAAGAGTCAAAAAGTAGAATAAAAATAATTTAATATCAAGTTTCAGAAGCAATTAAACTTCATACAATCAATATATTGCTTTGCAAAAGTTTGAAAATAAAACATTATAAACATAATCTAAGAAAGGTTTCAGTATTTGTGCCAAAACAATGCATAGCATTTTAAACAGCACTGTAACAGTTCGTGACACAAAATGACAATGAAGTCCTTTGCTAGGCAAGTCAAAAAAAATAGAACAATCTAACTGCTTGGTAGCCTGACAAAATTGAAAAGTAATCTTTACACAGAATGCTAAATTAACTTACAGTATGCTAAACCTAGGTAATATGGAACTAGCATTTTCTGATATACGCAAAAAAAAAACAAGAAACCTCTCATTAGTGCCATTTGCTTTGCAAAAAAGTGATCACAGATCTATTCTTTGAGAAAGATTTTAAACTTACTCAAAACCTAGTCACCTGAACATAGTTAAAATTGGGGACCTTTATCTTCAACTTAACCTTGCTCTTATACAGCAACTAAGGAGCACAACTTAATCGAAATTAAGTAGTGGAGCAATAAAAGTAACCATTTAAAAACAGCTTTAATCCTAAATATATGGCCAATTGAATCTATAGACCTAAGGATGGTATAGACCATTCATGAATACCCAGCCTGAACTAATCTCCAGTTTAAGTTTACCAGAACTGCTAAGAGGAGTCAGTACCCACAAGAGTGATATGATTTAGTTCTCTGAAACTTGTGGATTTTTTAGCGTGGAATGTTATTTATTATCTTCCTTTGATCTTACTGTACCAGATATTCAGACTTTCAATCTAATAAGCTGTTTGAGCACTCTGAAAATCATATGGTATGGATAGAAGATTGGTTAGCTAACAGGAAGCAGCGAGTTGGCATAAAAGGGTCCTTTTCTGGTTCAGCAGGATGTGACAAGTGGTGTGCCACAGGGACCAGTGCTGGGGCCTCAACTTTTTATAATTTACATAAATGATTTGGATGAAGGGACCGAAGGAATGGTGGCTAAATTTGTTGATGACACAAAGATAGGGAGGAAAGTAAGTTGTGAAGAGGATGTAAGGAGGCTACAAAGTGACATAGATAGATTAAGTGAGTGGGCAAGGATCTGGCAAATGGAGTATAATGCGGGCAAATGTGAAATTATTCATTTTGGCAGGAAGAATAAAAAAGTAGGAGAGAGATTGCAGAGCTCTGAGATTCAGAGGGATCTGGGTGTCCTCGTTAATGAATCACAAAAGGTTAGTATGCAGGTACAGCAGTTAATTAGGAAAGCTAATAGAACGTTATCATTTATTTAGAGGGGAATTGATTACAAAAATAGGGAGGTTACACTTCAGTTGTACAGGACATTGATGAGAACACATCTGGAGTACTGGTCTCCTTATTTAAAGATGTAAATGCTTTAGAAGCAGTTCAGCGAAGGTTTACTAGACTAATACCAGGAATGGGCGGGTTGTCTTATGAGGAAAGGCTGGACAAGTTAGGCTTGTATCCACTGGAGTTTAGAAGAGTGAGAGGTGACTTAATTGAAACTTTTAAGATCCCGAGGGGTCTTGACAGGGTGGATGTGGAGAGGATGTTTCCTCTTGTGGGAGAATATAAAACTAGGGGTCACTGCTTAAAAATAAGGGGGCGCTCATTTAAGACAGAGATGAGGAGAAATTTTTTCTTTGGAACTCCCTTCCTCAAAAGGCAGTGGAAACAGTGCCTTTGAATATTTTTAAGGCAGGGCTAGATTGATTCTTGATTAACAAGGAGGTGAAAGGTTATCAGGGGCAGGAATGTGAGGAGGTTCAGGTTACATTCAGATCAGCCATGATCTTATTGAATGGCAGAGCAGGCTAGAGAGGCCAAGTGGCCTACTCCTGTTCCTAATTCATATGTTCATATGGACTTTGATAGTTTTGTCCATCAATAATACATTCCTAAGGAACCAAAAGTCAAAATCTGTGCTGGTATGTGAAAGGGGTTGAGATAAGGGGTTTAGAAGAATTGGTCTGCAGTAAAAGCAACTGGAAATTAGGGAAAAACAATTAGTTTAGTGGAAGCTATCAAGAACTAGTTCATCACATTTTTCAAATAGCTAAACAGGCCTCAAACATGAAGTATTACAAATGGAACAGAGGAACATAATGATAAACACTCTAAGATATAATAAAACAAACATGGAAGATGGTGAGAATTTAAAGTACATTATCAGTGACCTAACAACCCAATTAATGGAATCTGTCAAATGTAATAGCTACTTGCTTTTAACATGGCATAACACCCCAAGGGACATTTAAAAAAAAATAATTATTGCACAGAATGTGGGCATCGTTGGCTAGGCCACCATTTATTGCCCACCCCTAATTGTCCTCGAGAAGGTGGGAGTGAGCTGCCTTCTTAAACCGCTGGAGTCCATGAGATGCAGGAACACCCACAGTGCTGTTCGGGGGGACATGTTAATAGTTTTAATATTTTTCTATTTTTGGAGTTTTTTTTATCTGTCAGTAATCTCCCTGAGACAGCACTTGGTCTCAGGGAGATGTGCGGTCTTTCGTGCGCATGCGCGAAAGAGCGCACTTTGACAGATGGGGATTCCTTCTCCCCTCCCGCACAGGAAGCGCATAGCTGTCGGGCAGGCCGCTGGGTGGGCTTTAATTGGCCTTCCCACTCAAAATGGCGGCGGGCCCCGTTTCGGCGGCGGAGTTCATTTGCCCGCCCGCCGCCAAGCCAGTGGGGCCCACCCACCCATCAAGGACAAAATTCTGCCCTTTGTTTCATCTGCCTTCTAATGAATTATCTTAATTGCACTGAACTTCATTTTTAAATGGCAAATATTGTTGTCCGCCTTTGGTGAAAACTAGAGTATAACTGAATCATCTCAGAGAATATTGCTTCGATGTGCACAATGTTTTCTAAATGATATATATTCTAGCAAATGATAAAGCAATTCTTATGTCCTTTACTTCGATATTTATGCTGGCATTCATATCAGGTCAATTTTAAACATAACCACTAAAATCTCTCCAATATTGAAAAAATATTCATATTATCAAATATAGATGATAATTTTATTTATATAAAATTGATGAATGAACAGCAAGTAATATAACACAGCAAAACATATTCCGCTACTGTTCTTGTTACAGGAGGAATAAAGACACTGTGATCTCTCTTAAGCACACTCTAAATAGAAGTCCACTTATTGTAAGCTCTATTTAGCCTACCTCCCTATGTAGGAGGCAAACTTTGCAACAATTGAAAGCATGTTGGAAATATAAAGATGGGCAGTAAGAATTTCTATAGATATTTAAATGAGATAAGAGTTAACAAAGTGAGTGTTGGGCCTGTAGAAAGTGAGTCTGGGGAATTAATAATGGAAAATAAGATGGCAATGAACTGAACAAGTATTTTGCATCAATTTTCACTAAAGAGCATACAAGTGACATCCGAGAAATAGCTGTAAATCAGGAAATGGAAGGGGCGGGGAAGGAGGGAGGAACTCAGGAAAATTCCGATCACCAGACAAGTGGTACTGAGCAAATTATTCGAGCTGCAGGCTAACAAATCCCCGAGTCCTGATGGACTTCATCCTAGGATCTCGAAAGAAGTGGCTAATGAAATAGTTGATGCATTGGCTTTAATTTTCCAAAATTCCCTAGATTTGGTGAAGGTTCCATTAGATTGGAAAATAGCAAACGTAACTCCTTTATTCAAAAAGGGAGACAGAAAGCAGGAAACTACAGACCAGCTAGTTAACATGTCATAGGGAAAATGTTAGAAGCTATTATTAAAGATGTTACAGCAGGACACTTAGAAAAGTTTAAGACAGTCAGGCAGAGTCAACATTTTTCAGTCTTCCCTAGACGCAGGGGAGGTGCCAGAGGACTGGAGAATTGCAAACATTACGTCCTTGTTCAAAAATTGTTGTAGGGATAAGCCTAGCCATTACAGACCAGTCAGTTTATCTTCAGTGGTGGGCAAGATTCTAGAAACAATTATTCAGGATAGAATTGGTAGTCACATGGAAAAATATGGGTTGATAAGAGCCAGTATGGATTTCTAAAGGGGAAATCATGTTTAACTAACTTAGAGTTTTTTGAACAGGTAACAGAAAAGGTCAATGGGGGTAATGCTGTTAATGTGGTGTACATGGACTTTCTAAAGGCATTTGATACAGTGCCACACAACAGGCTTGAGAAAAGTTATTGCTCATGGAATAAAAGGGACAGTAGCAACGTGGATACAAAATTGGCTTAAAAATAGGAAGCAGAGAGTGGTGGTCAATGGTTATTTTTCAGACTGGAGGAAGGTTTGTAATGAAGGTCCCCAGGGGTCAGTATTGGGACCCTTGCTTTTCCTGATATATATTAATGATCTAGATCTTGGCGTGCAGGGGACAATTTCAAAGTCTGCAGACGATACGAAGCTTGGGAGTGTTGTGAACTGCAAGGAGGGCAGAAAAGAACTTCAAAAGGACATTAGACAAGTTGGTGGAGTGGGCAGATGGGTAGCAGATGAAGTTCAATGTGGAGAAGTATGAGGTGATGCATTTTGGTAGGAAGAACACGGACAGACAATATAAAATAAGGGGTGAAATTTTGAAGGGGGTGCAGGGGCAGAAAGACCTGGGTGCATTTGTGCATAGATCATTAAAGGTGCAGGACAGGTGGAGACAGCAATTAATAAAGCATATAGTACCCTAGGTTTTATTAATAGGGGCATAGAGTGCTAGGGCAAGAAGGTTGTGCTGAATTTATATAAGGCACTCGTTGGACCTCAGCTGGAGTAATGTGTACAGTTCAGGGCACCACATTATAGGAAGGATGTGCACACATTGGAGAGAGTGCAGAAGAGGTTCACAAGAATGGCTCCAGGGATGAGAATCTTCAGTTACGAAGATAGATTGGCAAGGCTGGGATTGTTCTCCTTGGAGAGAAGATGGCTAAGAGGAGATTTGATAGAGATGTTCAAAATCATGATGGGGCTGGACAGAGTAGCTAGGGAGAAGCTGTTCCTGCTCGTAAAAGGATCAAGAGCAAGAGGGCACAGATTTAAAGTGAATTGCAAAAGAAGAAAATATGACGTGAGAAATTTTTTTTCCACACAACTGCCTGGAAGTGTGGTGGAGGCAGGTTCAATCGAGGCATTCAAGAGGGCATTAGATGATTATTTGAATAGAAACAATGTGAAGGGGTACGGGGAAAAGGCAGGGCAATGGCACTAGGTCATAATTCTCATTTGGAGAGCCGGTGCAAGCACAATGGGACGAATGGTCTCCTTCAGTGCCGTTAAAATTCTGTGATTCTGTGAACATGGATTTGTGAAAGAGAAATCATGTTTAACCAATTTATTGGAGTTCTTTGAAGTAACAAATGCTGTGGATAAAGGGGAACTGGTGGGTGTGCTGTACTTAGATTTCCAGAAGGCATTTGACAAGGTGCCACATCAAAGATTATTGTGGAAAATAAAAGCTCATGGTGTAGGGAGTAACATATTGGCGTGGATAGAAGATTGGCTGGCTAACAGGAAACATAGAGTAGCCATAAATGGGTCCTTTTCTGGTTGGCAGGATGTAATGACTGGTGTGCCACAGGGATCAGTGCTGGGGCCTCAACCCTTTACAATTTATATAAGCGACTTGGATGAAGGGACAGATGGTATGGTTACTAAATTTGCTGATGACACAAAGATAGGTAGGAAAGTAAGTTGAGAAGAGGATCTAAGGAGGCTACAAAGTGACATAGAGATTTGGCAAAGACCTGGCAAATGGAGCATAATATGGGCAAATGTGAAATTTTCCATTTTAGCAGGAAGACTAAAAAAGTATATTATTTAAATGGTGAGATATTGCACAGCTCTGGGATTCAGAGAGATCTGGGTGTCCTAGTGCATGAATTACAAAAGGCTCGTATGCAGACACAGCAAGTAATTAGGAAAGGTATTAGAATTTTAGCATCTATTGCAAGGGGGATTGAATATAAAAGCAGGGAGGTTATGCTTCAGTTGTACAGGGCACTGGTGAGACCACATCTGGAGCACTGTACGCAGTATTGTTCTCCTTATTTAAGGAAAGATGTAAATGTGTTAGCAGTTCAGAGAAGGTTTACTAGGAAACCAGGATACTAATACCAGGAATGGGCAGGTTGTCTCTAATGACAAGTTAGGCTTGTATCCGCTGGGGTTTAGAAGAGGAAGGGGTGACTCGATCGAAACCTTTAAGATCCTAAGGGGTCTTGACAAAGAGGATATTTCCTCTTGTGGGAGAATCTAGAACTAGGGGAAACGGTTTAAAAATAAGGGGTCGTTCATTTAAGACAGAGATGAGGAGGATTTTTTTTCTCTGAGGGTCGTGAGTCTTTGGAACTCTTTCTCAAAAGGCAGTGGAAGCAGGGTCTTGGAATATTTTTAAGGCAGTGATAGAAAGGTTCTTGATTAACAAGGGAGTGAAATGTTATTTGGGGTAGGCAGGAGGTTATAATCAGAACAGCAGGCTTGAAGGGCCAAGTGGCCTACTCCTAGTACGTATGTTCATACGAGAGATTCATGCAAGTATGTGCCGAAATTGACTCTGGACTGCTTCAAAGCAACTGAGGGCCACCTATAAGCGGGCAACTGACCACCTGGGGAATAGCTGACAGCTAAGAAGCTTCCTCACAGGAATATAATGGAAACCCTTTGATGTTCAGAGGGATAAAATACTTCTAAAAAAGGCTGCACTTCCATTATCAACATTAGATCAACCAGTCGCTAGACTGGAAACAGAAGCATAGCAATACATTACTGAACTAATAATCCAAAGGTCTTGACTAATGATCCAGAGGCCACGGCAGTTGGGAATTTATATTCAGTTACTTAAAAAAACCTAGAATAAAAAACTATCATTAATAATACCCATGTAACTACCAGATTGTTATAAAGCCCATATAATTTATGATTAACCATTAAGGAAGGAAATCTGTCATACTTAAACTGGGTCAGGCCTAAACGTGACTCCAGGCCAACAGCAATGTAGTTGATTCCTAACTGTCTTCTAAAGTTCAACCAGTTAGCTAATTAACTACTCAGCTCCCACAGCTGAGACTGAGTTTACCCTGTCTAAACTGCAAGAAAGAATTTAGCCTGCTTACTATATGCTTTTCAGTTACTGCTAATTACAGACTAGATTAGATTTTAAGAGCAAAATTTAAGAACAAAATTAACACTAAACTCCCCCACTAACCACCCTCCAAGTCTGCACTCAATTTCCTCAGCTGCATTCATTTCCTATACCATTGTTTAAGATTTGCTATGTGTTCAATATTTATATCTTCTAATCATTCATTGGATGAGGGCATCACTTACCCATTTCCCTTGAGATGAGCTTCTTTCGTGGCAACTCAGCCTTGCTAGTCCATTATAGAGGGCAGTTCAGAGAAAGTTTACTAAACTAATTTGGGTTTGGGTGGGTTGTCTTAGGAGGAAAGGTTGGGCAGGCTAGGCTGTATGCACTGGAGTTGAGAAGAGTAAGAGGCAACTTGATTGAAACATAAGACCCTGAGGGGTCTTGACAGGGTCAATGTGGAGAGGATGTTTCCGCTTGTGGGAGAATCCAGTGCTAGGGGCCACTTTTAAAAATAAGGGGTCGCCCATTTAAAACAAAGATGAGGAGAATTTTTTTCTCTCAGTGGGTTGCGAGTCTTTGGAACTCCCTACCTCAAAAGGCAGTGGAAGCAGAGTATTTGAAAACTTTTAGGGCTGAGGTAGGTAGATTTTTGATAAGCAAGGGGATGAAAGGCTATCAGGGTAGGTAGGAATGTGGAGTTGAGGTCACAATCAGATCAACATGATCTTATTGAATGGTGGAACAGGCTCGAAGGGCCAAGTGGCCTACCCATGCTCATAATTCATATGTTCGTATCCAAAATTCTGCTAACTGTGTTCGTGCTCGTTCTCGTTCCAAGTCCCAGTCACCTATGAAACCTGTACTCGCTGACCTACATTGGCTCTTGGTCAAGCAATGCCTTGAATTTAAAATTGTTTGCAAATCCCATCAGTCACCAATTTCCATGCCTGTAATCGCCTCTAACCCCACAACCCTCCATGAGATCTGCACTCCTCTAACTCAGGCCTCTTGAGCATGCCCCATTGGTGACTGTGCCTTCAGCTGGCCAGGCCTTAAGCTCTGGAATGACCTGCTTAAACCTCTCTGACTCTCTACCTCTCCTTCTTCCTATATGACATGACTTAAAACCTCTCTCTTTGGCCAAGCTTTGGGCCATCTGCTCCAAAACCACTATGGGGCCCAGTGTCATATTTTGTTTCATATTGCTCCTGTGAAATGCCTTGGGACATTTTATTATGCTGAAGTTGCTATATAAATGCAGGTTGCTGTTGGTGTAGATCACTTATCCGCTGCTGATTTCTGGGGATTAACTATCAACCACTAGAACTTCCAAGAAACTAAGATCTTTGATTCTATTAAAATATTTACTGAAAGTTATAAAAGGCTATTTTTAAATATTATGAGTTTGAAGAACAATTTTACAAAAGTTTTTCTGGACTTGAGTTATTGAAAAAGGTATTAAATTACAGATATGAAAAACAAAAATACAAAATTATGCATATAGTTTGATAACTAGAAACAACCCCATGGCTAGAATAAAATCTAGTGCTGTACTTTCTTGTCTATTCTTGAACCTTGCCCGCCGCCCCCCCAACTTCTGTATTTACATGAAAAGGTGCAGAACTTGTATTTCTTTTTAAGTAAAACTACAGCTGGATATTTAATCTTGCTCCCTGATCTTTTGATGTTTAATTATGGTTTACTTCAGAATTAACAAATATAAAATTGCTTTTCATGAAGGAGGCGGCAACTTGAATATTGCTGGATTTTACGGTAACATTTGAAATTAATTTTGACTTCTGAAAATTTCCTGAACTGTTATACAAAATGTGAATTCTCAATGTACAAAACTTCCATGTAAAAATACAATATTGCAACGTATTCTCTCATTTTGTTGATTGGTATTTGCTGCCAATCAATTCCTAAAGATGCAACATTTTTCATTTCTAGATATATATATTTTAATTAGTAGTTTGAAAAATGATAATGTCACATACCTGCACATTGCTAAGAAATGGTTAGCTCATTGCAACAGTATGTCAGGCTATTGCCATGGTATTTGTCACATACCAATACCTTGTTGACTCCAGCTACCAACAATATTATGTGATGTTGGGTTTAAAGGATTATTCAAACAATGTGATTTTTCACATATATACAAAACTTGAAGGGAGACAGCAGACAAGGATAGTTTTGAATTGCTCTAATAAAGGTCTAGCAGAGACATGGTGGGCATCTTCCTATGCCGTAAACATTCATGGTTCCATGATTATCCAATTATTCCAAAGACAGAAACAAAATATAAAATTAACTATGTAACTACAGTTGATTAGCCAATAACATTTTATGTAAATTTGTTTAGTTTCCTACATTCCAACAGCTTCCTATATTCCAATAGTGACTATACTTCAAAAAGTGCTTAATTGGCTGCAGTGTTTTAGGACATCCTGTGGTCATGGAAGGTGCGATATAACGCAAGCCATTCTTTGCCATTGTATATACAGGTTAAAAATCTTATGCCTGCATGCACTTCTTGTTAATTTTTTGTTAACTTTTTTCATTATAAATCCCTAAGACCGTGTTTATATTGGAAACTGCCTAAATAAACTTGTCATACTTTAACTGCACCCTCATGCTCTTTAGCTGCAGCACAGTCACAGATGGTGTAATAAGCTTACAGAGCTAGTTTACGTTACAAACTTGGGAATCAGAATTTAGATTGGAAATATAAAATAAGAGCAGAATGTCTGTCTTAAAATGGAGACTGAATTACATCTGCACACCTTAGTTTAATTATCCCTACCTTATAACCCCAATTCACCAAAAGACAACACTTGGTTTTGAATTTTCATTTGCAATATCATGGCAGACTCACTAACAGTAAGAAATTGTATTAGCATTGTCGTTTAAGTGCTATGGTAAATCAAGCACATATTGCACAACATATTTCTTAGTAAGCTGCAAACCTGTGCAGTATAGTTGGTCAACTGATTCTTTTACATCACTGTGAAAAACCTACACAAGAGAAAAGAGCACGGGGATAGATCAGGGAATGGGACTGACTGGATTGCTCCATGGAGAGCTGGCATAGACTCAATGGGCTGAATGGTCTTCTGTGCCATAAACGACTCTATGAATTCTATCAATCAAAATATGTTAAATAGGCAAAACATCTTGCAAATATTAATGCAGTATAAATCATAAAAAATGTCCAACACTACAGGTTGGGCCTTATTTTTTGCTTTTGATTTGACAAAAGCTGATATACAGTTAAAAATCAATGGAGAAAACTGCTTCCAAATGTCACAGTTCTCCCGCAGCAACAGAATATCACTTAAGTACGACAGAATGAATACAACTAAATTAAATACTAGCCCTTGTCTTTTAAGAGACAAAAATGTAGATGATCCTGTACACAGTTCCACATTTTTGCATGGATGAAACTGTCTAAATCCCTCAGTATTCTAATAGTCTCTAAACTGTGTTCACAACTAGAAGCAACTCAATTCAATACTGTAGCAAAACAGTT
The DNA here is from genome assembly GCF_964194155.1 of Cetorhinus maximus. Lineage (NCBI taxonomy): Eukaryota > Metazoa > Chordata > Chondrichthyes > Lamniformes > Cetorhinidae > Cetorhinus > Cetorhinus maximus. Next base: position 65,022,137 of record NC_135881.1, on the reverse strand, counting down.
CTAAAACATATCCAAGTAATAAAGGAGTACATTTTTATAAACAGTTTGAATGTTTTCAGGGTGAATTTTGATTGTTAAATATCTTTGTTCTGTATTTGGATTACAGGTTACAGGTTTAACCTGTAACACCCAGTTAGACTGTTCTCTCAACATTTGTTACACCATTCTTTGGATCCCAAGGCTATGTAGGGAAGTAATAATACCTACCATACACAAGGCTAATTAATTTTCATGCTGTGGTAACCTAACATCAAAACCACCTGTTCTACCAAATGATAGCGTTAGAAAAAAACCTTTCAATGCAAATGTATTCAGTTTCTCTATCTAATGTATAATTTATATGTTCTATTCAGAAAGGAAACCTGCTTTATTGTTACTCTGTAAAACATACTGCTCAATTTCCAATCAGATAAGTTTTATCCCTTAAAAGGCTATATCAGAATCTTGAAAATCTTTTTAGGGTAAATTAGAGAGTCATGATAATGATTCAATTTTTTAATAAAATTCAAGTTACTTATATTCTTAATAAGGTACAATATTTTACATTTGGTGAAAAGTTAAATGTTGTGTTTTATTATTAGAGCAAAGAAAATGTTCAACAGTGCTGTCCAATCTTGGAATCACACAGTAGATAGTTTATTTTGCATTTTAGTTGAGTATGATCTGTACTCTGCCCATTACAAACAGGAGGAGAAACATATCGTTTGATTCCAGTTGGGGTGTACAGCCTATGTACCTGCCGTTACACGGGCACTGAAATTAACACACAACATTGCTCATCTGCACGAAAGGCAGAACATGTTTTTGGACTGACAGTGGCATTTTTATCCAGCACAGTACAGACCATACTGTTTAGCTCTTACAAAATCCAAAACAAAACGTCTGAATGTATGTTGCTTCAAGGGCAAGATGAAAAACTTTAGCAACATGTCTCTCTTTTCAGCAATATTCAAGCTCTGTACCACCAAGTGAACATTTTCTTTGTTCTAATTATAAAACACAATTCAACTTTTCACCAAATTTAAATTATTGCGCCTGATTAAAATTATAAGGACTTTGTGATATTTATAGAAATGCTATAATCATTATTATAATCATGGCGTTCTAATTTACCCTAAGAAGGTTTTCAAAATTCATGAATATTGTCCATACTTTTAAACATTGTCATTTTCCAATTATCCACTAGTTCAAACTGCTTTTTAAGGGATAAAGCTCATCTGATTAAAAATTCAGTGGTGTGTTTTACATAGTAAAATGCTATTACATGTGATTCCAAGATTGGGCAGCACATGCTGAATAATTCTGAGTGCACTAATAGCTACACTAACAAGCAATCTAAGATAATCAGTTGAATTCATAACGTGCTCATTTACGCTTTCTAGAAGCAACATACATTCATACACAGAGATCCGTTTTCTGCAAACCAGAGGAATATGTTTAAGTCTTGCAACTTTTTTGAATTACCCAGAAGCATGGAGAGCCACTAGTTCCCCCATTGCTTTCTCCATAGCAATGCGTTGGCCAGAGTTGACTCACCAACCCTTTTCTCCTATATTATAAATTGATGTCATCATTTGAAATTTGGCATTCTTGCGTTTGTCTTGATGAGTGCAAGACAAAAGCTTCGGCAACATTTCTCTTTTCAGCAATGAAGAAAATGTTATCTCAAGTATCAAATAATCCAAATATCATCTTTTTAATGATATTTATTAGAAAATTTTAGTTCATTTTTATGCAAGGCATTGCCAGAAAATATTCATTAGAAGTTCTGTTCCAAGCAAATACCAGCAACTTCATGAATTACATGGTTTAATATTATTCACTTGGGTGATGTGAAGCTCACAAAGATTTACCACCTGGAAATTATATCATGCAATATTAACATTCAACATGTTCAGATTATATTCCTTCATCTTCTATTTACTGAAGGTATTCATCTTTTTAAAAAATAAATACGTTTCAGTTAAAATAGTGCATAAAGGAATGTGATTCATACTGGTTAACAGTTTGTTTATTAATATTTGCACAGATCAACAGGAGGCTTGAAATTTCTTGAAGTGAGTGTGAAGGACAGTAAGTTTACTTTTAATAGGGGTTTATTCTTAGCAGTGTAAAGTGAGAATGTGCTTAGTGGGCTGAAAGGTCCAGTTTGTGCTTGGAAAAGGGGGAAATCTGCATTTTTCTTTGGTTGACTTTCCCCAAAGAGAAGCACAGTTCCCCCTCCCACGTAATAACTCACACCACTTCCACAATCTCACCTAGAAGTAATTTAGTATCTTCCCTACCCGGACCTGTAATAACCTACTCAGCCAGGTGGGTGACATAGTCAGTCATAGCTGTTAACCTACAAGCAATGTTTAAGTAACCTGACAAGGCCAGTTGTCACCTCATCAAGCAAAATAATGTAACTTATTATCACATGGTAATACAATATTACTGTATCTAGGGTTAGAACGACAGGGACAGGGAAGGGCAAAAACATTTCCCTCATTAAGGAAAACAGTGTAAGAGCCAGAGCCTACCCTCTAACCTTGACTGATAGAAAACAAATCTTGCAAACTGAGTTGTCATCATGCCTCTGAACACAATATAATCTCATTGCTATTTTTGGAGTCTTGCTAAGTGTAAATAGGTGACTGTGTTTCTATACTTTACAACAGTAACAGTTCATTAAACTTTAAAGACATCTTAAAGATATCTAAGGTTCTGAAAGGTGCTGCATAAATGCAAAATCTTTCTTTACCTTTAAGTTAAATGTCTGCTGTAAAATTAATGCCTAATCTTACAAGAATATTAGTGGCGTTGACTTAGGTCTTGATTAAATGAGTAACTGCTGAACTAGCCATATAAATACTGTGGCTACAAGAGCAGGTCAGAGGCTAGGAATCGTGCAATGAGTAACTCACCTCCTGACTCCCCAAAGCCTGTCCACCATCTACAAGGCACAAGTCAGGAGTGTGATGGAATGCTCCCCACTTGCCTGGATGAGTGCAGCTCCCACAATACTCAAGAAGCTGGACACCGTCCAGGACAAAGCAGTCTGCTTGATTGGCACCACATCCACAAACATTCACTCCCTCCACCACCGACGCACAGTAGCAGCAGTGTGTACCATCTACAAGATGCATTGCTGGAATTCACCAGGGCTCCTCAGGCAGCACCTTCCAAACCATCGACCAGTACCATTTAGAAGGACAAGGGCAGCAGATAGATGGGAACACCACCACCTAGAAATTCCCCTCCAAGTCACTCATCATCTTAACTTGGAAATATATTGCCTTTCCATCACTGTCGCTGGGTCAAAATCCTGGAACTCCCTTCCTAACAGCACTGTGGGTGCACCTACACAACATGGGCTGCAGCGGTTCAGGAGGGCAGCTCACCACCACCTTCTCAAGGGCAATTAGCGATGGGCAATAAATGCTGGCCCAGCCAGCGAAGCTCACATCCCGTGAATGAGTAAAAAAGTGTTACAACAAATACACAGGCAAAATACTGCAGATGCTCAAAATCTGAAATGAAAACAGAAAAATGCAAGAAATACTCAGCAGGCCACGACACATTCGTGAAGACAGGAACAGTGTTAATATTTCTGGTTAATTACCTTTTTTCAAATGTTACATCATTTGTATTTCACTTGTCTTCGATAATATTAGCAAATAGTTAACTTATTTTACTTGGGTTGTTCAGCATTATAATGGTTAGCAGTTTAGGGGGTAACTATTAAATTTTCTTTGCACTCTCAATGGATGAGTTTAGCGGGGAGCTAACTTGAGATCTTATAAACTGAAGATGAGAAAGGGCAAAGATTGGTCCAGTGCCTGTAACGTATTTGGACAGAATATCAGCAGCTCCAAGAAAATATTCTTTAAGGATAAGACATTGTACAATCTATATTATTGTCTTAAAATATCAGTATACATAGTTTTTTTGAAGACACACCAAGTATACAACTCAAAATACACAACCTGCTTCAAATTGTATATTAATATTATACACACACAAACAGTAGTTTTAATTTTAAAACTTCAAGTCTACAGATAACATACCTTCTGCTTTATGAAGCTCCAATGCCAACTTCTCCCTAGCCTTCAGCTCTTCATTAACTCTGTCAAGGAGCTCTGCTTGGCGTTTACGTAAATCAGCAATCTCTGTTTTTTTTCGGACAGAATCTCGCATGAGTTCTGTCTGAGTGATCCTGGCATGATCAAGCTACACACAAAACACATTACATAAATGATTCGAACAACTATTTATCAGTTCTTAATAAACCATTTACATATATTGTAAAAATAATCTTCATTTGCTAAGAAATTAATGGCATGTATTAAGTAATGCAACAAACATGTTTGGGTTTTGTGTCTACACATGAAACATGCTTTGAATAGAGATGGTGGTTACTTAGAAACTACAGTGCATTTCAACGAAGGAGGTAATACACACCTTTCCTTATTATTAAAGTGAATTGAAGTATTATTTTTTTCTCATCAATAGAAGTCTCTCAGAAAAATGGCAATCAATAAGGTTAGTATTTAAATACTCAGTTCACTGTATTGAAAGCTACCTAGTTACATAGAGTACGTAGGTTGGACACTTAAATAATCAAATTCCACTTCATTTAGCTAACATATATAAGTGTTTAATGGTAAATCATTGAAGTCATATAGCATATAATTTGATGCTGCTTTATAGAAAAATATTAGGGATACATTTTTGAACATAAAATGTGGAACTTTCTTAAAATCCTAAATTCTTGGAAGCATATTTGCCCCAGAAATTCAAGTCTCCTGATCTGCTGCTGGAGTATGATTTCTTGCTGCAGGTAGGCCAAGTCCCTAATCCCAACCTACTTTCTAGAGTTAAGGGCATTTACATAAATCAGAGGGCACTTACGTCATTTGTTGCACTTCATCATTCGGGATACTCACCCGGGGGTTGGGCAGCAGGGGTGGTGGGGAGGGGAAAGGAAAGGAAGAAAGAAAACTGGCTTCAAGTCTTGTAATAGCATTAAACAGCTGGCTGAAGACTTGAGATAGTAAACAAAGTAGCCAGTTTCTAAATCCTGTATGGTAACTGAATCGCTCTGAAGTAGGGTCAGTTGGAATTTGGGCAAGGATGTCAGCTCACTTCTTTCACTGACATAAGCAGCCAGGCCCTTATTAATGGCAGAAACATCAAAGAGCAAAACTGGGTGAAAAGTCCTTGGTTAAACAGGTCCTATATTCTGTTGAAGAGTCATATGGACGGGAAACATTAACTGTGTTCCTCTCCGCAGATACTGTCAGACCTGCTGAGTTTTTCCAGGTATTTTTATTTTTGTTTTGGATTTCCAGCATCTGCAGTTTTTTGCTTTTATCCTATATCAATTTGTGTTCCAAAATGTTATACGGTGCAATTTGTGCCCATTAGTTTGTTAAAATTAAAGCATATTTATATATTTTTATTAAAAAGTATAACTTCAGAGAAAATAAATGTAATGTTACTGTTCCCATCACATTTGAAGCTTTTAATACACCCTTACAGTAACTCATTTTTCACAGATGTACTTATATCCATGCTTTCCATGGATTTGTGGTACATAAGCTACAAAATAGAATTCTTAAAATCTTTGATCCTGATGCCATTCTTCTTTCAGTTGCAGTTTGACTATTTACATAATTACTGTAAATTATCTGATACTGAGGCATCAACTAAATAGAGCAGGTTGTGCTTGCCCACAAAGTATGAAATGTATTTACTCAACTGCAGTCAAACTTGAGGTATAGTTTTCAAAATATTATGTTTCTAATTCAATTTAGGAAAGGGCAGACAGGATAAATAATACTCTGTATGCTCTTTACAACTTTGAGTTTGCTCAACATATATTTAATGGAAAATTCACATTTTATAATTTACATGTTTATGGTCTATCTAATTTGCATTTTCAAAGCATCAACATTTAGATTATACTTTCAAAATGACAGATGTGAATTATGAATGAAAACTACTAAGAATTATATTTTAAATGATTTATTTAAAAAGTTAGGACTCAAAAAGTAGGAGCAGGAGTAGACCATATGGTCCCTTGAGTCTTCTCCACCTTATAATAAGAACATCGCAATGTACTGCCTCAACTCCACTTTTCTGCATGTTCCCCATATCCTGGAAACGCCAAAAATCTCTCAGCCTTGAATATTCAACGATGGAGCATTCACAACCCTCTGGGGTAGAGAATTCCAAAGATTCACAACCCTCAGTGAAAAGATTTTCCTCACTTCAGTCCTAAACAATTGACCCCTTATCTTGAGCCTGTGTCTCGATGTTCTATATTCCTCAGCCAGTGGAAAAAATCTCTCAGTATCTAAACCTGTCAAACGCTTTCAGTATCTTGTATGTTTCAATGCGATCACCTCCCATTCCCCTAAATGTTCAGGAATATATGTCTAATTTACTCAGCTCATCATAGGACAACCCTCTCATCCCAGGAACTTAGATACAGAGGGGAGGTGGTGGCATAGTGGTATTGTCACTAAAATAGTATTCCAGAGACTCAGGGTAGTGCTTGGGGACCTGGATTTGAATCCCACTATGGCAGATGATGAAATTTGAATTCAACAAAAATCTGGAATTAAAAGTCTGATGACCACAAAATCATTGCCGATTGTCATAAAAACTCATCTGGTCCTTTAGGGAAGGAAATCTTGCCTACATGTGACTCCAGATCCGCATGAACGAATAAAAAAAAAATCTATTTTAAGTGTGGCCCCACCAAAGCCCTGTGCAATTGTAGCAAGACTTCCTTATTCTTTTATTCCAATCGTCTTGCAGTAAGATCAACATGCCATTTGCCTAATTGCTTGCTGTACCTGCATGCTAACTTTGTGTTCTATGACTGCACTCAAGTCTCTGAACATTAACAAATACAAGCTTCACTCCTTTTGTAGTCAATGACTATTGATGGCAATATTTTGCTAACTTTACAGATTACGATTCATGTATAGTATTAAAAATGTTCTAAATAATTAGGCAAAATTTACTTAGAGTTGGCAACATTCATAAATCACTTAAGACTTGCTCGTAAAACTCATAAAAGAACCTTTTAAATAAATTATCATGACTTTGATGCAAATATGTGAGCTAGTGATCTAAAATAGCATTGAGTCACTTCAACACCCTAGGGTAAATTAGAACCTTATATACACAAGATTTCACACCACATTACACAAGCCATCCAACCTCATGGAATGAAAAGTTCCTAGATCCTAGTGAATCATTATTTAGTTTGAACAATGCATCCTGAAAGAATCTGAAATCTCAGTACAACTATCCTCACAGAATAAGATGGGAGCCAACAACTTTTTCCAATAACCCTCAACAGAAAGATGTCCATAACTCAAAACCTAGAGGCTTTTGAGGTCTTTGATATCAAATGCAAATCTACTCAATATGAGCTTGTTTTCTAATTTTACCTGCCATGCAAGATTAGTATCATAGTACATTGTAAAGTATACGATATAACAATTAAACTCACCAAGAAACATATGATACTTAAAAAAAAACTGTTCTCAGGAACCAAAAAATCTCTTACCAAGAGTCAGTACAGACAGGATAAGTCAAATGTCTTCCTTCTGTGCTGTATGATTCTACACACTAAATAAAATCCACCTGACATTTCATATGTTAAGAAGGCGGCTCATGATTACTACTTAATTATTCAATACTCTTGGGACGTGAACTATAAAAATATGACTGCACTCAAAGCATTCACCATCTAATTATCTTTAATATGTCATTTAACAAGAGGGGTTTTCACATTCAAATTACACTTAGTCATTTGGTAATACAGAACCTGAGCATTGCTGAAAAAAGAGACATGTCTACGCTTTTCGGCTTGCGCTCATTAGGACACCTCGTAAGAATACGAATATAAGGGGAAAACAACAATTTATACTGTATGTGAAGAGAGTGCTGATTGAATGGCAAGTAGTGTTGCCATGGAGAATGCACCAGTGATGGTGACTGACAGTTAAATGCCAAGCATTGTTTGAAATTTAAATCAGGCAGCTTGACCCTGATTAGTCAAGGCATTGCTGTGAGGAATGAGTCAGCTAATGGCTGTCACTTATGCTGTTTCGCTGAAACAGGCATGTACTCGCTCTTTCTGTTTGCAAAGAACAGATGTGTATTAATATATGTAGCTTCTAGTACACGCAAACGCGCCACACTGCGAGCCCGACTGACAATCTTAAATTGGTTGTCAGCGTAATTTTTAGTACACTCAGGATTGTTTAGCAAATGTTGTCCAATCATATACAGTACAAATATACATACAGTATAAATTGTTGTTTTCCCCTTACATTGGTATTCTTGCAAAGTGTCCTGATGAGTGCAAGACGAAAAGCTTAGACATGCTTCTTTTTTCAGCAATATTCAAATTACACCGTTATTTTACGTAACATTTAAAGCAAGCAAAGTACAAAGCTAATGAACATTGCTTAATTTGTACTTTGTTAAATGACCCAGTGACACAAATGGTATTGATCACTTGAGCACTACAATAAGGGTTTTTCAATATAAACCTTGAGAACAGCAAGCAAAGAATCCAAACAAATCTGAATTCAGAAATTTGAACTTCATTTTTCAGCCACTTTACTTTTGCACAATTTTAAAGAAAACTTTTTGATTGACCAAAAGCAATTTTTAAAAAAAGCATGGGATAAGAGAATTTAGAAACATTAAGAAATTATAGCACAGAAGGAGGCCATTTGGCTTCGGGTGTCTATGCCAGCCAAAGAAGAACTCACCAACCTAATCCCACATTCCAGGTTTTGGCCCATAGCCCTCTAAGCTATGGCACTTCAAGTGCAAGTCCTTTTTTTTTAAAATGCCATGTGGATCTCTGCCTCTATCACTCTTTCAGGCACTGAGTTCCAGACCCCCACCACCCTCTGGTTGAAAAAAAATTCTCAACTCCCCTCTAATCAATTTAATAATTACTTCAAATCTACGGCCGCTGGCTATTGATCTCTCTTAGGAAAATAAATCCTTCCAGCATACTCTATCTAGATCCTTCATAATTTTATACACCTCAATTAAATCTCCTCTGCTCCAAAGAAAACTAACCCCACCTTACCCAATCTTTCCTCATTACTAAAATTCTCCATTCTTAAGTCTCCTTTTATCCTCTCTAGTGCAATGATATCTTGTTTGTAACGTGGTGATCAGAAATGTACGCACTATTCTAGCTGTGGTCTAACTGCTCTAGTATAACTCAATTTTAACTCCATTTGTGAGCTATTAATAAAAATTGAGAAATTTTTTAACAATTCATTAGGTTTGTAGAACAATATGATTTTACAAGATATTATTCAAATGTATATTTTTAATTAACTCAATTTCATTGAAACAGTAACAAACAATTTTAACCCATTTCTCTTGTACTTTAAGAAAAGAAACAGAAACAAAATAGTCTTAGTACTCACTGTATATGGAGGAGTAGGCAAAGAAATCTGTGAAATTACCCTTAGTAAGTGTCCATCTACATCATCACTATAATGACTGATTGTAGTATGCACCACTATTGAATTTAATTCTGTTAAACGCGTTGGAAAAGTAAATGGCCGTGGCAATGGGACACGTGATTCAACCTCATAAATTTCATCTTCTTTGCCTTCTGGCCAATCAAGGTTTAAAGTATCAGAAGTAAGACACTGCTGAATCAACTCCATAACAAGAAGCGTTTCATACAACTCTTCTACATGGGCTTTCAATTCACAGCAAATATTCTTATTCTTTTACTATTGAATCTTTGCCAAATTCATCACCAACTTTTGAGATATTAACCTGATGCAACACCAACTAATATATCTGCTGCCACTTTCTACAAGCAGCCTTAAGCAAACAAGGTCCATTCGATGGATGATCACAAGTTGGAAACAGCAGACAGATAGTAAACAATTGGCACAGAAGATGGATGGATCACTTCTGTTTAGCTTATTACAACAGGATGCCTTCGTTTTATCAACTCCAGAAAAACTTCAGAGAGTAAAGATCCATTCTCCACTCTATCAAATGCATAAATGACGAGTTGAATAGTTAGTCACCATAGCAATAAAGTAGTTCACTGCTAATTTAAAAATATGCCTTCAGCAAGCCAGTGTAACTGAAGAAATCCAGCCAATGTTCGTTCAAGGATTATCTGTCTCAATGCAGATAAATAGATCACTGGAGTTCCTCCTGTAGCCTAATAAATGTAACGCTGAGGACACACTTCAAAAAATGGCTCTTTTCTGTAGCAGTACAAGAGCTGTAGACTTCTTCCTGGATTTGATTATACACAGGCTGCTTCCTGGATTTAGATTTTACTCACACGCAGAACAGAGGGAGTGGCTTAACTTTAATACCGCCAAGCAACCTGGCAGGTGTGACTGCAAACAAAGGCCAGTTAACACAGCCAGTAAAACAGGATTCAAAATCCACGTCAGTTCAAGTGCTAATTGCTGGTGCCAAGAAGTTGCGTTTCGTTTTCAGAACACTTTCAAAGCTAAAAAAAAAGTTAGAATATGCATCTGTCGGCTAAATATCCAAAATTAGATGTCAGTTTTGGCTCGAAGCTACATTATCATTGAAGTTAGAAAGTTGTGGGTTTAAACTCCATTCCAGGATTTAAGCATATAATCTCGGTTGATAATTCTGCAGGAGTGTTGCACTATCGAAGGCACTGCTTTTTGAATGAGGTGTTAAACCAAGGCACTGCCTGTCACACATGATACTGAACAACAGCTGAGCAGTTCTCCCAGTATGCTGGCAACATTAATTCCTCAACAAACACCGCTTCAATATATTTTATGGTAATTTATCTCATTGCTATTTGCGAATCTTTGTGCAAATGAGCTAACCACATTTCACCATGAACAGTGACTACACTTCAAAAACACTGCCATGAAGTGCATTGGGAAATTCTGCAATTGTGAACGGCACTATATAAGTGTAAATTTTATTAAAATAGCCAATGTTAATGCCCAGAGGAAAAATAAAAATATCCTGAACCACAGAAACATCAAAAACATTTCTCAACTAAAGATATCAAAAAAATTGATGCAAGTAGCTGGTTTGCAAATAGTATTCACAGAAAGCCTTATCATTAGTAACACAAAACACAATCATTGTACATACAAAGTGAAATCATTTTAGCAATTCATTACCAGCCAAGCAATAAAGCAACAAAATACATGCATAACTAAATTCAACCACCAATGTTTGATTAATCTAAAGTTTTGTTCCCAAACTAAAATAACTCCTTACACTACAAACAACTTGTATTTACATAGTCCATCAGTTTTGATGAAAGTTCATCAACCTGAAATGTTAACACTGTTTCTTACTCCACAGATGCTGCCAAATCTGCTGAATATTTCCAGCATTTTCTGTTTTTATTTAAGGAAAATTTAGGGCAGGTGACCAAAAGTTTAGTCAAAAAGGTAGACTTATAAGCAATGTCTTATTGCAGGGAAGAGATTAAGAAAAGTAGAAAGGTCTGGAGAGGTATTCCAGAGTTTATGATCTTAGCAGCCGAAAGCACAGCCACCAATGGTGGAGTGATTAAAATCGTGGATGCTCAAGAAAAAGAAGTCTCGCATTTATGGTACTTTTCATGATTACCAGGCGTTTCAAAGTGCTTTATAACCAATGAAGTACTTTTTGAGGTGCAATCAATGTTATAATGTACGAAATGTGGCAGCTAATTTGCACTCAAGATTGTTTCAAATCTTGCCTCATTATCTTTTACTGCAAGATTCATTCATGCTTCCACTACAAGATTACATAAATGAAGTGACAACTTGCATCCTCGTCTCACCTCAACTCTTGATATAAATCATTTTCTTATCCACTAACAAATGCACAGCCACTTGCTCTAGATGTTTTCTTGTTACAACCATCAGATATAGCAACACTAAAGTGCAATCAGTATTAACTTACATTTATATAGTGCTTTTAATGTCAGAAAACATCGCAAGTTGCAATCGCTATTGGTGTAATTGTCAGAGAAGTGATTTCAAAGTGCAATCAGGCTAACCTGAATCAAAGTCAGAAACCATCTGTTGTAAAAGTGCGGAGGACTGTAGGTGGGTACTCCAAAGAAAATCAAGATCAACCTTAACCATAGTTTGTTGGTTGTTTGTTCATTATCCATTGGAGCATTAACCCTGACTGGTAGGTCTGGTTACAGGGCTCACAAATCTGGTTTGATTCTGAAAAAGGCACTCACTATCCACTGCATCCTCTGCTCTACTTACTCAGGAAGTCACCCTTCCGTCTGATGGGAGTTGAACAATGAACGTGCAGGTGAGCCTTTCAATGGCTACTGTCCCATCTCTTCAGTGGTGAGTTAAGAGGTGAGATCTCTGAAGGTAACCAGGCCTGAGAATATTTTGTGGGTGAGATGGTTGAGTGTCTAAATGATCCTTTAGAGGAACCTATACATGTTGCAGTGGTAAGGGTGAAAGAGCACCATGCCTTCCTACAATCTCAAGACCAAGAAAGCTCTTTGAAACATAACTTCCAACTGATGAGGGCCCTAGGTAAATGACTGAGAAAGAGGATGACTGAGAGGGGGGGTTGAGTCTCCCCTTCCTGTATCTGTACTTCCTCTGAGATTTGACTCTACTCAGAGTGCAGAGCTGTGAATTATGAAAAAATGCTTCAAATCATGCTGGCATTGAAAATGTATTACCTGGTAGGTGGTTTCAGTAATAGCACCCAGTAATTTTTCTAAAGCTGCGTGAAGGCGGGTTCCCACATTTAGTACAAGCTCTTCAATCTCAGGATCCAGTATTCCACCACTGAAACGGTGAGACAGCTCCAGTCCTTCATCTGTCCCTCCTGACCAGATACTAGTGTCATCACCTCCTGTGTCACTACCATGATAGGAATTTGACTGCTCTTCTGAGGGTTAAATAAAAGGTCATGTGAATCTAGATTTGTCAATTAAACAGAATTCTACTTTACAACAACATTTATGAAAATGCTCAGAGCTTTAGTTCAAAATGTGCTGGCCCAGATTTTGCAGTAGTAATGAGAGTGAAACTGCCAGCGTTCATGGTCATTATTTCTTTGAAACTGACAGAAACTTCTGTAGCCCGCATGTGGAAATCCAAAAACTGCTGCCAGTGATTCTACACTTCGCCAAAAGGTACACTGCTGAAAGTCCCCCAGTCTGCATTCAATTAGAAATTACTGAAATGATGAGAATTTATCCTTTTACCCAATTAGTCTCACTGTAAAAACCTGTGAAAAAGTTACAGCCTGTTGAAGGAGGTGTAAACTAGGTTATTAACACCATATTATATTTATATTTACTACTGAACAGCCTCACTATCTCTGATAAAACAATTTTTTATTTACAGAATATGAAATTTCTCCATTATGTTTTAAAAAATTCCACATTTTAAGATTTATTTTCTAAAAGCTTATATTTCATCTTCTACCTTAATCCCATGTGTATGTCTCAATCATTTAATTCACTCTGTAAAATTTAGTTAAAAGCAGGAAAAGCAGGGGGGTGAAAGGTTATCGGGTATGGCAGGAATATGAAGTTAAAATCAGGACACCATGATCTTATTAAATGGCGAAGCAGGTTTGAGGAGCCAAGTGGCCTAATCTGCTCCTAATTCATACATCTGTATAATTACTGCATTTTATTTCTTGGTTTGCAGTCTGTGAGAATAATTCAATGTGATTGGCTGCATATACTATTTAATGACATCACTGTTGCTGGACACCCTGACTTGACACAAGATTCAAACTAATGTCAGGAAAGGAAAAATTCATGCCACAGATTGCTAGATCTTTTTGGCATCTTTCTTTGAGATCAGCGACAAGCAGAGTCACTTTGCCGCTGACAGTAAAATCTGGGCCACATCAGTTTATGTGCTGCATTTTTGTTTTCCAGAATTTTTGAAAAGAAAATTCTGATATATACTTATGGGTTACTTAATTGTTTTATTAAACTACACAGAGAACACAGGTTGTAAACTGTCTTTAAAAATACACAGTCAGCCAGCATCAGTAATGAAAAAACACAGGTTATGGCATTTTGCACATGAACCTTCTAGAAGACTGGAGATAAACAGACGTCTTAGTAATTTTGGGAAAAATATTGAAGAGATACACCATAATACTGATGCATAGTACTGATACAAAGATCATGTAGCATAGGAGGCCATTGGGCCTATCATGTCTGTGCCAGCTGTTCGAAAGAACTATCCAATTATCCAACTATCTACTGCCCAGCTTTTCCAAAAGCCTTGCAAGGGTTTTGATGCCCATAATACATCAAACCTTTTACACAACTGGAGGGGAAACATATGCAACAGTCTTCAGGAATAAAGACAATTATTCTGTATTGGTTACATTGTAATCAATTTCAGAGGCATCTGATAAGGTTTTGCACCAGAAATTATCAAAAATGAAAGTGCCATTATGACAACGGCTGATTGGTTGAGAGGTAGGAGACGGGGAGTGGCAACACAAGAAACACTCTGCTTAATGGTATGTGACAAAGGATGTTCTCCAAAGGTTTGTACCGGGACTTTAGCTTTTCACCATACACATTAATGATGGTTAAAGAAATTCAAGAGTTGCACATCAAATTTTGCAGATGACACTAAGTTGGGAGACATAATAAGCTGTGTAGATGGGAGTAGGAAGTTACAAATGGAGTCAGATAAGTAAGTCTTCACCAGATGGAGCTCAAAGTAGAGAAGTGAGAAATCAGCTACTTTGGATCCATAAAAGACAAAGTGGAATATTTTCTCGGTGAGAAACTAGTAGATGTGGAAGAGCGAAAGGATTTAGATATCTATTTACACAAATCACAGGTCCAAGTAGCAATAAAATATCTCTTGGAATTTTGCTTTTATCTTAAAGGGGTTGAAATTCAAAAGTGAGTAACTGATGCTTCAGTTGTATAGGGTCTCCATCAGACCCCATCTGGACCACAACATTCAGTTTTGGACACTACACTACAGGGAAGAGGTACAGGGCAGATTCAAGAGAAGTATACCCTGGCTTGAAGGGTTAAATTATGAAGACACATCACAAAGTTGGTTTGTAGTTCATTAAGTTTAGAAAACTGCGAGATGATTTAATCGAGGTGTTTAAAATAATAAAGGGATTTGATAGGGTGGTTTCAAGGGGCATAATTTTCAAATTAGAGCTGGATCATTCAGGAGTGAGATTAGGAAGCACTTATTCCACACAAAGGCTTATGGAAATTGCTCCTCCTAAAGGGTGTGGATGGACTGAGTCAATCAAAATTTTTAAGACTGAACTTGATAGATTTTTGTTAGTTAAGGGATATGGATGCAAGCCAGGTAAATATCATTGACACGCATATCAGCTATGATCTAACTGAATGGCAGAACAAACTTGAGAAGCTGAATGACCAGCTACTAGGTTGTTAATCATAATACTCCCAAACTTTACTTTCTGCAGAAGGATAAAAACATTTATCACAAGTATTTACGAATAATTGCTAACTACAAGACTGAACTAGTTTCTGAATAAAAAACAAGCTCAATCTTGCAAGCAGTATCTACTAATAAATTGCTGTGCATCAATTCGACTACTTTGATGAATGGGGTAGCCTGAAGACTAAGGGGAGGAGGTAGGAATGTGTCATCTGATACTCTGATGGTTGCTGAAGAATGTTTTGCCAGCAATCCAGAATTTATAATGTCACAACAATATAGACCTTTATAGAGTAATATAACTTTCCAAGGTGCTTCGCAGAAGAATTAAAAAACAAAATATGACTCCAAGCCACAAGAGGAGATATTAGGGCAGGTGACCAAAAGCTTGGTCAAGAGGGCAGGTTTTAAGGAGTATCTTAAAGGAGGAAAGAGAGGTGGAGAGATGAACAGGTGCAGGGAGGGAATTTCAGAATTTGGGGCTTAGGGAGCTAAAGTCGGATTGGTGGACCGATTCAAATTTGGGGATGCTCACAACAGCAAATGAGAGGAGCGCAAATATCTTGGGAGGGTTGCAGTGCTGGAGGAGAATACAGAGATAGTGAGGGGCCAGAACATGGAGGGATTTGAAAATAAGTATGAGAATTTTGAAAATTGAAGCATTATTTAACTGGAAGCCAGCATAGGTCAGCGAACATAGGGTTGATGGGTGAAGGTGATTTGGTGCAAGTTAGGGCAAGGGAGCAGATTTTTGAATGACCTCATGTTTACAGAGGGTAGAATGTGGGAGACTAGCGAGGAGGTAACAAAGGCATGACTGAAGGTTTAAGCAGCAGAGGAGTTGAGACAGGGAGAGTCAGGTGATATTTATGGAGGTAGAAATAGGAGGTCTTAGTGATGGCACAGATATGCGATTGAAAGCTAATTTCAGGGTCAAACGTGACCCTGAGGTTGGCAGCAGTGGGAGCAGACAGACCACTTTCAAGTCAAGAGTTCACAAAAACAGGAAAAAATTCATCAAGGTTCGATGTCACAGGAAAACAGGCAAATGATTGGTTGATGAGTATTTACCTTTTTTTCAGTCTCAAAACCAGGAAATTGATTTAAACTAAGAATTAGGAAATTAAAGATTTCAACTGATGTAGGTAATATCGTAAATGCATTAATAATAAGAGTATTATCACAGAGCAGCTTCACCCGAGTGCAGATTGAACAAAATGCCGAGGAATTTGGCAGGAGTGAGAATTCAGTGAGATGGGGATAAGAGGAGCTGTTTGATACATTTAAAAAGCAAGGTTAAACAATATAAGCAATAACACCAGTATGATCTACAACCACATCTTTGCAGCTCCAGAAACTTTGGCTTAGAGTTGATTACCTAGAGTGCAAGGTCTGGACACTGATGCATCAGAGAGCGTGTAAGTTACCTGAACACTTTGTTCCAGGAGGAAATCACATCTCTTAGGTTAAGCACTTCAGATCTGGTCCATGGTCAAGGGCAGGAGGGCATGACTACAAGTGAAACAGGTATGGAAATCCAGAAGGTAGCACTGGAGGAGCCTCAGCCCATGAACTTGTCAAACAGGCATAAGGTTCTCGCAGCCTATGCAGATGAGAGCAGGGTCTGTAGGGAGGATGAGCAAACTAACTATTACACCTTGGTACAGGGGTTAAATTAAAAAGTAGAACCACAAAGGTAATCATTTCTAGATGATTACCTGAGCCACGAACAAGTTGACGTGGGGTCAATAAGCCCAGGGAGTTGAATATATGGCTCAAGGATTGGCATGGGAGAAATGGACTTCAATTCATGGGCACTGGTTCTGAGGAAAGAGGGAGCTGTTCCATGAGGTTGGGCTTCACTTGAACCAGTCTGGGGTCAGATTCCTGGCAAATCATATAAGTAGGTGTTGGCCAGGGGCTGCAGCTGAATTGCTGACACAGGCAAAAGCAACTTTTGACCTGAAGTAACCTGGGTCCAGTTACTGGCCTGAGCAACTTTTGAAACCTGACTCCAGTCACTGGTCTCAGCTGGCTGGAACCGGTTTTAAAGTAGCTGAGTGTCTTGAAGACAAAGGAAATGTGATGAGTCCTTATTTAGAAAAGGAAGAACGAGGTGATACTGCAGGTCTTGGAACAGAGCCAATGAGAATGTGCCACAGATCAGGCAAGCAGGCCTAAACCAACGGGAAAGGGACAGCACAGTTTGAAGAGATGAGATTCAGTATAAGACTGAAAGGATTTCGGGCGTGGAGCAGCAAGACTCCGGAGACCAACCATCGCAGAGGCAGAAGAACCTACGTCAGCAACGTAGAGACGCAAGAGAGAGAGAGAACGAAACGCCTGGCCAGCATCAGCTCTCCATTTCGGGTATTAGCTTTTATATTCTGTGACCACTCTGGGAGTGTCAGAGAAACCTAGTGGGTGTGCGTTTAGATCCTAGTTTTGGGTATAAAACTGTATAACCTGCTGTAAACTGCATGTCTATATTTAACCAGACGTATAAGCTATATGTAGATGATTTAACAATGTGAATAAAGCGAGTTTAGAGTTAAGAGCGAATTGACTCTTCTCCTCTGTGTACAAAGCCAATAACCATTACCGGTGATCTCTGGCAACATAGGGCTGTAGACAGGGCTTTAAACTAAATAATGGCGGAGGTTTCAAGTGAGGGGAAATATAGAAAGTTAAAGAGAAAGAACAAGGCAATAGTACAGGGTAGTGATATGGGTAATGATAACGAGTGGGGCAGGTAGGGCCAGAGCATAAAAATACAATATTGGGGTCAGAGTAGGGAAAAATAGTACAAAGACAGAATTAAAGGCTCTTTATCTGTATGCACACAACATTCGTAACAAGATAGATGAACTAATGGCACAAATAGAAATAAAAGGGTATGATATGATAGCCGTTACAAAAAAGTAGTTTTAAAATGATCAAGACTGGGAACCGCACATTCAAGGATGTTTGACATTGCGAAAGATAGGAAGAAAGGAAAAGGATGTACAGCAGTTGTTAATAAAGGGTGGGATCAGCACAGTAGTGAGAAATGATCCTGGCTTGGAAGAACGAGATGTAGAATCAGTTTGGATGGAGATAAGAAATAGCAAGGGAAAAAAAAGTCACTGGTGGGGGCATTTCATAAGCCCCCTGACAGTAGCGACACTAGGCCAGAGTATAATCAAGAAATAATGGGGGCTTTTAAGAAATATGCCTGTATAAATCAGGCAAATCAAATTGGCAAAAGTGGTCATGAGGATGAGTTCATAGTGAGTAGTCAGGATAGTTTCTCAGAATAATATGTGGGGCAACCAACCAGGGAACAGGTTATTTTAGATTTGGTGATAGAAAATAAGGCAGGAAACACCTGGGCCATTTACGGTGAGAAAAACAGCATGGTCATTTACAGTGAGAGTGTGTGAGAGAAACAGCCAGGTAATTTACAGTGAGAGAAATAGTGGGGTCATTTACAGCGAGAGAGTGAGAGAGGAGAGGGATCATTTACACCGAGAGGGAGAGGGGGGAGCAGGGCCATTTACAGGGAGAATGTGTGAGAGAAGCAGTGTGGTAATTTAGAGTGAGAGAAACAGCGTGGTCATTTACAGTGAGAGAAACAGCATGGACATTTACAGCAAGAGAGTGAGAGAGAAACAGCATGGTCATTTACAGGGAGCGAGTACAAGAGGAGTGGGGCCTTTAACAGTGAGAGAGTGCGAGAAGAGTGTGAGACCATTAAAGGACACGAGGGGAAAAAGAGCGAGGAGAGCAGCTGATTGGTGAGTAGGATTGGTGAGTATTTCTAGCCTTTAAAGTAAAAATAAGGTCTTCAGTTTGTGTTTAGGTCTCTAGTCTTTTTTTCTCTTTTTCTTAAAGGTAGCTTGTTAAGTATAAGATCGATACTGGTGTGTATAAAAAAATTATTACAATAAAATGTAAAGAGTGGGGATACTAGAGTAATTAATTAATAAATTAAATAAAATACAATAGCAATGGCAGGGCAGGTGATCTGCTGCTGCTGCAGCACGTGAGAGCTGCTGGACACCAAGGTGATCCAGAGCGAACACATCTGTACCAAGTGTTTGCAGCTCGAGGAACTTTGGATCCGAGTTAAGGAGCTGGAGACTGAGCTGCAGACATTGCGCCACATCATGGAGGGATAAGTTACCTGAACACTTTGCTCCAGGAGGTGGTCACGCCTCTCAGATTAGGTAATTCAAATTTGGTCTGTAACCAGGGACAGGAGAGTGTGACTGCAGGTGAAGCAGGTATGGGGACCCAGGGGGTAGCGTTCGAGGAGCCTCAGTCCCTGCAACTGTCCAACAGTTACAAGGTTCTTGCAAGCTGTGTGGACGAGAGTGGGGACTGCAGGGAGAGTCAGCGAACTGACCACAGCACCACGGTACAGGGAGCCATTCAAGTGGGGGAAGGAAATGGGAACGTAGTAGTGGTAAAAGACAGTATAATTAGGGGGATAGATACTGCTTTCTGCAGCCGTGAGCATTAGTCTCGAGGGCTATGTTGCCTGCCCAGTGCCAGGGTTAAGGACATCTCCTCAGGGCTAGAGAAGAACTTGGAGTGGGAGGGGAGGGATCCAGTTGTCATCGTCCATATTGGTACCAATGGCATTGATTGAACTAGAAAGAAGGTTCTGCTGAAAGAATTTGAACAGTTAGGAGATAAATTAAAAAGCTGAACCTCTAAGGTAATAATCTCTGGATGCTACCTGAGCCACGGGCAAACTGGCATAGGGTAAATAAAGTCAAGGGCTTAAATGTGTGGCTCAGAAATTGGTGTCGGAGGAATGGGTTTCAGTTCATGGGGTATTGGCACCAGTACTGGGGTAGAAGGAGGTTGTTCCGGTGGGACAGGCTTCATTTGAACCGTGCAGGGACCAGTGTCCTGGCAAACCAAATAACGAGGGCTGTAGAGAGCGCTTTAAACTAAATAGATGGGGGAGGGTTCTGGAAAGGGGATACGTAGGCCTACAAGGCAAAAGGATATGGCAGCCTTGCAGGGCAGCTATTTAGGTAATGATACCCAGGGTGTGACAGGAAGGAGTGTACAAACATTAAAAAAAAGCTGCAAATAGGGTTAAAGGGGGAAAAATGGTAAAAAGACAAAATTAATGGCCCTTTACTTAAATGTACGTAGTATTCGGAACAAAATAAATGAATTAATGGCACAAACTGAGGTTAATGGTTATAATCTTATAGCCATTATGGAGACGTGGTTACAAGGAGATCAAAGCTGGGAGCTAAATATTCAGGGGTATGTGACTTTTCGAAAGGACAGGCAGGAAGGAAAGGGTGGTGGGGTAGCTTTGTTAGTATGAGATGGAATAAGTACAATAGCAAGAAATGATCTTTAATTGGAAGATGTAGAATCCATATAGGTGGAGGTAAGAAATAAGAAGGGGAAGACGACACTGGTGGGAGTAGTCTATAGGCCCGCTGACAGTAGCTATACTGTAGGACAGAGAATAAATCAGGAGATAACGAGGGCATGTAAAAACGGCAATACTTAAATCATGGGTGACTTTAATCTTCATGTAGATTGGGAAAATCAAATTGGCAGAGGTAAACATGAGCAAGAATTCATCGAGTGTATTCAGGACAGCTCCGTGGAACAATATGTTGTGAATCCAACCAGGGATCAGGCTATTTTGGATCCGGTTATGTATAATGAGACAGGTTTAATAAATTATTTCAGAGTAAAAGATCCCCTAGGATACGGTGACCACAATATGGTAGAATTTAGTATTCAGTTTGAGAGTGAGAAACTTGGGTCAGAAACAACTGTGCTGAACTTAAATAAGGGTAATTACAATGGAATGAGGGCAGAGTTGGCTGGAGTGGACTGTGAAAGCAGTTTAGCAGAAAAGACAAAGATATATCCCAATGAGGAAGAAGGATTCAAGGGGATAAACCAACCATGGTTAACCAAGGAAGTTAAGGACAGTATCAACTTGAAAGAAAAACATACACTGTGGCAAAGATTAGTGGTAAACCAGAGGATTGGGAAAGATTTAAAAACCAAAAGATGGCCAAAAAAATAGCAAAGAGGGAGAAAATAAACTTTGAGAGTAAACTAGCAAATAATATAAAAACGGACAGTAAGAGCTTCTTTAAATATATAAAAAGGAAGAGAGAGGCCAAAGTCCCTTTGGAGAATGAGGCTGGGGAAATAATAATGGGGAACCAGGAAGCGTCCTTGCAGGGGCTTTTGCTAGTTCTGTTGGGGAGTATTTAAACTAGTGTGGCAGGGGGGTGAGATTCTAGGAGTAGGATCAGATAGGTCAGATTCAGATCAGAAAAATGGAGGTAGAACATTAGCTAGGGACGTTGTGATAGACATGGAGTTACAGGTGAAGCAAAGTTTAAAAAGTGTCCAGCAAGGGAAATTGACGGGGTTAAACTGTTTATATTTCAATGCAAGGAGTATTACAAACAAGGTAGATGAGTTAAGGGCACGGTAGACACATGGCAGCAGGATGTCATTGCTATAATGGAGACCTGGCTAAAGCAGGGACAAAACTGGCAACTTAATATCCCTGGTTATAGAGTCTTCAGACACGATAGAGAAGGAGATAAAAAAGGAGGGGGGGTAGCACTAATGGTTAAAGAATCAATTCCAGTTGTGAGAAGGGATGATATACTAAATGGGTCAACAAACGAGGCTTTATGGATTGAGCTTAGAAATAAGAAAGGGGCAGTCACACTACTGGGAATATACTACAGACCCCCAAATAGTGAAAGGGAGATAGAAGAACAAATATATAGGCAAATTTCTGCTTGTAAGAACAAGAGGGCAATAATAGTAGGAGACTTCAACTATCCTAATATCAACTGGGATTCAAACAATATAAGGGGCACTGAGGGAGAAAAATTCATGCAGTGTGTCCAGGAAAATTTTTTCAACCAATTAGTGACAAACCCAACGAGAGGAGATGCAATTCTAGACCCAGTCTTGGGGGACGAAGAAGGCCAAGTGGGTGAAGTGACAGTTGGCGACCATATCGGGGACAGTGATCACAATTCAGTTAGATTTAGCATTGCCATGGAAAAGGACAGAGATAAGGCAGGAGTCAAAGTCTTGAACTGGGGTAAGGCAAATTTTGCAGAAATGAGAAGGGACTTGGCTGAGGTGGACTGGACAGCACTGCTGGAGGTTAAAACAGTGGAAAACCAGTGGGAAGCACTAAAAAGCGAGATCCTAATTGTACAAAGTAGACATATGCCCTACAAAAATAAGAGTGGTACTGCCAAATCTAGACCCCCCTGGTTGCCTCGAGGAATACAGGGGAAGAACAAACAGAAAAAGGAAGTGTACAATAGGCACAAAGAACTAAGCACTGCAGATAGCCTAGACGAATATAGGAAGTGTAGGGACGAAGTAAAAAAGGAAATAAGGAAATCAAAGAGAGGGCATGAAAAAAGATTAGCAAGTAAAGTTAAGGATAACCCAAAGATGTCTTACCAATACATTAATGCTAAAAGGTTAGTTAAGGAAAAAGTGGGACCTATCAGAGATGAAGATGGAAACTTGTGTGTAGATTCAGAGGCTGTGGGAAGGGTTTTGAATGAATATTTTGTCTCCGTGTTTACAAAGGAAAGGGAGGATGTAGATATAGTAGTCCAGGAGGAACACTGAGATTTTGGACGGGATAGTCATAGAGAGGAAGCACTCGAAGGGTTGAAATCCTTTAAAGTTGATAAATCACCAGGGCCAGATGATTGTTTCTAAGACTGCTGAAGGAAGTCAGGGAGGAGATAGCAGATGCTCTGAGGATGATTTTTCAATCTTCACTAGATACAGGGGAGGTACCAGAAGACCAAGACTGGAGAAATGCAAACGTAGTTCCATTGTTTAAAAAGGGATCAAAGGAAATACCAAACAATTATAGGCCAGTTGGTTTTACATCAGTGGTGAACAAATTAGTAGAATCAATCCTGAGAGATAGGATTAACTGTCATGTGGAAAGGCATGGAATATTCAGGGATAGTCAGCATGGATTTGTTAAAGGAAGGTCTTGCCTCACAAATTTGATTGGATTCTTTAAGGAAGTGACAAGAAGGGTTGATGAACGTAGTGCAGTGGATGTTGTGTACATGGATTTTAGCAAGGCATTTGACAAAGTCCCACATGGCAGACTGGTCAGGAAAGTAAAAGCCTATGGGATTCAGGGTAATGTGGCAAGCTGGATAAAAGGTTGGCTTTGTAACAGGAAACAAAGGGTAATGGTCGATAGATGCCCTTGTGAATGGAAAGTTGTCTCAATTGGTGTTCCACAGGGCTCGGTGTTGGGACCCTTGCTGTTTGTGTTATATATTAACGATTTGGACGTGAACGTGGGGGGCACGATTGGGAAATTTGCAGATGACACAAAGATTGGCCGAGTAGTGGATAGTGTAGAGGATAGCCATAATTTCAAAAACGATATACATGGGTTGGTGGAGTGGGCGGTAAAGTGGCAGATGGATTTTAACATAGAGAAGTGTGAGGTCATACATTTAGGGAGGTCAAACAGTTACAGGGATTACACAATAAATGGGAATATACTAAGAGGGGTAGATGAAGTGAGAGATCTTAGCGTACAAGTACACAGGTCCCTGAAGGCAACAGTTCATGTAGACAAGGTTGTAAAGAAGGCATATGGAAGCTCACCTTCATTGGCAAAGGTATAGAATATAAAAGTAAGGATATAATGATGGAATTGTATAAAACACTGGTGAGGCCACAACTGGAGTATTATGTGCAGTTCTGGTCACCACATTATAGGAAGG
This sequence comes from Cetorhinus maximus, assembly GCF_964194155.1. Classification (NCBI taxonomy): domain Eukaryota; kingdom Metazoa; phylum Chordata; class Chondrichthyes; order Lamniformes; family Cetorhinidae; genus Cetorhinus; species Cetorhinus maximus. The sequence continues at coordinate 64,997,905 of NC_135881.1, read as the reverse complement.
ACGTAATAGCTCTGGAGAGAGTGCAGAGGAGGTTTACAAGAAGGTTGCCAGGGTTAGAAAAGTGTAGCTACGAGGAGAGATTGGATAGGTTGGGGTTATTTTCCTTAGAACAAAGAAGGCTGAGAGGTCACTTGATTGAGGTATACAAATTTATGAGGTGAATAGATAGAGTGGACAGGATAAAATTGTTTCCCTTGGTGGAGAATTCTAGAGCCAGGGGACATAGATTCAAGATAAGTGGCAAAAGGTGTAGGGGGGACATGAGGAAGAACTTTTTTATGCAGAGGGTAGTGGGTGTCTGGAATTTGCTGCCCAAGTTGGTGGTAGAGGCAGAAACTCTAAACTCTTTTAAAAAGTACCTGGATCTGCACCTTAAGTGCTGTAAGCTGCAGGGCTATGGGCCGGGTGCAGGAAGGTGGGATTAGAAAGGGCACCTGGGTGTCCTCGGTCTGACATGGACAAGATGGGCCGAATGGCCTCCTTTTGTGCTGTAACTTTTCTATGGTTCTATGGCAGAGGAATTGAATAAATACTTTGCTTCAGTCTTCACGGTAGAAGATACTAATAGCATTCCAAAAATACTATCTAATCAAGGGGCGGGCGGAGTGGGGGAGGAAATAAATATAATGTGTATCACAAGAGGAAAAGTACTAGGGAAACTAATGGGCTACGGGCCGATAAGTCTCCTGGGCCTGATGGGTTGCATCCTAGGATATTAAAGGATGTAGCTACAGAGATAATGGCAGAAGGTGTAATACTGGTAGTAATCTTCCAAGAATCCTTAGGTTCTGGAAAAGTCCCAGACATTGGAGAATGGGCAATGTAACACCCTTATTCAAAAAGGGAGACAGCCAAAAAATTGGCAAGTGAGCTTAACTTCCGTCATTGGAAAAATGTTGGAGTCTATTATAAAGGATGTAATAGCAGAGCATTTAAAATACATAAATCTAATCAAGTAGAGTCAGCATGGCTTCATGAAGGGGAAATAATGCCTAAGAAATTTGTTAGAATTCTTTGGGGAGGTAATAAGCAGGATAGATAAAGGGAACCAGTAGATGTAATATATTTGGATTTCCAAAAGGCGTTCAATAAGGTACCGCACATAACGCTACTTAATAAGAACCCATGGTGTTGGGGGTAGTATATTAGCATGGATAGAGAATTGACTAACCAATAGAAGACAGAGTTGGGATACGGGGGGCATTTTCGGGATGGCAACTTGTAACTAGTGGAGTGCCACAGGGATCAGTGCTGGGGCCTCAATTATTTACAATATATATTAATGACTTAGATGAGGGAAGTGAATGTACTATCGCCAAGTTTGTGGATGATACAAAAATAGGCGAGAAGGCAAGAGGTGAGAATGACACAGAGTTTACAGAGAGATATGTACAGGTTAAGTAAGTGGGCAAAACCTTGGCAGATGGAATATAATGTGGGAAAATGTGAGGTTATGCACTTTGGCAGGAAGAATAGAAGAGCTGAATATTATTTAAATGGAGAAAGACTGCAGAAACCTGCAGCACAGAGGGATTTGGGGGTCCTCGTCCTAGCATACAAGTTCAACAGGTAATAGGGAAGGCAAATGGAATGTTGGCCTTTATTTCAAAGGGAATGGAGTCTAAAAATAGGGAAGTCTTGCTAAAACTATACAAGGCACTAGTTAGACCACACTTAGAATACTGTGAACAGTTTTCCCCTTATCTAAGGAAAGGTATACTGGCATTGGAGGCAATCCAGAGAAGATTCACTAGGTGGATCCCGGGTATGGAGGGATTTTCTTACGAGGAAAGTCTTAAGGAAATAGTAGCTGGACATTTAGAAAATCATTATTCAATTAACCAGAGTCAACATAGTTTATGAAAGTGAAATTGCATTTGATAAATTTATTAGAGTTCTTTGAGGATATAATAAGCAAGGTGGATAACAAGTTATACTTATATAGTGCCTTTAACATAACAAAATGTCCCAAGGCACTTGGAGGAGAATTATCAAACAAAACCAAGACTATAAGGAGATATTAGGTCAGATGACCAAAAATTTAGTCAGAGGTATGTTTTAAAGAGTGTCTCAAAGTAGAAAGGCAGAGAGGGGAAATTCCACAGCTTGGGGCCTAGGCAACTGAAAACACGACCACCAGTGGTGGAGCAATTTTAATTGGGTATGTACAAAGATAAAGGGGAACCAGTAGATAGAGTGTAGTTAGGTCTCAAATAGGGATTTAATAATGTGCCACATAAAAGATTATTGCGCAAGTTAAGAGCTCATGGTGTTGGGGTAACTTATTAGCATGGATAGAGCACTAGTTAACAGTCGGGATAAATGAGCCAATTTCAGGTTGGTAAGCTGTAACTAATGGGGTGCCACAGGAATCCTTTCTGGTGCCTCAACCATTTACAATCCATATTAATGGATTGAATGAAGGAATCAAGCGTATTGTAACCAAATTTGCTGATGATACAAAGATAGATGGGAAAGCAAGTCATGAAGAGAACACTGAGTCTACAAGGGGATATAGATAGGTTAAGTGACAGAACAAAAATTTGGCAGATGGAGTATGACACAGGAAAATGTGATGCTTTCCACTTAGCATGCAGGTAGAGTAAGTAGTTAGGAAGGCAAATGGAATGTTGGCCTTTATTTGCAAGGGAAATGGTGTATAAAAGTAAAAAGAAAGAAAAGTTCAAAAGCTGTACAGGATGTTGGTGAGACAATACCAAGAATACAAAGTTTAAGAGATATACTTGCTTTGCAGGGTGTTCAGAAAAGGTTCACTTGGTTGATTCTCAGGTGAGACTGAACCAATGTTCTATACAAGTTTAACATACCTTCCTTGCTTTTATACTCCATGCCTCTATTACTAAAGCCTAGGATGATGTATGCTTCATTAACCTTACTCACAACCTGTCCTGCCACCTTCAATGATTTACGCACATATATCCCCAGGTCCCTCTACTTATGCACCCCCTTTAGAATTGTATCATCTATTTTATATGGTCTCTCCATGTTCTTCCTACCAAAATGAATCATGAAACAAGAAATGAAACATAAAAGATTTTGAGGGGGCTTGACAGAATAGATGGTGAGAAGATGTTTCCCCCTCATGAGCAAATCCAGAACTAGGGAGCATCTTTTCAGAATAAAGAGTTGCCCATTTAAGATGGAGATGAACAGGAATTTCTTCTTTCAGAGGGTCATAAACCTTTGTAATACTCTTTCCCGGAGGCTGAGTATTTGAATATATTTAAGGCTGAGATAGACAGACTCTTGAGCTATATGGGAGTCAAAGGTGTTACAGAACAGGCAGGAGAGTGAATGAAGCCAAAATCAGATCAGCCATGATTTTAGTAAACGGCAGAGCGGGATGAGGGGTCATATGACCTTTTGCTGCTTGTGTTTTAGATGCCCTTATGTTGTGAACTGTCTGCAGAAACACCTAAGAAGCTTGACAGCATCTAGGACAAAACAGCTCGCTTGATTGTGGCATCACACCCATAAACATTCTCTCCCTCCACCACCGACGTACAGTGGCAGCAGTGTGTACGATCTACGAGATGCACTGCAGGAATTCACCAAGGCTCCTTCGACAGCACCTTCCAAACCCACAACCACTACCATCGAGAAGGACAAGAGCAGCAGATAGATGGGAACACCACCATCTGGAAGTTCCCCTCCAAGTCACTCACCATCCTAACTTGGAAATATATCGCCATTCCTTCACTGTCACTGGGTCAAAATCCTGGAACTCCCTTCCTAACAGCACTGTGGGTGTACCTACACCACATGGACTGCAGCATTTCAAGAAGGCGGGTCACCACCACCTTCTCAAGGGCAACTAGGGATGGGCAATAAATGCAGGCCCAGCCAGAGAAGCCCACTTCCTATGAATGAATAAAAAAAAATTGCTGTGCAGCGTGGGCTACAATGTTAATCAGTAGTTTAGAATAGGGTCTGGTTTGAGAAGTACACATGTGTTAGTACTCTGTTACTTGTGTTAATAAACAGCATGTGCTTCCTCTTACATTGGTCTCAGTGTCTGCAGTATCTTGTTTACCAACTCAACAACCAGTAGATAGGCGTGCAACCGTGTTCGCTGAGCAAAGAGACCCGACAGAAGGAACATAACACATTCATTCATTGTTTTGGGGCCCTTGCTGTGGTTGTGCACATAATAATGACAATATTTCAAAAATAATCCAATGATACAAAACCTTTTTGGGATAAAACACATCTAAATGCAAATACATTCATTCCTTATGGTTCTCAACAATACCTTGTGCAATATGAGGGTTCCTTCATTTCATATCTGAGATTCAACGCAAAGCTTATGAGGCAGCTTAATGACAGCAAAGAAAGAACAAATATAGCGTGCTCTGGCCTACATCCACCTGTTGCTCATGAGAGTAAAATCTTTTGATAAAGCTACTCAAGTGAGAATTTGGACCAAACATTCATGAAGAGTCTAGCATGTCATACTGGACTCAGACATCAAGATCATCATGGCCAATGGACATTGAAAAACTGCCCTGCATAAGATATTGGCCTGTAACTTCCATGGAGTGGCAATCAGAGTCGGGTTACCACTCCACTCCTACTTAGTTACCTGAAAATGAAGCCACTCCTTTCTCGTCCAACCTTCTGACTCAGGCGGGGTGAGAACAGTGTAGTGCAGCAGGTTCCCAAGACCATCTGTTGAGGGCAGAGTTGGAGGTAAGGAAGCCACAGCCCCTTTTTGATGGCACCAGCTGCCAAAATGCAGGTAGGTTTAAAGATCCAGCCACTTTGAGAAGCCTGGGTATATGGTAAGTGGATAGGATATGGGGGGAGTGGGGGGCCTAGTCGGGGGAGTAATCTGTACAGCCTCTTCAGCCTGCACCATCATTCAACACAAGGGTTGTGGCTGATCATCGGCCTTAACTCCCCTTTCCCACCTGTTCCCCATGAACATTCATTCCGAGATACCAAAAATCTCTCTGTCCCAGCCTTAAATAATTTCACCAATGGAGCATCCACAACATTCTGGGGTAGAGAATTCCCAAGGCTCACAACTCTCAGAAGAAATTTCTCCTCATCTCAGTCCTAAATGATCGGCCCCTTATCCTGGAGGTGGGATGGGCAATTGGGGTGGAGGGGGGTAGTCTGGGGGGCCTATGGGGATGGTTCAGGTGTTCAGTACTATTGTTACCCAGAAGTTAAAAGCGGTTTTAATTCTTCTAACATTTTCTGGGTAACTATTACCATAAGACAGTCAGAACCATCTGAAGTTTGAGATTTATATCTACTTTTGGATGGTTCCCGTTGCAGGGTAATTGCACAACAGAAGTTTGACTTCCCGAGCAATTGCTGTGCATTCCTTGCATTAGGGCTTCTGGGAGGGTCCCCCAGCTCATCTTTGGGGCACCCCCCAGGTGCAATGCCCAGGAGCACAGGAGTTACAGACCATAATATCACAATGAAGGAAGATGTCCATCACATAGCTGAGGAGGAAATCAAACTAAGAATAGCAGCTAATGAGAGGTATTAATGGAAGCAAGGTATGAGAATATAGGCTCACATATACAGGGTTTGATGGCTATTATTTTTACGTTTCAGAGAGCCCAACAGCTGTTGAAGTTACATAACTGCACCTGATAGATTTATTATTCAATGGTGTATGGTGCACTCATTCTCTGGTAATGCACTCATACATTTTTGGTTCACGAGCAACTTCAGCTTCCTGTTATAAAAACAAAAAGCTAAAAGCTACTGCGGATGCTGGAAATCCAAAACAAAAACAGAATTACCTGGAAAAACTCAGCAGGTCTGGCAGCATCGGCGGAGAAGAAATCAGTTAACGTTTCGAGCCTTCATGGCCCTTCGGCAGAACTGAAGCATAGTTAGGAGAAGGAAGAAATATAAACTGGTTTAAGGTGGTGGTGGTGGGGGGGGGGGGGGGAGGAGAGACGTTGAGGGTGTGGTGATTGTGGAGATAAGCAGTGATAGGAGCAGATAATCAAAAGATGTCACAGACAAAAGGGTCAAAGAGGTGTTGAAGGTGGTGATATTTGTCCATGAAAAGTGCTAATTAAGAATGGAAGACAGGATATTCAAAGTACAGCTCTAGTGGGGGTGGGGTGGACAGACTAACAAGGTTTTAGTTTTTGATTTAAAAATAATGGAAATAGGTGGGGAAAGAAGAATCTATATAAATTATTGAAAAAAAAGTGGGGGGGGGCGGTGGAGAAACGGGGTGGGGATGGGGGGAGGGGGAGTTTAAGATCTAAAGTTGTTGAATTCAATATTCAGCCCGGAAGGCTGTAAAGTGCCAGCTTCCTGTTGTCCACTTGAGATGCGCTTCATCATCCCATATTATATCAATCACCAACTACCTATTTCCATTTCTACATATGGTTATTGTACTCCTTTAATTCTTCCTCATCCTTCCTCGCATTCATGTTTATATTACACTCAAGAACAACTTCCTGTTCTGTACAACATTCCATTCCTCTATTGCCCCAATCTTTGCCTAAATCCATTGGCTACACATCTCCCAAATACAATTAATTCTAAATCCATATCTACAAATCTGTCCATGGCATCATTCTTCTTTTAGCTCTAAGTGCACCTTAGGCTCCTGTTTTGCAACCTTCACAGAGAGAACATTTATCCATTTTAACCCCATTCTATGAAACTCTTTCCTTAACTCCTTCTACATTAATCAATATACAAGAGATTATACGGAGCTGAAAAGCCCCATATTCAGGTAGCCAGTGTGTTAGTCTGTCCAGTGAGGAGAGGATTGAGCTGAGCTCAAGTCTCCCAAAAGCCATCGCCTAGGTCAACACGTGAGCAAGTAACAATTACGCAAGGAAAGATAAAATATTTCTTGCTACTTATTCCAATGTCCAATTATGCTTCACATTTGACTAATGTCAGCCATCAATAAGTTACTTTTATCTAATGAAATTAGTAAATTACAGTAGCAATGTCAAAATACGCATACCTTCGACAGCTTCATGGCTCTGGAATTTGAAAGGCTGCAGTGCCTCAATGGGCTCTTGTGCGTCTTGTTCCCACAAAGGTGTTCTCAAAGGAGGCTGTCCTTTGATTGATCTCTCTAGGAAGGCTGAAACATGCCTACTTATAGTTTCTTCTGCAGCTGCCGTCGTCTTAACCACTTCTGATAACACTTTCAAGAGTCTCTCATTGGTCTTCTGTAAACTATTTCTATATAAATTGATAAAATATTAGTGCAGGAATATTTTAACATACAAGATTAACAACTGTATCAAGACAGATCTATCAAATAGTATACGATATTTTACCTGGTTTTTCAAATTGAATTTAAATATAGCTTGTACTTATGCAATGTCTTTAATATGTCAAAATCTCTCAAGGCACTTCATCGGAGCATAATATGACAACATCCGACACCAAGCCAAGGAATTAAACATTAAGATAGGTGACAAAAAGCTTTGTCAAGTAAGTCGTGAAGAAACTGGGGCATGCACAAGGTCAGAGTTGCAGGGGCACAGTTCTCATCGGGTTGTAGGACTAGAGGAAGTTACAGAGAAAGGAAGCACATTGTCACGGAGGGGTTTGAACAAAAGGATAAGAATTTTCAAATCAAGGTGTTACTGGATGAAGAGTCAATGTGGCAAGCACAGAGTTTAAGGGTGGGCAGGACTTACTGCGAGTTAGGATGCCAGCAGCAAAATTTTGGATGCGTTCAAGATTATGGAGAGTGGAGGATGGGATGTCAGCCAGCAGAGCATTGGAATTGTTGAGTCTGGAGGTAACAAAGGCATGCATGAGGGTTTTAACAACAGAAGTTCTGAAGTAGGGGTAGTGATAGGTGATAGTAAGTGGGTGAAGCAGAGTGTCTTCATTGATGGAGAAGATATGGGTTTGGCAGCTCAGCTCAGTGTCAACTAGAAAACTGTGGTCACTAACAGTCTTGATCAACCTGAGACAGTGGCCAGGTCGTATGATGGAATCAGTGGCTATTTTAGGGAGTTTATAGCAGGGACTGAAGACAATGGCTTCAGTTTTGCCAATGTTAATTTGGAGAAAGACTGGATGCCAGATAAGCTGTTTAGTTACAGAGACAGCAACAGGTTGCGGGAAGTAGTGGTGAGGAAGCGCAAGGTGTCGCCATGTTGAGTTTTCGATGATTTGCTGAGGAGCAGCATGTAGATGAAAAATAGAACTGCATCAAGGATAGAACCTTGAGATAAAGATCCAGGGTGAGAAGAGAAACTATTGCATGAGATTCTGTTGACAGTTGGATAGGTAAGATTGGAGCCAGGTAGGGTAATCCCACTAAATTGAACGATGGAGGAGAAACTTTGGAGAAGGGTAGTGTTGTTAACTCCATCAAGGCTGCAGGCAGGTTCAGAAGGATGAGGAACAATAGGGCACCATGGTCACAGTCATGGAGGATGTCATTTTTGACTTTGATTAAGGCTGTTTCACTGCTGCAACAGGAATGGAAACCTGACTGGAGAGGTTCAAAAGTAGAGTTGCAAGAAAGGTAGTCTTGGATTTGGAAGGGAAGACCATGTGCAGGAACTTGGGAGAAGTAAGGGAAATTGGAGATAGGCGTGTGGTTTGCTAAGGACGCGGGGTATGGTGAAGGGTGATGTTTTTGAGGAGAGGATGATGATGGCAGATTTTAAAGGGAGAGAGACAGTACATGAAGAGAGGGAATTATTTACAGTATCAACTCACATGAGGACCAGGAAGGAAAGTTGAGTGGCCAACAGTTTATTGGGAGTAAGGTCGCGAGGTGGGTCCATCAACAGGATGAGCTTAGAGATTAAAAGAAGAGTCACAGCACAGAAACTAAAGAAAGATGCAATTGGGTTAAAGCAGTGGGATTCTTGGGGGTAGTGGGGTTGGAAGTATGGCTTAAGGCCAAGAGGAAAGGGTGCATGTGGTTTAGGTAATTCAAGCCACCACTACTGCTGAGTTTCATACTGTGTATTATTTACAAATTGTTCTGGAAAATATACTTAAAATCTCCTTTAATCATTGTATAATTAATGCATGCTTATAGAAAATAATTCTTTTTAAATCATGGACTTGCCCATTGAACTTTAAAATCCAGCTCAGGAAAGTAAAATGCAAATAGTGCCGAGTTATTCATGCTTTTAAAACATTCAAACTTGAAAAGCAAATTGCTATACTATGCTGACCTTTGTTCTGTGAGGTCACTTTCATTTGCTTCTTCAGATTTTTCTTCATTTGACGATATGCTGTTGGCCTCAGCAGAATGCTCTTGGGATTTATGCTGGTCTTCCGTTTCACTCTGTGCCAAGTTACGGATTGGTAGCAAGTTAACAAATGACAAAACTCCTGTCATTTTACTTCTAAATTTTTCTTCCCCAAATTCATAGCTTAAGTTATGACAAACCTCAGGCCTAAAGCAACCTTACATAATGTTCAATTTATCAGCTCCAAGGTATGCTGATACATATACCAAACAACACAATCTTAGGTACTTTTCAATTTGGTTTGCAAATTTAAGACCTATGCATTACATTTGCTCTGGAAAAACAAACAGCATACAGGTAAATCCCTCTTGTATGCTGCTATGACAACGTAAGGCTTCATCTATTAATGCTGTAAACGTTGCCACACCAATAAGTGCACTAGTCCAACAAGCTTTTAGCTTTTTGTTTATAATTTTATATTGATTTGTTAACAAAATATACAAGTAGAATTTAATTACACGCAATAATTAAAAATTAAGCAAAGCTGCATGAACAGATGAAAACAGGTACAAACTCAATTTACCATGACTGTCTGTGTACTTCTGTTGCAGGTTCCCTGAGAGAGTCCTTCCTTTCCAGTTGCATGAAAACATTTAAGTTTTTCCAGTTCTTCAAACATTCTTTCATTGTCTAATAACAGTTTCTCATTACAAACACGGCCGTTCTGTAATTTGAAAAAAACTTAAAATCCTTCCTCTTGTAAATCAAATTTGGACAAAATTTTAAAATGTTAATTTATAAGATAACATACAACACACTAAAGTAACATTCTAACGTAGAATTATAATGATCCAGTACAAATTTTGTTGATTCAAAACCAGAAATAGAGTTAAAAGGGAAAGAAATGGCAAATCTATCTAAAAGTGAAGATCTATTTTAGCATTTATTAGTTTGTGAAAAGTATGGTTGTCAAGAAGAGATTCGATGGAAGTGTTCAAAATCATGCGGGTTCTAGACAGAGTAGGTAGATAGAAACTGTTCCCAATGGCGGAAGGTTTTGATAACCAGAGGACACCAATTGGTTGGCAAAAGAACTAATGGCCACATGAGGAAAAACTTTTAATCAGCGAATGGTCAGGATATGGAATGCTTTGAGAGTTCGGTAGAGACAGACACAATCGAGCTTTCCAAAAGGGAATTGGATAAGCACTTGAAGAGAAAAAGTATACAGGGCTATGGGGAAACAGCTGGGGTGTGGGGTTAGCAGAGTTGCTCCTGAAGACAGTTAACATGGACACAATGGATTGAACGGTCTCCTTTTGTACTGTAACCATTCCATGATTTTATGTTTCTATGAAATTGCTGTGTCATCCTTATTTAGAGTAAAAAGGTAATGAGCAGTTCGTGCATTTGCTATCATTCTACAGAAAAATGTCAGGGGAGAAAAACCAGCATGGATTTGTTCTGGGCAAATTGTGTTGAACTAACTTGTTTGAGGTTTTTGATCTGATAATAGAGAGGGTTGATGAGGTGTACATGGACTTCCAAAGGTAATTTGATAAACCGATGAACAAACAACTTGAAAGCAAAGTTAGAGCTCATGGAATAAAAAGGGACAGTAGCATCATGGATACAAAATTGGCTGAGTGACAGGAAACCAAGAACAGTGGTAAACGATTGCTTTACAGACTGGAGGAGGTTTTATAATGGCGTCCCCCAGGGATTGGTATTAGTGCCCCTGCTTTTCCTGATATATACTATTACGATAGCGGACTAACAGTACCAATTACCTATGGGCAATTTGAACTTTTTAAGGAAGACCTGTGGTTTTTTAAAAAATAAATACAAGTAAAGACACTGAGCAAAAGATAGCTGATAATGTAAAGTGACCACTTTCTGGAAAACTCCTATGTACATTACACTTGACCGACTGGTCCTGGAAGGACATGGAATGTTGCACCTAAAAGTATCATGGCCTTCTTCAAACAGAGACACTTGGAAGGGAGATAGGGGAGATTGAACTTTAATCCCCTGTGGTTGTGGAGACAAAAGGCTGATTTGCATGTCTCAGCAGACTTCCGAAATCTATCCCCTGCTGATTTAATACCTCAGAATGTGTAAACGGTCCGAGATGAAAAGAACAAGGACTCTGGATACGAGTCATAGTTCTTTCCCTCCCAGAATACACAGGAAGAAAAAAGTTGGTGTGCGACAGCAGGCAGAAGAACAAGTCAGTCATCCTCCTGCAGCTTGCAGGTGAAAGATTTCTCTCTCTCTGCTGCTGAAGGCAAAGCTCAGCAGAAGCCACAATCTAAAGAAAATAAGGCAGCCTTTCAGCCACCCAAGTGTCTCCAAGCTAACTGCGAAACTGCCAAAGTCAGTTCTACTGGAATCACCCAACTTAATGGCCACAACGTACCGCCAACTACGCCTCATGGACATGCCAAAGACGGATTCATATATTTTTTAAAACTTTTATTCGGACTCTTAACTTCTCATTTCTGATTTGTGTGTATGCGAGTTATATTTTTATTATTTTACTCGGCTTATAGTAACTAATAAACTTACTCTTTCTTTGACTCAAGAAAGCCTGGTTAAATTGGTTCCTTCTAAAAAAAAATACATTTGGATGGGAAAAGGTATCCACAGAGGAAAGGATCCCTTTTAAATTAATCTTGTTGCAACAGCTGAAGGGGTTGAATAAAGAAGGGGAGCTAGCTCATTCCTCCTCATCCGGGAGCATAACAAAATTGTGGTCCCGTTCAGGAAGTTAACAAATTGGGGGATCTCGCCTGACCGATTGTAACAGCATTAATGGTCTCAACTGGCTATACAGGACACGATTTCAAAATTTGCAGATGATATGAAACTTGGAAGTATTATGAACCATGAGGATAGTGTAGAACTTTGAAAGGAAATAGGTTGGTGGAATGGGCAGACAAGTGGCAGATTAAATTTGATGCAGAGAAGTTTGAAGTGATTCATTTTGTCAGGAAGAAGGCAGAGAGACAATATAAAGGGTACAATTCTAAAGGTGGTACAGGAGCAGAGGGGGAAGCGATGCATAGTGGAATTGTCACTGGGCTAGTAATCCAGAGATCCAGGGTAATGCTTTGAGGACCTGCTTTGAGATGGTGAACTTGAAAATGAGCGCGCGCGCGAGCTGGAGAGCGCTGGAGACAGCAGATGGTAGAATTTGAATTCAAGTAAAAATATCTGGAATTAGAAGTTTAGTGAAACCATTGTCGATTGTTGTAAAAACCCATCTGGTCACTAATGTCCTTTAGTGAAGGAAATCTGTCGTCCTTACCTGGTCCTACATGTGACTCCAGACCTACAGCAATGTGGCTGACTCTTAAAAATGCCCTCTGAACTAGGGCAAGTAGGGATGGGTAATAATTGCTGGCCTGGCCAGCGACGCCCACATCCCATAAATGAATAAAAAAAACAAAAACAGAAAATGCTGGGAAAACTCAGCAGGTCTTACAGCATCTGTGGAGAGAAAGACAAACGTTTTGAGTCCATATGACTCTTATTCAGAGCTAAAGAGAAGTAAAAATGTGATGAAATTTATATTGTTTAAGGAGGGTGGAGCAGGTGAAGCTGGATAGAAGGCCAGCGATATGTGGAGACAAAGGAGAGACTGACAAAGATGTCATGAACAAAAGGACAAAGGGGTGTTAATGGTAGCGGTACTGATTAAAGGAGGTGCTAATGGTGGCATTAAGGTAAGAAAGCAGAATGTGATAATAGCAGGACAAGGGTAAGCAATCTGGAAAAAAGAACATGAACAAGTGACAGATGGCCCTTGTGGGGGTGAGGTGCGGGAGGGGATGGTGGTGGGGAAAAAGATCGAAAATAGGATATAAAGTGGGGATAAAACAATGAATAAAAATGAAAATAAATAAAAATAAGTGGGTAAAAAATTAAAATAAAAATGAATATTGAAAAAAGGGGATAAAAAAGGAGTGAGGATGGAGGAGAAAGTTCATGATCTGAAGTTGTTGAACTCAATGTTAAGTCCGGAAGGCTGTCAAGTGCCTAATCGGAAGATGAGGTGCTGTTCCTCCAGTTTGCGTTGGGCACCTCATCTTCCGATTAGGCACTTTATAGCCTTCCGGACTTAACATTGAGTTCAACAACTTCAGACCATGCATGAATCACTGAAGGTGGCAGGACAGGTTGAGAGTGTGGTTAGAGCATACAAAATTCCAGACTTTATCAATTGGGACATGAGAGTTATGCTCCTAGTGTTAAGCAAGGAAGTTATGTTAAACCTGTAAAGCCTCCAGTTCTGAGCGCCACACTTTAGGAAAGATGTGAAGGCATTAGAAAGGGTGCAGAAAAGATTCACGAGAATGGTTCCAGGGATGAGGAACTTCAGTTATATAGACAGATTAGAGAAATTAGGACTGTTCTCCTTGGAGAAAAGAAGGTTGCCAGGAGATTTGATAGAGGTATTCAAACTCATGAGGGATCTTGACAGAGTTGAAAGGGAGATAACTGTTCCCATTGGTGGAAGGCTCAAGAACCAGAGGACACAGATTTAAGGTAATTGGCAAAAGGAGCAATGGTAACCTGAGGAAAATCTTTTTCATGCAGCAAGTGGTAAGGATCTGGAATGTACTGCCTGAAATTGTGAAGGAGGCAGGGTCAATTGAGGCTTTCAAAAGGGATTTGGGTCATTATCTGAAAGGAAAAAATTGCAGGGCTTTAGAGAAAAGGCAGGGGAGTGGCACTAGGTGAATCGCTCCTTCAGAGGGCCAGTACAGACATGATGAACTGAATAGTCCCCTTCTGTGCTATAACATTCTTTGATTCTATGACAGTTATTTAGAAGTTGGCGTAAAACTGGGGTGAAAAAAGTGTTACAGCGGGAATTATCCTCACAAAGAGGAAATAAAAAAGGTGCTCAGCAGTGGAATCATGCCCCTGACATGGAACATGGAAATAAGAGTCACTCTGTTGTCACTGTGAGAGGAGAGAGAGATTAGGAATGGTAAGAGTAGAATGTCTGGAAGTGCAAGGAATTCAGTGGTAGCCCTATTGATTAAGTAAGAGAAAGCCTCAGCCGAAGATAAAGGCACTGGTATGGTCTTGAGAACAGATATAACAAATACAGAGAAACCATGAGTTAAGTTCTTGCAGGACTGAAGGTGAAAAGAAACAATCCAAATAGGAATCTGCCTAAGAACCCTACTGCTAGAAAGGGGTGCAATGTTCCATAAAACAATTAATTTTTCAAGCTGCAAAAAAGTGAAAATGCTAGATGAAATGCCATTCCAATCATCTGTGAAAAGTCATTATGAAAGCAAAGCATGTGAAACAGTTCCAAGACGGAATCAGTTCTGTAGAACGTGAATTGGAGAAACCATAAAAAAATTGTTCAGACCTGAGGCTGCAAGAGTACCCCAGAGAATGATGTGCTTTGGGCCTTGAAGTCTATGCTGAGCTTAGCTGAAGCAATACAGGAAGCTAAAGGTCAGAGAATGGAGGTAGGAGGAATTGAAGGGTGATCTCTGAGGTTGTCAGGATCATGCTTGCAAAAAGAAGGAAAATAATCAGCAGAGCATTCATCCACTCTCTTTGATACACACCCTCCACCCTCACGATACAAACGACTGCATCACAAGCATAAATTCTGTACTCTTAACCATTACCAGTTATTCTCCCATCCTCTTGTTTTGATTGGTCCTATATGAGCCTTTTTCTAATTTTTAGAAAACCTCTCAATTTAAAACATCAACCTGCTTTTTCTTCACTCATACGCTAATAGGTCCACTGTATATTTGTAACATTTTTCTTTCACTTTCGATGCCTCGCATTCAGATTTCCAGCATTCTTTACAACTCAGTTTAATACATATTATTACTGCATGCCCATATTCACGTTTACAAACTAGGTACATATCTATGTTAAATTATTTTCACCTCTGCAAGCTGTTCCTTCAGTTTTTCGACCTCAGCCAACAATTGCTCTCGTTCTTCATGTAGTCGCTCCAGCTGTTGTGTGTGGAACTGTCGTAAAGATTCTACTGATTGTTGATGCTCCTGATCCTGTCGAACAAGCTCCTGCCTCATGTCTTCTAATCTTTCCTGGTGCAAAATAAGTTGGAAAGAGATTTAGCTGCAATTTATTTTGTGTTATGAAGTCTATGATTCTATTTGAAAGTCACACTGGAAGTCATTTTACTGCATGTGTATATTTTTTCAATAAATACTATTTTTAAATATATTCTTCAGACTCCGTGTTTAGCATAGTTTCTCTTTAAAATCTAATAACAGAAAGTATGTAAGGATGAAAAAATATTTAAATGCTGTCACAAGCACTCAGGGCAATTCCAGCCATTCCCAAGCTCATACCTGAAGTGTGAAAGCACTCCAATTGCACACACGAGGACTTTCAGTGCCAAACACAGCACCCTGAACTTTTTCATTTAGTCGAGCAATGTAAGGACACATCATATTATTGCAGGATTCTGTTTAACTTTGTAAAAGTGTTAAAGAGTCATAGAACCATCTTTCTATTCACTACAAACTCGAATATTTAATGTAGGCAAGCTTCAAAAATGATTTTTTTCCAAAATTAATTAGAAACGTACAGGCATGGCTTAAAATAAATATTTCAAATGGGCGTCCTAACTTGAGGTTATTCATGGTTTCAATTTATGATTATTTCAACCTGAAATAAAGGCATGTCAATACCATTATCTATTAAAGTGAAACTGAGTTAAGCTGACTGCTTTCTGAAGACAAACAATAATGCTCTAGTGCAGTGGATAAATAATGAATCTTCCATAGTCATAATGAATACCTTATTTACAGCAAACAAAGCATACTAATGTGCTAATGATTTTTTAAAAATAAAAATATATGGATCTTAAAAACAGAATCAATTTACTAACTCATAAAAAGTGATGGCACCTATGAAAGAGGTAGCACATGAACATATGGAAACAGGTTTATATAGGCAAAAGGTGACACAATGTCCTAAAATATGGCCTAAATGAAAAGAAGAATTATCTTACAAAAAAAGACCCTGGTGCAGTAACTGGTATAACATTTCTGAAGTCGTGGTTAAGTTACTTTGTTAGGATTCTGGATCTGACCTATGCTATAACATACATGGAAGTGCTAGAAAGCAACTGCTTATCTGGAGTAAAAGCAAAATATTGCAGATGCTGGAAATCTAAAATAAAAATAGAAAATGTTGGAAAAGCTCAGCAGGTCTGGAAGCATCTGTGGTGAGAGAAACAGAGTTAACGTTTTGAGTCCGTATGACTCTTCTTCAGGTGTGAAGAGTCATATGGACTCGAAACGTTAACTCTGTTTCTTTCTCCACAGATGCTGTCAGACCTGCTGAGTTTTTCCAGCATTTTTTGTTCTTATTTATGTATATCTGGAGTACTGTGTAGAGTTTTGGTCTGCTAATTTAGGTATATAATTGCATTAGAAGTAGTTCACAAAAGGTTCACTCGACTGGAATGAAGGGGTTATTTTATGATGAAAGTTTGAGCCTATACCCACCGGAGTTTAGAAGAATGAGAGGTGATCTTATTGAAACATATACGATCCTGAGCAGACTTGATAGGGTGGATGCTGAGAGGATATTTCTCCTTTTGGGGGAGTCTAGAACCAGGGGACAAGGTTCAAAAACGAGGAGTCTCCCATTTAAGACTGAGGTATAGAGAATATTTATTTCCCTCAGAAAGTCGTTAGTCGGTGGAATTCTCTTCCCCGTAAAACAGTGGAGGCTGGGTTATTGAATAAGTTCAGGGCTGAGTTAGATAAATTTTTGATCAGCAAGGGAGTCAAGAGCTTATGGGGGCGGGGGGACAGACAGGAAAGTGGAGTTGAGATCAGAATCATATCAGCCATTATCTTATTGAATGGCAGAGCAGGTTCAAGGGGTCGAATGGCCTACTGCTCCTAATTCTTCTTGTTGTGTGTGCTTAAAAGGTTTTCATTACTTATTCCAGAGAAGTGGGAACTCACCTGTGCAACTTCTTGTCTCTCTAATTCAGTAGCTTCAATTTTACATTCATTGTTCATTTCTTTCAGACTGGAATTATCTTTAACATAAGAATCCTTGAATAGTTCCTGGTCAGCATTCAAAAACTCCTCCTGCAAAGCAGCTTCTGAAATCACACCAGTCATGTCCAATTTATATTCAGTCTTGTAATGTTGCAATTGCCTTTGAATAGCTAGAATTTCAGCATCCTTCTGTTTCAAAGTTCTCCGAAGTTCCTCCTTTTCTTCTAAAAACAGATTTTCAAATCTTTGTCTGTCTGCATCAAACTGAAACTGTAGATCTTGTTTAAGAACCCCTAACCTCTGTTCTATTTTTTTCTCCCATTCTTCATCACTTATTTTACATGGAGTAGGTTCTTCTTGGTGCCTCATCATCCTAGCCATCTCAGTCTGTTGAGCAAACTGTACAGACATCTGTACGATTACCTGTAACAGGATAGGTAAAAAAAAGTATTAAAAAATCAATTTAAAAGTACACACAAAATTTAAATCATTTCAAAGGTTACATTATTTCACAGCAATCATTTTAATGCTACATTAACAATAAAAGTCTAAAGCAGCACTGCGTCAGCTAGCGGTGATTATTATTTTAGATTGTAACTATGGTTGTCCTGAGGGAGTTATGAGGCAAGGGAAAAGTATACTATAGATAGATGGTAGCGGGAACAAATATCTCACTTTAAAATCAACCCCTCTAACTCATGACACATTACCAGTTTTAATAAATCTCTTGTTATGCTATAATCTTGCTAAACTTTAGTATTGAACAAGACTATCATACCTTAGCTATTTCTTCCTGCAGACGTTCTTCATATTGCTTCTCTAGAAGATATATAACTTGACTAGTTTTACTTTTTTGCTCTTCAGTGTCTTGCAATACAGCTGTTTGAAGAACTTCATTCAAAACCCTTGAAGTAGGCTCCCCCCCAGCAAACTTAGTTGGCTCCATTCCAAATATTTCCTCCACCTGACCATATTGTGTTTTTATAGCAAATTCCAGGTGTTCCAGTGTTTGATCGTGTTGCTCTTTCAAATCTGAAACCTCCTCTTCATATTTGGCATGTACAGCCTTTCCCAAACTTTGAAACTGTTGTGAAGAACCAAGCTGTTTCATGTGCCATTGCTGTTGCTGAGTGCGATCCACCTTTGCCTCAACCTATAAGAAAAAATGCCATTACATAAGCTGCATAACTTTTTCGTCAGTTCTCCAAGTAAAACATTTAATGCTCATGGTGCTTTTTAAGCTGATATTTAGTAGGGTCAAGTCAAAGCTCTAAGTATCAATTTAAATTGGTTCAATTTCCAACCTGACAGACTGATGAATTAATATTGGGATATTAGAAGCAGCACAACATTATAATCACAAAATAAATAGTCCAACAGAAAAATGTCAATGCCTCTAACAACCAATCTCAAAACTGGTTATTTTTCCTAAGCATTTGGTTAACCACTTAGCAAAACTTTTATAAGACAGGTAAACCAATGTACAAGCCACAAACAAGTTTAATTTACACTTAAAAACACTTATTAAAATTACAAAGCAAAATAGACAAAATTGCTAATGCACATTTTCAGTAGCCACAGGAATTCAATAGCCAAGGCTGATGCTGCTTTTAACAGAAAGCAAAAATTAAATTGCAGCTTCTTTTATATCTTCTGTGCTCCAGATTTGGGCTGGCAAGTGGCAGGTATCATTTGTGCCACATAATGACCATCTTTAACATGAAAGCCCAGACATTCCCCCTTCAGTTGCACTATCGCTAAGTCCCCACTAACATCATTTTGGGAAGTCACCATTTAACAGGAGGTTAACTGAATCAACAACATCAGTATGGTGGTTACAAGAGCAGGACAAAGACGGTGAACAGGTCACTGATCTCCTGGCCTCCTTAAACACTTTCCACCATTTAAAATGCTTAAGTCAGAGGTTTGATGGATTACTCATATCTGACCTGGATGGATGGGTGCAGTTATAACAAAATTCAAGAAGTTGAACATCATCCAGCGTAATTCAATTGATCTTGCCACTGGCCTCAGTACCCACAACCTCCCCACTGGCTTATGCGTGATCCATAGGATGCAATGCAGATTGCTTCAATAGTACCTCCTCCTCACAACTTCTACCACCACTTCCAAATCTCACACTGTCCTGACTTAGGATATATATTGCTGTTGAGTCAATATCCTGAATTTCAATACTTAACACCACTGTGGAAGTCTTCCTCTAGGCAGTCCCTTTGGATCGAGGTTGATTCGCTTCCACTCTGGTTCCATGGGTTTGGAAGTGGCTGATAAGTCCAATGTACCATCTCAAAACTCTGCCACGTGGGGCAGGTGGTGCTTAAAGGGTTGGGTAAACAGGTTATTTGGCCGATCGTCTGCTCCCTCTGATGCCTCAGCCTAACCTCTGCATTTTCCCAATGATGTCTCTTGTAGTGCCATTTTAGATTGTTAGAAGCCAGGGTCTTCCATGAGTTGACAGATATCTTTGACCTCTTCAGGGATGCTTTGAGGACATCCCTAAAACATTTACACAGTTCTCCTGGGAGTCTCTCACTGTGACCAAGCTGTGAGTAGAGCAGTTGCTTCAGGAGTCTGGTGTCAGGTGTACAACTGACATGTCCTGTCCAGTGGAGCTGGTTTTCAGTGATTACTGCCTCGATGCAAGGCAAGTTGGTTTGAGAGAAGGCACTGCTGTTTGACTGCCTTTTTTGCCACCAGATTTAAGGGTGTTGCGAAGGCATTGCTGGTGGCATTCTCCAGCACTTTGAGGTGCCTGCTGTAGGTTGTCAAAGTCTCCAAAATATATAGGAGTGTGGGGATCAATGTTGCTCTGTAAACCGTGACCATAGCCTTCGGTTTGAGATTCTGGTCCTCAAATACTCTTTTTCTCAGCAAACCAAAAGCTGAGCTGGCACGTTGGAGGTGATGATAAATTTTGTTGTCTATCTCTTCTCCATTTCCATGCTGCAATACTGCACCTCACCTCCAGCAAATTACCTATAGGCGTGGAGATAATCTACAGAACAGATGGGAAATTGTTCAACCTATGCTGTCCTCAATCTAAAACCAAATTCACTCCAACATCAGTCATAGAGGTTCAGTATGCAGATGATGTTTGTGTACACAATCACTCAGAAACTGAGCTCCAGGTCATTATTGACTCCTCCTCCAAAGCTTGAGAGAAAATGGGCCTTTCAATTAACACCCGGAAAACTATGATCCTCTTCCAACCAGCTCCCATAGGAAAACACCTCCCCCCGTTGATTAAGATCAATGGCAAGAACCTGTAAAACGTGCACCATTTTCCACATCTTGGTAGACTCATTTCAATGAAGGCAGACCTAGGGGACAATTGTGGAAGTACTACCATGAGGAAAAGATTCAAGAAAAAGGCACAATAAATCTATTGAGAGCAACTAGAACTGGGCAATGAATGGGATCCTGTCAAAGTTGGTCACATTCCAAAATCAAATAAAATAACATGGGTGAACTGATCATGACTATCACTGCTATTTATGCAGAACAGTTGCTGTGTTTACATACAAATATTCACCTCAAAAGTAATTTAATCTGTGGAGCATTTTGAGACATTTAAGCGCAACAAAATGCTCCACATATTTTGAAATATTATTTTATTGAGCGTGATGGAAGACCACGCAATAGACATTCCGTATTAAGTATGCACTTACTATCACATAACTGAAATCATTCACCACAATAGTGGCCACTTCAAACTGCCTAAAGTGCATACTTATTGGAAGTTGGTCTGCATCAGATGGCGTTGACATGGAAAAACTGCCGAACTGATTCTGCAAAGTTATAAGTAGTAGTTTTTTGCACAGAATTTACATGTGTGTTTATTCTTCTACTTGTATGCTTAAAAACAGATTTTTGCTTAGATCTCCAAAAAATATGGACTTTACTTGGAAGACTTCACTATAACGTGGGAACAAGAACTAGACTAGGTAAAGTTTGAACTTGCCAACACTAGGCTTCAAGATTCTCTAAACTTACCCGAAGGAGCACTGTGGTGTTTCAGTATGGACTTTGTACTTTAAAAAGCTCTTCAATGGGATTCTATTTAATAAACAGCACTGTGTTTTCACTTCCAGGACTTTAGCATTGTCAGTTTGGGCTGGAACCACACTGACGTATTCTCTGGTTATAGACTATATGGGTCTTATGTAAAAGTATATCCATGCCCAGTAGGAAATAAATGACAGAACAGATATAATGCCACACCAGCTCGCAATCTCACACTGAAGCCATAGTATGGCTGGTATGGAAAATAAATATTGGCATACTGTTGAAGTATAACGAGGTCTTCCAAAGATGAGGCACATTGTGCAGATAAAGTAAAGGAAGCTCAACTTTGCATCTTAAGCATCTACGCAATCAGATCTAAGTTATACTTTTGATGCTGTTACCATTTGCTGAAAATGGAAGAAAGTTTCCTATCCTGTCACCTCAACAAGCACTTCCCTCAGCAAGGTTAGGAACAGAGTGACCAGGTGTGCCTAATGATGCAAGAGAAAGCCTATGGGATCTTAGTACAGTGTTTGAACTTTCTTCCTTCCCCAGATAAAGAAGAAATCTGAAGAGGAAGCTAACTTTAAAGAAAATAAAAAGTTTAGTATAATAAACTGAGCAACATGTGTGGCGATATCTGGGAATTCAGGGATGGAAGGGCAGCATATGAAGAATGGGGAAACCATGAAAGACCAGAATGATCATACATTTTATACAGGACAGCAGTAATGTACTGTTAGCCAAACATCAAAAATGTCTTAAAAGACATCAGTCCCACAATTGCATATTGGCAACCTGGTTTTAGACAAAAAAGCAAAATTAAGAGGGCAGAAATTTATATTTATGCTACGTGAAAGTGGGAACAGTCAGGAGTGCACAAGAACATAAGGATTAGGATCAGAGTAAGCCATTCGACCCCTCCGGCCTGCTCCACCATTCGATAAGATCATGGCTGATCTGATTGTGGGCTCAAGCCCACTTTTCTGTCTTCCCCCCATAAACCCTTGATTCCCTTGCTGATCAAAAACCTATCTAACTCAGTCTTGAATGCATTCAAATATCTAGCCTCCATTGCTCTCAGGGGAACTGCATTCCACAGACTAATGACCCTTAGAAGAAAAAAAATCTCTATCTCAGTCTTAAATGGGAGACTTCTAATTTGTAAACTGTTCCCCCTAGTTAAAGACTCTGCCATAAGCAGAAACATCCTCCAGTATCTACCCTGTTAAATTCCCTCAGGATCATATAGGTTTCAAAAAGATCACCTCTCTTTCCTACCTCTCTTTCCTCTAAACTCCAATGAATATAGACCCAACCTGTTCAACCTTTCCTCATAAGATAACCCTTTATCCCAGGAATCAGTGAGTGAACCTTCTCTGAACTGCTTCTAATGCAATTATATCCTTTCATAAAAAGGAGACCAAAACTGTACATGGTACTCCAGATGTGGTCTAAGGCCTTGTACAACTGGAGCAACATTTCCCTACTTATATACTTGATTGACTTTGCAATAAATGCCAACATTCCATTTGCCTTCCTAGTTGCTTGCTGCATCCACATACAAACCTTTTGTAATTATTGTACCAGGACACCCAGGTCCCTTTGTACCAGAGAGTTCTGCTCTATTATTTTTTTTATTCATTCACAGGGTGTGGGCTTCGCTGGCTGAGCCAGCATTTATTGTCCATCCCTACTTGCCCTTGAGAAGGTGGTGGTGAGCTGCCTTCTTGAACCGCTGCAGTCCATGTGGTGTAGGTACACCCACAGTGCTGTTAGGAAGGGAGTTCCAGGGTTTCGACCTAGTGACAGTGAAGGAACGGCAATATAGTTCCAAGTCAGGATGGTGAGTGACTTGGAGGGGAACTTCCAGGTAGTGGCGTTCCCACCTATCTGCTGCCCTTGTCCTTCTAGATGGTAGTGGTCGTGGGTTCAGAACTAAAGAACTAAAAGTTCTTTAAGGTTGAAAGGTTGACAAATCCCCCAGACCTGATGGCCTGCATCCTAGAGTCATAAGAGAAGTGTCTGTAGAGGTGGAGGATGCATTGGTTTAGACATTCCAAAATTCCCTAGATTCTGGAAAGGTCCCAGCAGATTGGAAAACTGCTAATGCAACATGCCTATTCAAGAAAGGAGGGAGACAGAAAGCAGAAATTACAAATTTGTTAGCCTAACATCGGTCACAGGGAAATGCCCCAGGAAACTAAAGCCCTCCCTCCTGCACCATCTCTCCAGCCACACATTCATCTGCTCTATCCTTCTGTTATCATATTCACTACTGTGTGACACTGGGAGTAATCCGGGGATTACTACCTTTGAAGTCCTGCTTTTTTAGTCCTGTGTACTATACCAAACACTCCTGCTTTTCAATTTCCTACCTTGCTCCCTAAAGTCTGCTTGCAGGACCTAATTTCTTTCTTCCTATGTCATTGGTCCCAACATGAACCACAACCTCTGGCTGTTCGCCCTTCCCCTTCAGAATGCCCTGCAGCCGTTCCATGACATCCTTGACCCTGAGGCAACATACCATCCTGGAGTCACGTCTATGGCCGCAGAAGCACCTGTCTGCTCCCCTCACTCACGAATCCCCTACCACTATTGCCGCCCCCCCCCTGCCCCGGAAGCTGCACCACCTACAACGCCATGGCCTTGGTTCTGGTTGGCCTGCACAGAGGAACCATTGCTCTCAGCGTTTTCCAAGGCTGAAAAATGGTTTGCGAGCGAAATGCACTTGGGGGATTCCCTCACTACCTGCCTGGTCCCCTTCTTCTGTCTGGCGGTCACCCATTCCCTCTCTGCTTGCACTTCCTTAAGCTGCAGGGTGACCATGTCCTGGAACATGCCATCCATGACTACAATAGTTCAAGACGGTGGCTCACCATCAACCTTCTTGAGGACAATTAGGGATGGGCAATAAATGCTGGCCTTGCTAACGACTACCTCATCCTGTAAATGAATAAATTTAAAGAAAAATGCCCGATTAGTTAGTTCCTCCAAACAAAATCTCTGACACCAGAATACCACACAACATACAACGTTAATGGTTTCATTTCTTAATTCAAATGTACTCAAATTTTGCTGTATTTACCTTAAATGCCCCTACCTTTTGCTGCTCTCGATCAATACCACAACTTTCAGCCACTTGCTCATCAGCGACATTTATTTCTGACCTAAAGGAGGGGATGGAGAAAACAAAGAGCAAAAAAATCAGTCTGAATTCAACCAAGCCATTTGGCTACAGTCAATGTAGAAGTCTTTGTTACCAGTTTCTTTTCTTTACCACGGTCTTTAAAATTCAGCTTTTTGCCATTCCCACCATTATCTCTTTTTAGTGTTCTATTTCATTGTGTGAGAGATTGCATCGCCATCAAGTGTCTTGGGATGTTTAGCTACATTAAAGGTGTTATATAAATAAGTTTCGTTATTGTTTAGCTAAATTTATTCAGCAGTGGCAGTGTTTATTAATATTCAAAAGGTGGAGGCACAAGCCTATGTACGTGTACAGTTTATTAAGAGTACTTAACTGTTTGTCTTTATTATCTTCCACCCCTTGGAAAACTAACAGGGCTAGCTTCAAGTCCATTATGACTCTTTGGAGTCATATTGGCTCAAAACTTTAACTCTGTTTCTCTCTCCACCGATCTTGCCAGACCTGCTGAGTTTTTTCAGCACTTGCTATTGTTTCAGATCTCCAGCATCTGCAGTATTTTGCTTTTATTTTGGTAGAAGATAATAACTTGAAGCAAAACATCCCAATTAAAAGTGTGTATGAATTATACATCGAGGCAATGAACTTCAAATACAAACCTGCAACTCATGAGAACATTTTGGTAATCAAAATGTATTGAATATATCAAGTTTCTTTTATTCGTTTGCGAGATATGGGCATCATTTGCAAAGCCAGCATTTATTGCCCATCTCTATACAACTGAATGGCAGAGGACAGTTGAGAGTCTATCATATTGGTGTAGGTCTGGAATCAAATATCGATCAGACCAGATAAGGTAGCAGATCTCTTTCCCCAAAAGGCATTAATGAGCCAAAAGGGCTTTTACAGCAAACTGTTAGTTTTATGGCCACCATTATTGATACAAGCATTATATTCCAGGTTTATTTAATTAACTGAATTTAAATTCCCGAGCTACTATGGTGGAATTTGAACTCCTGTCTCTGGGTCATTAGCCTAGGCCTCTGCATTACTAATCCACTACCCTAATCCACTACCATAACCACTATGCCACCATGCCCTATCCAATGGATTACCACTGCCAGGAGCCTTTATCAATCATTTACTAAGTAACCTGCCTGAGATGAGTAATTGCAATTGAAATTTTGAAAAGGATGCTCATTCACCCCTCACTACTAAGACAAAGGTCCTAAAATAATCGACTTGCAGGTACATTATCGACATTAGGAATGTCTATCCTCATCAGATATATCGCACAAACTTACAAATGGACCAAACACCATAACTTTTGGAACTGAAAAGTATCATGTCTACTTCAAACTACTCTTGAAAAGCAAAGCATATCAAAAATTTGAGCAACAATTTAAGCAAGCTGTTTCACACTGCTACTACACAGTGGCTATGTAAGTAGCATTTTCCATTATCAGTCCAAAAGACATTCTGCCTTTCACACAATTGAGCAACGTTATCTATGAATTTCAGTGCCGGTGTGATGCCAGGTACATCGGCTGTACGTCCCAGCAATTGGCTGGTCAAATCAAACAGCATGTTCCTTCAGTTGCTTGTAATAGGCACAGCATAGGCCATAGTCAACCAGCCTGTACTTGCAAAACCCAAAGCAAAGCATCTACTGTTGGATGCAATTCCACAATTAGGTAGCACTTGCTGAACAATCCTAAGTGTGCTAACAGCTACACCAACAACCAATTTAAGTTAATCAGTCGAGTAAATGACTCATTTACACATGCTAGAAGCAACAGAGGAACCTGTTCCCTGCAAAAAAAAAAGCTTTGCCCATTTTTTTCAATTACCGCAGAGCTTGGGGAGCCCATTGTTCCTCTCTGCTTTCTTCACGGCAACACCTTGGCCAATTGCAGCTGACTTGCCAACCAATCAGCACCCTTTTGTCCTATCGTATAAATTGCGATCATTTGAAATTTGTTTTTCTTTCATTTGTAGGTCAGTGAATAGGTCAAGGGTGACAGGTCAACGAGATTTAATGCAAGTTAGGACATTGGGCAACAAAGCTTTGGATCATCTCAAGCTTAAAAAGGGCAAAATGAGGAAGACCGGCAAGAAATGCATGTGAATAGTCAGGTCTTGGAGGGCTCCATCTTTTGTAGTAACATAGTAAACATAACACCACTTGTTTAGAGGCTTTTTACCATGTCATAAAGCTCCATCTAATTGATTAAGTTACATCTGCTTACATTGTGGAATCATAAATCATAGAATAGTTTTAGTGCAGAAGGAGGCAAGTTGGTCTGTCGTGTTCGTGCCAGCTCTTTGCAAGAGCAACTCACAACTCATCTTCAGGTGCTTATCTAGTTTCCTTTTCAAAGACCTGATTTATATGCCTCCATCAAGCACTCAGGTAAGCACATTCCAGATCCTAAACACTCGCTGCATAAAAAAAATTTCCCTTAGGTACCAGTTACCTTAAAATCTGTTCTTTTTTTATGACAGCATCACAGTATCTTTATAGTGCAGAAGGAGGTCATTCGGTTCATTGAGTCTGCATTGGCAGACTCCGATTCATTCATTGGATGTGGGCATCGCTGGCTAGGCCAGCATTTATTCCCCATTCCTAATTTCCCTCGAGAAGGAGATGGTGAGTTGCCTTCTTGATCCGCTGCATCACGTTCTCGATCCTTCTGCCAATAGGAACAGTTTCACTCTATCTAGATCATTCATGATCTTGAACACTTGTACCAAATCTCCTCTCAACTCTCTCTAAGGCGAACACTCCAGTCTCTCCAATTTATTCATGTAACTGAAGTTCCTCATCCCTGGAACAATTCTTGTAAACTTTTTTTTTGCATCCTCCCAAAAGCTTTCACATCCTTCCAAAAATGAGTTGCCCAGAACTGGACATAATGCTCCAGTCAGAGCAGAACCAGGTTTTATAAAGGTTCATCATAACTTCCCTGCTTTTGTATTCCATGCCTTAACTTATAAAGCCAAGGATCCCACCTGTCTTTTTAACTACTTTCTCAGCCTGCCCTGCCATCTTCAACGATTTATGCACGTAGATCCCTCTGTTCTAGCACCCACTTTAGAGTTATACTTATTGCTAATCTTTATTCTTTCTACCAAAATATGCCACACCACACTTCCATGAGCTCCAACTTTATTTGCAAGACTATTATGTGGCACTTTATCAAACAAGGCTCCTTCGATAGCACCTTCCAAACCTATGGCCTCTACTACCTAAAAGGACAAGAGCAGCAGGTGCATGGAAACACTACCATCTGCAAGTTTCCCTCCAAATCACACGCCATCCTGACTTGGAACTATATTGCCATTCTTTCACTGCTGCTGGGCCAACAATCTGGAAACTCCCTTCCTAACATCATTGTAGGTGTGCTTGCATCACATGGACTGCAACAGTTTAAGAAAGTAGCTCACCATCACCTTCTCAAGGGGAATCAAAGATGAACAATAAATGTTGGCCTTGCCAGCTACGCTCACATCCCAAGAACGAATCAAAAATAAACACATCAACTGCATTACTCTGATTAACTATTGCTGATACTTCATTAAAAATACTCCATTAAGTTAGTTAAACACGACCTACTTTCAAAATCCTGGAACTCCCTCCCTAACAGCACTGTGGGTGTACCTAAGCCTCATGGACTGCTGTCGTTCAAGGCGGTAGCTCACTACCACCTTTTCGAGGGCAATTAGGGATAGGCAATAAATGCTAGCCTAGCCAGTGACACCCGCATCCCATGAAAGAATAAAAAGAAATCCATGCTGGCTTTCCCTAATTAATCCACACTTGTCCAAATGACTGTTAATTTTACCCTGGATTACCATCTCTAAAAGTCTGTGCACCACTGAGGTTAAACTGATTGACCTGTAGCTGCTGGGTTTATCCTTGCAAATTTATTTGAACCAGGTTGTAACATTTGCAATTTTTCATTCCTCTGGTGCCACCCCTGAACCTAAGGAGGAATGACAATTACAGTCAGTACCTGCACAATTTCCACCTTGACCTCCTTCAGCATTCTTGGCTGAAACCCAACCAATCCTGGCAACTTTTCATATTTAAGTACAGCAAGTCTTTCTAATACCTCATCTTTGTCAATTTTTAGCCCATCCAGCATTACAAATGCCTCCACTTCCACAAAAGTTTTGAGCGGAATCTTCTTCCTTAGTACAAACAGATACAAGTACCAATTTAACACCTCAGCCATGTCTCCTGCCTCCATGGGCCCTAATCCCTACTCTTTTACTATCAATATGCTTATAAACTTTTGGTTTCTTCTCATACTCTCTCTTTGCCTTTCATATTTCCTTTTACATTTCCCCTCCATATTCAACCTGGTACTTGCTTGTATTATTGTCACTACAGTGGTTATATTAGCTAGCAACAAGCTAATTAAAGTAACAAATGAGATAATCATTTTACAGCAGGAACGTTGATCACTTAGTCCATGAACACGTGTTCCTAAATAGTCTGAGCCTTACCATCTAACTCAAGCTGTGAATAAAATTGATTCATACCTGCACTGTGGAAATAAGCTAGTTACTTTCTGCAGCTTTTCCTTCAGAGAAATGACCTCTGCAGTGTATTTCTCCTCCATTTCTTTGAACTGTTTTTCATGAGAAGACGTCAGACCTTTTATTTCTTCTACATGTTGGTTCTCTAACTCGGCCTTTTGTTGGCAAAACTCCAGCTTTATCTTTTCAATCTCTTCAAGTCGAGCTGACCGGACTCTTAACTGCTCCTTAAGATCTAAACAACAAAAACTAAAGTGTCATATTCTATTCCCTCATATAGTTAATAAAACAAGTTTTTAAGTTACTTTATTCCCCAAGTACACTTCATTACTCTACACATACAAATTGCAGTTTTCACTACTAGTGTGATGAAAAATGTTTTAAATTGCTAAATAAAGCTATATGGTTTACCATTAAGGTCTTGAGAACTAGCACGTGAGCTTTCTATCTGCATTCGCAAACTAGCATTTTCTTCTTGACTTTGTAACTGCAAATTTATGTACGCAGCCTGGAGGTCTTCAATCTGCAATTACAATCAAGAGTAAGTAATGAAACAAGGTTTTCCATTTACAACACATATATCTCTTCTAGGCTAGAACACTGAAGTGGCGTGACATCAGAGTAGCTTTAATAACAATAATTTTAGTTTCCAAATGATTATATTCTCTCAATCCTTTCATATTTTCTAATTTAGATGGTGCCTTTCACAACTTCAGGTAATCCAAAAGTGCTTTACAACAAATTAAGTACTTTGGCGTGCAGTCACTGTGGCACTGTAGTAAACACAGCAAACAAGGACCCAGAAACAGCAACAAAATGTGATATCAAGCAACTGCCAAAGGCAAGGGATACAGCTAAAGTTATGGGCCCAGCAATATCCTGGCTGTAGCACTGAGTACACAGGCTCTGGATGCAGTGGCGTAGTGGTATTGTCACTGGACTAGTAATCCAGAGACCCAGGGTAATGCTCTAGGGGCCCAATTTTGAATCCCACCATGGCAGATAGTGGAATTTGAATTCAATAAAAAATCTGGAATTAAAAGTCTAATGGTGTCATCAATTGTCGTAAAAACGCATCTGGTTCACTAATGTCCTTTATGGGAGGAAATCTGCCATGTTTACCTGACCTGGCCTACATGTGACTCCAGACCCACAGCAATGTGGCTGACTCTTAAATGCCCTCTGAACAAGGGCAATTAAGGATGGGCAGTAAGTGCTGGCAGCAATGCTCTCATCCCATGAACAAATAAAAAAAAACAAATCTGTGCCCCTAGCCAAGCTGTTCCAGTACAGCCAAAGCACAACACTAGAATTTACATAACAATGTGGAAAATTGCCCAGTTATGTTATGTACAAAAAGCAGGGCAAATCTAAACTGGCCAATTACCACCCATCAGTCTCGTCTCTCAACTATCAAAGTGACGGTTACATTTGCTGACAATTTCATTTTGCTCACCAATAACCTGCTCACGGATGCTCAGTTTGGGTTTCACCAAGGCCATTTGGCTCCAGGTATCATTATAACTTTGGGCAAATATGGACAAAAGAGCTGTGAATTCCAGAGATGAAGCAAGAGTGATTGCCCTTGACACCAAGGTAGCATTTGACGGCATCAACAGCCTTAAAACAATTGAAGTCAATGGGAATCATGGAAACTCTCCACTGGTTGGAGTAACCTAGAACAAAAAAAGATGATTGTGGTTGTGGGAGGCCAATCATTTCAGCCCAGGGCATTGCTACAGGTTTTCCTCAGGGTAGGGTCCTAGGCCCAACCATGTTCAGCTGCTTCATCAAAGGCCTTCCCTTCAACATAGGGTCAGGCGTAGGGATGTTCGCTGATGATTGGACAGTGTTCAGCAACTCCTCAGAAGACAAACCTGGACAACATTCAGGCTTTGGCTGACAAATGACGAATAACATTCACACAAGCAAGTGCCAGGCAATAACCGTCCCCAACAAGAGAAAACTTAACGTTCTCCTTAACGTTCAATGGCTTTACCATTGCTGAATCCCCACCAGTCATAAATATTGTGGCTGAAGAGCAGGTTAGAGGCTGGGGATTCTGCAGGGAGTAACACATTTGCCGACTCCCCAGAGTTTGTCCACCGTCTACATGGCACAAGACAGGAGTGCAATGAGATACACTCCACTTGCCTGGATGAGTTCAGCTCCAAAAACCCTCAAGAAGTTCAACACCATCAAGAGGAAAGTGACACCTTAAAATATTCACTCCCTCCACCACCTGTGCACAGTGGCAGCAGTGTGTACCATCTACAAGATGCACTTAAGCAGCTCATCCAGACTCCTTTGACGGCAACCTCAAAACCTGCGACCTCTAACCACCTAGAAGAACAAGGGCAGCAGATGCATGGCAACTTCACCACCTGCTAGTCCCTCCCAAACCCTTTCTTCCCCCTTCCACCCTCCCACCTCCCAAACCAATCCACACACCATTCTGACTAGAAGTATATTGCTATTCCTTCACTCAAGGGGTCAATATCCAGGAGCTCCCTTCCTAACAGCACTGTGGGTTACCCACACCACATGGACTGCAAAGGCTCAAGGCGGCAGCTCACCACCACCTTCTCAGGGCTATTAGGGATGAGCAATAAATGCTGCCCATTGCTAATTGCCCTTGAGGAGGTGGTGGTGAGCAGCCTTCTTGAACTGCTGCAGTCCATGTGGTGTAGGTACACCCACAGTGCTGTTAGGGAGAGAGAGCCAGGATTTTGACCCAGCGACAATGAAGGATGATGATATATTTCCAAGTCAGGATGGTGTGTGGCTTGGGGGGGAACTTCTAGGTAGTGGCGCTCCCATGTGTCTGCTGCCCCTGTTCTTCTAGATGGCAGCAATCGTGGGTTTGGAAGGTGCTGTCTAAGGAACCTAGCCTGGATTAGTAATCCAGAGACCCAGGGTAATGTTCTGGGGACCTGGGTTCGAATCCTACTGCAGCAGATGGTGGAATCTGAATTCAATGAAAATTTGGAATTAAAAGTCTAATGATGACCATGAAACCAATGTCATAAAAACCCATTTGGTTCATTAATGTCCTTTAGGGAAGGAAATATGCCGTCCTTACCTAGTCTGGTCTACATGTGACTCCAGATCCACAGCAATGTGGTTGACTCTTAAATGCCCTCTGATTAAATGCCCTCTGAAATGACCTAGCAAGCCACTCAATTATATTAAACCGCTAGAAACACAAGGAAGAATGAAACCAGATGGACTACGTGGCATTGACCGAGGCATCAGAAACAATGGCAAACTCAGCCATGTCGACCCTGCAAAGTCCTTACTAACATCTGGGGGCTTGTGCCAAAATTGGGAGAGCTGTCCCACAGACTAGTTAAGCAACAGCCTGACATAGTCATACTCACAATCATATCCTACAGACAATGTCCCAGGTGCTACCATCACCATCCCTGGATATGTCCTGACCCACCAGCAGCACAGACCCAGCAGAGGTGGCAGTACAGTGGTATACAGTCAAGAGGGAGTTGCCCTGGGAGTTCTCAACATCAACTCTGGAATCCATGAGGTCCCACGGCATCAGGTCAAACATGAGCAAGGAAACTTCCTGCTGATTAACATGTATCGCACCCCCCACGCACTCAGCCGATGAATCAGTACTTTTTCATGTTGGACACCACTTGGAAGAAGCACTGAGGGTAGCAAGGGCACAGAATGTACCACCTTCTTGGGAAAGGGAACTTCAACGTGCATCACCAAGAGTGGCTCGGTAGCACCACTAAAAGTTGAGTTCGTCGAGGCCTAAAGGACATAACTGCTAGACTGGGTCTGCGGCAGGTGGTGAGGGAACCAAGAGGGAAAAATATAACTGACCTCACCCTCACCAACCTGCCTGCTGCAGGTGATGCAGTCTATGAGAGTATCAGTAGGAGTGACTACCATACAGTCCTCGCAGATGCGAAGCCCTGTCTTCACTATGAGGACACCCTCCATCGTGTTGTGTGGCACTACCACCATGCTAAATGGGATAGATTTCGAACAGATCTAGTAACTCAAGGCTGGGCAACCATGAGGCACTGTAGGCCATCAGCAGCAGCAGGATTGTACTCGACCACAATCTGTAACCTCATGGCCCGGCATATCCCCCAAGCCTAGGGATCAAAAACAAAAAAAAAAATACCTGGAAAAACTCAGCAGGTCTGGCAGCATCTGCGGAGAGGAGCACAGTTAACGTTTTGAGTCCGAATATCCCTTCAACAGAACTGTTGAAGGGTCATTGGGACTCGAAACGTTAACTGTGCTCCTCTCACAGATGCTGCCAGACCTGCTGAGTTTTTCCAGGTATTTTTGTTTTTGTTTTGGATTTCCAGCATCTGCAGTTTTTTGCTTTTAAGCCTAGGGATCAACCCTGGTTCAATGAAGAGTGCAGGAACAGCATCAGGCATGCCTAAAAATGAAGTGTCAGCCTGGTGAAGCTACAACACAGGGCTACTGGCAGCCAAACAGCAAAAACAGCAAGAGATAGACAGAGCTAAGTGATTCCACTACCAATGAATCAGATCTAAACTCTCCAGTCCTGCCACATCCAGTTGGGAATGGTGGTAGACAATTATACCACTCACTAGAGGAGTTGGCTCCACAAATATTCCCATTCTCAATGATGGGAGAGCCCAGCATATTAGTGCAAAAGATAAGGCTGAAGCAATTGCAACAGTTTGGAAGACTTGTGTGCCAGAGTTTGCCACGCCCCTTCCAAGCTGTTCCAGTACAGGGCATCTACCCGGCTATGTGGAAAATTGCCCAGGTACGTCCTGTACACAAAAAACGGGACAGGTCCAACCAGTCAATTACTGTTCTATCAATCTATTCTCGATCATTAGTAAAGTAATGGAAGGGGTCATCAACAGAACTATCAAGCAGCACTTGCTTTGCAATAACCTGCTCAGTGACGCTCAGTTTGGGTTCCACCAGGGTCACTCAGCTCCTGACTTCATTACAGCCTTGGTTCAAACATGGACAAAAGAGCTGAACTCCAGGATGAGGAGAAAATGATTGCCCTTGACATCAAGGCAGCATTTAACAGAGTGACAACAAGGAGC
Source organism: Cetorhinus maximus (assembly GCF_964194155.1). Lineage (NCBI taxonomy): Eukaryota > Metazoa > Chordata > Chondrichthyes > Lamniformes > Cetorhinidae > Cetorhinus > Cetorhinus maximus. Next base: position 64,963,887 of record NC_135881.1, on the reverse strand, counting down.
CCTAGCAAAACTGGAGTCAGTGGGAATCAGGGGGAAAACTCTCCAGTGGTTGGAGTCATGCCTAGCACAAAGGAAGATGGTTGTGGTTATTGGAAGTCAATCATCTCAGTTCCAGGGCATCACTGCAGGTTTTCCTGAAGGTAGTGCCCTAGGCACAACCATCTTCAGCTACTTCATCAATGACCTTCCTTCCATCATAAGGTCAGAAGTGGGGACGTTCGTTGATGATTGTACAATGTTCAGTACCATTACAACTCCTCAGATAGTGAAACAGTGCATGTCCAAATGCAGCAAGACCTGGACAATATCCAGGTTTGGGCTGATAAGTGGCAAGTAACATTCGTGCCACACAAGTGCCAGACAATGACCACCTCCAACAAGAGATAATCTAACCATCACTTCTTGACATTCAATGGCATTACCATTGCTGAATCCCCCACTATCAACATCCTGGGGGGGGGTTACCATTGACCAGACACTGAACTGGGCCAACCATATAAACACTGTAGCTACAAGAGCAGGTCAGATGCCGGGAATCCTACAGCGAGTACTCCCCTCCAGAATCCCCAAAAACTTTCCACATCTACATGGCACAAGTCAGGAGTGTGATGAAATACTCTCCACTTGCCTGGATGATGAGTGCAGGTCCAACAACACTCATGAAGGTTGACACTATCCAGGACAAAGCAGCCTACTTGATTGGCACCCCATCCACAAACATTCACTCCCTCCACCACTGCTGCACAGTGGCAGCAGTGTGTACCATCTACAAGGTACACTACAGGAAGACACCAGGCTCCTTAGACAGCACCTTCCAAACCCATGACCACTACAACCTAGAAGGACAAAGGCAACAGCTGCATGTGAATACCACCACCTGGAAGTTCTCCTCCAAGCAACTCACCATCCTGACTTAGAAATATATCACTGTTCCTTCACTGTAGCTGGATCAAAATCCTGGAACTCCCTCCCTAACAGCACTGTGGATGTGCCACATGGACTGCAGTGGTTCAAGAAGGTAGCTCACTACCACCTTCTCAAGGACAATTAGGGATGGGCAATAAATGCTAGCCTAGCCAGCAACGCTCACATCCCATGAATGAATTAAAAAAAAACTCATACTGACCTGAAAGAAAGCCAGCCACTGATTTAGGGGACTCTAGAACACCTATTTCCTCTATGCCAACATCAGTTTCAATCACGCTTTAGCTCTGAAGAAGTGTCATATGGACTCGAAACGTTAACTCTGTTTTTCTCTCCACAAATGCTGTTCGACCTGCTGAGTTTTCCCAGCATTTTCTGTTTTTGTTTCAGATTTCCAGCATCTGCAGTATTTTGCTTTTATATCAGTTTCAATCACGCTAGCAACTGGGAATCTGTAGCATCCAGAAGCCAATCAGATCAAACATTCTCAGACAAGTACAAAGCACGGATTATAAGCTATATAAGATAGAAACTGAAATTGCAAAACTTAATGTTTTATTAAAACAACAGAATTTTTAAATCATGGAATGGAAGGAATGACACCGCACACTTATAAAATTAGTTTCTTTCGGTCAGAGTAGTTGTTTATGAGCAATTATCACGTAGTATGCCATTAAAGAGCCAGTTCAATCAACAAGGCTCAACATTTTCAATGATTTTTACAGGGAGAATAGTCTGAAGTCGAAGTCTATCAAATCTCTGATTCCATATTGATTCATCTGCGAAGAATGCAACAGTGTAACTTGTAGAGGAGCAAAGTATCACTGACAGCAACTTCCAGATTGAACTGCAGGTGTGTGCGTGCTAGATTTTGCTATCAGTTTTACACAGTAAAGACCATGACAGTTTTTCTATCATTACAACAGCAAATCCTGAATCAGTCAATCTGATGTATGTTGGATAAATATTGGCCAAAAAGACTGGGAAAACTTTCGTCTCTTCTTCAAAATAGTACCATGGGATCTTTTACATCCACATGAAATGATAGATAAGGCCTCAGTTTAACATCTCATCTGGAAGACACCATCTCTGACAGTGCAACTTGCCTCAAGGTAACGTTGGAGTGTCAGCCTAGATCTTGCACTCAAACCTCTGCAGTTTCAAGCTTGGTTGACTCAGAACCAAAAATGTTACCAATGAGCCATGGCTAACACTGATTTCCTCTACAAAAAATCTTAATTTACTAGTTTTTCTTCTAATAAGTAGGTACTGCTTTTGGATATATTTAATTACTTTACTTACCTTTTTGAAGTCATTAGTTAATTGTGTTTGCAGATCTCTTAGTTGACCATATTCCTCAAGTAGTTTCCTTTGCAGTACCTGTAGATAAGTTTGCATTGCTACAAACCAAAAGATAAAGATCATTTAATCTAATTTAATATCTCACTAGAGACTGAAAAAAATCTGGGAATCTGCTGTGTTACAAAACTGTGAAGTTCTGTTTAATGTTTAATCAGAAACCATAAAGTTCTAGAAGCATCTCATGATTTCTATTGCAGGGTTCAAATTTTAAAACAACTTTCCACTTATATCAGACTTGTACATAAACCTGCTTCAGTGTTTATTCGTGATAATTCAGGGACTGTTCCACTGCAATTGCTGGAACAAAGAAGCAATTAAAATTGTAGCCAACTCAAATAATTGCCTGAACATAAAAATTCATCATGCATTAAGCCTCAATAGATGATAATTTTTCATGGATTATGATGTTTGCTGTTTCAATAAGTGATAAACTAAACATAATGGCCCAGATTTCATGGTCAGCAGCGAAAAAATGATGCTCACTATTAACTTTGAAGGAACTGCCCACAAAGATCTAGGGACTCTGTTTACCAACATTAGTTAAAATCTGTCATCAAGTCAAGGGGGTCTCGAGGTGCTCATCAGCACCATCTGGATTTCCACATTTTTAGGCGCACATGTCCAGACTCCAGAAGTTACCGTCAGTTTCAGAGAAGTAATGACAGCAAACGCTGACAGTTTCATAGTCATTACTAATGCAAAATCCAGGCCAGCAAATAATTAATGGTTTTCATTTATATTTTTAATAAATTGCCAGATTATACTTTTCTTTCACATATGTAGCAAGAATTAGCAAGAATTCTATGAGCATTTGTAGAAGTGCATGCAGTCAATACCACCTCATTACAGGATATCAAATAAAATGTTAGAAGATAGTTGTCTCCAAAAAATATAGCACAATATATTGAAGCATTGGAATAAGAGTAAGCCATTTGGCCCCTCGAGCCTGCTCTGCCATTCAATGAGATCATGCCTGATTTGTGATCTAACTCCATGCCTTTGCCCCCATATCCCCTAATACAGTGCTTTTCCCAGTATGACCCCATTGGACTTCGTGTGACACCAGAGTGAAAATTTGATGGGTACCAGAGTTGTTGAGGTGGTTCAACTGTTGACCAGGGGGTGGGGTTATTAACATATTTAGACACAGATTATTAATGCAATAGCATCCTGATTATTAATCTTATAGGATCGTGATTATTGACACAATTGGCAAATTAAATGTAATAGGATCCTGATTATTGATGCAATAGGGCTCTAAAAATCAATTATTTTAATTAATAATCAATTTATTAGCATCCATATTATTGATGTGATAATCTCCTGATTATTGAATCAACAGGCAACTGATTATTAGTGCAATAGGAGCTGTGTTATTAGTGTAACAAGATCCTCATTAATGTAATAGAATCCTGATTAATAATGCAATAGGAGGCTGGTTCTTAATGCAATAAGATCCTTATTGTTGATGCAATGGGCACCAGCCCATTAATGTAATGGTATCCTAAATTTTGAAGTCATAGGACTCTGATTATGATGTAATAGGAACCTGATTATTAATATAATAGGACTAGGAGCATTGATCAAATAGAGTCCTCATTATTGACGCAATAGGACTCCAATTATTAATGTAATAAAATCAAGATTATTAATGCATTATGATCCTGATTATTGATGCAAGATGACCCTGGTTATTGAAGAAATAGGCTTTCAGCAAAAATAACCCCGAACACCTATCTTTTTTACAGGCTTTTTCTGTAGCAGCAATTGGGTCTCAAAGGGTAGTCCATTAGAGTATGTTCACCAATAAAAAACCCGAGGATTTGAAGGGACCTCATAGCTGTCAGAAATCAGTCTAAGATCCAAGACAGCCTTGCTGCTTCAGAGTCCACAGGGGGTCGCAACCCACAGTTTGGAAAGCCCTGCATTAATACTTCTTGGTTAACAAAAATTTATCTATTGCAAATTTAAAACTAAAACTTGACCTCACATTAACTGTAGTTTATGGAAGTGTGTTCCAAACGTCTACCACACTTTACATATTGAAATGCTTAATACCTTCACTCCTGAAAGGGCTGGCTCTAATTTTTATGCCAAGATTCCACAACTGGCAAAAATAGTTTATTTCTAACTGCCATTCCCACTTAATGTGTTGAAACTTAGATCAAATCACTCTTTAACCATTGAATACAATCCTAGTTTGTGTAATCTTTCTTTGTAAGTGAACCTTGGAGTCCAGGTAACACATTGACTTATCTACACTGCACTCTCCCAAAATCCTGTTTCAGGCCATCTGCTGCTGAATCCCCTATTCATGCTTTTTATCACTTCAGAGTTGATTATTCCAATGTTCTCCTGGCCAGCCATGAACTTCATCTTATCCAATACGCTGCTGATCGCAGATTATTCCATTCAAAGACATGCCTGTTCATCACATCCGTCCCAAGACGCCAATGCCCCAAATTTAAAATTCTTATCCGTGTGTGTAAATCCCTCTATGACTTGATTCTTCTTTCTGTAATTCCTCCTGTACTTTATATTCCTACTACAACTCTGGCCTCTTGTACATCGTCTCTCTCTCTGCTCTGCCACACAAGGCCCACTCCCTGGAATTAATGCCCTAAACTCCTTTGCCTCTCCACCTCCTATTGTCCTTAAAACCCAGCCCATTCACCAAGCTTTTAGTCATTTCTTATGTTCTCTTTAACTGTGTGCCCATTTTTCTTAAATATGTGAAGCACTTTGACATATCATTCTAAGTTAATGGTTCTAAAAATAAATGCAAATTGCTCTGATAAGATTGCATCACTGCACAGCCTCTTCTGTTGAAGACAAAATTGGTTAATAGCCAGAGAAGGACAATGAGAATGTTGGAGGAGTCAAACCTCAAAGATCACTAAGATGTAGATAACAGTGTCTATAACTCAGCACCACTGAAAGCGGTGGAAATAGAAGTCATGGTGAGGAATTTGGTAAAACAATTAGCTATCTCTTTGCAAAAGTAGTTAGCATATCTTATAGGAAGGATGTGATTGCACTGGAGGGGGTGCAGGAGATTCATCAGGAATGTGCCTGGGATGAAACACTTAAGTTATGACGAGAGGTTGGATAGACTTGGGTTGTTTTCGTTGGAGCAGAGAAGACTGAGGAGCGACCTGATCGAGGTGTTCAAGATTATAAGGGGCATGGACAGGGTGGATAGGGAGCAGCTGTTCCCGTTAGTTGAAGGGTCAGTCACGAGGGGGCATAAGTTCAAGGTGAGGATTAGGGGAATGTGAGGAAAAACATTTTACCCAGAGGGTGGTGACGGTCTGGAATGCGCTGCCTGGGAGGGTAGTGGAGGCGGGTTGCCTCACATCCTTTAAAAAGTACCTGGATGAGCACTTGGCATGACATAACATTCAAGGCTATGGGCCAAGTGCTGGTAAATGGGATTAAGTAGGTAGGTCAGGTGTTTCTCACGTGTCGGTGCAGACTCCATGGGCCGAAGGGCCTCTTCTGCACTGTGATTCTGTGATCCATACACTTTACTTTAACTCTGTGGTTGTTTATTTTTCTCTGGTCAGTGCAATCATTGTTTATGGAAATTGCAATCCATAAACTGTGAATGCAAATACTGAGAGTTAGAAAGGAACCAAATTGCAGTAGGCAGCTCCAAATTGCAGTAGGCAGCTCTGATGAAGGGTCTCAGCTGAAACACTAACACTTGTTTCACTTTCAGATGCCAATTAACCTGTTGTGAATATCCAGCATTTCCTCTTTTATTTTGTATTGCCAGCAGTCACATTTTTTAAAAAATTACATAGAACTCAAATGTTCTAACACAAAATTCAAACAGGGTTCCTAATTCTCAATATGTTTACCATCACAGAGGCTAGTTTTTAGATGGGAATATAAATAGTACTTAAATAAAATATTTTGGTGTGGCTCTGTTAGTCTCAACAACTGCAACAGATACTACAGAAAAGTAGTTTACCTCTTGCTCCTTCTGTGGGGTCCTTGTGAACCTGGCTTCCCTCATTAATACAGTCTGCAAATCCCAAAGATAAAGCTTCCTCAGATTGATCTTCATGTTCTCTTCTTTCTAACAAATTATCTTCATCTAGTACAGTGGCAAATAGCTGCCAAACCAAAACATTGAATTCAGACAGTTTCAAATCAGAAAAAAAAACAGCAACTACAAGCAATCTTACATCTGAACAAAGCGAACTACGTAGATATAAGGAGTTAGCAAAGATATAACAGTAGAAAGGCAATGGTAAACAAGTAGAAAGGCAATGGTAAACATCAAAAATAAATTCATAATTCTCTAAAGGAATGAAATAACAGTGATCCAGCCATAGCTAACAAGAGAAGTTGAAGATAGTAATAAAAACAGAAACTGCTAAAAATACTCAGGAGGTTGGGCAGCATCTGTGGAGACAGAAACAGTTAACTTTTCAGATCACTTACCTTTTATCAGAACTGCAAAATGTCAGAGAAATGGTAGGTTAAAAACAAGTGTCAAAAACAAGGGAGAGGATGGGGAATGGAAGGATAGAACAAAAGGAAATGTCTGATCGGGCGAAAGACAGGAGAGATTAAATGTCGAAAGGGATGATGGTGCAAGTTTGCATATGCTATAAGCTTGCCACATCTCTGACTTTTTCTAGTTCTGATAGGAGGTCATTGCTCTGAAACATTAACTGTTTCTTTTGTTACAAATACTGCCAGACCGGCTGCGTTTTTCCAGCATTTCCTGTTTTTATTCACATTTTCATCATCTGCAATATTTTGTATTAAGTTATTATATCGGATTAAGGGAAGAGGCTTACAATGATGCCAAAAGGCAGGTGTGAAGATTGGGATTATTTTAGAATTCAGCAAAAGATAATCAGGAAACTGATAATGAAAGAGAAAAGGCAATGAGCGTGAAATAGCAAAAGAAATAGAATAGGTTGTACAAGCTTCTGTAGACTCATGAAAAGGAAGAGATTAGCGGAAATAGCAGGAGAAATTACAATAGGGAATAAGGAAATGGCAGGCACATTTAGCAAATACTCTGACTTCACATTAGAAGACAAACAAAATCCGGAAATAATGGGGAAGGATGGATCTCGAGAATGGAAATTTAAAGAAATTTGTAAAGTAACTGGAGAGATTAACAGGAATAAAAGCAAGTACATTCACTGGACCTGATGATAAACACCTATGGTATTAAAAGAAAGAGATGAATTGGTTTTGATCTTCCAAAATTCCCTAGGTTCAAGATTACCCCTTATAGTTTGGAAGGGAGCAAATGTAACCCCATTATTCAAGAAAGGAGGGAGAGAGAAAACAGGAAGTAGGCCAGTTAGTTTGACATCAGTAGTGGGGAAAATGCTAGAATCTATCACTGGGGGTATGATAACATAGGATTGGACAGTGCCAATGTGGACTTATGAAAGAGAAATTAGGTTTTGACAATTCGGGTCTTCTGAGGATGTAACTAGTAGGATGGTTGAGGGGAAACCAGTGGATAGTGTATTTGGATTTTCAAAAAGTATTCAATAAGGTACCACACAAGAGGTTATCACACAAAATTAGGCCTCATGGGATTGGGGGTAATGTGTTAGCATAGATTGAGGATTGGCTAATGGACAGAAAACAAAGAGTGGGAATAAACAGATCATTTGGGTTGGCAGGCTGCAGATAGTGGTGTACCGCAAGGATCAGTGCTTGAACCTCCACTATTTACAATCTGTATCAATGACTTGAAGGGAGCAAGAGAAAGAAAGTTTGCTAATGATACAAACTTGAGTGGGAAAGTCAGCTGTGTGGAGGACACAGAGAGTCTGGAAAAAGTTATAAGAATGGGCAAGAATTTGGTAGAAAAAATATGTGAAGAAATATTTGATACAAAAAAATAGAAAAGCAGGTTTTGTTTTTTTTTTAAATGGGGAGAGATTGGGAAATGTCAGTATTCACAGGGATCTAGGTGTCCTTGTCCATGAAATATAAAGTTAACATGCAGCTTTATAAAGAAATCAGAAAAGCAAATAGTATGCTAACTGCAATCACTAAGGGATCGGAGTGTAAGGGTAAATAAACCTTACTGCAATTCGATAGGGCCTTTGTGAGCCCACACCTGGGCCAGGATTTCCCGGTTGGTGAGCGGGGTCAGCTCGCCGATGCGTAAAATGACACGGGATGACGTTGGACGGAACTCCCGACGTCACCCCGTCTCATTTCAAGTTTCAGGTCGGCGGGGGCTCAGCAGAATCAGCTGTGCACTCGCCGACCTGTCAATGGCCAGGCCGGGAGCCCTGGCGGGCTTAAGATAAAGCATGAAACTCATCCACAAGCGGGATAAGGTTTCATATAGGTTTTAAAATTTTTAATAAAATTGTCAATGAAAGTGATGGACATGTCCCAACTCATGTGACAGTGTCACATGAGGGGACATATCAGGGAAATTTATTTGTTCCGTTTTTAAAAATGTTTCAGACAGGAGCCGATCTCCCTGAGGCAGCACTCAGCCTCAGGGAGATGAGTGCGCTCTTTCACGCGTATGTGCGAAAGAGTGCGCTCTCTGCTCAGGGAATTGCCCCCGGCCTGCACAGGGAGCGCATAGCGCTTCCTTGTGGACGTCACGCTGGATGGGCCTTAATTGGCCCGCCCACATAAAATGGCGGTGCACCCCCAATTGGGGGCGCCGATCGGAGGCACGCCTCCACGCGCCCGCTCCTAAACTAGTCCAGCGACAATACCACTATGTCATCACCTCCCCTCATACTTACCTTAGACAGAGTGCAACAAAGGTTCAACAGACTGATTCCTCCTAGGGAGACTGTCCTATGTAGAGAAATTCAGTAGACGAGATTTATTTTCCCTAGAGTTGATAAGGGAGGTGATCTCATTGAAACATATAACATTCTTAAGGGACTTGATAGGGTAGATGCTGAAAGTACATACCCCATGGCTGGGGAGTCTATAACAAGGGATCTCCGTCTCAGAAGGAGGATCAGCCATTTAGGACCGAGATTAGGAAAAATGTTCTACTTAAGGGTTGTGAACCTTTGGAATTCTCTACCCAAGAGATGTGGAACCTCAGTCATTGATTATGTTCAAATAAAAAATTTAAAGACTTTTGGATACTAAGGGAATCAAGCGGATATAAGGTAGTGTGGAAGGTGCAGCTGGGGTAGTCAGCTATGATCTTATTGAATGGCAAAAAAAGTGTGAGGCGGTCATTAGACTACTCCTGCTCCTATTTCTTAAGTTATGATACAGAAACACAGATACAACCATTCACCTACATGGGCAATCAAAACTGTAGCTTTTAAAATATAAGGATGGCACTTTTCTTAACCTAATTTTTGATCAATTAAAGTAGTACAACAGTAAATAAATATTACAAGTTTTTTTTAACCCTTAAAGCAAGTTATCATTGGCTCAGAAAAGCAAGCTTATTTTGAAACATGCAAAGAAAATCAGAATATAGTTATTCAAACAAGGATTCAGGATAATTTTCAATAACATAACATTTCTGAGTCTTTTAATGTACCTGGGTGAGTTGCATGCATTCATCGGATATCTTCTTGTTGAGCTTCTCTATCAAGATTTGTGAAGATTCTTCAAAGCCTAAACAATAACCATTCATTACAAATCAGAAATGATTGCTTGAGCAAATGTAAATGATTCTCGGTTATGCCAATTTGGATGGGGTTCTAAGGAAGAGAAGATTTTCTTGATTTCAGGGCTCTTCACTGAGCGACTCAATAGGAGTTTAATTCTGTGGCATGGAAAACACTGCAGAAATCTCCATTCAATTTTCTCATAAGGGATTCATATAAATTAAACCAATAGAAAATACTTGCGATAAAAACAGGAACCAAATTTTTATTAAAATTTAAAAATATTTGTCTAGCTGAAGGCAAAATTTGATCAGGAAATTGCTTGAACTCCCCTAGTTACTCCTTTAAGTAATAAGGGTTTTGATCATCGCATTAATTCTCAGAAAGCTAAGTTTTCTCTTTCCTTAAAATGGAGAGATGGGCATCTTTTTATATTGCTACAGGTGGTGTGCAAGACAGTGTTCATGCTACAAATAGTAACTTGTGCATTGCTAACAATGCTTAAAGCCACTAAAACATGCTTCTAAAGAATAAGGCTATTCAAAATAAATTAAAATATTAAAGGTAAGATATTGTATTAGTTTTCCATTAAACAGGTTCAATTTATGTTGCCCCTATTATGGTTTTCTGTTTTTAATCACCTTTCTGAGGTTTTTTGAAGTCCTGTAATTCCTGCTGGTACAATGCTTGAAGCTGTTTTATTTCCGAAGTATGAGAGATTGTGAGCTTCTCCTGGAGTCTTTCAAGAGCTGTCTCTTTTTCATTTTTCAAATTGTCACGGACAAGCTCCAGCTGAGCAGCATAAATCTGAGAAAGACTAATGCGCTGAGCCTCCAACTGAAGCTTTAATTCAACCTGTTAATAAACAGAAAGATCAGTTTTCTTTATTTTTCATCCTCTTTTCTCACACAAGCCATTATCTCCTTCCACCTCTTAATGTGAAGGGGCAGAATGGTCTAACTAGAAAGGGAGTCAAAGTCAACACCACTCCTTCCTGACCCAATGCATGATGATATAAAATTCTCCTTCTTATGGAAATGCCACTTGAAAACACAAGTCAAGTCTAGGAATCTGAACATAGTTACTGACAGGATTATTATTGCAGATACCAGACATCTCATGTATTTCTTGTAGGTCCTGTGAAATCATTTTTATAATTGAACATGTACTCAAGGTACAAAAAGTTCACAAGAATGACAATTTTACAAACATACCTTTCTAAAATCTTCCAATTATTGTAGCACTTTAAAGGGATTAAGCAAAACTGTTTAAATTACCTGAAAGCATTAGTAAATTAAAATTCATATCCCTTTGTACAGTGAGGGTTGGGGGTGCAATGGTGGAAATGGGGTGATAGGAATGGGGTAAAGATGTCTGAATGCTGTAATAGATAAATAATGCTGAACTAAATGTGGAGAATCAAACCTCTGCCTGCTTCTTAGTTTGTTCCAGCTGAGCCAGGTAACCTTGAGCAGACGCAGTACATCCTTGAACTGCGGCAGAATTCTCACATCCATCTTGCTCTGCATCTTTTGCTTGCTGTAACACAGGTTGCATGTAACTCAAGACAAAAGTTGTGTTTCACTAAATAGAAAAGTCAGCATTTAAAAGTTTTTACAGCATGGTCACATGTATTTTTAAACTTTTGTAACTAACAGTGAAAGCATATTAAGGGCCCAATTACTTTAGGTTTTGAGAAGATAATAATAGGCTATGAGCCTGGATGTCTACCAAAGCCAATGGCATTTATTATAAAATTACCAGATTTATATGCTATATTGACAGTGTTTTAATATTTCTACCATATTGCTCACATACCTGATTTTCCACCAATCCAGTATGCAGTTCACAAATAGGAACTCCAAAGTGTGCTTCAATCTTCTTCTCCAGTTCCAACTTCTCCTGTTGAGCTTTAATTAAAGTATTTTCTATTTCCTCTCTCTTTTTGTGAAAAGTTTCTTCCATCAAAGTTTTCTGCTGCACAAGTTCAGCCAAGCCCAGCTGTTCAGCTCGAACAGACTCCAGCTGATGTTTGAGATGGTCCCTTTCAGTCTGTAGATCAACTAAGGATTCAGATGCCAGTTTCTCTCTTAAGTACTGATTTTGGGTTAATAGAGATTCTTTTTCTTGGATAAGGTTAATCTGATTTTGTTGCATCTCATCTCTTTCTAAAACAATAATCTTCATTGAATTTTGTAGTGAAATTAATTGTTCCATTATATTTTCTTCCTGTTGTTCATGTTCTTTTAATTCACAAGAAACAATAAAAGATGGCTCTTTAGACTGATATTCATTCTTTGCTCTGATTATGTTTGTTTGGGACATTTGGTGGTGTTCTTGGGTCTTGACTTTAACATCTGGCAGTTTTTGATTCTCAATTCTGTCCGTTTTCTCACACCTTTCTGCAGTTTGTTCTTTTAGAAATTTCAGTTCCTCTTTCAAGTGTAAAATTTCATTTTGCCTCAAAATTAAAACCTCTGAAAGATCTGAAAGTCTCTTAGATAGCTCATTCTTATCCTGTTGAGCTATCTCAAGTTTTTCCATGAGTTCAGTTGTATCTTTTTCAATGACCTCTCTGCTTCCTATACTTATAGGTTGGCCACTGGAATTATCAAATGTTTTGTCCAGTTGCACTTTATTTATCACTGTGCAATTTTCATTGTCTTTCTTTAACTCTGACAGCTGGAGCTGTTCATTTAAGATCTTTAACTTGGATTCATATTCAATTTCTTGCTTAATCATCATTTCTTCTATGCGTGACTTCATTTTCAGCAGACAATCATATTCATCGCGTAATTCTTGAAAGTTAACTTCAAAGTTTTTCTCAGCAAAAGAAAAGGTGTTCCTTTGTCTCTCAACCTCCTCTTGGAGTTCCCTCTCACGGGCTTCAAGCTGTCCATTAACTGCCGTAAGCCTTTCAATATGTCCTCTCATTTCTGAAAGCTCATTTTCACTAACTAATGCCAACTTATTCTCTTCAGATTCAATGCGAATTTTCAGCTTTTCTTCTAATTGTTTTTTGGTTTCTTGAAGACCTTCATTTTCTTTCTGAAGCCCTTTGATTTTTATCTCCATAGCTTTCTGCTCCTCAAACTGTTTCTCCAAAACATTATTCCTGGCTTGTAGCTCTAGTATTCCTTTTTCCAGTGTATTCTTTTCTTTCTCAACTTCTCTTAATGCTTCAATTTCTGTTTCAAGTTCACTTATCCGCAGATACACCTCTTCCACTTTATCATTCTTAAGTGATATCTGCAGTTCTTTTTTTAATACGGCAATCTCAGATAATAGTTGGTTATTTTTAATGACCATATTATCCCTTTCATATTTTATTTCTTTCATTTTTTTACCAAATTCTGTTTGCAAGCTCTCCAAATGCTGACTCTGTTTCATGGCCATTTCTTCCCGAATATTACAAACATTTAATATATGTTCTCTTTTGAGGTCTTCTTTTAGTTTACTTAGCTCTTCTTCATGGCTGAAAAGAAGTTGAGTCCTTACTCTTTCTAATTCAGCTTCTTGAGATTCAGCCATCCTACCCAAAACTTCATCTTTTTCCCTCTCCAGCATATCAAGCTTAATTTTATAGTTGGTAACTTCTGCCTCATGCTCAGATTCCAGCTCCTTATTAAACTCTGAAGTAGCTAATATTTGGGCCTTCAACTGCTCAACCATGTCTTTCAGTTCTTCTGCTTCATGCATTTTGTACTTCTGATCAGTAATACTTTCTGAGGCTCTCCGAATTTGACCTTTAGTGAAGCTGAGCTCTTCTAAGAGTTCTTCAACTTGGTTCTGCAGCTGTATGTTTTTTTCAGAAGCTCTTTCCAGCTGTTGTGTCATTTCTTGCCTTATTTGGTCTCTCTGAAAATGAGAGTCTCTTAATTTGGCATTTAATTCATTGATTGCCACATTTAACAAATTAATTTGTTCCTCATTGACTAAGTTATTAACAGAATGACCTAAAGCCTTTTCCATTTCAGTTTTATGCTGCTCAGTAAGTCTTCTAATCTCCAAAGTATGTTGCTGTTGCAATTCTTGTTTCATCTGCACTATCTGTTTTCCATACATCTCATCCAATTCTGCTTGAAGTTGCTCCATTTTCCGATGATTTTCTACTTCAATCCTTTGTACGGTTTCTAATTCAGACAAATTGCCCATGTGACAGCGTTTCTGAAGTGCTTCCACAGTACCCATTAACTGCTTTATTTCATCCGATGACTGTCTCTCCCTTTGCTTTGAATTAGTCAATTCTGTCCTCAGGTACTCAGTAGCTTGATTTTTTTTCAATATCTGTTCATTTAAATCTTGAACTAATTTATCAGAAGCAAGCATCTTATCTTTCAACAATAATGTCACATTTTCATGTTCTTTAACAGTGTTTTCAAGCTGTTCAATTAATTGGTCTTTGCTATTTAACTTCAGTACATTATCAGTCTTTTCATTGTCACTCTATGTAAAAAGAAAAAGAAATAAAGATGAATATTCCAAACATTCACTTGCAAACAAAGTTTTGCTTGATCTGGTATTGGGAAAATAAACTTTAACAAGCATTCTCTCACTAAATTGAACAGGTTTAACAAAGCTTAAAGGGTATGTTTTCAGCTTGAATAGATTGTGTTGATTGCATGCCCATTTTGGTGATGTTATAGACAAAGAAAAACCTCATGTCCTGGAATGGTACTATTCATTCCAAAGACGACAGCAACTTCAGACTGATCTGGAAAGTGATTTGGTGTAGTTCAATTCTAGAAATACCTGTATTAACTACATTTTGACAAATATCAGGTGATCTAGTGGAAAAGAGGAAATCTTCATAATAGATCGCTTGAATACATAACAAAATAACCAGAAGAAAAAGGAACATTTCATTTACTACGTAACTTCTTAGAGGTTGCAATATGGCAAAAAAAATATTGAGGCAAAAAGAACAACCTATGAATGGAATGTGCTTCCTAAGGTGTTCTGAATTCAGAATGCAAAAGGTGTGTGTGCTGATACCTAATGTGAGTCTTGTACAGCCACCAGCAACTGCAAAGTAAATATGCTGAATTACTGAAGAAGCCACCAAATTCAACATTGTAGCTTTGAAGTAACTGCCATGAGGTTCTCATGCCAAAATCAGGTGAAAAGAAGTGGAATGAAAGAAACTGAAAAGCAATTAAAATCACTAATGTAAATTGAAAATAGGAGGAGCCTCAACATCAATCCCAGAGGCATCCCATTTCCACCCACCACCCTCCAAATCTGACACACAGCTTCTCCAGCAAGTATTCATTCCTTCTTACCCATAAGCCAATTTCTTATCCATTTTTACTTTGAATTCCCATGACTTTAAGCAGAACTTTTTTCAAATATTCAATAATGTACAATATACACCACTGTACACTTACCAGTCATTTTCTCAAAAAAAAGTTGAGGTGGTTCAGGCAGAAATGTCCCCTACTTGGCTATTGCTTGTTAGGTTATCATTCCCAACAATAAATTGAATCATTTTACCCAGTATCGATAAAAGACTAATGGGTCAATTCCTGGGTCAGTTTGTTTTGTTACACTTATTGAAAATAAGCATCACATCATCCTCTTTCAAGTTCGGCAGCATGCATTACCAAAACAGAACAATATAACTCCCTTAGTGGGATAATTAGCCTATCATGCAGGAAAGAAAACATTTTTTCACAATCACCAAAGATGTGTTAACAACTAGAAAACTCAAGATTGTAACAAGAAAAAAAACTCATCAGGTGCTACATTCTATCCCCTTTTCTGTATGCTTCAGAAACCTAGACAATTAATAAAGATCTGTGGAAAAAAATAGAGGCCTTTAAAATGTGGGTGCTAAAAATTCCATACACATGGCCATAAGACCAATGAAGAGGTGCTTGAAATTTCAAGAACAAAAACAGCCCTAAAAAGCAATACCCAGAAAAGAAAATGTCAGTATTTTAGCCATTTGATCAGAGCTGAAAACCTACAGTGATCTCTTCTAGAGGGCAAAATGGGGGCCAGCAGAAAAATGGGTCAAGCTAGGCATAGTCGGATGACAGACGTTACAGAGTGGTTGCGGATGAAATACAGTGGATGTGAGAGGATGGCGCAAGACAAACAAGCGTGATATGCAATGACAGCAGATCTCCTGGTAGGAGTAGCCACAAGCGGCAGCAGCAATCACCAAATTTGCCAGAGTCAACAAAGTTAACATAAAAATTAATACAACACAACTTCAGTTGAAATATTACTGTGTGGTCTGGTACAGTGCTGAGCAATGTGTATTCTAGTTACTTGTATACACAAACACATGAGGATATGTTGTGACCATGAAAATGGTCTGAGCTTTCAAATACAAGCCCTTGCAAGGAAAAGTAAATATTTTATTTGTAGAGTATCTGCTTCAAGTTAAATGCAAAGTATGATGGAGTTGGCCTCAACATGAATGTCAAGTTTACAATTGTCAGTATCATTGCATTCTCACTCCAGTAGCTCTATTAATTACACTGTACGATTAAAAACTGGATGCGATCAGCCAACAAAAAATAGTTCAAACTACAAGATGCTGTGAAACAAACGTTCCATTGGTTTCTATTTTTAAAAAAATTCTTAAATTTAAAGAGTTAAGTTGATAAGCTTCATTTTTGTGAACTATTTTAAGCAGTGTCATACAGCCAAAGTAAACATTGAATGTTATAGTATACTCAGAAATGATCCAGAAACAATTACTGATGGACTAGTATAGATATTTAGGAACAAAATTAAGACAATATCATTACATGTTCAAATTTCTTCTTAAATTAATATAAATCATGCCACTGCTCAGAGTGTGGAAAGCTGAGAGAAGAATTAAGTGAAATAAAAGCAAAATACTGCAGATGCTGGAAATCTTAAACAAAAACAGAAAATGCTGGAAAAACTCAGCAGGTCTGACTAACTCTCAGAACTCTAACTTCCTCTCAGAACTCTAACTTCAGAAACTCAGCAGGTCTAACTCTCTCCTCTATCCTCACCCCTTTTTTATCCCCTTTTTTCAATATTCATTTTAATTTTTTATCCACTTAATTTTATTTTTTTCCATTTTTATTAATTATTTTATCCCCATCTTTTATCCTATTTTTGATCCTTTTTCCCACCACCGTCCCCTCCCCCGACCCCACCCCGACTAGAGCCATCTGTCACTTGTTCATGTTGTTCTTTCCAGAGTGCTTACCCTTGTCCTGCTATATCACATTCTGCTTTCTGACCTTAATGCCACCATCAGCACCTCCTTTAGCCAGTACCACTACCATTAACACCCCTTTGTCCTTTTGTTCATGACATCTTTGTCAATCTCTCCTTTGCCTCCACCTATCTCTGGCCTTCTATCCAGCTTCACCTGCTCCGCCTCCCTTAAACAGTATAAATTTCATCACATCTTTACTTCTCTTTAGCTCTGAAGAGTCATATGACTCGAAACATCAACTCTGTCTCTCTCTCCAGATGCTGTTACGCCTGCTGAGTTTTCCCAGTATTTTCTGTTTTTGTTGTAGAAGAATTAAGTGGTTTCTTTACAAGAACAATAATCTTCACTATAAATAGGCTTAGATTTGTATTCAAAAATAGGCATACCACTGCTTGATCTTGAAGCTGAGTCTGTAGATATTTTATTTGTTGCTGACATTTATCATTCATTTCCTGGAAGGCCTTCAACTGTTGTTCCTGCTCTTCAATCTGCATTTGATAAGTAATGAGCTGTTGCTTTGAATGTATCAAGTCAGCTGCTGTTGTACCATGGTTAGTACTTCTCACAGCTTCACTGGCTTGCAACTGCAATTTATAAAAAAGAAAACTGTATGAGTTTTAAACTGTTAGCTTTGCAAAACAAGATTACACCCACACTAATTATAACTTACTTCATAAAGTGAAAAACTTACTACAAAAATGCTGTGAGGTCTTTCATGAATGAACTGCATTTAATTTCTATAATTACAATATTTAGAGCTATAGATCTACATCAAGGTCAAGAGACACTTATTCTTTTTGCTACAGAAGAATATCTAAACATCATGAGATTATATAAATAAGTGCAGCAAAAGCCATCTAACTTTCCCAAACCCATTTAGAGGGACAAATGAGGGCAATCAAAAAAAGACGAAAGTCTTGGAGGATGCTTCGGAATTCAATAATTGTAATCTCATACTTTTATTTTAGCGTTAAACTGGCAGCATTCATACAAGATTTTTTCAGGCAAAAACTAAAAGTTTGGTTAGCAGGGCAGGAAATGTTCTGATAAGGTGCAAGAAAGCAAGGTGATGTCTCAACATTACAGAAATGAAAATGTTAAAAAAAGATTTTAATTAATTTATGCTTGTGTGTGATGATTTGTAAATTGTTAAACTGAAATTTGCAAATCCATATACTGAAAATCTTCCATAGTTCAATACACTACAGATTGGCAAAGATTAACATGGCCATGATTTTTACTGTTACAGCAGTAAAAGGCAGGCCAAGGAGTCCATTAGGTGCTGGTCTGGGTGAAATTTGATCAATTATCTTTTGAGGTCTCATGTGCAGGCAGTAGCAAACTAATATTTCCTATTGTTTCACTAGGCTGCAGTCACTAGTCATCCAATCACCCCGGGTTTCATGGGTATTGGGGCTGTGGGTGTGTGGACCCTTAAAAAAGATGTCCACACATAATGCTTTTCCTCAGCTCCATGTGTAATCATATATTACTCATTCAGAATGGGCAATATCTCCCTGATACTTGGTCAACATTTAGGGAGGTCTTGTGGTGCAGTGGGTAGTGCTCCTGCTTCTGAGTCAGAAACTTGAAACCTCAAGTCACACTCCAAGACAAGATGGCCATGGAAGGTGTGTTTGTAACGTGGCCAAATAGGTTGATTATGGCAGGCAGTAAGAGCAGGAGTGTCTCTTCGCCAGCTATGCTCAATGTGGAGAGGCACCCCTCAAGCTACAGCCTCTGGCAACAGGATGTTGACCTGCTCCAGGAGAAACTAGCCAAGGAAACTGACATATGCATGTGCTTCATCTGCCTCATTTGCCATTAGGCATGGGGAAAAAGAAAAAGACAAAGATGACTTAGTCAACACGCTTATTGTGTGTTATCTGGTGATAAAGCTTCCTGCCACAAGAAACAAAAGTGGGAAAGCTTGTGTATTGATTGGGCTTTCACTTTTATAAGGCATGAAAGCTAACGCAAGACTCGTTGGACACATACCAGTAGTTATTAACCTTAACTTTTTTATAAAATCAGTTCCCAAAAATCAGAAAAAAAGTTTTGCCATGAACAATTCAATAGCAGATAGCTAAAACAGGAAGAGATAACTTGGTTTTATATTGTTAATAGAATTCCTAAAGATCATATCCCTAGCTGAATCACCTTCGGTGTTTGATTCAAGGCCAACTGTTGTGGGCAACTATCTCACTGAGGAAAGTTATCAGATATCACATTGCTGCATGGGAGATTTAAGGAGCACAGGAGGCAGGTGGAGAGGAGGGAAAAACACCTCCAATAGTAAACCAAACATAGGTGCGACACCACAAGGGGGAAGAATTTAATATAATTAACAGATTCCAGTTCTAAAGAAAACATGACTCTGCTGGACGTAGACATTTGGTTTTTCATAAAATTTTACATTAAAACTATGGGATTGGACTACCATGATACTTATGAAAAAAACTACTGCCTTACCCACAACAATCAATGCTCCCTTGTAACTACTCAAAAACTGCTTTGTTTAATGGCACACTGACTGCTGTAAAGTATTCCAGTAAAAATAACAATTTGCCTTAAATTAACTTGAATGTTCAGGCCTGTTGAAGTGTTATGTGCTCCAATCCAAGAGCTTTGAATCAGCACTTCCTGAATGTGTGGCAGACCCCACCTTCCACATCAAGCAACAAAGAACCTATCAGTGTCAGTAAGGAATTGGTAGGCATACATACAAATTTGACAGAACATTTACTTTCCTGGGTACCCATCACAGACCTACACTAGAAAGCCTGGTCCATGCTCACACATCAATGGTGAAACAGACTCCATGGTAAGGGACTTGAATTGGAAACTACAAATTAGTCACTCCCATCTGACAGCAGCAATAACTTGCATAGTACATGGCAAAAACGTCACAAGGTATTTTACTTAACAAAATTTGAAACCAAGCCACATAAAGAGATATCAGAATAGGTGACCAAAAGCAGGTGCAGGGGTTTAAGGAGGGAATTCCTGAACTTGTGGCTTAGGCAACTAAAGGTATGACCACCAATAATGGGGCAAGGGAAATCGGGGATGCGCAAAAGACTTCTACTGGAGGAACGCCCAGGTCTTTAAGGGTTGTAGGGCTGGAGGAGGTTATGGAGAAAGAGAAAGCAAGGCCACAGAGGGTTAGAACAAGGGGATATGGATTTTAAGTTCAAGCACTGCCAGATTGGGTGCTAATAAGCTCAGTGAGCACATGGGTGAAGATGGGTGAATTGAATTTGGTGCAAATTAGGCTGAAGGCAGAAGAGTTTTGGATGAGTTCAAGCTTACAGAGGATGCAAGGTGGGAACCTGGCCAGGAAAGAGCTAGAATAGTTGAGTCTGGGCATAACAAATGCAGTCTAAAAGATGACATCCTAAATAAACCTGACACCTGTCAGATGGGAGTGACTAATTTGTAGACCCCCTGTTTAAGAAGGGAGTGAGGCAAAAGACAGGAAATTACAGGCCGATTAGCCTGACCTCGGTCGTTGGTAAGATTTTAGAGTCCGTTATTAAGGATGAGATTTCACAATACTTGGAAGTGCATGGTAAAATCGGGCAAAGTCAGCATGGTTTCATCAAGGGGAGGTCATACCTGACAAATCTGTTAGAATTCTTTGAGGAGGTAACGAGTAGGTTAGACAAAGGAGAGCCAATGGATGTTATCTACTTGGACTTCCAGAAGGCCTTTGACAAGGTGCCGCACAGGAGGCTGCTCAGTAAGATAAGAGCCCATGGTGTTAGAGGCAAGGTACTAGCATGGATAGAAGATTGGTTGTCTGGCAGGAGGCAGAGAGTGGGGATAAGGGGGTCCTTCTCAGGATGGCGGCCGGTGACTAGTGGAGTTCCGCAGGGGTCAGTGTTGGGACCACAACTTTTCACTTTATACATTAATGATCTAGATGAAGGAACTGAGGGCATCCTGGCTAAGTTTGCAGGTGATACAAAGATAGGTGGAGGGACAGGTAGTATTGAGGAGGCAGGGAGGCTGCAGAAGGATTTGGACAGTTTAGGAGAATGGGCAAAGAAGTGGCAGATGGAATACAACGTGGGGAAGTGTGAGGTCATGCACTTTGGTAGGAAGAATAGAGGCATAGACTATTTTCTAAATGGGGAGAGAATTCAGAAGTCTGGAGTGCAAAGGGACTTGGGAGTCATAGTCCAGGATTCTCTTAAGGTTAACTTGCAGGTTGAGTCGGTAGTTAGGAAGGCAATGCAATATTGGCATTTATTTCGAGAGGACTAGAATATAAAAGCAGGGATGTGCTGCTGAGGCTTTATAAGGCTCTGGTC
The DNA here is from genome assembly GCF_964194155.1 of Cetorhinus maximus. NCBI lineage: Eukaryota > Metazoa > Chordata > Chondrichthyes > Lamniformes > Cetorhinidae > Cetorhinus > Cetorhinus maximus. The sequence goes on along the minus strand of NC_135881.1, from coordinate 64,942,483 downwards.
AGACCACATTTAGAATATTGTGAGCAATTTTGGGCCCCGTATCTCAGGAAGGAAGTGCTGGCCCTGGAGAGGGTCCAGAGGAGGTTCACGAGAATGATCCCAGGAATGAAAGGCTTAACATATGAGGAACGTTTGAGGACTCTGGGTCTATACTCAATGGAGTTTAGAAGGATGAGGGGGGATCTGATTGAAACTTACAGAATACTGAAAGGCCTGGATAGAGTGGACGTGGGGAAGATCTTTCCATTAGTAGGAGAGACTAGGACCCGAGGGCATAGCCTCAGAGTAAAGGGAAGACCTTTTAGAACAGAGATGAGAAGAAACTTCTTTATCCAGAGAGTGGTGAATCTATGGAATTCATTGCCAGAGAAGGCTGTGGAGGCCAGGTCATTGAGTGTATTTAAGACCGAGGTAGATAGGTTCTTGATTGGTAAGGGGATCAAAGGTTACGGGGAGAAGGCGGGAGAATGGGGCTGAGAAACTTATCAGCCATGATTGAATGGTGGAGCAGACTCGATGGGCCGAATGGCCTAATTTCTGCTCCTATGTCTTATGGTCTTATAAAGCTTAATAACAGCTGAATGCCAATACGATGAGCATGTAATTATAACTTGGAAAATTGAACTTCAGGGACCTCCAATGATCCGGCATGGCAGAGAAGTGAAATTGGGGGCGAAAAGCCATTCTTTAGTGCCAGATTAAGTTGAAGCTTTTCCAACAGTTTGTGGAGATGCCAAGAATGAACAATCCTTCATTGGGTAAATTAAAAATTGACCCATTGGGTTTATTATCACAAATCTAACCCTATAATTTAGCTGTCAATTTGCAACAGGTTACCAAGGACATCAATAATGTCATCTTGTAGGAATTAAAATTAAACAACATTATTTTGAGGTAATCCCCTCAGAAAGAGCCATTATGTAACTCCTTTCAAGTCTTCAGAATATGCCAAAGCACTTCTCAACCAATGAATTTAAGTATATCTGTGTTTTATGGCAAACATTGCAGCCAATTCCCACATAGCAAGGTTTCTCAAAAAGCAAATGAGATAACTGACCAGCAAATGTGTTTACAGGTTGAGGAAAAAATATTGATCAAAATACCATGTCAACTCCTTGCTCATCTTTAAATAATGTCGGGAAGTTCAACGATCTCAATGTCAAAATTCAGCACTTCACTACAGAACTGCAGTGTCAGCATAAATTGTGGATTTGCATCCTGGAGTGGAGTTTGAATCTATTACTTTCTGCCTGTGAGGTAGTAGTGCTAACAGTGCGAAATTAACACCTTGTATACTTGCGTGCAAATGTGCATGTCTAGCAGAAAAATTTAATTCTATTTTGTTGCTGGGTCAAAAGCCTGGAACTCCCTCCCTAACAGCAGCGTGATGTAGCTATGCTGCATGGACAACCACAGTTCAAAAAGGTGGCTCATCATGACCTTCTTAAGGGCAATTTAGGGATAAGCAACAAATGTTGGCCTAGCCAGTGATGCCCACGTCCTGTGAAAGGATAAAAAGAAACTGATAATAATGAATTTTACCTGTTGAAATTGGATTTGTAGTTTTTGACTTTGCTCTGTTAAGTCCAAAAATTCTTGAAGAATCTCATCCTTTTCTTTCCTAGCTTGCTGTAGATTAGCAGTGAGTTGCGTAATAATACCATCTCTCTGCTTGACTGCAGCTTCAAAGTCCTGTAGCTGTGTGAAGAATACAATTATACAGCATAAATTAATAATTTATCTATTAATTTATACAAGCTCAATTAATCTTGAATTTCTTACATAGGCCCTTCCACACCTTTCATATTTTATCTGTGGGATGGATAATACAGCTTTTCTATACACGATTTAAAGTGCATTCTAAGAGCGCATTTCCATATTAGAGCAGTTGGTAAATTAGGGGCCTTCCCCAAATAGCACTGCTGCAAAATTTGTTTTCGTGCAGTTACTGAGCATGTTCAGTCTTTTTTAAAAAGCAAACTGCCGCTCACAACCTCCCTGCCCAACCCCACTGCTCGCCGCCTCCCTGCCTGATCCTCCCACTCGCTGCCTCCCTGTCTGATCCTCCTGCTCATCGCCTCCCTGCCTGATCCTCCCGCTTGCTGCCTCCCTGCCCGACCTTCCCACTCTCAGCCTCTCCAGCTTGCCACTTCCATTCCCAACCCTCCTGCTCACTGCCTCCTTCCGCGGCCCCCCCCCATTTGCTGCCTCCTTCCCTGACCTTCTCACTTGCCACCTCTCCCGCTTGCCAACCTCCCCAACATTCCTACTTCACCACCTCCCTTGCTCACTGGTTCCCTCCATGATCCTTCCACTTGCATCTCCTCTCACTGCCACTCTCCCAGGTCCTCTCTAAAGCGGAGGGTTCAGGAGAGGGAAGAGGTGGGTGAGAGGGAATGGCAGAGTAAGTTAAGAGTTAGTAAGCTTCCTTATTTAAGAAAGGATATAATTGCACTCGAAGCAGTACAGAGAAGGTTCACTTAACTCATTCCTGGGATGAAGGGCTTATCCTATGAAGAAAGGTTGAACTAGTCAGGTCTATATCCATTGGCGTTTAGAAGGATGAAACATAAAAGATCCTAGGGGGCAGGGTAGACACTGGGAGGATGTTTCTACTTGTCGGGGAGGCTAGACTAGAGGACACAGCTTAAGACAAAGAGATCTGCCTTTTAAGTGAGAGGTGAGGAGAATTTTTATCTCTCAGAGGGTCATTAGTATGTGGAATTCTCTTCCCCAGAAAGCCGAGGAGGCTGGGTCTTTGAATTTATTCAAGGCAGAGTTGGGTAGAATTTTGGTAGACAAGGGAGTCAAGAGTTATGGCGGACAGACAGGAAAGTAGAGCTAAGACCACCGGCAGATCAGCCATGATCTTATTGAATGGTGGAGCAGACTCAGAGGCCTGAATGGCCTACTGCTGCTCCTAAATTCTATGCTCCGAAGTTATTAAGAGTTGAGTTATTACCGTTTAGTAAGAATTATTAAGAGGGCTTTTGGGCCAGTCAGGTTCAAGGCAGCAAAAGATTTTCAATGTAAAAATTACAGGTCAGGAACGTAACCCACCCCTATTCCATGTTTTCTTATGGGAAAGTGATTTTCGTTTAGCATGCCATTTTTTAGGAACACATTAGGAATACTAAAGGAGGGATAGCTATACTGAAAGTATAGAAAAAAAATTAACTGATGCTTACTACTTTCACTTTTTGCACAAGTTACTGAGTCACCTTTTAATGGTTACTTCATGCTAGTTAAGATGGTATAGACTTCTGCATAAACACAAATCTTGCTAATAAAACCAAGTTTAAAAACAATGTTTTCGTAATTTATCCCCCCCCCAAGTGTACCAACAATGGAGCTGTTCCATCAGTTGTTCAATAATAAAAAAAATTTGAGCTAAGCAACTCATCCCACTAAAGCTGATATGGTCATTCATCGCAATAGAAAAATACGAAACTCTAATTAAAAATCTAGTGCAATATTCACAATAGTAAAAAGCTTTAAAGGCAGAATCAAAAACAGAATATTTTAGTGGCTCAAATTAGGCTGTTATACAAGTTTTTGTGCCCTCACGTTAGCAATGCTAACTACTGCACTGCAGGTCCACCAGGCCCTTGGACTGGGTTTCTCGCTGCAGGTTCCGCCCATGTGACCAGAAGTCATTGAGAATCTGGCACAGGTTCATGGTGGCCTGCTGAACCCGATCATGTGGTAGCCAGCCACTTAGTTATGGTGACACAGGCTTGCCGTCAGATCACGTGGCAGGGGCAGCTCTGATGACGGGAAGGCCCACATCACCAGATGGATGTGCAGGAGCTGGCACCATATTTAAAGTGCATGGTGGCTGCAATTTATCTTGCAGCCATTCTATGAAAACTCTGCAGATTAAATTGTTGGCAGCAGTATTTCTGGATATCCAGCATCTAAAACCATCCGAGGTGCAGTGAGAGGAGTCCACCACCGTCACTAAATTTCCTTCTGTAGCATTAATAGAGCGCAAGGGGAGCCGGGAGTTGAAGAGGAGGGCGAGGGGAGCTGGGAGTTGAAGAGCAAAGCGAGGGTAGCCGGAAGTTGAAGAGGAGCTTGAGGAGTGCCGTGAGGGGAGCCAGGAGTTGAAGAGGAGCGCGAGGGGAGCCGGGAGTTGAAGAGGAGCTGGGAGAGCAGAGGTGGCTGAGGGAATTCGGTGAGGAGAGAACAAGGTGGTCCTTTGAGTACCATGAGTACGGTTGGGTAAGTATTTACTACATTTATCACTTGTAGTTTTTAAGTTCTTATTTTGTGGTTCATCGTTTATAAGGGCTATGTTCTGCAACAATGAGGAGCAGGGAAGAAGGGCCCTAGAGTAATTGATATTATTTGATGTTAAGTATCTTCCAAAAGGTTTAATATAATTTAAAGTGGTAAGTCACGGCAGGAGAGCTCAAAGCCGTGGTGTGCTACTCCTGCTCTACGTGGGAAGCCGGGAACATTTCCAGTGCCGGGGGCCAGAATGTGTGCGACAAGTGTCTCCAGCTGCAGCTCCTGGAAGCCTGGGTTTCAGAGCTAGAGCAGCAGCTGGGGACACTGTAGAGAATCCACAAGGCGGAGAGCATCGTGGATAGCATGTATAGAGAGGTGGTCACGCTGCAGGCTAAGAGTCCACAAATAGGAAGGAAATGGGTGACCACCAGGCACAGCAAAAGGACTAGGCAGGCAGTGCAGGAAACTCCTGTGGCTATTCCCCTGCAAAACAGATACACCACTTTGGATAGTGTTGGGGGATTGGCCTCTCAGGGGAACGCAGCAACAGCCAAATTTGTTGCACCACGGTTGGCTCTGTTGCACAGGGGAGGAGTAAAAAGCGTGGGAATGCAATAGTTATAGGGGATTCAATTGTAAGGGAAATTGATAGGCGTTTCTGTGGCAGCAAACGAGGCTCCAGTATGTTGCCTCCATGGTGCTAGAGTCAAAGATGTCTCAGAGCGGCTACAGGACCTTCTGAAGAGGGAGGGTCAACAGCCAGTGGTCCTGGTACACATTGGTACAAACGACACAGGTAAAAAAAGGGATGAGGTCCTAAAAGCAGAATGTAGGGAGTTAGGAAGTAAGTTGAAAAGTAGGACCTCAAAGGTAGTGATCTCAGGATTACTACCAGTGCCACGTGCTAGTCAGGGTAGAAATCGCAGGATATATTGGATGAATACGTGGCAGAAGAGGTGGTGTGAGAGGGAGGATTTCAGATTCCTGGGACATTGGGACCGGTTCTGGAGGAGGTGGGACCAGTACAAACTGGACGGGTTACACCTGGGCAGGACCGTGACTGATGTCCAAGGGGGAATATTTGCTAGAGTGGTTGGGGAGGGTTAAAACTAAAATGGCAGGGGAATGGGAGCCTATGCAAGGAGTCAGAGGAGGGGGAATCAAGGACAAGAACAAAAGACAGAAAGGGGATTAAGAAAAGTGATAGGCAGAGAAATCAAGGGCAAGAATCAAACAGGGCCTCAGTGAAAAATAATGAGAACGGGACAAGTAATATTAAAAGGACAGGCCTTAAGGCTTTGTGCCTTAACGCGAGGAGCATTCGCAATAAAGTGGATGAATTAACCGCGCAAATAGATGTAAACAGGTATGATATAGTCGGGATTATGGAGACATGGCTGCAGGATGACCAGGGGTGGGAACTGAACATCCAGGGCTATTCAGTATTTAGGAAGGACAGGCAAAAAGGAAAAGGCGGTGGAGTTGCATTGCTGGTTAAAGAGCAAATTAACGCAATAGTGAAGAAAAATATTAGCTCCGATGATGTGGAATCTGTATGGGTAGAGCTGAGAAACACTAAGGGGCAAAAAACGTTAGTAGGGTAGTAGGGGTTGTATGTAAAAACTGTAGTGGTGATGTTGGGAATGGCATTAAACAGGAAATTAGAGGCGCATGCAATAAAGGAATATCTGTAATTATGGGTGACTTTAATCTGCATATAGATTGGGCAAATCAAATTAGTAACAATACCATAGAGGAGGAATTCCTGGAGTATACACGGGATAGTTTTCTGGACCAATACGTTGAGGAACCAACTAGAGAACAGGCCATCCTAGGCTGGGTATTGTGTAATGAGAAAGGAATAATTGGCAGTCTAGTTGTGCGAGGCCCCTTGGGGATGAGTGACCATGTTATGATAGAATTCTTCAATAAGACGAAGAGTGACGTAGTTGATTCTGAGACTCGGGTTCTGAATCTTAATAAAGGAAACCAAGATAGTAAGAGGCGTGAGTTGGCTATGATGGATTGGGAAATGTTACTTATAAGGATGATGGTGGATAGGCAATGGCAAACGTTCAAAGAGCACATGGGTGAACTGCAACAATTGTTTATTCCTGTCTGCCACAAAAGTGAAATAGGAAAGGTGGCCAAACCATAGCTTACAAGGGAAATTAGTGATAGTGTTAGATCCAAGGAAGAGGCATACAAGTTGGCCAGAAAAAACAACAGACCTGAGGGTTGGGAGCACTTTAGAATTCAGCAAAGGAGAGCCAAGGGATTGATTAAGAAGGGGAAAATAGAGTATGACAGTAAGCTTGCAGGGAACATAAAAACTGACAGTAAAAGTTTCTATAGGTATGTGAAGAGGGAAAGATTGGTGAAGACAAATGTAGGTCCCTTACAATCAGAAACAGGGGAATTTATAATGGGAAACTAAGAAATGGCTGACCAACTAAATAAATAATTTGGTTTTGTCTTCACAAAGGAGGACACAAATAACATACCAGAAATGTTGGGGAACACAGGATTTAGTGAGAGAGAGGAACTGAAAAAAATCAATACTCGTAGGGAAATGGTGTTGGAGAAATTGATGGGATTGAAAGCCGATAAATCCCCAGGGCCTGATAATCTACATCCCAGACTACTTAAGGAAGTGGTCCTAGAAATAGTGGATGCATTGGTGGTCATCTTCCGCGATTCTATAGGCTCTGGAACAGTTCCTACAGATTGGAGGGTAGCTAATGTAACCCCACTGTTTAAGGGAGGTAGAGAGAAAACAGGGAATTACAGACCAGTCAGCCTGACATCGGTAGTGGGGAAAATGCTAGAGTCTATTATAAAAGATTTAATAGCTGAGCACATGGAAAACAGTGGCAGAATCAGACAGAGTCAGCATGGATTTATGAAAGGGAAATCATGCTCGACAAATCTACTGGAATTTTGCGAGGATGTAACTAGTAGAGTTGATGAGGAGGAGCCAGGGATGTGGTTTATTTGGACTTTCAGAAGGCTTTCGACAAAGTCCCACATAAGAGATTAGCGTGTAAAATTAAAGTGCATGGGATTGAGGGGTGGTGTATTGAGATGGATAGAAAACTGGTTGGCAGACAGGAAACAAAGAGTAGGAATAACGCGTCTTTTTCTGAATGGCAGGCAGTGACTAGCGGAGTACCGCAGGGGTCGGTGCTGGGATCCCAGCTATTCACAATATATATTAATGGTTTAGATGAGTGAACTAAATGTAATATCTCCAAATTTGCAGATGACACAAAGCTGGGTGGGAGGATGAGCTGTGAGGAGAATGCAGAGATGTTTCAGTGTGATTTGGACAAGCTGAGTGAGTGGGCAAATGCATGGCAGATGCAGTATAATGTGGATAAATTTGGTAGCAAAAACAGGAAGGCAGATTATTATCTGAATGGCTATAAATTGAGAGAGGGGAATGTGCAATGAGACCTGGGTGTCCTCGTACCAGTCGTTGAAGGTAAGCATGCAGGTGTAGCAGGGAGGAAAGAAGGCAAATGGTACGTTGGCCTTCATAGCCAGAGGATTCGAGTATAGGAGCAGGTATGTCCTGCTGCAATTATACAGGGCCTTGGTGAGACCACTCCTGGAATATTGTGTGCAGTTTTGGTCTCCTTATCTGAAGAAAGATGTTCTTGCTATGAAGGGAGTGCAGCGAAGGTTTACCGGACTGATTCCTGGGATGGTCGGACTGACATATGAGGAGAGATTGAGTTGGTTAGGATTATATTCGCTGGAGTTCAGAAGAATGAGGGGGGATCTCATAGAAACCTTTAAATTTCCAACAGGACTAGACAGGGTAGATGCAGGAAGGATGTTCCCATTAGTGGGGGAAGTCCAGAACCAGGAGTCACAGGATATGGGGTAGACCATTTAGGGCTGAGATGAGGAGAAATTTCTTCACCCAGAGAGTGGTGAGCATGTGGAATTCGCTACCACAGAAAGTAGTTGGGGCCAAAACATTGTATGTTTTCAAGAAGGAGTTAGATATAGCTCTTTGGGCGAAAGGGATCAAAGGATATGGTGAGAAAGCGGGAGCGGGCTATTGAGTTGGATGATCAGCCATGATCATGATGTATGGCAGAGCAGGCGTGAAGGGCCGAATGGCCTACTCCCATTTTATTTGTTTCTACAAGATGATGCCTCAGATGAAGGGAGTCACCCCTCCATTTAAAAAGGGCTTGCTGTGTGCCCTCCTCCAGGCTGTCCGCAAGCATTTCCTGGTCATGGTTGCATAAGTCCCCCTCAGCTGACCAAGAAGGCCACAGCAGAGGTGAGCTGCCATGGGATGCATCCAAGGTATGGAGTCCAGTGCATGAATAAGGATGTGACCTACTCTGCATTGCAAAGGTGAGTTTGCAATGCAAAATCTGCATTGAAGATGAGCATGCACAGAAGGGTCACTCAATTATTATAGGCTTGCATGGGTGTTGACACGTGCCCCGTGTTCCATCACCAGCTTTTTTAGTTGCATTGGCTGCATGTGTGTGTCATCTTCCTCTTCACATTACCCTTCTCGAGAGCGTAAATTTTGGAGAGACAGATGGGCGACGTAACATCTCATGGGACTGGGTACAGTCCAATAGTAAGGGGTCAACTGCAGTATCACCTGAAGGCTGACTAGCTCTCCTCTTATGCTGGAAGGACAAGAGGGCCCATGACAAGTCAAGTAGGTGAATGTATTGCTTCTTTCATTGAGAGGCTGGCGATTGTTATGGAGAGGCAGATCCGGGAGACAGAATGAACACGTGGCTGGAGAGATGGTGTAGCCGGGAGGTATTCAGATTCTTGGGGCACTGGGACCGGTGGGACCTGTACAAACCGGACAGGCTGCACCCAGGCAGAGCTGAGACCAGTGTTCTTGCGGGGGCTTTTGCTAGTTCTGTTGGGGAGTATTTAAACTAGTGTGGCAGGGGGATCGGATCCCAGGAGGTAGGATCAGATAGGTCAGATTCAGATCAGAAAAATGGAGGCAGAACATTAGCTAGGGACGTTGTGATAGACATGGAGTTAAAGGAGAAGCAAAGTTTAAAAATGTCCAGCAAGGGAAATTGACTGGGTTAAACTGTTTATACTTCAATGCAAGGAGTATTACAAACAAGGTAGGTGAGTTAAGGGCACAGGCAGCAGGATGTCATTGCTACAATGGAATCCTGGCTAAAGGAGGGACAAAACTGGCAACTTAATATCCCTGGTTATAGAGTCTTCAGTCACGATAGGGTAGGAGATAAAAAAGGAGGGGGGTAGCACTAATGGTTAAAGAATCAATTCCAGTTGTGAGAAGGGATGATATACTAAATAGGTCAACAAACGAGGCTTTATGGATTGAGCTCAGAAATAAAAAAGGGACAGTCACACTACTGGGAGTATACTACAGACCCCCAAATAGTGAAAGGGAGATAGAAAAACAAATATATAGGCAAATTTCTGCTTGTAAGAACAAGAGGGCAATAATAGTAGGAGACTTCAACTATCCTAATATCAACTGGGATTCAAACAATATAAGGGGCACTGAGGGAGAAAAATTCATGCAGTGTGTCCAGAAAAATTTTTTCAACCAATTAGTGACACACCCAACAAGAGGAGATGCAATTCTAGACCTAGTCTTGGGGAATGAAGAAGGCCAAGTGGGTGAAGTGACAGTTGGCGACCATATCGGGGACAGTGATCACAATTCAGTTAGATTTAGCATTGCCATGGAAAAGGACAGAGATAAGGCAGGAGTCAAAGTCTTGAACTGGGGTAAGGCAAATTTTGCAGAAATGAGAAGGGACGTGGCTAAGGTGGACTGGACAGCACTGCTGGAGGATAATACCGTGGAAAACCAGTGGGAAGCACTAAAAAGCGAGATCCTAATTGTACAAAGTAGACATGTCCCCCACAAAAATAAGAGTGGTACTGCCAAATCTAAACCTCCCTGGTTGTCTAGAGGAATACAGGGGAAGATCAAACAGAAAAAGAAAGCGTACATAGGCACAAAGAACTAAGCACTGCAGATAGCCTAGACGAATATAGGAAGTGCAGGGACAAAGTAAAAAAGGAAATAAGGAAATCAAAGAGAGGGCATGAAAAAAGATTAGCGAGTAAAGTTAAATATAACCCAAAGATATCTTACCAATACATTAATGCTAAAAGGTTAGTTAAGGAAAAAGTGGGACCTATCAGAGATGAAGGTGGAAACTTGTGTGTAGATGCAGAGGCTGTGGGAAGAGTCTTGAATGAATATTTTGTCTCCGTGTTTACAAAAGAAAGGGAGGACATAGATATAGTAGTCCAGGAGCAACACTGCGAGATATTGGACGGGATAGTCAGAAAGAGAGAGGAAGTACTCGAAGGGTTGAAATCCTTGAAGTTGATAAGTCACCAGGGCCAGATGGATTGTTTCTAAGACTGCTGAAGGAAGTCAGGGAGGAGATAGCAGATGCTCTGAGGATGATTTTTCAATCTTCACTAGATACAGGTGGGGGGGACCAGAGGACTGGAGAAATGCAAACGTAGTTCCATTGTTTAAAAAGGGATCAAAGGAAATGCCAAACAATTATAGGCCAGTTAGTCTTACATTGGCGGTGAGCAAATTAGTAGAATCAATCCTGAAAGATAGGATTAACTGTCATGTGGAAAGGCAAGGACTAGTCAGGGATGGTCAGCATGGATTTGTTAAAGGAAGGCCTTGCCTCACAAATTTGATTGAATTCTTTGAGGAAGTGGCAAGAAGGGGTGATGAAGGTAGTGCAGTGAAAGTTGTGTACATGGATTTTAGCAAGGCATTTGACAAGGTCCCACATGGCAGATTGGTCAGGAAAGTAAAAGCCCATGGGATTCAGGGTAATGTGGCAAGCTGGATAAAAGGTTGGCTTTGTAACAGGAAACAAAGGGTAATGGTCAATGGATGCCCTTGCGAATGGAAATTTGTCTCAACTGGTGTTCCACAGGGCTCGGTGTTGGGACCCTTGCTGTTTGTGTTATATATTAACGATTTGGACATGAACGTGGGGGGCACGATTGGGAAATTTGCAGATAACACAAAGGGTGGCCGAGTAGTGGATAGTGTAGAGGATAGCCATAATCTCCAAAACGATATACATGGGTTGGTGGAGTGGGCGGTAAAGTAGCAGATGGATTTTAACAGAGAAGTGTGAGGTCATACATTTAGGGAGGTCAAACAGTTACAGGGATTACAAAATAAATGGGAATGTACTAAGAGGGGTAGATGAAGTGAGAGATCTTGGCATAAAAGTACACAGGTCCCTGAAGGCAGCAGTTCAAGTAGACAAGGTTGTAAAGAAGGCATATCGAATGCTCTCCTTCATTGGCAGAGGTATAGAATATAAAAGTAAGGATATAATGTGGGAATTGTATAAAACACTGGTGAGGCCACAACTGGAGTATTGTGTGCAGTTCTGGTCACCACATTACAGGAAGGACATAATAGCTCTGGAGAGAGTGCAGAGGAGGTTTACAAGAATGTTGCCAGGGTTAGAAAAGTGTAGCTACGAGGAAAGATTGGATAGGTTGGGGTTATTTTCCTTAGAACAAAGAAAGCTGAGAGGTGACTCGATTGAGGTGTACAAAATTATGAGGGGATTAGATAGAGTAGACAGGATGAAATTGTTTCCCTTGATGGAGAATTCTAGAACCAGGGGACATAGATTCAAGATAAGTGGCAGAAGGTGTAGGGGGGACATGAGGAAGAACTTTTTTACGCAGAGAGTAGTGGGTGTCTGGAATTCGCTACCCAAGTTGGTGGTAGAGGCAGAAACTTTAAACTCTTTTAAAAAGTACCTGGATCTGCACCTAAAGTGCTGTAAGCTGCAGGGCTATGGGCCGGGTGCAGGAAGGTGGGGTTAGAAAGGTCCCCTGGGTGTCTTCGGGCTGGCATGGACAAGATGGGCCGAATGGCTTCCTTCTGTGCTGTAACTTTTCTACGGTTCTGAAGCAGGGAGCTGCCATCCCGCACCAAAAGGAATGAGGTTCAGGCAGCTAAGAAACTCGAGGGTACCTCTCAGGGCATTCCAAGGATTGCCAGTAGCTGCCCATCCCCTCTACCAGCAACCCAAACTCTTCCAGCAGTAGTGGCCAAGAAGAGACTCCTGCACTGGATCAATATCAGGTAAGGCAATTGCTGCCTCTCCCTCATCTGGGTTCAGGTGTTCTCCCTTTTGCACAGCCAGAATGTGGAGGGCATAGCACACCATGACGATGTGCAACACCCTACCTGGGTCATATTGAAGAGTTTCTCCTAATCTCTCCAGGCAAAGGAAATGCATATTCAGTAATCCTACTGTCTGCTCTATGAATGTCCATGTGGACCTGTGACTGGAAATATATCTTTCTTCTGCTTCAGTCCTAGGGTTGCTTATGGGTGTCATGAGCCAGGTACAGAGAGGGTAGCCCTAATCTCCATTGAACAGCTATGGCAGCTGGGAGTGTCGTAGTGTGCAGGCATCATGGTTACTTCCTGGATATCTTGCACACACTTTGTTACAATCCCCCTAGAGGCCAATAACTTTAAAAAAGAAATTCGAACTTCCAGTTAATAGCTGAATGGATAACACAAAAAGATTTCAAATTTGAAGGAGTTTACTGTGACAAACTAAAAGCACTGTTCATAGAACATTATTTTTGTAGGCAGCATATATTTTATACGACAGACAGAACTATTAACACAAATGAAAAAGGCCACCATCAGGTATACTTTACACTGTTCTTTAAGTAGACATTCAATTCTCCCAGAATCAGTCCAAACTGATTCTTAGCTCTCAAAGGTTTATTTCTGTTCTTTTCCTCCCCCAGCCTGGAAGCTCTGTCTGTGATATTCAGTGATATTGTAGGAAAGCCTGTAACCAGATATCACAATGGCTTCCACTGTACCCTTCCCACCTCAAAGCCCATCACCATGGCAATGTAAATCACATGGGCCTTGTATCCAGGTAGAAATATTGATTAGCTATCCTTGAAAGCCCAACTCCCTTTCATCTTGGAGCTAAATGGACAGTTTAGAACACAACTGTTTACAACCCGACATTCTCAACACTTTTCTGGGCCTTTGGAGACTCAAAGTCTAGCCACTTAGCACACAGACTGTTGCCATTGTCTTCAAGTGTCAACATCTTGCATCTTCTTCCCAATAAAACAATCTAGGCCCCCTTTATTCTCTAACAATCAAATCATTCAGGCTTGCTGTCAGGCAGACTTCAGAATAGGTCACATGGCCCCTTTCATTTTACCTTAAATTAAAGAGGCAGCCCCAAAATATAACAATCCTATAAACCTCATAATGGTAACAACTTTAAGAATCCATTTCCAGAGATCACACACTATCTGGATGTTTAAAAAGTAGAAACACTTCTGGTCGATGAAAGCAGCTGGCTGGTCAGAGGCTGCCTTGATGACATGTGTGCAGTCGATCACCCCCTGGATTCATGGAAATCCTGCCATGGCCGCAAAGGTCAAGGAGCTTTCAGCCTGGCTGTCCTCGTCCATGCAAAATTTTAAAATCTTAAAAAGAGCACTGGTCATCTGCAATGGTTCAACTGCCTGGGAGATCCCACATAGGTCTCTTTTCAATCCCTGGAAGGGAGCAGTTGCATAGAAATTCAACGCAGCTACAACTTTAAGTACAACAGACATGTGGTTACCACCGTAGACCCTTGGGCAAATGTCGGGCTGCATGAGGGCACATAGCTCTGTGATGATCTCGCACGAGAGGCATAGCAGCCGCTGGCATGGCCTCTCAGCCATTTATGTAGGTCAACCTTGTGCGAAAAACTCTAAACTGAGTCTAGTGCCATCTTCTGCATTGTTCCTGCTGCCTGGCTGCTTGTTCTGGTGCTGCCTCCTGCAGCTGCTGCTGGGGGGGCCTGTTCTGGTGTCTCTACAGTATTGCCTTGACATTCATCCTGGACAACCTCAAATGCAAGTGGATTCAGCATTACAGAAATAATTAATCCTTGCAAATTCACATGTGTGCTGCCACTTTAAGTGGTAGACCTCTGTTCCTGCAGATTAAGGGTCTTATCCTCTGACTGCCAATGGGCAGCTTCCAGTGATGGGCTCCATCCCCACACACCTCAAGCAAGAGTCTTCAAGCTTCAAAGTGTTCAGGCTGGATCAAAACACTACAGGTTCAACTTCTATGCAAGTCAGGTCCAAAGTTCAGGCAGGCCCCCTTATAAACCACCAGGTTTAACTGGGCAGCTTTCAGCAGTAGCAGACTTGTGGGATTTTCATTTAATTTGGCAGGCAATATTCTTGTAAGAAGTTCAAGTCAACAAGGGGAATAGCTGGATTTGAACTAGGGACTGCATAATCTGCAGTCAAATCCTCTATCACTGAGCTATAACCCAAGGCACTCGATTTGGCAGGTAACACTAAATCTCAACAAATTTGTCTTTAAATGGCTTTAACAGGTTCATTAATGAGCCTAATTACCTTTCTGCTGCGGAGCGGGTGACTTTCACCCATTGGCACCTTCCCGCCAGTGATTTAATTGCGAGTGACATGCAGCCTCCTATACAATTTAGTATCCTTGGCCACCATCTTCCCTGTTGTGACATGCTGGATTATGGTTCCACACTTTGTCACTGGATTAAGTAAGAATGGCACAGAGGTTTGGATTTGAGGTTTATCTATGCCCTGTAATTAAGTCTGAAATCCAGAAGAATAGGTATCTCTTATTGATATTTTTCTTGTATCTAAAATAAATCTTTGAACAAATATTGACATCTAAACGGGGAGAAAAATGTTCTGCATTTAGCCAAAGGATATGCAGTGTCTTCCAGGCTGCAGGCAAGGGTTCAAGAAATCTAGTGCAAGATTAAATTACTTAAACTAATTTTCAAGAAGTGTTTCAACAGTTTCAAATTGTCCAATGCTTATCAATTGTAAGAAAGCCATAGAAATGATGTTTGAACAAATCAATCGTAATGATTACAGGCAATGATCTGTACCTACTTATAAAACAGGTTTACAATAACCAACACTACAGTAGAAGGAACTGCAAC
Organism: Cetorhinus maximus; assembly: GCF_964194155.1. Taxonomy (NCBI): domain Eukaryota; kingdom Metazoa; phylum Chordata; class Chondrichthyes; order Lamniformes; family Cetorhinidae; genus Cetorhinus; species Cetorhinus maximus. Next base: position 64,927,223 of record NC_135881.1, on the reverse strand, counting down.
CTGGAATGAGGGGCTATAATTAAGAGAGAGTTGAGCAGTTATGACTAAAAAGCTTCAAGTTTGATAGAGGTCTTCAAGGTTATGATAAAGTAAATGGTGATAGAATATTTCTATTGGTCAACCAGGTGGTAAACAAAAGGACACAATTTTGAGATGTCATAAAAAAGAATGAAAATGAATTTCTTTTTAATTCTTTACACAAAGAATGATCCTATTTCTGATCTGCATACTGCCCCTTGGCGAAATCATCCAAAGGTACAGCGATGGTTTTCACGTGTACGCTAAGACACCTTCTCTACTCCTTGACTCCTCCACTGTTGCTAAATTATCAGACTGCTTACCCGACAGCCAATACCGGATGAGCAGAAATTGCCTCCAATTAAATATTGGGAAGATTGATGCCATTGTTTTCGATCCCCACTCGAAACTCCTTTCCCCTCCTTGGTAACGGTCTGAGATCAAGCCAGTCTATTTGCAATCTTGGTGTCACAACTGATGCCAAGATGAGTTTCTGACCTCAAATTTGTGCCATCACGAACATCTCATATTTCCATCTCTGTAATATCAACCCGACTCTGTCCCTGTCTCACCTCATCTGCTGCCGAAGCCTTCATTCATGTCTTTCTTACTTTCAGATGAATGTTCTCCTGACTGGTCTCTCACATTCTACCCTCCATAAACTTGAGGTTATCCAAAAAATTTGCTGCCAGTGTTTTAATGCCCATCACCCCTGTGCTTGCTGACTTACGTTGGTTCCCAGTCAAGCAACACCCTGATTTTATCCTTCTCCTGGTTTTCAAATCCCTCCATGGCCTCACCCCTGCCTATCTCTGGAATCTCCTCCAGCCCCACAGCCCTCCAAGATATCTGCAATCCTCTAATTCCAGCCTCTTTTGCATCCCCTATTTTAACTGCTCCACCACTGGTGGCTGTGCCTTCATTTGTCTGGACCCCAACCTCAGGAATACCTTCCCTACACCTCCCCAACGGTCTACCTCGCTTTGAATATTTAAGACATTCCTTAAAATCTACCTCTTTGGCCAAGCTTTTGGTCATCTGGCCTAATACCTACTAATATAGCTCGATGTCAAACTTTGTTTAATAATGCTGTTGTGAAGCTCCTTGGGATGTTTCATTTCATTAATTTATGTTAGAGTTGGAAATCCCATGCCTTAAACCACTTTGGAAATGAAGTTCACTAGGAATTAGTTGTTTGAAGAAAAGGAATATTAACTAGTATAGGGATCATGCAGGATTGTGGTCAGAGGCTATGTCTATTTTATGCATTTTGGGATGTGGCTTCACTGGCTGGGCCAGCATTTATTGCCCATCCCTAGCTGCCCTCGAAATTGTGGCGGTGAGCTGCCTTCTTGAGCCGCTGCAGTCCATGTGGTGTAGGTACACCCACAGTGCTGTTAGGAAGGGAGTTCCAGCATTTTGACTCAGTGACAGTGAAGGAAAGGCGAAATATTTCTAAGTCAGGATGGTGGGTGACTTGGAGGGGAACTTCCAGGTGGTGGTGTTCCCATCTATCTGCTGGCCTTGTCCTTCTAGATGGTAGTGGTCATGGGTTTGAAAGGTGCTGTCGAAGGAGCCTTGGTGAATTCCTGCAGTGCATCTCATAAATGGTGCACACTGCTGCTACAGTGCGTCGGTCGTGGAGGGAGTGAATGTTTGTGGATGTGGTGTCAATCAAGTGGGCTGCTTTGTCCTGGATGGTGTCAAGCTTCTTGAGTGTTGTGGAAGCTGCACTCATCCAGACAGGTGGGGAGTACTCCGTCACACTCTTGACTTGTGCCTTGCAGATGGTGGACAGGCTTTGGGGAGTCAGGAGGTGAGTTACTTGTCGCGCGATTCCTAGCCTCTGACCTGCTCTTGTAGCCACAGTATTTATATGGATAGTCCAGTTTAGTTTCTGGTCAATGGTAACCCCCAGGATATTGATAGTGGGAGATTCAGTGGTGGTAACTGAACATCAAGGGGTGATGGTTGGATTCTCTCTTGTTGGAGATGGTCATAGCCTGACATTCGTGTGGTGTGAATATTATTTGCCACTTGTCAGCCCAAGCCTGGAATGTTGTCCAGGTCTTGCAGCATTTGGACATAGACTGCTTCAGTATCTGAGGAGCTGTGAATGGTGCTGAACATTGTGCAATCATCAGCGAACATCCCCACTTCTGACCTTATGATGGAAGGAAGGTCATTGATGAAACAGCTGAAGATGGTTGTGCCGAAGACATTACCCTGAGGTGATGTCCTGAAGCTGAGATGACTGGCCTCCAACAACCACAACCATCTTCCTTTGTGCTAGGTATAACTCCAACCAGTGGAGGGTTTTCCCTGATTCCCATTGACTCCAGTTTTGCTAAGGCTCCTTGATGCCACACTCAGTCAAATGCGGCCTTGATGTCAAGTGCAGTCATTCTCACTTCACCTTGGGAGTTCAGCTCTTTTGTCCATGTTTCAACCAAGGCTGTAATGAGGTCAGGAGCTGAGTGGCCCTGGTGGAACCCAGACTGGACACCAGTGAGCAGGTAATTGCTAAGCAAGTGCCGCTTGATAGCACTGTTGATGATTGATGACCCCTTCCATCACTTTACTGGTGATCAAGAGGAGGCTGATGGGGCGGTAATTGGCCTGGTTGGATTTGTCCTGCTTTTTCTGTACAGGACATACCTGGGCAATTTTCCAAATAGCCGGTAGATGCAAGTGCTGTAGTTCTACTGGAGCAGCTTGGCTAGGGGCGCAGCAAGTTCTGGAGCGCAAGTCTTCAGTACTATTGCTGGAATATTGCCAGGGCCCATAGCCTTTCCAGTATCCAGTGTCTTCAGCCGCGTGGACAATACTGAAAAAGACTGTTGCAAACTTTTGGGGTGAATGGCTTTGTTTTGGTGCTGTAAATGCTATAATCCAATGATTGGACAGAACCATAAATTCAGGGTTACCATTAGAAAAATGTTATTAGCACAACTTATCTTTCCATGCAATGTTATTAGAACGTTGGCCGTTGAATTGAAAAGATAATTAAAATACTTGGAAAGGAAGAATAATTTGGGACATATAGAGAAATGTTATTAAAGGAAGAGCTCTAGTTGAAGATCTAGCATCAGCAAAGGTGCAGTGAGCTGAATAGACTCTTTTTGTGCTGTAACTTCCATGATTTCATCCCAAGGTGGACTTTCAATCATATATTCATGCCATTGCTAAGACCGCCTATTTCCACCTAGAATGGTGATCTCATGCTGCTATAGCCACTGTTCATGCCAATCACTGAAAGTATTGCAGATTACCCATTAGTCACACCATAGCTTAAAGATGTAAAGCTATACATTGAGCAAAATATGACTTTTGGTCTGTGCAGATTTCCATAAATGGTCATTTTGGTAAGGAACGTGTAGTTCAGAAAGGCATAAAAAAATGGTAGATTAATGTGGATTTGGATCCATATATTTTGATCAACCTGAAAACTGAGCTCAGAACTGTAACACAACCATCTGGTGTGGTTGCAAGTGAAACTTTAAATATTTACTTCTGGACCATTATTATATATTTAATCGATCTATGACCAGTTGACCTCATGTTTCAAGGTTTTGATGAAGTGATGGCATGTATAATCATAAAAATATCTCTGACAAACAAGTAATTAACAAAACTTGTATTTATATAGCGCCTTCAACATAACAAAACGCACCAAGGTGCTTCACAGGGGCATTACAAAACAACATTTTGCACCAAGCCAGATAAGGGGATATTGGGGTAGATGATTGAAAAGCTTGGTCAAAGAGACAAGTTTCAAGGAATATCTCAAAGGAGGAAAGTAAGGCAGCGAGGCTTAGGAAGGGAATTCCAGTGCTTAGGGCCCAGGCAGCTGAAGGCATGACCACCAAGGGTGGGTGATTAATATCAGATTTAATCAAAAGGCCAGAATTTGAGAAGTGCAAATATCAGAGGGCTGTAGGGCTAGAGGAGATTACAGAGATAGGGAGGGACGAGGCCATGGAGGGATTTGAAAACCAGGATCAGAATTTTAAAATAAGGCATCATTTAAACAGGAGCCAGTGTAGGTCAACAAGCACAGGGGTGATGAGTCAACCGCATTTGATGCGAGTTAGGGCATTGGTACAGCATTTTGGGTGACATCAGGTTTACAGAAGGTAGAACATGGGAGGCCAGCCATGAGTGAGTTAGAATAGTCTAGTCTTGAGGTAACAAGGCATGAATGAGAGTAGAAGAGTTGAGGCACAGGCAGAGGCAGGTGACGTTTCAGAGGTGGAAATGGACTGTCTTACTGTAGGTGTGGCTGAAAGCACTTCTCAGGGTCAAATTTGGCACTGAGGTTATACACAGTTCAACTTCAGGCAGCTGAAAGGGAGCGATATGGAATCAGTGGCAAGGGAGTAGAGCTTATGGCAGGGACCGCCAATGACTTCAGTCTTTCCTATATTTAATTGGCAGAAATTTTTGCTCATTCAATACTGAATATCGGATAAGCAGTCTGACTCTCATTGAAACCTACAAAATACTTAAAGGGATAGGCAGGGTAGAGACAGGTTAGATATTGCCCCTGGTTGGGAAGTCTTGAACCAGGGGACACAATTTCAAAACGAGGGGGAAGCTACTCAGAGATGAGGAGAATTTTTTTTTACTTAGAGGGTTGTGGATCTTTGGAATTCCCTACCCAGAGGGCTGTGGAAGCTCAGTCATTTAGTATGTTTAAAGTAGAGATTGACAGATTTCTAAATGCGAATGACATAAAGAGATATAGGGATAGTGTGGGGAAAAGACGTTGAAGTGGATGATCATATTGCATAGCAGAGCAGGCTTATGGGCTGAATGGCCTACTCCTGCTCTTATGTTTCTATCTCATGTGGAGTGGTTGTGAGGTAGAACTAGGCAGTATATGTGTGGAAACTGTTTTTTCAAGGATGTCGCTGAGGGGGAGCACATAATGAGTCACAGGAGGGAAGTGAAGCACCAAACCTGTTCAGAAATTGTGTGAAGACTATAGAAAGAAATTTAGAAAGCTTGATTGGTGACCTTTTAAATAATACAAATGTTAACCAGAAAAGCTGAGGACTCAAAAATAACCCTTAAATTAAAAGGGCATTTGGTTCATGTTTATGTTACACTAAAAGGCACCGCACAAACATTATAATGGCATTGGAATGTAATGCCATTCTGTCAATGGACGGAAAATAAAAAGTGCATAGGGTATAAACAATAAAAAATGCAGCATTCAACTTAATATACTTGTGGTTAACTGCCAGATCTATAATTTGAAAAGGAATTATTTCCCTACTAAAAATGACCTGAAACCCTATTTACGTTATATGGAAAAACAGAAGTCAAGCACACATAAGCTTGCATGTAGAATAATCTATACTGCATTACTTTTAATGATCAAGATGATTTGATTATAATAATAGGAATTGCACTACCAGTGAACTTCCAAACTTAAATAAGGCAAATTTAGTATTAGGAAATATAGCTTGCATAATCTCTACACTTAGGTCTGGGAAAACTTCCACAATGTACTTCTGATTCTGAAAGGAAAGGCTTTCGGTTTTAATTGGTAATCTTCCTTTCTTTAATAGAATTGAATATGTTGGAATATATTTCAGATTGCATCTGAACAAAATAGCTGTAGCATTTAACACTTCAGGCCAAATAATTCTAAATTTTGACTATGTAATGTTAGCAGTAAATCTCAATAATGAACTACAAAAATAATTTACGCAGATACCAGCAGAATACCAACTACAAACAGGCCAGAGAGAATCGGACAGCTAAATACGATATATTTTCTTCAGTTCAAATGTTCGTTCTCTCTTCTCAAACGAAAGTTAAATATTCAGATGGCTAGACTGAAATAGAAATGAGACTTCATATTTTGGCTCTGAAAATGCATTAAGTTTAATTTAGCATTAAAGGGAAAGGAATTTGGAGAATAACAATCCTGGAATTAATTTTTTTTCACATCAGGAAAAATGTCTTCTATATTTTACTGAGTTTTTTTTAAAATTAGGACAGCAATGAATCAGGTAAGTGCTCCTGCTTATAAAAAGGTTAAGAAATGCACAAATGGGAACTATGGAAGCTTACCTGCTGGAAACCTTCTTTACCAAATACCCCTCTCAGCTCTTCAAGCTCCCTATTCAGCTCTTCAATCTCTTGTTGTTTTGCAGTTAAATCTTCCTCCATTATCTCAAGTCTTGTCTGAAAGGGCTTTGCATCATGCTCAGAGCAGGTTCCTGATATGCTAAATTCCTCTTCCTAAAACAATTAAAATAAATTAAAACCATAAACAGTGTCACATTGTGATCTTTAAAGAGAAGGCATAGACAGAAAAAATGAATTTCATGAGAGGTAGATTTAATATTAAAACATGCAGCTAGTAGCAATTTATCACCATAGCAACCATTGTTAGCAATTTGCACTTCAAGAGCTTCACGGTGCACTTGTCTATTTTTCAGCCCACAGTACTTTGATGGGCAAGACTTAAAACAGCATTATTGCTTTTGCATCATTTCAGATGAATACTTTCATGAAATATTAGAACATAGTGATAATCTTACCAGGCCTTCCTGAAAGATAGTTCTAGTTATCATACTGAAAAACTCAATAGTGAGGGTTAGAAAATGTAGTCTATTACATGCCCAAGTTTCCAAAATTGGTAGGAGACTCCCATTCTCTTACTGAATAATTTCAGCTCTTCCAGTGACTGCAAGCTATGGCACTAAACTGCTCTGAGTGGAAAATCCGACAGTCAATATTTGGTCTGTGCAATGGTAACTCATTGCAAGATATCAATGTGGTTGTAACATTTGGCTTTTGAGGAAGTAAGACTTAAGATCTAGTTCCTTATCGCCAGATCCTGTGCATGTCAGAATAGGATCAGATTGGCCTAGGTTGTGCTCCACTCATGGCAACCACTCGCAGTTCAGGCTCACATTTGAACAGCAATAATTTGAAGGAGATATCCATAGGCCTGCTAGCGTCGAAGAAACTGTTTTCATCCGTGAGTCATTATTTTTGGAAGAGAGGAGACTAAAATAAAGTTCAAATTTTAGAAACATTATTTAAACTACAATATGTATGGTCTCCTGAAGAGCTAAAGTTGAAAAGTTAAGCAAAATCATAATTTCAGAACAATAAATATTGTTTCTTTTTTTAACAATCAAATCATTTAAAACAAACCTGTTTTTCTGAAAGGGGTGAAAGTTTTCAATGACAATGACCAATTGTAAATTTGAGGCTGCAAGAGCTAATTTATACTTTGGTATAAATTCAATATAAATCTGAACATGCTGTGGCCAATAAAGTCTCCATAAACTCTATTTGTTGGGAGAATTTTAGCCAACTCATCCATTTGAAAAATGTAGGTATTCCATTGTTCACAATAACGTGTTATCCACTTAGTTCATACAATAAAAATCACAACTGCATATCAAATAATTGTAAAAAGCAGCAAGAAACAGAGCCAAGAGATATACCTTGCTCTCCCAGTTAGGTAGTGAAGCAGTTCGTAACACCAATGTTAGTATATAGATTATGGATTAATAAAGTATCAATGCATGTTAGTTTGCTAATGTTAATAGGCATTACAAACAATCTGCTACTTACAATGGCTAAAATGGTCCCCATATAATTCCAGAGTGTCTTTGGGCAAATTCGTGTGTTAAGGCTGAGGAATGCCAATGGAAAAAATAAATTTTCCATTTTTTGCATTTAGTGCCAGCATCATGCCAGATGAGATGCAGCACAGACAAAAGTAAAGCTTTCTCCAACATTAAAAAAATCAACAGATAATAGGGGAAATCGAAGAATTTGGGGTTAGCACAGGGAGGTGCAGCAGAGCTAGATCAGCCATGACCTTACTGAATGGTAGAGTCAGCTCAAAGGCATGAATGGCCTAATCCTGCTCCTATTTCTTATGCGTTAACACTGGTTTAACGCAAAAATAACGCCTTTCAGCTGCACTCGGATATTTTTTACGAGTTATTCTTTGCGCTTTCTTGAATTGCTAATCAATGCTGAATATTAGACTTATGCCAAAAAGAAATTGGACAAACTACTTTGACATTTGTTAGATGGGGAATATCACTTTAAACCAGTTTGGAATGGATTCAGTCACAGGTGTCAAAATTAAGTATTCTAACTTATTCACCAGTCAGCCTTTTTACCAGTTTTTATAACATTAAGTTAACTCATCACTGGTTATTAAGATTGATATTGAATTATTTGATTCCTGAATGTAGACAATTATACAGGTTTACACTTTGGGAACCATGCCAACCATACTGCAGAAAACTCAGTCAGTTGCTGTGGGTAAATATGCCAAGTCACTTTACTTCATACTGTACCCTTGTCATATCTTCTGCTTTAAATGCCAATTCTTGTGGCACTGTACAACAACCATTTGCCTGTATAAACCAAATCATATTTTAAGCATTTTCTCATCCATTCCTAAAGATATATGCTAAAGAAAACACAGCACTAATGCTTATCAATACCAGGCAAAGAGTATGCAAATAATATCTAACCATCTTATCACACAATCCTTATAACATGGGTCAAACTGTACTCCACCAAAACATTCTCATAACTTCACACATCTATTACCTGTTAGGAATTAAACAAAATATCAAGTCATTTTTATACAAAGTTAAAAGAACATAAAACATCAATTTCAGTAAATTATTTCAAAACAAAAACAAAAATAAAAATACCTGGAAAAACTCAGCAGGTCTGACAGCATCTGTGGAGAGGAATACAGTTAACGTTTCGAGTCCGTATGACTCTGTTGAAGACTCGAAACGTTCACTGTATTCCTCTCACAGATGCTGTCAGACCTGCTGAGTTTTTCCAGGTATTTTTGTTTTTGTTTTGGATTTCCAGCATCCGCAGTTTTTTGCTTTTATATCAGTAAATTATTTCCTTGCTTCCTCTCAAATGCTTGGTGTAGCTCCACTTTAAGAGTCTCTCCCATGTTTCTGCAGATAAGCAGTTAGAGATTGGACTTGAGGCCACCATAACATGAGCAAAAAGCTGGTAAACTTTCCATTAGTACCTTAAATATTAAATTTAAAAACAATTAAAAGTTATATCTGTGCTAACGTTCATTTACCAAATCATATGCCCACTCTATCAGCATGTATTACCCACCATATCACACCAAGCCTCACCTCTGACTTCTGACAGTAAAATGTCTTTTCCAGGTTCGGGAGTTAACTGTTATTTTCCTTTGTTGAAGGCCTACCCCATCCTGCAGATACACTGAGTTTTTAATAACACTGGCCCCCCTCAAGTCCATCCACTCTGCTTGCTTCTGCTTAATGTTCTGACTTTCCCTACTTGGCTTTTATAACAGGCACCATGCCTCTCATATGGGGCATACAGTCAGTAGTTCCAAAATAACTCATTATTAAAAAGTCAATGAAATAATTTCCCTGTTTCATTTTACATAGTGTGTCACAAATTGTACACAAGATAATAAGTAAGGAAGGCCATTGATCCCAGGAAGTCCCCCAACTGCAGCATTCGTTCAGTTCTAAAATGATTGTATGGTTTTCTGTTATTAGTATAAATCTTCAGCCTTGTTCTATTCTTACAATTTAGTTTAAATATTCCATATTTTCTTTTCCCACATCATTTCTTGTATTTCTTAATAAAAATCGCCTCTCACCTTTCTTTTCCACACTTTACAACCTCTAATTTTCTGGAATACTTTTTTCTTCTAAAGGGCTTTGAAAAATTAGTTCAGAGTATATGGACATACGAATTAGGAGCAGGAGTAGGCCACTCGACCCAGCTTTGCCATTCAATAAGATCATGGCTGATCTGATTGTAACCTCAACTCCACATTCCCACCTACCCCTGATAACCTTTCACCCCCTTATCAAGAATCTACTTCTGCCTTTAAAATATTCAAAGGCTCTGCTTCCACTGCCTTTTGAGGAAGAGAGTTTCAAAGACTCACTATCCCCAGATAAAAAAAAATTCTCCTCTTCGCTGTCTTAAATGGGCAACCCCTTATTTTCAACAAGTGACACCTAATCCTAGGTTCTGCCACAACGGGAAACATCCTTTCCACATCAATCCTGTCAAGACCCTCCGGGTTTTATAAGTTTCAACTAACGCACCTCTTACTCTTCTAAACTCCAGTGGATACAAACCTAGCCTGTCCAATCTTTCCTCATAAGGCAATCCACCCATTCCAGGTATTAGTCTCATAAACCTTCTCTAAATTGCTTCCAATGCATTTACATTCTTCCTTAAATGAGTAGGCCAGTAACATACACAGTACTCCAGATGTGGTCTCACCAATGCCCTGTATAACTGAAGCATAATCTCCCTACTTTGTATTCAAATCCCCTCGCAATAAATGATAACATTCTATTAGCTTTCTTAATCACTTGCTGTATCTGCGTACTAACCCAAATCCCTCTGCATCAGAGCTCTGCAATCTCTTACCATTTAGATAATATGCTTCTTTCTTATTCTTCCTGCCAAAACAGACAATTACACATTTTCCCATATTATACTCCATTTGCTAGTTCTTTGCCCACTCACTTAACCTATCTATATCCCTTTGTACACCACATGCTCCATTTTGCCAGCCAGAAAAAGACCCATTTATGCCTGCTTCCTGTTAGCTAGCCAATCCCACTACACCATGTGCTTTTATTTGCTGCAATAACCTTTGATTTGGCATATCATCAAATGCTTTCTGGAAATCTAAGTGCAGTACATCCACCAGTTCTCCTTTATCCACAGCACATGTGGATGAGTGCAGCTCCAACATCACTCAAGAAGTTTGACACTGACTCACCAAGCCTCCTTAGGCAGCACCTTCCAAAACCACAGCCAGTACCATCTAGAAGGACGAGGGCAACAGACACATGGGGACACCACCACCTGGAAGCTCCCTTCCAAGTCACTCAACATCCTGACTTGGAAATATATCGCCATTCCTTCACTGTCGCTGGGTCAAAATCCTGGAACTCTCTCCCAAACAGCTCTTTGGATATATCTACACCACATGAACTGCAGCGGTTCAAGAAAGCAGCTCACCATCAACCTCTCAAGGGCAATCAGGGATGGGCAATATATGCTGGCCTAGCCAGCGGCACCCACAACCCATGAAAGAATTAGAAAAACATATTACTTCTTCAAAGAATTCCAATAAATTGGTTAAACATGATTTCCCACTCACAAAACCATGTTGACTTTGCCTGATTGCCTTGACTTTTTCCAAGTGCCCTGCTATAACAACTAATAATAACTTCTAACATTTTTCCTAAGACAGATATAAAGCTAACTAGCTTGTAGTTTCCTGCTTTCTGTCTCCCTACCTTTTTGAATAAATAAGTTACTTTCACTATTTTGCAACCTCATGGAACCCTCCCCAAATCCAGGAATTTTGGAGAAGTAAAATTAACACGTCAACTATCTCACTAGCCACTTCTTTTAAGACACGAGGGTGAAGTCCATCAGGACCTGGGGACTTGTCAGCCCGCAGCTCCAACAATGTGTTCAGTACCACTTCGCTGGTGAATGTAATTTTCTCGAGTTCCTCCCACCTCTCAATTTCCTGACTTACATCCATTTCTGGGATATTACTTGTATCCTCTATAGTGAAGACCGATGCAAAATATTTTGCTGTATTAGTTGCCCAGACTTACCTTTCTATAGAGCCATTGCTGACTTTATTAATTCTTTTCTTTTTTAAACAGCTATAGAAATTCTGTTTTTATGGCTTGAATCTTTGGCTCGGAGAGCGGGGGCGGGGCCCGCTCGCCAAGGCATAAGATGGCGCGTGGTGACGTCGGGCAGGCATCCCGACATCACCGTGGGTCATTTAGATTTTCAGTTCAGCGGGCACGCAGCTGAGTCAGCTGCATGCCAGACGAACTGTCAAAGGCCTATTAAGAGATGATATCTTGGAGGGGGCATCGAATGAAGCTTTGTGGGTAGAGCTTAGGAATAAAAAAGGGGCAGCCACATTGTTAGGTGTTTATTATAGACCCCCAGATAGTCAGTGGGAAATTGAGGTGCAAACGTGTGCACAGTTTGTGGGATTATGTAAAAACAATAATAGGGTAATTATATTAGGTGATTTCAACTTTTCCAACATTAATTGGGATAGACATAGTGTTAAGGGCATGGATGGAGTGGATTTCTTGAAATGTGTACAGGAGAACTTTTTAGGTCAATATGTAGAGGATCCAACAAGGGACGGTGCAGTGCTGGACCTAATTCTGGGAAATGAAGCTGGACAGGTGGCTGAGGTGGTGGTGGGGGAGCATTTTAGTGATAGCGACCACAACATGGTACAATTTAAGCTCGTTATGGACAAAGAAATAGACAAGTTGCAAAAAAATGTTTTGGATTGGGGGAGAGCGGATTTTAGTAAAATAAGGTGGGATCTGGCCAAGGTAGACTGGGAACAGCTACTTGTGGGGAAATCTACAGAGGAGCAGTAGGGGGTGTTCAAAAAGGAAATGGGGAGGGTTCAGGCTCAACATGTTCCCTCTAGGGTGGTAGGAAGGAGTAACAAGCCCAGAGAACCATGAATGACCAGAAATATTCAGGATACGATGAGAAAGAAAAGAAAGGCCTTCAGCAGGTACAAGGGGAGCAAATCAGTGGCGGCATTAGTGGAGTGCAGAAAGTGCAGGGTGGAGCTTAAGAAAGCAATTAGGAGAGCAACGAGGGGATATGAGAAAGATCTGGCTGGTAAAAGTAGGGAAAATCTCAAGATATTCCATAAGTATATCAATGGGAAGAGAATAACCAGGGAAAGAATAGGGCCCATAGGGAACCAAGGGGGCAATCTATGGGTGGAGCCAGATGACATCGGTAGAGTGTTGAACGAATACTTCACATCCGTCTTCACCCAAGAGAATGAGGATGAAGGTATCGAACTCAGGGAGAGAAACTGCGAGGTTCCTGAGCAAATTGACAGCGGGAGTGACAAGGTATTGGGGGTGTTGGCAGGCTTAAAAGTGGACAAATCTCCAGGTCCGGATGATTTGTGTCCCGGACTGCTGAGGGGGGCAAGGGAGGAGATCGCAGGGGCTCTGACCCAAATTTTTAATTCCTCTCTGGCCACGGGGGAGGTGCCAGACGACTGGAGAATAACTAACGTGGTTCCACTATTTAAGAAGGGTTGTAGAGAGAAGCCAGGGAACTACAGGCCAGTGAATCTCACGTCAGTGGTAGGGAAACTATTGGAGAAAATTCTGAAGGAGAGAATCTATCTCCATTTGGAGAGGCAAGGTTTGAGCAGGGATAGTCAGCATGGCTTTGTCAGAGGGAGGACATGCCTAACAAATTTGATTGAATTTTTTGAAGTGACGACCAGGTGTGTAGATGAGGGTAGTGCAGTTGATGTAGTTTATATGGATTTCAGCAAAGCCTTTGACAAGGTCCCCCATGGGAGACTTATAAAGAAGGCACGTGCACATGGGATACAGGGTAATTTGATGAGGTGGATTCAAAATTGGCTTAGTTGTAGGAGACAGAGGGTGATGACAGAAGGATGCTTTAGTGACTGGAAGCCAGTGTCCAGTGACATACCACAGGGATCTGTGCTAGGTCCCCTATTATTCATCATTTATATAAACGACATAGATGACTATGTGGGGAGCAGGATTACTAAGTGTGCGGATGGCACAAAGATTGGCCGGGTGGTTAACAGTGAGGTTGAGTGTCTTGGACTACAGGAAGATATGGACGGATGGTCAAATGGGCAGATAAGTGGCACATGGAATTTAACCCTGAAAAGTGAGGTAATACACTTTGGAAGGAGTAATTTGACAAGGAAAATTCAATGAACAGCATGACACTAGGAAGTTCTGAGGAACAAAGGGACCTTGGTGTGTGTGTGTCCATGGATCTCTCAAGGCGGAGGGCCATGTTAGTGGGGTGGTGAAAAAGGCTTATGGGACACTTGCCTTTATCAATCGAGGCATAGATTACAAAAGTAGGGAGATCACGTTGGAGTTGTATAGAACCTTGGTGAGGCCACAGCTGGAGTAGTGTGTGCAGTTCTGGTCGCCACATTATAGGAAGGATGTGATTGCACTGGAGGGGGTGCAGAGGAGATTCACTAGGATGTTGCCTGGGATGAAACATTTAAGTTATGAAGAGAGGTTGGATAGACTTGGGTTGTTTTCGTTGGAGCAGAGAAGACTGAGGGGCGGCCTGATCGAGCTGTACAAGATTATGAGGGGCATGGACAGGGTGGGTAGGGAGCAGCTGTTCCCCATAGTTGAAGGGTCAGTCACAAGGGGACACAAGTTCAAGGTGAGGGGCAGGAGGTTTAGGGGGTATGTGAGGAAAAACATTTTTACCCAGAGGGTCTGGAATGCGCTGCCTGGGAGGATGGTGGAGGCGGGTTGCCTCACATCCTTTAAAAAGTACCTGGATGAGCACTTGGCACGTCATAACATTCAGGGCTATGGGCCAAGTGCTGGTAATTGGGATTAGGTAGGTAGGTCAGGTGTTTCTCACATGTTGGTGCAGACTCGATGGGCCGAAGAGCCTTTTCTGCACTGAGAGATTCTGTGATGGCCATTTAAGTATCAATTAAATTAATAAATTGAGCTGCCGGTCCAACCTTGAGATTAGCAAGCAGGTAAAGAGCCCAGGCGGGCTTTGCATTTTTCATGGAACCTCATCCACGGGCCGGATGAGGTTTCATGAAGTGTTTATAAATTGAATAAAAGTTTTTATAAAAATTCATTGACGTGTCCCAGCTCAAGTGACACTATCACATGAGGGGACGTCTTAAAAATTTTTTATTTTCTTTATTAAAATTTTGGGAACTTAAACTAATCTCCCTGAGGCAGCTCTGTGCCTCGGAGATTTCTGCATGCTTTCGCGCGCATGCATGAAAGAGCGCAGGCCCCGACTCAGGGAACCCCACCCCCCCTCAGTGCTTCCAGGTGCACGTCATGCTGGGCTGGCACAATCCCCAGCACAACACCCCCCCCTCCCCCCCACTACGGGGGGACAATTCTCCCCTTTATTTCTCGCTAGCTTTCTCTTGTACATTGATTTTTCCCTTAATCTTTTAGTCATTCTTTGCTTCTTTTACATTCTGTCCAATTTTCTGACCTGCCACCCATCGTTGTACAATTATACCCTTTTTCTTTAAGTTTGGGACTATCTTGAACTTTTATATCCACAAATGGTGGATCCTCCCCTTGGAATTTTTCTTTCTTGCTAGAATGTATCTCTTGTGTATATTCTGAAATATCCCCTTAAATGTCTGCTACTGCATCTCTATTGACCTATCCCTTAATCTCATTTGCCAGTTCACTTTAGTTAGCTCTGCTTTCATGCCCTTATTTAAGTTTAAAATACTAGTCTTAGACCCACTCTTCTCTTCGTCAACCTGAGGGAGCCTCATAATTTCCTTTAACTTCCAATGGATCCTCAAATATAAACACGTATTTATTTACTTTAATCTTTTTGGTACTGTTTTTCCTTGAGTTATAACCACCATTAGCAGTGCTGCAACTACTGGTGGTTCTCACCTCCTTTGCGAAAACTGAGGCAAAGCATTTCCATTGTGCCTTTGCCAATCCTCTCACTGCAAGTTCGCCTTTCTCATCTCTCAGCAATCCTTCCTCTACCTTGGCAATTCCTTTGGTAACAAAATGCCTATAGAAAGCTTTTTTTATTTTATTTTCTCCCACACTCTATTTTTGCCTTTACATAACTTTTATATGTTCCCTATATTTGCCCTGTTTTTCATTTGTATTATTTGCTCTGTACATTTTAAAACTATTTTTTGGTTTTGGATTGATCAAATCACCCTTTTCATTGGTGCAACTCAAATTTTCAATACATTTCATTATGGCATAACTGGAATGTACTTGATTTATACCCTGTCTCCCTTTTTAAATAATGCCAATAACCAATCCATGGTTTGGTTTACTAAATTTTTTTTCTTCCATCTAAAGTAATAAGGTCATTTTTTAAATCTCGCAACGAACTGATTTTTGTCGTCATCTGCCAGAAGGTTGACTGCCATGAATCTCCACCTCTGTCTGTCCAATGCTGCCCTTACACAGTCTGCATAAATCAAGTACATCCAGTCTATTATATTTACCACCCACTTTCTCCTCGGCTTCCCTCTCCTACCTTTTCTATTGATCTTCCCCTCCAATAACTGTCTCAGTTTGCAGACTGCTCTAATGATGTGACCTAAGTATCGCATCTTTCTTTCTTTAATATTATGGGCTAATTTCCTCTTCTTCAGCCAATTCCAGCACTTTTTCATTAGTCTATCTGTGGGGGATTTATGGAACATCTTCCTACATCTTAAAAGCATTCAGTTTATCAATAGTCTGTTTGCTGTCCATGTCTTCGAGGCATATAACACAGGTGACAAAACAAAGCACCTCAACATTCTTTTCCTAAGATTTGGGTTCAGTTTCTTTGATGTTAACAGGTCCTCGATTCTGACATCGGATATCACAATCACATCTCCCATCATCTATGACAATCTGCCCTAGGTACGTGAACTTTTTCACTTGTTCCAGGACTTGTCCATTTACTTCAATGTTCACTTCCGAGGTAAGGTGTCTCTGCTTATCACGGTTGCCTTGGTCTTTCTCACATTTATTCCTGATCCATGTTCCTCACTCCATGCTTTCACTTTATTTACAATTTCCTGGAGCACCTCTTCTGACCCTGCAAGCAGTGCAGGGTCATCTGCCTATCTCAAGTTGACGACAATCAGGGCCCCAATGCTGCAACCTAGTAGATCTTCTATATCGCTGAAAATAGCTTCAATATACAGGCTGAACAGTTTTAGGACACAGCACGTACGTAGTACGCTTCTCTTTTGACTGGGAAGCTGTTTGACAAGGAGCTATCAACTCTCACCACCGTTAATTGATTCCAGTATAAAGCTTGAATTATCTTTCTATCATTTCTGACCATTTCTAGTTTGTCTAAGCATTCCATTATTTTCTGATGGTCTTTCAAAGGCTTTTCTCATAGCCTATAAAGCATACATACACAGGTTTTTGTACTTCTGGGTATCTTTTAATGACTAGTCTCAAGTTAAAGATGCCCTCGCTTGTTTCTTTCTTTGGTCTGAATCCTGACTGGCTTTCATCTCTCTCTGTTTCTTGTGATGAAGGAAAAAAGAAAAAGAAAAGAAGCTTAACTTAAATTTAAGCTTAATTCAGAGTTGTAGTTCAGGAACTACAGTTCCCAATGGGCCTCAAGACTTCTGAACACGCGCCAGCTGGGAAAGGGCCGCATGTGCTCAGTACGTCCATTCTTGTGTCATTAGGTCAGGAAATGGACCTGCGCACATACACTAAAGAAAAAGAAGTGTAATGGCGCAAAACTGGAGGTCAAATGACCTGAAGAGCAGTGCCATTGCAGAGAAGGTGTTTTAGGGAGCAAGATGGGGAGGTGTCAGAGAGAAGATCCCAAACCAAAAAGTAGATCCCAAACAAGGGAATGAGACAGAAAGAGGTCCCTGAAGACAATCCCAGATAAGGGACAAGGACAGAGATCAGAAACAAATCCTGTTAAGTAAAGTTGAGAGAAAGGAGCAGCGCAACAGGCTCCAAATTAAAGAGAGAGAGAACCAGCTGTGGGGAACAGATTTGAACAAAGTGGGTTCGAGAAATGCCCTGAAGATCAGAGACGGCAGCCGAAGGTTGGTGACTCCGTGCTGTGAGCCGTAAGGGCAAAGGTACCCTTTTGGAACAGTGGTGTTCTGCTTGGCACAGCCGGAGAACTGAAAGCGTACTTGGAAGGTGAAGCTCGAGTGCATGCGGAGATCCAGGGGAATGGAATCTCGGAAGACGAGATTGCAACCCCGGAGTTGGGTTCTTGTTGAAGCCTTCAGAGTGGGAGCGATGTTGGGAGAGAATTCCAAAGTGAGGTTCTTCATATGTGGAGATTTGAAACCCTTGTGAGAAGAAGAGTTTCAGTGAGACCAGTTGGCTCATGGTGTGACAAGCATGGTGTGGGTTGTTAAGAAATCCACAGAATCTGCTTTGGTCGCATCTGTCATTTACTTTGGAGTGCAGTGTCTCTTGCCAACAGTTCACCAGTTAGTTCAACGTACTGCATACTTACCCTGAATATTAGAGTATAAGATAGATATGATAAATTGTTTTATCTTTCAGAATTTGTCTGTAAAGAGATAGCTGGGGTGAAGGAATAGTGAATATTTGAATAATTTTCTTGTGTATGTATTGAGATCTTTCCAACCTTTTTGGCTGAGGTAATATAGTTCATTTTTCTTGTGTAATACATGTTTTATTCTGTGTGTTAAAAGTTCATCAGCAAACTGCTGTGAAGCTGTTCAGTAACTTACCTCCACTGTTTCTAAAAAAGAAAAAAGAAAATTAGGATCTATCAAGCCAGGTTACACTCTGGGAACTGATTTGTCCAGTATTAACACCAGCTGGGATCATAACATAGTGGGGGCTCTTGCAAGATCAAAAATCCTTTTCAGTGGGATCTGCGAGCCCTTAAAGAAGCGAGTACATGGGCGGTACTGGTTGGAACTCAAAAATGGTTTTGACTGCTGCTAAGACTTTTCTGGGAGTAGAAGATGTAACAGTAGATTATTTGAAATTCTTGACTAAGGGTAAACTGAGAGAGTTAGCAGGTAAATTGAAGTAGGGAATTTTGTAAGGATATGATGATTAAAGTAATTACCCAGCATTTAGAATTAAAAGGAGAGAAACCTGAAATTGGTGTCTCATAGCTAAAGTTATCTAAATATCAGTTAAGAATAAAAGAAAGAGAGATAGAGAAAAGCAGAAGCTTGAACTTGAAAAAGAAATGGAAATGAACAAAAGCTTGAGCTGGCAAACAAGGAAATAGATATGGGAAACGTGAAAGCTTGAGCTTGAGTTTCAAAGAGAGGAAGAAATAAAATCGGACAGCATGACCTGCGTAGAGAAAAGCTTAGAATAAAGGAAGAAAGAGATAGTAGCTCAGCGGATGGTTCTGATTCCACTGAGAATTTTGATTTAACTAAAAATTTTCATTTCATGCCTACATTTACAGATGCTGGAGTTGAAAGACATTTCACTTCATTCGAAAACATAGCTGTGAAGTTGAAGTGGCCAAAGGATGCGTGGATCTTAATGTTACCTTAATGTAGAGCTGATGAGGGGGAGCCAGTAGATGTGGTTTATTTGGACTTTCAGAAGGCTTTCGACAAAGTCCCACATAAGAGATTGGCATGTAAAATTAACGCGCATGGGGTTGGGGGTAGTATATTGAGATGGATAGAAAACTGGTTGGTAGACAGGAAACAAAGAGTAGGAATAAACGGGTCTTTTCCCGAATGGCAGGCAGTGACTAGTGGGGTACCGCAGGGATCGGTGCTGGGACCCCAGTTATTCATATATATTAATGATTTAGATGAGGGAATTAAATGTAATATCTCCAAATTTGCAGATGACACAAAGCTGCGTGGGAGGGTGAGCTGTGAGGAGGATTGCAGAGATGCTTCAATGTGATTTGGACAAGCTGAGTGAGTGGGCAAATGCATGGCAGATGCAGTATAATGTGGATAAATGTGAGGTTATCCATTTTGGTAGCAAAAACAGGAAGGTAGGTTATTATCTGAATGGCTATAAATTGAGAGAGGGGAATGTGCAACAAGACCTGGGTGTCCTTGTATACCAGTCGCTGGAGGTAAGCATGCAGGTGCAGCAGGCGGTAAAGAAGGCAAATGGTATGTTGGCCTTCATAGCCAGAGGATTCGAGTACAAGAACAGGGTTGTCTTGCTGCAATTGTACAGGGCCTTGGTGAGACCACTCCTGGAATATTGTTTGCAGTTTTGGTCTCCTTATCTGAGGAAGGATGTACTTGCTATAGAGGGAGTGCAGCGAAGGTTTACCAGGCTGATTCCTGGGATGGCGGGACTGACATATGAGGAGAGATTGAGTCGATTAGGATTATATTCGCTGGAGTTCAGAAGAATGAGGGGGGATCTCATAGAAACCTATAAAATTCTAACAGGACTAGACAGGGTAGATGCAGGAAGGATGTTGCCGATTGTGGGGGAGTCCAGAACCAGGGGTCACAGTCTGAAGATATGGGGTAGACCATTTAGGACTGAGATGAGGAGAAATTTCTTCACCCAGAGAGTGGTGAGCCTGTGGAATTCGTTACCACAGAAAGTAGTTGAGACCAAAACATTGTATGTTTTCAAGAAGGAGTTAGATATAGCTCTTGGGGCGAAAGGGATCAAAGGGTATGAGGAGAAAGCGGGAGCAGGCTATTGAGTTGGATGATCAGCCATGATCATAATGAATGCCGGAGCAGGCTCGAAGGGCCAAATGGCCTACTCCTGCTCCTAGTTTCTATGTTTCTATGTTACAAAGTGCTCTGACAGGTGCAGCTATGAACACGTACAGTATATGTCAGAAGAGCAATCTGCAGACTATAAAGAAGTTAAAAGGGCAATACGCAATGCTTACAAGCTTGTCTCTGAAGCTTATCAATTAAAATTTAGGATAAGGAAGAAACCTAATCATTTGTAGAAACTGCAAGTGAGAAAGAAATGATGTTGGATCAGTGGCTTTGATCACTGAAATTAGGAGAAAAAATGAGAACGTGAGAGAAATTATGATTCTGGAAGAATTCTAAAATAGCATTCCAGTAACCATTCAGATTTAATAGTGTCAAGTATCAAAGATCCAACACGTAGCAGTTTTGAGGTGGAGAGAGAGAGTGAGAGGGGTGGAAAGAAAGAGTGAGAGGTTGAGAGGGAGAGTGTGTGTGGGGCAGAGAGAGAACGTGTGTGAGGGGGAGTATGCGCGCAGGGGGAGAGAAGATGCTTGAGGGGAGAGAGGTTGTGGGCTCAAGGGGGAGAGTGAGCGTGAGTAGATGGAGAGAGAGCGTGCGCGAGGGGGGAGAGAGAACATGAGAGAGGGAGGGTGAGTGTGTGTGTGAGGGGGGAGAGAAGGTGCATGAGGGGGAGAGAGAGAGTGTGAGAGAGTGGGAGAGAGAGAGTGTGTGAGTGAGGGGGATGAGAGAAACTGTGTGAGGGAAGGGAGAGAGTATGAAATGTATTGAAACCATCATTTATTCCAATATTACTCTGGCACTTTGGCAGGAAGAATAGAGGAGCTGAATATTATTTAAATGGAGAAAGGCTGCAGCACAGAGAGATTTGGGAGTCCTTGTGCATGAATCCCAAAAAGCTAACATACAAGTTCAACAGGTAATAGGACAGGCAAATGGAATGTTGGCCTTTATTTCAAAGGGAATGGAGTATAAAAATAGGGAAGTCTTGCTAAAACTATACATGGCACTAGTTAGACCACACCTAGAATACTGTGAACAGTTTTGGTCCCCTTATCTAAGGAAAGAAATAGTGGCATTGGAGGCAGTCCAGAGAAGATTCACCAGGTTGCTCCTGGGTATGGAGGGATTTTCTTATGAGGAGTGGCTGAGTAGGTTGGGCCTGTACTCATTGGAATTTAGAAGAATGAGAGGCGACCTTATTGAAATATATAAGATTCTTAGAGGGCTTAATAGGGTAGATGATGAGAAGTTGTTTCCCCTTGCGGGAGAGTCTACGGCCAGAGGACATAATCTCAGAGTAAGGGGTTGCCCATTTAAGACAGAGATGAGAACTTTCTTCTCTCAGAGGGTAGTCAATGTGTGGAATTCTTTGCCTCAGAGGGCTAAAGGGGCTAGGTCATTAAGTATATTCAAGGCTGAGAGAGACAGATTTTTAATCAGTAAGGGAATCAAGGGTTATGGGGAAAAGACAGAAAAGTGGAGTGAGGATTATCAGATCATCCATGATCTCATTGAATGGTGGAGCAGACTCAATGGGCTGAATGGCGTGCTTCTGCTCCTACCTCTTTTGGTGTTATGGGATTCTGTGAAGCAGGCTTGTGGGAGCTTTGTGTATACTGGGTGTGTGTGGACTAATTTAATTAAACTAAAGACAGTCAGACTGCAAGGTTTAAGTCATCAAAGAGAATAGGTGTAAAAGCAGGCATTTTGAAGTGGAGATGGACGAGCTAATAAGGTGGGTTCCCAGTAGATATAGCCTGAATAGGTATTTGCATTAGGAGATAGATAAGGAGTTGAATTTTTAGCTGTTGAATTTCGAAGAAATATAACAGGAAGTTATGCAACTGACAAAGATCATAAATAAATAAAGCAAAGTTATTAAGTTTATTGTTCCCCAAATGTAGTGGCCATAACGACAACATGAAAGATTTGAGATTCTGGGAAAGGTAACTTTCAAAAGACATTTAAGAACAATGGGTAAAGATGAAAGGGAAGTAATGTATTTAAGGAAAGATTGAAAGCTGTATGGGAGTGGCCATGTGAGATCTTGAAGGATGGGCTATGTGAAGACAAATCTGTGAAAAAAACAGCCTCCAGCCACCCCAGGAAGTGCTTGTTTGTTCCAGATAGCAAGGTTTGCCACAAGCCTTGGATTTCAATTGTCGAGGGAGAGGGAGAGAGAAGCTTGGGACATACCTCCCCGATAGCAAGCAACAGTGTGTGCCTTGTGATTGGGTGTTTTAGATTAAGAACCTATTGGGGCTGTTGCCTGAAAAGAGTGTTTATTTGTGAGTCCAGCTAAGTAGAAATCTTTTGGGAAATGTTATAAGACTAAATTTAACTGTGTAAATGTACTCTTGAGTGTTTAAGTTTTTTGTTAATAAATGTTTTAATTTAACATTTAAAATCTTCAAAAGTGGTAGTGGAATCTTTACTTCTGACCTCAGCACACATACTTCTCGTAAAAAATTCAAATTGCAAAACCGTTGCGAAAGCCTGACCAAGATTCCTTTTGGGATTTGGTCAGCCTGGCAAATACCACCTGCCATATCATAACAGAGGAGGAGCGAGAGAGAGAGAGAGAAAGTGAGAGAGAGAGAAAGAGAGAGAGAGAGAAAGAGAGAGAGAGAGAGAGAGAAGAGGGCGGGCAGAGGGAGAGAATATTGGGGGGCGGGGGGAGAGAGAGAGGGGGAAAGAGAGAAAGAGAGAGAGTGAGTGTGAGGGGGAGAGAGAGAGAGAGAGAAAGAGAGGGCGAGAGAGAGGGGGTGTGAGGAAACAGCCTTTGAGAAATTTGAAGAACATTACATTTTGGACATTGTTCCTCCTGAGTTATTTTTAAAAGTTTGCAATATTAATTTGGGGGCTGTGACTATGCCACTATTCCAAAAACAACAGATCAAGATAGATGTCCAGCAAGGAACACCTGGAGAGGGAAGAGATACATTGTATATCTAAGTTAACAAAGAACTGCTGTTGTGAGGCTAAAGAATCTTGCTGATTGGTTAAAATCACCTGGCCTAAGAGAATATTCTTTGAACATTTTAGTCTTTAAAACTCTCAGTCAAAGGGTGGGTGTGTGGGGGTGCCTTAGAAGCAGACTGGAGAAAAAGACTCTCTTTCCCTCGCTCTGCACCACCTGTGTTAAACTTTCCTCAGAAACATCTCATCGGAATAATTTTTTTTTTTGAGAGTTCACAAAGTTGTGATAAGTATGAGTCATCAAGGACTTGTACCAAAATCTGTCTGAAGGAACTTCCAGACCTATTGTGACCAGAATTCTGTTAGATCAACAGCATCGAGATCTCTTCTAATTTTATCCTTTTAAAAGAAGCGTTCTCTGCAGGGGACTGTGTTTGTTTTGTCCTGTTTTGTGTTTTATTAAAAAGGGGAAAATCATTACACTTCTAAACTATAACTTGTATGTTAACCAGTTTAACAACTTGTTTTTAAATGAACATAAGAACTACGAGTAGGCAATTCCGCCCCTCGAGCCTGCCCCGCCATTCATTACGATCATAGCTGATCTCATTTTGGCCTCAACTCCAATTTCCCACCCTTTCCCCATAACCTTTCAACCCGTTACTAATTAAAAATCTGTCTATCTGCTTCTTAAATTTATTCAGCTTCCCGGCATCCACTACACTGAGTTAGTGAATTCCACAGATTCAAGACCCTTTAAGAAAAGTAATTCCTCCTCATCTCTGATTTAAATCTACCACCCCTTAGCCTAAAACTACGGCCTCTCGTTCTAGAATGCCCCACAAGGGGAAACATCCGCTCCACGTCTACTTTGTCTATCCCCTTTAGCATCTTATATACTTCAATTAGATCTCCTCTCCTCCTTCTAAACTCTAGCGAGTATAAGCCTAAACTGCTCAATCTGTCCTCATAAGACAAGCCCCGCATCTTTGGAATCAATCTAGTGAACCTCCTCTGAACCGCCTCCAGTGCAACTACATCCTTCCTCAAGTAAGGGGACCAAAGCTGTGCACAGTACTCCAGGTGCAGTCTCACCAATGCCTTGTACAGTTGCAACAACACTTCCCTATTTTTATACTCTATTCCTTTAGCAATAAATGCCAAAATTCCATTTGCCTTCCTTATTACCTGCTGTACCTACATACTAGCTTTCAGCGATTCATGCACGAGGACACCCAGATCCCTCTGCACTGAAGCATTCTGAAGTTTCTCTCCATTTAAATAATAAGTCACCTTTTTATTCTTCCGACCAAAATGGATAACCTCACACTTGTCCGCATTAAACTCCATCTGTCAAATCTTGGCCCATTCACCTAACCTGTCCATATCCATTTGTAAATTTCTTATTTCTTCATTGCAACTTACTTTCCCACCTATTTTGGTGTCAGCTGCAAATTTAGCTATAGTACCTTCTATCCCTGAATCCAAGTCTTTAATATAGATTGTAAATAGTTGGGGCCCAAGGGCCGAACCCTGTGGCACCCCACTAGTCACAGCTTGCCATCCAGAAAAAGACACATTTATCCCGACTCTCTGCTTTCTGTTGGTTAGCCAATCCTCTACCCAAGCTAATATATTACCCCTAACTCCGTGTGTTCTTATCTTGTGTTTTAATCTTTTGTGTGGCACCTTTTATCAAAGGCCTTCTGGAAGCCCAGATATACAACAGCTACAGGATCCCCATTATCCACTTTGCTTATCACATCTTCAAAGAACTCTAGCAAATTAGTCAAACATGATTTACTCTTCATAAAACCATGCTGACTCTGATGGATTGCATTTTGACTTTTCAAATGCCCCATTACTACTCTTTATCAACGGATTCCAACAATTTCCCAACGACAGACATTAAACTAACTGGTCTATAGTTTCCTACTTTCTGCCTCCCACCCTTTTCGAATAAAGGCATTATATGAGCATTTTTCCAATCCACTGGAACCTTTCCAGAGTCCAGGGAATTTTGGAATATTGTAGCCAATGTATCCACAATCTCCACTGCCACTTCCTTTAAGACTCTGGGATGTAGGCCATCAGGTCCTGGGGACTTGTCACCCTTTCATCCCAATAGTTTGCTCAGCACTTTTTCTCTAGTGATGGTGATTGTTCTAAGTTCCTCCTTCTCTATATCCTCTGCACTACCTGTTACTATTGGGGTGGTACTAATGTCCACCACTGTGAAAGCTGAGGCAAAATATTGATTAAGTGTCTCTGCCATTTCTGCGTTTCCCAATGTTAACTCCCCAGTCTCGTCCTCCAAGGGACCAACATTCACTTCAGTTACTCTCTTTCCTTTTATATACTGGTAGAAGCTTTTGCTATCAGTTTTTACATTTTGCGCCAGTTTTCTTTCATAATTTATCTTTGCTCTTTTTATTATTTTTTTAGTAACCCTTTGTTAATCTTAAAAGTTTCCCAATCTCCCAGCCTGCCACTGACCTTTACAATTTGGTATGCCTTAGTTTTTGCCTTTAAGTTATCTTTAAATTCCTTGCTTAGCCATGCATGCTTTTCCCCCTCTTACCATCTTTCTTCCTCATTGGGATATATTCTACTTGGGAGGAATTGAATATCTCCTTAAATATCTGCCACTGTTCATCAATTGTCCTACCTTCCTGCCCAGTCTTCCTGTAGTCTTCCTGCC
Source organism: Cetorhinus maximus (assembly GCF_964194155.1). Taxonomy (NCBI): domain Eukaryota; kingdom Metazoa; phylum Chordata; class Chondrichthyes; order Lamniformes; family Cetorhinidae; genus Cetorhinus; species Cetorhinus maximus. The sequence continues at coordinate 64,901,289 of NC_135881.1, read as the reverse complement.
CAGTCCACTAGAGCCAAATCTGCCCTCATACCTATGTAGTTACCTTTGTTTAACTCCAGAACACTAGTGTGGGACTCAAGTTTCTCACTCTCAAACTGAACTTGAAATTCTAACATGCTATGATCACTCTTCCCTATAGGATCCTTTACTATGAGATCATTAATTAATCCCATCTCATTACACAAAACCAAATCCAGAATAGCCTGCTCCCTGGTTGGTTCCACAACATGTTGCTCCAAGAAACAATCTCTAATACACTCTATGAACTCTCCCTCAAGATTACCCTTGCCAATTTGATTTGTCCAGTCTATATGCATATTAAAATCACCCAAGATTATTGCCATGCCTTTCTTACATGCTCCCAGTATTTTGTTTTATAATAAATCAATTTTTTTGCATTTACTGAAATTAGCCTGGTTAGAATTTGTTTTATGTTGGGGATAACATTATCAAAGGGCAAACAGTTGGCCAGTTGTTATGACCTGTGGAGAAGTGGAGCTAGAATTAATTGTTTACTCCTCCCATCGCAGTCTGTATAAAGAGAGAGGGAGCGTGAGGGGGAGAGAGGGAGTGTGTGTCACACACACCACCCCAACCCTATCATACTCTAATACTCATTGTTATTTGTTACTCATTTTCTTTTAATCAAATCATTGCTTTGACTTTTTTTTTGCTCAGCAAGTTGTTTCTTTTCATACCTGTTTTTTTTTAAATTCATGTTTAACGTTGTGCCAAACTTTATCTTTCTGAATTTACTATCAGCCCCTTGGGTGAGGAAAATTTTGAAATGTAGTCCCCACGCATAAAGATTGAACAAGCCTGGTCCATGGTTACCCAAGATTGCTTTAATCCCTCTTTCTTGAAAGTGAGTATGCTGTTGGCATGTTTCTAATTCACTAGACCCTTCCCAACGTAATTGACACTTTCATGACTGTCAGTACTCCATAAGTGTCATCTGTAGTCTCACCTGACATGCTTGAGTATATAACATTCCTCTCTGGAGATTGGTTCTAACATTAAGTCTGTGTGAGGCATCCAAGTGAAACAAGTCATTGGGCCACAATCTTCTACCAAAATAATAGCAAGTTTAATGCAAACAATTTTAGTAGTGTAAATCATTCAGAAATTTGTGCCATGGAAAGCAAACCCTGCAAGTTGCAACTCCTCTCACATTGCTGAACGATTTGCTCAATTTTGCCGTTAGCCTTGCAAAATTGGAAGCACGCCGTCAACCTTCCCTTTATTTGCACATGAATGACCAGTTAAACTCACTGCAGAAAGTCAAGGTTGGTGATTAGCAGCATAAGTATCCTTCTAATGACAAGAATTTTTTCACTGCAATGTCGCTCAACCTCTCTGGCTTTCTGAAGAGAACCAGTTGAAACTGTGGAGTCTTATTCCTGCAGGTAGTAAATTAATATATATACACATTTTAAAAAAATTATTTTTCCTCTGCCACGTAATTCAATCTTTTTTCTCTATTTCTCTTTCTGTACCTGACTTGACATTTTCCTTCACAATCATTACTCGGTTCTTTTCTCAATCCTTAAATCATACTAGTTAAGGAGATAGACTTCAAATCTCATTGTTCACCCATGTCCTAAAGGTCCCACTGATTTTGTCACCACATTATCAGCTTGCATTTCCAGCAATTTCAAGCACAAAGTATTTGAGTTGAAATGTGAGGCAAAAAGTCTAACTGGGCTTGCAAGTATGCCCCAGCAAATTCTATATCACTATGTTTATTTATAAAATCTCAGTTAAATTTTCTCAAGTATTCATGCCACCCAATTTTTTTTTTCATTTGCAGCAATTTATATTTGTCCATATGCCCCATCTATTCACCAAGTTTTGTCTGGTTACTCAAATCAAAGAAGCTCATCAGGTAGGAATTTTACCTTTTAAATCGATGTTTTAGCTTCCTACCAATTTGGATTTTATGGTCAGTGGTGAAACAAAGGTGCTTCGTGCAGACCTCAAATGAACCTGCCCACAAAGATCTAATAATCTCTGTGGTGTGAACTTCCCCTTTCCAGATGGCAATTTAGGCAATTTAAATCTGGCACCAAGTCAAGGGGATTTCTAGACGTGATGTTACAATCAAGATAAGCTGTCAATCACAATGAAGTATTCCCACAAACAGCAAACCAAGAAGTTAAAAGCACTTTATCATTTACTTATAATATAAATTTTCAGATAATGAAATAATTGTTTATGGTTGGATTTAAATAGTAACTATAATATCAATATAACCAAATCTTAAAACAAAGTTTTGAAAATATGCAGAATTTTTACAATGGAGGAATTTGACATTCCACAAATATAAAATTAGCTTTTCAGGGCAACTAAGGGTAGTTAGCAGTAATTATGAAAATAGTACTCTTTAAAAACCCATTTACATCTTATTTAACAAGTTGTAGCTTTTACAAGGGTTTTGATAGAGAGACTAACACAAGAGTGGAAGTTATTTTCAATTCAGAGATTTTCCATTGATTGCAGCCTGAGGGGTGCATAAACAGTCCACCCGCTGGAGATTCATAGAAATACTAACAGTAACTTCTGGATTTCTGTGTTTAACTGGGCATGTATAAAGTCCAGAAGTTGCTACACTATGTCCACCTCTTGAGAATTGATTCCTTATTTATTGATGCTAAGCATCTAGGTCAGATTTGTTGCCTTCTTTAAAATGCAGATATTATGGTTGCTTGCTTCCAGTCCTGCAAAATTGACCACTGCCCAATGATTCTTTCATGATGCCATATAACTTTCCTTCTTAGTACCCTTTAGAACTCCAAGATATGTAAATGCCTGATACATGGGTCTGGCTACTCATAAATTAGTTTAAATGATCTAGGATAGTTAATGGACAACAAAAATTGAATAGAAAATTTGTAGTCGCTGATGAATCATTCTAGAAACATTTTCTCCAATTTCTCCACCATTAATCTTTTAAAATTCCAATTTTTCCATTGATACCTACTTTTACGATATTAAAGGATATTTTGATGTTATGTGCTAACACATTTTTCCATCGTTGGCTCTGAAGTCTGTTAAGCACCTCTAATTTCCCTTTGAATTTGTTGTGGCAGGTTCTTAATCATTCCAAGAGCTCCCCTTTTCCACTTCCTTGTAGCTGAGTAGCTTGCTTTATCTATATTTTCATTTACCAAAGAGATACTGAATTCAATTTCTGATATATCTGACTCTCAAAGATAATGCATTATTTATAAGGTATTTACCTCTGATGTATAGTCATCAGCTGTTGTGGACACTTCACTTTCTGGCTGAAAAATAAACATACATAAATTAATTTAAAACATTTTAAATTTTGAGAATAATTAAGCAGAATTGATATTCAACGTTCATAATATACTGACAAATAAAAAAGTGAAGTGTGCAAGTTTGCTAGACCCATCCCACACTGTTTAAGAATCAATATATATGGCCATAGAAACAAGGCAGGCCTAAGTTTCTATGGTTACCTCACCTAGTCCTTCTTACCTAAAGCTTTAATGGATGTTCACAGCCACAATAATGACTTGCATTTATTCAGCACCTTTAACATAGTTGAACATCCCAAGGCACTTTACAGGAGCGCAGACAAAAACTAAGATCTTTGAACCAAAAAGAGTTGCACCCCCACACCACAAACCCGCCCCCACACCCAACACACACACTCAACACCTACTTCAGAAAGATTGAAACCCGATATAAACCATTTCAACAGCCTACAGTGCATAGCACCCAGAGATTTCCCATCTTGAGTTTTGCCAATATTTTCAAAACTGAAAAATGTTTCATATCCCTTTATCAAACTTGGTATCAGGGGGCACACAAGATTTATTTATTTTAAAAAAGGAGTTTAACAAGACAAGTGAATCTCTCATCACACCGTCCACAATAACAACAACTACTTCATATATACAGCACCTACAAATCCCAATATGCTTCATAGCAGCGACAAATGTGAAAGGAAGATTAGAGGAGCTGAATATTATTTAAATGGAGAAAGACTGCAGAAGGCTGCAGCACAGAGGGATTTGGGGGTCTTTGTGCATGAATCCCAAAAAGCTAGCATACAAGTTCAACAGGTAATAGGGTAGGCAAATGGAATGTTGGCCTTTATTTCAAAGGGAGTGGAGTATAAAAATAGGGAAGTGTTGCTAAAACTATACAAGGCGCTAGTTAGACCACACCAAGAATTCTGTGAACAGTTTTGGTTCCCTTATCTAAGGAAAGATATACTGGCATTGGAGGCAGTCCAGAGAAGGTTCACTAGGTTGATTCTGGGTATGGAGAGATTTTCTTATGAGGGGAAGTTGAGTAGGTTGTGCTCATTGGAGTTTAGAAGAATGAGTGTTGAGCTTATTGAAACATACCAGATTCTTAGGGGGGCTTGACAGGATAGATGCTGACAGGTTGTTTCCCCTTCGGGAGAGTCTAGGGCCAGAGGGCATAATCTCAGAGTAAGGGATCACCCATTTAAGACAGAGGTGAGGAGGAATTTCTTCTCTCAGAGGGTAGTCAATCTGTGAAATTCTTTCCCAAAGAGGGCTGTGGAAGCTGAGTCATTAAATATATTCAAGGCTGAGATAGACAGATTTTTAATCAGTGAGGGAATCAAAGGTTATGGGGAAATGGCAGGAAAGTGGAATTGAGGATTATCAGATCAGCCATGATCTCACTGAATGGCAGAGCAGACTTGATGGGCCAAATGGCCTAATTCTGCTCCTACATCTTATGGTCAAATAAAATTTAACATTGAGACACCTAAAGAGATATTACAGTCAATGAAATAAAGCTTGGTCAAAGAGGTAGGTTTGAAGCAGGGGCTTAAAGGAGGAAAGAGAGGAAAAGAAGCTTTGGGCCTTGGTAGCTGAAGGCATGGCCGACATTAGCCAATGATTAAAACTGGAAGTGCTCGAGGCCAGAATTGGAATAACACATATCTGAGGGTTGAAGGGCTGGAACGAGCTTTAGAGATATGGAAGTGGAAGGCTGTGGAGGGATTTGAAAATAAGCATGAGAATTTTAAAAGGGCGCCATTGCCATAGTTGGAACCAATGTACGTCAGTGAGCACAGGAGTGACGGGTGAATGGGACTTGTTACAACTTGGGACACAAGCAGCAGAGGTTTGGATGACCTCAAACTCAGGGAGAGTAAAACCTGAGGCGCCAGTTAGGAGTGTGTTAGAATAGTCAAGTCTAGTGCGACAGAGAAAGGTCTGAGGGTTTCTGCAACTGATCAGCTGAGGCAGGGGCAGAGTCAGTGATAACAGGGAGGTAGTAATAGGCGACTCTAGTTATGGAGTGGTTATGTAGTTGGAAGAGCATTGTCAGGTCAAATATGATACCAAGGTTGCGAACCACCTGGTCTAGCCTTAGACAGTTGCCAGAAAGAGGGGTGGAGTTAGTAGTTAAGGAATGGAAGTTGTGTCAGGCACCAAAGTCAATGGATTGAATTTTTGGGCCTCCACAAATGTTCCCCTAACTATTTTCATCCATATGCAAAATGAATTTTATTATGTGCACCAATATAAAGGTAATATGCGGATATGCGCCAGCAGAACAACCCTAAATAATAGATATATGTATAAAGTCACCATGGTTATGAAAGGAGAATACCATACCGGCCATTGACAAAGTATGCATATTAGTCCACAAATTACCAGATTTACTGAATTCAATTTTAAATTTACCATGGTTGCATTTGAACTCTTGACCTCTAGGTTTTAAGTTCAGTACCATATCCACTACACCAGCATACATAGGAGAGGCATTTGTTAGTTTTTATATTGTAGCTTGTATTTTAATCATTTGACAGAAGAAAAGTTGAAATGGCACGATGGCTCAAAACAAGATAAAGATCTTTTGTTCCAATTTGACAAGCTCAAAATATAAAGAGCTAAGGAGGCTTGCCTTTTGAATTGATGGAAAATGTGGAAAAGGCAACTTTTGTTGTTTTAGTTTGAATGTTTTCTTTATTTAAAACTGCTGTGAACAGTGAGGAAAACAGCCCAGTCATTGTTTCATATCATGCAACTGAATCAGGCAGGGGTAAAGTGTCTCAGTGAATCTGAAGAGAAGTTGTCACTTGTCAATTGGAGGGTGTAGGTCAGGGAGACACAGATTCTCTGTAGTGAATATTGAGGGGGAACTGCATCTGGAAACTAGGGAAGAATTTGGAATCCCAGGAGGGAGAATGACTGTTGAGGGAGTTTTTGGGAAAGTGGTGGCATTTATTCCACCCACATAGTTTTTAGATCAAAAATCTATGAATTGTGAAGTAATAAACCAATTCACCATTTTTCAAATAAATGTCTTTCGCAATGCATACAAGTGAATTGGGAGAGGTAGTATTTGAAACTATGCATGGTTTAAAAGGTCCTATGAGATAATCTTACAAGAATCTTTGCATCATTATTTGGAGATCTATACTAGGAAATCAGAACTTTTCACAAACTCCATTGAAATGTCCTTGTGTTTTTAATACGTTGAATGTCTTTGGGATCAATCTTCCGTTCATAAATCTACAAAGCCAGATCCAGCAGAATGACAATGCTCCAGCTCCAGCAGAATGGGGGGACGTGGGTGTAGTGCTAATGTCATTGAACTAATAATCCAGAGACCCAGGCTAATGTTTTTCCCCCTTAGTTGTGCCCTTTAAGCTCACAGGCCCAGAGGATGAAGGGGAGCTGATGGCATAGTGCTATTGTCACTGGGCTTGTAAACCCGAGACCCAGGGTAATTCTCTGGGGACCTGGGTTCGAATCCTGCCATGGCAAATGGTGAATTCAATAATAAAAAATCTGGAATTAAAACCATTGTTGTAAAAACCCATCTGGTTCACTAACCAGACTAGGGAGAGAGATCTGCCATCCTTTCCTGGTCTGGCCTACATGTGACAGCAATGTGGTTAACTCTTAAGTGCCCTCTGAAGTGGCCCAGCAAGCCACTCAGTTGCATCAAGTCTCTACAAAGTCTCAAAAAAGGAATGTAACCGGACGGACCACTCAGCATCGACCAAGGTATGGGAAACGACAACGGCAAACTCAGCCCTGTCGATCCTGCAAAGTCCTCCTTACTAACATCTAGGGGCTAATGCCTAAATTGGGATAGCTGTCTCACAGACTAGTCAAGCAACAGCCTGACATAGTCATCCTCACAGACTCATATCTTACAGATAATGTCTCAGACACCACCATCCCCAGCAGAGGTGTCAGGTGGTATACAGTCAGGACAGAGTTGTCCTGGTGGTCCTCAACAGCGACTTTGGACTCCATGAAGTCTCACAGCATCAGGTCAAAAATGAGCAAGGGAACCTCCTGCTGATTCATCAATGACCTTCCTTCCATCATAAGGTCAGAAGTGGGGATGTTCGCTGATGATTGCAAGATGTTCAACACCATTCCCGACTCCTCAGATGCTGAAGAAGTCCTTGTTCAATTCCAGCTGAGGAATCAGTGCTCCTCCATGTTGAACATCACTTGGAGGAAGCACTGAGGGTGGCATGGAAGAAGAATGTACTCTGGGTGGGGGATTTCACTGTTCATCACCAAGAGTGGCTCGGTAGCACCACTACTGACAGAGCTGGCCGAGTCTTAAAGGACATAGCTGCTAGACTGGGTTTGCGGCAGGTGGCGAGGGAACCAACAAGAGGGAAAAACATACTTGACCTCATCCTCACCAACTTGCCTGCCATAGATGCATCTGTCAATGACAGCATCAGTAGGAGTGACCACCACACTGTCATTGTGGAGACGAAGTCCCACCTTCACATTGAGGATACCCTCCATCATGTTGTGTGGCACTACCACTGTGCTAAATGGGATACATTTCAAACAGATCTAGCAACTCAAGAATGGGCATCTATGAGGCGCTGTGGGCCAACAGCAGGAGCAGAATTCTACTCAGCCACAATCTGTAACCTCATGGCCCGGTGTATCCCCCACTTTACCATTACCATCAAGCCAGGGGATCAACCCTGGTTCAATGAAGAGTGCAAGAGGGCATGCCAGGAGCAGCACCAGGCATACCTAAAAATCAGGTGTCAGCCTAGTGAAGATATAACACAGGACTATTTATGTGCCTAACATCATAAGCGGCAAGTGATATACAGAGCTAAGCGATCCCACAACCAACAGATCAAATCTAAGCTCTGCAGTCCTGCCACATCCAGTCGTGAATACTGGTGGACAATTAAACAACCCACTGGAAGAGGAGGCTCCACTAATATCCCCATCCTGGGTAGCCCAGCACATCAGTGCAAAAGATAAGGCTGAAACATTGTTGCAATCTTCAGCAAGAAGTGTTGAGTGGATGGTCCATCTCGGCCTCCTCCGGAGGTGCCCAGCATCACAGATGTCAGTCTTCAGACAATTTGATTCACTCCACGTGATATCAAAAAAACGGCTGAAGGCACTGGATAGTGCAAAGGCTATGGGCCCTGACAATATTCTGGCAACAGTGCTGAAGGTTTGTGCTCCAGAACTTGCTGCGCCCCTGAACAAGCTCCTCCAGTACAGCTACAACACTGGCATCTACCGGCTATTGCCCAGGTTTGTCCTGTACACAAAAAGCAGGACAAATCCAATTTGCACAATTACTACTCGATCAATCTACTCTCGATCATCAGTAAAGTAATGAAGGCAGTCATCAACAGTGCTATCAAGCGGCACTTGTTTATCAATAACCTGCTCATTGACACCAAGTTTGGGTTCCGCCAGGGCCACGCAGCTCCTAACCTCGTTACAGCCTTGGTTCAAACATGGACAAAAGAGCTGAGGTCAAACATGTACAAAAGAGCTGAACTCCCAGGGTGAGGTGAGAGTGACTGCCCTTGACATCAAGGCAGCATTTGACCGAGTGTGGCATCAAGGAGCCCCAGCAAAACTGAAGTCAATGGGAATCAGGGGGAAAACTCTCCACTGGTTGGAGTCATACCTAGCACAAAAGAAGATGGTTGTGGCTGCTGGAGGTCAGTCAACTCAGCTCCAGGACAAGACTACAGGAGTTCCTCAGGATAGTGTCCTCGGCCCAACCATCTTCAGCTGCTTCATCAATGACCTTCCTTCCATCATAAGGTCAGAAGTGGGGATGTTCGCTGATGATTGCAAGATGTTCAACACCATTCGCAACTCCTCAGATACTGAAGAAGTCCATGCTCAAATGCAACAAGACCTGGACAATATCCAGGCTTGGGCTGATAAATGGCAAGTAACATTCGCGCCACACCAGTGCCAGACAATGACCATCTCCAAAAGGAGAGAATCTAACCATCGCCCCATGACATTCAATGGCATTACCATCACTGAATTCCCCACCATCAACTTCCTGGGGGTTACCATTGACGGAAACTGAACTGGACTAGCCATATGAAAACTGTGGCCACAGGAGCAGGTCAGAGGCTAGGAATCCTACGACGAGTAACTCACCTCCTGACTCCCCAAAGCCTGCCCGCCATCTACAAGGCGCAAGTCGGGAGTGTGATGAAATACTCCCCACTTGCCTGGATAAGCGCAGCTCCCACAACACTCAAGTAGCTTTACACTATCCACAACAAAACAGCCCGCTTGATTGGCACCACATTCACAAACAATCACTCCCTCCACCACCGACGCACAGTAGCAGCAGTGTGTACCATCTACAAGAAGTGCTGCGGGAATTCACAAAGGCTTCTCCAACAGCACCTTCCAACCCCATGACCACTAGCATCTAAGTGGACAAGGGCAGCAGATAAATGGGAACACCAACACCTGGAAGTTCGCCTCAAAGTCACTCACCATCCTGACTTGGAAATATATCACCGTCTGTCGCTGTCACTGGGTCAAAGTCCTGCAACTCCCTTCATAACAGTGCTGAGGGTGTACATGCACCACATGGACAGCAGCGGTTCAAGAAGACAGCTCACCACCACCTTCTCAAGGACAATTAGGGATGGGCAATGGTCGCGGGCCCAGCCAGCATCGCCCACATCCCATGAAAGAATGAATTTTTAAAAAGTTTACCTGTCACAGTCACTTGGGATATCATTTCTGGCTTTGATAAGAGCCATTCTGATACTGCTGCAAGGGTGGAAACCCGATTGCCTGGAAATCCATGTTGGATTCTTCCAAAAAAAATTTAGCAGGCATACAAGAGACTACAACACATTCAAGGAGAGGAAAAGGAGATTTGCAAAGGGGTGGTAGCTTGCAAGGATGACGGTGTCAAGAGGCTTTTTTGTGAGGAATTAAATCAAGCCAGATTAGAGGATGTGGGATAATAGGAACCATATGTTATATTTGTCAGGGAAATTGTGGCCCTCAGTGACTCTGTCTCTATCCTCAACTCACTTTGCCTTCCACCACTCATCCTCCTTACTACCACACCTTCATTCTATCACTACCCATCCTTCTTTAACTACTTCCAACTTACTCCATTGTCTCTCATCGCACCCTTTACCCTTGATCCACCCATACACTTACATGTCATTCCCAAAATGTGGTTTCAAGAGCCAGTGGCTGTGTCAACTTCAACCAACCAGTTTCCCTCTTTCTCTCCTACCCTACATTCCTATCTGCTTCTTCCAGAGGTTTTGTTTACTTATAAAATTCAAGAATTTTTTTAAAGAATGGGAGAGGATATCAGCTTTATCCTGTTCTCTCTATGTATGCCTTACTTTCTGTTTCTCTCATTATGTTGCGTACATGTTAGCATTCGAGTGCAAGTTATAAGCAATGACCTTATCGGTCAAAAAAACACAGATGAGATAATCAGTTGGCTTCAAAATCAACTGTTATAAAAAATATTGAAGTTAAAATTAGATGAACTAAGATACACTTTCTCCTCCTCACTCCCCTGATCTCAGTCTGCATGTCTTTCTCTTTCACATAGTAAAGTTTACAGACCATGAAATAATGACAATAACTGGTGTTTAATCAGAAGTCATTTATTCATTTAAGTCACAAAAGACAATTCAATGGATAAATTGAAAATAATGTAGAATATGCTTTTCTTTTACATTTTTGATAATCAAGCCCCCAGTTTGGACAGAAGAAATTGCAGTGACTGAAGCAAAATGGCGGATGAAAAGATTTTAAAGAACATTGTCAGGAGAATCGTGGAATCCCTGTGGCTGGATTACAGGGTGGTGAAATCACATCGTTTCCGTTATAAATTTAGGCAAAGGAATTACTAATGGCAAAAGCTCACAAAAGTGTGTCTGGCAATCTGTTCAAACTGTTTCTGTTGATACAGTTGCTAGATAGTCTCATAATGAATGCTTGGCTGAGCTGCAAGACTGACCGAAGGACTCAGCCCCGTAGACAATGTTGACACAGCATGAAGGCGAGTGTTAACTTTGTTTGATTGGCACTTATAATTTTTCTTTCTTTAATATGGTTTTTCAATGCTCGTTTGTTTATTTCTACATGATTAAAAATGTTGAAGTATTAAAGCTTTATTCATTGATACTATGAGTGAAATGTGATTGATCAATATTTTTATGAGGTTGTAAGAGCAGCTTTTTTTGGAAAGGAGATTTTCAAAGCCTGTTTGCTTATTTTGTCAGTTTCAGGAATATTTCAAAGACTTGCCATCTGGCTCATTGGTTCTGCACATTGTGAATCCTGGAAGCGGGGGCATTGAGGAGGGGGGGGGGGGAACAAAGGGGATATGGATATGAGAGGGCATTGGCAAGACCTTTTAAAGCTGTCTGTCAAAAGGCTCCCGACTCCTTAACAGGCTTCCCCAAGGTTTACAAGCTAACTTACCTGGCGGGGTTCCCACAGGCTTCCAAATCTCTCCTGCTGTGACAAAAATAGCTCAAGGAATAAAATACATAGTTCTCCTAGGTCTTTATAATGGTGACCCTGACATCACAGGACATGTGCAAGGGGTCACAACCCAAAATGTTTCCCAATTAGAGGAAGATGATGTGGGGCAGGAAGTGGGGGGTTAAGTTTGAAATTCCAGCCCACAGGCCTCATTTCACCCACTCCCGACTCAATTCAGGGCCATTGCAGGACAGGAAAATCTGGCCCCTGTTCTTTGAATTAATTACAGAGGTCTCTGGATTATTATTCCTGGCCTGAAGATTACTAGTCCAGTAACATCATTACAACATTAACTTATTCATATTCAATACATCTCCATCATACCTTGACCTGCCACAATAGATCCCCTTCATCTATGGCAGTTCTAACATGTCTCAATGTATCATTTTATTTGCTTATGAAAGCCTTTTCTATTTTGTCTTATATTTTCTCGTAGACTTTTTCATATTCTCTTTTATCTCTTTTGATCTTCTATCCCATCCCAATGAACATTTTAAATATTTCTCATGATTTGTTTTAATATCAGCCCTAACCCATGAAACCTTAATTTTGTTTGAGATCTCTGTTTATCCGAAGAACTCTATTCTTTGATGCACCCCGCTGCTTGCCTTATAGGAATGTACTTCTTTTGAAATCTATGCATTGTATATTTGAAGATATCCTTCTGTTGACATGTCTGCTAACTTTCCTGTCCAATTGATTTGGATCAAATCCCCGCTTCTCTCACTAAACTTTGCTTTTCGTTAGTCCTAATCTTTAACTCATCGTTATTCTTTTCTGTATTCAATGCTGAATCTAGCTACACTATGATTTGGCAGGATATGTGGAACATTCCTTGACCCAGTCCTTTTCAGGTCCCACGCTCACCTCTTTTTCTGGCACATTGATGGCTGCGTCAGTGCCATTTCCTATTCTCACACTGAACTAGAAATTTCATCAACTTTCAATTTTCCCTTCTCACACCTTCTTACGGTTCATCTCAGGCTCTTCTCTTCCTGACTTTTCTGTGTCCATTTCTGGAAACAGGCTATCGATCAACATTCAGTATAAGCTATCAACCCTTTTTTCATTTAAACTCTCCTACCTTCCATTCCATCACAGACCTTCCCTTTTGCTCTACTATGAGCTCGGTCATGGCAGGAGACTCCCAGGAGGACAACAGAAACGCTGTAAGGGTGTCCTCAAAGCACCTCTTAAGAGACCAAACATACCCGTTGACTAATGGGATACCCTGACTTGTGACCAACCAAAATGGAGGTGGCTTGATTGGGAGGGCACTGAGCAGACTTCGTCAGGAACATGCAGAGGCGAAGTCAAGGCATCGGAGGAAGTGCACAAGCCTCCAAATGGTACATCTCCACAACCCTTCAAGCACCACCTGCCCTATATGTGGCAGAGTCTGCAGATCATGCACTGGACTATTCAGTTATTTCAGAACCCAACGAACCTGAGTCATTCTCAGTTCGGAGGGACTGCCTAAGAAGAGGGACTTAAGGAGGGACATACTTGCATTGGGAGTTGTTCAGAGAAGGTTCTCTAGGCTTATTTCTGGGATGAGGGGTTTGTCTTATGAGGAAAGACTGAGCAGGTTGGGCCTGTACTCATTGGAGTTTAGAAGAATGAGGCGAACTTATTGAAACATAAAAGATCCTGAAGGGGCTTAACATGATGGATACTGAAAGGATGTTTCTCCTTGAGAGGGAATCTAGAAATAGGGGACACATTTTAAAAATCAGGGGTCTCCCATTCAAGACTGAGATAAGGAGAAAGGTTTTCTCTCAGAGAATCGTTAGTCTGTGGAATTCTCTTCCCAAGTGAGCAGTAGAGGCTAGGTCATTGAGTATATTTTAGGTTGAGTTAGACAAATTTATGATTGACAAAGGAGTCAAGGGCAGTGGGGGGCAGGCACAAAAGTGGAGTTGAGGGCACAATCAAATCAGCCATGATCTTACTGAATGGTGGAGCAAGCACACGGGGCCGAAAGGCCTACTTCTCCTATTTATACAAAAGCAAAAAACCGCAGATGCTGGAAATCCAAAACAAAAATAAAAATACCTGGAAAAACTCAGCAGGTCTACGGAGAGGAACACAGTTAATGTTTCGAGTCCGCATGACTCTTCAACAGAACTAAGTAAAAACAGCAAAGAGGTGAAATATAAGCTGGTTTAAGGGTGGGGAGGGGGGGGTGGGTGGGACAGGTAGAGCTGGATACGGAAATCCTGTCGGAGAGAAGAGCAATACTTCTTCAAGGTAGGCATTCCTTGAAGAGAGGTGGCAGTCAATTAAACACTAAGACAAAAGCAAAAAACTGCGGATGCTGGAAATCCAAAACAAAAATAATACCTATTTATGTTCTGCACCCAAGAGGACTTTACAGTTAGAGGGATGAATATTGTGCTCTGCAGTCAAGAATGAGAATCACAAAGAGTATGTTACCTACTTGGTAAGGAATATCTCAGACCAGCTGGAGAAGAACTTGGAAAGGGGGTAAAGCCAGCTGATGTGGTAGGAACAGGGAGGAGGGCTTGCTAAAAGAATAACAGAAGTTAGGCCCTAAACTAAAAAGCAGGATCCAGGATGGGGCCCGTGCCCTAGTGGAAAGGATAAACGAGGAAGTGGCAGAGATTGGAGCAGGGTTGGGGGGGGGCGCAGGGGGCAGTTCTACAAAAAAACATAAGAAGCCTAAACGTGAAGAGAACAGGGAAGCAGAGCATAAAGAAAGGGAGGGCATTGATGTCAATGGAATAAAGTTATAAAACAAGAATCTAAAAAAGATGATCACACAAGAGGAAATCCTATTCAAATAAGTTGAATTGTCTGTATAGCAATGCACACAGTGACAGTAATAAAACAGGGGAGCTGGCAGCAATCATGCGTTAGGAGGAACCGGACATAGCAGAGATTACATATTCATGGTTACAGAAAAATCAGGACATTGCAGGGTACAATATATTTAGAAAAGCTGGAGGGGGAAAAATGGGAGATAGATTAGCTGTACTATTAGAGATAACAATGGCAGTAGGGAAAAAGGGACTGAGTTATCAAAACAGAATCCATATGGAAATAAAGAAATGTTAAAGGATCAGACTAATGGATGTATTCAACAGGCTACCTAAAAGTGGAAGGGAGGTGGAGGAACAAATATGCAAATTAGGGACTTTAGCAAAATGCGCAGAAAAATAATCATGGCAGTATTCAACAAGAAACATTCATGCATCTTACAGGAGTTCATGGGTAAACAGAAGAGGGTATATTACATCTTATTGACCCAAAAGCAGTGGCCAAATAGAAACATGAAAGATTTATTTGGAAAGATTTGACAAAGAGGTGCGAGAACAATGGAACCTGAGATGAAAGGAGGGGACGGGGAGGCATTTTAGAAGTAATGTGGGCTATTGGCTGTGTGAGGAAGATCTCCTGGAAACAGCTTGAGGCTGGAAGATGATGAAGCTTGAATCAGCCATCCAGTCAAGCCAGAAAAGTCTTGGGCTCCAAAAGGCAGTCTTGTTCTGAAGTCCTAGATTTCCACAGCAGAGTGGAAGAGTGTTTTAAGAGGTTGTGTGATATGCCTTTAAAGCTAAAGTAGTTTACCTATGGTAATACTACTAGACTTTTATAGTTTAAAATCTAAAAGGCAATGTTGCTTGGAAAGTGTTTACTTGTGGGTCTGACCAAGTAGGGAGTCGTTTGAGGGAATGTTTTGAGAGACTAATTTTAACTGTGTAACAGTAATCTTGCGTGCTTAAGTTTTCTTTTCTTCTTGTTAATGAAACTTTTATTTTTAATTTTTAAAATCTCAAAATTGTCACTGGACTTCTGGCTGCTGAGATCAGTACGTTTTCTTCTTGTTTTCAAGATACAAAAAAAAGAGTATGGCCCGTGAGCCAGGTTTCCCTCTGGGATTTAGTTTGCTCACCAATTAACATCAGCTGTAGTCATAACAGAGAGAAGTCAAAAAGCAATTAGCAAAGCAAAGAACAGCTATGAAATTAAATCATCAAGGAACATAAAACAATATGGTAAAATATTTTACAGGCACATCAATAAACAAAAGGAAGATTGGAACAGGGTCTTTAAGGGCAGCAGATACATGGGAACACCACCATCTGGAAGTTCCCTCTAAGCCACACACCATTTTCACTTGGAAATATATCAGCATTCCTTCACTGTCGCTGGGTCAAAATCCTGCAACTCTTTCCCTAATAGCATTGTGAGTGTATGTACATCACAAGGGCTGCAACAGTTCAAGAAAGCACCTCATCACCACCTTCTAAAGGGCAATTGGGGATGGGCAATAAATGCTGGCCTAGCCAGCCACGCCCACATCCCATGAATGAATTTTAAAAAAAGGTAGACAGGATAATACCACAGGTAACAATAGAGATGGCAAAAATCTTGAATAATTATTTTGCTTTGGTAATTACCAGGGAGATAGAACAGGTAGACGACATTGAATGGTGAAAGAACAATGAGTTAAGTACATTTAAAATAAAAAGTGGATATATTGAATAATGAAAAATCAAAAAATTTAAACACCTGGTCCAGATGGATTGCAGCCATGCATTTTAAAAGAATCTAGGGAAGAGATAGCAGAGTCATCTCTACACACATGTAACGAATCGTTAGAAAAAGGTGTAGTGCCAAAGGACTGACGGATTGCTAATGTAATTCCTATATTTAAGGGGGGCAGAACACGCCCAGGGAATTATAGGCCAGTCATTTTAACATCAGTGGTAGGAAGAATTGAATTATTGAATTTTCTGAGGTACCAAAGAGAGTAGACAATGTTAGATATAATTTATCTGGATTTGATAAGGCCTTTGATAAGGTTTCCTATAACAGACTACTAAATAACGTCAGAGGACAAATGACCAAATAGATTGCTAGATGGCTTCAAGCCAGAAAGCAAAGTGGGATTAAGAGAAAGTTATTCAGAGGGGCAGAAGGTAGGAAGTGGTGTGCCACAAGAATCAGTGCTGGGGGTAATACAGTTCACAATTTACATTAACGGTTTGAACTTTGGAATCAAATATACAATTTCAAAATGTGTGAATGATGCCAAATTGTGGGTGATAGTCGATACTGAGGAGGATGGCAGCAAATTACAGAAGAACATTAATAAACTTGCAAAATGGGCAAATAATTGGCATATGAAATTCAGAGAAATGTGAGGGAGTACATTTAATAGAAGAATAGAGAGGTCACTTATTACTTCGAAGGTGCAGGTCTAGGTGGGGTAGAGGAACAAAGGGATCTTGGAATATAAATGCATCAATCACTAAAAGTTGTGCCACAGGTTAACAAGGCCACAAAAGCACTAGGTTTTATTTCTAGAGGGAAAGAATTGAAAAATAAGCAAGTTATGCTAAACCTGTATTGAACCCTTGGTTAGACCCCATTTGTAGTACTGTATGCAGTTCTGGTCGCCACATTATAAAAGAATAAAGAGGCAAAGCAGAGGGTGCAAAGAAGATTTAGAAGGGTGATTCTGAACATGCGTGGGTATGCATATCAGGAAAGTATAAACAGCTGGATCTCTTTTCTCTTTTAAAAAGGTGGCTGAGGGGTAACCTAATAAAAGGTCCTTAAATTATGAAAAGTCTTGATAGAGCGGCTATAGAGAGAATGTTTCCACTTATGGAGGACAGTATGACTAGAGATCTTCAATATAACTTACCAATATATCCAATAAGGAATTCAGAAGAAACTTTACCCAAAGAATGGTGAGAATGTGGAACTTGCTATCATAGGGAGTGGTTAAAAAGTGTCTCTCAGACAAGCATATCAGGAAGGAGGAAATAGTGTTCCTATGAGTGATTTAGATGAGGAATGATGGACAAGGCTTGAGTGGAGCAAAAACGCATGGATTGGTTAGGCCGAATGTCCTGTTTCTGTACTGTATATCCTACGTAACCACCTTACTGATTGACCTGGTATATCATCTACCAGTCTTCTATTAAGCAATCTGCAAGCCATTTACTCCCTTTCTGTGATAGGTATATCTGTTGATCCTCTTCCTCTCCTACTGCCCCTTTTTCTATTTTCCCAATCTTAAAAAACGTTTTATACATTTCAATAGTCTTCCATTCTAATATATGGTTACACATCAAGTTGCTGCCCTGCAGCATTTGCCCAACATTATCGGTATTTTATTTCTGGAATAAGTATTGTTTTTCATTTATATTCAATGGCTTGAATTCAAAAAGTCAACAGAAAATGGCCAAATCTGCAGATGACATCAAACTAGGAGGAAAAGTTGATTCCATGGAGTCAGCACAGAAATTATAAAGAGAGCTGGGTAGAACGTTAGCAGGTGGGTGCTCCATGCATGGTGATGAAATGGCTAAGTATGAAAGCAAAAGCAATTTGGAAGTCTTAGACTCACTGCTAAACATTTCTACCCACTGCAGAACAGCAAACAAAGCTAACAGAATATTAAAATATATAGATAAAACAGATGATTACAAATCAGATAAAAAAAACAGCTGAAACTAGTCAGATAATGCTTCAAGTTCTTTGTCAAGTTCTGGCCACCAACTTACAATGGTGACTTTCAAGCACTGAAAACAGTAGAGTAGGGCCACAAAGCTATTTTCTAGTGTCAGAGATCTTAATAATGAACAAAGACTGGGAAAGCAGGGACTTATCAGCGTTTTATTCATTTATGGAATTGACGTGTTACTGGCAAGGCTGGCATTTACTGACCAGCCATTAATTGCCCTTGAGAAGGTAGTGGTGAGCCACTGACTTGAACCACTGCAGTCCACGTGGTGTAGGCGCTCCCACAGAGCTGCAAGGCAGGGAGTCCCAGTATTTTGAACCAGTGGTAATGAAGGAATGGCAACACATTTCCAAGTTGAAGGTCATGGTTTTGAAAGATGCTGTCAAAAGTCTTTGTCTAGTACTGCAGTGCATCTTGTAGGTAGACTGCAGCAGCAAAGCACCAGTTGTGGAGGAAGTGAATGATTAAGGTGGTGAATGGGGTGCAAATCAAGCAGGCTGCTGGTGCACTTATCCACAAAAGTGCAGAATATTCCATTATACTCTTGACTTGTGCCTGATAGATGGTTGACAAGCTTTCGAGAGTTAGGAGGTGAGTCACTCACTGCAGAATACCCTTGGACCTGCTCTCGTCGCCACAATATTTACATGGATGCTCCAGTTGAGTTTTTTGGTCCAAAGTGTCTCAGGATATTAATGGTGGGATTTGATAATAATGTCATTGAATGTCAAGGGCAGATGGTTAGATTCTCTCTTGTTGGAGATGGTCATTATTTGGCACATATGTGGCATAAATGTTACTCTGTCAGTTATCAGTTCAAGCCTGAATTCTGCAACAAGTAATTCATCACCTCACTCCTCAAAGCCTGACAACCATCATCTTGGCATAAGTCAGGTATGTGATGGAATACTCTCAACTTGCCTGGATGAGTGCAATTCCAACAACACTTGAGGTTTAGAACCATCCAGGACAAGGCAGTCCACTTGACTGGCACCCCATTCACCTTACACATTCACTCCCTCCACCACCAGCACACAATGGCAGCAGTATGTACCATCTACAAGATGCCCTGCAACATCTTGCCAAGGCTCCGTCAACAACACCTCCCAAGCCTCTTCCACCTCGAACAGGGGTGGGCAAACTTTTCAGCCCGAGAGCCACTACTGGATATGAAATTCTATGGGTGGGGTGGGGATGGGTGAGGAGCGGCCATTAATGTTAAGGAAGCAAAATACAATAAAGATAAATTTTGGTACAATTAAGCACAAAACATTTTTTATGGTAATTATACCATAACTATGCATAGCACACAATAACGAAACCAGACGCACCCACTTTTTCATACCCTCTTGACTTAATGTGAACAATGCACTCCTCTTTACTATGGCAAAATCTGGCATCACTTTTTTTCCTCGCTCCACAGGTGCTGCTTGCCCTGCTGTGTACCTCCAGTATTTTATTTTTATTTTACATGTCCAGTATCCATAATATTTCACTTTTGTCTTGTCAATATAAATGCTGCTTTACTTTGATTTACAATATGGTGTTATAGAAACCATCAAAAGAAAAACAGTAAAGGGAAAGAAAATGCAGAAAGGCCAAAAGGCATCTCAGCAGCAGTCACCACCTCTTGTGGGGAATACAGTGATCCATATCCTCTTTTTACCTCTCATTCCCAGAGCTGGGATTTAATAGCTTCATGGTGCATTTTAAAAGAGGCGCTCCCAAGTCCATCTGTAAGCTGTGACACACCTGTTCGGAAACACATTCCTAATTTTCAATTATCTCAAAACACAAAATCCCAACCTAAAACCACACTCACTTCACGTTTCATTAGGTTGATCATCCTTCTTCTAAAAATCTGAATTTTAGCTGCACCTCTGGCAGTAACAGAAAATGCAGAACAAACTGATGCACAACCCTCACTAATACACTCTGTTTTGCAGGACAAGGTAGCACACAATTGAATGCAGCAGGAACGAACCAGAGAGGGTAGGCAGGATTGAAATGTGCTGATTGTTAATGGTTGGTTGATTATGTTGTTAAAGATACACAGGTGATGGGCATTGTTTGACTAAGGACAGAGCACACCTGGGACAGTGAGTTTCAGTAGTTTGAAGATAGAGATTTGTTATTTTTCGCTCTCCCTTTTACTGCAATCGGGGCCAGTACTGAGACATGTCCGGTTCGCTTCCTGGCACTTGAACAGGTACAGACACTCCAGGGGAAATAAGTCCTGTGGATGTGGCCCCCGAGGTGCCCATGGACTGGGGGTTCATATGTGACTGCATATGAGGCGGCGTGTACGTGTCATAACTGCGTCCATTAACTGACGGGCTGTTGGGCAGCATACAGGAGTAAGACGGCGTTTGGCTGGACACTGGCGATTGCATAGACAGGTTGTTTGCCATGCTGAAACTGAGCATCGGTGGCAGTGCGCTGTAAGTGTTTGTAAGGGATGTGTCTGCCCGACCCAGCATTGCACCTGTGGCAAAAGAGGAAACGGGAGTCGTGGGCTGTGGAATGGGTTGATAAACACTGGTGCTGAAGCTGCTGCTGATGGGGATATGACTCGGGGTGTTGCTGGCTTGTCGTCTTTGATTCCTCAGCTTTTCCTCCTGCCTCCATTTTGCTCTTCTGTTGGAAAACCAAACCTGTATCCTAGCTTCCGGGAGATCTATTTTGGCCGCTAATCGTTCTCTGGCAAACACGTCAGGATAATGAGTTCTTTCGAATTCTTTCTCTGGGGCCTCGATCTGCTCCTGGGTGATCCTGTGAATAAACCTACTAACAAGGAACAGACCTGTGGCTTGCTTCATACTTCACCATCTGACTTGAATCCATTTAACATTGGTCCCCATGAAAGAGACAGTACTCGCCATCATTGGGACATTCATTGCTAAGGTTGTGGTCAGTGTGCTCAGATGCCTTTTTCAGAAAGCCTGGCGAAAAAACAAAGGGCCATCTAGGTTGTTTCCTTTCTTCCTCCTCTGCCTGCTCCCAAGCTGCTCACCATATAATTGCTGGTAAAGGCTCCCCCTCATGATGGATGTTCAGTTCCAAAGAAGAGTCATATTGAACTTGAAATGTTAGTTGTTCCTCTCTCCAAAGATGCTGCCAGATATAAGATTTTCAGCACTTTGAATTTATTACATCACAGTTATTTCTTGCAGAGGTTCAGGTAGAAAAATTGCTTCCTAAACAGCTTGTCCTGCTCTGCAGGCCTTCTGTTCATTCTCCAAGACATGTTGTGTTCCAAGGGGAATGCCTACTTGTGCACCTATGTCTGGGGGCAATTGATTTGTGCAGAAGTCTTGAAGTCAACAAAAATTCCTTGAGCACCTGCTATACCACCCCCCATAGACTTTAGCAATTTTAAAGAACTATAGAAAGCACCAAACAATTGTCAAAACAAAGCGACAGCCAGAAGAAAATCGACCATCAACAAACCTGTAAACAGTTAATGATCTCTTTAAATTGCACTGATGGGAAGAAGTGGGGCATTGGGGATGTTCTTCCTACTGCTGAACATGTATTCAACTTTGTGAGGTTAGGAAGGGATTTGGTTGGCGTGTGAAGCTCCAAAATGACACCACTGGCATCAAATCAAAGTTGCAGCTGATTGACATCATGACCCAACTGCTTTGCTTATTTCCAGCAGCCATACACTGCACCTGCTCTAACACACTCACCAATGACACCTGGCATGACTCACCCCAAAAGTGTATGCAGCCACCATGGACACCATTTTAGACAAACTGCACCCATAATGCCCAGACAAATGTTACTCCAGTTCCAAATTCAAACAATTCTGCCTCAGACTCATCTTTGAATTCCCTCAGAAATAGCAAGAAAACTGTGGCCTCAACGAACACCAAGACCATCCAGTCACCTGCTGCATCTTCTCCTCCACCTTGTCTATCAAGCCAAACTTCCCCTTAAACTCCATCTATCCTAGCCCTAAACCCACATATCTTTCTAGTTTCTCTCATTTCCAAAAGACCTTGAGTTCATCTCTTCTATGCAATGGACTTCTTTCTCCCTTGATCCACATTCCTACCAAACTGCTGACCACTCAGCTTCTCATCCTGGCCACCATGCCAGATAACACTGTAAAGTGCTACCTCAGCTCTGGTACTTTCCCCACTCTCTTTCAAAACCAAATCACCGCTCCCCCCACTCAAATAAAATCCTCTCTCAACTGCACTGTCTCCACCAATAGAAATCATCTGATTCTGCCTTCTGCATTTTGGGGCAAACATAACTCCTTTTATAAAGAAGCACTTTTAAAGATATTCATGGTGTCAACCACAATATCTGACTGCTGCAAGCTGTACATGTTCAAGTGATCTTTCTACTATACTTATTTGATGTGGATTTAAAGTAAGTCATGTTTTTTCATGCATTCCCAATTGTTCAATAACAGCCAATGCCTTATGAGAAAACAAAGTTGTAAATATTTTTGTTTAAGGTAGTTTCTTCTCCATGTTTTAATTCAGAAACCCGTCAAATATTTAGCAATTAGATTTCCAGATAACATCATTATTAAATTAAGCAGTTTACTCCAAAAATAATTATGCACATCCAAAACAAAAACAGAATTACCTGGAAAAACTCAGCAGGTCTGGCAGCATCGGTGGAGATGAAAACAGTTGGCGTTTTGAGTTCTCACGACCCTTCGGCAGAACTGAAGTATAGTTAGGAGAGAGGTGAAAAAAAGCTGGTCTAAGGTGGGGGGGCGGGGGGAGAGAGAAGTTGAGGGTGGGGTCGTTGTAGGGATAAGCAAGCAGTGATAGGAGCAGATAATCAAAAGATGTCACAGACAAAAGGATCAAAGAGGTGTTGAAGGTGGTGATATTATCTAAGAAAAGTGCTAATTAAGAATGGATGGCAGGATACTCAAGGTACAGCTCTAGTGGGGGTGGGGTGGACAGACTAACAAAGTATTAGTTGTAGATTTAAAAATAATGGAAAAAGGTGGGAAAAGAATCTATATAAATTATTGGTAAAAAAAAGGGGGAGGGGGAAGAAACGGGGTGGGGATGGGGGGAGGGGGAGTTTAAGATCTAAAGTTGTTGAATTCAATATTCAGCCCGGAAGGCTGTAAAGTGCCTAGTCGGAAGATGAGGTGCTGTTCCTCCAGTTTGCGTTGGGCTTCACTGGAACAAAGCAGCAAGCCAAGGACAGACATGCGGGCAAGAGAACAGGGTGGAGTGTTAAAATGGCAAGCGACAGGGAGGTTTGGGTCTTTCTTGCGGACAGACCGCAGGTGTTCTGCAAAGCGGTCGCCCAGTTTGCGTTTGGTCTCTCCAATGAAGAGGAGACCGCATTGGGAGCAATGAATGCAGTAGACTAAGTTAGGGGAAATGCAAGTGAAATGTTGCTTTACTTGAAAGGAGTGTTTGGGCCCTTGGACGGTGAGGAGAGAGGAAGTGAAGGGGCAGGTAATGCGGTCTCCTCTACATTGGAGAGACCAAATGCAAACTGGGCGACCGCTTTGCAGAACACCTGCGGTCTGTCCGCAAGAAAGATCCAAACCTCCCTGTCGCTTGCCATTTTAACACTCCACCCTGTTCTCTTGCCCACATGTCTGTCCTTGGCTTGCTGCATTGTTCCAGTGAAGCCCAACGCAAACTGGAGGAACAGCACCTCATCTTCCGCCTAGGCACTTTACAGCCTTCCGGGCTGAATATTGAATTCAACAACTTTAGATCTTAAACTCCCCCTCCCCCCATCCCCACCCCGTTTCTTCCCCCTCCCCCTTTCTTTTTCAATAATTGATATAGATTCTTCTTTTCCCACCTTTTTCCATTATTTTTAAATCTACAACTAATACTTTGTTAGTCTGTCCACCCCACCCCCACTAGAGCTGTACCTTGAGTATCCTGCCATCCATTCTTAATTAGCACTTTTCTTAGATAATATCACCACCTTCAACACCTCTTTGATCCTTTTGACTGTGACATCTTTTGATTATCTGCTCCTATCACTGCTTGCTTATCTCTACAACGACCCCACCCTCAACTTCTCTCTCCCCCCGCCCCCCACCTTAGACCAGCTTATATTTCACCTCTCTCCTAACTATACTTCAGTTCTGCCGAAGGGTCGTGAGGACTCGAAACGTCAACTGTTTTCTTCTCCACCGATGCTGTCAGACCTGCTGAGTTTTTCCAGGTAATTCTGTTTTTATTTTATAATTATGCACATGTTGTTTGTAATCTCAGTAGTGCAGTTACCTGACAGCACACTTTGTTTATATTTCTACAGTAGTTTAACAAACCTTAGGTACAAGGCGCATAAAATATAGACCAATATTGTGGAAAAGGGAACTCTGAAGCTCTCTCACCCGTTTTTGGGTTAGATCCTTTTTTTTGAAACACCTAGAAGCCATTGGCTAATGGCAAAATGTATTCCAATTCCCCCATTGAGACAGAATTCTACTCCTCCAACCAGAAACATGTGGATTAGGTACTCTGTGGGACACATGCCACCCAAAGCACATGATGTATGAACTCAGCCTAGAACTGGGAAAATATCATGTTTTTGGACACTGTTACTGTAGAACTATACAAAAAGGACCCTTCTCCCAAATGAAGAGAAGATTCTGCTCCTGCAGAAGGAGGTTATAAGTTAAATGTCAGTCACAGGACACAGGACCCCTGCTGTGCATCGACAAACTTTTATTAATTCATCACATCTTATTCAATTGAATGAAAACAAGGCACAAATAACTCTCACCTCAATCATATAGGTCTGGTCCTGTTTGATTACATCTCCACTGTGTAAAATCCTATTAATGATTAACTCTTCGCCTTCCCTCGCTGGTCCTCTCTCTGCACTCGTTTTAATATCTTGCTGATGATGCTTAGCTGTGACATGTTGCCCTTGCTCCTCCAGTTTGCTTGCTACTTTTTTCTTCTTCTTCTGTTTTTTCCCTGGATTTTGAAGATCGGTCTGAGCTTTCCGTTGCCGGAATTGGGCAAGCTGAAAAATTGAAAATTTGATCATAACTTCTTATATCAACAAAATCTTTAATACAGTTGCATTTAATCTTACACTTACAGATTGCAGTACAGCTTAATGCTTCTGCTAACAGAAATTGAAACACTAAAGGAAACTGTGGCAATTAATCCTATTCCCTTTCGCCTAGATTGTAAGTTGTATACTGCAGTTCCCTTCTGGTTAAGATGTTGCAAAATGTTCCAGATGAGGATTTACAGAATATTTTCTATGACACTTCCAAATGCAATGGTTATACTGCTTGCATGATCTTTCTGTACAATCCTCGGAACGTACAAGGTTAAGGGGTGATTTGATTGAGGTGCTTTCAAGATATTGAAAGAAACTGATGATAGATAAAAACATTTCCCCACTGATAGGAAAGTCTAGGACAAGGGCACATAACTTTAAAATCAGAGCCAGACCATTCAAGAGACAGAGTCATAAAGGCACCTATTCTACCCATCAAGTCAATGCCACTCTCTGTAGAGCAATTCAGTCAGTTCCATGTCCCATTTTATCGCCACAGCCCTGTATATCAGAGAAGGAAACAGTTAAAGAAGTTCAATTGCTAATCATTAGTTTGTTTAACTAAGTACCCATTTAGTTGTATAAAAGGGATAACAGCTGAGACTAGTTCTGGCTGTGGAGAGTTTTATGACAAGCAATAAAACTCTATCTGAAGGAAAAAAGCAAAAACAAAAATACCTGGAAAAACTCAGCAGGTCTGGCAGCATCTGCGGAGAGGAGCACAGTTAACGTTTCGAGTCCGAATGACCCTTCAACAGAACTAAGTAAGTTTTTTACTTAGTTCTGTTGAAAGGTCATTCGGACTCGAAACGTTAACTGTGCCCCTCTCCGCAGATGCTGCTAGACCTGCTGAGTTTTTCCAGGTATTTTTGTTTTTGTTTTGGATTTCCAGCATCCGCAGTTTTTTGCTTTTATCTATCTGAAGGAGTCTGTCTTGGTTTCTGTGTTCATTTCTAAACAACTATTGGAATTTAACAGTGATAGCAGAGGACGGTTCCTGCTTACAAGTAAGAAGATTAGAAACTAAGCTTTCTTTGGATCAAAGACTGTATTTGGGAGTTAACTTTAAGAGCAGAGTGGTTTCGAGTTACAAAACAAAACAGAAAAAATGGCGGAATCAAAATGTAGTTTTTTTAATTCATTCATGGGATGTGGGCTTCGCTGGCTGGGCCAGCATTTATTGCCCATCCCTAGTTGCCCTTGAGGTGGTGGTGGTGAGCTGCCTTCTTGAACCGTAGCAGTCTATGTGGTGTAGGTACACCCACAATGCTGTTAGGAAGGGAGTTCCAGGATTTTGACCCAGTGACAGTGAGGAACGGCGATACATTTCCAAGTCAGGATGGTGAGTAACTTGGAGGGGAAGTTCCAGGTGGTGGTGGTCCCATCTATCTGCTGCCCTTGTCCTTCTAGATGGTAGTGGTCATGGGTTTGGAAGGTGCTGTCTAAGAAGCCTTGCTGAATCCCTACTGTGCATCTTGTAGATGGTACACACTGCTGCTACTGTGCATCGGTGGTAGAGGGAGTGAATGTTTTTTGTGGATGTGGTGCCAATCAAGTGGGCTGCTTTGCCCTGGCTGGTGTCCAGCTTTTTCAGTGTTGTAGGAGCTGCACTAATCCAGGCAAGTGGGGGATATTCCATCACATTCCTAACTTGTGCCTTGTAGATGGTGGACAGGCTTTGGGGAGTCAGGAGGCGAGTTACTTGTTGCATGATTCCTAGCCTCTGATCTGGTCTTGTAGCCACAGTATTTATATGGCTAGTCCAGTTCAGTTTCTGCTCAATGATAACCCCCAGGATGTTGATAGTGGGGGAATTCAGTGATGGTTATGCCATTGAATATCATGGGGCGATGGTTGGATTCTCTTGTTAGAGATGGTCATTGACTGTGGTGTGAATGTTACTTGCCACTTGTCAGCCCAAGCCTGGATATTGTCCAAGTCTCGCTGCATTTGGACATGGACTGCTTCAGCATCTGAGGAGTCGCGAATGATGCTGAACATTGTGCAATCATCAGCGAACATCCCCACTTCTGACCTTATGACGGAAGGAAGGTCATTGTTGAAGCAGCCAAAGATGGTTGGGCCTAGGACATTACCCTGAGGAACTCCTGCAGTGATGCCCTGGAACTGAGGTGACTGACCTCCAACAACCACAACCATCTTCCTTTGTGCTAGGTATGACTCCAACCAGTGTAAACCCCACCCCCCGATTCCCATTGACTCCAGTTTTGCTAGAGCTCCTTGATGCCACATTTGGTCAAAAGCTGTCTTGATGTCAAGGGCAGTCACTCTCACCTCACCTCGGGAGTTCAGCTCTATTGTCCATGTTTGAACCAAGGCTGTAACGAGGTCAGGACCTGAGTGGCCCTGGTAGAACCTAAACTGGGCATCAGTGAGCAGGTTATTGCTAAGCAAGTGCCACTTGATAGCACTGTTGATGACCTTTTCCATTACTTTACTGTGGGAGAGTAGACTGATGGAGCGGTAATTGGCTAGGTTGGTTTTGTCCTGCTTTTTGTGTACAGGACATATCTGGGCAATTTTCCACATAGCCGGGTAAATGCCAGTGTTGTAGCTGTACTGGAACAGTTTGGCTAGGGGAGCGGAAAGTTCAGGAGCACAAGCTTTCAGTACTATTGCCGGAATGTTGTCAGGGCCCATAACCTTTGCAGTATATCCAGTGCTTTCAGCCGTTCCTTGATATCACGTGGAGTGAATCAAATTGGCTGAAGTCTGGCATCTGTGACGCTGGGTACCTCCGGAGGAGGCAGAGATGGATCATCCACTCGGCACTTCTGGCTGGAGATTGTTGCGAATGCTTCAGCCTATCTTTTGCACTGCAGTGCTGGGCTCCTCCATCATTGAGGATGGGGAAATTTGTGGAGCCACCTCCTCCAGTGAGTTGTTTAATTGTCCACCACCATTCACGACTGGATGTGGTAGGACTGCAGAGCTTAGATCTGATCCGTTGATTGTAGGATCGCTTAGTTCTGTCTATCACTTGCTGCTTATGCTGGTTTGCACGCAAGTCGTCCTGTTTTATAGCTTAACCAGGTCAACACCTCATTTTTAGGTATGCCTGGTGCTGCTCCTGGCATGCCCTCCTGCACTCTTCATTGAACCAGGGCTGATCCCCTGGTTTGATGGTAATGATAGAGTGGGGGATATGCCAGGCCATGAGGTCACAGATTGTGATTCAGTACAATTCTGCTCCTGCTGATGGCCCATGGATGCCCAGTCTTGAGTTGCTAGATCTGTTCAAAATCTATCCCATTTAGCATGGTGGTAGTGCCACACAACACGATGGAGGGTATCCTCAATGTGAAGGCGGGACTTCATCTCCTCAATGACTGTGCAGTGGTCACTCCTATCGACGCTGTCATGGACAGATGCATCCGCTGCAGGCATTGGTGTGGATGAGGTCAAGTATGTTTGTTCCCTCACCACCTGCCACCAACTCAGCTATGTCATTTAGGACTCTACCAAATCCATCAGTGGTAGTGCAACCGAGCCAATCTTGGTGATAGACATTGAAGTCCCCCATCCAGAGAGCACTCTGCGCCCTTGCCCTCATTGCTTCCTCCAAGTGATGTTCAACATTGATTCATCAGCTGAGGGAGTGTGGTACATGGTATTCAGCAGGAGGTATCCTTGCCCATGTTTGACCTGATGCCATGAGACTTCATGGGGTCCGGAGTCGATGTTGACTCCCAGGCAACTCCCTCCCGACTGTATACCACTGTGCCACCAGTGTCCTGTATATTTGGAAAACCTGTGGAATTACAATTTACGCAATCTGGACACTACTGTATTCCTTTAATGAAACCTAACTTTTCTGCTAAGAAGATTAAAGAAGTGTTATTAGCGTCAGGGGATAGGAATTTGGAAGACAAAAAACAAATTGTGTTAAAATTGCATCAGCAGTTTGCCCACCCTTCTTCGCAAAGATTAAAAATTTTGCTAAGGGATGGAGATAGGTGATAGATGTGATATATATAAGAAATACAGAAGGACCCCATCATGGCTGATACTGAGTTTACCTTTGGCGAGGGATTTCAATGAAGTTGTGGCAATGGATTTAAAGGTGTGGGATAAAGAAAAGAACATTTTTATTTTACATTTCGTAGATTTGGCAACAAGGTTTAGCCAGTCGACAATCATATACAGTAAAGAAAAGAAAATAATAAGGTAATGCAGAAGTGGATAGGGACCAGATTGGGACTACTGGTGAAATTCCTCACTGATAACGAGGGGGGATTTGCTAATGACGAGTTCCAGGATTTGTGCGAAAATATGAATATAATAGTTATGAATACAGCAGCAGAAAGCCCTTTAGTAATGGAGTGTGTAAAAGGAATCATGCGGTTATAGATGAGATGCTATGTAAAATATTGGCAGATAAACCAAGCTGTAAATTAACATCAGCATGGCATGGCTATCCATGCCGAGAATTCACTGCAGATGGTTGGGGGCTACAGTCCACATCAGTTGGCTTTTGGTCGGAACCCAAAAATTCCTTCAGTCCCGAGTGATCGTCCCCCAACTTGGGGAGGAACTACGATTAGCTCTACCTTTTCTGAGCATTTAAATGCACTACACGCAAGCAGAAGGGCATTCCTTAAAGCTAAAGTTTCAGAAAGAATTCGGCAAGCTCTAAGACACAATGTACAACCACTGGAAACTATTTTCAATCAGGGAGACATGGTATACCATAAGAAAGAAGGACTTAGCAAATGGAAAGGCCCGGGAAAGATTCTAGGTAAAGATGGTAAAACAGTCATTTTACAACATGGGAACCAGGTTATTCAGGTACACTCATCAAGGTTTGTTGGCACAGACTACAAATCTGTGGGTTCGGAAAGTGCAAGGAAGGGACGAGGAACCATGTACTTCTCATACCCATATGTTGCACAATTGTGAGGACCAGGTAGCTGAAGTTGACAAGGGTACCTGAAGGTGGGGACAGTAATTTGGACAAAGATGATGAAGCAATTTGTCCCAGAGGACATCTGCTGAAAGCTGGCACTAAAGTTACATACTTGCCAGAAGGGGCCAGTCAACCGCAAGATGCGACGATTGTAAGTAGAGCAGGGAAGGCCACTGGAAAATATAAAAACTGGCTAAATGTACGAGATAAAGGACAGGAGGTTAGGCCTATGGATTGGGAACATAAAGCACAAAAATGGAAGGCATGGAAATGCAGTATCAGTTCAGACAGTGGATCTGGGAGTGAACAAGCCTCTAGGAAGTGATCACGAACTGCTAAAAGAACATCTATGAATGGGAGAGGGAAATCAAACAGTAACAGCCTGGAACATGGTAGAAGGCAGGATAGAGGGTGTAGCTTAACAGGGTCAAGGGATATGGCACAGACTGGTAATGCTACAAGGAGCAGAAGCCCCTGCGATCGAGAAGTCTGAGGAGCTTCAAACAAATTAGACGGTAAATTAATAAAAGATGCCAAACAGCAAGAACTGCATAGTTGGAAAGAATTTTGGGATATACACAGGTGCCAGAAAGGGGACAACCAGTTCTGTCTCACAGATGGATATGCACGAAAAAGGTGCTTCCTGATGGGACTTATAAAGCTAAAGCCAGGCTAGTGGCACGACGGTTTGAAGAAAAATTGGGTGACCCAGATATGAGAGTATATTTGCCTACAGCAGGGAAAGTTATGCTGAAGATCTTTTTAGCTCTATTAGCTACAAATGCTTGTGAATGTAAGTCCATTGATATTAAAGCTGCCTTTTTGCAGGGACACCAACTTCAAAGGGAAGGAAGTTCTTCTCCGTCCACCAAGAGGTGCCAAATGCAGAAGGGACACTCTGGAAGCTAAACAAATGTGTATACAGTTTCTCAATGAGGTCAGTTTTGTTAGTATTGGGCTGTCTTCAGTTGGAAGCAGACCTGGAAATGTTTTATTGGCACCATGGAAGGAAACTTGCAGACATCTTTGTGGGGTGGTAGTAGTGAATTTGAAACAGTTGTTGTTAATGGGCTCAGAACGGAGTTTAAAATTGGAAGTCAGGCTTCTGGCGCAGTTAAGTACATTGGACTGGAAATCAGGATGAGCAGATCACACATCCTTTTACATCAGCAATCCTATTTAGAGAACGTCAATCTCATTGCAATTAGTCGTGGCAGGGCCTCCCAGAAAGATACAGTGGCTTCTGAAACAGAAAAAGAGGAACTCAGAAGTCTAATAGGGCAACTCCATTGGCTAGGCAAACAAAAAAGGCCAAACGTCAGTTCTGACATTTTGGAGTTGAGCACTAAAATGAACGATCCCAAGGTTGAAGAAATCATTCGGGCAAACAAAACACTGACAAAATTAAAAATGAAGCAGTACGTTTGAAATTCCCATCCTTGGGTGATGTCAGAAAAATGAAATTGATCGTGTTCAGTGATGTGTCTTATGCAAATCTATGTGATGGATTTTTGAGCGCAGGAGGATTTATAATATTTTTCATGGGGGAAAAAGGCAAATGTTTCTCTTTGGCATAAGAATCTAAAAAGATACAAAGAGTTGTAAAAAGTACGTTAGCAGCGGAGACTCTTGCCCTGGTTGAGGTAGATATGGCATTCTTTTTATCAAAGCTACTGGCTAAAGTTTTAAATGGAAAAAGGTATTCAAGAACGGTACCTATCGAATGTCTTATTGATAAGTCACTGTGGGAAAATGTTCACTCTACAAAGTGTGTTAACGAGAAGAGATTGCGAATTGACATTGCAAGCTTAAAACAGATGCTTCAGAATAAGGAGACTGCCAAGATCAAATGGATTGTTACAGCTACCAATTATCTGACTGCTTCACCAAGAGGAGCGAGCTCCAGGAAGTTCTAAAGATCCTCAAAGAGGGACATCTTTTTCTTTAAAAAAAATACTACATTTCTGTGTGGCTTTTTTTGAGGGGAATGAGGTCAATTTATTGAATGAAAAATATATATTGATGTTTGTTATTACCATTTTTTGGTGATTTATATAAACTCAGGGTTACTTTCTTTTTAAGAGAGGAATCTGTTAGGGAAGGAAACAGTTAAAGAAGTTCAATTGCTAATTATTAGGTTGTTTAACTAAGTACCATTTGGTTGTATAAAAGGGATAACAGCTGAGACTAGTTCTGGCTGTGGAGAGTTGAAGAAGTCTATTTTGGTTTTGGTCTTCATTTCTGAAAAACTATTGGAATTTAACACTGCAAGCACATTTCCCTCAAATGGTTATCCAATTTCCTTTTGAAATCAAGAAGCTTGGAAACACTTCTTCATGTAAAGCATGGTAGAAGTGTGGAACTGCCATATAAAGCGGTAGGTGCTAGCTCAGCTAATAATTTTAAATCTGAGGTAGATATTTGCTAGACAAGAATACAAAATGATATGGAGCCAAGGCAGGAGGGATGAAGTTAAGGTACAGATCAGCCATAATCTGATTGAATAGTGGAACAAGCTTGGATGGCAGAATGTCGTACTTCTGTTATTCCTATAAGCAAGTCTAATGTGAGACAGTGATTCACTTAACTAAATTGGATTATACCAGGGCTCCATTATTGAATAAACAAGTTTTTCAATACCTTTCCAATCACAACATAAAAAACTGAAGCAGTAATAACAATATTGCTATAAATTCAGAATGACCAACCCAGGATAATGCTGAAGGGTTCATCTATGAACAAATGTATTTTTTATTTAACATATGTGTTTTAAAAATTGTAAAGAGAAGTAAACACAGGATACTAGATGGTTGACAAAATGTCATCTCAAATCAAACAGTTCTAATGAACATCACTTAAACAGCTTAACCTTTTTTAAGAAAGCTACAATCAAGATTGTACTTTTGTCATATTCACTGCCAGCTGCAGTCAATTCGTAATCTCTTCTCATTAACACACTTTGTAACGTGAACATTTTCCCAGCGACTTGTTATCAATAAGGCATTCAATAGGTACCATTCCTGAATACCCTTTTCCATTTAAAACTTCAGCCAGTATCTTTGATGTAAAGAATGTCATATCTACCGCCTCAATAAGAGCAAGAGTCTCCACTGCTAACGTACTTCTTCCAACTCTTCGTATTGTTTTAATAATATTTACCTAATTTCTTTAACTTTATTTATGATAGTTTCACTGAATGCAAGTCTCTCTGAATGCAAAGGTGAAATGACAGATGAAAAGGAAATAGTGATATTGGACCTTAACATGAGGTTTCATTGATTTCCTTTGGCATTGGACAACTGTTATGCAACATTATTAGAATTGATTCTGTCATTCCTCCCCCCCCTCAATAAGAACTATCATCACATTTACACACGTATAAATATTCAGAACCCATCCACCCCCACACACAAAAAAAAGGTTAGTACCAGATGAATTGGTGAATACTTATACTCATTGAAAAAGGTAGACTGCTCTAACAAAGGTGGCACAGAATTGATGGACTTATTCTCTGGTTCTACACTGCACTGTAATAAAGCAAGATTAAAAGGTAAACATTCAAATTAAGATTTACATGATTCAGCTTCTCTGACAACCCTTTCACCAGCCAGATGTGATTTCAAAGTCACAACACATAAAGAATAAGGTCTGGCAATTAGGATTGTATATTCTAATGTTTTTTTCTAGCCACTTATAACTTTTATTGAATTTATAGGATTGAAAAATTCACCCTAGTGGTGACACAGGTGTGAAGTTTTAATGTTTAATCAAATAGATGTAATGAACTAAAAATAAATGTGGAAAGGTTTGTGCAAACTTCAAAATAGCTTTGACTGTAATCTGGATAAAAATCTTAAACAAAGTTGTGTTCTGTTTAGTGAAATATACTCATTTTCGCACCTATCACACTGGCTGAATAGAAAAATTCCACTTTGCTTCAAACCAAGACAGTAACAAGCAATGTAAATAAAGGGGAACCTGTGGATTAGCTGTACTTAGATTTTCAGAAGGCATTTGACAAGGTGCCACATCAAAGCAAAAGATGAGCTCATGGTGTAGAGGGCAACATATTAGCATGGATAGAGGGGGCCACTAGGGCCTCAACTATTTATAATTTATTTTAATGATTTGGATGAAGGGACCAAATGTATGGTTGCTAAATTTGCTGATGGCACAAAGATAGGCAGGAAACTATGTTGTGAAGAGGACATAAGGAGTCTGCAAAGGGACATCGATAGATTAAATGAGCGGGCAAAAATTTGGCAGATGAAGTATAATGTAGGAAAATGTGAACTTGTCCACTTTGGCAGGAAGAATAGAAAAGCAGCTTATTATTTAAATGGAGATTGCAGAACTCTACAGTACAGAGGGATCTGCGTGTCCTGGTACATGAATCACAAAAAGTTAGTATGCAGGTACTGCAAATGATTAGAATGGCAAATTAAATGTTGTCATTTATTACAAGGGGAATGGAATATAAAAGTACTGATAAAAACAAAACACTGCGGACGCTGGAAATCTGAAACAAAAACAAAAATAGCTGGAAAAACTCAGCAGGTCTGACAGCATCTGCGGATAGGAAGACAGTTAACGTTTCAAGTCCGTATGGCTCTTCACCAGAACTAAAGAAAAATAGAAATGAGGTGAAATATAAGCTGTTTGAGGGGGGTGGGACAGGTAGAGCTGGATAGAGAGCCAGTGATAGGTGGAGGCAAAGAAGAGATTGTCAAAGATGTCATAGACAAAAGGGCAAAGGGGTGTTGACAGTGGTGATATTAGCTAAAGGATGTGCTAATGGTCACATTAAGGGTAGAAAGCAGGACGAGCAAATGACAGATGGGCCTAGTGGGGTGGGGTAGGGGGAAGGGATTGAAATAGCCTGAAAGGTGGAGATAAAACAATGGATGGAAATAAATTTAAAAATAATAATAGAAATAGGTGGGAAAAGAAAAATATATTAAAAAATATATATAAATTATTAGAAAAAAGTGGATCAGAAAGAGGGTGGGGATGGAGGAGAGAGTTCATGATCTCAAGTTGTTGAACTCAATGTTAAGTCAGGAAGGCTGTAAAGTGCCTAATCAGAAGATGAGGTGCTGTTCCTCCAGTTTGCGTTGAGCTTCACTGGAACATTGCAGCAGGCCAAGGACGGACATGTGGGCATGAGAGCAGGGTGGTGTGTTGAAATGGCAAGCGACAGGAAGGTCTGGGTCATGCTTGCGGACAGACCGAAGGTGTTCCGCAAAGTGGTCACCTAGTCTGCGTTTGGTCTCTCCAATGTAGAGGAGACTGCATTGGGAGCTGCAAATGCAGTAGACTAAATTGAGTGAAGTGCAAGTGAAGTGCTGCTTCACATGAAAGGAGTGTTTGGGCCCTTGGACTGTGAGGGGGGAAGTAAAGGGGCAGGTGTTGCACCTTCTGCGGTTGCATGGGAAGGTGCCTTGGGAAGGGTTGAGGTGTAGGGGGTGATGGAGGAGTGGACCAGGGTGTCCCGGAGGGAACAGTCCCTACGGAATGCCGATGGGGGTGGGGGGGTGGTGAAGGGAAGATGTGTTTGGTGGTGGTATCAGGCTGGAGTTGGCGGAAATGGCAGAGGATGATCCTTTGAATGCGGAGGCTGGTGGGGTGATAAGTGAGGACAAGGGGGATCCTATCATGGTTCTGGGATGGAGAGGAAGGTGTCAGGACAGTTGCGCGGGAGATGGGCTGGACACGGTTGAGGGCCCTGTCAACCACCGTGGGTGGAAAACCTCGGCTAAGGAAGAAGGAAGACATGTCAGAAGAACTGTTTTGGAAAGTGGCATCATCAGAACAGATGCAACAGAGGCTAAGGAACTGAAAGAATGGGATGGAGTCCTTACAGGAAGCAGGGTGTGAGGAGCTGTAGTCGAGGTAGCTAGGGGAGTCGGTAGGCTTGTAATGAATATTGATGGATAGTCTATCACCAGAAATTGAGACAGAGAGGTCAAGGAAGGGAAGTGTCAGTGATGGACCATATGAAAACAATGGAGGGGTGGAAATTAGAAGCAAAATTAATAAATTTTTCCAGGCCCAGACGAGAGCATGAAGCGGCACCAAAGCAGTCATCGATGTACCAGAGAAAGAGTTGTGGGAGGGGGCCTGAGTAGGACTGGAACAAGGAATGTTCCACATATCCCATAAAGAGACAGGCATAACTGAGGCCCATGCGGGTACCCATAGCCACACCTTTTATTTGGAGGAAGTGAGACAAGTTTAAGGAGAAATTGTTCAGTGAGAGAACAAGTTCAGCCAGACGGAAGAGAGTGGTGGTGGATGGGGATTGTTTGGGCCTCTGTTCGAGGAAGAAGCAGGCAGCCCTCAGACCATCCCGGTGGGGGATGGAGGTGTACAGGGATTGGACGTCCATGGTGAAGAGGAGGCGGTTGGAGCCAGGGAACTGGAAATTGTTGATATGATGTAGGGCGTCAGAGGAATCGCGGATGTAAGTTGGAAGAGACTGGACAAGGGGAGAGAGAATGGAGTCAAGATAGCAAGAAATAAGTTCCCTGGGGCAGGAACAGGCGGACACAATCGGTCTGCCGGGACACTCCTGTTTGTGGATTTTGGGTAGGAGGTAGAAGCGGGCTGTCCAAGTTTGGGAGACTATGAGGTTGGAAGCTGTGGAGGGAAGATCTCCAGAGGAGATGAGTCAGTGACAGTCCTGGAAACAATGGCTTGATGTTCAGTGGTGGGGTCATGGTCCAAAGGGAGGTAGGAGGAAGTGTCTGCGAGTTGACGCTCAGCCTCTGCGAGGTAGAGGTCAGTGCGCCAGACAACAACGGCACCACCCTTGTCAGCAGGTTTGATGACAAAGTCAGGGTTGGACCTGAGAAAACGGAGTGCGGCAAGTTCAGAAAGAGAAAGGTTAGAGTGGGTGAGAGGAGCAGAGAAATTGAGACGACTGATGTCACGCCGACAGTTCTCAATGAAAAGATCAAGAGCACGTAAGAATCCAGAGGGAGGGGTCCAGGTGGAGGGAGAATATTGGAGGCGCGTAAAAGGATCCGTTGAAGGGGGGGGGAGGACTCCTGCCCAAAGAAGTGAGTACGGAGATGAAGGCAACAGAAGAAGAGTTCATCACTGTGCCGAGCCCAAAATTCAGTGAGGTGAGGGCGTAAGAGTATGAAACCGAGTCCTCTGCTGAGCACTAAACGTTCAGCAACAGAGTGGGGAAGGTCAGGGGGTATGGTGAATACACGGCCGGGGCTGGGATTGGAAGATGGGATGGGGTCAGAGGGATGGGCAGGGGTAGAGGGTCTTGGATGGGTGTTGGTGTCGATGAGTTGTTGGAGCTTGCGTTCCTTTGCACCTGAAAGAAAGAGACAAAGTTTCTTGTTAAGG
Organism: Cetorhinus maximus; assembly: GCF_964194155.1. NCBI lineage: Eukaryota > Metazoa > Chordata > Chondrichthyes > Lamniformes > Cetorhinidae > Cetorhinus > Cetorhinus maximus. The sequence continues at coordinate 64,863,653 of NC_135881.1, read as the reverse complement.
CGTCGGATGAGACGAAGAATAAAATGAAACTGGGGGCAAGGACAGCTTAGAGATAGGGTGAGTCGGTGCTACTGGAGGGAGAGGTCGAGTGTGTTCATATGGCGGTGCATGGCACTGAGTGTGGATCTCAGGATGCGACTAGAACAGCAGTCCGAGGAGCGTTGTATGTTCTGGAGATACTTGTAATCCTGGGTGGGTTCGAAACATGAGGGATGGAACTTCAGTTGGAATCCACGTGGGGTAAGTCGGAGACGGAGACAGTCACTGAGGAAGGAAATATGGCTGTGAAAGTGAGTTTTAGTAAACGCCTTGTCAAACACCAGGAGAGAAATGGAAAGCAATGAAGGTGAACAGGGCAAAAGAGACAAGAGGAAATCCTGTCAGAGAGAAGAGCAGTACTTCTTCAAGGTTGGCATTCCTGGAAGAGGAGTGGCAGTCAATTAAACACTAAGCAAAACACTGCGGATGCTGGAAATCTGAAACAAAAACAAAAATAGCTGGAAAAACTCAGCAGGTCTGACAAGATCTGTGGAAAGGAATACAGTTAATGTTTCGAACCAATATGACTCTTCATCAGAACAAAGAAAAATAGAAATGAGGTGAAATATAAGCTGTTTGAGGGGGTGGGACAGGTAGTGCTGGATACCTTTTGTTAAGTCATGAGACCACATCTGGAGTACTGTGTAGAGTTTTGGTCCCTCCTTATTTAAGAAAGGATACAAATGCCTTAGAAGCAGTTCAGAGAAGGTTCATTTGACTGATACCTGGGATGGGCATTTATCTTACAAGGGAAGATTGGGCAGGTTGGGCCTGTATTCATTGTAATTTAGAAGAATGAGAGGTGACCTTATTGAAACATATAAGATCCTGTCTTGACAGGGAGGGTGCTGGGAGGATGTTTCCCCTTGTGGGAGAGACTAGAAATAGGGGATGCAGTTTAAAAATGAGAGGTGTCCCATTTAAGAGGGAGATGAGAATTTTTTTTCTCTTGAAGGGTCGTGGGTCTTTGGAAATCTCTTCCCCAGAGAGTGGTGGAAGCAGGGTCACTGAATATTTTTAAGGCTAAGCTAAATTTTTGACTAATAAGGGAGTCAAAGGTTACTGGGGGTAGGTGGAATGTGGAGGTGAGGCCACAATCAGATCAGTCATGATCTTATTGAATGGTGGAGTGTGCTCGAGGAGCCAAATGGCCTATTCCTGCTTCTAATTCCTATGCTTCGTCCTTTAAGTAAGGAGCTTAACTAATGAGTAAAACCGTTACATCACATCTTTTGGCAATTGCTAGTTCTGATCAAACCTAGCATAAACACCTGCAAATTTTAGTATGTACAGAAATGGAGTTGTCACTATTCACACACAATACACATAGCCTTTTAATGTCAACCAGAATAAGTGCCAATAATTAGGCTAATTGACCAACTGTCCAGACACTTTAGCATAGCTTCATAAATGAATCAGTTCTGCTGTTGGGGTCACTAACTAGCAATACAAAATTCTAAATCTGAAGATATGTAACAAATTGTACACTTTAGAAGCTGTTGTTAAAGCTCTGCAACCTTGTTACACTCAAGTAGCTTTCTCCCCAGCCTTCACAAGATGTATTATCTTAAATGTACTTCAAGACGTTAGAAAGTATGTGCTGCATTGAGTTGGCATTGTTAGTGGCTGTTACATTTAGTGTAATATAACAAACTGTATGCCTGTAAAATAAATCTTAAAGGATCTTTCACACGCATTGTCTAAAAAAAAAATCTTCCGTGTTTAGCGTCTGTCCATTTTGCACGTCCTTCTTGCAAAATGTCTTTGCATTCATCTTGGTTAATACGTTTAATTAAAGTACAACACATAACAAAATCCTAAGTCGTGTTCTACGCCCTCCTGTCACCTCATGTAAACAATAAAAGCACTATTACTAGAGGCCTACAAGCAGACAGCAGTTGGCTAAAGCCTGCGGATCCAATTAGAAAGCTCAGAGCGACAGCAAAGCGCATCCCTTTGCACCTGGAGATGGGGCGTCGGACTGGGTCCTTTTCAACAGAAAACTACAAACACAGCGCCGATCTCATTCCCTTCCTCCCTCCCACCCCCGCTCTTTTTAACATTCCCCTCCGCCCCACTCTCTTACCTTGGCTTTACCGGCCTCCAGCTTCTTCTGTCTCTCCTCGTCTTCCATGGCTGTGAGAGAAAAGCCGAACTCAGTGACACGTTAGCAGCGCGCGCCCGCCGCCGCCGCTCGAGGAAACCGAGGCACTGCGCATGACAGACGCACAAGGACAGTAGCGCCTCGCGAGGCCAGTGCAGAGTGCAATAGCTCGGGGGGAAGAAAGCAAGTGAGTGAGGCCAGATTCCAGGAAACATAATGAAACAACGTTTTGCAATGAACCAAGAGAAGGGCATCAATGTAGAAGACCTCACTGTCACTGGGTCAAAATCCTGGAACTCCCTTTCTAACAGCACTGCGGGTGTACCTGCACCACATGGACTGCAGCGGTTCAAGGAGGCAGCTCACCACCACCTTCTCAAGGGCAACTGGGGATGGGCAATAAATGCTGACCCAGCCAGCGAAGTCCACTTCCCCTGAATGAATCAAAAAAGCTCAATCTGTTCTGGTGGCATCTTTCATCTATAAGGATAGAAAGGAACGACTATCCCATTAGTTCTATTTTTAAAAAAAGAAAGACTTGAACTTTTACAGCATCTTTCACGGCCTCAAGATGTCCCAAAGCCCTCTATGGCTAATTCAGTAGTTGTGAAGCTTAGTCTGAAAACAGAACATAAATGCAAAGCAAGGGTGCCCCTGGGGAGAGAACATGCATGCAGTGTCCCTCTGTACGCTTGAGGTGTTCCACCATCCGTGGGCACCTGGCTCATTGGAGTGCATCACCATCCCTGGAAATTTCACCTTTATTTGATTAGCCAAGTTTCCTTTAAAGTTTTTGCATTTTTTGTTACAATATATTACTTAGTTAAAAAAAATGGTTGTTTTAGGAGGTGTAATTGAACAGAAATGAAATGATTAGAGTAAGAAACAGGAAGAAAGTAAATTTAAAATCAAATAAATCCTTGGTTATGTTTGCCTTGCTTCAAACATTATTTCTTTTATAGAGGCAGCAAGATGCAAAATACCGTAAGGTTGATATCTGGTGGTATGTAAAATATTATATCACATTAGGCTTCATTCAAGATGAAAAGGGGAAAAATATATATGCAAGTTGCAAGAGCATCTGTTGGCAAGAAGAAATCCACTGAAATAAATTATAGAATTATACAGCACAGAAGGAGGTCATTCAGCTCATTGTGTCTATACTAGCTCTTTGAAAGAGCTATCTAAAGTAGCCCTAGCCCTGCAGCTCTTTCTCCATAGCACTGTACTTAATACATTGTAACCGCTACAGACCAGAAATCAAGTGTTTGAAAACACCAGCTGAACTGAAATCTTTTGAGCAGACCCAAGCAACATATGGCATTATTTTAGTACAGTACTTTGGGAGCCGAAACATGGAACCTACAGTATCTGTATAAGTAATTTTTTTAAATTACTGCTTTACATTGTTTTATCACTGTTTTATGTTTCAGGTAAATATTTATATCTGTGCTGTTTTCCGTTTCAATAGTTGTGGTTAGGCATTATAATGTCATTCTATAATCCATAAAATTCCAAAATCCAAAAATGACCTGGTCCCAAGAATTCTAGACTGGAGTGGTTACAGTTTTTTTGGATACAATAGTGTGACAACGAACATCAAATTTAAATTCATTCAAACAAACAGACAAGAATTTTATTTAATTCTTCAACAACTTTATAATAATAGTGGGAGATAGAGATAACAGTGCCAGATTTTCCATTTTAAAAAACAAATTCCTATAAATTGACCTCAAAATTTGCAGTGAAAATGTTAGATTTATACAACAGAAATGTTCGTGATGCTCAAGACACTTGCAAAAAATATGAAATGAACTGAACTTTAATCGTATCCTGTTGTAATCATCTGAATGGAAATACTATCAAAAGGATGAACAGGCACTCTACTTCAAAAGGGAAATAAACAAGAGTAATCAGGAATTCACTTCCACTTCTAACCAAACCTGATAAAGGCTGTTACATTCTAGGACACCAGCCGTGACAACTGTTGCCATAGTTTTGCTAGGGCACAATTTTGTGGTTCCCCCGCCGCAGGTTTGCTGACTGGAGGCTTGCTGTAAAATTCTGCAGGTATCCTTCCCATTGCCTTCCCGCCCAGCCCTGACTTGGCCGTGATTTTACGGGAGGTGGACAAGGCCAAGGGTAGCCCACCTGCTCTTACCCCATTTGACCCCGTGTGGCCAATTAATGGTCACTTAAGGGCTGTTTCCTGCCTGACTACAATTTTCAGGCCAATGGGAGGAGGTCAGGGATGGGAAGGTTGGCTCACCAGGTTAGCCTGCTCAGATGTTGGGCAGGAAGGAGGGGGTACTTCCCTCAAAGACTCCCTTTTCCCATCTGAGCCCTCCCACCTCAAGTCTGCCACCCCACCCCGTTCCCCCCACACTTCTCCACCGTCCCCACTGGGTGTCTCCTCCCATTCTTCCAACCCTTCCCCACCACCTCCCGGGTGTCTCCTGCCCTCTGGTCTTCAGAACCCAGCCCCTCTCCACTCACCCACATGCTCCCCCCACCCTCCATCATGCCCTCTTCTAGCCTGGCCCCACTGAGAAGCCCCTGGTACTCACCTGTCATCTGGTTCCTGGCTCATCTTTGCTGGGACTGGAATGTAGTCCCTGCCAGCTGGGATTAGAGTGATGCCAGCCAATCAGATTGACCAACAACTCTGTGAGGCAGGACTGGTGGCGGAAGTCTCACGTCCAGCCAATAACTGTGGGGCAATCATTGGGATCCCCACTCACATTTTCAGTGACAAGGCAGGAAAGTCCGTCATCTGAAAAATCCAGCTCCTGGTCTTGTATCTTGCCACTCCTTTGTGACACATCCATATCTTTTTCCAGGCTGATCCAGTTGTTTTCCTATAAGATTGTTTGTTTTGCCTTTTAATGAATTATCTTAATTGCTTTGAAGTTCATTTTTAAATGCCACATATTGGTGTCCATCTTTGATGAAAACTAGAGTATAATTGAATCATCACAAAGAGAATATTGCTTCAAATGTGCACAATGTTATCTTAGAATATATATGATAGATATAATTATCAAATGATAAAATAAAATAAAATGATAAAACAATTCTAAAGTCCATTACTCTGACATTCATATCAGGTCAATTTTAAAATTGACCACTAAAATGTCTCCAGTATTGAAAAAATACTCATATTAATGATTCTAATGTATTTTAACAGTTGTTGATGTAGTACTGCTTTTAATTTTCATACGATGAATTACATTATCAATCTCTTTGATGACAGACCATTTCATATCAAAGCATCATTAAAAATACAAGATACTCTTTGGATACACAATCTTTTTCTTTCTTATGTTGTGCTTTAATTATGTTCTCTTTATCCTTTGTAGAACAATTACTGCATGGTCAGATTTTAGGTTACTCCCTTTGAGACTGACTGGTTAACTGTTGGATGATTTGTATGTCAGAAAATCTTCTACAACCATACAGACATGCCCATGGATGAGTTAAGAATGTTAAAACAGCAGGAGGATGACAACAAGAATTCATATTTATATAGCACTTCTAACATAACAGAATACCTAAGAGAGGTGGGATAAGTGTCAACCCTGCAAAGTCCTCCTTACTAAGGTCTGGGAGCTTGTGCCAAAATTGGGAGAGTGTCCCACAGACAATTCAAGCAACAGCCTGACATAGTCATGCTCATGGAATCATACATTACAGATAATGTCCCATATACCACCATCACCATCCCTGAGTAAGCCCTGAGATAAAAACAAAAAGCTAAAAGCTACTGCGGATGCTGGAAATCCAAAACAAAAACAGAATTACCTGGAAAAACTCAGCAGGTCTGGCAGCATCGGTGGAGAAGAAAAGAGCTGACGTTTCGAGTCCTCATGACCCTTCAACAGAACTGAAGTATAGTTAGGAGAGAGGTGAAATATAAGCTGGTTTAAGGTGGGGGTGGGGGGGGGGGGGTAGAGAAGTTGAGGGTGGGGTGGTTGTGGGGACAAGCAAGCAGTGATAGGAGCAGATAATCAAAAGATGTCAAAGACAAAAGGATCAAAGAGGTGTTGAAGGTGGTGATATTATCTAAGAAAAGTGCTAATTAAGAATGGATGGCAGGATACTCAAGGTACAGCTCTAGTGGGGATGGGGTGGAAAGACTAGCAAGGTATTAGTTGTAGATTTAAAAATAATGGAAATAGGTGGGAAAAGAAGAATCTATATAAAAAAATTTTTAAAAAGGGGTGGGAGGGGGAAGAAACGGGATGGGGATGGGGGGAGGGGGAGTTTAAGATCTAAAGTTGTTGAATTCAATATTCAGCCCGGAAGGCTGTAAAGTGCCTAGGCGGAAGATGAGGTGCTGTTCCTCCAGTTTGCGTTGGGCTTCACTGGAACAATGCAGCAAGCCAAGGACAGACATGTGGGCAAGAGAACAGGGTGGAGTGTTAAAATGGCAAGCGACAGGGAGGTTTGGGTCTTTCTTGTGGACAGACTGCAGGTGTTCTGCAAAGCGGTCGCCCAGTTTGCGTTTGGTCTCTCCAATGTAGAGGAGACCGCATTGGGAGCAATGAATGCAGTAGACTAAGTTAGGGGAAATGCAAGTGAAATGCTGCTTCACTTGAAAGGAGTGTTTGGGCCCTTAGACGGTGAGGAGAGAGGAAGTGAAGGGGCAGGTGTTGCATCTTCTGCGTGGGCATGGGGAGGTGCCATAGGTGGGGGTTGAGGAGTAGGGGGTGATGGAGGAGTGGACCAGAGTGTCCCGGAGGGAACGATCCCTACGGAATGCCGCCAGGGTGGGTGAAGGGAAGATGTGTTTGGTGGTGGCATCATGCTGGAGTTGGCGGAAATGGTGGTGGATGATCCTTTGAATGCGGAGGCTGGTGGGGTGATAAGTGGGGACAAGGAGGACCCTATCATGTTTCTGGGAGGGAGGAGAAGGCGTGAGGGCGGATGCGCGGGATATGGGCCGGACACGGTTGAGGGCCCTGTCAACGACTGTGGGTGGAAAACCTCGGTTAAGGAAGAAGGAGGACATGTCAGAGGAGCTGTTTTTGAAGGTAGTGTCATCAGAACAGATGCGACGGAGGCGAAGGAACTGAAAGAATGGGATGGAGTCGTTACAGGAAGAGGGGTGTGAGGAGCTGTAGTCGAGGTAGCTGTGGGAGTCAGTAGGCTTGTAATGGAATTAACTTAACAGTTCACAAGTCTACAAGTGTTAATATGAAGCGAATGGGTTTTGAAGTTACCTAAAGAAAGGCTGCATTTGATGCGGAGGCAATGCATGTGCAGTTATACCTCTTCACTTAGTGACGTCATTACAAGCGATGGGGTTCAGAACCCCCAACCTCAGTGTGATTCTTATCCTCTCCTATTAGTTTCTCATTTTTTTTAGGATTTTGGAACCATAAAGGGCTATTTTATTCAGAAAAAATACAATACCCATTTTTGCATAAGGCAATTTCCTTTAGTTTTATCTTTTCCAATGGCATGCACCCATTTCAAACAAGTGAGCATGTACATAGAGGCTGGAGACTTAAAATTCCCTTTAAAATGCAGTAGAGCGGATTTTCAAGTTCCTGCTTCTGAAGCTACGAAAACACCTGGACGTAGCCACAAAGATTAAAAATGGGTTGGGAAATTAGCTGGCTCCCTTATGGGTACTTATTTTTCTTTATTCTTCCATGGGATGTGGGCATTGATGGCAAGGCCAGCATTTGTTTCCCATTCCTAATTGCTTGCTTGGCCATTTCAGGGGACAATTAAGAGTCAACCACATTGCTGTGGGTTTGGAGTCACATGTAGGCTAGACCAGGTAAGGATGGCAGATTTTCTTCCCTAAAGGACATGAGTGAACCTGGGTTTTTACAATTATTTCATGGTACCATTACTCAGATGAGCTTTATATTCCAGATTTGTTAATTTCCACCAACTATTGTAGTGGGATTTGAACCCATATCTCCAGGGCATTAGTGTGGGCCTCTAGATTCTGAGTTCAGTGACAGTACCACTATGCCACCCACTCCCCTAACTGGGTATGCGATCCTCCTCACCCAATATTTCTTGATGGTCTGCACCTGAATGATTCAATATGCCAAAGTTAGGAGCACAAAAAGTCTGCACCAATTTTTTAAAAATTCAATGAGAATACTAAATATATGGATCATGTTTTATCTAACCTCAAATTCTGATTGGCAATTTAAATTTGTGCAACTGTTTTCCCTTGTTGGCAAGATTCAGTTTTATGTTTTCTGCGCATGCGTGGACAAGTGCACATGCATAGACAGGCATCGGTGGCCATCTTGCATTGGTAGGAGACACAGTGTTAAAGAAAAGTCATCCAAAAATTGATATATCTAAATATCTGAGTTTCCACAAGGAATGAGGTGGATCAGAGTTCCCAGCAAAAATTAGGTCACAAAACTTTCTAACTTTGATAAGCAGTGAAGTTAAAATTTGGTATTATCTGTTTTTGTATAATTAATGTAAATTTGATCTAGCCTGAGGGTGACTTATTGAAGCCAACTTCCAGAACGCATTATGGGAGTCGGATAGCAGCCTGACACTATGATCAAGCTATCTGACAGAATATCTGTTTGCTAATTTCAGCTAAACTTTGCACACTTCCCAGCTGGATTAAAGAAAATTTAATTCATTTCCCCAGTGCAAAACTAGATCCTTCAAAAGTGTGAAAGTAGACTTATTACAAGTTAGTTTCTTTTTATTAAGGTAATGTACTTGAATTAACAAAAGCTTAAGAAACAAAATAGCTTGCACCATTTTGATTTAAATTTTGTCATTTTTTACGTTCACTTGGACATGAAAAGAGGCTACAGATAGGGTGAGATTATAACTCATTCAAAACCCATCCACTTGTACAGTTAAAATTGGACCCTGTATCTCAATTTGAGTGGATGGAACCAGGTAGCATAAGAGCTGAGCCCCAAAATAAATATGTGCAATACTTACATGTTATCATTAACTATGGAATTTAAGTTGTTGTACAAGAAAATGTTATTTAGAACATTTCAAAATTTATTTAATCAATAAAATTATAACTTTATATAAGTTGCTGAGCTTTGTGACAGGTTACAATTTCATCTATGTCACCACTACAAAAACTTTCATCCCTGGAGAGAACAGGGGTGAGAGATTTTCAAGAACTTTAGATAGCTTATGACAAAGTTTAAGTATCATGTAACCTACCTCAATGACATAGCAGTAAATGTTTTAATTTGTATTTGCAAAATGTTGCCGTTTAATTAATTGGATATTTTCAGGATAAACTACTGGCATTTACAAATGAATGACATAGATTAGACGAAAGAAGTATTAGAAAAATACTTCTGTGAACATCAAACTGTTAAGTCATAGTGAAACAGTAGAAAATATATGAAGACATTCCCTCAAGTATCCAATGAGTCTGAAAAGTACATTACCAATGTCACTGGTTTTCTCTTGCCTCCTGGAAAGTGGTGTTGTGCAGCTGATTGTCTGACAGATTTTTAACTCCACGCATCGCCTTTTAGACATTTTTGTGTCTTTTTTTTGTGGTTAAAAGTTGTCTGTCTCCTAGATCATGCTATCTTAAAATGTCTTCGGAAAGAGAGGCTTAGTGTTTCAGATTTCAACGTTTAAATGATACATTACGCCTCTAAATTAAATAATTTATCAGAGACTGTAATTTAAGTCACAACAGTTAGGTAATATAAGTGAACATACTTTCGTTACTCAGCAGTGAAAAACATTTTATACAAGTTAAATTTCTTTGCATGGTTTGTTTGATGAAGCTCTACTTTTAATAAATAGATACATATTACCTATAAATACATTGACCTTGAAAATCCATAATGGAGCTAAATACTGTAAGATATTCTAGTTGTGCATACACACATACATGCATTCATAAGATTAGGATTTCATTTAACCTCATTTGATTAAAGCCTTTTGGTTTCTTTTTACTAATAGATAGTTTGCAGATTTCTACTCTAGCTGGAAATAAGGAAATAGTTAAAAGTTGTTCATTCCCAGGATGTTTTTGATTTTAAAAATCAGGATACAATTTAACTGTTTACTATTTGGTTAAACTGCAGGATGTATGATTTTGTATCTTGAGATTTTTGTGGCGTAATTGTGCAACGAGATAACCAGATAGTTTGGAGATAAGAAATGCAACAATGGAGTTCAGGATAATTAACTACATCCTAAATGTTAAAGAATTTGTTATTTAGTGTTCTTGAAGGTAATATCTAATTTCTGTAGATGCAGTTCACAATAACAATTGCCATGCCACAATAAGTCAATGTTTATGAGAGGCAGTCTATAAAAATGTTAACCTTTCCTTTAACAAGTGAGAGTCAAGTTTGAAAATGATTGACAAGGTTATATCTTAAACTAGGAAAACATAGTAACATTGTTTATTTCTTTGTCACCCTATTGCTTAAAGACATTGGGCAGAAATTTATGGCTCTGTCGCGGTGGGAGCAAGGCTGTAAAATGCAGCGAGCCATTCAAAATTTCATTGACTTTGGCGGGAACAGAAGATCCTGCCAGCAGGAGGGGCTGTAAAATTTCCCCCATTGTTTATGATCTCTGTAGAGACTGATAATTTTTAAAAAGAGATTTGAACTTGCAGTTACTAGCTAAAAGAATGACACAACAAGATTTCATGTTTTGAAACTTTTACTGTAGCAAATGACTAAAAACACTATTGACTAAACACTATTTTCTTTTTGTAGGCAACTTATACTTAAAACTACAGAAAATGATGTTCCCCTGTATATTCATCAACCATCGCACTCTTCAATGAATTATAGTCCTTTTAGCAAACAGTCCACAGTTGCTCCCAGCTTCGAATGGAATTCAGTTTCGCAATTTCGCTGCATAGTAACTACAAGTGACTACTTCCAAGTGCTTTCCTCAATTTTTGGAGAGGTTTTAAATCCACCACCAGCAGTAAAGCCTGTTGGATGATTCTTTGTTGCCTGGCCATCCTGGGTCAAATCATCTGGAATCCTTAAATGGTTGCAAGACATGTCCCTTCAACAAGAGACCCTTTCCCTCCCGCATCTGGCTGTGGTAGTTTACAAAACCAAGCAGCCTTTTTCACTACTAACCACACAGAACTGCCGTCTGTCTAAGATTTGTTGATTTTTAGGGAAGCCCCTAACCGGATCACCAAAAATGGCTTCCTCTGCCCTCTTTCCCATGGCGACGTGAAACAGATTAGCATTGTATCCAGGTAGGAATGCTAAATAACTATCCTTGACAGCCCAACTCTCTTTAACCTTAAAAATAAACAGATAATTTGCAGCACAACTGTTTGCATACCAGTACCTGCTGTACCTTTCTGTGACTTTGGGAAACTCAGAGTGTACCCATTGTAAACTCAGATATTACAGCCATTGTCTCCAAGCATAAATACCTTGCACCTTCTTCCCAGTAAAACAATCTAAGCTTTTCTTTGATCTGTAACAAACGAATACCCAGACTTACTGTCAGGCAGATGGCAGAACAGGTCACATGACCCTCTTCATTTACCCTAAATTGAAATATACAGTCCAAAGCATTATAATCTTTTAAACCTCACAATTGTAACAATTGCATGTGTCTGCACTTGGCCGAATACAATAAACAACTGTAGCAACTCACCAAGACTCCTTCGACAGCACCTTGCAAACCTGTGACCCCCACCACCAAGGAGAAGGGCAGCAGATGTGTGGGAACATCGCCATTTGCAAGTTCCCCTCCAAGCCACACACCATTGTGACTTGGAACTATGGTGCCATTCATAAATGTTACTTGCCACTTATCAGCCCAAGATATTTTTTTCTACTCTAGATGCTAAATTTCCAGGACCATGCTTCAACCATAATTACATTAGCTATCTATCAGCCTTATGGTACTACTATTTTATTCAATGAGATTTGGAATTTTCAGAGCTGCATTCCCATTTAAATGCTTGTTTAATTTAATGCTCACAGATGGATTTCATTTTACCCTGGTAACTTAGCAACCATCACATATTCCAATTTCTTAATGATCATTCAGTGCTTGCCATAATTATATCCAGGATTTCAGATACCTCTCACCCCACTGTCTGGAATGTGTTCTATTTGCCAAAAAATTAGAAATACTATTTTGCCCATGTCTAAATAATTTAGATAAATGAAAAACATAAGATGTCTCAGCATTGATCCTATTGCAGACCAATACCAAACCCTCCAGACAATTGTCCACTTCTTGCTACTCTGAAAACAGCCCCATAAGAAAAGCACAGCACATGATCTAGGCAGAACCTTCAGTGCAGTACTGCAGAAAAAATGCATGGTCAGGGGTAAGAATGTGGCTTAAGCCAAAAGCCCCCTGCCCTCTCAGGTGAATGCAAATGAGCACATGGCACTAATTCTAATGATAGCATAGGAGTTTTCCCTAGTGCTCTGGCCAATATTTATCCCTCAATGAGCATCACTAAAACAGATTATCTGGTCGTTATCTCATTGCTGCATGCAGGATCTTGCTGTGTGAAAATTGGCTACTGCGTTTCTGATATTACAACCGTGACTACACTTCAAAAATATTTAACCAGCTGTATAGTGTTTTGAGATGTCCAGAATCATGAAAGTCACTGAAAAATGCAGGTATTCTCTTTTCCTTCTATTTCACATGTTGCCTGCCAATGTACTGGCATCTCCATCATCCTCTAGTCAGAGAATATGATGACCACCCCTCTCTAACCCACCATCCTCAACAAAAACATATAGCTGGAAATGGAAGACAGCACCACCCTCCCAAACCCATTAAACGACTTACCTATCCTACACCCTCAGAATAGGCCAGCAGAGAGCCAGAAACACCCAATTTATTGTTATCACTCTCTCAGCTTTAAGTCAGGTCTGAGCATCCTTAAAGATATCAGCTCTCCCCAATATGGCACAGTAGGGACTTTCCAGAGGATGTCCCAGTTTGTAGGGACTGGCATGAGAAAAGAATCATCAAATTAGCTTAAACATTCACACCTGGCTGCAATGTGTACTATCTACATGATGCAACTTGCCAAGGCTTCTTCGACAGCTCCTCCCAAACCCACAATCTCTACTGTCTAGAAGAACAAGGGCAGCAAGTGTGTGGGAACACTACCAACTACAAGTCTGCCTCCAAGTTACACATCATCTTGACTTGGAAATACATCACCATTTCATCATCACAAGGTCAAAATTCTGGAACTCCTTACCTCACAGCATTGTGGATATAGCTACACCACATGGACTGCAGCAGGTAAAGAAAATGGCTTACCATCACCTTCTCAAGGGCAATTAGGGATGGACAATAAATACCAGCCTTGCCAGTGATGTGCACATCCCAGCATGAATGAATAAAAAATTAGACCAGCTTTTCAGTGAAGATTAGGTTATATCTTTCATTAACTAATTGACAAATTTCACCTACCCAAAATGACTAATTCTGCCATCTCCAGGAAAAGCACTACCTCCAGAACCCTGCAATACTTTGCAGCCTTCAGTATAAGCTAACAACTTAGAAGTTTTCATCTATTCAGCAGCAGCCTTTTGCAAGTACATGTGTGCCTTGTGATCCACTGTTGCATCCAGGGCAAAGAAGGGAACAAGAATCCTGCAGCACACACTAGCCTAACCAATTAAGGAAAAATGAAAGCTTATGCTTTCAGACAGTAAATGTCACAATCTCCAGTAAAATACACGAAAGCCACGCAAAATCATAAATTGCAGCCATAATGCACACACCTTCTATAAACTGCAGTCCTTAATGCTGGATGACTGCTGGACAGGACGCAACCAGAAAGGCACCTACCCCCACATGTTCTAGTCATGTTCCCTGCTGCATTCAGGTTTGAGCACCAAATCACAGGAAAGATATTAATATTGGGGAATGGAGGTGTGCTGCAGCTCTCTGAGGTGGTGTTAGGCAGAGTAGTAGGTGGTAATGCAGACTGGAAGTAGGAAGAAAATAAGCCATATGTTAATACAGGTTTTAGGGCACCAACACCACCTAATACCATGTGGTAAAAGGAAGTAAAATCTAACCCATTGTTAGGAACTGGAGATAGTTTAAGTTAGTTATATTTGTATTTGTGGGTGTTAGGAATGGGTTTTAGCTTTAAGTTTAATTTGTATTTTTGTAGTTGTGTGTTAAGAAACGGGGAAACTTGAGTTTTGCTTTCACTTTAAAAGATGCTTGCATTCTAATGAGGTTTTATGATTCTTGAACAGAAGTTAAAGCAAACACAAGGTAGAAAAAACTGTGCTGATGCCTAGCAACAGGGGTTCAGAGAGAGGGACCCACAGGCACAGAGAAACCAAAAGAAGCTTGAGTTCAGTTGGTAATTATGCTCCAAGGTGGAGGAAGCAGTTTAAGTCTCTCTAGCTGACATACTAGCAGACTGTTGAGGAAAATAAGTCTAAGAATCTTAGATGAATTCCTCTAAAGTTAAAGTAACTGTGAATGTCAGGTGAGTTCTGGATCTCCCAAGGAGATATCAAGTTGTCAGCAGTCTACTGGGAGAGGGAACTGCAGGGAGCAGGTCCTAAAGGAAAAAGAGAAAGGCGCCGAGAAGTCCTTTAAGTTAAGTCAAAGAACAATAATACGAATTTGGAATAAGATCCTATTCAGTGGAAGTGAAAGTAAGGAGCAGAGAGGAAGGCTTAAAGGGCAAAAGCTCAAGGACGTAGGCCTAAAGCAAAACAGGCTTGCGAGAAGCCAGAAGATCCAAGGAGACAGTTGAAGGTCTGTGACTCTTTACTATGGGCATGTAAAGCAATGGTCATCTCTTGGCATGGCTGAGTCTGAGGGAGAGTGCGTGGAAAGAAGCTTGAATGCACATGGCAATCCAGGGGAGAGGAACAGCGGAAGGAGAGTTCAAAACCCTGGAGGTGGGCCCTTGTGGAAGGCATCTGAGAGAAAGCATCATTTGAGAGAAGATTCCAAAGTGGGTTCTTCAAGAGTGGAGATTGGAAGCCCTTGTGTGAAAGATGGAATTCAGTGAGACCGGTTGGCTCATGATGTGACAAGTGTATGGGGGGAATTGATGAGAAATCCATAGCATCTGTCTGGGGTGGCATCTGTTACTTGATTTCAGAGTGTGGTGTGCCTGACCATAGCTCGCCTTTTGGTTTACATGGGCTTACTGTGTACTTACTGTGAACATTAGAGTATAAGATAGCTTTTGTAACTTGTGTTATCCTTACGAATTTGTATATATCTGAAAAGGTATGGTTGTGAGTGAAGGAATATTGTAATTATGTTAATATTTTCTTGTTTAATAAATGTTTTGTTAAAAGTTAATCAGCTTGTCTCTGTCAGTAGCTGCCCTCACGTTCCTAAACAAAAAATAAAAGTTAGGATCTATCAAGCCAGGTTCCACCCTGAGATCTGACTTGTCCAGTAGTATCAGCTGGGATGGTAACACCATGCAGTCCAAAATTCATCATTCAATATTCCTTCTACGGTTTTCTATATTATTAAAGTTTAGGAAATAAAGAACTTACATTTTTGTGCCATATTTATGTCCTCATAAAACTGTAAAGCACTTATAGCCAATTAATTGCTTTTGAAGTGTACTTACTACTGTTATGCTGTCAAAAGTGACGATCAATTTACAAGGTCCCAAAAACAACAAATGAGATGAATAACTTTAATTGCTTTTTGGTTCTATCATTTGAGGGATAAATGCTGGCAAATGCACAGGGAGAACCCCCTGTTCTTATTCCAATATCACCATGGGATCTGTTATGTGCACCCAGGGTCTTGGTTTAATGTCTTTTCCAAAAGATGATCCCATTGGTAATGTAGCACACCCTCAGTGGTGTGCTGAAATGTCAATAAAGATTATGTGCTGAAGTCCAGGATTGGAGCTTTTACTTCCAACCTTCTCAGAGGCAAGGGTGTTATTCCTTAAGCCAAGCTATCACTTATATAGATTTACAATAAATTTCTTTTACTTTTTCACTTTTTTTCACATTTGTTATTTCAATTGTTGATGTTTTTGTTACCAATCACACTAAAACAATATCTCTTTCAGTGTTGATTCTTTGGTTAAATTACCCTCAGTATGAACATTCCACACCCTTCCCTTGAGCCATGAAAACAATATTTTGTGATCAGGGTGAGATATATATATATATGTATATATAACAATTTTTCATCCTAAAAGCACAAAATGGCCTTTCATAATTCTTCCAAATACACACAATTCTGATCTGTTGTATGTTTTAAGTAAGTAAAACTATTTGAAAATAGTTTATCAAGAAAGCACCAGAATTACAAAGAAATGCTCCTAAGTGTGACAAATCACAAAAGCTGAAAGCTGTCAATACTTACAAATATTACTGCCCATAGTGCTTATAACAAAAATGATTACAAATCTGGGGATGTTTGCTGACGATTGTACAACGTTCAGTATCATTCATGACTCCTCAGATACTGAAGATTTGTGTCCAAATGCAGTAAGACCTGGACAACATTCAGACTTGGGCAAATAAGTGGCAAGTAACGTTCACACCACCTAGATGCCAGGGCAATGATCCTCTCTGATAATTGAGAATTTATCCAACTTCCCTTGACATTCAACATCATTACCAATGTTGAATGCGCCACGATCAACATCCTGGAGGTTACCATTGGCCAGAAAATTAACTGGACCAGCCATATTTATACTGTGGGTTACAGGAGCAGGTCAGAGATTGGGAATTTTGAGGTGAGTAACTCACCTTCTGACTCCCCAAACTCTGTCCACCATCTGCAAGGCACAAGTCAGAACTGGCTGGGTGAATGCAGCTCCAATAACACTCAAGAAGCTCGACACCATCCAGGACAATGCAGCCTGGTTTTCACTATCCCATCCACTACCTTAAATATTCACTCCCTCCAACTCCAGAGCACAGTAGTGGCAGTGTATACTTTGTACAAGATGCTCTGCAGCAACTTGTCAAGCCTCCTTTACTGCTTCCAAACCTGTGACCTCTGACACTTAGGACAACAGCACCAGATCAATGAAAACACCACCACTGGTAAGTCACCCTCCAAGTTACACACCATCCTTGGAACTATATTGCTGTCCTTTCACTGTCACTGTCAAAAACCTGGAACTTCCTTTTTAATAGCATTGTGGATTTATCTACTCCAGATGGACTGCAGTGTTTCAAGAACAACCGCTGCCTTCGCAAATGCAATTAGGGGTGGGCAACAAATGCTGGCCTTGACAGTGATGGTCACATCCCGTGAAAAAATAAAAGAGTCGTGCAAGTTAATGTTTTAGAGCTGATTTAATGTGATTTACAATGTACTTTTTGTTAAAATGTGATAATCCTTTTCTTATTAAATTGGGTTGCAAGATTAAAATTATAAATCATGTTAAAAGAATTATGGATACACAAGAGTGATTACAGGACAGGAATATGTTCCAGGGTTCAGACGATGCCCTAACTTGTATGAATAAAGTTTGAGTGATTTATAACTGTTGTCTAAACTTTGAAATCATACCGCAACATTAAATTCATCCTTTTAGCATTCATGCTGTGAACTCCACAGGATGGTTAAATTTAATCTGAGGCTTTTTTGGTTGGGGGCAGTTCTCAGTGTAGATGTTTGCAACTAATATTTACATATGATGAAGCTCATGCTGAAGGATTTTTAATTGAACAATAATCGTTGTAAGTTTATGGAAAAGTAATCAACATTTGATTACTAGAATATATAGGTAATGCATATATTGCAATGAATCAATCTCTACAGAATATATATATATATACTAATAGCTAATATCAATTTAATGTTGTCTTAGTGCAATATGAATGCATCATTCAATAAACAAATGCATATGTTATTTCAGATACCTATGTGGATCATATTTTCATACCTCAGCAATGTGAAACTCTGAATTGTACTTACATTAGATAATGAAAATGTGCTGGTTATTCTTTTCACCCATCAATCAAACATATATGATTTATCATATTAATTGCTTAAATGATAAAATATGATTGTTGGAAACTTGAAATAAATCAGCAAATGTTGAAAATAAACAATGGCTTTCACAGAATTTGACAACATTATGAAAGTTTCTAAGGTTAACATTTCAGAAGACACCCTTTATCTGAGCTGGTATAGTTGGGGACAGCTCTTTATTATTCTAATCAAAATATGAAAGATCATAGACTTTGCACATAAAATTTCCTGATGTGCATCACCAGCAATCAAGATACCTTCCTAGTGGCGCATATATAAAATCAGCCCGCACATGTTTACAAACTGCACTGTTCTTAATTGTTTATTGGACAAGTTTGAGAATGTGAACATTTAATGGACTTGACAATAATGTCAGGCAACGTGAACTATATATTCCCAGCCAGTACTAATCCACCATGTATTTACTCCCTAATCCTCTCTGTCTCGCTACCACTCTCCTCCTTTAAAATTCTTCTTTTAAAATTCATTCATGGGATGTGGGTTAAGCCAGCATTTATTGCCCATCCATAATTGCTCTTGAGAAGGTGGTGGTGAGCTGCCTTCTTGAACCGCTGCAGCCCATGTGGTGTAGGTAAACCCACAGTGCTGTTAGGGAAGGAGTTCCTCCAGGATTTTGACACAGTGACAGTGAAGGAACAGCGATATATTTCCAAGTCAGGATGGTGTGTGGCTTGGAGGGGAACTTACAGGTGGAGGTCTTCCTGTGTGTCTGCTGCCCTTGTCCTTCTAGATGGTAGCGGTCATGGGTTTGGAAGGTGCTGTCTAAGGAGCATTGGTGAGTTCCTGCAGTACGTCTTGTGGACGGTACACACTGCTGCCACTGTATGTCGGTGGTGGAGGGAGTGAATGTTTGTGGATGTGATGCCAATCAAGCAGGCTGCTTTGTCCTGGATGGTGTCAAGCTTCTTGAGTGTTGTTGGAGCTGCACTCATCCAGGCAAGTGGAGTGTATTCCACCAAACTCCTGACCTGTGCATTGTAGATGGTGGACAGAGTTTGGGGAGTCACAAGGTGAGTTACTCGCCGCATTATTTCTGGCCCCTGACCTGCTCTTGTAGCCACAGTATTTATATGGCTGGGCCAGTTTCTGGTCAATGGTAACCACCAGGATGTGGATAGTGGGGGGCTCATCGATCGTAATGCAATTGAATGTCAAGGGGCAATGATTAGTTTCTCTCTTGTTGGAGATGGTCATTGCCTGGCACAAATGTTACTTGCCAGTTGCCAGCACAAGCCTGGATATTGTCCAGGTCTTGCTGCATTTGGACATGGATTTCTTCAGTATCTGAGGAGTCGCGAATGTTGCTAAACATTGTGCAATCATCAGTGAACATCCCTACTTCTGAACTTATGATGGAAAGAAGGTCATTTATGAAGCAGCTGAAGATGGCTGGGCCTAGGACATGACCCTGAGGAACTCCTGCAGTGATGTCCTGGAACTGAGATGATTGACCTCCAACAATCTGGCCAAGGTAGACTGGGAACAGCTACTTGTGGGGAAATCTACAGAGGAGCAGTGGGGGGCATTCAAAAAGGAAATGGGGCGGGTACAGGCTCAACATGTTCCCTCTAGGGTGATAGGAAGGAGTAACAAGCCCAGAGAACCATGGATGACCAGAGATATTCAGGATACAATGAGAAGCAAAAGAGAGGCTTTTACCAAGTACAAGGGAAGCAAATCAGCGGAGGCATTAGTGGAGTACAGAAAGTGCAAGGTGGAGCTTAAGAAAGCAATTAGGAGAGCAAAGAGGGGATATGAGAAAGCTCTGGCTGGTAAAAGTAGGAAAATCCCAAGATATTCTGTAAGTATATCAATGGAAAGAGGATAACCAGGGAAAGAGTAGGGCCTATTAGGGACCAAGGGGGCAATCTATGGGTGGAGCCAGAGGACATCGGTAGAGTGTTGAAAAAATGCTTCATATCCGTCTTCACCCAAGAGAATGAGGATAAGACCATAAGAGCATAAGACATAGGAGCAGAAATTAGGCCATTCGGCCCATCGAGTCTGCTCCACCATTCAGTCATGGCTGATAAGTTTCTCAACCCCATTCTCCCGCCTTCTCCCCATAACCTTTGATCCCCTTACCAATCAAGAACCTATCTATCTCAGTCTTAAATACACTCAATGACCTGGCCTCCACAGCCTTCTGTGGCGATGAATTCCATAGATTGACCACTCTCTGGCTAAAGAAGTTTCTCCTCATTTCTGTCCTAAAAGGTCTTCCCTTTACTCTGAGGTTGTGCCCTCGGGTCCTAGTCTCGCCTACGAATGGAAAGATCTTCCCCACGTCCACTCTATCCAGTCCTTTCAGTATTCTGTAAGTTTCAATCAGATCCCCCCCCTTATCCTTCTAAACTCCATCGAGTATAGACCCAGAGTCCTCAAACGTTCCTCATATGTTAAGCCTTTCATTCCTGGGATCGTTCTCGTGAATCTCCTCTGGACCCTCTCCAGGGCCAGAACATCCTTCCTGAGATATGGGGCCCAACATTGCTCACAATATTCTAAATGTGGTCTGACCAGAGCCTTATAAAGCCTCAGCAGCACATCCCTGCTTTTATATTCTAGTCCTCTCGAAATAAATGCCAACATTGCATTTGCTTTCCTAACTACTGACTCAACCTGCAAGTTAACCTTATGAGAATCCTGGACTAGGACTCCCAAGTCTCTTTGCACTTCAGATTTCTGAATTCTCTCCCCATTTAGAAAATAGTCTATGCCTCTATTCTTCCTACCAAAGTGCATGACCTCACACTTCCCCACGTTGTATTCCATCTGCCACTTCTTTACCCATTCTCCTAACCTGTCCAAATCCTTCTGCAGCCTCCCCGCCTCCTTAATACTACCTGTCCCTCCACCTATCTTTGTATCATCTGCAAACTTAACCAGGATGCCCTCAGTTCCTTCATCTAGATTATTAATGTATAAAGTGAAAAGTTGTGGTCCCAACACTGACCTCTGCGGAACTCCACTAGTCACCGGCCGCCATCCTGAGAAGGACCCCCTTATCCCCACTCTCTGCCTCCTGCCAGACAGCCAATCTTCTATCCATGCTAGTACCTTGCCCCTAACACCATGGGCTCTTATCTTACTGAGCAGCCTCCTGTGTGGCACCTTGTCAAAGGCCTTCTGGAAGTCCAAGTAGATAACATCCATTGGCTCTCCTTTGTCTAACCTACTCGTTACCTCCTCAAAGAATTCTAACAGATTTGTCAGGCATGACCTCCCCTTGATGAAACCATGCTGACTTTGCCCGATTTTACCATGCACTTCCAAGTATTCTGAAATCTCATCCTTAATAATGGACTCTAAAATCTTACCAACGACTGAGGTCAGGCTAATCGGCCTGTAATTTCCCGTCTTTTGTCTCACCTCCTTCTTAAACAGGGGGGTTACATTAGCGACTTTCCAGTCTTCTGGGACCCTCCCTGACTCGAGTGATTCCTGAAAGATCGCCACTAACGCCTCCACTATCTCTTCAGCTATCTCCTTCAGAACTCTGGGGTGTAATCCATCTGGTCCAGGTCATTTATCCACCTTCAGACCTTTCAGTTTTCCTAGCACCTTCTCCTTGGTAATGGCCACCATACTCACCTCTGATCCCCGACTCTCTTGAACTTTGGGGATGTCGCTCCTGTCTTCCACCGTGAAGACTGACGCAAAGTACCTATTCAGTTCCTCCGCCATTTCTTTGTTCCCCACTACTACTTCTCCAGCGTCATTTTCCAGTGGCCCAATGTCCACTTTTGCCTCTCTCTTACCCTTTATATATCTAAAATAAACTCTTGCAATCTTCTTTTATATTACTGGCTTATTTACCCTCATATTTAATCTTCCCCCTCCTTATTTCTTTTTTAGTTGTCCTCTGTTGGTCTTTGTAGGCTTCCCAAACCCATGGTTTCCCATTGCTATTTGCCGCATTGTATGCTTTCTCTTTAGCTTTTATGCTGTCCCTGACTTCCCTTGTCAGCCATGGTTGCCTCATCCTCCCTTTAGTATTCTTCTTCTTCCTAGGGATGAATTTTTGCCGTGTCTCCCAAATTACTCTCAGAAACTCCTGCCATTGCTGTCCCACTGTCTTTCCTGCTAGGCTCATCTCCCAGTCTATTCTGGCCAGCTCCTCCCTCATGCCTCTGTAGTTGCCTTTATTCAACTGTAATACCGTTACATCTGATTATAGCTTTTTCCTCTCAAATTGCAGGGTAAATTCTATCATATTATGGTCACTTCCTCCTAAGGGTTCCTTCACCTTAAGCTCCCTTATCAAATCTGCCTCATTACACATCACTAAATCTAGAATTGCCTGTTCCCTAGTGGGCTCCACCACAAGCTGCTCCAAAAAGCCATCTCGTAGACATTCCACAAATTCCTTTTCTTGGGATCCACTACCAACCTGATTTTCCCAGTCTACCTGCATATTGAAATCCCCCATGATCACTGTAACCTTGCCTTTCTTACACGCCTTTTCTATCTCCTGGTGTATCTTGTGCCCCACATCCTGACTACTGTTCGGAGGCCTGTACATAACTCCCATTATGGTTTTTTTTACCTTTGCGGTTCCTCAACTCTACCCACACAGATTCTACATCATCTGACCCTACGTCATTTCTTGCCATTGATTTAATTTAGTTTCTTACTAACAAAGCAACCCCACCCCCTCTGCCAACCTGCCTATCTTTTCGATAGGATGTATATCCTTGGATATTATGGAACTCGGGGACAGAGACTGCGAGGTTCTTGAGCAAATTGATATAGGGAGTGACAAAGTATTGGAGGTGTTGGAGGGCTTAAACGTGGTCAAATCTCCAGGTCCAGATGATTTGTGTCCCAGACTGCTGAGGGAGGCAAGGGAGGAGATCGCAGGAGCTCTGATCCGAATTTTTAATTCCTCTCTGGCCACGGGGGAGGTGCCAGAGGAACTGGAGAACAGCTAATGTGGTTCCGCTATTTAAGAAGGGTTGTCAAGATAAGCCAGGGAACTACAGGCC
Source organism: Cetorhinus maximus (assembly GCF_964194155.1). NCBI lineage: Eukaryota > Metazoa > Chordata > Chondrichthyes > Lamniformes > Cetorhinidae > Cetorhinus > Cetorhinus maximus. The sequence goes on along the minus strand of NC_135881.1, from coordinate 64,840,547 downwards.
AGTGAGTCTCACGTCAGTGGTAGGGAAACCGTTAGAGAAATTTCTGAAGGAGAGTATCTATCTCCACTTGGAGAGGCAAGGTTTGATCAGGGATTGTCAGCATGGCTTTGTCAGAGGGAGGTCATGCCTAAAAAATTTGACTGCATTTTTTGAGGAGGTGACCAGGTGTGTAGATGAGGGTAGTGTAGTTGAAGTCGTTTATATGGGTTTCAGCAAAGCCCTTGACAAGGTCCCACATGGGAGACTTATAAAGAAGGCACATGCACATGGGATACAGGGTAATTTGATGAGGTGGATTCAAAATTGGCTTAGTTGTTGGAGACAGAGGTTGATGACAGAAGGATGCTTTAGTGACTGGAAGCCAGTGTCCAGTGACGTACCACAGGGATCTGTGCTGGGTCCCCTATTATTCGTCAATTATATAAACGACATAGATGACTATGTGGGGGGAGAGGGGGGGAGGTTAATAAATTTGCGGATGACACAAAGATTGGCCGGGTGGTTAACAGTGAGGTTGAGTTTCTTGGGCTACAGGAAGATATCGATGGGATGGTCAAATGGGCAGATAAGTGGCAGATGGAATTTAACCCTGAAAAGTGTGAGGTGATACACTTTGGAAGGAGTAATTTGACAAGGAAGTATTTAATGAACGGCATGACACTAGGAAGTTCTGAGGAACAAAGAGACCTTGGTGTGTGTGTCCATGGATCTCTGAAGGTGGAGGGGCATGTTAGTGGGGTGGTGAAAAAGGCATATGGGACACTTGCATTTATCAATCGAGGCATAGATTACAAAAGTAGGGAGGTCATGCTGGAGTTGGATAGAACCTTGGTGAGGCCACAGCTGGAGTACTGTGTGCAGTTCTGGTTGCCACATTATAGGAAGGATGTGATTGCACTGGAGGGGGTGCAGAGGAGATTCACCGGGATTTTGCCTGGGATGAGACATTTAAGTTATGCAGAGAGGTTGGATAGACTTGGGTTGTTTTCGTTGGAGCAGAGAAGACTGAGGGGCATGGACAGGGTGGATAGGGAGCAACAGTGAGCAGGTAATTGCTATGCAAGTGCCGCTTGATAACACTGTTGGTGACCCCTTCCATCACTTTATTCATGATGGAGAGTAGATTGATGGTAATTGGCCAGGTTGGATTTGTCCTGCTTTTTGTGTCCAGGACATACTTGGGCAATTTTCCACATAACTGGGTAGATGCCAGTGTTGTAGCTGAAACAGCTTGGCTAGGAGTGCAGCAGGTTCTGGAGCACAGGTCTTCAGTACTATTGTCGGAATATTGTCAGGGCCCATAGCCGTTGCAGTATCCAGTACTTTCTGCTATTTCTTGATATCACGTGGAGTGAATTGAATTGGCTGAAGACTGGCATCTGTGATGCTGGTGACCTCCAGAAGAGGCTGAGATGGATCATCCACTCTGCACTTCTGGCTGATGATTGTTGCAGATGCTTCAGCCTTAGATGCTGGGTTCCCCCATCATTGAGGATGGGGATATTTCTGGAGTCTCCTTCTCCAGTGAGTTGTTTAATTGTCCATCACCAGTCACAAGTGGATGTGTTAGGATTGCAGGTTGGATCTTATCTATTGGTTGTGGAATCGCTTAGCTCTGTCTATCGCTTGCTGCTTTTGCTGTTTGGCACGCAAGTATTTCTGTGTTGTAGCTTCACCAGGGTTATGTGCAGTATTTTTAAGGTAAATTCATAATGGCTAAAAGACATAATTAGGATATTTTTGTGTTGCAAAATATTAGTTTTTAATGTAATACAATAGAGCAACATAACAAATCCATCACTAAGTCAGCAAAAAAAGTATTTTTATATATATGCCTATTGATCATGCTGGCATAAAATATCTCAAATGCTATTAAAAAAATATGCTGAATAGAACAACAATTTTTAATCACCTTTTTACGGAGGCCTTTTAGCATCTGGACAAAAACATTTTTTCTCATGTTATGATAGTAGCATCATAAGTGTGGAACACATTTAGAATTTGATAGCTTGCATACAAGTTCTTAAGGATTTGATTTCAGAAGTCAATGTATACAAGTCAGCTTTGTCCAATGCCCGAATTAAAGCTTCTGTCGCCTCAGCAGGTTCTAGTGCATCTACACGGTTATTTTGCCACCAGGATAGAGCTGTATTTATCTTCTCTTCCAATTCTATCCTAAGTAAAAGGAAAACAACTTCTTAACAATGGTAGATTTTCCTTTTCTCAATACATGAATCAATATTACTTTGTTCATCCATGAATTAATATTTATCAGTTCCTCCTCTCCCAAAAAGGTGACAAGGTGAGAGGTTAAGGGTGACCTGCTTCCTGGCCCTTACCTTTAGTATATTTAAAATGGCCACTGGAAGGTACTTGAAAGTATACTGAGGTATCATAGATAGTTATAGATAAAGATGGCCATTCAGCTGTGGCCCAGTAAGACCCTAATGTCTCCCAATTTCAATATCTAGTTGATAATTAAACAATTCCAAGGTTTCTGCCACCATTACTCTTCCAAGAAGTTTATTCCATATGTTACCTACTTTTTGTGTAATTGGAATTTTGTAATTTCAATCTCGAACTTATATTTTTTATTAGTTATCAGTTTGAACCTATATTCCCTTATCCTATGGTCATTATTTAATTTGAAGTAATATTTTAAGTTTATATTTTTCTTCCTCCTAAACATCTCTTAACCTTTTTATGATCTCCTCTCAAAAGTTTATTTCTCTGCTGAAAAGTTCGAGTTTCCGCAGTATATTGTCATAACTTTGACACTACAGTTGTGAATATCTGATTCCATAATCATGTGTTTTAGAGGTGTAAGCTTAGTTTTAGGAATTAAAATGTTAAATGTAAGATAAATGGAAATATCTGATTGAGAAACTGATAGACATACCTGAAGTAAGTACAATTCAAACAGGCCTTGGGTAATTACAGTTTCAAAGTGTAACCTGTGTTTATTTAATAAGGTTAGAGTTAGGAGGTAGAAAACTTAAAAAATGAATGACCTATCTGTGAGCTTTTGGTAGGGACAGGAGGGCTACATTTATTTCAATTAAGGATTTGGGATATTCATGTAGTTCCCAGATCAAAGAAGCCAAAAGAACCTTTGTAAACAAGAGTGTTCCTTGATTGAACCAGAGTCTGGAGAGAGGGTTGTTAATTCCATTAGAGATATAAATTATTCATTTGGGTCCCGGGATCAAAGGGGCTTTTAAAAGTAAAAGATAATTAGTTACTTTTCTATTTGGAACATTGTAGGTGTGCCACGTTGTCATGGAGATGGGCTGTGAGCGAAGTTCCTTTGTTTTAATTTTTGTGTGTGTGCTTGCTGATAGAAGTAAGCAGTTCAGTTTGGAACAGGCAGAGACAGTTGCAGCTCACTTAGGTTTGAGGGACAAAAAATAATAAATGTTAGACAGGCCTGCATCTTACGCATACAAAATACAAACTTAATTGTTCACCCACAAAATGCAGGTGAGAGCTTGCACTCAGTTTGAAGACAGAATTCGTGAGGGAATAAATAGGCTGGAAGATTTGCCCAGCTGGGAGCTAGAGGAAGGAATCTACAGTAACCCTCAAAGTGAATAGCAGTTGGAGGGTTTGGAGTTAGAGTGGAAACAACCAAATTGGTTGTAGGCCTTGCGTTCAGAAGGAAGGGGAAAATAATTTGCCAAGAGCTGTGGACTAGGAGAATAGAGTCATTAGGGAAGTTTCTGACTTTCTGTTTAAGTTACTGCATAGGAATTGAATCAAGGTCAGGCTCAATCTGAAAAGACCCAGACCTTACAATGTAGCTGTGAAAAAGTTTGGAGTTGGTCCCAAGAAAGTGGATAACTTTCAAAAACCTGATAAGTAGCCAAAGACTTTCTGCGGGAAGTCATAGTGGACTCATCCAGCCTCCTTGGACAGGACCTTCTAAACACATGACCATGACCATCTAGAAGGACAAGGGCAGCAGACACATGGTGGGACCACCACCTGTAAGCTCCCCTTCAAGCCACACACCACCTTGGAAATATAACGTCGTTCCTTCTCTGTTGCTGGGTCAAAATCCTGGAACTCCCTCCCTAATAGTACTGTGGGTGTACCTACATCACTTGGGCTGCAGCAGTTCAAGAAGGCAGCTCACCACCACCTTCTCAAGGGCAATTAGGGATGGTCAATAAATGCTGGCCTAGCCAGTGACGCCCACATTCCATGAATGAATAAAAAAAGTTAAAGTTCAGTTGAGGATTTTAGTCTAAAGTACATGTGGCTGTTTTTTTATTGTGCTTTTCAATGTAAAGTACAAATAATTGCATTTTATTTAGTAATGTTTGCTTTACCTGATTCTTGCATAGTAAAATTCATTTGTTTTTAAACTGTGGAATCTTGTGGCTTCATTCTTTCACTAAAACGCTGATTGTTCGAATTACTCTTTATACATTAATGTTCTCTACGAGGATCATAACACCAGGATCAGTCTTCTTGCTCCTATCTGCACCGTCTCTAGTATCTTTCTTGTTTGTTGACAATGAGAAGTGGACACAGTACTCAATGTGCAATCTGAACATTGCACTATACAGTTTGGTCATAATTTCCTTTGACTTGTATTCTACTGTGTCCATGTACTTCAATAATCCATTGTCTTTTTAAAATTTATTAATTCTTCGGATGTGGGCATTGCTGATAAGGCCAGCATTTATGGCCATCCCTAATTGTTCAAGAAGATGGTGGTGACCGACCTTCTTGAACTGCTGCAGTTCATGTGGTGTAGGTTTACTCAGAATACTGTTAGAAGGGGAATTCCAGGATTTTGACCTAGCATCAGTGAAGGAAGGTGATATGGTTCCAAGTCAGGAAGGTGAATGACTTGGAGAGGAACATGCAGATAGTGATGTTTTTAAGGACATAATAGGAGCAGTCCATTTGGCCCCTTGAACCTGCTCAGCCTATCAATAATATCATGACTGATCTGATTGTGACCTTAACTCTACTTTCCTGCCTGTCCTCCCTGCCCCGTAATCTTTGACTCCCTTGTAGATCAAGAATCAAGATTCCAAATCCTGGAATTCCCCTCTAAACAGTATTCTGGGTAAACCTACACCACATGAACTGTAGCAGTTCAAGAAAGTCAGTCACCACCATCTTCTTGAGCAATTAGGGATGGCCATAAATACTGGCCTTGTTAGCAATGCCCACATCTGAAGAATGAATAACTCAGCCTTGAACATATTCAATTTCCCAGCCTTTGCTGCCCTCTGAGGTAGAGAATTACAAAGATTAACAACACTCAGAAGAAATTTCTCCTCATTACCATCTTAAATTGGCGGCCCCTTATTTTCTCAGCATCTACACTGTCAAGCCTACTCAGAATCTTATATGTTACCACAAGACCACCTCTTATTCTTCTAAACTTCATTGAGTATAGGTCCAACCTGCTCTGCAGACCTGCCACATCCAGATGTGAATGATATGAACAATTAAACAACTCTTTGGAGGAGGTGGTTCCACGAATATCCCCATCTACAATGATGGAGGAACCCAGCACATCAGTACAAAAGATAAGGCTGAAGCATTCGCAACAATCTTCAGCCAGAAAGTGCTGAGTGGATGATCCATCTCGGCCTCCTCTGGAGGACCCCAGCATCACAGATGCCAGTCTTCAGCCAATTCGATTCATTCCACGTGATATCAAGAAACGGCTGAAGGCACTGGATAGTGCTAAGGATATGGGCCCTGACAATGTTCCAGCAATAGTACTGAAGACTTGTGCTCCAGAACTTGACATGCCCCTAGCCAAGCTGTTCCAGTACAGCTACAATACTACGCGGCTATGTGAAAAATTGCCCATGTCCCGTAAACAAAAAGCAGGACAGATCCAACCTGGCAAATTACCGCCCCATCAGTCTACTCTCAATCATCAGTAAAGTGATGAAAGGGGTCATCAACAATGCTACTAAGTGGCACTTGCTTAGCAATAACCTGTTCACTGACGCTCAGTTTGGTTTCCGCCAGAGTCACTCAGCTTTTGACCTCATTACAGCCTTGGTTCAAACATGGACATAAGAGCTACACTCGAGGTGAGGTGAGAGTGCCCTTGACATCAAGGCAGCATTTGACCGAGTTTGGCATTAAGGAGCCTTAGCAAAACAGAAGTAAATGGAAATCAGGGGGAAAACTCTCTACTGGTTTGGAGTCATACTTAGTACAAAGGAAGATGGTTGTGGTTGTTGGAGGTCAATCATGTCCAGGACATCACTGCAGCTGTTCCTTAGGATAGTATCCTGGGCCCAACCATCTTCAGCTGCTTCATCAATGACCTTCTTTCCATCATAAGGTCAGAAGTAGGGATGTTAACTGATGATTGCACAATGTTCAGCACCATTTGCAACTACTCAGACACTGAAGCAGTCCATGTCCAAATGCAGCAAGACCTGGACAATATCCAGGCTTGGACTGACAAGTGACAAGTAACATTCATGCCACACAAGTGCCTAGCAATGATCATCTCCAATAAGAGAGAGTCTAATCATTGCTCCTTGACATTCAATTGCATTACCATCACTGAATTCCCCACTATCAACATCCTAGGGGTTACCATTGACCAGAAACTGAACTGGACTAGCCATATAAATACTATGGCTACAAGAACAGGTCAGAGGCTAGGAATCTTGTGACGAGTAACTCACCTCTTGACTTCTCAAATGCTGTCCATCGCCTACAAGGCACAAGTCAGGAGTGTGATGAAAACATCTCCATTTGCCTGGATGAGTTGAGCTCCAACAACACTCAAGTAGCTTGACACCATCCAAGACAAATTGGCACCCCTTCCACAAACATTCACTCCCTCCACCACCAACGAACAGTGGCAGCAGTGTGGACCATCTACAAGGTACATTGCAGAAACTCTCCAAGGCTCCTTAGGCAGCACCTTCCAAACCTACGACCACTACAATATAGAAAGACAATGGCAGCAGATACATGGGAACACCACCCCTGGCAATTCCCCTCCAGGCTACACACCACCCTGACTTGGAAATATATTGCTGTTCCGTCACTGTCGTTGGGTCAAAATCATGGAACTTTCTCCCTAACAGCACTATAGGTGTACCTACACCACAGGGACTGCAGTGGTTCAAGAAGGCAGCTAACCACCACCTTCTCAAGGGCAATTAGGGATGGGCAATAAATGCTGGCCTAGCCAGCCACGTCCATATCCCATAAATGAATATAAAAAAACCTTTCCTCATAAGGCAACTCCTTCATCCCAGGAATCAACCTCTAATGCATATTCCTCCTCAGGGGAGGAGACCAAATCTGTACGCAGCATTCCAGGTATGGCCTCACCAATGCCCTGTACAGTTGTAGCAAGATTTCCCTGCTTTCATACTCCATACCACTTGCAATAGAGACTAACCATTCGCATTCCTAATTACTTGCTGTACCTGCATGAGAACTTTTTGTGACTAATGTATGAGGACAACTAGATCGCTCTGTACCAAAGCGTTCTGCCATCTCTCTCCGTTTCATTAATATTTTGCTTCTCTTTTCCTCCCATCCTTTGCAGACTCTGTGTCCTCCTCACCACTTGCTTTCCTACCTTTGTATAGTCAGCAAATTTGGCTACAATACAATCAGTCCCTTCATCCAATTCATTAATAGATTGTAAATTGTTGAGGCTCCAGCATTGATCCCTGTGGCACTCCTCTATTTACAGATTGCCAACCTGAAAATGACACATTTATCTCAACTCTCTCTTACCTGATAGCCAATCCTCTGTCCATATTATCGCCCTCAACACCCATGAGCTCTTATCCTCCGCAATAACCTTTTATGTGGAACTTTATTGAATGCTTTTTATAAATCCAAATATGCTACATCTATTGGTTCCTCTATCTTCCCTGCTTGTTACATCCTCGAAGAACTCTAATAAATTTATCAAACATGATTTCCCTTTCACAAAATCATGTTGATTCTGCCTGATTGTATTATGACTTTCTAAATGTCTTGCTATTACTTCGACAACAGATTCCAACATTTTACCAATGACAGATGTTAGGCTAACTGGCTTATTGTTTCCTGCCTCCTGTCTGCCTAATTTCTTGAATAGAAATCTTGTATTTATGGTTTTCCAATCAGCTGGGAACTTTCCAGGATCTAGGGAATTTTGGAAGATTACAACCAAAGCATCCACTATTTCTGCGGCCACATCGTTTAAGATCTACGATGCAGGCCATCAAGTCCAGGATACTTGTTAGCCTTTAGTTTCATTAGTTTTCCTATTACTTTTTTTCTAGTGATAATCAGTGTTATAAGTCCCTCCCTCCCTTTTGCCCCTTGATTTTTTACTTTCTTGGGAAGTTTTTTGTGTACCATGAAGACAGATATAAAATGTATGTTCAAAGTCTCTGCAATTTCCTTGTTTCCCATTATTAATTTCCCTATCTCATCCTCTAGGGGATCAACACTTACTTTAGCTACTCTCTTCCTTTATATATACTTGTAGAAGTTTTTACTGTCTGTTTCTATATTTCTTGCTAGTTTATTCTCATAGTCCAATTTCTCCCTCTATTATTATTTCATCATTGTTTGCCGATTTATAAAATGTTCCAAATTTTCTGGCGTACTAATCTTCGCAGCATTGTATGCATTTTATTTTAATTTGATACCATCCTTATCCTCATCTTTCTTGATGAATCTTTCTTTCTCAATGGAATACATCTTGTACCTAATTTCTTGGAGTTTGTATGTGTGTATAGGATGGTCAATATTATCTATGCTCTTCTGTAAAGGATATCCAGGATTGCTAAATAACCAGGAGCTCAAGAAGGACAACTTAAGGAGCATTATAACATCTTTGTAAATGTTTTTAGGCTATTTCGACATTTTGGTTTCTTTATATTTGTTTCCTGATGCCTCTTCAGAAAAATTTCTGCACTGCTTTTTTTGTTCCAGTTCCATTAATCATATCAATGGAATTCCCAATTATAATCCTCCTGTCTTGCTTGTTTGAGGGATGTGTGTTAGGTACCAGTATTGTGGTAGATTGCTGGTTCACTGACTGCATTTTGTTTAGCAGTCTTAGCACTCATCCTTGCTTTTTGTCCAAGGTTATTTCTGAATTTGACTTGCCTGATCACACTGTTGAAATTTTAGCTTCTATCCTGTGTTTGCTACATTGAAGAAAGACATAATCTAGTTCTGCAAAGGAAATTAACCTTGATGTAAATAAAATCAGAGTTTTGCTGATTTGGACAGTTGCTTGTTTTTTTGTGATCAAATCTTTGAGCTGAATAATTTGGCCATAAAGTTGGTGTGGAGCCAACCCGCTCCATGTTGGCCCACCCCACAGCCATAACACGTTGCAGGCGGGCTGAACAAAGGCAATTTGGGACTTCTGCCCCTCAATTTGATTAGCTGGCAGCTCCATTAGTCCTGGCAGCACCCTGGTGAGCCCCCAATTGTTATGACTGAGCAGCTGGTAAAGCTGAGTTATTTTTAAAAATCCCAGAGGGAAACTTCAAACAACGGTCATAACCTATAACTTTAAGTGTTATGTTTGAGATGCAACTCTAAATTCAGGAATCAGACTACCAGTTCTCGAGAGGTTTTATATTAAGCTAAATGAAACATTTTATTAATTTACACAAGTTAAATATATACACATAGCTACAAATTACTATGATTATGACTTTTAACAAATTCCCAAACTAATCTCCATTAAGACAACATCAACCCAAATACTTAACCAGACACCAGGCAAAGCATTTTCACCTTACGAATTCAAAAGAGGTTCTTTTCACTTTGGTTCCTGTGGCCGCTGCTGGGACTGCAAGAAGACAGAGAAGGCCCAGGGCACCCAGAAGCCGGTAAGTCTGGTGTCTTGGCCAAGGTGGATTTCAGCTGGTCAGGGAGAGGGGTCGGGGAAGTGCAGGGGATTGGGTTTAAAGCTGGGGGGGTGGGGTTCGACCTTAGGTGGGGCCATCCTCCAATCTACAGTGGGTAGCCCCTGAAGATTGAACCCCGCCCTTCCTTCCTGCCCCTTGAATGTTCCATTTAAAAAACCAGGCAGCCTGAACATGTCATGGCATGGGCAGGGTATTATCAGGGTCAATTGGCTTGGTAACATAGAGCAGAATTTTGCCCTTGGCGTGCGGACTTGGCGGGGGCGGTTGGGAAGCCGACCGCTGCCCGCGAATGGCAGAGCACTGCGATTTCACGCTGGGCAGGCTGGGGAGGGGGCAGCTGGGGAATCTATGAGAAGGGGCGGGCGGGGGCGGGGGCATGATGTCTGTAGGGTCCAACGGTGACCTGGTGGCTGATTGAAAACCGGCCCAGGCAGCCCCTGGAAGGCTGCCACGGAAAGACACTGAAGTCTACATGGATCCCATTGCAGTTGGACACTGCAGGCAGGAGGGCAGTTTGGCAGGGCAGTTGGCCCCGCACTTCTCCAATGAGTGCCTCGCAGCCCTCCTGGAGGAGGTTGCAGCCAGGAGAGAAACCCTTGTCCCCAGAGACGGGAGGAAGAGGTCCCCACACCTCACCAAAAAAGGCCTGGGAGGAGGTGGCATCCAGGGTCAGCAGCCACGATGTGCTGAGGCGCACATGGGTGCAGTGTCGGAAGCACTTCAATGATCTGCTGCAATAGGGAAGGGTGAGTACTGTGTTGTCATGGGTCACTTTGCAGAAGAGTTAAGAGCTGGCCATCACATCACCCCATGGATCTTAGCGGCGTTAGAGTGTGAGTGGCAAATGAGGCCACTGTCAATGAGGCAGGAGCTGGAACAAGGGGGTGAGCCCTGGCTGCTTGGACTGAGTGCCTTGCAGCTCCAGGGTCATGAATCGGCTGAGCCCTGCGAGGTATTCCTCAGTACGATTGGCCATGGTGCAATAGCACTGCAGATAGAGAGTGGACTAATCAATGCTGCTCTATCCCTTCAGGAGAAGACATACCATAACACTTTTGAGAGGTCGCAGACTGGAGAGAGACCCCCACACCTCCTAATCCTTATGCATTATGAGCAGGAGGCCCTGGAGCTGGAGAGGCGCCATGCACCTCGGTCAACTGGCTGTGGTGAGGTTGAGGTGCCAGATGAAGGTAAGAGTGCAGTGCACTGAGGTGAGAATGTTGGCTATTGCAACCATTCTAGTGAAGTCTCTATATTGATGTGAGCCTCGAAACTGGAGTCCCCATTGATAACGAAAGACGAGGGCACTAAGATGCATATCTCTGTCTCACTAGGGTACTTGGCATGCACAGTGACAGTGTCATGACTTAAACTAATGACATATCCTTCTTGTCCTTTTTAGGTTCACCAACAGGCGGTTGCAATGAGGAGCCTAAAGGCCCACCCCTGACCCCTGAGGACGAGCACGCTAAGCACGCACCTGTATCACACTCTCTGTCAAGCAGGCACCAGTGCAGATACCAACACCTTGGTGGGCATAAGATTGCCGTCTAGTATCTTGGTGCACATTGGTGAGGGCACTTCACACTCGTTTGAGATGCAAGCGGAGGCAGTGAGTGCCCAGGGCGCCAGCAATCGGAGGTCTGCTGGGGACCAGGACAATGCTCAGTCGATGGCTGATGTTGTGCCTCTGGAGTCATCCATTAAATGGCAGATGCTGGAAGTCCAGCGGGGTGTGCGGGAGGAACTGGCGGAGATACATGAGGGAATGTGTGCCATGGTCTCCGTTGTGGAGGAGTCCCTGTGGAGTATGACCAGTGTGTTGACCGTCATGGCTAAGCGCTATGCTTCCTCTATGGAGAGAGTGACGACTCTCATGGAAAGGCTGCTCCAGGGACTCAATTAGGGGTCCCTGGGGATGCGCTTGGTCCGGCAATGACCTCAGCTGGTCAGTGTCAGTGTGGGAGATGGATGAGGCACCCAATATCCCAGCTAGGTGTTCATCCACCAATGGTGAGCAGGGAGGTCCAATGCAACCTCACGTTGGCGCACGAGCTGCCTGTCATTTCTGCGGGCTCCTCTCAGTGCGCTCCGGATGATGGCAGCAGCTCCTCTGCCCCTCTGCCAGTGACCGTGGCATTTGATGCGGCTGCTGCGACTGGGGAGATGCCAACAATGGCATTGGCTGCTCCATCCCTGGCTGGTACTTCACAGGCTCCATGGGCCAAATGACGACCGCCAAGGTCATCAAGGCCAAAAAGACAGCAGAGTCAGCAGGTTGTCTCCAATGCCGGTGCCAGTGAGGGGAGAGCACCTCAACGTAACACCTGCAAATATAAATGTAAAGCACCTTAAGTACAAGACGGCCTTATCATGGCTGATATTTTGTTCCCCCATTTTACTTTACATTTTTTAATGGTGTGATTAAAAACACCGATTAATGTTTATTTCAGCTATGCTTCACATTCACAATTAAATGAGATGTTATTTAGTGCTATTGGCCTCTGTATGCTTCATTTGTTTTGTAGCTGCAGGGTAGCCAATTATGTAGTGATGGACATGTGTCTCCTGAAACTTTATTGCATAGGCACAGAGTGTACGTTGCTGGCCAAGGAACTGGTCCTGTCAGGGATCGAGTATGGTGCCTGCAGCCTTGGCACGTGGTGGTGGTTCTTATTTGGTAGGCTAGCTGAATGAGTGTTGGATCAAAGCATCCCGGGTGTCCCTGCCTCCCTGAAGGTTGCCCAGGTCAGCGTCCACGCCTTCAGCGTTCTCCTCACCGTGCTCGTCCTCAGACTCACAACTGGACTCATCATCTGTTGTCTGTGCAGCTGTGTCGAGATCTTCTTCCTCCACTGTGTCCCCTCTTTCCAGTACCAGATTGTGCAGAGTGCAGCATGCAACCACTATCAGTGACACACGCACTGGGGGGTATTGGAGTGCACCCCCTGAATGGTCCAAGCATCGGAAGCGCATCTTGAGAAGGCCACTGGTTCTCTCTACCATGGTCCTTGTGGAGGCATGGCTCCTATTGTAGCACTGCTCAGCCTCTGTTCTTGGATGGTGGAGAGGCGCCATGAGCCACCTTTTGAGGGGATAGCCCTTGTCACCCAGCAGCCATCCATCCAGTTGGGCTGGAGCACTGAAGAACCTTGGCATCTGGGAGTGCCTCAGGATGAAAACGTCATGGAAGTTGCCAGGATATCTTGCAGACTTGCAGAATCTGCATCTTGTGATCACACACTATCTGCATGTTCATGGAGTGTAATCCCTTCCTGTTGACAAAGACATCTGACTCATCCGCTGGTGCCTTGATGGCCACATGTGTACAGTCGATGGCATCCTGGACACAGGGGAACCCAGCAATCGCTGCAAAGCCTATGGCTTGCTCAGCCTGGCTGGCCTTGTCCGTATGGTAATGGATGAAAGTCAATGCAGACCTGAACAGAGCTTCTATCACCAGCTTGACGCAACTGTGAACAGCTGATTGTGAGACTCTGCCAAGATCCTCCACTGAGCCCTGGAAAGAGCCGGAGGCACAGAAGTTGAGGGCCACTGTGACCTTCAGCGCCACTGACACAGGGTGTCCACCCAAACAGTGAGAGCTGATCTCAGGCCCAATCATCTGACAGATGGAGGTCACTGTCTCCCTTGAGAGATGGAGCTTCCTTCGGCATTGCACCTCGGACATACTGAGGTAGCTGCATCACCACCTGAAAATGCTGGCAGCAGGATAGTGGTGTCTTCTGCGGCCCCTTCTGCCTTGGACTTCCTGTTGGCCCTGACCCCTTGTGCCTGTGCCTCTCCTCCCACAGGTTGCTCCCCTGGAAGCTGCATTGGGACACCTGGGCCTCCTCTCCCTTCTGCCCCTCTCTTCCTCCTCAGAGGAGGTGCCTCCAGCGGAGACCACAATCCCCATTACCTTATGGTTATGGAAGGCTGTCTGGAAAGGCCTACAAAGTCTGAATCCTCCGGGAGCCTGGAAGACACCAATGAGTCCTGAAATGAAGCCTAGAAATGCTCAGAATGCAGCTCAGATGAAGCTGTCCAGAAGCAGCCAGCAGCAAGTTATATCTAAAACTCCTCACTACTCGCATTGACAATGCCACTGATCCTTCTTATCCCTCCCGTGGATCGGCTTTTGCTAATTGTGGCCTGCCTGTGTAGCTGTTTTGCCCGTGCGACGGCCGAAAAATCGCACGGGCTACATAAACTCGGAGACAATTAATGTGTCAAGGGCCTTAACTGGCCTCTTATTTAATGGCAGGTGTGCATCTGTCTCTGTTGCCCGCCCACCTAGCGAAATATCACAAGAGTGCGCGTTGACGTTGGCATGCTCGCCCGACGTCATCACACGTTATTTCATGCTCAAGTGGGTTGGGCGCGCACCCACCCACAAAGCGAAAAATTCTGCCCACATTATCATGGCCAATTGGCTTGGTAACAAACATAATTGACCCTTGGTCACCTACTTGAATATGGCGGGTGGGCTGCACCACCCCTTGTATTATGGGGGTGAGCTTGGGGGTGGGTGGGAAGGTGGTGCGGTCGGCACCCACCCTATTTTATGTGCCCCCCACCGGAAACATGCCACGTGGGGACACATAAAATGCAGCCCTTTAAGTAAGCACATTATTAAATGGGTGTTAAAAAGTTGTGTAATATTGTCTTTTGCCTTATGTTGCTTCTGGTTGAGCTGGGGCTCACTGGATAAAATTAGAGCTTATTCAACTTAATAATGTCTATTTCCTGTATCAAGGTATGATAGATTTCTCTTGAAGCCATCTGCAAATTTATCATTATTGAATTGACACTTCAGGGCAGTGAGCTCTTGGATGCTCCTGAGCTGATGATGTAGACCCTCAAAGTTCCATCATTAATTTCTGTACCACTCTAGCATATCTATATTTGTATGTTGTCTGACTGATGAAAAGTGTAAAGTTACTTCCATAGGTGTAAGCTGCCATATTATCTGAAAGAAGTCCAACATCTACATAAACATTTATCTCCCAGCCTAGCCATCATTTTTCTTTCTGACATGGTATGGCTTGAAGAAGCTTTTGTTTACTGTTGTTCCAATGATCTGCTGTTATTGAAGGTCACAACATTGTTAATTTTTGGCATTCATGCCTAGAAGATCCTTTACTATGAGATCCTTGATTAATCCTGTCTCATTACATATTACAAGGTCTAAAATAACCTGTTCCGTCATTGGTTCCAGAACAAACTGTCCTAAGAAACTGTCCTGAATACCTTCTGTGAACTCATCCTCAAGGTTATCTTTACCAATTTGATTTGTAAAATCTATATGAAGATTAAAATGATTATTGCAACCTCTTAATTCTAAGACCTAATTATTTCTTGATGAATACTCTTTCCTATTGTATAGCTATGGTTATGGGGCCTATAAATTACCCCCACCAATGACTTTGTTCCCTTGCTATTTCACATTTCCACACAAACTTATTCTACATCTATATCTTCTAAGCCAAGATTATTTCTCACTACTATACGAATATCATTCTTTATTAACAGAGCTACCTCACCTCCATTTCTTTTCTTCACATCCTTCCAAAATGTCAAATACCTTTGAATATACAGTTCCCAGCGTTGGTCACTTTGCAACCATGTCTCTGTAATGACTATCTTATCAAACCCATTTATTACTATTTGTGCTATCAATTTATTTCCCTTGTTATGAATTCTGTGTGCATTCAGGTAAAGAGCCTTTAATTCTGTCTTCTTACCATTTTTCTCCACTCTGACCCTATTTTCCAGTGCACTCTGATGTTTGTATGCTCTGTCTCTTCCTGTCACACTTTGGTTATCATTAGCTGTATCCCTACACTGCACTTTTGCCTTGACCTTTCTTGTTAACTTTCTGAATCTCCCCTCACATGAACCCTCACCCCACTGTTTAGCTTAAAGCACTCTTTATCCTAGATATATAATTTACCTGGACCCTGGTCCCAGCTCTGTTCAAGTGAAGGCTGTTCCAACATTACAGCTCCCTCTTTCCACAGTACTGGAGCCTGTGCCCATTTCTCCCACACCAATCTTTGAGCCACACATTCAACTCTCTGATCTTATTTACCCTGTGCCAATTTGCTTGTTGCTCATGTAGTAATCCAGAGATTATTTCCTTTGTGGTTCTGCTTTTTAACTTAGTCTTTAGCTGCTCATACTCCCTTAGCAGAACCTCTTTCTTGGTTCTTGGCAAAGATGGTGACATAGTGGTATTGTCACTAGACTGGTAATCCAGACGGTAATGCTCTGGGGACCTGGGTTCAAATTCCACCACAGTAGGTGGTGGAATTTGAATCACAGTAATGTGGTTGACTCTTAAATGCCCTCTGAAATGGCCTAGCAAGTCACTCAGTTGTATCAAGCTGCTAAAAAGTCAATAAAAAGGAATGAAACCAGACGGACTTAGACACCGGAAACGACAACAGTAAAACCAGCCCTGTTGACCCTGCAAAGTCTTCTTTGTTAACATCTGGGGGCTATTCTCATGGAACCATACCTTAGAGATCATGCCCCAGACACCGCCATCACCATCCCTGTTATGTCCTGTCCCACCGGCAGGACAGACCCAGCAGAGGTGGTAGCAGTGGTATACAGTTGGGAGTTACCCTGGGAGTCCTCGGCACTGGCTGCCATGACATCTCATGGCATCAGGTCAAACATGGGCAAGGAAACCTCCTGCTGGTTACCATGTACCACCTCCCCCCAGCTGATGAATCATTATTCCTCCATGTTGAACAACACTTGGAGTCGGGCCTGGAAGAGGGCAAGGTGGAGGTCAGGAGTCTGGCCTATGGCACATCTTTGGAATGCCTCCCCTGATACACTGCCCTGGAGCCTGGAAGTTACGGTCCAATATAATTACAAATTATTATTGAGTAGTAAGTAACTTAGCTAGTTAAGCTATAAATTAAACATCTCCCTGGTATAAGTTTAAACTCTGCTCCAGTTTAGAGGGGAAAATAGAACCTTAAAACTCACTTAATAATAATAAATAAAAGCAGAAAGTGCTGAAAAAACTCAGTAGTTCTGACAGCATCTGTGGAGAGAGAAACAGAGTTAATGTGTCGAGTCTGTATGACTCTTCTTCAGAGCTTTTATCTTAAAACTTACTTAACTATTTACCTAATTAATGCCTCTGGTCTTCAGTCATCAGGTCTTGCTGTCACTCACTTCCACTCTTGGACAACCCCTGTCTTGTAAAAGACCAGGACAGGACTTTTTCCCTCATACACCTAATTCCCAGGTTCAGTATTCTGTCCAGCACTACTTTGACGAGTTGACCTTCGTGCTACTTACTCCTTGCGTGAACAAAAACCTCCTGTATTTATAATAGCTGGAATTCTGAAGACCTCAGTTAGACCTTGTCAACTAGTGAACCAGTTCTAACTAGCCACCTAATTAATGTGCTGCTGCCACGAGCAGGCAGCTTGTTTACCACAGACTAAGGTTGGAAGAAAATACAAATTAATATTAGTTAACTAGATTTTAAAAAGAGATCAACTCTTGAAACACTTCGAATTTTGTCATTCACCAAATCCCAAAGTTCAATCCTCTAACAGTATTCCATCGAGGTGGCCTCTGTGCTATTTACTATGTGTCTGCTGCCCTTGTCCTCCTAGATAGTAGAGGTCACGGGTTTGAAAGGTGCTGTTGAAGAAACATTTTAATGCCGTTCAGGAAGTTGCTGCAGTGCATCTTGTAGATGGACACACTGCAGCCATTGTGTGTTTGTGGTGGAGTGAGTGAATGTTTAAGGTGGTGGATGGGGTGCTGATTAAGCTGGACGCTTTGGTGTCAAGCTTCTTGAATGTTATTGGAGCTACACTCATCCAAGCAAGTGGAGAATATTTCAACACCCTCCTGACTTGTGTCTTGTAGATGCTGGACAGGATTTGGGGAGTCAGGAGGTGAATTACCTGCTGCAGAATTCTCAACCTCTGACCAACTCACATAGCCACAATATTTATATGGCTAACCTAGTGAAATTTCTAGTCAATGGTAATCCCCATGGTGTTGATGGTGGGGGTAACACTGTTGAATGTCATGGGGAGATGATTAGATTCTCTCTTGTTGGAGACGGTTCTTACTTGGCAATTGTGTCATGCAGTTACTTGCCTCATATTAGCCCTAGCCTGAAAGTTATCCAGGTCTTGCTGCATATGGACATCGGCTGCTTCATTATCTGAAACTTTGGGAATGGTACTGAATACTGTCCAATTGTCAGTGAACTTTCCCACTTCAGACATTATGTTGGAAGGAAGGTAATTGATAAAACAACTGAAGATGGTTAGGCCTAGGACATTACCCTAAGGAACTCCCGCATCGATGTCCTGTCTTTGTTGATTACTGTTCTCCACTGGTTGGATCTGTTGAGTGTCAAGCCTGTTAAGATTTCCAGGTCTCCTTTGGCTTCATAAATAGCCATTTTAATGCCATTCAGGGAGTATACTGCTTCGTTTGTTATTTGTTATGTCAGCTGTGGCTCAGCTGGTAGCACTCTCACCTCTCAGTCACAATGTTCTGAGTTCAATCCCATTCCAGCGCTTGAGCACAAAAATCAAGGCTTACACTCCAGTGAGGGAGAGCTGCACTGGTGAAAGTGCTGTCTTTCGGATGAGACATTAAACCCCTATCTGTTTGCTCTGATGGATGCCATGGCATTATTGCAAATAATTATCCTCAATGTCTTGGCCAATTTCTATCCCTCTATCAAAATTACAGAATCACACAGTGCAGAAGAGGCCCTTCAGCCCATCAAGTCTGCACTAACACGTGAGAAACACCTGACCTAACTATCTAATCCCATTTCCCAGCACTTGGCCCATAGCCTTGAATGTTATGACGTGCCAAGTGCTCATTCAGGTACTTTGTAAAGGACGTGAGACAACCCGCCTCCACCACCCTCCCAGGCAGCGCATTCCAGACCGTCATCACCGTCTGAATAAAAAAGTTTTTCCTCACATCCCCCCTAAACCTCCTGCCCCTCTCCTTGAACTTATGTCCCCTTGTGACTGACCCTTCAACTAAGGGAACAGCTGCTCCCTATCCACCCTGTCCATGCCCCTCATAATCTTGTACACCTTGATCAGGTTGCCCCTCAGTCTTCTCTGCTCCAATGAAAATGACCCAAGTCTATCCAACCTCTCTTCATAACTTAAATGTTTCATCCCAGGCAACATCTTGGTGAATCTCCTCTGCACCCCCTCCAGTGCAATCACGTCCTTCCTATAATGTGGCGACCAGAACTGCACACAGTACTCCAGCTGTGGCCTCACCAAGGTTCTAAACAACTCCAACATGACCTCCCTACTTTTGTAATCTATGCCTCGATTGATAAAGGCAAGTGTCCCATAAGCCTTTTTCACCACCCCACTAATATGCCCCTCCGCCTTCAGAGATCTATAGACACACACGCCAAGGTCCCTTTGTTCCTCAGAACTTCCTAGTGTCATGCCGTTCATTGAATACTTGCTTGTCAAATTACTCCTTCCAAAGTGTATGACCTCACACTTTTCAGGGTTAAATTCCATCTGCCACTTATGTATCACCTCACACTTTTCAGGGTTAAATTCCATCTGCCACTTATCTGCCCATTTGACCATCCCGTCTATATCTTCCTGTAGCCCAAGACACTCAACTTCACTGTTAACCACCCGGCCAATCTTTGCGCCATCCGCAAATTTACTAATCCACCCCCTCACATAGCAGTCGTTTATATAAATGACGAATAATAGGGGACCCAGCACCACAACCAGCATCACAAAAACAGATGATCTTTATCACATTGCTGTTTGTGAGAGTTTGCTAAGTGCATCAATATGTTGCATTTCCTACATTACAACAGTGACTACACTTCAAAAGTACTTCAATGGATGTAAAGCACTTAGAGAGGTCTCGTGGTCATGAAAAGTGCTAAATAAATACAAGTCTTTCTTTCCATTTTGCTGTATTATATTTCATCTGCCCATTTTTCTGCAAACTTACATATTTGGGAAAATTTACACAGGCATGGTGAAGCAGGTTTGGGTGTATGCGGCAAGTTAAATTCCCTAAAAGTGATGTGGGGTCAGGATCCCAACATCATTCTTCTCCCTTCAGAGTTTCACTCGGGCAGGTTTGAAGGTGAGTGGGGAAACCTATTGGAGTTGTCAGGGAGGTAATTAGATTATGCAAACAAGCAATAAAATGGCTCTTTAAACCTGAATTCAGGTTTTAATAGCCAGAAGAACTATTTTCCAGGTCCGCAACTTGCCAGGGTCAATAAGGTGCATGCATAGCAGGAAGTGCTTCTTCAGTGAAACTGACTGACTGAAAAGACTTTGATCAGTGAAACTGAAGAACTGTAACCATGCCCAGGTGAGCAGGTGTACTCACAGCACTTCTTCTCAGAGAATGCTTAAAAAATGCTTGAACTGGTGATTGCCAACTTTTTGGAAGTCACTTGCACTTCACTCACCTTCAGAAGTCTCAGGTTTTTAACAACAGGTTGTGGTTGACATCTGGATAACAAAACATATCAATCTCAGTTTTAACTTTAACAGTTAATCTAATATCAATTGCCATTTATGGAACTATTTAGAGTTCCAAACGTCTACCATACTTTGCGTGTAGAAGTGTTCCCTAATTACACTCCTGAAAGGGTGGCTCTAATTTTTAGACTATGCTCCCTAGACTCCGCAACATGTGGAAATAGGGTAGGTAGAGTGAAACTACTTGTTTCCCTTAATATCTTGAAAACTTTGATCAAATCACCCCTTGACCTTTAAATTCCAGGGAATACAATACAATAGGTCCAATTCTGGTCATCTCAACACAAAAAAAAATGTGACAAGTTTTCTGAGATCTCACCCACTGAGAGTGAACATTGCTGACTACTGGGCTCACCCATTATATTGGTTAGGGTATTGCTTCTGTAAATTCTCTTATTAATAACCTGAACATAACCTGTGCACACAGAGAAAGTTTTGTATTCAAACAGCTGCACCAGTTTATAAAATACTGCAGCACAGAAACAGGCCATTTGGCCCCTGCCAGTGTTTATGATTCATATGAACCACCTTCCATGCTGCTTTATCTAATCCTATCTGCATATCCTTCAATTCTTTTCTCCTTCATGTACTTGTCCAGCTTCCCCTTAGATGCACCTATTCTATTTGCCTCAATTACTCAAGATGATAGCAAATTTCACATTCTAAACACTCTTTGGGTAAAGAAGTTCCTCCTGAATTCTTCATTGGATTTATTAGTTACAATTTCATATTTATGATCACTGGTTTTGGACTTACCAACACGTGAAAATGTTTTCTCTACCTCTACCTTATCAAACCTCTTCATAATTTAACAAAAACTGATCTTAAACTAAGGACTGATATACTTATAAAAATAAAAAACAATGGAACTAATAATTTTAAAAGGAATTGTTAGGAACCCAAGTGAAGGTGGTCTTCTATTCCTCCTGATACATGCTGTGTTAGATACAAAAAGAAAGGGAGAAGAAATTCATAAAGGGTAGGGGTAAAATTTAACACATAAAAAGAGAGACATTCAAAAATCATATTCCAATTTCAATGCGATAAAAAATAATATTTCTCCATTTCTTCCTTAGATGATGACAACTTTATGGTTGCTAGTAGCTGTTAACCAATTCTTTAGGTGTTCAACTTGGACAGTGATTACCAACCACTAATATTACCCTGAACAAAAACAGAATTACCTGGAAAAACTCAGCAGGTCTGGCAGCATCGGTGGAGAAGAAAAGAGTCGACGTTTCGAGTCCACATGACCCTTCAACAGAACTGAAGTATAGTTAGGAGAGGGGTGAAATATAAGCTGGTTTAAGGTGGGGGGCGGGGGGAAAGAAGTTGAGGGTGGGGTGGTTGTATGGACAAGCAAGCAGTGATAGGAGCAGATAATCAAAAGATGTCACAGACAAAAGGATCAAAGAGGTGTTGAAGGTGGTGATATTATCTAAGAAAAGTGCTAATTAAGAATGGATGGCGGGACACTCAAGGTACAGCTCTAGTGGAGGTGGGGTGGAAAGACTGACAAGGTATTAGTTGTAGATTTAAAAATAATGGAAATAGGTGGGAAAAGAAAAATCTATATAAATTATTGAAAAAAAACAAAAGGGAGGGGGAAGAAACGGGGTGGGAATGGGGGGAGGGAGAGTTTAAGATCTAAAGTTGTTGAATTCAATATTCAGCCCGGAAGGCTGTAAAGTGCCTAGGCGGAAGATGAGGTGCTGTTCCTCCAGTTTGCATTGGGCTTCACTGGAACAATGCAGCAAGCCAAGGACAGACATGTGGGCAAGAGAGCAGGGTGGAGTGTTAAAATGGCAAGCGACAGGGAGGTTTGGGTCTTTCTTGCGGACAGACCGCAGGTGTTCTGCAAAGCGGTCGCCCAGTTTGCGTTTGGTCTCTCCAATGTAGAGGAGACCGCATTGGGAGCAACGAATGCAGTAGACTAAGTTAGGGGAAATGCAAGTGAAATGCTGCTTCACTTGAAAGGAGTGTTTGGGCCCTTGGACGGTGAGGAGAGAGGAAGTGAAGGGGCAGGTGTTGCATCTTCTGCGTGGGCATGGGGAGGTGCCATAGGTGGGGGTTGAGGAGTAGGGGGTGATGGAGGAGTGGACCAGGGTGTCCTGGAGGGAACGATCCCTACGGAATGCCGCCAGGGGGGTGAAGGGAAGATGTGTTTGGTGGTGGCATCATGCTGGAGTTGGCGGAAATGGCGGAGGATGATTCTTTGAATGCGGAGGCTGGTGGGGTGATAAGTGAGGACATGGGAGACCCTATCATGTTTCTGGGAGGGAGGAGAAGGCGTGAGGGCGGATGCGCGGGAGATGGGCCGGACACGGTTGAGGGCCCTGTCAACGACTGTGGGTGGAAAACCTCAGTTAAGGAAGAAGGAGGACATGTCAGAGGAACTGTTTTTGAAGGTAGTGTCATCAGAACAGATGCGATGGAGGCGAAGGAACTGAGAGAATGGGATGGATCGTTCCCTCCGGGACACCCTGGTCCACTCCTCTCTCCTCCCCCCAACTCCCTACCCTCTCCACCACTTCCTCTCCCTCCTCACCCCACACCCTCCCCCTCCTCGTCCCACATCGTCCCACTCCTCGCCCATCTCTCATCCCCTCCTCGCCCCACTCCCACCCCTCCTTGCCCCACTCCCTCCCCCTCCTCACCCCACTCCCTCCCCCTCCTTGCCCCACTCTCTCCCCCCTCCTTGCCCCACTCCCTTCCCGTCCTCGTCCCACACCCTCCCCCTCCTCATCCCACGCCCTCCCTTCCTCGTCCCACACCCTCCCCCACCTTATCCCACTCCCTCCCACTCCTCGTCCCATGCCCTCCCCCTCCTCATCCCACACCCTCCGCTCCTTGTCCCATGGCCTCCCCCTCCTCGTCCCACTCCCTCCCCCTCTTCCTCTTCCTCCTCGCCCAGAAAGCCAGATGATAAAGGATAGAGCTGGAGCCTAATCTCCAAACACTTTATAAGGTTTTATTCACAGAGATAAATATTACAAACATGCACCGCCAAACCCAACAACTACGGTTTTGGTCTGCTCCTATGTACTCTTTTGAATATATCAATAAAATAGACTAATTAGCAAATTAACTGATTAAAAAAATTGATAGCCCCTTAAAGGGCATTCTGCTCCTATATATGGGAGCACAGATGAATTATGTGTTAATGCTAACCAACTAAAAATAATTAATTGATAAATTACAATTAACTAACTCTTCCATACACCAGCCCTCATCTTCCTTTAAGCCCGGGAAACCTAGCCAGCCAGAGTTAAAACCAGAAGATAGATAACATCTGAGGCATGCATTATAATATTTAAATTGTCCACTGCCCAACAAGGCATCATTCCCCCACCACAAACCTACGTTCAAATACAAAATGGGTAGGTTGAGGGCCAGATTTGAGATTTTTTAAAGTTCCCATCCCACCTAACTCAACACACTTTTGGGATTAAAATTCCCTTCTATGTATATGTATCAAGAATTTCCTTACTATATCCATTGTTAGAGTTGGAAACCTGTCTTTCATAGGAATTCCTCATACGGATGGGAGCATTGCCAAATTCTGCATAGGGCAGTATATTTTCTAAACATATTTAGGAAGATTTGAAAAGTCAAACCTTGATTTTTCAAGAGAAGTAATGTCTCCAGAAGGTAGATGAAGCTTTCTACAGAAATGTTCAAAATCTTCAGCAGAAACATATTTTGGTACTAACTTTAACACTTTCTCCAGAAACCTTTCTAAAACAAAAGAGTTAATAAAATGACACAGATAGCATTGGAGAAATTATTAACCACAGTCACACTTAGATTCTGCATTGTTAATAATAACCAGATGATTGGTGCTTATTGTATTATTCAATAATCTACTTACTGTCAAAAGCATATGCAACTTTCAAATATTGACTTATTGCAGTGAGTTTTCCCCCTTCACAAACTAGCTTTGGAGGTCTTACTAGTGGATTTTCATTCAGATCTATTTCTGTCAGAGACTGCAGCTGTCCAAAATTAGTTGGTAGTGATGTTAATGCATTTCCTTATGTAAACAAAAAAGATATTTTCAATTTTTAAAGTGATTTTGTCCATTTCAATGAATTACACTCTAAGCAGTAAAAGATCTTGGGGTTGAGATGAGTTGATGAAACCATGAGTAAATGAAGCCAATTTTCCAAGATTGTACCTATTTCCAGGGCATAATGCAGGAAAAAATGGGAGTGGAAGGCTCTTGCAACTTGTCACCAGCTTGTCTGCATTTGATATGCCAAAATAGACACATTTTGGATAAGAGCTTGTAACAGGTATGGATACAAATTAAGTTTAAAATTGCTGGAAGTGACATTGTTTTGAATTCTGTGGCTATTTCTTCCCCATATCCTAGTCACATGTCAGGTGGTAATTGGATTATATGAACTGGAAGTTCTCAACTGTTAGGCTGTGGCTGAAATCAATAGGTCTTTAACTTGGATTACGACTGGCAAATCAAATTTTGGGCAACTTTATGCTAGATGTTTGTTGTTGCAATATGTCTGCTTTGAGTCAAGCAGCATATAAGCAAATCTGGGGAGTTCCACATCATTTTCCTGATCCCACCATCTATTTTAGCACAATGGGTATCACATTAGAATTCCCACTGTGCGGGAGCCCACTGGAGCAGGCAAGATGTTGGGTGGACTCAGAGAATCAAGCAAAAAGGACACCCGTCAAATTCCCAGCAGCAGGGAAATGGCTCCAGACTATATCAGCAGCAGAAGGGTAAGCAAGCCCATTAGCAGCGGTAACCTTATATATATTCAAAATCACCCACCTGCATGCAACTTACATGTAATTTGCCATGATTAAATGCAGACTCCCCAATTAAATGAAACTGACACAAGTCTCCCATGCCTTCATTAACCTGCCCACTGAATGCTGGTGACTTAAATGTGGCTTACCTGACTCACTGTGAGAGATCTTTTGACTTGCAGAAGGGAGAGTCACAGGGAGCTGCATTGTCTTTGGATATTTTTTCTCTGTGGTCAAACTTGATAATTGGACACTGAGGCAAGCACATGAGCTTATTTTACAGCAGTCAAGCTGAAAGAGCCAGAGGCTTCAGTAGCATTGCCAGATTTAGAAAGGTCCAAGGCATAATAGGTTGCACACATTTGGCCATTAAAGCACTTTCTGTACAGCCAGAAGCATTGTCAACAGGAAGGCATACCATCCCATTAATGTTCAGCTTGTAAGAGACTTCAAGCAACAGATAATGCAGGTGTGCAAATGCTATTCTGGCAACAATCACAATGCCTGTATCCTTAGCCACTCTCAAATGCCAGGGATGTTCACTTGGCCAGAACTATTGGATGGCTGGCTTCTGGGGACAGAGGATACCCTCTAAGGAAATGGCTTACGACACCAGTAAGGAACCCATGAACTGAGCCTGAGAGGACATACTGTCACGAGGCTGTGCCCCTTTGTTTTTGAAAATATGATATTTAAACTTTCAACTGACTGGACCTTTTGCAATTTGAACTGAGTCAGAGAAAACTGTTTAAAATGCAAGGCCACCTTCCAAGATGAAGGCGAGAAACAAACAAATCACCCTCAGGGGAGTGTGAAGAGAGAGACATTTTCTATAATCTAGACACCTATTGAAACCCATAACTATCTAAGGAGGGGACTTTAAAAATACAAAGTACAAACAGTGGCTGCCACAGACAGACACACCCAAAACCTCTTGGAAATACACAATGGGTGAAGTATTTGAAGGCACACAGGCGATGTCAAAAAAGTCTTCAGCAGAGGAAACAGGCAGAAGGCTGCTCTCTCCCCCTCTCCCTCTATTGGGATAACCTGGTTCGAGAAGCCAACCCTACCAGTAACCTACCAGCGAACCGAGATCTCATAATAATTGTAACATTGTCTGTATCTGACCACGTCTAAGAAACCAGCAAACTCAAATCGGCCACAGCATTTAAAATCTACACCTCAAGAACAATCAAAGGACAATTAACCATATATTCTTTCATCATTTTTTTATTGGACTCTAACTTCTCTTATTCCTGATACCTGTGCATGTGTTTGTATGCGTGTGTGGGCCTGAATGACATCGCATTTTTATTACTTTTCTCGAGTTTAGCGGTTAATAAATGTGCTCTTTCTTTGACTCAAGAAAACCTTGTTTGATTGGCTCCATAGTGCTCACAGCTTAAATAGTTAAATAAATTCTGAATTGGAAAGGACATATCCTTGCGAAAAAGAAACTTAAACCTTTGTTATGACCAACAAAAGAGGCTAAATAGAGGGGAGCCAGTTCACCCCTTCTCACCTGGTTGTAACAATATAAACCTACAGATTTGGAGCAAGATAGGCTATTCGGCCCCTCAAACCTGCTCCGCCATTTGATAAGATCACTGGTCCGCTCAAACTGCGATTCCGATATTTAGACAGATCAGATGGTTCTCTACAATATGCATCCGGAAGAATGTCACTTATGGTTGTTGCCTGCCGTGCATTGCACAAACTAGCCCTCCAGAGAGGAGAGGCCCTGGCAGAGGAGGATTTGATGGAGACAACCCCATTCTCTGATGATGACTCTGATGAAGAGAAGGGTGAGCCATTCCAGCAAGCAGTTCAAAGCAGTCAATGGGAGAGTCTGGATACCTGGGAAACATGAGATTCTCTTATAATGAGAAGATTCCAATAGCAATGTGTCTCCAGATCACCAACACCTTCTTGGCCCTTGTCACCTTCTCCTGTTATCTCCCTCTCATGAATCGCATCTGCTAAGTGCAATATAGAGTCACCAAATAATGCCGAGCAGAGGGTCCTACATGAACACAAACTCCCATAACAGCATCTAGTATATCCACATCAAAACCATCAAAACTCACACAGATAATGCATGAATGCTGCCCGAGTGAAAAGAACATCATGTGAAAAGAACAATAATTTATTTACAGCAGTGGCCAACATTCTTCCTAATTCACATATCTGAAAAGCACTCATGTGTGACTAATGTATCTTTTTAATTCTCTCCCCTCGCTGCCAGCTGTGCTGGAGACAGGCTGCTAACCTTTATGCCCCCTTGCATGGGATGACTTTGGCAAACGTCCTCTGATCTCCTGAGGCAGTGAGGGCCCCGTGTGGTAGAAGTCTCCTACACAGTGTCCATCGCTGCAGCACTCAGAGGCATTTGAGCCAATGGCAGAGGGGCAGAGGAGAGCCTGTCCCCATCAGAAATACCCTGGGAGGTGCCCCCCTCAATGGCGGGAGCCCTGCTCATGCGCTGCTGTGAGATCCAATATGTCCTCTCTGCTTTCCTGAGAGGAAGCAGGACCTGGATTTGAATCCAGGCTTTTTGCCCCCTCTCGCTCTGTCTTTGGGCACCTGAGCTCAGTGACAAGGCGATGGAGTGCAGGCCAGAACGCACATCCAGTATCCCATCAGTGAGCTGCTGGGCTTGGCCCTCCACGACAGTCACCAGTCTCTCAATAGAGGAAGCCATGTGTGCTGAAGAGTGGGTCATGGCCTGGATGGACTCCTCTAATGCCCATGCCACTGTACGCAATCCCTCTGGAATCTCTGCCACAAATCCATGTACCTTGCACTTTATGTCCAGCATCTACTGCCTGACGTGACTCCAGAGCTCATCAACAGCCTGGGACTCAGGATCTAAGTCACCTCCAGCATGCCTCCGATTGTCAGAGGCCTGCTCCATCTCAGTCTCTGATTGCTGGTTTTGCGACTGTGATCTGCTCCCAGCAGTGTGTGAATCCCTTGCAACCAGCTTGCGCATATCCACCAAGGTGAGTGTATCTGCGCAGGTGCTGTGTGTGGAGCAAGGAGGTGATGCTGAACCCTCTGAGGCCCTGTCCTCTTCCTCAGAGGTTATTGATGCTCCCTTGTGGCAAATGGTCGCAGCTGCTGATGTTTGTCCTGTGGGGGAAACATAAACAAGGAGAATGAGGGTCATTATCATCATTTGAAGTGAGTTTGGAAAGACATTCTTCCTCAAAGCACACACTGGAACCATTGGGAGATGGTAGCCAGTGTATGCATCTCATCCTCTTCAACATTGAGGCACACATTCCTCCCTGAATCCTCCAAGCTTCCAAAGTCAAATGCAAGCTTCCCAACAGCTGCCCCAGTTTCCAACGCTATCCCCACTTCAGCACTGTTTGGTGGAATTATAGATATACACCCTTGGAATTTCATCGCCCCAGGGTCTTCCTTCAACCTCACCTTGACCAATGTCACTGTTCCAATGATTTTATTTATTCTATCATGGGATGTGGGCTTTGCTGGCAAAGCCAGCATTTGTCACTCACTCCTAATTGCCCTTAAACCGAGTGGTAGAGGGAATTTCAGAGAGCAGTAAAGAGTTAACTACCTTGCTGTGGGTCTGGAGTCACATACAGGCCAGACCAGGTAAGGATGGCAGATTTCCTTCCCTAAAGGACATTAGTGAACCAGATGGGTTTTAGTGACAATCAATAGTAGCTTCTTGGTCACCATTATTGAGACTAGCTTTCAACTCCAGATTTTATTAATTGAATTTAAATTCCACCAGCTGCCGTGGTGGGATTAGAATCCATATCCCCAGAATATTAGCCTGGGCCTCTGGATTACTCATCCAGTGACATTACCACTATGTCACCGTCTCGCATAATTGGCTTTTAGATCCAAGGCCTCCTCCCCAGTGAGGGCTAGAATGGTCAGGCTGGCAGATCCACCTCCTGTCCTGACCCTCTCTCTCTCAGGCATAATGCGCCCCCTTCTCTGGCAAATAAAAAGAATCATCTTAATGATTAAGCTCTATTTCAATCATGCCTTCATGTCCAACATGTAGACAACATTTTTTAATGCTCCTTGCCAACTAACAGGTTTTGCAGCTCAACTGCCACCTGCTTCCCCTGCCCCCACCCAAACCCCCATTGCCATGCAGAGTGGTATTCAAGCTACTTTACACCCTTCTTTACAGGCCCATCTCCAAAATGGTTACACAATCAACCTGGCAGATCTCAAGAGGTCATTGATCCTTTTACGGCACTGCAGTCAAGTTCTTTGGATGACCCCATAGCTAGTTACCTCTGCTGCAACCTTCGTCCACATTGCTTTGGTCTGGCTGGGAGGTCTCCTCTTCCTGTCTGCTGGCAAGAGGACCTTCTGCCTATCACTCATAGCCTGGAGGAAGACTTGCAGGGAATCATTATCAAACCTTGGGGTCATCCTTGGTCTGGACCCCTCAGCAGCTGGTCCTTCTCTCCTTTATCTGTGGAGAGACAAAGAGAGTTTAAGGATATCATTTGAGTCTATTCATAAAGGGAATGGGTCAGCTGCATTCTAACACTCTTTCCTCCCTGGCAGGGATTCTGAATGATTCGCTACTAACACAATAGTCATTGCATTTAAAACCAATCTCTTACCTGTTGCAATAGTTCAATGGATTTAAAAATCTTGCTAAAAAGCTTCAGTTTCCAAATGATGAGTTCTGGTGTTGGTGCCACTCCCGTGCCAGGAGTGCCTTTAAATGAGTGGTCGTGACCAGTTCACGATCTGTCCCCTCTGTCCCCCAATATCCCCGCCTTTCCGTGTCAATTGGGCATACTGGCCACCATTGCTCACTGCTGTTGGCTGGCCATTTATTGACTGTAAGGTGCATTATCAATCGTTTTTCAAAGGCGGAGCGAAAGTCAGCAAACCACGCACTTCACACTGAGCTGTGTAAAACTCTATCCCCCCAAATGCAGAATTTCAACTGTTAAACAGGGCTTTCTGCCTTTTAAATATGGTGGCGTCTCCTGCACAAGGATCAGGTGACATGAGTTTCCAGATGTCAGAGCCACCTCTGCCACGTGATCCAGTGGCAAGCCCATGTCACTGACATTCATGAGCTTGTTGCCATGTGATTGGGTTCAGGCAGCCACACCTTTCCCATACCACATCCCTGACTTATTTTAGGTGCGCCGGCGGACTCAGTAATGGTGGGATAAAATCCAGCCTGTACGCGTGCGTTGCTTGAGAGAGGAAGAGGAGGACCAGGAAGAATTTTGGGATGTGAGAGAACTGCAGAATCATCACAAGAGGATGATTCCCACCTACCTTATTCGTGCCAACTCTATACATTGGACATGAAGGATTTGATTGTTCCTTCTTGAGCACTAATGCTTTTAGAGGCCATGATTTACCTGTAGTGATATCTGCACTATCTACTGCATATTTCCTGGCAGAAATCATGATGGATTGATTTTGCAACATAGAACCATAGAAAAATTACAGCACAGAAAGAGGCTATTCGGCCCATCTTGTCCATGCCAGCCCGAGGACACCCAGGTGCCCTTTCTAATCCCACCTTCCTGCACCTGGCCTATAATCCTGCAGTTTACAGCACTTATGGTGCAGATCCAGGTTCTTTTTAAAAGAGTTTAAAGTTTCTGCCTCTACCACCAACTTGGGCAGTGAATTCCAGACACCCACTACCCTCTGCATAAAAAAGTTCTTCGTCATGTCCCCCCTACACCTTCTGCCACGTATCTTGAATCTATGTCCCCTGGTTCTAGAATTCTCCATCAAGGGAAATAATTTTATCCTGTCTGCTCTATCTATTCCCCTCATAATTTTATACACCTCAATCAAGTCACCTCTCAGCCTTCTTTGTTCTAAGGAAAATAACCTCAACCTATCCAATCTCTCCTCGTAGCTACTCTTTTTTAACCCTGGCAACATTCTTGTAAACCTCCTCTGCACTCTCTCCAGAGCTATTACGTCCTTCCTGTAATGTGGTGACCAGAACTGCACACAATACTCCAGTTGTGGCCTCACCAGTGTTTTATTCAATTCCAACATTATATCCTTACTTTTATATCCTATACCTTTGCTAATGAAGGAGAGCATTCCATATGCCTTCTTTACAACCATGTCTACTTGAACTGCTGTCTTCAGGGACCTGTGTACTTGTATGCCAAGATCTCTCACTTCATCTACCCCTCTTAGTATATTACCATTTATTTTGTAATCCCTGTAACTGTTTGACCTCCCTAAATGTATGACCTCACACTTCTCTATGTTAAAATCCGTCTGCCACTTTACCGCCCACTCCACCAGCCCATCTATATCATTTTGGAGATTATGGCTACCCTCTACACTATCCACTACTCGGCCAATCTTGTGTCATCTGCAAATTTCCCAATCGTGCCCCCCAAGTTCACATCCAAATCGTTAATATATAACACAAACAGCAAGGGTCCCAACACCGAGCCCAGTGGAACACCAGTTGAGACAAATGTCCATTCGCAAGGGCATCCATCGACCATTACCCTTGTTTCCTGTTACAAAGTCAACCTTTTATCCAGTTTGCTACATTACCCCTGAATCCCATGGGCTTTTACTTTCCTGACCAATTTGCCATGTGGGACCTTGTCAAATGCCTTGCTAAAATCCATGTACACAACATCCACTGCACTATGTTCATCAACCCTTCTTGTCACTTCCTCAAAGAATTCAATCAAATTTGTGAGGCAAGACTTTCCTTTAACAAATCCATGCTGACCATCCCTGACTAGCCCATGCCTTTCCATCCTGTCATGCCACCATTATTTATAGATATCCGGCACTTCATGGAATAGATCTTGGGAGACCAAAAATACCTGCCACTGCTTTGGCTTAGAACCTCTCAGTGATATCTGTGTGCACAGATATCATGAGGCACAAGCTCCAATATATCCATTATGAAGCACACTATTGGCACGCTGAGGCAAATTCTCTGATGTTTTGGCAGATCTAAAGACAGCTTCAGTATAACACAGTCAGTATCACAAATAATTGTGGTTTACTGCATTCACCATAGCCTTGCAGTCCAAATAAGCATTCATGTAGAGCAAAAGGCCTCTGAAAAAAAGATAAAGATTGCAAATAGGGAACCAGATGAACTAGAGAAGCCAGCAGCATAGGCTCTTTGGTGGTTGCAAGAGTGACTTAGTAACCATTATACCAGACACTTTCTCCTAATGCCCTCAAGGATCCTTCCCATTACCTGTCCCCTTTCATCTCTTCATGCTCTCAAATAAATTGTACCTTTCCATTCCCACCTAACTTACCTATGAGACAGAACAAACTCATTCACCGTACATGCATCCCCCCCAGCAACACAAATGAAACTCTATTCACGTGCTTTCAGTTCTGTGCTAAGCTATTTTACTTCCCAAAATGTGAAGAGTCTTTGAATCTAGTGCATGCTACCGTGGTGCTTTCCCTTCCTAACAGTTGATGTGTGCTGTGCTCAGCTACCTAAATGGCACTTCTCAGTGCAATCTCCATAGTTGGAATCTGTGGAGTGGTTGGCAGCTGGGGGATTTCGGAATTCAGGTGGCTCTCAATGAATCTGTTTCAAGCTGCTGCAGCTCTGCAGGTGCAGGAGCAGCTTGGCCCTACCGGATTTCTGACATGTGAAATCATTTGAGGAGGAAGGCAGACTGGGAAGAATGTGTTGAGAGAACACCATCATGCTCTGCCAGGTCTAGCCTGCTTCTAATCCTACACTTCATTAAAGCCTCAATCATCACATGCTCCATTAGGACAAGTAAATCAGCTATCCTGTCCAAGAGAAAGAGGACTTAACAGCCAAATTTCATGACCTCTCATCTGCCATGAGAAGATGCATTGAAGGTCTCTTTGACCTGTCCATTTGTTCTGTGTATGAAATCGTCTGACCTCTTGGCCCAAAGACTTCAACAATTTCTCCCACTCCAAAAACATCCTACTTCTAAAAGCTGGTCCTCAGGGAGCGGTTGCAAAACCTGCCCTCATCAACTTCTAATACAGGTGACTTCACCTTCTGGTCAGATGCATCCTGCTCCTCCTGAATTGTGCTTCATGAATCAGGCAGTTTCTCCCCTCAAACTGACTATCTAAATTCCCTGGGATGGATGGATATGTATGTTTTTTAACAGAAGGATAATGCGTATTGATGCTGGTTGAGGGACTTGCCGATTACAGTCTGAGGATTCTGAGACAGCATCTTCTGCCATATCTGCAGAATAAGGCAAAAGGTTAGCTACACATCTCAAAACTATTTGCTCCCAGGCAGATTTTGGTAAAGGGCTACTATAGAGCTGCTGGCAATTGCTCTTGTGTCAGTAATTGTGCAATTGAATAGAATGGAGCGTGAAGAAAGGATAAATAGTGTAAATATACTAAAGTCATAACTTGTCCTCACTTTTCACCCCACCAGCCTCCGCATTCAAAGGATCATCCTCCGCCATTTCTGCCAACTCCAGCATGATGCCACCACCAAACACATCTCCCCTTCACCCCACCCCTGTCGGCATTCCGTAGGGACCGTTCCCTCCGTGACACCCTGGTCCACTCCTCCATCACCCCCAACACCTCAACCCCGTCCCACGGCACCTTCCCATGCAATCACAGAGGGTGCAACACCTGTCCCTTTACAACCCCCCTCCTCACAGTCCAAGGGCCCAAACACTCCTTTCCAGTGAAGCAGCATTTCACTTGCATTTCCCTCAATTTGCATTCGCTGCTCTCAGTGCAGTCTCCTCTACATTGGAGAGACCAAACGCAGACTGGGTGACCGCTTTGTGGAACATCTTTGGTCTGTCCACAAGCATGACCCAGACCATCCTGTCACTTGTCATTTCAACACACCATCCAGCCCTCATGCCCACATGTCCATCCTTGGCCTGCTGCAATGTTCCAGTGAAGCTCAATGCAAACTGGAGGAACAGCACCTCATCTTCTGATTAGGCACTTAACAGCCTTCCGGACTTAACATTGAGTTCAACAACTTCAGACCATGAACTCTCTCCTCCATCCTCACCCCTTTTTTCAATATTCATTTATATTTATATTTTTCCAATTTTTTTTATTGTTTTAAAAATTTATTTTCATTTTTATTCATAGTTTTATCCCTAGCTTTTAGCCTTTTTTCGATTATTTTTCCCACCACCCCATCACTTGCTCATTTGTTCTTTCTATAGTGCTTACCCTGGTCCGGCCAATTTCACATTCTGATTTCTACTCTTAATGTCACCATTAGCACCTCCTTTAGCCAGTACCAACACCATTAACACCCCTTTGACCTTTTGTTTATGACATCTTTTGCAACTCTCCTTTGCCTCCACCTATCGCTGGCCTTCTATCCAGTTTCACCTGTTCCACCCCACTTAAGTATATATTTCACCACATTTCTACTTCCCTTTAGCTCTGAAGAAGAGTCAAACAGACTCGAAACGTTAACTCTGTCTTTCTCTCCATAGATGCTGTCAGACCTGCTGAGTTTTTCCAGCATTTTTGTTTTTGTTAAAATCATACCTCTTGCTTTTTCATTCAAGTCCTATGCTTGGATTTTGTGATGGCCTGCTCCTCAAGTGTTTGGAGGTAGCACCCTCTTACTTATGTTATGTACTGTCTTCTTGCACAATAGCAGAAGCATTTATTACTTAAATGACGCTAGTGGCATGAAATCTTCCTACGCTCATGTCAAGGTGCTCTTTGTAGGTATTGCAAAGGCAGAAACATGTATCATGCAGGCAATGGTTATGGAATGAATTGGCAATGGTGCTAGGACATAGTGCTGGTCAAGGGAGATAAATAGGCACTCATAGAAATATGAAGACAAAGTGAAAGAATGTATGAGTGGAAAAGACATTTCACGATTGCTATAG
This sequence comes from Cetorhinus maximus, assembly GCF_964194155.1. Taxonomy (NCBI): domain Eukaryota; kingdom Metazoa; phylum Chordata; class Chondrichthyes; order Lamniformes; family Cetorhinidae; genus Cetorhinus; species Cetorhinus maximus. The sequence goes on along the minus strand of NC_135881.1, from coordinate 64,805,438 downwards.
TTAATGCAGTGAGATGCATAATATGGGCTAATATTAAAAGCTCCTATTTGATTCCTCTTGGTGTGGTTATTGGATTTATTACAAGATGGCAGCTACATCCTCTGTGCAGTGCTCTTGGCATTTATGAAGTCTTCAACCCTTTGCTGACTTGATGCAAACCTCAGGGAAAGAGGAAGTCTCTGTGGAACTACATTTGCTGCAGCAAGATATCTACTGTCTTCTCATTAAGGCAGTGGCCTAGCTTCTTTGCTAACTGCTACCAGACTTATCTGCATCCAAACAGTGCAACCAATATCAGAGAAACATTATGTGGATAGATTGGGGAAGGTGGGGTTGTTTTCTATAGAGAAGAGAAGGCTGAGAGGAGATTTGATAGAAGTGTTCAAAAGCATGAAGGGTTTATACAAGAATAGATAGAGAGGAAAACTGGTCTCATTGGCACAAGGGTCGAGAACCAGAAGGCACTGATTTAAGAGGATTGGCAAAGGAACCAACAGTGACAAAAGGAAAAACTTATTTTTATGCAGTGAGTGGTTAGGATTGGGAATGCACTACATGAGAGCATGGTGGGGGTAGACCAAGTGGGGCTTTCAAAAGGGAATTGGATAAGCACCTGAAGAGAAAAAAATTTGCAGGGCAATGGCAAAAGGGCATGTGACTGGGACTAGTTAAGAGTTACTCTTGTAGAGATCCGGCACAGACATGATGGACCAAAAGGCCTCCTTCTGTGCTGTAACCATTCTATGATTCATTCTATGTAGAATGTACACATCAATTCATGACAACAGCAATGATCTTCTTCTTATTGAAAAAGGGATGTGTCTAATCCCAGGTGCTGGACCAGCCCAGTGCCCATCCCCAAATGTAAATCAGCTGAAACTGGAAATACAGGTGAGTTCAGGTGCATTCCACTTAGGCGTACTTCAACGATGCATCACCTGACAGATGAAGAAAATTGTTCCTCATATCTGATAAATAGACCATATTATTTCTCAGTAACTGTTTCAGTCAACTAACTTGCAAATATGACCAAACAGATATTGTTTTCACAGGTATCAATCACAGTTCAACTGCAAGAACCACACTGCCATCTAGATCCAATGCAGGAGCCACTGCCTTTATGTTTTTCAATTGCAATTTACACAATAATCTCACCTCTCAAGTTGATGCACTGCAGATTGTGGAGTTCTGCAAGGGATTTGGGAAGGTATCTTATTTCATTATATGCAGCTATAAGCTTTTCCAGGCTCTTCATTTCTCCAATGTTGGCTGGAATGGATTTCAGTGCATTGTGTGATATGTCAAGCTCTTTTAAGTAAGTCAGGTTACACAATTCATCGCTTAGCTCTTTTATCTGTAAAAGGAATTGATTGCACTGACAAAATCAAGAAATTTCTGTACTTTAAGTTGTTCTTGTGCCTGTGACAGTCATGACCAATACATATAACTCCTCAAGCTTATCAGCGTATATTTTGCCCAATGGATTTCTTCATTTGTGAATAAACTTTTGTTTCATGGCAAGGGTATACTATTTATTAATGTTTGGAGATTGACAGACTGTGGCTGGGATTTTCCGGCCCTGTCATGGGCGGGACCCGCCGCGGTGAGGCGGTGCCCCAGCCAGAAGTCCATTGACTTGTGGCGGGACCGGAAGATCGTGGCAGCGGGCGAGTGCGTAAAATCCCGCCCTATGGAGCTACTCGTTACTGGACCATTAATTAAAATGTTTAATATAAAGCAGCAATGTCCAGGCATTAACGCGTCACTGGGTATTAGATATATTATAGTTTCAGCTTGATTGTTGATTCAAACAATTATCTGTAACATGAAAGCCTTCCTATGGCATAAACTACAGCTTTACTTTCTCAACTCTCGTTCTCATTGATTCCAAACTGAAACAAATTGAAAATTTATGTCACTCAGCTTACAATTTTGCATTATGAAGGGCTACAAAATATAATTTAGTCCAAATGGTTTGTTGCTTATGAAACTGTACAAGTGATAAATTGTAAATTAAGATATTTCATCCATTGTGTACCAGTTGTATTCCTCTTCATTCTAACTAAAGCTTGCTGTGGATGGTTGACCACACCGTGTTCTTCCAAAGCCTCTCCCCTATTATCAGGCTCCATGGAACAGTCCTTACAATGTTCCATTCATACTGAGAGCACTGGAGTTCTCCCTGGTGTCTTAGCTATTATTCATTTCTTAATCAATGGGTGGAATACTCCCCACACCCCTGGATGCGAGTTCTGAGGTGGGGGTTGCTGTTTGATAGGGCGTGAGGTTGTGGGGTGTGAACCCCCTCTGCCTCGCTGCCTTCCTTCGATTATGTCTGGGGCGGCAAGGCTTGTGGGCAGCTTTCTGCCCAGTCGTCAATCTTGTTGTTGCTGGTATTCAACCAGTGGCAGGCAGGGACTCACCTTGGCAGGGATATTGGCAAGCAAAGCCTTGTTCAAAGGCCCTCAAGGCCTGATCGAGGATCTGGCATTGAGAAGGTGGGTGCCTGCTGAGAGCCACCCACTTGCCCTTTCCTCTGATGCCCCCCCCCAACCTTTTGCTGACAACTGCTTCCCTGTGGACCCCCATCCCACCCTCATTTGTTTTTCTCAAGGGATCCCTGGTGAAGGCCCAAGTAAATTACTGGCCACAGGCACCACTGGCCAACGGCTTCTAATTAGCTGGCAGCTCTTGAGGATGGGATCTCCACACTACTGTCCTGCAATTAAATGTCCTCCATGGAGCAGCTGCAGCTGGGTTCCCACTGCCAATTAGGGACTTCTTTCTCTCCAAGCTACCAGAGATGCAGTGGTTCAAGAAGGCAGTTCACCACCACCTTCTCAAGGGCAATTAGGGATGGGCAATAAATGCCTAGCCAGTGACGCCTGCATCCCATGAAATAATTTAAAAAATCCATTGCCCCCCCGCCACTGGCCCTCTTCCCCACCTGTTGTAGCACTCCCTCAGCATGACCCAGTTTGTTCACAGCCTTGCCATTCGGCCCTCATGTCCTACCCATCACCAAAACCTTTATTTCTATCTCCACTACATTGCCAACCGTCTCTTCCAACTCAGATTAGCTCTCTCCCCTGCTCGTTTCCTCCCAGTTAACACCGAGGCCAATATCTTTCACCACCAGTATTCAGATGAATTAGAAAAATGTCAAAATTTGATGCTTGCCATCTGTGGAGAGAGAGACAGAGTTAATGTTTTGTGTCCATATGATTCTTCTTCAGATGCTGTCAGACCTGCTGAGTTTTTCCAGCATTTTCTGTTTTTATTTCAGATTTCCAGCATCTGCATTATTTTGCTTTTGCCTTACAGGTTTCATAGATTTTGAATGCCAACCCTTAAGTATGGCCTTTCCTCTTATAAGTATTATGAAGGTTATTTTGGCAGTATGATCTCTTATACCTGTCATTAAGGACAAAATCAATGTTTAGTTAGAAAGATTTGATTCTGTGTACTGCAACCCTGTTAGGTCAGGAGACTGCACACCTTTAAATATGTTTTTGAAGTAGACATGTGTAGTTAGAGCGCACTGACAAGAGGAGCCTCAGATGAGCCTGCATTCCTATTCAGGAGGAGACTCGAGAGGAGGCAGGAATAGCAGTATAGGTATGTACAAAAGCTTGAAGTGAATTGTCCCCATATTGTAATTGTTAAGAACTTTGCTGGGTTTTTGTTAGTTATAGGAGATATAAGAGATAGCTCTTATTTCCAGGTCTGGAGTGATTTTCTTATGAGAAGAGGTTGAGTAGGTTGGGCCTGTGCTCATTGGAGTTTAGAAGAATGAGAGCCAACCTTATTGAAACATATAAGATTCTTTGGGGGCTTGACAGGGTAGATGCTGAGAGGTTGTTTCCCCTTCTGGGAGAGTCTAGGACCTTGAGGGCACAGCGAGAATATTGAGCAGCTACGATTACGATGTTCTACAAGGTATCGTGAACCAAGAATGTTTATAGCTATATAGCAACCGGACTAAGCCATTCCACCCCTCGAGCTCCAATCACCTGCCTTGACCATAAGACCATAAGACGTTGGAGCAGAAGTAATCCATTTGGCCCATCGAGTCTGGTCTGCCATTCAATGAGATCAAGGCTGATCTGATAATCCTCAACTCCACTTTCCTGCCTTTTCCCCATAACCCTTGATTCCCTTACTGATTAAAAATCTGTCTATCTCAGCCTTGAATATACTTAACGAACCAGCTTCTCCAGCTCTCTGCGGTAAAGAATTCCACAGATTTACTACCCTTTGAGAGAAGAAATTCCTCCTCATCTCTGTTTCAAATGGGAGACCCTTCACTCTGAAGGTATGCCCTCTGGTCCTAGACTCTTCCACAAGGGAAAACAACCTCTAAGCATATAACCTGTCAAGCCCCCTAAGAATCTTATATGTTTCAATAAGGTCACCTCTCATTCTTCTAAACTCCAATGAGTACAGGCCCAACCTACTCAACTTCTTCTCATAAGAAAATACCTCTATACCCAGAGTCAACCTACTGAACCTTCTCTGGCCTGCCTCCAACGCCAGTATATCTTTCCTTAGATAAGGGGACCAAAACTGTTCACAGTATTCTAGGTGTGGTCTAACTAATGCCTTGTATAGTTTTAGCAAGTTTTCCCTATTTTTATATTCAATTCCCTTTGAAATAAAGGCCAACATTCCATTAGCCTTCCCTATTACCTCTTGAACTTGTATGTTAGCTTTTTGAGATTCATGCACAAGGATTCCCAACTCCCTCCGTGCTGTGGCTTTCTTCAGTCTTTCTCCATTTAAGTAATATTCAGCTCCTCTATTCTTCCTGCCAAAGTGCATAACCTCACATTTTCCCACATTATATTCCATCTGCCACTTTTTTGCCCACTCACTTAACCTGTCTATATCTCTCTGTAGACTCCTTGTGTCATCTTCACCACTTGCCTTCCCACCTATTTTTGTATCATCCACAAACTTGGCAATAGTACATTCACTTCCCTCATCCAAGTCATTAATATATATTGTAAATAATTGAGGCCCCAGCACTGATCCCTATGGCACTCCACTAGTTAAAGATTGCCATCCTGAAAATGCCCTCCCCTTATCCCAACTCTCTGTCTTCTATTAGTTAGCCAATCCTCTATCCATGCTATTATACTACCCCCAACACCATGGGCCCATATCTTATTAAGTAGCCTTACGTGCGGTACGTTATTGAATGCCTTTTGGAAATCCAAACATATTACACCTACTGGATACCCTATATCTATCCAGCTCGTTACCTCCTCAAAGAATTCAAATAAACTTGTCAGGCATGATTTCCCCTTCATGAAGCCATGCTGACTCTGCTTGATTAGATTATGTAATTCTAAATACTCTGCTATTACATCCTTTATAATAGACTCTAACATTTTCCCAATGACAGATGTTAAGCTAACTGGCCTACAGTTACCTTTTTTTTGTCTCCCACCCTTTTTGAATAAAGGTGTTACAATGGAAGTTTTCCAATCCTCTGGAACTTTTCCAGAATCTAAGGATTCTTGGAAGATTACTACTAGTGTAGCTACTTCCTTTAATATTTTAGGATGCAACCCATCAGGTCCAGGGGACTTATTGGACTTTAGCCCCATTAGTTTCCCTAGTACTTTTTCTCTAGTGACAGTTATTGTATTTATTTCCTCCCCCTCTTTTGCCCTTTGATTATTTAGTATTCGAACGCTATTAGTGTCTTCTACCGTGAAGACTGAAGCAAAGTATTTATTCAACTCCTCTGCCATTTCCTGGTTCCCCATTATTATTTCCCCAGCCTCATTCTGTAAGAGGCCTATGTTCATTTTGGTTTCTCTTCCTTTTAATATATTTAAAGAAACTCTTACTGTCCATTTTTATATTACTTGCTAGTTTACCCTCAAAGTTTATTTTCTCCCTTTATTATTTCTTTGACTTCCTATCCTTTTTTACCAATGTGTGGCAAAAATCTATTGATCTCAGATTTAAAGTTATTAACTGAGCTAGTATCGACCCTTTTTGAGGGAGAGAATTTCACACTTCCATCACCCTTTGTGTGAAGAACTGTTTTATAACTTCTTTCCTGGCTTTGATTTTAATGTTTTGTCCCTTGTCCTAGAATCCACCATTATCAGAGAATGTTTTTACTATCTAGGTTATCAATTCCTTTCAAAAAAACCTCAAACTCCAATCAAATAACCCATTAGCCTTCTCCATTCTAAGGAATGCAAGCCTAGTTTATGTAATTTCTCCTCATGATCTAAACATTGGAACTCTGATAATATTCGAATGAATCTGCCCTTTACTCCTTACAAGACCACCTTATACTTTCTAAATATATCCTTTCGAAGTGTTAAAGTAAACAACAAAATCCAAGCAGCTCTGACTTGGAAATTATGTGCGCACTTTGTACACACATAGTAATTAACAGGTTTATATTACTCATACGTAGAATGCTGAACTAACTCCAACTAGCGTTTCTACTGGCTTTGACAATTGCTCTAAATGTTATTATAACAGTCTGTTGTTTGGGTTCTTTTAATATTTGCAAAATAAACAATCTTTTTTTTTATTTGCAAAATTGCAAGCAAATTTTTTGTCCTCATCAATCAAACACTGCAAAGAATGCTAGAGACCACTTCAAGTGGCTCCAACTCACTTGTGACATTGCTGCACACCAGTCTTCTTGATCATCTCTACCAAGTTGTCAATTAGTTCTTTTGGCTCAGGAATATTTCATGCTTATGCAGATGTGGCATTTGAGAATTACTTTGATTTTCTTTCAGCTATTTTTTTGCCGCCAAAGTATCTTGATCATGAGTAATTGCAGTAAGAATGAACATCTGCTGAAATATAGGTTACCATACCCTCATAATTCAACCAAATGAACTAAAGTGGATGCACTGGAGTATGGTTAACTTAATGAGCTGCACTTTACGAGATGCCAGGGATCCCCCCCACACCCTCTCAGCAAAAGAGTCTTTGGTCCCAGTAGAGCCATTGGGAATTATGGCTACTACTGGGACTACATCCAGTCCCTGATGTCAAGGAACTGGAGCCAGAATGAAAGGTAAGTGGGGGCTTGTTTCACTGGGTCCAGGTTAGAAGGTTCCAGCAAGGGGGGTGGGGGGTAGGGGGGGGATGGTGAAGGGCTGGGTAGCTGTGCCAGGTTGGTAAGGGAATTGCTGGGGGAGGGGGGTGCAGGAGGGAAGAGTGGGGGAGGTTAGTTCTATGGGTTCCCCTCCAATGGGCCCAGGAGTCTCATTAAGGAGGCAGGCCTCCTTCTTGTCTGCCACCAGCCCACGCAAGGGAAGCTGCCAGGCTTGACACATGGAATGGGCCTCTCTAGCTGCTGGTTAAATCCCAGTGGTAGCGGGCATGGGCAGGTGGATAGGCAGTAGGCATGATGCCATGGCATTTTACGGATCTTTCCAACTGCAAACCCGCCACCGGGGTGCCATAAAATCCAGTCCTATGACTTTTTTTGTAGGGAAGCAGCACAATGTCAGAGTTTAAAGGGTTAAATAATTTTTCAAGTGCATGAATTTGGTTTGTACTTCCTTAAGATTAGATGATTGAAGGAGATATGATCAAGGTATTGAAAAAGATTAAGGGATTTGATAATGTAAAGTGAAACTACTCGCTCAAGTGCTTTCCCTCCAACATGAGGGGTCAGAAGTGGTGATGGTGTAGTGGTATTGTCACGGAATCATATCTTACAGATAATGTTCCAGCTACCATGATCAGAAGGTTGAGAGGGAGTTACCCTAGGAAACCTTAACATCGTCTCCAAACCCCATGAAGTCTCATGGCATCAGGTTAAACATGGGCAGATCTAGCAACTCAGCGGCACTGTGGGCCATCAGCAGCAACAGAATTGTACTCAAACACAATCTGTAACCTCATGGTCTGGCCCCACTCTATCATTACCATAAAGCCAGGGGATCAACTCTGATTCAATGAAGAGTGCAGGAGGGCATGCCAGGAGCAGCACCAGGAATACCTAAAAGTGAGGTGTCAACTTGGTGAAGCTACAACAGAGGACTACTTGTATGCCAAACAGCATAAACAGCAAGTGATAGACAGAGCTAAGTGATCCCACAACCAATGGGTCAGTTCTGAGCTTTGCAGTCCTGCCACATACAGTCATGAATGGATATCAGCGCAAAATCAGTGTCTTCAGCCGGAAGTACCGAGTGGATGATCCATTTCGGTCCCCAGCATCACAAATGCCAGTCTTCAGCCAATTTGATTCACTCTACGTGATATCAAGAAACAGCTGAAGGCACTGGATAGGGCAAAGGCTATGGGGCCTGACAATATTCTGGCAACAGTACTGAAGACTGTCACTGGGTCAAAATCCAGGAACTCTGTTCCCCTATCTGTGGGTGTACACCACATGGACTGCAGCGGTTCAGGAAGGCAGCTCACCACCACCTTCTCAAGGGCAACTAGGGATAGGTAATAAATGCTGGCCCAGCCACCGAAGCCCACATCCCATAAATGAATATTAAAAAACCACCAAAGATCGCACAGTGTTCAGTTTCATTTACAACTCCTCAAATAATGCAGCAGTCTGTGTCTGCTTGCAGCAAGACCTGGACAGCATTCAGGCTTGGACTGATGGACAGGCAACATTTCCACTACATAAATGCTAGGATATGACCATCTCCAATAAGAAAGAGTCTAACTACCTCCCTTTGATATACACTGGCATTATCACCACCAAATCCCCCCAGTATCAACATCCTGGTTGGAGGGGGGGGGGTGGGTAACATTGATCAGAAATTCAACTGAACCAGTTATATAATTACTCTGGTTGTAATAGCAGGTCAATGGCTGGGTATTGTGAACTGGGTGGCTAATCTCTGAAATCCCTGAAACCTTTTTACAATCTATGAGGCACAAATTAGAAGGGCCTCAATATGTAGCTCCAACAGTAGCTGAGAAGCTTGAAAACATCTAGGACAAAGTAGCCCACTTAAATAGCACCCCATCCACCACCATCAGTGCAGTGGCTGCAGTGTATACCATCTACAAGATGCACTGACACAACTGGCCAAGGCTCCTTTGATAGCATCTCCCAAAACCAGAACCTCTACTCCCTAGAGGGCAAGAACAACAGATGCGTGGGAACATCATCAACTGCAGGTTCCCCTCCAAGTCACACACCATCTTGACTTGGAAATCTATTGCGGTTCCTTCAAATTCACTGGAACTCCCTACCTAACAGTACTGTGGGTGCACCTTCACCAAACTGACAGCAGCAGTTCAAGAAAACCACCGCCTTCTCAAGGTTATATATGGATGGGCAATAAATGTTGGCTTTGGCAGTGGAATCCACATCCCATGACAAAAAAGACATAATATAATTTAGAAAAGCAGTTAATGATTTTTTTAATGTTCTTTTTAACCTAGATTGAAATCTGGAACAAAATGAAAGAAGTTGCAGATTTCCCAGTTCATAGTCAAATATCTCCATACAACTGTCACTTAGCAAGGAATGGATTAATCAGGGATAATCAGCATGGTTTTGTTAGGGGAAGGTCATGTCTTACTAATTTAATTTAATTTTTTAAGGAAGTAACAAGAAGGATTGATGAGGGTAGTGCAGTGGATGTTGTCTACCATGGATTTTAGGAAGGCATTTGACAAGGTCCCTCATGGCAGACTGGTCACAAAAGTAAAAGCCCATGGGATACAGGGGAATGTGGTGAACTGGATTCAAAATTGGCTCAGTAACAGGAAACAAATGGTAATGGTTGATGGATGTTTTTGTGAATGGAAAACGGTTTCCAGTAGCGTTCCACAGGGCTCAATGTTGGATCACTTGCTGTTTGTTGTATATGTTAATGATTTGGACATAAATGTGGGAGACATGATTGGGAAATTTGCAGATGGCACAAAAAATGCCCATGTAGATGATAGTGAAAAGGATAGCTGTTGTCTCCAGAATGATATCAATGGTTTGGGTGAGTAGGTGGAAAAGTGGCAGATGGAATTCAATTCAGAGAAGTGTGAGGTAATGCATTTGGGGAGGGCAAACAAAGCTAGGGAATACACAATAAATGGGACGATATTGGGAGACACCTTGGAGTGCATGTCAACAGGTCCCTGAAGGTGGCAGGGCAGGTGGATAAGATGGTAAAGAAAGCATATGGAATGCTTTCCTTTATTGGATGAGATATAGAATACAAAAACAGGGATGTAATGATGGAACTGTATAAAATGCTGGTTAAACCACAGCTGGAATTTTGTGTACAGTTCTGGTCGCCACATTACAGGACAGGCATAATTGTTCTGGACAGAGTACAGAGGAGATTTACAAGAATATTGCCTTGGACTGAAAATTGCAACTATGAAGAAAGATTGGATAGGCTGGGGTTGTTTTCCTGGGAACTGAAGAGACTGAGGGATGACCTGATTGAAGTGTACAATTTGAGGGGTTGAGATAGAGTAGACAGGGATGCCCTGTTCCCCCTAGCAGAGAGATCAATTACCAGGGGGCACAGATATAAGGTGATTGGTAGAAGGATTAGAGGAGACATGAGGAAAAATTTATTCACCCAGAGGATAGTGGGTTTGAAATTCACTGCCTGGTTTGGTGGTGGAGGCAGAAATCCTCAATTTATTTAAAAGTGCTGTGACCCGCAAGGCTATGGATCAGGTGCTGGAAGGTGGGATTAAAATGGACAACTCGTGTTTTTATTTTTTAATTTTTGGCTGGTGCAGGCGTGTTGGACTGGATGACTTCTTTCTGTGCCGTAGATTTTTTATGGTTCTATGGTAGCTACTTGTTATTCCTCCTTTCAGACATTTCTTAATTATTAATTTTATAAAACCAAGTAATGTATAGAAACTATCAAAACACTTTGCTATTTCATTTACTCGTTCAAAATTCCAAAACCAACCATTAAATCAGCCTGTGACACCATTTAAGAAGCACCTGCAACTTTGCAGCCTGTTTGATACTAGAGATATGAAGCAACCGTGTTGGAATCAGGCAGAGAACACCAAAATCTCACAGTTTGGCTGTTCTGGCTTTTCCATACTTGTATCCAAATGATACATAGTTTAGAAGTCCAACAAGTATGTGACACACTGGTGCAGTGTCCTGGTGGATAGAGGATGTAAGGCTTCCAGTCCCCCATCTAAAAACATTGGTGCACACACCTTACCACCTTCTGCCATTTTTTTTTACAATATATCACAAGTTTCCTACCTTCCAAACAAGTTGGAGCCACAATCCACCTCCCGTTTAAGAGGTACTGGCTGCCTTTAAATAGTGCTTTATAAAGGCATCCTCCTGATGCATGTCATCGTCGTTGTTGGCTGTCCATCGATTCAAGGATGATGTCGACTCAGGATCGTGACCTTCTACCATGGGCTTTCATGTGACTGAAAAGGCGTATTCTCAACCCTCATATATTTGGACAGGTGGGGCAGGATGTCACACAAAGTAGTGGGATCCGGATTGCAGGGTTTACTTCCTTTTCTTTCCTTCTCTGCTTCATCATTATGACATTGTAACTCAAAAGCATGATGCAGCTTGATGAACAAATTATCGCCATTTTGAATGATTGGTAGCAAACTCCTCCAAGTCATTAAATGTCATTGCTGCTGCACTTCAAAGGGAGCTTCAGAATGTCTTTGAAGCATTTTCTTTGTCCTCTTCTGGAACATATGTCATTTGAGAATTGAGAAAACAGGACCTGGCAGGGAAGATAGTTTTTGGCTATCAGGACATAGTATCCTGTGCTTGGAAATTGATTTTGCTGGCATTTTGCCTGAATGTTTGTAGAGCTGGCTTCAAAAAGGAATTTAACATTTGGTCAATGGTCCTCCCATTGAATCTGCAGGATGCAGCGGCGATGTTTGCTGATGGAATTTCTCTAGTGCTCTTAAGTGTCACTGATACACAGTCCAAGTCTCACTGCAGTACATGAGTGTGGTGATGACTATTGGATGTGTGCAGTCACTCAGCAGTACAAGTAGTACTGGCAGTATATAGTAATCATTTTAACTGTCAGGCAGCACTGGATTTAACATGCTGCCTGCATTGAAATAAACAGGCATGGGATAATTGCATACTGAAATCAACTTGCCCTTTCTCCCATACTATCCAGTTAACATCTGTGTCTTAGAAATAAACTATTTGCACATCACTGCATCTACATACCCTTTACATTGCCCTTGGGTTTCCAAGATTTTCTTAGGAAAGCACTGAGCCTTTAGTCTGCCAGCTTCCTGGGGATGATTAGAGGTTGACCAGAGGCCGGAAGTTTCAATCTTTTATTATCTACAACTGCCCTGGCACAGATATTTTAGAGGCCATTGGAAACTCCTGGCTGCTGATCTCCATTAATAGCTGTACTCAAATTTCAAGACCCTTTTGCTGGTTGTAACATGTGATTTAAGCACATAGACTACACGTAGGTTAAAAAAAACAAGGTTGCTTTATTCCACTGGCATCAAAATTGTATAAATGATCATGGGAAAGGGTAACTCCAGGAAATGACTATTTACATAGAATATTCATCGCCAATGCTCCAGATCTCTGTCCTGGTTGGGGCCTCAGCTCCTCAGTACAGCAATCACCAGGCGTGTTCAGGCTTGCCCGGCTGCCAGCCCCTGGCTGCAGTCCTGTATCCCTCTCTCTCAATGAGGATTTTCAGACTCATGGGTGCCGCCAGTCAGTCTCATACCCCTTCCTGGCTCTTTAGCCATCTTCAAGGGCTTCAAGCCACTATAAGCTCCTGCCACACTGCCACCAACAAGTCCTAGCTAGTTTCTCTCTCTCTTCTCACTGCCTCTGGTTCTGCCCCTCTGCTCCCTGCAGAGAATGGCCTACAGGGGAACTGGGATTCCACTGTTCAGTGCTCTCCCCCAGCATTGCCACCTGCTGCCGGAGGCTTTTTAAAAATTCATTCACAGGATGTGGGCTTCACTGGCTGGGCCAGCATTTATTGCCCATCACTAGTTGCCCTTGAGAAGGTGGTGGTGAGCTGCCTTCTTGAACTGCTGCAGTCCATGTGGTGTAGGTACACCCAGAATGCTGTTAAGGAGAGAGTTCCAGGATTTTGACCCAGTGACAGTGAAGGAACGACGATATATTTCCAAGTCAGGATGGTGAGTGACTTGGAGGGGAACTTTCAGGTGGTGGTGTTCCCATCTATCTGCTGCTCTTGTCCTTCTAGATGGTAGTGGTCGTGGGTTTGGAAGGTGCTGTCTAAGAAGCCTTGCTGAATTCCTGCAGTGCATCTTGTAGATGGTACACATTGCTGCTACTGTGCATCGGTGGTGGAGAGAGTGAATGTTTTTTGTGGATGTGATGCCAATCAGCAGGCTGCTTTGTCCTGGATTGTGTCAAGCTTCTTGAGTGTTGTGGGAACTGCACTCATTCAGGCAAGTGGGAAGTTTTCCATCACAATCCTGACTTGTGCCTTGTAGATGGTGGACAGGCTTTGGGGAGTCAGGAGGTGAGTTACTCATCACAGGATTCCTAGTATCTGACCTGCTCTTGCAGCCACAGTATTAATATGGCTAGCCTAGTTCACTTTCTGGTCAATGGAATCCCCAGGATGTTGATAGTGGGGTATTCAGTGATGGTATTGTCATTGAACATCAAGAGGCGATGGTTAGTTTCTTTCTTGTTGGAGATGGTCATTGCCTGGCACTTGTGTGGCACGAATGTGACTTGCCACTTGTCAGCCCAAGCCTGGATATTGTCCAGGTCTTGCTGCATTTGGGCATGGACTGCTTCAGTATCTGAGGAGTCGCGAATGGTGCTGAACATTGTGCAATCATCAGCAAACATCCCCACTTCTGACCTTATGATGGCAGGAAGGTCATTAATGAAGCAGCTGAAGATAGTTGGGCCAAGGATACTACCCTGATGAACTCCTGCAGTAATGTCCTGGAGCTGAGATGATTGACCTCCAACAACCATAGCCATCTACCTTTGTGCTAGGTATGAATCCAACCAGCGAAGAGTTTTCCCCCTGATTCTGATTGACTCCAGTTCTCCTAGGGCTCCTTGATGCCACACACGGTCAAATGCAGCCTTGATGCCAAAGGCAAACACTCTCACCTCACCTCAGGAGTTCAGCTCTTTTGTCCATGTTTGAAATTAGACTGCAATGAGGTCAGGAGCTGAGTGGCCCTGGCGGAACCCAAACTGGGCGTCAGTGATCAGCTTATTGCTAAGCAAGTGCCACTTGGTAGCACTGTTGATGACCCCTTCCATTACCTTACTGAAGATCGAGAGTAAACTAATGGTGTGGTAATTTGCTGGGTTGGATTTGACCTGCCTTTTGCGTACAGGACATACCTGGGCAATTTTCCGCATAGCTCAGTAGATGCCAGTGTTGTAGCTGTACTGGAACAGCTTGCCTATGGGCGCAGCGAGTTCTGGAGCACAGGTCTTCAGTACTATTGCCGGAAAATTGTCAGGGCCTACAGCCTTTGCACTATTCAGCGCCTTCAGCCGTTTCTTGATATCACGTGGAGTGAATCGAATTGGCTGAAGACTGGCATCTATGATGCTGGGGACCTCTGGAGGAAGCCGAAATGGACCATCCACTTGGCACTTCTGGCTGAAGATTGCAGCAAATGCTTCAGCCTTATCTTTTGCACTGATGTGCTGGACTCCTCCACCATTGAGGATGGGGATATTTGTGGAGTCTCCTCCTCCAGTGAGTTGTTTAATTGTCCACCATCATTCACGACTAGATGTAGCAGAACTGCAGATCTTAGATCTAATCCCTTAGTTGTGGGATCGCTTACCTTTGTCTATCACTTGTTGCTTATGCTGTTTGGCATGCAAGTGGTCCTGTGTTATAGCTTCATCAGGTTGACATCTGATTTTTAGGTATGCCTGGTGCTGCTCCTGGCATGCCCTCTTGCACTCTTCATTGAACCATTGTTGCTTGTTCCCCTGGCTTGATGGTAATGGTAGAGCAGGGGAAATGCTGAGCCATGAGGTTACAGATTGTGTTCGAGTACAATTCTGCTGCTGCTACCGATGGCCTATAGCCCCTCATGGATGCCCAGCCATGAGTTGACAGATCTGCTCGAAATCTATCCCATTTGGCATGGCGGTAGTGCCACACAACACGATGGATGATGTCCTCAATGTGAAGGCGGGACTTTGTCTCCACAAACGACTGTGCGGTGGTCACTTCTAACGATACTGTCATGGACAGATGCATCTGAGGCTGGCAGGTTGGTGATGATCAGGTAAAGTATGTCTTTCCCTCTTGTTGGTTCCCTTACCACCTGCTGCAGACCCAGTCTAACAGCTATGTCTTTTAGGACTTGGCCGGCTCGGTCGGTAGGGGTGCTACCGAGCCACCCTTGGTGATGGACATTGAAGTCCCCCACCCAGAGTACATCTGCGCCCTTGCCACCCTCAGTGTTTCCTCCAAGTGCTGTTCAACATGGAGGTGCACTGATTGATCAGCTGAGGGAGAGCGGTACGTGGTAATCAGCAGGAAGTTTCCTTGCCCAGGTTTGAGCTGATGCCATGAGACTTCTTGGGGTCCAGAGTCGATGTTGAGGACTCCCTGGGCAACTCCCTCCTGACTGTATACCACTGTGCTGCCACCTCTGCTGGATCTGTCCTGCCAGTAGGACAGGACATACCCAGGTATGGTGATGGTGGTGTCCGGGACATTATCTGTAAGGTATGATTTTGTGAGGATGACTATGTCAGGCCATTGCTTGACTAGACTGTGAGACAGCTCTCCTTCACTAGCGCTCAGATGTTAGCAAGGAGGGCTTTGCAGGGTCTTCAGGGCTGAGTTTGCCATTGTCTTTTCCAGTGCCTAGGTCGATGCCAGGTGGCCCATCCGGTTTCTTTCCTTTTTTGTGACTTTGTAGCGGTTTGATACAACTAAGTGGCTTGCTAGGCCATTTCAGAGGGCATTTAAGCATCAACCATGGGTCTAGAGTCACATGTAGGCCAGGCCAGATAAGTATGGCAAGTTTCCTTCCCTAAAGGACATCAGTGAACCAGATGGGTCTTTACAACAATCGACAATGGTTTCATGGTCATAATCAGACTTTTAATTCCAGATTTTTATTGAATTTGAATTCCACCATCTGCTGTGGTGGGATTCGAACCTGGGTCCCCTGGGGACAATACCACTATGCCATCACCTCCCCTACACTTTTCCCTGTTTGAGAGTTGCCATCCCGGCAACTACACATATCACATGGTTACTGTTTGCTAAGCAATCGCGTGATCAGTATGTTTGATTGAGCTATGATAGCTACGATGTTAGAATCCATACTGATGGCAGCATTTCCTTCATGCAGCACTGAGCAGGGCAAACGGTAAGGATTGGAATGAAATTATCTTCTTAGCCCCTCATCCATATTGGTGCTTTCAATGGGATCAAGGCTTTGGAATGGATCAGCCACGAATGGACCAAGATTAGTTAAGTCTCCCTGATTGTATGATCGGCAGCACTTGTCACTTCAGCTGCAGCCTCCCCGATAGTGGTTTTCCTCTCTAGGGGATACACCCCCTGGGTTCGCAACACACAGGATTCCTCATCGCTATCTGAATCCCCTTCGCTCAAGCCATTGCCTGCCGACACATCAGGTTCAACGATGCTGTTAAGTGAGCTGCTTTCCCCCGCTTCATTCACCAGACTACTGGCTTGTGCAACTGCCCTCTGTGAACCGTTTTCTGAGGATGCCCCCGGCTACAGTTTCCACCACATAGGCGTGGCCCCCAGTGTGGGGTTCAGATCCAAGACATCCTGTATCGAATGCCGACCCCTGATCTTCCTGTTCTGGAGGAATACTCTTGCATTGATCAGAAGGTCCACCTTATCAGTCTTGTGATCATATAGCATTTTTCTTCACAGCGCTTTTTTCTCGGTCCTCTTGGACGCCATACTGAACGGCTGATTTAGCCTTGCATGATGCTCAGCAATCCATTCTTCAACTTGGCCACTTCCATCCGAATGTGTGGTGAGCCCAAGAAGATGATCCATGGGAACTGAGTGAGTTTTGTAGACCATTGGGTTTCTGTTGCTCCAAGCTTGGCAGACGTATGAAAGTAGCTGAGCAGATTGTTGCAAATACTTTGCACTGATCAAAATGTCTCTGAACTTCTGGAAAATAGCCTACCTCAAAGCTAGCAATTGGAGCTTAAAACTGGAATAATTCTGCATATTCCCTCATTCGGTTTGAGGCTCTGACTAGCATAAGCGATAACCACTCTTTTCTGACCTGAACCAGTGGAAATACCATTCCAAGGCCAAGGAAACTGGTGTCAGTTTCCAGTATGAAAGTGAGGTGGAAATCTGGGTAGGCAAGAATAGGTGATGATATGAGCTTGTGTTTCAGAGGGCAAAAAAAGTCTCCGCATGCTGGGGTCCATCTCCCTGTGATGTTTCATGAATATCACGTCTTGTGTGTCCTCCCCCCACCGCCCTCAACCTTGCCACTCTGGTTTTCTCAGCAAGTTGTTGAGCGGGGTGACCAACTGTGTATAGCCTTGCACAAAGCTCCTATAGTAGCCAGCCAGACCAAGAAATTCACGCAGTTCCCTCTCCGTCTTAGGCCAAGGCCACTCCCGTACCGCTTTGATTTTCTTATCGTCTGGCTCTCGTGCCTCCCCTGGTGACAAAGTGTCCATGGTACCATACTTCTGTCCAGAAAAGTTGGCACTTCCCCGGTTTGACTTTCAAGTTAAGTTCAGACAAGTGGGCTAAGGTGGTGTCTAGTCTTTCGAGAGTCTCTTTGAACATCGAGCCAAAGGTGAGGATATCGTCCAGATACACAAGAAGGGACTGGAAACTAAGGTCGCCAAAAGCCTTATGCACGACAAGTATGAAGGTGGCCAGGCATTACAAAGCCCAAATGGCATTCATGTGTATTCGTAGAGTCCTCTGGTTCCCGTTCTGAATGCCATCTTTTCAATGTCCTCTCCTGTGATGGGTAGCTGGTTATAACCGTGGGTCAAATCAAGACTGCAGAAACAAGACTGTAGTTTTGAGGACTTGTTGTAATGCTTCCTCAATCCTAGGCAGAGGGTAAACATCCTAATGAGTCTTTGCATTGAGTACCCAGTAATCAACACAAATCTTCAGGTTTCTGTCTTTCTTCCTCATGAGGACCATGGGAGAGGTGTACAGACTCCTGGATGACACCATAATCCAAAGACTTCTGCAGGTACTCCCTAACTTTCTCCCAGTGATGGGATGGCACCCGGCATTGAGGAATCCTCACTGGACAGTCACCTGCTGTCACAATTCTGTGGCTCACCAGGTCATAATACCCCATGTCATCATCTCCCTTACTGAAAGTTGTCCCATATTAGCGACAGTAAAAATGAGCCATCTCCTCTGGTCCTCCTCCAACTTGCCAATGTCCATCTTTGCAATTAATTTAGAAATGTCTTCCTTAGTCTATCCATTCTCCACGACAGTGGTGGGTTTAAGACACCTACTGGCATTCTTGGTTGGAGGTAAACACCTTTAACACTGAAATTGATTATCTGCATGGGTACTCTACCCTTTTTTCCTCCACAATGATGAGGGTGGCTTCCAGAGTTACACCAAGGGGCAGCTCTGCTCTAACAAGCTCTGACGTCGGTCAGTGGGGGATGGCTGACATGAGCCTTCAAGGGCAGTGATGGTGCAGGCAGGCAAAAGAATAGCCCAATTCTCTGCTACTTGAACAGTTCTAAAGTCTGGTGCAGGCTGAAATACCTTGAGTGCATAGAACAAGGCTGAGGGCTCTTGACCCCCACCGGTCGACTTAGTAACCTCCTGCTCGTATTGGCCCCAAATATGCAGTTCAAGGGGCCTGGATGTCTCTTAACACGTTTGACCCTAACACCACAGGTATTCTCAACTTCCTTGCTTCCATGGGGGTATTGATTGAGTCACAAACCACCAGAAACCCCAGTTTATGAAAAGTGTGATAGATGACAGATGGAGAGAGCTTGATGTAGCCATTCTAAGTGATGTCCAACCCTTGCGAAGCAGAGATTCAGGGGAGAGAAGAGACATCGATTAGCTCACACCCTTCAGCAAGATGCTCTTGGAAGAACTAGTGAATAATGGTTGACAACTCTGCTCCAGTGTCAATTAGGCTTCATGCTCCATGATACCAAATGTCATGCCCACTGTAGGGCAAGTCCCTATTGCTCTGCGTAAGACTAAACCTCTTCCCAAAAGAACCTTGCATCCCCCCCACCCCTGGACTACCACCACCCCACCCCACCCCACCCATGCCTGGCTCTGGCCCAACTAGTTTAACATTGGTTGGGAAGGGGTGACTGTTGCATTGGATGGGGTCTCCATACCTGACATCCATGGTGGCTATGATTATTGAGGGAGGCCTTGTTTGAAGTCTCCATCCCCCTTACAATTCCAGCACTTCTTTGCATTATACTTTGGGTGGGATCAGTCATAAGGCTTGACATGGAGATAGGACACCAAGGACCGGATTTGTGCTTGTTGTGCAGCAATCTGTTCCGCTTGCATCCTCACCCTGAGGCCCATATCCCTGTCTGCACCTACAATCACCTCCCTAATGGTGGCCTCTTACCTGGTCGTATGCGTCTGGTCTTTCCCCTTGATCCTGATGATGTGGCCCCACATGTCAAAGAAGGACAATTGAGGTTTGTCACTATTAAGCCTCTTCAATTCCATCCAGATGGTTCCATCCCTGACTTCTTCAGCTAGGCAGTCCTTCAGCTGTGTGTCCCTGTTGATTTGAGGGACAAATCGAGGAGAACAGTGTGGTCGAGCAACTTCACCAGCTCAGAGATATGGAGACCAGGTCCTCTCCTTCGGTTGCTTGTACTCATAAACTTCTATGGTAACAGTGGCAGGCTATTGCTGTCCCCAAAAATCCATGCCAGGACCTCAAAGATCTGCAGTGGGTTTCTTTGAACATCTGTACCTCTTCCCAATATTTCCCAACAGGCCTTTCTTCACAGATGTTTCATCATGAATGCCACCTGCTTGCTCTCATTGAGGCCTCTGGACAACATGACCAACTGCGCATCCTCGATCCAATCTTTGGCTGCTGGCTTGTTGGATGTTCCTGGCCTTCCCCCAAAATTGCCCAGCTTCCTACCATTGGCAAGTGGAATATCTGACCAGGGGTACTGTGTTCTTCCTTTGCAGAGTCTAGGGAATGCAACTGGGGAACCTTTGCCTGGCTTTGGCTAGAAGGTTCGGTTTCCTCTGCTGGTGCCTGAGCCCTCAATGATACTGGAGCAGCTTTGGCTTCCCTTGTGAACATTGCCAGTCTCAACTCTTCCACTATTTTCCCATTCCGGCCAGGCACCTTTCCATCTTGGCTGCCATGATCTGATGCCTGTATTGTGGAATCCTGCTGACTATGCCAAAATGTAATGTATGATTTAAGCACATGGACTGCACAAAAGTTAAAAAAGTTCTTTTATTCCACCAGCATCAAAACTGTATAAACTGTCAAGGGAAAGCGTAACTCCAAGAAACAATTATTTACAGCGAATATTCATCACTGATGCGCCAGATCTCTGTCCCTGAGGGGTCTCAGCTCCTCATCTGGTGTGTTCAGGCTTGCCCTGGTTGCAGTCTTGTCTCTCTCTCTCTCTCTCCCCCCACCCCATGAGGCTTCTCAGGCTCAGCGATGCTGCCAGTCAGTCTGACTAGGTCCTAATTCCTCTTTCTGGCTCTTCAGCCACCTTCAGGGGCTTCAAGCTGTTTTGCCACACTGCCACTCACAAGTCCTGGCTTTCTCCTGGTTGGTTTCTTTTTCTCTCCTCACTGCCTCTGGTTCAGCCCCTCAGCTTGTTAAAGACATTGCTCCCTGCAAGGAGGGGCCCACAGGGGCTCACCAATTCCCCTGCTTGCTGCTCTCCCCCAGCAGTGCCACCTGCTGCCAGAGGCTCTGCTACATGGTGTTGGTTCCAGCCATGGGCAGCCAGTTCCTGGCCAACATCAGGATGCTGAGGGGTCAAGAAAATTGAGTGGTACATGTTCACAATACAATGCATGAGAGATATGTGATCCCCTACAATTCTTCTTTTAGAATATTCAGCACCCTCCACCTAATGGAGGAAAACACTCTGGGGGCAATTTTATCTGGCTACTTTAGGTTCTAAAGGGCCTCTCAGATGGTCAAGATGGAGTTGTCTTAAACCGAAACACAGGGTTAGCCCGTGTTTAGCGCAAGGAAGAATAACTGCCATTTATATAGTACCTTCACAACTATAGGGCATCCCAAAGCACTTTACAGCCAAGCTTCAGCTGGAAGTTTATGAAAAAAGCCCAAATATTCTGCTCCACAAGAATTGTACCTATTCAGTGCTTCAGTGCTAAACCTGCAGGTGGTCTCTGGTTTAGCACCTCCAGGCAAGTTTAAATTATGGTAATGAGCAGTTAAGACCAAAATTGCATCATAAAACTAGACTTTCAAACAGGCATGTCTTAGCACAGCAAAGGATCCCAAAACCAGTGGATCAGATCAAAGCCCTGCAGTCTTGCCACATCCAGTTATTAACGGTGGTACACAACTAACTAACCAAATAGAGGAGGAGTCTCTGCAAACATCAATACAAAAGACAAGGCTAAAGTATTTGCAACCATCTTCAGCCAGAAGTGCTGAGTGAATGATTCATTTCAGCCACGTACTGTGGTGCCCTGTATTGTGGATGTCAATTTGATTCACTCCACATGATATGAAGAAATTACTAAACTCACAAAATGCAGCTAAGGTGTGTCTGTAGTCAAGCTGTTCCTGTACAGTCACAACACTGGCACCCACCTGACAATGTGGAAAATTATCCAAGTATTTCCAGTCCAGAAAAAGCAGGACAAATCCAACTCAGCCAATTGTCATGGCATTAGTCTTCACTCAATCATCAGCAAAGTGATAGAAGGCATTACAATAGTCCTATCAAGTGACATTTCCTCACATTTTCCTCATTGATGCTCAGTTTGGGTTCCACTAGGGCCCTTCAGCCCCAGATCTCATTGTAGCCTTGGTTGAAACATGGACAAAGGAGCTGAATTCCAGAGGTGAGGTGAGAGCGATTACTACACTTAACATTCAGGCAGCATTCGAATGTATCTGGCATTGGCATCAAGGAACCCGAGCAAAATTGAAATCAGTGGAAATCGGGGGGGAAACTCTTCACTGGTTGGAGTAATACCCAGCAGAAAGGAAAATGGTTATGGATGTTGGAGGTCAATCATCTTAGTCCCAGGACATTGCTGCAGGAGTTCCTCAGGTCTTAGACCCAACCACCTGAGCTGCTTCATCAATGACCTTCCCTCCATCAAAAGGACAGAAGTGGAGAGCTCGCTGATGATTGCACAATGTACCATTTGTAATTCATCAGATACTGAAGCAGTCCATGCCCGCATGCAGCAAGACCTGGGCAGCATTCAGGCTTGAGCGGAAAAGTAGCAAGTAACATTTACATCACACAAGTGCCAGGCAATGACCATCTCCAATAAGAGAGAATCTAACTATCGCCCCTTGACCATCTACATCCTGTGGGTTATCATTGACCATATAAGTGACTGCAGAAGTTCAAGAAGATGGCTCACCATACATTCTCAAGGGCAATTGAGGTGGACAATATATTATATGTTAATACAATGGCTAAAAAGAGCAGCTCAGAGGTTTTGACTTCACAAAGTGGGTCCACCATCTACAAGGAACAAGTCAGGAGTGTGATGGAATACTCTCCAATTGACTAGCTAAGTGCAGATCTAACAACAATCAAGAAGCTCAAACCCAGCGGGTTTGGTCGGCACCCCATCCACCATCTTAAACATTCATTCCCTCCATCACTGGTGCAGTGGCAGCACTGTGTACCATCTACAAGATGCACTGCAGCAACTTGACAAGGTTTCTTTGACAGCACCTTCCAAACCCACAACTCCTACCTAGAAGAACAAGGGCAGCAGATGTATGGAAACACCACTACCTGCAAGTTCCCCTCCAAGCCCTGCACCATCCTGACTTGAAATTACATTGCCTATCTTCCACTGTTGCTGGATCAAAATCCACAAGGACTGCAGGGGTTCAAGGCAGCAGCTCAACACCTTCTTGACAGCAATTATGGATGGACAATAAATGCTGGCCTTTCCAGCAATGCCCACCTCCCACAAATGAATAAAAAATAACTAATTTGACACCTGTTTCACTCTTTCACCCAAATAACTGTGTTTTCAAAGTTATTTTTTATCCCGCATTCAGAAACTGAGCATTCCAGTCTCTGAATAAAAACGTTATGGGTTTGAGCCCAACTCAAGACAGTCCCACCGAGTGAAGACGGAAAATCCAGTCTCTGAATACTCAGGGGAACCTAGCAGGACTTTTGAGTCCCATGTGATCAGAATGGCCCTCAACCATCATGGCACCGATGAGGAGGAGACTAGACCTCCACCGTCTGAAAACTGGGTTGACATGCATTAGGATAATTGCACCTATTGGAAGTGGCATCTTCAATGATTTATACACATGTCCACCCAGGTCCCTATGCTCCTGCATCTCCTTTAGAATTATACCCTTTATTTTATACAGCCTCTTCCTGTTATTTCTATCAAGATGAATCACTTCACACTTGTCTGCATTAAATTTCATCTGCCACTAGTCCACCCATTCGACCAACCTGTCCATGTCTCTTTTAAGTTTACACTATTTTGTTCACAGTTCATTACATGGAATGTCATGCGCTGCCACATGCACATTCTTGATCTCTCTCTTCAGCAGCACCAACCAAATCTATGGCAAAGCTGTCCTGGTCAGAGTAAAGGGAAGACCTTTTAGAACAGAGGTGAGGGGAAACTTCTTTAGCCAGAGAGTGGTGAATCTATGGAATTCATTGCCACAGAAAGCTGGGGAGGCCAGGTCATTGATTGTATTTAAGACCGAGATAGATAGGTTCTTGATTGGTAAGGGGATCAAAGGTTAAAGGGAGAAGGCGGGAGAATGGGGTTGAGAAACTTATCAACCATGATTGAATGGCGGAGCAGACTCAATGGGCCGAATTTCTGCTCTTATGTCTTATGGTCTTATGGTCCACAATTTGATTTCATCCTTCCTCTCATCTGACAATTTAGAAGGAAATTTAGCTTCCTTTCAGGTGTGAAGAATTGCTAGCTTTAGAAATTGGTAGCAACACTCCTCTGGATTTTTCTTCTCCTTTACTTCCCTCTGACCCCGCCTCTTCTTTCAATCTTACTCCTTGTCATATATTCACCCTCTGACCTCCCCATCTCTGAACCTGTATGATCTGTCCTTAAAAGCTTTATCCCTTAAACTTGGGGGTGTAAAGGATAAATATCCTGGGGGTTACCATTGACCAGAAATTGAACTGGACTAGCCATATAAACGAAAGGGAGAAGTGAAAGTCACTGTAGTCCCAGAGGACCATAGGCTGCTCTCTCATTAAAGAGAGATGACTGGTGGTGAATTTAACCTGAGGTTCACCACACCTCAGACAAGGGGTGAGGTTGAGAAGGCGGGGCCTTCATTGATGACCTCAGCTGGTACAAGAATTGAATCCACACTGTTGGCATTACTCTACATCACAAACCAGCCGTCTAGCCAACTGAGCCAGCCATATAAATACTGTGGCTACAACAGCAAATCAGAGGCTAGGAATCCTGCCACGGGTAACTCATCTCCTGACTCCCAAAGCCTGTCCACCACCTACAAGGCATAAGTCAGGAGTGTGAGGAATACTCTCCACTTCTCTGGATGAGTGCAGCTCTAACAATACTCAAGAAGCTTGACACTATCCAGGACAAAGCAGTCCGCTTGATTGGCTCCCCATTCACAAACATTCACTTCCTCCACTACCGATGCACAGTAGCGGCAGTGTGTACCATCCACAAGGCACACTGCAGGAATTCACCAAGGCTCCTAGACAGCACCTTCCAAACCCCAACCGCTACCAGAAGGAAAAGGGCAGTAGACACATGGGAACACCACCAACTGGAAACTCCCCTCCAAGCCACTCACCATCCTGACTTGGAAATATATCACCGTTCCTTCACTGTCACTGGGTCAAAATCCCACAACTCCCTTCCTAACAGTCCTGTAGGTGTACCTACACCACATGGACTGCAGCAGTTCAAGAAGGCAGCTCACCACCACCTTCTCAAGGGCAATTAGGGATGGACTATAAATACTGGCCTAGCCAGCAACGCCCACATCCCACGAATTAATAACAAACATTTCCAGCATTCCTTCCCCACCTCGACCTGTCCCTCTGGTCTCTTACCTTCTCTTGATCATTTGAGAACTGCCAGCGTGACATTGACTGCCTCAATTTCTCTGCTCCTCTTACTCACTTTAACCTGTCTCCCTCTGAACTTGTTACACTCTGTTCTCTCAGGTCCGACCCTAACATTGTCATTAAAGGTGTTGCTGTCGTTGACTGGAAAACTAACCTCTATCTTGGAACCTCTTCTCTCAACTTCACATGGTCCATCTCCGACTTCTCCCTTCCCTTCCTCGAATTCTGTCTCCATTTTGAGAATAGGCTATCAACCAATATTAACTATAAGACTCCCACAGCTTCCTCCACTAAACTTCCTCACCATCCCACTTCCTGTAAGGACCCTATTCTATTCTCCCAGTTTCTCTGTCTCCATTATATCTGTTCTGTTGAGTCCAAGCACCAACTCTCTGTCACTTCCTCCTACTACCTACTGGACCATGACTCCACTACCGTACATCAAGCTATTGTATCTAGAACTGCACTGAACTTATCTCCTCTGAAAATATTCCCTCCACAGCCTCCAACCTCATAGTCCCCAACCCTGAACAGCACACTTCTTCCTCTTTCTCAAGATTATCAAACTGGCAGATCTATTGTTTCAGCCTGTTTCTGCCTGACTGAACTGATTTCTTCCAATTTCAGTTCTACTTTCTTGCCCCTTATCTAGTGTCCTCCTACCAACATCTGTGACTCTTCGAATTACGTCCGTCACTTTAACAGTTTCCAATTTCCTGGGCCTAATGATGTGCTCTTCACTGTGGACATCCAATCCATACACATTAATTCCCCTACCAAGGCAGTCTGAGGGATCTCTACTTCGTCCTTGAACCAGTTCCCAAACACCCTCATCCTCATCTGCCTGGATGAACTTGTTCTCACATTGAACAACTTCTCTAATTCCACTCACTTCCTCCAAAAAAGGTGTTGCTGTGGGTACCCACATGGGTCCTAGCTATGTCTGCTTTTTGGCAGGATATGTAGAAAATTCCTCATTCCAGTCTGACTCAAGCCCACTCCTTCATCTCTTTTTTGGGCACTTTGATTACTGTATAGGATTGATGGCTGTATTGGTGTTGACTCCTACTCTCACCCTGAACTCGAAAATTTTATCCACTTTGCTGCCAATTTCCACTCTTCTCTCACCTTCAAATGGTGCGTCTCCAATTCTCCCTTCCCTTCCTCGATTACTCTGTCTCTATTTTGGAAGTAGGCTATCAGCCAGTATTCACTCCCACAGCTCCCTCCACTTCCTCACACCCTGCTTCCTGTACAGACTCTATTTCATTCTCTCTGACTCCATTGCATCTGTTCTGATGATGAAACCTTCCATACCTTAGCTTCTGATATGTCTTCCTTTTTCCTTAACTAATGATTTGCATTCCCATACCCAGCCGTTGTTTATGACAGGAGCCTCGACCATATCTGTTCCATTTCCCATACTTCTGCTCTCCTCTCTTCCCTTCTTCTCTAAACCATGATAGGGTTCCCCTTGGCCTCACTTTCCACCCCAACAGCCTCTGGATCATCCTTTACCATTTCCGTCATTTCCAGGGTGGCGTCATTGCCAAACACATCTTCTCTCCCCTTTCAACATTCCGATGGGACCATTCCCTCTGCAACACCTTGGTCCACTTCCTGTTCACCTCCAACACCACCTCCCCTTCCTTTCACCTTTCCATGCACCTGCAGGAGATGCAACACTTGCCCCTTTACTTCCTCTCTCCTCACTGTCCAAGGCCCCAAACACCCCTCCATGTGAACAATGATTTACCTCTACATCTTTCAAGTTAATATACTGTATTTATTGCTCACAATACGGTCTGCTTCACATTTGGGACACCAAAGCAGATTGGATGACTGCTTTTTTGAATGTTTCCATTCAGTCTTCAAGCATGACCCCAAGCTTCCAGTTATCTACAGTTTAATTCTCTACCTTGCTCTCATGTTGTTCTCCCTGTCCTTGGCCTTCTCTAGTGTTCCAATGAAGCTTAATGTGAACTTGAGAAACAGCACCGCATCTTTCAATTGGGCACTCTATAGCCTTCCAAATTCAACAATGAGTTCAACAATTTCATACTGCAATCTCTGCCCCCATTTTGTTACCTTTTCCTTTGCAGATTTCACTTTTAGCCTTGTTGTCCCTTGTTTTTGCTTTTGGACAACAGCTGTTCATCAGTCTGCCATTCACACTTCCTCTAAACTCATCTTTAGTTTATTTACTTGTCTCATTACCACTCCCTTTGGCCCTCCACCACCAACTCTTATCATTTAATTTCTTCTGTCTTCCGCCCTATCACAGGCCTTCCCTTTTGTTCTTTCTGCTCTCTCTCTTTCACTTGCATTTCTAACTTTTCCCAGTTCTGATGAAAGGTCATCAACCAGAAACGATAACTGTTTCTTTCTCCACAGCTGTTGCCTGACTTGCTGAGTATTACAAGCATTTAATGTTTGTATTTCAGATTTCCAGCATCTGCAGTAATTTGCTTCTGTATTAATCCTATCGTGTCATTCCTGGCCCTTGGGCAGAACAAAAGAAGCTATTCCCACTGCCACAATTTCTCCCCATAGTACTGTATATATTTGTATTTCAAATATTTATCAATTTTTCCCTTAAAAAAATGTCATGGCCTTTGCCTCAATCACTCCCTTTTGTAAACCATCTATGTTCCAGCAGATCTTTGTATAAATTATTTCAATCATTAACAAAAACAGAATTACCTGGAAAAACTCAGCAGGTCTGGCAGCATCGGTGGAGAAGAAATCAGTTAACGTTTCGAGTCTTCATGACCCTTTTTGTTTTTATTTCAATCATTGTTGTATGGGGCAGCATCCTTACCTTAACACCATCCAACTGACTGATTTGCAGTTTCACCAGTGTTGTTAGCTGACATATCTCAACTGGAAATAACTCAAAATGATTATTAGAAAAATTAAGGTCCACAATATTCTTTAGATTTAGAATATCCCATGTAAGATTTTCTATTTGGTTATTAGACAGGTCAAGTAGCTTCATATTGTTCAGTCTGCATAAATTATAAGAAAAAATGCTAAATCGGTTATTTTGAAGATGAAGGGCCTGAAGATTAAACAAAGCTGTTATTTGCACTGGAATGCTTTCAATTCTGTTTTTGCTCAAATCCAAGTAATCCAAATTCCAAAGTTTGCATATCTCAATTGGAAATGAAGTAAAGTTATTTGCACTTAGATTGATGTTTTCCAGGCTCCTCATGCAGCACAATTGATCAAATATATCAGAGATATGATTGCCACTAAGATTCAAATACTTCAACTCAGTTATTAAGCATAATGCAACTGGAAATTGCGAAAGATTGTTGTCACTGAAGTTAATTCTGGTGATTCTAAAACAGTTTTTCAGTTCAATAGGAATTTTTTCCACCTTATTATGAGAAATATCCAAAACTGAAAGGTAGGCGACATGTGACATCCCCACTGGCAGAGTTTTCAGTTTATTTCTGCTAGCACAGAATTCTGTCAGATTATACAGATTGCCTATCCTTGAAGGCAGGTCAGTGAGCTGATTGCCATCGAGTAGAAGTTGTTTAATTCTTATACAATTGGAAAGTTCATTTGGAAGACTGTGTAATTGATTATTCTTTAGTTGCAGGATCTGTAATGCCTGCAGTTTCTCTATTTTCTCTGAAAGGCTAGCCAACTGATTTCCACACAATCTTAGTTCTTCAAGATTAGACAAATCAAAACACTGCAATGGCAAAAATGTTAACTTGTTATCATTCAGAGTCAGTTCTCTTAAGTTTTTCAGCTCAGAAATCTCCATTGGTAGGCTTTGAAGAGAGTTTCCTGAAAGGCTAAGCTCTGTTAACTCTGGAAGAAGGCATATGGCTCGTGGAAAAACAGATATCCTATTATAGTTCAGTTTGAGAACAGTCAAATTCTTCAGCCTTGCTATAGTTTCTGGTAAAGTGGTTAGTTGATTTTCTTTCAAATCAAGCTTTTCTAATGTTATCAATTGTCCAATTTCAGTAGGTAGGTGTGAAATATTATTTTTATTAAGAAGAAGCTGCCTCATTTGGCTAAATATGGCGATTTCACCTGGAATAGATGTGATGCTGTTGCAGCTGATATCTAAACCTATCAGATTTATTAAGCGATAAAATTTTGATGGAATTGAGGTTAAATTCTTTCCTTTAAATGACAATATTTTAAGCTTGGCCACCATGTTGTCATCAACTTGCAATTCATCACTCTCTGAAAATTGTAAATTTATAGCATATTCTAGTGAGACAGGGTCTAATAAATCTTCCCAATCTTCTGGAAACAAATTAATGCTACTACTTCCTTCATTCATTTTTCTGGACTAATGTTTACTTACTTTCATATTTGTTGAGACTACATTGAGTTGCTTGCTTTATTGTTGGAAAACACTGAAAATAGAAATAAAATCACACACTAATGCGCATGCATGTGTATTATACCCGTTTTAACAAATTTGAAATAAAAACTGTATTCCTAATAAAACTGCCCATGCCATACCAAACTTATTTCCGAAGGCTTTTTAAAGAGCCAACACAGGCTCCCAGGTTTGTGAAAGTCATTCTAAGGTTGCTATGAAATTTGTAGCATATTCTATTGAGGCAGGGTCTAATAAATCTTCCCAATCTTCTGGAGACAAAATTATGAAATTCTGGAGTCAAATTATGAAATTTGTGTGATTTGTTTAAGGTGTCATCCTTTGGTTTTCCTTCGGTTAGGAGTGTGTGCTTAGACACCACCTGGTTTCTGTGACTGACGCCAGAGGGACTGGAGTATATTGTCAACATGGATAATAACATTCATGTTCAATGTCTTAAGTTTTCTTTGTTTTATTTATGATTTGGGTGTGATTGCATCACTTTAAAAAGGGAACTTTTGTTAGATTATATTTATTTTGATTGATGACACGGCAACCCTCCATCCTAGTGGAAATGTATGCTGCTACTGGAGAGCTGGTTCCCCTTGGGCAGTGGGTCTATTTTGTTGGACCAATAAGGGAAACCAAACAAGAATTAATAAGTATCCTTTGGGCACTGAAGATCGCCCATTAGTTATAAAAACCAGATTCCAAAAGGATGTGGTGGTTTCCATCGCTAGCTTTGCAGGAATCAGGGGGCGATAGTTACCAGGGAGGGGAAACGTCAAGGGTGAAAGTTACTGGGGAATGAAATGATCCACCGCCAACTCTGCTGAATCAGGGGGCGATGCTTACTAGGGACTGAGGGGATCCGCCACTAACTCTGTGGGAATCAGGGGGTGTTAGTTACCGAGGAGGGAGGGGATCTGTTAGGGGGCGATAGTTACTGGGGAGTGAGGGGATCCGTCAGGGGGTGATAGTTAACAGAGAGTGAGAGGATCCGTCACTAACTCTGCGGGAATCGGGGGTGCGTTACCGGGTAGTGAGAGGATCCGCCGCTAACTCTACGGGAATCAGGGGATAATAGTTACCGGATAGTGAGAGGATCCGCCGCTAACCCCTCTGCGAATTGATGGGAGAGTCGGGGTGTCGGGGCCTTGTTGCCACAGCAACGGGTAAACTCAAGCGTTCAGGTTCCCTCCCCGCCCCCTCTCGCGAGATTAGAGCGGTTTTCCTCCCCGCCCCCAGTGCGGAGCCATTTTAACACGAAATTTTCATTACTCCAGTTCCCGGTGTCATTACAAGCTGCCAGTCGTAGGAAGTGGGTCCGTATAATTTTGGAAACAAAAACAGAAATACCTGGAAAAACTCAGCAGGTCTGGCAGCATCGGCGGAGGAGAGCACAGTTGACGTTTCGAGTCCTCATGACCCTTCAACAGAACTAAGTAAAAATAGGAATGGGGTAAAATATAAGCTGGTTTAAGGGGGTGGGTTGTTGGGACAAGCAGCCAGTGATAGGTGGAGATAACCAAAAGATGTCACAGACAAAAGGTGAAAGAGGTGGTGAAGGTGGTGATATTATATAAAGGAATGTGCTAATTAAGAGTAGAAAGCAGGACAGACAAGGTACAGATAGCTCTAGTGGGGGTGGGGTGAAATAATACTAAAAGGGCATAAAAGGTATAGATAAACAATGGGTGGAAATAC
Organism: Cetorhinus maximus; assembly: GCF_964194155.1. Taxonomy (NCBI): domain Eukaryota; kingdom Metazoa; phylum Chordata; class Chondrichthyes; order Lamniformes; family Cetorhinidae; genus Cetorhinus; species Cetorhinus maximus. The sequence continues at coordinate 64,774,116 of NC_135881.1, read as the reverse complement.
ATTTAAAAATAATGGAAATAGGTGGGAAAAGAAAAATCTATATAAATTATTGGAAAAAACAAAAAGGAGGGGGAAGAAACGGAAAGGGGGTGGGGATGGAGAAGTGAGTCCGAGATCTAAAATGGTTGAACTCAATATTCAGCCCGGAAGGCTATAAAGTGCCTAGTCGGAAGATGAGGTGCTGTTCCTCCAGTTTGCATTGAGCTTCACTGGAACAATGCAGCAAGCCAAGGACAGACATGTGGGCAAGAGAGCAGGGTGGAGTGTTGAAATGGCAAGTGACAGGGAGGTCTGGGTAATGCTTGCGGACAGACCGAAGGTGTTCTGCAAAGTGATCACCCAGTCTGCGTATAATTTTGGGCCCTGTCCAAATGGGAAGGGTTGAGAACAGGCAGTAAGGGCAAGGCGGTTGAAAACTTTTAAATTCCACAGTGTCCCCCGGCCTGGGGCTAGCAGGAACACTGGGCTGTGGAGAGCCTCTGGCAGCTGTTTATGGGCAGCAGTCAGATGTGGCTCTGCTGCTGGCGGTGAGTGGATTTCTGTCCCCTTTACCGGTTGCATGGTGCTCTCCAGCTTGGACACCGTGCCCACAAGCATGTTGGATCCAAGTTAATGACCCGAATCCAGATTAGAAGTGAGCTGAGGTCAAGTCGTGTGGAAGAAAAACGCTTAACTGTTCAAACGTATTACGAGCAAAAATTTATCAAACTTATTTTAGGGACCTAGGAATAAGAATAGGATTTCCAGCATCCGCAGTTTTTTTGCTTTTATCTTTTTATTATAATAAGAATAGGGTATTTGGCCCCACCAGCTTGTTCAATGACACAATGATAGTTCTGTATTCTAACTCCACATTCTCAATGCTATATCAAAAATGTATTGACCTCAGTTTTAAAATTAGTTGAGCTACCATATTCTCAATGCTATCAAAAATGCATTGACCTCAGTTTTAAAATTAGCCGAGCTACTGTTTTTGTTTGAGAGTTCTGCATTTCTGCCACCCTTTGTGTGAAGAAATTCTTTTTAACTTCTGTCCTGATTTTAAGGTTATGTCTCCTTGTCCTAGACCTTCCTACTAGTGGAAGATATTTCTATATACTCTTGTCACTTTTCAAATCCTTGAAACCACAATCAAATCACCTCATAACCTATATTCCAAGGAATACAAGTTTATGTAATAGTTCCTCAAAATTTAGCCCATGAAGCCCTTTAACATTCTGGTGAATATGTGTGGCATTCCTTTCGAGGCCAAAATGCCCTTCTGAGATTTAGTGCCCAGAACTGTACACAGTACTCTTAAATATGGTCCAACCAGGGCTATATATAATTTTACCAAAACTTCCCTTTACATTTTAGCTTTCCAGTTAAAGGTTAACATTCCATTACACTTTTATTTTGGTACTTCACACTAGATTTCAGTGATCAGTGTCATGGACCCCTAAATCGCTTTTGATCTCCACCATTCCTAGCTTTTCACTTTTGAAGTACTTGTTTTATACGTTCTTATTGTATTTTGGTTCCCAAATAATGTTAATAATCTCAATTCAAACTTGGCAAGATCAGGAGCTCTTTGCTTAATTTTTTCATGCTGTCTGGTCCAAAGAAGGACTGGAGTGCAGCTGTGAAATGTGGCCCTCTTCAAAACTTAAACAACAATTAGTTCCCAGCTACTTACAGGTAATACAACAATATATATAACACCCCTCTTTACAACGACATGCTTCTAGCAATGTAGCTGTTCCAGTCGTTAAATTTTCTAAATTAAAGATGATTAACTTTTCTAAACTAAAAAAGATTATCAATTGACTTTTGGAAATAAATTGAACTCCTTCTTAGAGTCTTTTATAGCATGTATTCTTTTCTAAAAATGTTACTCATGGTATTGCTTAGGTGGGAAGATGTTGCACCTTCACCTTGTAGATTTGACATTTGTTGCTCTTTTTGGTGACATGGCACGCTGCAAGGACGATGTTGTGCGTGTTGCCCCTGGTGTTGCAGGAGTAGTTTTTGCTGTTGCAAATGTTGCCTCGTTTACTGGTGAAGTTGTTAATGTGTTCTCCCTGGATATTAATGTTTCTGGTGTTGCTGGTCTTTTCTGTTTTTCCAGCCCTGGTGTAGGTCGAATATGGACTCTGTTTCTTCTCATTTGCTTAACAGTTTCTGTCTCGATTATGTAGTTCTGTTGGCACTTTATGTGGGGGATGAATCACTGGTTTCACCGCTGGGTTGATAGTGATGTGATATCAAAATCTTCAAAGCATCCAACAGTCTCATCAAAACACTCTGGGTACATTTACACTTGGTGGCCTTTGCATCTGATCAAAGGGTGCTTTTCAATGGTGTACTCTCTTCAACCCTCAGTGTCGCCTCTTTTACCTCCATGGTTTACTGAGATGATCTGCAGCTCTTCACAACTGCTCAACCCCAGGATAGCAGGACCATCTGTTTCAATGATGTAGAACACATAGTTAACATCCTTTCCTTTGTGACACTCTGATTTGGGTTGTTCTAGCTGTCGAATCTGTTTCCCCCATATGCTGTTAGCACAGTTTCTGAACATCTTTCTTTGGATAATCATTTTCTTCCAAATTTTCAGGAAAGATCTTCTGGTATAGTCTGAGGTTGATATTCTGAGCTCTGGTATCAGTCTTTGCTTTCAGATTTATCATTGTGGGCTTTTATCTCGCCCTCTTCCTGGTCTGAATGGTTGTGTGAATTTTTTTGTCTGGGAATTGTTGCAACCAGCCATTTCATGCAGTTGTATTGTTTCTATGTCTATTGGGTTCTGACTCACCATCATCCAGGGTATGTTTCTTTTCCTGTCTGTTTTCTCTGTTGCCCTGGCTCTGATGTCTCATCTACCACCTATCTCTCTTTGTTCTGCACATCTTTGCCCAATGATTGGCATAAGCTCTGCAGATTGATCCATACGCGGGACATTTCCTTCTGCCTGTGAATTCATGTGGTTGTCCACAGATCCTGCACGACTTTCCCTGTTTGTTGTACATTCTTTTGTTTCTGTTGCACTGCATCAACCCTGCTGCCTTTCTCTTCACTTAACTGAAGGCTAGCTGTTTGGATAGTCAGTGTCTTCATCTGCCTGCATGTGGTTTTGTGTGCTCTGTGATATTTTGAGCTCATCCTTCCCAATTAGGGCTTTCTGTACTTTGGGGTTTGCAAAACCCCAAATTAGTTGATCTATCAACCTTTCATCTGTGTCCTTTAAACTGACATTTTCTGGCTGCATTTTAAAATCTTGTTACAAAGTTATCAATAGGCTTACCTAATTCCTGTGTTAGGCCTTGAAATTCATACCAGTAGATCTGATGATTCGATTTTGGCTGGAGATGTGTGCTGAATTTTTCAAAAATTTTGCCTGCTTCTTTGCTGTCCTCTTCAGTAAGCTCCCAGCTGTTCAATAAATTTAACCCTATATCTCCTGCCCACAGAAGGATATAGCTGACTTCTTCATTGCTAGTGCCTTTTAGGAAACTAAATGTCAATCTGCACTTTTGTTTAAACTTTGCAAATGCCTCTGATGTCATAAGCTTCCCAATTCGTTGTGGGCTGTAACTGTGCATTCATTGTTGTGCTGGTTGACATTTCATATTTTGTTTTTGCACGATTCAGTAAGCTTCCCTTCTTGCACTAATGTTGGTTGATTTTCCAAATCGGCACTAAATTAACTTAAAATGCACTAGGCTTACTCAGAGACTCTTGCTACCAGCATGCTATGTGATATTGTCTTTTGGTTCCCAGATGTTAATAATCACACTTTAAGCTTGGAAAGATCAGAAACTCTTCGTTTAAATTTGCTATGCTGTCAGGTACAAAGAAGGACCAGATTGAACTGGTTTTGTTCCACTTCACATAAGTCTCTAATGCAGCTGTGAAATGTGGTGCCCTGGAACATTTACACCTAAAACTCAGTTCCTAGCTAATTAGTTCCCAGCTATTTACAGACTGCAACAATATACAACAATTTGGATTTATCCTTTTGTGATCCAAAATGTATGACGTGACATTAAACCTGCATTGAAATCCTTCTGCCACAGTTTTGCTCACTCACTTTATCAATGTCTCTTTGTAATTTTATGCTACTATCCGTGCAACTTACTATATCACCAATATTTGGGTTATCAGCATTCATAAATATATGGCTCTCTATTGTGTCATCTAAGTCATTAATTAAAAAAAAATTGGGGCCCCAGCACAGATTCTTGTGGCACATCAGTTTCCATATCAGTTCAATAATTTGCCTTGAATTCACTGAGCTTTAATTTTAGCTAACAGTCTATTATGCGGAACCATATCAGTTTCGATAAGGCCCTGTCTATAACTTTAGTTACTTAATAAAAAAATCCAATTTAAGTTGGTTTGACATACTTTCCATTTACAATAAAAGCAAAATACTGCAGATGCTGAAGACCTGAAATAAAAACAAAAAAACTGGAAAAACTCAGCAGGTCTGGTAGCACCTGGAGAGAGGAAGAGATAATATGACTTCTTTGGAACATTGACAGCTATTTATTGGCCTCTTTAATCAGCTAAAATAGCTCAGTCACTGTCCTTAAGTATAGATTCCAGCAATTATCCTCAACCAATGTTAGACTATCAGGTCTATAATTACCTGCTTTCTCTCTCTTGCCTTTCTTAAATAATGGAGTTACATTTGAAATTTTCAAATCTAATGAGAATTCCTGAATTAAGAAAGTTTTGGAAGATTATGGCTAAAGCATCTATAATTTACTCACCTACTTCCTTTAAAATCCTGCTGTGGAAACCATCAGTGCCTGGTATTGGTCAGTCTTTAGTGCCATTGATTTTTCTATTCCTGTTTCCTTGCTTAAAGTTCCAATCTTTGATTCATAGTTTCTCTGGAATGTCATGTATGTTCCATGGTGCTGATGACTGCCACAAAGTCTGTTAACTCCTTGCTTTTGTTTATTGTATTACCCTTATCTGTGTTTTAAAGGGCTTACGTTATCATTGTTTATCCTTTTCCTCCTAATGTAATTGTAAAAATATTTTGTGTTAATCTTGGTATCCCTCGTAATTTTCTTTCCATATTCCTTTTTGCAGCTGTTTATATCTATTTTTGTTTTCATTTGCTATTCTTTATTCCCATTCCTCTGGATAATGTATTCTTTCCACTTTTGCATGCTCTTGCTTGTCATCCCTCACCTCTTGTTTTTCAGCCCATAGCTGTTTTATTTGCTCTGTAGAGCTCTTGCCTTTTCAGGATATAAACTGGTCCTACATTAAACTAAAATCTTCTTGGAACACCTCTTGTTGTTTATCTGTAGTTTTACCCGGTTGCAGTTTTGAGCAGTTGATGATAATCTATATTAAAATTAAAGTCATATTAAAGTAATCCTCATTTGCTACAAGCCCTTCTAATCTCTGAATTAATACATTCAGCCTCTTAATTACTGATATCAAGAGACTTGTAGACAACTCCAATACAGGTTTTAAGTCCCTCTTATTCCTCAATTCAAACCATAGAATCTCTGCTGATTGCTTTCCCTTGCCTATATCCTCTATTACTAAATTTGTAATATTAATTTTAATCAATAAGGCAACACCTCCTCTTTCAGTTTTCCTTTCCTTTCTAAAGGCTTTATAATCTGGAATATTTAATTCCCAATCATGGCCACCATTACTCAAAGGTAGTGAATTTCTTGAGTGCATTCAAGATTTTTTTCAGTACAAAAACAGATGCAAGAATGCCAAATTTCAAAGGGAGCAACAATTTATAATACATGAAAAAAAGGTGCTATTGGTTGCAAGTTGACTCTGGTTGAGACATTGCCATGGAGAATGCACCAGAGAACTATTTTCCCCCATGCTTTTGTTTCATCAAAGAAAGATGGAATGCTTGGACATGTTCTATTTGCCTGCAGTTTGACCTGATCTGCCAGTTGTTGGCATGTATGGCCTATGTACCTGGCATTGCACCAGCACTGAAATTCATATTCCACGTTCCTCACTTGTGTGCTAGACAAAGTATTTTTGGCTTGATGGCAGCATCCTGTTAGTAGAAAATACCACTTGTGTTGCTACTGCATAGTAGCAGTGTGAAACAGCTAGCTTTACTTGTTGCTCAAATTTTTGTGATACCTTGCCCTTCCAGGGTAACTTGAGGTAGACTGGGCAAAAGTGATGGCCTTAAGCCCATTCGTGAGTATGCTCAACACACTGAGCAATGATCTGATTGGGGTAGTCATTATCCCACAGGATAGCTTGGATGTCAAACTTGCACGGTGACCAAATGACTTAGTCTCTATTTACTCGATAAGGCCAATCTTATAGCGTATGGAGCTGTAGGAATCCCAATGTGCATGTTGACCAGTCCGGTATAGGTAGGTTTGTAAGGCCATAAGATGCAGGAGTAGAAATAAACCATTCGGCCCATCGAGTCTGCTCCACCATTCAATGAGATAATAGCTGACTTGATAATCCTCAACTCCACTTTCCTGCCTTTTCCCCATAATGCTTTAATGTTTCCTTTACTGATTACAAATCTGTCTATCTCAGTCTTGAATATACTTAACGACCCAGCCTCTTTAGCCCTCTGCGGTAAACAATTCCACAGATTGACTACCCTCTGACAGAAGAAATTCCTCCTCACCTTTGTCTTAAATGGGTATCCCCCCTTACACTGAGATTATGCCCCCTTGTCCTAGACTCTCCCACAAGGGGAAACAACCTCTCAGCATCTACCCTGTCAAGCCCGCTAAGAATCTTATATGTTTCAATAAAGTCGCCTCTCATTCTTCTAAACTCTAGTGAATACAGGCCCAACCTACCCAACCTCATAAGATCTCCTTCCCCAGAATCACCTAATGAGCCTTCCCTGGACTGCCTCCAATGGCAGTATATCTCTCCTTAGATAAGGGGACCAAAACTGTTCACAGTATTCTAGGTGTGGTCTAATTAGTGCCTTGTATAGTTTTAGCAAGACTTCCCTATTTTTATACTCCATTCCCTTTGAAATAAAGGCTAACGTTCCATTTGATTTGCCTATTACCTGCTGAATTTATATGCTAGCTTTTTGGGATTTGTGCACGAGGATCCCAAATCCCTCTGCACTGCAGCTTTCTTCAGTCTTTCTCCATTTAAATAATATTCAGCTCCTCTATTCTTCCTGCCAAAGTGCATAACCTCACACTTTCCCACATTATATTCCATCTGCCACGTTTTTGCTCACTCACTTTACCTGTCTATGTCCTTCTGTAGACTCTTTGTGTCATGGTAGATGGTACTAGAGTTAGTTGACAAATCCTGAGGTTGTGAAAGAATGCTGCCTAAAGAAGAAAGTTGCAAGTTACTTCTATTAGTGCCAGAACAATTGAAAAATTCAACTAACAGGACTGCAAACAGCACTATAATTAAATGCACAGACTTTTCTTTGCCTGGAGGAATGGTCATGTAAAGTCTATGCAAACTGAAAGTTTAGACACTAATTATTCATTTCAGTGGCGGAGTAGTGTATCTCCATCTGTAATTTAAGAAAATAACAGTCAGGTAATTTAGGTTAATTGAATGAAACCCAGTGGGCGTATTTCAAAGTATCATTAACCTAAGGCTGCTTCTCGTGAACATAGATATTAACTTAATTTATATATTTCACAATTAATGAATTATTTATAATTGAGAAGATGTAATTTAAAATTACTTATGACATTGGAACTAATTTTCTATCTTATTGTATATTTTAATACTGAGCTTTGGCTTCAGTGAGAAGAATTTGTCATAGGGATAGATAGACTGAACATTTAAATTTGAGTTGACGAAAGACAGCCAGCATGGCTTTGTTAAGGCAAAAGTAAAATACTGCAAATGGTGGAAATCAGAAGTAAAAACTGAAAATGCTGGAATACTCAACAGGTCTGGCAACATCTGTGGAGAGAGAAAGTTAAAATTTTGGGTCAATGACCTTTCATCAGAAGTTTGAGGATAGCCAGGCATGGCTAATGTGGATGAATTTTTGAGGAGGTCACGAATAAGGTAAGTAAGGGAGTCCCTAGGAATGTTATTAATATGGACTTCCAGAAGTCATTTAATTAGGTTGCAACCGAGTGACTATTGGCATAAATGAGAGCTCATGGAATTTGTGTTAGCCTTTTTGATGTGTTGAAAATTGTTTGGAAACTAGAGGACTGAGTGGGAATGTTAGTTTTATTCTTTGGTGGGGTGCAAGAATTAGTGTTGTGGGGCCCCAAATTTTCACCATTTTTTTGAACCACTTGTATGAAGGAATAAAGAGGTATAAATCCAAGTTTACAGATGACACTAGGCTGGATTTTGCAGTCAGTAGCAAAGCAAAGGCATTTGCCACTGACCAAATAAGCCTTGCTGAGAGAGCTGCTGATTTTTCTAAGAATTTCGGCTCTATTGCTGTGAACTGGTACTGTAACTGATGCTGCTGAACACTGATTGTTCAGTATAGAATGCTGCAATTATGTCATCAGGCTGGCCTAGCAGCCAAACACATTAAAAGATTTTCACAGGTGCCAGAGAAGAAACTAAATGTACCAAAATAACTTTAATGTGTATGTGGCACATTTTGTAAAGATTGGGACATACATGTGGGATGAAGGTAGAAGCTAAAATATTCTTAAACTTTAAAAAAAATAAAGTTATTAAAAAATTAGCTTAAACATATCTATTAATCATTTAACATCACTCCATGATTATAGAATTATTTTTACACAGCCAGTTTTGTTGTTTATCTAGTTTTATTGATCACATCGCTGTTATAAAACCCAGTTACACCTGATAGAAATCCCTCAAAAAGTTAAAACTTGTTCAAACGGTCATGTGGAAGTGGGAAAATTGAAGTTCTTGCTGATTTCATGATAGGTGCTGGGAGGAGCCACAACACAGTCTGTGTTTGAGTTGAGGTCCGAGATGAAAACTAAGTTACAGAAACAAATTGACGATTTAAAAAAAAACACAATGTTAATGAAAATATGCAACAGAAAGAAGAGAAAAGCCAGGTTAGATTCCAGGTGTAGGCTCTGTTTCCACCCTAAATGGTAATGTGCCATTTTCTCAGTACAAATGTTCTATATTTCCACATTCTCTGTTCTTGGTATATATTTGACCTTAAAAGTCAATAACAAGCCTTCCTGTCACTGGAGGAGAGGCAGTGTTCACATTGTCAGTAAGGTACGTGACGGATGCACTGGTGATGTTTGTAAGCCAGCTTCGGGGTACATTTAATTGGGGGAGTGTGTCACATAGACATATGCTCCAACTCAATTTGCAGCATGCTGCATATGTTGCACTTGTGCACGGAAACATCCATTGTTCCCTTATGAGCAGGCTCCAGAAATCCATGTTTAATTGTTTTGCACACCCTGCCTGTAAACTGGGACTCTATGTGCTTCTGTGCACTGGTGAGTTCTGCCTGTATTACAAAACAAACAGATTTTAGTTGTGGCTATTTTAGATTTGCTGTGCGAAAAATAAAATTTTTGTCCCCCATGATTTACTTTCCACTTTTAATGAAGCTTTAACTTCAGCAAGATTTCTCTACTTTTTAAATCTGGCAGCCTGTGAATTCATTCTGATGTGTGGACAGTTTTCAGATGCCACACTTATTTCTCAATCAAGTGGGCTGACCTGCCAATTTTGAAGAAGAGTCACCACCACCAACGCCGAAATGTTAACTGGCCTGTACTTTCCAGAGATGCTCACTGACCTATGTGTTTACAGCATTTTCTGTTCTTGTTTCAGATTTCCAGCTTATGAAGCTTTTTTTTTGCGGCTTGCACTGAGATCAATAATGATGAAGCTATACCAGAATTGGTATCTGTCTTGCCTCCAATTGTGTCTTTCTCTCCCTTTTTATAAAGAGGTTTCTCTCGGTAGTGCACCTGTTCAAGCTACGAAAAATAATTACCAAATAACAGAATATTGTAGCATTTATATACTGTTGTTCTGAGGCATTAATTCACTTTTTTAGCTCATTGCTGTTAATTCACTTTTTTAGCTCATTGCTGAGTAAATGCCAATAGCACGTCGATGATCACTTCCATTACTTTGTTGATTTTTAAAATTTTTACAGAGATCCAAATTCTCTCGACACAATATCTGCGTTCCGAAGGAGTGTGGATTGGGCGAAAGCTGGAAAATTTACACAAGAAGATATTGATGAAGCTAAACTCTGTTGTATTTTCAACTGTGGATGCTCCTGTAGCCCCATCAGACAAAGGTAAAGATGAAGTGTTACCTTGAATTGTGTTAAGTTGCAGATATTTTGAGTATGTGGAGGGAAAAGAAACATCAATCAGATTGGCTGTTTTGTGGTGCTTTTCTTAAGCCAAAAAGATTTGTGACGTTTTGCATTTGGACAATTTTTAAAAGCTATTGATGGACAGGAATATATTAGTGAAAGTCAGTTAAAAATGGATTCTGACACATTTGCTGGTCTGTGCTTCTAACAAATCTTTGATTTCAAAAATCGATTGTTAATAGAAAACTAATTTGTCCTCAAATACTATGTAGCTCAGCCTCTGAGAAAGCTTTTGCTTGCACAATATGTACATTATAGAATTAAATATGAGTACAGTTCCAAACTTCTTTTCACAGTTGGTGAATAGGAATGACAGAAATTAGTTGCAAAATTTGGCTGGTTTTTAAAAGGTATATTTTAAAATTACCAAAATCATTGGTAGCAAATATGAGAAGCAAACACATTGATATACCTGTGAAAAGGGCATTTGGCAACTGAAAACGTGTTGTTTATTTTTGACACTAATTCTGCTTTGATCAACGGGATTGGACCGTTTTCTCTATGGTATCTCAGATGAAATGAAGCAGAAACGGTGAGAGCAGCTTTTTGCTGTTGATTATGATGGTTTAATAGGAGTAGCCAACAAGTGAGTAGCTTTAAAATAAAAGCTATCCCAAAATACAGAAAAGGCGCAAAACCCTATTTAAGTCTCATTACTTTTCTAGAACAGAAAAGTTGAGCACCCTGTAAACTGTGTTTCAAAAGTAAATTCAAGCAAATTTTGTACAGATTTATTTTGATGGATTCTTTTGAGTTAAGCTTTCAATTCAGTGCAGATTTTTAAAATCCTTATACAAAAGCAAAAATACTGTAGATGTTTGAAATCTGAAATAAAAACGAAATGCTTCATATAGTTAGAGAGAGTTCAGGTGCATCTGTGGAGAGGAAAACAAAGTTAGTGTTTCAAGTCAGTAACCTTTCATCAGAACTGAAAAAGGTTAAGATGTAAAAAATTATAAGTAAGTACAGAGGCAGGTTGTGCAGGGAAGGGAAAAAAGAACAAGGGTCTGTGATAGGATGAAAAAAAGGAGAGATAAAAATGAGCTGACAGAGGAGGTGGGGTGTGGGCGGGGGAGGAGAGCGAGGATTGGGGCAGGGGTTGGGAGAGAGGAACCGGGGTTACCAGATGGGGTGCTGGTAGGGTAGAGGTGCTGCGGGGGAAAAAGACAGGAGAAGCCAAGATATAGGGGTGAAGAGAAAAGAGCTGAACTCCCAAGGTGAGGTGAGAGTGACTGCCCTTAACATCAAGGCCGCATTTGACCAAGTCTGGCATCAAGGAGCTCTAGCAAAACTGGAGTCAATGGGAATCAAGGGGGAAACTCTCCACTGAGTTGGAGTCATACCTAGCACAAAGGAAGATGGTTAGGTTGCTGGAGGTCAATCATCTCAGCTCCAGGACATCACTGCAGGAGTTCCTCAGGGTAGTGTCCTTGGCCCAACCATCTTCAGTTGCTTCATCAATGACCTTCCTTACATCATAAAGTCAGAAGTGGGGATGTTCGCTGATGATTGCACTATGTTCACCATTCGCGACTCTTCAGATACTGAAGCAGTCCATGTCCAAATGCAGCAAGACCTGGACAATATCCAGGCTTGGGCTGCCAAGTGGCAAGTAGCATTTGCGCCACACAAGAGTCAGGCAATGACCACTTTAATGTGTCTTATGGTCTTATAGGTTACGGGGAGAAGGTGGGAGAATGGGGTTGAAAAACTTATCAGCCATGATTGAATGGCGGAGCAGACTCGATGGGCCGAATGGCCTAATTTCTGCTCCTATGTCTTATGGTCTTATGATTGAGAGTAGACTGATGGAGTGGTAATTGGCTGGGTTAGACTTGTCCTGCTTTTTGTGGACAAGACATACCTGAGCAGTTTTCCATATTGCTGGGTCAATGCCAGTGTTGTAGCTGTACTGGAACAGCTTAGCTAAGGGTGCAGTTCATTCTGGAGCACAAGTCTTCAGTACTAAGTCTGGAATGTTTTTGGAGCCCATAGCCTTTGCAGCATACAATGCATCCAGCTGTTTCTTAGTATCATGTGGAATGGATCGAATTGGCTGAAGACTGGCATCTGTGATGCTGGGGACCTCAGGTGGAAGCTGAGATGGATCACCCACCCGGCTCTTCTGGCTGAAGATGGTTGCAAACGCATCAGCCTTCTCTTTTGCACTGATGTGCTGGGCTCCCCCATCATTGAAGGTGGGGATATTTGTGGAGCTCCTCCTCCTCAAGTTAGTTGTTTAGTTGTCCACTACCATTCACGATTGGATGTGACAGGGCTGCAAAGCTTGGATCTGATCTGTTAGTTGCTTCTGTTTGGCATGCAAGTAGTCCTGTGTTGTTGCTTCACCAGGTTGTCGTGACATGCTTTGTGCTGCTCTTGGTATGCTCTCCTGCACTCTCCATTGAACCAGGGTTGATCCCCAGCTTGATGGTAAAGGTAGAGTGGGCGATATGCTGGACCTTGAGGTTACAGATTGTGGCTAAATACAGTTCTGCTGCTGATGACCCACAGCACCTCATTGATGCCCAGTTTTGAGTTGGTAGATCTGTTCTAAACCTACCCCTTTTAACACGGTGATAGTGTTGCACAATATGATGGAGGATGTCCCTAATATGAAGATGGGATGTGGTCACCACGTGGACTGTTCGGTGGTCACTCCTGATAATACTGTCATGGACAGATGCACCTGCGACAGGCAGGTTGATGAGAACAAGGTAAGTAGGCTTTCCCTCTGGATCCCTCATCACCTGCTGTAGAACCAGTCTAGCAGCTATGTCCTTTAGGACTCGGCCAACTCGGTCAGTAGTGCTGCTGCTGAGCCACTCTTGATGATGGACCTTGAAGTTCTCCCACTCAGAGTACATTCTGTGCCCTTACCACCCTCAGTGCTTTTTCCAAGTGGTATTCAACATGGAGGAGCACTGATTCATCAGCTGGGTTGGGGGAGGGTGCGAATGAATTTTCGTTTATTGCATAATCTCAGTATACAGACGTGACCACCGGATATCTCCAAGCACTTTACAGCCAATGAAATACTTTTGAAGTGTAGTCACTATTGTAATGTTGGAAATATTGCAGCCAATTTGCACACAGCATCAATGTGATAATGAATTTACTGGAATAAAAACAGAATTGAGTGGTTATGATCTGGAATGCACTGTCTGAGAGTGTGGTGGAGGCAGGTTCAATCAAGGTATTCAAGAAGGAATTGGCTTATTATCTGAAAAGGAAGAATGTGCTGGACTACAGGGAGAAGGTGGGGAATGGCACTAGGTGAATTGTTCCTTCAGATAGCCAGCACAGACACAATGGGCCTTCAATGCTGTAACCATTCTGTGATTCTATCCTATAAACTCAGCAAGTAAGGCTGCATCTGTGGTGAAAGAAACAGTTAATGTTTTAAGTTTATGACCTTTAATCAGATGTGGAAGATGTTACAGTTCATCTTTTTAAACAATAACAGAGCCAGGGAAAGAGGGATTAAGGAAAGAAATCTGTGATAGTAAAAGCCAAAAGAAGGTAATAATAGGCACAAGATACTTCAGAAGAGGTGTAAATGGTTACAGAACAAATGTGTTTAATCTTGACACACTATTTGAGTATAAAGTTTCAGGTAAAAATTCCAATAATGAGTTTCACCCCTTAATGCCATTTAACTTAATCCACAATGCTTCTAGTTTATCTGTACCTGGTTCTACTTTGTATAACTCCTTTGAGTATGACTACTAACATAAATGGTTACTGTCCCTCCTGGTTTATTCTTTCTGTCCCTGTGGAACAAACTGTATCCCCATAAATTTACCTAACGTTCAGCTTCAGGTGCTCCTCCAAGCCATAACACCGTCCTTACTTGGAAGCTTTATCGCGGTTCCTTCACTGTTGCTGGATCAAAATTTTAGAACTCCCTTCATAATGCCACTTTAGGCGTACCTATAATAGACAACAGTGGTTCAAGAAGGCACCTCACCACCACCTTCTCAAGGACAATTAGGGATGAGTACCAAACCCTTGCAAGTGACGCTCACTTCCTATGAAAGAATAATACATTTATTTCTCCAAGTCTGTGATGTTAATAATGTCAGCATAAACTTCAAGATCTCCATTTTTATTCTTAACCCTCATTTCTGGCATTCATATAAAACATTAATAAAATGGTAACTTCAGATAGCTCAATTTTTAAAATGTTCACTTCATTAACACCAATAACATTTCTTTTTTTTTCCCATGTATATAGGTTTGAAACACTGTAACCAGGTAGTATATCTGCTGTGGTTATTGTGGAGATATGGCAGCCAGAATGGTAGCCCAAGTAATGCAAATGTATCTGTGGAGAACAAGATTTCCTGATTTACCAAACTACTTTCCGTCAGCACTGGGATTCTGTACTTCTAGTCACAATGATTCAACTGAGATAATCCAAAAGCCGGAAAACTCAGCTTTGTTGAACAATTTGACAGTTTTGGGTGTGGATATTAAGATGGCCAGGAGGAGGCAGCCTGCAGTCTTGAGAAAAATGGTCACCAATGAAGAGGGTGTAGCAGAGTTCTTGAGAAGCAAGGGTGCCAATTGCACGACCATTGCCAGTATTATCTCAAGGTACCCCCGAGCCATCACACGTTCCCATTGGCATCTTGAAGAAAAATGGCAGTTGTGGCGAAGCATTTTCAAGACAGATTCTGAGGTCATAAGTGTTATTGAGCGTTCTCCAGAATCATATTTTCGTTCAAGTGACAATGGAAATCTTGAAAAAAATATCAATTTTCTTTGTTCTCTTGGCTTGAGCTCAAAGGACTTGCATCGCATTTTAACTACTGCTCCACGAACATTTTCAAATAGTTTGGAACTAAACAAGCAGATGGTAAAACTTCTGCACGATCTTGGTATCCGTTTAGGTGATGGGAATCCAGACGCTTTTGTCAAACGGATTATCACTAAGAATGCTTACATACTTATAAGAAGCACTAAAAGGATAAAAACAAATGTAGACTTTTTCACAGAAGCACTTAAACTGAGCAACAGTGAACTTATAAAACTACTTCAGGGGCATGGCGCTGAGGTTTTGGACCTCTCCAGTGACTACATGAAAAGAAATTTCAAAAATATAAGTGACCAGTTGCAGTTATTAGGATGCACAGCTGAGGAAGTGAAGAAATTCTTTTTGGATTATCCACCAGCGTTCTATGCTTCGTTCGAAAAACTTTCCAACAAAATCGATTGTCTCCTAGAAAGTGAAATTAATATTAAGCAACTATTAAAGAAGCCAAGAATATTGGAATTCAGTGCAAACAATTTGAAAAATCGCATAGAGGAGCTAGAGAGGGTTGGATATGACTTTAAAAAACACGGCGTTACCATTTTGGATTCCAGTAGAAGACGATTTGAAGCAAAATTAGAAAAACTAAATGAGGAGGGATAGCCATGTTGGCTGTCTGTGAGTCTGGTACAATTTTACATATTCTGGATGATCATGTTTGATCACACTGCTCAATCCTGTTATTTTTAAAATTACTTCTGGCTCTCAGAATTTTGTATACAATATAAAATTCAGAGAGAGTGCTTTTCAAATTATGCAGTATTCATGGTCAGTAAATTAAAGAAATTGACTTACTGTAGAAATTGTTTAAATTAACTCTGGCATCTGTTATTACAATAATTAACAAAGTAATTGCCTTTATTTGTCTTTTGTAAAAAATAAAAACCATTTCAATTTGACTACCAAATTAGATTTGTGTTTTTACCTTGAAGTGTATCAATATCAGCAGCATTGTTTGCACGATGTTGATCATTCCACTATCCCCCTCCCCTAGGTTCTTCAGCAACCTTGCCATGTTAGTAGATGAGCCATGAACATTTAAAAGGCCCATGTTGAAATCTTAGTCCTGGTTGATATTTTCACGCAGACCATCAAGAGTAAAACCCAAATCAATTTCTTGGTAGAGGTTCTTTAGCCAGAGAGTGGTGAATCTATGGAATTCATTGCCACAGAAGGCTGTGGAGGCCAGGTCATTGAATGTATTTAAGACCGAGATAGATAGGTTCTTGATTGGTAAGGGGATCAAAGGTTACGGGGCGAAGGCGGGTGAATGGGGTTGAGAAACTTATCAGCCATGATTGAATGGTGGAGCAGACTCGATGGGCCGAATGGCCTAATTTCTGCTCCTATGTCTTATGGTCTAAGTGTGATTCAAATATACTTTTGGAAAAGGAATATGTTGAGGTTATATTTTTATAAAGGAAATATCACTGAACTCCTAAAACTCAAGGGCAGAATTATTTAAGTATCAAGTCTTAAGCTTTATTATAACTTAACTTCACTTCAGAGGAGACCTTGAAAGATTTGTTTGAAAAATCCAAAGGGCTTCTGCCCTAGATGTTGACTCATTAGTGTTAGGGGTTCTGCTGCATGCTAACTTCAGCATAGGATCGTGGAAACATAGAAACTAGGAGCAGGAGTAGGCCATTTAGCCCTTCGAACCTGCTCCGCCATTCATTATGATCATGGCTGATCATCCAACTCAATAGCCTGCTCCTGCTTTTTCCCCTTTGATCCCTTGTACTCCAAGAGCTATATCTAACTCCTTCTTGAAAACATACAATGTTTTGGCCTCAACTATTTCCTGTGGTAGTGAATTCCACAGGCTCACCACTCTCTGGGTGAAGAATTTTCTCATCTCAGCCCTAAATGGTCTACCCCATATCCTCAGACTATGACCCCTGGTTCTGGACTCCCCACCATCGGGTACACCCTGCATCTACTCTGTCTAGTCCTGTTAGAATTTTATAGGTTTCTGAGATCCCCTCTCATTCTTCAGAACTCCAGTGAATATAATCCTAACCGACTCAGTCTCTCCTCATATGTCAGTCCCGCCATCCCAGGAATCAGTCTGGTAAACCTTCGCTGCACTCCCTCGATAGCAAGAACACCCTTCCTCAGATAAGGAGACCAAAACTGCGCACAATATTCCAGGTGTGGTCTCACCAAGGCCCTGTACAATTGCAGCAAGACATCCCTGCTCCTTTACTCAATCCTCTGGCTATGAAGGCCAACATACCATTTGCCTTCTTTACCGCCTGCTGCACCTGCATGCTTACCTTCAGCGACTGGTATACAAGGACACCCAGATTTTCTTGCACATTCCCCTCTCTCAATTTGTAGCCATTCAGATAATCTGCCTTCCTGTTTTTGATACCAAAATGGATAACCTCACATTTATCCACATTATACTGCATCTGCCATGCATTTGCCCACTCAGCTTGTCCAAATCACACTGAAGCATCTCTGTATCCTCCTCACAGCTCACCCTCCCACCCAGCTTTGTGTCATCTGCAAATTTGGAGATATTACATTTAGTTCCCTCATCTAAATCATTAATATATATTGTGAATAACTGGGGTCCCAGCACCGATCCTTGCGGTACCCCACTAGTCACTGCCTGCCATTTAGAAAAAGACCCGTTTATTCCTGCTCTTTGTTTCCTGTCTGCCAACCAGTTTTCTATCCATCTCAATACACTACCCCCAATCCCGTGCGCTTTAATTTTACATGCCAATCACTTATGTGGGATTTTGTCGAAAGCCTTCTGAAAGTCCAAATAAACCACATCCACTGGCTCCCCCTCATCAACTCTACTAATTATATCCTCAAAATTCCAGTAGATTTGTCAAGCATGATTTCCCTTCTGTAAATCCATGCTGACTCTGTCCAATTCTGCCACTGTTTTCCATGTGCTCAGCTATTAAATCTTTTATAATGGACTCTAGAATTTTCCCCACTACCGATGTCAGGCTGACTGGTGTATAATTCCCTGTTTTCTCTCTACCTCCCTTTTTAAATAGTGGGGTTACATTAGCTACCCTCCAATCTGTAGGAGCTGTTCCAGAGTCTATAGAATCTCGGAAGATGACCATCAATGCACCCACTATTTCTATGGCCACTTCCTTAAGTACTCTGGGATGTAGATTATCAGGCCCTGGGGATTTATCGGCCTTCAATGCCATCAATTTCCCCAACACCATTTCCCTACTGATACTGATTTTTTTCAGTTTCTCCCTCTCAACCCTGTGTTCCCCAACATTTCTGGTATGTTATTTGTGTCCTTTGTGAAGACAGAACCAAAGTGTGTATTTATTTGGTCAGCCATTTCTTAGTTTCCCATTATAAATTCCCCTGTTTCTGACTGTAAGGGACCTACGTTTGTCTTCACCAATCTTTCTCTTCACATACGTATAGAAACTTTTACAGTCAGTTTTTATGTTCCCTGCAAGCTTACTCTCGTACTATATTTTCCCCTTCTTAATCAATCCCTTGGTCCTCCTTTGCTGAATTCTAAAGTGCTCCCAATCCTCAGGTCCGTTGTTTTTTCTGGCCAATTTGTGTGCCTCTTCCTTGCATCTAATACTATCTTTAATTTCCCTTGTAAGCCATGGTTTGGCCACCTCTCCTGTTTTACTTTTACACCAGACACGAATAAACAATTGTTGCAGTTTACCCATGCGCTCTTTGAATGTTTGCCATTGCCTATCCACAGTTATCCCTTTAAGTAACGTTTCCCAATCCATCATAACCAACTTGCACCTCATACCATAGTAGTTTCCTTTATTAAGATTCAGGACCCTAGTCTCAGAATCAACTACGTCACTCTACATCTTAATGAAGAATTCTATCATATTATGGTCGCTCATCCCCAAGGGGCCTCTCACAACTAGATTGCCAATTATTCCTTTCTCATTACACAATACCCAGCTTAGGATGGCCTGTTCTCTAGTTGGCTCCTCAACGTATTGGTTCAAAAGCCATCCCGTTTACACTCCAGGAATTCCTCCTCTACGGTATTGTTACTAATTTGATTTGCCCAAGCTATATGCAGATGAAAGTCACCCTTAATTACAAATGTTCCTTTATTGCATGCGTCTCTAATTTCCTGTTTAATGCCATTCCCAACATCACCACTACAGTTTGGGTGTCTATATACAGCTCCCACTAATGTTTTTTGCCCCTTAGTATTTCTCAGCTCTAACCATACAGATTCCACATCATCGGAGCTAATATCTTTCCTCACTATTGCATTAATTTCCTCTTTAACCAGCAATGCAACTCCACCGCCTTTTCCTTTTCATTTGTCCATCCTAAATACTGAATAGCCCTGGATGTTCAGCTCCCATCCCTGGTCACCTTGCGGCCATGTTTCCATAATCCCGGCTATATATCTGTTTACATCTATTTGCACGGTTAATTCATCCACTTTATTGCGAATGCTCCTCACGTTAAGGCACAAAGCCTTAAGGCTTGTCTTTTTAACATTACTTGTCCCGTTCCCACTATTTTTCACTGAGGCCCTGTTTGATTCTTGCCCTTGATTTCTCTGCCTATCACTTTTCTTATTCCCCTTTCTGTCTTTTGTTCTTGTCCTTGATTCCCCCTCCTCTGAATCCTTGCATAGCTTCCCACCCATAAGACCATAAGACATAGGAGCAGAAATTAGGCCATTCGGCCCATCGAGTCTGCTCCGCCATTCAATCATGGCTGATAAGTTTCTCAACCCCATTCTCCTGCCTTCTCCCCGTAGCCTTTGATCCCCTTACCAATCAAGAACCTATCTATCTCAGTCTTAAATACACTCAATGACCTGGCCTCCACTGCCTTCTGTGGCAATGAATTCCATAGATTCACCACTCTCTGACTAAAGATGTTTCTCCTCATCTCTGTTCTAAAAGGTCTTCCCTTTACTCTGAGGCTGTGCCCTCGGGTCCTAGTCTCTCCTACTAATGGAAACATCTTCCCCACGTCCACTCTATCCAGGCCTTTCAGTATTCTGTAAGTTTCAATCGGATCTCCCCTCATCCTTCTAAACTCCATTGAGTATAGATCCAGAGTCCTCAAACGTTCCTCATATGTTAAGCCTTTCATTCCTGGGATTGTTCTCGTGAACCTCCTCTGGACACTCTCCAGGGCCAGCACATCCTTCCTGAGATACGGGGCCCAAAATTGCTCACAATGTTCTAAATGTGGTCTGACCATTGCCTTATTAAGCCTCAGCAGCACATCCATGTTTTTATATTCTAGTCCTCTTGAAATAAATGCCAACATTGCATTTGCGTTCCTAACTACTGACTCAACCTGCAAGTTAACCTTGAGAATCCTGGACTAGGACTCCCAAGTCCCTTTGCACTCCAGATTTCTGAATTCTCTCCCCATTTAGAAAATAGACTATGCCTCTATTCTTCCTACCAAAGTGCATGACCTCACACTTCCCCACGTTGTATCCCCCTGCTCCTGCTCTATGTGGGAAGCCGGGAACATTTCCAGTGCCCGGGACCAGCATGTGTGCAGGAAGTGTGTCCAGCTGCAGCTCCTGGAACCTTGGGTTTCAGAGCTGGAATGGTGGCTGGGGACACTATGGAGCATCTGCTAGTCTGAGCGCATCGTGGATAGCACATTTAGAGAGGTGGTCACACCGCAGCTGAAGAGATTTGAGGAAGGAAGGGATGGGTGACCACCAGGCAGTCCAAGAGAAACACGCAGGTAGTTCAGGAGTCCCCTGGTGTCCCGCTCGCAAATCGGTATTCCATTTTGGAGGCTGATGAGGGTGCTGGTTCCTCCACGGAATGCAGACAGAGAGCCAAACTTCTGGCATCACAAACAGTTGTCTGTACAGGAGGGGAGGAAGAGCAATAGTAATAGGGGATTCTATAGTCGGGAACAGAGAGACCCTGCTGTGGCCGTCAACGTGACTCCAGGATGGTGTGTTGCATCCCTGGTGCCAGGGTCCAGGATGCCACTGAATAGCTGCAGTGCATCCTGAGCGGGGAGGGTGATAAGGCAGAGATCATGGTACATGTTGGTACCAATGACATAGGTAGAAAGAGGGATGATGTCTTGTATAAGAATTCAGGGAGTTAGGCAGTAGACTGGAAAGCAGGACCTCTCGGGTTGTAATCTCTGGATTACTCCCAGTGCCATTTGCTAGTGAGCACAGAAATAGGAGAATAGCGCAGATGAATACGTGGCTTAAGAGTTGGTGCAGGAGGGAGGGTTTTAGATTCCTGGATCACTGGGACAGTTTCTGGGGAAGGTGGGACCTGTACAAGCGGGACGGTCTACATCTGAACCAGAGTGGGACTGACATCCTTGCGGGCGGGTTTGCTAATGCTGTTGGGAGGTGTTTAAACTAATTTGGGAGGTGGACACAATGTTAGCAGAATAGGGACACATCATAATACAGTAAAACAATCCAGTCAGAAAGAGTACAGCTGCATTAAGTTTCAAGGGAGTAAGGCAAGGCTGGATGGCCTCTACTTTAATGCCAGTAGTTTTACAGGTAAAACAAACGAGTTAAGGGCGAGGATTGACATGTGGAATTGTGATATAGTAGCCGCCACAGAGATTTGGTTGAGGGAGAGGCAGGATTGGCAGCTCAACATTCCGGGATATAGAATCTTCAGGGGAGGGGGTAAAAGAGGAGGAGGTGTTGCATTATTAGTTAAGGAGTCAGTTAGTGCAGTAAGGAGAGATGATATCTTGGAGGGAGCATCGAATGAAGCTTTGTGGGTAGAGCTTAGGAATAAAAATGGGGCAGCCACGTTGTTAGGTGTTTATTATAGACCCCCAGATAGTCATCAGGAAATTGTGGAGCAAATATGTGCACAATTCGTGGAGGTGTGTAAAAACAATAACAATAGGGTAATTATATTAGGTGATTTCAACTCTCCCAGCATTAATTGGGATAGACATAGTGAATCTCAGTGCCGAAGAGGCTCTTCGGCCCATCCATTCTGCACCGACATGTGAAACACACGTGACCTACATACCTAATCCCATTTACCAGCACTTGGCCCATAGCCTTGAATGTTATGACGTGCCAAGTGCTCATCCAGGTACTTTTTAAAGGATGTGAGGCAACCTGCCTCCACCACCCTCCCAGACAGTGCATTCCAGACAGTCACCACCCTCTGGGTAAAAATGTTTTTCCTCACATCCCCCCCTAAACCTCCTACCCCTCACCTTGAACTTATGACCCCTTGTGACTGACCCTTCAACTAAGGGAACAGCTGCTCCCTATCCACCCTGTCCATGCCCCTCATAATCTTGTACACCTTGATCAGGTTGTCCCTCATTCTTCCCTGCTCCAACGAAAACAACCCACGTCCATCCAACCTCTCTTCATAACTTAAATGTTTCATCCCAGGCAACATCCTGGTGAATCTCCTCTGCACCCCCTCCAGTGCAATCACATCTTTCCTATAATGTGGTGACCAGAACTGCACACACTACTCCAGCTGTGGCCTCACCAAGGTTCTATACAACTCCAACATGACTTCCCTACTTTTGTAATCTATGCCTCGATTGATAAAGGCAAGTGTCCTGTATGCCTTTTTCACAACCCCACTAACATGCCCCTCCGCCTTCAGAGATCTATGGACACACATGCCAAGGTCCCTTTGTACTTCAGAACTTCCTAGTGTCATGCCGTTCATTGAATACTTCCTTGTCAAATTACTCCTTCCAAAGTGTATCAGCTCACACTTTTCAGGGTTAAATTCCATCTGCCACTTATCTGCCCATTTCACCATCATGTCGATATCTTCCTGTAGCCCAAGACACTCAACCTCACTGTTAACCACCCAGCCAATCTTTGTGTCATTCGCAAACTTACTAATCCTACCCCCTACATAGTCATCTATGTCGTTTATATAAATGACAAATAATAGGGGACCCAGCACAGATCCCTGTGGTACGCCACTGGACACTGGCTTCCAGTCACTAAAGCATCCTTCTGTCATCACCCTCTGTCTCCTACAACTAAGCCAATTTTGAATCCACCTTATCGAATTACCCTGTATCCCATGTGCATTTGCCTTCTTTATAAGTCTCCCATGTGATTCTGAGTATGCTCTTGAAGTGCAGTAACCTACTGGTTACAGGCAAAGAGCTGAAAAGTGGGATTAAGCTGGGTAGCTCTTTTTCAGCTGGATAATTGATGATAAGCCAAATGGCCACCTCCTGTGCCATAAATTTTCAGTTTTTTTTCTGAGGGTTGGCTGGAGGAGGTTAGAGATAGGGAAGGGTGTGATTATGAAGGGATTTGCAAACAAGGATGGGAACTTAAAAAATGAGGCATTGCTGGACTGGGAGGCAATATAGGCAAGCACTAAGGTGATGTGTAAACAGGATTAGAATCAAGTTAGGATTCAAGCAGCACGTTTCTGGATAAGCTCAGGATAATGAAGGGTGGAAGATGACTTTGAATGGGTAACTCTTGATTAACTGATATTGTCTTTCATGAATTAGCATAGGTGGGCCTCCACCTGAAAGAGGAGCCCCGCACACTGAAAAGTTTGAGCATATCATGTATCTAGTCTAGCACATACGTAAAAGTTGAAATAAAGCTAAATTCACGTAAAAACTCTGCCTTCTGAACAGTCCTTTGCTGCCTCCTAATGAGTATTTTAAGAAATACAGTTAGTAAGGGATTAATGCCTTTAAATATCCTACAACAAGAATGAACACATTTCAGTTCCTGGTAAGGTCTCGTGCACACCTAACCTGCTCTACAGTGTGTTGACAGTGTAATTTTACATGGTGAGCTCCTAAATTATTCATAGATTCCTGTGCAGCTTTGATTTACTGTAGGGTGATCGTTGAATGTCACTCATTCTACAACGGAAATTTTTCGATAAGTGAGAGCCAGCATGGATTCGTAAAGTGTAGGCTATGCCTGGCTAATCTGATTATTTTTTTTGAAGAGGTGACGGGAATGCTGAAGAATATTATTTATATGGACTTTCAGAAGGCATTCAATAAAGTTTTTCAAAAGAGATTGTTAACTAAAATTGGAGCTCATAGAATTGAATGCAAATTATTGACATGGTTAAGAAATTGGCTGAATGTCAGGAAACAGAGTAGGAATAATGGTAGGTACTGTAATTGGCAGGATACCACTCTTGGTTTCCTGTAAGGATCTGTGTTAGCTTCAGCTGTTCACTATTTATTAACAATTTAGATGCTGGGGTAGAGAGCCAGATATCCAAGTTTGCCATTAACAAAAAGGTGTTCTAAACTGTGTAAATGGAGGCATAAAATTACAAAGAGATATTGATAGATGAAGTGAATGTGTGTGTGCAGTTGTGAGGACATCCACTTTGGACCTTAGAATTACCCTGTTCTATCCTTTTTTAAGTAGCAAAAAGTTAGAAACAGTGGCGGTCCAAAAGGACTTAGGGTTCATAGATCATTGAAATGTCATGGCTAGGTGAAGAAAATAATTTAAAAAGTGAATGAAATGCTGCCCTATATATCTAGAGGACTAGAATACAAGGAGATAGAAGTAATGCTGCAGCTATATAGATCCCTGGTTAGACCACATCTGGAGTACTGTGTTCAGTCTTGGACACCACACCTTGGGAAGAATATATTGGCTTTGGAAGGAGTGCAGTGTAAATTTATAAGAATGGTACCTGGACTTCCAGGTTAAATTATGTGGAGAAATTACAGAAACTAGGGTTGTATTTCCTGGAACTTAGAAGGTTAAGAGATGGTTTGATACAAGTTTTCAAGATATTAAGGAGGACGGAGAGGTCAAGTTAGAAAACACTTCATGCAAAGGGTGATAGAAGTTTGGAACTCTTCTGCAAATGGCAATTGATGCTAAATCAATTAATTTTAGATCTGTGATTGAGAGATTATTGTTAAAGGTAACAAGGCACATGGAACAAAAATGGGTATATGGAGCTGGATCAGAGATCAGCCATAATCTCATTGAATGGCAGAACAGGACTGAGGGGCAAAATGGTCTAATTCTGTCTTTGTGATCTTCTGTACTCCTTCATTGTTTTCAGCTCCACCTTTAGCTGCTTACGTACCATTCATCAAGTATGTATGCCACCCAATCATCCTTGTGGAAATAGTCCCATTATCTCAAATCTCTCATCATAACTACAGTTTCTGAACCCTGACATTGTCTTGGTGAATCTATACTCTGCTGCCTAAGCTTTTAATAAACAGAAAATGCTGGAAAAACTCAGCAGGTCTGACAGCATCTGTGGACAGAGAAACAGAGTTAGCATTTCGAGTCTGTATGACCCTTCTTCAGAATATGTTCTTGTTTAACCTCAAAATTCATAGCTTTAGTAAAACATTTCCTTCTTGAGGAGAAATATTAATCTGACCCCAGAGCTGTACTTTGTGGAGGCCTTCAGAAGTGTCAGGTATTTGCTTCTATTCAGTGAGCATCAGCAAGTAACTGGGCTGAAACTGCAGAGATCATGCTTTATCGCTGAAGACAGATTCCTAGAATTTAAGCTAATACCAGCTTGCATGACTGATCAGTGAAAAAACATTGTAATTCATTATTGAATATTTGATCCAAGTGACCTTGTTTCATTGTACAATTGTAAAACATATCTGTATGGAGAATAAGGCAGCACAATCATGCTGAGGCAGAAGTCAAGAAAGGAAAGCAATAATTAGTTTAACTGAAATACTAACAAACTTTACTTGTTTCTTGAAATAGGAATTAATTTATTTGAAGAACCGTCTAAACTTAAGTGCCTGTTTCACTACATTAATGACACTATGAAAATGCAGGTTGTTATTCAAAGCATTTTTTTGTTGTGTCTCGACAGTTTAAACAATGGTACTGAGTATATTGATGCGCATTACAGCCTTCCAAGTATCTTCTGCACTTGGAGACAGTATACAAAGCTCATTAAAGTCCACAATTTTACTTTAGTGAGGGGCCCTCATGAAGTGTGAGTACAGTTGGTAGTGTTGAATATTTTTGTAAAACAAGCACACATGGGAAGCTGGCTTCTTTCAGTTGGGCCCTTACATTGCTACTATTGCTGTATCTCTTAGCAACTGATCTCTAACAACCAGGTCATACAGAAACAGAAGTTGTTATTGGAGCCTTCCTGATCTCTATTTAAGGCTGTGTTGCATCTTTTGTTAGTGACTTATTGAGCAGCTGTAGTCATTTAGAGAGCTCATCAGCATCCAACTGTGTTTGGCTTTATAGGCATATCTTGCGTGGCATGCCAATCAGTTGAGGTCAGATGCTTGACTTAGAAGCATCCTTACCCAAATACTTTTATATACAGACACAAGATCTCCTTACTAATTGCTATCTGATTTTCCAATCTTCAGTCCACAGGTACATCAAGCATATAACTGATGCATTGCTTGCCAGGACTATAGATATTCTACCTACTCTCCAGTAGAGTATTCGTTCGGTTTCTGACAACGGGCGTGACACATAAGCGAATGGTCGTTCGCTTCCTTCACTGTATTGTGAGAGTACAGCTCCTATTGCATTTCCTGATGCATCTGTTGTGACAGATGTTTTTGCATTTGAGCTGAGATGCGCAAGGACTGGTGGAGATGCTATCTTCGCCTTTAACATATCAGACACTGCTGTGTGATTATCCATTTCCATTGTGCATCTTTGCGCAGTAACTCCTGAAGAGGCTCTGCGATCTGAGTACTTAGGAATTAATTTGTGATACGAGTTGGTAATATCTTTCACATTAGACAGGGTTGGAAGTGCATGAATGGCTTTGTTGACATGTGTAGGCTTTACGTCAGCTGCTGTCACTATATACCCCAGAAAATCGATCTTAGATGTCGTGAATGTGCATTTGTCCTTGTTGAGTGTCAAATTGTGTTGTGCGAGTTGAATGAGCACCGCTGATCATTATCATGTTCTGCTTTGTCCCTTCCATGGGCAACAACGTAATCAAGTTGATTGTGCATTCCCTCAATGTCTGACAAGACTGAAAAAAACAATTTTCTGGAATGCCCTAGGTGCTGAACTTAGCCCATAGGGCATTCTGCAGTGCTGAGGCACTGATGAGTAACAAAACTGTAAGCTATCAGCTTTGCTTTGCTTGAGGTATCTGGAAATAGCTTCATTAAATGCCGAGCTTCGTGAAGACTGGAGTCATGAAATGATGCTGATAGTTCTTGGATGTTAGGAAGCGGATACTTGTCTGGAATAGTAGCTTTTTTGACTACCTTAACATTGACGCATAGTTTGCCATTTTTGAGTTGCACAATGGCTAGGTTTGATGGTGATCAGTCGCTTTTCTTAATACCTTCTGCTTCTAGTCATTTCAACTGTGACACTTTGGCATGGATTCCAAAAGGCAACTGTCTCAAGTTTTCTGAAACTGGCAGAATTGATTGTATTGATGTGAGGAGCATGACAGTACCCTTCGATCTCCCAAATCTGATAAATAAGGAAGGATACTGTTGGATGTAGTCAGTGTCATTGATTGTGTTAATGTGTGCTCTGGTGGAGTCTGCAAGTTTGAAGCCAAGTCTATTGAAAAGGTAAAAGCAAAATACTGCAGATGCTGGAAATCTGGAACAAAAACAAAAATACCTGGAAAAGCTCAGCAGGTCTGACAGCATCTGCGGAGAGGAATACAGTTAACGTTTCGAGTCCGAATGACTCTTCATCAGAACTATTGAAAAGGTTTATCCCCACAAGCCTGTCTAGGGTGACGTTTTTGTAGTGGACTGGAGCTGTGATCATTCCCAAGCCAGAATAATTGAATCATTAGCTTGAAGAATGTCTGTTGTTGCAGGAACGAACGTTGCAAGAAAAATACCTATGATAGAGTTTGTCTTTCAGTATGGATACTTTCTTACCAACATCAATGAGAAGCGACACTGAATTACCTGCGATCCCGACTGAATATTCCTTAAAATGACCCGGTTCTTTACTGTTTGTGATGGTATACTCATGTTGTAGCTCACTTTCAAGAAGAGACTCATCTATGTGTTGAACTGATGAAGTCATCTTCTTCAACCTGCACATCTTTGCAAAGTGATTCCACAGCATGAGTTACACTTTTTCCCCTCGAGCTGGACATGGGGTTATGAATCGATGAGCACTTCCACAATTAGTTTGACGGTATATGACTGTGATGGGGCACATGCTGGTGAGACTGCTGAGGTCCCTTTGTCTGTAACCCTTGCACTTGAGCTAGCTGGGCAGACTGTGTCTTCAACCCTGGGTGCAGTTGTGTAACCTTTTCGAATCTAACATCGTAGATTTAATTTGGACTGCCAAGGTTGTGGCTTTTCCCAAGATTAAATAATTTTCCATGAATCATTTCCTAATTTGTGGAATTGAAGTCTTTTCAACTAATTGGTCATGGATTTGTTTGTTGGTTAGTATGCCAAATTTATATTTTGAAATCAATTGCTGCAAAGCCACATATTGTTTTCTGGGCTCATTATTTCCCTGGCATTTCTGATGGAATGTATGTCATTCGATCATTACTTTTTTCTTTGGCCCAGATTATTTTTTGAAAGCACTTTAATCATATCAAACAGAGCAGACTCGGAGGGAGGAGCACCGGAGCGGTGACCTCGGGGCACAGAGTAACTGAAGCCAAAACTGAAAAAGAGACGTCACAGGAAAGCTGTGACCTGATTGGTTGGTAGGAAATCAGCACCAAATTTGAAAAAAAAACACTGCAAAGCTAATTAATAAATTAATTATCTAAGTAGAGATGGCTGGGCAGGTGATGTGCTGTAGCTGTATGATGTAGGAGCTGGCAGATCCCATTGCGAGCCGCAGTGACCACATCTGCAGCAAGTGTTGGTTGCTGGAGGAACTCCGGCTCAGAATTGATGAGCTGGAGTCCGAGCTCCTGACGCTGCGGCACATCCGGGAGGGGGAGAGTTACCTGGAAGCTTTGTATCAGGAGGCGGTCACACCCGGTAGATTAAGTACCTCAAGTCCGGTCAGTGGTCAGGGTCAGCAGGGTGTGACTGCAAGTGAGGCAGGTAGAGGGATCCTGTGTTCAGGAACAGAGGAGCTTCAGCTCTTGACCTTGTCCAACAGGTACGAGGTACTTGCTCCCTGTGTGGATGAGGAAGAGGGCTGTAGGGAGGATGAGCCAGCTGACCACGGCACCGTGGCACAGGGGGCCATTCAAGAGGGGGAAGCAAAAAGACAAGTGGTAGTTGTAGGGGATTCTATAATTAGGGGAATTGATAGCTTCCTTTGTAAGCAGGATCGAGAGCCCGCATGGTATGTTGCCTGCCCGGTGCTGACCGGCTTGAAAGGATATTGGAGAGGGAGAGGGAGGATCCAGTTGTTGTGGTCCACGTCGGGACAAATAACGTAGGTAAGACTAGGAAAGAGGACCTGTTTGAGGATTATCAGGAGCTAGGAACTAAACTAAAGATCAGGTCCTCAAGGGTTATAATCTCCGGATTACTACCTGAGCCACGTGCAAATTGGCATAGAGACGCGAGAATAAGGGAAGTAAACACGTGGCTAAAGGAGTGGTGCGGGAAAGAGGGGTTCCATTTTGTGGGGCACTGGCATCAGCATTGGAGCAGGAGGGAGCTGTACCGTTGGAATGGTCTCCACCTGAACCAATCTGGGACCAATGTTCTAGCAAAAAGGGTAAATAGGGTGGTCAACAGGACTTTAAACTAGAAAGTGGGGGGGGTGGGGGTGGAGGGAAGGGTAAAACTCCAAGAAATATGACTAATGGAAAACAAAGCAGCAGGTTAGTGTGTGGGGGGGTGGATTCAACTGCATGGAAAATTATGAAAAAACTGAAAAGAAAGGAGAGCCTAGGAGAGGCTATTAAAGTCTCCAGAACACAAAATAGTACAGAATGTTTGGAAAGGGCTAGGAATCTAACTTCAAGCACATCAGATAAAGGGACGACAATGAGAAAGGGGACGGGAAATACAGGACTGAAGGTGTTGTATCTGAATGCACACAGTATACGAAATAAGGTAAATGAGCTTGTGGTGCAGATTGAAATTGGCAGGTATGATGTGTTGGGCATTACGGAGACATGGCTGCAATGGGATCAGGACTGGGAGCTAAATATCCAAGGATATACATCCTACCGAAAAGATAGGCAGGTTGGCAGAGGGGGTGGGGTTGCTTTGTTAGTAAGAAATTAAATTAAATCAATGGCAAGAAATGACGTAGGGTCAGATGATGTAGAATCTGTGTGGGTAGAGTTGAGGAACCGCTAAGGTAAAAAAACCATAATGGGAGTTATGTACAGGCCTCCGAACAGAAGTCAGGATGTGGGGCACAAGATACACCAGGAGATAGAAAAGGTGTGTAAGAAAGGCAAGGTTACAGTGATCATGGGGGATTTCAATATGCAGGTAGACTGGGAAAATCAGGTTGGTAGTGGATCCCAAGAAAAGGAATTTGTGGAATGTCTACGAGATGGCTTTTTGGAGCAGCTTATGGTGGAGCCCACTAGGGAACAGGCAATTCTAGATTTAGTGATGTGTAATGAGGCAGATTTGATAAGGGAGCTTAAGGTGAAGGAACCCTTAGGAGGAAGTGACCACAATATGATAGAATTTACCCTGCAATTTGAGAGGAAAAGCTGGAATCAGATGTAACGGTATTACAGTTGAATAAAGGCAACTACAGAGGCATGAGTGAGGAGCTGGCCAGAATTGACTGGGAGATGAGCCTAGCAGGAAAGACAGTGGAACAGCAATGGCAGGAGTTTCTGGGAGTAATTTGGGAGACACAGCAAAAATTCATCCCTAGGAAGAAGAAGCATACTAAAGGGAGGACGAGGCAACCATGGCTGACAAGGGAAGTCAGGGACAGCATAAAAGCTAAAGAGAAAGCATACAATGCGGCGAAGAGCACTGGGAAACCAAGGGATTGGGAAGCCTACAAAGACCAACAGAGGACAACTAAAAAAGAAATAAGGAGGGAGAAGATTAAATATGAGGGTAAACTAGCTAGTAATATAAAAGAAGATTGCAAGAGTTTTTTTAGATATATAAAGGGTAAGAGAGAGGCAAAAGTGGACATTGGGCCGCTGGAAAATGATGCTGGAGAAGTAGTAGTGGGGAACAAAGAAATGACGGAGGAACTGAATAGGTACTTTGCGTCAGTCTTCACAGTGGAAGACACGAGTGACATCCCCAAAGTTCAAGAGAGTCGGGGGGCACAGGTGAGTATGCTGGCCATTACCAAGGAAAACTGAAAGGTCTGAAGGTGGATAAATGACCTGGACCAGATGGATTACACCCCAGAGTTCTGAAGGAGATAGCTGAAGAGATAGTGGAGGCATTAGTGGTGATCTTTCAGGAATCACTGGAGTCAGGGAGGGTCCCAGAGGACTGGAAAATCGCTAATGTAACCCCCTGTTTAAGAAGGGAGTGAGGCAAAAGACGGGAAATTACAGGCCGATTAGCCTGATCTCGGTCGTTGGTAAGATTTTAGAGTCCATTATTAAGGATGAGATTTCAGAATGGAAGTGCATGGTAAAATAGGGCAAAGTCCACATGGTTTTATCAAGGAGAGATCATGCCTGACAAATCTGTTAGAATTCTTTGAGGAGGTAACGAGTAGGTTAGACAAAGGAGAGCCAATGGATGTTATCTACTTGGACTTCCAGAAGGCCTTTGACAAGGTGCCACACAGGAGGCTGCTCAGTAAGATAAGAGCCCATGGTGTTAGAGGCAAGGTACTAGCATGGATACATGGGGACAAGGGGGTCCTTCTCAGGATGGCGGCCGGTGACTAGTGGAGTTCCGCAGGGGTCAGTGTTGGGACCACAACTTTTCACTTTATACGCTAATGATCTAGATGAAGGAACTGAGGGCATCCTGGTTAAGTTTGCAGATGATACAAAGATAGGTGGAGGGACAGGTAGTATTGAGGAGGCGGGGAGGCTGCAGAAGGATTTGGACAGGTTAGGAGAATGGGCAAAGAAGTGGCAGATGGAATACAACGTG
Source organism: Cetorhinus maximus (assembly GCF_964194155.1). Taxonomy (NCBI): domain Eukaryota; kingdom Metazoa; phylum Chordata; class Chondrichthyes; order Lamniformes; family Cetorhinidae; genus Cetorhinus; species Cetorhinus maximus. The sequence goes on along the minus strand of NC_135881.1, from coordinate 64,742,059 downwards.
GGGAAGTGTGAGATCATGCACTTTGGTAGGAAGAATAGAGGCATAGACTATTTTCTAAATGGGGAGAGAATTCAGAAGTCTGGAGTGCAAAGGGACTTGGGAGTCCTAGTCCAGGATTCTCTTAAGGTTAACTTGCAGGTTGAGTCAGTAGTTAGGAAAGCAGATGCAATGTTGGCATTTATTTCGAGAGGACTAGAATATAAAAGCAGGGATGTGCTACTGAGGCTTTATAAGGCTCTGGTCAGACCACATTTAGAATATTGTGAGCAATTTTGGGCCCCGTATCTTAGGAAGGATGTTCTGGCCCTGGAGAGGGTCCAGAGGAGGTTCACGAGAATGATCCCAGGAATGAAAGGCTTAACATATGAGGAACGTTTGAGGACTCTGGGTCTATACTTGATGGAGTTTAGAAGGATGAAGGGGGATCAGATTGAAACTTACAGAATACTGAAAGGCCTGGATAGAGTGGACGTGGGGAAGATGTTTCCATTAGTAGGAGAGACTAGGACCCGAGGGCACAGCCTCAGAGTAAAGGGAAGACCTTTTAGAACAGAGATGAGGAGAAACATCTTTAGCCAGAGAGTGGTGAATTTATGGAATTCATTGCCACAGAAGGCTGTGGAGGCCAGGTCATTGAGTGTATTTAAGACCGAGATAGATAGGCTCTTGATTGGTAAGGGGATCAAAGGTTACGGGGAGAAGGCGGGAGAATGGGGTTGAGAAACTTATCAGCCATGATTGAATGGCGGAGCAGACTCGATGGGCCGAATGGCCTAATTTCTGCTCCTATGTTTTATGGTCTTATGGTCATAGTCGTGTCTTCTGTGAGCTGTTTCGATGCTTGCTGACCTTTCAGTCCTGAAGCAATGGATGAGTATCACCTTCTTGTGGGTTGCTGTTACAAACCTCCTCGGCACACAATTAAATGCTGAACAATTGAATATTACACTATGTCACTATTTAGAAGAAGAGCAGCGGAGTTATCTCTCATGCCCTGGCCAATACTCTCTCTTCAATCGCGAAAACAGATAATCTGGTCATTATCAGATTGCTGTTTGTGAGAGTTGGTTGTGTGCAAAACTGGCTGCTGCATTTCCTACATTACAACAGTGATGACAGGCCAAAAGTACTTCATTGGCTGTAAAGCACTTTGGTGCATCCTGAGGTTGTGAAGTTGCTATCTAAATGTAAACTTTTTTTCTTCTTGTAGAAGTGCTTTGTTTTCTCATTTGAATTTGACAAAGTCTTGAGGGAGTGGTGTGGCAGGTGAAGGATTTTTAAAAGTTTATCTCAAGGCTTCTGCTTAGAGTGGGTGCTGTAGTTTGTATTCCCTTGGCCTGCAGCATAACTGGGAGAATGAGTAGGGGCAGCAAAGAGGCAGGACAAGTTGGTCGAAGAGGGAGGAAGAGGCAGATAAGGGCTTTCAGCATGACAAACCAGAGAGGGGCACTGAGTGCCCAGGCCTATTCATTGAGTTCATAGCTGATGATTCTGGTTCAAAACCCAAACAAATTTTGGTAGCATGAATATAATAAGAACCATTGTGCCACAGAAAATGTAATCGAGTAGACCGCTGAGCGCTTAAACAATGCCTCCACCAGTTGGACTACTCTGGAGGAGCCCTACACTACTGGGCAAATTTTGTTTCCAGATTTGTTGTTGTTTACTGCATGCTAAATAACCTTGCCATCATGAGAGTACAACTCTTGCTGCCAGATATACAACGAGCAACTGAGGCAAAGAAGCATAAAGGCAGGAGGCATCCAACACAGCCTTTTTCTGGTTGGGTTGTCTGCGATCAACTCATCTGACTGTAAACGTAAACCCAATTCCCCGTTCATCAATAGTACCAAACCTTATCTTCCCTCTGTTACTGACTATCACAGAGTCCACAATGCTGAAATAAAAGCCATCACAAAAACAAACATTCCAAACCAAATTTATCAATCAAACCATCCAATTTTCCATACAAAAGGCAACTAATCACCCTTGTATATTGTCTTAATGCTTGTCTGCCATGTGCCTTTGCCTGGCCTAGCACTCCTACACAGCACTACCCCAGTGGCTGGCTGCAATAGGGCTGGTGCAAGGCTGTTGACTTTCAATGGGGGAGACAGCAGACAGTCTTGTCGGACAACCTTAAGCATCTCTGGCCTTGGACTGAAACAATATGGCATGGATGGCAGTAGTTTAAGCTGGCTGGCTGACAGACAACCCCAAGGGCATTAGCAGAGTGCCAGTGGAGGACAACTGTTATATAAGAACTTAAGAGCATGAGAAGAAAGGAGCAGGATATTGCCCTATGGCCCCTACTCTACCACTCAAAATCATGGTTGATCTGATCTTGGTCTCAACTCCATTTTTCAGCCTGTTCCCCATAACCTTGAATATATTCTATGAATCAGCATTCACATCTCTCTGGGGTAGAGAATTCCAAAGATTAACAACCTTCTGAGAGAAGAAATTCCTCTCATCTGTGTCTTGAATGGGAGACCCCTTATTTTGATTTCCACATGAGGGGAAACATCCTCTCAACATCTACCTTATAAAAACTCCTCAATCTTATATGTTTTAATAAGATTACCCCCTCATTCTCCTAAATTCTGAGTATAAGCCCAGCCTGTTCAACCTTTCTTCATAAGACAACCCCTTCATCCCAAGAATCCACCTAGTGAGCCTTCTCTGAACTGTCTCCAATGCAAGTATATCCCTACTTAAGGAGGCCAAAACTCACCAATGCTCTGTACAGTTGTAGCAAGACTTCCCTTTATTTATACTCAATTCCCCTTTGCAATAAAGGCTAAAATTCCAAGCACAACTTCAGACCTTTGGCCATGCCAAGCAGAACACTATTGTTCTAAAAGGGGTACCTTTGCCCCAATGGCCCGCAGCATGGAGACACCAACCTTCGGTTGCTTTCTTGGATCTTCAGGGCTTCTCCTGAACCTCTTCACTTAGTCTGCTACCTGCAGCCCTTTTCCTGTTTGGAGCCTGTTTCTCTGCTCTTTTTTTTCTTAACCTAACTGGTTTCTGTCTCTGTCTTGTATCTGGGACTCCATTTTGGGTCCTGTCCCTGTTCCCTGCCTGGGACACTTGACTTCTGATTAAAACCGACTGCCTCAGAACTGCTGTTCACTGACCCTTGAATTGATCTGTGACCTATCACAACACTCCAAGAGGGTCCCTCCTTTGTTACTAGGCAGGAACAAATGTAACAAGCATAGGAACAAACTACTTCAAAAGTTACAATCTCTACAGACTGCTAACTTATATAGCACATGGGAACACAGAAATGAATTTCATCACAGACCTCTCTCTCTGGCAATCTAGTACCTTCGCTACCATTTCCTCTTTCCCTGGCTGCAGGCTACTCATGCCCAGTGACTCACCATCTTCAATTCCTGCCTCTAAGCTGCCCTCTAAAGTATGCTCAGTGTCAGTATCTGAACTGTTGGCTGTAAGTGTGAGATTGAGTGATGGTGTTTCTTCATCATCAGTCTTTTATTCCTCTTCTAGTTCTTGCTTCTATATCACTGCCTGGCCAGGTTACAGTTCGCGTATCTGAAAAGAGAAAGATATAAGGGTAGGGTTGTGTTAAGGGGCTGGGGGTTAGTGGTGAAGCCAGAGTTGTATGCTTAGACCATCAGCAGCTTGTAAATGACAAGAGATTATGTAATGAGGGGTAAGTGAGATGTGAGAAGAAGGATTAGATATGAACATTCCATCACCTTCAATAGCTTCAGTCACTGACCATGGCCTCAGTCATGGCTGTTCCAATGATGACAAGTACTTCTTCTCTATCAGAGTAGGAACATGCAGCTGTGCATAACTCCCACCAGTTGGCTGCTGCCTGTAGTTATGTGCCACCTTCTCCTTCAAGAGAGAGGGGAGTGTGTCAATGAGTGTGGTACAACCTGTTTAGGTGATGTGCCTGCTATGGTTGTACAGCTGGAAGTGTGAAAGCTGTGAAATTTGGGTGTAAGTCTTCTAGCCGTACAACATATGAGGGTGAGGTGAAGCCATGAATCTGAAGTATGAGTGATAGTTTTTAGAGCAATTGCAATTAGGGATTGGCAATAAATGCTGGCCTTGCTAGTAGTAGCTGCAGCTCATGAACTAATGAAAAAAGTGAGTGAAGGGCGTTGGTGAATTGAGCTATTGGATCCATTGTAAGGATGTGGCATTTGATGATATGTTCGCTGACCCTGACCAACCATATGCGGTCATTAAACTTCTTGTGGTACTACAGCCATGTCCTTGGGGGCTACATAGCTGGCATTGATTGCAAGGGCTATCTGTTCTTACTACCTTTGTGGTATCCATTTGTTGGGACCCCGGGATCTCTGTGGAGTGAAGAGCTCTCTCCTCATGTACCAAGTGCTCCAGTGCTGCATTAGGGAGCACTGGAGCATGCTATTTACCCTGTTGCGCCATTATTCAGTGTTCTTCCTCCTCTGAACTCTTTCTCAGCCACTTCCGGCACCATCTGTAGCCAGAATACACCTTCCCTTTAACAATTGCAGACTGGGTTTAAGCAGTGAAGACTAGTTTTAAGTGGTGCTAGCCTCGCACGAACTTGGGCCCTTAGCTGGGGTGAGCAGCCACGCAACATGCTTCCTGCACCTGCAACGAAAGGAATGTGCACAAGTTAATTGTGCATCGCGATCCCTGCATCTATTTTTGGGGGCTTTCCAATTTTGCCCCAAGTTCCTCATAGGAAGGGGATACAGCAGAGGTAGAGTTGATTTGACTTCCTAGCATATGCCTTCTGATGGCCAGGCAGCATTAGTATTACTGGAAGCCTAGGAGTAGATCATCTACCTGTTGTCTTGGCTGTAACTGCTGTGTAACCTGGGGAGGCCAGACACCTGAGAAGAAAGTGGATTAATTTGATTTAAAAAAAAGTAAATAGAAATTTCACTCCAAAACTGATGGAAATATTTATAGGATTTCAGAAGTGTTTTTGCTCCTCAAGCAACATCCTGACTTGGAAATATATCACCGTTCCTTCACTGTCGCTGGGTCAAAATCCTGGAACTCCCTCCTTAACCGCACTGTGGACCTAAACCACAGGGATAGCAGTGGTTCATGAAGGCAGCTCACCACCACCTTCTCAAGGGCAAGTAGGGATGGGCAATAAATGCTGGTCCAGCCAGTGAAGCCCACATCCCATAAATGAATAAAATAAAAAAGTCATCTTTGATATGATAAAGCTCTCAAAGTTATTACTTCCTTTATTGCTTATGAAGCTCCATCAGCTGATAGCTTTGGCTAAAATCTCTAGAGAATCTAGCAGCCTAGCTGCTCCTGCTCTCCTGTGATTTTATATTTAACACTCAGAGACCCAATTCCTCCCTGGAACTAATTCAAATACTAAGATAGTCACACAAACATAAAAACACAGATTAGATAGAATTACTTAGAATGTTAAAGCATAGAAACAGGCCATTCAGCCCTAAACTGGTGTCAGTGTACCACAGGAGTTTCTGCCTACTGTTGCATAGAATTTATCTACATGCAGACATGAATGAGAGGGTGAAGTTGAGAAACAGGCCAACAGCTTTGTATCTTTAAATTAGCTTGTGTTTAAATTTTACATGTGATATAAACCATGATACATAATGGTATCAGTGAGATGCTGAACTTACCCAACTCGCAAGTAAGACAATAGGAATGTGGGATGGGCAAAAGCCATTTGGCTCAATCAATTTGCTTGGTCAGCTAGAAGGATGAGGAGGATTGTAGAAGTTTTTAGGCAGGTTCGTGGAATTGATAGACACATGACAAGTACAAAAAGTATAAGGTAATACATTTTGGGAGAAAAACAAGGAATGGGAGCATGAACTATATGGAAAGATGCTAAAGATCAGAGCAGCCTACTCTCAATTATCAGCAAAGCGATGGAAGGTGTTGTCGACATTGCTGTCAAACAACACTTACTCAGCAATAACCTGGTCACTAATGCTCTGTTTTGGTTCCACTAGTGCTACTCAGGTCCTGACCTCATTACAGCTTTGGTCCAAATGTAGACTAGAGAGCTGAACTCTGGAAGTGAAGTGAAGTGAGAGTGATGGCCCTTGGTAACACAAGAACAAGAAATAGGAGCTGGAGTAGACCATATGGCCCATCAAGCCTGCTCTACCGTTCAACATGATCATGGCTGATCTTGGGCTTCAGCTCCTTAATTCCCTGAAAGACCAAAAATCTGTCTATCCCAGGTGTTAGGGGCTAAGACCTCACTCTGTTGTTATCAAATATGTATATCACCCTGGCTAATCTATAAAATTTTTTAAATTAAAACTGGACAAAGGCTTTAAACTGACTGAAGCCATGACTGACAATGACTCTCACAAAGGAATTTTTGGCCTTCAGAACAGCAGCAACCTCGTTATCTCTAAAGAGGCGCTAATGCCCTGTGACTGCAGAGATCAAATCCCCTGGACTTGTACAAAATACATTTAAATTTCTAAGGTTAAACTCTGGTTAATGGAGGCGATCAGTCTGCGAGGACAAAGGACCCTGAAATTATAAATGGATGAAACATTAATCATCTCAAGAATCCAGACAAGGAAGATACGTCCTTTGTCCACCAAGGTGGAGGAGTGAGAATCATGTCACATGACACCCTCCCCAAGCTGCTAGAACCTGTAATGTTGCCTTGGAGCTGAAAAAAAGGCAAAAGATGAAAGCAAAATACTGCGGATGTTGGAAATCTAAAATAAAAACAAAACATGCTGGAAAAACTCTGCAAGCCTGGCTGCATCTGTGGATAGAGAAACAGAGTTAATGTTTCGAGTCCAGCTCTGAAGAAGAGTCATACGGACTTGAAACATTCACTGTTTCTCTCTCCACAGATGCTGCCAGACCTTCTGAGCTTTTCCAGCATTTAGTTTTATTGAGAAAAAAGGCAGTCTGCCATCTTCCATCAACCAAACAGCAGCAGAACCAGAGCTCTGTCTAGGTTTGAATTGCCTGGCCCTCATCTACACTGTTTCTACTAGAACTTCTGTACCAGCACCTTCAAGACTAATTCATCCCTATGGGCCCATCTCATTGTGGAAAAATGAATTATCCAGTATTGGTCTTCAGCTGGCCAACTCTGAAAGGAGACACCATTGGACTTTGATTCTGGACTCTGGACTCACGTGAAACAATAATTTAATTCATGTCTTCTCTGTGATCTTTGCCCTGTATCTCTTTTTTTCTCTTTTCCCTTTTTATTGTATGAATGTACCAGGAGCTATGTAGCAACACGCCCTCCCTCATTTTGATTGTGTGTAAATAAACTAACCCTTTTAGTTCCCCCTATCTTGAGTTTGCTATGGGGCTATTAATAGAAATTGGATCACACGAAAACTGAGGGATTGGGAAATACACCATCGCTAACCAAGGGGGGAATCAAAAACAAAAGACAACTTTGTGTTTGTGGACAGATGGTGAGAGGAGAAATCAGGGCTGCTAATTTAAACTCCCTCCTGCCTGTAACACAGCTTTAAATGTATTCTATGTTGGAGTCTCTGGGATAGACAAGTCCAAAGATTCACAACCCTTTGAGTGAAGTAATTTCTCTTCATCTCGGTCCTAAATGATTGGCCCCTTATCCTGAGACTGTGCTCCCATGTTTTGATTCCCTGACCAGTGGAAACAATCTCTCAGCATCTACCCCATCAAGCCCCTTCAGAATTTTGTAGGTTTCAATGAGATCATCTCTCATTCTTCTAAACCCCAGAGAATATAAGCCCAATTTACTCAGCCTGTCATCATAGGGCCAATTTAGTGAACCTTTGCTGTACTGCCTCCAATGCAAGTATATCCTTTCTTATGTGGAGACCAAAACTGCACACAGTACTCCAGATGTGGTCTCACCAAAACCCTGTACAATCACAGCAAGACTTCTGTATTCTTGTACTCCAATACCCTTGCAATAAAGGCCAACATGCCATTTTCCTTCCCAATTGCTTGCTGCACCTGCATGTTAACTTTCTGTGTTCCTTGTACAAGCACCCCAAGTCTCTTTGAACATCAACACTTACAAGTTTTACACCTTATAAAAAATATTTCTGCTTTTCTATTCTTATGACCAAATTGAATAACTTTACACTTCCCTATATTATACTCCATCTGCCATCTTGTTGCCCACTCTCTGTGTCCTCCCCACAGCTTACCTTTCCACCCATCTTGGTATCATCAGCAAACTTAAGTACATTACTCTTCGGCTCTTCATCTAAGCCATTAATATAGATTGTAAATAGCTGAGGCCTCAGCACTGATCCTTGTGGCACTCCACTATTCACTGCCTGCCAACTTGAAAGGGCCTCATTTATGCTGACTCTGCTTTCTATCCATTAACCAATCCTCCATCCATGCTAAAATATTACCCCAATTCCATGACCCCTTTTCTTGCCTTATTGTGCGGCACCTTATTGAATACCTTTTGGAAATCCAGGTATCCTACATCTACTGGCTTCATTATCCATATTATTAGTTGCATCCTCAAAAAACTCTTAATACATTTGTCAAACAGGATTTCCCTTTAGTAAGACCATGTTGTCTTGTTCTAATCATACTATGCTTTTCTAAGTGCATGGTTAAAACTTCTTTAACAATAGATTCCAGCATTTTCCCAACAACTGATGTTAGGCTAACTGGCCTGTCATTCACTGTTTTCTCTCTCCCTCCTTCCTTTCTTGAAAAGTGCATTTGCCAACTTCCAGTCTAATGGGACTGTTCCCGAATCTAAGGAATTTTGGAACATTAGAGCCAGCGCACCCACTATCTCTGCAGTTATCTCTTTTAGTCCCCTAGGGTGTAAGCCTAGGTCCCAGGGATTTGTCAGATTTTAGTCCCTTAAGTTTCTCTAATACTTTTTCTCTGCTGATATTAATTTCCTTAATTCCCTCACTTTTTAGCCCCTAGGTTACTGTCTATTTCTGGTATGAAACTTGAGTCTTCTACTGTGAAGACAGACAAAATATTTGTTCAATGCCTCTGTCATTTCCTCATTCCCCATGATAATTTCTCCTGTCTCTACTTCTGAGGGGCCAATGTTTACTTTAGCTATTCTCTTCTTCTTTATATACTTCTAAAAGCTCTTCTAATTTAGTTTTATATTTCTGGCTAGTTTACTCTCTTTTTTTCCATTTCTATCAACTTTTTGGTTTTGTTTTTCAATGGAGTTTATTTTTGATTTTTAATTGTTTCTTTAAATGTTTCCCACTGTTCATTTACCTCCATAACGTTTAGTCTATTTACTCTATTAATGGTAGCCAGTTCTCCTCTCATACATATGCAATTGGTTTTGTTTAAGTTTAAGATCCTTTTTGCAATTGGAGTATGTCACTTTCAAACTTAACATGAAATTCAATGGTATTATGATCACTATTTCCCAGTGGATCTTTCACTACAGCATTACTAATTAATCCTGCTTCATTATACAATACTAGATCTAAGGTAGCTTTATGCCTAGTTGGTTCTACAATGTATTTCGCCAAAAAATTGTCACAAAAACATCTTACAAACTCATCTTCTAGACACTTCTGCCAATTTGATTGTTGCAGCCTATATGAAGATCAAGTCCCCCACAATTAATACATTTCCTTTGTTACAAGCTCGAATAATTTCTTGTTTAATGCTCTTCCAACAATATAACTAGAGTTAGGGGGCATATTATTTACTCCCACCAGTGTTTACTGACTCTTCCTATTCCTAATTTCCATGCATACTGGTTCAACTTCATGATCTCCTGAAGCCAGATCCTTTCTCACTAATGTCCTTTTCTCATCTCTTACTATCAGGGCTACCCCTCCTTATTTGCCATTCTGTCTGTGTTTTGTGTACCTGTTGTAACCTGATTAAATAAACAATAAACCTTATTGTTTATTTAATCAGTCAATTAGTTAATAATTTACACAGATAATATAATAGAAAGTTGCACTCAACTAACTTGGAGTCAAAGAAAGAAAACTTACTAACTACTGGAGGCTGGAAGAAACATAGAAAAAGGAGCTTCTATTTCCCCCTCATCAAATTCCCATTATTTAATTCATTTGAAATTTGAAAGTTCTGTGTCAGAGCCTGACTCTTATTCTAAATTTAAACTTGAGAAAAAGACTTACTGGAACTTACCACCTTGAAAGAAATTCTCAACTAGATAAGTTGCAAGTCAAGGCAGCATTTGACCGAGTGTAGCATGAGGGAGCCATAGCAAAGCTGGAGTCAATGGGAAAAAAGGGAAAACTCTCTACTGGTTAGAGTCTTACCTAGCACAAAGGACAATGATTGTGGTTGTTGGAAGTCAATCATCTCAGTCCAAAGACGTCACTGCAGGAGTTCTTCAGGATAATGTCCTAGGCCGAACCATCTTCAGCTGCTTCATCAATGACCTTCCCTCATCATAAGGTCAGAAGTGGGGATGTTCATGGATGATTGTACAATGTTCAGCACCATCTGCGACTCTTCAAATACTAAAGCAGTCCATACCCATATGCAGCAAGAGCTGGACAACATTCAGGCCTGGGCTGATAAGTGGCAAGTAACATTCAAGCACATAAGTATCAGGCAATGACCATCTCCAACAAGAGAGAATTCTGCGGTGAAGAACTCACGTCTTAATTACCCAAAGCCTATTCACCATCTACAAGGCACAAGTCAGGACTGTGATGGAATACTTGCCTGGATGAGTGCAGCTCCAACAACACTCATCCACAAACATTCGCTCCCTCCACCACCAATGCACAGTGGCAGCAGTGTGTACCATCTACAAGATGCAGTGCAGGAACTCACCAAGTCTCCTTTGACAGCACCTTCCAACCCCATGGCCACTACCATCTAGAAGGGCAAGGGTAGCAGACACATGGGAACACCACCACTTGGAAGTTCCCCTCCAAGCCACACACCATCCTGACTTGGAAATATATCACCGTTCCCTCGCTGTCGCTGGGTCAAAATTCTGGACCTCCATCCCTAGCAACACTGTGGGTGTACCTACACCACATGGACTGCAGCAGTTCAAGAAGGTAGCTCACTACCACCTTCAATTAGGGATGGGCAATAAATATTGGCCTAGCCAGCAATGCCCACATCCAATGAATGAATTAAAAAAAGACATCCAGGACAAAGCAGCCCACTTGATTGGCACCCCACCCATCACCTTCAATTCCCTCCACCACTGATGCACAGTAGCAGTGGTTTGTACCATCTACAAGATGCACTGCAGCAACTCACAAAGGCTCCTTCGACAGCAGCTTCCAAAAGCACGACCTCTACCATCTAGAAGGACAGGGGAAACAGATGCATGGGAACACCACTACCTAGAAGTTCCCCTCCAAGCCACACATCATCCTGACTTGGATCTATATTGCCATTCTTTCACTGTCACCGGATCAAAATCCTGGAATTTCCTTCCTAATAGCACCTTGGGTGTACCTACACCAGATAGGCTGCAGCAGTTCAAGAAGGTGGCTTACCACCACCTCCTCAAGGGCAATTAGGGATGGGCATTAAATACTGGCCTAGCCAGTGATGCCCACAGCCCATAAAGTATAAAAAAAAGAGTATGAAGAAACTAACAGACTCAAGCGGGCTAATATGTCCTTGGATATATGGGTGAAGGGAGATAAAATCTTATGCCCAATCACATTTCATGATTTATAAAGAGAGACATTCAGAACAAGAGGAGGGTATAATGATAAATTTGTATATGGCATTGGTTTGGACACAGTTTGAGCACTGTGTGCAATTTTAGGCACCATATTATAGAAGAGACAAGAAAAGTATTTCCTAGATTCAACACAATATCAAGTATGAAAGATAACAGGGCTTATGAAGAGAGCCTTGAGGTACATCTCTTTAAAACCCAGGCATGTAAACTTATCACTTGGTTCACTACATGAGCAGAGGAATTGTATTAAATGGAAGGAATATACAATAACTAATTTATATGGATTTCATTAAAGTTTCATTGCTCTGTCTTTTGATCCTGTAGGCTGTTCATTAAATGTATTTCGCATTGCTGATTTCTATCAATACTTAAAATTATCAGTTTGACCAACAGTTTCTTCTTTCATTTATTATGGCATGAATGTATTTTTAAAATGCATGCACAATCACAAAGGACTCATTTCAACTTTCTAACTTAACCTAGGTAGAGTCATAAAATCGTTATTCACAGAAATAGCACATTGAGTTCATGCGAGCACACTGTAAGGCAATCCAGTCATTCCCATTTCCTCACTCTATCCCTGTCACCCTGCAAGATAATTTTTCTCAAGTGCCTATACAATTTCCTTTTGGAATCATTAATCTTTTTTGCTTCCACCACCCTCATTGTCAATGAGTTCCAAGGTCACCGTATAAAAAAGGTCTTCCTCATATCCCCCCACCTCTTCCCCAAATCCTTAAAACTATATCTCTAGTCCTTGTACCTTGTCTTTGTCGACCTTATTTAAACCTGTACACCTTGATCAAGTCTCCCCTCAATCCCCTTTGCTTCAAGGAGACCAGCCCCAATTCACTCACCTAACCTTGCACCTAAAATCCCTCCATGGAACTATTCTAATAAATCTCCTTTGCCCCTTCTCAAGCACCCTCACATCCTTCCTAAACTGTGGTGACCAGAACTGGGCACCATACTCTAATTGTGGCCTAACCAAGTTTCACCCTGCTTTTGAATTCAATTTCTCTATTTATGAAGCCTAAGGACCCATATGTTTTGCTAACTACTCTCTGAATATGTCATGCCATTTCAATGATCTATGCAGATGAATCCCCAGGCCCCTGTGTCCTTGCACACTCACAGGAAATATGCCATTAAGTCTCTATTGCCTCTTCCTAACCCATCTGCCAAAATGCATCAGTTCACACTCCCCTATATTAAATTCCATCTGCCACTTGTCTGCCCATTCTGCTGTGTCCTATTGCAGTCAATTGCCTACATTTTTGGTATCATTGGCAAACTTTTGACATTTTATTCTGTATTCCAACATCCATGTTGTTTATATATATCAAAAGAGTAGTGTTCCTAGCACAGTGCCTTTGGAACTAATCTGTCTATCATCCCCTAGTTTAACAACAACCATTTAGCACATCTCGCAGTTTTCTGTCCTTAACCCAATATTTTTCATCCAAGTTCACACTTACTGTCCTAATCCATGAGCCTCAATTTCATTAGCCAGCCTTTTGTCTGGTAAACCAACCTTTTATGTGACCTATGTGACTATTATACTCAATATTTGAGTTCATCCCTTTATTAGTTCAGACTGAAAACTTCAGAAAAAATTCCTTCCCTGTATTTTCTTCTCATTTCTCAACATTACATGACACCAGTTGAATCTACTCTGCATCAAAGGCTAAGTGTTCAATTTAAGCATTTATTTTACACAATGTTTGTTAGGATTTTGTTCAGCACTATGGAAAATGTTTTCAATGAATGATTATTAATATCGTATTATTTCTTTCTTTTGAAACTTGAGAATAAGATTTTAAAAAAGGAGGACAACAAAGAAATGTTCACCTCTAGAAAATGGAAGTCCATACATTGCTATGATCTTTTGTCTTCTGGCTGAACAATATCTTAGCTGTATATGCTACAAGTAAACACTGCTGACACTCGTGTGATATTTCTGAATGTAATCTCCACTTATAAAATTTGAGCTCATTTCTCTTTAACAAATTCTTCAATTTTTCTTCTCTATACTTGCTAAGTATTAGACACATAGCTGGATTTTATACTCCCCCCTGTCGAGCTTGAAGGTACGGGGCGGGGCACGTAAAATCCAGTAGGGCGGCCTTCCCTCCTGACCTCAGGCGGCCTTCCCACCATGTACCCACCTGACCCCAACCTGTCTGAAATTTTACAGGGGAGGGGTGGAATGAGGTCAATTAAGGGCCACATCCCACCCCTGCTAGCATTTTACCTGGGAGGCCCACACCATGTGAGAAGCCTGGCAGATTTAGCTGTGCAGGCTGGTATCAGGCAAAGTTGGGGATGGGGAATCTCTTTTTGCAGCCCCCCAGGCCAATTGGAGGCAACCCCCCACATCCCCCTCTTTAACTCTCTCCCCTCTTGAACCCAGTGCTCCACCGTCCCTCTGAGACCCTGACCCTGGGCTCACCTCTCAGCCTGGGGTCCTCAGCAGTGGGGACTTCCCCTAGTCCCAGCAGTTGCCACCGCTCCCGGCTGGCACTGCTTGGACTACAGAGCTGCTGGCCAATCTGATTGGCTAGAAGTCTCTAAGGTGTGATGTCCAATTGAGAGAAGGTGAGAGTCTCGCCTTAAAGTGGGGCGGTGGAGGAGTGGAGGGAGCGGCAACCATGGAGTCCTGTAAATTCCAACCCTCAGAGTGAGAACGTAGAAATGTGATCAATTCATAGAATCATAGAAGTAATTTACACCACAGAAGGAGGCCATTTGCCCCATTGTGTCTGTACTGGCCAAAAAAGAACTATCCAGCATGATCCCAGTTTCCAGCTTTAGGTCTGTTGTGTTTTAGCTTGCGGCACTTCAAATACGTATGCAATTACTTTTTAAATGTGATGCGGGTTTCTGCCTCTACCACCTTTTAGGTAATGAGTTCCAGACCCCCACGACCTGGGAAAAAAGATTTCCTCAACTCCTCTCTAATTCTGCGAATGGCTTTAAATCTATGTCCCCTGGGTTATTGATGTCTCTTCTTAGGGAATTTTTCTATTGGTTAAGTTTCACAACAATATGTTCTGGACTTGGTACCTCTTTTGCTAACAATACTACCATTAACTAAAAATAAATGCTTATCTACTTTTGGTCATAAGGCACCTATTGTATAGCCTAAGAAGGCAATAAATCTGCCAGTTATACTTTATCATTGGGTGAGCCCTATAAAACACAGTTCAGAAATATACTTCCGAAACCAATTGCATGTTCATTTATAATTGAAACTCTAAGCTAAGCTAATCTTTTGCTAAACTACCTGTTGCAGTGCATTTATAATGACTGATATAGACTGAAATGAACAACTATTTAGGATCATGTGTGAAGTAAGTCAACTACTCAGAAAGCCATCAAGCATTTTCTCCTGACATTGCAACAACAATGTCAGTATGAGTGTGGAACAGCTGTATGGCATAATTGAAATAATAGCTACCACACTGATACCACAGGTATTGGGCTGATAAGCGGCAAGTAACATTCGCACCACACAAGTGCCATGCATTGACCATCTCCACAAGAAAGAATCTAACCATTGCTCCTTGACTTCAATCACGGAATTGTTATAGCGCAGAAGGAGGCTATTCTGCCCATCCTGCCTGCACTAGCTCTCCAAATGAGCATTATGACTTAGTGCCATTCTCCTGCCTTTTCCCCCCATACCCCTGCACATTGTTTCTATTCAAATAATCACTTAATGCCCTCTTGAATGCCTCAATTGAACCTGCCTCCACCACACTTCCAGGCTGTACATTTCAGACTTGAACCACTTGCTGAGTGAAAATGTTTTTCCTCATACCACATTTACTTGTTTTGCAAATCACTTTAAATCTGTGCCCTTTCAGTCTCAATCCTTTTATAAGCAGGAACATTTTCTCCCTATCTACTCTATCCAGCCCCCTCATGGTTTTGAACCCCTCTATTAAATCTCCTCTAAACCTTCTTCTCTCCAAGGAGAACAGTCCCAACCTCTCCAACCTATTTTCATAACTGAAGTTTCTCATCCCTGGAACCATTCTTGTAAACCTCTTCTGCACTCTCCAATTTGTTCACATCCTTCCTATAGCGTGGTGCCCAGAATTGTACACAATGCTCCAGCTGAGGTCTAATGAGTGTCTTATATAAGCTCAGCATAACCTCCTTGCTCTTGTACTCTCTGCCCCTATTAATAAAGCCCAGGATACTGTATGCTTTATTAACTGCTCTCTCCACCTGTCAATGATCTATACACATATATACCCATGTCCCTCTGCTCCTTCATCTGCTTAAGAATACCCCTTATTTTATATTGTCTCTCCATGTTCTTTCTGCCAAAATGCATCACCTCACACTTCTCCGCATACAGATTCATCTGCCACCTATCTGTCCACTCCACCAACTTGTCTATGTCCTTTTGAAGTTCTACACTGTCGCCTTCATAGTTTACAATGTTTCTAAGTTTCAATGGGATACCATCACTGAATAATCCTGGGGGATTGTCATTGATTAGAAATTTAACTGGACCAGACGTATGAACACTATGGCTACAAGAGCTGGTCAGAAGTTGGGAATTCTGCAGTGAGTATCTCATTTCCTGACTCCCCAAAATCTGTCCATCATCTACAAAGCACAAGTCAGGAGTGTGATGGAACACTCTCCCCTTGCCTGGATGAGTGCAGCTCCAACAACACTCAAGAAACTCAACAGTATGCAGGACAAAGCAGCTCACTTGATTCGTTGCCCCATTCACCACTTTCAATATTCACTCCCTCCACTGCTGGCACACAGTGGCAGCAGTGATTTCTTGTACTTTTTGTACTTTACCAGTTGAGAATGAATAAGGAATGAGTTTTTGCTCAGGATATTGGTATTTTCTCATAGATAATCAAATATTTTATTTTAAAATGAAATCTAGAACAAGGTAAGTTCACTCAGACCCAATATTTCAGAATATAACAACTGTAGCATGGCTCTTTAGTGAGGCAGGAAAGCAAACTCTAGAGCTGAGATATACTTCCAACAGGAAATGTTACTCAGTGATAACATAAATAGTTGCTACTCAAGAAGTTTTGGTCTAAAGAACTGAAAAGGAATTCAAAACAAAAATTCTTTCATAGTGACACTCAGTTTAATGGAGTGGAGTCCTTCAGGAAGCAGGGTGTGAGGAAATGTATTCAAGGTAGCTGGGAGAGTTGCTGGGCTTATAATGAATATTAGTAGACAGCCTATCCCAGAAATGGAGACAGACAAGCCGAGGAAGGGAAGGGAAGTGTCTGAGAGTTGGCGCTCAGCCCCTGCAAGGTAGAGATCAGTACAGCAGACAACAGCAGCACCAACCTTGTCAGCAGGTTTGATAACAATGTCACGGTTAGACCTGAGAGAACAGAGTGCAGCAAATTCAGAAGGAGACAGGTTAAAGTGAATGAGGGGAGCAGCAAAATTAAGATGGCTGATGTCACTTAGCAGTTCTCAATGAAAAGATCAAGAGCAGGTAAGAGGCCAGAGGCAAGGGTCCAGGTGGAGGAAGAATATGGGAGGTGGGCGAAAGGGTCTGCTGGTCAGAGGACAAAGAAGTGAGCAAGGAGTTGAAGGCGACAGAAGAAGAGCTCAATGTTGTGCCAAACTCAAAACTCTATGAATTAGGGGCATAAAGGGATAAAGTGGAATCGTTTGCTAAGTACAAATTGTTCAGCGTCAGAGAGGGTAAAGTCAGAGGGTATTGTGAATACATGGCAAGAGGTGGGATTAGAAGCAAGGATAGGGTCAGAGGGAAGTGAAGGCGAAGAAAGACCTGGAGGGGTGCTGGCACCTATGAGTTATTGAAGCTTGTGTTCCTTAACAACTGAAAGGAAGAGAGGTATTTTGTTAAAGCGTCATGTGAGATGAAGGATGATGGAGGTAAGCAAAACTAGTAATTGGATGTAGAAAAATAGTAAGCGAAATTAGAAGGCAGGCAAAGCAAAAGCAGGCATCAATTAGGATCAAAATGTGGAATAATGTTAAAAAGACAAAGTTAAGGGCACTCAATCTGAATGCACGCAGCATTTGCAGCAAGGTAAATGATTTGAAGGCACAAATAGAAGTAAATGGGTATGATTTAATTGCTATTACAGAGACGTGGTGGCAGGGTGGCCAAGCTTGGAAACTGAATATTCAAGGATATTCATCATTTAAGAAGGAAAGGCAAAAAGGAAAAGGAGGTGGGGTAGCACTATTGATAAAGGATGAGATAGGTACGTTAGTGAGAGAGGATCTTAGATTGAAGGATCGAGATGTAGAGCAATTTGGGTGAAGCTAAGAAACAGCAAGGGGGTAGGTGGTAGCGTAGTGGTATTGTACTGGTATTATCACTGGTAATCCAGGGACCCAGGGTAATGTTCTGGGGACCTGGGTTCAAATCCCACCATGGCAGATGGTGGAATTTGAATTTAATAAAAATCTGGAATTTAAAGTCTAATGATAACCATAAAATCATCGTATGAGATGAAGGATGATGAAACCACTGTCAATTGTTTTAAAAACTTATCTGGTTGGATAATGGCCTTTAGGGAAGGAAATCTGCCGTCCTCTAGTTTACATGTGGCTCCAGATCTGCAGTAATGTGGTTGACTCTTAAATGCCCTCTGAAATGACATAGCAAGCCGCTCAGCTACTATGCTACAAAGTCAATAAAAAGGAATGAAACCAGATGGACCACCCAGCATTGACCTAGGCTCCAGAAACGACAATGACTAACCCAGCCCTGTCAACTTTGCACAGCTCTCCTTTACTAACATCTTGGGGCTTGTGCCAAAATTGGGAGAGCAGTCTCACAGACTAGTCAAGCAACATAGTCATACTCACAGGATTATACCTTACAGATAATGTCCCAGACACCACTGTCACCATCCCTGGGTATGTCAGGTTCCACCGGAGGACAGACCCAATGGAGGTGGCGGCACAGTGTTATACAGTTGGGAGTGAGTTGTCCTGCATGGTCCTCAACTTCGACTCCAGACCCCATGAAGTCTCGAGACATCAGATCAAACATGAGCAAGGAGAACTCCTGCTGATTACCATGTACTGACCCCCTCCAGTAACCATGACCATCTTCCTTTCTGCTAGGTATGACTCCAACCAGTGGAGAGTTTTCCCCCAATTCCAACTGTCTCCAGTTTTGCACAGGCTCCTTGATTCCTCGATGCCACACTTGGTCAATGCTGCCTTGATGTCAAGCGCAGTCACTCTCACCTCACCCCTGGAGTTCAGCTCTTTTGCCCATGTTTGAACCAAGGCTATAATTAGGTCAGTGGCTGAATGGCCCTGGAGGAACCCAAACTGATGAATCAGTGTTCCTCCATGTTGAGCAGCACTTGCAGGAAGCATTAAGAGTGGCAAGGGCGCAGAATGTTCTCTGGGTGGAGGACTTCAATGTCCATCACCAGGAGTGGCTCGGTAGCAACACCACAGACCGAGCTGGCCGAGTCCTAAAGGACATAGCTGCTAGACTGTGTCTGTAGCAGATGGTGAGGGAACCAACAAAAGGGAAAAACATACTTGACCTCATCTTTTCCAATCTGCTTGCCACAGATGCATCTGTCCATGATAGTATCGGTAGGAGTGACCACCGCACAGTCCTTGTGGAGGTGAAGTCTCATCTTCACATTGAGGATACCCTCCATCGTGTTGTGTGGCACTACCACCATGCTAAATAGAATAGATTTCGAACAGATCTAGCAACTCAAGACTAGGCAACCACGAAGCAGAGTGGGCCATCAGAAGCAGCAGAATTATACTGAATCACAATCTGTAACCTCATGGCCCGGCATATCCCCAACTCTACAATTACCACCAAGGCAGGTGATCAACCCTGGTTCAATGGAGAGTGCAGGAGGGCATACTAGGAGCAGAACCAGGCATACATAAAAATGAGATGTCAACCTGATGAAGTTACAACACAGGGCTACTTGCGTGCCAAACAGCGTAAGCAACAAGTGATAGACAGAGATAACGATTCCACAACCAATGGATTAGATCTAAGCTCTGCAGTATTGCCATATCTAGTCGTGAATGGTGGTGGATAATTAACAACTCACTGGAGGAGGAGGCTCCACAAATATCTCTATCCTCAATGATGGGGGAGCCCAGCACATCAGTGCAAAAGATAAGGCTGAAACATGTGCAACAATCTTCAGCTAGAAGTGCTGAGTGGATGATCCATCTTGGCCTCCTCTGGAGGTCCCCAGCATCATAGATACCAGTCTTCAGCCAATTCAATTCACTCCACGTGATGTCAAGAAACAGCTGAAGGCACTGGATACTGCAAAGGCTATGGGCCCTGACGGTATCCCAGCAATAGTACCTTGTGCTCCAGAACATGCCACGACCTTAGCGAAGCCATTCCAGTACAGTTACAACACAGGTATCTACCCGGCTATGTGGAAAATTGCCTAGGTACGTCCTGTACACAAAAAGCAGGACAAATCCAACCTAGCTAATTACTGCCCCATCAATCTACTCTTGATCATCAGTAAAGTGGTGGAAAGGATCATCAACAGTTCTATCAAGGGGCACTTGCTTAGCAATAGCCTGCTCACTGATGCTCAGTTTGGGTTCCGCCAGGGCCACTCAGCCACTGACTTAATTATAGCCTTGGTTCAAACATGGACAAAAGAGCTGAACTCCAGAGGTGAGGTGAGAGTGACTGCGCTTGACATCAAGGCAGCATTGACCAAGTGTGGCATCAAGGAGCATGTGCAAAACTGGAGACAGTTGGAATTGGGGGAAAACTCTCCACTGGTTGGAGTCATACCTAGCAGAAAGGAAGATGGTCGCGGTTACTGGAGGTCAATCAACTTCAGGACTTCACTGCAGGAGTCCCTCAGGGTGGTGTCCTCAGCCCAACCATCTTCAGCTGCTTCATCAATGACCTTCTTTCCATCATAAGGTCAGAAGTGGGGATGTTCGCTGATGATTGCACAATGTTCAGCACCATTAGCAACTCCTCAGAGACAAAAGCAGTCCATGTCCAAATGTAGCAAGATCTGGACAATATCCAGACCTAGGCTGACAAGTGGTAAGTGACATTCATGCCACACCAAGTGTCAGGCAAAGATCATCTCCAACAAGTTAGAATCTAACCGTCTCCCCTTGACATTCAATTGCATTACCATCGCTGAATCCCCCACTATCAACATCCTGGGCATTTCCATTGACTAGAAACTGAATTGGACCAGCCATATAAATACTGTGGCTACAAGAGTAGGCGAGAGGCTATGAATCCTGCGACAAGTAACTCACCTCCTGACTCCCCAAAGCCCGTCCATCATCTACAAGGCACAAGTCAGATGTGTGATGGGATACTATCCACTTGCCTGGATGAGTGCAGCTCCCACAACACTCAAGAAGCTTGACACTATCCAGTACAAAGCAGCTTGCATGATTGGCACCACATCCACAAACATTCACTGCCTCCACCACTGACGAACAGTAGCAGCAGTGTGTACCATCTATAAGGTGCACTGCAGGAATTCACCAAGGCTCCTTCCAAAACAACGACCACTGCCATCTAGAGGACAAGGGCAGCAGATAGGTGGGAACACCACCACCTGGAAATTCCCCACCAAGTCACTCATCATCCTGACTTGGAAATTTATCACCGTTCCTTCACTGTTGCTGGGTCAAAATCCTGGCACTCCCTCCCTAATAGTACTGTGGGTGTAGCTGCACAACACTGACCGCAGCGGTTAAGGATGGCAGCTCACCACCACCTTCTCAAGGGCAATTAGGGATGGGTAATAAATGCTGGCCTAATCAGCAATGCCCACCTCCTGTAAATGGATAAAAAAAAACATTGGTGGGAGTTGTTTTTGGCCACCAAACTGTAGTGGTAATGTTGGGCATGGTATAAATCAGAAAATGACAGCTGCATGTAACATGGGTAATACAGTAATGCATGGGTATCTTTGTTCATGAGTCACTAAAGCTAGGGCAGAATTTTTCATCCTGCAGGCAGGCGTGTGCCCGAACCGAATGGGAGTAAAATAGTGTGCGATATTTTGCTTGGTGGGCGTGCGCAGGTGCTGGAGCAGTGCCCGCCATTAATTAAGCGGCCACTTAAGGCCCTTAACAGTCCAATTGTCTGCGATTTTACCTTGCCCGTGTGATTTTTTGCTTGTTGCATGGGCAAAACGGGCAGGTAGCCAGCCGACATTCTCACAAACCTCATCCAAGGGTGGAATAAATAGGGTCAGCAGCGTTGCCAGTGTGAGTAGTGAGGAGTCTTGGAGATAGTTTGCAGCTGGTTGCTTATTGGTACTTGGCGGCTTCATCTCTGTTCGGGGCTTTATTCTTAGCATTTCCAGGTTTCATTTCAGGGCTCCTTGGTATCTGCCAGGCCCCCGGAGGATTCAGACCATGTGGACCCTTCCAGGTATCAGAAGCCTTCCGTTACCCTGGTAATGGGGATTGTGGTCTCCGCTGGAGGCATCTCCTCTGAGGGGGAAGACAGGGGCAGAAGGGAGAGAAGGCTACGAGTCCCTATGCAGCTTCCAGGGCTGTGGGAGGAGACGCAGAGGCACAAGGGCACAGGGCCAGCTGGTAGTACAAGGCGGAAGGGGCCGCAGAAGACGCCTTTATCCTGCTGCCAGGGTTTACAGGTGGCAATGCAGCTACCTCAATATGTCTGAGGTGCAATGTCGAAGGAGACTCCGCCTCTTAAGGGAGAGCATGACCTCCATTTGCCAGATGATTGTGCTTGAGATCAGCTCTGACTGTGTGGGTGGATACCCCAGGTCAGTGGCTCTGAAGGTCACAGCAGCCCTCAACTTCTATGTCTCTGGCTCTTTCCAGGGCTCAGTGGGGGATCTGTGTGGAGTCTCCCAATCAGCTGTTCACAGTTGTGTCAAGCTGTTGACAGAAGCTCTGTTCAGGTAGGTATCGACCTTTATTCTTTACCGTATGGATGTGGCCAGCCAGGCTGAGTGAGCCAGAGGCTCCGCAGTGATTCCTGAGTTCCCCTGCGTCCAGGGTGCCATCGACTGCACACATGTGGCAATCAAGGCGCCAGTGTGTCAGCCGGGTGCCTTCGTCAACAGGAAGGGATTCCACTCCATGAACATGCAGATAGTGTGTGATCACAGGATGCAGATTCTGCAAGTCTGTTCAAGGTACCCTGGCAGCTCCCATGATGCGTAAATCCTGAGACACTCCCAGATGCCAAGGCTCTTCAGTGCTCCAGCCCGACTGGATGGATGTCTGCTGGGTGACAAGGGCTATCCGTTGAAGAGGCGGCTCATGACGCCTCTCCGCCACCAAGAACAGAGGCGGAGAAGCGTTAATATGAATCATGGCTCTACAAGGGCGGTGGTAGAGAGGACAACAGGTCTTCTCAAGATGCGCTTCCAATGCCTGGACCATTCAGGGGGAGCACTACAATACCCCCCAGAGGGGGCGTCACTGTTCATGGTTGCATCCTGCGCTCTCTACAAATCTGGCAATGGCAAGGGGGACCCATTGGAGGAAGAGGATCTTGACGGAGCACCACAGGCCACAGATGATGAGTCCAGTAGTGAGTCCGAAGAGGAGCACGGTGAGGAGAATGCTGAGGGTGTGGAGGCAGACCTCGGTACCTGCAGGGAGGCAGGTACACCAGGGACATCTTGATCTAACGCTCCTTCAGCTAGGCTACCAAAGATCAGTTTCAAACGCACGCCAGGGCTGCCGCCTCCATCCCGGATGTCTGAAAGGACACTTTCATTTGAATCCAAAGAACACTCAGTGCCTGTGCAATAAAGTTCAGAGCCACCTACATCCAACATTACATACAGGCGTTCCCCGCACCAATGAAATAAAAAGATGAAGCGTACTCAGGCTATGACGACAAAAGCACAATTTATGTCATTCTGACAGTTCAATAATCTTAACAGAAACGTTTCTGGTATTCAACATCAGATCAATATACATAAAGTAAACAAAAATGAACATAAAAATCACTTGTGACCTGTCCCTCTTGTGCTCATGGTGCCTTTAACTTATGTTTGTGAGTGCTATGTCTGAGTGCCTCCTCCCCCCTCGCTGGCACCGGCATTGGAGCCAGCCTGCTGACTCTGCTGTCTTGTTGGCCTTGATGACCTTGGCGGTCGTCCTCTGGATAGTGGAGTCTGTGCTGGCCCCGCCTGGGAGGAAGCGGCCAGTGTCACGGCTGGCATCACCCCAGATGCTGCGGCCTCATTGGATGCCACGGTCACTGGCAGAGTGGTGGAAGAGCTGCTGCCATCATCTAGAGCGCCCTTAAAGGAGCCTGAAGAGATGACAGGTAGCTCATGCACCAATGTGAAGTTGCTCTGGACCTCCCTGCACACCATTGATGGATGGGCACCTAGCTGGGATACTGGGTCCCTCATCCATCTCCCACACTGACACTGACAAACTGAGCTCAGTGCCTGTGTGAGGGTTCGCAGTTCTGAGTGTAACCCCAGGAACCCCTGATTCTGTCCCTGGAGCTGCTTCTCCATGAGAGTCACCACTCTCTCAATGGAGGTGGCAATGTTCTCGGAAGTGACGGTCAATGCAGTGCTTACGCTCTGCATGGACTCCTCTGTCAAGGAGACCATGGCATGCATACCCTCATGGATCTCCACCAGATCCTCCTGCACATCTTGCTGGACATCCAGCACCTGCTACCTAATGGACGACTCCAGACGCTCACCATCGGTCCTCCAACTGCTGGCGCTCTGGGCACTCTCTGCCTCCAGCTGCACCTCAAGCGATTGTGAAGCGCCCTCAACAGTGTGCACCGAGATACTAGCCGCCACTCTAATTCCCACCGAGGTGCTGGTATCTGTGCTGGTGCCTGCTTCAGAGAGTGGATGTGATGCAGGTGCAAATGATGCTCGGTGGTCCTACAGTGTCAAGGGTCACCCTTCGGGGTCCAGAGATCGAAATCCCGCTGGCAAACCTAAAAGGGCGAAGAAGGATTACTTAAAGTCATCAGACTGTCACTGTGCACACCAGGCACCCTGGCGAGACAATGGAGATCTCCATCATGGTGCCCTCATCTTCCAATGATAATCGGGGACTCCAGGTTCGAGGCTCACATCAATGAGCAGACTACACTAGAATGGTTGCACAAGCTGAAATTGTCACCTTTGTGAACTGCACTCATACCTTTGTCTGGCACCCCTGCCTCTCCGCGCCTGGTTGCACATGAGGCGTGCTGGCTCTCGAGCTCTAGGGTGTCTTGCTTATACCTTGAGAGGATTAGGAGGCTAGTGGGCCCCCGCTGGTCTGCAACCTTTCTATATTGTTGTGGGCCATCTTCTCCTGAAACAACAGAGGAGCATTAATTAGTGCCGGCATCCGACAGGCACCCCCCTGCCCCCGCTTGGCCCTTCCCAGCCAGTGGGGAGGCACGTTTCATGCTGGGTGGGCCTTAATTGGCCTGCCAATGTGAAATCGTGGTGTGGTGGGTGGTCTATTTCACGGCCACTCTTGGGCCCGCCTGCTGCGCCTGCCTGACAAGGAGAAAATCCTGCCCCTAGTGTTGTAGTTGCTGTTGTAAATCCAAACACCTCGGAATTTCAGGTACGGTTTACAGTTGTTTATTGTACAAGTGAGGCAGGGAGAGTCACCTTGGGTGGTCCAAAGTGATCTTTACTGCTGCAAACAAACCGCCAGCATAAATACACTTGCAGTCACATAGCTTTGTGGTTAAACGTCACGTGATTTTAGTTACAACGAATTCAATCTTTTGATGCTCAAGATACAATTTCAATAATCATCTCTTTATTACATCTGCTTTTTGTTCAGAAACAAAAACAAAAATTGCTGGAAAAACTCAGCAGGTCTGACAGCATCTGTGGAGAGAAAGACAGGGTTAACGTTTCGAGTCCGTGTGACTCTTCATCAGAATTCAAAGAACTTTGTTTTTATCTTGCTTTTTTTTCAGCATGTGAACCAAGATCAATACCCACTGTGGTTTTCATAATGACATCTGATTCCTCATCTACACTAGTAACAAGGTTACACAGAGACAGTTAGCCCCTCTAATCACTTTATAACTATCAGTGGTCAATTGATGTCTTTAATTTAGGTTCTTATTTCTTGTTACTACATTAATCACTGTAACTATGTTGTTATGTGATCTTGCTGTGCTTGCAACACACTCCCTTATTCTGGCTGGGGCATACATCTGCTGAACCGCCCTAATCCCTAGGTGTTATGCCGAGTTGCTTTTTCCATTTAACCCCTACACTAGCATGCAGTTGCAGCAAGTGATTAGGAAGGCAAATGGTATGTTGACCTTCATTTTTTATCTTTATTCTGTCACGGGATGCAGGTGTCACTGACAATGTCAGCATTTGTTGCCCATCTCTAATAGCCCTTGGACTGAGTGGCTTGCTAGGTCATTTCAGGGGGCAGTTAAGAGACAACCATTTTGCTGTGGGTCTGGAGTCACGGTCACCATTATTGAGACCAGCTTTCACATTCCACCAGCTGCCATGGGGGCATACGAACCCATGTTCCCAGAGTATTTCCCATCCCACCCCCACTAGGGCCATCTGCCTTTAGCTTGTCCTGCTTGCTACCCTTAATGTCCCCATTAGCACATCCTTTAGATAATATCATCACCGTCAACACCCCTTTGTCCTTTTGTCTATGACATCTTTGGCAATCTCTTCTTGGCCTCCACCTATCACTGGCCCCCTGTCGAGCTCTACCTGTCCCACCCACTCCCCTCTACCAGTTTATATTTCATCTCATTTCTATATTTTTTAGTTATGGTGAAGGGTCACAGGGACTCGAAACGTCAACTGTATCCCTCTCCGCAGATGCTGTCAGACCTGCTAAGTTTTTCCAGGTATTTTTGTTTTTGTTCTAGATTTCCAGCATCCGCAGTATTTTGCTTTTATTTTTCCCAGAGTATTATCCTGGATTACTCATCCAGTGACATTACCACTATGTCACCATCTCGCTTATTTGGCTTCCAGGTCCAAGACCTCCTCTCCAGTGAGAGCTAGAATGGTCAGGCTGGCAGATCCAACTCTTTCCTGGCCCTCTCTCTCTTAGGCATAATGCACCCTCTTCTCCTGCAAATAAAAAGAATAATTTAAATGATTAAGCTCTGCTACAATCATGCCTTCATGGCCAACATGTACCTTATGGGCAGTCAACATTTCTTAATGCTCCTTGCCTACTAACAGGCTTTGCAGCTCAACTCCTATCCCCTCCCCCCATCCAAATCCCCATTGCCATGCAGAGTGGTATTCGAGCCACTTCACACCCTTCCATACAGGTCATTTAATCTCTGCCACCTTCTCTCCTTTCAATAAAAGCAGCATAATATTACAGCTCTGATGTATTTGTCAGTTAATATTGCAAATTTAAATTCTAATGTGGAAGTAATCAGTTTCAAATAATGGACATCTCACATTATTCCTTAGTCAACTTGCTCAAAAAGGTGCTGAGGTTGAACATATCTTTGGTGGAAAATGGCATTTACTACAAATGTCCTCTAGAGGTCACTGTTGGCACAAATTATTAGATTTAGCATGAAACTGAGATTTCATGAATGAAGGTTTTTGTTGTTTCTTCCTTCCCCAATGTTCTACTGTAAACAGTTGCTAGGTTAAAGTTATATAGCTGACATTAGATGTTAATATTGTGAATCAGCAGCAGATAATGCAGCAGAGAAAAAATATGAACTGTGACAACATTTGACCTTGAAGGAGTAAAGTAATGAGAATTTGTAATTTCTTTAAAATGTCTAGGGAATCTTTAATTGTTTTAAGAATGTTTGGAAAAGGACTTTTGAGAGTTTGCATCAATTGTAAAGGGATCAACTGTAATTTTCTTGAATAATAAGAAATACTAGTCCATGTGACCTGGTGGCCCTTGACCTATAAGCAGTACCAACAGGGAAGAAATTAACATATGAAAGCCATGTGGCTGGCAGACAAAGAAGCTACTGCTGTAAAGATCAATATCCTGGGGGTTACCATTGACCAGAAACTGAACTGGATTAGCCATATAAACCTTTTTGAGCAAGTTCCTCTGACATGTCCTCCTTCTTCCTTAACCGAGGTTTTCCACCCATGGTGGTTGACAGGGCCCTCAACCGTGTCCGGCCCATCTCCCGCGCATTTGCCCTCACACCTTCTTCTCCCTCCCAGAACCATGATAGGGTCCCCCTTGTCCTCACTTATCACCCCACCAGCCTCCACATGCAAAGGATCATCCTCCGCCATTTCCGCCAACTCCAGCATGATGCCACCACCAAACACATCTTCCCTTCACCCCCCCGGCGTCATTCCGTAGGGATCGTTCCCTCCGTGACACCCTGGTCCACCCCTCCATCACACCCTATACCTCAAACCCCTCCCACGGCACCTTCCCATGCAACCGCAGAAGATGCAACACCTGCCCCTTTACTTCCCCTCTCCTCACCGTCCAAGGGCCCAAACACTCATTTCAAGTGAAGCAGCATTTCACTTGCACTTCCCTCAACTTAGTCTACTGCATTCGTTGCTCCCAATGCGGTTTCCTCTACATTGCAGAGACCAAACGCAGACTGGGTGACTGCTTTGCAGAACACCTTCAGTCTGTCCGCAAGCATTACCCAGACCTTCCTGTCGCTTGCCATTTCAACACTCCACCCTGCTCTCATGCCCACATGTCCGTCCTTGGCCTGCTGCATTGTTCCAGTGAAGCTCAACGCAAACTGGAGGAACAGCACCTCATCTTCAGACTAGGCACTTTACAGCCTTCCGGACTGAATATTGTGTTCAACAATTTTAGATCATGAACTCTCTCCTCCACCTCCTTTCTGATTTTCTCTCTCCTTTTTGTTTTTTCCAATAATTTATATAGATTTTTCTTTTCCCACCTATTTCCATTATTTTTAAATGTATTTCCATCCATTGTTTTATCTCTACCTTTTAGCCTTTTTTGATTCCTTCACCCCACCCCACCCCCACTAGGGCTATCTGTACCTTGCTTGTCCTGCTTTCTACCCTTAATTAGCACATTCCTTTAGACAATATCACCACCTTCAACACTTATTTGTCCTTTTGTCTGTGACATCTTTTGGTTATCTCCACCTATCACTGGCCTTCTATCCAGCTCTTCTTGTCCCACCCCCCCCCCCTGCCATTAAACCAGCTTATATTTCACCCCTTTTCTATTTTTCCTTAGTTCTGTTGAAGGGTCATTCGGACTCGGGACGTTAATTGTGTTCCTCTCCACAGATGCTGCCAGACCTGCTGAGTCTTTCCAGGTATTTTTGTTTTTGTTTTGGATTTCCAGCATCCGCAGTTTTTTGCTTTTATCTTAGCCATATAAATATTGTGGCTACAAGAGGAGGTCAGAGGCTAAGAATCCTGCAGCGAGTACCTCACCACCTGGCTCCTCAAAACCTGTCCACCATCTACAAGGCACAAATCATGAATTTTAAAAAATTTATTCATGGGATGTGGGCTTCGCTGGCTGGGCTAGCTTTTATTGACCATCCTTAGTTGCCCTTGAGAAGGTGGTGGTGAGCTGCCTTCTTGAACCGCTGCAGTCCATGTGGTGTAGGTACACCCATAGTGCTGTTAGGAAGGGAGTTCCAGGATTTTGACCCAGTGACTTTGAAGGAACGGCAATATATTTCCAAGTCAGGATGGTGAGTAACTTGGAGGGAAATGTCCAGGTGGTAATGCTCCCATCTATCTCCTTCCCTTAACCTTCTAGATGGCAGTGATCGTGGGTTTGGAAGGTGCTCTTGAAGAAGGTGGAGAGGAGCACAGTTAACGTTTCGAGTCCGCATGACTCTTCAACCGAAGTATGAAAAAATAGAAAAGGGGTGAAATATAAGCTGGTTTAAGGGGGCGGGGGGCGGAGTGGGGTGGGGGGGTGGGGGGACAAGAAGAGCTGGATAGAGGGCCAGTGATAGGTGGAGATAACCAAAAGATGTCATAGACAAAAGCTCTTGGTGAATTCCTGCAGTGCATCTTGTAGATGGTACACACTGCTGCTACTGTGTCGGTGGTGGAGGGAGTGAATGTTTGTGGAAGAGGTGCCAATAAAGTGGGCTGATTTGTCCTGGATGGTGTCAAGCTTCTTGAATGTTGTGGGAGTTGCACTCATCCAGTCAAGTGGGGAGTATTTGATCACACTCTTGACTTGTGCCTTGTAGATGGTGGACAGGCTTTGGGGAGTCAGGAGGTGAGTTACTCATCGCACGTTTCTTAGCCTCTGACCTACTCTTGTTGCCACAGTATTTATATGGCTAGTCCAGTTCAGTTTCTGGTCAATGGTAACTCCCAGGATGTTGATAGTGGGGGATTCAGTGAAGTTAATGCCATTGAACATCAATGGGCAATGGTTGGATTCTCTCTTATTGGAGATGGTCATTGCCTGACACTTGTGTGGCACAAATGTTACTTGCTACTTGTCAGTCCAAGCCTGGATATTGTCCAGGTGTTGCTGCATTTGGACATGGACTGCTTCAGTATCTGAGGATTCGCAAATGGTGCTGAACATTGTGCAATCATCAGCAAACATACCCACTCCTGACCTTATGATGGAAGGAAGGTCAGTTGAAGATGGTTGGGCCGAGGACACTACCCTGAGGAACTCCTGCAATGATGTCTGGAGCTCAGATGACTGACCTCCAGCAACCACAACATCTTCCTTTGTGCTAGGTATGACTCCAACCAGCGGAGAGTTTTCCCCCTGATTCCCATTGACTCCAGTTTTGCTGGGGCTCCTTGATGCCACACTCGGTCAAATGAGGCCTTGATGTCAAGGGTAGTCATTCTCACCTCACCTCGGGAGTTCAGCTCTATTGTCCATGTTTGAACCAAGGCTGTAATGAGGTCAGGAGCTGAGTGGCCCTGGCAGAACCCAAACTGGGCATCAGTGAGCAGGTTATTGCTAAGCAAGTGCTGCTTGATAGCACTGTTGATAATTCCTTCCATTACTTTACTGATGATCAAGAGTAGGCTCATGGGGCTGGTAATTGGCTGGGTTGGATTTGTCCTGCTTTTTGCGTACAGGACATACCTGGGCAATTTTCCACATAGCCGTGTAGGTGCCAGTGTGGGAACAGCTTGGCAAGTTCTGGAACACAAGTCTTCAATACTATTGCCAGAATATTGTCAGGGCCCATAGCCTTTGCAGTGTCCAGTGCCTTCAGCTGTTTCTTGATATCACGCAGAGTGAATCGAATTGGCTGAAGACGGTGATGCTGGCGACATCCGGAGGAAGCCAAGATGGATCATCCACTCGGCACTTCTGGCTGAAGATTGTTGCGAATGATTCAGCCTTATCTTTTGCACTGATATACTGGGCTTCTCCATCATTGAGGACGGGGATATTTGTGGAGCCACCTCCTCCAGTGAGTTGTTTAATTGTCCACCACCATTCATGACTAGATGTGGCAGGACTGCAGAGCTTAGATCTGATCCGTTGGTTGTGGGGTCGCTTAGCTCTGTCTATCACTGCTGCTTATGCTGTTTGGCATGCAAGTAGTCCTGTGTTATAGCTTCACCAGGTTGACACCTCATTTTTAGGTATGCCTGGTGCTGCTCCTGGCTGGCCCTCCTGCACTCTTCATTAAACCAGGCTTGATGGTAAAGGTAGAGTGGTGGGTATGCGAGACCATGAGGTTATAGATTATATTTGAGTACAATTCTGCTGCTGCTGATGGCCCATGGCGCCTCATGGATGCCCAGTCTTGAGTTGCTAGATCTGTTCGAAACCTATCCCATTTAGCATGGTGGTAGCGCCACACAACACGATGGAGGGTATCCTCAATGTGAAGGCAGGACTTTGTCTTCACAAGAACTCTCTTGGTCACTCCTACCTATACTGTCATGGACAGATGCACCTGCAGCAGGCAGATTGGTGAGGATGAGGTCAAGTATGTTTTTCCCTCACCACCTGCCGCAGACCCAGTCTAGCAGCTAGGTCCTTTAGGACTCGGCCAACTGGGTCAGTAGTGGTGCTACCAAGCCACTCTTGGTGCTGGACATTGTAGTCGCCCACCCAGAGTACACTCTGCGCCCTTGCCACCCTCAGTGCTTCCTCCAAGTGGTGTTCAACATGAAGGAGAACTGATTCATCAGCTGAGGGAGGGCAGTACGTGGTAATCAGCAGGAGGTTTGCTTCCCCATGTTTGGCCTGATGAGACTTCATGGAGTCCAGAGTCGATGTTGAGGACTCCCAGGGCAACTCCCTCCCAACTGTATATCACTGTGCCACCTTCTGTTGGGTCTGTCCTGTTGCTGGGACAGGACAGACACAGGGATGGTGATGGTGATGTCTGGGACATTGTCTATAAGGTATGATTCTATGAGGATGACTACGTCAGGCTGTTGCTCTCCAAATTTTGGCACAATTTAGCCCCCAGATGTTAGTAAGGAGTTTGCCATTATTATTTCTGATGCCTAGGTCGACACCGGGTAGCCCGTCCAGTTTCATTCCTTTTTTGCGACTTTGTAGCGGTTTGATACAACTGAGTGGCTTACTAGGCCATTTCAGAGGGCATATAAGAACAAAGAACAAAGAAAAGTACAGGAACAGGCCCTTCGGCCCTCCAAGCCTGCGCCGATCATATTGCCCGTCAACTAAAACATTTTGCACTTCCGGGGTCCATATTCCTCTATTCCCATCCTATTCATGTATTTGTCAAGCTGCCTCTTAAACACCACTATTGTACCTGCTTCCACCACCTCCTCTGTCAGCGAATTCCAGACACTCACTACCCTCTGCGTAAAAAACTTGCCCCGCACATCATCTTTATAGTTTTCTCCTCTCACTTTAAATCTATGTCCCCATGTAATTGACTCTTCCACCCTGGGAAAAAGCTTCTGACTATCTACTCTGTCCATGCCACTCATAATTTTGTAAACTTCTATCAAGTCGCCCCTCAATCTCCGTTGCTCTAGTGAGAACAATCTGAGTTTCTCCAACCTCTCCCCATAGCTAATAAGAGTCAACCACATTGCTGTGGGTCTGGAGTCACATGTAGGCAGACCTGGTAAGGACAACAGAGGGACATTAGTGAACCAGACGAGTTTTTAACAACAATTGACAATGGTTCCATGGTCATTATTAGACTTTTAATTCCAGATTTTTATTGAATTCAAATTCCACCATCTGCTGTGGCAGGATTCGAAACCTGGTCCCCAGAGCATTACCCTGAGTCTCTGGATTACTAGTCCAGTGACATTACTACCACGCCATCACCTCCCCCTGTGATGTGTTAGAATACTGTCCACTTGCCTGGATGAGTGCAGCTGCAACAAACATACAAGAAGCTTGACACTGTCCAGGACAAAGCAGTCCGCTTGATTGGTACCCGACCCACAAACATTCATTCCTTCCACCACCAACGAACAGTGGCAGCAATGTGTACCATCTACAGGATGCACTACAGAAACTCACCAGAGAGATACATGGGAACACCACAACCTGGCATTTCCCCTTCAAGCCACTCACCATCCTGTCTTGGAAATATATCGCTGTTCCTTCACTGTCGTTGGGTCAAAATCCTGGAACTCCCTCCCTAACAGCAGTGTGGGTGTACCTACACCACATGGACTGCAGCAGTTCAAGAAGGAAGCTCACTACCAAATTCCCAAGGACAGTGAGGGAAGGCCAATATATGATGGCCCAGCCAGCGACACCCACATCCTGTAAATGAATAAACAAAGAACAAAGGAGAGCTGCAACACAGGAGAGAATAGAGAAGACACATTTACAAGGTGTGTGTGTGTGTAACATAGTTAAAGAGGACAGAAAGCTGAAGACAGTGTAAGAGATTGCGAATTGGACAATTCTATGGCTATGCTTTAGTTTTGCCAGAGCCGACCAGACTGTTTAATGAGGTTTTTTAAAGGACTCCGATAAAAGAGACCCTCGGGAATCTGTGCCCTTAAGACTTTTGCAGGGAGGTTCTGGAGGAGTATGCAGTTTGGGTGACAGCTGTTTCCAAAGAACTCAGATGGAGTGGAGCTGCTGTTGCAGGTGAATCAAGGACCAAATCCATTGAGTGAGGAATGTGAGAGATCCTACTTTCCAGGGGCCAAGTTGGAAAGACTGTAAGATTGCACATGGTGCTACATTTTAGCAAGAAGTGATACAAATGCTTGTAATCTCTTGGGTTTTCTTTGTTGTATCTTCTATCCTATGTGTAATTTATAGTTTGCACTGACTGTTATTTGCCTGTTAATTCATGTTTAATTTCTGTGGATTCTGATTTGTGTTAAAGTAAAAGCTACAAAAATGGATCTTGTTGGTAATTTCTTCATTTGGGGGTCATTTAATAAATTTGCTTTATTGTTCCCCCATGGGAATAGTAACAGAGTCAAATTCTGGGTTTGTCTACTCTGTGCAGAACTTCAAGGCAAAGGAACTGAGTTTGCCTTGGTCTTCTGTACACTCAGTGACTCTTGTAGCTCCATTTATTTCATACTTGTTCTTAAAAATTTATAATTCTACCTAACTCATTAGACTATGTTCCAGGAGTCACAATTTACATGTGGACTATTGTTTAGGAACTCATCCAGGCAGCTCTCTCATAGATTGTGTCTGCAGTAAATGTCTTTTGGGATATTAATCATTATTCCTGTAAATACTTCAAATCATATTGTGCTTTCTTCAAAGAAGTCCTGTACCTCAATTAAAATTCTAAGGCCATGTAACTCTCTGACGCACGTATAATAAGAAATAATATTTAAAAATTATCTTGTGTTAAAAAGATACTTAACTATCAGTAAGAAAATAAGGTTAGGATAGTGGTAGGTGCTAAACAATATCAAGTATTTCTATAAATACAGTCTCAGCAAATAGTTTTTTAAAAAAAGTTTGGGCCATTGAAAGATTCATGACTTGGGTAACTAAAGAATAGCAGGTACACTGGATAAAG
Source organism: Cetorhinus maximus (assembly GCF_964194155.1). NCBI lineage: Eukaryota > Metazoa > Chordata > Chondrichthyes > Lamniformes > Cetorhinidae > Cetorhinus > Cetorhinus maximus. The sequence goes on along the minus strand of NC_135881.1, from coordinate 64,707,506 downwards.
TGAGTGAATTTCCAGATCATTGGTTCTTCCTTCAGTAGAAGGACTGCAGAAACCTCAGAAAATAACAATGGATAAGCAGGATAACCCAAATGCAAATTCTTCCTTGTGGTTTCTATGGGTAAAGTTCCCCATTCTTTTTCAGCGTGATTCTGGTGTGTAATCACAGCAGGCTGGCTTTCTGTCACAATTTTGCTCTCAATTTTTCTGTAGTGTAAGATCTTAAATCAATGCCCTCTTAACCAGGGTGATTTGTTTAGGGTGAGTTGCACAACTTATTAATTTAGAAGGTGAAGAGCGTTAAGTGTGCCCAAGGCAAAAAAAGAAGCTTGTTAACTTGCCAACTCTGGTAAGGTCATTGAACTTTTGGAGAAACTGGTTTGCAGCCTTAGGAGTAAGAAAGTTCATGATCAGTGCTGGTGTCACTTCCTTCCAAGAGACACAACTGACCTTACTGGCAGGTTTGCTGCCACAGACATCTAGCAGTCTATCAGTTTCCCTGAGGAGAGCATGCAGGGAAATTCTAATATTTTTTAGTTACGTTTTTCTCAGTATCTTTTGAGAATCATTAGAGACCGGAGTAATGCATAAGAATTGGAAAGCAGTTAGCATAATGCTAATTCTTAAGAAGAGCCAAGGGACTCTAATACTCAAGGAAACTACATGATAGAGAGCCTAACATTTATTGTGTGTATCTGTTAGAAGGCATCCTGGAAGGGGAGGTAATGAATTGGTCTGGTATGGTGAGAGAGCCAGCACAGATTTATGGAAGTGATATCATTTCTGAGGAAAGCATGGACTTTGTTGTCAATGGTAATTCTGTGAATTAAATATATTTAGATTTCAGCAAGACTTTTAGTAGTGAGTTGCAAAGTAGGAAAGCATCAAATAGGAGGCAAGTTTCTGAAGTCAATTGAAAATCAACTAATCCTGACAAAGTTATGAATAGAACTGTATCAATGTGATGAGAACCACGAGCCGAGTGCCACAGGGATCAGCCTGGAGTCGTTGCTTTGACAATGTATTTATAAATGATTTGAAGTTGAGGACAGAAATAAATCTGTTTAAGTTTACCGATGATGCCAAACTTGTAGGCCAGGTTCAGGTTCTGAAACAGGTGAGCCAAGTATAAAGCAATAAAAATTGGTTGGGGAGGTGAGCCAATGAATGCTAAGTTGTTACAATTATGAGGTTTATAAGATTGATATTTTGGGACGGTGTCTATACTTTAAGGTAAAATGAAGAGGGTCGTGTGACCTGTTCTGGAGTCTGCCTGACAGCCTGGGTTGTTTGATTGTTTGAGATTAAATGGGGCCCCAGATTGTTTTACTGGGAAGAAGATGCAAGGTGTTTACGCTTGGAGACAATGGCAGCATTCAATGGCAGCGTGCCAATAGTTGATGGACTGTAAGACTCAAAAGTCCCAGAAAAATGTTGAGAATGTTGGCTGTAAGCAGTTGTGCTTTAAGTGGACCATTTAGTTCCAAGATGAAAGAGAGTTGGGCTCTCAAGGATAGCTAATCAGCCTTCCCTCATTAACAGCACTGTTGCTGTGCCTACACCACATGGATTGCAGCAGTTCAAGAAGGCAGCTTACCACCACCTTCTCAAGGGCAATTAGGGATGGGCAATAAATGCTGGCCTAGCAGGTGGAAACTCATGCTTGGATTGAAAAGACCAAATTCGCGAGGTTTTAAAGAAAGTTGAAAGATTCGCCTAGCTTGCCCTAGAGGGAGGTTCTCCAGTAATACTTTCACCTTGAAAGACAGCTCTAGGGTTAGAAGCTATCAGGCTGAGAAAGGAAAAGAACAGAAGTGAACCTTTAGGAGCTAAGAATCATTGTGGACTGACTTCAGGAAATTGAACATCTATTTAAAGGACAGTAATGTACACATGTGAAGTGTGTTTTTTTGGTTGTGATGAAAATAAAAGGGGGGGACTTCTGTTCTGTGGCTTAAAGCACAAGTTACCTACAGATATATTGTTTAGTCAATAGAATTTTTAGTCTTTTGTTACAGCGAAAGCTTGAAATGTGAAAGCTTATCCTGTCATTCTTTCAGCTATTAACTGGAAGTTCAGATTTTTAAAAAAATGTTAGCAGCCTTTATGGGGATTGTAACAAAATGATATTGCATTTTGGTATTTAGTGCAGTAGTGTTGAATTGTCATTGACCTGAAAAATGAACTCTGCTTCTCTCTCCACAGATGCTGCCTGATGGCTGAGTGTATCCCAGCATTTTCTGTTTTTATACAGTACTTATTCTGTATTGTTTTGTAAATGATCAGTTTACAGCTATTCATCAGTGAATAAAGAATAATGCATAATGTTAAATATGTTAAACACATTAATCTGTAATGCAAATGTATGCAATTAAGCCCTCAACTCAGTAAACATGTTTTTGTTACAACAGTGAAGCCAACACTGTAACCCACACATCCTCATTTAGTTGGGATGTTGTGACTCACACTAACTCCTTCAAGTGATATATTGCTACCCATACTAACATTGTCAAATGGGATGTTATGGATCACACCAACTCCCACAGTTAAGATGATCTGGTTATAACCACAAGTAGGAAGTTTCATCAGCCAGAGGAGCTCGAACTCTGGTTTTCGGAGCTTGAGCAGCAGCTGGCATCACTGTGGTCCAATTGAGATGCTGAGAGCTTTGTGGATAGCACATTTCAGGGGACGGTCACACAGCAGCAGAGTATGCAGGCAAAGAGGAAATGGGTGACTTCTAGACGGATAAGGAGGACCAGGCAGGTAGTGCAGGAGTCCCCTGAGTGCACCATGCTCCCTAACCCGTAGTCAGTTTTGATTACTGGTGAGGATGATTCTTCCTCTGGGGAGTACAGCCACAGCCAAGTCCAGAGCACCATGGCTTAGCTGTACAGAGGTAAAGGAAGAAGGACAGGAAAGGTCAGGATAGGGATTTGACAGTTTGAGGAACAGACAGACGTTCCTGTGACCGTCCTTTCAGGATTGTAATATTGTCTCTCTGGTGATATATCAAGGATGTCACTGAGTGGCAGAAGAACATTCTGAGAGGGGAGAATGAGCAGCCATAGACCCTGGCCCATATTGGTACCAATGAGATTAGTAGAAAGAGGGATGAGGTTCTGCAAACAAATTTTAAGCAGCTAGGAAGGGAATAAATAAGCAGGACATAAAAGGGAGTGATCTCTGGGTTACTCCCAGTGCCATCCGCTAGTGAGGATGGAAAGATAAGCGTAGTGCAGCGAAATGTATGGAGAGATGATGCAGAAGGGCTGGACTTCAGATTCCTGGGGCATTGGGACCAGTTTTGGGGGAGGTGGGGTCTGTACAAGCTGGATGGGTTGCACCTCAACAGGGCTGGGATCAATATGTTGGTGGGGAGGGTTGCTGCTACTATTTGGGATGGTTTAAACTAGCTTGGTGGGGAAAGGGAGCTTGACCATCGATTCAGAAGGGAAAGAAGAAAAGCTGAAAGTGGAAAGCTGAAAATTGGTAAGCAAGTGTGGAAGGCAAAGGAAAAAAAGGCTAGAAAATAGACAACAAAGGAGTTTGGCAGTACTTAATTGTACAATATATACTTCAATGCAAGTTGTCTAGTGAATTAAGCAGGTGAATTGAGGGCACAGATAAACATTTGGAAGTATGATATCATAGCTAATACTGAATCATGGTGTAATGAAGGGCAGGAATGGCAACTCAACATCCCTTGTTACAGAGATTTCAGATGAGATAGAGAGGGGGATAAAAACAGGCAGGTCGCAATATTAATTTAAGAGACAATTACAACTGTAAGGAAGGATGATATGTGAGAAGGCTCATCAAATTAGGCCGTAGGTGTTGAACGGAAGAGCAAAAAGTGACAATTACACTTTCGAAAGTGCACTATAGACCCACAAACAGTAAGAAGGAGATGGAAGAACAAATATGGAGACAAATTTCTGAGAAATGCAAAAGCAACAGGCAGTAATAGTAGGGGACATCAAATTTTAAAAATTTATCCACGGGATGCGGGCGTCGCTGGTGAGGCCAGCATATATTGCCCATTCCTAATTGCTCTTGAGAAGGTGGTGGTGAGCTGCTACCTTGAACTGCTGCAGTCCATGTTGTATAGATACACCCACGGTGCTGTTAGGGAGGGAGTTCCAGGATTTTGACTCAGCAGCAGTGAAGGAATGGCGATATATTTCCAAGCCAGGACGGTGTGTGGCTTGCAGGGGAACTTTCAGGTGGTAGTGTTCCTATGTGTTTGCTGACCTTGTCCTTCTAGATGGTAGCGATTTGGTTTGGAAGTTTCTGTCTAAGGATTTTGGTGAGTTCCTGCAGTGCATCTGCCACTGTGCATTGGTGGTGGAGGGAGTGAATGTTTGTGGATGGGGTGCCAATCAAGCGGGCTGCTTTGTCCTGGACGGTGTCAACTTCCTTGAGTGTTGTGGGAGCTGCACTCATCCAGGCAAGCGGAGAGTATTCCATCACACTCCCGACTTGTGCCTTGTAGATGATGGACAGGCTTTGGGGAGTCAGGAGATGTGTTACTCGCTGCAGGATTTCTAGCCTCTGACCTGCTTTTGTAGCCACAGACTTTATATGGCTAGTCCAGTTCAGTTTCTGGTTAATGGTTGACAATGTTAGAAATGCAGGTCCCTTTAAGAGTAAACCAGGACAAGCTTCAGAGTAAATTGAGAGCAAGTGATGCTTATTGAAGCCTGTACTTAAGAACTGGGTTTTTCCACGGTTGGTTTTGCTTCTGGACAGGGAGAGGATCCAGCAGGGAAGAGTGGAAGCTGGTATTTGTACTGAACTATAGTTTAACAATAAAAGAGTTGTGATTCACAGAATGTTTTCTGCTGCCTGATTTGATAAATGAATATCCACCTATTAAACAATGGTAACTCCCAGGATGTTGATAAGGAGGGGTTCAATGATGGTAATACCTTTGAATGTCAAGAGGCAATGGTTAGATTCTCTCTTGTTGGAGATGGTCATTGCCTGGCACTTGTGCGGCATGAATGTTACTTGCCACTTGTCAACCCAAGCTTGGATGTTGTTCAGGTCTTGCTGCATTTGGACATGGACTGCTTCAGTATCTGAGGAGTCGTGAATGGTGCTGAACATTGTGCAATCATCAGCGAACATCCCCACTTCTGACCTTATGATGGAAGGAAGATGAAGATGGTTGAGCCTAGGACACTACCCTGAGGAACTCCTGCAGTGATGTCCTGGAGTTGAGATGATTGACATCCAGCAACCACAACCATCTTCCTTTGTGCCAGTTATGACTCCAACCTGTGGAGAATTTTCCCCGATTCCCATTGACTCCAATTTTGCTAAGGCTCCTTGATGCCACACTCGGTCAAATGCTGCCTTGATTGACTACCGTAATTTTAACTGGGTTAGAATCAGTTTAAAATATATAGAGGGCGCAGGATTTTGAAAATGTATGGAGGAGAACGTTTTTGCCAGGACATAGCAAGTCCAACAAAAGAAGGACAGTGTGGACTTATTTTTTGGGAATGAAACGGGGCAGTTGGCAGTGGAATCAATGGGAGAACGTTTTAGTGGTAGTGACCATAATTCAGTTAGATCGAGTGTAATTATGGAAATGGACAACAATAGACCAGTCAGAAAGATTCGATTGGGGCGCTTCACTGTGATTCACCAAAAGTAGACTGGAAACAGCTACTTGAAAGTAAATCAGTGGGAGGCATTCAAGTACAAGATAGTGAGGGTTCAGAAAATTATGTTGCCACAAGAAAAAGGATGGGACTCCCAAATCTAGAGCTCATTGGATGTCAGGGAGCATACAGGATAGGTAAAACAAGAAAGGGAAACTTACGTCAGATACGGAGAACTCAATTTTGCAGAAAGCCTAGAGGGGTGAAGTAAGTGCAGCACTATAATTAAAAAGGAAATTTGAAAAGCAAAGAGAGGGCCTGAAAAAATATTGACATCAAGGAAAACACAAATATGTATTCTAAATATAGATAAAGTGCAAGAGGATACCTAAGGAAAGAGCAGGGCTGATCAGAAACCAAAAAGATAACCTGTATGTGAAGGTGGAAGAAGTGGGCATTGTTCTTAATGAATACTTTGCAAGTCTTTTCACAAAAGAGGAGGATGATGCAGACCTTGTAGTTAAGGAGGAGGTGTGCGTGATATTGGATAGAATGAACATAGTGGGAGAGGAAAGATTAAGGAGTTTAACATCCTTGGAAGTGGATGAATCACCACGCCTGGATGAAATGTACCCCTGGGTGCTAAGAGAAGCAATGGAAGCAATAGCAAAGGCTTTGATCATCATTTTCCAATCCTCTCTGGCCACAGGCATGGTGCTAGATGACTGAAGGACCGCTAACATTGTACTGCTGTTTAAAAATGGAGGCTAGTCAGCCTTATATTGATGGTTGGGAAAATTTTTGGAAACATTTCTGAGGGATAGTATTAATTATTTAGAAAAGCTCAGGTTAACCAAGGACACTCAGTGTGGATCTATTAAGGGAAAGTCATATCTCATTAACTTGAAATTTTTGAAGATGCAACAAAGGGGGTTGATAAGTCGAACATGTTTGATGTGGTCCAAATGGATTTTAGCAAGGTTCTTCACAAGGTTCCATTTGGCAGACTGGTGGGAAAGTAAAAACCATGGACTCTAAGGAAAAATGGTAAATTGGATCCAAAATTGACTCAGTGGCACGAAGCAAAGAGTAATGGTCAATAAGGGCCTTACTGGAAGACAGGTCTCAGTGCATTTCAACAGGGCTTAGTCCTAGATCTCTTGCTTTTTGTGGTATATATCAATGATTTAGTCTTAAATGCAGAGGGCATGATTAAGAACTTTGCAGATGATACAAAAATTTGGCCGTGTGAATGTTAGTGAGAAAGAAAGTTATGGACTGCAGGAAGATAGCAATAAACTAGGGAAATGAAATTCAATCTGGAGAATTGTGAGGTGACACATTATGGATGGTAAACACGGCAAGGGCATAGACAATAAATAATACGACACTGAGAAGTGGAGACGAACAGAGGAACTTTGGAGTGCATGTCCACCTGCAGGTAGCAGGACAGGTAGATCAGGTGGTTAAGAAGGCAGGCAAGATATTTTCCATTATTAGCCAAGGCATAGAATTATAAGGGCAAGAAGGTTATGCTAGAAGTGTATAAAACACTAGAGGGCTGCATACAGTTCTGGTTACCACATTACAGGAAGGATGTGAATGCTCTGGAGATGGTGCAGAGTGCATTTATGGGGATGTTGCCAGGATTGGAAAATTTTAGCTAAGAGGAAAGATTGGATAGGCTGTTTTCTTGAAACAGAGGAGGCTGTAATTAATGTGCAAAAATTACGGGGGGCCTAGATAAAATGGACAGGAAGGACCTATTTCCCTAAGCAGAGAGGTCAATAACCAGAGAACATAGATTTAAGATTTTACAGTGCTCAATCACATGTTTATTGTGGGTTTACCATTGGCTCTGTGAAAACCCAGAAGTGGGTGCTACAAGCATTAGTACTGTGCTATAGCAGCATAAAAGCAACTTAAGATGTGTAAAAAGAGGCATAACGGTGTTGTGTATTGTCATACTGATAGAAAGCCATTACAGGAAAACCCACTTAATATCATAGTTGCATTCTTGAAAAGTATGATGTTAAATGAAGCAACTCTAAGTGAATCAGATTTTCCCATAAGAATTAATGTATAAATTGGAGGTTGGTACTTTTCAGAGCCACCCATAGGGTGTGTGAAAAGGCTGGTCACTGTCAGGTGGGAGTCAGAGGTCAAGTTATTGTAATGTTGGATTAACCTGTTTCTATCCTGATAACTATAGGAAGAGCTTTGCAGCTGCTGAATTAAATTAAAGATAAAATGTTTTATTTTTTTCCTCTCAGGGAATATGGGTGCTGCTCCTGGCACAGAGAAAGCGTGGGTAGGAAGAGGTCATTCTCAGGCCGATCTGTTTACTCTACAGTGTTGCCAGAGGGCAGAATAAGTGGGAGTTGTGCACACACAGGACCTGAGTCCATTGCAGCACTTTCAGATCTTCCTCACACTGGCCCACCCAATTCTCCAGACACAAAGCTGCCTGCTACAACAGAGGGACAGAGTTGGGGATTATCTCCACAAGGGCCTGCAGCGCCAGGGAACTCATAGCTTGAGTGTGAGTGGACTCATTCAATTATGCTTGTAATGCTTTGAATTATAGACCCAATTTTTTGCATTTTTAACTGCATATCCTTTCTATATTTTTCTTTTAATTCTGCAATAAAACTTACTAGAAAGTTGTAACAATCATCACAAATCTGATGTAATTGGCATAACAGCAAAGGTCACACATTAAAAGGATATATGCTCCCTATTTTATCAGCGATGTGTCATTCCCGGTAAATGCATATCATATTCACAACTTTAAATATAGACTGCGTTTAGTATATACTTTTCTAGAACTGCCTTTTCATTTAAAAATGGACAGTGAAAGATGGCTAAGATGGCTGCTGAGGGTCAGGTGACTTTTGCAACTTCTGTATAGCTCAGAATGATTTCAAGTCTCCATAAGGTTCCCGATTGATTAACCATGGTTGGAGTGTCTGCTTGAATGGATATACCGAGATGAAAATCATCTGTGGAATTCACACCTTCTAATGTTTGTAGACTCACCCAAAACTCAAAATCAATGAACTTCAAGACTAATTATCTCTGAGCCCAATACTTAACAAAAGAGAGCTACAGAAACCAGTTAATCATAAGTCGATGTGAATAAGCCATCAATTTCCCTATTTATAGCAATGGCTTCAGACTTTCAAACCATACTGGGTGGAAATAGAAGTATTAATCATATGATTGAAACTGTCTTTGGATAACAAATCTTTGACTCCAAGCACCAGGGAGAAACAAGTCAGCCTAGAAACCATCAAGCCAAGAGTGACCATCCTTGCCACCGGAAGAACAGAACCCTACATAACAACCAATCAACCAAGCATTGTGAGAGGGAAAAATTCATTTTCACCTGCAAGGGTTAGCTTCTACAGAAACTTGGCCATACCCTTATCTGGAAATCCAGAGGCTTTCAGCTTCTATTCATCTCCAAAGAACCACGATAGAAAAGCGATTGAGGTCTGCACCAAGTATATGTTAAAGAACATAAGAACATAAGAATATAAGAACCAGGAGCAGGAGTAGGCAATTCAGCACCTCGAGCCTGCCCTGCCATTCATTATGATCATCGCTGATCTCATTTTGGCCTCAACTCCAATTTCCCACCCTCTCCCAATAACCTTTCAACCCATTGCTAATTAAAAATCTGTCTATCTCCTCCTTAAATTTATTCAGCGTCCTGGCATCCACTGCACTCTGAGGTAGTGAATTCCACAGATTCACGACCCTTTGAGAAAAGTGATTCCTCTGTATCTCTGATTTAAATCTACCACCCCTTAGTCTAAAACTGTGGCCTCTCATTCTAGAATGCACCAGAAGGGGAAACATCCGCTCCATGTCTACTTTGTCTATCCTCTTTAGCATCTTATATACCTTAATTAGATCTCCTCTCATCCTTCTAAACTCTAGTGAGTATAGGCCTAAACTGCTCAATCTCTCCTCATAAGACAAGCCCCGCATCTCTGGAATCAAAAGAGCTCAGTCAGAACGTGATTTACTTCTTGTATTCTGTTAATAATCTAGCTACATGCTTCATTCTCTAGAATCCATCTTTACTTGTGTGTGTGTGTGCGTTTGTCTGTGTGCATGACGGAGTGAGTGTTTTCATTGCGTTTAAATTTTGGGGTGTTGAATGAATAAGCATTATCTTTTCTTCTGATTTAAACTTACCCGAAAGCTTACTTCAAAAGCCTTAGTAAAAGTTACAACACTAAAAAGGCTAAACACACGCCTTGTTGCAGACACATACGAGGCAAAGAAACAGGGGAAAAGTTATCACATCATCTCTTTTTCCGTTTGTAATAGACGTTGGCCAGGATTTTCCGTGCCTGACGGTGTCGGGCATGTTCGGTGGCATGACTGGACAATATGGCGTGATCGATTTCACGATGGTGTGAAACCAGTTTGCAATCATCTGCTCCACCCACCTATGGCGAGCCGCACTTCCTGTCATTGGATGTTGGGAACCCCATTGTAATACAATACCGTATTGTTATTAGCCCAGCCCCCCCCCCCCGGAATCATCCCTCCACGGTGGATCCAGTGCCCTTTTCCTGCCGAAGCGTTTCACAACAGTGCATAAGCGACGTGCGCCTGGCGGGCTGCACTTCATTCGGGACTTCAAGCCTTGTTTGCCTACCTTGCTTTGGTCAGCACTCGCAATCATCAGTGCCAGGTTTCACAGACAGCACCATATCACTTTTAGGGGAGCTCACAGGTAGGTCTCTACCTACCAGATCAGCCATGTGTGGGTGACTTTTCAATGGCTGCAGGGCAAGGTCTTGCTTGGGGAAGGGGGAGAAGTGGCCTCAGGCAAGGGAAGAGGCTGCAGGATGAGCGCTGTACTGGGGAAGGAGGGTATCCCAGGGTGTGTGTGGGGCCACATGTTGATCTGTGCAAGTGGCCTCAAAATGGTAAGGACTGAGGAGGCAATCTCCAGAGGAGATGAGGCCAGATGGACATATGAGGGTATATGTGTGAGAATGGGTGGTGATGTCCCTTGAGCTGGCAGTGAGTGAGATGCCAGTGAATGTGTGATGGATTGAGTGTGTGAGATGGTTGCCATACCCTGGCTGCATGGATGGGATCATTGAGCCTCTATCTGCATTGGATGGCCAACCTCTTCTGTGCAGCATTAGTACTGACCACCGCTGCCACTGCCTGCCATGCTAGATTGGTGATGCCACTGCCTGGCCTGCGGCCAGAGCCGGGTTAGAGGACATCATGGTGGGCCTCCATGGTGTCCAAATGGCATTCCAGTGACGTGTCACTAAAACTGGGGGCTGCAGTCTTTTTGCCGTTTGCAGACATCTTCCCTGCAGTAGTTGTGGGCTGGAAGCACTGGGATGTGTGCACGCGGCTAGACTTTAAATATGGCACCCAGCATGATGAAGGGGCGAGGTGATGGTGTGGCAGGTGAATGAGAGCCTGCCCGCCATGGAAACGGCATCTTACCCACCCGCTATCGCACTTAGTGCAAATCTGGGATGATTCCGCTGGTTATAATGAAACAATGTTGACTTAATCGACATTAAGTGAGGAATTACCATATCTGGACCAAATTACTGCACTTTTGGAACATTTCTTGCCATCCATCTCAGATGTTAATGATTAGTAATCAGGTGGAGAGGTGCTAAAGATCTCATCTGATCATAAAATAAAGGCCCTCAGTGATGTTGGCTGTCTGGGTAGAATAAACATATTCCTGACAGAATCTTGCTTATCCTAACACCCTAAGCTCATATAAATTTTACACTATATGAAAAGAAGAATTTTAAAATCAAAATATAAAACAGGAAGGAATCAGAAAAACACCACTCATTCAACATAAATGATTAATGAACCCTAAAGATAATTAAACCATACACTAGCGTACAATGGGTTAGGATGAAAAAAAACTCTTTAGCTTATTTGATCCTCATTATTTGCCCCTAACTTGCTTCACCCGCTGTTGTCTCACTATCCCAACGCTCCAACAATACAGTTCTTGTCAGGCTTTACCTTTGTCTATAACATATAAGTATATGAGCATCCAAACCAGGAATTGGAGCAGGTTATTTGGCCCCTCAAGCCTGCTCTGCCATTTGATAAGATCATGGCTGATTTGACTGTAGCCTCATTTCTACTTTCCTGTCTACCCCCTATAACCACTGACTCCCTGTCATTCAAGAATTTATCTAACTCAGCCTTAAAAATACTGGATGACCCTGCCTCCACTGCTCTCTGGGGAAGAAAATTCCACAGAAAAATGATCCAGTGAGAGAATAAAATTTCTCCTTATCTCTGTCTTAAATGGGAGAGCATTTATTTTCAAACCGTGTCCCCTATCTCCAGTCTATCCCATAAGGATAGACTAGAGATAGGGGACATTTTTTTCATCCTCTAGTCAATCCCAACCTCTCAATATCCACCCTGTCAAGTCCCCTCAGGATCTTATGTGTTTCAATAAGGTCATCTCTCATTCTTCTAAACTCCAATGAATACAAGCCCAGCCTGTCCAACCTTTCTTCATAACATAACCCCTTCATCCCAGGAATCATTCGAGTGAACTTTCGCTGAACTGCTCCTAATGCAATTATATCCTTTCTTAAATAAGGACGCCAAAGTGGTACACAGTATTCTAGAGGAGGCCCAGCATCACAGATGCCAGTCTTCAGCCATTTCGATTCACTCCACGTGATATTAAGAAACGGCTGAAGGCATTGGATACAGTAAAGGCTATGGGCCACAATATTCTGGCAATAGTACTGAAGACTTGTGCTTCAGAATATGCTGCGCCCTTAGCCAAGCTGTTCTAGTACAGCTACAACACTGGCATCTGCCTGGCTATGTGGAAAATTTCCCAGGTATGTCCTGTACATAAGAAGAGGGACAAATCCAACCCGGCCAATTACTGCCCCATCAGCCTCGGTCATCAGTAAAGTATTGGAAGGGGTCATTAACAGTGTTATCAAGCGGCACTTGCTTAGCAATAGCCAGCTCACTGATGCCCAGTTTGGGTTCCATCAAGTCTACTCAGCTCTTGACCTTATTACAGCCTTGGTTCAAACATGGACAATAGAACAGAACTACCGAGGTTAGATGAGAGTGACTGTCCTTGACATCAAGGCCACATTTGACCGAGTGTGGCATCAAGGAGCCCCAACAAAACTGGAGTCAATGGGAATCAGGGGAAAACTCTCAGCTGGTTGGAGTCATACCTTGCACAAAGGAAAATTGTAGTGGTTGTTGGAGGTCAGTCATCTCAGCTCCAGGACATCATTGCAGGAGTTCCTCAGGGTAGTGTCCTCAGCTCAACCATCTTCAGCTGCTTCATCAATGACCTTCCTTCCATTATATCATTCATTAACATTATCCTTCCATTAACATTATGGGGATGGTCGCTGATGATTGCACAATGTTCAGCACCATTTGCGACTCCTCAGATACTGAAGCAGTCCATGTCCAAATGCAGCAAGACCTGGACAATATCCAAACCTGGGCTGATAAGTGGCAAGTAACGTTCACGCCGCACAAGTGCCAGGCAATGACCATCTCCAACAAGAGAGAATCTAAACATCGCCTATTGATGTTCAATGGCATTACCATCACTGAATTCCCCACTATCAACATCCTGGGGGTTACCATTGACCAAAAACTGAACTGGAATAGCCATATCAATACTATGGCTACAAGAGCAGGTCAGAGGCTAGGAATTGTGTGATGAGTAACTCACCTCCTGACTCCCCAAGCCTGTGCACCATCTACAAGGCACAAGTCAGGAGTGTGATGGAATACTCCCCACTTGCTTGGATGAGTGAAGCTCCCACAACTCTCAAGAAGCTTGACACCATCCAGGACAAAGCAGCCTGCTTAATTAGCACCACGTCCACAAACATTCATCCACTCCATCATCAACGCACAGTAGCAGCAGTGTGTACCATCTACAAGATGCACTGCAGGAATTCACCGAAGCTCCTTCGACAGCACCTTCCAAACCCATGACCACTACCATCTAGAAGGACAAGGATAGCAGATAGATGGGAACACTACCACTAGGAAGTTCCCCTCCAAGTCACTCACCATCCTGACTTGGAAATATATCACCGATCCTTCACTGTTGCTAGGTCAAAATCCTGGAACTCCCTCTCTAACAGCACTAGGGGTGCACTTACACCACATGGACTGCAGCGGTTCAAGAAGACATCTCACCACCGCCTTTTCAAGGGCAACTAGGGATGGGCAATAAATGCTGGCCCAGCCAGCGAAGCCCACAACCCGTGAATGAATTTTTAAAAATGTGGTCTCATCAACTGTAGCAGAACATCCCTACTTTTATATTCCATTTCCTTTGCAATAAACAGCAACATTCCATTTGCTTTCCTAATCACTTGCTGTACCTGCACACTAACTTTTTTTGATTCATATATCAGGAAACCCAGATCAATCTGTACCTCATGCTTCACCTGCCAATTTTTTGCCCACTCACTTAACCTATCTATATCCCGTCATGGACTCCTTATGTCCTCTTCAGAACTCACTCTCCTATGTTATCAGCAAAATTTAGCAACCATACATGTAGTCCTTTTATCCAAGTCATTGATATATGTTGTAAATAGCTAAGGCCCCAACAATGAACCGTGTGGCACTTCACCAGTTACAACTTGTCCCAAAATGACCCATTTATCCCCATTCTCAGCTTCCTGTCAGCTAACCAATCCTCTATTCATGCTAATATGTTACTCACTACACTATGAACTCTTATTTTGTGTAGTAACCTTTGATGTGGAACCTTATTAAATGCCTTTCGGAAATCCAAATATACCATATCTACAGGTTCCCCTTCATCCATGTTGCTTGCAACTTCCTTAAAGACCTTTAGTAAATTAGCCAAACATGATTTACCTTTCACAAAACCATGTTGATTCTGCTTGATCGCATAAAGTCTAAGTGCCCTGCTATAACCCCCTTAATAATGGATTCTAGCATTTTCCCTATGACAGATGAAAAGCTCACTGGCTTGTTGTTTCCTGCTTTCTGTCTCCCTCCTTTCTGAAATAGAGAAGTTACATTTGTTATTTTCCAATCTGATGGTACTTTTACAGAATCTGGGGAATTTTGGAAAATTACAACCGATGCATATACCACCTCAGCAGCCACTTCTTCTAAGACCCTTGGATGCCGGCCATTACGTCGTGGGAACTTGTCAGCCTTTAGTTTTCTCAGTACATTTTCCATTGCGATTAATTGTTTCAAGTTCCTCTCTCCCTTTCACCTCTTGATTTACAAGAATTTCTGGGGTGTTATTTATGTTTTCTACAGTGAAGACAGACACAAATTATCTGTTCAACACTTTCACCATTTTCTTATTTCCCTTTATTAATTCCCCATACTCACTCTCTGGAGGACAAACACTCACTTTCGTTATTCTTTTTCCTTCCTAAATTCTTGCAGAAACTCTTACTATCTGTTTTTATAATTCTCGCTAGCTTTCGCTTATGCTCTAATTTCTCCCTCCTTTTTTTTGGCATACTTTGCTGCTTTTTAAATTCTGTCCAATCTTCTGACCTACCATTAATCTTTGCAGAATTGCATGTTTTTCCTTTCAGTTTGATACTATCCTAAACTGCCTTGGTTAGCCACAGATGGTGCATCCTTTTAATAGGGCAGGATTTTCGGGTCGTTGGGTGGGCGTGGTGGCTGGGCCTGGGAGCGGCTGGGAAACGGTCTGCCACCCACAATCGGCCACCGACTGCGATTTCACACTGGCTGGCCAATTAATGTACAGCCAGCGTGAAATACGCACTGAGAACCTCAGTGCTGCCAGGTTGGGGGCGGGAGGAGTGCGAGTGCAGAAGTCTGTGCATGCATGGGGGAGCATGCACTCAAAACTCCCTGAAGCCAGGGAGCTGCCTAAGGGAGCTGAACGATTTTAAAATCAAAAATAAAGAGATTAAAAATCTGAAAAAAATGTCCCGACATGGGACACGCTCGCGATAGCGTTAATAGCATAAAAACTCTGCCCAAAAATTTAAATTTATTTTTTATGTAATTGTGGAAACCTCATCCAGCCTGTGGATGAGGTTTGCTAAAAAATCAGAAGGCTGCCTGGCCGATTCACCTGTCCGCCAGCTGTAAGGTTGGACGGGCTGTGAAAAATAGGTTTTAATTAATTGATTAAAGGCCACTATATCTTTACTGCCCTATCCTTTAACTTAATTTCCCAGTTCACTTTAGCCAGCTCTGTCTTCATACCCTTGTAATTGCCTTTATTTAAGTTTAAAATGCTAGTCTTAGACTAATACTCCTTGCCCTAAACTGGAACTGGTGCTCAAGGCATCACAATCAATCTTATGGCATTGCCCTGCCTGCCAACCCACCCCCAGGGGGCTGTAAAATCCAGCCCTGTGAGCCGAATATAATACAATAAACTTATTTATATATAGTAAAGCCGGTAAAATGGTTCACATAAAGCTGCTAGTAACGCTCAGGATTAACATTGGATTGAAGAAAGAAAAAACATGACAGAGAAGGAAAAGCCTTGGAGACACGTGCCCAATGCATAGCTCTAACAATATGTCCACTGGGACAGGTGTTGGACTGCACTTGAAAACAAGCACATGGAAAACAAAATAAACATAATTCAGGAGGCAGTGATGTAGTGGACTAATAATTCAGAGACCCAGGCTAATGCTCTGGTAACTCGAGTTTGAATCTCACCATGGCTGATTGTGAAATTTGAATTCAATAAAAAATCTGGAATTAAAAGTCTGATGATGACCATGAAGCCATTGTTGATTGTTGTAAAAACCCATCTGGTTCTCTAATGTCCTTTAGGGAAGGATCTACTGTCCTTACCTGGTCTGGCCTACATGTGACTCCAGACCCACACAAGTGCTTGATTCTTAAATGCCCTCTGCAATGGCCTAGCAAGCCACTCAGTTCTCAAGGGCAATTAGGGGTGGGCAATAAATGCTGGCCTAGCCAGTGACACACCCTCCCCCATCCCATGAAGGAATTAAAAAAAGCAATGTTCATGAATGAGAGGAACAAGACAATACAAGAGTTAATTGATAAAAATAAATGATTGCAGTGATCCCTATTTCACACACAGGAAAAGCACCAAATCCAAATTAAATAAAAGTTACAGGAGAAATGAATTTATTAAATAAAAGGCATCTAATAAGAAAATCACCCACACGCTTGGTCTTAGTCTTAATAGTACAATTGAATGATTCTTGTTTGAAAACTCGAGAAATTTATATGATGGACCTTCTAATTTAAAATAAATGCAGATTTAGTTTAGAAAATTCTGAACTTGTGTTATTTAGGTGCCACAGATATAACAGGTAGCAGTGTTGTATGATCCATGTATTTGAAGAAAAAACTGCAAAATGTTCTAAAGTAGTTCAGGAGCATGACAGAAATAACAAGAAATAAATAAAGCAAACCCCACAAAACCTTAGACACTTTCTGCACAGTTGGAGGTCATTCAGCCATTGTGTCTGTTTGCTTGAGTAAAGAAAGAAGAACAATTCAAAACATTTTGCATGTATGGAGGGAATGAGGCCACCGACAGAGCCAGTAGCTTTACAAGTAAACAATCTCCTTGGGAATTTTCTGTTTTCTTTTCAGTACCAAACATACCTAAATATGAGTAGATGGCAATGCATATATACCTTACCAAAAAATGCCATGTTATATTAAAAGCAAGAGGCTTTGAGATTATCTAATTGAAGTATTCACATTATGAACCCCAACTTGTCTGACCTTGTAAACTATCACTTCATCTCCAACCTTAATTTCCCCTCTAAAGTCCTTGAACACATTGGCTTAGATCTTCCAGTCAGAGGGATGCTCTGCATGCATTGCCGCTGTCTGTGAAGATTTCCGCGTCCTGACCAGATTGTATGATTTCAGCCAGGATTTCTGATCCCGGCTACAGCAATGATGGGTCAGCACAGCCATCCCCACAGAAGACCAACTGGACAAGATGGTCATAGAGAGGACACAGCCCCTTTTTATAATATTAGCTGCCATAATCAGGTGCGTTTTTAGAAGTCCCAAGTCTTTCAATGGGTGAGTGAGTGGATAAGAGGGTGAGTAGTGAGTGAGTAAATGGGTGGTGGGTGAATGGGTGAGTGAGCAGGTGCGCGAGTGGGTGGGTCAATGAATGAGTGAGTGGGTGGATGGGTGAATGGGGGCCTGAGTGAGTGAACGGTCAGGTCAAGTTGGAGGGGTAATTGGGTCAGGGTGTGGTGGTGGGATGGAGAGATGGGCCAAGTCGAATCAGGTTGGAGAGGGTAGTCGGGTTGGGTTGGATGTGTGGTGGTGGGAGACAATGTGGGATTGTGTTGGGTTGGTGGGGGTGGGTGGGGGCTGGTGGGTTGGTCAGGTCAGGGAGATGGCGTGGGAGAGTTGGGTTCGGTCCTGGGTGGGTAGTCGGGTCAGGAGGAGTAGTCGGTGGGGAAGGTGTGATTGTGGCAATCCCTGAATTAGGCCAGATATTAACAAGCGTAACATTTCATATCCAGGTAAGCCCCATGTATCTGGCCCAAGTCTCTGATACTGAGCTCAGTGTCAGAGCCAATTGCAGATGGCCCTCGGCAGCAGAAATCAGCCTATCGATTTTACTACAGGTCCTGACGTGTACCTCCCACTTAAGCTTTGATTTCAATGATTTGGATACCAGAAGATTTGGGCCATTGCTGCCTTCCAAGTCTGTGCCAATCTTTCATACAACTCCATGTTTGATTGTTTCAAATTGGGGTTAAACCCAAACCACAGCACTGAAATGGTCCTAATCAAAGCAAGAAATCTCATTCTCTTTGATGGTCATCTACTATTCCTAATTATCCTTCTTGACCTCTTTACAGCCATACCATCCTCCTCTAACACTTCTCTGTATGTCCAGCAAAGTGGGACTGTTCTCACTTCCACTCTGATCTATCAAATCGCAGCCAGGACATCTCCGACCTTTACTTCTCTCCCCACCCTGCAGTGTAAGCTCTGGAATCCGCCAGTGAACCCAACCATGGCAAATTCCATTTCCCATCTGCACTCTGTCCCTTGGCAACGTCCTCCAAAGACATGGGCCCAGATTTTTGCCACAAAGGAGAGCCTCTCTGTCATTGTGAAAATCCCGGAAATGGCTGAAAATTCTAAGGCCCACCCACTGAACCCAGCATTTCCAATCTTCGCGGAGGTGGGACTGGAGTTAGGCCGGGGTTTGCGCAAATGCAATTTGTGGAGGCAGCTGGCCATTTAAATCACCAGCTGCCTCCACTGAAGTGGGATTTGGAAGAATAGTAGTGTGGAATCTGGAGTGTGCAGATTAGAACAGGTAAGAGCAGGTCTGAACTTGGTGGATTCTTATGGATAGCCAGGATATCCCTTTGGGGCTGTAAGGTACCCCTTTGATAGGGTCCCAGGATGCCTTTGGGAGAGGTAAGACACCCTTTGGGATTGTTAAAAGTCAAGATGATTGTGCACTTTCTACGCACAAACTCATTTGAACTGGTAAGCTGGAAAAGAGCTATCCACCTGTCAAGGAAATGTCAAGTAGCTGTTCAGAAAGTGTCCAGCTGTCAAGGAACTGTCAAGCAGTTGTCCAGCCATCAAATAAATGCCAAAGAGCTGTCCAGCTGTCAAGGAGATGTCCAGGAACTGTCCAGCTGAATAGGGACTGTCTAGCCATCTGCAGGGTGGGGAGAGAAGGGATTGGCCATCTGTCAAAGACATGTTAAGGAGTGGTCCAGCTGTCAAACCCATCAAAGCTATCCAGAATTAACAGAGCTATCAAAGCCACCCAACAAGTGTCAAAGCTGTCAAGGAGCTGTCCAACTGTCCTAATAAGGTGAATTGGCATGGAGAGGGTAAGGGGAAAGGGTGGTGGGGGCATGGGTTGGTATGAGTTGATGCGATATGGGGATATGGGGGCAGTTGGGTGGGTAGAGGGGCACTAAGTTGGCATAGTGGTGTGGGAGTCATGGGGTGGATGGAAATGGGTTGGCATAGGTTAGCATGGAGGGAGTGTGTAGGGAATGAGGGAGGTGAGGGGTGAGGACTGGAGGGGTGTTTTTGTTTTATTATCATTTTTTATTGATTTCTGTGCTGGGGCATGGAGGCAGACCTTGCACTCAGCCCACCTCTGCACCTGGCAGCTTATGGATTCGTTTTGAGGTTGCCCACCCCAACTCCTGGTTTCAGCATCACCACCAGCCCCTCCCCCACACCCCGGACTGAAAATTCCACCTGTGGGTGGCCATTTTTAAAAGTCAGGTTAGATGAGCTGTTAAGAATTTCTGCCATCTGTGCGTGTCTGATAATACGGTAATTACCGCCATCCGCCCAGTGAGTGCTGGAGGCCGGGATGTCCAGTCTCTGAGGCTGCAGGCCATGACCTGGAACAAGGTAAAGGCCAGCACTTTAAAGGGTCCCCTGGCATGGGATAGTGTCAGGTGACCCATCAGATGATCAATCCAGTGCATATACTATACATAGTGAAAATTTGTGCATTTTCCAGGCTGGCTAGTTTTATCTAATCTCTGCCAACCATGTCAATCTTCATAGGTGGCAGAAATTTTAAAAATCCTCAAGTCTCCCACCTTTTGGCATTGAGGAGTTGTACATTTATTACATACTTCCATACATAGATGCCTGCACCATTGGAGTAGGGGAGTGGCATTCTGGAAGGGGAAAAGCTGTCCCCAGATTCAGTGTGACCGCCCTTGGTGCCCTCCTACGTGTAGTATATGATCGACGTGACCAGCTCGTGCTGAGTGCTGGAAAAGGGAGGGCCAAGATTTCAACAAACCCCTTCTGGAAGCAGTGGCAAGACATACTTTCGAAATCTTTGCTGTATTAAGGCATCAACAGGAGCATCGCGCTGGTCCCTCAACTCACCATTGTCCTTGTCCTCAGAGGATTTACTCACATCTGGCGTGTCCTTATCATCCAGGGCATCCTCTCTTTCGATGGCGATGTTATGGCGTGCACGGTTAACCATGACCATCAGGGACACACAGGAGGGGGAGTACTGTAATGCACCTCTAGATTTGTCCAGGCATAGTACCTCCTCTCTGCATCAGGTCTCGGGACCATTAGCCATCTTATCAGTGGATAGCCCTTATCACCTAGTAGCCACCCCTCCAAGGAATCCGGGCGTGGGCAGGCAATGACGTCAACATGGGTATGGATGTGCACTGCGAGAAAGCTCCCTGAAGGCAGACAGCTGCCCCGGGGAGGTGCAGACCTGAAAATCATCAAATAAAGGTTTAAAAGCTGGAAAAAAATCCAATCAATCACCCAAAGTATAGCTGATGAAAATGCTGCCCACAGATATTTATTTTTATTTTATTTCATAACGGAAATTTCATCCCACCTTTGAATGAGGTTTGATGAAAAATGCAAAGTGCACCTGACCAATTCGCCCGTCCGCCAACTGTAAGGTTGGATGGGCCACAAAAAAATCATAGATAATTGACCGTTAATGGCTTAACTGTCGTCTTAATTGTCGGCGGGTGAGCGTCCAATTTTCGTGTGTGCCTGCCAAGCGAAATATTGCGCGAGTGCGTGATGACGTCAAGATGCTCGCGTGATTTTACGCCCGATCTGGATGGGCGCCCGTCTGCCTGTAGGACATAAAATTCAGCCAAATGGCAGCTTTCCTTTAAGGGAGCTAGCTGTAAGCTCAGGAATTCTCTCCCTAAATCTTTCTGCCTCTCTATCTCCTTCTTCTCCTTTAAGACCCACCTCTTTGACAATATATTTAATCACCCCTCTGAATATCCAATTTTTGTTTCACTGTTCATTTGTGTCTGATTAGCCCCCTGTGACAAATGTTAAAGGCACTGTATAAATGCATATTGTGATGGCTGTTGAAGGGAATTAACAAAACTGATTCAGGTAAATTGTTCACTAAGATAAAGGATTCAAATACTGGGGACAAAAACATAAAATTAGGGGATTAGCAAATATAAAGGTCTCTCAGGAAACTTTTCACCCAAAATGGTAATAGGATAGCATAAGTTACAAAGGAGAATCCATTCAAGTCAATGGTAGGAATTCCAGAGGCAATTAAATGTGCTTCTAGGGAAATAAAGGCATCAAAGGATATGATGGAAATTTGGATAGTTGATTCATCTATTCCATTGTAATTCTTGTGACTCTCTTGTGATTTGTATATAAACTATATATTATACAGATATCTATTTATATCTAAATATATCTCTCCACATATAGTGGTTTAACAACAAGATACTGCTGGATGCAGTCATAATATGGACCGATGCTTGATTAAATTAATCTTGGGGATTGCTGAGGGTAAAAAAAAATCTGGAAAATTTGTATTGGAAAGCCATGAGCTGCACATATAATCCAAGAGCCTTGGTTTAATGAGTAACAGAGAACTGAGTTTAAAGGAACAAACATTTTGGCAATCAACTTGTCTGGAAGAGAGTTACACAGGCAGGAAAAGCTTTATTTAAGCTTCACTTTTGGCAGTGAATTACAGAGTCACGGAATTGTTATGGTGTAGAAGGAGGCCATTTGGCCCATCGTGTCTGCACTGGCTCTCTGAGCATTCTAATTTAGTACCAATCTCCTGCCTTTTCCCCATAACCCTGCACATTGTTCCTATTTGGATAACCATCTAATGTCCTCTTGAATTCCTCAGTTGAACCTGCCTCCACCACAATTTCAGGCAGTGCATCCCAAACCCTAACTATTCGCTGTGTGAAAAGGTTTTTTCTCACCTCGCATTTGCTCCTTTGGCAAAGCACTTTAAAACTCTGTCCTCTGGTTCTTGATCCGTTTACGAATGGGGCCATTTCTCCCTATCTTCACTGTCTAGGCCCCTCATTATTTTGAAAACTTCTATCAAGTCTCCTCTCAGCCTTCTCCTCTCCAAGGAAAACAGTCCCAACTTCTCCAATCTTTGTTCATAACTGAAGTGTCTCATCCCTGGAACCATTCTCATAAACATCTTCTGCACTCTCTCCAATGCGTCCATGTCCTTCCTATAGTGTGGCATCCAGAACTGTACACAATACTCCAGCTGAGGTCTAACCAGTGTCTTATATAAGTTCATCATAACCTCCCTGCTCTTGTACTCTATGCCCTATTAATGAAGCCTCGAATACTGTATGCTTTAGAAACAGCTCTCTCTACCTGTCCTGACACCTTTAATGACTTATGTACATAAACGCCCAGGTCTCTCTGCTCCTGAACACCCTTTAGAATAGTATCCTTTATTTTATATTGTCACTTCATGTTCATTGTGCCAAAGTGTATCATCTCACACTACCACCTATCTGCCCACTCCACCAATGTGTCAATGTCCTTTTGAAGTTCTACACTGTCCTCCTCACAGTTTACAATTCTCCCAAGTTTGGTGTCATCTGCAAACTTTGATTGTCCCCTGCACACTAAGATCTAGGTCATTTATATATATCAGGAAGAGCAAGGGTCCCAATACTGACGCCTGGGGAACTCCACTACAAACCTTCTTCCAGCTTGAAAAATACCTATTAACCATTACTCTCTATTTTCTATCGCTCAGCCAATTTTGTATTCATGTTGCTACTGTCCCTTTTATTCCCTGATCGATAACTTTCCTCATAAGTCTGTTGTGTGGCAATGTATCGAACGCCTTTTGGAAGTCCATATACACCACATCAATGGTCTTGCCCTCATCAACTATCTCTGTTACCTCTTCAAAAAACTCCAGCGGATTAGTTAGACACGATTTTCCTTTAACAAATTCATGCTGACTCTTCCAAATCAATCCAAATTTTTCCATGTGACTATTAATTCTATCCCGAATAATTGTTTCTAGATGTTTCCCCACCACCAAAGTTAAACTGACTGGTCTGTAATTGCAGGACAATTTTTTGAACAAGGGCATAATGTTTGCAATTCGCCAGTCCTCTGGCACCTCTCCTGAATCCAGGAAACATTGAAAGATTATTGCCAGTGCCTCTGCAATTTCCACTCTCATTTCCTTCAATATTCTTGGATGCATCTCATCCAGTCCCTGTGCCTTATCAACTTTAAGTACCAACAACCTATCCAATGCCTCCTCCTTATCAATTTTGAATCCTTCTAGTGACTGAGTTTCCTCCTCTTTCACCATGGCCTGGGCAGCATCTACCTTGTAGATAAAGACAGGTGCAAAGCATTCATTTAACACCTCAGTCATGCCTCTTGCCTCTATGTGTAAATCCCCTTTTTGGTCCCTGCTTGGCCCTACTCCTCCTTTTCCATCCTTTTACTAATGATACGCTATAGAATACTTTGGGATTTCCTTTTATGTTAGCTGCCAGTCTTTTTCATAATCCCTCTTTGCTTCTCGTATTTGCTTTTTCACATCCCTTCTGAATCTTCTGTATTCAGGTTGGTTCTCAATTGTATTTGCTACCTGACACCTGTTATAAGCACACTCTTTCTTCTTTAACTTAATTTCTATCTCCTTTGTCATCCAGGGAGCTCTGGATTTGTTTGTCCTACCCTTCCCTTTTGAGGGAACATACCTTGACTGTGCCCAAATCATCTCCTCCATTGTTCAGCTACTGTTTTTCCCTCCAACCTTTGGTTCCAGTCTATCCGGCCCAGTTCCGTTCTTGCCCCGTTGAAGTCTGCTCTGTGCCAGTTGATTATTCTTACTCTGGATTGATCAATATCCTTTTCCAACTAAACCTTATGATACAATGATCACTGTCTCCTAAATGTTCCCTACTGTCACTTGATCTACTTGGTCCACCTCATTACCAAGAAACAGGTCTAGCAGTGCTTCCTTTCTTCTTGGGCTGGACACGTACTGCTGTAGGAAGTTCTCCTGAATACAACCTAGGAATGTTTGTCCCTCACTGCCTCTTACACTACCACTATCCCAGTCTATATACGGATAATTAAAGTCCCCCATTATAGCTACTCTATGGTGTTTACACCTCTCTGTAATTTCCTTGCAAATTTGTTCCTCTATATTGTGATTGCGAAATTCTTGGATTGATCCAAATGTGAGATGCAGCTGCTCCATATATAGTACCTTCTTCTCATCTAACATCCATTTAAAACATAACATCTGACCTCACAAGAAAAGTTGTTTTATTTTTCCTTCACTGCTTGCAACTGAGATTTCCCACTGTAACCCTTAAATTTTCCAGGGTTAATTTCAGTGTTTTTACATTGACGGCTCCTATGGTTCAGATGGTGGGAGACAGACACCATTCACTACTTCCCCATATTTACATTTCTAAACCTGACTCCCTTTTCCTCATGGTGTAATTAGAAATCTACCTTTTTAATTAAGGAAGCTGGTTTCAAGGAGGAACCAATAAACTTGGCAGACCAGACAGGTTTCTTACTTGAAACAGGTAACTTTATTTACAGCATTCTTAAAGAAGCCACATGCTTGAATCAGGTCTACAACTAGAAAAGCTCCATGCCTAAGATTACCCGCTCTTAGGACTGATTCGTCAGTACAATCATGTGACCCCTAAAACAGTAGGAAAAGTTCACAATCACTACAATCCTCTCCCTTTAATTATTTTTTTACATTTCTTATTACAAGAATACCTCAATCCACAACATAATCCATATATATATATACACAGGTCATGTGATTATAGATTAAGTCTCTGAGCTGGTTTTCTAATTCAGTTAAAGGGACGTAGCTCTACAACTTGAGATTCTCCCACTGGATTGACATGATCAAGAACTGCAGCATCAGGGATATCCTTAGACAATGGCAGTTCAGAATTATTTAATTCAACAGAGACATCTGGTATATTTACTCTAGGTTGATCTGGCACCTCAAGGATTGATGGTTCGAAATCAATTACAGATGGAATGACTGGTTGTTGGAATGTCTCTCTACTCCACATGTTTTCGAACAATCCAGTCTTCCACTTCCACTTGGAATGCCAAGGGTCCAGTTTCACAGATAATTATGCCAGGAACCCAACTAGGACCATTTCCAAAATTTCACATGAAAACTGCCTCTTCCACAGTAAATTTTTGAGCTTTGTGACTATGGTTCTTCTCTGCCTTCCCCTTTAAGATTGAAAACACCAGACTTAACCTTGTACAAAGGCAGCGTTTCATCAGTAAATCAGATGGTGTTGAACCCATAGTTGCGTGAGGATTCATACGATAATTGAGAGGAAAACCTAAAATTCGGTTTCTAACGTTCCTCCGGACAAATTCTTCATTCCTGATTTGAAATTTTGCACTGCTTTTTCTGCTAACCCATTAGATGAGGGATGATATGGTGCTGTTTTAATATGTTTAATTCCATTTAAACTCATAAATCTCTGGAGTGCAGTACTGCTATCCGTAACAATAACTTCTGGTAGACCATGTATACTAAAACATTGGCGCAGCTTTTCAATAGTTGCACACAATGACAGTGATCTAACTTCATACACATCCATCCACTTAGAATGTGCATAGATGATCAATAAAAACATGGTACCTAAAAATGGGCCTACATAGTCTATATGCAGTCTAATCCAGGGTCAACCAGGCCAATCCCACAGATGCAGTGGAGCTGAAACGGACAACTTCTGTTGTTGCTGACACTGGAGTCAGTGTTTAACCATCTTTTTCTATATCACTGTCTATACCTAGCCACCAGACATAGCTTCGCTCAACCATCTTCATCTCCGAATGCCTGGATGTGCACTATGAAGCTCTGTTCTCTTCCTGGTGAAGGGACACGACTCTTGACCCCCATGACAAGATTCCACCTTGACAACTTAATTCAGTTTTACGGGCATAGCACAGCCTTCTCTCTTCAGAGACTGGCGCATTCGACCATCCTTGCAGTACTTGGTCTTGGACTTTTGATAAAATTGGATCCTGGTTTGTCCAATTCTTTATATGCTTCACACAGGCTGGCAAGGAATCCAGGAAATTCAATACAAGTACAACTTCTTGTGGCACTGGAGCATGTACAATGCTATCTGTCAACAGAAGATGATTGAGGGCGTCCGGATTTGTAATATGCACACCCAGATGTTGCATAAAGGAATACTCACATGCTGACAAAATCAAAGCCCACCATTGAATTCTGGCAGAGGCTATCAGCGGAATTGCTTTATCTTCACTAAATAAACCCATTAGTGGCCTGTGATCTGACATTATGGTGAAATGTCGACCATGCAGATATTGATGGAATTTCTTCACTCCAAATATTACGGATAAACCCTTCTCAGCTGCAGTCTTAGCCTATTGGTCTTTCGGGACCATCTTTCATCCTGCGTGACACCGCACCGTAGGGAGATGCATCACAGGTTAATATTAACTCTTTTGATGGGTCATAATGTACTAGTAGACATGATGAGTGTAATAGCTTTTTGACTTTTAAGAAGGCTTCTACTTGTTGTGCCTTCCATGACCATTGATGGTTCTTTTTCAATAATAAGTGTAAAGGGACGAACACAGTTTGGCAAGAAGCGACTAATAATTTATTGAGCCCAAAAAAGACTTGAGTTCAGTGACTGGTAGGAGAGGGGGCCTCCTTGATTG
This sequence comes from Cetorhinus maximus, assembly GCF_964194155.1. NCBI lineage: Eukaryota > Metazoa > Chordata > Chondrichthyes > Lamniformes > Cetorhinidae > Cetorhinus > Cetorhinus maximus. The sequence continues at coordinate 64,680,354 of NC_135881.1, read as the reverse complement.
CCCTTATTTTCTCCTCTACTGGATGCAACCCCTGGGCATCCACTTGTTGACCCAAATAACTGTCTTCGGTCGCTTGGAAAGTACATTTCTCTTTCTTCAATCGTACACCAGCTTCCATAAATCTCCTTAAAACCTCTTCTAGTTTGGCCAAATGTTCGACTTCTGTTGATCCTGTGATCAGGACGTCATCCAGGTACATTACTTGGGGAAGTCCTTGCAATAGGCTTTCCATGGTCCTTTGGAAGATTGCCCAGGCAGCTGATACACCAAAGCATAGGCATGTATATTGGTACAGGCCCTTGTGTGTGTTGATTATTACATACCCTCTAGATGTGCTGTCCAGCTCTAGCTGTTGGTATGCATGGCTCATGTCCAGCTTGGTGTAGGATTTTCCTCCAGCTAGCTTAGCGTACATATCTTCAATCCTTGGATAGGATATTTATCTAATTTAGCAGCTTTGTTCACAGTTAATTTGTAGTCTTCGCAAATGCGAATAGTTTGATCTAGTTTCATCTCAGGGACTATGGGTGCTGCCCATTCTGAAAATTAGACTGGCTGGATGAGGCCTAGCTTCTCTAAGTGGCACAATTCTGCATCCACCTTCTCCTTTCAGGCATATGGCACAGATCTGGCCTTAAAGAATCAGGGTGTTGCCTCTGAGTCTACATATATTTTTGCTTGTAGGCCTTTTACCTTTCCCAATTCATCACAAAATATGCTGTTGTACTTCTTTAACAGGTCAGGAATTCCTCCTGTTCTAACTTGAAAATTTATGACCAGTTGAGCTTAATTTTTTTAACCAATCACAGCCCAGAGGACTAGGTCCTTCACCCATTACAATGATCACTGGAAGCTGGGCTGTCTGTTGTCCATAGTACACAGGTACAGTGGTGATGCCTTTTACCTGTATTGCCTCTCCAGTGTACATCTTCAGCTGTGCCCTGGTTTGCTCCAGGTTCAGTGGCTGGGTACCATCAATGAGGTATTTAAATATGTGCTCTCACACCACTGTGGTCGAGGCTCCCATGTCTATCTCCATGATTAGAGGCTTCCCATTCACTTGAAGGGTGACGAGTTATTGGTTCAGTTTTTACTGCCTTGACATTGTATAGGGAATAGATATCAGGATCAGCAGCTTCTGGTTCAGTTATATTGTGCACTTCAATCATCTTGGTCTGCTGTCTGATTTGCTATCTTGATTTCATCCTGTATTACTTTATTACATGCCCTTTTTTGTGACAGTAGTGGCATTCTGCCTCAAATCTGCAGCTTTTCAGTACATGGTTACCCCCACATTGGTAACAATTTCTGAATTGTTGATGAGATGCTTCCTGTATGCCTTTTCATTTTTCGAGCAGTAGAGTCTGTCTCCCGCTTTGCTGCTGCCTCTCTGGTTTTTGCGCCACGCCAGGCAGCAGATTTCCCCCCCCAACTGAAGAATGGCGCCATGTTGCACACTCTGTAAAGCCTGCGAGTCCCTCTCAGCACTCTCCATTGCTAGCACTATATCCATGGTGCGCTTCAGATCAATATTAACTTCTGCAAGTAAACGGTGCTGAATGGCATTGTCCTGTATGCCACAAACGAAGTGGTGGTGCTCAGTCAAATTTTTTAACTTCGCAATATAAGTTGCGATTGACTCACCTGGGGTCCTTACCCTGGAGTTGAACTTAAATTTCTGCATAATTACCCATGAGTTCGGCCGAAAATGTATCTTCACGAGGTCTACCACTTCCTTAAAAGATTTAGAATTGGACATGGCCAGGCCCTTCAGGCTACAGATGAGGTTGTATGTCGTACTCCTGCAAACACTTAAAACAATTGCTTTCTGCTTCTCTTCCACTATTATTTCATTCACCACGAAATAAAAACCTAGTCGTTGTATGTACTGGCTCCAGTCTCCTATGGACGAGTCATAAGGGTCAATTCTGCTGAAGATTGGCATGACTGGTGAGTATACTTTTCTTTTTTTCGTTAAGAATTGATGTACTCACATTCAGGAGGCAAGGTTTTCTTTTTATTCATTCACAGGACGTGGGCTTTGCTGGCTAGGCCAGCATTTATTACCCACCCTTAGTTGCCCTTGAGAAGGTGGTGGTGAGCTGCCTTCTTGAACAGCTGCAGTCCATGTGGTGTAAGTACACCCGCAGTGCTGTTAGGAAGGGAATTCCAGGATTTTGACCCAGCGACAGTGAAGGAACGGCGATATATTTCCAAGTCAGGATGGTGAGTGACTCGGAGGGGAACTTCCAGGTGGTGGTGTTCCCATTTATCTGCTGCCCTTGTCCTTCTAGTTGGTAGTGGTCTTGAAAGTACTGTCAAAGGAGCCTTGGTGAGTTCCTGTACTGCATCTTGTAGATGGTACACACTGCTGCTATGGTTTGCCAGTGGTGGAGGGAGCGAATGTTTGTGCGTGTAGTGTCAATCAAGCAGGCTGCTTTGTCCTGGATGGTGTCAAGCTTCTTGAATGGGAGCTGCACTCATCCAAGCAAGTGGGAAGTATTCCATCACACTCCTGACTTGTGCCTTGTAGATGGTGGACAGGCTTTGGGGAGTCAGGAGGTGAGTTACTTGTCGCACTGTTCCTAGCCTCTGACCTGCTCTTGTAGCCAGTGTTTATATGGCTATTGCAGTTCAGTTTCTGGTCAATGGTAACTCCCAGGATGTTGATAGTGAGGGATTCAGTGATGGTAATGCCATTGAACATCAAGAGGTGATGGTTAGATTTTATCTTTTTGGAGATGGTTATTGCCTGACACTTGTGTGACCCGAATGTTACTTGCCAATTGTCAGCCCAAGCCTAGATATTGTCCAGGTCTTGCTGCATTTAGACATGGACTGCTTCAGTATTTGAGGAGTCATGAATAGTGCTGAACATTGTGCAATCATCAGCGAACATCCCCACTTCTGACCTTATGATGGAAGGAAGGTCATTGATGAAGCAGCTGAAGATGGTTGGGCTGAGGACATTACCCTGAGGGACTCCTGCAATGATGTCCTGGAGCTGAGACGACTGACCTCCAACAACCACAACCATCTTCCTTTGTGCTAGGTATGATTCCAACCAGCGGAGAGTTTTCCCCCTGATTCCCATTGACTCCAGTTTTGTTGGGGCTCCTTGATGCCACACTCGGTCAAATGTAGCCTTTATGTCAAGGGCAGTCATTCTCACCTCACCTGGGGAGTTCAGGTCTTTTGTCTATGTTTGAACCAAGGCTGTAATGAGGTCAGGAGCTGAGTGGCCCTGGCGGAACCCAAACTGGGTGCCATTGAGCCAGGTTATTGCTAAACAAGTGCCACTTTATAGCACTGTTGATGACCCCTTCCATTATTTTACTGATGATGGAGAGTAGACTGATGGGGCGGTAATTGGCTGGTTTGGATTTGTCCTGCTTTTTATGTACAGGACCAGCCTGGGCAATTTTCCACATAGCCGGGTAAGTGCCAGTGTTGTAGCTGTACTGGAACAGCTTGGCTAAGGACGCGGCAAGTTCTGGAGCACAAGTCTTCAGTACTATTGCTGAAATATTGTCAGGGCCCATAGCTTTTGCAGTATCCAGTGCCTTCAGCCATTTCTTGATATCACGTGGAGTGAATCGAATTAGTTGAAGACTGGGCATCTGTGATGCTGGGGATCTTCGGAGGAGACCAAGATGGATCATCCACTCAGCACTTCTGGCTGAAGATAGTAGTAAATGCTTCAGCCTTATCTTTTGCACTGATGTGCTAGGCTCCTCCATCATTGAGGATGGGGATATTTGTGGAGTGTTGGAGCTATTTATCCTCGTCGCCAATTGTAATAAACTTGGTGTACCAGACAATTTTCTTACCTGAAACAGGTAACTTTATTTACAGTGCTCTTGGAAAAGTTGCATAATTGAACCAGGCCCATGACTAGAAAAGCTCCGTCTTAAGATTACCTGCTCTTAGGGCTGATTCATCAGTATAATCACGTGATGCCTAAAACAGTAAGAAAGGTTTTACCCACAATCACTACAAACCAGCTCTTTGACATCATCACCTACCAACAAAACAGAAAACTCTTCACTAGTTTAACAAAAATGAATAATGCATAGACAAATTGGTAGCTCCTTCAAAGAGCTGACAGAGGCATGATGGGCCAAATGTTCTCCTCCTGTGCTGCCTGGTTTTATGATTCTCTAATATTTCAGCCACACCAGCAGCAAACAATAAAAGTCAAGCTTTACCAAGCTACAGGAACATATAGATAACAATTATTATTATAAGGAAAAACTATTTAAAAACTGATCAAAGCTCCTTAACTACAAAAGGACAGATTTCATATGAAAGCCTACAATTGAAAAAAATTTCCAAACCAAACAGCATGGATAAATTTTGCGTAACTTAACAAACCATTAACATGTAGCTTAGCAGCTCAGCAGCTATATAGATAATTCCAGAAATTTTCCGCAAATCACTTAGCATCTGCAAAAGAAACTTTAAGTTACTGTTTTGGGAAACTGTCACCAGATTTCTGTTGTGAACTCAGCATGTGCAGAATTACAAACTACTTACAGCACAGAAACAGACCTTTTGGCCCACCTGGCTTCTGCAGGTGTTCATACTGCAAACAAGCCTCTTCCCACTCCTCTTCATCTAATCTCATCAATATATCCTTTTATTACCTTCTCCCTCATATTTATCTACCTTCCCTTGAATGCATCTATGCTATTCACCTCAATTATTATCTTTAGTCATAAGTTCCACAATCTAATTACCTTTTGTATAAAGACGTCTCTCCTGAATTCCACATTGGATTTATTAATGACAATATATTTATAACCCTTGGTTCTGGTCTCCCCTGAATGGGAAGTATTTTCTCTGTGGCTACCCTATCAAGCCTTTTCATAATTTTGATTTGTCTATCAAGTCACTCATCAGTTTTCTGTTCTCTAGAATCACAGTCTGTTCAATCTTTCTTGAGAGGTACATAACCTTTTAGTTTTGGTATCATTCTAGTAAATTGTTTTGCCCTTTCTCCAGTACTTCTACATCCTTTTTATCATATAGAAGCCAGAAACATGAATAGATATGGGTCAGACTAGGGGAGTTAAAGTCTTAAAAATCTGTTTCACAACCCAAACATGCCTCCAGCCCACCCACTTCTGGCTTTAGCTGAGGATGGAAATTGGGCAGATGACCAACCTGCTCCAAGGATATGATAAATGTGAATGTGGGGCTACAAGCCCCATTGTTATTGAGCTTTTCAACTTTAATTGTGGTTGACTAGGTTACATGAGCCTCAGGAAGCCTCAGTTACATTCAGGTGAGGGTTTCCCAGATCCAGCAGATGAATACTTTTACACTGATCTCCTGGAGTTACTGTGTCTACCTGATTAGACTATGCAATCCGGCACATAGCCTTCACCTTCCACACAAGACCACTGGTTTGTCCCCAATGAGGCCTCCAATCCGACTCCCACCTGAAGGCATATGAGCCCTCCCCCAGGCCTTGATCGCTCCACCAGGCATCTAAACCACTCCTCTGTAATAGCACCTCTTGTGGCCATTTGTGTATGTGTGTATGTATATAAACCAAAATGAAAATAAACTAGTTCAGTTGGCTATTTGAACTCCATATATAAGCAGCAGTGTTTTTGTCATGGTCTGGTGGTGAGGATAGGATTATGGATTCTCTAGCTGAACAAATTTGGCTAGATAAGCTTTCAGCTTATTGTCGTACCAGCAGAGGTACGACAAAGTCCTGTTACGGGTGCTTAGGCCAACATTGGGCATGGTATTGTCTATTTGTGAAAGCAGAGTGCCACAGCTGCAAGAAGAAAGGATTTCTTGCCGAGGCATGTCAAAAGAAAATGCTGGCTGGAGGAAATGACAGTCATTGCATATGGTTGTCAAACGGCACCAGGTCGATAAGGGGTTGGTTGAGACCCAAATGATCTGAAGCACAAGGACTCACAGGCATTGTAGTCCAAGGAGCATTGGATGGAGCTCCAATGAACATGGGGGAGAATTTTCTCCCCGTTGGGCTGGCGGTTTGGGAGCTGGCGCGGGCAGGCGCGTTACCGATCGCTGCTGCGATCAGCTCTGCACTGCCATCTTGCATGCCCAGTGTGATGCACACCTGGAAGCGTTTAGCGTTACCTGTGCGGGCGGGGGAGGAGAGAGAGTCTGGGCCTGCACTCTTTTGCAACATGCGCATGAAAGAGCACAGAAATCTCCCTGAGGCACGGATTTTGAAAAGTTGAATAAAAGAATAAAAAAAAAAATTTTCAGACATGTCCCCTAATATGACAGTGTCACATGAGCTGGGACATGTTAGTGAATTTTAGTAAAAATTTTTATTAAACTTGTAGACCCTTCATGAAACCTCATCCCGCCTGGGCTCTTTGCCTGCCCGCCAACCTTATGGTTGGATGGGCATCCCAGGCAAGTACCTAAATTAATTTAATAATGGCCTTAATAGGCCTTTGACAGTTCGCACCTGCTGAACTGAGGATCGGAATGACGCATGGTGACGTAGGGACACACGCCGGACATCACCGTGTGTCATTTTATGTGTCGGCGAGCGGGGCCTGCCCCCACATGCCGAACAGAAGATTCAGGCCATGGAGTTCGACACGGGTGCATTAGTTAGCGTGATTCCTAAATCACAATAATGTCAAAAATTGAGTCAACATCAACTAGAGAAATCATGCATAGAGTCACAAAGTTATGGAGGGCAGATAATTCCCATGATGGAAAAATGTGTCGGTTCCAGTCACATACAAGGAGCAATATACAAAATTGCCCATCATTGCAGTGAAGATTGAAAAACCAGCCTTGGGATTTGTGTCAGGAAGAAACCGTTTTCTTAAATTTATTTGTTCACAGGATGTGGATGTCACTGGCTAGGCCAGCATTTATTCCCCATTCCTAATTGCCCTTGAGAAGGTATTGGTAAGCCAAAATACCCTTTATACTGCAATATAACTCCAATAATAATAGCAGGCATTTATAGAGTATTAGTAATGTACAAGAGATCTTTGTGGCTGGATACTGAGCACACAGAGGGAGAAATTGAGGAGAAGGTCAGCTGATTGAAAGCCCAGCCAAAGAGGTGAATTTTTAGTAATCTTTTGAAGGCATGAAGAGAGGCAGCATGGGAAAATGGTTAAATGAGAAGCCTTCAGACATCAATTATGTCGACTGAAATATTGACTTTCAACCAGCGCACAAACAGTAACCAGAGTCAGAGGAGCAGAGATTGTGACCAGTGACAAATGAATGGAGAAGGTAACTTGTATAAGTTGAAATTAGGTTGTGGAAGCGATTTAAAGAATCTTGAAATCAATTCATAGAGGACAAAACTTGATAACAATGGCAGAGTTGTGTGTGTGTGAGGCTCAGGGCAGAATTTTAACTGCCAAGATGGGTGATGGATTTGGGTGTGAGTGGAGGGGTTAAATGACTGAAAAAGGCTGGTGGGTCAGGAAGCGGATATGATCATGTCCACTTCTGTGTTTTACTCTTTTGAGCAACCAATTAAACTAAGTTAAGAAAACCACTTCTGTGTTTCACCGGAGCACATACTCAGGTGAACAGAAAATTCCTGTGAAACTGCTGGATCTGTAACCTAAATATGCAAGCAAGCAATTAATTGTGGCTTTACTTCAGGATTCTGGCCTTAACTGCCAATGCATGGGTTTCCCATCCCATGTAGAACACGCCAGGGTCAGTAAGGCAAGAGCACAATGAAGAGTCATTGATCAATGAAACTGAAGTTTGGAACGCATTTAAACAGTGAAAATGCATAGCTGCTGCCCTGCCTAAGGGAAAGAGTAGTGCTCACAGCATTTGTTCTGAGGACCTGATTTCACTGCTTCACACATGTTCTCCAACATTTTGGAAATCATTTTGCCTACCGTGACTTTCACTCACCTTGATCTGGTCTTCTCTGATGTTAGCTGTCACTGCAGCAGTGGAACACCTTATGCAGCAGTAGCCTGGTTCTCTGAGGAGGAGCAGCAGGCCACATCAACACCAACAGCAGGAGTAGCAACAGCAACAGCAGGAGCAGGGTCAGTAAGTACAGCAACAGCCATTGCCTTCTAAATAGGACAAAGGGGATGGATGTAGAACTTCAGCTTGAAGGAAGCGATGCCCTCCAGCACAGGATATGCAGACGGAGGATCAACTGCCTCAACATGACAGATCAACAATACCTCAGAAGGCTCAGACTTTCACAACAGGTTATTGCTGATATCTGCAGCCTTTTGGAACAAAACCTCCTTCAAAGAGTGGGCATGCATTGTCAGTGAATGTCAAGGTCACCACGTTTCTGAATTTCTTCGCCTCCAGCTGCTTCCAGGGACCTGCAGGGATCTGCAGTGTCATGAAGAGATTAATGCCTATAATGTTATTGGAAATTAATTTTTAAATGGAGTTTAGTGGTGTCTGTGTCTATGTGTGTGTGTCTAAATTCGATTAAAGCCAGCTTGTCTAGAGGCTTTGATGTATAGAAAGAAGTAGGCTTGAAATGCTAGTTAGATAAAATTGGGGAAGTTTAGAAACATAGGTGTAAAGGGACTACATTTGCATTTGTTGATTAAACCATTCAAAACTGTGGGTGAAATCTTGCACCTAGCTAGAAGACGCCAAGCAATGTATTTATTTTTTTTAAGCTTACTAATAAAATTGGTGGAATCAAAGAATGTTATTGTTAGAAGAGGTAAAATTAAAAACCTAGTAATACAATGGAAAATTACATTCAAAGAGAAAGATATGTATAAAGAAGAAAGGAGATTGTGTGTAAGGCAGAGACATTTTAAGATCCATCAAGTATGAGAAGCCTCCAGCCTCCAGCCTGTAATCTTCAAATCTGTCTGCAAGCACCCAGGGCTGAAAGGAACTCATTTTGAATTTGACTGTCCAGGGTGTGCTCTGCCAGGTGTCTCTTTAAATCTATGTGTTTTACTGTTGCCTTAACTAGGGGGGGGGCGGGGTTGGGTGGGGGGGGGGGGGGGGGGGGATGGGTGGGGGTGTAACTGAGAATCAGATTGATTAGGGGATTTTTACACATATGTATGTGCTTACAGTTTTTCTTGTATTAAATGTTTAATTTAGTTTTATTTAAAAAAGCCTCTTGAGACTCGGTGGTCTTATTACTACTGAATTCAAAGTCTGCATCTCGAAATATACAAATTGCAAAAATGGGTTATGACAGTTGTTTCAAGTTTCCCTTTGGGATTTGAGCAACTCAGCCTTTCCCATCGGCTGTGTCATAATATGCAGGATTTCACAATCAGTTGTCCACAAATGCATCTCCCAGGTGACCAAGGCCATGTTTCCCGAGGCTGCCATTTACATTTACTTTGACAATGATGAGGCTAGTCAGACACCAAGGGCTGTCACATTTGCCACAGTAACTGGATTCCCACCACAGAGTCATTGATTGCACATATGTGGCAATCCAGGTGCCCTCAGATCAGCCTGGAGTATTTATCAATCAGAAGGGATTCCTTTCCCTTAATGTTCAGCTCATTATGATGCATTTCTGTGCAAGGTATCCTGAAAGCTGCCATGTTTAGCTCTGTAAGACCCTCCCTGGTCTAAAGGTCCTTGTCTTGGATATCAATAGCACATAACAACTTGGATGAAATTTCACCAAAGATGATACACCTTTATTGAACCACTAAGCAATTGTACATACTCTCGATAATACCGGTTACGTAGCTTCCCTGCGAGCTGGAGTCCATCCTGGTTGTCAATCCGATGACGAATCCTCCATGCATGTCTTCTGAGCAACTGACCAAATCATTCTAACCACTGCAGCCCAGATGTTCTGTGGACTCTTTCTTTATACCTTTCTTTGCTATGGCCCTGTGCCATATCAGGCAAAGCCTGCTTTTAGTCCATTTAATTGGTTTTCAATTACATTATTGTTCATCTCAATGCCTTCTCCAGATGTACCCTGGCCAGGCCCCCTTTGAAGGTCACACTTGAGGAACCATAGCCAACTTGACTCTGCTTTGTTACCTCCAACACCATAAACAATCTCCAGAGCTGGAGAAGGCCACATATTTACTGTCCCTTAATGAAGCTCAGTCTGCTTATCTTCCCTGGTAGAGTTTTAAGTCTCTTACAGAACTTATAGTTTAAGTCATTTTACAGAACTTGCAGATTCTAGCAAGGCTTTCACTTGACTAAATTAACCATCACGCTTTGTGTTTTGAGCCCACAGTGCAGTTCAGTACAGTTCTTTACATATCTTCAGTCTGAGTCCTTCTTATACCTTGATGTTCCATGTTACCACCATGAGGCAGATTTCATACGCACAGGGTTACACCACAACCAGTCTACATTAATTAATTTAAAAGAAATAAAAAAGAAACAGTTACATAGTTAATAAGTGAATGTACATTAAAAAGGTAAATAATATGTTGGCTTACAGTTCCTCCTGCAACAGGGACACTTCCCACAGGTTTTCACTTCTCCACATAGTGTGAGCGGGTGGCTCCTTGAAGACAAGGGCTAACCTCTGAGGACCTGGCGGATGACACCTGTGAGGGTCCCTACCGCTTATGCAGAGGAGAGCTTCAACAAAAGCCACATGATGACAAGGGCAATAATTGAGCAAGCTATTAGGTTGCTGATGATACAGTTCAGGTGCCTGGATAGATCTGGGCACACCCTTCAATGTGCACCAATGAGAGTGTTGTGAATGATTGTGGTCTGCTGTGCCATGCAAAACATTGCACTGCAGAGGGAAATGAAGCAGCAGGAAGAGGAAACTTATGAGAGTGAGAAATGGAAAATTGGAATGTGTGGAGAGGATGAACTGACAACATTTCTGGGGTATGGCTGTGAAAAATTGATGTGGGTTGTCAATAATTTCATCAGGGGATGTGAGGAGCTGCAAGATGTGTTGGTCTGAGGAATGTTGTGCAGGAGATTGCTGGATAAGTCAGAGCGCTACATTTGGTACCAGAAGGTATTAAACCACACACCTTCCCTGCTCTTATTAGGTCATTAAACCTCTTGTAGCACTGTTTCCACCTGCGAGGGACCACACTCCTGCTGCTGAATACTTCTGTGACCTCCAACCATGCCTGTTTGGTTTGGGTGGCTGGTCTCTTCCATTTGTCTGTAGGTACAAAGCTTCCTTTGTAGTACAGGACTTGAATATTTCTGAAAAAAGAGACATGTTGTGATGATCTGATAGGGTAGCCATTATTATACAGGATACCTTTGATGCGTCCTATTTCAGATTCAAGCTTGCATGGTGAGCTCAGGCCCTATTGATGAGATTGCCAATAAGGCCAATCTCATAGTGTGTGGAGCTGTAGGAATCCCAATGCATCTTTTGACCAGTGAAGGTAGGCTTGTAGTAGAGAACTCATTAGTGGATTTCTCAACTAGCACCTTGCAGAAAGGGAGCTCGTTAGCTGCTCCATTGAAAAAGTGAATTTGAGAGCAGGATAGAGTGCATTAAGGTGTGTAAGGATATTCTTACATACAGTGTCAGATTAAAAAAAAAACTAATGAACAGGAGTAGGCCACTCAGCCCTTAGAGCCTGCTCCGCCATTTAATAAGATCATGGCTGATCTGATAGTAACCTGAAATCTGCATCCCACCTACCCCTGATAACCTATCACCCCCGTGCTTACCTTGCTTATCCACCTCTGCCTTAAATATATTCAAAAACTCTGCTTCCACCGCCTTTTCAGGAAGAGAGTTCCAAAGACTCATGACCCTCTGAATGAAAAAAAAATGCCTCATCTCTGTTTTAAATAGGCAACCCCTTATTTCTAAACAGTGACCCCTAGTTCTAGATTCTTCAACAAAAGGAAACATCCTCTCCACATCCACCCTGTCAAGATCCCTCAGGATCTTATATGTTTCAAACAAGTTGCCTCTTACTCTTCTAAACTCCAGTGGATATAGGCCTAGTCTGTCCAACCTTTCCTCATAAGACAACCCACCCATTCCAGGTATTAGTCTGGTAAACCTTCTCTGAACTGCTTCCAACACATTTACATCCTTCCTTAAATAAAGTGACCTATACTGTACATAGTACTCCAAATGTGGTCTCACTAGTGCCCTGTACAACTGAAGCATAACCTCCCAAATTTTGTATTTAATTATCCACACAATAAATGATAACATTCTATTAGCTTCCCTAATTACTTGCTGTACTTGCATACTAGCCTTTTGTGATTCATACACTAGGACACCCAGATCCTTCTGCACCTCAGAGCTCTACAATCTCTCACCATTTATATAATATGCTTCTCTTTTATTCCTCCTGCCAAAATGGACAATTTCACATTTTCCCACATTATACTCCATTTGCCAGATCTTTGCCCAATCACTTAGCCTATTTATATCTTTTTGTAGCCTCCTTATGTTCCCTTCACAACTTACTTTCCTACCTATCTTTGTGTCATCAGCAAATTTGGCAATCATCCTTTCAATCCCTTCATCCCAAGTCATTTGTATAGATTGTAAACAGTTGCAGTCCCAGCAGCGATCCCTGTGGCACATCACTCGTTAGATCCTGCCAACCTGAAAAAGACTCATTTATGCCTACTCTCTGTTTCCTGTTAGCTAGCCAATCTTCTATCCATGCCAATATGTTACTCCCCTATAGCATGAGCTTTTATTTTCCGCAATAACCTTTGATGTGGCATTTTATCAAATGTCTTCTAGAAATCTAAGTACAGTACATCTCCTTTATCTACAGCACATTTTACTTCTTCAAAGAACTCCAATAAGTTGGTTAAACATGATTTCCCTTTCACAAAATCAGGTTGACTCTGCCTGATGAAATTGAGCTTATGTAAGTGCCCTGCTATAACTTCTTTAATAATAGCTTCTAACATTTTCCCTATGACAGATGTTAAACTAATCGGCCTGTAGTTTCCTGCTTTCTGTCTCCCTCCCTTTTTGAATAAAGGAGTTACATTTGCTATCTTCCAATCTAATGGGAACTTCCCCGAATCTAGGGAGTTTTGGAAAATTAAAACCAATGCATCAACTATCTCACTAGCCACTTCTTTTAAGACACTAGGATGAAATTCATCAGGACCCGGGCTCTTGTCAGCCCGCAACTCCAACAATTTACTCAGTACCGCTTCTCTGGTGGCTGTCATTTCCTGACTTCCTTCCCCACTTCCATTTCCTGGTTTATAGCTGCTTCTAGGATGTTACTTGTATCCTCTACAGTGAAAACTGATGCAAAATACCTGTTCAATTCATCTGACATCTCCTTGTTTTCCATTATCAATTCTCCAGACTTGCTTTCTTTAGGACCAACGCTCACTATGTTAACTCTTTCCTTTTTTAAATATTTATAAAAACTCTTACTATCTGTTTTTATATTTCTGGCTAGCTTTCTCTCATACTGTAATTTTTTCCTCCTTATTAGTCTTTTAGCCATTCTTTGCTGTTCCTTATATTCTGTCCAGTCTTCTGACCTGCCACCTGTCTTTGCACAATTAGATGCTTTTTCCTTAAGTTTGATACTATCTTTAATATTCCTAGTTAACCACGGGTGGCGTGTCCGTCCCCTGGACTTTTTCTTATTCGTTGGGATATATCTATTCTGTGCATTCTGGAATATCCCCTTAAATATTAGCCACTGCATCTCTATTGACCTATCCCTTAACCTAATTTGCCAATTCACTTTAGCCAGTTCAGCTTTCATGCCCTCATAATGGCCCTTATTTAAGTTTAAAAACATAGCTGTAGACCCATTCCTCTCTCCCTCAAACTGAATGTACAATTCAATCATATTATGGTTGCTGCTACCTAGGGGAGCCTTCACTATGAGATCATTAATTACTCCCATCACATTGCACATTCAAATATAGCAAATGTGTCATCTACGTATCAGATCAGATCATTGCTCGCTGTGTATCATGCATATTCATGAATGGGCCTCATGTTGCCACTTTCGGACCTGAAAAGTTCCTGGTCTACCTCAAATTACCCTGGAAGAGTAAAGCATCTCAAAAATTTGAACAACAGGTGAAGCTAGCCATTTAATGCTGCTACGATGCAGTAGGAAACTAAGTGGTATTTCTACTAACAGGATTCTGCTGTCAAGCCTAAAAGACGATCTGCCTACCACACAATAATATGAATAATATGAATAATATGGTATATGAATTTTAGTGCTGCTGAGATGCCAGGTATGTAGTCCCAATGACTGGCGGATCATACCAAACAGCAAGTCCCTTTGGCTGTTCGTGATAAGCAGAGTACTGACTGTACTCAACCATCCTGTGCTTGTAAAACTCAAAACATTGTCTAACGTTCGATATGATTCTGCGATTGGGCAGCACTTGCTGAAAAACCTCGAGTGTGCTAGGAATTATGCTAACAACCAATTTAAGGTTATCAGTTGGGCTCGAAACTTGGCTCACTTATGCTTGCTAGAAGTTACATATATTCATACACAGGGACATGTCCTCTGCAGGCAAAAGGAATATATTCAGACGTTACACCTACTTTGAATGAAACAAAAGCATGGAGCCTGGAGTGCAATAGCTCCCTGGTGCATTCACTATGGCAGTGCCTCGACCTAAGAGAGCTGATTTACCAAACAATCAGCACCCTTTTCTTATGCAAAATAAATTTTTGCTCCCTTTGAAATTTGGCATTCTTGCATCTGTCCTGATGAGTGCAAGACAAAAAGCTTCGACAGCATGTCTCTTTTCAGCAATAACGTTTCCTTTCTGTCCCTCACCAGCTCCAGCATCGTCTCCAGAGAAGAGTCAGAGAACGGTGGTGGGTGGGGCAGCCTTCCCACATCTCTCTGCCATCATTCTTCTTTCTTCTGCCTTCAAGAAGAATGTAGGGTGCAGCCATTCTGAATCCTGACAAATAGAAAGCCTTTCATTGTCAGTTGCAAGCCATCATCACACTCGCACTCAGGAAACCTGGAAGCAGGACGCTAATGTCGTTATTGGGTTAAACAGCCAAGGCAAATCTCGGCTGCTTTAATGATTGGATTCCCGACTCACTGCCAGCTCCCCCCACTGCGAGCTGTTCTGTCGCAATAAAATTCCACCATTCGTGTGAGAGTGGGTACATGTCACAGACCTCTGGGGTTGTAGATGTTTATAAAGAAGATGAGAAACCAATGAAAACATTTAAGAAATCTATCCTTGATATGAGGAAAGTGCAGGTTAAGATTTTGCTAGTAATGGGAAGGAGGTAGGTTCAAAGCTGAGCAATGTGCTGGACCTGGAAGGAAGTTGTTCTTGCTGAGCCCAGAACTTACCTGGAGTAAAATATTCAGCTCAGAATTCAATAGGAGGCCATGGTTGTGCACCTGTGAATCCAACCTCAGAGGGTAGCAGGCAAAGTTTTGAAGATTTGAAGCCAGAAGTACACATGAACTGACAGTTACAAATAAAAACACTCTGTGCCATTCTATAATATGCAAAAAAAACTTAAATTTTCATTAAACTTATTTGTTTTCTGAACAAAAGAGATAATGACGGAATAGCAACTTAACTATTACACATCTTTATTCCTGTGACACTTGAATAGGCAATAAATGCTGGCCTAGCCAGAAACACGCACATCCTTGAAAGAATAAAAAAACTCCCCAGTGTCTGACTTTCATATTCATCAGCTCCTTTATGTGTCTTCTTGGCTCTAACAGCCATTGTGCAGTTTCCAGAACTTTTTTTAATCCAATTTTTTCATATAACTGTAGACTCCCTGTATACAGGCTACAAGGTAGAGAGAAAAAGTAACTACTACTTTGGAATTACAGTTTATTTTAATGATGGAAAATATTTAAGATGAAGCAATCAAAAGTTAAAAATATTTGTATATGAATTCCAAAATGACTCATCACCCAAACAATATTTTGTCATTTGGAACAATTTTATGTACAAAAATAAGGAGAGATTTAAATGTTGGAGAGTTGAAAGAAAACCAATCTTCAATCTCCATGATATGCATCAGCTACATAACTTAAAACTAGAATAAAATAAATAAACTGAAAGTATTTCCTAACAATTCATATGTAAGTTTTAGGATCTAAGTGCTATCATTTTATAATTAATCAGCTAATGTCCTGGTCAGGCATACAGTCACAAGCCAGGGGATGTTTGAAATGACATATGAAATAGTTTGGCCGGAATTTTCCGTCTGCATTGGCGTCGGGCATCATGGTGGGCATGAGTGGACAATATAGCAGAAGGCCAAAATTCAGTTTCACACCGTCGTGAAACCAGTTTGCAACCATCTGCTCCACCTGTCAATGGCGGGCCGCATTTCTTGCTGCCGCACGTCTGGAATGTCTGCATATCATTATAACTCCTTTTCGTCCCCCCACATCAAATTTACCACCCATGTCAGAGGGAAAACACGCTGGCCCAAAACACGCCTTGACAAGTGTGACATGCAGAATTCGGGATTTACGGTTAGGGCCTTGCTCACAGCGTGGACATCCGAGGATCCGAAGGTGCTGGAGCTCTACAGCTACCAGAGCCTGGAGGAATGTGTGCATTGCATGCTGGGTGGATTCTGATAGACATGGCTCCGCCGTGAAGCAGCTCATGGAAGGTCACCATTCGTGTCTGGAGTCTGCTTCGAGACATCAGTGTCTTGGCCATAGTCTGCTACGGATGATCAACAAGGGGGTGGAGAGGAAGGTCTACGTTTGACTGGGTGAGGAAGGTGTACTGGTGGGGTGAGGTTGGGAGTGGAGGAATGTACAATGGGGAAGAATGCGACAACTGAGGAGGTAAGTGTAAAGGGGGAGGAAGCTGTAAGGGGAGTTCAGAGGTTGGGAAGGAGTTCGGGGGGGTGAGGAGCCTGGTGGGGTGGGAGGGGATGGAGTCCAAGGGGAGGAAGGAGTTCAGAGGGGGAAGGAATTCAGAGGGGGGAAAGAGTCCAGGGGAGGAAGGGGTTCAGGGGGTGGGGGTAGGGGGGAGGCGTGTCGGGGGAGAAGGGAGTTGGGGGGTGGAACGGGTAAGAGTTTTTTTTTTATTATTCATTCATGGGATGTGGGCTTTGCTGGCTGGGCCATTTATTGCCCATCCCTATTTCCCCTTGAGAAGGTGGTGGTGGTGAGCTGCCTTCTTGCACCGCTGCAGTCCATGTGGTGTAGGTACACCCACCGTGCTGTTAGGAAGGGAGTTCCAGGATTTTGACCCAGCAACCCAGTGAAGGAACAGCGATATATTTCCAAGTCAGAATGGTGAGTGACTTGGAGGGGAACTTTCAGGTGGTGGTGCTGCCCTTGTCCTTCTAGGTGGTAGTGGTCATGGGTTTGGAAGGTGCTGTCAAAGGAGCCTTGGTGAATCCCTGCAGTGCATCTTGTAGATGGTACACACTGCTGCTACTGTGCGTCGGTGGTGGAGGGAGTGAATATTTGTGGATGTGGTGCCAATGAATCTGCTTTGTCCTGGACGATGTCAAGCTTCTTGAGTGTTGTGGGAGCTGCACTCATCCAGGCAAGTGGAGAGCATTCCATCACACTCCTGACTTGTACCTTGTAGATGGTAGACAGGTGCTTTGAGGAGTCAGGAGATGAGTTACTCGTCACACCATTCCCAGCCTCTGACCTGGTCTTGTAGCCATAGTATTGATATGGCTAGTCCAGTTCAGTTTCTGGTCAATGGTTACTCCCAGGATGTTAATAGTGGGGGATTCAGTGATGGTAATGCCATTGAACATCAAGGGGCGATGGTTGGATTCTCTCTTGTTGGAGATGATCATTGCCTGACACTTGTGTGGCATGACTGTTACTTGCCACTTGTCAGCCGGAGCCTGAGTATTGTCCAGGTCTTGCTGCATTTGTAAATGGACTGCTTCAGTATCTGAGGAGTCACGAATGGTGCTGAACATTGTGCAATCATCAGCGAACATCCCCATTTCTGACCTTATGATGGAAGGAAGGTCATTGATGAAGCAGCTGAAGATGGTTGGTTTGAGGACACTACCCTGAGGAACTCCTGCAGTGATGTCCTGGAGCTGAGATGATTGACCTCCAACAACCACAACCATCTTCCTTTGTGCTACGTATGACTCCAACTCGTGGAGAGTTTTCCCCTGATTCCCATTGACTCCAGTTTTGCTGGGGCTCCTTGGTGTCACACTCGGTCAAATGCTGCCTTGGTGTCAAGGGCAATCACTCTCACTTCACCTCGGGAGTTCAGCTCTTTTGTCCATGTTTGAACGAAGGCTGTAATGAGGTCAGGAGCTGAGCGGCCCTGGCGAACCCCAAACTGGGCATCAGTGAGCAGGTTATTATTAAGCAAGTGCCACATGATAGCATTGTTGATGATCCCTTTCAGTACTTTACTGATGATGGAAAGTAGACTGATGGCGCGGTAATTGGCCGGGTTGGGTTTGTCCTGCTTTTTATGTACTGGACCAACCTGGGCAATTTTCCACACAGCTGGGTAGATGCCAGTGTTGTAGCTGTACTGGAACAGATTGACTGGCATAAGTCTTCAGTACTATCGCCGGAATATTGTCAGTACCTTTGCAGTCTCCAGTGCCTTCAGCTGTTTCTTGATATCATGTGGAGTGAATTGAATTGGCTGAAGACTGACATCTGTGATGCTGGGGACCTCTGGAGGAGGCTGAGATGGATCATCCACTCGGCATTTCTGGCTGAGGATTGTAGCAAATGCTTCAGTCTTATCTTTTGCACTGATGTGCTGGGCTCTTCCATCATTGAGGATGGGGATATTTGTGGAGCCTCCTCCTCCAGTGAGTTGTTTAATTGTCCACCACCATTCACGACTGGACGTGGCAGTACTGCAGAGCTTAGATCTGACCCGTTGGTTGTGGGATCGCTTAGCTCTGTCTCTCACTTGCTGCTTATGCTGTTTGGTACGCAAGTAGTCCTGTGTTATAGTTTCACCAGGTTGACACCTCATTTTTAGGTATGCCTGGTGCTGCTGCTGGCATGCCCTCCTGTACTCTTCATTAAACCAGGATTGATCCCCTGGCTTGATGGTGATGGTAGAGTGGGGGATATGCCGGGCCATGAGGTTAAAAATTTGTGTACGAGTACAATTCTGCTGCTGCTGATGGCCCACAACGCCTCATGGATGTCCAATCTTGAATTGCTAGATCTGTTCGAAATCTATTCCATTTAGCATGGTGGTCGTGCCACACAACACGATGGAGGGTATCCTCAATGTGAAGGCGGGACTTTGTCTCCACAACGACTGTGCAGTGGTCACTCCTACCAATACTGTCATGGACAGATGCATCTGCGGCAGGCAGGTTGGTGGGGAAGAGGTCAAGTATGTTTTTCCCTCTTGTTGCTGCCCTCACCACCTGCTGCAGACCCAGTCTAGTAGTTATGTCCTTTATGGCTTGGCCAGCCCGGTCAGTAGTGGTACTACTGAGCCACTCTTGGTGATGGACATTGAAGTTCCCCACCCAGAGTACATTCTGTACATGCTTCTTCCAAGTGGTGTTCAACATGGAGGAGCAGTGATTCATCAGGTCAGGGAGGGTGGTATGTGGTAATCAGCAGGTTTACTTGCCCATGTTTGACCTGATGCCATGAGACTTCATGGGGTCCGGAGTCGATGTTGAGGATTCCCACGGCAACTTCCTCCTGACTGTATATCACTGTGCCGCCACTTCTGCTGGGTCTGTCCTGCCAGTGGGACAGGACATACACAGGGATGGTGATAGTGATGTCTGTGACGTTATCTGTAAGGTATGATTCCATGAGGATGACTATGTCAGGCTGTTGCTTCACTAGTCTGTGAGACAGCTCTCCCAATTTTGGCACTAGTCCCCAGATGTTAGTAAGGAGGACTTTGCAGGGTCGACAGGGCTGAGATTGCCATTGTCGTTTCCGGTGCCTAGGTTGATGCCAGGTAGTCCGTTCGGTTTCACCCCTTGTTTGTGAATTTGTAGCGGTTTGTTACAACTGAGTGGCTTACTAGGCCATTTCAGAAGTTATTTAAGAGTCAACCACATTGCACATAGGGAATGTGCGCTTTCACCTGGACATCCCAGAAAGAAAAGGATTCTGGCTGGTAGGTGATGGTGGGGAAGTGGAAGGTCATGCCAAGGGGGTCAACAGTGATGGGTGAATGGACATGGGTGACTGGGGGAGGGGAAAGGACAGGGAAGCTGAAAACATATTTTACAACCTCAGGTTGGGCGTGCACAGGTGCTGCACAGGAATGTGATCAGTGGGTGGGCGGAGAGGCAGCTCAGCTCAGATGGACAACTGAAAGAGAACCCCAGCAGGCAGCATTGAAATTGCTCGGGACATTGAGGTGAGTGTGATGGAGCAAGGCTCTGAATCGGAGAGTGCTTGCATGAGGGTCCCAAAGGCCCTGCCACACACACACTTCTCCCTCCAGAATCATTCGTGGGCCAGCTGTGTGCAACTGAACTGCGAGTGGGGGTGGGGAGGTGATGCAAGGGGAGGACTTGCGAAGCCTGTAAATGAAGCTGAAACACATTATTCAGTGAAAAGGAATATATTTTCAGATTATAAAGTGACAAAATGTATTCACCCGTGCAGCCACTTGTAATCAGAAACTCTTAACTTTTCTAGACCTACCATTTCTTCTAGGAGCTGCCCTGACATCCACAGCAGGGGTGGAGACAGCCTGTGCGATGGTCAGCTCTGTTGCCTTTGGTGAGTTCGGCGTGGGTCCTTTGGAGTGTCAAAGCCTTGAGGGCCCTGGCTTTCTTCGACTGACCTCCTGTGAGCCAGCTGTTCCCTCTGCAGTGACAGTGACAAGATTCAGGGCGTCAAAGGCAAAGCGCGCTCGGAGGGAGTGGACAGCTTCTCAGATTCCTGAGTGGATGACCCGGGGTGTCCAGCTGCCACTTGTCCTTCCTTCGGGTGCCCTAGGGACCCCGGCCTGACTCCTTGAAGGAAAGGAGCACCTGGAGGGACGTTGACGTGCCCCGTTTCCCTCTCAGGTTGCCACTGCAGGAACTCACCCATGGCTACCACAATGGAATTCAGGTCTGCGCGCATCTCCACGGTCTACTGGACCAGGGTCACCATGGTGTCTGCCATCTTTCCCATGGAGACCTCCATACGCACATTTGTGGGCACCACTTCATCAGCAAGCAGGCAGACACACTCCTTCGACTTGCATGCCACTCTGTCAGGGCTTCCAACAGCTCTGCATGATAATCCCCCACCTTCCGCTGACTTTCCATGATGCATTTGAAGGCCGAACCCAGAGGCTCATCATCTGACTCAGACCTCACAGATGCCTCTTCCCCAGCAGTCCTCCGAGTGTCGGGGAGCTCGGCTGAACTTGCCTCTGCCTACTGCAGACACATGTCTGTGAACACCAAATGGACACCAGATTGTGAACCTGACCCTGCTATAGATCTAGGTCCCACCAAGGTGTTTGTCTCTGTGCTGGCGGAGGGTATGGGGAAGCGCTGTGACGGATCTTCCAGGCTGTTTATATCCAGCCCTTCAATGGAGGCGGTGCCCTCTTGGCTGGAGGTGTGGATGGAGCTGAGGGAATAGCTGGCTGAGGGTGTTGGTTGCTTGGCAGAGCTCCCTGTGAACCAAAGTAGAGATAATTAGTACATGGCAGCAGAGTCAAAAGCAGGAGAGAGAGCACTCACATTTGCGTTAAGAGAGGGATGATGTGGTGCAGGATCCTCATGTGGATGGGCGTGCGCTGCTGACCTCACCGTCACTGCAGGCACGGTCCACATCCTCACCAGTCAGCGCGATGGCACACTCCTCAAAGTGGGTGAGGGGCCTAATGTGGGCCACATTAGGCCTGGGGTCTCTCCCTGCTGATGTGAGCCAGCTTCTCCTGCATGAAAACAGATGGAGAGAGTGTGAGCAGGAAGCATGACACTGCGTGGAATGTTTGTGTGGTGAGCGGAGACATAGACAGGATGAGGACGTGAGCTTTAAAGGATATGAACCTGATGGAGATGTGAGGGTGTGTGTGAGAGTTAGTGGTGTTGTCACTTGAGGTGTGAGATCCCAGTGGATGTGAGATGGGTTTGTGAGTGTGTGAGTTGAGAATGATGAGAAGAGTGACTTAACCTGGTGGAATGGATGAAACCATTCATGCTGCACCTGCACTGGGTGGCTGTTCTCTTTTGCAGGGCCACCGCTGCCACCACCTCCCATGCTGGATTGGTGTCCTTGCTCGCTGGGGGTAGAGGACATTGCAGTGGGCCTCCAATGCATCCAGCAGGCGTTTCAGGGGAATGTAGCTAAATCTGGGCCAGCATGTTTCCTGCCTTCGGAAGCCATCAGTTCCCAGCAGCTTCCTATTCCTTGAAGAGTGCGAGCTCTGTGCAGGGGTGGCTTTTAAATATCGTGCCCAGTTTACTGAAAGCCTGAGGTGACGGTGGGACAGGCAAATCAGAGGCTGCCCCGCTAGCGACCCAGCGTGTTTCTTTGGGAATGCATTATTAATGAGGTGGGAACGGGGCCATATGGTGTGAAAACCTGCCATTGCGGCCAGTGGGTAAAACATCCATTTTCCTGCCCGCTACTGTGCTTCGTGCAAATCTGGGATGATTCTGCCCTTTATTTTAATTAAAACAATTAGCTGAGAAACTGAATTTCAATGTTTCAGAGCAGCCAGTCCGGCAGAGCAGTGAGTATGGGTTTGTTCATGCTCCAGGGAAATGAAGCTGTAACTTAAAATGCATTTTCTTCACTTTATTATAATTATAATTGATGGATATATGGATTTTAATTTTTTGCAATATTTATCAAGTTGTTCCAGTGAAAATGGGGTGTGCCATTCTTAAATCTCTTGCTTGCAGATGAGCCTGTTTATGCAACGCACAGCATGATGCATTGCTCAGAGCAGCCAGTCTGGCAGAGCAGTGAAAAATGGTGATTGCTTCTGTTGGGAAAGAAATTGGTTTTCAGAGCAAGGGGGCCATGCTTGGAATGCATGACCGCAGACAGAGGCCCAGGCTTGCCCCAGATTGAGCCTTGGGTCTTGCTTCCATAATATCAGTGATCTGCAGATGCTAATGTGATGTACCACTGCAGCTTACCAATGAGGCATTTCGACGTTCAACTTGGGGGTGAAGGCACCCTTGATTAGCATATTCAAGAGGTCTAATGCCTGTTTTGAATGAGCACCCTGGCACTCTGCATTTGCTGACTGTCTATTTGGCAGCCAGTGCATTTCCAGTGGTGTGTGTGTGTATGGGAGATTACATCAAGAAATTAACTACATGACCTATATTTAGCACCAAACAGAAACAGTTACAATGGGGGCTAATATCTTCCCATTCTCCTTTAACAGTAATGGTTCTGTTATCACCATCATTGACATTACCAACAGGTAAAACATGCCAGAATTGTGGAAGACAATCCCCAGTCTCTATAGTAACTTTTCTCCACTGGGATGCACTTGGCACATGTCTGCACAACAATGTAAATGATATCAGCAATTCAATGAGGTAAGATCTTTAACTGGCACCTTTTGCTGTTTTGCCACTGAGTTGATGTTGCAATGGGCTGCATTGCTGCAGTGCTGAAGTTTTTCGTTTGAGGCCAGATAAATTGGAGTTGTGCTGAATAAGCTTTCGGTTACATTCACACTATGTCTTAGAATTTACAGCCAATTTGTGCTGAAACAATAGCATTATGCCGACTTCCAATGCAGTAGGTTGAGAAAATTTGCATGTAAGTTATACTGGTCTTTATACCACACTTTTGTTTCCTTAATTTTTTGTACCAATTCAGTGAAATCAAACATAACCCTGCATGCCCTGGAAAAGACCAGAAACAGGAGCTTTCTTTATTATAAAAGCAAAAAACTGCAGATGCTGGAAATCCAAAACAAAAATAAAAATAAAAATACCTGGAAAAACTCAGCAGGTCTGGCCGCATCTGCGGAGAGGAACACAGTTAATGTTTTGAGTCCGTGTGACTCTTCAACAGAACTACTGTTGAAAAGTCATACAGACTCGAAATGTTAACTGTGTTCCTCTCCGCAGATGCTGCCAGTCCTGCTGAGTTTTTCCAGGTATTTTTATTTTTAGCTTTCTGTATTATGTCAGTTCTAGATGGGCTGTAAATCTACGTGTAAAGTTTTAGGGCGAGCAGGGCTCCGTGTCAGATGGTGATTATTTGAAACAATTTATTTTCCTCTTCACTGGGACCTGTAGCTATGAATAGATTTTTATGGCCTCAGAATGAGTTACGTTAAAAATTGAGAAGCTTGAAAATTACATTTTCTGAAAAATGCCAGGGGCAGAATTTTGCCCTCATCGGGCAGGCGGGCGTGACGGATGGGCCTGGGAGTGGTCGGGAAGCTGACCGCTGCCCGCGATCAGGCTCCAACCACGATTTCACTCCGGCTGGCCAGTTAATGGTTAGCCAGCATGAAATGTGCGCTGCAGCACTGCCGGGGTGGGGGTGGGAGGAGTGCGAGCGCTGAAGTTCGCGCATGCGCACAGGTGCATGCAGTAAAAGCTCCCTGAGGTACAGAGCTGTCTCAGGGAGCTGCAGATTTTCAGCACTCAAAGAAATGAAAAATAATGAAAACATGCCCCCTCATGTCACATGAGCAGGGACATGCTAAATAGGAGTGCAAAAAGTTATTTTTTAAAAATTACTGGTTGAAACCTCATTCCGCTCGTGGATGAGGTTTCGCCAAAAATGCAAATGCCGCCCGCCAAGTGAACGGTTAGATGGGCAGCGAAAAATTGTATTCCATTAATTGATTAAGGGCCTTGATAGGCTGCTTAATTGTCAGCGGGCGTGCTGCCAACTCCCACGTGTGCCCGCCGATCGAAATATCATGTGGGTGCATGATGGTGCTTGCCTGCTGTCATTGTGCATCATTTTATGCTCGAGCATGTCGAGTGCACGCCCACATGCTGAGTGAAAAATTCCTGCCCAGGAGTTGTATTGGTCTTTACCAGTAACATGAAAAGGGCTCAAAGCAAATTGGCATCCTGTTTTACATCATGCTTCATTTTCTATCCCATTGACTTTGTTACTTTTAATTGTTTTCAAATGCTACACATACACAATTTCCTGACATGAACTGACAGCAGGTGAGAGGCTATCAGGCAGGGATGCACAAATGGCAAATGTATCCATCATTTAAATGCAACCTACCTTTACGGCAATATCTAGGGATATGCATTCAGTAGCCTTACAAAGTATAATAGCTGTCTGGGCAACCTGATGTGGACATCAATTTCAATTTCTAATGTAACCCTGAATATTGGATTTAAAAGTCCAGCTGGTACAATGGCAGTTTTAACTTTAATACACAACTTGGAATGTTTTATTATGTTAGAAGTGCTACATGAATGCAGGTTGTAAATAAAAGTGGTTGCAATGTTAATTGAGAAAAATAATAGCTATTGGTATAAGAAGGTCGGAATAGGAGTAGGCCATTCAGCCCCTCGAGCCTGTTCTGCCATTCAACTAGATTATGGATTAGGTGTATCTTAACCCCTCCTACCTGTCTTGGTTCTGTAACATTTTTATACCCTTTCTTAACAAAAATTTACCTGTTTCAGATTTGAAATTTTCAATTGACCTAACCTCAATAGCTTTCTGGGGAGAAAGTTCCAGATTTCCATTACCCTTTGTTTGAAGCAGTGCTTTCTGACAGCTCCATTGAATGGCCTAACTCCAATTTTAAGGGTATGACCCTTTGTTCTGGACTCCCCCACTAGAGGAAATAGGTTCTCCCTATTTATCCTATTAACCCCCTTGATCATTTTAGAGCTATAGAAAAGTTACAATGCTGAAAGAGGCCATTCAGCCCGTCATGTCTGCGCCAGCCAAAAAAGAGATAAAAGAAACCAGCTGCTCATTTTTAATCCCACTTTCCAGCACCTGGTGCATAGCCTTGCAGGTTACAGCACTTCAGGTGCAGACCCAGGTATCTTTTAAATGAGTTGAGCGCTTCAGCCTCAGCCACTAATTTAGGAAGTGAATTCCAAACATCCACTATCCTCTGGGTGAAAAAGTTCCCTCTAATCCTTCTACAAATCACCTTAAATCTATGTAATTAACCCCTCAGCTAGGAGAAACAAGTCATTCCTGTCTACCCTATCTAGGCCCCTCATAATTTTGTACACCTCAATTAGGTCACCCCTAAGCCTCCTCTGTTCTAAGGAAAACAACCCCAGCCTATCCAATCTCTCCTCATAGCTGCAATTTTCAAGCCCTGGCAATATTCTTGTAAATCTCCTCTGTACTCTCTCCAGAGAAATGATGTCCTTCCTGTAATGTGGCAACCAGAACTGTACACAGAATTCCAGCTGTGGCCTAACCAGTGTTTTACACAGTTCCATCATTACATCCCTGCTTTTGTATTCAATACCTCGCCCAATAAAGGAAAACATTCCATATGCTCTCTTTAACATCTTATCCACCTGTCCTGCCACCATCAAAGATGTGTGGACATGCACTCCAAGATTTCTCACTTCCTCAACCCCTGTCAATTTCCACCTATTTATTGAGTATTCCCTTCCTTTGTTTGTCCTCCCCAAATGCATTATCTGAAGCTTTTCCAGATGGAATTCCATTTGCCACTTTTCCACCCACTCAACCAAACCATTGATATCATTTTAAGCACATCAGTTAGATAACCCCTTAGTCTTTTGTATTTAAGGGAATAAAAACCTATCCTATACGACAGTCTTCATAATTTAACCCTTTAGCCCCATTCTTATTTCCCATTTCTTTCCTCTGATTTTTTCCCTGTGCTACCAGCGCAAAGTTCTCCTTTTGTCTTGTATTTGCCTCTTCATTTATGGAAAGTGTTGTGAATGTTTCAATTAAATACTTATTTAATATCCAATTTAATTAAGTTTTATGGCATTACATTTACAAATTAAATATCAGAGTAGGTTAAAGCTATTGTTGCTCCCTAATGTGTCCTTTTTTAAACTAGATAAATCATACTTCTGCTGTCTCTTATTCTCCTACGCCTCAAGGTTTTCCTATTAATTTCCCTCTAGTTTCATAGCTCTCTAGTTCGTTCTAATAAGTGACTTTGTAAAATATTATCAACTTCTACTTCTCTTTCACAGAGAGACTGAGGAAATGTGGTTAAACATGAATATCCCAGTCTTCATTGTACTTGGAAACCAGTGAGTCGCTTATAGTGAGTATGATGGGGCTGGGATATCTCTCATTCCCAATAGCATTCCCTGATTCTTTCTCTCATGATGACAGGAAAAGCCGGGAGGTAGCAGCCTTAGTTAACAGAGGCAGATGGAACCAGCCGGGAGAACAAGGATCTAAAATTTACATGCAGCATCTAGCAATGGAAAGAGAATGTCTTTCTCCCTTACACTCAAGCAAAATGCTGCCTGTCTGTACAGGTTATCCAGTCATCCATTAATTTAACCAGAAATGAAAAGCAGAAAGGACGGAATTTTACGGCCCCATCACGGCAGGGCTGGGGCCATAAAATGCGGCGAGCCATTCAAAAGTCCATTGACTTCGGCAGGACTGCAAAATCCCACTGGCGGGAGGCATCGTAAAATTTCGTCCTAAAACTGATATTTAAACACAACTTTTGTAATGATCACACTAAAACAATTTTTGTAGCATTTAAACCTCCTCTGAGCTTTCCATCTATGTGGGTGGGCTCAAACCTAAGCAGCTTTGTCAGTTCAAAGTAGGAAAATATCAACTGGGCAAGTGGCATCCTGAGTCTTCTCTTATCCAGCAGACTCAATAAGCAGTGCATTTTGAAGGAGGAGGCACTGTCTCTGCTCCAGTTTCTCCTTGAAACAAAACAAAAGTTTACTACAAATGAAAATAACAAGTGAAATAATTCTTTCTCACGTGATGTTTATCATTACCATAAATATTATGCATTTGGGGCATTTGTTATGGAATAACTGCACAATTATTAGAATTTAAAAAACTGTGGTGTTTCTATTCTAGGTTCAGTACAAAAGTTAAATAAGAATGACAATTTTAACCTTTTGTCCCATTTTTGGTGTCAAGGCGATTCAGTGAAGCAAATGATTAAACTGGAGATAGAATAAATCATAATTTTAACAATGCCTCTAAGTATTCTTTCATGTTTATTTCATGGATTCTTTACAGTTCAGTAAGAAATATTTTCTTCATAAACTGTGCAAAACCTACACTCCAGAATTTCTTTAATCATTAAATCAATTTTTAAGTTGAAAAAATATATCCCTATCAATGACTCCATTAGCTACATACGTACATTTTCCAGCAGAAGACATTGGATAGAGGTTAAGAGTGGGACCTAGGGTGCACTTTCATTTCTCTCAGTCAGGAAATACTTAGGTAGCTTGTAATGCTCTCACTCTTGTGCTGGATGAGAATAGTCATTCCAGCACAGACTGTGGAATGAATCTAAATGAAACTTTGTCATCCTCAGTTTCACACCAGGTGGTGTATTTAATCACTGAGCTAATATCTTGGTTTTCTGACTGATACTAAAACCTTTCAAATGACTCTGAACCTAACTGATACTTATAGTATGCTAAATAATAATTTTCCCAACCATGTGGCAACACATTAAACAGTACAATAATTCATCTAAGTATTAAGAGCTGCCAACAGCATTTTGAATGTTTAATGCAAACATAATGAATGTATAATTCATCATACAGAATAGTTTTAATAAGCAGGTGATCCTCTTATGTTGTTTTAGAATATAGAAATAAATTGTATGCCATCATCAGCCATCTCAAATCTTAACCCTTTTAAAGCTTACCCATGATTGCTAAACCTTCCTGGAGAGCTCATAATTTGCAATCTAGAGCACTTGTGTGGGATTTCTCTACTTTCCTAGAATGCATTTAATTTCATATTTGGAGCATTTCCAATTACAGCTGTGTTGGATCCTGGTCACAAGTTTAATTGGACTATGGATCCGGGTTGCACGCTTGTTTCGGGAATTGGTACCATAAACATAGCAGATCAGTAGATGGTTCTTATGTAGAACACATTCTATTTATTTACAAAAGAACTCAGCAGCTACACTTGTGTACTTACAACTAAAACTCTGCCTCTACATTACAGACTCTTAGTCTAGACTACTGACTACTGACTATTAAGGTAGCCTGCACTACCCTGTCATTGGATAATAAGATCATGTGATCTTCTATTATAACATTCTTCTTAAAGGTATATTACACAGCACATTCCTCCCCATTACTCAGAAATATATTTTATAGTTACATTTACAATTCTTCTCAAAATATCAAATTATTTACACAGATAAGCAATTTACAAATATTTCCACCTTCCCCCCCTAAACTTGGCATTACTAAGCTCAATCTCATCCTGAGACGGCGATTCATCAACAATTCCACAGGTGTGACACATGTTGTCGTGTGAGGGGTGGTTCTATAATGGAAAAGAAAACATGCTAATTTGGTCGCCATGGAATCTCCAGTTAATTTCTTCATACCATTTTTGAATGTTTGAGCTGCTCGCTCGGCCAGTCCATTCGAAGGAGGGTGGTATGGTGAAGTTTTCACATGAGTAATACCGTTGAGGCTGATAAACCATTGAAACTCAGCACTCGTAAATGCCATGCCGTTATCTGAAACGACCACTTCTGGTAGTCTGTTGATGGTGAAACTTTGTCATAGCTTGTCAAATGTAGCAGAAGATGTTAGTGACTTTACCTCATATATGTCCATCCATTTTGATTGAGCATCAAAAATAAGGAGAAACAATGTTCCCATAAAGGGTTGCACATAGTCAATATGCAATCGCACCCATGGCCTTCCTGGCCACTCCCACAGGTGTAACGGAACTGCTGGAGGTAGCTTTTGCACTTGTTGACACTGCCTACCACTTTTCACTAAGCTCTCTATTTCTCCATCCATTCCAGGCCACCATAGATAGCTGCGTGCTATGGTCTTCATTCGGAAAATACCTGGATGCGCACTATGTAATTCAGTTAACAAAGGCTTTTGTCCTTTTGAAGGAACAATCACTCGAGTTCCCCACAATAAGATACCATCCTGGCTGGTTATCTCATATCTTCTGTGAAAATATAGTTTCATTTCGTCAGATTCCTGTTCTTGTGACCAACCGTGAAGAACTTGTTCTTGTACTTTGGATAAGACTGGGTCTTTACTTGTCCAATCTCTGATCTGCCTAGCACATACCGGTGATAAATCTAAGAAGTTCAATAACAAAACGAGTTCTTGAGGAACTGGAACATCCTCATTGTTTTCTTTCAAAGGCAAATGACTAAGTGCATCAGTGTTTGCAATCTGATTTCCAGGCCTGTGGATGAAAGTATACTCATACGCTGCCAGGATCAAAGCCCATCTCTGTATTCTTGCTGAGGCTATGGGTGGTATAGCCTTGTCCTCGCTGAACAATCCTAGCAAAGGCTAATAGTCCGAAACGATAGTAAGGCGGCGACCGTGTATATACTGGTGAAATTTCTTGACACCAAAGAAGATTGACAGGCCTTCTTTTTCTATCTGTGAGTATCCCATTTCCACTGTGTAGAGCGTTTTTGATACATACCCAATAGGTCAATGAGAAAGCACTGCTCCCACTCCATAAGGAGATGTGTCACATATCTGAATTAACTTTTTTCTTTGGTCAAAATGTACGAATAGGATGGATGAATGCAACACCTGTTTCACTTTTGTGAAAACTTCTTTCTGTGGTGTTTGCCAAGACTAACATTGACTTTTCTTGAGTAGGTAATACAGGGGTGCCAGTTCTGATGGCAAATTAGGCAAAAAGCGTCCATAGTAATTGATTATCCCCAAGGGTGATTTTAGCTTGGAGGTGTTCCTTGGTGTTGGTGCCTCTCTAATGGCTCTCACTTTTTCTTCAACCAGGTGGAGGCCCTGTGCATGCACCCTGCAGCCTAAATAGACTAGCTCTTTTGCTTAGAACATGCATTTTTCTTTTTTTAAACGCACTCCCACCTGTGAAAAACGCTTTAAAACTTGTTCCAGGTTTGTCAAATGCTCCTTTTCAGTGAGTCCTGTCACTAAAACATCATCTAAATAAACTACAACATGAGGGATCCCTGCAGTAAATTTTCCATTGTCCTCTGGAATATGGTGCATGCAGAGGATACCCCAAAAGTCAAATGGGTATATTGGTACAACCCTTTGTGTGTATTAGTTGTGACAAACTTCTGGGAGGCCTTATCTAATTCCAATTGTTGATAAGCATGGCTCATATCAAGCTTCATGTAGGCGATTTCACCTGCCTACTTAGCATACAAGTCTTCAATTTTTGGTATAGGGTGTCTGTCCAACTTAGCCACTTAATTGACAGTCAATTTGTAGTCTCCATAAGTTTGAACACTTTGGCCAGGCTTAAGTACGGGGACTATTGGTGCTGCCCATTCGAGAACTGCACAGGTTGTATCACTCACAGATTCTCTAATCCATCCAATTCGGCGTCTTCCTTTTCCCACATTGCATAAGTTACTGGTCTTGGCTTCATAAATTGGGGGGTAGAGTCTGGATCAACATGAAGTTTTGCTTGTAGCCCTTGGATCTTCCTGAGTTCATCTTGGAAAACTGAGGCGTATTTTTGTAGTAGCTCAGGTAACCCAGTGGTTCTCAGTTGGAAGATCTCAGTCCAATCCAATTTAATTTCTTTCAGCTAGCTTCATCCAAGGAGACCTGGCCCCTTACCTGCTACCACCATCAAGGTTAATTTCACTGATTGACTTCCGTACTGCACAGTCACCCTGCTTATGCCTTTGATTTTGAATTTGGCATCTGTTTCTTCCAAATTTAATTTACATTCCCCATAATTCAGGTATTTAAAAGTATGCTCACTTATCACCGTGGAGGAAACCCCTTTATTCACCTCCATTCTGACAGGCCTATTATTCACCCTCACTGTTACATAGATTGATTCTGTTCTTCTGAGCTTTAAATTATATAATGAATAAATATCTGAATCTGTTACTTCAGGCTCTTCTGGTGATGAATTTCATGGGGTTTTTTCTTTTGATTGAAAGTCTGACTGATTCTATCCTTGCAATATCTCATGAGGTGTCTATTTCGATGACAGTAAAAACACTCAATTTTTTATAAACTTCGATTCATTACAAGGTTGTTTGCTTCCACCTCTGTTACCATTATTCCATGGTTTTGCTGTTAAGTCATTTCTTTTTATTTGTCTGAAAGTTGTGGCTACTTCCTGTTTCTCATCAGGGCTGTACATTTTCACACCCTTTTTGGCTGGGGTTCCCCGCCCAAAGTGGACGACGGCGCCATTTTGCGCTCCCTGTATAACTTTTGAGTCCTTCACTGCGCCTTCCTTAGTCAGTGCTATTTCCTGCGCCTTCTGAAAATCCAAATTTGTTTCAGACAGTAATGTCTTCTGAATTGCATCTTTTAATGCAGCATGATCTCTAAACATTTCATTTATAGATGTACCAAACTCACAATATTCTGTTAATAATTTTAGACTTGCCACATAACAAGTGAATGTCTCCCCTGGGGCTCTATTTCTTGAGTTAAATTTGAACCGTTGCATTGTTACCGAGGGCTTGGGCTACTAATGATTCTTCACAAGATTCACTAAATCATCAAAACTTTTCGAATCTGGGGCACTGGGTGCCATTAAACTTTGGATCAATCCATAAGCCTTACTCCCACACGTGGATAAGAGGATCGCGCGCCTCTTCTCCTCCCCCACAATGTCAGTACCTTGGAAAAAGAATGTGAGGTGTTCAATATAATGAGACCAATCATCCACCATTGGATCGAAAGGATTAACTCTTCCAAACTGCTGCATGCTTCGAGGGGGCTGCTTCGAAAATTAGGACGGAAATCCTACTTACTATTATCGTGCGAAGTACAGCTCGATTTTGGTTCACTTGATTTCCTTTCGCGCTTTTTCTTGCTTTTTTCACGTTGTTACCAATTTGCTGGATCCTTGTCATTAGGTTAGATGGACTAATGGATCCGGGTTGCACACTTGTTTCGGGATGGCCGAGTTAGACAGTGCAGATCAGCAGACAGTTCTTATGTAGAACACATTCTATTTATTTACAAAGGAACTCAGCAGCTACATTTGTGTGCTTACAACTCAAACCCTGTCTCTACGTTACAGACTTTTACTCTAGGCTACTCACTGCTGACTACAGACTACGGTAGCCTGTGCTACTCTGTCATTGGATAATAAGATCATGTGACCTTCTATTATAACATTCTTCTTAAAGGTATATTACACATCAGATTAGCACAACCTGACAACCAACAAAGTTGGTTGTACTGTTAACACTCCCATTGTCTTGTGTCCATGCACCTTTGTCAATCTCTCCTTAGCTCCCACCTATCCCTGACCTTCTATCTTGCTCCACATGCTCCAACCCCTCTCAAACAGTATAAAATCCATCACATTTCTACTCTTTAGCTCTGAAGAAGAGTCATACGGACTCGAAATATTAACTCTGTTTCTCTCTCCAGATGCTGCCAGACCTGCTGAGTTTTTCCAGCATTTTTTGTTTTTAGTTCAGATTTCCAACACCTGTAGCATTTTGCTTTCAACGGACAAAGTTATCTGCTGCATTGTGAGATGATTTATTGACTTTCAATGAAAATTGTTATAATTATGAAGTTATAAGATTATTATGTTTTGGGACTGTGTCTTTAAATTTGGGACAAAATGAAAAGCGTCATGTGAACCGTGTTGGAATCTGCCTGACAACAGGTCTGGGTGATGGGGCTGCTAAAGCTTAAAGGAAGCCTTAGATCCTTTTATTGGAAAAAAGGTGCAAGGTATCCACACTTGCAGACAATGCGGAGAGAGAGAGAGAGACTAGAGGCCAAAAGCCTATGGTTCACTGAGTCAAAATACGGGTGGAAGCTCGCTCTCACATTGAACTAAAAATTGAAGCTGGAAGATTTGCCTAGCTTGTGCTAGAGGGAGGATCTCTAGTAATGCTCTCACCGTGAAGGATAGCTCTGGGGTTAGAAGTTATTAGGCTGGGAAAGGAAAAGAATAGAAGTAAACCCTCGGGAGCTAAGAATTGCTTTGTACTGATTTCTGGAGAATTGAATGTCTAATTAAAAGGCAGTAAATAAGGATGAGAATTTTAAAATCCAGCATTATTGAACCAGGAACCTATGTAAGTCAGTGAGCATAAGGATGAATAGCATTTGGTGTGAAATAGAATACAGGCAGCAGAGCTTTACATGAGGTCAAGTTTACAGAGGGTGAAAAATGAGAGGATGGCCAGGAATAGCCAAGTTAGGAGTAATGTAACAAAGGCATAAATGAGGCTTCCAGCAGCAGAGGAGCTGAGGAAGGGATGGTCAAGCTATGCTACAGAGGTGAAAATAGGTAATAATAAAGATGTTATGGAGTCAGAACCTCAGCTCAGGATCAAATATGAAGTCAAAGTTGTGACTGATCTTGTTCAGCCTAGACAGTGGACATGGAGAGGAATGGAATCAATGGCTAAAGGAAGAAGTTTGTGGCAGGGACCAAAGACAATGGCTTTGTTCTTCCAATATATAATTTCAGGAAATTTCTGTTCATTCAGGATTAGTTGTCCGACAAACAGCATGACAAGTCAGAGATAGTGGCAGAATTGAGAGAGGTGGTGGATCACTGACTATGACTGGATAGATAGGAATGGAACCAGACAAGGCAAGTCCTTGTCTTACCTGGAAAATGGCAGAGAAATGTCAGAGTAGGTCAGCCATGCCAAAGGCTGTAGAAAAGTTGAGGGGATGAGGAAGGATTTGTTACCACAGTCATAGTCATATAGGGTGTCATTTATTACTTTGATATGGGCTGTGCATTTTCAGTGCTTTGGCGGGTGTATCTTTTTCCCAAAACCTTCAATCTGTGGCCCCTAGTCCTTGTGCCATCAACTAATGGGAGCAGGGTTTCTTTGTCTACTTTACCTAAACCTGTTATCGTTCTGCACACCTCTATCAACCTTCTTTGCTCCAGGGAGAACAACCCTAGCTTTTCCAACCCAACCTTATATCTAAAATCCCTCATCCCTGGAAATATTGTTCCCAGATTCGGTCACCACAATTTGGAAAACATGTGAGGGTCCTTGAGAGAGTGCAGAGGAGATTTTATCCTCCTCCAAGCCACTCACCATCCTGACTTGGAGCTATATCGCCATTCCTTCGCTGTCAATCAGTCAAAATCCTGGAACTCGCTCCCCAACAGCACTGTGGGTGCACCTACACCACATGGACTGCAGCGGTTCAAGAAGGCAGCTCACCACCACCTTCTCAAGGATAATTAGGAATGGGCAATAAATGCTGACCCAGCCAGTGATGCTGACATCCCGTAAATTAATTAAGAAGTACATTTTGGTAAATCCTCTCAAGGACCCTCACATGTTTTCTAAATTGTGGTGACCAAAACTGGACACAATACTCTAGTTGTGACCTAACCAAATAAGGGGTCAGTATAACTTCTCTGCACCCAATACATCCATTTATGAAGTCCACGATCCCATATGCTATGCTTTGCTACCCGCTGTCTCAATATGTCCTGCCACCTTCGAAGATCTATGCACATGAACTACCTCTGCCCTTCTTTAGAACTATGCTATTCAGTATGCATTGTCTCTCCCTATCCCTTCTGCCAAAATCCATCACCATTAAATTCCATCTGCTACTTGTCTGTCCATTCTGATAGTCTATGTTCTGCGTCGATTGGTATCATCCTCACTGTTTGCCACATCTCCAAGTTTGGTATCATTGGTAAAGTTTGAAAATTTACTCTGTATTCTAATATTTGTCATTGATACATATATAAAAAAAGAGAAAGTTTAGGTTGTTGGGTGAGGGGAAGGGTGGGAAGTGGCAGAGGCTGCTGAAAGGATGGTCTCAATCTTAGTGACAAAGATGTCCATGAACTCCTTGTGCATATTGTTGGAAGGGGCAGGGAAAGAGGTTTAATAAGATGGTTTGTATTGGGGAGAAGAAATCAAAGTTTTCCTTTTGCATGCCAGGATGATCCTGGAATAGTTAACAACTTTGGTAGAAGAGAGCAGGACTCGATCGCGACTTATGTGGTCCTGGCAAAGAATGACTAAACCATTTGTCTGCCATAAATATTCAAGTCATCATCCCTTGGGTCTATACTCGATGGAGTTTAGAAGGATGAGGGGGGATCTGATTGAAACTTACAGAATACTGAAAGGCCTGGATAGAGTGGACGTGGGGAAGATGTTTCCATTAGTAGGAGAGACTAGGACCCGAGAGCACAGCCTCAGAGTAAAGGGAAGACCTTTTAGAACATAGATGAGGAGAAACTTCTTCAGCCAGAGAGTGGTGAATCTATGGAATTCATTGCCACAGAAGGCTGTGGAGACCAGGTCATTGATTGTATTTAAGACCGAGATAGATAGGTTCTTGATTGGTAAGGGGATCAAAGGTTACGGGGAGAAGGCGGGAGAATGGGGTTGAGAAACTTATCAGCCATGATTGAATGGCAGAACAGACTCGATGGGCCGAATGGCCTAATTTCTGCTCCTATGTCTTATGGTCTTATGGACTTAAGGGAATGGAAATGGAGGCTGTATCAGGGGGAATGGCCAGTTTGAGACAGAGGAATCGTTTTAATAAGGACAAGGGCATCAAAGGTGGATGTGAGGGTGTGATTTAGCAGATCGGTAGTTGTAGAAATATTGTGGTGCATAGAGGGTCAATGGCTGGACAGTTTGGAATTTGAAAGTACTGACGTATATGGATTGTGTGAGAATTTTTTCCCAGGCAGACACAAAGATGTAGGTTTGGGTAGGGGAAGCGGAATGTAGGTAGCAAGTAATACAAGAGAGATGGTCTTATCTGTGATTGACACAATGGAAGTAGATAGGCTCTGTGAGCTGGAAAAGTCCATGGGATGGTTGCGAATAGGGTTTGGTGAGTTTTATGGAGGGTGAGATCATCAGAGGATAGCAGGGCAATGAACTCAGGGGAGAGAGAACAAGATGAGTTGAGATATAAATTGAATTGGATTAGAAGTTACTCTGGACAAAGACTGAGGAAAGAAAGCAGTGAAGAAATCCCAGTGAGAAACTTGGTGTGGTTACTGAGTAGGCAGTAGAGAATGAGGACTTTAAAAAGATATGAGAGGGGTAGAATAAGGTGGTTAAAGGAGGAATAGTGCTGGTGATAGAATATGGGACAGCACAAGGGGTGTTTTGGTGATAAGGGTTACAACACAACCACAATTGCTTGTGGAATTTACTGTCACAAGCTTCCTTTGAGGCAGAGTCTATAACTTCTTTTGAAAGGGAATTAGAGAGGAAGATTAAAGAATAGGAGGAATGAGAGGGAGATTGGGATTAAACTAAGTGGCTCATGCAGCAAAAAACACTGGCACCGATTTGATGGGCCAAATGGCTGGTTTCTGTGCTTTAATATTCCATGATTCTATTTTTCGCAGCTCACACTGATGCTGGGAGGGAACAGTCGGGAAACTGGAGGGTCTTTCAGATGGAAGAGCTGTGATGGACTATGCCTTTTGTCATTTGCATCTATCTTGTGATCTTGTGACTTTATTTAATGATATCCCTTCTGTGCCGTCTTGTAACATCTTTAACAACCATATTTGTTAACTGTCACTAACTCAATATTCATTTGTATTCGTTCTCATGCTGAATTTCCAGATTTTTCTATTTTTAATCCCTTTCTTCTGAACAACCTACTTCCCCAAAGATCTCGTTATTATTGCCAAATTTCAGTCCTCTACTTTGAGCACCTTAATTGTGGATTAATTATAAATACTGTGAACAGCAGAGCCCCAGGAGTGATCCATGAGGCTCTACTGTTCAATGAAATCTCTCAACATTGATTGCTAGCCTTTGTTTGCTGTTAATTAGACAACTTGTTTTCTAGCTCTTCACTTCCTCCTCTGTCTCCAGAGTTTTCCAGTAAGGTACTTTACCAAATGCCCTTTCAATGGAAGTAAATTGAGAGTTTTTTTTTAAGAATTTGTGCTCTCACTGGAGAGCTTTACTGACCTGTAGCACATACTGAGATTGAGGACATAGAGATCAATGGCACGACAGAATTTTCTGAGCATTCATTCTTAAAATCTAGCCTGTATAATCACTACCACATAATCCACCAATTCTATTTAAACCTCACAGAAAAAGTTTTTTTTAAAGCGTGACCTATTTTAATAAATCTATATTACCATATTGTCTTGCTCAATGTTGCTCACAAAGTGACACAAGCAAACAAAAACAAAATGTAGAAGTTAATTGGAATAAATTTGTGTAGCTACTTATGTGAAAGTGGACTTGTGGTTGTTGCCTTCTACAAAAAAGGTAGTGAGTACACCTTGTGAATCATACTAGGTACAGCACATGAATTTATCCTGCCAGAGGGCCCTGAAATGATGGCATGGGACACTAGTGCGCAAAGCTAATGCATTTGTCTGAAATGCCTCTCTGCCATTATGGTGGAGACACCAATATATTTAAAATAAACTTACCAATATTTTAAAATCCAAAGGGAAACATTTCAGATCGATACATTAACTGTTTATTTGCTGATATCCAATGATGTAACTTCAGAGTCTCTTTAGACTGGCATAGTTGTGTCTCAGTTATTTATGTTTCATTCATTTGTCAGGTACCACTTTCAAAGCAAAAATTTACTTTTGTCTGGAAAAGTGCACTCTGAACTCTAACCACTATAAAAGTTGTTTCCCCTCGTGGGAGAGTCTAGGACCAGAGGGCATAATTTCAGAGTAAAGGGTTGCCCATTTAAAACAGAGATGAGGAGGAATTTCTTCTCTCAGAGGGTAGTTAATCAGAGGTAGTGGAATTCTTTACTGCAGAGGGCTGTAGAAGCTGGGTAGTTAAGTATATTCAAGGCAGAGATAGACAGATTTTAATCAGTAAGGGAATCAAGGGGAAGGTTATGGGGAAAAGGCAGGAAAGTGGAGTTAACGATTATCAGATCAGCAATGATCTCATTGAATGGTGGAGCAGACTTTATGGGCCAAATAGCCTCCTTCTGCTCCTACGTCTTATGGTATTATGGTTTCTTTTTGCATGCAATAACAATAAACATTCTATTACTAAGTTTCATTTGTGTGTAGGACCATGACCTATTTATTGAAATACTTCAGTATGCTTTGATAAATGACTACACTTGACAGGAAATTTCTAAACTAAATTTTTTTGACTTATAATAAAATGATGGGAGGAAAATTCTGATAGCTCTGTGAAAAATATAAAACTACAACCCAAGAAGCAATTTTTACCAATGAATCAACACTTGAACACTATAGATTGAAATATTGTAAACTCTTATGAAAGTACTAACAGATATTCATAAACAGTACACAGAAAAATCAAAATTTCTTTTTGCGTCAGAAGCTGATAAGTATTTGTGACTTTGAAGGTTGCTTCATTAAAGTAACTGGAGCCTATCTTGACAATAGAATAGTACTTTAGCTGCTTGCTGCATCCCAGTTTTAGCTTTAGTTGTGGTATTTGGACATATGTAGTTTTGAGAAAATAATACACTATTAAGTTTCTGAGAACGAAGTTTAATCCCCTGTCTGTATTCCTCAACTGACAATACTGAATGAGATTTTCTGATCATTATTTGGTTTATATTGCTGAAAATAGAGACATGTCAAAGCTTTTCGTCTTGTGCTCATCAGGACACTTCACAGGAATACACATATAAGGGGAAAGCAACAATTTATACTATATGAGAAGAGAGTGCTTATTGGTTGGCAAGTAGACTCTGATCAGTAGAAGCGTTGCCATGAAGAATGGTGACAGACAGTTAACATTAGAAATTAGATGTGATTCCGTGTTTGGACAACATTTGCTACATAATCCTCAGTGTGCTAAGAATTAAGTTGACAACGAATTTAAGATTGTCAGTCGGGCTCCCAGTGTGGTGAATTTGCATTTACTGGTAGCTACATATATTAATACACAGGGCCCTGTTCTTTGCAGGCAAAAAGAACAAGTACGTACATTGCAACTATTTCGGCTAAAATTAAGTGACAGCCACTCACTGACTCATTCCTCAGGGCAATACCTTGACCAATCAAGGTCAAGCTGCCTGGTTTAAATTTAAAACAATCTTTAGCAGTTAACTGTTAGTTACCATTGCCGGTGCATTCTCCATGGCAACCCCTCTACCAATCAGAGTCCACATGCCAATCAATCAGCACTCTCTTCTCATACAGTATATATTGTTGTTTTATCCTTATATATGTATTGTTGCGACATGTCCTGATGAGTGCAAGACAAAAAGCTTTGACATGTCTCTATTTTCAGCAATACTCAAGTTCTGTACTACCAAACGACTATTTGGTTTGTGTGTTTCTTGTGTGTAAATTGGCTGTGCTTCCTATATTACAACAATGACCACACTTCAAAAGTACTTAACTGG
The DNA here is from genome assembly GCF_964194155.1 of Cetorhinus maximus. Lineage (NCBI taxonomy): Eukaryota > Metazoa > Chordata > Chondrichthyes > Lamniformes > Cetorhinidae > Cetorhinus > Cetorhinus maximus. Next base: position 64,640,051 of record NC_135881.1, on the reverse strand, counting down.
CTGTTAAGTACTTTGGTATATCCTGAGGTTGTGAAAGGCATTATATAAATGCAGATCTTTCTTTCTTTCTGTCTTGATTCTTCAATCCTGTGGCATATCTGTTGCTTTCTTGCATATGCCTACTCAGTGCCTTGGTACAACAAAGTTGAATGGTCAGAACTATTGTACATGATATTTGATACAAACAAAAGTAAAATGTAGGGAGGAAAATGGTGACATACTCTGTAAATGGTGTTGAAATTAGCTAAGTTGAAAGTGATCCAGGAGTCTTAATATATATGACACTCAACATATCCAGTCAATGTAGAGTAGCAATTAATAATATCAATAAAATGTTGAACTATGCAATCAGAATAGTAGCTATGTGTCAGAGGATGTCATGATCAACTGTAAAGTGCTGCAGTGAAACCACACCTTGAGTTCCATTACTGTTTTGGTCAACATGAGGGAAAGGAGACAATCTAGTGCCTGAAGTAGTGTAGAGAACCTGATCCGTATTATCAATAAACTGAGTTATGAGAAAAGATTGGAGAAACATGAGTTTTTCAACCTAGAAAGGTGCCTTGAGATGAGAAGTTATAGGTTAAAACAAGCTTACTTCCATAGCACTTCTGAGCCTTGCAAACTGCCACTGAGAAGGAGACAAGCAGCAATGTCATAGAAAAACCATCACCTCCAAGTTCCCCTCTGAATTATGCACTATTCTGACTTGGACATTTACCATTATTCGTTTTTTTGTCAAAGTCCTGAAGATCTTGACCTAACACCACCATGACAGCACCATTCCCACAAGGTCTGCTGTGGTTTAAGGAGAAGACCCATCACAAACTTCTCGGGGCAACTAAGGATGAGCAATAAATATGGTCTTGCCAACATTACCAATATTGCAAGAACAAATTAAAAGATGAAAGTGATAAATCTGCAATACAAGTGTAGAGAAAAGGAACACAGGTTCAAACTAAAAAAAAACTAGCATTTATATAGCGCCTTTCATGACTTCAGGACATTCCAAAGTGCTTTACAGCCAATTAAGTAGTTTTGAAGTGTAGTCAGGAGGTTTTGTGGTGCAATCGGTAGTGTCCCTGCCTCTGAATTCGAAACTCCAGGTTCAAGTCCCACTTATGGATTTGATAGTCAAGGAAGCTGCATCTATAAAGTGGCCAAACAGGTTGTGTATCAACTTGTAAATCTTTCCACAAGGCACCAATGGCAGCTGGTAAGAGTGGAAGAGATTCTTGATCAGACAATGGCAAACCACAGCAGTACCTGACTAAACATAGTCATGGACCAACACAGAAATCCATGCTCATCTTTTCAGGACATGGTAGAGAGAGAAGTATAGTCACTGCTGTAATGTGGGAAATGGAGCAGTTAATTTGTGCATAGCATGTTCCCATTTCCTCCTGCAGATACAGGATGTGTCTCCCCCTTTCTCTTCTCCATCAAGTGCAGTCTCCTTGAGCCATGACACCTGTGCTTTCCCAATTGTTCCATTCCCCACTCCTTCCCATGTCAGATTATCTTTAACCACAACTGCCAGCACCTGCTCCAGGCACAATGCTCCTCTTGTTTAAGAGGTGCAGGCTAAGTATAAACAGTGCAGGCTGGCTTTAAATGGCATTGGTCACTCATGATATAGGGCCCCTGTTGATGTGCTCAGCCAATGAACAGAGCAGTTAGCACTGTCTGGACTCAGTGATTATTCTAATGCACAGGCCGTGTGGAGTTGGCATGTTGCCTGCATTAAAAGGTGTGAGTCGTGATTCCCACGCCCGTTTTGGGGACTATCCAATATATCCCCTTTACTATTTTGAAATGCACTGTTTTTCTTCTATAACTAAATTGTAGCTTATGATATAATATGTTTGATACATTTATAAGTCAGTAATCTCTATAATTAACACAATGGTCTTCTCCATGCTTACTGAGGTTTTGTTGGCTTTTCTTACTGAAAAATATAATACCCCTTTATTTTTTTGTTGATTCTCTTGAGATTTCCATCTTATATTAAACATAATCCCTATCTACCCATACCTTACATATATTCTATCATTAAGCGGCTTTGATGGATTAACAAATAGACTAGCAGGAAAAGAAATAATGATCTGAGATAGAAGAGAAGAGAGTGTTGAATGTGTCAGAACCACTACTGTTACCAAAAGAAAGGATTACTGCTGTGAATAATAAACTGCACACAGTTGTCTCTCAATCCTTCAGTAGTTCCTTTTGAAGGTGGAAGGGAATCTCCTTCTAACAGTGTACTGAGACTTGTAAGCAAGAGAAGACGGTCAGGTACCGATACAATGGTGTGTTCGTCTGCTGCAGAGATAAAGGGGCAAAACTCAATAGCCCCTGAAAATGGGTGCAAGGACTGCAGTCTGATAAATCCAGCGCTTGTTACTTCTGATGCAGGCAGTAAAACTTTGTGTTGCCTGATAATTTGCATTGTTTCTGTGTGCCATCGGTGCTAAGTGTGCTGTTGAGTGGCTACATGCCTCAGCAGGAGGCCCAAGTTAGTGCAAGGTGAGCATTACTTAAACTTGTCTGCACTAGTCAAAGCCAGCTGCACCACTTAAAGGTGGGGTGCATTCTGGCTGCAGCAGGTGCTGTAACTGTTTGCGGAAGAGAATCCGAGTAGGTAGAAGAGTAAATTATGATGCAACATGAGAGAGAGCCTACTGCAAGGTTCTCTGATGCTACTCTCGAGGTCTTGGTGGAGGAGGTGGAGACGGGGTAAGATATAATCTTTCCACATGGTGCCAGGAAGCTCTCCAGACAAACTTTGTGAAGGCAGTGGGACCAGATAGCTGTGGAGATCAATACCAGGAGCCAAGCGCAGAGGACCTGATGCACTGTGTTAATCCCCATAGAAACCAATAAATTTAAAAAGGAAATTCAAACCTCCAGTGAATGACTGAAATGATCACACACAAGATTTCAAGTTTTAAGAATTGTGTTGTAACAAATCAGCTAAAAAAAAGGGACTAAACACTAATTCAGTCGGCAACTTACACTCTAAACTAAAGAAAAGATTCCCCATTTAACTTTTACCACAACAAAAAATCCCCCTGCCACAGTTATATTTTACTCTGTCCCTTAAGTAGACACTTCATTCTCCAGGAACCAGACCAAAGCTATTCTCAGCTCCTTTTCCAGCCAGATAACTTCTACTCCCTGAACTGACTTTCATGGTGAAGGACAAATTGGAGATCCCTCCCTCTAGTTAAAGCTCGACGAAACTTCCAGCTTTGCTTAAATGCTCATGAACTTGGACTCTTCAACCAGAGTATGAGCACCCACCTGCAACCTACATAGTGAATAATAGATACTTGCTGCCTCAATCTCACTGCTCTCTTTCCCTCTTAGTTTCTTGCTGACTGATCCGGCCTCTGATGTCAGTACTTTTAGGAAAACCTGCAACCCGATCCTACAATGGTTTCCTATGGATCTTTCTCCTCTTTAAGCCAATCTCCATGACAACATGAATCACGTGGGCCTTGTATCCAGGTAGAAATGTTAATTAGCTGTCCTCTAGGCTTCCAACTCCGTTCTATCTTGGTATTAAATAAACAGTTTAAAGTATAACCATTTACAAAACCTGATGTTCTTAACACCTCCTGGGACTTGAGACTAACAGTCTATTCACCGTCAGCACAGCTGCTTGGGTCATTATTTTTAGGTATGAATATCTTGCACTTTCTTCCCAGTAAAACAGGCTGCCCAAGCTCCCCTCCACCGCCCCCTCCCTTAGCCTTTAACAACCAAGCCACCCAGGCTTATTGTTAACAGAATTTGGAGCAGGTCACATGACACCCTTCATTCCTCCATTTGACCCTAAATTTAAAGACACAGTCCCAAAGCATAACAATCTTATAAACTTTGTATTTGTAACAACTGCCGCAAAAAATTCAATGACCTCACTTATGTGGTCGAGGTCAGTGAATGCATCTTTAAATGTCTTATCCTACCAACTGCATCACTAGGATCACACACTGTTCAATGCACCACATCACTCACTTATCACTCACTTACCAACAATCTCTATGAATCAGAATTCAAACCTAACATTCATAGCTTTACCTCACTCTCACACACTTACCACTTCTTCAAAGCTCAAACGCACCTCTCTGAGCTTACACACAGTGCCAACTATTCAACCATGACACATTGAAACACATTCACTGATGCATTTCCTTCTCTCTTGAAGGACAAGGTGCTACATGAGCGAAGGCAGAAAGACTGACTTGGTTGGAGATTGGTGCAGCTGTCCATCCCCCATGGAGAAGGCAGTGCTCACCATCATTGGAACACCAATCGTTAAACGCTGTGATTGTCAGTAATAGAGGATTGGTAAGGTGTGGGAAGATTGGTGAATGGGGAATTGGGGTTGTGTTTACTGTGCCGTGGTCAGATGAGTCACTTATGCACAGAAAGGCGCTGTGTGGGTTGCATCTTCTTGTTCTCTTTCCCCCTCCTCTGGAATCTCTTCCGGTTCCTCAGCTGGTTGCCATATAGCTGGTCAGTAGGGCAGTGCCCTCATGATGTCAAGGTTGTGCAGCTTGCAGCAGACCACCGGGAATCTTGGCACCTGCTCTGTGGAGTACTGCAAGGCTCCTCTAGAGTGGTCCAGGCAGTGGAAAAGTTGCTTCAGCATGCCGATCGTCTGTTTTATTACATTTTGTGTAGCAGCATGGCTTTCAATGTATGCACACTGCCCAAGTGTGTATGGGTTGTGTTCCTGAACCATGAGCAAAGTTGTCAGTAGATAGCCTTATTGTTAAGCAACCACCCTCCAGCTTGCTGTGGTGGCTCAAATGCAGCTGTCTGAGCAGGCAGCTGCAGAGTGAAGGTATCATGACTGCTTCAGGTTGAGGGCATTGTGCTGCATGATTCACTGCTTATGGTCACAGTCCAGCTGGATGTTTAGGTAGTGAATTCCCTTTCAATGTGGTACATCACAGAGCTGACAGTGCCTGTAAGTGTTTGTGTGTAAAGCCAAAGAAATACTGCACCATTGGAAAGCTTGCAGTCCTCCCAAAGCCATGTGCTCACACCGCCTGGAAGGATAAAACTCAATATATTCAGCTCTATTGGAATACAGAGTCTCTGACCTCCCATAAGCAACAGAGGATGGCAGACTGCAGAAATATTGCAAATATCACCTGTTCCAGCCTGGAAGGAGCCCAATGCATTAAAGTTCATGCCACTGTCATCTTTACAGTCAGTGAGAAAGTGGTCCTCCACCTGTTCAGAGGTTGTAGTTGTGGCTGCAGCAGGTGGCAGATTCCAGTGAGAACCTTCTTAGTGAAGTGAAGACGTCTGACACACTTTTCCTCACAGAGATTCAAGTAGGAGAATTGCTTCCTGAACATCCTGGGCGGATATGGCTTCCTGTTGGGAGTTCCTCTCCCTGTCCTTCTCTATCTCTTCCAGCAGCTTGTCCTGCTCAGATTCACCTCTACTCACTCTCCTTGTCGTGCTGCATTCCAAGGGGAATGCGAACTCTGAACTGAATTTTGTTGGGGTGGTGGTGGCAGGCTGGGAGGCGCCGGCTAGTGGCAACTGCATCTCAGCCATTTTGGGCAGCCCCAACTAGATTCTGTGGCAATTAGTCAGTTAATGAACTGCCATCGGGGCTCCAGACCCTTTAAGGAATGAGATCCTGCCTCTAAGAGCTGTCAGCCAAGCGGAGGGCCAACAGATCTTCATTCCCAGCAGCAGCCACACTGGGACTGGAGCTAGCTCGGAGAAGCTGCCCTCAGATGAAGGTAAGTGGGGTCAGAGTGCCGGCACCAGTCAGGCAGGCCCTGGTGAGGTGGTGGAGGGAGGAGTAAGTGGTGTGAACCAATTAAGGACAATTAAGGAAAGCATGTGGGCTCCTGGTGGGGGGCAGATTTTATGGAGCCCACAAGGATGGAAAACATGGCATACCATGTGGGGTCAGAGCCTTAATTGGGCAGAGATAAAGTCAGTGATGCATTTGCAATGTGTTGAGCATTACTCCAGCCTGTGGTGGGTTCCTGCTCATAATACATTTGCATGCCATGAATACTCATTAGCATAAGTCATTTTAAAATTATGCTCTACCTTTAAGATGAAATCAGCAGTGCAAGGGAAGCTCGTGGCACCCCGTTCATGGTCGTTTAAAGGTGGCGTGCACCTCTTGGCTTTGTGCAGTTGGGTGTAAGGCCAGCAGTTTTTCTTGTTTAACACCACAACATAAGGGAGGGGAGCAGGAGAATGGCAACTTGCATGGAGGCTTGGGACGGGCAAGGGTGAGTCAATGGTGAGAGGAGGTTGTGCAGTGAGTTCAGGGCCTAGCATCATGAGTGTGGTTGGGGGACTATGGGGGCGGTGGTAGGATAGTCAAACTAAGAAAATGAGGGGCCTAAAGGGCGGTGTCAGTACTGTCTAAATGTGTGTCCATTTCAGGGTGTTGGCTGGCAGAGTCCTTACAGGGATTGAGCTCACCCACACATTCAATTATCCCTGTTAAGTGTGATCTCAGACAATGTCCTGTACAATGCATAGAAGGGGGGACCAGCTGAGCCTGCAAATTCAGCCAAGTTCACAGAGAGGTGAGTACAGCACTGGACACTAACAGGAATATTCAATAAAGAGTGAACAAAAAAAAACACAACATTGTTTCTTCCACAATAAAGGAAACGTCCCTAGCTCCCCTGTAACCATCAATTCATGGCAACCATGAAAAGTACCAGTGCATTTAGCTCTCTGATTAAACTAGTCTCAATAAATAATGATCTTGCACACATAAACAAAGGGAAAACAATGTAGTCCAGAATATTTACAAGTGAAATGTAATTTTGAAAAACACCTGTGCTCTTAAATCTTATGCTAATTGCAATGGAGTTGGGCAGGAAAGTTGTGGCTGTGATGCAAAACCTCCCTGTTTGACCAAGAGACTGCTCTAAACCCAGCCTGAAACCATTTTAATTGTTTTATTTTTGTAAAGCCATGAAGGAGTAGGAATACTTTGCCTTACCCCACAAAAAATGTACTCAGTCCCACTGCTGACCATTTGTGGGCTCCACCCTGAAATATCGCCTCCTCTTCAGCTCCAGGCACGGATTTGCACATGAGCATCCCCGATCTGGCGAACTGTATCACTCTTTTTGACAAATAAGGCCTCACTCTGAGGCTGCACAACCCACTGCACACCTGAGACTATTTTGCCTGTGGAATCAGTTTGTGACTCAACATTGGATTTCCCTTTGACTTCATGGCCAGGATTTTTAGGATGGCAGGGTTTCCTTTCCCTGCCATTCAAAGAGTCAGCAGGGAACACATCCCCAGAGACATTGCCTGCCCCACAACCATTTCATGCTGTAACGAGCATTAATTGGATGGAGGCAAGACTTCTGCCCCTCACTCGGGAGGAAATCCCGCTTTAGCGAGCTGTTGGCCAATCTGATTGTCCAGCAGCTCTCTAATCTGTGCAGCGCCAGGAGCTGCAGTGGCCAGTACTGGGACTGCATGCAGTCTCTGGAGCCTAAGTCCTAGGATTCCAGGAATAGGTAAGTTTTTGGGGTATCAGGGTGGGGAGGGTAGGGGAGATCTGGGTGGGTGGGCAAAGGAGATTTGGGGTGTTGGTGGAGAGGCTGGGAGGGCTGAATGAGGGGATGGAGGCTCCCTGGTTACTGGACCTTATGGGGAGGGCACCCAATGTTAAAAGGGGGCTGTTGATGGAGATGCCTCCCCCCCACCTCCCCTCCCCTTCCCATCTGAGGCCTGAATCTGATTTATTTTTGGGCTTCCCCCATACGTCCTACCAGCCTGAAAATTGAGGGTGGTCAACAATTGGCCACTTAAGGATCTAAATTGAGGCAAGGGTGGGCGGGCCGAGGCCTCTCCTGCCCCAGCTTGAAATTTCGGAGAGATCGGAGTGGGCGGAACCCAGTGGGAAGCCCATCCGAGGAATTTTACACTCAGCCCCTGTCTACAAACCAACTGGCGGGGGAGCATAAAATTCTGCCCCATTGTTCCTTCTCACCTCTTTTTCCACATCCATTCTCCCGAGGCAACGGCTGACAAATACTTAAAATCAAGGTTGAAGAAAGGCTGTAGCAGCTGGTGTGGGGAAATTTTTCAGCTTGATTCAAATAGGACAAAAATTGGGTGTGAAATAAAAGCAAAACACTGCAGATGCTGGAAATCTGAAATAAAAACAGAAAATGCTGGAAAAGCTCAGCAGGTCTAACAGCAGAAAGAAAAACAGAGTTAACGTTTCAAGTCTGTATGACTCTTCTTCAGAGCTTCTTCAAAATTGGGTATGCTTTACTCTGGACACATGTTCTGCCAAATGACCACCCATGTGTGAATGTGCAAATTACCTGCAATATGTGTCCTTATAATAAGCTACTCATCTTTAAGGGCAGGATTTTTACTTTGTCGGGCGGGTGTGGCGGGCGGGCCTGGGAGCTGCCACGAAACCGATCGCCGCCCGCGATCGCGCCCTGACTGTGATTTCACGTTGGCTGGCCAATTAACGGCCAGCCAGCGTGAAAGGTGCGCTCAAAGCCTCAGCGCTTTTGGGGCGGGGGCGGGAGGAGCGCGAGTGCTGCAATGCGTGCATGTGCGGGGGTGCGCTCAGTGAAAGCTCCCTGAAGGCACAGAGCTGCCCCAGGGGGCTGAAGAGTTTTAACATTACAAAGGAAGATTTGAAAAATAAGGAAACCATGTTCTTGCTCATCTGACTCTGTCACATGAGCAGGGACATGTTAAAAATGCGTTTTAAAAGATTTTTTAATTATTTTTTTAATCCCACCGGAGGATGAGGCTTTGCAAAGAATGTAAAGGCCGATTTGCCCGCTGCTAACCAAACAGTTGGATGGGCAGCGAAAAATTCGATTTAATTAATTGATTATGGGCTTTAATAAGCCTCTTTATTGTCGGCGAACGTGCTGCCGCCTCTCACGTGCGCTCGCCAAGCAAAATATCGTGAGAGTGCGTGATGATGTTGGGATGCTCGCCCGATGTCATCGCGCACTATTTTACTCCTGTTCAGGTCGGGCACGCGCCCGCCCAACGAGGGAAAAGTTCTGCCCTAAGTGTGCATATTTAAATTTGACCTGCTAACCAGACTTTACTCATTCCCCTGAAGAGGAGTCATACAGACTCGAAATGTTAACTCCGTTTCTCTCTACACTGATGCTGTCAGACCTGTTGAGTTTTTCCAGCATTTTCTGTTATAATTTCAGATTTCCAGCACCCGCAGTATTTTGCTTTTATTTTCTCATTCCCCTTTGGAATTCCTTCAGTTACCCGATTGGGGATATGCAGAACCCTGTTAGGCATGTGGTGGGGGTAAGAGCTGGGGTAGAAATTCTTCCCCCATTATTTGCATTTGTTGCCAATAGCCTGTTTTCTGAAAAGTTGCGCCCCAATTTTTGGACCCTTTTATTCTCACAGTTGGGGCTCAGACTCAACAGCTGTCTGTGATACGCTACTCTGTAATCATGCCTGTCTCCTTCTAAATAGAATGCTGTATAATTACTCATATCTAAATGTTTGACACTATTCCGATTTTTCAGATCTTTCGTTTTAAAGACCCCCTTGAAACAGCTGTGTTTTGTTTTACTGAAAAACAAATCAGCATCAAATATTAACAAAGTAAGTTCAGCTCCTAACACTTAGTGTGTAGTTAAACGAAGACACACTCCTATGCTATAAAAGTGCTTAGGCAGTATACAGGTAAATCTAACCTCCTGCTGTTTAGCCCTGGAATGTATCTCACAGAACAAGGGAAACTGGTGCCTCTTGTGAAACATTGTGCACTGGAAAAGTCTCTTAATTATTATTATGCATTTTAAAAATGTTTGTTGGAACTAACTTGTAAGCAACTGTCTCCAGATTGTAATCCTTTTTTATGAAGTGAGCAGTCAGTTTTAGATTAGTCTCATTGCCTGAAGAAATAAAAAATGAAACAAGCTCTTAAGCTCAGCATTTTTGGATCAACAATGAACATGCAGCAATTTCCAGCTGAACTGACTACTTACTGTAAATGACATTGTTGCTTTCTCAGTTTCATCAATCCGCCTGTCAGTAACTTTCAATTTACCAGCCCCCATTGCGTGAAACTGCTGGTATTGCACATTTTATTGTGACAAACAGGATTTCACTATGAAAGGGTTCAACTGAACTAAGACCTTTTTTATTTGCAACCAATTCTTTTGCACAAATGTTGTCTGTCATCTGATACCTGAATTTATTGAAGCTATCTACAAGGTCAAACAGCTGCAGCTCTGGGTCATGAACATGTTGCTATGGGGGGAAGAAAACGCTTTCTAGTCATAATTTCACTGCCTGAAAGAAAGACACTAATCTTGGTCTTTGTTTTTGCATATTACCAGAAATCAAGGTGCAATAAAAAGTGCAACTTCTGAATCTGTGACAGAAAGTAAATAAAATTTATTTTATAGCTCAGCACTGCTGCAGAGATTCTCTTTTAAGGACAAGTTTGATGTGTTTATAGATGTCAAGAGATTGACGTTATTCTGTTTAGAGCTATTTAGAATTTGACTCTTGGGGTAAGGGACATATTATGGATATCAAAGTGGTACAGTGGAATCATGATGGACCCATACACTAGAGGTCAATGGACCAAAGTCATTCTCTGTTAATTCTCAGGAAAGCCTCCCGCCTTTTTAAAGTGTTTCTTTGACTGGTTACATCAGTCTTGTGGTTATGATACTAGCCTGCATATCATAAAATGACCAGTGTGAACATTTACAAATAAAGTCTTTGAAAAGTGGAAAGAAGACATCAAAACAAATGTAAGTGTTCAACATTTTACACGTAAAACCAGTAAATAAATGTTCTGAGCTAATGGTGTTGGTTGGATGAGGCATTTTTTTGTCATTAAGTGGGGGTGGTGGTGTAGTGGCATTGTCACTGGACAAGTAACCCAGAGACCAATGGTAATGTTCTAGAGACAAGGGTTCAAATCCCACTATGGTAGATGGTGGAATTTGATTCAAATAAACATTGGGGATTAATGAAATGATTGTTGTAAGAACGGACCTAGTTCACTAATGCCTGTTTAGGGAAGGAAATCTGCCGTCCTTACCTGGTCTGGCTTACATGTGTCTCCAAGACCCCAGCAATGTGGTTGACTCTTAAATGGCCTAGCAAGGCACTGAGTTGTATCAAACTGCTAAAAAATCAATAATAAGGAATGAAATGGGATAGACCACCTGACATTGACTTAGGCACCAGAAACAACGACAGTAAAGTCAATCTTGCAAAATCCTCCTTACTAACATCTGGGGGTTTGTGCCAAAATTGGGAGAGCTGTTTCACAGATGAGTCAAGCAACATAGTCATATTTGTGGAATCATACCTTACAGATAATGTGTCAGGCATCACTGCCATTTGGCCCATTGAGTCTGCTCCAGCATTCAATGAGATCATGGCTGATCTGATAATCCTCAACTCCACTTTCCTGCCTTTTCCCCATAACCCTTGATTCTCTTCCTAATTAAAAATCTGTCTATCTCAGCCTTGAATATACTTAATGACCCAGCCTCTACAGTCCTCTGCGGTAAAGAATCCCACAGATTCACTACCCTCTAAGAGAAGAAATTCCTCCTCATCTCTGTTTTAAATGGGCAACCCCTTACTCTGAGATTATGCCCTCTGGTCCTAGACCCAACCATAAGGGGAAACAAACTCTCAGTGGCTACACTGTCAAGTCCCCTAAGAATCTTATATGTTTCAATAAGGTCGCTCCTCATTCTTCTAAACTCCAATGAGTACAGGTCCAACCTACTCAACCTCTCCTCATAAGAAAATCCCTCCATATCCGAAGTCAACCTAGTGAACCTTCTCTGGACTGCCTCCAATGCCAGTATATCTTTCTTTAGGTAAGGGGACCAAAATTGTTCACAGTATTCTAGGTGTGGTCTAACTAGTGCCTTGTATAGTTTTAATGAGATTTCCCTATTTTTATACTCCTTTCCCTTTGAAATAAAGGTCAACATTCCATTGGCCTTCCCTATTACCTTGTTGAACTTGTATGTTAGCTTTTTGGGATTCATACACAAGGACTCCCAAATCCCTCTGTGCTGCAGCCTTCTGCAGTCTTTCTCCATTTAAATAATATTCAACTCCTCTATTCTTCCTGCCAAAGTGCATAACCTCACATTTTCCCCCACATTATATTCCATCTGCCAAATTTTGGCCCACTCACTTAACCTGTCTATATCCCTTTGTAGATTCCTTGTGTCATCCTCACCACTTGCCTTCCCACCTATTTTTGTGTCATCCGCAAACTTGGCGATAGTACATTCACTTCTCTAATCTAAGTCATTAATATATATTGTAAATAATTGAGGCCCCAGCACTGATCCCTGTGGCACTCCACTAGTTACAGGTTGCTACCCTGAAAATGCCCCCACTTAACCCAACTCTCTGTCTTCTAATAGTTAGCCAATCCTCTATCCATGCTAATATATTACTCCCAACACCATGGGCTCTTATCTTATTAAGTAGCCTTATGTGCGGTACCTTATCGAACGCCTTTTGGAAATCCAAATATATTACATCTACTGGTTCCCTTTATCTATCCTGCTTGTTAACTCCTTAAAGAATTCTAATAAATTTGTCAGGCATGATTTCCCCTTCATGAAGCCATGCTGATTATGCTTCAATAGATTATGTATTTCTAAATGCTTTGCTATTACATCCTTTATAATAGGCTCCAACATTTTCCCAATGACAGTCTTTAGGCTAACTGGCCTAAAGTTACCTGTTTTTTGCCTCCCTACCTTTTTGAACAAGGGTGTTACATTGGACATTCTCCAATCCTCCGGGATTTTCCCAGAATCTAAGGGTTCTTGGAAGATTACTATCAGTGCATCCACTATCTCTGTCGCTACTTCCTTTAATATCCTAGGATGCAACCCATCAGGTCCAGGGGACTTATTGGCTTTTAGCCCCATTAGTTTCCCTAGTACTTTTTCTCTACTGTTAGTTATTGTATTTATTTCCTCCCCCCCCCCTTTTGCGTCTTGATTATTTGGCACTTTTGGAATGCTATTAGTATATTCTACCGTGAAGACTGATGCAAAGTATTTATTCAACTCGTCTGTCATTTCCTGGTTCCCCATTATTCCCCCAGCCTCATTCTCTAAGGGGCCTATATTGACTTTGGGTTCTCTCTCACCATTCCTGGTTATGTCCTGACCCACCTGCAGGACTGACCCAGTAGAGGTGGCTATACAATCGGGAGAGAGTTGCCCTGGGAGCCCTCAACATTGATGCCCAATGAGGTCACATGGCATCAGGTCAAACATGGGCAAGGAAACCTGCTGCTGATTACCACATAACCCCACACACTCCTACCCTCTCAGCTGATGAATCAGTATTCTTCCATGTTGAACACCGCTTGGAGAAAGCATTGAGGGTGGAAAGGGTACAAAATGTACTCTGGGTGCTGGACTTCAATGTTGTTATAGACAACTTTGCTTCATGAAACATTTAACTTTATTTACAAGACAGCAGCAGCAACTACATGTGTGCATCAAACTCCATAACTAAAGAAGAACTCCTCTGTAAAGGTTCCCGTGCTGTGAACACATTGGTTTACACAGATCATGTGATCTTACAACACAGGATTATTCTTAAAGTTACAGTCCTACATTTCCCACTTTATAATTACTACAAATATCCATCACCAAGAGCAGCTCAGTAGCACCACTACAGATCAAACAGGCTGAGTTCTAAAGGACATAGCTGCTCTACTGGGTCTGCAGCAAGTGGTGAGGGATCCAACAAGAGGGAAAGACATACTTGACTTTGTCCGCACCGACCTGCCTGGCGCAGATGCATCGGTCCATGACAGTATTGATAGGAATGAGCACCATACAGTCTTTGGGGAGACAAAGTCCTGTCTTCACATTGAGACAACCCTCCATCATGTTGTGTGGCATTACCACCATCCTAAATGGGATAGATTTTGAACAGATCTAGCAACACAAGACTAGGCAACCATGAGACGCTGTGGGCCATCAGCAGTGGCAGAATTGTACTTGAACACAATCTGTAACCTCATGGCCTGGCATATCCCCTGCTCTACCATTACCATGAAGCCAGGGGATCAACCCTGGTTCAATGAACAGTTCAGGAGGGCATGCCGGGAGCAGCACCAGGCATACCTAAAAATGGGGTGTCAATCTGGTGAAGTTAAAACACAGGGTTATTTGCTTGCTAAACAGCATAAGCAGCAAGTGACAGACAGGGCTAAGCGACCCCACAACCAATGGATTAGATCTAAGCTCTGCAGTCCTGCCACATCCAGTTGTGAATGGTGGTGGACAATTAAACAACTCACTGGAGGAGGAGGCTCCACAAATATCCCCATCCTCAATGATGGGAGAGCCCAGCACATCAGTGCAAAAGAAGCATTTACAACAATCTTCAGCCAACAGTGCCAAGTGGATGATCCATCTTGGCCTTCTCTGGAGGTGCCCAGCATCACAGATGCCAGTCTTCACTCCATGTGATATCAAGAAATGGATGAAGGCGCTGGATCGTGCAAAGGCTATGGGCCCTGACAATATTTCAGCAATAGTACTGAAAACTTGTGCTCCAGAACTTGCCACGTCCCTAACCAAGCTGTTCCATTACAGCTACAACACCAGCATCTACCCAGCAATGTGAAAAATTGCCCAGGTATGTCCTGTACACAAAAAGGAGGACAAATCCAACCCAGCCAATTACCGCCCCATCAGTCTACTCTCCATCATCAGTAAAGTAATGGAAGGGGTCATCAACAGTGCTATCAAGCGGCACTTACTCAGCAGTAATCTGCTCACTGATGCTTAGTTTGGGTTCTGCCAGGGCCACTCAGTTCCTGACCTCATTATAGCCTTGGTTTAAACATAAACAAAAGAGCTGAACTCCCATGGTGAGGTGAGAGTCACTGCCCTTGACATCAAGGCAGCATTTGACCAAGCGTGGCATCAAGAAGCCCTAGCAAAACTGGGAATCGGGGGGAAAACTCACTGCTGGCTGGAGTCATACTTAGCACAAAGGAAGATATTTGTGGTTGTTGGAGGTCAATCATCTCAGCTCCATGACATCCCTGCAGGAGTTCTGTGTCCGTCCTATTTCACGCATTTCTGGTCGCACTCCTGTCCCTCCCTCCAAGAACTATGATAGGGTTCCCCTTCTCCTCATCTCCCAACCCACCAGCCTCCATGTTCAACAGATCATCCTCTGCAATTTCTGTCATCTTCAGCATGGTGTCACCACCAAACACACCTCCCTCTTCCACTTCAGCATTCTGAAGGGACCATTCCCTCTGTGACACTCTGGTCCCCTCCTCAGGCCTGTCGTGTTTTTATAATGATATAAAGGTGCCAATCGCTCATAAAGGATAGGGTAAACATGTGGGTTCATTTATTTAGACCAGGCACATAAGAACATATATACATGAATAGAAAGCTTGAAGACCTCAGCAGCAGGGCTGTGTGTGTGTGTTCTGCTCACAGGCCAAAGTGAAACTGAGGCTGGATCACATGACACACTTCCCTGCTAGTGAATGGCATGGTGCTATCCCTTAAAGGCACATTACAGCATCGCCCTTTCTTTTTAAAGATACTTTCCCCCTTCCAAAGAAGTATAACTATTTATAATACATATTCATGTTTAGTTACCATTACATAAGTGTATAGAACTGATGAATCTATGAGTCCCTAAAGCATTGAGGTAACCTGCTGGTATGCCCACATCTTGTAATGATAACCTCGTCTGGAGGTTTACATAACTGCTCACAGTGATTGAAGGAGGAGAGAGAAGGGATTGTTATTCTTGGATGTTGTTCCTGGTTGTATTTGGTATCTTGTCCTAGCTGCAATAGGACTGTATGGTGATTGAGGAGCTGGAATGGATTTATCCTCGATTACATCTCACCATTGCGCCTTTGTGTGTAATTACTTCATAGAACCTTAGCTCCAAATAAATCCCTGTCACTTTGGCTGGTTGCCACAAACCTTCTGTGGGGTCCTGGATGCGAACTACAATCCTATTGGATCTAGGACAAGATCCCAAATAAAACCAGGACAACATCCAGGAATGACAATAGAAAGCAGTGGAATTTCATCTTCAGTAGTCCAATGGTCTGTTCTATTGTTGCCCTTGTTGAGGCATGGAAGGCATTGTACTTTCCTTCTGCCAGGCTTTGTGATTCTGCACAGGTGTCATAAGCAAGGTCTTCTGTCGATACCCCTGTCACCCAAGAGACACTCCTGCAGTAACGCAGGGGGATCCAGCAGATCTGGCACCTGAGTGAGTGCATGAATTATGAGAGGTCCCTAGGAAGTGAGCATATTCCTGCAGGATTCATTTTCAGTGGTCACACACCAGCTGCATATTCAGAGAGTGAAAGCTCTTTCGGTTTATAAAGTTCACTGGATGATCAATATAAAACAGTGGGTAGACAAGTGACAATTAACATTCGCGCCATTCAAGTGTCAGACAATGGCCATCTCCAACAAGTTACAGTCTAACCATTGCCGCTTGACGATCAATGGCATAACGATCACTGAGTCCCCCACTATCAACATCTCGGGGGTTACTATTGACCAGAAACTGAACTGGACTAGCGATATAAATACTGTGGCTACAAGGTCCACAGTATTTACGGGGAGGCAATGGTGTAGTGGTATTGTCACTGGACTGATTATCCAGAAACCCAGGGTAATTCTCTGGGGAACTGGGTTTGAATCCCGCCATGGCAGATGGTGGAATTTGAATTCAATAAAAATTTGGAATTAAAAGGCTAATGATGACCATGTCAATTGTTGTAAAAAACCATTTGGTTCACTAATGCCTCTTTAGAGAAGGAAATCTGCCATCTTTACCTGGTGTGACCTATGTGTGACTCCAGACCAACAGCAATGTGGTTGACTCTTAAATGCCCTCTGAACAAGGGCAATTAAGGATGGGCAATAAATGCTGGCCTAGCCAGTCACGCCCACATCCAGTGAATTAAAAAAATGGTCAGAGGCTAGGAATCCTGTGATGAGTAACTCACTTTCTGACTCCCCAAAGCCTGTCCACCATCTGCTAGGCACAAGTCAGGAGTGTGATGGAATACTCTCCACTTACCTGGATGAGTGCAGCTCCCACAACACTCAAGAAGCTTGACACCATCAGGACAAAGCAGCCCACCTGATTGGCATCACATCCACAAACATTCAATCCCTCCAGCACTGACGCACAGTAGCAGCAGTGTGTACCATCTACAAGATGCGCTGCAGGAACTCACCAAGCCTCCTAGATAGCACCTTCCAAACCCACGACCTCTACCATCTAGAAGGACAAGGGCAGCAGATAGATGGGAACATCACCACCCGGAAGTTCCCCTCTGAGCCACTCCCCATCCTGACTTGGAAATATATCACCGTTCCTTCACTGTCACTGGGTCAAAATCCTGGAACTCCCTCCCGAACAGCACTCTAGGTGTACCTACACCACGGGGACTGTAGTGGTTTAAGAAGGCAGCTCAATACCACCTTCTCAAGGGCAATTAGGGATGGGCAATAAATGCTGGCCCAGCCAGTGACGCCTACATTCCATGAATGAATTAAAAAAAAAGGTAGAGGGCTGCAGGGAGGGAGCAGGGCAGGCTTCTTTATAAGACTTCGTCTGTAAGCCTCTATGACACTGGAGTTATACTGCAAATTGTGCCAAGCATCAGCAGCATGAAATGGTCATAGGAGCTCACCTTACTGTGTTCATAAGGTCAGATTAATACCCAGTTTTGCAATGATTCATTTGGCAATCCTGTAAACTGCTTTGCAGAACAGTAAATTAGCAGTATAGCGGCACTTTATTTTCTGTTTTGTGTTAATCACAGAAACATTAGACTGATTAACTATCTGAATAAATAAATTAGCTATTCTTTATAGGATGGTTAACTTGGATTTGAGATACACACACAAAAAAGTTGTGATCCCAAGGGCAGGATTTTTCAGTCGGCGTGCGGGGGCGGCTCAACACGCCGACGCGTAAAATGACGCGTGATGACGTCGGCTATGCGCCTGCCGATATGTAAACGGTCTATTAAGGCCATTAAGGAAGTGATTAAAGTAATTGTTAATGCTGCCCCTCCAACCTTAAGGCTGGCGGGTGGGCGGGCGAAAAGGCCAGGCGGTCTTCACATTTTTTAGGAAACCTCATCCATGAGCGGCGCAGTGCCTCAGGGAGATTGAAGCGCTCTTTTGCACGCATGCGCGAAAGAGCACTGGCCCCGACTCTCTCTCCTCCCCCCGCCCGCACAGGTAGCAATGAGCGCTACAGCTCGCGTCTTACGCTGGGCAGGCCTTAATTGGCCCGCCCATGTAAAATGGCGGCACGGAGCTGATTGCAGGCGGCGATCGGCTCTGCGGCCGCCCCCGCCCGCTCCCGCCGAGCCCGCCCGCCGCTTGGAAAATTCAGGCCCTTATTTTTCAGAGATTTTACTCTTGAGTTTGTCCTCGTCTGAAAAGAATAGTGACAAAAATTGTACAGTGACTGAATGATTAATTTCCTTACTGCCCTCTAAGAAATAATATTTCCAAATTTCCACTGGGTAATGGATAGCTGAGATTGAATTACCAAGCTGTAACCTAAATAACGAATTTAGATGACCTCATAAATGACAAGAGTAAAGCTCGAGCAGTTTACAAGCATCACTGGAATGAGTCATTAATGCATTCCTGTCGTCTGTTGTATTGCATATTGCTAGAGGATTGATCACTTTTGTGAACGGTTCAGGATTTCATACCTTTTTGGGAGTTTTTCAATCTGTCAGTAATGCCAAAGGAAAACCAATCACAGAAGGCTATTTCTCTTTTGCAAGATCGTTATGGTGTGTTTTTAGGAAAATAAATTTCCATGGGAGTCCTAAAATCGTGATCAAGGTTAAATATTGCTGGATGCTGGAAATTTGAAATAAAAACTGAAAATGCTGGGAATACTCAGCAGTTCTGACAGAATCTAGGAGAGAGAAACAGAGTTAATGTTTTGAATCGAATGTCATCTTCAGAACGAAAGGAAGGTAGAAATGTGATGGGTTTTACCTCGTTGAAAGGGGGAGGGTGAGGAAGAACAAAAGGGAAGGTCTGGGATAGGATAGAGGGTGGCAGAGATTAAATGACAAAGATGTCATGGGACCAAAGGGAAAGGGAATAGTAACGGTTGTAGTAAAGAAACAAAATATTTGTTCAGAGTGAGTGTGAATGGCAGAATAATGAACAGATCTGTCTGAAAGCAAAAACATGAAAAACAAAATTCAGCTTGGCACATGGCAAAAAAAAACAGAATCAAAATGGGGGACAGAATTCACAGTCTGAAATTGTTAAACTCAATATTGAGTTCGGAAGGCTGTAAAGTGCGTAATTGGAAGATGCGGTACTGTTCCTCAGCCTTGCGTAGAGTTTCACTGGGACATTGCAGCAGGCCGAGGAGAGAAATATGAGCATGAGAGCAAGGTGGTAAATTAAAATGGCAAACACCCGAAAGGTTGGGAGGTCATGCTTGTGGATATTGTGATGTTAACAATTTTGGGGTTGCGTCCAGGGTGAACTGACCTTGTTGAAAAATGCAAAGTAATTTGCTTCAACTTTCCTGGAGTGTGCGTTTCGGGAACTAAGCCCAGAAATAACTTATATTGTAGGCTGCTAAAGAAATGAAGGAAATATTCAAAACAGACAATCTCCACATCAAAATAACTTAATTGGGCACCCAATTGCACGATGGGCAAAATTTTCCCGTTGACGTGCAGGGGCAGGCCCCGCACGCCCGCACGTAAAATGAGGTGCGGTGACGTCAGGCGAGCGTCCCGACATCACCACGCACCATCGTGATGTTTTGTTGGACGGGTGCGCGTTGATCTCCGATGCGCGCCCGCCATTAATTAGCCGGTCACTTAAAGCCCTTGAGGCACTAATTGATGCCGATTTTTCGGCGTCTGTGCAATTTTCAGGTCAGCGCATGGGCACAAATGGGCAGGCGGGTAGGACACTTTTGTATAAGCCTCATCCACGGGCGGGATAAGAGGGTTCAGTGGGGTCATGAGTGCGCTCTGTCAAATATTGAATTTTCAAAGTTCCTGATACTTGCCTGTGTGATCTGCAATACTTCAAAACGCATACCAGCTGCTTGGCCTGGACTCACAACCTTCAGGTCAGCACTCTGCAGTGAGGAATCTTTTTTGGGCCTGCAGGTTTCAGGAAGCCTTCCCTTAGCCTGGGAATGGGAGCTGAACTCTCCACTGGAGGCACCTCCTCTGAGGAGGAAGTGGGGGCTAGAAGGGGGAGGAGGCCAGGAGTGCACATTCAGCCTCCAGGGGAGCCACCTTTGGGAGTACAGGCGCAGGCACAAGGGGTGCAGGGCCAAGAGGTAGTCCAAGGTGGAAGGGGCTGCAGAAGACGCCACTATCCTGCTGCCAGGGTTTACAGGCGGCGAAGCAGCTACCACAATATGTCTGAGGTGCAGTGCCGAAGGAGGCTCCATCTCTCAAGGGAGACAGTCAACTATATCTGTCAGATGATTGGGCCTGAGATCTCTGCGAACTGTGTGGGTGGACACCCCATGCCAGTGGCTCTGAAGGTCACAATTGCCCTCTGCTTCTATGCATCTGGCTCCTTCCAGGGCTTGATGGGTGATCTTTGCTGCGTCTCCCAATCAGCTGTCCACACTTGTGTCAAGCAGGTTACAGACACTCTGTTCAAATGGGCATTGACCTTCATCCACTACTGCTGTGACCAGGCAAGCCAGACACAGCAAGCCAGAGGCGTCGCGGCCATTGCTGGCTTCCCCCGCGTCCAGGGTGCAATAGACTGCACACATGTGGCCATCAAGGTGCCAGCAGGTGAGCCCGGTGCCTTCGTCAACAGGAAGGTCTTCCACTCCATGAACGTGCAGATAGTGTGTGATCACAGGATGCAGATTCTACAAGTCTGTGCAAGGTACCCAGGCAGCTCCCACGACGCCTACATCCTCAGACACTCCCAGGTGCCAGGTCTCCTCAGTGCTCCGGCTTGGCTTGATAGATGGTTGCTGGGTGACAAGAGCTAACCCCTCAGAAGGTGGCTCATGACGCCTTTCTGCCACCCAAGAACAGAAGCTGAGCAGCTGTACAATAGGAGCCACGGCACCACAAGGGCTGTGGTGGAGCGAGCCATTGGCCTTTTCAAAATGCGCTTCCGATGCCTGGACTGCTCAGGAAGCGCACTCCCATACCCCCCAGATCGTGTCTCGGTGATAGTGGTTGCATGCTGCACTCTCTACAATCTTACGCTGGAAAGTGGGGGGATGCCGTGGATGATGAAGACGTTGATGCAGTGGCTGTGGCCGCACATGATGTGTCCAGCAGTGGGTCCGAGGATGAGCATGCACAGGGAAATACTGAGGGGGTAGACTCTGACCCGGGCATACTCCAGGGAGGCAGGGACACCCGGGTGGCTTTAATCCAATGATCCTTCAGCTAGCGCACCACAGATGGATCACCAGGACAAGCCTGGGCTGAAGGCTCCATACTCGATACCTAAGTGCAAAATCTGCCTGGTTAGGAACATTAACTAAGGGCCTTGTTAATATAACTGAATGTCCCACAAGTCACTCAGAACATTTTTAGAAACCATCCACCTGCAGGAGAAAAGAGACAATCTCAGCCATGGTTACATGTCTGAATTTAATTTTATAACCAAAGAAATTTAATGAAACAAAATGACAAAGGTGTTGAACCACACCAACTCATAAAGACCTCATCTCGGGCCAACACAAAAGCACCAGTGATAAACCCGTGGTGTGCCTAAGGTGCCTTATGTTTACGTTTTTGGTTGCTACGTCTTGGTGCTGACTCCTCGCTGGGAGTGGCATCTGAGACAGCCTGCTCACTCTGCTGTCCTGTTGGCCTCGATGACCTTGGCGGTTGTCCTCTGGCCCATGGAGCCTGTGCTGAGTCTGCCTTGGAGGGAGCTGCCAGTTCCACAGCTGGCATCTCCCCAGTTGTCGCAGCCTCAACGGATGTAACGGTCACTGGCAAAGTGGCGCAGGAGCTGCCGCCCTCATCCGGAGCACCCTGAGAGGAGCCCGCAGAGATGACAGGCAGCTGCTGCACCAATGTGTGGTCGCTTCGGACCTCCCTGCTCACTGTGGATGGATGGGCACCGAGCTGGGAAACTTGGTGCCCAGACCATCTCCCACACTGGCACTGACCAGCTGAGGTCAATGCCGATGTGAGGATTTTGCTGGTCCGAGCACATCCCCAGGAAGCCCTGATTGGTCTCCTGGAGGAGCCTCTCCACACGAGTAGCCACTCTGTCCATGGAGGACGTATGGCGCTCGGCCATGAGGCTCATTGCATCGGCGATGGTCCATGTAGACTCCTCCACCACGGACACCAAGCCAAGCATAGCCTCATGTATCTCCCCCAGATGCGCTTGCACACCCGGCTGTATTTCCTGCAGCTGCTGCATTGCGGATGACTCCAGAGGCACATCATGAGGCACCGACTGAGCATGTGCCTGGTCCCCTGCAGTCCTCCGACTGCTGGCGCAATGGGCACTCTCTGTCTCTGCCAGCTCCTCCAGTGACTGTGAAGTGCCCTCACCGCTGTGCCCTGGGACACTAGCCGATGTTCTAATTCCCACCAAGGTGCTAGTATCTGTGCTGGTGCCTGCCTGGCAGAGATGGTGTGTCGCTGGTGAGACTTCAGGGCCCTCAGGTGTGAGAGGGGGCCTCTGCTGCTCCTCCTCCCGGCCCTGCTCCGCTGATGCTGAAAGGAAGAACAAGGACATTGGATCAGTTAACATGGAGACAATGTCAATGTGCACCCCTGTCCCCTGGATCATTATGCGCTCATCCTTCCATAAGCAATGGTCAAGTCATGTTGCAAACTTCAATCACTGAACATTCAGCACCGCCATGGCTGTTGGGAGAACAATGATGACCTCACTGCTGGGTAAGCATACCTGCCCGTGGCACCCCAGCCTCGCCGACACTGGTGGACCTGGGCACATGGAGCCTCTCCAAATCTAGAGCCTCCTGCTCGAAGCGGCTGAGAATCGCCACCTGGGCTGGCCCTCCGCCAGTCCTCACCCGCTCGGTGGCACTACGTGCATTCTTCTCCTGAAAAGGAGAGAAGAGCATTGATTAGTGCTAATTGTACCTGGACTCTCTTCGCGGACGGCCCACCCCAACCAGAGTGGGACATTGCAGGGCTCCAGTGTCTCCTCACCCCACTGCTGCTGAACACTCACACAAAGATGCTAGGCCTGTCCCCCCAACCCCCCCCCCCCCCACCCCCCCCACCCCTTTGGCCAAATGCTGCCTACATCACATTAGGAGCTACATGGTCTAACCTTCCATAGCAAGGAGGCGCAAGCACATGGAGTGCAGAGGACAGCAGATCGATCAGTGCCACGCCACCTTGAAGCTCCCCTCCCAGCATGTCATCACCCTGACTTCGACTTGTCCTGGAGTTCCAGCACTGCGCCGAGGTGCAGCTCCTCCAGGTTGCCCCCAAAACAGTAATGTGGGTCTCAGTATACCACACGCTGTGGTGGCGGAACCGATCTCTTCACCACCCTCTCAGGGTGCCCACAGCATGGGCAATATCTGCTGGTCCACCCAGTGAAGGACACAGGCAATCAATGATTCAGTGCAGTCACTACACTCAGACCTGGTGTGGTGGCGGGGGTGGGGGGCAGGGGGTGGGCAGGGGGTTGGCACCATGGGGAAAAGCCTACCTGTTGGGTTAAGTGACCAATGCCAACATGGTACTCACCGTTCCTGAGTGCAACAGGTCGTTGAAGCGCTTGCGACACTGGACCCAGATGCGTCGCACCACGTCGTGGGAGCTCACCAGCTCCGCCACCTCCTCCCAGGCACGTTTGGTCATGTGGGCGGGCCACCTCCTCCTGTTCTGGGGTACGAGGACCTCCCGCCGTGTTGCCACCTCCTCGAGGAGGGCAGCAAGGCAATCATCGGAAAAACAAGGGGCACACTGGCCTCCTGCCCTATCCTCCTGCCTGGCCTGCTCACCAGCAGCGCTCTGGGGAGCCCTTCCACTGGCCATAATTCACAGCTTTGGAAAGGCTGCAGCAGCTTTTAAAACAGGCGGCCAGGTTGTCATTGGACCCGATGGTCAGCGCAGTCCCCCCGCTGCCCGCCCACTCCCGCTGTCCTCAGGAGCCGCGATTCACGCTGGGTGGGCCTTAATTACGGGTGGCAATCGGATCCTCGCCCGCCCATGCCCACTCTGCCCCCCTGCCAGCCAGAAAATTCTGCCCTATGTATCAATGTTTCCACCAAAACAAACAAACTTTTTAATATACTTTCAGAATAGAAAGTTGCCTTTCATAATCCAAGCTACAGCAGGGTCATATATGTGTTACATTACGAAAGAAAAAAAAAAGCCTGACATTTCTATAGCAGCCTTCATGACCTCAAGACATTCCAAAAGCACTTTACAGCCGATGAGGTATCTTAGAAGTGTATCATTGTTGTGCTGCAGCAAGTGCAGAAGTCAGTTTGCACAGCAAACCCCCACAAACAGCAATGCAATAATGACCAGAGAATTTGTTTTGGTGGTGCTGGTTTATAGTAATTACTATAGGTAGAACACAGGGTGGGGGTGGGGTTGGGGGGGTTTCTGGCGTGGTGAGGTGGGTGGGTTGGGGGAGGGGGGTGAATTTCCCTGTCCTACTTCGAAGTGGTGCCATGAGATCTTTTACATCCGCCTGAGAGAGCAGATAAGGCCTTGTTTTAATGTTTTATCCAAAAGATGTCATCTCTGACAGTGCTCAACAAGAGCAGTGCTCACCCAAACACTGTTAACTTCATTTTGGGATATTATTAACATGACTTCTCCTTCCCAAAGAGGCAGATATCAGCTGCAAGGCCTTCCATTGCCATATCTTTGTCTCAGCAAAGAATTCTAGCACACAACAACCTGTGCTTCATTCATCGGATACTGCACCAGGCGTGGAGCCTAATAATTTCAGACCTTATATATCCTACCTCTAATGAAACAATGGAAACAATACTAATTGAACCTTCACATCATGACCGCAAAATTTGTGTAACTGCCTTCACTGGTACTTGGTGTAGGGCCAGCTCAGGTGTACCTCCATGATCACTGGTTGTTGTGGGACTCGCATAGTGACCCACAACACAACTGTAGTTTGGACCTCCAGAGACCTGGTTAAAATTTTTCATATTTTTTAAAGGAATCCCCTGGGATTGTTGGCTTATGGATTTTTGAGGCCATGACATGTGAACAGTATCAACATAAAACAAATTCTACGCTGTGATATGGTAGTGTTGTGGTTATGTCAGTGGGCTAATAATTACAATTTGGGTAAATAACCCAGTGAATGTAACTTCAAATCACCATGACATCCCAACTGGTTCACTAATGTTCTTTAGGGAAGGAAAGCTACCGTCCTTGCCCATTCTAGTCTATACGTGACTCTAGTTCAACACAGATATGTTGACTCTTAACTGAAGTAGTCTAGCAAGCCATTAAGTTTTCAGGTAGCTAGAGATAGACAATAAACCTATGTGCTGAGAATTGATTTTTTTTCAAAGCATTAAGGTGTCCATACAATTCCTACCAAATATCAAGTATAAGAAAATGGGTGGAATCGTCTCAGATTTGCACAAAGTCCAGTAGCAGGCGTGAAAAAAGTGTGTTACCCGCCGGCCACAATGGCAGGTTTTTGTGCCGTGTCATCCCATTCCCACTTCATTAATTATGCAGCCATAGGAAATGCGCCATCTTGTTGGCGGGTGACCACCGATTTGCCTGCCACGCCGCTTCCTAACACATTCCTAACATATTCAAACTGCAACTGCGCGCACAGTTCTCAATGCTTGTAGCCCAGGTCTGCTCCAGCGAAGACATGGCCTCAAAAGCCAAGAAGACCCCCGATTCAGTGACGCATCCCTGGGACACGTTCTGGACACCATGGAGGCCAGATGCGATATCCTTTATCCCTGCTTTGGCCGCAAGAGGTCCATCAGTCTCACCACTCCGGCTTGGGAGGTGGTGGCAGAGGTGGTCAGTGCCAATGCTGCGCACAAGAGGTCGGCCATCTAGTGCAGAAAATGGATGAATGATCTCATCCATGCCGCCAGGGTAGGGAAACCATCTCATCATTCTAAACTCATTCACTCACAAGGCCATCACAATTCACTGGCGCTGAAGCCCAACGCAAACTGGTGGAACAGCACCTCATCTTCCAATTAGGCACTTTTCAGCCTTCCAGATGTAACATTGAGTTCAACAACTTCAAACCATGAAATCTCTCTTCCATCTTTACCCCATTTTTAAATCCAATTTTTTTTTTGTTTTTTAAAAAATTTTACTTTTTATTGTAATTTTTTTATTTACTTACATTTATTTTTAAAAATCTTTTTTGCCCAACCACCCCTCCCTCACTCCACAAGGCCATCCTGTCACTGGTTTCTATGTTGTGCTTTCACAGAGCGCTGACCCTTGTCCTGCTATTAACACATTCTGCCCTTAACTTTATGCCACTATTAGCGCCTTCTTTAGTCTTTACCACTACCACTAATGTGTCCATGACATCTTTGTCAATCCCTCCTTAGCTCCCACCTATCTCTGACCTTCTATCTTGCTCCACCTGCTCCACCATCTCTTAAACAGTATAAAATCCATCACATTTCTACTTTTCTTTAGCACTGAAGAAGAGTCAAGCGGGCTTGAAATGTTAACTCTATTTCTCGCTCCACAGATACTGCCAGACCTGCTGAGTTTTTACAGCATTTTTTGCTTTTATTACACATTCACTAGCATCTCACTCACTGTCAGCTCAAGGGACATCACCACTCACTCTCTCACACGCATCCTCACATCTCCATCTGTCTTGAACTCCTCTGGAGACTGCCTCCTCAGCCCTCACACCTCTTGAGGCTACTTGCACAGATCAACATGTCCCCACACACACCTTGGGATACCCTCCTTCCCCAGAAGAGCACTCACCCTGCAGCCTCTTCTCTTTCCTGAGGCCACTTCTCCCGTATCCCCAAGCAAGGCCTAGCCCTGCAGCCGTTGAAAAGCCATGCCCGCCTTATGGCTGGTCTGGTAGGTAGAGACCTGCACATGCGCCCCTTAAAAGTGATGTGGTGCTGCCTGCGAAGCCTGGCACTGATGACTGTGAGTGCTGCCCAAAGCAAGGTGGGCAAACAAACCTCAAAGTCCCGAACCAAGTGCAGTTCGCCAGGTGCACGTCACTTATGTACAGTTGTGAAACACGTTGGTGTGACTTGTGCCTGGATGATCTACCATGGGAAGATGATTCTGGCAAGCAGGGCTTATAATGAGATGCAGATGTATTAAAATGACGTTCCCAATCTGTGGCAGTGGGAAACGCGGCCCACCATTGATGGGTGGAGCGAACGATCGCAAACTAGTTTCACAATGGCGTGAAACCAATTTTTGGCCTTCCCGCCATATTGTCCGCCCACGCCTGCCATGACACCTGACACCAACGGGGATGGAAAATTCCGCCCAATGATGAATGAGAGAAGGTCATTGATTCTACCATTGCTTCATTTTTAGCTACGCATTAATATCAATGTAGCTCCTACTTCTATACATGGGTTGCTAATTTACGTCCCACCTAATCTTATTTTGCCTTGTATAATTTTTGGTCTCTAGCTGCTTCCCTAACTAAATTTTGAAGAGTCTTAAACTGCACTGGGTGGCAGTCTATTCGAACTTTCTACATTCCACTCTGCCTAAATCATTTGTTAGTTTTATCTCTTCTTTCAAATCTCCTGCTCTTGTCCTTTCATAACTATTCGTTTTGTCTGTGACAAATCATAACAGTGCAGACTTTATTGCTTTCAGTATCACAAATAATCCAGATAATTAACTACTTTAACAGCATTTCATTATGCACAAGAGAGTTTGAGACATGTGGAAGTAATGAAGTATAAAATGCTGTCAAGTAAGGGTAAATAATACGCACATTCAAAATGGTGTGCATAGGTCATAGCGATTTTAGGATTATCCTGAACAAATGTGGGAATGAAATATTGAGGCACATATCCTAGTCAAAAGACTGTAATCTGCTAAACATACAACATAGGCAGCATGGGAGCTTATTTTCTGCTAGTTCCAAGGCTGATGTGGGACAAACAAAGTTTTTGCAATAATCCTCTATTCCTTCTTCCACCACTGCTTAGATGCTAATAGAAGAGTTTTGCAGTTAGCAGAGATTCTAATGTCTTATTATTTGTTGACACTCTTAAAGGGAAAGTCTGGCTTTTTCATTGATAGAAAAAAGGCTGAAAATTTTGGAAACACCCATTAGGTGTATCCAGGGCCAAGGAGAGAAATCATGGGCCTTGATATTTCTCCAGTTTCTGGGACCCTTATCCCCCCACATCTTGAATCCTTCCTCTCACGTCCTTCGGGTGCCCAGAATTGTGAACCAGCCACAGTGGGGTTGAACTGTTTTATATAGGTTTAACAAAAGTTCTTGACTTTTGTATTCTATGCCTTTATTTATAAAGCCCATCGACAGCTCAGGTTTCAATATGATACACTTTGCAACCACGGCTTTCACAGACAATTACATATATTAGGCAACCAGCTCCATTTCTTTAACCTGGTCCTATGCAATATCTGGACAGCAACATCCAAAAGACTTGAAACTCACAAGCACTGCAAACAACAATCCCATGTGCAAATGAGAATATCTTGAACTAACAGTGACATATCCTATTGGTGCGTGACTCCTGGTTTCAGCCAGAAGCCCAGCAGCACTGCCTGAGATCTGGTTTGACACAACATTAAACATAAATTTCAGGGAAAAAAAAGTTATGGTATGAAGAAAACAAACAACTTGCTGAGCAAAGAAAAATCAATGGCCGGGATTTTCCGGCCCGGTTGTGAGTGGGACCTGCCACGGGCGAGGTGGTGTTTCAGCCAGAAGTCCATTGACTTGCAGCGGGACCGGAAGATCGCGGTGGCGGGCGGGTGCAGAAAATCCCGTCAAAATAATTAATTGGTAATTTAAAAACATGGGTGATTAATAAAATTGACCATTAAAAAGTGCCAAGCAGCAGAGCTAACTAATAAAACCTTTCTTGCCTTTTTGCTTGAGAAGCAGAGCTAGAGAGAGACAGACTAGGCCCCAAGTCCTGGTGACCAGGGAAGGGACTGGGGCTGAGCTAAAGCATTGGGTTTAACTAATACAGATCTTGCGTTCATCTCTGGCAGCGCACACTGCGAGCTAATGGAATGCTATCCTTTATTACGAGAGGAATTGAACATGAAAGTAAGGATGTTATGCTCCAGTTATAAAGGGCCCTGAATACTGTGTGTAGTTTTGGTCTCCTTATTTAAGGAACGATGTAAAAGTGTTGGAGACGGTTCAGAGGAGGTTTACTAGATTGATACCTGGAATGAGCGGGTTGTCTGATGAGGAAAGGTTGGACAGGCTGGGCTTGTTTCCACTGGACTTTAGAAGAGTGAGGGGTGCCTTGATTGAAGCATACAAGACCCTGAATGGCCTTGACAAGTTGGATGTGGAAAGGATGTTTCCTCTTGTGGGTGGGTTCAGAACTAGGGGGCACTGTTTTAAAATTAGAGGTTGTCCTTATGGGACAGAGATGAGGAGAAATTTTTTCTCTCAGATGGTTGTGCGACTTTGAAACTCTCTAGAGTTCTAAGAAGGGGGTGGAGGCAGGGTCATTGAATATTTTTAAGGCAGAGGTAGATAGATTCTTGTTAGGCAAGGGGGTAGGTGGGAATGTGGAAATCGAAACACAAACAAATCAGCCATAATCTTATTGAATGGTGGAGCAGGCTTCAGGGGCTGAATGGCCAACTTCTGTTCCTATTTTGTATGTTTGTATGTAGGAAGATCTGGACGATTTTTAAGGTGGCAAGATGTGCTTCCTGTCCACCCTGTCTGCTACTCCAGCTTCCCTAAGCCTCGCTGTTACTGCAGCCGCTGCTCTTCCTGGCCTCCCCACTCCAACATCATCCTTATAGATCTTTAGTGAGCCGGCGACTGCGCGGAAGGGTGAGAGTGTGGCCAAGAGCATATTACATCACCCAGAATTCACCTTTCAAAACAAATGGTCGCATGGACTTGGGTTCTCAGTCCGGCACATTCGGATCTTGAACTTTGTCCCAGGGCAGAGTGCCCAACATACGCTCGTGTGCGAGCACATTGAGGCACTCAACTGCAAATGCATACTCAAATGGAGAGGGTTAAAGGCGAAGGCAAAAGCTGAGCCCAGGCCACCCCTGGACAAGGACTCTTGTGTTTTGCACCTTGTGCAGTCCCCTTCCCCTGAGTCTTAGGCCTATCAACTTTTGAAAAGAGAAACAATAAGTGACTGACCAATGGGTGTCAGTTATAAATAGTTATGGACTGGTGCAATCCTGCAAGAATAGAAAAATGTGAATAGCAGTCAATGTTTTGGTGCAAACTCACTTGTATAATAATTCACATCACCATTGCAGGAAGGTACAATGGTCATTAACTGCACCATCTCAGATTCACTGCGGCATATCCTAATACCAGGAAATTTTAGAGTAACTTAGCCGGAGTGAGAGCACTTTCCAAAATTAAAAAATTTACAGCAAATATCACCAATCTTGCTGTTGCATGAAATTCTGGGTCATGGAATCAGATGCGGTACTTCTTTATCATCCGCTTGCAAACTCATGCCTGTACCTAGAATTCCCTTTCTCTTCAAGTTTCTCCAAAACCATGTATTTTCAACTTTAGCAAAGACTTCTAATGAAGTATTTTTGAAGCTCCCCAGAGGCTTTCAGACTTTTTACCCCCTATTGTGACATTCCTCCTTAATTCGCCTCATCCCTCTTCTGCACCATGTTACACTCCTATTCCTAAAGCTGTCTCTTGACCAATCTAACTCCCATTCCCCTGCTCTTGGCCCCATAGACATGCATTTTTTCACTTCAAGTATTTATACAATTTTACGCTGAGAGTTTCCAAACTTTTGTGTTCCTCCCTTTTATCTATTTTTATTCCTAACTGATTTTTCTACTACATCCTCCTTTAAATTGACATTGACAGCACCATCTTCTTTAGTGCGGATTCAGAGTATTCATTTTGTACCTCAGCCATGATTCTACAAAAAGAAACTTTTCTTTTTGGTCTGTCATTTGGTCCACCCTTTCTTTGACTACTCTTCTTTTCCTGTTACCCACTATTCACAAGCACTCTCTTTGCATTTCTTTTTCTCTTTTTTCAGTCCTCTGTAATTTTTGTATTCAGCTTGGTTCCCCATTGAAATCCAACATTCTTCTGTTTCATTTAAACCTCTAAACTTTTCCACTGAGCTATAGTTTTGGATGCCCTTCATTTCCAACTCGTAGGAATGTGTCTAGTTTGTGCCAGTCTATCTCTTCATTGAAGGATTTCCATGGCTCATTTACTTTTTGTCTGCCAATATTTGATTACAGTCCAACTGAGTCTTTTCAACTCACTCAATTTAACTAGCCTCCAATGGAGTATTTTCACATTTGATTTTTCTTTTTCCTTTCTCATAATGAGTTTAAACCTAGTGATATAGCGATTATTGTTTCCAAAAAGCCCTCCAATTGAAACATGGTCCATTTGCCTCAATTCATGCCCCAGAACTAGATCCAGCACCACTCCCTTCCTCATTGGTCTGGAAACATCTGATCAAGAAAGTTTTCTTGTACATACATCAGGGATTCCACTTTGCACTTTCCCTGTGTTAGGATGTCTGGGCTGGCTTGGCTATGTTCAGTGGATTGTTGACAGCCATATTCCTAAAGACCCCTGTACTGTGAACTGGCCACTGGTTCATGACCTGCTGGCCATTTGTACCTTGGCTACAAGGACACTTGCAAGTGAGATATAAAGATGGTGGACACTGACACTGGCAACTGGGAGACAATCACTGAGAGCTCTGACTTCTGGGGGCTGATTGCCTGGAGGGGCATTGGAAGAGGCAAGGCGAAATGGAAAGTTTATAGCTGTTCAAGAAGAGGACCCAGAGAAAACAAAGCCAGCGAATCCTGCTCCTTCTCAGTCCACTGTCTTCCTCTGCAGCAAATATGGCAGTGACTGCTGTGCCAGAGTGGGGCTCCCGAACTGCACCAGGTGATGCTTAACACAGAGTTGACCAGCAAGATGCAAACCATCGTCTCACAAGATGGAGGCTGCCAAAAAAGAGATATTAGGATAATTGATGACCCCTATTATCATAATTCTAAATTTCTGGATCTTTCTGCAAACTTGCTGCTCTATCCTCTTCCCACTATTTTGTGGCCTATAATATACACCCATCAGAGTAAGCATTCCTTAATTATAGCCAAAAGGCTTCTGTCTTTGAACCCTGAAGTACATCATCCCTTCCTATTGTAGGATCTTTGATCAATACTTACAGCTCCCTCCTTTTTTCCCATCCCTATCTTTCCTGAATATATCATAACCAGAAATATTAAATGCCCACTCCTTCCCTGTTTTAGCCAGATCTCTGTTATTGCCACTATATCATTGTTCCCATGGCTTCTTATGCCTGCCGTTCATCAACCTTATTTATCACACTCGAGGCATTTATGCACATGCAGTCTAAACCCACCTTGGTCTACTTTGCATTTCCTCATCTGATCCCTCCTTTTACTGAACTATTCAATATTTTAATGATTTGTATTAATATGGTTTAAAACTCTAATTAATTTGTGGTTCATGGGAAAGCTTAGTACAATTTTGTAGCAAATATAGAAAAATTCAGCCACATCCCATAGTATGAGTTTGCAAAGTCTTCTACAAAATGTGTAAACTTTGCATAGACAATACCTTACTTAAATTAATGTTGCTTTCTTTTAAAATCCACAGAAAACAAGGATCTGAATTTTGTGTTTAGCGGTGAAGCGATGGTGCTCACCATTGGGCCTCCAAGAAAACTTTGCTTAAAGATCCAGTGATCACTGGGGCATGGATTTAACCATTCCAGGCATTAATTTAATTCCAATGTCAACAACTCTGACATCCAGCAACAGTGATCTCATCGAGCTGTCAATTGCATTGAAGAATTCTCACAGACAACAAACTACAAGTAGAAAGAATTTCACTTTTTAATCATTTTACAGAGATGGAAATAAAGATTGGGGCATACACATGAGACTGAATTTTCCCCCTGTTGGGGGCGAAGTTGAAGGGCAGGTGCACACAGGCGCGCTTCCAATCGGCGCCCCTGATCAGGGGCGTGGTGCCATTTTACGTGGGCGGACCATGAAAGAGCGCACTCATCTCCCTGCGGCTAAGTGCAGCCTCAGGGAGATCGGCTCTAAATGTTAAAAACCTAAAAATAGAAAACTAAAATTTCCCTAACATGTCCCGTCATGTGACAATGTCACATGAGTTGGGACATGTCCATAATTTTCACAAAAACTTTATTAAAATTTTTAAAAACCTACATGAAACCTCATCCCGCCCGTGGATGAGGTTTCATGCTTTTTCTAATTCATGCCGGGGCTCCTGGCCTGCCCGCCAACCTTAAAGCTGGACGGGCAGGTCCTTTAGTTACTTAATTGACTCTGTCAATAGCCTCAGTTGGCCATTGACAGGTTGGCGGGCGCGCAGCTGGTTTCGCTGCGCCCCGGCCCACCTGAAAATTTAAATGGGGCACGGTGACGCATCATTTTACGTGTTGGTGAGCGGACCCTGCCCCCCGCACACCGATGCGTAAAATCCTGCCCATGGAATTAAAGTAGAAACTGAATTGTCATAAACGAAGTTTAAAAATAATTACTTATTTTGTTATAAAAATAAATGGAATTTTATCATAATGATGAATAATGATGTTCCACAAATATAATATTAGTTTTTCAGGGCCAGAGAGGTTGTTCAAAAATAATCACGACTTAGTAAGCCATTAAAAATCTAGTTAAATCTCATTTGCCACGGTTTAACTTTTTCAAGGTTTTTTACAGTGAGAATAATAGAGTAAGAAGTAGAAGTTCATGCCAATTCGAGTGATTTCTAAGATTCCCATCTGCAAATACTTCAACTGTTCACCCTGTGGAGGAGCAGAAAATCACTGGCAGTAACTTGTGGGATTTTTGCATTTAACTGCACATCGAGACACCAAAAGTCGCTGCCAGTTTCACAGAGTGATCATAGTGAACGCAGTCACTACAACTGCAAGATTGGGACCAAGGTCTTTGGAGAGTCACTTTATTTCACAACTTGCCTTTCATCCCTCTAACTTTCATTATCCTTCATCTGTGGCTATATTATTTTATTCCTTTGATTCTATCTTTTTCATCCTTTAAAAGGGAAGTATATTTTATCAATTGTCCCAAAATCTAAATGTTAGAAAGAAAGATACTTACATCATTAGTGACTCTCAATCACCTCATATTGATGGGGGAGGTGGGGTGGGGGTGGACATAACATGATGTACTCTTAGAAGATAGAGGACAAAAAGTGGATGGTGAACAGAAGGACAAAAAAGAACAACATCATTGATTTCTCCACACTTGCCTCATCTTCACTGATGCTTAAAATCTCAGCCATGTGTTTCTCATCTTCAGGCTCAACCTCTCTGATACTCTCCTCACCAGCTCCCAATCTCCATCCCACTTAAACTATATATCATTCATAATTTTACTGCCTGGATCTTATTCTGATCATTACCCCTCTCCTATAATTCCTGTCCTTCTCAACTTTGTACACTGATGCCATAAACTCAAAATTCTCATTGTTGTTTACATCTAAGATTTTATCAATGATTTTTCCCTTTAACCTCCTTTAACCCTACAGCCTTATGTACCAGCTCACTCTTTCCTCCTTGCAATTTTGGTGTCCTTTCCATTTCTGCTTCTCTCTACTTTTGGATCAGAGCCTTCAACATTTTGGTTATGTGCTTTGGAACCATCACCTTAAGTTTCTCTAACTAACTGCTTCTCTAAGTTCAAAGGATTCATCAGAGCCAACCTCACTTATCTCAGTCCCCCAATGAAATTGTCTCCAACTAGAGCTTAATATCTGTTCTGAACTCTGTGAAGTGCTAGTGGAACATTTTATAATGTTAAAGGTACGACACAGATGCAATTTGCTGTTTCTTTATTCTTTCATGTGGTGTGGGTGTCACTGGCAAGGACAACATTTGTTGCCCATCCTTAATTGCTGTAGAACTTATTGACTTGCTAGGCCATTTCAGGGGGCAGTTAAGAGCCAACCACATTGTTGTGAGTCTGGAGTCACATGTAGGCCTGACCAGCGAAGGATGGCAGACTTCCTTCCTCAAAGGACATTAGTGAACCAGGTGGATTGTTAACGACAATTGATGGTAGTTTCATGGTCGCCATCACTAGCTTTCAATTCCAGATTTAATTAATTGAATTTAAATTTCACTAGCTGCCATGGTCGGATTTGAACCCATGTCCCTAGAGCATAACTTGGGCCTCTAGTTTACTAGTCCAGTGACATTACTACTACACCACTATCTCCCCCAAATTGGAGAAATATTTGAAGCAGAAGATAGATTGTTTCAAGGAGAAAACAGGGCAGTAAAATTATGAATAAAATTCCCATTCTCAGGACATCTAAAGTGCTTCACTACCAATTAAATACTTTTTGAAGTATGGTCCAAAGTAAAGCAATCTACTCATTTGATACCTCATCTACTATCATAAACATTCACCTCTCTAATACGGCTGTACTGTGATTGCAGTGTATACAAGCTACGGGATTTGCTTCAGAAACTCATGGCTTCTTCATCAGCATTAGCCAAACTGCTAGAAAGAGAAGGGCAACAGGTGCATGAGATCAGCATCACCTCCAAATTCCCCTCTAAGTAACACACCATCCTGACTTAGAAATTTATCACCATTCCTTCAACATAGCTGGGTTAAAATCCTTGAATTTCCTACCTATGGGATACCTTCACTACAAAAACTATGGCAATTCATGAGGAAGGGCCACCACCACTCTTACAAGGTAACTGGTGATGGGCAATAAATGCCGACTATGCGAGTAATAGGGTCACCTCCCGAGAATAAATGAAATTCACTGCAGACCACCATGAAGAGCATGACCACTCCAAAACATTCTGCAGCAAAACCCCCTTTGCTCAGTCCTAAGCACAACCATAGTTTCCCTAACTTAGGGGTTGTAAAGACTTTGGACTCCAATCCACAACAGTCTGTCGTGTCTGCATTCATATCTGGTTGAACCAAATAATGCAAAGTTTCAACAACACACCATGAAGTTTTGATGTTAAGCAACCAAACTACATTCTTTGGGATCATTCATGTCTGTCTGAGATGTGGCAATATAGGGGCTTGATTTTCCACCTCCAAAACTGCAGCATGTGGGAAGGTTGAATGAGGCATCTTAACTCTTACAAGCATCACCCATGATTATCTTCCTCCTCTTCCACCCCATCAGCAAAGCAACTAGCTGCCTCTGTTTCCCTCCTTGCCACTTCACCACATATAAATGATGGGGTGGAGGGGTCAGAGCCTAAGAAGCTGTTTGATTTCCTACTGTTACTGAACCTAGGCCCTAAGGCAGTAGCAGAGAGAGGGAATTGCTGCTGATGCTGTATAATTTGGAATTGTGCATGACTTGCATAAATGCGCAAGACTATGTAGGCCAGGTCAATCATATAGCTGTTTAGATTTGCAACAGCCAGAAGTGAGGAGGAGTATCTGAAGTTTTGTGGCTTTCAGAACAACAGTGATGACTATACTTATGACAAACTTAACAAAGATGACAAATGTGGCATCTTATTGTACACAATCCAAGTGATTCTTTCATCTTTGCCAAGAGACATTGGCCCAGAATTTTCTGGGTATTTGATGGTGAACTGTCAGTGTTCACTATCATTACCCCTCCGAATCTGACCGCAATAACAGATTTACAGAATCACAGAGCAGAAGAGGCCCTTCGGCCCATCGAGTCTGCACCAACACGTGAGAAACACCTGACCTACCTACCTAATCCCATTTACCAGCACTTGGCCCATAGCTTTGAATGTTATGACGTGCCAAGTGCTCATCCAGGTACTTTTTAAAGGATGTGAGGCAACCCACCTCCACCACCCTCCCAGGCAGCACATTCCATCCGTCACCACCCTCTGGGTAAAAATGTTTTTCCTCACATCCCCCCTAAACCTCCTGCCCCTCACCTTGAACTTATGCCACCTTGTGGCTGACCCTTCAACGGAGGGGAACAGCTGCTCCCTATCCACCCTGTCCATGCCCCTCATAATCTTGTACACCTCGATCAGGTCGCCCCTCAGTCTTCTCTGCTCCAACGAAAACAACACAAGTCTATCCAACCTCTCTTCATAACTTAAATGTTTCATCCCAGGCAACATCCTGATGAATCTCCTCGCACCCCCTCCAGTGCAATCACATCCTTCCTATAATGTGGCAACCAGAACTACACACAGTCCTCCAGTTGTGGCCTCACCAAGGTTCTATACAACTCCAACATGACCTCCCTACTTTTGTAATCTATGCCTCGATTGATAAAAGTAAGTGTCTCATATGGTTTTTTCACCACCCCACTAACATGCCCCTCCACCTTCAGAGATCTATGGACACAGACGCCAAGATCCCTTTGTTCCTCAGAACTTCCTAGTGTCATGCGATTCATTGAATACTTCCTTGTCAAATTACTCCTTCCAAAGTGTATCACCTCACACTTTTCAGGGTTAAATTCCATCTGCCACTTATCTGCCCATTTGACCATCCCATCTATAGCTTCCTGTAGCCCAAGACACTCAACCTCACTGTTAACCACCCGGCCGATCTTTGTGTCATCTGCAAACTTACTAATCCTAACCCCCCACATAGTCATCTATGTCATTTATATAAATGACAAATAATAGGGGACCCAGCACAGATCCCTGTGGTACGCCACTGGACACTGGCTTCCAGTCACTAAAGCATCCTTCTGTCATCACCCTCTGCCTCCTACAACTAAGCCAATTTTGAATCCACCTTATCAAATTACCCTGTATCCCATGTGCATTTGTCTTCTTTATAAGTCTCCCATGTGGGACCTTGTCAAAGGCTTTGCTGAAATCCACATAAACTACATCAACTGCACTACCCTCACCTACACACCTGGTCACCTCCTCAAAAAATTCAATCAAATTTGTTAGGCATGACCTCCCTCTGACAAAGCCATGCTGACTATCCTTGATCAAACCTTGCCTCTCCAAGTGGAGATAGATACTCTCCTTCAGAAATTTCTCTAACGGTTTCCCTACCACTGACGTGAGACTCACTGGCCTGTAGTTCCCTGGCTTATCTTGACAACCCTTCTTAAATAGTGGAAGCCACATTAGCTGTTCTCCAGTCCTCTGGCACCTCCCCCGTGGCCAGAGAGGAATTAAAAATTCGGATCAGAGCTCCTGCAATCTCCTCCCTTGCCTTCCTCAGCAGTCTGGGAGAAAAATTATCCGGACCTGGAGATTTGTCCATTTTTAAGCCTGCCAACACCTCCAATACCTTGTCACTCCCTATATCAATTTGCTTAAGAACTCTCAGTCTCTCTCCCCGAGTTTGATACCTTCATCCTCATTCTCTTGGGGGAAGACAGATGTGAAGTATTCATTCAACATTCTAGTGATGTCCTCTGGCTCCACCCATAGATTGCCCCCTTGGTCCCTTATGGGCCCTACTCTTTCCCTGGTTATTCTCTTCCCATTGATATACTTATAGAATATCTTGGGATTTTCCCTACTTTTACCAGCCAGAGCTTTCTCATATCCCCTCTTTGCTCTCCTACTTGCTTTCTTAAGCTCCACCCTGCACTGTCTGTACTCCACTAATGCCTCTGTTGATTTGCTTCCCTTGTACCTGCTAAAAGCCTCTCTTTTCCTTCTAACCTGAATATCTCTGGTCATCCATGGTTCTCTGGGCGTTACTCCTTCCTATCACCCTAGAGGGAACATGTTGAGCCTGTACCCTCCCCATTTCCTTTTTGAACACCCCCCACCCCTGCTGTTCCCCTGTAGATTTCCCCACAAGTAACTGTTCCCAGTCTACCTTGGCCAGATCCTGCCTTATTTTACTAAAATCCACTCTCCCACAATACAAAACATTTTTTTGCAACTTGGCGATTTCTTTGTCCATAACAAACTTAAATTGTACCATGTTGTGGTTGCTATCGCTAAAATGCTCCCCCACCACCACCTCAGCCACCTGTCCGGCTGCATTCCCCAGAATTAGGTCCAGCATTGCACTGTTCCATGTTGGACCCTCTACATATTGACCTAAAAAGTTCTCCTGTACACATTTGAAGAAATCCACTCCATCCAAGCCCTTAACACTATGTCTATCCCAATTTATGTTGGGAAAGTTGAAATCACCTAATATAATTACCCTATTGTTATTGTTTTCACACACCTCCACAAATTTTGCTCCTCAATTTCCCGCTGACTGTCTGGGGGTCTATAATAAACACCTGATAATGTGGTTGCCCCTTTTTTATTCCTAAGCTCTACCCACAAAGCTTCATTCGTTGCTCCCTCCAAGATACCATCTCTCCTTACTGCGGTAACTGACTCCTTAACTAATAATGCAACGCCTCCTCCTCTTTTACCCCCTCCTCTGTCTTGCCTGAAGATTCTATATCCCGGAATGTTGAGCTGCCAAACCTGCCCTTTCCTCAACCACGTCTCAGTGATGGCTACTATATCACAATTCCACATGTCAATCCTCACCCTTAACTCATCTGTTTTACCTGTAATACTCCTGGCATTAAAGTAGAGGCCATCCAGCCTTGCCTTACTCCCTTGAAGCTTATTGCAGCTGTACTCCCTCTGACTTGATTGTTTTACTGTATTATAATGTGTCCCTATTCTGCTAACATTCTGTGTCCCCTCCCCCTGCCGAATTAGTTTAAACTCCTCCCAACAGCACAACAAACCCGCCTGCAAGGATGTTAGTCCCGCTCTGGTTCAGATGTAGACTGTCCCGCTTGTACAGGTCCCACCTTCCTCAGAAACGGTCCCAGTGATCCAGGGATCTAAAACCCTCCCTCCTGCACCAACTCTTAAGCCACGTATTCATCTGCACTATTCTCCTATTTCTGAGCTCGCTAGCACGTGGCACTGGGAGTAATCCAGAGATTATAACCCGAGAGGTCTTGCTTTTTAGTCTACTGCCTAACTCCCTGAATTCTTGATGCAAGACCTCATCCCTCTTTCTACCAATGTCATTGGTACCAACATGTACCATGACCTCTGCCTTATCACCCTCCCCCTTCAGGATGCCTTGCAGCCGTTCAGTGACATCCCAGACCCTGGCACCAGGGAGGCTACATACCATCCTGGAGTCACGTTGACGGCCGCAGTTGTGCCTATCTGTTCCCTTGACTATGGAATCCCCTATTACTATTGCTCTTCCTCCCTTCCTCCCCTCCTGTACAGACAGGCTGCTTGTGGTGCCAGAAGTTTGGCTCTCTTCACACTCCCTGGAGGAACCAGTGACCTCATCAGCCTCCAAAATGGAATACCGATTTGCGAGCGGGACCCCCGGGGACTCCTGAACTACCTGCCTGTTTCTCTTGGACTGCCTGGTGGTCACCCATTCCCTTCTTTCCTCAAGTCCCTTCATCCGCAGTGTGACCACCTCTCTAAACGTGCTATCCACGATGCTCTCAGACTCGCGGATGC
This sequence comes from Cetorhinus maximus, assembly GCF_964194155.1. NCBI lineage: Eukaryota > Metazoa > Chordata > Chondrichthyes > Lamniformes > Cetorhinidae > Cetorhinus > Cetorhinus maximus. Next base: position 64,599,353 of record NC_135881.1, on the reverse strand, counting down.
TCCACAGTGTCCCTAGCCATCGTTCCAGTTCTGAAACCCGAACTTCCAGGAGCTGCAGCTGGACACACTTCCTGCGCACATGCCGCTTCCGGGCACTGGAAATGTCCCAGGCTTCCCACATAGAGCATGAGGAGCAAACCATGGCTTTGAGCGCTCCTGCCATGACTTATCCCTTTAAATTAAACCTTTCAAGTCAATTTCTCTCGGGCCCTTCTTTCCTGATCCTCGTTACTGTAGAATATACAAACTGCAAATCATAAAAAGACCTTAAACTATAAGCGATTAAAGTAGTAAATACCTTACCCACTGCTTACCAGTGATTCCTTTCCCTTGTAGCCTCTCCTGCTGTAGCACGCTCTGAAGATTTAAGAAGTTGGATGGCAAAGAAAAAACGCAAAGAGCACCTTGTCCCCTATGCACCGAATTCCCGCTTTGCACCAAATTCCGAATACCCACTCTGGCTGTGCCCCACTCAGGATGTGCTCTCTCTCCTGTTCGTGTGCAAGATTTAGTGGAAGAGCAACTCCCCATGAGGTCAGCAGCAAGCGCTCTTGCTTCATTGCAGGCTGCAAAATCCAGGTCCTTATAAAGTAAGTGAAATCAGTATATGTGCAATCCTGGAAACTGGGTCATTTGACTTGTTCCACTGGTGAAGTTGTAGTTGCAGCACTCCACATTTGAAGCAACATGGACATTTATAATATTTGTACATTTCAGCACACAACAGTTTCACTCTGAAATCCAATGATAAATCTCCACTGTTTCTACAGTGAAAAATATTTAGATTGCAAGGAAGATAAATGTTGAAATCCACATTTTATCATTCATTTAATTTTGATTATATTTATAAAGTGGCAGTGTTAAAACTGTTTTAGTAGAAGTTGTTTACAATAGGCTTCTTATAAGAAGAGTACTTTTTAAAAAGTTAACTATTGCCAAGTATATAATCATTCCAAATAAAACAGTAGATGCTGCAACTACCCATTAGGCCAGGCAACATCTGTGGGGAGAGAAATTTAATCCATTATTGACTTAAAAACATTGCACTGGGTTGTTACAAATTAAATTCTTGGTATTAACATACTAACTACATCAATAACATGGAAGCAAAATATTAATAAACTGTATATCTTTTTGTAATTTTCCATCCCCGCCTTTAAATCTTCACATCCATGCTATCCAACTTATTTGTGAGGTTGCTGTATTACTGTCATGTACAAAACAGGTTTTCCCTGAACATGTCAAACAGGAATATGATATTACATCTTCAGACAGATATAGGGATCGTTTTTGCAACCCTATTGTAGTGCCAGCTAAAACCTGCTCTTTGAATGGTGGTGTAACTGCAATACTGAAAGCTGAATGCTCCTTCCTCCCACGATAAAGTGAGGTCAGATAATTTGCATAACACCTTGGGAAATGCACTGGGATTACATCAGGGTAACTGTGCAGAATATTCTGCGAGCATAACCGCTTAAATATCTGTTGGTTGACCTTAAAGTTGCCTTGATCCGGGTGGGGGGCTGGGGAGAAAAATAGTTCTTCCAGTTCAAGTGAAGCAAACTTGGCCCAGGCAAACAATGCATTTGTCATTTGCTTAATGCAGTTAGGCATGATGCTTGTTACAACATTTGACACATTATCTCCAAGTTGCTTAGAAAGAGCCAGTAGCAAAAGGTAAGTTCAAGGCAATGGTCATTTTGATAGTCACCGACAGGCACCTCTGTTCTCAATGTGGTTTCAAGGTCTGTGTCTAGCAGACTGCATGATTGAGTTAATCACGTGAAATTATGTGAGGTTAGATCTCCAAACTCTTTATACTTCTGCATGTGATGGAATCCTAAAGGCACTGCAACAAAACTGCATAATTGGCCACTATAATCTGAAGGCTGATTTATTTTCTTTGCCACTAAAAGCTTTTACCATAATTTAGGTCGCTTACTTCATTCCTCTCAGGAATATAATGCTCCTTTAAGCTGTGTTGAAAGTATTCTCCTTCCCTCACTCAGACTTTCATCATAAAAGTATTCAAGGTTATGTCATTTTAAATATGAATGTCTTTCTGACAAGGAGTTAATGTAGGTTACACATGCTATATTGATATTTTAATGCACAGCATGAAACAGATCAATATTACCTTCAAAATTAGATGAAGATATTGCTTGTCATGACCATGTGAACAGAACAAGATTTTTTTTAACAAACTGTGCTGTATTTATTAGTAATTACTTATCATTGATATTTAATAGCATTATTTATAGAAATATGATTTGAGGCTTGCTTGATATATTTTCACTTTCAGCATTTGACTACTAGTCAGACTCAAAACCACTGCCTGACATTGCCTCTAGCAGTTTAATAAATCTTGCATATGCCTGACAACATATCTTGTGGCTCAGGATATGACTGAAACACAACTGAAGTGCTAGAGATACCTTCATTTGCAGATTATCTTTTGCTATAGGTTGCTTGGGAGGGGATGTGGAAAAATAGATTTACCCGAACGATAATTTTAGTGAAAATCTCAGTGTGAGGACAAGTCAAGATTCCCCAACAAATGGTGTTTCTTTTTTTGTTAAAGTCATTAAGAGAATTTCAGACCCTTATAGAGCAGAACATGAAAATAGCATTTAAAGCAGAATATTGAATTTTCACCAAGACCTCATTCAATTACATTGATCACATATTTCACATACCGAGCCCAACCATTCCTCTACATAAAAGACTTGTGTCCAATATATCTGTCATAAATCAGAAATCACACCTAAGAAGTCGCATAAATCCCAATTTAAAAACCTTTCAAAGAAAGTGCACCAAAAGAGAAAGAAAGCCAATAATCTCTCTCTTGAAATAAGCAAATGTGGGAACCCTGCAAATGAGAGGTTTATACAGCCCTTAAAGGGGCTGTAAAAACCCCTTTATACAGGGCTTAATACCTGAATAAGGCAGGTCAGATTTAGAGTGATTTTTCCACTTAAATTTAAATCTAAATTGGGGGATTATTCTTACTGGGGCGTTAAAGTTATTGCAGCCTTTATTAAAGTTCAAAAACAATCTTGAAAAGTTTTCAGCCTTTGGGAAGACTTGGCAACAGGGAAGTAATTAATGTTAGGAAATAAAGGACAACAAGCCCAATACAGAGACATGAAATGGTGCCTGTGGGCAAGTAGGGGAATTGTATTGTCCCCAACCCACTGTTTGATGGTTAATAAAATGGAAGTGCTGCTGCTTGAAGTGGATGTGGTGCATATGAAGGGGATTTCCCTGCTTGAAACTTCAGAATACCTTCCAGAGAGGATGGAAATGCATCATACGTGGCAGGAGATGGTAGCCACGTTCAATGTTGCTGACAGTCCCTGCAGTACGTGGGACCCAGCTGCAGGGCAAAACAATGAATTTGAAGGAATTAGGCAAAGCTACACAACACACCATATGTTGGATAGATGGCTTGAGAATTCATGTTACAAATGTTGCCTGTCAACCTCTTCCCTAGTTACTGAAACTTAGGACTCTTAAATTATTTCATTACATAACTATATGTCAGCAAGGCATACGGTTAACGTACAATGAACAATTGACAGCTGGCTACATTCAGACCTTTCATTGGTTTCAAACATCATTGTAACAGAAACATGACACTTATTGACATGCAGGATGAAGCTCACATTATGCACACGGCAATGGTAGTATGGAAGTATGATTCAAAAAATAAAGAGGGAGAAATTAAAATCTGAGACTAAACCAGCAAGAAATATAAAACCAACTGTAAAAACTTCTACAAGTATATAAAAAGGAAGAGAGTAGCTGAAGTAAATGTTGATCCCTTAGAGGATAAGGCTGGAGAATTAATAATAGCAAACAAGAAAATGGTAGAGATTTTTTTTAACAATTATTTTATATCTGTCTTTGCAGTTATGGCACAACTAGCATCCCAAGAATAGTAGAAAATCAGGGGTCAAAAGGGAGGAAGGAACTTAAGACATTTACTATCGCTAGAGAAAAAAAAACTTAGGTAAACTAATGGGATTAAAGGTTGACAAGTCCGCTGGAACTGATGACCTGCATCCTAGGATCTTAAAAGAAGTGGCTCCAGAGATAGTGGATGCATTGATTGTAACCTTCCAAAATTCCCTAGATTCTGAAAAGATCCCAGAGATTGGAAAACCACAAATGGAACGCCACTATTCAAGAAGGAAGAGAGGCAAAAAGTTGGAAACTATAGCCCAGTTAGGCCTAAAATCTGTCTTGGGAAATTGCTGAAATCCATTATTAAAGAAGTAGTAGCAGGACATTTAGGAAGTCGTAATATAATCATGCAGAGTTAACATGGTTTTGTGAAATGGAAAGTGTTTTTTTTATTTATTCATGGGATGTGGGCTTCTCTAGCTGGGTCAGCATTTATTGCCCATCCCTATTGCCCTTGAGAAGGTGCTGGAGACCTGCCTTCTTGAACCACTCCAGTCCATGTGGTATAGGTGCACACACAGTGCTGTTAGGAAGGGAGTTCCAGAATTTTGACCCAGCAAAAGAACGGCAATATATTTCCAAGTCAGGATGGTGAGTGACTAGGAGGGGAACTTCCAGGTGGTGGTGTTCCCATCTATCTGCTGCCCTTGTCCTTCTAGATGGTAGTGGTCGTGGGTTTGGAAGGTGCTATCGAAGGAGCCTTGGTGAATTCCTGCAGTGCATCTTGTAGATGGTACACACTGCTGCTACTATGCTTCAGTGGTGGAGGGAGTGAATGTTTGTGGATGGGATGCCAATCAAGCAGGCTGCTTTGTCCTGGACGGTGTCCAGCTTCTTGACTGTTGTTGGATCTGCACTCATCCAGGCAAGTGGGGAATATTCCATCACATTCCTGACTTGTGCCTTGTGGACAGGCTTTGTGGAGTCAGGAAGTGGGTTACTCGTCGTAGGATTCCTAGCCTCTGACCTGCTTTTGTAGCCATAGTATTTATATGGCTAGTCCAGTAATGTTTCTGGTCAATAGTAACCCCCAGGATGTTGATAGTGGGGGATTCAGTGATGGTAATGCCATTGAACATCAAGGGGCGATGGCTGGAGATGGTCATTGCCTGCCACTTGTGTGGCGCGAATGTTACTTGCCACTTATCAGCCCAAGCCTGGGTATTGTCCATGTCTTGCTGCATTTGGACATGGACTGCTTCAGTATCTGAGGAGTCGCGAATGGTGCTGAACATTGTGCAATCATCAGCAAACATCCCCATTTCTAACCTTATGATGGAAGGAAGGTCATTGATGAAGCAGCTGAAGATGGTTGGGCCAAGGACACTACCCTGAGGAACTCCTGTAGTGATATCCTGGAGCTGAGATGACTGACCTCCAACAATCACAACCACCTACCTTTGCGCTAGGTATGACTCCAACCAGCAGAGTGTTTTCCCCCTGATTCCCATTGACTCCAGTTTTGCTGGGGCTCCTTGATGCCACACCTGGTCAAATGCTGCCTTGATGTCAAGGGCAGTGACTCTCACCTCACCTCTGGAGTTCAGCTCTTTTGTCCCTGTTTGAACCAAGGCTGTAATGAGGTCAGGAACTGAGTGGCCCTGGCGGAACAAAACTGGATGTCAGTGAGCAGGTTATTGCTGAGCAAGTGCTGCTTGATAGCACTTTTGATGACCCCTTCCATTACTTTACTGATGGGGCAGTAATTGGCTGGGTTTGATTTGTCCAGCTTTTTCAATTTTCCACATAGCCAGGTAGATTCCAGTGTTGAAGCTGTACTTTGAGGATGCAACAAGCAGGGTGGATAAAGGAGAACCAGTAAATGTAGAGTATTTGGATTTCCAAAAGGTATTCAGTAAGGTGCCAGATTAAAGATAAGCTAAGTGTAAGGGGTCGTTTAGCTTGGATGGCAGGTTTATGTTGCAGTGTGTTGCCAACAGTGTGGGTTCAATTCCTGTACTGGCTGAGGTCATCCATGAAAGCTCAACCTTGTCTCTCAACTGAGGTGAGATGACTCTCAGGTTAAATTCACCACCAGTTGTGTCTCTCTAACAAGAGAGCAGCCTATGGTCCTCTAGGACTATGGTAACTTTCATTTCATTTTTGAAGATAAGAGTTCATGGTGCTGGGGATGATATATCAGCATGGATAGAAGATTGGCTTTCCAACAGGAAACAGAAGCCTGAATTTTTCGGTTGTTGGGTGTGCAATCAGCGGGCCCGGGAGTGCCAGGAAACGGGCCCCTGACCGTGATTTCACACTAGTTGTCCAATTAACGACCAGCCGGTGTGAAACGTGCGCTGAAAAGCTCAGCGCTGCCGGGATGGGGGCAGTAAGAGGGCGGGCGACGACGTCACCGCGGGCACGGGTGAGCGCTGCGAGAGAGCTCCCTGAATACAGACAGCTGCCTCAGGGAGCTGCAGACCTGCAAATGATCAAATAAAGGTTTAAAAAGCTGTTAAAAAAAAAACGTCCATGCATCACAATCAAGCCCCTGAAAACATACCTCATTAAAATGCGGTCCACAGACACTTATTTTTATTTTATTCGCTCATGGAGATTTCATCCGACGGGCAGATTTGCCCGTCTGCCAGCCGTAAGGTTGGACGGGCCAGGAAAAATCGCAGACAATTTCACCATTAATGGGCTCAATTGCCTGCTTAATTTTGGGCACGCGCAAAAGTCAGAGGAGTGCCCACCGAGCGAAATATCGTGTGAGTGCGTGATGACATCAGGACACTCGCCTGAAGTTATCTCGCGTGGTTTTACGCCCGATCGGGTCAGGCGTGTGCCCGCCCGTGGGACATAGAATTCTGCTAAGAGAGTTGGGACAATGGGTCATTTTCAGGTTGGCAAACTACAACTTGGGGAGTGCCACACAGATCATTGTTGGGGCCTCAACTATTTGCAACCTATATTAATGAACTAGATGAAGGGACAGGCTGTATTGCAAACAGATTTGCTGATGATACAAAGAGAAGTAAGAAAGCAAGCATTGGGGTGGACACAAATTTTGCGCTGGATTTTATGGATTCCGCAGACATATTTGAAGGTGTGGGTCTCGTAAAATAAAGTGGGTGGCCTTCCTGCCAACCCCGACCTGTGTCCCATAGTATGATGGGGAAGGCATCAGGCACTTAATGGCCACTTAAGAGCCTCAGTCCCGTCTCCACCACTAATTTATGTGCAGCAAGGGAAGCCAGAGGCAAGGCGGGCAACCCACAGCTTTCACTGTGTGGGCTGCTGTCGGGCAGTAAGGGGGCGGGGATCCCTTTTGCCCACTAGAGGCCCTCCTGAAGATTGTACTCCCACATTATCCCTGCCCCAAAGACATCTCACGCCTGGCACCCCCAACCCCCTACCCCATCACTGGGGTCTGCCAGCAAAGCCCATCGAAAATACCAGACTTACCTTCAAGTCTGGGCTTCATCAGTCTTTGTCCTTGGGGACTGCCTGTAGTCCCAGTGGTGGCCAGCACTTGATTCTGGTGCTGCTGGGACTTCAGAGCTGCCAGTCAATCAAGGGTGAGGCAAGGGGCAGATTTCCAATGGAACACATAGTGCCATGGCACGAGGCAAAATACAGGATGCGTTATAAACCCGAGAGCTTTGTAAGATTATACAGCCTTATGACTGCTGCTTTTTTAGTTTGAATGTAGATTTAAGATTAGAATGGGATAATATAGAATAGGCCTGTCCAACAGTCGGGCTGGAAGAGGCTTGATGCAATGATGCGAGCAAGGTACTGTGGGTGTGCGGCGAGGATGAAAATAGTCGCTGCCCAGGGGTATGAGAGAGACAGAGAGTGTGGTTTAGTGTGGGTGTGGGAGTGGATGAGTGTGCGTGTATGGGAGTGATTGTGTGTGTGTGTGTGTTTGTGGGTGCGGGAGAGAGTGTGGGTGCGGGAGTGAGTGTGGGTGGGGAGTGAGTGTGGGTGGGGGAGTGAGTGTGGGTGGGGGAGTGAGTGTGGGTGCGGGAGTGAGTGTGGGTGCGGGAGTGAGTGTGGGTGGGGGAGTGAGTGTGGGTGCGGGAGTGAGTGTGGGTGGGGGAGTGAGTGTGGGTGGGGGAGTGAGTGTGGATGCGGGAGTGAGTGTGGGTGGGGGAGTGAATGTGGGTGCAGGAGTGAGTGTGGGTGCAGGAGTGAGTGTGGATGCGGGAGTGAGTGTGGGTGGGGGAGTGAATGTGGGTGGGCAAGTGAGTGTGGGTGGGGGAGTGAGTGTGGGTGGGGGAGTGAATGTGGGTGGGGGAGTGAGTGTGAGTGCAGGAGTGAGCGTGGGTGGGGGAGTGAGTGTGGGTGGGGGAGTGAATTTGGGTGGGCGAGTGAGTGTGGGTGCGGGAGTGAGTGTGGGTGCAGGAGTGAATGTGGGTGGGCAAGTGAATATGGATGCAGGAGTCAGTGTGGGTGCGGGAGTGATTGTGTTTGGGGAAGTGAATGTGAGTGTGGGAATGAGTGTGGGTTTGTGAGTGGGCCCAGGCGAGGCAACAGATGGACCCCAGGCGAGGTGAGAGAGAGAGAGAGAGCGTGACGGAGGAGAGGGAGTGTGTGAGAAGCATTGATCAGTTTGTGTATTTTCTTGGCTACAGCCTTTGGGTTCCCAGGGGTAGTGAGCGGGTGTGTGGTAATGGGGTCCTGGTGGGGTGGTCTGGGGTGGAGCGGGAAGTTTGGGTGGGGGGATACACCCAAAATGAAGCTGAGAACAGGACCCCACTAACTGTAAATCTGCCACTGGGTGGGTCTTTCACCCAGATGGGGGCTGAAGTCCCACTCTGAAACAATTAAGGCTGTTCTCAGTGTCACGTCGCTGTGGGTCAGCTGCGCTTCAGGTGGGTGGGCTGACAACTGACTTCTCGGTTGGGGGTGTGCAGGGAATATGGTGCCACATAAAAACCAGCTCAGAGAGATTGCAAAGGGATATATAGATAGGTTAAGTGAGTAGGCAAAAATTTGTCAGATGGAGTATAATGTGGGGAAATGTGAGATTGTTTACTTTTGCAGGAAAAAAATAGTAAAGCAGAATATTGTTTAAGTGGAGAGACTACAGAATGCTGTGGTTCAGATGGATCTAGGAGTCCTTGTACATGAATCACAGGGTGCAACAGCCTTTTAAAAAAACGTTGAGCTTCAAAACATTGACCATTGGTTATTTCCGCACATGTCTAAATGCTGCTGTGAGTTTTTATTTCAGAGTTCCTGCCCTTGGAATATTTTTCTCTACAACTGGATCTAAAAGTTGATGTGCTAGTACCAGGGACCCATTAGGCAGATTTTTCCATTGGGGGGGGAAATGGGAGTGGGCGTGGGCGGGCGCGGACCCTATCGCCGTCCGCGATCGGGCCCATGCAGCCATTTTATGTGGGCGGGCCAATTGAGGTCCCCCCAGCGTATTTGCCGACTCCCGAGGATAGCGGGAGAGGGCAGGCAGCGGCGGACGTGCACAGACCACTGGGTCCAATGGCGACCCGGCAATCTGTTTAAATGAAGGCCTGGCAACCTTTTGTAGGCTGCTCACAATGGCCAGTTCCAGGGCGTACCAGAGGGGTTCAGGTGAGCAGGCCAGGCTGGAGGGTAGACCAGCGGAGCAGGCCAGGCTGGAGGGTAGGCCAGCGGAGCAGGCCAGGCTGGAGGGTAGACCAGCGGAGCAGGCCAGGCTGGAGGGTAGACCAGCGGAGCAGGCAGGCTGGAGGGTAGGCCAGCAGGGGGCCAATGCGTCCCTCAATTTTCTGATGAATGCCTTGCTGCCCTCCTCGAGGAGGTGGCTGCACGGCGGGAGATGTTGGTCCCTCTGGATGGGAGGAGGAGTCCCTCCCACATGACGAAACGTGCCTAGGAGGAGGTGGTGGAGGTGGTGAGCTCCCATGATGTGGTGCAGCGCACCTGGGTCCAGGCCGTAAGCGTTTCAATGATTTGTTGCACTCTGGAAGGGTGAGTACCATGTTGGCATTGGGCATTTAACCCAGCAGGCAGCCTTACCCTCTGCGACCCTCTGCCAAGTTTCAGTGTCGCGACTGCTTTGAATCATTGATGGCATTTTACCTTTGCTGGGTGGCCAAGCAGATAGTGCCCATGCTGAGGTCAGCCTGAGTGGGTCATGAGGAGGTGAGTTCTCCCCCGCATCATGTGTTGCTCTTAGTCACTCATGACTAGTTTGGTGGCAACCTGGAGGAGCTGCAGCTGGGTGCAGACTCAGAACTCCAGGACATGTCCTATTCAGGGTGATGAGATGATGGAAGGGGAGCCTCAAGGTGTTGGGGCAAAGAACCATCTGCTGCCCTCTACTCTGCACGTGCTTGCGCCTCCTTGCTAGGGGAGGAAATACCGTGTGGTTCCTAATGTGATGTAGGCAGCATGTGTCCAAGGGGGTGTTGAGGAGGTGGGAAGCAGCCGTACCATCTTTGTCTGAGTGATCAGCAGCAGCAGGGAGAGGAGGCACTGGAGGCGATATGCCCCGCTCTAGTTGGGGTGTGGCATGCATGTGCAGAGTCCATGTGCAATTTGCCCTAATGAATGGTTTTCTCTCTTTCTCAGGAGAAGAATGCTCATAACGCGGCCGAGCGTGTGAGGACTGGAGGCGGCCAGGCACAGCTCTCCATATTAACCCAGTTCGAGCAGGAGGCCCTTGAGCTGGAGAGGCACCATGCACCCAGGTCTACTGGTGTCAGTGAGGCTGGGGTGGCACGGCCAGGTATTTAAGGCCAACGGTGAGGTTCACATTGTCCTCCTAACAGCCATAGCACTGATGATCGTTAAATTAGTTATTGTTGCAACATTGCTGGATGTTAGAGTCATACAGCCATAGAGGTCTGCAGCATAGAAAAATGCCCCTCAGCCCATCGAGTCTGCGTCCGTCAAACAAGTACCTAACTATTCTAATCCCATTTTCCAGTACTAGGCCCATAGCCTTGTATGCCATGGTCACAAGTGCACATCCAAATACTTCTTAAATGTTATGAGGGTTTCTGCCTCTCCCACCCTTTCAGGCAGTGAGTTCCAGATTTCCACCACCCTCTGGGTGAAAAAATTCTTCCTCCCATCAATTTTAAACCTCCTGCCCCTTACCTTAAATCTATGCCCCCTGGTTATTGATCCGCCCACCAAGGGGAAAAGTTCCTTCCTGTCTACCTTATCTATGCCCCTCATAATTTTATACACCCCAATTATGTCCCCCCTCTATCTCCTCTGCTCCAGGGAAAATAACCCCAGTCTATCCAATCTCTCTTCATAACTAAAACTCTCCAGCCCAGGCAACACCCTGGTAAATCTCCTCTGCACTCTCTCTAGTGCAATCACATCCTCCCTATAATGCGGATTCCAGAACTGCACACTATACTCTAGCTGTGGCCTAACCAGCATTTTATACAGTTCCAGCATATCCTCCCTGCTCTTATATTCTGTGCCTCAGCTAATAAAGGCAAGTATCCCATATGCCTTCTTAGCCACCTTATCTATCTGTCCCATTACCTTAAGGGACTGGTGGACATGCACACCAAGGTCCCTCTGATCCTTGTTACTTCCCAGGGTTCTACCATTCATCGTGTATTCCCGTGCCTTGTTTGTCCTGCCCCAGTGCATCACCTTACACTTATCCGGATTAAATTCCATTTGCCACTGATCAGCCCATCTGACCAGCCCATCTATATCCCCCTGTCATTTAAGGCTATCCTCCTCACTATTTACCATCCCACCAATTTTCGTGTCAATTGGTTCTGGAAGGTTGAGCGCATAATGATCCGGCTTCCTGGGGATGCGCTCAAACCAGCAAGCCCTCACGTTGGCAATGACCTCAGCTGGTCACTGCCAGTGTGGGAGATGGTGTGGGCATCAAGCTTCTCAGCTCATTGCCTATCAATTCACGGTGAGCAGGGAGGCCCGAGGCGACCTCACGTCGGTGCAGCAGCTGCCTGTTGTCTCTGCGGGCTCCTCTCAGGGCACTCCCAATGAGGGCACCAGCTCCTCCGCCCCTCTGCCAGTGACCGTTTCATCCGGTGAGGCTGTGACGACTGGGGAGATACCAGCTGTGGAACTGGCAGCTCCCTCCGAGGCAGGGCCAGCACTGGCTCCACGGGCCAGAGGATGACCACTAAGGTCATCGAGGCCAACAGGACAGCAGAGCCAGCAGGCTGTCTCAGATGCCAGTCCCAGCAATGGGGCAGCACCAAAACGTAGCACCCAGAAACGTAAACATAAGGCACCTTAGGCACACCACAGGTTTTTCACTGGTGCTTTTGTGTTGGCCCAAGATTAGGTCCTATCCTAATGATATCCTTTTGATTGTTTACACTAGTGTTTAATAATTGTGAGAACTTCTGATTCACAAATTAAATGCCAGATGTGTGACCATGGCTGACGGTGACTCGTTTCTTCTGTATGTGTATGTTTAAGAAAAGTGTCATGAGTGTTTCTTTGGAGATTCATCTTTATGTACAAGGGCCTTAGTTGCTGCTGATGACCTGGCAGATTTTGCACTTAGGTGTCGAGTATTCAGGCGCCAGGCAAGGCTGGTCCTGGAGGTCCATCTGTGTTGTGCTAGCTGAAGGTTCGTTGGATTAAAGCATCCCGGGTGTCCCTGTCTCCTTGGAGTGGTCCTGGGTCAGCGTCTGCTCCCTCAGTATTTCCCTGTGCGTGCTCATCCTCAGACTCACTGCTGGACTCATTGTGTGCAGCCGCAGCCACTGCATCGACGTCTTCATCGTCCACTGTGTCCCCCCTTTCCAGAGCAAGATTGTGGAGAGCGCAGCATGCAACCACTGTTACCGAGACACGATCTAGGGAGTACTGGAGTGCACCCCCTGAGTGGACCAGGCATTGGAAGTGCATCTTGAGAAGACCAATGGCTCTCTCCACCACAGCCCTTGTGGAGGCGTGGCTCCTATTGTACCGCTGCTCAGCTTCTGCTCTTGGATGGCGGAGAGGCGTCATGAGCCACCTTCTGAGGGGTTAGCCCTTGTCACCCAGCAGCCATCCATCCAGTCGGGCTGGAGCACTGAAGAGCCCCGACACCTGGGAGTGTCTGAGGATGTAGGCGTCGTGGGAGCTGCCTGGGTACCTTGCACAGACTTGTAGAATCAGCATCCTGTGATCACACACTATCTGCACGTTCATGGAGTGGAAGCCCTTCCTGTTGATGAAGGCACTGGGCTCACCTGCTGGCGCCTTGATGGCCACATGTGTGCAGCCTATTGTACCCTGGATGCAGGGGAACCCAGCAATCACTGCAAAGCCTCTGGCTCGCTGTGTCTGACTTGCCTGGTCCCAACGGAAGTGGATGAAGGTCAATGCCCGTCTGAACAGAGCGTCTGTGACCTACTTGACACAAGTGTGGACAGCTGATTGGGAGACACCACAAAGATCACCCACCGAGCCCTGGAAGGAGCCAGAGGCATAGAAGTTGAGGGCAGCTGTGACCTTCAGAGCCACTGGCATAGAGTGTCCACCCACACAGTTAGGGGAGATCTCAGGGCTGATCATCTGACAGATGTAGTTCACTGTCTCCCTTGAGAGTTGGAGCCTCCTTCGGCACTGCACCTCAGACATATTGAGGTAGCTGCTTCGCCGCCTGTAAACCCTGGCAGCAGGATAGTGGCATCTTCTGCGGCTCCTTCCACCTTGGACTACCTCTTGGCCCTGCTCCCCCTGGTGCCTGCGCCTGTCCTCCCAAAGGTGGCTCCCCTGGAGGCTGAATGTGCACTCCTGGCCTCTTCCTCCTTCTAGCCCTCCCTTGCTCCTCAGAGGAGCTGCCTCCAGTGGACAGATCAGATCTAAGGGAAGGCTTCTGAAAGCTAGAGGCCCGCCAAAGATTGCTCACAGCAGAGTGCTGACCTGAAGGTTAAAAGTCCAGGAAAAGCTGCTGGGGTGCGTTCTGAACTACTGCAGATCACGTGGGCAAGTTTAAAATACTTTCTTCAATAAATACTTCACAAAGCAGATTCACCACCCTACTGAGCCCTCTTATCCCGCCCGTGGATGAGGTTAATAGAAAAGTCTCCTACCCGCCTGCCCATTGTGCCCGTGCGCCGACCCAAAGATTGCACGGGTGCAGAAAAATCGGTGTCGATTGAAGACTAAAGGGCCTTAACAGGCCCGTTAATTAGTGGCGGGTGTGGGTCGGACTTCATCGTGTGCCCGTCCAGCAAAATATCTGGATGGCGTGCCCGATGTCACCGCGGACGTGCGGGTCCCGCCCTCCCCCCCCCGCCCCCTGCACATCAAACGGAAAATTCTGCCCATTGGCTGGAGTGAAAGTATGTGGGACTTAGCATTTGAGTAGCAAAGTTTTCAATTAGCTTGATCGCAGGTTGCAAAAAGTGGAGGTGGGGAGGTTAGTGGTAAGGGCATTTGAAAAGTTAGCCCTTCAGGTGGTGAAAATGTGGATGAGATAAGAGTATAAATGGGAAATATTCCAGGGGTAGGTTATAGGAATATTGGAATAAGAATAGGCCAGTCAGTCCCTCAAGCCAGTTCCGCCAATCTTAGCTTATGTAATGATTTACTGAAATGCGTTACCTTTGTACCATTGTGATTTTTGTTCCCTTTAAGACAGGACAATTTAGCTGCATTTTGATAAACAGTTTCAGACTGGTTAAGATCACGTCTTCCCATTGAGTAGATCAGGTCTATATTCTCTGGAGTTTAGGAGAATGAGAGGTGATCTCATTGAAACATAAAATTCTTAGAGGCCTTGACATGGGTAGATACTAAGAGGCTGCTTCCCCTAGCTGGAGAGTCTAGAACTAGGGGTCAGAATCTCAAGGTAAGGGGGCTCATGTAGGACTGAGAGGAGGAGAAATTTGTTCACTTAGAGGGCTGTGAGTCTTTGGCATTGTGTGTTTTACCCCAGAGGGCCGTGTATGCTCAGTCGATGTGATTGATAGATTTTTGGTTACTCAGGTAATCAAGGGTTGTGGGGATAGGATGGAAAAGTGGAGTTGATGTAGATGATCAGCCATGGTCTTATGAAATGGGCTGTATGACCCTCTCTTGCTTCTATTTCTATGTTCTTGTGTTCAATCAATGCTACTATTTTAAGAGAAAAAACAGTTTGGAGGGAAACCCGTTAAAATTAATGTCTTTTTAAATTCTTTATAGGGAGACCAAAATAAACATGTTAAGATCAGCTGGGCCTCATTGAAAACAAGCGAGACTTGACACGATTACAATTTGAGGGAAAATGCTTCTGCAACATCAAAGGACTTGCTGCTTAAATCCAAGCTGCTGTATGACATCTTCAGTGAGGAGCAGAATGCCCTTGTTATGGTGCAGCTTAACATGAAAGGTCTGCTGTGAAACATTTGTCTGTATTTTCTTATCATTAATAAGCAGTTTGCTTACACTTGAGAAAGTGGCAGCGCCTGTTAAGATACTACCCTGCTCTGGGTGGATGTGTTTCCACACTCGCCGGGTTGGGTAACAGCTAATGAATAAAATGTCTGTTACTAGAGACTTATTCTAGTTAGAATCAGGCAGGTGTTAAGCAACACTGTGAACTCTTCGCTATTTTGCATTTAAAAGCATAAGAGAATATGCCAATATATGTATTTCAGACTTTATAATGTACACCATTTATTTAGTAAGTTTTCTTTACAACTAAATAATGTTCTCAGGGCGGAATTGTCTGGTCCCGTTGGTGGCGGGGCCACAATTTGGCGATGGGGGCAGAAATTGGTTTCATGCCAGCGTAAAATCATGGAGGGATCATCCGATGATGTCCGCCATGGCAGAACGTAAATCCCGCTGGAGGCCGGTGTGAACACAATTACCGGGATGCAAAGTAAGGCCCGGCCAGAATCGCCCTCCTGCGCTAGATTTGCCAGGTGAGGCTGGGAAAACACCTCGGGCCACAACACGTCTGGACAAGTGTGACGTGCAGAAGTCAGGACTTGCCGTTAGGGCCTTTCTCAGGTCACGGACATCCGAGGAGAAGAAGATGCTGGAGCTCTACAGCTACCGGACCCTGGAGGAACACGTGCATCGCATGCTGGGTGGATTCTTATGCACGTACGTCCACCGCGAAACAGCTCTCGGAAGGTGGGAGACCTCGGTTGATGCTTCGGGTCTGCTTCGGAACATCACATTCTTGGCCTTGGGTTGCTACGGATGATCGGCGAAGGATGGGAAGAGGAAGGTCCAGCTGTGAGTGGGAGAAGGTGTACCAGGGGCTGGGGGTTGGGGGGGGCATTGAGGTGGGTGAGGTTGGGGGATGTTGGGAATGAAGATGTCAGGGGGGGTGAAGGTGGGAGGGGGAAGGATGGTGTCTGGAGGGTGGAGGAAGTATTGGGGGAGGAGGGTCTAATGGGGGAGGAGGGTGTAATGGGGAGAATGCTGCAAGTGGAGAGGTAGGTGTAAGGGGGAAGGAAGGTGTAATGGAGGGAGTTCGGAGAGGGATGTAGTCCCAGGGTAGGAGGGAGTTTGGAGTGGGAAGGTACCAAGGGGGATTAAGGAGTTTGGAGAGGGGAAGGTGCCCGGGGAGAGGGGTAGTTCGGAGAGGGGAAGGTGCCTGATGGGAGGAGAGAGTAAGGGTGGAGGAGGGAGTAAGAAGGGGGATGTCCAGGTGAATGTGCAAGGGAGAGGGAATCAATGACTGCCTCATGGGATCAAATTGAGGGTGGGCATGGGAGGAGGGAATGGTGAGTGTGACGGGGGCAGAGGGAGCTGGTAGGGTGGGAGGGCGAGGGTGTGTCAGTAACAATGGAAGAGGCGGTGAGGGTGGTTGGTGGGGACTCAGAGGCAGACACGGACCCTGGGAGTGGGAAGGGGGATGTCAGGGAGGTCAATGTGGATGGGGGTGGGATTCTCAGGAAGGTAGGAAACATACATGTTTGCCTGGACATCCTGGGAATAAAAGGGTTTGGTTTGGTTGGTGAAGGTGGGGAGGTGGAAGGTGATGCCGGGGGGGTTCCATAGTGATGGGGGAACGGACATGGGTGACTGGGGGAGAGGACAGGACAG
The DNA here is from genome assembly GCF_964194155.1 of Cetorhinus maximus. Taxonomy (NCBI): domain Eukaryota; kingdom Metazoa; phylum Chordata; class Chondrichthyes; order Lamniformes; family Cetorhinidae; genus Cetorhinus; species Cetorhinus maximus. The sequence continues at coordinate 64,582,445 of NC_135881.1, read as the reverse complement.
GGGGAGCTGATTCAAAACTTGACTATGGCCATGGTTTTCAAATCAAAAGTGGGCGGAGCCTCGTGTTGGACGGGCACAGGTGCTGCATGGGAGTGTGATCAGTGGGTGGGTGGAGATGCAGCTCAGCTCAGATAGACAACTGAAAGAGAACATCAGCAGGCAGCATTGAAAATGCTTGGGAGTGTAAAATGAGTGTGATGGATGTGTGAAAGAGTGCTTCCATGAGACTTCAAAAGGCCCTGTCACACTCACGCACACACACTTCTCCCTCCAGAATCACTCATGGTCCAGGTGCACGCAGCTAAACTGCTAGTGGGAGGGAGTTGGGGGGATGAAGTGGGAGGACTCGTGAAGCCTGCCAATGAACCTGAAGACAACATTATGCATTATTCAGATTATAAAGTGACAAAATGTGTTCGCTCGTGCAATCATTTGTGATCAGAGTTTCTTAACTTTTCTAGGCCTACCACTTCTTCTAGGTGCTGCCCTGACATCCGCAGCAGGGGTGGAGACAATGGTGGTTCCTGTTGCCTCTGATGACTTCGGCGTGCGTCCTCTGGAGAGCCAAGGCCTTGAGGCTCCGGCTTGCTTTGGCTGTCCTCCTGTGGGCCAGCTGCTTCCTCTGCGGTGACAGAGGATGAGGTTGAGGGGGGTCACAGGGAAAGGGACCTTGGAGGAAGTGGACAGCCTCTGACCCAGAGGTGTCCAGCTCTCACTCCTCCTCCCTTTGGTGCCCGAGGGCGCCGGCCTGACTCCTTGAGGGGACGGAGCACCTGGATGGGCATTAAGGTGCCCTGTTCCCCTCTTGCGTTGCCACTGCAGGAACTTACCTATGGCTATCATGATGGAGTGCAGGTCTACACACTGTAGGATCAGAATCTCATCCAACTGGGAAATTTAAGGAGTATAAAACACAAACCCATGGACATGTTTTGACCTCATGTTTTGTACTCCACAATACAGAAACCAAACTACAGCCAACAGCACAGGGCTGTGCAGCAAGAGGCTAATTTAATAAAAGACAATGGCTCATCAAAAGGGTTTGGACATTGGCTGATTACTATCATGGAACAATGGCACCAGGGGAATGCCATTACCTGTCATGGACTAACACAATTAAGAGACTGATTACCCAATACAGATTTCTGTCCCCAATTATATAATTTCCGCTGCTGGCCTGGCCAACTCATTCCAATGTCCAGTAATTAGCGCTCTTAGTTTATTCTACGCATAGTCCAGACAAATATGGTCAGCTCATGCTGGTTGAAACAATAGACTTTCCATGGAAAATATAATCCCAGATGAATATGATCAGCTCTCACATTGTTTAAACAATCCTCCTGTGGTGTTGAGATTGTGGCGCAGTGGTATTGTTGCTGGACTAGTAATCCAGAGACCCAACGTAAATGCTCAAATCCCACCACAGCAGATGGTGGAATTTTAATTTAATAAAAATCTGGAATTAAAAATCTAATGATGACCATGAAACCATTGTCGATTGTTGTAAAATCCCATCTGGTTCACTAATGTCCCTTAGGGAAGGAAATCTGCCGTCCTTATCTGACTCCAGACCCACAGCAATGTGGTTGACTCTGAAATGGCCTAGCAAGCCACTCAGTTGTATCAAACCGCAGTAAAGTCACAAAATAGGAATGGAACCGGACGGACCACCTCACATCAACCTAGGCACCGGAAAGAGGACTACTTGCATGCCAAACAGCATAAGCAGCAAGTGATAGAGCTAAACGATCCAACAAACAATGGATCAGATCTAAGCTCTGCAGTCCTGCCACATCCAGTCATGAATGGTGGTGGATAATTGAACAACTCACTGGAGGAAGAGCCTCCACAAATATCCCCATCCTCAATGATGGGGGAGCCCAGCACATCAGTGCAAAAGATAAGGCTGAAGCATTTGCTACAAGATGGACGATCCATCTTGGCCTCCTCCGGAGGTCCCCAGCATCACAGATGCCAGTCTTCAGCCAAATTGATTCACTCCACGTGATATCAAGAAACGGCTGAAGGCACTGGATACTGCAAAGGCTATGGGGCTTGACAATATTCCAGCAATAGTACTGAAGACTTGTGCTCCAGAACTTGCCACGCCCCTAGCCAAGCTGTTCCAGTACAGCTACAACACTGGCTTCTACCCAGCTATGTGGAAAATTGACCAGGTATGTCCTGTACACAAAAAGCAGGACAAATCCAACCTGGCCAATTACCGCCCCATCAGTTTACTCTCGATCATCAGTAAAGTAATGGAAGGGGTCATCAACAGTGCTATCAAGCAGTACTTGCTTAGCAATAACCTGCTCACTGCTGCTCAGTTTGGGTTCCGCCAGGGCCACTCAGCTTCTGACCTCATTACAGCCTTGGTTCAAGCATGGACAAATTAACTCCCTAGGTGAGGTGAGAGTGACTAGCTGCATTTGACCAAGTGTGGAATCAAGGAGCCCTAGCAATACTGAAGTCAATGGGAATCAGGGAGAAAACTCTCCATTGGTTGGAGCCATACTTAGCACAAAGGAAGATGGTTGTGGTTGTTTGGGGTCAGTCATCTCAGATCCAGGACATCGCTGCAGGAGTTCCTCAGGGTAGTGTCCTTGGCCCAACCATCCTCTGCTGTTTTATCAATGACCTTCCTTCCATCATAAGGTCGGAAGTGGGGATGTTCGCTGACACAATGTTCAGCACCATTTGTAACTCCTAAGATACTGAAGCAGTCCATGTCCAAATGCAGCAAGACCTAGACAATATCCAGGCCTGGGCTGCCAAGTGGCAAGTAACATTCATGCCACACAAATGTCAGGCAATGACCATCTCCAACAAGAGAGAATCCAACCATTGCCCCTGGATGTTCAATAGCATTACCATCACTGAATCCCCCACTATCAACATCCTGGGGTTTACCATTGACCAGAAACTGAACTGGAGTAGCCATATAAATACTGTGGCTACAACAGCAAGTCAGAGGCTAGAAACTGTGCGATGAGTAACTCACTCCTGACTCCCCAAAGCCTGTCCACCATCTGCAAGGCACAAGTCAGAAGTGTGATGGAATACTCCCCACTTGCAGCTTCCACAACACTCAAGAAGTTTGACACCATCCAGGACAAAGCAGCCCACTTGATTGGCACCATATTCACAAACATTCACTCCCTCCACCACTGACGCATAGTAGCAGCAGTGTGTACCATCTACAAGATGCACTGCAGGAATTCACCGAGGCTCCTTAGACAGCACCTTCCAAACCCACGACCACTACCATCTAGAAGGACAAGAGCAGCAGTTAGATGGGAATACCACCACCTGGAAGTTCCCCTCCAAGGCACTCACCATCCTGACTTGGAAATATATTGCTGTTCCTTCACTGTCGCTGGGTCAAAATCCTGGAACTCCCTTCCTAACAGCACTGTGGGTGTACCTACACCACATGGACTGCAGTAGTTCAAGAAGGCAGCTCACCACCACCTTCTCATGGGCAACTAGGGATGGGCAATAAATGCTGTGAAGCCATTCCAGCAAAGCCCACATCCCATGAATGAATTTTAAAAAAGCACCTGGCTCCAAGGTTGATGAAAGTTTGAATGATCCATTCCTCTCCTTGAGAGGCCATCGATATAATACAATCAAGGAATTGTAATGCAACTGAGGCCTGCATCACAAATAATGGTGCTGAACCCTGGCATTCCAACTATGATTGGCTCCTCTCAGGGAGAGGAATGGGTCATTCAAACCTTTATCAACTTCACAGCCAGGTGCTTTTACTGTTTTGCCTCAAAACAGCAGGAGGATTGTTTCAAACAGCATGAGCTGACCATATTTGTCTGCACTATACAGAGAATAAACTAAGAGCGCTAACTACTGAACATTAGAATGGGTTGGCCTGGCCAGCAGCGGAAATGATATAATTGGAGACAGAAATTGTAAGATGCGGTTGTTTTCTGCAGGCTGTCAAGGAAGCTGGTAGAGTCTGGTCAACTCCACTGAGGGACCTACAGCACCATTGGAAGACCAGCCATGGGTGATCATAATTATTAGGTTAGGATATAAAGATTTAAGTATTAAGTTAGGAACAAGGTGGGGGTTTATCCTCTGATGGGACAGGGTTCTGGATAACTGTAATTGTAACTGTATTTCATGATTGCTGAATGCAGCCCTTCTCTGAGGGCTGTGGGTAATTCAATAAAGCGATTGTGAATTCTCAGAAGAAACTTGTCTCTCTGATCATTCTGATCAAGCCATACACTTGTGAATCTGATGTCACGAACTTGAGTGTGGGGAGGGTCTCTGAGGGAGAAAGGAGGACACCCCTACATCACATCTCCGCGTTCTGCTGGACCAGGATCCCTAAGGCTTCCACCTTTCTTCCCATGGAGACATCCACACTCGCACATGTGGGCACCACTTCATCAGAGAGCAGGCGGACACACTCCTCCGACTCGCATGCCACTTTGTTAGGGCTTCCAACAGCTCTGCGTGACGTTCCCCCACCTTCTGCTGACTCTCCACAATAAGTTGGAAGGCTGAATCCAGAGGCTCATCATCTGACTCAGACCTCACAGATGCCTGTTCCACAGCAGCCCTCAGAGTGAACAAAGAACAAAGAAAAGTACAGCACAGGAACAGGCCCTTCGGCCCTCCAAGCCTGCGCTGATCATATTGCCCGTCAACTAAAACATTTTGCACTTTCAGGGTCCGTATCCCTCTATTCCCATCCTATTCATGTGCTGGGAAACTCGGCTGAATCTGCCTCCTCCTGCTGCGGACATGTGTCCTTGTGGTGATCACCAGATTGTGAACCCGAGCCTAATCTAGATCTAGGTCCCAACAAAGTGTGTGTCTCTGTGCTGGTGGAGAGTGTTGGTAAGTACTGTGACGGGTCTTCCAGGCTGCTTATTTCCAGCTCTTCAATGGGAGAGGCGTCCTCTTGGCTGGAGGTGAGGACCTGGATGGAGCTGAGAAACTAGCTGGCTGTGGGTGTCAGTTGCTTGGCAGAGCTCCCTGTGAACCAAAGTAGAGATAATTAGTGCATGGCAGCAGAGTCAAAAGCAGGAGAGAGAGCACTCATAGTTGCGTTGAGAGAGGGATGATGTGGTGCAGGATCCTCATGTGGGTGTTCGTCGCTGACTTCACCGTTGCTGCAGGCACGGTTCACGTCCTCAACAGTCATCACGATGGCCGGCTCTTTGAAATGAGTGAGGGGCCTAATGTGGGCCACTCCACCCCAGGTCTGGGACCTCTCCATGCTGTTGTGAGTCAGCTTCTCCTGCATGAGAACAGATGGAGAGAGTTTGAGCAGGACTCATGGCACTGCGTGGAATGTTTGTATGGTGAGCAGAGCCATGGACGGGGTGAGGATATGAGCTCCAGAGGATATGAGCCTGATGGAGATGTGAGGGTGTGTGTGAGAGTTAATGGTTTTGTAACTTGAAATGTGAGATCCCTATGGATGTGTGATGGATTTGGGAGCGTGAGTTGTGAGTTGACTTACCCTGGTGGAACAGATGAGATCATTCATCCTCTTCCTGCATATGATGGCTGACATCCTCTGTGCTCCGGTGGTGCTGACTGCTGCTGCCACCAGCTCCCAGGCCGGATTGGTAACTTTGGTGGACCTCCTGACGCCAGAGTGGGGGTAGAGGACATCGTGGTGTCCTCCCACTGCGTCCAGCAGGCACCACAGAGAGGTGTCACAAAATTTGGGGGCTGCCGTCTTCTTTGCTTTAGGGATCATCTGTCACCTGGAGCAGTCCTGTTCTGTAGATATGAAGTAGGCATGCGCTCTGGTGCACTTTAAATATGGCGCCTGGAGCGAGGAAGCACTGAGGTCACTGTGTGACGGGAAAATCCGAGCCCGCCCACCAGCGATTCGGAGTGTTTCCCGTGAATGCATTATTAATGAGGTGGGATGCGCCGGGAAGGGGACAATATGGTGAGAAATCCTGCCATTGCGGCCAGCGGGTAAAACATCTTTTTCCATGCCAGCTACAGCGCTTAGTGCAAATCTACGACGATTCTACCCAAGTGTGAAGAACATCACCACAGCTCAGATCAGCCATAGTAACTAAATACCATGGGTGCCAAAAGACTGGTATTGTCAGTGGCAGTAATGAACAGGCAGAAATGGGTCCTGCACCATTCTGACCCTTCACAAGATCCCAGAGATATTGCCGTGCAAACTTATCCAATTTATTGGTCTATTCAGAGCCTCTTACTCACTCTATTGGAGCAGCAACTTGGTGTTACAATTTTCCATGGGGGCACACGTGGCCACACATGTCAAATTTTAAAATGACCCATTTTTGGGATTTTGAATGGGCAAATGGCCTTTCACAATCACTTCTGGTGGTGAAGTGGAAAGCCAGCAATCTCAACCTCAAGGTTTTCCACCTCCACAATTATTGCTGAGAAAAGAGACACATCAAAGCTTTTCGTCTTGCACTCATCAGGACACTTCTCAAGAATACCAATATAAGGAGAAAACAGTTATTTATACTGTATGAGAAGAGAGTACTGATTGGTTGGCAAGTGTACTCTGATTGGTAGAGGCATCGCCATGGAGAATGCACCTGTGATGGTGGCTGACAGTTAACTGCCAAGCATTGTTTTAAATTCAAATCAAGCAGTTTGACCCTGATTGGTAAAGGCATTGCCTGAGGAATAAGTCAGCAAATGGCTGTCACTTATCTTGTTTAGTTAAACAGGTGCAATGTGTGTACATGTTCTTTCTGTCTGCAAAGAACAGGACCCTATGTATTAATGACTACCCTCATCAGGTCATTTCACGTTGTATATCACACAAACACAGGAACGGGCCTAAGGCCGTCACTTTCGGCCCTGAAAAGTGCCCAGTCTGCACAGATTACCCTGGAAGGGCAAGTTATCTCAAACATTTGAACAACAGGTGAAGATAGCTATGCAGTAGCAAGACGAGTGGTATTCACCACTAACAAGATGCTACCATTAAGCTAAAAAGATGTTCTGCCTATAACACAAATGAGTAATGTGGTATATGAATTTCAGTGTCAGGCTGATGATATGTATGTAGGCTGTACATCCCAAAGACTGGCGGATAATATCAAATAACATGTCCTTTCAGCTGTTCGCAACAGGCAAGGTACAGACTGTACCCAGCCAATCCATGCTTGCAAAACTCAAAACATAGCATCCAACATTAGATGTGATTCCGCGATTGGATAACATTTGCTAAATAATCCTCAATGTGCTAAGAATTACACTGACAACCAATTTAAGGTTGTCAGTTGGGCTAGCACTGTAGAGCATTTGTGTGTATTGGAAGCTACATATATTAACACACAGGCTCCTGTTCTTTGTAGATAGAAAAAACATGTACACACATTGTGCCTGTTTCAGCTAAATAAAATAAGTGACAACCATTTGCTGACTCATTCCTTAAGGCAATGTCTGGACCAATCAGTATTAAGCTGCTTGGTTTAAATTTCAAACAATGTTTAGCAGTTAACTGTCAGTCACCATCACTGGTGCATTCCCCATGGCAATGCCTCTACCAATCAGAGTCCACTTGCCAATGAATCAGCACTCTCTTCTCATACAGTATAAATTGTTGTTTTCTCTTTATTAGTGTGGTATTAGTGCAAGTGTCCTGATGAGTACAAGATGAAAAGCTTTGATGTGTCTCTTTTTTCAGCAATTCACAATTATTACGCAAATCTATGGATTTGCCAGCCACTTATGTTCTCCAAACTGCCCTTATAAAGACTGAAACACACAATAAAAATATAAGATACCTCCATAAAGACTAACAGTATGTGGCTACTTACCTTAATTTCTACGACTTGTGCCTTGCAAATGATTTATTGCTTCCCCAACTTGAAAGATGCCAATTCAGGCTCAGCATGGGCTGCAAATATACCGGCATTCTGTAAATTGAGATTGACCCCTACAAAATCAGCACAGTGTGTCAGGCAGGTCCTCTTACTGCACTGCCCGCTAGTGCCTGACTCAATCGGGCAACTTACCAGCAATATTTACTATATATTATAATGAAATATTACCTGGTTACTTTAGATGTTCTGCAAATATCTCTGAATCCTTGATTGCCTTCAAATTTAATCCTGTATTCCAGAGTTTAATTATTATTACCCCAGTCCAATTTGTATTTTGTGGTATTTTTTTAAATCACCATTTCAATCTCTCATTGCTGCAGAGGGTTTTTGACATTTAGGCTGCAAAATTCAGCTCTATAGCACCTGCAATTTCAGAGTTATAGATGTAGTTTTTCATGAAAAATGGTATCAGTGTCACACATGGACACTTACACTGCTGCCCACACCAAATGCCGTTTTGTTGAGGGCGTTATCATGCGCAGTGGAAGTATGAAGTAGTCTTATTGTGATTTCAGTCAGTATACAATACTGATTTGATGTTAGTGGTGTCATTTTCAACCTCAACATGCTGGTGGTGGAGGGGGGGGTGAATGTTTATTGTGGTGGATGGGATGTCAATCAAGCGGGCTGCTTTTTCCTGGATGGTGCCGGGCTGCTTGAGTGTTGTTGAAGTTGCATTCATACAGGCAAGTGGAGACTTTTCCATCACACTCCTGACTTGTGCCTTGTAGATGGTGGATAGGCTTTGGGGAGTCAGGAGGTAAGTTACTCATCGCACGATTCCTAGCCTCTGACATGCTCTTGTAGCTACAGTATATAGTTCCATTCAGCTCAGTTTCTGGTCAATGGTAACTGCACCCCCCCTGCCCAGGATTTTGATAGTGGAGGTTTCAGTGATGGTAATGCCATTGCATGTCAAGGGGAGATGGTTATATTTTCTCTTGTTGGAGATGGCCATTGCCTGGCACATGTGTGGCGGAAATGTTACTTGCCACTTATCAGCCCATGTTCTATACACGGGCTCAGACTGCTTCATTATCTGAGAAGTTGCATATGGAACTGAGCATTGTGGATTGTACCACCTTGGCATGGGGGTGCAGCGGTCTGGGCTGGCTGGTGGTCAGGCAACAAGGACACTGGCAGTGGTAGATGGACGAATGCTGTCAGCCTGAGAGAAGACAGCAGGTTTGTTCTCTACAAAGGCACTACCACTGTCCCAGAGTGCCTCCCCTGCTATCCTAATAATTTATGGGAAGACAGATTCCTCAATTGCTGTGAGAAATTGCAAGTTCCTTTGAGCACAGGAATGCACAGCCATGGTGACAGCAAAGTGAGCTTGCATGGCAACAAGCTGAGATCGCATAATTTCAGTGTGAACTTCCACTGTTTGTGCTTGTGCTGCAATGGAAACTGCGACATTGGCTATCGGACACTGTCTTATGGCTGGGTCTGCAAGTGAAACACCTTGGTCATGGCTGCTTCAATGATGATGACCACTGTCCCTTTCAATGAGTTGAGGACATGCAGTTGTGCCTGTCTCCCATTGGTTGGGTGCTGTTGCCTGCAGTTGTCCGCCAGCTTGTCCTGCAAGAGAGAGTCAGTGAGTGTGGTGAAATGTGTTTGGGTGATATGGTTGTCATGGTTGTACAGTTGGGAGTGTGTGCTAGACGTGAGGTATGGGTGTGAGGCTTGTAGCAGTATGAAGTGTGTGTGTGTGAAGTTCACAATGTAAGATATGAGTTGTGATTAATGGAGATTGTTGGTAGCTGGGAGATAGGCTTGTGGTGAATTGAGCAGAGTGTGAGGTGAGTGGTGCAGTTGGAGAATATGGCATTTGAATATGCACTCACCGACCTTGATCACCTATGTGAAGTTATTGAACTTCATTCAGCACCATACCCTGGTCCTTGGGACTACACTCCTGGCATTGACCTGCATAGTTATTGTGCTCCTATTGCCTTGTCAGAGTTTGGCTGGAGGTCCTCCTGGCCTCCTGTGGATATAGAATCTCTTTCCTTCTGTCCACCTCCAGTGCTGTGTTGGAGAACCCTGGAGCCCATTCTCTGTGCCATTTCTTTGTCTTTCCCAGTTCCAATTCATTCTGAAATGAATCCCAGCACCTGGTCAGGCCAAAATAAGCCTCCCCTATAAGAGCTGCTTTAAGTACCGGAGGCTACCTGGAACTAGCTGGAACTGGAGTTTGTATCACCTACTCAGGTGTGTAGTCACTCAACAGTGCACTGAATGCTAGCTGCACAGTGCAATTATTACAATGAGCTGGCAGCACAAAGTTTGCGTGTTACCTGGATCACAATGAACGGACACAGGGTAATCATGCGTCACAATCCCTGCATCCATTTTTGGGCCTTATCCATGTTTCCCATTCAGTTTGAAAGAATTCCATTCCATTTGGCCAAAGAGTGTTAAGATTGTGAGCTACTGCCTTCAGGATTGCCACATGAAATATACTATCCTGTTAGATGCCTGGGCCCAAACTACAGGTAAAATCTTAGATGTGCCATTTGTTATGACCGGTTCCCAGGCGAGGTCTCCCAATTTGCTATGATCCCGGACAAGATTGTTATGATCCAGGGTGAGGAGGAATGAACTGGCTCCCCTTCTTTATTTAATTCCCTCGGTTGGGCGCAACAAGGTTCAATTTTAAAAGGATCCCTTCCCTTGTGGATACCTTTTCCCAATCCAAATTTATGTATGCTTTAGAAGGAACCAATTTAACCGGGCTTTCTTGAGTCAAAGAAAGAGTGAGCTTATTAGTTACTAAAACCCGAGAAAAAAAAAAGTGGCATACATACACACAGATTAGAAATGAGAAATTGAGTCCAAAAATAAAAGTTAAAAAAGATATATGAATCAGTCTTTGGTTTGTCTGTGAGGTGTAGATGGTGAAACGTTGTGGCTGTTAAGTTGGATGATTCCGTAGAGCTGGCTTTGGCAGTTGAGCAGTTGGTTTGGAGGCACTTGGTTCTTTTTGACTGTGACTTTGCTAAATTGTGACTTGCCCCCAGCAATAGAGAAATACCTTTTTACCTGCAAGCTGCAGGAATGCCTAGTTGATGTTCTTCAGCTGTGATCTTCACAGCCCACACTAGCACGCGAGGGCTAGAACACCAGAACTAGAACACCTGAACTAGAACACCAGAACTAGCATACATAGATCAGGCTGGCTTTTTAACCCCTTTTCTTGTGTATACCCGGAAGGGAAAAACAAACATGTCTTTCACCCTGAATCTGCTTCCTTTCAACTCAGATCATTTCCACATTCTGAGAAATAACTCAGCAGGAGTTGGTTTCTGTTGAGATGGTAATCAGTTTCCATTGTCTATGCAACAACAGGAGATTAAAGTTCAGTTTTGTGCATTGCATCTCTTCCTTTGAAGTGTCTCTGTCTTGATACCTTTTTAGGTGCAACATTGCATGCCTTCTGGACTAGTTGGTCAAGTGTAATCCACATAGAAATTTTCCAGCAAGTGGTGACTTTACTTCTCATCCAGCTTTTGCTTGTTGTCTTTCTTTAAAAAAACACATATCTTCCTTTAAAAGTTCAATATACCCCTAAGTAATTCGAGTTGTGATCCGCTGTCATGACACATTTGATCATGTTAAGTGCTAAGTAAAGACAGGTATAATTGCATAACGTGCACAGTGCTGGCCACATTACTGGCAATTAAAGGACTTGTCTTGATTCAGCTATAATAATTGTAAAGTGTCTTTAAATAACTTTTCTTGTTTGCAAACTAGATATGTTCCAAAGATGAAGGCTATTAAATAACTTGTATTACAACAGTTATTAAAATTAATGTTTCTAATACAGAGCAGACAAAAATGAACAATCCACAAACATTTAGTACTGTTTCTGACTTGATGTCAGTTCCAGTATTTACACGTTGTAACATGATGAAGCTGCATTTTTGGCATAACAAAAAAGTCAATCCTTAAGAGTAGCATAAGTGATGCTTGAGAAGGAGGAGGTGCTATCTCTCTGTCTAATGCTAATATTACATTGCACATTTGGTGCTGGTGCCATACTAAGATCTTTAGTTCACAGGCATCAAAAATGCAGTAAAGTGCTCCTTGATTCAGCCTATATCAGTATAGATGAAACTCCATTGACAGTAATCTCACATCAGTTTTCCTTCACGGTAGTTAATAGCAACAGTACAACAGTAATAACAGACAACAACTTCCTTAAACCAGTAGCAAAAACCCCTCAGAGAATATTTAACTATTTTAAACTGCACTTATTTATATAACCTCAAGACCATAAAAAAGCTTGGAGTGAGGAATTCCCATTTGGCCCCTCAAGCCCATCCAATCCACAATTTCATTCAAAATATTTAATTGGTAGAGTTCCCCTCCCCCAACCCAAGATCTCTGTATTCCCTCCCTAGCATCAATGTGAATCAGACAAATCTCTAAACATATTTATAACCTTCAGACCCATTTTAACAGGAATTAATTCAGTTTTGATTTAAGGGCATTAATTTATTCAAATTGAATTATTTTTCCTGCCAGTCTACTCATATCCACAGTCATATGAGAAAAATATCTTGTAAACTTGCTTGAGAGCTGCGCAATTATGGCCTTAAATTCTGTGATTATTGTTTGAGTTAAAAAGGTTGCTTACCTTAACCTTATCATACTCATTATAATTCTGAAGACCCATATCATGTCTCATCGTAGTCATCCTTTTTTGGAGAAAATCAGTTCCATTGTTTGTAGGAACACAGGAACATGAGAGGCCATTTAACCCCTGGAGCCTGTTCCAACATTTAATGAAATCATGGTTGATGTACAACCTAACTCCTGCCTGTGCCCCACATCCCTCAATATCTTTGCTTAACAAAAATCTATTAATCCCAGTTTAAAATTTAACAATTGATCTAGCATCAATTTCCTTTTGTGGAAGAGACTTCCAAACTTCTAACACCCTTTGCATGAAGAAATGTTTCTGAATTTCACTCCTGAAAGGTCTAGCTTTATTTTTTAGCCTATATCCCGTAATCCTAGGCCATACAGCGAAAATAGCTTCTTCCTACTTACCCTATTTGTTCCCCTTAATCTCTTGAAAACTTGAATCTAATCACCCCTTTACCTTCTAAATTCAAGATAATACTGTAAAGGGTTAACTCTAATGATAGCTACTGAGTATGTGCGTAAGGAGCTATGTCACAGTGAAGTTACTCATTAAGCAGAGAAGAGTGTGAAGCGTCTCAGAATAACTCCATCTATGTCTTGATCTTATTTAACCTTTCTAAATAGTTAGCATCTAAATAAATGTATTTGAACAAAGACCATTGCCTCCAGCAAGGTCTCTTCTAAAGTAAGAAGCCAACAAATCTTGAGATAAACCCATAATAACAGAAATACAACCGTAGTTTGATCAATCTCTCCTCATAGCTTAAACTTTGGAGCCCAGGTATCATTCTTGCAAATCTATCCAAGGCCAATTTATCTTTCCTAGGATATGATACTCAGAGCTGCTGACAGTACTCCAATTGTGGTCTAATCGGGGCTTTGTATGGCTGAGATATGACATCTACCCATTTGTATTCTAGTTGTCTGGTTATAAAGGCCAGCATTTCAATAGCCTTTTTGATTATTTTCTGCACTGATTCATGACATTTTACTAATCTGTGATCCAGGACATGAAGTATCCTTGGATCTAGACAACTGGTAGCTTTTCACTATTTAGAAAGTACCTTGGTTTATTCATTTTTAGGTCCAAAGTGGACGGTCTCACATTTGTCTATATTGAATTTTGTTTGCAACAGTTTTACCCATTCACTTAATCTATCAATATCTTTTGTAATTCTAAACTTCCATTGACAACAGGTGGGCAGAATGTAATGCAGCTCACAGGATTGGGGTGGAAGGTGATAGGGTGGGGAGGTGCTGTAGAATTGGGAGGGAAGGTGGGGAGAGGAGTGCCTGTCACCTTCCTGACACCACGCAATTATGTCAGCGGCAGGGAATGTTGAGGACAGCCTTACTGCCCAAAGGCCAATTGAGGCCCTTAAGTGGTCAATTAAAGGCCACTTGGGGGCTTCTTCCCACTGCTGTTGATATCCTGCAGGGGGTTGTTTTGGATGGGGTGCTCGCTGCCATGTGGAAAGACTGCCGAGTAAAAGCTGATAGCCTCCCTGTGTACTTGTGGGGAGCAGGACCCTCCTCTGGTTACCAACCCTCCTGCCAATGGAAAGATTTTCTCCCTATCTACTCTATCAAAACCCCTCATAATTTTGAACGCCTCAATTAAGTCAAAGGAAAAGAAAATTTGGTGCTGTGTTGCAATACTATCGAAGACCAATTTTACTCCCTTAGTCTCCTAAGGCTTGTAAGAAGAAATTTAGAAAATACAGAGAGAAAAGCCATTCGGCTTATTAAGCTGGTTGCATCCAGATTTCATTCAAACATACAAAAACAACAGACAGGAAATAACACTGTCATGGTACAGTTCATACACATAATGATTTTGTGTGAACTTACAAATTAGGAGTAGGAGTAGGCCATTCTGTCCTTGAAGCCTGCTCGGCCATTTGATAAGATCATGGTTAATCTGATTGTGGTCTCAATTTTACTTTCCTGTCTACCCCCTATACCCTTTGACTCCCTTGTCAATCAAGAATCTAACTCAGCCTTAAAATATTCAGTGGCTCTGCCTCCACTGCTCTCTGGAAGAGAATTCCACAGACCAACAACCTTTTCAGAGAAAAGATTTCTCCTCATCTCCATTTAAATGGGAGACCCTTTATTTTTAAACTGTGTCTCCTAGTTCTAGTCTCTCCGATAAGGGGAAACATCCTTTCAGCATCCACACTGTCAAGTCCCCTCAGGATCTTATATGTTTCAATAAGATAACCCCTTATTTTTCTAAACTCCAATGGATATGGGCCCAAGCTGTCCAACCTTTCTTCATAATAGATAACCCAGGAATCAGTTGAGTGAACCTTCTCTGGACTGCTTCTAATGCAACTTTATCTTTTCTTAAGTAATTTCCAACCCCTCTACCTCCACCCTGCCACTACTAGCCACATAGTCTCCAGAGAGAAGCAAAAAGACAGAGATAGTGTCTAAAACAATTTAAGGGGGAAAAAGATGACCTTGGAAATTCCTCTCCAACAAGCTGTTACAACTATAGCTCTAAAGGTGTCTTCTGTCAGAATTTGCTGTCCAATGGGAAAAACATGTTTTTTTTTATAGAATTACATAGAATTTTACAGCATAGAAGCTGGAATTTGGCACAACAGGTTTATGCCAGAGTTTATGTTCCATACAAGCCTCCTGTACATTTTATCTCATCTTCTCAACCATATCCTCCTATTCCTTTCTTCCTCATATACTTATCGAGCTTCCCTTTAACTTCCCTTATGCTCAACTTCTGAACTACTCCTTGTGACAGTGGGGCCTACATTCTCATCATTCTCTGAGTAAAGAAGTTTCTCCTGAATTCCTTATTGGATTTGTTAATGAATAGTTTTTAATCCCTAATCTTGCTTGAAGTTTGTGAATTGCTTACTTTTGTCTCCTAGTCCTATGCACATTGTTTGAATTAAATAGCTTTACCACTTCTACCTCATTTATTTTTCAGGCTGTATCATGTCTTCCTTTCTCCACTGAAAAGATGCTCAGTTACCTGAGTCTTTCCTTGTAGTAATTCTTATTTCTTTTCTCTGGAGTCTTTCCAATGTATCAATATCCTTTTGAGGTAGGACAAGCAAAATGGCATACCATGCTTCAGAATTGGCCTCATCAGTGACCCTTCTGTCATCATCAGAATTTGATCTAACTTATTATTCAACATCCTTAAGAACTATCTAGGAACCCAATTTGTCTTATTGACAACTGCTTCACACTGACAAGTGATTCATCCCCTCAATCCCATTCTAAAGTAGACATTATTCCAGTCTTTTTTTGAAGGATCTGCACTTGTGTGCAGACTTGCCTGAACCTATATTTAAATGGTCCTATGACAAAAAATGATGCCTTCTCTCAGTTCCCATCATGTTACCATTTTGATTTGATTCTGTTAATTTAAGTACTTCTGTTTGTTTTGTCTAAAAAACAGCTGAGTGGCTCATCCTGCCCTGAAATTTTAGTATTGCCAAATGTTAAGAGGAAGACTTTCAGAACCCTGATGTTGTTCCCAACAGGGCCACTAGCCTAACTGAAAATAGGGTTTCTTCATTTGATTTCCTATAATTTAGCAAATTTGATTTGATTTTTGCTTCCTTGGGAATGTTGGTTTATGTGGTCAGAGCCTCCTTGTTTTACTGGGGTGATGTCCTAATCATAAGTGTAGAGATCTGATGATGTACCTTGTAATCCACTGACCTCATACGAAGCAGGATAATTTCAAAGCCTCCTGTTTCAATATAATTACTTTACACTTATCCACATTAGCACAACTGGTTGGTTCAGATATTTCCAAGTGCAATTTATCTCCCTTATGTTTGCCACTTTTCCACATAATTTGGTACCAACAGAAAATTTTAAAATGTCACAATTTGCCTTCTCTTACTTTAGGGTATGACATTGCCTCTCCTTTGTACACAACTGGCGTTGGAAATTCCACATTGTGAGGAGTCATGTTTGGCATCTGCCATATTGTAGTGTAGAACTTCAGTGCAACGAGGCACTGTGACATGGGGCTTCATATATTAACAGTAAAGCTTTAGTTCTCTCCATTAGAAGATTTCCCCTGAGAGTTAACACTACAACAACACAAACAGATGCTCGATGAAACACAATCTTGAGATGGCTTTCCGGCATGGCCTATAGCACTGGTACTAAGATCAACTCCCTGACCTCTGCATACACAAGTGTGTCTTTTGTGAAGCTGATCTGAAGGTCTGAGATGTGGGATGAAAGACAAAAACAAAACATATTGCTGATAAGGATCTTTCCTTTCACTCATAACCATTAAATAAAGCAATGCCGCACCTTACCAGAAGATGCTATGACTCCTGGAGAATTCCATCTGCCAAAATGTCATGCTTTAGAAAGACATCAGCCTTTGAAAGCTCTATATTGTATCCTGTTTCATGTTAGCTTGCTCACTGGCATGTGAAAGTTATCAAAATCATCTTACTTTGGATGTGTTTGAAAGTCATACAGTAAAACAGCGCAGACTGTTCATCAGATGATTTGAGTCCTACCATCTCTTTTAATCTTCTATACCTAACATTTAAGTAATGAGGCACCAAGCAGCCAAATGTAACAATTTTAAATGTAATATTGTTGTTAATGAAAGCTTTGCATATTCTTTTCTTGCTGTGGAAAATTTTCAATTTTCAATTGCAGTATTTAAAGCTAATATCTGAGGCCGGTGTTAAACAGATCATCCTCAAAAAAGGAAGTGGGTTACCAGAGTATCCATTAGCTGTAACAGCAAAGGAGAGAACACTTTGGGCAGAATCGCCACAGATTAGCACTAAGTGTGGTAGGGGGCGGGTAAAACGATGTCTTACCCGCTGGCCATGATGGCGGGTTTTCATGCCGCATCGTCTCAAACCCGCTATGTTATTTATGCATTCCTGGGAAACGCGCTGGGGAGGATTTTTCCCTCGTCGGGGGCAGGTGGGGAAGGTCGGGAAGCCAACCATTGCCACGATCGGGGCCAGAACGCGATTTCACACTGGCGGGCCAATTAAGGCCTGTTCAGCGTGAAACGCAAGTGGCAGCGCTCAGTGCTGCCTGTACGGTGGTGGTGGGGTGGGGGAGGAGGGCGAGCACGAACTTCGTGCATGCGCGTGGGTGCGCACTTGAAAATCTCCCTCAGGCACAGAGCCGCCTCAGGGAGATGAACATTTTTCAAAATAAAAAATGTTTTTGAAATGTTATAAAACATATCCCCTCATGTGACTCTGTCACATGGTTTCGCCAAAAATTCAAAGGCTGCTTGGCCATAAAGGTTGGACAGGCAGCGAAAAATTTAAATTAATTACACTGTTAATGGCCTTAATGGGCCTTTTAATTGTCGGTGGGCACTGCCGATTTCCGCATGTGCCCACCGACTGAAATATTGCGCAAGTGCACGATGACATTGGGATGCGCGCCCGACGTCATCGCGTGTCATTTTCTGCTCGAGTGGGTCGGGCGTGCGCCCGCCTGCTAAGCGAAAACTTCAGCCTGCCGTTTTTATGGCGGGTGGGCTCTCATTTGCTCGCCATGCCATCACCTCGCCGCTTCATTACGCCGGGCGTCATATCTAAAGTCTAGGCGCACGCACACATCTCAGTGCTTCCAGTCCACGACTACTGCAGGGAAGATGTCATTGAAAGGCATAAAGACTGCACCCCCCAGGTTTAAAATCACTGGAATGCCATTTGGTTGCCGTGGAGGCCTACCTGGTGCCCTCCATCCCCGCTCTCGATGCAGGATGGGCAGCAGAATCACCAATCCAGCATGGCAGGTGGTGGCAGTGGTGATCGGTGCCAATGCTGCACAGAAGAAGTTGGTCATTTAACGCAGATACAGGATGAATGATCTCATCTGTGCAGGCACGGTATGGCAACCATCTCATCACTCTAAACTCAGACACTCAAGCCCATCACACATTCACTGCCATTTCACTCACTGTCAGCTCAAGGGATATCACCACCCATTCTCACACACATTCCCTCAATGTCCATCTAGCCTCATCTCCTCTTGCAGAGATCAACATGCCCCCCGCCCACATACACCCTGGGATAGCCTCCTTACCCAGTACAGCTCTCGTCCTGCAGCTTCTTCCCTTGCCTAAGGCCACCTCTCCCCCTTCCCCAAGCAAGACCTTGCCCTGCAGCCAATGAAAAGCCACACACATATGGCTGGTCTGGTAGGTAGAGACCTACTGGTGAGCTCCCCTAAAAGTGATGTATTGCTGTCTGTGAAGCCTGGCGCTGATGACTGCCAGTGCTGCCCGAAGCAAGGTAGGCAAACAAACCTTGAAGTTCTGAACAAATTGCAGCCCACCATGTACACGTCGCTTATGTGCTGTTGTAAAACACGTTGGCATATTTTCCCGCCAATATGAGTGGTTGATCCAACAAGGGCGGGGGGGATGAGTCTGGCGGGCTGGCTTTATATGTTGCTGTATTAAAATGAAGTTCCCGATGTCTGATGGCGAGAATCGCGGTGAAAGCGATTTTTGGCCTTCTCTCCATATTTGTCCGATCATCCACCGAGCATGCACCAGCGGATATGGAAAATCCCGGCCTTTGACTTTAATCGTCTAGCTATATCACAGGCACTAGTTTAGAGACTAGCCAGTGGGAAGGGTGATGTAGCCCTTCAGAGGTACTTTTTGTGTTTACAATACATTGTTGACACTGGCAAGGGTATATTTATTGTGCAACCCTAAGTTTTCTGATAGTTTGATCAATTACTGGTTTAACTGAGTGTCAACTATATAATATAGATTAGAATCACATGTGAGGTAAGAATGGTTGGTAAGGTTGGAATGGCTAGTCCTTTGTATGAAGGGCATTATGAACTAGTTGGGTTTTCAAGACAATTTAGCAGCTTTTCTGCTATAGATCACAAATTGACATTTTAAATTAATTCAATTTCACAATTTTAGTGTGCCTGCTGATGTTCACTGTTGGCTGCACGTTATTTTCTGGATGGACAGTTGAGCACAGAGCACTTGTTGTAATACGCCTTTAAGAGTTAGCAGCATAACATCACTAGAAGGGAAATGTATCCTGTGATCCAGTCTTAGTTTCACTTTTGCTTAGAGCAGAGCACACACTAGCTTAGATGTCTCTAAGCTTTGTACGTACCTATGAATAACTGTTCTCATGTTCCTGGTCTTAATAAATGAACCTACAACATGTTTGTCCAATCCCTTATGAGCGACTAGATATTATATCATTATGATAACATGACACTGCTCACCGACATCTGACTGCTGGTTAAATTCTAATGTCAGCAACGAGCTGACAGGACAGACTGCTATCTGTTAACATCAAAAAGATTAAAAGCCAAGTTTAAAGGAATATTTTTAAGCTTAACTTCAGACGATTTGCCAACTGGGAACAGTGGTGTCACAATATGCCGCCGCATCAGCATGTGTTTCTGTTTATGTATGTGCGTGCATTATAATGAGCTATTCATTTGTCTCAGTGCTTCCTGAAAGTAACTTTTAACAATGGGTTTCAGTCAAGTGAAGTAATTGACTAATTACCCATTCCATATGTGTACTGAAACTGAAGCGAGGAGCAACTAACATTCTGCTTTCACAGCGTCTTATTAGACATAACACACAAGATAGATTACAGCCCCAGTTGCATAAATATACCCAACTGTGTAAGGAAATTCTTCATCATGAAGCATAAGGCAACATGTCTGTATGGGACAAGCTAGATGGACCAACTGGTTTTTCTTGTCCAACATTTTCATATTTTTGTATGTTTTATATTCATTCATTCATTCGTGTGTTCTGCCCTAAGGCTCATTGTCTGCTGATGCTTCATTCCGAGCTATTTTCTTGCCAGTTTTTTTGTCAGTGGTTGTTTGCCATTACCTTCTACTCTCAGGGGCAGGATGAAGAGGCAGGCCCCAAGTCTACCTCAGCTGGAATGGGAATTGAACCTGTACTGTTGGTGAGCACAAGCTCTTTCATGTAGGTTTTTGCGGCCAAATAAGTGGATGGAGGGGTAGTTATTATGCACCATGGGAAGAACAAGGCACAGTTGCAGCACATGACCCTAGGCTAAATCTGTGCCAACTCCACCAATTCATGCATTGCAACTCAGTTCCAGTAGCAGTTCAGTGACTGCATCAGGTTAGCTAAATCAGAATAGACACTTACACCTTGTGATAATGCAATGTAATAAGGATGTTTCACATTTGAAGCTACCTTGCTCTTGCTGAGGTGCACCATTTACAACATGTCGGAAATGTGCATGAGATACTGAGACCATTCATTTTGCTTTTCTTCTATGCAAGTGCCCTTTCACTCACAAACTAATATGTTGCCAAGCACTGCACACCTCAAAATAAATACACTATCCCTTTCCTATACCTTTTACCATTTTGAATAAGGTATGCTTAATGATACTTGAGTTAATTTACATTTGACGGTAGGAAGAGAGCCTTCAAACTATCTAAGGAGGAAGTAGATAGTTTAGAGTGATGCATAACTAATGTCAGATGAGGAGGAAGTCCTTGATATTTTTCGGCAGGTATGGCGGAGAAGGTAGAGAGGGAGATATGGAAGTTAAAAAGGGAGTGCCAGCTGCATATTAATCCAAATACTCATCATCTCATGTATCTGGTTCCTGCACCTCACAAAAAGTACATCATCTAATACATTATGAAAGCTTAAGGTCATACCTTGTACTGAAAGAATAGAGAACTCAATGATTGCCAGATTTCTAAATGGTCCAGATACGGGATGTAGGTATCAATACAACGGAAAGGTTAAAGACAGGCAGAATAAGAATGAAAGCGCTTTAAGTGAATCTATCTATTACAATGGAAGAACAAATTGCAACAGAAATAATAGGTGAATAAATCCTAGGAATTCTCAAGGACAGTTAATATATGCTTCAGGTGTGACTTGAAGTATCATTGTGTGAAGAACTGCCCAAAGTGGAGAACAGGGTCCTTGAAATGTTACATAATACAGGGAATTTTAAGGAAGAGGATGAGGATAATGATGAATCTTAACAAATTAAACTTGCCACATAGAGTTTTAGTCCTGAGGTGAATGTGTTAGTTGTAAACTTATTTAATTGCGCAGTGCTAGATAGTACTTGCACTTGGACAATATGTGGAATGGATTGGGTAAAATGTTACCTTGATTCACTAAATAGTGAGGATTGATGAATATTTTTCAAAATAAAAAATGTTTTTGAAGTGTTATAAAACATGTCCCCTCATGTGACTCTGTCACATGATTTCGCCAAAAATTCAAAGGCTGCTTGGCCATAAGGTTGGACAGCCAATGAAAAATTTAAATCAATTAAACTGTTAATGGCCTTAATGGGCCTTTTAATTGTTGGTGGGCGCTACCGATTCCCGCATGTGCCCACTGACCGAAATATTGTGCAAGTGCGCGATGACATCGGGACGCGCGCCCGACGTCCTCGCGCGTCATTTTCTGTTCGAGTGGGTCGGGCGCGCGAAAAATTCAGCCTGCCGTTTTTATGGAGGGCGGGCTCTCATTTGCTCGCCATGCCATCACCTCGCCGCTTCATTACGCCGGGCGTCATATCTAAAGTCTAGGTTCATGCACACATCTCAGTGCTTCCAGTCCACGACTACTGCAGGGAAGATGTCCATGAAAGGCATAAAGTCTGCACCCCCCAGGTTTAAAATCACTGGAATGCCATTTGGTTTCCGTGGAGGCCCACCTGGTGCCCTCCACCCCCGCTCTCGAAGCAGGATGGCGCAGAATTTTCACCTCGGTGGTGGGCGCGTGCCCAAACTGCTCGAGCGTGAAATGATGTGCTTTGACGTTAGGTGAGTGTCCCAACATCAATGTGCACTTGCGCAATATTTTGGTCAGCGGGTGCGCATAGGAGATGGAGCCGCGCCCGCCATTAATTAAGAGGCCAGTTAAGGCCCTTGACACCCAATTGTCAGCGATTTAACATT
Source organism: Cetorhinus maximus (assembly GCF_964194155.1). Taxonomy (NCBI): domain Eukaryota; kingdom Metazoa; phylum Chordata; class Chondrichthyes; order Lamniformes; family Cetorhinidae; genus Cetorhinus; species Cetorhinus maximus. The sequence continues at coordinate 64,559,967 of NC_135881.1, read as the reverse complement.
GCCAGTGCAATTTCTTGGCCACCGCACAGGCAAAATGGGCAGGCGGGCAGCCCACAATTTGCGAAAGCTCATCCACAGGCAGGATAAGAAGGGTCAGCAGCATTGCCAGTGTGAGTAGTGAGGGGTTTTGGAGATCATGTGCTGCTGGTTGCTTATTTCAACTGGACCGCTTCATCTCATTTCAGAGCTTCATTCTGAGAATTTCTAGGCTTCATTTCAGGACTCATTGGTTGTTCCAGGGCCCAGGAGGATTCAGACTGTGTGGGCCCTTCCAGATATCAGACACCCTTTTATTACCCTGGTAATGGGAGTTGTGGTCTCCGCTGGTGGCACCTCCTCTGAGGAGGAAGAGAGGGGCATAAGGGAGAGGAGGACAGTTGACCCAATGCAGCTTCCAGGGGAGGGACTTGCGGGAGGAGAGGCGCAGGCACAAGTGGCACAGGGCCAGCAGGAAGTCCAAAGCGGAAGGGGCTGCAGAAGATGGCATTATCCTGCTGCCAAGGTTTACAGGTGACAATGCAGCTACCTCAATATAAGACATAAGGCATAGGAGCAGAAATTAGGTCATTCAGCCCATCGAGTCTGCCCCGCCATTCAATCATGGCTGATAAGATTCTCAACCCCATTCTCCCGCCTTCTCCCCGTAACCTTTGATCCCCTTACCAATCAAGAACCTATCTATCTCAGTCTTAAATACACTCAATGACCTGGCCTCCACAGCCTTCTGTGGCAATGAATTCCATAGATTCACCACTCTCTGGCTAGAGAAGTTTCTCCTCATCTCTGTTCTAAAAGATCTTCCCTTTACTCTGAGGCTGTGCCCTCGGGTCCTAGTCTCTCCTACTAATGGAAACATCTTTCCCATGTCCACTCTATCCAGGCCTTTCAGTATTCTGTAAGTTTCAATCAGATCCCCCCTCATCCTTCTAAACTCCATCGAGTATAGACCCAGAGTCCTCAAACGTTCCTCATATGTTAAGCCTTTCATTCCTGGGATCATTCTCGTGAACGTCCTCTGGACCCTCTCCAGGGCCAGCACATCCTTCCTGAGATATGGGGCCCAAAATTGCTCACAATATTCTAAATGTGGTCTGACCAGAGCCTTATAAATTATCAGCAGCACATCCCTGCTTCGATATTCTAGTCCTCTCGAAATAAATGCCAACATTGCATTTGCCTTCCTATCTACCGACTCAACCTGCAAGTTAACCTTAAGAGAATCCTGGACTAGGACTCCCAAGTCTCTCTGCACTCCAGATTTCTGAATTCTCTCCCCATTTAGAAAATAGTCTATGCCTCTATTCTTCCTATCAAAGTGCATGACCTCACACTTCCCCACGTTATATTCCATCTGCCACTTCTTTGCCCATTCTCCTAACCTGTCCAAATCCTTCTGCAGCCTCCCTGCCTCCTCAATACTACCTGTCCCTCCACCTATCTTTGTATCATCTACAAACTTAGCCAGGATGCCCTCAGTTCCTTCATCTAGATCATTAATGTATAAAGTGAAAAGTTGTGGTCCCAACACTGACCCCTGCGGAACTCCAGTAGTCACCGGCCGCCATCCTGAGAAGGACCCCCTTGTCCCCACTCTCTGCCTCCTGCCAGACAGCCAATCTTCTATCCATGCTAGTACCTTGCTTCTAACACCATGGGCTCTTATCTTACTGAGCAGCCTCCTGTGCGGCACCTTGTCAAAGGCCTTCAGGAAGTCCAAGTAGATAACATCCATTGGCTCTCCTTTGTCTAACCTACTCGTGAACTCTTCAAAGAATTCTAACAGATTTGTCAGGCATGACCACCCCTTGATGAAACCATGTTGACTTTGCCCTATTTTACCATGCACTTCCAAGTATTCTGAAATCTCATCCTTAATAATGGACTCTAAAATCTTACCAACGACTGAGGTCAGGCTAATCAGCCTGTAATTTCCCGTCTTTTGCCTCACTCCCTTCTTAAACAGGGGGGTTACATTAGTGATTTTCCAGTCCTCTGGGACCCTCCCTGACTCCAGTGATTCCTGAAAGATCACCACTAACGCCTCCACTATCTCTTCAGCTATCTCCTTCAGAACTCTGGGGTGTAATCCATCTGGTCCAGGTGATTATTCACTTTCAGACCTTTCAGTTTTCCTAGCACCTTCTCCTTGGTAACGGCCAGCATACTCACCTCTGCCCCCCCGACTCTCTTGAACTTTGGGGATGTCACTCGTGTCTTCCACTGTGAAGACTGACGCAAAGTACCTATTCAGTTCCTCCGTCATTTCTTTGTTCCCCACTACTACTTCTCCAGCGTCATTTTCCAGCGGCCCAATGTCCACTTTTGCCTCTCTCTTACCCTTTATATATCTAAAAAAACTCTTGCAATCTTCTTTTATATTACTGGCTAGTTTACCCTCATATTTAATCTTCTCCCTCCTTATTTCTTTTTTAGTTGTCCTCTGTTGGTCTTTGTAGGCTTCCCAATCCCCTGGTTTCCCACTGCTCTTCGCCGCATTGTAGGCTTTCTCTTTAGCTTTTATGCGTCCCTGACTTCCCTTGTCAGCCATGGTTGCCTCGTCCTCCCTTTAGTATGCTTCTTCTTCCTAGGGATGAATTTTTGCTGTGTCTCCCAAATTACTCCCAGAAACTCCTGCCATTGCTGTTCCACTGTCTTTCCTGCTAGGGTCATCTCCCAGTCAATTCTAACCAGCTCCTCCCTCATGCCTCTGTAGTTGCCTTTATTCAGCTGTAATACCGTTAGATCTGATTCCAGTTTTTTCCTCTCAAATTGCAGGGTAAAGTCTATCATATTATGGTTACTTCCTCCTAAAGGTTCCTTCACCTTAAGCTCCCTTATCAAATCTGCCTCATTACACATCACTAAATCTAGAATTGCCTGTTCCCTAGTGGGCTCCACCATAAGCTGCTCCAAAAAGCCATCTTGTAGACATTCCACAAATTCCTTTTCTTGGGATCCACTACCAACCTGATTTTCCCAGTCTACCTGCATATTGAAATACCCCATGATCACTGTAACCTTGCCTTTCTTACACATCTTTTCTATCTCCTGGTGTATCTTGTGCCCCACATCCTGACTACTGTTCGGAGGCCTGTACATAACTCCCATTATGGTTTTTTTACCTTTGCGGTTCCTCAACTCTACCCACACAGATTCTACATCATCTGACCCTACATCATTTCTTGCTAACGATTTAATTTCATTTCTTACTAACAAAGCAACCCCACCCTCTCTGCCAACCTGCCTGTCTCTGAGGTGCTAAGCTGAAGGAGACTCTGCCTCTCCAGGGAGACCATTAATTCCATTTGTCAGATGATTGCGCATAAGATCAGCTCCAACTGTGGGTGGAAACCCCAGGCCTGTGGCTCTGATGGTCACAGTGGCCCTCAGCATCTACGCCTCTGGTTCTTTCCAGGGCTCAGTGGGTTATCTGTGTGGAGTCTCCCAATCAGCTGTCCACAGTTGCATCAAACTGGTGACAGAAGCTCTGTTCAGGTGTGCATTGACTTTCCGCATGGATGAGGCCAGCAAGGCAGAGTTAGCCAGAGGCTTTGCAGTGATTGCTGGTTCCCCCGTGTCCAGGGTGCCATCAGCTGCACACATGTGGCCATCAAGGCGCCAGCGGGTCAGCCGGGTGCCTTCGTCAACAGGAAGGGATTCCGCTCCATGAACATGCAGATAGTGTGTCCATAGGTTGCTGATTCTACATGCCTGTGCAAGGCACTCTGGCAGCTCCCATGATGCATACATCCTGAGACACTCCCAGGTGCCGAGGCTCTTCAGTGCTCCAGCCCGAATGGATGGATGGATGGTGGGTGACAAGGGCTACCCCTTCAAAATGTGGCTCATGACGCCTCTCCGCCACCCAAGAACAAAGGTGGAGCAGTGGTACAACAGGAGCCACGCCTCCACAAGGGCTGTGGTAGAGAGGACCATTGGTCTTCTCAAGATTTGCTTCCAATACCTGGAACGTTCAGGAGGTGCACTGCAATACCCCCCAGAGCGGGTGTCATTGATACGCGGGTGGTTGCATGCTGCGCTCTCCACAATCTGGCACTGGCAAAGGGGGATCCAGTGGAGGAAGAGGATGTTGAAGCAGCTCCACAGGCAACAGATGATGAGTCCAGTAGTGAATCCGAGGATGAGCACGGTGAGGAGAACACTTAAATTGTGGAGGCAGACGTGGGTAACCTCCAGGGAGACAGGGACACCAAGGACACATTGATTCAATGCTCCTTCAGCTAGTCTACAAAATAAAAACTACCACCTCATGCCAGGGCTGCTGCCTCTCATCCTAGAAATCAGAAAGGAGTATTTCCTTGGCCACCAAGATACACTCAGTGCCTATGCAATAAAGCTTCAAGAGATCCACGTCCAGCATTAAATACGGGCCTACCCTGCACCTGCAGAGCAAATGAAGCATACTCAGGCCAAAAACACAGAATCAAATGGCATTTAATGTTGGAACTCATAGATTCTTGAACTGAACTTTAACCAGTGTTGGTAGTCACACCATTAAAAAATGGAAAACAAAATGGGGGAACAAAAGATCACCCGTGACCAGCCCCTCTTGTGCTTAAGGTGCTTTAAACTTACGTTTACAGGTGCTACATCTAGGTGGTCTCCCCTCGGTGGCACTGGCATTGGAGACAGCCTGCTCACTCTGGTATCTTGTTGGCCTTGACGACTTTGGTAGTCATCCTCTGGCCAGTGGAGCCTGTGCTGGCCCCGCTTGGGACGGAGTGGCCAGTGCCACGGCTGCATCTCCCCAGATGCTGCAGCCTCATTAGATGCCACGGTCGCTGGCAGAGGGGTGGAGGAGCTGCTGCCATCATCCAGAGCGCCCTGAGAGGAGCCCGCAGAGACAACAGGCAGCTCGTGCACCAATGTGAGGTTGCTCTGGACCTCCCTGCTCATCATTGATGGATGGGCACCTAGCTGGGATACTGTGTGCCCAATCCATCTCACTCACGGACACTGATCGGCTGAGGTTATTGCCTGTGTGAGGGCTTGCAGGTCTGAGCGCATCCCCACGGACTCCTGATTCTGTTCCTGGAGCAGCCTCTCCATGAGAGTCACCACTCTGTCCATGGAGGAGGCAGTGCGCTCAGCCATGAGGGTCAATGCAGTGGTCATGTTCCACAAGGACCCCTCCACATCAGAGGCCATGGCATGCATGCCCTCATGGAACTTCGCCAGATCCTCCCGCAAAGCCCGATGGATGTCCAGCAGCTGCTGCCTAATGGACGCCCATCAGCCTTCAACTGAGCATCACCCTGCTCATCAGCAGTCCACTGACTGCCAGCACCCTGGGAACTCTCTGCCTCCGCCTGCACCTCAAGTGAGTGTGATGTGCCCTCACCCATGTGCACTGAGATACTAGCCGCCACTCTAATTCCCATCGAGGTGCTTGTATCTGCACTGGTGCCTGCCTGACAGAACAGGTGTGACGCAGGTGCATGGGGAGCATGGTGGTCTTCCAGGGTCAGGGGTGGCCCTTCAGGGTCCTGAGTGTGAACGCCTGCTGTTGAACCTAAAAGAGAGAAGAAGGACATGTCATTAGTTAAAGTCATCACACTGTCACTCTGCACGCCAGGCACCCTGGTGAGAGAATGAAGATTGGCATCATGGTGCCCTCGTCTTTCTGAGCGCAGCAGGTCATTGAAGTGCTTCCGGCACTGCACCCAGGTGTGCTACACCATGTCGTGGCTGCTCACCATTGCTGCCACCTCTTCCCATGCCTTCTTGGTGAGGTGCGGTGGCCTCCTCCTCCCGCCTCTGGGGACAAGGGTGTCCCTTCTGGCAGCCACCTCCTGCAAGAGGGCAGCGAGGCACTTGTCAGAGAAACACGGGGCTGACTGCCCCGCCAACCTCACCTCCCTCATGGGTTCGTCTTCCTGGATCGCAGCCAAGTCGCTTTTGCAACTTTGATGCAGGCAGCCTCCCTGGGGCTGCTTGCGCCACTTTTGAATCAGCTGCCGGATTACCACTGGACCCGGCGGACAACAGGCCCCTGCCCCCACCTGCCCTTTCTCAGCAGTTCTCCAGCCGGTTTTCATGCTGGGTGGGCCTTATTTGGCCATTATTTTGCTGTTGAAGCTTATTTTGCTGTTGAAGCTTTTTGTCTTGCGCTCATCAGAACAGATGCAAGAATGCTAAATTTCAAAGGGATCAAAAATGTATACTGCTTGAGAAAAGGGGTGGTGATTGGTTGGCAAGTCAGCTCTGACTGGTTGAGAAGTTGCTGTGGCGAATGCACCAAGAAGCTATTGTCCCCCATGCTTTTTTTTTAACTCATAAAAGGTGCAATATCTGGACATATTCCTTTTGCCTGCAGAGGACAGGTTGGCTCTATCAATCAGAGTCAACTTGCCAACCAATCAGTATTCTTTTTCTCATGCAGTATAAATTGCTTTTCGCTTTGAAATTTGGCTTTCTTGCATTGTGGCAAGATGAAAAACTTCCATAATTAGATAGATAAGAATAGAACCAAAAAAGCTGGGGTAAGCCATTTTATGAGTGCTGATGAAATCTCTGGTGAGATATAGACTATATCTATAGACTATAGACTAAACCTTCTCTGAAAAAGGCACAAATGAAACTTGACATAAGGCAATTATTTTTGTGAATTCAGTGGATCTGCAGTTTACCCACTCAGGACATTATTGTATTCCCTTAACATAACCTGATGTTTCTTATCAGTGTTAGGAAAGAAATAATGATATTCAGGTGATAAGAATCAGAGAGAAAAATACATATTGTCATAAAGTTACACAGAAAATTTGCTAACTCCATTTGTCAAAGGTAAAAATCCTCTAAAGGATGCAGGTGTGGTTGATGAAGAATATACAAATCTAACAGATTGGATTAGTGAGAAGTGTGAAATCTGTAAATTGTTTCAGACCCAAACACAACATATTGTAAGCCTCCCAATGGCATCGGCCATGGATCAAAAGGTATGGGGTAAAGACAGAAATTTTTTCATACTACATTTTAGAGACTTGGCAATCAGATGTATCTTTCTACATTAATATTAAGGAAAAAAGTGTGATTATAGATGAAATCATGGAGAACTGGATAGGGATGGGGCACCAGCTAAATTTCTAACTGATAATGGACAGAAATTTGCCAATGATATGTTCAGAGGTGTGTGTGAAAACATCAACACCATAATCATGAATATTGCAGCTACAAGTCCTTTCAGCAATAGGATCTTTGAAAGCAATCGTGCGGTGATTGATGAAATGCTTCTTAAAATTTTAGCTAATGGATTTAGCAAGTTGGCTATTGCCCTGGCATGGGAATTTCATGCAAAGAATTCACTCCTGCTGGTTGGAGAGTATAGTCCCCATCAATAGTCTGTGGATGAAATCCCAAATTGCCTTTGTGCTCTGCGATAGTCCTCATGCTCTAAAAGGTACAGAATTTCGTTCAATTTTTCTTGTACATTTGAAGGCGTTACATGCAGGGAGATGGGTTTTCAGAGGTCTAAGAGAAAATTCAGAGAACTCTGAGGCATCGTATAAAACCATCTAGGACAGAGTTTAATTCAGGAGCTTTGGTTTATTTTAAAAGAGAGGTTCATAGGCATTGGTAAGGCCCTGTTAAGGTTGTGATGATAAGACAGCACTTATCAAACATTACAATCAAACTGTTAGTGTTCATTCCTCATGATTAATTGGAAGTAATTGCAAAATCTCGGACTCTGAGCAGCTGATGTAAGTAAATGAGACATCTTGTAGCTCAAATGCTCAGCGTTTTATGATGAAGAGGAAGAGAATACATTAGATCAAGGGCTGGATAACGGTAATGTGAGTGATCATGAAAGACAGGACAGAGCTATCACATTTACAGGCCAATTGCCTAGAGTGGGTAACTTTTCCTGCACATCCCACAATTGTCACATCCTTCCATTTACTAGACCCCTCTGAAATATATGTCACCTGAGCACAATTGCCCTCTGGGCAATTTGCCTTTGTCATAGAGGTGAATTGATTATTGAAAAGGTCCTTGCAGATATAAAGCTGAGGCCAATTGGTAGAGTTTTGAAGAGCAACTGCATGATACAGAAAAAGGAAAACAAAAACTGCTAAAAATACTCACCAAGTCAGTTATCATCTGTTGAAAGAAACAGAGTTAATGTTTCAAGCAATGACCCTTCATCAGAACTGAGGAAAGATAGAAATGTCACAGGTTTTGAGCAAGTGAAAAGGGGTAGGGTGGAGGGTGGGGATGGTGGTAGGGAGAAAAAAGGGAAAGTCTGAAATAGGATGGAGGGCAGGAGAGACTAAATGACAAAAGGTTTCATGTAAGAAAAGCCAAAGTTGTTAGTCATGGGTGGAGTAAAGAAATAAATTATGTGTTTAGATGAGAGCGAATGGCTGGATAGCAGCCACCTGAATGCAAGATAAAGGAATAAAGAAAGAAATCAGAAAAAAATGAACCAGCAAAAAAAAAAAAGCAGGCGTTTAGAAAATCTGAATGCAATCAGGCAGTCTACATGGTTTTGTGAAAGGGATCTCATGTTTGACTAATTTATTAGAGGTCTTTGAGAAAATAACGAGCAACGCGGATAAAGGGGAATTTGTAGATGTGGTGTACTTGGATTTCTGAAAGGAGTTTGATAAGGTGCCACATCTAATGGGAATTTCCCACAAAATAAAAGCTCATGGTGTAGGCGGTGACATATTAGCATGGGTAGAGCATTAGTTAGCTAACAAGAAGCAGACAGTAGGAATAAATGGGTCATTTTCAGGTTGGCAAGCTGTAACTAGGGGAGTGGCACAGGGATCAGAGCTGGGTCCTCAACTATTTACAATCTATATCAATGACTTGGATGAAGGAGCCAAATGTATGTTCGTTAAATTTCCTGATAACAGAGAGACAGGTAGGAAAGTAGGCTGTGAAGAGGATGCAAGGAGTTTGTAAAGGGATATAGATAGGTTAAGTGAGTGGTCAAAAAATTGGCAGATGGAGTTTAATGTTGGAAAATGTGAACTTGTTTACTTTAGCAGGAAGAATAGAAAATCAGTATTGTGAAGGAATGCAGCTATAAATACGGGATTATAATATTAAAATAGTAATTCTCCTATGAAGTGACGATTAAAAATTAAAAGCAGAGTTCATCTGCTGGGCAAAGTTTTTAAAGTTTATAAACATGCCTGGGCATAATTGTGTGCTCAAGGACACCAACATCCTGTAGCATTAGATTTGGTATATCGTCTAAAACAACGCAGTCATGAAAAATCAGGATCTGGCCTCTATTCACACCAGCAAGACATTGATAAGTTGTAAGATACTACAATCTAACAGTGGATAACCTTAAGGATGACACTAAATAACTTGTCAACTGAATCCTGGAAACTGAGTGTAGTGACCACTAGTTGCACCTCTCAGTATTCTGTTTGCTTGAAGGATGTTGATTAAAATGAAGGATGTTGAAAAAAGCAAATGATGTTGTTCAGCATGAGTGCTCAACATGCCTCCTGCTGGCTCAGTTCTTTTGGTATGAATATGGTATAAATATTGGAAGTACGCAGTAGGATTTTTGGATTTGTTGGATTCACTCCAGTGTTTCTCAAGACAAAGGTACAGCTGCTATAGTGTACTGATAATAGTTCTCTGCTTAATTGGAATAAAGGTATCTTGCTAGACTCGGTAGCTTTCTATTTGGGGATTTAAAGTAATTACTACTTTAAATATTGAATGTAACATTAATAAGACTTGGGTTGTCCAATACAAACAAGGTTATACTTACTTTTCCTAGAATGATCAATGTTGTGATTACCATCAAAAGTGACTTGCATGTTTGGTTCTTCAATAAACTTCTATATAATTTAGATTGGGTGGACCTAATGATCGCTTGCATCGTGCATGCTTGGCAGGGTGAGTGGACAATATGGCGAGAAAGCCAGAAATTGGTTTCACAACGTTGTTTGCCATTTTCCGCTTAGCCTGTCGATAACGGGCTGTGTTTCCCACCTTCGGGCATCGGGAACCTCATTGAAATACATCTGTATATCATTATAAGGCTAGCCCTCCGGACTCATCCCCCTCACACTTGATCGTCTATCCACGTTGGCAGGAAAGCACGCCGTGCAGAATACGTCTTGATTAGTGTGACGTGCAGAAGTCAGGCCTTACCACCAAAGCCTTGCTCACATGGCGGACATTCAAGGAGCAGAAGATGCTGGAGCCCAACAGCAACGGCACACGAAAGGAACATCCATGGCATGCTGGGTGGATTCTCAGGGACATGACACTACTGCGAAGCAGCTCATGGATGTTGGAAAGTCACCTTTGTGGGTCTGCTCACAGCGGATGATGGTCAAGGGGTGGAGGGGAAGGTCCAGCTGTGCTTGGGAGAGTAAGATGTACCAGGGGGTGGAAGAGGAAGGTCTAGGATCGACTGGGACAGGAAGAGGTGCTGGGGGCAGGTGGGGTTGGGGGGGGGAAATGTGTCGGAGGGGTGTGGTTAGGAAGGGGCGGAGCAAAGATGGCAGGGGTGAGGTTGGGGGGGAACAAAGGTGTCGGGGGTGAGGTTAAGGGGGAAACAAAGATGTCGGGGTGTAAGGTTGGGGGGAAGGGAGTATGGGGGGTGGAGGGGGTAATGAGAGACGGCAACTGGGGAGGTAAGTGTAAGGAGACTGGAAGGTATAAGAGAAGGAGTTTGGAGGGGGAAGGAAGGCTGAGAGTGGAGGGAGTCCAGGGGGAGGAAGGAGTGCGGAGGGGGGAGGGATAGGAGGAGGTAGGAGAGTTGGGCAGGTAGGGAGTCCGGGGGAGGAAGGAGTGTGGAGAGAGGAGGGACTCCAGTGGGAGGAAGGAGTGCGGAGAGGGGAGGGACAGGGGGAGGAAGGAGAGTTGGGCAGGTAGGGAGTCCAGGGGGAGGAAGGAGTGTGAAGAGGCTAGGATTCAGGGGGAAGGAAGGAGTGTGGAGAGGGGATGGAGTAAGGGTGGAGGATTGGAAGGAGTCAGGAAGGGGGAAGGTGTAAGGCCGGTGGAAGAAGACAGGAGTGGGGAAGGACTAGGTAGGGGGGGAGGAGTCCGGGGGTGAAGAGAGGGCTAAGGTGAGGGGGGGAAAGGTGTTCCGGGGGGGCGGGGGGGGGTGAATGAGTTCCAGTGGGGCAAGGAGTTCCAAGGGGGGAAAAGGTCCGGAGGGGGGAATGTCCAGGTGAACGTGCAAAGGAGGGCTCTGATGAGTCCATGACTGCCTCCTAGAGAGCGAACTGAGGGTGGACGTGGTATGAAGGATTTGTGAGAATGACCGAGGGCAGAGTGAGGTGGTGGGGTGGGAGGGTGAGGGTTTGAATGTAGCGGTAGAACGGACGGTGAAGGTGGTTGTTGGGGACTCGGAGGCAGACACGGACCCTGAGGGTGGAAAGGTGGAAGTCGGGGAGGTTAATGTGGATGGGGGGTGGGATTTTTGGGAAGAATGAGAACGTGCATGTTCACCAGGTCACCCCTGAAGGAAAAGGGCTTGGCTGGTAGGTCACGGAGGGGAGGTGGAAGGTGATGCCAGGGGGGCAGCAGTGATGCAGGGAAGGAAATAGGTGACTGGGGGAGGGGAAAGCACGGGGGAGCGAATGAAATGCTGTATCACCACCATGCCGTCTAAATCGAAAGTGAAATAAGAGTTGTGGTGGGTGAGATCAAGTGCTGCATGGGACGTGGATCCCATGTGCATGGGAGTGTGATCAATGGGTGGGCAGAGAGGCAGATCAGCTCAGATGGTGAACTGAAAGCGAACCTCAGCAGGCAGCATTGAAAATGTTCAGGACATTGAGATGAGGTGACACAGGAAGGATCCACGTGCATGGGAGAGTGCTTGCACAGGCTCCGAAGGGCCCTGCCATACAGACTCCTCCCTCCAGAATCACTTGTTGGGCAGCTGCTCCCTCTGCGGTGACAGAGGATGAGGTTGAGGGGCTCACAGGCAAAGGGGACTCAGAGGGGGAGGACTGCTTCTGAGATTACTGAGTGGATGACCCAGAGGCTGTTCCTCCTCCCTTTGGGTACCCAGGGTCCCGGCCTGGTTCCTTGAGGGGAAGGAACACCTGGAGGGGTGTTGAGGTGCCCCGTTTCCCTCTTACATTACCACTTCAGGAACTCACCCATGGCTCTCGCAATGGACTACAGGTCTGCACACTGTTCCGTGTTCTTGCTGGACTAGGTTCCCTATGGCATCCACCATCCTTCCGATGGAGACCTCCATATGGACACATGTGGGCACTAGCTCATCGGAGAGCAGGCAGACGCAGCTCTGTGTGATGTACCCCCGCCTTCTGCTGACTCTCCAGGGTGGGTTGGAGGACCAAATCCAGAGATTCGTCATCTGACTCAGACCTCAGAGATAACTCTTCCCCAGCACTCCCCTGAGTGCCGGGGAGCTTGGCCGTACCTGCTGCTTCCTGCTGCTGCAGGAATGTAGCCATTGTCGATTGGATCTTCCGGTCCCGCCGATATTAATGGAGATTTCAATGTCTCGCTGGCCTGGCCCTGGGGAAACCAGCCATCGCGGGTGGGGGGAGGGAGGGGGGGGAGCTTTCTACAGGACGGTACTTATCTGAGAGCAGAGTTTCTGAAACCGCTCAAAGATGCAGCAGATACAGAAGGAAAATTATAACAACTATGGCCTATGACCTAAATGATGCTTCCAGTGTGTGATATTTTTCGGTGGAATCTGTATTGCTGAAAATAGGTTCTGTTCAACTAAAAACACGTCACACAATGTTTTACTGGTATCGTAAGGGAAAACTTGCAGGCATCTTCATGATGCATGTTGATGATTTCTTATGGGGTAGTTCTGCAGAATTTGAGAAATGTGTTCTCAATAAGATTAGGTAGAATTTTAAATTGGGAGCCAGGCTTGTGGGGCTTTGAAATAAATTGGTTTAGAGATTAAGCAAATTAGGCCTGGAATAACCTTAAACCAAGAATCCTACTTGGAGAATGGTCCTCCCTTCATGGTTAGTTTTATTAGGTCATCACAGAAAGTCGATGTTATACGTAAAGAAGAAACAGTGCAATTCTGAAACTTGATTGGTCAGGTGAACCTTTGGGTATTCAGACTACACTAGATGCTAGTTTTGATGGTTTGAAGTTACGTTCTACAATTAAACAAATTAAAGTATAGAATGTTTAAAGGCCAAATAAATCATTTAAAAAAATTAAATCTTGAAAAATGCGTTCTTAAGTTCCCATCCTTAGGTGACCAAGAATATGAAGCTAGTCGACTTTAACGATGCTTCACATGCTAATCTTCCTGATGGGAACTCTAGTGCAGCTGGTTTCATAATATTTCTGATGGGTGAGAACTGGATATAACAGGAAGCTAAGAAAATAAAAAGGCATTTTAGCTGCTGAAACAGTGATTCATGTGAGGCAGTGGATATTGTATTCTATTTGTCAAATATTTTAAGTGGGAGGGGCATACTGAAGATAATATACCCATTGAATCTTATGTAGACGATCATTCATTGTGGGATAATGCACACTCTACAAAAAGAGTGAGTGAAAGAAAGGTTACTGATTGACCTTGCTAGATTGAAACAAATGCAGGAAAGAAAGGAAATCTCTAAAATTAAATGTGTGGATGAAAGTCAGCAGCTGTCTGATTGATTTACAAAAAGAAATGTGTGTACGTAGAAACTGTTAGGAGCCCTAGAGGAGGGATATCACACAATGTAATTCTTTCTACAGAACACAGAGGTTTTTGATTTAATTGTTCTACTATTTTGCTTGTGCATATTAAGTGTATTTTTTGTTTTAAGACAGGAAAGGAAATCTGTTACTTGTATATCAATTGTGTTAAATTATATGCAAGTGACAGGCATTAATTCATGATTCACTTGAGCCTCTATTGATACAAACTAAAACTGTGTTGGGTTAGGAGATGTCTGCTTGTAATGTATAACTCTGTCAATAAATATAAATATGCTGGTACTCACATGGCACCTCACTTTACCACAAAGCTCACTAAATTCTTACCTGATATTCATTTACCCTACTAATGCCCAGAATACATCTGCTTTATCAGAACTTTCAGGTACCTGCCTGAGATCCTGTTGATGCTCAACTAAATTCCTTGAATTATTGTTTTTAATAAATTAGCTTTGCTTCTCACAAGTCCCAATTCAGACAATAAATTAGTAAGTAATGCTCCAGTTTTCCCAACCCCCTTTCAATAAATCAGTAATGAAATTGATACCTTAGCTTTTCCCAGGAGTCCTCAAGATTAATTTCTTGCCCCAAATCAATTTGCTCCTTTAATTAAATTGGATTTATCGCTGGCTAACAGCCCAAGTCCATCATCTTCAACGGAATAAATTAAGGATTAAATCCTGTCCCAGTTAAGAGCCATAATCTATAAAATAAATAATTGGCTTCATTCCTGACTGCATTCAATAATTGCTTCAAATTCAATCATTGCTCATGCTGTATCATGATGCAAGGTTATTAAATAACAACCCGATTCTGCATGACTTGACGCAAATAAATATTTGGAAATTAGTTGTTCTTCTGCCTTTAGACTCCTCTCTCTGACTTAAGGAAACAAAATATTTGAAAATGAATCATTCTGCTCAGCTATACTGTATCACTCACTAACAGTCAGACGTAGTTCCTGACCACATCAGTTCAGGACTGTGATCACGATACTCTGGACAGCATATAGATCCGGTACAGCTAACTTATCAATGAAGACGGTTTAAAATTCGGAGGTTCACCAAATAATTCCCAAGTTAATTTGATCATAAAGTTAATTTAAGTTGATAAGTTAGTCAACAGCCAAATAGTTAAGGTAACATCACTTGAAGACCACTCAATAAATAATTACATTTTATATTCATTCTTGGGATGTGAGCATTGCAGACAAGTCCAGCATTTATTACCATTCATTATTGTAAATCATTAATTCTTTCATGTTATAATTCTTCAAAGAATTCAGTTCCCTGCTTGTTACCCTCAACTTCCGTTTGACCTTTTATTGCTATCACCTGTCATGGTTGTCAACTCTGGTTGGATGTATTCATCACATGACCTCCTGCCTTCAACCACCTGCTCAATAAAACAACCTTTTGCACATCTTCAATACTTTTATAATTAATAAAAAAGTATTTAAAGACATGGGGAGAAAACGCCAATTCTTTTAATGCCCTAATGGTTTGTCTGCTGGGTTGCTTACAGCACTGAGCAGGAGATTAATTGTTAATTCCTGGAGAATTGGCAACCCTAATTCCAGTGCTTTGTTACTGATCCCTTAGGGATTGCGATTCCATCTTCCCAGCTTTGCTTTTTTGTATTCTACCTACTCTCTGTTATTGAACTGCTTCCCTCTTCTTTCTGACCTCCCATTTCTAGATCCCTGATCAACCCACTACTCTATGTATCACTCCCAACTTTTTAAACTAAGCTGTGACACTGCTCTAAGCCATATCCACCTGCTATTCTATTTACATCCTGTTTTTGCTCCCTCAGATCTTCACCAATTACTTTATCTTTCAACCTACTCACCTTTGGTCCCTGTGGTTCCTCCTTCAAATGACCTTATTGTGTATCATTCATTACAGTCCTTCTGTTACACTCATTTATTAACCCATTCATTCAAATGAAAGGACAAACATAACCACAGCTTGTCACTGCCACTCTGCCTTGCTGGCTTCTTTGATTCTCGATGTAGGGAGGTCATTGTTTTTCTCTTTTCTATATGGCCCATGCAACAGTCCCCGTAGATACAGAACTATATGGAGAAATCAGTACAATGGGAACAGTCTTGGATTGGCTTACCAAAAAACTGGAACAGACACGATGGACCAAATGGCATACTTATGTACTCTAAACCTTTATGGTTGATCCACCATCTGATTCTCTGCTCTCCTATACTTCTCCTCATTTTTCTCATTTTTGATTCCTTCACTGAACACTTAACTTCCTTTCCTTTGCTTACCTTGTTGACTCCTCCCTACCATCAGGTGTCATTTCCAATTCCTTTTAAAACTGAAATAATTGTCCCTTCTCAATAAGCTCAGTGCTCACCAGGTCCCACACTGTCATCTCCCCTGCACTTGGCCACGGGCTCCCTGTGTCCCAGCCATTTAACCTGATTTTCTCTTTCCATGGGCTCACACCATCCCATTTGGGAAGCATTTTCTGGCCACATCGCAACTCGAATCTTCTCTTCTTTGACTTTTGATGACCACCTTCCTCCTTCTGTCACTCCTTCAATAGCCAAACTCAAACTTTCTAATTTTACATTCCTGTTCTCTGGAATTCTCTTCTTAAACAACTTTGCCTTAATACCTAGATAAAAGCAAAATACTGTGGATGCTGGAAATCTGAAACAAAAACAGAAAATGCTGGAAAAACTCAGCAGGACTAACAGCATCTGTGGAGAGAAAAAAACACAGTTAACGTTTCGAGTCCTTATGACTCTTCTGTTAGACCTACTGAGTTTTTCCAGCATTTTCTGTTTTTGTTGCCTTAATACCTCGTGTCCTTGGAAACCTCCTAAATTGCAATTCCTTCAATCATATCTTCAGTTATTCCTTCCAAACTCATTTACTTCCTACTTGGGATGCATTTTTCCTTCGGTTATGTAATCTTAGAGATTTTTTTATGAGCAGACTGCTGTATAAATGCAAGTTGTTATCCTGGTTGGGTGCAGGATGCAGAGTGCAGGATACTTGTGTTGACGATAAGCCAGTAAATTTTCTTACCTTTATTCAATACATTTTTAAAATTTATGGTCTATAATTATCTAATGTTGACTTATTAAAGGACAAAGCAGTTAAAGGATCACAGTCTTCCTTAAAGTGTTTTTGTGAAACTAGATTTTGTTTGGGAAGGGGAAAGAACCAGTCCAATGACAGGATGGATTTTACGAGTATGCGTGTTGGAAATCGAGGCACTAGAGTCATTACAACTCCTGAATCTCATGGCCATTCAGCTTAATAGACAAAAGGTCATGTGCAGCACAATGGCCTCTCTGTCTGAATTGCCAATATGCATTTTTGGCACATGAAGCTCCTCATCAAGTGCATGAATTGATAAAGAAAAAGCTACTCTCATAGATCATTTAAGTCATGATGAAATGACATCCAGGAACTGTTTCTCAAAAGAATTTATATTTGGTCCATTCCCCTGGCTTAACCATTCCCCGACCCTGGTGAGCACATGTCAAGTGATCAGGCACCACATGGTCAGGTATCATGTGGTCAAGACATCATGTGATAAAACCTCATCCAGGAATGCCTCCAACCAGAGTTGGCAATGCTGCTCAGGAGTAGTTTTAATTATAATTTTGATGTTGTCAGTGTCCCAATAGGAAGGAGCAGCAGCTGTAAATTTAAAAAAAAGACAGCCAAGAGAATGTTATTTTTTTTTGCTGAGATTGATATCTATGATTGAAGGCACTTTAGGGAGCTATAGAACATAAACTCCTAATTCCCCATCCTCAACAGAGATAGGAGTTAGCAGCTGGACTTTTTCATGCTTTTCGGAGGACTGTGCACAGATGAGACTTGGGTGAACCCAGCCCTTTACATACACAGTTTTCCCACAGTCAGGAGACAAAAATTGACTGTGAGGAAACAAAGGGACTGTCACGCCTCCTTTTGCATAAAGAGCTTTACATTAAACGTGCATGGGCAAATCAGGAATGGAAAATCAGCTGTAGTGTGGCCCCAGGCACCTTCACAATGTGTGAATGTGAGCAGGGAGAAAAATAGCATTGTGCAAGCAGACATTCCAAATGTAACCTATCACCATGATTAAAATTTCACTCTGTTGTTTGTAATCTTTGTGTTGAATCTACAGACTAGAATTACACACGATTGTAAAGGACTATTTCCTATTAATTAACAGCATGCGAATTTGGCAGCTGGTTATTTTCATAGATAGCACAAGAACAGAGGATAAATATGTAAGAGACAATTTAACCCACCTAGGTTTATCAATGTAAAAAAAGCACAGTGCCCCATTGCAGCTTCAGCTTGCTGTCATTTTCCTTAGGCATGATTTAGCCAGGCTTTCATGTGACTGATGGTCTAACAGATCTTTTGACTTTAGTGTCCGCTGGAGGGAAATGATACAACCTCTTTTTGTCAGCTTGCTGTCATCGATTGTTTTGATTTTCACAGCAGCCATTTGAGAGCCTTTAAACAATTGATGTACTGTGGGATTCTGGTTTCCTGCAGCGATGCCCTGCTGATGTCTGTAGGGTCAGTGGGAGGGCATTTGATTTGCACGGAACCAGCAACGCAAATACCAACGTAGCTTCTCAAGCACCTGCCTGCCCCACTCAGATGGAAAATCTGAAGTTAGCTCCCCATTCAGGGGAGGCGGGTGGCAGGGGTGTCCAGGTCTATTCCCCCTTCCCCTTGCCAGACTCCAGTCACATCCCCTTCGGCCTCCTGTGCGCTGGACCTAATCAAGACAAATCTTTAAAAAAAATGACACCTATCTTAGTGGGTTCAGGCTGGTCGCCTAGTCTGGGTCTAATGCCCCAGGCATGGCCCCCATGTTATCTGGAGGCCTTACTTACCTGGTATAATAGGCTGGTCCCTGACAGCGAAGTGGGAACTCCTGGTGTAGTGAGTATTTGCGCTTGAATTATCAGCCTCCCCTCCGCACCCCCCCTAATAATTTTCTAAGGGCTAAATAGAGATTCAAGGCATCACAAGGCAGGCTGGAAAATCCCAGCATTACTACTAGAGACTGGCAGAACTCCCACAGATTTTTAGTGCCAGTATATTTAGTCACATTACCTGTTCCTGACAAACCACCAAGAGATAAAGAAGGCTACCGGTTAAAAAAAAGTCTAACGCTATTCCAAATAACTTAATTGCCTTTGTGGTTAAGGGGATTGAGAACTGACAAACGGAATGTGACCCAAATTCCCCCTGAATTTTTGGCGCAACAACAGTTTAAGAGCTGCACTGTCCACATTTAGTTAATGAAGTTTGTGCATAAGTGACTTATGCTGGAATCTAGCTATGTGCAAATTTCAGTGATCATTTGCGTGTTACCAAGTTACATCCACCAAAAACCCGCTTAACGGGGATTTGGGGGTGAAATAAGGGGTGAAACTTTGAATGGGGTGCAGGAGCAGAAAGACCTGGGTGTATATGTGCACAGATGAAGGTGGCAGGGCAGGTGGAGAGAGCAGTTAATAAAACATATAGTATCCTGGGCTTTATTAATAGGGGCATAGAGTACAAGAGCAAGGAGGTTGTGCTGAATTTATATAAGACACTTGTTGGACCTCAGCTGGAATTTTGTGTACAGTTCTGGGCGTCACATTATAGGAAGGATGTGAACATATTGGAGAGAGTGCAGAAGGGGTTTACAAGAATGGTTCCAGAGATGAGAAACTTCAGTTACGAAGATAGATTGGAGAAGTTGGGACTGTTCTCCTTGGAGAGAAGAAGGATAAGAGGAGACTTGATAGAGATGTTCAAATAATGAGGAGGCTGGACAGAGTAAATAGGAAGAAGCTGCTCCCGATCGTGAAAGGATCAAGAACGAGAGGACACAGGTTTAAAGTGAATGGCAAAAGAAGCAAATGTGACTTGAGAAAAAACTTTTTCACACAGAGTGGTTCGGGTCTGGAATGCACTGCCTGGAAATGTGGTGGAGGCAGGTTCAATCGAGGCATTCAAGAGGGCATTAGATGATTATTTGAATAGAAACAATGTGCAGGGGTACGGGGAAAAGGCAGGATAATGGCACTCAGTCATAATGCTCATTTGGAGAGTCGGTGCAATCACGATGGGCTGAATGGCCTCCTTCTGTGCTGTTAAAATTCTGTGATTCTGTGAGCATAGCTCTGCACCCTATCAAAAAGGCCAGAGTGAGTTTCCTGAATTTACGCAAGTTTTGAGTGTGAATAAATTTAAGCCCAGAAATTTAAGTGCAATGTGGCCCATTATGGAGTAATTAAGATTTCTGCCATAGAGAATGATTTTCATCGACATTTTTAATAAAAAGCCCTATTCAGGCCTGCACGATACATGACCACAGTGTTGTCAGTCTCAGAGCATCAGAAATCTTTTGGATCCTGTGCCTACCTCCCTCCTCTCGCGCCCCTCAGCTCCATGCTCAGGAGGACGAATTTGCAGGAATAACCTTCCCAATGGGCATACTACTTCCTGTATCATAACGGGGAAAGAAAAGTAGCAGCAGAGGTAAAAGATTCTGATGCAGAAGCTGGCAAATGTCTTTTTGCACTTTCATTATTACTCCTTTGGATGGCACTGTATTTATACTTGTTTTACACCAGCCTTTACATTCCAGTTTAGGCAATTGAGCTCTGCAGACAAGTTGGCTCCAAATTCCCATCAGCAAGGGTGGTGTAGAAGCCAAGATATGGGCCTGAACTTCCCCGGAGTGGCAATCAGCATTGGATTGCTACTCTGCTCCTAGCTTTTTATCTGAATACTTTTTCTGTCCTGTCTCACCCAACCTTCCAACTAGGCCAGGCGAGATCTGGGCAGTGCAGCGTGTCCCCGGGCCCTAGCGTTGAGTGCAGCTCTGTTGAAGGGAAGGAGGCCACACCCCCTTTTTATGTCACTAGCTGCTGTAAACCCCAGATAAGTTTAAGGGTCCAACCAAGTTTAAAGGTCCTTGACAGGCAAGGGAGGAAGTAAGTGTCTAAGGTAAGTGGGTAGGATTTTGGGGGAGTGGGTGGGGTCGGCCATGGGAGGGGTTGAGTCTGGCTGGCAGGAGGGTTCAGGTCAGGGGGGTCGGGTTGGGTCTTGGGGGGTATCGGGTAGGGTTGTCGGGGGGAGCTGGGTCAGGTCAGGTCGGGCGAGGGTCGGGCGTCAGAGGGAAGGTTCGGCCTCGGGGAGGGTAGGGGTGAGAGTCGGGCCTCGGGGGAGTGGGTCAGGTTGGGCCTCGCGGGGGAGGGCCAGGCCTCAGAAGTGGGTGGGGGTGAGAGTTGGGCCTCAGGGGGAGAGGGGCCAGGACGGGCCTTGAGGGGTGGGGGTGGGTAGGGTCAAGTTGGGACTCAGGCGGGGTGGGTCAGGTCGGGTTGAGCCTTGGTGGGGGGTTGGGAGGGAAGCAGGGGTTGAGTCGGGCCTCAGGAGGACGGGGGAAGGGTCGGGCCTCGGGGGGTCGGCTCTTGCCTCAGAGTTTGGGGGTGAGAGATGGACCTGGACAGGGATTAGGGGGAATGTGCCCTGCGGGAGTGGGGGGAATTCCTTGGGTTGGGGAGTTCCCATCAAGGGCTGTAGCCCCTTGGCGGTGGGTGAAGTCTGGTGGGGGGTGTATTGGGAATGGGGTGTGTCCCATGATGGTTTGGGGGTGCTGGGGGAGTCCTGTGGGTGGTTGGTGTGTGACTGTGCAATAGTTACCCAGAAGTTAGAAGTGGTTTTAATTCTTCTAACCTTCTCCGGGTAACTGTTGATGTAACACAGTTGGAACTGTCGGAAGTTTGCGATTTAAATCGCATTTTTGCACAGATCCCAGTGCAGGGCAATTGCCCAGAGGAAGTTTGCACTTCCAGGCAAACTGAGAAGGGTTCCCCAATGAAGTTCCAGGTCATGGGAGTAGCTTATGCACTTTTTCCTTCCTAAGCCCTATTGTGCATTTTTCAGGGTATATTTGTCTCATATATTTAACTGAAATATTTTTTGGCTTTATCTTAAAAACAAACTAGCTCAGATTTATTCAATTTCAAACATTATCCTCCATGATATATATTCAGTGTTATATCAATGTTTTCCTTTATATCTTTTATACAGCAGTAGTGTGATATCAGACATCAAAATGTCTTATTGCTTCCCAAATTAATTCCCAATTTTTCTTTGTCTCCATGTTTGAATTTCTCCAGGATTCCCCCACCATACCACAGTACTGAAACATGACTGATAAAATTCCATGATCTGTGACTGTGACCATAGTGCATTTTCCCATATTCTTCTTGAGTTCTCTGTAACCTTTGACATAATTGACTATTCCAACCTCCTCTAATGCCCCTCCTCTATTGTCCAGCTCTTACTCCCACTCTTATCAATCAGCAGAGCTTTTCCAACAATGTCTTCCTTCCCATGATCCCATCCCACACCTTTTTTTCTTGGTATCCAAAATTCAATTCTTATCTCCCCCTACTCCTCTATACACTGTCCCTTGTGTGCTACCTGTAAATTGTACAACTTCTCAGTTCCCGCTTAAACATAAAATAATGTGTATGGCATAGAAAGATTAACTGACTTTGGTGCATAAGTATCAACATTTCAAAGTCCTGTAATGCCATTTTCCCATGAAAATACTTCAAATCCTTAAGATGAACATGAAAAGTATTCATGACATACCTTTCAGTCATATTCTGTCAGCCTTTGAAGTGCACCATGTATAACGTGATGATCTGCATTAATGACAATCTATATTAGTATTTTGAGCTGTAGATTATAATTTATATTCCAAAATAATACACTTATTACCATTTTGCAAGACTTAAAGCATTTATAGCCAACATGAAATTTATGCAACATAACATATCCCTTCCGTATGCTGTTTTCAACTGATAATTAAAGGAATTTTAACTCAGCTTTTTTTCTTTCATGGTATGTGGGCATTGCTGGCAAGGTCAGCATTTGCTGCCCATCCTCAATTACCCTTGGACTAAATGGCTTGCTAGGCCATTTCAGAGGGCAGTTAAGAGTCAACCACATTGCTAAGCATCTGGAGCCACATGTAGGACAGACCAGGTAAGGATGGCAGAATTCCCTCCCTAAAGGGCATTAGTGAACCAGATGGGTTTTCACAACAGTCAATGATAGATTCATGGTCACTAATACTGATGCCAGTATTATATTCAAGATTTTTAAAATTTACACCAGCTACTGCAGTGGGTTTTGAACCCATGTCCCAGAGCAGTAGCCTGGGCCCCTAAATTACAAGTCTAGCAACATTACCACCTTGCCACCATTTCTCAAGTAACACGTGAAGCAGTGTAGCTAGTATATTCAATAATGTGCAACTATAAGTAGTATAGCTAATATATTAAATAACGTGCAATTAATTTTAACTTTAATTTATAATGTTACATACCTTCATAACATAGAAAGATTTTGCACTCCTCCCTTAAAAATATATAAAAACTGTTTCATGTCTTTTCTCTTCTGCCTTTATGTGAATTATCATTGGTGAAAAGTATATAATAATTCTCCCCCTGTGTTTCCTGCACGCTGAGAACAATCACCTACATTTTAAAATGATTGCTAGAGCTTTATTTTTAAGCAAAATAATTTCAAAATCTAAATGATGCAGAAGGTTTTTTGACAATTTCTAGTGTAAACATCATTATCCTGATGGCTGTCTCTGAGAAAGGAGCAGTACAATGTGACATAAAGCAAATTCAAAAACTGATCAATTTACATGTCAAGGAAAGAAATCACATGCTAATAACTTGAGTTGACTTAGGATGACGGACCGGAATGGCGTATGCTGTATTTACTGGAATGAGAACAGTAAGGTATAATAGAACTTTTCATAATTATGAAATGAATTGACACAGTGGAGTGAAAGATTATTTTCATTGCTTGATGGATCGCAAGTGGGCATATATTTAAAATGAGGCCTAGAAGCATTAAGGTGAAGGACAGGAGAATTGTTTTTTATTCATTCATGGGATGGAGGCATCACTACCAAGGCTAGCTTTTATTGACCATCTCCAATTGCCCTTAGAAAGATGGTGGTTCTTCTTGAACCGCTGCAGTCCATGCGCTGAAGGTAATTTTGCAGTGCTGTCAGGTAAGGAGTTACAGGCTTTTGACTCAGTGACAATGAAGGAAGAGCGATATCGTTCCAAGTCAGGATAATGTGCAACTTGGAGGGGAATTGGCAGTGGCAGTGTTCACTTGTGTCTGTTGCCCTAGTCCTTCCAGGTGGCAACAGTTGCAGGTTTGCTGAAGGAGCCTTGGTGAGTTTCTGCAGTGCATCTTGCAGATGGTACATATGGGCTGCCACTGTGCACTGGTGCTGGAGGGAGTGAATGTTCAATCTAGTGGATGTGGTGCAAATCAAGTGGGCTGCTTTGTCCTGGATGGTGTCGAATTTCATTGAAACTGCATTTATCTAGGTAATATTCTATCATGCCCCTGACTTGGGGAGTCAGGAGATGAGTCACTCGCCACAGAATTCCCAGCCTTTAACCTGCTGTTGTAACCACAGTACTTTTGTGATGGACAAGTTAAGTTTTGTGAGAAATAGTGACCCCCAGGATGTTGATGCTAGGGGATTCGATGATGGTAATGCCTTTGAATGTGAAGAACAAAGTCAGTGTGGAGCCAACCCCCTTCAAGCTGGCCTGCCCCACCGTCCTAATGCACTGCGGGTGGGCTAAACAGGGGCCAAGTGGGTCTTACGCCCCTCACTGGGTAGGAAGTCCCACCCTTGGGAGCTGCCAACAAATCCGCTTGGCTGGCAGCTCCATTCATCCTGGCAGTGCCAAGAGCACATTAGAGGGCACTGCTGGATCTGCAACAGGGAACAAAAAGCAGGAGCAATGGATCCCTGGAAACAGGTAAGCCCGGAGTCTTGGGTGGGGAGTGCTTGGGCAGATTAGGAAGGGGAGCAGGGGAAGTGGGGTGTTGGGTTTAAGGCTGAAGGTGCGTAGGAAGAAAGGGGGTGGTTCTATCTTAGGGGACCTGCTCCCCAATTCGCAAAGGACAGCTCCCGAAGATAGAAGCTGCCCCTCCGCCCATTTCATTCCCACCCTTTGAAGAATTTACTTTAAAAATCGGGTTGTGCATCCCTGCCTGACTGCACACACTAACCATTTTATGGCATGGCCAGCGAATTATTGGGGTGAATTGGCTTCATAACAAGACTAATTGATCCTTGATTACCTATTTAAATATGGTGGGTGGGCTGCTGCATTTTTTTATTCACTCACGGGATGTGGCTTTGCTGGCTGGGCCAGCATTTATTGCCCATCCCTAGTTGCCCTTGAGAAGGCGGTGGTGAGCTGCCTTCTTAAACTGCTGCAGTCCATGTAGTGTAGGTACACCCACAGTGCTGTTAGGAAGGGAGTTCCAGGATTTTGACCCAGCGACAGTGAAGGAACGGTGATATATTTCCAAGTCAGGATGGTGAGTGACTTGGAGGGGAACTTCCAGGTGGCGGTGTTCCCATCTATCTGCTGCCCGTGTTCTTACAGGTGGTAGTGGTCATGGGCTTGGAAGGTGCTGTCGAAGGAGCCTTGGTGAATTCCTGCATCTTGTAGATGATACACACTGCTGCTACTGTGCGTCGGTAGTGGAGGGAGTGAATGTTTGTGGATGTGGTGCCAATCAGGCAGACTGCTTTGACCTGATGATGTCAAGCTTCTTCAGTATTGTAGGAGCTGCACTCATCCAGGCAAGTGGGAGCATTCCATCACACTCCTGACTTGTGCCTTGTATATGGTGGACAGGCTTTGGCGAGTCAGGAGGTTAGTTACTCATTGCATGATTCCTAGCCTCTGACCTGCTCTTGTAGCCACAGTATTTATATGGCTAGTCCAGTTCAGTTTCTGATCAATGGTAACCCCCAGTATGTTGATAGTGAGGGATTCAGTGTTGGTAATGCCATTGAATATCAAGGGGTGATGGTTGGTTTCTCTCTTTTTGGAGATGGTCATTGCCTGACACTTGTGTGGCGCGAATGTTACTTGTCACTTGTCAGCCCAAGCCTGGATATTGTCCAGGTCTTGCTGCTTTTGTAGATGAACTGCTTCAGTATCTGAGGAGTTGCAAATGGTGCTGAACGCTGTTCAATCATCAGCGAATATCCCCACTTCTGACCTTACGTTGGAAGGAAGGTTATTGATGAAGCAGCTGAAGATGTTTGGGCCGAGGACACTACCCTGAGGAACTCCTGCTGTGATGTCCTGGAGCTGAGATGACTGACCTCCAACAACTGCAACCATCTTTCTTTGTGCTACGTTTGACTCCAACAAGTGAAGAATTTTCCCCCTGATTCCCATTGACTCCAGTTTTGCTAGGTCTTCTTGATGCCACACTCGGTCAAGTGTGGCCTTGATGTCAAGGGTAGTCACTCTCACCTCACCTCGGGAGTTCAGCTCTTTTGTCCATGTTTGAACCAAGGCTGTAATGAGGTCAGGAGCTGAGTGGCCCTGGTGGAACCCAAACTGAGCGCCAGTGAGCAGGTTATTGGTAATCAAATGCTGCTTGATAGCACTGTTGATGACCCCTTCCATTACTTTACTGGTGATCGAGAGTAGACTGATGGGGTGATAACTGGCCGGGTTGGATTTGTCGTGCTTTTTGTGTACAGGACATACCTGGCAATTTTCCACATTGCCGGGTAGATGCCGGTGTTGTAGCTGCACTGGAACAGCTTGGCTAGGGACGCGGCAAGTTCTGGAGCACAAGTCTTCAGTACTATTGCTGGAATATTGTCAGGGCCCATAGCCTTTGCACTATCTAGTGCCTTCAGCTGTTTCTCGATATCACGCAGAGTGAATCGAACGCCCGTCCGTCCCCCCTATTATGGGGATGAGCTCAGGAGTGGGCGGGAAGGTGGAGGGGTCGGCACCCGCCCTATTTGACTGACCCCCTACTGAAAACACGCTTGGCGGGGGGAAGTAAAATGCAGCCCCATGACTCCAGCAGGTGGAGAGTTTTCTTCCAATTTCCATTGACTTCAATTTCACTTGGGCTCCTTGGTGCCATAATCGGTCAAATGCTGCCTTGACATCGAGGGCAGTCACTCTCATCTCACCTCTGGAATTCAGCTCTTTTGCCCATAATTAGATCAAGGCTGTAATGATGTTTAGAGCAGAGTGGCTCTGGCTGAATGCAAACCAAGCATCGGTAAGAAGGTTGTTTGTGAGTAAGTGCTGATTGATAACACTGTTGACAACACTTTTCATTACTTTGCTGATGGTTGAGAGTAGACTGATAGATCAGTAATGGGCCAAGTTCAACTATTGTCCTGCTTTTTGTTGATAGAGCATACATTGTGGCAAGTTTCCACTTTGTCAGGTGATGTCAGCGTTGGAACTGTATTGGGACAGTTTGGCCATAGGCACAGCTACTTCTGGAGCAGAATTCTCTAGCACTACAACCAGGATGGTGTAGGGGCTCATAGCCTTTGCTGTATCCAAGTATGCTCAGCTCTTACTATCTATCACATGAAGTGAATTGAATTGGCTGAAGACTGGCTTCTGTAATGGTGGAGTCTCCAGGAGGAGGCTGAGATGGATTAACCACTTTTACTTGTTTAATTGTTTACCAGCATGCTCCATTAACATTCCCATCCTCAGGGATGGTGCTGAGGACTTGTGCTCGAGAACTAGCTGTGCTTTTAGTCCAACTGTCCACTGCAGCCACAACGCTGGCATCTATCTTTTAAAGTGGACAATTTGTCAGGAATGTCCTGTACACAAAAAGCAGGACAATGCAATCCAGCCACGGACTACATCATCGGTCTGCATTCAATCATCAGGGGGAAGGAATCATTGGGCTGAGCTGTGCTGCTGGAGGTGTGTTCGGGATTTCTCAGGAGACTGAGGGAAAGGACCTTTGACAATCATTGGACAATATGACTCGGTGAAGCGGGGAGAAGCAAGCCTACTGGAAGTTTGGAGTAACATTGGACAGGGTCCTGTAAAGACTGTGGCCAGAATCTTCCATTCTGGAGTCTAAGTTCGGTGACGGGCGCAGAAGTGGGAATGATTTCCACTGGTGTGGGTAGGGGGTGGCGGGATGGCTGACCATTTGCAATCTTGTGCTGTTCAGCTCATTAAATATGCAACAGCAAAGAGCTGGCAAATTTTCACAGCGGGGGCAGGGAGGAAATTGCTGTCCCCACCATTACCTCATAGGGTCGAAGGTCTGGGCACCATATTTAAAGGCACCCGGACAGCTTGCACTAACCCTTCCACCTTTGCCCTGAACCTGCTCCACCCTTCCCTCCTAACCCTTCCTCCCTTCCTTGGTCATCCTCCACCCAACTTACACTGCCACTACCCGGTCTCAAGCATAGGCATTTACGGACAGTCCCCAAAGCGGACAAGGCAACAGCAACTCACTGTTAATCATGGAAGGAATCTACCTCACCAGGTATGCGCCACTTATGTGCAGCCTTATAAGTGAATGTTCTAATTTTTCACTGGTGCGGAACTTAATTTGGAGGGGGAACATCATTCTGGTGAGCTGGCCTTTTAATGAGCATGCATGATATGCTAATACATGCAAAAGGGCTTCAAACATACAAACAAACACATTGCTTGTCGGGAAGCTCGACCCGCCTTTAACCAGCCTTCAGAGTCCCGAGAACTTAATTGCTAAAGTGCATCCCACCGTTGGGAAGCTGATTTTTGGCCTCCAGTCAAATTAAGTTCCCCTGCCTGACAAGCTTCCTGCTGCTGGCGGGGCTGGAAAATTCCACCCTGTAATCCTGTAGAGACGGTGCTGTAATGTATAAATGCAGCGTGGGGGTATTGGTCGATTTAAGAAACAAATAAAGGATAACTTTTCGGTAGTTCAGTATTGCCTACTAAGTAATGGGGTCACCCATTTCAGACAGAGATGAGGAGAATTTTTTTCTCTCAGAGGATAGTGAGTCTTTGGAACTCTCTTTCTCAAAAGGCAGGGAAAGCAGAGTCTTTGAACGTTTTGAAGACAGAGCTAGATAGATTCTTGATAAGCAAGGGGGTGAAAGGTTATTGGGGGTAGATGGGATGTGGAATTAGGGTGACAATCACATCAGCCATGATCTTATTGAATGGTGGAGTAGGCTGGAGGGGCCGAGTGGCCTACTCCTGCTCTTAATTGATATGTTCTTATGTTTATGTTTGAGAATAATGGTGTGTGGCCTAAGATGTGTGATCTTGTATATTATCAACTACATCTGAGTTTTTGTCAAGGTGATATGATTGTTTGGGAGTTTAGTTGAGCTTTGATATTTTCATTCTTGTTGGATTATGCTCACCCAAAATGTAAACTGATAACTTAAAGTATAAACAACGTTAATAGCATCTTGTCCTTTTCTGCCACCCTATGGTTTTAGTCTGTGTTTTGTCTACTGCCTGAATGTACCAGATTTCCCTATATGTGATATTTGTTTCTGTCTCAGCTAAATTAATTTCATTGTAAGCCGTTTAGAGGAGTATTCCTTCTCTGAATATCCAGCCTGATAAATGTCTTGTTCCGAATTAGCTGCCGGCTAAATGTGTGAATGGAGTTGTCTTGGGTTGGCCAAGAATCATGATATGAAGACTCTTTTTCAGCAGCTCCTTCCCTGAAATGTTCATCATCCTGTCCTCTTCTCTCCCCATACCTGCAAACTGGACTAGTCTGGGGAGTGGGAGAGGGAGATGGCATATCTGCACTGAACTGCAAAGCCCCCAGAGTATCAGCC
The DNA here is from genome assembly GCF_964194155.1 of Cetorhinus maximus. NCBI lineage: Eukaryota > Metazoa > Chordata > Chondrichthyes > Lamniformes > Cetorhinidae > Cetorhinus > Cetorhinus maximus. Next base: position 64,530,603 of record NC_135881.1, on the reverse strand, counting down.
TCAATGTAATGAAGAATTGTGCCCCAGTTAACTGTCAAGTGTAACATTTCTCTCAGGTGTAAACTCCAGCTCTACATCAGCAAAGTGTCAATTATAGCAAATGTTCAAGTTTTTGTTACGATGATCCATTAGCTGGGTTATTCAGCATTATTATTTCTATAGTTTGATATGCACCAAATATGCACAAATTCCACCTGTCTTATTGTACCTCAGCAGATAATCCTTCTCTCACATAGTTTTTAATCAGATTTCAATCCAATATAAACTTTCCATGACAGATGTTCTTTGCAAGTTTTAATAATCTGGCTTTTAGAAAGCCTCCTGTGGGAAATGAAACATGAGAATTAGTTACATTCCTTACTTAGAAGTTCCAACTATTGCTGGAAGCTGCAGAATTGTAGCAGTCAATCACTAGAACAAATTTAAGAATGTCTCTAGGATTCTTCAAATTAAATAATAATAACATTTTAATTATGTTATAATCTATTACTGTTTTGCTTGCATAAATGAGCCAGTCTGAATTAGAATAATGTTGCACAAATTTTTACCTTTAATTTTATATGAAAATTCCTTGAATGACCAGATTTAGTGCAATCTTTTGTTCAATGGACATCTAGTATGTAAAATATGTTAAAACACCTCAACCTTCGCGACAAAACCTATCATAAGTTAAGTAATTGATTTTGGTAGGAAGAATGATGAGAAGCAAAATAAAATTAATTATACAATTCTGAAGGGGGTGCAGGAACTGAGAGAGCTGGGGGTATATGTGCACAAATCGTTGAAGCTGGCAGGACAGATTGAAAAATTGGCTAAAAGCCATTCGGGATCCTGGGCTTAATATAAAGAGGCATAGAGTACAAAACAAGTTATAGTGAACCGTTATAATGCTCTGGTTTGCCCTCAACTGGAGTGTTGTGTCCTATTTTGGCTGCTGCATTTTAGGAAGGATATGACGGCTTTAGAGAGGGTGCAAAAAGGATTCATGAGAATGGTTCCAGGAATCAGGGCCTTCAACTATATGGATATATTGGAGAAAATAAGGTAGTTCTCCTTAGAGAGGAGAAGGTTGAGAGGAGATTTAAGAGAGGTGTTCAAAGTCATGACGATGACAGGAGGAGGACACAGTGAGTGGGTTAGCACTTGGAATGCACTGTCTGAGATTGCGATGGAGGCAGATACAATCACAACTTTCAAAAGGGAGTTGGATAAGCAGCTGAAGAAAAAGAATTTGAAGGGCTATGGGGAGTTGATATAGTTGGTCCAGAGGTTAAATGCCATTGTAACATGCCTTACACGCTCTGAGTCCTCAAAATAAAGTAACAAATGAGACGACAATACACCCACCCCTTCAGGTGAATCAGAGGTCATGGTAAATGCCACTTTGAGGGGTAAATATTGCTTGAGGGATGGACATCAAAAGACTAAATGATCTTTTCTCATTTCTGCCTTGCCTTACACTCTTATGGGAGCGCCTGATCATCTATTACTTTTTATTTAAATTTGGTGCTGAAATGTTATTACAGTTCTTAGAAGCTTAATATATCTACTTTAATTAAATTATTATTTAATTCAAATACATGCTGGTATGCAACAAAGGTAGGTCAGAGAACCTAACTAGCATTGGGAGGAGCTGGGCCACAGGAATTGGAAGAAATAAATACTGACTTACCTGGTCTTGAAAATTACGTTGCCACTTCTGTCCGCTGGAGCTGCTTGGGTCCTGCTTGGGGCCTGCAGTGAAAGACTCCTCGCAGACCCCAGTGTAGTGCAGCTCCAGCATATTCAAGGAGGTGGCCTCCTTTTTTATGGCACTTGCTGCCATAAAGCAGGTAAGTTTAAAGGGCCAGGGAAATTGATAGGCCTGGGGAAGGTAAGTGTCTAAGGTAAGTGGATAGGATTTGGGGGGCGGGGGTGTCCGGGGGCAGTCCTGGGGGGTGGGCCACAGATCCGGGTGGGCGGGGGGGTCAGTCGGAGGTCTGGGGGGTTTGGTTGGAGGTCCCGGGCGGGAGGGGGCTGGTGGAGGAGTCCATCGGAGGTCTGGTGGGGGGAGTCCAAGGTATTAGGGGGGAGGTCCAAGATACGTGGGGGGGTTATGGGCAGAGGTCAATCAGAGGTTGGGGCGGATTTGTGGGGGCCTTGTGTGAGAGAGTCCCATGGGGTCAGCCTGGGTCTTTCCAATAGTCCGAGGTCCAGGGGTTTCGGGGGGTTGGGTCTGAGGTCCAGGGGGGTCGTGGGGTGGGGGGGTGTCCGAGATCCGGCGGGGGGTGGGTGGGAATCAGAGGTGCGGGGTGGGTTTGGAGGTCCTGGAGGGGTCGTGGGGGTTCCAAGGTCGGGGCAGAGGTCAGTTGAAGGTCCAGGAGGGGTGGGGTGATGGGGTGTTGGAGGTCGGTGGGGTGGGAGGATTTGGAGGTGGTGGGGGTGTCAGACGTCGGGTTGGGGTGAGGGGTGTTGGAGGTCAGGTTAGGGTGGGGCGGGTGTTGGAGGTCAGGGGTTTGGGGGTTCGGAGGTCAGGGGTGTGAGGGTTTGGAGGTTGGGGGGGGTTGGGGTTCAGAGGTTGTAGGGCAGGGGTGTTGGAGGTCAGGGGTGGGGGTTCTGAAGTTGTGGGTGGCTGTGATGGTGGGGAGAGTTACATGAGGGGAGGGTCGGGGGTGTGAGGGGAGTCCCATGGGGTCGGTCTGGGCCTTTCCAATAGTTACTCAGAAGTTGGAAGAGGTTTTAATTCTTCTAATGTTTTCTGAGGAACTATGGATATAACCCCGGCGGAATCATCCGGAGTTTGCAATTTAAACCGCATTTTCGGATGGTTCCCAATGCAGCGCAATTGTCCAGAGGAAGCGTACACTTCTGGACAATTGCCATGCAAACCCTTAACCTGGGAACTTCCCGGAGTGTTTCGCCAGCGCATCTTTGGGGTACCCCCCAAATCTGATGTTGGGGAGCTTGGAACATTTTCAAATTTGTAACTTTGGTCAAAATAATATTAAGATGAAAGCCAAATGTTTGACTTGCAAAGTTCAATCTGCCTTTGAGAAACAGTAACAGTGTAGAAATGACATTTGAATTAAATAATAATTTGACTAAAGTAGATCTATTAATCTTATAAGAACTGTAATAACATTTCAGCACCAAACTTAAATAAAGTAATAGATGATCAGGCGCTCCCATAAGAGTCAGAAAGGCAAGTCAGAAATCAGAAAAGCTCATGTAGTCTTTTGATGTCCATCCCTCAAGCAATATTTACCCCTCAAAGTGGCATTTACCATGACCTCTGTTTCACCTGAAGGGATGGGTGTATTGTCGTCCCATTTGTTACTTTATTTTGAGGACTCAGAGCGTGTAAGGCATGTTACAATGGCATTTAACCTCTGGACCAACTATATCAACAGAATCATGCACACATGTGGGTGCAAAGAGTAGGCAGAGTTAATGCAGAACATTGGATTTTTTCATGAAGTGAATCAGGTAAAAAATCTCTGGAAAGGAGGCAATTAACCCTTTGGGGTTGTTGGATTACATTTCCACAGCTAGGAACAAAAATCTTACTCATTAGTGCAGAGATTTTACATCGATTCTAGATATATTCATGAACCAAATATTGCCATTCTGACAAATTCATAGTGAGTATTGATCGCATTAATATAAGCAGTGACCAATGAATAATGTGTCCTCTGGATTTTGTCAATCCTGTCAGACCCACCTTGTCAGAATATCAAAAGGTGGATAGTTTCATTTTCCAATTCATTACAATTACAGCACAACGCACTGAGTAGCCTCTTCATATGCCATGCCAGAACACTTCACCAGAACGAACTTTACACCAAATTAGAAAATCAAATCAATCAAAATCAAATCAGTTCAAAAAATGTAGAAATGTTAGAATTAGCTAAATCAGAGAGCAGAATATTGCGCTCGTTGGGCGGACGTGCGCCCGACCAGAACGAGCGCAAAATGATGCACGTTGACATTGGACGAGCGTCCCAAGCCTCATCGCACACTCGCGTGATATTTCGGTCGGTGGGCATGTGTGAGAGTCGGCAGCGCGCCCACCCTCAATTAACAGGCCTATTACGGCCATTAATGTTCTAATTAAATGAAATTTTTCGCTACCCATCCAACCTTACAGTTGGCGGCAGGCGAAAATGCCAAGGGGCCTTTGGGTTTTTTGCGAAACCTCATCCACGGGCGGGATGAGGTTTTGATCAGTGATTTAAAAAAAAAATTCAAACTAATTTCTAACATGCGACAGAGTCACGTGAGGGGACATGTTATTAACATTTTAAAATCTTTTATTTTTTATTTTCAAAATTCTTCTTTTACTGCACGCACCTCCGCACAGGTGCACACTTCCAATTCCGCTCCTCCTGCCCCCACCCCAGCAGCGCTGAGCACTGCAGAACGCATTTCACACCGGCTGGCCGTTAATTGGCCAGTCAGCGTGAAATCCATTTCGGGGCCCGATCGCGGGCGGCAGATGATTATGACCATGACAGTATCGGTAGGAATCACCACCGCACAGGTATTGTGGTGACAAAGTCCCGGCTTCACATTGAGGAATGAAACCAGTTGGACCACCTGGCATGGGCCTAGGTACCGGAAACGACAATGGCAATCTCAGTCGTGTCAACCCTGCAAAGTCCTCCTTACTAACATCTGGGGGCTAGTGCCGAAAATTGGGAGAGCTGTCTCACAGATTAGTCAAGCAATAGCCTGACATAGTCACCCTCATGGAATCATACCTTACAGATAATGTCCCAGACACCACCATCAGCATCCCTGGGTATGTCCTGTCCTACTGGCAGGACAGCCCCAGCAGAGGTGGCGGCACAGTGGTATACAGTTGGCAGGGAGTTGCTCTGGGCGTCCTCAACATTGACTCCTGACCCCATGAACTCTCATGGCATCAGGTCAAACATGGGCAAGGAAACCTGCTGATTATCATGTATCACCCTCCCTCAGCTGATGAATTAGTGCTCCTCCATGTTGAACACCACTTGGAGGAAGCACTGAGGGTGGCAAGGGTGCAGAATGTACTCTGGGTGGGGGTCTTCAATGTCCAACACCAAGATGGCTCAGTGGCACCACTACTGACTTAGCTGGCTGAGTCCCAGAGGACATAGCTGCTAGAATGGGTCTGCGGAAGGTGGTGAGGGAACAAACAAGAAGGAAAAACATAGCTGACCTCACCCTCACCAACCTGCCTGCCACAGATGCATCTGTCCATGACAGTATCGGTAGGAGTGACCACTGCACAGTCGTTGTGGAGACGAAGTCCCGCCTTCACATTGAGGATACCCTCCATTGTGTTGTGTGGCACTACCACTGTGCTAAATGGGATAGATTTTGAACAGATCTAGCAACTCAAGAATGGGCATCCATGAGGCGCTGTGGGCCATCAGCAGCAGCAAAATTGTACTCGAACACAATCTGTAACCTCATGGCCCAGCATATCCCCCACTCTACCATCACCATCAAGCCGGGGATCAACTCTGGTTCAATGAAGAGTGCAGGAGATGCCAGGAGTAGCACCAGGCATACCTGAAAATGACGTGTCAACCTGCTGAAGCTACAGCACTTGCATGCCAAACAGCATAAGCACCAAGTGATAGACAGAGCTAAACAATCCCACAACAAACAGATCAGATCTAAGCTCTGCAGCCCTGCCACATCCAGTTGTGAATGGTGGTCGACAATTAAACAATTCACTGGAGGTTGAGGCTCCACAAATATCCCAGTCCTCAGTGATGGAGGAGCCCAGCACATCAGTGGAGAAGATATGGCTGAAGCATTTGCTATAATCTTCAGCCAGAAGTGCCAAGTGGATGATCCATTTCGGCTTCCTCCGGAGGTCCCCAGCATCACAGATGCCAGTCTTCAGCCAGTTCGATTCACTCCACTTGATATCAAGAAACAGCTGCAGGCATTGGTTAGTGCAAAGGCTACGGGCCCTGACAATATTTTGGCAATAGTACTGAAGACGTATGCTCCAGAACTTGCCGCGCACCTAATGTAGGGTGTGGTGGTGTGTGTCAGCTTCACCTCTGACTTCTAAGTGGTCCAAATCGCTCCCACTCCCTGGGATTTATTTGGGGGTTGTGACAAAGTGCAGCAGACAACTGGTTTTGGTGCAAGAAAAAAAACTGAGTTTATTGAAGTCACAAATGAATTTATAACATTAGGATTACACTGAGATTATACAGACCTAAAAAGTACATTTAGTTAAGAATGGGGAACACACGGCATAATAAGGGAAAATCACGCTACTAATCCCCTTACCCTTGTCTCACCCCCACAACCTAACTAATTTGAACTAGGAGAGGTCAGGGATCATGCTCACCAACCAGGGCTTCTTGACAGTTCGAAATCCAGCCAGGTAAGCCGGTTGCAGTTTTGGGGTACACTCTTTGTGTCCTCTGGGGCCTGCCGTCCCCTCATGGTCCTGGTCTGTGGAACCTGCGAAGGTTCTTCAGTTGGGTGGAGGGCGCGGTTGTGGGTGGTCGATCTTCGTGGAGGGCTGCGGTTGCGGCCTTGTTGTCTTCAGTTGAGCCTGCCATCCCGTGCCCCTCACCGTGATGTTGCCTGCGGGCCTGCAAACCTCCAGATCTCCTCCCTCCGCTTGGCTCAGTTTCCTCTCCCTGCTTAATCTCTGCTTCATCCGCGCCAAAAACTGCTCATCCTCCCTCCTTCGTAACTGGTGGCCCAGTTAAACTGTTTTTCGAATTTGTTATCTCAATCCAAAGCAAGGTTAGTTCTTTGTCTGATTTTGGTGGGCTTCTTCAGGTGATTGTTGTCTCGTTGTATTTAATGGGCTTGCATGATGTTTATCATTGTCTTCCTGTCCCTGTAACTAGCCTTGAACTGCAAGCCATTGTATATGTGGAGTATTGATAGGTTTGCATAATTTCATTGATTGCTGCCTTCCTGCCTTAGTAGTTAGTAGCGATTATTTATGCAAGATTATGATTGGCTTTAGTTTCGTGTAAGATGAAATCTTTCTCTGGGTTGATTGTTTTAAAGGGAAGAATGCGTATTCTGTCTCCTCTCATTGTCTGGTTCCAGGCAACAATCCACACTGCACTCAACAAGCCCAGGCATGTTCAGTCCCAGGCCTTCATAGGCCTAGCCTCCTGTCTGCAGGGTTCTACACTTAACTCAGCAGTTGGGTCCTCTGCCGTAAAAGTCCAAAAGTCATATCCTTGTTGATGATATGAAAAATGTCGGAATTTTGAGAACCCTTCACTAGCCAAGCTATTCCAGTACAGCTACAACACTGGCATCTACTGGCTATGTGGAAAATTGCCCAGGTATGTCCTGTACACAAAAAGCAGGGCAAATCCAACCTGGCCAATTACTGCCCCATTAGCCTACTCTCCATCATCAGTAAAGTAATGGGTTATCAAGAGTGCTATCAAGTGGCACTTGCTTAACAATAACCTGCTCAGTGATGCCCAGTTTGGGTTCTGCCAGGGCCACTCATCTCCTGATCTCATTACAGCCTTGGTTCAAACATGGACAAAAGAGCTGAACTCCCAAGGTGAGGTGAGAGTGACTGCCCTTGACATCAAGGCAGCATATGACCGAGTGTGGCGTCAAGGAGCCCTAGCAAAATTAGAGTCAATGGGAATCGGGGGAAAACTCTCAGCTGGTTGGAATCATACCTAGCACAAAGGAAGTTGGTTGTGGTTGTTGGAGGTCAGTCATCTCAGCTCCAGGGCATCACTGCAGGAGTTCCTCAGGGTAGTGTCCTCGGCCCAACCATCTTCAGCTGCTTCATTAATGACCTTCCTTCCATCATAAGGTCAGAAGTGGGGATGTTCGCTGATGATTGCACAATATGTAGCACCATTCGCGACTCCTCAGATACTGAATCAGTCTATGTCGAAATACAGCAAGACCTGGACAATATCCAGGCTTGGGCTGACAAGTGGCAAGTAACATTCACACCACACAAGTGTCAGGCAATGACAATAACCAACAAGAGTGAATCCAACCATCGCCTCTTGATGTTCAATGACATTACCATCACCGAATCCCCCACTATCAACATCCTCGGGTGTTACCATTGACCAGAAACTGAACTGGACTAGCCATATAAATACTGTGGCTACAAAAGCAGGTCAGAGGCTATGAATAATGTGTCGAGTAACCCATCTCCTGACTCCCCAAAGCCTGTCCACTATCTACAAGGCGCAAGTCAAGAGTGTGATGGAATACTCCATGCTTGCCTGAATGAGTGCAGCTCCCACAACACTCAGGAAGCTTGACACCATCCAGGACAAAGCAGCCCATTTGATTGGCACCACACACACAAACATTCACTCCCCCCACCACTGACAGGCAGTAGCAGCAGTGTGTACCATCTACAAGATGCCTGCAAGAATTCACCAAGGCTCCTTCGACAGCACCTTCCAAACCCACAACCACTACCATCTAGAAGGACAAGGGCAGCAGGCACATGGGAACACCACCACCCAGAAGTTCCCCTCCAAGTCACTCACCATCCTGATTTGGAAATATATTGCCGTTCCTTCACTGTTGCTGGGTCAAAATCCTGGAACTCCCTTCCTAACAGCACTGTGGGTGTACCTACACCACATGGACTGCAGTGGTTCAAGAAGGCAGCTCACCACCACGTTCTCAAGGGAAACTAGGGATGAGCAATAAATGCTGGCCCAGCCAGCGAAGCCCACATCCCATGAATGAATAATAAAAAAAAATTAAAAATTGCAAGGTTAGGCAAATTCATAGGCATCAGAGGGACCCATGATTTTATTTGTGGAATTGGCACCTGACAAGGAGTTTCAAACAGCCAAACATGAACATGAGCCCAAGGGAAAACGAATACCTGAACTGGGGCAGCACATTGTACATTGCAGCCTCTGGGGCCAGGCAGGTGCCCAAGAAGTGCCCTTAGAAGCATGGGCTCCCATCATCATCATTAGAATCTAAAATGAGGGACTCCCTCTGGCCCTGGAAAGTCAGTGACAGAATTTCCTGGTGTTCACAATATTATTATAATTGCCAGGACTGTAGCTCATACATTTTCACGGACAACAAACTGAGCTGAGGAGTGACATCATTGGAAGGGATGATCTAACCCATGACCACCACAGAGGAGATGATGGAATCTATTATGAATAGAGATTAGTGATAATAAAGGTAGCAGATTAATGCTTAAGGACTGCTATGGCGTGCTAGACCCAAGCTTGGACTAGTTTTTAGGTAAACAAGTGGGAGAGAATGTGCTAATCATCTTTAATACCCTGTAGGCCTTTTGAGGAATCCAAAACCAGAAACCAGAAGTGAAAAAATAAATCTAGGAAGAAATCAAGGAGAATCTTTACTCAATGAGTAAATGTGGAACTTGCTACTACATGGAGACGTTCGAAGACATAGCATGGGTGGAATTTTCCAGTCCACACCCTCCATGGCGGGTTTAATGGTGGGCGGACAACGCGACGGGAGCTGAAAAATCAGTTTCCTGACAGCATGAAATGATGGCGGGAACGTATGTTTCTGTTTGTCGTGGCAATTCACCATCCCGCCAGAGGCCAGCACGAAACCGTTTTGCATCCTGTTCATGTGATGCAGATGAAGGCCTGACCAGAATTTCCCCCTCCTGTCCAATCATTCGCACTGTCAGTGGGATTTCACTCTGGTCCAGAACACATCCAGCCCAATGTGATGTGCACATTTTGGGAGTTACCTGGTAGAAGGCCTGCGGGAATCAGAAGATGGAGGCCTCCAGCGACCCTGGGCCCTGGAACACTATGTGCAGCAGTGAAGCATCTACCAACTGGATCTCCAAGCTGCAGCAGCTTCCAGGAGGTGGATCTTCATGCTGCAGGTGGACAGCTGCAGGAGGTACTGTTGGGAGGCAATGGTCTGTACTGGGGGAGGGGGAATAGACAAGGAGGAGAGGAATGAAAAGGAGGGGCAAGTGTGGAGGCCTTGAGAGTGGTATGAGAGGTTGGGGATGGTAGGGGAAAGAAAATGATGCTGCGGGGGTGGTGGAATGGGTGAGCTGTTATGCAGTGGGAGGGTGGGAAGGACCGTGGTCAAGTGCAGGCATGGGGTGGTTGTACAGGTGTGAACAGGCATTGGGAAATGTGCAGGTGCGAACAGGCATTGGGAAGTGTGCAGGTGTGAACAGGCATTGGGAAGTGTGCAGGCGTGAACGGGCAATGGGAAGTGTGCAGATGTGAACGGCATTAGGAAGTGTGCAGGCGTGAATGGGCATTGGGAAGTGTGCAGGTGTGAATGTACATTGGGAAGTGTGCAGGTGTGAACAGGCATTGGGAAATGTGCAGGTGCGAACAGGCATTGGGAAGTGTGCAGGTGTGAATGGGCATGGGGTTTTGTGCAAGTGTGAACAGGCATTAGGAAGTGTGCAGGTGTGAATGTACATTGGGAAGTGTGCAGGTGTGAATGTACATTGGGAAGTGTGCAGGTGCGAACAGGCATTGGGAAGTGTGCAGGTGTGAACAGGCATTGAGAAGTGTGCAGATGTGAACAGGCATTGGGAAGTGTGCAGGTGTGAATGTACATTAGGAAGTGTGCAGGTGTGAATGGGCATTGGGAAGTGTGCAGGTGTGAATGTACATTGGGAAGTGTGTAGGTGTGAACAGGCATTGGGAAGTGTGCAGGTGTGAACAGGCATTGGGAAGTGTGCAGGTGTGAATGGGCATGGGGTTTTGTGCAAGTGTGAACAGGCATTGGGAAGTGTGCAGGTGTGAATGTACATTGGGAGGTGTGCAGGTGTGAATGTACATTGGGAAGTGTGCAGGTGCGAGCAGGCATTGGGAAGTGTGCAGGTGTGAACAGGCATTGAGAAGTGTGCAGATGTGAACAGGCATTGGGAAGTGTGCAGGTGTGAATGGGCATGGGGTTTTGTGCAAGTGTGAACAGGCATTGGGAAGTGTGCAGGTGTGAATGTACATTGGGAAGTGTGCAGGTGTGAATGTACATTGGGAAGTGTGCAGGTGCGAACAGGCATTGGGAAGTGTGCAGGTGTGAACAGGCATTGAGAAGTGTGCAGATGTGAACAGGCATTGGGAAGTGTGCAGGTGTGAATGTACATTAGGAAGTGTGCAGGTGTGAATGGGCATTGGGAAGTGTGCAGGTGTGAATGTACATTGGGAAGTGTGCAGGTGTGAACAGGCATTGGGAAGTGTGCAGGTGTGAATGGGCATGGGGTTTTGTGCAAGTGTGAACAGGCATTGGGAAGTGTGCAGGTGTGAATGTACATTGGGAGGTGTGCAGGTGTGAATGTACATTGGGAAGTGTGCAGGTGTGAACAGGCATTGGGAAATGTGCTGGTGTGAACAGGCATTGAGAAGTGTGCAGATGTGAACAGGCATTGGGAAGTGTGCAGGTGTGAATGGGCATGGGGTTTTGTGCAAGTGTGAACAGGCATTGGGAAGTGTGCAGGTGTGAATGTACATTGGGAAGTGTGCAGGTGTGAATGTACATTGGGAAGTGTGCAGGTGCGAGCAGGCATTGGGAAGTGTGCGGGTGTGAACAGGCATTGAGAAGTGTGCAGATGTGAACAGGCATTGGGAAGTGTGCAGGTGTGAATGTACATTGGGAAGTGTGCAGGTGCGAATGTACATTGGGAAGTTTGCGGGTGTGAACAGGGATTGGGGCAGATCTACTGTCACGGGGTAGACTCCTTGGAACGGTAGGGGACTTGGACATTCACTTGCACAGGATGGAGAGTGATGGGGGCATGTTAAAGGGCAAATGTGGGAAGGTCAAATGTTATACCTGGGGGATCAATGGTTATGGGAGATAGGGTGTGGGTCACAGGGGAAGGGGTAAAGGTATTGGACTGGATGTCAAAGGCTTCTTGAACCATGACTGCTTGCAACAATGAAAACCTCATGGTGGGGATCTCGAGATGCTGCATGGGAGTTGGGTTAGTGGTGATGGCTGGAGATGCAGGTCATCGCAACTGGACAACAGAAGAAGCACACTAGCATGAAGTACTGACAATGCTAGGGAATTGGGATAGATGAGCATATGAAGGGCAAAGGCTCAACATGCGTGGGAGACTTCTTGCACATGGCTCACAAAAGCCCTGGCAAAGACCTTTGCCTTTCTGTTCATGTGTGATTCTGGGGAATAGACCCAGCCTAGGGTGTTCCCCTGAAGGTGTGTGGCTTGGTGGTGTTGGTGGGGTTATGCAGAGGCTTAAGAACTGCAAATCACAAATAAACCACATTAGACCTCATTAAAATGCAAGTGTATTCTAATTACAAAAGTGTCATAACATTAACAATCATAGTTCTGTTCTTCTGAGGGAATGATACTCGACACTTGCAAATTTAATTTTTCAAGGCCAGAGATCTTGTTCATTAGAAATTATCACATTAAACTGTTAAAACTCACTTACTCCTGAATGCACTAGCCCTAACATTGTCAGCTGCCTTTGTGGAACTATTAGGAACCCTGAGTTCAAGCTATTACATTGATTTCAATGTCAAGTCTATCAGTGAGGACTGCAATACCGCACTCTGTGAAGGAGCAGGGTATCCCTGACAGCAACTGTGCATGTGAAGATGCCTGAAGTTGCTATCAGATTTAACCTCTATTAATGGTGAACATTCATAGCCTCACCGCTATTATTACAGCAAAATCTAGACCAACTTGTCTTCACTGCCTCCCCAGTCATCACATTCCACACATTCACTATTATCAGTGATTGAATCTAAATTTTTTGTTCACCGTTCCTCTCCAGAGCTTGAAGCCATGCCAATTGTAGAATTTGTCACTATATTTTTAGCTTGTCTATACTTGAATATTTAAATACTTGAATAAGATCCCACCTGCGCCCTTTCATCTTAAATGTAAATGTTCTCAATTTCCACAACCTCTCAGAAAGCAAAAGAGTAGAATTTCATTGGGGGTTCTTACCAGAACTTTGGTAAAAGATTTACAGAATTCCCAAGGAAATGGCATAATGGTTAAGGTCAGAGATTGGTAGAACCGTCACTGAAATTCTATTCCCAGATATTCTTTCTGTAGTGCAGTATTGTACGTAGTATCGCTTTCTTAGGATCGATGTCACATCTTTTTGAATATACATGCCAAGACCTGGTTTAGTCTCTTTAACTGCCACACCCTGCACTGAACATTTCAGATCCATCTCCTTTAGCTAACATGTTAAATTAAGGTAATGGGGATTTTATGTTTTTTTTTAAAGTTGCAATGGAAAGATGTTGGAGTTAGTGTTGTGGAAGGGCAAAGCTAAAGGGGCTGAAGGACTTTCCTCATCAAAACAGTCCTTGCAACTTTCTCTGATCCAACCTAGTTTTTCAATTGAGATATTTGCTGTCAGTCAGAGTGGCATTTTTTGTTGTGCATCCATAAAAAGAGCTAATGGACATTTGCTGCTTCAGCTATATGAAGTTAATTAGTGAAGGGTTGCAATAATTATCGACCCAATGATGCTTATCATGCTCCTGCTGGAAGAAATGAAATCCCTCATTTAAATGCAAGTGTTGTCCCCAGTAGATTTGATATCCAGCTGCATGAGTTTATGATATTTAGGTGCAGAAGACCTAACATATTGTTAACTTACATCTATTCCATAATTCATTGCTGGACTATGTGCCATTTTCATTGTACAAGAAAATATCCTTGCATCAACACATTAGACCACCTGCAGATAGCCAGAAATAAATTAAAATATCCAGACCAGTCTTTTGGAACAGAAAGCCAGAAAATAACTGTATTTTCACCCAACTAACACTGCTAACAATTTCTGGAGGACAGGTAAACTAACTCTAATGCAGGATATGCCCCCAGTACACCAGATGTTACATTAAGACGCTGTTTTTTATTAAACCGTTTGAGCTTCAATGCAACCCTCATGGTTGCCCTGACCTTCTACTTTCATTATAAAATACTAATTCACACTACTTACAGTACAGAAGCAGGCCACTCACACCAATCGGTCTATGCTGGTGGCTATGATCCATGTACATCTCCTCCCACCTTACTTTGTTATACCATATGCTTCTATTTTTGTTTCCCTTATGTACTTATTTAGCTTCCCTTAAACCAATCTATGCAGTGGAATCTTCCATTCTGGAACTAAGTTCCATGGCGGGGGCAGGAACTGGGAGTCTTTCCCACAGTGGAGGCTGATGGGAATTCATGCCAAATCGGACAATGCTGGCCTAATTAATTATGCAGTTGGGGGTTTCCCAACATTTCATGCAGCGGGGTAGGCTGGCAGGCGCGAGCGTCATCGGCATATCTGGGTTTAAAAGGTGCCCAGAGATCAACTTACCCACCATTGAAGGAGGAGATGGCCTGCTGATCACAGGGAGCTGTGACCCCCAAATTCAGTGATGTGTTCCGTGAAGTGCTGGAAAGGTCAGGGACTCACAGTGCCCCCTACACCTACACACTAGACGGACAGCAGTGGGGCTATGAGGCACCACCTTGTCACGTTGAGGAGCTCTTTCATGCATGGGCCGCACGGATGGTGCCTTTGCCACTGAGGCCCATGTCCCCTCTACCATTCAGCAAGGTGAGTGTGAACAGTTGAGACTTCACTTACTCTGGTGATACGGATGAGGTCATTCATCCATTTGCGGCATCGCAGGGCAGTCCTCTGGTGGAGGCTGTGGGCACTGATCACCCTGGAGACTTCCTCCCATGCAAGTTTGGTCTGATGGCTCAGCCCCCTCCTTCAATCCTGTGGGTACAGGACGCCCCTCCTGGCCTCCACTGCATTGAGCAGCACTTCACGGAAAGCATCACTGAATTTGGGAGCCACAGCTCCCTGCGATCGGCGGGCCACCTCCTCCTTCAGGGAGGTTTGGGACAGCTCAGGTGCAGTCTGGGGGTGGGAGGTGTGGGGTGGTAGGACTGTGGGAAGGGGGTTAGGCATTGAGGGTACCAGCAAACACCACTAATGACATGCCGCTGTAAGCCTTATCCTTCTATCTGTATGGGCTCACTGCTCTGGAGGATGCTGCCCCAAGGGACGAGGAGTGGTTGTTGGAAACCCCTAGGGCCTCCACTCAGGACTCTTTGAGGGTGTCTGGCCTGTCGGATGCCCTCTTGCCTATGGCCCATTCAGATTTTCCCTCTGTGACTGCAGAGGGAGCAGCTGCTCCACAGCAGGACAGCCAAAGTAAGTCAGATCAGACATGGCAACCCGCTGAATTTAAGCATATTACTAAGCGGAGGAAAAGAAACAAACAAGGATTCCCCGGCTGCAGGGCATTCAAATGGGGGAGGGCAAACAGACAGAGATCGTGGTACATATTGGTACCAACAACATAGGTAGAAAGAGGTATGAGGTCCTGCAAGCAGAATTTAGGGAGCTAGGAAACAGATTAAAAAACAGGACCTCAAAGGTAGTACCTCTGGATTACTTCCACTGCTATGCGCTAGTGAGTATTGAAATAGGAGGTTAGTCCAGATGAATGCATGGCTGGAGAGATGGTGCAAGAGGGAAGGCTTTAGATTCCTGGGACATTGGGACCATTTCTGGGGGCTGTGGGACCTGTACAAGGTGGACGCGTTGCACCTGAACCAGAATGGGACCAACATCCTTGCGGGGAGGTTTGCTAGTGCTGTTGGGGAGGGTTTAAACTAACTTGGCAGGGGGATGGGATCCTGAGAGAAGGTTCAGCAAGGGGAGATGCACATTCAAAATTAGAATAGAGAGCAAGTGAGTCTGGAAGACATGGAAATTATAGGCCAGTTAAGGCACAAGGTAGTTTGGCAAGGTTGGATGGTATTTATTTTAATGCACGGAGTCTGACGAATAAGGCAGATGAGTTGGAGGCACAAATTAACACATAGAAGTATGATGCCATTGCTGTCACAGAGACATGGTTGAGAGAGGGGCAGGATTGGCAGCTCAATATTCCAGGATATAGGGTCTTCAGGCAAGACAGGGAAGGAGGTAAAAGAGGAGGGGGGTATCGCAATATTGATCAAGAAATCAGTTACAGCAGTAAGGAGGGATGACATCTTAGAAAGCTCCTCAAATTAAGCCATATGAATAGAACTTAAAAACAAAAAAAGGAGTAACCAAATTGCCGGGAGTGAACTATAGGCCTAAAACAGTCAGAGAGAAACAGAAGAGGAGATATGTAGACAACTTTCAGAGAAATGTAAAAATAATAGGGTAGTAATAGTGGGGGATTTCAATTTACCCAACATTAACTGGGTTAGTCATAGTGTGATAGGTTTAGAGGGAGCGGAATTCTTAAAATGCGTCCAGGAGAGCTTTTAAAGCCAGTACATAGAAGGTCCTATAAGAGACTTAATTTTAGGGAATGAAGCTGGGAAAGTGTTAGAGGTATCATTGGGGGAGCATTTTGCAGATAGTGATCATAACTCTGTTAGATTCAAGGTAATTATGGAAAAGGACAAGGATGGGCCAGAAATCAGAGTTCTAAATTGGGGGAAGGCCGATTTTAATAAGGTCAGATATGATTTGGCCAGAGTGGACTGGGAGCAGCCACTTTTAGGTAAATCTGCATCAGAGCAGTGGGATTCATTCAAGAAGAAAATAGGGAGAGTACAGGGCTAACATATTCCAGTAAAGACAAAGGGTGGGACCAACAAATCCAGGGAACCCTGGATGTCGAGGGATATACAGGATTGGATAAAGAGAAAAAGGAAAGCTTATGGCAGATACCGAGGTCTCAAAACAGCGGAAGCCCTAGAGAAGTATAGAATGTGTAGGAGGGAACTTAAAAAGGAAATTAGGACAACAAAAAGGGGGCATGAAAAAGCATTGGCAGGTAAAATAAAGGAAAATCCAAAGTTATTTTACAAGCACACTAAGAGTAAGAGTAAGAGTGCTTACTCTTAGGGAAAGAGTAGGGCCCATTAAGGACCATAGTGGTAATTTGTGTGTGGAGCCGGAAGACGTAGGTAGGGTTCTAAATGAATACTTTGTGTCAGTGTTCACAAGTAAGAGGGATGACGTGGGTATGGAAATCAGGCAGAAGGACTGTGATATAATTAAAGAAATTAGCATAGAAAGGGAGGAGGTTCTAAGTGGTCTGGCAGGCTTAAAAGTAGATACATCTCCAGGCCCGGATGAAATGTATCCCAGGCTGTTGAGTGAGGCAAGGGAGGAGATAGCAGGGGCGCTGGAAATAATTTTCAATACCTCTCTGGCCAAAGGAGAGGTGCCAGAGGCCTGGGAGGACAGCCAATGTGGTACCGTTATTCAAGAAGGGAAGAAGGGATAAACCAGGGAACTACAGGCCAGTCAGTCTAACCTCAGTGGTGGGGAAGATATTGGAAGCACTTCTGAGGGACAGAATTAATCTGCACTTGGAGAGGCAGGGATTAATCAAGGACTGTCAGCATGGTTTTATTAAGGGGAGGTCATGTCTGACCAATTTGATTGAATTTTTTGAAGAGGTGAGCAGGTGTATAGATGAGGGCAATGCATTTGACGTAGTCTACTTGGACTTCAGCAAGGCTTTTGATAAGGTCCCACATGGGAGACTGATAACGAAAATAAGAGCCTATGGAATCCAAGGCAATTTGGCAAATTGGATCCAGAATTGGCTGAGTTGCAGGAAGCAGAGGGTGATGGTCGAGGGATGTTTTTATGACTGGATGCCTGTGTCCAGTGGGGTTTCACAGGGATTAGTGCTGGGTCCCTTGCTGTTTGTGGTATGTATTAACGATTTAGACTTGAATGTAGGAGGGTTGATCAGTAAGTTCGCGGATGACACAAAAGTTGGTGGGGTGGTAAATAGTGAGGAGGATAGCCTTAGATTACAGGAGGATATAGACGGGCTGGTCAGATGGGCTGATGAGCGGCAAATGGAATTTAATCCGGATACGGCATGACACTAGGAAGTTCTGAGGAACAAAGGGACCTTGGCGTGTGTGTCCATAGATCTCTGAAGGCGGAGGGGCATGTTAGTGGGGTGGTGAAAAAGGCATATGGGACACTTGCCTCTATCAATCGAGGCATAGATTACAAAAGTAGGGAGGTCATGTTGGAGTTGTATAGAACCTTGGTGAGGCCACAACTGGAGTACTGTGTGCAGTTTTGGTCGCCACATTATAGGAAGGATGTGATTACACTGAAGGGGGTGCAGAGGAGATTCACCAGGATGTTGCCTGGGATGAAACATTTAAGTTATGAAGAGAGGTTGGATAGACTTGGGCTGTTTTTGTTGTAGCAGAAAAGACTGAGGGGTGACCTGATCGAGGTGTACAAGATTATGAGGGGCATGGACAGGGTCGATAAGGAATAGTTGTTCCCCTTAGTTGAAGGGTCAGTCACAAGGGGACATAAGTTCAAGGTGAGGGGCAGGAGGTTTAGGGGGGATGTGAGGAAAAACTTTTTTACCCAGAGGGTGGTGACGGTCTGGAATGCACTGCCTGAGAGGGTGGTGTAGGCAGGTTGCCTCACATCCTTTAAAAAGTACCTGGATGAGCACTTGGCGTGTCATAACTTTCAAGGCTATGGGCCAAGTGTTGGTAAATGGGATTAGGTAGGTAGGTCAGGTGTTTCTCATGTGTCGGTGCAGACTCAATGGGCCGAAGGGCCTCTTCTGCACTGTGATTCTGTGATTCTGTGATAAGTGTGAGGTGATGCACTTGGGCGGGACAAACAAAGCACAGGAATACACGATGAATGGTAGGACTCTGGGAAGTACCGAGAATCAGAGGGACCTTGGCATGCATCTCCACTGGTCCCTTAAGGTAGCGGGACAGGTAGATAAGGTGGCTAAGAAGGCATATGGGATATTTGCCTTTATTAGCCGAGGCATAGAATATAAGAACAGGGAGGTTATGCTGGAACTGTATAAAACGCTTGTTAGTCTACAGCTAGTGTATTGCATGCAGTTCTGGAATCCGCATTATAGGAAGGATGTGATTACACTAGAGATCGTGCAGAGGAGATTTACCAGGATGTTGCCTGGGCTGGAGAGTTTTAGTTATGAGGAGAGATTGCGTAGACTGGGGTTATTTTCCTTGGAGCAGAGGAGATTGAGGGGCAACATGATTGAGGTGTATAAAATTATGAGGGGCATAGATAGGGTAGACAGGAAGGAACTTTTCCTCTTGGTGGAGAGATTAATAACCAGGGGGCATAGATTTAAGGTAAGGGGCAGGAGGTTTAGAGGGGATGTGAGGAAGAATTTTTTCACCCCGCGGGTGGTGGGAATCTGGAACTCATTGCCTGAAAGGGTGGTAGAGGCAGAAACCCTCATGACATTTAAGAAGTATTTGAATGTGCACTTGTGATGCCATGGCAATATAAGGCTATGGGCCTAGTGCTGGAAAATGGGATTAGAATAGTTAGGTACTTATTTGACTGGTGCAGACTCGATGGGCTGAAGTGCCTTTTTCTGTGCTGTAGACCTCTATTTTGATTTCTGTAGAAGGTTTTAATCCAATTTATATTTCGGGTTTTTTAATTCCTGGTTTGTAGTCTGCATGTCCGTGAAGATACTTCAATCTGATTGGTAGAAGACTGTCACTGTTGCTTGCCCTGCTCATAGGTGCCACAGATCCACTATAGAAGGTGCTACATTGAAATAGGCACTGGATTAATGGAAATTTCCAATGAAAAACCCATAAAATGTCTGTGCACAAATATGCAGCAAAATCTGGGCCATCGTAACAGTAAACTCGAGTGAGAACTAGGTGGATATTTAGAAAGGAAAGAGATAAAAAGCATTAGGTAAGATAGAATGTCATGTAATGTTTTCTGGCTTATCAGGTATATTTGATGATTCCTAATGGTCCCTCTGTCCTGAATATTCCCATGTTATGTTTATTTTCAGTTGGCAGACTTCTTCTGCTTTTCCTGGCCCCACAAGATAAATTTTTTTCACTTACCTTGAGGGCCTGATTTTGTTCTTCCCATCAGGATCAAAAGCCATGTTAGCTTCCTAGTTAACATCACAATGGGGCTCTCCTGACAGCATAATACCCTGGTTAGCATTTATGCATGAAACTTGTGAACACATCTGCTGCCAAAACCAAAGCCATTAAAATTGGAGTGGGCAGGAAAGGAGCAGGAAGTTGAGTCATTCCATTTTAACTACTCGTTTGTTCCAACCCCATACAGCAAGTAGAGTTAAAACTCCCCCCATTATTCTGTGACATCGTCATGGAAAAATGTGCCAGTCACACTGGAACAAAGGAATGGGAGTCGGACATTTAGCCCCTCAAACTTGCTTGGCAACTCAATTAGATTATCTCTGACTGGTGACCTCATTGCACAGCAACTCACCAAGGTTCCTTCGAGAGCACCTTCTAAACCCGCAATCTCCAGCACCTGGAAAGGTCAAGGGCAGCAGATGCATGGGAACATCACCACCTGCAAGTTCCCTGCCCAAGCCACACACCATCCTGACTTGGAAATATATCGCCATTCCTTCACTGTAGCTGGGTAAAAATCCTGGAACACCCTTCCCAACAGTACGATGGATATAACTACACCACATGAACTGCAGCAGATCAAGAAGGCAGCACACCACCATCTTCTCCAGGGCAATTAGGCATGGGCAATAAATGTTGGCATAGCCAGCGATGCCCACATCCCATGAACGAATATAAAAAAAAATCCTGTTTTTGCCCTTAATACCTTTGGTTGACTAAGATCTATCAATCTCAGATTTAAAATTAACAAATGATCTAGCATTAATTGGCATTTGCAGAAGAAAATTCCCAAACTTCTATCCCTTTATGTGTAGAGGTGTTTCCTAATTTCACTCCTGAAAGGTCTGACTTTAATTTTTAGACAACGTCCCATAGTTTTAGACGTTCCAACCAGTGGACATAGTTTCTCTCTACCCTATCTGCTTTCCTTAGTATCTTGAAAACTTTGATTAACTCGCCCCTTAACCTTCTCAAATTGCAGAGAATACCACCCTGCTTTATGTAATCTCTGATAATTTAATCCTTGGAGCGCAGATATCACTCTGATAACATCATGTTGCACTTCTTCTAAGGCCAATAAATCCTTCGTAAGGCGTGGTGCCCAGGATTATTCATAGAACTGGTGTGCTCTAAGCAGGGAGCCCATAGGACCATAAGGCGTAGGAGCAGAAGTAGGCCATTCAGCCCATTGGGTCCTGCTCTGCCAGTCAATTACATCATAGCTCATCTGATAATCCTCAACTCAACTTTCCTCCCTTTTCTCCATAACCCTTGATTCCCTTACTGATTAAAAATCTGTCTATCTGAGCCTTGAATATACTTCACGACCCAGCCTCTACAGCCCTCTGTGGTAAAGAATTCCACAGATTCACTACCCTCTGAGAGAAGAAATTCCTCCTCAACACTGTCTTAAATGGGCAACCCCTTACTTTGAGATTATGCCCTCTGGTCCTAGACTCTCCCACAAGGGGAAACAACCTTTCAGAATCAACCCTGTCAAGCCCCATAAGAACCTTATATGTTTCAATAAGGTTGCCTCTATTCTTCTAAACTCCAATGAGTACAGGGCTTTGTATAGTGGAAGCATAACCTCTATTCCTTTGTATTGTATTTTGTCTTCCAGATATTAAGGCCAACATTCTATTAGCTTTTATGATTTTCTGCACCTGTTTGCAACATTTTAATGATATTTGTGCACTGATCCCCGAGTCTCTAGACCTCCACTGTTTTTACCTTTTCACCATTTCAGAAGTACCTTGTTCCAGCCTCTTTAAGTCCAAAGTGGATGGTGTCAATTTGCCTACATTGAAATCTATTTGCCACAATTTTGCCCATTCAGTTAACGTGTTAATATCTCTCTGTAATTATATGCTTCTACCTACATTGCTTACAATGTCACCTATTTCATCTTATCAGCAAATTTGGAAATGTGGCTTTCTATCCCATCCTCTAAGAATAATCCAGACCTTAGTAGAACCTTGTGGGGTAGCAATAGCTTTTTTTTTCACTCATGGGATGTGGGAGTCGCTGGCTAGGCCAGCATTTATTGCCCAGCCCTAATTGCCCCTGAGAAGGTGGTGGTGAGCTGTCTTCTTTAGCCACTGCAGTCCATTTGGTGTAGGTACACCCACAATGCTGTTAGAGAGGGAGTCCCAGGATTTTGACCCATTTGCAGGTGGTGGTGTTCCCATGCATCTGCTGCCCTTGTCCTTCTAGGTGGTAGTGGTCGTGGGTTTGGAAGGTGCTCTCAAAGGAACCTTGGTAAGTCCCTGCAGTGCATCTTGTAGATGGTACACACTGCTGCCACTGTGTATCGGTGGTGGAAGGAGTGAATGTTCGTGGATGGGGTGCCAATCAAGTGGGCTGCTTTTTCCTGGATGGTGTCAAGCCTCCTGAGTGTTGTTGGAGTTGGACTCATCCAGGCAAGGGGACAGTATTCCATCACACTCCTGACTTGTGCCTTGTAGATGGTGGACAGGCTTTGGGAAGTCAGGAGGGGAGTTACTTGCCACATGATTCATAGCCTCTGACCTGCTCTTGGAGCCACGCTATTTATATGGCTGGTCCAGTTCAGTTTCTGATCAATGGTAACTCCCAGGATATTGACAGTGGGGGATTCAGTGATGGTAATGCCATTGAAAGTCAGGGGCAATGGTTAGATTCTCTCTCATTGGAGATGGTCATTGCCTAGCACTTGTGTGGCGTGAATGTTACTTGCCATTTGTCAGCCCAAGCCTGGATATTGTCCAGGTCATTTGGGCATGAACTGCTTCAGTATCTGAGGAATCATGAATGGTGATGAACATTGTGCAATCATTAGTGAACATTTCCACTTCTGACCTTATGATGGAAGGAAGGTCATTAATGAAGCAACTGAAGATAGTTGGGCCTAGGACACTACCCTGAGGAACTTCTGCAGTGATGTCCTGGAACTGAGATGATTAGCCTCCAACAAGCACAATTAACTTCCTTTGTGCTAGGTCTGACTTTAACCAGTGGAGAGTTTTCCCCCGATTTCTATTGACTCCAGTTTTGCTAGGGTGCCTTGATGCCACATTCGGTCAAATGTGGCCTTGATGTCAAGGGCAGTCACTCTCACCTCACCTCTGGTGGTCAGCTCTTTTGTCGATATTTGAACCAAGGCTGTGTGAGGTCAGGAACTGAGTGACCCTGAGTGAACCCAAACTGAGCATCACTGAGCAGGATTTGCTAAGTAAGTGCCGCTTTATAGCACTGTTGATGACCCCTTCCATTACTTTACTGATGATGGAGGGTTGACTGATGGGGCAATAATTGGCCAGGTTGGATTTGTCCTTCTTTTTGTGTACAGGACATACCTGGGCAATTTTCCTCTTTGCCGGGTAGAAGCCAGTGCTTAGCTGTACTGCAACAGCTTGGCTAGGGGCGTGTCCTGGAGCACAAGTCTTCAGTACTATTCCTGGAATATTGTCAGGGCCCATAGCCTTTGCAGTTTCCAGTGCCTTCAGCAATCTCTCGATACCACGTGAAGTGAATCAAATCGGCTGAAGACTGACTTCTGTAAAGCTGGGGACCTCAGGAAGAGGCCGAGATGGATCATCCACTGGGCATTTCTGGCTGAAGGCTGTGGTTAATGCTTCAGCCTTATCTTTTGCACTGACTAGTCAGATCTTGCAAATTAGAGTTCTCATTATCCCTACTCTCTGTTTCCTGCCGCTCAGTTAATTTCCTAAACAGGTCAATAATTTGCCTTCAATTCTATGAACTCCAACTTTAGTTAACAATTTCTTACAAATTTTTTGGCTACCTTCTGGAACTCCATATAGACATTGTCTTGTTTAATACTTTAGCTACCTCTTCAAAATATTCAATCAGATTCGTCAGGCATGGCTGACTCTTTACAAATCTATGCTGGCTCTTTCTGATCAGCTGAAAAGTTTCAAGGTGTTCAGACAACCTACCCTTAATTCTAGACTCTAGTAATGTCCTGACAACAGATGTTAGGCTAACTGGTCTATTATTACCTGGTTTACCTCTCTCACGTTTCTCAAATGACAGAGCGACATGCATAAATGTCCAATCTGAAGGGATGATTCCCAAATTGAGAAAACTTTGGAAGATTATAGTTTAGGGCATCGGCAATGTACCACCTACTTAAAATCCTGGGATTCGAACCATTTTGTTCTGCATTCGTCTCTCTTTAGCACTGCTGCTGAACCCTTCCATTCCTTATTTCGCTCTACATGTTTTAAACTTTGCAGATTATTTTATGAAACTAATACCTTCTTACTTCAGTGAACAGCAGGACTTCACATTATTATTGAGTGTGCCTTTGGCATAAATTTCACAACACTGACCTTGGATAGGGATGACATCATAACATTAGACTTTGATTGTAATCAAAACTTGTTTGATTAAAAAGCTTACTTTGTTAGGCTGCAAATATGATCCTTAATTTATACAATGGGTGTGGTCTCAGAGGCAGTTTGAAATACCTGAGAGATGATATTTTGACTTGTTTCCACCATTGCAAGGTTGATCATATGATATGGTACCGCCCTGCTGCTGTCAGTCTTCTCCCTTTACATCTTGCAGGGAAAAAAGACAAATGTCTTAACGCAGCATGCAAACATTGAACTGCTTGCAATTTATCTCAAAAAATCCTGAAAAATGAATAAAATAATCAACATACCAGCCACATGCAGATTCACTAAGCCAACGCTACAAATATGCATAATCTGCAAAACCAGCTAATTTTGTTCCTCTACCATGTCACCCATTAATATTAAGGTCCTCAATTTCTTTAATTAAAATTGAAACATACATATAAAAATGAAAATTCCCTACACATTATATCGTGTACATACATCTCAAATGTGGCAGCACATTTAAACACAATTGAAAATAAAAATGTTGGAAATACATGGCAGGCTATTTGGCATCAGTGATGAGAGGGGATGGTTTAATATTTGTGGCTTAGTTCCTTTGACAGACCTGATTTAGGGCCTATACAGTAATCTGACTTTTCTTTTACACCGACCTCCTGTGTATTTCTACATATTTTCTGTTTCAGAAGCAGATTACAGTT
This sequence comes from Cetorhinus maximus, assembly GCF_964194155.1. Classification (NCBI taxonomy): domain Eukaryota; kingdom Metazoa; phylum Chordata; class Chondrichthyes; order Lamniformes; family Cetorhinidae; genus Cetorhinus; species Cetorhinus maximus. Next base: position 64,505,639 of record NC_135881.1, on the reverse strand, counting down.
ATACATAAATAGTTTTCTTTTTCTTAAAATAATTGACCTTGTCAGTGGTGTATTCTGTGGTCTACTCTTTGTTTGAATATTGATCCTTTAAATTGCATGTGCAAGATGCTGGATAGTATAATATCTCACTGCAACAAGAAAGCCTGCTACAGCTTCCTACAGCTTACTGAGAGCTTAGACTAAATCAAGAACAGCAACAACAACTTACAATGATACTGTGTCTTTAACATAGTAAAATGACCCAAGGAGCTTCACAGGAGTATTCTCAAAAAGAAAAGCAGCAGAAGACTTTGCAACCAGTGGTAGAACAAAAGGAGGAGGGTATTGCACAGAAGACCAGAATGCAAGAATTGAAGGGTGAGAGGGAACATAAATCTTGAGGAGGTTGAAGAGGCATGATGGGGAAAGATCATGGGGAGATTTGAAGATAAAGGTGAGAATTTGAAATTCCATACATTAGGGGATTTTCAGACGCTCTGGAGCATGGAGGGATAGGCAAGTGAAGAAGAAAATTAGTGGCTATATTTTGTATAAGTTAGAGTTGTGGAGAATGGACAATGAGGGGCTGACAAGGGACCGCTTGAGAAATCAATTACCTCTCTAGCCAGTAGCTAATGCTTTCTGTCTTTCAGCCAGTTTTGCCCTGAATCCCCAAAGGTTTCACCTTAATTCATAACCCTTAGGGTTTAACTTTACTAAGTACTTTTTGGAAGTTGAAGCACACAATACTATTGGGTCTACCGCAGTCAATTTAGGCTTCATTTCCTCAAAAAATCAAGAGGTTGGTTGGGCAAAACTTTGCCATCTAAAGCTGTGACATCCAAAACTCTGCTGCTCATATCTTAATATATCAAGTCCTATGCAATCATCCAGTTTTCTTGCTGACTCCAGTTCATAAATGCCTCAAATGAAAAATTCTCATCCCTGTGTTCAAATCTCTCTATCCTTCCCTATCTATGTAACTTCCTCTAGCCTTAAAAGCTTATCTCTGCGCCTTTCCAATTATGGTTTCTTGCACATTGCTCACTTTCATTGCTCCATCATTGGCAGCTGTGCCTTCAACTGCCTGGGCCCTAGGCTCTGAAATTTCCTCCAGAAAATCTCCATCACTACCTCTCTCTCGTCCTTTAAACTAAACCTTAAATCCTATTTCTTTGAGTAACCTTTTGATCACCTATCTCTTTCTGCAAATGGGTGTCAAATTTTGTTTGATAATGCTTCTGTGAAGTGCCGTGGGACATTTTTACTGTGGTAAAGGCACTATGTAAATGTTATTATTGTTGACTACTGCTCACTAGATTGTTTTACCAATGACCCTTGTATATACTCCAAGTGATCAATTCCATTATTTTACATGGAATTAAAATAAAACTAATGGATCTATAGTTATCAGGGTTTAATTTCTCCCCCTTTTTGAATATGGGCACCACATTGACCTGTTTCCAATCTACTGGCACCTCCTCAGTATCCATTGGCTCTCTAAAATGATTGTCAGTGCTTTGCAAAACTTCTAGCCTCACTAAGTTCTTCTTACCTTCTGGTTGAAATAACAATTAAAAGATAACCAAACTGTCAATTGAAAATGGAGTTCAAGATATAATGCAAGGAAGCTTACAGAGAGGCTATAGAAATCCAGGTCTTCAAACTTCAGTAGGCTTACCACCTGGGTAAGTTTTGGACCTTTGATTCTCAGAACTGAGCAATACAAATAGCTTCATTCCAAATAGGTAAGTCTGCCGTTAAAACATGATATGCTAATATAGGCACAATAGGTGGAACCTTCCCAACTTAGTCCTTTCTGGGAAAGCAGGACCATCATTAGGTTTGGAACCTGACTCTGTGAAATGCACATCCAGCAGTTACTCTATACCAGAGTAAACCAATGAACATCATGCCTCCGGGTTCCCTGGCCAATTATGGAAGAAGGGCAGAATGACCCATGCATTCTGTCAAAGGAAGAAGTAAAGGGAAAGGTTCACTAACACTTGGATTTTTCAGGCTGCATCAACTGCAGGCATGGAGAGACGATCTGGGAAGAGTGACCACTGGGTCTCTTGCTCTTACCTAAATGTCCTGTTGCAGGGTCAGAGAGGCTGCAGTGAGTTGTGTTCTCCCAATCATGGGAGGAAGTGGATAGTCTCTCCAAACAGGCAGTGCAGCCAAAGGTCAGTGCAGTACCAGATAGGTGAGGTGCTTCCCAAGCAACTTCCAATCACCTGTCAAGCAGTGAACTCACTCTCTGAAGTGATTTGAAAAGCAGCCTCTCAATGGCCACGGCTGGACCTCCTCAGTGTAACTGATTAGAGCCTTCCCTTAGGTCAGGAAATAGGTTCCATGGCTAGGAAATCCAGGAAAAAGGATTAAAGGATCTCATAATTGGCTTCTTAACAAATTCAAGAAGCTCTTAATTGTTTACCAGGCAGATCCAAAATGGGTTCCCAGCTTACCTTCAATGCCACTCCAGGGAAAACTGGAAGAGGGCAGGGTCACATTGGGGTCCTGCCCTGACATCACTTTCCAGGACTTTCCTACTCTGCTGCCTACAAATCCGCCTTAGATGAACTAGGAAAATTCTGCCCATGACCCCGATTTTAACTACAGTTAATGTAAGATCAGCCACTTACTCCCATCGATCCTGCTGCTCTTGAACAAGTGATCAGGAAAGCTGCAGGAAAGATGTTATCAGGACCCAATCTACAGTGTTGCTTGAGGGGGTGAAGGTGGGGCAGTGTTGGCTCCCTTGTCAGGCAAACACGTTGGGAGCTGAATCATGGGCCTGCCCAGAAGGAAAAGAACAGTAGGAACTGGGAAGTAAGAGTGCAGGTCCAAACTGTTCTTTCATTCTGGGTGAGGAGGCCCAGTGTGTAGGTTTTAAAGTTCTCTTTTAGGTTTCCTTTGGACCAAGATGGCCAGGAGTGTGTGATCCTCTGGGCCAAACTAGGACACCATGGACCTCCCTAGTCCTTCTTTTGATTGTGCCATATAGATAATCTGAACAGGTGTCAGGCAAGACTCTGCTAATATTTATCCAAATAAAACACTGCTGTTAAGTTTCACATACCCTCCATATACCAACTTTACTGGGTTTGTCACCCTGTAAAAATAAAGGCCAATGCATTTTTGATGAGACAACCACTGAGAGATAATTATATTTGTTTTCATGTAGTGGTACCTTGATGTGACATTTCTCACCGTTTCTATAATAAACAATCTCGACCCGATAAAGAACTGTTTACATATAAAGACCTGAAAGGCAAAATAAAGGGAAAAAATTGCGACCCCTGGAAATCTGAAACAAAGACAGAAAATCTGGAAGCGCATAGTGGATAAATAATCTTCTATAAAGAGAAAAGACGACTAATGATGTTTCAGGTGTGTACCCATTATCAGGCTGAAGAAATGAAAAGGTAGGTGGACTCCCCTCGTACTTCAATGTTGTCTAGCTCTCTCCCAGAAGGCAGTCATCTAAATTTATAATAAAGGGGCTATTGTTCTGAAGCAAGGAAAACCCTCATCTCCATTGTACTTGCCTCCAAGTGATACCCCTAACTCAGTGACAGGCTTGGTCTTATCTTTCTTACTCAGACATGCCATCTGTAAAGTGAATTATGCTTCCAAAAACTACATGGCTGCTAAACACTAATAACTTCAGTGTAAGTTATATTCAAGTTTTTGGAGGGGTTGAGCGACTATTGAATTATATAAAATTGTAAACTGATCCCCACCTAGGAAAAAAAAAAGAAAGCCTAGAGGAGATTTTTAGGTTTTACATTTCCCCTATGTAGAGATCAGTTTACATTTCCATAATGTGTACATTAATCATAATAATGACCTAGATTTTCCTTCCTCAATGTTGGCAAACGCTGAGAACTTCACCACTGTTACGGGTTACAACCCCTTGACATTCAATGGCATTACCATTGCCGAATCCCCCATTATAAATATCCTGGGGGTTTCCATTGACCAGAACTTGACTAGCCGCATAAATACTGTGGCTACAAGAGCACGTCAGATGCTAGGAATCGTGCGATGAGTAACTCACCTCCTGACTCCCCAAAGCCTGTCCACCATCTACAAGGCACAAATCAGGGGTGTACTGGTATACTCCCTACTTGCCTGGATGAGTGCAGCTCCAACAACATTCAAGAAGCTTGACACCATCAGGACAAAGCAGCCCACTTGATTTGCACCCCATCCACCACCTTAAACATTCACTCCCTCTGGCACTGATGCACACTAGCAGCAGTGTGTACCATCTACAAGATGCAATGCAGGAACTCACCAAGGCTCTTCAAATGGCAGTATCCAAACCAACAACCGCTACCATCTAGAAGGACAAGGGCAGCAGATGCATGGGAACACCACCACCTGGAAGTTCCCCTCCAAGCCACTCACCATCCTGACTTGGAAATATATTGTCATTCTTCACTGTCTCTGGGCCAAAATCTGGAACTCTCTCCCTACCAACACTATAGGTGTACCTACACTACATGGACTGCAGTGGTTCAAGAAGGCAGCTCATCACCACCTTCTCAAGGGCAATTAGGGATGGGCAATAAATGCTGGCCCAACCAGCAATGCCCACATCCCATGATGAATTTTTTAAAATGACATCGCAACTCCCGGTGAGTTCACTTCTGCTGAAATCCAGAAGTTGCGGTGTGCCTGAATAAGCTCTGGAGGGGCTCATGCTGAAAGCCCTGCCATTCCAATTCTTAAAGTGGCAGGATTCATTAACTGTAAACTTTGCCTGTTCACCCTCAACTTGCATGGATTCTTCCATGGGATAAGTTCAGGCTGATAATCACAGGTGTAAATCAAGGAATCAGCCCTCCAAATGCCTTTTTCCAAATCCACAAAGTATACAGATGCTTGTTAATTGTGTTATGAACAATGTCTAATTTTAATTTGAATTTAAATATATATTTGTGTGTTAAGAAAGGTAAAAATGGTTTCAGTTTCAGTTAGTTATTGCTTATGAACTTTGGTGCCTGGGAATCTGGATTGTGACTAAAAGGTTTCAGGTCTTTTGGGTTTGTTTGTATATATACACATTTAATGAGATTTTACAACCCCTGAAGTTAAAGCAATGGGTTAAAAGGGGTTAAAAGTTCAGCAATTTTGGAAACAAAGCACAAAGTAGAAAAGCTTTACTGTTGTCTAGTGACGGTGATCATGGGACACAAAGACAGGGAAAAAAGGAGTTGAGAGAAGGGGGGTTCAGAGAGTGTGTGTGTCAGAGAGAGCAGACAGGGATTTTTAAGCTCTTTGAGAAGAAAAACTACAAGGCTAGTGGAACAGTAATTAATTGAATAATCAGTTATGGGACTCAGTGAAGTGATCAGTTTAGCGGAGGTGCTACTGGAAGACTGAGTTTAAGGAGTGTGTCTTCGGCTCATGATGTCACCAGCTGTTGTGGCTTCAATGGCAATACACCTTGCTGGAAGCCCTGCTTGTTTCGGCACTAGGCCCTGCTGCAGGAAGAGGGGAAGGTTTTACTGCAGCCTATGGGCAAGGTAAGTATGGAATTCTAAATATAGAAGATGTTAAAAAATTATTATTCCAAAATATGTGGAATTTCATATCATAATGGAATCTTGACATTCTACAAATATACAATTGCTTTTTCAGGGAGAATAAGGTTGTTTAGCAATAATTATGAACTTAGTACACTGTTGAAAACTTCTTTATACCTCATTCAATAAAGGTGTAACTTTTTTCACGGGCTTTTACAGTATGATTAAATGTAAGAGTGAGGGTTTTCTTGTCAGTTCAGTGATTTCTAATTGATTGTGTACTTGGGTGACCTCAGCAATGCGCATCCTGGAGAAGCATAGAATCACTCACAGTACCATCTGGATTTTCACGTTTATCTGTGCATGTGCAGACTCCAGAAGTTGCTGTCAATTTCAGAGGAGTAATGACAGTGAATGCTGGCAGTTTTGCTGACATGACCATTACAAAATCTGGTTCAGTGTCATGTTTCAAAACAATGATTGGAATATACAATTACCATACAGCATACATTGAACAGTTTATTCCTGTTCCTTTGTTCCTATCTTCTTACCTGCAATTGGTCAGCATGTGTTTTTTTCCCCTTCACTGACAGCATTTGATCTACCAACACCAACTGAGGCAGGATCTGCCAATACAGAGCTGGGATGGCTGACTGTATATGTTATGAGCAATCTTCCTGCCCATTTCTTTAATCACTGTGGTAACCAGCATATCACCAGCCAGAAGTGATTCGCTGAATAATTGCCTGATAACATTCATATCCGTCTTTGGGTCAGAGGGTGAAGCATCATGTTCAGCTGTGGAACAAACGATAAGGACAGAATCAGGACTCGTTGAAAATTTAAATGTTATATTTAAATATCTTTTAATGCTAAGTAAAGTTGATTCCTCTTAAGTGCATAATCTATTTCCCACACTCCGCACCTTATCAGGAAACCACACATGTGGCCAGAAGCCTGATGTCTTGGATTACCCCACAGGCTGATTATACAGGACTAGGATGAAATCCTGGTAAAATATCATCTAGTTAGTCACCTGCTCCCAGATAGTTACAAGCTCCAAATTATGCTCTTTTTTTGACTTTGCGAGAACTTGGTGCTGCCCTGTAGCTATAATTTATGCTTAGCTGCTTTTGCAGAATAAAGGCCCAGAATCTATTTGCTGTGTGTAACAGACTCGGGGCTTGGCTTAGTCAGCTGATGTGGGCTTCTAAAGACAGATGTTAACCTGAGCCAGGCCCAGTCCAGTACATTCAGACTACGATCTCGAGCAAACAACAAATCCTAAAAACAATTAAGAAGATGCTCTTGTTGAAAAATAGCCATAACCTCCTCTTGGCTGTGTGAATAACACTTCATGGAATTTTATAAATCAGCTTTTACAATTTTTGGTCATTAAGCTTTTTCAGGCAAGGGAAATAAACATTCTTTGCTCCTATATTTCCCCTTACCTCTGCACTCCTAAAAGTGAGTTAACACATCTGCTGAAATGGCGGATAGGTAAATGTCAAGCAGGCATGCATATTAATCGCCCACTAACATTTGCATCTGTAATCTCTAGGTTCCTAACTCATCATCCAATGCACTCTCATTAAATTCTCATTTATGTTTCCTGGTCATGACCTGGCTGGTGGAATCATCTTACAATTCCTGAAAAATATGCACACCCTAAAGTTGACTCTTGCTACATGATGCATGCTGTTAGAAACATAGGGCAGGATTTTTCAGTCAGCGTGCGGGGGCGGGCCCGATACGCCAACGCGTAAAATGATGTGCGATGACATTGGGCATACGTCCCGATGTCGTTGTGCTGAGTTGCGATGTTTCGATCGGCGGGCGTGCGCCGGAGTCGGCTGTGCGCCCACCAATACGTAAACAGCCTACTAAGGCCATTAAGGAGCTAACTAATCCTGGCGGGGGATGATGGTGTAGAGGGATTCAGCATTTGTGACGAAAAAGAGACAATAAGGGTTAGAAAAACTAACCACCTGACCAGCCTTCACATTCCACTTTTTCCTTGAAAGTAGGCCTCATTGGTTTCCATTTAACATTAATTCATGTAATTGTTAACGCTGCCCATCCATCCTTAAGGTTGGCGGGCAGGAGAAAAGGCCATGAGTGGGATGAGGTTTCCTAAAGCTTTTATTAAATAAATAAAAACATTTTCCTAAATAAAAAAGCATGTTCCATCTCAGTCACATGAGGGGACATGCTTAAATAAATTTCAAAACCTTTTATTTAATAATTTCAAAAGCCCTTCAATCTCCCTGAGGCAGCTCCGTGCCTCGGGGAGATTGAAGCACTCTTTCGCGCGCGTGCATGGGGTGTCCACCCACACAGTTGGAGCTGATCTCAGGGCCGATCATCTGACAAATGGAGGTCACTGTCTCCCTTGAGAGATGGAACCTCCTTCGGCACTGCACCTCAGACATATTGAGGTAGTTGCATCGCCGCCTGTAAACCCTGGCAGCAGGATAGTGGCGTCTTTTGTGGCCACTTCCGCCTTGGAACTCCTGTTGGCCCTGTGCCCCTTGTGCCTGTGCCTCTCCTCCCACAGGTGGCTCCCCTGGAAGCTGAATGTGGCCTCCTGGCCTCCTTCCCCCTCTGGCCCCATCTTCCTCCTCAGAGGAGGTGCCTCCAGTGGAGAGCACAATTCCCATTCCCAGGGTAAGAGAAGGCTGTCTGATACCCGGAAGGCTCCAAATGTTATGATTCCTCCAGAGCCCTGAACTGAAGCCTGTTCTTTCTGTCAAAGCAGCCCTGAAGGATAATGAAGTTGTCCTGTTCACACATTAAAAAGTTAATGTCTAACAAATAGTACATGCGCGCACATTCACCCCTCTTATCCAGCCCGCGGATGAGGTTTTTAAAAATGTGGCCTACCCGCCTGCCAGTTGCGCCCATGCAATGCACTGAAAATTCACACAGGCTGCCAAAAATCATTGTCAATTGCTGCCTCAAGGGCCTTAACTGGCCCGTTAATTAATGGCAGGCGTGCCTCGGAACTCATAGCGCCCGCCCTCTGAAATATCGCGATGGCACAGGGTGACGTCAGGGCGCACGCCCGACATCACCACGCATCATTTTACGCGTTGGCTGTCGGGCCCGCCCCCACACGCCAACCGGAAAATTCTGCCCTATATGCACTGGAAATAGACTCGCAAAAAGGGAAAGCGAAAAATTTATTGACACTATACAACCTCGCGTACTGAAAGTTAGGTGTTCCCATGAATCTTGAAATGTTAGGTATATTTGGCCTATAGAGAGATCACTATAATGACAGCAATGGTTATCCTAAATACATCAAGTGCCAAAAAGTGAAGCTGTATATTATAGTGTGCTTCTCCTATCGCAGCCTCATGACCAACAACTAATTCTAGGCAGTGACAAATTGAACGGCAACAACAACTACTTGCATTTATATAATGCCTTTAACATAGTAGAATGTCCCTAAAGCACTTAACAGGAAAATGTTGGAAATAATCAGCAGGTCAGGCAGCATCTGTGGATCTAGAGGAGGTGTAAATAGGAAGACAGTGTCATTACCAAAAAAATGGAATCAGAAGTTGTTGAACTCAACGTTGAGTCAGGAAGACTGTAAAGTGCCTAATAGTAAGATGAGGTTCTGTTCCTTAAGTTTATGTTGAATTTTATTGGCATGGTGTAGGGGGGCAAGGACAGAGAGGACAAAGTGAGAGTGGGGTGGAGAAATTAAAATGACAAGCAATCAGAAACTTGGGATAACGTTTGCAAACTAAAAGGCGTACGGAAAAGTGTCACCCAACGTGTGTTTGGTCTCCCCATTGTACAGGAATCATGCTGGAGGTGATGGAAATGGTCTGGGATGTTCTGTTGAATGTGAAGGTTGGTCGGGTGGTTAGTTTTTCTAACCCTTATTGTCTCCTCTTCATCACAAATGCTGAATCCCTCTACACCATCATCCCCCACCAGGACAGCTTGGTGCCTCTCCACTTTTTCCTTGAATGTAGGCCTCATTGGTTTCCATTTAACATAACTCTTTTTGACCTGGCTGAACTTGTTCTCACATTGAACAACTTCTCCTTTGAATCCACTCACTTCCCTCAAATAAAAGGTGTTCCTATGGGAACCCATATGGGCACTGCCACCTTGAGAGCTGGCAGCATCAAGTCCATCGACTCCTGTCATTACCATTACATGGTGCCCTGAATCTGACAAGTGGAAGAGCTTGCTTAAAGGTAGCTGTCAGGAAAGTCTTGAGACAGCAGCATGCATTGCAGTTACCAGGGGTTTGAAGCTGGTATGCAGCTCAACCTGCCGGTGCTACAGTCTATGCTGCTTTTGAGGTGGAAGCACTGACTGTTCCCAGGCCACTTCTTAGTTAGGGACCCTCCACTGGTTCTAATGGAGCCATCACATATTCCATGGTCGTCAGAAATAAAGAAAAAGCTTCACTGATGTTGCTGCTAATTAGACCCCTTCCAGCCAGTTTCCTGCCATGGACATACAGGATTCTATCTCTTCTGTGACCTATTTAGACAAGGGAGATTATTGCAGGTGCAATTGTGGCATCATCTTCTCTGTCTCAGTGTCATGTCCTTCTGTCTTCTTTGCCTGCATCTGCCAGGTTCTCTGCCACTCAATCTTTGAAGATGGTACAAAAACTGTCCTGAGTCATCCAGTCAAACTACTGACAGTGAACTCACTGAATCAAGCACTTTCATCCTTATTTGCTGTCCTCACAGGCCACTGCAACAATCTTCAGCCGGAAGTGACTTTTTAAAGGCTACATTCTAATTTCTAAACAACCAAGTAGATCAGTCCCATTTTACCTTGGATGTACACCAATGACTGTTCAAATGGATATGCCAATAAGTTGAACCATGGAAATTTGGCTCTCCTGGCTATTGGCGGGCACAACTTATTTCACATTGGCAGATGGCATAATTCACCACATGGAACTTCAGGGTTTTTTCAATTGTTTTGATTACATTTACTGGTAATGCAAAATTAAAACAACCTTATTGCTTTCTTGCAAGAAATAAATGTATCTTCTCAGAAGAAAGTGGACTATTTATCTGACAGTCCAACCTATGAACAGTAAATTGTAGATTCCGGGGCCTGTTTAGATGAAGAGATTTGAAAGGTTTCAGCTGTTTCTTATTACTCACTGGATTGGACTTCTTCATTAAAGTCAACCAGAGTGCAAGCATTCGGCTGGAGTTTTGGATCAACATCTGTGACCTAATGGAAATGATTTCTCCTTCATTATTCATTACATTGTTCTTAGGAGCTGGCTTGACTATGAATAGTGAGCTGGAGGCTTGCAACTTATCTCAGAGTCACAACACAATTTGGCACTGTGCATAAAATTGTTTCATCAAATTGACAGTTGGCAGTGAACTCAACTAATGAATAGCAACTGAGGAAACAGTTGACAGTATTATTGTGAAGGAATCAGAACAGAAAATGTCTTATTTGGACAACCTTTTATTCCAAATATTCCAGAGTGGTTTGGCTTGTTGCCCTTTACTTGTGTTGTCTTCTGCCTTTTCACTTACTCTAGGAGTGACTTGGAGATAGTCAGTTGTTATGCTGAGAAGAAAGAAACTTAAAAATTTGTTTCTCTTCCATATTCTCTTATTTAAATTTGGTTTTTAAAAATGGACAAAAGCTAACTCATCAACCTCCTAGAATGTGATACACCTTACAATGTATGAACATTCCAGCCAAGCCAACACAAAGGACTAATAGATGAGATGTCTGCACCAGCCAGCTCTGGGCAAAGGCAGAGTTATGATGACTCCTTATCTCTGACATTGTGCTAATGGTTCAACAGTTTTCTGCTCAAAATGCAATGGGTTTTAACAAGGGTCCTTAAAGTACATCGTTGGGTGAATGGCTTGACCTGAAACCACCCTGTCACATGACCAAGAGTTGAGCTGTTTGAATTGCTTTAATTATACAGCTTTTGTATTCAATTGCAATTATTCTCTGGACACAGATTGTTCTGTGACTTACTGCCTTGGATTCTCTTGGTCATCTGACTCTGGTGTCATGCTTAAATCATCATTAACATCATTGTTTAATTAATATAACCCATAGCCCTTTACACAAAGGTGATTCTGGGTGGAACTTTTCATGCCCGCTGGCGCTGCTGCATTTCCTGCCATTGGTCATCGGGAACCTCATTGTAATACATCAGCATATCATTATCAGGCCATCCCAGCAGGCTCTTACACCCCTGCTGGATCGTCCGTCCGCCCATGCTGGCGGGAAAGCATGCTGATGTGTTTCACAACAGCACAGAGGTGACGTGCACTTGGCGGCCTGCACTTTGGGTGAACTGGTGGTGAGTGCACAGCAACGTTCTGCAGAGCTTGCCAGGGTTGCTTGTTGCTCAGGGGCACCGGGGGGGTGGGGGGGGTTCAGGATTAAGTGCTGCCCTGCCTCGGAGGTGACATTTGAGGGTGAGGGACAGCCTTGCCATTGAGGCGACTTGTGGGGGTGGGGGGACAAGTGTAGCTTTGCCATTGAGCTGACTGGTGGCGGGGAGTGTGGTGGTTAAGGGCAGCTGTGCTGTTGAATAGAGCGCCCAAGTATTCGGAGTGGGGCGGTAGGGTGGGTGAGGGAAGTGGCCACACATTCGGGAAACCTGCAGAAAGTGACCATTTCTCTGCAACTGAGACAGTTCAGGTGCAGCCACATTGATATGATTTGGGTCGGGCTCCTAGCTTATCTGCTCCCTCAAGCAACGCAGAGGCATCAAAGTGCCACCAGGTTCTCCTGAGCCCCAGCCCCAATGCCACTTCCCCACCCCTCCCCGGCACAGACTGTAAATTCATGAGCACTTTAGTGGACTGCAGAGCAGTTGGACTGCGCACGTTGTACAACTTCCTCGCTAAAGCTGGCCATGGAGCAGTCACTGCTGGAAACACTCACAGCTCCTTGCAATGTCTTCATCCCGGTTTAGACCAGTCTCCCCCATGGTTCAAGCTAACAGGGCAGCCCATGCAGCGCACTAATCTCTGGCCATCCAAGTGGTGGCCAGCACTCTCCGGGAAGCGTTAAGGGGTTGTCACACTTAACCAGGATAGATTCTTAGTACACCCATGCTAACCATGTGCCTCTTTCATCCTGCAGGAGGAGTGCATCAGGATAATGGAGTCCGGTGAACTAGCTGTATGCCTGATGGCCAACACAATGCAGAGAAGACAGAGGAGAGAGTGACTGAGGCTGCTGGCTGTGCAGAGGCAGGAGCAGCAACCTCTGGAAGAAGGGGCGGCTGGGGCTCCTGCAGACGTTACCAAGAGCCACAGCGAGCTGTCGCAGGCCGGCACCTAGCGACACCCAGGGTCTATAGACGCCGTCTTTCATTCCTGCAGATGACCGAGAACCAGTGTTGCCAAAGACTGCGCATGTCAGGGGAACTGATTGGTCACATCTGCCAGTTACTGCAGGATTTGGAACCATGGGGACATGGTGGGCATCCCCTGCCAGTGGCTGTGAAAGTGACTGCGGCGCTCAATTTTTATGCCAGTGCCTCCTGTCAGGGCTCCACAGGTGACCTCTGTGGGATTTCACAATCCGCCACCCACAAATGCATCCGTGAGGTCACAGATGCCATCTTCTCCATGGCACACAACTATGTGCATTTCGCCTGGGACCAGGATAACCAAGATGTGATTGGATTCTCCTGGATCTCAGGATTCCCACAGGTGCAAGGTGCGATTGACTGCACTCATGTGGGGCTCAAATGAACTACATCAACTGCAAGGGCATACTGGCTAGCTCAGTCGGTAGAGCATGAGACACTTAATTTCAGGGTCATGAGTTCGAGTCCCACGCTGGGCGCAATAATATACATCAACTGCAAGGGCTTCCACTCACTGAATGTGCAGCTGGTGTGCGACCACTAGAAACGCATCCTGCAGGTGTGCGCACGGTTTCCAGGGAGCGCGCACGATGCCTACATCCTCAGCCAGTCACAGGTCCCTGGAGTCTTCCAGGGTCCACAGAAGCTGCAGGGTTGGTTCCTCAGAGGCCGTGGCTGATGACACCCGTGCGGCGGCCTCAGACTGCAGCAGAGGGACGCTATAATGAGGGTCATGCTGCAGCTCGTAACTTGGTGGAGCCGACCATCAGGATGCTGAAGATGTGGTTCCGGTGCCTGGACCGGTTTGGTGGAGCCCTGCAATACAGTCCGCAGAGGGTGTCATGCATTGTTGTCGTCTGCTGCGCCCTTTACAGCCTGGCGCTGCAATGGGGAGACGAACTGGCTGAAGAGGAGATGGAGGAGCTGCACAAATCTTCACATAGCCTATGAGAATGCCTGACTCCTGTCTGGCCGAGGGCAGCTTGCTTGCACTCCGTGATCAGGGTCATATCATAGAGACGCAGCCAGGAAACTTAGAAGCATCTGATGCTTTGTCTGCCTTCAGGACCTGAGCCCTTCAGGAGCTTGAGCACAGCATCAGTGGTCACAGATGCTGAAGAGATGGGGGACAGACCCTCCTTAAAGGTGCTGAGAGCACATCGAGAGAATGAGTGAACTCTGTGGCGCCTGCCCAAAACATTCTGGCAGCAATGACAAGCACTGCCGAGGTGCAGGTATGAGTAATGTGTCCAGGGAGTGTGAGGCTGGACCATCACTTTGGCCTGAAGGCTGCACAGAGAACAGGGAAGAAGCCCTGGACTGAGACACCTGCCTTTATCTTGTGCAGAAAGGTTTCACATCTGAGCGCCAAGAACACTGCTCATCAGAACAAGGAGCCAGAGGCAGGGAGACACTCTTAGGAGTTTATTGACAATAGTGAACATTATGTACAAGTGATTAACACCCATGCACAGGCTGTGTAACTGTCCTAACCCTGCTGCTACGTCTTGGTGCTCCATGGACATCCACAGTGGAGGTGGAGGCAGCCTGCTGACTGTGGCGCCCTGTCTGTGATGACTTTGGTGGGTGTCCTCTGGAGGGCCAAGGCTTGGAGGGCCCCGGCCTGCTTTCAGGGTCCTGCTGTGTGGCAGTGGCTCCCTCCTCTGCCTGTGGAGCTGGAGCTGCTGAGATCACAGGAAGAGGGGAGTCAGATGGGCCAGACACTCACAGCGTCCCTTGGATGGATGGGCCTGGAGTATGCACCTACATACCCTCTTCCCTATAGGTGCCTGGGGACCACAGGTGGACACCTTGAGGAACAGGGGTAGCTGGAGTGAGATCGAGCTGCCCGGCAACCCTCTCGTGTACACACTGTTGGAGGCCAACGATGGCATCAGTGATGGAGTTGAGTTGGCGCAGCAGTGCAGGAGTGAAGTACTGGACCAAGTTCTCCATGGCAGCCTCCATTCTACCAGTGTTGGCCTCGAAGCATTGACAATGCTGGTGCTATCACCTCAGCCTGAAGGTGGACGGCCTCCTTCATTGTGCCTTGCAATCTGAGGAGGGCAGCGGACATCCCTTCCTGGTGTCCCCGAGCTTGCCTTTGCAGCTCCAGCAACTGTGACATGACCGAGTCCAGAGGCTTATCATCTGACTCGGACTCAGCAACGTTCTGGCCTTTAGCAGTCTTCAGAGAGCCGGGGACCTGGGAAGTCCCTGCCTCCACCTGCAATGAATCAGACAGTGCGATGTGCTCACCAGATTGTGATCCCGGGGCTACTCTAAAGCTAGTTCCCACCGAGTGTGTGTCGCTGGTGGAGGGTGTGGGTGAGTGCTGTGATGGGACTTCAGGGAAGGGTGCCCCCAGATTCCTCTTCAGAGGTTTCTTTGGGGCTTGATTGGAGGCCCAGGTTCATGGACTCTGTCAGCTTTTTGGCAGATGTCCATCCAAGTCACTCCCCATCCCAACTTGGAAATATATTGCCGTTCCTTCACTGTCGCTGGGTCAAAATCCTGGAACTCCCTCCCTAACAGCACTGTGGGTATACCTACACCATATGGATTGCAGTGGTTCAAGAAGGCAGCTCACCACCACCTTCTCAAGGGCAATTAGGGATGGGTATTAAATGCTGTACCAGCCAGCAAAGCCCACATCCCATGAATTAATTTTTAAAAAAAGATGTGCCTGTGAAAGCAAGGAGAGATAATTAGTGCATGGCTGTGGCCTGTGAAAGAGGACACATCACTCAAGGCATGGTTGTCTGATGGATGTTGCCAGTTTGCCCTGTATGGATAGAGATGGAGAAAGTGTAAGCAGGATGCCTGCTGGCCCAGATGTTAAATGTGCCTGGCCTGTGTGGGTGGTGAGTGGTCCCATGGACGGGATGAGGACAATGACCCTGAGTGTGAGAGAGTGAACTGGCAGTGAGTGAGGGCCCTGTGGATGTGTGATGGGCTTGTGAGTGTGTGCGTTGAGAGTGATGAAAAGTGTGACTTAGCCTGGTGGGACAGAGGAGGTCATTCACTGGGTGGCTGTCCTCTTCTGAAGAACCTTGGCACTGACACAGCCTCCCAAGCTGGATTGGTCACATTGCTGCCCATCCTGCGGCCAGAGCAGGGGTACAGAACATTCAGGCGGGCCTCTACGGCATCCAAAGGTTGCTTGAGAACAACCTGTTATTAAACCAGGGGCTGCAGCCTTCAGTTTCAGGGCATGTCTTCCATGCAGCAGTGGTGAGCTGGAAACATTGAGATGTGTACTTGCGGCTGGACTTTAAATATGGCGCCCGGTGCGATGCATCAGCCGGGTGGTGGCGGGTGGGTGAATGGGAAATTGTCCGCCATGGAAATGGTCTGTTTCCTGGATAAATAATGAGGTGGATTTGGGATGATACGGCCTGAAAACCCATCATCGCGGCTGGCGGGTAAAATGTTGTTTTACCTGTCCGCTACCACACTTGGTGCAAATTTGGGAATATTACACCCTCTGAGTGTGAGGAAATTATGAGGGAAAGCTACATTAGTTGAGCATGCTTTTTGGCTCTGATCTGATTCAGCTGAATTTTTCAAGATTACGAGAGGCAGATTGTTCGCTTTAATAAAGTGATCAAATACCACGGGACAGAAATTCAGAAATTAAGAGTATGAAGGGAGGACGGGCATTTATGGAATAATCTACCAAAGAAGACCATGGAAGTGGTAATCTAAAGGGATTGGAAAAGTAGGCTGTAGTTCAAACTTGGATATCTCAATTCATTGGAATTTTAAGTGATATTATTGATGAGAAATTTCAGCCCAAAACGTACCTTTGGATAGCAAAGCGATTGAAGGATAAATATTATCCAGCATCGAATAACAGAGAATCTGCAAAACAGAACCAGGCCATTCAACCTAACTTGTCTTTGTCAGTGTATATACTCCTGAAGAGGCTTCTCCCACTCTAATTACCTCATTCTACCCATCCTCATATCACTCTATTACCTTTTTCCTCATCTACCCATCAGGCCTTGCCTTAAAGACATCTATGCCATCTGTTTCAACCATTCCATGTGGCACAATCTCATCACTCACTGTGTAAAAAAAGAGATCAAAGATTGAGCTGTTGGTTAATTGCCATTTCTGTTCATACGAATTCTTATTTTTGAAGAAAAGGAATGTCCAAAGGAATGAAATATTAACAGACTTTCATCATCATAGACAGGGACCCAAATAAAGTATCCAGGCCATCAAAATATTACATCATTAAATTAATTATTAAAAACATTTTATGTGACTGTTGTATCGTCTCTCTAATCACCACATAGTAAAAACATGTTGGTAAATTATGTTTAACCGTGCTTTAAGGGAGAGAGAGGTGGGCCAATGGCAGATGAATTTCAAAATGTCAAAGTATACAGAATTGCATATTAGAAGAAAAGCAATGGGAGCCGACATACTTGATGAACAGTGTTGGTTGAAATAATTATGGGAAAGAGATCTGGTGTAGACTTAATGTTTAACATATGCAATCACCACAGAGCAAGCAAATAGAGTGCTAAGTTATGCACCCAATCAGGAGAGTACAAGATGAAAGACATCATGCTAAAACTACCCAGTGCTCTGTTCAATTCCACAACCTGAGGCTGTTGAGACAGGAGGGAAACATTTGCGTCTTGGGGGCTGGTTCAGAGAAGACCCAGGAGGCTAATCACTCGTGTCAGAGGAAAAATCACTGTAACCTTTCAGCTGTAAAAGTAGGCAGCAAAAAGGGGGTCTCATAATCATATAAAAGATAGTAATAAAACAAAGAAGGAGTAACTCTAGAATACTGTTTCAAGTTTAAAGGGAATGAATAGGCCAAGCGCAACAACTTCAAACAGGTATAAGGCAAAATATGGACTGCTGTGTTAAAGTCCTTTGCATGGGATATGTATGGAGTGGACTTATGAGTAAGGTAGAGGAAAAAGGGCTGAATTTATTTAAGAATAGTTGGACACAATGACTTATTTACACTTATTTTTCTGGTTAAATGAGTTATGATGGGCTAAATGATCTTCTTCATTACATCTATCTTGTAATATATAAATGGTACATAGAATTTACTTGGTTGACCATCTCTTTTGACTCGGTTAAAAATGAAGAATAAACTCAATTTCTAACTTTGCCTTAGCTTGTAAGCTCATTATCTGCACCGTACTCACTTGCCAAAATATGCACTGTTTTTCTTCAGGATGCCATGTTCCTTTTATAGTGAAGAAAGAAAATCTCTGAACTAAACTACACTAAAGAATTGTTTATTTACATTTAACTCTTACAAAACAAAACTTTTTCAGCACCTGACTTCAATTTCTCTGAAGAATTGTACAGGTTGATAGTGTGGAGGAGAGCCATTACATAAGAAATAACAGGCAGTGGATTGGTTGAATAGAGAATACAGTGTGGGAAAAGTGAGTACATGGGGCAGAATATTACGCTCGGAGTGTGAGCGCGTGCCCGACACGCCCGAGCGTAAAATGACGCGCAATGACGTCAGGCGTGCATCCCGACATAATTGCGCACTCGTGTGATATTTCGTTCGGCGGGCGAGCACTGGAGTCGGCTGCGTGCCCACCGATAATTAAAAGACCTATTAAGTCCATTAACAAGCTAATTAAATTCAAACCTACACTGCACATCCAACCTTACGGTTGGTGGGCTGGCGAAAAGGCTAATCGGCCTTTACATTTTTTAGGAAACCTCATCCACAAGCGGGATGAGGTCTCCTAAAGCAAACAAACTTTAAATAAAAACTTTATTTTGGAATTAAATACATGTCCCATTTCATGTGACAGAGTCACATGAGGGGATATGTTTCATTAAATTTTTACTGCCTTTACTAATATTTTTAAAAAGCGCTCAATCTCTCTGAGGCAGCTCCGTGCCTCAGGGAGATTGAAACGCTCTTTCGCGCACTAGGTCCGGCTCCCCCTCCTCCCCCCGCCCCCATAGGCAGCGCTCAGCGCTGCCGCTCAAGATCCAAGCAGGGTGGGCCTTAATTGGCCCGCCCGCGTGAAATTGCGGTGCGGAGCCGATTGCGGGCGGCGGTCAGCTACCCCCACCGGGCACCCCTGCCAAGGGCAAAATCCTACATTAAAAAAATAAGGTAGTGGAGTAAGTAGCAGAGAACAATTGGTGAAAGAAGTGATTACAAGGAAACTAAGGGGTTTAAGAATATCACAAAAAATCATAGGTGGGGCAAGCAAAGTGAATAATTTGTGGGGAAAGTGAATAAACAAAAAATAATGGATGGCAGGAGTGGTTGAACCATAGAACCATAGAAAAGTTACAGCACAGAAGGAGGCCATTCAGCCCACCTTGTCCATGCCAGCCCGACGACACCCAGGTGCCCTTTCTAATCCCACCTTCCTGCGCCCGGCCCATAGCCCTGCAGCTTACAGCACTTTAGGTGCATATCCAGGTACTTTTTAAAAGAGTTTAGAGTTTCTGCCTCTACCACCAACTTGGGCAGCGAATTCCAGACACCCACTACCCTCTGCGTAAAAACGTTCTTCCTCATGTCCCTCCTACACCTTCTGCCACTTACCTTGAATCTATGTCCCCTGTTTCTAGAATTCTCCACCAAGGGAAACAATTTTATCCTGTCCACTCTATCTATTCCCCTCATAATTTTGTACGCCTCAATCAAGTCACCTCTCAGCCTCCTTTGTTCTAAGGAAAATAACCCCAATCTATCCAATCTCTCCTCATAGCTACACTTTTCTAACCCTGGCAACATTCTTGTAAACCTCCTCTGCACTCTCTCCAGAGCTATTACGTCCTTCCTGTAATGTGGTGACCAGAACTGCACATAATACTCCAGTCGTGGACTCACCAGTGTTTTATACAATTCCAACATTATATCCTTACTTTTATATTCTGTACCTCTGCCAATGAAGGAGACCATTCCATATGCCTTCTTTACAACCTTGCTCGGAGAATAATATGAAAGGCATGCAATTGCATAGCCAATTGACCAATAGCTGGAGCGATGGTTGCATAAGAATAATTGCCAGATGAGTGTTTACATAGAAAATAGCAGACAAGAAACTACATAGAGAATAAAGACTAGATGGAACAGTGATATAGAGCTCAACATATAATAGGGTCAACAACTGTACCAAAAAAAAGGTCCAGAATTTGTTGGAATGAGGCATTATCCAGTGTTCATTATTTTTTTTTCCTTCACTCCAGCTGGAAAAGTATCTGTACCTCAAATTTCTAGAAGTGAGAATTGAACGGTAAAGTCAATGGGACATGTTCTGTCTTCTAGGCCAATGCAATTTAAGAGTAGAGAAAGAAACAGAAGAATGGTGAAAAAAGAAATAGGGTAAAATAGAATCAAATTAGTTGTAGAAAGATAAACAAAGAGAGGGAAAGCAAGATTGGATTAAGAGAAAAAGAGAAGAGAGACAGAAAGGAAAAGTAAATAGGAAAAATAAAACTTAACTTTTTAAGTAACTCTAGAAATGATTTACTACATGCAGGAATGCAACTCCACTGTTTCAGTTGTTTCCCTTGCTGACTAGAGAGGATAATTGGCATTGCAGGAAGATAAATCTCAGCATTAAACAGGTTCTTAAGTTGATAACTACCACCTTTAACATCCCGCAGTGAGTTTTATTTGTTTTAATAGAGCAAATGCAATAATTGTTTGAAAGTCATTGAGAGGTTGACAGCACACTGTCACGTTTATGAGGCTAATGGCAGAGTGATGCATATTGCCTAGCAATTTGTGACATTTTGTAACTCAAGGTGTATCTCTTCCTTGCCACAAATTGCTGGGCTGTTTTCACATTAGTGCAAGCCTTAAACTTGCTGTTACTTTGCTGCCAAATTCTGGCCCAGAAAGAATCACATAGGGTATGATGGCTGTTACATACAGAGTAAGAGGCATGGGAATAAAGCATAGAGAATAAACAAGCATGAGAGTAATTTGTTATAACCACAGCTGATGTTATTTGCTGAGCAAGCCAGATCCCAGAAAGAAACCTGTCTTACTGATCATAAACCCTTTTTTTTGTATTTTGAAATGAGGAGGAAAAGCTACTGACCCCAAAAACATAGAACTCCAGTAACACCTATATGATTTTAAACATTAAAAGATTTATTAAAAAGAAAGAAAATTTAAGTACATAACATTAAAGCTGCACAGTTAGAACAGTCTTACAGGACAACCCCCAAAGCATTAAGGCTGGGGGGCAGCCGAAAAGTCCAAGTGGCCTTCGTGTTTTTCAGGAAATCTCATCCATGGGCGGGTTGAGTTTTCCTGAAGCATTTATAAAATAAATAAATAATTTTTCCCAACTTCACAAACATGTCCCAACTCATGTGACACTGTCACACGAGGGGACATGTTTAAATAAATTTTTACATAATTTATTAAAATGTCTTATTCTCTATTCAATCTCCCCGAGACAGCTGCATGCCTCAGGGAGATTGCTGCGCTCTTTCGGGCGGGTGTGCAAAAGAGCCCAGGCTCCGACTCTCCCTCCTCCCCCCACCTGCACAGGAAGTGCTGAGCGCAACCGGCCATGCATTATGCTCTGCACCCGCCCCCGCCCACTCCCGCCCAGCCCCCCGCCATAGGAAAATTTCTCCTCAATGACTTTTCTGGCTTGAAACTGGGTGGCTGCTTCAAATTCACAACTTTTGCACTGCCTCAGCACACAGGTCTGGTCTCAGGACGTTTCCCCCACATAGCCACTCATTTAAACATCTTTCATTCAATATCTTTTTCCCCTTCATCTCACATCCATTGTCCTCAACAGCTCTTGCAACTCAACTTCTCCAAATATAAAAATCTGTTCTATTGCATCTACTTTTGGTTCAATAAAATTTAATATACCATCCCCTGTTTACCTATAAAACCTTCGCAAGTTGTAAATGTTCCTTGTCGCTTCTAACCTTTTTCAAATTAAACAGCTGAAAAACCAAGTCTCCATTTATCTCATAATGCAAATTTTAAATCCAATCTACTTACTTGTAAATCCAACCTCACCATAACGTCTCATTACAAATGCATGAACCTAACCCCTTTACCCTTTTATATCTCAGTTCTCACAGACAAGCTGTCTTTATTAACCTCCCCCAGTTTAATTAATCATGGGCACACACGCAGCCTTCTTTACAGAATACCACCATATTCACAAAAATATTTTTAAAAATAACATCCATCATCACAAATTGTATACAGGATAATAGGAAAGTTTGGCATAATGGAAGCATGCACTGAGAGAAGACTCCAGGAATGTTTTTATAAATTCTAATACTTTGAGCAGATAAGTGGCATCAGCGCCATACAAGTGTCTGGCAATGACCATCTCCAACAGGAGAGAATCTAGCCAGCTTCCCTTGGCATTCAATGGCATTACCATCGCTGAATCCTCCACTATGAACATCCTGGGTGTTGCCATTGATTAGAAACTGAATTGGATCATATCAGATCAAAGGCTGGGAATTCTGCAGTGAGTAACTGAAGTCCTGACAACCTAAAGCCTGTCTACCACCTACAAGGCACAAGTCAAGGGCATGATCGAATATTCCCCAATGGCCTGGATGAGGGCAGCTCCAAGAACACTCAACAAGTTCGACATCACCCAGGACAAAGCAGCCTGCTTGATTGGCACCCCATCCACCACCTTAAATATTTGATCTCTTCAGCACTGATGAATAGTGGCAGCGGTGTGTACCATCTACAAGATGCACTGCAGCAACTCACCAAGGCTCCTTCGACAGCACCTTCCAAACCTGTGACTTCTACCACAGAGAAGAACAAGGGCAGCAGATGCAAGAGAACACCACCATCGGCAAGTTCCCCTCCAAGCTGCACACCATCCTGACTTGGAAACAAATCGCCGTTCCTTCACTGTTGCTAGGTCAAAATCCTGGAACTCCCTTCCTAACATCACTGTGGGTGTACATGCACCAGACAGACTGCAGCAGTTCAAGAAAGTGGCACAGCACCACTTCTCAAGGGCAATTAGGAATGGGCAACAAATGCTGGCCTAGCCAGCGATGTCCATGTCCTGTAAAATAATAATTTAAAAAATGTTTTAGTCACCTTACCTCATGAGGGCCTGTCTTCTGAGGAAAGGTTGAGCATGTTGGGTCTATACCCATTTAAGTTTAGAAGAATGTGGGGGATCTTATTGAAACAAATAAGGTTATGAAGCAGCTTGACAGGGTAGATGCTGAGAGGGTGTTTCCCCTCATAGTTGTATCAAGAACTAGGGGGCACAGTTTCAAAATAAGGGGTCTCCCATTTAGGCAGAGATGAGGAGGAATTTCTTCCCTTAGAGGGTCATTAGTCTTTGGAATTCTCTTCCCCAGCAAGCAGTGAAGGCTAGGTCATTGAATATAATCAAGGCTGAGTTAGTTAGATTTTTGCTTGACAAGGGGGTCAAAGGTTATGGGGGGCAGGCAGGAAAGTGGAGTTAAGGCCACAATCAGATCAACCTTGATCTTATTGAATGGTGTAGCAGGCACGAGGGGCTGAATGGCCCCCTCCCGTTCCTATTTATTAGGTTCTTATGTAGAACAAGGTTTTAAGTTTAAGAAAGGGAGGCTTCAAAGGGACGAGGAAAAAATCGACTATGGAGTACAAACTAAACCGTACAATTTTAATTGGACTAGGGGAACAGACAGTCCTCAGGGTTTATACACAGAAATGTTTGAAGGTGGCAGGACCAGTTGACAAAGCTATTGGATCCTTGGCTTCATAACAGAGGAATAAATAAATAAAATTCATAAATGGAGAAATAAATAAATATTTTCCTGCTGCCAGTTCGCCCACCCCCACCACGATTTTACGGGCATCAGGGGAGGGGTTGGGTAGACCACTCACCCATGGCCAAATTGAAGCCCTTAAGTGGGCAATTAATGCCCAGTTAAGGGCCTCATCTGGCAGCTGCTCCAATTTAACGGGCAGTGGCACAGACCTGCACCCAACGTGTTGTCTTGCAGATTTAACCCTGTGGGTTGCTGGTCAGTGAAAGTGGGGGAGGGTGGGGGCAGTGCCTCCCTCCTGGGCCATCCGTGCCAATCATACACCCATCCCCCCCCACACAATTTTGCTCCCTGTGTCCATCCGCCCCCCTCCCAACAGCTGGCTTGTCCAACATGTTCCCCCGCTCCCCCCAAACCCCCCAAACCCCCTCGCTGGGGTTTGCCAACCCGGCCTCGATGAGGTCACTGACTTACCTGGGTTTTGGGGCATCCATATTTCCTCTTGCTCTGGGTCAAGGAGCACCAATTCTGGTGTGGAGGACAGCTGCTGGCCTCCTATTGGTTGGCAGCTCCATGAGATGAGACTTCCCCTCGGAGATGGAAGGAAATCCTGCCTCACTCTAATTAAAGGGCCATCACACGAAAATATAAAGTGGGCCGGCCAAGCAGAGGTGGGTTTATCCCCAGCATTCATGCTGGAGTGCGGGCATCCCACCCTCAGCATCTAATCCAGCCGATTGTTTCCATGTGCTGAAGGGTTAGTAATTGAAGGAAGCAGGCTTGAGGGCCAAATGGCCTTCTTTAGTGCTGTAAGATTCTATGATACTGGACCAAACTGTTAATGGGTAAACTTAATGGGTACACTGTGGGAAGTATTCCAAGAAGTATTTGGTACAATAAAAAAATCAGTATACATTCCTAAAAGGCAAAGGCTCCATTTGGTATTGCAATAACCATGGTAAACAAAGGAGGTAAGAGACGGCATCAAGCTAAAAGAAACGGCTTAGGCAAATGTAAGGAAAAATAGAAATTCAGCAGGCTCCAAGAACTGCAAAAAGCAACAAAGGGATAAAAGAAAGCAATGAAGTGCAAAAATGGAATGTTAAAACAAAACTTGCAAGTGACATAAGCTAACGGCAAACCATATTGTAAATATTTTAAGAGAGAAGTAAAGGTGAGGTCTACTGGATCAATGGTAATGTTCCTACCGCTGGGCCAGAAGCTCCGAGGCTTGATGGCCATGGAAAGAGCATTCTTAACATGGCCATATTTCTTGATTATCAGCCTGTAAATCCTTCCAATATACCTGATGGCAGGCGGTAGGAGTGGGAGAGTTTCCTGATCAGCCATGCAGCAAAAGGCAATGGCAAATCACTGCAGTACTTTACTGTCTGTGTGGAGGGAGAAATCCCTCTACAGTCCTGGTTTTGGCTGAGGTAGCAGCAGCAGCCTTTTGTCTCAGTGGAGCCTTTACAGACATACAAATTAGGAGCAGGAGGAGGTCACTCGGTCCTTTGAGCCTGCTCTGCCATTCAATAAGATCATAGCTGACCTGATTGTAACCTCAATTCCACATCCCCCACCGATATCCTTTCACCCCCTTGCTTATCAAGAATCTATTTAGCTGTGCGTTAAAA
The DNA here is from genome assembly GCF_964194155.1 of Cetorhinus maximus. NCBI lineage: Eukaryota > Metazoa > Chordata > Chondrichthyes > Lamniformes > Cetorhinidae > Cetorhinus > Cetorhinus maximus. Next base: position 64,480,389 of record NC_135881.1, on the reverse strand, counting down.
ATATTCAAGGGCTCTGCTTCCACCGGCTTTTGAGGAAGAGAGTTCCAAAGAATCACACCCTTTGAAAGAAAAAAAAATCTCCTCATCTCTGCCTTAAATGGGCGACTCCTTGATTTTTACACAGTGACCCCTAGTTCAAGATTCTCCCACAAGAGGCAACATCCTCTCCACATCGACCCTGTCAAGACCCCTCAGGATCTTTTATGTTTCTATCAAGTCACCTCTTACTCCTCTAAACTCCAGTGGACAAAAGCCTAGCCTGTCCAACCTTTCCTCATAAGACAACCTCCCCATTCCAGGTATTAGTCTAGTAAACCTTCTCTGAACTGTTTCCAATGCATTTACATCCTTAAATAAGGAGACCAATACTGTACACAGTACTTCATATGTGGTCTCACCAATGCCCTGTATAACTGAAGCATAACTTCCCTACTTTGTATTCAATTGCCCTTGCAATAAACAATAACATTCTATTAACTTTCCTAATTACTTGCTGTACCTGCATACTTACCTTTAGTGATTCATGCACCAGGACACCCAGATCACTCTGCGTTTCAGAGCTCTGTAATCTCTCACCATTTAGATAATATGCTTCTTTTTTATTCTTCCTACCAAAATGGACAATTTCACGCTTTGACACATTGTACTCCATTTGCCAGATCTTTGCCCACTCACTTAACCTATCTATATCGTTTTGTAGCCTCCTTATGTCCTATTCACTACTTACTTTCCTACCTATCTTTGTGCCATCAGCAAATTTAGCAATCATACTTTTGGTCCCTAGTCATTCAAATAAGTTGTAAAAAGTTGAGGCCCCAGCACTGATCCCTGTGACATACCACTCGTTACATCTTGCCAACCAGAAAATGACCCATTTATGCCTATTCTCTCTTTCCTGTTAGCTGGCCAATCTTCTATCGATGCCAATATGTTACCCCTTGCACCATGAGCTTTATTTTCCGCAGTAACCTTTGATGTGGCATCTTCCCAAATGCTTTCTGGAAGTCCAATTACAGTACATCCACCAGTTCCCCTTTATCCACAGCACATGTTCTTTCTTCAAAGGACTCCAATAAATTGGTTAAACATGATTTCCCTCTCATAAAACCAAGTTGGCTCTGTCTGATTACCTTGAATTTATTTAAGTGCCCTGCTGTAATGTCTTTAATAATAGCTTTTAACATTTACCCTGTGACGGATGTTAAACTAACTGGCCTGTAATTTCCTGCTTTCTGATTTCCTCACTTTTTGAATAAAAGAGTTACGCTCACTATTTTCCAATCTAATGGAACTTTCCCCGACTCTAGGGAATTTTGGAAAATTAAAACCAACCCATCAACTACCTCACTAGTCACTTCTTTTAAGAACCTACGATGAAGCCCATCAAGACTCAGGGATTTGTCAGCCTGCAGCTCCAACAATCCTCTGGTGATTGTAATTTTCTTGAGTTCCTCCCTCCATTCCATTTCCTGATTTACAGCTATTTCTGGGATGTTACTCATATCCTCTACAGTAAAAACCGATGCAAAATACCTGTTGAATTCAGCTGCCGTCTCCTTATTTTCCATTATTAATTTCCCAGACTCACTTTCTATAGGACCAACACTCACTTTGTTAACTCTTTTCTTTTTTGATGGGTATAGAGCCTCTGGCCCCAATGGGCCTCTGGCCTGCTGCTGGAGACTGCCTTTAGAGAGTTGACAGGCTCTTCTCAAGGCAGGGGGTGCATTGTCTGATTGTGTGAAGATCCCAGTTCCATCCTAAAATGGTCCCTAAGTTGTACAATTGGCTGCCTGCCTCAATGTAGCAGGCTGCCACCGCTGGGAAATTCCCCAAAGACAGGGATGTGTTTGGGAGTTGTCCTGATGTGGCTCCCTCCTATTTTCCTACCCATCCTCTCCCCAACTCTGCCTCCACTGGGCTGAGAAAATTCAGCCCAAAGTGTGCATTCTCTGGTTGATGGGATGTAACAAGTTATTTTCCCCAGCTATCTGTGCTTGGGCTTCACCTTTTCACCACATATATTAGTTATTTGGGTGAAGGAATAACGTATTGTAAATCCAAGTTTGTGTTTGGCACTTGTAAACAGGAAGATTTGAAGATGGGAACAGAAAGTTACAAAGGGACAGAGAGGGAGACAGATGGAGAGAGAGCGAGAGAGAGTGGGATAGAGATAGAGGGAGAGAGGGAGAAAGTGAATGGGCAGATGGAGTTTAATACGAGGAAGTGTGAGGTCATCTACTTGGGAGCAAAGTGTGCAAAAGGTGCCCATATACACAAATCTAGAGATTTTCAGGTGCAATGGATAGCATCCCTGCCTCTGAGCCAGATGCTCCGGGTTCAAATCTCACCCTAGGACTTGATGGCCGAGGAAGGTGTGTTCACAATGCAACAAAACTGGTTGAGTATCAACCTACAAATCCTTTCAATGCACGCCAATGGCAGGCAGCAAGAATAGGAGGGATTATTGGTCAGCTATGTGAGAATGTTGGAGCCTCTGCCAGCTCCAGACTACAACATGCATGTGCGTGTTGCTGCAGCAATCCTGACTTCCTGAGTGAACAGGGACACACCACTACCATACACAAACCACTAAAAGCTGGTACGCAGTCCAAAAATAACCAAAATGGTTTATAGAATAGTGGGCTTTACTTCAAAGGCAAGGGAATTCAAAGGTGAGGAAGCGTTGCTTCATTTGTACAAAGCCTTGATCAGACTGTATCTGGAGTACTGCATTCAGTCTTCAGGGAAAGACATATTGGCCGCTGAAGGAGTACAGCACAGATTCACCAGAATGATACCAGGGTTTAAAGAGTTAAATTATGAGAGCAAAACGTTAATTTGTATTCCCTTGAGTTTAGGATATTAGCAGGTGACCTAATTGAAATATTTGAAATGATAGAGGGATTCGATTAGATAAATAAAGGGTACAAAAATAAATTATTTCTCTGAAGCAGCAATCCAGAAAAGGAAGGTATTTTCTTAAAATTAGAATGAAGCCATTCACAGGAAGTGTAGTGAAAAATCTGGAAATCTCGCCCCCAAACTGCTGTTGATTCTGGGTCAATTAGAGATTACAAGACTGAAATTCATAGGGGAGAATTTTCTCCCCGTCGGGGGCAGGGGTTTGGCGGGTGTGGGCATGGTCGGGTGTGCAGCCAATTGCCACCCGCGATTGGCTGCACACCACCATTTTAGGTGGGCGGGCCAATTAAGGCCCACCCAGCGTGACGTGCACCTGGAAGTGCTGAGCGCTACCTCTGCGGGGGAGGGGAGTAGGCTGAGTCGGGGCCTGCGCTCTTTCGCGCATGTGTGCAAAAGAGCGCAGGAATCTCCCTGAGGCACAGAGCTGCCTCAGGGAGATTAGTTTGAGTTTCAAAAATTCAAAAATGTTAATAAAGAAGAAAAGATTTAGGACATGTCCTCATATGAAAGTGTCACATGAGCTGGGATATGTCCATGAATTTTAACGAAACTTTATTTCACTTATAAATTGTTCATGAAACCTCATCCTGCCTTCAGGTTGGACGGGCAGCTATGTTAAGTGGTTTAATTAGTTTTAAAATGGCCTTAATAGGCCTTTGACAGTTTGGCAGCTGCACACCCACCAAACTGAAAATTGGAGTGACGCTTGGTGACGTTGGGACACACGCCCGACATCACCACGTGTCATTTTATGTATCGGCGAGTGGGCCCCACCCCCACTCACCGAGCCGAAGATTCTGGCCATAGATTTTGTTAGTTAAGAACATCAAGTTATATGGAGCAATGGGGTTGAAGTACAATCAGATTTGATCTAAATGAATGGTGAAATAGCCTCGAGGGGCTGAATAGTTTACTGTTCTTATGTGTTATGGTCAGGTGAGCAGTGGTAGAATGGCTCCCTTCTCATTCCAATCCTTGGTTGACCACAACAGGTGTTTGTTTTAAAGAATTTGCTGCCAATTCAGCTATTTAACTATTTAAGGGTTGTGAATGTAAAAGACACACACTGACAGGTTTTCTTGTAAGTTTCATAAGGGAAATAGTATTTATTGTACTTGCTGCCCGAAATTTAAAAATAATTTTAAAAAACGCTCCAACTCTCACGCATATATGCGTTCAAGAGGTATAGACACACATACACACAATCTCGCACACATATAGAGGTAAGTTACAAAAAGGGAGGGTTGATAAATGGGCCAGGATTTTGCCCTCGTCGGGCGGGCTCAGTGGGGGCAAGCGGGAGTGGTCGCAAAAGCGACTCTGTCAAATGAGCAGGGACATGTTAGAAATTAGTTTGAAAATTTTATTTTTAAATGACGGTTCGAAATCTCATCCTGCCCATAGATGAAGTTTCGCAAAAAATCCAAAGGCTGTTTGGCCTTTTCACTTGCCCGCCAACCATAATGTTTGACGGACAACGAAAAATTTAATTCAATTAATGGCCTTAATAGGCCTGTTAATTATCAGCGGATGTGCTGCCGACTCCTGCGTGCACCCGATGACCAAAATAGTGCTCGAATGCGCTATGACATCGGGCCGCTCACCTGACATCATCCCACGTCATTTCACGCTTATTCGGGCCTGGCGCGCGCCTGCCCGAAGAGAGAAAAATTCTGATGATGGTTGCTGAGTTCCAAAAGAGTGGAAATCATGGGCAGAATCTCCAGTTCGGTGAGCGGGGGTGTGACCCGTACACCGACGCGTTAAATGATGGGTGGTGACATCTGGCATGTGTCCCGATGGCACTGCGCATCATTCCAACCTTTCGTTCAATGGGCGTGCACCGGAGTCGGCTGCGCGCCCGGTGAACTGCCAAAGGCCTGTTAAGACCATTAATAAAACAATTAAGCAATTTGACAGGGTTCCCATCCAACCTTAATGTTAGCGGGCAGGCGAAGAGCCCAGGCTGCCTTCCCATTTTTCATGAAACTTCATCCATGGGTGGGATGAGGTTTCATGAAGAGTTTATTAAATTAATAAGTATTTTTTATACATTTCATAAACATGTCCTAGCTCAGTCACATGAGGGGACATGTGTAAATTATTTTTTATCTTTATTAAAAATTTTCATTCTGAAATTAATCTCCCTGAGGCAGTTTCATGCATGCACGAAAGAGCACCAGTCCGGACTCTCCCTCTGCCTCCCCGCCTCCCGCCCACACAGGTAGCATTTGGCTACCGGGCACGCGTCCCCCACCAGGATGGTCCAAGGGGTCTCCACTTCTTCCTTGAACAGAGGCCCGAAAAATCCCCATCCACCACCACTCTCCTCCGTCTGGCTGAACTTGTTCTCTCACTGAACAATTTCTCCTTAAACTCGTCTCACTTCCTCCAAATAAAAGGTGTGGCCATGGGTACCCGCTTGGGCCTCAGTTATGCCGGTCTCTTCATGGGATATGTGGAACATTCCTTGTTCCAGTCCTACTCAGGCCCCCTCCCACAACTCTTTCTTCGGTACATCGATGATTGCTTCGGTGCCACTTTATGCACCCGTCTGGATCTGGAAAAATTTATTAATTTTGTTTCAAACTTCCACCCCTCCATCATTTTCACATGGTCCATCACTGACACTTCCCTTCCCTTCCTTGACCTTTCTGTCTCAATTTCTGGTGATAGACTGTCCACCAATATTCATTACAAGCCTACCGACTCCCACAGCTACCTCGACTACAGCTCCTCACATCCTTCTTCCTGTAAGGACTCCATTCTATTTTCTCAGTTCCTCTGCCTCTGTTGCATCTGTTCCAACAATGCCACTTTCCAAAACAGTGCTTCTGACATGTCTTCCTTCTTCCTTAATCGAGGCTTCCCACCTACGGTGGTTGACAGGGCCCTCAAACGTATCCAACCCATCTCCTGTGCCTCTGCCCTCACACCTTCCTTTCCCTCCCAGATCCATGATAGGGTCCCCCTTATCCTCACTTTTCACCCCACCAGCCTCCGCATTCAAAGGATCATCTTCCGCCATTTCCGCCAACTCCAGCATGATGTCACCACCAAACAGATCTTCCCTTCACTTCCCCTGTCAGCATTCTGTAGGGACCATTCCCCCTGGGACACCCTGGTCCACTCCTCCATCACCCCCAACACCTCAACACCCTCCCACGGCACCTTCCCATGCAACCGCAGAAAGTGCAACACCTGCCCCTTTACTTCCCCCATCCTCACAGTCCAAGGGCCCAAACACTCCTTTCAAGTGAAGCAGCACTTCACTTGCACTTCCGTCAATTTAGTCTATAGCATTCGCTGTTCCCAAACGCAGACTGGGTGACTGCTTTGTGGAACACCTTCGGTCTGTCCGCAAGCATGGCCCAGACCTTCCTGTCGCTTGCCATTTCAACACTGCACCCTGCTCTCATGCCCACATGCCCATCCTTGGCCTGCTGCAATGTTCCAGTGAAGCTCAACGCAAACTGGAGGTATAGCACCTCATCTTCCGACTAGGCACTTTACAGCCTTCTGGACTGAATATTGAGTTCAACAACTTCAGATCATGAACTGTCTCCTCCATCCTCACCCCTTTTTGATCCCCCTTTTTAAAATATTTATTTTTAAATTTTTATATATATATTTTTTCCCACCTATTTTTATTATTATTATTTTTAAAAGTCATTTCCATTCATTGGGCAGATTTCTCCCATTGGCAATGCAGGGGCAGGCCCCACATGTCCGCGCGTAAAATGACGTGCAGTGATGTCGGGCGAGTGTCCATTGCGATATTTCGTTGGGCGGGCGCACGATGATACCCGATGTGCGCCCGCCATTAATTAACGGGCCACTTAAGGCTCTTGACTCACCAATCGACACCGATTTTTTGGCGCCCGTGCGATCTTTGGGACAGCGCACAGGCGCAACGGGCAGGCGGGTAGGACACATTTGTATAAACCTCATCCACGGGCGGGATAAGAGGGGTCACTGGGGTCGCGGGTGTGATCTCTCAAGTATTGATTTTTCAAAGTTTTCAAAACTTGCCTGTGTGATCTGCAATACTTCAAAATGCATATCAGCTGCTTGCCCTGGACTCTTAACATGGGCAGAATTTTGCCGTCGGTGAGCAGGGGGCGGGGCCCGCTCGCTGACGCGTAAAATGACGCAGGATGATGTCGGGCGGAACTCCTGACGTCACCGCGCCCCATTTAAATTTTCAGGAAGGCAGGGGTGCAGCAAAATCAGCTGCGGGCTCGCCAACCTGTCAATGGCCAATTGAGGCCATTGACAGGATCATTTAAACAATTAAAGGCCCTGCCCGTCCAACCTTAAGGTTGGTGGGCAGGCCAGGAACCCCGTTAGCAAATACATAAAACATGAAACCTCATCCACCGGCAGGATGAGGTTTCATGTAGGGTTTCAAAGATTTTAATAAAGTTATTATGTAAATTATGAACATGTCCCAACTCATGTGACATTGTCACATGAGGGGGACAGGTTAGGGAATTTTTTTTTCCATTTTTAATATTTTTCAACATAAAAGCCATCTCCCTGAGGCAGCACTTAGCCTCAGGGTGATGCGCGCTCTTTCGTGCGCAAACGCGAAAGATCGCACTCTTGCTTTTGGGGAATCCCCCCCCACCTGCACAGGAAATGCAGCGCTTCCCATCTGACATCACGCCACGCAAAATGGCGGTGCAGCCTGCTTCTCCAGCGGGGATCGGCTCCGCGCCCACCGGAGATTGGGTCGGGCCTGCTCGACCGACAAACGGAAAATTCTGCTCATAGAAACTAGGAGCAGGAGTAGGCCATTCGGCCCTTCGAGCCTGCTCTGCCATTCATTATGATCATGGCTGATCATCCAACTCAATAGCCCATCCCGTTTTCTGCCCATACCCTTTGACTGCTTTCTCCCCAAGAGCTATATCTAACTCCTTCTTGAAAGCATACAATGTTTTGGTCTCAACCACTTTCTGTGGTAATGAATTCCACAGGCTCATCACTCTCTGGGTGAAGAAATTTCTCCTCATCTCACTCCGAAATGGTCTACCCCATATCCTCAGACTGTGACCCCTGGTTCTGGATTCCCCCACCATCGGGAACATCCTTCCTGCATCTACCCTGTCTAGTCCTGTTAGAATTTTATAGGCTTCTATGAGATCCCCCCTCATTCTTCTGAACTCCAGCGAATATAATCCTAACCGATTGAATCTCTCCTCATATGTCTGTCCCGTCATCCCAGGAATCAGTCTGGTAAACCTTCGCTTCACTGCCTCTATAGTAAGTACATCCTTCCTCAGATAAGGAGACCAAAACTGCACACAATATTCCAGGTGTGGTCTCACCAAGGCCCTGTACAATTGCAGCAAAACATCCCTGTTCCTGTACTCGAATCCTCTGGCTATGAAGGCCAACATACCATTTTCCTTCTTTAACGCCTGCTGCACCTGCATGTTTACCTTCAGTGACTGGTGTACAAGGACACCCAAGTCTCGTTGCACATTCCCCTCTCTCAATTTATAGCCTTTCAGATAATAATCTGCCTTCCTGTTTTTGCTACCAAAATGGATAACCTCACATTTATCCACATTATACTGCATCTACCATGCATTTGCCCACTCACTCAGCTTGTCCAAATCACACTGAAGCATCTCTGCATCCTCCTCACAGCTCACCCTCCCACCCAGCTTTGTGTCTTCTGCAAATTGGGAGATATTACATTTAATTCCCTCATCTAAATCATTAATATATATTGTGAATAACTGGGGTCCCAGCACCGATCCCTGTGCTACCCCACTAGTCACTGCCTGCCATTCGGAAAAAGACCCGTTTATTCCTACTCTTTGTTTCCTGTCTGCCAACCAGTTTTATATCCATCTCAATACACTACCCCCAATCCCATGCGTTTTAATTTTACGTGCTAATCTCTTATGTGGGACTTTGTCGAAAGCCTTCTGAAAGTCCAAATAAACCACATCCACTGGCTCCCCTTCATCAACTCTACTAGTTACATCCTTGAAAAATTCCAGTAGATTTTTCAAGTATGATTTCCCTTTCATAAATCCATGCTGACTCTGTCCAATTCTGCCGCTGTTTTCCACGTGCTCAGCTATTAAATCTTTTATAATGGACTCTAGAATTTTCCCCACTACCGACGTCAGGCTGACTGGTCTATAATTCCGTTTTCTCTCTACCTCCGTTTTTAAATAGTGGGGTTACATTAGCTACCCTCCAATCTGTAAGAACTGTCCCAGAGTCTATAGAATCTCGGAAGATGACCACCAATGCATCCACTATTTCTAGGGCCACTTCCTTAAGTACTCTGGGATGTAGATTATCAGGCTCTGGGGATTTATCGGTCTTCAATCCCATCAATTTCCACAACACCATTTCCCTACTAATACTGATTTCTTTCAGTTCCCTCTCACTAAACCCTGTGTTCCCCAACATTTCTGGTATGTTATTAGTGTCCTCCTTTGTGAAGACAGAACCAAAGTATGTATTTACTTGGTCAGCCGTTTCTTTGTTCCCCATTATAAATTCCCCTGTTTCTGACTGTAAGGGACCTACATTTGTCTTCACCAATCTTTTTCTCTCCACATACCTATAGAAACTTTTACAGTCAATCTTATGTTCCCCGCAAGCTTACTCTCGTACTCTATTTTCACCTTCTTAATCAATCCCTTTGCTGAATTCTTAAGTGCTCCCAATCCTCAGGTCTGTTGTTTTTTCTGGCCAATTTGTATGCCTCTTCTTTGCATCTAATACTATCTCTAATTTCCCTTGTAAGCCATGGTTTGGCCACCTTTCCTGTTTTACTTTTGCGCCAGACAGGAATAAATGATTGTTGCAGTTCATCCATGTGCTCTTTGAACGTTTGCCATTGCCTATCCACTGTCATCCCTTTAAGTAACGTTTCCCAATCCATCATAGCCAACTCACACCTCATACCATTGTAGTTTCCTTTATTAAGATTCAGGCCCCAAGTCTCAGAATCAACTACATCACTCTCCATCTTGATGAAGAATTCTGTCATATTATGGTCGCTCATCCCCAAGGGGCCTCGCACAACTAGATTGCCAATTATTCCTTTCTCTTTACACAATACCCAGTCTAGGATGGCCTGTTCTCTCGTTGGTTCCTCAATGTATTGGTCCAGAAAAATATCCCGTATACACTCCAGGATTTCCTCCTCCACGGTATTGTTAGTAATTTGATTTGCCCAATATATATGCATATTAAAGTCACCCTTAATTACAGATGTTCTTTTATTACATGCGTCTCTAATTTCCTGTTTAATGCCATTCCCAGCATCACCACTACAGTTTGGGGGTCTATATACAACCCCGATCAACATTGTTTGCCCCTTAGCGTTTCTCAGCTCTACCTATATGGATTCCATATCATCGGAGCTAATATCTTTCCTCACTAACCTTCAGGTCAGCACTCTACAGTGAGGAATCTTTTTTGTGCCTGAAGGTTTCTGGAAGCCTTTTCATAGCCTGGGAATCGGAGCAAAACTCTCCATTGGAGGCACCTCCACTGAGGAGGAAGGGTGGGCTAGAAGGGGGAGGAGGCCAGAAGTGGACATTCAGCCACTAGGGGAGCCACCTTTGGGAGGACTGGCGCAGGCACGAGGGGTGCAGGACCAAGAGGTAGACCAAGGCGGAAGGGGCCACAGAAGTCGCCACTATCCTGCTGCCAGGGTATACAGGCAGCAAAGCAGCTACTTCAATATGTCTGAGGTGCAGTGTCGAAGGAGGTTCAGTTTCTTAAGGGAGACAGTCAACTATATCTGTCAGGTGATTGGGCCTGAGATCTCCGCTAACTGTGTGAGTGGACAGCCCATGCCAGTGGCGCTAAAGGTCACAGCTGCCCCCAACTCCTATGCCTCTGGCTCCTTCCAGGGGTCGGTAGGTGATCTTTGCGGTGTCTCCAAATCAACTGTCCACACTTATGTCAAACAGGTTACAGACTGTGTTCAGATGGGCATTGACTTTCATCCTCTACCGTTGGGACCAGGCAAGCCTGGCACAGTGAGCCAGAGGCTTCGCGGCCATTGCTGGCTTCCCCCGCGTCCAGGGTGCAATAGACTGTACACATGTGGCCATCAAGGTGCCAGCAGGTGAGCCCGGTGCCTTCGTCAACAGGAAGGGCTTCCACTCCATGAACGTGCAGATAGTGTGTGATCACAGGATGCTGATTCTACAAGTCTGTGCAAGGCAGCCAGGCAGCTCCCATGACACCTACATCCTCAGACACTCCCAGGTGCCGAGGCTCTTCAGTGCTCCAGCCTGCCTTGGTGGGTGGCTGCTGGGTGACAAGGGCTATCCCCTCAGAAGGTGGCTCATGACGCCTCTCTGCCATCCAAGAACAGAAGCTGAGCAGCGGTACAATAGGAGCCACGCCTCCACAAGGGCTGTGGCAGAGAGAACCATCGGTCTTCTCAAAATGCGCATCCGACACCTGGACCTCTCGAGGGACGCAGTCCAGTACCCCCAGATCGTGTCTCGGTGATAGTGGTTGCATGCTGCGCTCTCCACTATCTTGCACTGGAAAGGGGGGGATGCAGTGGACGATGAAGACGTTGATGCAGTGGCTGGGGCTGCACACAGTGAGTCCAGCAGTGAGTCCGAGGATGAGCATGCACAGGGAAATACTGAGGGGGTAGACTCTGACCCGGGCATACTCCAGGGAGGCAGGGAAACCCGGGAGGCTTTAATCCAATGATCCTTCAGCTAGCACACCACAGATGGATCACCAGGACAAGCCTGGGCTGTGGGCTCCATACTCGATACCTAAGTGCCAAATCTTCCAGGTTAGGAACAGTAAATAAGGGCCTTGTTAATAAAGCTGAATGTCCCACAAAGCACTCCTAACATTGTTGGAAACCATACACATGCAGAAGAAAAGGGGCACCCTCAGCCATGGTCACATGTCTGAATTTAATATCACAGGCAAAGAAACTTAGTGAAACAAAATGACAATGGTGTTCCAATTCAAAGCAAATCATAAAAACCTAATCTCGGGCCAACACAAAAGCACCAGTGATAAAACCGTGGTGTGCCTAAGGTGCCTTATGCTTTCATTTCTGGTTGCTACATGTTGGTGCTGCCTCCTCGCTGGGAGTGGCATCTGAGACAGCCTGCTTACTCTGCTGCCCTGTTAGCGTCGATGATGTTGGCGGTCATCCTCTGACTCGTGGAGCCTGTGCTGGGCCCACCTGGGAGGGAGCTGCCAGTTCCACAGCTGGCATCTCCCCAGTTTTTGCAGCCTCACCGAATGCTACGGTCACTGGGAGAGGGGCGGAGGAGCTGCCGCCCTCATCCAGAGCGCCCTGAGAGGAGCCTGCAGAGACGACAGGCAGCTGCTGCGCCGACGTGAGGTCACTTCAGACCTCCCTGCTCACCATGGATGTATGGGCACCACCTGGACGACTTGGTGCCCACACCATCTCTGGTACTGACCAGCTGAGGTCAATGTCGATGTGAGGGCTTGCTGGTCAGAGTGCATCCTCAGGAAGCCCTAACTGGTCTCCTGGAGGAGACTGTCCATGAGAGTCGCCACTCTCTCCATGGAGGACGCATGGCACTCGGACATGTGGCTCATTGCTTCGGCGATCGTCTGCGTAGACACCTCCACCACGGAGACCAAGCTAAGCAAAGCCTCATGTATCTCCCCCAGATGCGCCTGCACATCCGGCCGTATTTCCTGCCCCTGCTGCATCACGGACGACTCCAGAGGCACATCATCAGGCACCAATAGAGCATGTGCCTGGGCCCCTGCAGTCCTCCGACTGCTGGCATCATAGGCACTCTCTGTCTATGCCAGCTCCCCCAGCAACTGTGAAGTGCCCTCATCGCTGTGCCCTGGGACGCTAGCCGATGTTCTAACTCCCACCAAGGTGCTCGTATCTGTGCTGGTTCCTGACTGGCAGAGATGGTGTGAAGCTGGTGAGATTTCAGGGCCCTCAGGTGTGAGAGGGGCCTGTGCTGCTCCTCCTCCCGGCCCTGCTCCGCTGATGCTGAAAGGAAGAACCAGGACAGTGGATCGGATAACGTGGAGACAGTGACAAAGTGTATCCCTGTCTCCCAGATTATTATGCGCTCATCCTTCCACAAGCAATGGTCAAGCCATGTTGTTAACATTCAGCACTGCTATGGCTATTGGAAGAACAATGCTGACCTCATTGCTGGGCAAACATACCTGCCCATGGTACCCCAGCCTCACCGACACCGGTGGGCCTGGGCACATGGCACCTCTCCAAATCCCAGGCCTCCTGCTCAAACTGGCTGAGAATGCCTCTATCTGCACCTAGGCGCCGCCAGACCTCACACGCTTTGCAGCTTTATGAGCATTCTTCTCTTGAGAATGAGGGAAGAACATTGATTTGTACAAATTGCACATGGACTCGCTTTGCACACAGCCCACCCCAACCAGAGTGGGACATACCAGGGTTCCAGTGCCTCCTCACCCCGCTGCTGCCAAACACTCACACAAAGGTGCTCAGCCTATTCCCCACACCCCCCTCCCAAGGCCACATGCTGCCTACATCACATTAGGCACCACACGGTATATCCTTCCATAGCAATGAGGCACAAGCAAGTGGAGCGCAGAGGGCAGCAGATGGTTCGTTGCCACGCCACCTTGAAGCTCCCCTCCCAGCATGTCATCACCCTGACTTGGACATGTCCTGGAGTTCTAGCACTGCACCTAGGTGCAGCTCCTCCAAGTTGCCCCCAAAACAGTCATGTGGGTCTCAGTGTACCACATGCTGCAGGGGCAGAACCCATCTCTTGACCACCCTCTCAGGCTGACCTTGGCATGGGCAATATCTGCTGGCCCACCCAGCAAAGGACACATGCCCTCAATCATTCAATGCAGTCACTACACTCAGGCTTGGGGGGTGGGGGGCAGGAGGTGGGCAGGGGGTTGGCACCATGGGGGAAAGCCTACCTGCTGGGTTAAGTGACCAATGCCAGCATTGTCCTCGCCCTTCCAGAATGCAACAAGTCATTGAAGTGCTGGTGACACTGGATCCAGTTGCGTTGCACCACGTCGCGGGAGCTCACCATCTCCACCACCTCCTCCCTGGCACGTTTCGTCATGTGGGGGGGGCCTCCTCCTCCCATCCTGGGGAACCAGCACCTCCCGCTGTGCTGCCACCTCCTTGAGGAGGGCAGTAAGGCAATCAACAGAAAAACGATGGGCGCACTGGCCCCTCCGGCCTGGCCTGCCCTGATGGCCTACCCTCCAAGGCTGCCAGGCCTTCCTCTATACAGGCCGTCGGGTTGCCATTGGACCCAGCAGGCTGATCGCGCCACTGGCGCCCACTCCCGCTATGCACGGGAATCGTGAAGTACGCTAGGCTGGCCTTAATTGACCCGTCCATGTAAAATGGCGGCGCAGACCCAATCGTGAGCGGTGATCAGGTCCGAGCCTGCCCGCACCTGCTCCCACTCCGCCTCCTCGCCATCAAGAAAATTCTGCCCATTGTTTTATCCCCACCTTTTAGCCCATTTCGATCATTTTTCCCACACTGTCCCCTCCCCCCACCCCACCCCACCCCCATAAGGGCCACCTGTCACTTTCGCATTCTGCTTTCTACTCTTAATGTCACCATTAGCACCTCCTTTGGCCAGTATCACCACCATCAACACCCCTTTGACCTTTTGTTTATGACATCTTTTGCAACCTCTCCTTTGCCTCCACCTATCACTGGCCTTCTATCCAGCTTCACCTGTCCAAGCCCCCTTAAACAGTATTTTTTTCACCACATTTTTATTTCCCTTTGGCTCTGTAGAAGAGTCACATAGACTCGAAACGTTAACTCTGTCTTTCTCTGCACAGATGCTGTCAGACCTGCTGAGTTTTTCCAGCAATTTCTGTTTTTGTTTCAGATTTCCAGCATCCACAGTATTTTGCTTTTATCTTAATGATCATAATGAGTTCATTTCAGCTCCATTGTTTAAAGTGATTAGATTAAGGTGAGGCCCTCTTCAGCCGAAGTACATTATGCAGAGTGATTCAGTTTAGCAGCTTGGTCCCCATATACCTGAATACTTAAGATTATGTCTGAATGTCTTTGGAAAGGTTCAAGGGATGGCAATTTGCACTCATTTAAGCTTATTGTCCTGGGTGGGCTGTCCCCAGACAAGCCCACCTTCGTTCTGAATGCTTTGTAAGTTGTCAGGTGTGGCTATGTAAATGTTCGGCCACATTAAGAACTATTGTTAAAGTCACTGAAAATGCTATTGTTCAATCTTTTTAAAACCTATTCTGTGACTTCAGCACACTCAATACACCAAATCATTTTCAATATAAAACACGGTTTTATAACACTGTGTCATTCCCTACTGCTAAGCAGGAGTAATTTTAGTACTTTTATGTTCTTAGTTAATGATATCCTAACAGTTAATGATACTTTTTTGTTTTGAAAGCTATTGTCTAAGCTTTGCTCGGTAGGACACAAAAAGCCTTCTTCACTTTAATGTGGCATGACCATTTACCACATCCATAATCATGAGTAGGGCGGAATTAAAATGGAAGATGCTTTTGTGCCCAACAGAGCAGCTGGAATCTAAAACTATATACAGTTTGATCACTTGAAAGTTTTGACGCAGGAATTTTCACAAAAATGTCCTGACCAATTAAATATTAACTTTTCCTTTCATAACTATCCATAAAGTTTTGTATCTTTGATTATTACTTCCTGTGGTAGCCAAATGAATTCTTCTAAAACTCGTTTCTTCTTCTTAAGTGATGCCTGAAAGTTTCTGTCCATCTCTGTGCATTTTTACTTTGCTTTGCACCTGTGAGAAATATTGGTGTTGTTTTGTGCAATAGATGAAATGTTAAGAACTGCTGGATCAGTGTATATATTGAATAGAAGACAGAATTTCAGGTTAGTCATAAGATAAGATTAAAAAGGTCAACTTTAGAAAACTTCATTCAGACCTGCAACATGTCCAGTAATTCATTTTCACTTTCAGGACCAGAACCACTCCCATCCTATTCCAAATCCATATACCTCTACTCCTCGCTTATTCAGAGCTCCCTTCTGAAAAGAAAACAACATTGTAATTTAAAATCGCAGCATCGATTGAGAAGGAGATGGCCTATTCAACATTGTGACGATGGGGAAGTAGTGGCCAGTAGCAGCCCATGTGTTTTTAATGTGGGGTCAGCGTTGTAAGGACTCTTGGACTTGACAAAGAAAATGGATGGAGAGTAATTCTTGGCAATTCAGGAGATTTTATTAAGTGTAAAAAGATATACAACTTAACAAACCCAATAGTAGCTTACAGGTTGCTACAGGCTTTACTTCTTGTTTTGACCATGGACCGTAGCACGCTAAGGCTCATGATGTGGTCTTTCCTTATTTGTAGCTCTGCGCTGTTGTGAGGCTGTCCTTTCTGATAGTCTCCCTCTTGGCTGTGAGGAAGGTTTTTGGCTCACTCATTTTATTACTTCCAGTGCCAGGGTCTCCTTGATGTGACGTGATTTGTACTTGATGTGATTAAGTTAGCCCTGGCCCCTTCCAGGGATGATGTAACATTGTTTGTACTTGATGTGATTAAGTTATTCCTGAATATCCAAAGGATACGTTTCAAGCAAAGTCCATATAACTTCTTGATAATACAATTAAAATCAGGAGTTAACGAGGTTTGTAATTGTACTTTAGCAATTGTAGTCAGTTAGCCGAGTTCATTATGCAGGCATTAACAGTTTAAAACATATAAAACTAATTGCCATGAGGACCCTTATTGGCCTCAGTATTTACAAAATGGAATGTTAACATGATTAAACTCTGACTATAATTGAACATAATCCCTTTGAATGCTAATACAATTAGAACAATTGAATACCAAGCATAATTCCCTTACAGAAATTCCAGGTTCTCATAAGTATATTTTAAACATTTACCTTGACTGTGACGTACTGTGGTCCTTTTAAGGACTGCCTAGTAAACTGTATGTACAGCTAGTTTTCCTGAATGCAGCCAGCCGTGGTGCTAGCTGCCTCAGGGCAACCTAATATTGCAGACAGAGCTTCAAACAGGGGCTAGGTCCCTTATATGAATATGCCTGTTCCAGGTGTAGGCCTTGGAAACTTATTCCTTTGCTTACACCAAGACGGTGATCACCTCGTAATGCACATGTGCTTCCTACCTGCTATACTAGAAGCTTAGGAGATGGTATATCACCAGAAAAATGGGTACTGTAGGCCAAGGAGCTTTATTTCCTGCTATAAACTTGATAAACAATTACTTCGTGCCAGTGCCCTAGAATACATTACAGTAGCATTTTATCAACACATCAACCTGAAAAAATGGTCATGTGTAGACAGAGACATGTGTAAACACAATAACATTCCAATAATTAGCTTCTCTGCACTCACTTGCATTTAATGACACATTGGTAGGATTTCAACATCTGATAAGAAAATGTTTCTTTAACAACAGAGCAACTGTGGAGATGGGCGTTTATGATATGGAAACAGACATTTAAGATTCAATAGTCTGTATGATGAAAGCCTTGATAATCTCACTGCCTGCTGCTTCGGGCATTCCTCAAAGACAACAAAATGAAATGTTTACTCACTGAGTACAGAACCACTTTGTACTGCTGAGATTCAGAACAGCAGTAAATCCTTTCTAAAAATAAAACTACTCCCTTCTCTGACAGACATTTACCTTAAGTGCAATTCAAATTTTTACTTAATCATCAAATAATGTTTATTTGAAACCAGTTAAGTATTCATGCTTAATAACCTCTTTATCTTCACCTGTAAAGGCCTGATTTTTTTCTGTAAGAATTTAAGTAGTTAAACATATGCCTCCTTTATATTTTATTTATATTTGTATTACCTACTTAGAGATGAACCAGTTTCAATTCTCCAGTGTAATCCACTTCCCCATTAAGGATTTTTGATTTTACCGGTGAATTTCTGCTTATTAAAGTGTATGGTGAAAACTATAGGCTGGTAAGCCGAGAAATGGAAAACAACAGCCACTATCTCTACGGCTGGAAATGTTTTGTATTAATTATTCTCACTAAATTAAATAGTAATTAAATATTCTCACTAAGCAAACAAAACAAAACATGCAGGTAAAGAGCATGTGTTGAGAAAATATGCTCTTCAATTGAATTTTCTCCTGATGTGTTACTCATTAATCGGTGTGTACCACTGCAGTGCAATGAATGCCTCAGGCACATTAGGTAAAAGAAGGGATACTTGTATTTCTATAGCACCTTGTATGATCTACGATCATCCCAACTGCTTCACAATCAATGAATTACTTTTTGATGGGAAATCACTGTTTTAATGCAGCATTTCTCAAACTGTGAGAGGATCCTCCAGGTGGTTTGCGGGCTGCCCAAAATACAAGTCACTGATGCACAACGCTATGGCTGAGGCCATACCACGGAACAGGCCAGAATCCCTACACGTCACACCATCCATGTGCAAGGCACAAGTTTTCATAAGTGCTAGCGACAACAGTGTGGTTTTATAAGCAAGATTTATTTAAGTCCTTGTGGAGCTGAAAGAAAGAAGAGGAACCGGCTGAACATGGAGCCTGAAATTTTTTTTAAATTATTCATTCGTGGGATGGGGGCATCACTGGCAAGGCCAGCGTTTATTGCCCATCCCTAATTGCCATTGAAAACTGAGTGGCTTGCTAGGCCATTTCAGAGTCAATCACATTGCTGTGGGTCTGGAGTCACATGTAGGCCAGACCAGGTAAGGACAGCAGATTTCCTTCCCTAAAGGACATTAATGAACCAGATGAGGTTTTGCAACAATCGACAATGGTTTCATGGTCATCATTAGACTTTTAATTCCAGATTATTATTGAATTCAAATTTCACTATTTGCCACAGTGGGATTCAAACCTGGGTCCTCAGAGCATTACTCTGGGTTATTAATCCAGTGACAATACCACTACGTCATTGCCTCCCTTGGAACTCTCCAGCTTGGAACCAAACATCACTTTATTAGGTCTCATCAAAAGCAGCATCATTTTTCCCATGAATTTTGATGAGATTTTTGTGGAGGCAAGCGAAAGTGGGTGGTGTAAGGCAGGTACATTGTCCACGGGACCTTTTGCCCTACCTAAGTGGTCCACAGATGAAAATGTTTGAGAACCACTTTTGAAAGGTAGGGCAAAGCTGTAGCAAATTTGAAACATTAATTTTGTCTCTTTCCACAGATGCTGCCTGAGTTTTTGTTTTTATTTATCCTTGGAGTGTGA
This sequence comes from Cetorhinus maximus, assembly GCF_964194155.1. Lineage (NCBI taxonomy): Eukaryota > Metazoa > Chordata > Chondrichthyes > Lamniformes > Cetorhinidae > Cetorhinus > Cetorhinus maximus. The sequence goes on along the minus strand of NC_135881.1, from coordinate 64,461,221 downwards.
CCATCATTGGGCCAGTATTTTATTGTCCATTCCTAATTGCCCTTGAGAACGTGGTGATGAGCAAATCCTCAGACAGAGTAATTAAATAAGTAACCTGATTATCTGTTTTGCTGATGTTGGTTGAAGGATAAATGTTGGCTAAGACACCTGAAGAGACACCTGCTATTCCTCAAATAGTGCAATGGGATATTTTACACCCAACTGACACAGCAGAGGTAACCCTAATTTAACTTCTCATTCGAAAGACGGCACTTCTAATGGCATAGAACACTTACAGTGCTGCAAAGCGTTATCAACCGTGTCAAAGCACTGGAGTGTGGCTTAAACCCACAGCTCTAATTAGGACCAAAAACAAAATACTGTGAATGCTGGAATTCTGAAATAAAAACAGGAAATGTGGAAATATTCAGCAGGTCAGGCAGCATCTCTAGAGAGAACCAGAATTAATATTTCAGAATTGATGACCTTTCATCAAATTCTGGTCATAGGTCATCAACCTGAAACATTAATTCTGTCTCTTTCCACAGATGCTGCCTGAGTTTTTGTTTTTATTTATCCTTGGAATGTGACCATTATTGGGCCAGTATTTTATTGTCCATTCCTAATTGCCCTTGAGAATGTGGTGATGAGCTGCTGAGCCGCTGCAGTCCATGTGGTGTAGGCACACCCACAGTGCTGTTAGGGAGGGAGTCCCAGTATTTTGACCAGTGATAGTGAAGCAACAGCGATATAGCTCCAAGCAAGGATGGTGTGTGGTTGGAAGGGAACTTTCAGGTGCTGGTGTTCCCATGCATCTGCTGCCCTTGTCCTTTTTGATAGTGGTGATTGTGGGTTTGGAAGGTGATGTCTAGGGAGCCTTGGTGAGTTGCTGCGGTGCATCTTGTAGATAGTACACACTGCTGCCACTGTGTGTCGGTAGTAGAGGGAGTGAATGTTTAAATTGCTGAATGGGGTGAAATTCAAACGAGCTGCTTTTTCTTGAATGGTGTCAAGCTTCTTGAGTGTTGTGGGAGCTGTACTCATTCAGGCAAATGCAGAGTATTCCATCACACTCCTGACTTGTGCCTTGTAGATGGTGGACAGGCTTTGAAGAGCCAGGAGGTGAGTTACTCGCTATAGAATTCCTAGAGCCTCTGACCAGCTCTTGTAGCCATATTATATGGCTAGTTCAGTTAAGTTTCTAGTCAATGGTAACCCCCAGGATGTTGATAGTGATGGTAATGCCATTGAATGTCAAGAGAAATGGTTGGATTCTCTCTTTTTGGAGTTGGTCATTGCCTGGCACTTGTGTAGCATGAATGTTACTTTCCACTTATCTGCCCAAGTCTGAATGTTGGCAGGTCTTGCTGCATATGGACATGAACTGCTTCAGTATCTGAAGGGTTGCAAATCATACTGAACTCTGTGCTACCTTCAGTGAACATCCCCATTTCAGGCCTTATATTGTAGGGTAGGGCATTGATGGAGCAGTTAAAGATGGTTGGGCCTAGGACACTATCCTGAGGAACTCCTGCAGTGATGTCCTGGGACTGAGATGATTGACCTCTAACAACCACAACCATCTTCCTTTGTGCTAGGTATGACTCCAACCAATGGAGAGTTTTCCCTCTGATCCCCATTGATTTCAATTTTACTAGAGCTCCTTGATGTCATGCTCAGTCAAATACTGCCTTGATGTCAAGGGCAGTCACTCTCACTTCACCTCTGGAATTCAGCTCCTGTTCATGTTTGAACAAAGGCTGTAATGAGGTCAGGAGCTGAGTGGCCCTGGCGGAACCCAAACTGAGTGTGTTATTGTTAAGTAAAGTGCCACTTGATAGCCCTGTCGATGACACCTTCTAATACTTTGCTGATGATTGAGGGTGGACTGATGTGGTGGTAACTGGTCTGATTGGATTTGTCAAGCTTTTTGTGGACAGGACAGTCTTGAGCAGTTTTCCACATTGTCGGGTATATGTTGGTGCTGCAGCTGTACATTCTTGGAACAGCTTGTCTAGGGGTGTGGTTATACCTGCTGACTATTTCCAGCATTGCTTTGCTATTCTTGCATTCAACATCTTCAGAAATGACAAAGGTCATTGATAAAAACTGCTAATCAACAGCAAAATACAGAGACAACAGAATCCAATCCAAACACTGGTTCATTTACAATCTGAACCATTGCACATTGCTGTAGGTGCAAATCAGACAACAGTTGACAGCTGCCTCTCCAGATGGAACTTCCAATTTCTTGGTTAGCTGGGATTGTGTGGATCCCCACTATGTTCCGGGCACACACCACCAAATTCCCCACCATGGGGCAAGGAAAATTCAGCCCGAGGTGTGTGTGGAGGAAGAGGGGAGTGAATTAGTGGGAGTAAGTGATGATAGACGAGCCAGGACCATGTGGAATTAGCACTATCACAAGTTGTGATAGCAAATCTCCAACCCTTTCAATACTGTACATGCAGATCTGTTGAATCCTCACTTTTCATGTAGGAACTCCATTAAAGAAGTGATGAGAGTTCTCAATTAGTTGTCACATTCACAGTGTGTGACAGGCAATAACAAATATCTTTTACTAAGCAGGAAACAATTACACAAAATCCTTGAAAGGAACAGGCTCCAGAAGAAGTCACTGCAGGAGGAAGATCTTGGGTATCCACTCAGCTAATTCTGTAAAGGCTGGAGAGATGAGAGGACCTACAGATGAAGGTGGCTTGTGCTAACCAAGTGACAATGGTCAAATATCCAAAATAATTCTTTCTATTTGAGGATCATACTCTAGGGACACCCTTAAAAGACCAGGAGAAAAAAGGTAGGCAGCAGGAAACATTACAATTCTCATTCTGACAGGGGTACACAGGGTTGGGGTTGGGGCAGGTGGGTAGGTGCCAGGAAACTCACCCATCACACCTAATCTTACACTTTGGAGTGCTGCTTTGGGCTGCAGTAGAGTGCTTAAGTTGGAGTTTGGTGACTGAGGGAGATCGGTGAGGAGGGAATGAGGTGATCCTTTGAGTACTGTGAGTACGGTTGGGTAAGTATTTACTACTTTTATCACTTATAGTTTTTAAGGTCTTATTTTGTGGTTCATCATTTATAAGGGTTATATTCTGTAAAAGCGAGGAACAGGGAAGAAGGGCCCTATAGTAGTTTATGTATTTGATATTAAGTATCTTCCAAAAGGTTTAATTTAATTTAAAGGGGTAAGTCATGTCAGGAGAGCTCAAAACCATGGTATGCTCCTCCTGCTCTATGTGGGAAGCCGGGAACATTTCTCGGGCCCAGCTTGTATGCAGGAAGTATCTCCAGCTGCAACTCCTGGAAGCCTGGGTTTTGGAGCTGGAGTGGTGGCTGGGGACACTGTGGAGCATCCGCAAGGCAGAGAGTATCGTGGATAGCACGTATAGAGAGGTGGTCACATCGCAGGCTAAGAGTCCACAGGCAGGAAGGAAATGGGTGATCACCAGGCAGAGCAAGAGGACTAGGCAGGCAATGCAGGAATCTCCTGTGGCTATTCCCCTGCAAAACAGATATACCGCTTTGGATATTGTTGAGGGGAATGGCCTCTCAGGGGAAAGCAGCAACAGCCAAATTCGTTGCACCATGTTTGGCTCTGCTGCACAGGGGAGGAATAAAATGTGTGGGAATGTAATAGTTATAGGGGATTCAATTGTAAGGGGAATAGATAGGTGTTTCTGTGGCCGCAAATGAGACTCCAGGATGGTATGTTGCCTCCCTGGTGCTGGGGTCAAGGATGTCTCAGAGTGCTACAGGACATTCTGAAGGGGGATGGTGAATAGCCAATGGTCATGGTACACATTGGTACAAATGACATAGGTTAAAAAAGGGATGAGGTCCTGAAAGCAGAATATAGGGAGTTAGGAAATAAGTTGAAAAGTAGGACCTCGAAGGTAGTGATCTCAGGATTACTACCAGTGCCACATGCTAGTCAGAGTAGAAATATCAGGATATATCAGATGAATACGTGGCTGAAGAGATAGTGTGAAGGGGAGGGTTTCAGATTCCTGGGACATTGGAACCGGTTCTGAGGGAGGGGGGACCAGTACAAACTGGATGGGTTACACCTGGGCAGGACCGGGACTGATGTCCTTGGGGTAATATTTGCTAGAGTGGTTGGGAAGGGTTTAAACTAAAATGGCAGGGGGATGGGAGCCTATGCAAGGAGTCAGAGGAGGGGGAATCAAGGACAAGAACAAAAGACAGAAAGGGGAATAAGAAAAGTGATAGGCAGAGAAATCAAGGGCAAGAATCAAACAGGGCCTCAGTGAAAAATAATGGAAACGGGACAAGTAATGTTAAAAAGACAAGCCTTAAGGCTTTGTGCCTTAACGCGAGGAGCATTCGCTATAAAGTGGATGAATTAACCGCGCAAATAGATGTAAACAAGTATGATATAGTCGGGATTACGGAGACATAGCTGCAGGATGATCAGGGATGGGAACTGAACATCCAGGGTTATTCAGTATTTAGGAAGGACAGACAAAAAGGAAAAGGCGGTGGAGATGCATTGCTGGTTAAAGAGGAAATTAACGCAATAGTGAGGAAAAATATTAGCTCGAACGATGTGGAATCTGTAAGGGTAGAGCTGAGAAACACTAAGGGGCAAAAAATATTAGTGGGGGTTGTAGATAGACCCCCATACTGTAGTGCCGATGTTGGGAATGGCATTAAACAGGAAATTAGAGATGCATGCAATAAAGGAACATCTGTAATTATGGGTGACTTTAACCTGCATATGGATTGGGCAAATCAAATTAGTAACAATACCATAGAGGAGGAATTCCTGGAGCGTATACGAGATGTTTTTCTGGAGCAATACATTGAAGAACCAATGAGAGAACAGGCCATCCTCGACTGGGTATTATGTAATGAGAAAGGAATAATTGGCAATCTGTGAGGCCCCTTGGGGATGAGTGACCATAATATGACAGAATTGTTCATCAAGATGGAGAGTGACATAGTTGATTCTGAGACTAGGGTCCTGAATCTTAATAAAGGAAACTACGATGGTATGAGGCGCGAGTTGGCTATGATGGATTGGAAAAGTTACTTAAAGGGATTTTGGTGGATAGGCAATGTCTATTCCTGTCTGGCGCACAAGTAAAACAGGAAAGGCCAAACCATGGCTTACAAGGGAAATTAGAGATAGTATTAGATCTAAGGAAAAGGCATACAAATTGGCCAGTAAAAACAACAGACCTGGGGATTGGCAGCAATTTAGAATTCAGCAAAAGAGGACCAAGGGATTGATTAAGAAGGGGAAAATAAAGTACGTGAGTAAGCTTGTGGGGGACATAAAAACTGACTGTAAAAGTTTCTGTAGATATGTGGAGAGAAAAAGATTGGTGAAGACAAATGTAGGTCCCTTACAGTCAGCAACAGGGGAATTTATAATGGGGAACAAAGAAATGGCTGACCAACTAAATACATACTTTGGTTCTGTCTTCACAAAGGAGGACACCAATAACATACCAGAAATGTTGGGGAACACAGGGCTTTGTGAGAGGGAGGAACTGAAAGAAATCAGCATTAGTAGGGAAATGGTGTTGGGGAAATTGATTGATGGCCGATAAATCTCTAGGGCCTGATAATCTACATCCCAGAGTACTTAAGGAAGTGGCTCGAGAAATAGTGGATACATTTGGTGGTCATCTTCCAAGATTCTATAGACTCTGGAACAGTTCCTACATTGGAAGGTAGTTAATATAACCCCACTATTTAAAAAAGGAGGTAGAGAGAAAACAGAGAATTATAGACCAGTCAGCCTGACATCGGTAGTGGGGAAAATTCTACAGTCCATTATAAATATTTAATAGCTGAGCACTTGGAAAACAGTGGCAGAATCAGACAGAGTCAGCATGGATTTACGAAAGGGAAATCATGCTTGACAAATCTACTGGAATTTTTCGAGGATGTAACTAGTAGAGTTGATTAGGGAGGACCAGCGGATGTGGTTTATTTGGACTTTCAGAAGGCTGTGAGGAGGATGCAGAGATGCTTCAGTGTGATTTGGACAAGCTGAGTGAGTGGGCAAATGCATGGCAGATGCAGTATAATGTGGATAAGGTGAGGTTATCTACTTTGGTAGCAAAAACAGGAAAGCAGATCTGAATGACTATAAATTGAGAGAGGGGAATGTGCGACGGGACTTGGGTGTCCTCGTACACCAGTCGCTGAAGGTGAGCATGCAGGTAAAGAAGGCAAATGGTATGTTGGCCTTCATAGTGAGAGGATTCGAGTACAGGAACAGGGATGTCTTGTTGCAATTATACAGGGCCTTGGTGAGACCACACCTGGAATATTGTGTGCAGTTTTGTTCTCCTTATCTGAGGAAGGATGTTCTTGCTCTAGAGGGAGTGCAGCGAAGGTTTACCAGACTGATTCCCGGGATAGCGGGACTGACATATGAGGAGAGATTGAGTCAGTTAGGATTATATTCGCTGGAGTTCAGAAGAATGAAGGGGGATCTCATAGAAACCTATAAAATTCTAACAGAACTAGACAGGGTAGATGCAAGAAGGATGTTCCTGATTGTGGGTGAGTCCAGAATCAGGGGTCACAGTCTGAGGATGCGGCGTAGACCATTTAGGACTGAGATGAGGAGAAATTCCTTCACCCAGAAAGTGGTGAGCCTGTGGAATTCACTACCACAGAAAGTAGTTGAAGCCAAAACATTGCATGTTTTCAAGAAGGAGTTAGATATAGCTCTTGGGGCGAAAGGGATCAAAGGATATGGCGAGAAAGCGGGAGCAGGCAATTGAGTTGGATGATCAGCCATGATCATAAAGAATGGCGGAGCAGGCTTGAAGGGTCGAATAGCCTACTCCTGATCGTATTTTGTATTTTTCTGTGTTTCAATGTTTCCACTTGCCCACCAACCCACCCCCAAGGGAACATAAAATTCGGCCCATTGTGACAAAATAGGGATTGCGGGTACCATTAGTGTGTATTAAGGGACTGTGTGGGGACAGATGGGGGATTGGGGTAGTACCAAATGTTTAAGGTATAATGTGAAATGTCACACTGTGTTTAATGTCTGTGATGTATCATCCTAACTCAACAGGTGTCTTGAAGTGCTTCCCAGTCTGAGAATGTATCTGGAGACACAGATATGGTTGCTGAAGCCTGAGGGCTTGCCAGATGAAGAAGTTGTCTCTGTGTAGCTTACAAGTTCATGTACCGATCCCAGAACTATGCTGGGGTGTTCTTTTCTACCTGTGCGTGATTATGGGAACTATGGAAACCAGGCACGTGCTCAGAACTTGATAGCTGCACAGGGGACTTGCCAATTGGAGCACCCAGCTTTGCAAACCAGAGGATGTGGTTTGTGTTCAATGCTTAGAGCTGTGACAGCAGAGACCTTTGTAACCTTATTCTCCCTAAGGTTCTTCATTCTCATCATAGGCAGAGTGACAGTAAGAATACTTAAAATATATTGTTTGCATTTATATAGCTTCTTTCATGACCTCAGAAAGTCCCAAAGAATTCCATAGCCAATTATTCCTGAGCTGCATTTACTGTTGTAATCTAAGATAATGCAGCAGCCAGTTTGCTCATAGCAAGATACAAGAAAACAGCAATGAGATGAATGACCGATTAAATTGTTGAAGTGATGTTGGTTTCGGGATAAATATTGCTCTGGACCTTGGGAAGACACCATTGGTGTGAAATTGGGTTCAGAAGCACCTATTGTTTGGGCAGTATAGGTGCTGTTTGGGGTCCAAAATGGTGTCTGTGGTCTGCGTGCACACTTTTGGGATGAGTAGCACTGGACGCCATCTTGGTATAGGTGTTAGCATGAAGTGAACAGCCACCAGAACTATGCAGAGAAGCAGATCATGGCATCAATCAGTGTGTAATGTTGGATCTCAGTGCTCCAGCTAATGCCTACTTTTCATCTCACATAGCTGAACAAATATTCTAGAGCAGGAAGGATTCCATCCAACAGCACTATTAAATGAATCATCAACTGCTTACAGGTTAGCTACTGACTGACTGGCTACTTTTGGCTGTTGTTTTGTTTCTACAAACCATGCCGTCCATTTCCCGATATCCTGGCAGCAGCATTGATGCCTTCATTTTGCAACAGTCCACTGTGCCAGCAAGCCAAAGGGTGGCTTCTGGGTAACTAGGGTTACCTGCTGATGACATGGCTGAAAACTCTGGTGTGTAAGCCATGTCCTTATACACAGCATGCATACGGTGAACACCAAATGTGATAGAGCAGACCACTGGTGCACTGAAACCACACCTCCACAACCTAGATTGCTTTGCAGAGTGGTTGTCAAGGTTCAGCGTGGTCTGCAACATGCTGCATAACCTCACCATCAAGAGGTAATGGCCCTCGCCACCAACTATATAGAGAGCAGCTGAGCTGCAGGAATGTGTGGAAGAGGGGAACAGGAAGAGAGGAAACAACATAGACAACGCTTGCCTGGCTGGGCTGATTGTGAAGAACTCATCCAAGCAATCCTAATTCCCAATTCACCAACAGTCTCACACCTTCCCTACCCTCTGTCACTTGCCATTGCAGAATTTATTTGGCCAAAATGCAAAAATAAAAGCCACCAAATTAAATTTATAAATCAAATCATTCCATATTCCATACAAAAGTCAACTAATCACACTTGTGTTTTCACTTATGTGTCTTTGCCTGTCCTAGTGCTCCTACACAGTGCTATCCCAATTGGTGCAGCATTGCTGTTGGAAGGCTGCTGAGTTTCAGTGGGGGAGACTGCAGATGTCCTTGGAGGATGACTTTGAACAGCTTTGAGCCTAGAACACTGGCTTCAGACTGCACGATCTCTGCATGGCTGGCAGCAGTCTGGAAAGGCAACAGCAAGGGCACTGATGGAATGGTCGTACTGGGAGCCACTTCAGAGTGACATCTCAACAACCCTTCCATGGCAGAAAGCTGAGCTTGTGTGACTTCAATCTGAGCTTCCAATGCAGTACCCAGACTTCTGATGGAAGCTTCTTATGCTACAAAAGGAGCTGAGACATCAGCTATCAAACACAGCATCATGGTTGATTCCACAGGTGTGCTGATGGAGATGGCCACCACTTGTATGTTTGAAAGGATGGGCTCCAATGTTTGCACAGGTTAGTACTGGAGCCCTCTGTGCTCTTTGACATTGACTGCAGGCTTTCAGGCAGGCCTCCCAATGCAAACAGTTTGTTGTCCAACCCATCAGCCTCCTTCTGTAGAATGCACCATTGAAGTGCTCATCTCAGTCCCCTGGCAAGGTGGCACCTGTCCTTGTCCCCTGTTCTAGCTGCAGGCACTTTTACCCAGTGACTCACTTTGTGCAGATCCCGCCTCCAATCTCTCCTTTAAATTACATGCAAATTCAGTATCGAACCTGGTGTCTGTGAGTGTAAAATGGACTGACAGCACATCTCCATCATCACTGTCTTCTTGCTGTTCCTGCGCTACCTGGCCAGGATGCACATTTTGGGTATCTGAAAGGAGAAAGACAAATAGGTAAGTTTGTGATGTGGGTAAGGGGGGGCAGGTTAAAGGTGCATGCTAAAACCATTGGTTACTTGCAAATCAGTAGAAATTGTATGATAGGCGGGAAATGGGATGTGAGAAGAGGATTAGGTATGAGGATACCATCATCGTTGAAAATTTCAGCACCTCAGCTCCATTGACCATGTTTCAGCAATGGGTATTCCCAATAGGGGCCAGTACCATCTCCTCCTTGGGGTGGCAAGATATGCAGGTGTGCCTGTCCCCTCCAGTCAGCTGCTGTTACTTTTGATTATGCCACATCTTGTCCTGCAAGAGAGAGTGAAGCCTGTAAGTTCTGTAAGAGGGAAGACTTATAGAGTATCATGCAATCTGTCATAGCTGAACAGCTGGCGGTGTGTGCAAGGTTTGAGATGTGGCTGTGAGGCTTGCAGCAGTGCGATGTGTGTGAGGGTGAGGTTAAGATGTAAATGTTAGGTATGAGTCCTGTTTGCTAGACAATGTTGATAGGTGAGTGATGGAGGTGTGGTGAATTGAGCAGTGGCTGAAGTTAGTGGTACAGTTAGTGTGATATGGCATTTGAAGATGCATTCACTGACCTTGACTACTCATGTCAGGTCATTGAACTTATTACTGCACTGCATCCAGGTTCTCAGGGCTTGACTGCTGCCATTGACCTCCATGCTTTTCTGCTCCTCTTGCCTTCTGAGCATGTGTCTGTAGGGCCTCCTGATCCCCTATGGATACAAAACATCTCTTCTACATTCCAGCTCCTCCATCAAAGCCTCTAGTGCGATGCCTGAAAACCTGGAGCCCACTCTCTCCCATGTTGATGTTTCACAGCTCAGATCCACTTCTGGCATGATTGCTCCAGCCACACTACACCTCCCCTTTAAGAGGTGCAGGCTAGTTTTAACTGGTGTTATAGCCATTTGAGCTTTTGGCCCAGGCTGAGGCCCCCACCCAGTCAACAGTACATTTGGTGCTGGCTGGACACTGAAATCATTTGAAGCAGCAGGCAAAACAAAGCTGGTATGCTACATGCATTGTTGTCAATGGGTGTGAGTTAATCATGTATCATGATCTCCATGCCTGTTTTCGGGGGTTATCAAAAAACAGTCCTCTTATCTCTTCTTCAGTAGCATCACTATTATGGGCGGAATATTCTGCTGTTGCTGGGAATGGGAAGGAAAGTGGTCAGGGGAACTTAATTCTGTAGGAGGCCAAAATTTGGAATCGCGATGGTGGGATGAGCTTTTAAACCGGGAAGTCCTTTTGCATGTATTTGCATACCATGATGGCTCATTAAAGGGCCAGCTCGCTAGAATTAAGTTCCCCTTCCCAATTAAGTTATCTGCAAGTGAGCAATATGTGCCTTCAGATTTACGGCTACATATAAGTGGCATACAGCAGGTGAGTTGGTCAACTTGGTGGAGTTGGAGTGAGTAGCTACTGTCTTATTTCCTGTCCGGGGAGCATTGTTCAGTGAGGCAATGTTCGGGTGGCGGCAGTCTAAAGGGCATCGGGCAGGGAGGCTGGTTGAGCAAGGGAGGGAGGGAGGCTGGGGGAAGGAGGCAGGGAGGGAAGACAAGTGTGCATGGATGTGGGAGGGAGGGAAGGGCCTTTCATGTTGCTTGTGAGGGTTCTGTGAATGGGTAGTTGGGGGGTGGGGTAGAGGTGGTGGTTTCCAGGCAGAGATGGTATGAGCTCAATGGTCCTAGAGGGTGGGGTCAGTGTTGTCTATGGGGTGTCCTGGGGGTTGAATAGAGGGTACTGGGCAGTGGAGGGGACAGTTACAGTGAGAGGGGGAGTGCAATGCAGTAGGGTGGCAGGTCCAGGGTCATAGTTGCGTAGTGGATGGTCTCATGCAATGGGGGGTGGGATTCATGAAAACAGGCGGTGCGAATAATAGGGGGGTGGGGGTGGGGGGGGTGGGGGTGGTCAGGGTGGGCATGGGGATGGTAACGGGTGTAGGCTCAGAGCAGAGAGAAACATTATGGATGGCGGGTGGCGGTTATAGGCTCAAGGGTAATGGGGGAGGTTCAAGGGTAACAGAGGGGAGAGGGATGGTGATATTGGGTGTGTCTAAGGTGATGGGGGAAGTTGGTGGATGAAATGGGAAGGGTAAAAGTTGGTGGAGCATGTTTGAAAGGTGACGCATGCCATTTTTAAAATCTCAATTGGAAAACACAGTCAGTCATTAAGTGCAATCTCTTGAAGTAGGAGGAGGGTCTTTTCTGGTGGATGAAGTTAAAGGTTAACTAAAGAGACACCCTAATAATTATGAGTCACGTGGATGAGAACCATGCTCAGGTGTGTTCACCTCTCTATGGTGAAGGGATTGACAACAATGTGCGGTTTAGAATCTTGGGGGTCCCAGATAGATGGTCATGGCTGATAATGGTGTGGGTGGTACGTCCATGATGGCAAGGCAAAGGTTTCTTGAATGTGTCTCCAGGGCGATGGGGGGAAGCCCTATAGTTTTTGAGGGAGGGTGTACGCGATGGCTTTCATTACCCCAGTCAATGTTACAGTCTCCATGCCCATGGATGTATGAATGAGAGGAAAACCCACCTGTGATCCTCCAGGATGGGTTTCATCATGGTGGGCTGGGGGAGGCCAGGGGTGGACCGATGCTAAGCGCAGTGCTTCCCATTGGCTGAAATGCTTAGGGTTGGAAGGACAGATTCAAAGAACATGCTGACTAGATAGGTCACTGCAATTTGTTCACAGATCTCCTCAGGCATACATGATACTGGTTCCAGGCAACCCTGCACTTCTGCTAGCTATCCAGCTGAGGAGGAAGCGGCAGGGATGTTACATCCTGCCTGCCCCCACCACTGTGCTCCTCAGCAATGGATATCTAATGAGCTGACCAGTGCGAGATTGCACATTGCCAGCTGCCCCACCCCCGAGTGGAAATCACTCTCATCTCCGCTCTCGTCTCCCAACTTATACTCCAGACTGGAAGATTCCACCCTATGTCTCTAGAGTATTTTTATATACTTTCTAGATGGTAGTGTTTAAGCTTCCCTAGTCTCTTCCCTTAGCTGATCCTTTTTACACTTCATTTCAATCTTGATTAGCTTTCTACACCTTTTCATGCGTGGCACCCCAATTTGGAAAAAAGGAAACAAAACTGAATGCAGTTTTCTAAATGTGGTCTGATTAGTGCATTATATAAAAATTAAAGTACTACTATAGTCACAATTCTTATGTATGAAAATATGACGGTCAATCTGAGTAGCAAGGATCTTACTGGCTTCCAGCAGTTCTCTCTCTCTCTCACCTGCTCAGAAGAGCAGGTTAAGTTCATAGCCTTTGGGAAGGCAGTGAGATCAGTATAGGTAGGTCCCAGAAGGACTATCTGCTGCCTGGGATGCTCCAGATGAACTGTATTATAATTGGCCCTTTGGTCTTTGGGATCCAAATTAACTGCATGTTTGCTGGAATCCAGATCCAATCTCCTTTCTATCAGCCTCCATTGATTTGGATCCCAGTGTATGGAGTACATGTCAGTGACTTTATCCTTGGGTCTTCTTACAAGACAACCAGGAATCTCCCAGGAATGGCAGAATTGCAAATTATGCCTATGCCTTATACTGTCTACTAATTTCCAACTGGAGTTATGGTCAATGATGGGCAGAATTTCAAGCTCTTATACTCCACTGTTCAGGCTATATATCCTATGATTCAAATTTATTTTTCTTGCACCCAGATCACATAAATCATTCTCTGATGTTAGTAAGTTACGAGTTTAATGGCCAACCATGTATTAGCTAGCTCACATGTTTTTGCATTGGATATTCTAGAATTAGTAACTGACAAGTGTTTTAATTTCAGGGCCATCTATCCACATCATTATATACCAAATCATCCATACTTTCATTTAATATGCAATACTTTACATTTGTAGGAACTATTATTTCTCTGCCCAACAGCACAACTGATCTAAATCTTTCTGCAATTTGTGTACTGCATTATCCATCCCATATTGTCTAGCAAATTTAGCAAGCTTGTAATTGATTTTTATACCCAGATAATTTATCCTGATACCACTCATTGCATCATGCCAACAACAGTGAGGCTAATGGTGCTCCTCCTTATTTATTCATAAATCGTGCAGCAACTTTAGGCAAGATGCGCAACTAAACTTAATATCCAAAAGTTGCTAGTCAAGTTGCACTGCACCACTGTTAGCTTTGTGAAAAATGGCACCTCACTGTCTTGCTCACTATTAAATGGCGCAAAGTTGCTACTTTTGTTCAGTAGATGCAAACTAAACTCAGGTCTTGCCATTTCAAGTGCAAGTACCCTTTTGGCAACATGATAACTGTTAATTATTGCCAGTCAATCCCTCAGGCAATGAAAATTAATTATTACAAGTCTGGATTCTTATTCCCTCAGGTATTACTTGGTATTGGAGATTTTTTAAATGTCAAATTTAAAATTTAGAGAAGTATTTTAACTTTTCCTTCCTCTTTTCTCTCTCTCTCTTAATCTAATCTTGCTTTCCCTCTTTATTTTTTTTTCGTATCTGATTTTACATTAAATTCACCTACTTAAATATAAATTTCCATCTTAGTCTTTGCACTGTTTATTTCACAATCCTTCAATCTGATCTTTAATTAAAGAGATGCCCTAATGCCAGTTCTGTTTCACTGAGCCCCTGATGCCTGGTTTCCCTCTTTGCACCATCTTTAGCTCACACTTTCAGCCATTTGCCACACAAAATATTTAAAAACTTAAGCATGCAAAGGCAAGTCTAACTAATGGCAGATGTCGATGAATGCCCTCCCGCAACAAATTATACCCTAATAGCATTCAAACTACTGATCCCTGTAACATTCCCCTCAATAGCTCCCTCCAATACAATGTTCTGCCCTGGTTCTGCTTCTAGTTTAATTAGTCTCTTGTGCGTGATCTTTGTCAAGATTTTCTCAAAATTCAAATAAACAATTGTTGCCAAGATAGTTTTCTTTTGTGTATTTTTTTTAATAATGAGATATTAGTTACAAGTTACACCGCGTGTTCAATGTTATTACCTCACTGTTTCATACAGCAAAACACTTAAGCTGGAGTGCGTGTTACAATTGCTGTAACATATTAAAATAGTGAAACTCAAGCAGTTTATTATGTTATGTGAAACCTGTAATGTTCTACATTCTTTAAATTCAATCTATCCTGTGCTAATCTGTGTCCTAGGGACAGCTGGAGTTTGTGAAATGGATTCTTTCCATTTTCAGTGATTTACTTGTGTACTGTCAATGAGCAGCATGTTGAAAGTGATAGAGAGCATGTGGCCTAATGTCATTTGGATTGACGTACATGATTTAAGTTAATGTACTATGATTATTAACTGTAGGTATGCCTCACGTGATCGTGAACTAAATATATTGTGACATATCTCAATAGTAATCAACTGTACTCAATCTAATCCCATTCTAACAATTCACTGTTAAAAACTGACTGCTCTATCCCTCGAACCTCAGAAACATATCACAGACCTTCACAGGTGTCAGCTGTAGCTCAGTGGGTAGCACATTTGCCTCAATGTACAAGAAATACACCATCCAGCCTACCCAGAGGCTGTGTAAACTCTTGGGAGTGGCGTAAAAATAAACAAAATCCCAAACCAATTAGGAAAAATTCTAGAAATTTCTTCCTGTTTCTTTTAGGTGATTGAAACTCAGATAGGAAACCACTCTGGCCCTGCTTGATGTTCTACAGTACCCACCTCTTGTTTGAGGTGATGTCTGTCCAGCCAGAAACTGGTCCAGCACCTGCTTGACATAGGTCAGCAAATCAATGTTCACCGCAAAAGCTGGCAGACTGTTCCACAAATTCACTCTTCTCTGGGGAAAGAGTCAACTTTGAACATCTAGCCAAGTTCTTTCTGCCTTTGCATAACTTGAAGTTGTGAATTTGGTCCTCCACAAACAAATTGTGAAACACATTGAAACAAATTGTCTCGATAAACACAATCTAATGTCTTCATAATCTTATAAACCTCAATGAAATTACCCTTAAATCTGTGAATCTCTAAAGTTTGGAGACCCAGATCTTTCAGCCTATTTTCATAACTAAGATACATTAAACAAGGAATTAATCTTTTGGCCCTTCTATGCATCCTTTCCAAAGTTTCAAAACTGGATACAGTTTTCTAACTGAGGTTTTCTGCAAGGTCAACATAGTATGTTTTGTTTTAAGGTAAACTTTCCTCTAAATACAACCTGGTACCTATTTGCCCTAGCTATCGCTTCACAACATTGATCATGAATCATTAGAGATCTATGCACTAGCATATCTCAATTCCTTTCTTTTTCCATCAGCGTTAATTCTTGTACCTGAAAAGGGGTATGTATATTCACCTTTTCCACATGCATAATGCTGCCCCTTTCTAAATCAAACAGAAAATGCCAGTCACAGGTCCAATCCCCCAGTGCATCTACATTAACCTGTAGTAGTTAAGCATCATCTACAGTCCCGATTCTCTTACATAGCCTAGTATCACGTACAAGCTTGCAGATGGTCCTCTCGACATCTATATCCAGATCATTAATAAAAATAGTAAATATCAACTGTTCTCACACTGAACCCTTGTGAAACACTATTGGGTGTCCTGCCTCTGATCAGATCTAAATCCACATACAACCACTTCCTCTCTAATTTAAGGATCTAGGCACTATATTTTCAAAATAAACATTAAAAACATTATTTGATGGATTACTGCTGGAATGAAATCCTGTACAAACATATGGTCCAAAGTAATTATTCAGCTGTAATGAGCCATCCATAACGGTCAGTACAATGAGTACTCAGGCTTATCCCCTCTCTCTTCCCAGGGGAAGTGTTGAAAACTGATCCTGTTTATGAAAGAAATTGCAGATGGTACATTATACCCTTTCCCTCTAATGTACTTTTATAGAATAATGAAAATTAAAACTGGTTCTTAAATATGACTGCAACAGAAAATTTCTATCGTCACAGCTCTGAAAAATTCATGAAGTTAGAAGGTAACTCAGCTGTCACCTCTTACTATCTGGTAAATATAATGTATTATCAGGATAGTTCTGTCTATAAAAAAGAAGACAAGTAGGAAAGCACTGTCTGCAGAGAGCAAGAGCTTAGGCACTTGAAGTGCCAAAACTAGCTGGCTTTCAGTGCCCTTGCTCTTAAGAAGTCACCAATCTACAGTATGGTTGTAATGATAAGACAATCACCTGGCCTGTAGCTTTAGGCCCCTGCTCAGGTATTCCCTGCAGGGTCGTGCCTAAATAGGTCCTAAAGCAGGCTTGTCCAACTGGCGGCCCATGGGCCAGATTGTGGCCCCCAAAGCCATTCTATGTAGCCCCCAGAACCACGGTTCAAAATGGCGGTCAGACAGGTGAGTGAAGCTAAAGGTTCTGAAGTGGCTGCTCCTCCAATCACAGGCTGTTACCCTCCTGTGTTTGCTGCTGATAGGTCCACTAGTAAGTCTATCAGAAGCACATGCAGAAAAGAAACAGTCTCTGATTGGATGAGTAGCAATCACGGGCGGCAGTAAGTGTGCTGGGGTCAGATTGAAGATTTCAGGGGCGGGGCGCAGTGGTGTGGAAAGAAGGGACTGAAGGTGCTCCAGGGCCAAGGGAGAGGAAGTGCTGCGGGCCAAGGGAGAGAAGGTGCACTGGCTTCCAGGGAGAAAAGGTGCTGTGGGGTCTGGCAAGAGAAGGTGCTGTGAGGCTGAAGGAGAGAAGGCGCTGCAGGGTCCGGGTAGAGAAGGTGCTGTGGGGTCTGGGGAGAGAAAGTGCTGTGGGGTCCAAGGAGAGAAGGTGCTGTGGGGTCCAAGGAGAGGAGGTGCTGTGGGGTCTGGGGGGAGAAGGTGCTGTGGGGTCCAGGGAGAGGAGGTACTGTAGGGCCTGGGGAGAGGACGTGCTGCGGGGCCCGGGGAGAGGGAGTGTTGTGACTTGTGAGTCACACTTGCACGCTTGTTGTGGTGTGACTGAGTTGGTACTTTAGATAGAGTAGTTCTGCAGACATTTCTTAGGTACTCAGTAGATAAATACGTGTGTTTCTACACCAAACTCTATCTACATACTTCTGCTGCTCACTTGCAGACTACTGACTTCTTACTAGCCACTAACTAACTACAGGGTTAGCCCACACTACTCCACCATTGGTTACACAAGTTCATGTGATCTTCCATTATAACATCCTTTTTAAAGATATACTACACATTAGATAAAACCATAGTTACCACATCCCTCCCCCCTGTACTTGGAAACATATTTTTACATTTGCAATTACAATCTTTTCAAAATAGCAAATTATTTGGACTGATAGGTAATTTACAAATTCAGTCTTTCTGGGGGTTTCCTTAGGCATGTAGAATGTCTCAGCTCTACAACTTCAGATGCTTTGTTAGGAACCTCCTTTTCTAGAGTTCTCTGAACATCAGGTTCTTTGGTGGGTACCTGCAGATCTGTTCCCTTAACTCTTGTAGGTACAACAGGCACTTCAGACACATCTGTACTGAGTTGAGTTCTCTCAACAGGAAATGTTGACTTGGTCGTGAACACTGGTATAGTAATTTCTTGATGATTGTTTCTCCCTTCCTCAAATGGTCCACATGTCCCCATATGACTCGGCCTTTCACCTTCACGTGGTAAGATAGAGGTCCAGTCACTGCCCTTATTTCCCCTGGTAACCACGTTGGTCCTTTTCCAAAGTTCTTCACATACATCGTCTCTTCCATGGTAAATTTCCTCTCACAACTATGCCAGCCGTGTCTAGTTTTCTGACTTCCTTGACTTCTTTCCACCTTCCCCCCTAATTTCAGCATTATTAAGCTCAATCTTGTCCTGAGATGACATTTCATTAATAATTCCGCAGGTATGATACCTGTTGCTGTAAAAGGCGTGGTCCTTTTGGATCTTTTTGGGTCTCTGTTTTATCTTTGTTTTATCTTCATCGCCAGTTTGTTGTGACTTGTGAGTCACACTTGCACTCTTGCTGTGGGGTGACCTAGTTGGTACTTTAGATAGAGTAGCTCTGCAGACACTTCTTAGGTGGAACATATTCTGTTTATTTACAATGTATTCAGCAGATAAACACGTGTGTTTCTACGCCAAACTCTATCTACATACTTATACTTACTTCTCACTAACCACTAACTAACTACAGAGTTAGCCCTTGCTATTCCGCTATTAGTTACACAAGATCATGTGATCTCCCATTATAGCATCCTTCTTAAAGATATACTACACATTAGATAAAACCATAGTTAACACAGAGAGAGACTGCAGGGCCGAGCCGAGAAGGTGCTGCTGGTGGGGTGGGGGTGAAAAGTCTCACTACTTGGGGTGTGTGTGTGAGAGTGAGAGAGGGAGAGCCTGTGTATGTGTGAGAGAGAGGGAGAGAATGAATGAGCCTGTGTGTTTGTGTGAGAAAGAGGGAGAGAGTGAGTGTGTGTGAGATGGAGAGAGAGTGTGTTTGTGTGTGTGTGTGTCAGAGAGAAGGGGAGAGTGTGTGTGGGTGTATGTATGTGTGAGAGAGGGGTAGTGAGTGAGTGTGTGTGCGTGAGTAAGGGAGAGAGTGGGGGTGTGTCAGAGAGAATGTGAGTGTGTGTGTGTCTGAGAGAGAGAGGGAGAGAGTGAGTCTGTGTGTGTTTGTGTGAAAGAGAGGGAGAGAGTGAGTGTGTGTGAGAGAGGAGAGAGTGGCTGTGTGTGTCAGAGAAAGGGGCGGAGTGAGTGTGTGTGTCTTTGAAAGAGAGTAAGAGACTGAGTGTATGTATGTGTGTGCGTGTGAGAGAGTTTGTGTGAGAGAGGGGGAGAGAGTGATTGTGTGTGTGAGAGGAAGGGAGTGAGTGCGTGTATGTGTATGTAAGAGAGAGAGAGGGAATGAGTGTGTGTATGATATAGAGAGGAGAGAGTGAGTGCATGTATGAGAGAGGAGAGTGTGAGTGTGTGTGAGAGAGGCAGAAGGAGATAATGTGAGTGTTTGTGTGAGGGAGCGAGAGTGTGAGTGTGTGTGTGAGAGGGAGAGGAAGAGAGAGTGTGAGTGTGAGAGGAAGAGAGTGAATGTGTGTGAGATCTGAGGGCCCCCTGATTGCATCTGGGTTATTTTTAGGTAGACAAACGGTAACTAATGGGGTGCCACAGAGATGAGTGCTGGGTCCGCAAGTAGTTACAATCAAGTAGTTGTTTGGTAGTACAGAACTAGGGCATCACTGAAAAAAGACACATGCCTAAGTGTGTGATAGAGAGAGAGGGAGAAAGTGTGAGTGCGTGTGAAAGAG
This sequence comes from Cetorhinus maximus, assembly GCF_964194155.1. NCBI lineage: Eukaryota > Metazoa > Chordata > Chondrichthyes > Lamniformes > Cetorhinidae > Cetorhinus > Cetorhinus maximus. The sequence goes on along the minus strand of NC_135881.1, from coordinate 64,441,467 downwards.
GAGAGTGTGAGTGTGTGTGAGAGAGGACAGTGTGAGTGTGTGTGAGATAGAGAGGGAGTGTGTGTGTGTGAGCGTGTGCCTGGCTCACTCCCAGTCTCAGGATTCTCAATCACCCTTATCCCAACACACCGATACTTATTCTCACCCACTCTCACCAAATGTTCTCATTCCATTCTCAATACACAGATTAAGTGAAGCATACCTGAATGAGGCTATCACAGGTTCCTCTGGCAACCAGGTGAGTGGCTGTAAGCACCATGGCCATTCCTGCCTCCTTCTCCTCCTCCTCTTTCTCCTCTTTATCCTCCTTCTTCTTCTCAGCCTCAGATGCCAGCTCTCTTCCCACAGCTGTGCCCTCCTCTCTGCAGTGTGATGTTGTGAAGGGCACAGCGGGCAGTAACAATCCTGGAGACCCTTGGTGGGGAGTACTGAAAGGCGCCTCCAGATCAGTCGAGGCACCTGAAGAGCGTCTTGAGGAAACCAATGGCTTGTTGCATCATTGCGCATGTTTTTATGTGATTTCTGTTGTATCACTTTTTCAGTTCACTAGTAAGGTTCCCTCCAGGAATTATCAGTCAGTCTTTTAAAAGATAGCATTTGTCTCCCAGGAGCAAACCACTGACGCTGTGTGGAGAAGTGAAAGAATGCAGAAGATATGCCTGCAGCAGAATTAATGTACCATGGCAGTTCCCTGAATCTAGCCCAGGGATGCCTGATCACTTTCCAGTCGCTACAAGCTGTCTAAACACTGGGGGAGTGGAATCCCTTATGATTGAAGACTCCAGGCTGATCTGAGGGCCCCCTGATTGCATCTGGGTTATTTTTAGGTAGACAAATGGTAACTAATGGGGTGCCACAGAGATGAGTGCTGGGTCCGCGAGTAGTTACAATCTAGTAGTCGTTTGGTAGTACAGAACTAGGGCATCACTGAAAAAAGACACATGCCGAAGCTTTTTGTCTTGCACTCATCAGGACAATTCGCAAGAATACCAAATGTAAAGGGAACAACAATTTATACATCATGAGAAGAGAATGCTGCTTGGTTGGCAAGTGGACTCTGATTGGTAGAGGCGTTGTCATGGAGAATGCACCAGTTAACTGATGACTGACAGCTAACTAACAAACTTTGTTTAAATTCAAACCAGGTAGGTTGACTCTGATTGGTCAAGGCATTGACCTGGGGAATGAGCCAGAGAATGGCTGTCGCCTATTTTGTTCAGTTCAAACAGACGCAGTGTCATTCTGTCTGCAAAAAACAGGGCTCTGTGTATTAATGTATGTAGTTTTGAGCAGGCTAGGTGTATCATACTGCAAGCTCGAATGGCAATCTTAAATTGGTTGTCACATTCATTGGTTAGCACATTCATGTTAGAATCATATCTCTCAAGACTGAAACTTTCTTTTAAAAAAATGAAGGATTTGGCCTGATCTGGACATGTGGATGCTAACCTGGGATTTTTTTAAATAAAAGAAGGTCGTAAGTTCACCTTGGAACTGTAAATCAGCAGGCCTCTTCCAAGAAATCATCTGACCTATATGGTACTTCAGATGGAGTTATTCGTTTGTTTTGAACTGTAAGGCAATTACTTAATGAAAAGCTGGGAGGCAAAAAGGCAATCACATGGAAGAGAAGAAGAAAACTTAAATAGTGAATTTGCTTGTTTTGAAGGCAGCCTTGTGGGAGGACAAGCTGAGGAAGGAAGGCTACCTTGACTGGCTTCCTCTCTCAACATGCTTAAAATTGTGTGTGGCTATCAACCTGTTGCCAGAGAGCCTTCACCTGATTGTAACTAGTCTGTATTTGAACCTGCAAAGCTGGGACCAGTGGTGAGAACTTCCAGGCATCCACTGGGACCAGTGGCCTGTCTTCACACGAGAGAACTCCAGGTTGACATTGTCGAGACCCTGAGAACCTAATCCTTTATTTTATAACAGAGGGCATCCTGGCTAAGCTTGCAGATGATACAAAGATAGGTGGAGGGACAGGTAATATTGAGGAGGCGGGGAGGCTGCAGAAGGATTTGGATAGGTTAGGAGAATGGGCAAAGAAGTGGCAGATGGAATACAACGTGGGGAAGTGTGAGGTCATGCACTTTGGTAGGAAGAATAGAGGCATAGACTATTTTCTAAATGGGGAGAGAATTCAGAAATCTGGAGTGCAAAGGGACTTGGGAGTCCTAGTCCAGGATTCTGTTAAGGTTAACTTGCAGGTTGAGTCGGTAGTTAGGAAGGCAAATGAAATGTTGGCATTTATTTCGAGAGGACTAGAATATAAAAGCAGGGATGTGCTGCTGATAATTTATAAGGCTCTGGTCAGACCACATCTAGAATATTGTGAGCAATTTTGGGCCCCGTATCTCAGGAAGGATGTGCTGGCCCTGGAGAGAGTCCAGAGGAGGTTCACGGGAATGATCCCAGGAATGAAAGGCTTAACATATGAGGGACGTTTGAGGACTCTGGGTCTATACTCGATGGAATTTAGAAGGATGAGGGGTGATCTGATTGAAACTTACAAAATACTGAAAGGCCTGGATAGAGTGGATGTGGGGAAGATGTTTCCATTAGTAGGAGAGACTAGGACCCGAGGGCACAGTCTCAGAGTAAAGGGAAGACCTTTTAGAACAGAGATAAGGAGAAACTTCTTTAGCCAGAGAGTGGTGAATCTATGGAATTCATTGCCACAGAAGGCAGTGTATTTAAGACCGAGATAGACAGGTTCTTGATTGGTAAGGGGATCAAAGGTTACGGGGAGAAGGCGGGAGAATGGGGTTGAGAAACTTATCAGCCATGATTGAATGGCGGAGCAGACTCGATGGGCCGAATGGCCTAATTTCTGCTCTTATGTCTTATGGTCTTATAATGCTCATCCACCAAAACTCACCTCTGCAAAGAGGCTCTATCTGTTTGTCCTCTGTTTGTCTGTGTGTGTACCTGTGTGTGTGCTGGGAGTATTCTTTAGGAAGAGATAGATAGTTATACTTCCCGATTATAATTGTGTGTTAACCAGTACTTGCAACTTCTTAAAAGAAGTTCTGTTTTAAAATAAATTAGTCATTCTGTGTTTTAGAAAGAAGCTTGGTCAGAGTCTCTTTCCTTCTGGGTACTAGAGGTATAGGTACATAGTTGGTCATTTCAGTGGGAAAATGAAACATTTAAATGAATGGCACGGCCTGCGAAGTAGTGGGGCTTGATAATTCGTGGACTCCTCCCATCCTGGTCATAACACTCAGGATTGTTTAACAAATATTGTCCAATCGTGGACTGGATCATCTAATGTTGGACACTATAGGTGGAATCGTCTCAGGTTTGAACTAAGTGTAGTAGCGGATGGGAGAAAGGTCGTTTACCCGCCGGCAGCAATGGCGGGTTGTCGCACTGTATTGTCCCATTCCTGCTTCATTAATTGTGCAGCCACAGGAAACACGCTGTCTCACTAGTGGGTGGCCTCCAATTTGCCCGCCATGCATTAAAGTGCCACTTCCTCATGCAAGGCGTCATATTTAAACGGCAGCCGTGTACACACTTCTCAATGCTTGCAGCCCAGCACTGTTCCAGTGAAGACATGGCTCCCAAAGCTAAGAAGCGTGCAGATCCCCGATTCAGTGACACATCCCTGGGACGCCTTCTGGACGACGTGGAGGCCTGATGTGATGTCCTCTACTCCCAGTCTGGCGGCAGGAAGCCCATCAGTCCCATCGCTCCAGGGCAGAGGTGGTCAGTGCCAATGCTGCACACAAGACGTTGGCCATCCAGTGCAGAAAACAGATGAATGATCTCATCTGTGCTGCCTGGATAAGACAATCATCCCATCACTCTAAACTCACACACTCACAAACCCATCACACATTAACTGGCCTCCCACTCACTGCCAGCTCAAGGGACATCACTCTCTCAAACACACCCTCAGATCTCCACCTGGATTCATTTCCCCTGGAGACTGCCTCCTCAGCCATCACCAACTTGAGGTCACTTGCACAGATCAACATGTCCCCACACACACCCTGGGATACCCCCCTTTTCCAGTGCAGCCCTCACCCCGCAGACTCTTCCCTTGCCTGAGGCCATTTCTCCCCCTTCCCCCTTGCAGCCATTGAGAAGCCACCGCCCCCCCCACCCCCCCACCACCTTAATCTGGTCTGGTAGGTAGAGACCTGCCCGTGAGCCCCCCTAAAAGTGATGTGGTGCTGCCTGCGAAGCCTGGCGTTAATGACTGCGCATGCTGCCCGATGCCAGGAGGCAAACAAACCTCAAAGTCCGGAGTGAAATGCAGCTTGCTAGGTGCACGTCACTTATGTACAGTTGTGAAACACGTCAAAGTGCCTGGATCCTCCAGCGTGGGGTAATGATTCTGGCGAGCAGGGCTTACAATGAGTTGCTAAAGTATTGAAATTAGGTTTCTGATGTGCGGCGGTGGGAAACATGGCCCACCAATGATGGGCGGAGTGGACGATTGGAAAACTGGTTTCACGATGGTGTGAAACTGATTTTTGGCCTTCTTGGCATATTGCCACCCCTCCAACCCGCCATGATGTCCAATGCCAACTGGGCTGGAAAATTCCGGCCTACGTTTTGAGTTTTGCAAGCCTGGGCTGGTTGGGTACAGCCAGTGCCTTTCCTGTTGCAAACAGCCGAAGGGACGTATGTTTGATATGATCCTCCAGTCTGTGGGATGTACGGCCTACATACCTAGCATCACACTGGCACTGGAATTCATATATCACATCACAGAACATCTTTTTGGCTTGACCATAGCATCCTGTTAGTGCCAAACCCCACTCGTGTTGCTACTGCATAGTAGCAGCGTGAAATGGCTAGCTTCACCTGTTGCTCAAGTTTTTGAGTGAGCTTATCTTTCCATGGTAATCTGAGGTAGACGGGGCACTTCTCAGGACCACACGCGGCAGTCTTAGGCCCATTCATGCTTTTGCACAATATACAGTGCGAAATGATCTGACCAGGGTAGCCATTATCTTGCAGGATGGCTATGATGTGCCCTATTTCAGTATCAAGCTTGCACAGTGAGCAAATGGTTTGAGCCCTATTTATGAGGTTGACAATAAGGCCAATTTTATAGCATGTGGAACTGTAGGAATCTCAACACATATATTGACCAGTGAAGGTAGGCTTGCAGTAGATGTTAATAGAGAACCCCCTGGAAGGTTTATCAACTAGCATGTCAAGGAAAGGGAGCTCATTTGACTGCTCAATTTCAAAGGTCAATTCATATAGTGGTGATGGGTCAGGATTGCCATGATGTAGTGCTTCAGTGCAAATGTCTGTGGCTTCCATTGGAGGATAGGCTAGCAATGTCAAATGAGCACATGGACACAGCATCGCTAACAATATGCAAGTCCTATATGGTCTTCACAAATGTGAAGGAATCCTACGAAAATACAAACACATGAATTAGGAGCAGGGGTAGGCCATGCAGCCCCTCGAGCCTGCTCTGCTATTCAATAAGATCATGTGATCCCGCGCTTGGACAACATTTGCTAAACAATCCTGAGTGTGCTAAGAATTACGTTGACAACCAATTTAAGATTATCAGTTGGTCTCGCAGTGTGGCACACTTACGGATTCCAGAAGCTACACATAGTAATACAGAGAGACCTGTTCTTTGCAGACAGAAAGGTCATGTATACACATTGCGCCTGTTTCAACTGAACAAAACAAGTGACAGCCATTCTCTGGTTCATTCCCCTGGACAATGCCTTGACCAATCAGAGTCAACCTGCCTGGTTTGAATTTAAACAAAGCTTGGCAGTTAACTGCCAGTCATCAGTTAACTATCAACATCCTGGGGGTTACCCCTGACCAGAAACTGAACTGGACTAGCCATATAAATACTGTGGCTTCAAGAGCAGGTCAGAGGCTAGGAATCGTGTGATGAGTGACTCACTTCTGACTCCCCAAAGCCTGTCCACCATCTACAAGGCACAAGTCAGGAGTGTGATGGAATATTCCCCACTGGCCTGGATGAGTGCAGCTACCACAACAGTGAAGAAGTTGGACATTGTCCAGGACAAAGCAGCCCACTTGATTGGCACCACATCCACAAACATTCACTCTCTCCATCACCGACGCACAGTAGCAGCAGTATGTACCATCTACGAGATGCACTGCAGAAATTCACCAAGGATCCTTTGACAACACTTTCCAAACCCATGACCACTACCATCTAGGACAATAGCAGCAGATGATTGGGAACACCACCATCTGGAAGTTCCCCTCCAAGTCACTCACCATCCTGACTTAGAAATATTTCGCCTTTTCTTCACTGTTGCTGGGTCAAAGCCCTGGAACTCCCTCCCTAACAACACTGTGGATGTACCTACACCTCATGGACTGCAGCGGTTCAAGGAGGCAGCTCTCCACCACCTTCTCAAGGGCAACTAGGGATGGGAAATAAATGCTGGCCCAGCCAGTGACGCCCACATCCTGTGAATGAATAAAAAAAAACTGGTGCATTTTCCATGGCAACCTGAACGAATCAGAGTGATTCGGCACTCTCCTCTCATGAACTATGAATTATTTTTCCCTTTACATTTGGTATTCTTGCGAATGTTCCGATGAAATACCCTAGTTACAATCAATTTTAATGATTTAGATGAAAGGACCAATTGTATTGTAATCAAATTTGCTGACAATTTAGATATGGCAGGTGGTTTTTGCCAGGCTGACCAAATCCACAAGGGGAACTTGGTCACGCTATTACAACGATTTTGCAATTTGTATTTATTATTTGAAGGCTTGTACACTGAAATCAGAAGGTAATGGGCAGAATTTTCCGTTTGACGTGCGGGGAGCGGGCACGTCCGGGCGTAAAATGACGCGCGGTGACATTGGGCGAGTGTCCCGAAGTCCTGGCGCACCATCGCGATATTTCAATGGGTGGGCACATGATGATGTCCGATGCGCACCCGCCATTAATTAAGGGGCCACTTAAGGCCCTCTAGTCTTCAATCGACGCTGATTTTTCAGCACCCGTGTGATCTTTGGGTCAGCGCACGGGCGCAACAGGCAGGTGGGTAGGAGATATTTGTATTAACCTCATCCATGGGCGGGATAAGAGGGCTCAGTAGGGTCGTGAATCTGCTCTTTGAAGTATTTATTGTTGAAAGTTTTCAAAAATTGCCTGTGTGATCTGCAGTACTTCAGAAGGCATACCAGCTGCTTTTTCTGGACGCTTAACCTTCAGGTCAGCACTCTTCAGTGAGGAATCTTTTCCCGGCCTGCAGGGTTCAGGAAGCCTTCACTTAGCCTGGGTATGGGATCTGATCTGTCCATTGGAGGCAGCTCCTCTGAGGAGGAAGGGAGGGCTAGAAGGGAGAGGTGGCCAGGAGTGCACATTCAGCCTCCAGAGGAGCCACCTTTGGGAGGACAGGCACAGGCACAAGGGGTGCAGGGCCAAGAGGTAGTCCAAGGCGGAAGGGGCCGCAGAAGATGCCACTATCCTGCTGCCAGGGTATACAGACAGCGAAGCAGCTATCTCAATATGTCTGAGGTACAGTGCCGAAGGAGGCTCCGTCTCTCAAGGGAGAGAGTCAACTATATCTGTCAGATGATTGGGCATCTGCAGGGTTCAGGAAGCCTTCACTTAGCCTGGGTATGGGATCTGATCTATCCATTGGAGGCAGCTCCTCTGAGGAGGAAGGGAGGGTTAGAAGGGAGAGGTGGCCAGAAGTGCACATTCAGCCTCCAGATATCCCCTAACTGTGTGGGTGGACACCCCATGCCAGTGACTCTGAAGGTCACAGCTGCCCTCAAATCCTATGCCTCTGGCTCCTTCCAGGGCTCGGTGGGTGATCTTTGCAGTGTCTCCCAATCAGCTGTCCACACTTGTGTCAAGCGGGTCACAGACTCAGGCGTGCATTGACCTTCATCCACTTCCGTTGGGACCAGGCAAGTCAGACACAACGAGCCAGAGGCTTCGCGGCCTTTGCTGGCTTCCCCTGCGCCCAGGGTGCAATAGACTGTACACATGTGGCCATCAAGGCGCCAGCAGGTGAGCCCGGTGCCTTCGTCAACAGGAAGAGCTTCCACTCCATGAACGTGCAGATAGTGTGTGATCACAGGATGCTGATTCTACAAGTCTGTGCAAGGTACCCAGGCAGCTCCCACGATGCCTACATCCTCAGACACTCCCAGGTGCCTGGGCTCTTCAGTGATCCAGCCTGGGTGGATGGATGGCTGCTGGGTGACAAGGGCTATCCCCTCAGAAGGTGGCTTATGACGTCTCTCCGCCATCCAAGAACAGAAGCTGAGCAGCGGTACAATAGGAGCCATGCCTCCACAAGGTGGAGAGAGCCACCCATCTTCTCAAGACGCGCTTCCAGTGCCTGGACCGCTCAGGGGGCGCACTCCAGTACCCCCCGGATCGTGTCTCGGTGATAGCGATTGCATGCTGCGCTCTCCACAATCTTGCACTGGAAAAGGGAGGACACAGTGGACGATGAAGACGTTGATGCAGTGGCTGCGGCTGCACACGATGAGTCCAGCAGTGAGTCCGAGGATGAGCAAGCACAGGGAAATGCTGAGGGGGTAGATGCTGACCTGGGACTAGTCCAGGGAGGCAGGGACACCCGGGATGCTTTAATCCAAGGACCTTCAGCTAGCACAACACAGATGGACCTCCAGGACAAGCCTGGGCTGTAGGCTCAATACTTGACACCTAAGTGCAAAATCTGCCAGGTCAGCAGCACTAATTAAGGGCCTTGTAAATAAAGCTGAATGTCCAACAATCACTCATTACACTTATGTCAACCATACACATGCAGAAGAAATGAGGCACCTTCAGCCATGGTCACACATCTGCATTTAATGTGTGAAGCAGAAGAACTTATCACAAAGAGAAAACAATAATGTCAACAATCAAAAAAAAATCATAAGGACCTCATCTCGGGCCAAGACAAAAGCACCAGTGAAAAACCCGTTGTGTGCCTAAGGTGCCTTATACTTTTGTTTACAGGTGCTACATATTGGTGCTGCCCCATTGCTGGGACTGATATCTGAGACAGCCTGCTGACTCTGCTGTCCTGTTGGCCTCGATGACCTTGGCGGTCGTCCTCTGGCTCCTCATGGAGCCTGTGCTGGCCCCGCCTGGGAGGGAGCTGCCAGTTCCACGGCTGCTATCTCCCCAGCCGTCACAATTTCACTGAACGATACGGTCACTGGGAAAGGGTTGGAGGAGCTGCCGCCCTCATCCGGAGCGCCCTGAGAGGAGCCTGCAGCGACGACAGGCAGCTGCTGTGCCAATGTGGATGGAGGTGCAACGAGCTGGGAAGCTTGATGCCCACACTATCTCCCACACTGGCAGTGACCAGCTGAGGTCATTGCCAATGTGAGGACTTGTTGGTCAAAGTGCATCCCCAGGAAGCCCCGATGGGTCTCCTGGAGGAGCCTCTCCACGAGAGTTGCCACTCTCCCTACGGAGGACGCTTGGCGCTCGGACATTTGGCTCATTACTTTGGCAAGCGTCCGTGTAGACTCCTCCACCACGGAGACCACGCCAAAGCATAGCCTCATGTATCTCACCCAGATGCTGCCGCACACCCGGCCACATTTCCTGCAGCTGCTGCGTTGCGGACGACTCCAGAGGCACATCATTAGGCACCGACTGAGCATGTGCCTGGTCCCCTGCAGTCCTCCAACTGCTGGCACCATGGGCACTCTCTGTCTCTGCCAGCTCCTCCAGCGACTGTGAAGAGCCCTCATAGCTGTGCCCTGGGGCACTAGCTGATGTTCAAATCCCCATCAAGGTGCTAGTATCTGCGCTTCGCAGAAATGGTGTGACGCTGGTGAGACTTCAGGCCCCTCAGTTGCGAAAGGGGGCATCTGCTGCTCCTCCTCCCGGCCCTGCTCTGATGATGCTGAAAGGAAGAACAAGGACAGTGGATCAGTTAGTGTGCAGACAATGACAAAGTTCATCCCTGTCCCCCTGGCTCATTATGCGCTCAACCTTCCATAACCAATGGCCCAGCAATGTTGCAACAATAAATAATTTAACATTCAGCAGTGCTATGGCTGTTGGGAGGACAATGCTGACCTCACTGTTGGGCATAAATACCTGGCCATGGCACCCCAGCCTCACCGACACCAGTAGACCTGGGTGCATGGCGCCTCTCCAGTTCAGGGGTCTTCTGCTCGAAGCGGATTAGTGTAGAGAGCTGTGCCTGGCCGCCTCCAGTCCTCACACGCTCGGCCACCTTCTGCGCATTTTTCTCCTGAGAAAGAGAGAAGAGCATTGATTAGGGCAAATTGCACATGGACTCTGCACGTGCATGCCACACCCCAACCAGAGTGGGACATATCAGGCCTCCAGTGCCTCCTCACCCCGCTGCAGCCGATCACTCAGACAAAGATGCTAGGCCTGCTCCCCACCCCCCCACCGTCCCCATTGACACATGCTGCCTACATCACATTAGGAATCACACAGTATTTTCTCCCATAGCAAGGAGGCACAAGCACGTGGAGCACAGAGGGCAGCAGATGGTTCGTTGCCATGCTACCTAGAAGCTCTCCTCCCAGCATGTCATCACCCTGACTAGGACATGTCCTGGAGTTCTGAGTCTGCGCCGAGGTTGCCCCCAATCCAATCATGTGAGACTCAGCTCAACACATGATGCGGGGGAAAACTCATCTCCTCATGACCCACTCAGGCTGACCTCAGCATGGACACTATCTGCTTGCCCACCCAGCAAAGGAAAAATGCTGTCAATGATTTAATGCAGTCACGACATTGAGACTTGGGGGGGGGGGGGGGGGGGGGGGGCGGTAGTGGGGTGGGGTGGGCTGAGGGGGGGGGGGGGGGTCGCAGAGGGTAAGGCTACCTGCTGGTTATGTGCCCAATGCCAACATGGTACTCACCCTGCCAGAGCAACAAATTGTTGAAGCGCTTGCGGCACTGGATCCAGGTGCGCTGCACCACGTCGCAGGAGTTCACCACCTCCGCCACCTCCGCCCAGGCACGTTTCGTCATGGGGGGGGCCTCCTCCTCCCATCCTGGGGGACCAACACCTCCCGCCATGCTGTCACCTCCTCGAGGAGGGCAGCAAGGCAGTCATCAGAAAAATGAGGGGTGCTCTGACGCCCCCCCCCACCCCCACCCCACTGGCCTACCCTCCAGCCTGGCCTGCTCACCCGACCCTCTCTGCTGCGGCCTAGCGCTGACCATTGTGAGCAGTCTTCTACCAGGCCTTTTTTTTAAACAGACTGCCGGGTTGCCATTGGACCCGGCAGTCTGTGCACTCCCGCCGCCGCCTGCCCACTCCCGCTATCCTTGGGAGTTGGGAAATACGCTGGGCGGGCCTTAATTGGCCCAGCCGCGTAAAATGGCGACACGGACCTGATCACAGGTGGTGATCGGGTCCGCACCCGCCCATGCTCGCTCCCACTCCGCTCCCCCACCAGATGGAAAATTCTGCCCAATGAGTCCACTACCACCTTTAGAGATTTAAAAGATTAAATTAAAACATTTATTAACAAAAGAAGAAAAAACTTAAATAAACACAAGATTACAGTTACACATTTACAATAGGTACCAAAACCAGACTCCCAATTACACACCCCCTTTAACGCAACAGTCCAAATAGATTCCAAATTTATAAAGTCATCCAGCAATTTTACCATAAGCACTCACTGGACAATGGAAATCCAATCCAGCACAACTTTGGTCACTGGAACAGCAAACACCTGCAGGGTAGCTGGAGGCTTTCTCCCCAAGTCTGTTTCACACAGTCACCTTTCAAGATCTCATACGGCTACAGCTCACACAGCCTTCTGTTATGATCCCCAGCTGACAAGCCTGATCCCAGGGTGGAACCCAGCTTGATAGATCCAAATTTTTATTTGTTTGTTTAGATATGTGGAGAGGGGCTACTGAACAGAGTCACCAGAGTCAACTAATGAACTTTTAGCAAAAGCATAAAATATTTATTAAACAAGAAAAGATGAACTATATTACAATACTCCTTCACCCACAACTATACCTTTACAGCTAAATACAGATTAGTAAGGATACCACAAGTTACAAAAGCTATCTTATTCTCTAATGTTCACAGTAAGTACACAGTCCATGTAAACCAATTGGAGACCTGTAGTCAGGCACACCACTCTGAAACCAAGTGACAGATGCCCCCTCAACCAGATGCTATGGATCTCTCATCAACTCCTCCCACCAGACGCTTGTCCCAGTGTGAGCCAACCTGTTTTACTGAACTCCATCTTTCACATGAGGATTTCCAATCTCCATTCTCCAAGAACTCGCTTTGGAATCTTCTCCCAAATTGTTTCTTTCTCTCAGACACCTTCTGCAAGGCTTCACCTCCAGGGTTTCAAACTCTCCTTCCGAATTTCCTCTTCCTTGGGTCACCACATGCATTCAAACTTTCTTCCATATACTCTCTCTCTCACTGACTCAGCTGTCAACAGTATACCACTGCTTCATATGCACATAGAAAAGAGTTACAGACCTTCAGTTGCCTCTTTGGACCTTCTGACTTCTCAAGCCTTTACCCCTTTAAGCTTGAACCTTTAAACTTGAAGCTTGGAGCCTTTCTCTGCCCCTCACCCTTAACTTCACTTAACAGGACCTTTTCCCAGGTTCCTGTCCTTCCTTTGACTAGAAGGCCCCTGTTCTACTCCCCTGGATTCAGGAACTTTTCTTTTGCTTGGGACTGGCTTTGCTCCAATGTCTCCTGGCAGCTACTTTCAAAACTAACTGAACCCAAACAACTACCAAATCAAACTGCTGTTTCTAGTTTCTTCTGTGTATGTGTCTATGGGAGGGACCTGCCTCTCTGGGCCCCTGTTGCTAGGCAACAGCCTAGTTTCTCTACATTTATTTGTCTAACTTGGCTGCAACAGTCATAAAACTCTCATTAGAAATGCAGGCACCTTTTAATGCGCAACTAAAATTCAATTTGACCTTTCTTAACACACAAATGCAGAACTACAAATCAAACTTAAATACTAAAGCTAAAACTCATTTTTAATACCCAGAAATACAAATATAACTTACTTATCTCTATTTCCTAACCCTTAAACTATCTCTATTTCCTAATACTTCCTTCCTTCTTTAAATATATTTCTCCCTTTTAGATCTGTAAATCCCATTGTTTCAACTTGACTTTAGGAGTTACTTTTCCCAGAATATAACAATCTTTCATGTTATCATTATGCCCAGCACTTCTGGGAAAAATCAATGTAATAACCTTGCATTATTTATCTTGCCAGTTGTAAACATTTTCAAGTCCCTTTGAAAATCAAACACTTCTCCACTTATCTAATAATGCAAATTCCATTCACACTGTATCTACTGACCTCGCCCTAGCTTTACTTATCTCCAAATCTAATGCCTGTGAGCAAGTCCTTTGATAATTTAAACCTTGCAGTCTAATCATCTCTAATTTAATTAAATTAGCCACACACATAGAACCACACACATACACACAAATAGATGAGAAAAGCAAATTGTGAGAAGGACACAAAGTGTAGAATTTTACCAACCCCCAGGAGGTAGGGATGGAGGTGGTTGGCTGGTAAAATCATGGGGAGCCATGACAGACCAGCTCCCTATGTTCTGCTGTTGGGGAACTTTGCCCTTTGGGGGATCAGAATCGGGCAGCCTGCCTGCCACAAGGAGGCATGCACCCAACTTAATTATGTAAAGACCCTATTAATGGCCACTTTATTAGGCCATCATCATTCTGCCAATGGCGGATCAACATTCTCACCGCTTGGGAAGGCATCCAGCTAAATGGAGGCAGCCTCAAGGGAGCTGCTTTTTGAAATTAAGTGAGGCTGCAGGCAGGGAAGGCAGCCCCCGTGGCCCCTGCAATGTCCCTGCACAGGTTTTCCTTCCAGCAATTGGCCTCTTAAATTATTTAAATTTCTTTTCCTTACCTGCTGTAAGTGGCAGGTCTCCGACCTACCTCAGCTGTGGCCACCATTCCTGGTGGCATTGCTGAGGCTGCTGGCCCTCTGATTGGGAAGCAGCTCTCAGGGATGGGCTGATAGGATGCCAACCACAGTGGCAGCCCAGAAAATTGAGGTGAAAGGCCTGCTAGCCACCAGTGCATGCCAGCAACACCCATTTTCTTCCACTATTTGGCGTTCTACCCAATTGGTAAAATTGTGCCCAAGGCGGCTGCAAAGGGAAATAGACAGGTTAAGTGAGTGGGCAAAAAATTTGGCAGATGGAGCACAATGTGGGAAAATGTGAGGTCGCCCACTTTGGTGGGAAGAATAGAAATGCAGAATATTATTTAAATGGAAAGAGACAGCAGAATGCTGAAGTGCAGAGAGATCTGGGTGTCCTTGTACATGAATCACAAAAAGTTAATATGCAGGCACAGCAAGTAATTAGGAAGGCAAATGGTTGTTCTTTGTTGTAAGGGGAATGGAGTTTAGAATAAGGGAAGTCCTACTTCAGCTCCACATGGCATTGGTGAGACTGCACCAGCCTGCAGATGATACAAAACTTGGAAGCATTGTGAACTGTGAGGAGGATAGCGTAGAACCTGAAGAGGATATAGACAAGTTGGTGGAATAGGTAACAAGTGGCAGATGAAGTTCAATGTACAGAAATGTGAAGTGATTCATTTTGTTGGGAAGAACATTGAGAGACAATGTAAAATGAAGGGTACAACTCTGAAGAGGGACCTGGGTATATATGTGCATAAGTTATTGAAGGTGGCAGGACAGTTTGAGAAAGTGGTTAATAAAGCATCCAGTGTCCTAGGTTTTATTAATAGGGCCAGAGAGTATAAGAGCAAGGAGGTTATGTTGAACTTGTGTAAGACACTAGTACGGCCTCAGCTGGAGTACTGCATCTAGCTTTGGGTGCTGTACTTTAGGAAAGATGTGAAGGCACTGGAGAGAGTGCAGAATAGATTCACAAGAATGGTTCCTGGAATGAGGAACTTCAGTTATGAAGATAGTTTGGAGAAATTGGGACCATTTTCCTAGCAGATGAGAAGGGTGAGAGGAGATTTGATAGAGATATTCAAAATTATGAGGGCCTGAAAAGAGTTTACAGGGAGAAAGTGTTCCCACTCATGAAAGGATTGAGAACAAAATGGCACAGATTTAAATTAATTGGCAAAAGAAGGAAAAGCAACAGAAAAACTTACATAAAGAGATTGGTTGGGGTCTGGAATGCACTGCCTCTGAGTGTGGTGGAGGCAGGTTCAATCGAGACATTTAAAATATAATTAGCTTGTTATCTGGAAAGGAAGAATGCGCAGGGTTTTGGGGAGAAGGTGCGGTAAGTCACGAGGTGAATTGTTCATTTGAAGAGCCAATGCAGACACAGCCTCCTTCTGTGCTGTAACAATTCTGTGATTCTGTAGAATACTGTGTCTGGCCTCCTTTCTTAAGGAGGGACATACTTGCATTAGAAACAGTTCAGGCTGATTCCTGAGATGAGGGGTTTGTGTTATGAGAAAATGTTAAGCTGGCTGGTCCAGTATTCATTGGAGTTTCGAAGAATGAGAGGTGATCTTATTGGAATGTACAAGTTTCTGAGGGGGCTTGACAGGTAAAATGCTGAGAGGATGTCTCCCTTGTGGGGAATCCAGATCTAGGGGGCACATTTTTAAGATAAGGGGTCTGCTATTTAAGATGGAGATGTGAAGGGACTTATTCTCTCAGAGGGTGGTTAGGATTTGGAATTTCCTATTCCAGAGAGCAGTGGAGGCCAGGCCATTGAATATATCCAAAGCTGAGTCGGACAGGTTTTTGATTGACAATGGAGTCAAGCGTTATGGAGACAGGCAGGCAAGTGGAATTAAGGCCATAATCAGATCAGCCATGACCTTATTGAATGGTGGAGCAGGCTCAAGGGGCTTAGTGGCCTCCTCCTGCTCCCATTTCTTATGTTCTTATGTTCTTATTCTTTTTGATTATTTCCATATGCTTATATAAAACCCTCAAAATTTCCTTATGCATTATTGTAGTGATCTGATGTGTAATGTTCCTTTAAGACAAGTATTGTAATATAGGGTCACATGATCTTAATACCCAATAGCAGAGTAGCACGGACTACCTCTGTGTGGGAGAGTCTTGAGTTAGACACTGAGGAATAAAGACAGGGGGTGGAATTTTCCCAAATTTGCACAAAGTGCGATAGTGGGTGGGTAAAACGGCGTGCTGCCTGTTGACAGCGATGGTGGGTTTTCACACCATAATGTTCCGAGCCTGCCTCATTATTTATGCACTCCTGGGAAACATGTCATTTCCATGGTGGGCGGGCTCCTCATTTGTCTGCCCGCCATTACCCTGCCGCTGCATCATGACTGGCGCCATGTTTAAAGGGCAGCTGCAAGCACAGCGCTCATTGCTTCCAGCTCACCACTGCTGCCCCGGGAGACGTGACCCTCAAAGGCAAGAATACTGCAGCCCCCACCCGGTCCCTCGAGCGACTGCTGGATGCCGTGGAGGCCCGCTGGGATGTCCTGTACCCCCACTCTGGCTGCAGGATGGGCAACAACATGACCAATCTGGCTTGGGAGGGGGTGGCAGTGGTGGTCAATGCCAAAGCCCTTCAGAAGAGGACAGCCACACAGTGCCGCAAGAGGATGAATGATCTCCTCCATTCCACCAGGGTAAGTCACTCTTTTCATCACTCTCAACTCACATGCTCACAAACCCATCACACATCCACAGGGCCTGCACTCACTACCAGTTAAAGGCACATCACTATTCACTCTCTCAAACCCAGCGTCATTGTCTTCATCCCGTCCATGGGACCACTCACCACCCGCACAGGACAGGCACATTTATCATCGGGCCCGGCAGGTGTCCTGATAACACTTTCTCCATCTCTGTTCATGCAGGACAAGCTGGCACACAACAAGAGGGAGAGGTCGCAGACCAGTGGTGGAATGCCCAAATCAAGGACCTCACGGACTTTGAAAACAAAGCTGTCCAGCTGGCCAACCATGAGCTGGACTGATCCAGCAGTGCAACATTCATCAGACAACCATGCTGTGAGTGACCCTGTGTGTCCTCTTTCACAGGCCACTGCCATGAACTAATTATCTCCCCTTGCTTTCATAGGCACATCTGCCAAACAGCCGACAGAATCCATGACCCAGGGCCTCCAATCAATCCCCTGAAGAAACCTCTGAAGAGGAATCTGAAGGCACCCTCCCGAAGACCCATCACAGCGCTCACCCCCACCCTCCACCAGCGCAGAGACGCACACCTCAGTGGGACCTAGCTTTAGAGTAGCCCCGGATCACAATCTGGTGAGAACATCGCACTGTCTGATCGACTGCAGGCGGTGGCAGGGACTTCCCAGATGTTCGGCACTTGAAGGACTGCTGGAGGCCAGAAGTTTGCTGAGTCCGAGTCAGATGATGAGCCTCTAAACTCGGTTATGTCACAGTTGCTGGAGCTGCAAAGGCAAGCTAGAGGTCATCAGGGAGAGATGTCCGCTGCACCCCTCAGATTGCAATGCACAATGGAGGAGTCCATCCACCTTCAGGCTGAGGTAATAGCACCGGCATACCAACACACCGAGGTCAACACTGGTAAGATGGCGGCCGCCATGGAGACCTTGGTCCAGGACTTCATTCCTGCACTGCTGCACGGGCTTAACTCCATCGCAAATGCCATAGTTGGCCTCCAACAGTGTTTACGCGAGACGGGTACTGGGCAGCGCGATCTCACTTCAGCTACCCCTGCTCCTCAAGAAGTCAGCCTGGGGCCCCTGAGCATCCATAGGGAGGAGGATCCACAGGGGCACAACCATGAGAGAGTCTGGCCCATCTGACTCCTCTCTTCCTGTGACCTCTGCAGATCCAGCTTTACAGGCTGAGGAGGTGCCACTGCCACACAGCAGGACCCTGAAAGCAGGCCGGGGCCCTCCAGAGGATGCCCGCCAAAATCATCACAGGCAGGGTGCCACAGTCAGCAGGCTGCCTCCACCTCCGCTGTGGATGTCCGGAGAGCACCAAGACGTAGTGACAGGGTTAGGAAAGTTAAGGGAATTAGTTGCACAGCCTGGGTACGGGTAGTAATCACTTGTACATAATGTCCACTATTGTCAATAAACTCCTAAGAATGTCTCTCTGCCTATGGCTCCTTGTTCTGGTGAGCAGTGTTCTTGTCACTCAGATGTGAAACCTTTCTGCACAAGATAAAGGCAGGTGTCTCAGTCCAGGGCCTTTTCCCTGTGCTCTGTGCAGCCTTCAGACCACAGTGATGGTCCAGCCTCACACTCCCTGGAAACATTACTGATGCCTGCACCTCGGCGGTGCTTGTCATTGCTGCCAGAATGTAGTGGGCAGGTACCACAGAGATCTCTCATTATCTCGGTGTGCTCTCAGCACCTTTAAGGAGGGGCTGGCCCCCATCTCTTCAGCATCTGTGACCATTGATGCTGTGTACCAGCTCCTGAAGGGCTCAGGTCCTGAAGACAAAGCATCAGATACTTCTAAAGTTTCTTGGCTGCGTCTCTATGATATGACCCTGATCACAGAGGGCAAGTGAGCTGCCCTCGGCCAGACAGGAGTCAGACATTCTCAGAGGCTATGTGAAGATTTATGGAGTGTCCTTTCTGCATGTTGTCATCATCCTCCTGCAATCGAGTGATTATTAGGGCCTCCACCACCTCTCCATGACAGTAGCATTCTCACAGAGTGCATTCGCACTGCTGTAAGCCAGACTGGAGTCAAACATTCACAAATGTGAGGATCTACAGGACATCTCACTGCATGTCGTCATCCTCCACAAATCTATCAGCTATGATCGTCTCCCAAGTGTGTCTGCCTTGTCTAGCCAGTGTGAGGGCCTCATCCCCATCATCGTTGCCTCCGAGGACCTCCTCAGCCTCATCCCATCAGCCTCCTCCTCATCAGAGGAGACATGCAGCTCCTCCATCTCCTCCTCAGCCAGCTTGTCACCCTGTTGCTGCGCCAGGTTGTAAAGGGCGCAGCAGATGACAACAATGCATGACACCCTCTGCGGACTGTATTGCAGGGCTCCACCAGACCAGTCCAGGCACCAGGACCTCATCTTCAGAGTCCCGATGGTCTGCTCCACCAAGATGCGAGCTGCTGCATGAGCCTCATTATACTGCCGCTCTGCTGCAGTCTGAGGCCGCAGCACGGTTGTCATCAGCCATGTCCTCTGTGGGTAGCCCTTGTCCCTGAGGAGCCATCCCTGCAGCTCCAGGGATCTGTGACCGACTGAGGATGTAGGCATGGTGCACACTCCCTGGAAACCCTGCGTACACCTGCAGGATGCGTTTCTGGTGGTCGCACACCAGCTGCACATTCAGCAAATGGAAGCCCTTACGGTTGATGAAGTCCACCGTGTGTTGCAATGGAGATCTGAGCGCCACATGAGTGCAGTCAATCGCACCTTGCATCCGTGGGAAACCCGAGATCTGGGAGAATCTAATCACTCTTGCACCCTGGCTGTCCTGATCCCGGGCAAAATGCACAAAGTTGTGTGCCCTCGCAAAGATGGCATCCATGACCTCATGGATGCATTTGTGGGTGAAAGCTTGAGAGATCCCACAGAGCCCTGAAAGGAGCCACTGGCATAGAAATTGAGCGCCGCAGTCACTTACACAGCCACTGGCAGTAGATGCCCTCCATGTCCCCATGGTGCCAAATCCTGAAGTAAATGGCAGATGTGAGCGACCAGTTCCCTAGACATTTGCAGTCTTCAGCGACGATGGTTCTCGGTCATCTGCAGGAATGAAAGACGGCATCTATATACCCTGGGGGTCACTAGGCACCAGCCTGTGACGGCTCGCTGTGGCTCTTGGGCAGCGTGTGCAGGGGCCCCAGCTGCCCCTTCTTCTTGAAGTTGCTTCTCCTGCCTCTACGCAGTCAGGAGCCTCAGTCGCTCTCTCCTCCGTTTTTTTCACGTTTTTTTGGCCATCAGGCACACAGCTAGTTCACCAGGCTCCATGATCCTGATGTACTCCTCCTGCAGGATGAAAGAGAGAGACATGCGGTTAGCATGGGTGTACTAAGAGCCTGTCCTGGTTAAATGTGACGGCCCCTTAACACTTCCCGGAGAGTGCTGGCCACCACTTGGATGGCCAGAGATTAGTGCGCTGCATGGGCTGCCCTGATAGCTTGAACCATGGGGGAGACTGGTCTAAACCGGGATGCTGACATTGCAAGGAGCTGTGAGTGTTTCCAGCAGTGACTGCTCCATGGCCAGCTTTAGCGAGGAGATTGTACAACGTGCACAGTCCAACTGCTCTGCAGTGCACTAAAGTGCTCATGAATTTACAGTCTGTGCCTGCCGGGGGGAAGGGGGATGGTGGGTGGAGCTCAGGAGAACCTGGTGGCACTTTGATGCCTCTGCGTTGCTTGAGGGAGCAGATAAGCTAGGAGCCCGACCCCAATCATATCAATGTGGCTGCACTTGAACTGTCTCAGTTCCAGAGAAATGGTCACTTTCTACAGGTTTCCCGAATGTGTGGCCACTTCCCTCGCCCACCCTACCGCCCCACTCCGAATGCTTGTGCACTCTATTCAACAGCAGTGTTGCCCTTGCCCACTCCCCTCGCCACCAGTCTTCTCAACGGCAAGGCTGCACTTGGTCCCCCGCTCCCCCACTCCCCCTCAAAAGTCACCTCCGAGGCAGGGCGGCACTTAATCCCGACCCCCCTGCACCCCTGAAGCCTGCAAAGCAACAAGCGACCCTGGCGGGCTCTGCAGAATGTTGCTGTGCACTCACCTCCAGTTCACCCAAAGTGCAGGCTGCCAAGTGCTTGTTGCCTCTGTGCTGTTGTGAAACATATCAGCGTGCTTTCCCGCCGACATGGATGAACAATCCAGCAGGGGTGCAAGAGCCTGGCGGGATGGCCTGATAATGATATGCTGATGTATTACAATGAGGTTCCCAACGACCGATGGTAGGAAACGCAGCCCACCGTTGGTGGGCTGAGCGGACAATTGCGACCTGCCTTGCCGCCGTAGTGAAACCGATCGCACCATATTGTCCGCTCACGCCACCTATCATGCCCGCTGCTAGCTGGCATGGAAAATTCCGCCAGAGTTTTAACTTGTAGCACACAAGTGTAGCTGCTGAGTTTAGTTAGTAAATAAATGGCATGTGTTTATTTTAACAATAATCTCCGGATGTTCTCCATCTCTGTACCAACTCAGTCACCCCGAAACAAGCATGCAACTCAGATCCTTTAGCCCCAACAAACCAAGGGCACTGGATCCAACAATTATCTGCTAACCTCTTTTCATTTTCCTTTTTAACTCTTCTAAGTTCCCCTTCTACCTCTGTACGACACTTTCTATATTCCTCGTCATTTTCTTCATAGTTATATCTGGGTTTTATCATGTGTTTCCTTTCTTAGTGCTTCCCTTTTAATTTATCCACAAAACCACAAAGCTTTATCGTTTGAGGCCCTATAGGAATGTTTCCAGTTTGTACTCTATCCATCTCATATTTGAAGATTTCTCGCTGCCAAACCATCATTATGATTGTTAATGTTGCCTTTTTTCCAGTCAGTATCAGAAGCTTTGATTCATTATCTTTTTTCTATCCCCAAGCCATTCTATTCAATTACATAAGCCTCTTGTGGAAATGTTTTCAGTGTCCTACCCAACTGCCAGCTCCACTTCTACGAACAAATGCCATTTTTAATTCTGTGAATGTCTGGCCTCTAACTGTAATTATGAGAAATATTGCTTTTAATTCTACTTGTTCTGAGATAACTTCAAAGAAACTTTTGCATTATATTTTGGCTGCATTGCAACAGGAAATCAGTCAGCCTGCGACTGCCAGGGGTACAATCAGAGGGCTGATAGCCTATATATTCATGAAAGAAGCAACAATTATGCCTCAGGGCTAATTATTCTGCATGGGGTTAGATTTTGATTTTACATTGAATGTACTGTTTGTACCCAGGCAGTTATCTTACCCACCGTTTCTTTCAATGAATTTGTTCAATAATTTACAGCTGGAGTCTGTAAATTCCTCCTAGTGAAGTTGAGATCACATGGTATATTGGAGTAAACTGGAGACTAAAGATCATGGTTCTGTTTGACCCTGGCTCTCCTTACATTTAACTGGAGTGTGCAGTTCTGGTCGCCACATTGTAGGAAGGATGTGATTGCACTGGAGGGGGTGCAGGGGAGATTCATCAGGATGTTGCCTGGGATGAAACATTTAAGTTATGAAGAAAGGTTGGATAGACTTGGGTTGTTTTCTTTGGAGCAGAGAAGACTGAGGGGCGACCTGATCGAGGTGTACAAGATTATGAGGGGCATGGACAGGGTGGATAGGGAGCAGCTATTCTCCTTAGTTGAATGATCAGTCACAAGGGGACACAAGTTCAAGGTGAGGGGCAGGAGGTTTAGGGGGGATGTGAGGAAAAACTTTTTTACCCAGAGGGTGGTGACGGTCTGGAATGCACTGCCTGGGAGGATGGTGGAGGCGGGTTGCCTCACATCCTTTAAAAAGTACCTGGATGAGCACTTGGCACGTCATAACATTCAAGGCTATGGGCCAAGCGCTGGTAAATGGGATTAGGTAGGTAGGTCAGGTGTTTCTCACGTATCGGTGCAGACTCGATGGGCCGAAGGGCCTCTTCTGCACTGTGTGATTCTGTGATTCTGTGATTTGGCAGGTAAAGAAACAAGCTGGTTCTTGGGGATACAAAGTTTGCTTACATGGGATTGATCAGTGATGCTGAACCCAAGGAAAGTTTGAGCAGAGTTTAAATTTCAGTCTACCTGCTACCCTGGTAAGATGGGTATGCCAGCCAAGCGGTTATATGAATGAACTAGCAATCCAGAGGTCTGCATTAATAATTTAGAGATGTGAGTTCAAATCCCACCAGTTGGAGCATTTAAATTCAGTTAATTAAATGAATCTGAAATAAAAATCTAGCCATGAAACTACTGGATTGTCATAAAACCCATGTGCTTCACTAAGGTCCTTTAGACCAGCAAACCTGCCGTCTTTACCCATTTTGGCCTATTTGTGACTCCAGACCGACAGAAATACATTTGGGTCCTAACTGCCTTCTGAAATGGCCTAGCAACCCATGCAGTTACATCTAAAACAGCTATGAAAAACTATAATGCATACAGCCTGCAGTGGTACAAGGTACACTATCTTCTAAAGGACAATTAGGGATGGGCAATATATGCTGGTCTTTCTAGCAACATGCACATCCTGTGAATGAATAAAAGAAAACACAAGAGATAGTCCCAGAAAATGAAGACTGGAGATCTAGCTCAGACATCCAGCAGAATAGTTCTGTACAGTGGGTGTGGGTGTGCCCACCATCACCCCCTCCATGGTGTGGGTTATGGGGACACATAAGCCCCTCTTGGTGCAGAGGACTAACCACTCTATCGGTTGGGATAAAGGTGGTTTCAAGCGAGGAAAGAGCGTTCATGTCAGTCTGGTAAACAGGTCTGTGAATCCTTCCACTACTTGCCAATATTCTCCAAGGGATGTACATGAAGATAGGAAGAAAATCGTATCAATGAATTATTCCAATACTAGAAGTTGTTATTTCAACACCAAAAAACAAAGGTTACAAAAAATGTTGGAAAAACTCAGCAGGTCCAGCAGCATCTGTGGAGAAATGGTCTGAAGAAGGGTCATATGGACTCAAAACGTTAACTCTGTTTCTCTCTCCGCAGGTGCTGTTAGACCTGCTGAGTTTTTCCAGTATTTTCTGTTTTTGTTTCAGATTTCCAGCATCTGCAGTATTTTGCTTTTAACAAAGATTACAAACTAGCCAATAATTTTTTCAAAAGGTTGCGATCTGGAAAGCAATGCCTGAAATAGTGGTGGAAGCAGATTCAATGCAGTAGTAAATTTGAACAGGGATTGAATATCTGCTTTAAAAGAAAATAATTGCAATGCTGTGAGGAAGAGGCAGGGGAATGGGATTAACTGGATGTTTCTTTCAAAAAGCCAGGACAGGCAGGATGAACCGAATAACCTAACTCTGCGCTGCATAATTCTATAATTTATTATGTATTTATCTATATCTAAATTGACTTTACAATATATAATTGTTTGTTATTATAACAAATTTTAATACTGGAATAATTTAGCTGTACAACTAAAATTATTTTGGGTATTGCTGAAAAAAGAGACATTTTTGGTCAAAGCTTTTCGCCTTGCATTCATCAGGACAATTCGCAAGAATACCAAATGTAAAGGGAACAACAATTTGTACTGTATGAGAAGAGAGTGCTGATTGGTTGGCAAGTGGACTCTGATTGGTAGAGGCATTGTCATGGAGAATGCACCAATTAATGGTGACTGACAAGCATTTTAAAAATTTAAATCAGGCAGTTTACCTCTACTTAGTCAAGGCATTGCCCTGAGGTATGAACCAGTGAATGGTTGTCACTTATTTTGTTTAGCTGAAACGGGCGCAACGTGTGTACTTGTTCTTTCTGTCTACAAAGAACAGGGCCCATTGTATTAATATATGTAGCTTCCATTATGCGTAAGTGCACCACATTGCGGGCCCAACAGACAATCTTAAATTGGTTGTCAGCGTAATTCTTAGCACACTGAGGATTATTTAGCAAATATTGTCCAATCGCGGAATCACATCAAATGTTGGACACTATGTTTTGAGTTTTGCAAGCAGGGGCTGGTTGGGTTTGGTCTGTACCTTGCCTGTTGCGTGCAGTGGAAGGGACATGCTGCTTGATATGATCCTCCAGTCTTTGGGACGTACAGGCTACATACCTAGTATCACACTGGTGCTGAAATTCATATACCACATTACTCATTTGTTTGATAGGCAGAACATCTTTTTGGCTTGATGGCAGCATCCTGTTAGTGGTGAATGCCACTTGAGTTGCTACTGCATTGTAGCAGCGTGAGACAGTTAGCTTCACTTGTTGCTCAAATGTTTGAGATACCTTGCCCTTCCAAGGTAATCTGAGATAGACTGCGCACTTTTCTGAGCTGAAAGTGATGGCCTTAGGCTTTTTCATGAGTTTGTGTGATGTATAGCATGAAATGATCTGATCAGGGTAGCCATTAACCAGCAGGATGCCTTTGATGTGACCTATTTCAGCATTAAACTTGCAAGGTGATCAAATGGCTCGGGCCCTATTTATGAGGTTGCTGATAAGGCCAATCTTACAGTGCATCGAACTGTAAGAATCCCAAGGCGTGTATTGACCACTGAAGGTACGCTTTTGGTAGATCGTGGCAGAGAATCCCCTGGCAGATTTCACAGCTAGAAGGTCATGGAAGGGGAGTTCATTTGACTGCTCCATTTCAAAGGTGAATTTGAGTGCAGGATGGAGCCCATTAAGACTTGTAAAGAAATTATTACGTGCAGCTGTGGATTTAAATATAGCGAACATTTTACCCACATATCGGAAATATGCGAGGGGTAGGAGTTTGGATGTCATTCCATGGCAACACCATTTATTTTGGCATACATGGTATCATTAAAGCTGAACTCAACTGCACCAGTTGCTGAGTTCATAAGTTCGATGAATACTGGTTCACTCAATGATAGCAGGTCTAGATTGCCATGATATAGTGCTATAGTGCAAATATCTATGGCATCCTTAGGTGGAATATTGGTGAATAGGCTAGCAATGTAAAATGAGCACATGGAGACAACATTGTTGTCGATATGCAAGTCCTGCATGATCTTCGCAAATGTGAAGGAATCCTTCACCGGGTATGTGGAAAACTTGCTCAAAACTGGTTGTGACAATCGCATAACCATTTGGCTAATTCATGTTGTGCAGAACCGGTCATATATAAGATAGGGCGTAAAGTGACATCGCTTTTGTGTGTCTTGAGCAACGCATACATAACACGGACGCAGTGAGCTGTGAGGGCGAACCCTGTCATATATATCACGTGGCAGCTCATCACTCTTACATAAGTCCAGCAAGTATTTTCTAGCTTACCTTTGAGCAAGGCAATCCGGTCATGTTGAGCAGCAGGTCTAATGGATACAAATTTGGACCTGTCATTAAGAATGGCGTGCATTTTGTTGATATAGTCACGCTTGTTAAGGGTTGTCAGGTTTACTGATGTATATGTCCGGGTTGGCCTTGAGGCCCCGCAACACTGTAAGACATGTGTGCTGCATGGGAAAGTCAGACAGGTCATTCGGAATCCTGCAATATGCATATACTAGATCAGCTAGGCGTGCTTTAAATTTATTTTGTCTGCTGTTATCCATCATATTCCTTACATTAAACATGATGCCTTAATTGGCTGATTGCCAAATGGTTATCAGAGACTGAGCCCCTTTTTCCTAGCCACACTCTGAATCTGTAACTAAGAGCTGAATTTTACACCCCCACCCACACACCCAGGTTGAAATGGTAGGCGAGGAGGTGTAAAATTAAATGTAATGCCATGAACACTGTTCCTGGTGCCTACTCATCCTCCCCTCTTTCCCCACCCTGCCACAATTTTATCCACAGCAAAGGAGGCATCGGGAGGTCCGCCTGCCAGTGAGCCAATTGAGGTCCTTATGTGGCCAATTAAAGGCCACTTAAGAGCCTTTTCCCACTGCTGATGGGAATTAAGCTGCAGCAAGCAGAGGGGAATGGTGAGTAGTCATTAACGTCAAGTGCAGCCTCATTACATTACAT
Source organism: Cetorhinus maximus (assembly GCF_964194155.1). Classification (NCBI taxonomy): domain Eukaryota; kingdom Metazoa; phylum Chordata; class Chondrichthyes; order Lamniformes; family Cetorhinidae; genus Cetorhinus; species Cetorhinus maximus. The sequence goes on along the minus strand of NC_135881.1, from coordinate 64,414,870 downwards.
TATAGGGATTACATTATAGGGGCATTTAATAAAAAAACTGCAAGAGGCTATCATTGCATAAATAGAAGGTTTATTAATGAAGGCATTACTTGTAAAACAAAACTCTCTGTCCAACTTCTTTGCCATTGTTAAAAGAAGATTTCCACAGAAGCAATATTTATTGAAAATTGCACTTGATTTATTAGTTCAGTTCCAAAGGCATTGCATTGAGTTCTCAGCAAAAAAATAAAATCAGATTTAATCTGCCAGAATGTATACAGTGTCTCCTTGAGTCAGTTCCTGGACTGGTAGATACTGAACTATCTGTCAATGCGAAAAATAAAAAATACGTAGAAAAACTCAGCAGGTCTGGCAGTGTTGGCGGAGAAGAGCACAGTTGACGTTTTGAGTCCTCATGACCCTTCAACAGAACTAAGTAAAAATAGGAGAGGGGTGAAATATAAACTGGTTTAAGGAGATTGGGGGTGGGGGGGTGGAGGAGAGAAGGGGGGTGGGTGGTTATTGGGACAAGCAAGCAGTGATAGAAGGAGATAACCAAAAGATGTCACAGACAAAAGAACAAAGAGGTGTTGAAGGTGGTGATATTATCTAAAGGAATGTGCTAATTAAGAATGGATAGCAGGACAAGCAAGGTCGCTCTAGTGTCTGTCCTTTCCATTTCTTCCCCCTCCTCCTTGTTTTTTCCAATAATTTATATAGATTTTTCTTTTCCCACCTATTTCCATTATTTTTAATGTATTCCACCGATCATTTATCTATACCTTTTATGCCCTTTTAGTCTTATTTCACCCCAGCCCCACTAGTGTTACCTTGCTTGTCCTGCTATCCATTCTTAATTAGCACATTCCTTTAGATAATATCACCACCTTCAACACCTCTTTGATCTTTTGTCTGTGACATCTTTTGGTTATCTCCTTCTATCACTGCTTGCTTGTCCCAACAACCACCCACCCCCCTTCTCTCTCCCCCCAACCCCCCCCTTAAACCAGCTTATATTTCACCCCTCTCCTATTTTTACTTAGTTCTGTTGAAGGGTCATGAGGACTCGAAACGTCAACTGTACTCTTCTCCGCCGATGCTGCCAGACCTGCTGAGTTTTTCCAGGTATTTTTTATTTTTTGTTTTGGATTTCCAGCATCTGCAGTTTTTTTGTTTTTGTATCTGTCAATGCGTCTGCTGGCTTTAAGGTAGCTTATTCAGTATTTAATAGCTGAAGTCCATGGAAAGTGTTTATTTTAACTAGATACAAGATCCTTTGTTGCATCTCAGATGGACCCAGCAGTACAGTGCATGTATGCTTTTGCATGAACCATGATTTTCTGTTGAACGTTTTACATGTGACTGATTGACAGTGGCTGCAAAATCATTTGTTATTAACATACGAATATAAAGAGGCTTTTATTAGGCCAAGTACAGGAACTGTCAAATAGATGAAAAGGAACCAAAAAAAGACAGCCCAAGATATTGCCGAAGACTTCCTGAAAAAAGTTATGGTTATGCTCACAGAAAATGAGAACCAGACTTCTTAAAAATGGGCACTGTGGTTCAGCAGCAAAGTGAAAATCGGTTAAATGAGAACAGAGAAAAGCATTTACTAAAGAGTATCCTGGTAGGTCGGGATTGTTTTGGAATCATATCTGTCAAGAGAAAAAAAGTAATGCAACATAAAACACTTGAAGCAAATGGAAGAGTTTATGTACATAAAAAAGGGAAAGAGTTTAATGTGGCTTCTAAATTCCTGATCATGGGAAACCAGAATGGCAGTGTGCGTGTGTTTGTATATGACAGCCTCGGGGTCAGGGAGCAGTGTGCCCATTAGAAACTGAACAGAGCAAAGAAAAAAATTGTTTCAGTGTCAGAAACATGCCAAAATATTTGACAAAAACGTATAAAAGAAACACACTAGCTGGAGATTCATTCCAGAGCAAGAGAATAAATCAGCATTTTTCTCTAGATCAACAATATGAATTATTTTGCAATAAACATGGGCTGTAGGGCCGAGATAGTCAGCCGATATGAATCTATAGATGGCGTCTCTTCAAAATTAAACTGCTATCTAAAATCAGTAATGGCGGAAAACTCCATTGAGCCTATGCAAAAAAGCAGTTATCCATTCTTCAGTCCATCAGAAGACAGCTAGAGAGGTTTATGAAAAATGTCTGCAGGCAGCCATCACTAAGGAACAGAAATTAGATCAATCAAGTTGTGACCTGTGAAGAAATATTTTGTCTGACATTTGAAATGAAAATATATTTTATACTTATAAAACACATGGGCTGATTTTTTTCATACTGCCCAGTTTTCAGCATAAAAAGGAATGTATCTGGATGAAATAGCAAAAGGAAATCATTGAGCTCCCACCAGAAACCTGCTTGTTATGATTTTTGAGTGGGGCCAAAATTTATGCAGCAAGTGATCCCATGGAAAGAGGTGGGGGCCTAATAACTATATTTAAATTAAGTCTTATGACAGCATTAGCACCCAAACACCACCTGCCACTGCTGCTTTCTAAACATACCTACAAAAAAAGACTGCTACCAGGCTGGAAAGGACCAATGTCAGTTTAACTTAAAGGGTTAATTGTAGAGTGAAGGGTTAACATTAGCAGTAAGTGATACTGATGTAACTAGTGATGTAACTATGATACAAAGTCTGACATGCATGACTAAGAGGCTCAGATCTGGTGGGAAGCAGAAGTACAACCTTGTGTAGAGTACTGAGATGTATATAGACGTATGTAAATAAACAAGAATGGTTTTTTACAAATAACAGTCTATGGTAGCATTCTTAGGGTAACAGGCAAACCCTAAAGAAACCACATTTAGACTCTGAACGCAAGGCAAAGCATGGTGGTAGTAAACATGGCACAAAGACCCAGAAAAACTCCAAGACAGACTTCCAACCTGAAAGACCTAAAAATCCTTGGAAAAAGGGCAAGAAGAATAAAGGTTGAAGATTTATCTAAGAAGAGAGTATTGTGGGTTCTGCAGATGCAAGCTGACACACATACCCAGAGCCCAGGCAGCAGTGAGTACAGATCATAATCTACAAGTGAAACTACTGAAGTAGCAACAGATCCAGAGCTTAGGGTCAGCCTGGAGTCTACATTGCCACTCAAAGTGCTAAAGGCTCGCAACAGGTTCGGCATTGGCACAATTGGAGGAAGAGTTTCTCCAGATACAGAACAGCTTTAGGTTTGCATAAGAAGGACCAGAAGGATCAGGTCAGTACTTTACTCTATGCAGTAGGGGCCATACAGATGATGTTATTGCAAGAGTGGACGTTGATGAGGCTCTGATCTCATATGAGGAAGTCCTTCAGACATTCGATTCGTACTTTAAAGAAATTTGATCATTGAGCAAGCGATATTTAATGAAAGGAGGCAAAATCTGGGCAGATCCATTGATTCATTTATAAATGACCTGTACAGACTCGTGGAGGATTGTGACTATGGGATCCTCAGAGACGAATTAATACATGATTGTACAGTAGTTGGGGTCTTAGATGAATCCCTATCAGATCTTTTTCAAGCAATGGAAGATTTAACTCTCAAAAAGGCGGTGCAAATAGCATGACAGACCGAGCTTAGGAAGCTAAAAAGAACAACTGTTTGTGGGGAAAGTGATATCCCTGGGAAAAAAATGAGGGAAGTCATTCAATATGTTGGACAAAAAAGGGAAAGCATAGTGAAGCAAAAGCCCATGAAATTGGGAAAAAGCAGCCAACCACCTTCTTGAGATGCTCCTGCTGTGGCAGGAAAACCCTACACAAGCAGGAAGGATGCGAACAGAGGGAGCTGAGCACCACAACTATAGGAAGTTAGGACATTTTAAAATAGTCTGCAGATCCAAAGCTCCTATAGCTCATAGGAAGAAAGAGATAACAAAGGAACCAAGTAAAATTCAAGAAGTGGAAGAGCCACAGAAAAAAAACAAATAACCTTCTTAGGAGAAGTTAACAAAACAGAAATTAATTACTGGAGCATTCAATGAGAAGCTGATGGTCACCCCGCAGAATTAAGCTAGATACTTGCACAGGTGTTTCAGTATTACTTAATGAAGTAAAATGGCTTAAAAATATCATATTCCAGCCATCCACCAACCAGTTTCAAGGTCCATGTCATACAGAACCAGGAGTCATCATTATTGAGCAGAAAAGCATGCTTGCAGTTGAGGCTGATGTGCAAGGTTGATGAACAGTCCAGCAATGTATTCAGAAATGAATTTCCATCCCTATTTTCAGGCTTAGGAAAGCTGAAAAGGGAACATCGCATAACCCTAAGGGCGGACTCTAAGCCGATATGTTTCTTCACAGTGAGGAAAATCCCTCACCCACTCTTAGACAAAGTCAAGAGTGAGACTGAACATATGTTACAACAAGGGTCATCTCTCCAGTAACCATACTGACAAAGTGGTGTTCTGGAATGGTCACAGTATCAAAGCCTAATGGTTCAATTAGAATCTGTATGTACTTGACTCAATTAAACAATTCGGTAGAGCGTGAGATCCACCCGATGACATCAGTGGATTGACATTTCTCCAAAGTAGCAAAAAGCACCTTATTCACAAAATCAGATCCTAACAGTCGCTTTTGGCATTTGCCTCCTCCAAGCCACTCACCATCTTGACTTGGAAATACATCGCCGTTCCTTCACAGCCGCTGGGTCAAAATCCTGGAACTCCAGCCCTAACAGCACTGTGGGTGTGCCTACACCACATGGGCTGCAGCGGTTCAAGAAGGCAGCTCACCACCACCTTCTCAAGGGCAATTGGGGATGGGCAATAAATGCTGGCCTAGCCAGGGAAGCCCACATCCTTTGAATGAATAATAAAAAAAAAGAAAGGATCCAGATTGTTAACTACATTTATCACCACATTTGGTTGTTATTATTTTTACAGGTTGCCATTCAGTATTGCTTCTGCACCTGAGATATTCCAAAGAACCATATCTAAGACCCTGGAAGGCATGGGAGGAGTAATATGCCATATGCACAACATTCTTGTACATGGTTCATCGAAGGAAGAAGATGACTATTGAGTGAGAGCAGTCCTCAAAGCCCTACAAGAAGCAGGTTTGACATTAAACAACAAATGTGAATTTCTAAAGTGGGTGATAAAATTCTTTGAGCACATTGTGCAAACTTTGGGAATTATGGCAGATCCACAGAAAACCAAGATCATAAGAGAGTTTCCACACTCTAAAAACATCACAGAATTACAAAGGTTCTTTGAGATGGTCAATCAAGTAGAAAAGTTTCTACCAAGCTCGGTGGAACTCAATGAGCCATTACAACAGCTGTTGACACAAGTTCAACAGTGGTGCTCGAATGTTGGCCAGAAAAATGTTTTTGACAAGACCAAGAATCTCCTAATTTTACCAGAAATCCTAGGGCACTACGATCCAGAGTTGCCAATAATTGTAGCAGCGGATGCATCATCTACAGGCTTGGGCACAGTGCTGTTTCAAGTTCAAAAAGATGGGCAAGGAAGACCAGTTTATTACACCTCAAGATCTTTCATGGACAATCAGAAGAGTTATGCAATCATTGGGAAAGAAACATTAGCAACCATGTGAGCCTGTGAGAAGTTCTCTGATTATGTCATGGGATTAAGGTTCAAAATTGAAACCAACCACAAACTTTTGGTTACTCTTTTTAACCTAAAGGAAATTGTAAAAAAAGCTGGCTAAAATTCAACATTTTAAGCAGAGTCACGAGATACAATTCAGTTGCTGAGTACATTCAAGGGAAACACCAGACAAGAGCAGACACATTATCAAGAATACCAGTGGAAGAAGTCAAACTGGAAGATTTAAATGTTATTGAGGAACTGGAAACACATACTTCACTCATTAACAAACATTTACCAGCCACTGAGAAGAGATTACAAGAAATTAAGTAAGCACAACAGCAGGATGGTGACTGCATCAAAATAAAAGTATAGTGCCAGGTTGGATGGCCAGATTATACTCCTAACCCAGTACTTCCCCAATATTTAGAACAGAGAAAACATTTCACAATCATCGATGATTTCTTAGTTTTTAATGATGGACTAGTCATCCCTAAAACACTTTGACACAACATTCTCCAGAAAATCCATCAAGGTCACTTGGGGAGAGCAGAATGCTGAGCAGGACCCCAGTCTGGCGGCCAGGCATCAGTCATTCCATTGAAGAGTTAATCCCATTGAAAAGTTAATCACAAATTGCCTTACCTGTGCAGTGAATGGCCAGCAGAATAGCAAACCACCAGCACCCTCCACTTTTCCTTCAAAACAATGACAGTGACTGCGAATGGATTCATTTGAGTTTAAAGGCAACGCTTTCTTATCATCATTGATTACTAGTCCAGATGGTTTGAAATGAGTAGACTGCATAGGACCATGGCAGAGGCAGTCATTACATCACTAAGAAGTATCTTCATGACATGTGGCATCCCGGACATCGTGGTGTGAGACAACAACCCTCAGTTTGCTAACAAGCTGTTCCACAACATTGCACAGGAATATAGTTTCATGCATGTGTCTAGTTTGCCTAGATATCCTCAGTCGAACAGAGAAGCAGAAAGAGGAGCTTAAACAATCAAAGAATTGATGAAAAAGAATGAAGATATTAACTTAGTCCTTCTTAACTACAGAACTTCCCTGCTACAAAATGGGTTCTTGCAATCAAAACTATTGATGGGAAGACGGCTGTGAACACAACTTCCAGCTCCACAGCAAATACTACAACCTAAAATTACCTTAGGTGATCATGGGAAAATTATTTGGCATGATGAGGAACAAAGAGATAGTCAAGTTCATAATTTCAACTCCAGACACAGAGCACGAGACTTGAAAGCGCTACACCCTGGGGAGAGAGTGTGGATACAAGATCATCAGAAAGAAGGCATTGTAATAGAAATGGCTCCACCGCCCAGATCTTATATAATTGAGATGGACCAGGGAAATAACAGAAGTAACTGAAGAGCCTGCGTATCGTTGGGAAGGAAACCAATGGTGCCTTGGACATGCTATTTAGATCCAGATGGAGACAAAGAATCAGAAACAAGTATAAAATCTAGAACCACCCAGGTGGAAGACACTCCTATTGAATGACAAGAGAATGCAATTTGTCCTGAACCACAAAATGAAATCAGGACCAGATCCAGGAGGTTGGTCAAGTCACCACAGAGACTAATCTGTGAAGTTTGAGACTTTGAGGGGAGATGTAGGAGGATGTATATAGCTGGGATAAAGACTTGGGGGAGATGTACAGTAAAGAGTTAACATCAGGAACACCTGATACTAACATAACTACTGATGTAACATTGATACAATGTCACATGACTGAGATTGAGATCTGGTGGGAAACAGAAGTACAAACTCATGTAGAGTGCTGAGATGTATATAGATCTGTAAACAAATAAAAAATGGTTTTTACAAATAGCAATCAATGGAAGCATTCTTAGGGTAACAGGCAAACCCTAAAGAAACATCATCTGGACTCCAAAGTCAAGACAAAACAGTAATCACTTCATTTAAATTAGTGCAAACATTTGGCAGATATCTTGGTTGCATTAATTGGTTGCTTTTGGGTATTTTCTGACTTCTGGTGGTTCTCAAGTTTCAGAAAACTTATGGGGATATAGGCATCCCTTGTTCTGAAAATGGCCATCCTGTTGTCATCCCAGTCTGGCTAGAGGAAGAGGAAGAGCAGGAATAGCAGCAACAGGTGAAAGGACGATATGGAGTTCCTCTCCCTTCCACTCCGGGGTTGCAGGTCCTGAGGTGACTAAGAAGTCCAATGCTGGATCCACACACTCTGCCACAGGTGGGGCAGGTAATGTTTGAAGAGGCAGGTGGGTGGGATGCTTGGACTTTGGTATGCTCTTCCTGCTGTTTGCGCTTGGCCTCCACCTGGGCCTGTCGGAGACGTTCAAAATGGTTGGCACTTTCATGGATGCTTCTTCTCCAGTTTGGGCGGTCTCGAGCAAGATATTCCTACATATCGGTGGAGATGTTGCATTTTTTCAGGGAGGCTAGGAGGACGTCCCAGAAATGTTTCCTCTGTCCTCCTGGTAATTGCTTGCTGTAGAGTAGTAGAGAGTAAAGAGTGGAGAGCTTGTTTTGGAATTCTTGTGTCAGGCATGTGGGCAATGTGACCCATCCAATGTAACTGATTAGCTATAACCAGTGCCTCAATACTGGGGATGTTGGCCTGAAAGAGGACACTGATATTGGAGTGCCTATGACTTTGTAGGGTTTTGCAGAGGCATCACTGGTGATATTTCTCCAGGGATTTAAATGTATCAAAATGGTTTTTTAAGGTGTTTGTTGTACATTGTCCATGTGTCTGACATACACAGGAGGACTGGTAGCACTGCAGATCTGTAGATCATGAGCTTGGTGCCGAGTTTAAGGTCTTTGTCATCAAACAGCCTTTTCCTCAATCGGCCAAAGCCTGCACAGGCACATTGGAGGCAATGTTGAGTTTGATTTCTTCTCTTGCTGAGAGGAGGCTCCCAAGGTATGAGAAATGATCCACGTTGTCCAGTGGTTCGCCGTGGATCTTGATAGTTAAGGGGTGCAGTGTTGCAGAGTGGGAGCAAGCTGGTAAGGGACCTTTGTCTTCCAGATGTTTAGCCTATGGTCCATTTTTTCATATGCCTCTGTGAATACTTTGACAATAGTTTAGAGCTTGGCCTCTGAGTATGCAGCATAGGCTGAAAATAGTTTCCCGCTCGTCCCGTAAGGTAGCTCCTCTCTGGCAGGAGGCTTCATTGAGATGGGGTGGAGTGTTGCAGTGAGGAAGATGGAAAAGGGCATTGGTGTGATGACACAGCCTTGCTTGACCCCAGTTTTCACTTGTATTGGGTCTGTGGCAGCTTCATTGGTAAGGATTACGGCTTGCATGTCATCATGCAACAGGCGGAGGATGGTGATGAATTTCTGCGGGCAGCCAAATTTGAAGAGGACGCTCCACAATCCCTCCTGGTTTATATAGAATTGAAGCCTTTGTGAGGTCAAAGAAGGCCATGAATAGAGTCTCTGCATCTTTCTTGGACTTGTCTTGCTGTGAAGATCATGTCTACTGTGTCTCTTGATAGTCAGGATGCACATTGTGACGCCAATAGGAGCTTTTCATCTATGGGGAGAAGGTGGTTGAGAGGGACTCTTTCCTGTTGTGGGTAGCAGAGGTTGCTCTAGTTGCTGCAGTTGGTCTTGTCGACTTTTTTGAAGATGTATGGCATCTTGGAGATCTCTTGGCGTGCTTTCTTCCTTACAGATGAGGGAAATGAGGTCATGTATTCACGCCAAGAGTACTTCTCCACCGTATTTTAGTACTTTTGTGGGGATTCCATCTGCACTGGTGACCTTGTTGCTTCTTAACTGCCGGATGGCCTTTTTAACCTCATGCCAGGCTGGGATTGTGCTGAGGTGGTGGTGGGTAGCAATCTGTGGAATGTGGCTGAGGGCACTAACATTAAGGTGATCCTTGAAGCACTCCTTCCAATGAGCGCTGACTGCATTTGATTGACAGCTCCAAGCCTTTGATGTGGGGCTATGAATACAAATATTTGTTATCATAAAGGATTACATACTTGAATGAAATGTTTGTTTCAGTAGGGAATTAAGTACTTGAAGACATTTAAATATATTGAATAGGTTTTTATCATTGAGAGTGTTTTTACAAAAAACTAAAAGGCTGCATTTTATTTGCCCCTACCAGGCATGTTTTTGATTTCAAGCCAATTGACCCTGATAATACGCTCCCCACGCCATAAAACATTAGGCATGGGCAGTCAAGCGGGAGTGGGCAGCCCAATTTTTTAAACCAACTCCTCAAAGGGTGGAGAAGAAAGGGGGGGTTCTATCTTCAAAGGGCATTGCTGCCCTTTGCAGATCGGGTGCGGTCCCCATAAGGTAGGACACCCACTGTCTTCCTACCCACCCGCAGCCAATTAGATTGGATGGCAGCTCCTGAGGGCAGGACCTCCTCCTCAGTGAGGGACAGAGGCCCCACTTGGATATTGTTTAGCCCATCCACAGAGCATTATGGCTGCGGGCCAATGTGGAGCCGCATGGTAGATACTGAGTGAGTTGGCATGGAGGGTACAAGGGAAAAGAATGGTTGGTGGGTGGTCATGGGTTGGCATGATTTGGCACTAAATTAGCATAGGATCTATAAAGAGCCATGTGGGTGGGTAGAGGGGCATAGGATGGCATGAAGGGTATGAGGGACAATGGGGGTGGGTGGAGGCATGAAATGGCATGAAATGGCATGCATGGGGCATGGGGAGTGTGCGGGAGTGAGGGGCTGTGAGGGGTGAGGGCTAAAGGGCTGTTTTTTGTATTTTTTGTACAGCTAGGATGAGCTCCCAAAGCACTGAGGCGAGCACTTCGCACAGACCACCTCCACCCCTGACAGCCTCTGCGGCCACCTCTGCAATGTTTTTGGGGCCTGCGGCCTGACTCCCATTATGCCCCTGGAATGAAATTAGAACATCTGGGGCAGTTTCTTCTGACTCTGGTTTGCACAGTTGAGGATTTTCTCGACTCTGCACACCCAAGTCAGGAGTGCAAATTTGGTCTAATCTGTCAGAGCACTAGTTGGCATACAGCACATCTCCATTGAGAAGCCATTGCATTTGATTCCTGCCATAAACTCCATTCCCTAGTCACCTATTTCCCCTGGCAACTATCTGAGGCTGACCAAGACTGTCTGCAACCCTGATGTTGTATTTGACCCCAATATGAGCTTCCGACAACATAGCCTTTGTTACTGCTAAACTTGAGAAAGCACCCCTGTCTTCCACCCTCTATAAACTTGAGCTCATCCAATACTCTACTGTTCAACCGTGCCCTGATTCAGATCAAGTCCCGTTCACCCATCACCTTTGGCCTACATTGTTTCCCGATTAAGGAACACCTCAATTATTTTCACCCTTGTTGTCAAGTATCTCTATGCCTTGCACTCTCACTGTCTCCATAATCTTCTCCAGCCCTACAACTGTCAGAGATACTTGAGCTCCTCCAATTCTGGCCTCTTGTGCATTCCTGAATTTAATTTCTCCATTATTCATTCTTTGTCTCAAGCTGCTAATGCACTAAGCTCCAGAATTCCCCTCCCTAAACCACTCTGCCTCTTTATCCTCCTTTAAGACGTTCCTTAAAAGCCGTCCTAATATTTCCTTATGAAGCTTAGTATCAAATCTTTGCTTGATAATGCTTATTTGAAGCACCTTGCAACGTTTATGCTGAAATTACCATATAATTACAAGTTGTTGTTGATTGAAGCTAAATTGATTACAGTGCTCAATGTTACTTAAAGAAGAAAATATAAAAGGGTACAGGGAGAAAGCAAGAAAATGGGACTGCAAGAAACAGCCCTTAGAGCGCCCTGCATTCATTGCAGGCAGGAGGGTTTAATGGCGAAAAATGTCTCAACATTCAAAAGTCCAAAGCATATAATAATTTTAATTAAACTGATTTATCTGTATTGATGCATTTAGAAAAAATGGCTAAAACCACAGTGTTTATAAATTGCAGCTGAACTGAATTACTGAAAAACTGAAAACTGAACTAAGTGATGATTAATTCTGTAATTATTGCCTGTTTTTCGACCAGCTGTGTTCTCAGGAGTATGTAATGAATGAGATCCATCAACAATTCCTGTAATATCCCTTTATAGAGATTGCTAGCTAACTGGTTTATCTGTTTTAGAAAGCAAAAATGTTATTACTTCCTCTACAATTTCTATATCCAAAAAAATTATATTTGTCACTCATCTGCTGTAAATTTAATTCATTAATATAATACTGGATTTATTATGAGAAAGGCCAATGCCTTATGTAAGCAATATCTCCAAGCTAAAAGAAAGCTTTGCTTTGCTCGCTCCCACTTCTTGATATGAAAGGATGATATCATTCGCATAATTTTAACAACGTGATTTATCTGACCCTAAAAAATGACTGCAATATTAGCATGCAAGCACTTAGCGCATTGGTCTGGCATTATTTTATCCACTTAAAAACGTGTCAATGCCCCAGTTAAAAACAAAAGAGGAATGCCATTCCAATGTGTTCCTGTGGGAATATTACAAACACTAATTTTTAAGTTGTAATAAACTTGGAGTACCAGGCAGCTTTATTGTAAGAAACAGTAAACTTTATTTAGAGAGCTCCTGATGAAGATACATGTTTGTACTGAGACCAAGGCTAGGAAGCTCCACCCCTCAGATTACCCACGCTTAGGGCTGATTTGCCTGTATAGTCACATGATCCCCATAACAGTATGAAAGGTTTAACTTAGAATTACTACATTCCTCCCCCTTTAACTTTGTTTTACATCCCTTATTTACAAGAATAGCTTAACCTGTATCATACACAAATATATACAATTTATGCGATTATAGATTTTGTCTTTGAGGTGGTTTTCTGATTCAGATAGAGTGACACAGCCCTACTACTTGAGATTCTTCCTCTGGATTGACTTGACCAGGAACTGCATCAGGAACACCCTTAGACAATGGCAGTTCAGAATTATTTACTTCAACAGAGACATCAGGTATGTCTATTCTAGGCAATGTGGCACCTCAGGGATCAAAGGTTCGACTTCAATGCCAGGTGGAGTAACTGGTTGTTGTAGTGTCTCTCTACTTCTGAGATAATCCATGTGTTTCCTAACAATCCTGTTTTCCATTTCTACTTGATATGACAAAGGTCCCGTTTCAGAGACGATTGTACCAGAAACCCATCTCGGTCCAGTTGCAAATTTTCGCACAAAAACTCTCTCCCACAGTAAATTTTCAATCTTTACTGTGAACATCATGATTCGCTTTCTGACTGCCCTGATTTTTCTCCACCTTCCCCTCTAAGTTAGAGAGTATCAGACTCAATCTTGTACAAAGGAGGCATTTCAATAGCAATTCCAAAGGTGTTGAACATGTAGTTACATTAGGAATCCTGTGATAGTTGAGAAGGAATCTTGAAATTCGTGTTTACAACGTTCCTTTGGATAGTTTCTTCATGACTGCTTTAAAGATTTGTACTGCTCTTTTTGCTAACCCATTGGATGAGTGCTGTTTTGACAGGTTTAATCGAATTTAGGTTCATGAATCTCTGGAATTCCGTACTAATGAAAGCAATGCCACTATCTGAAACAATGACTTCTGGTAGGCCATGTACACTAAAACATTGGTGCAGCTTTTCAATAGCTGCACACTATGTAGGTGATCTCACTTCATACACATCCATCCATTTTGAATGTGTGTCGATGATCACAAGAAACATGGTACCTAAAAATGGACCTATATAGTCTATATGTAGTCTAGGTCACGGTCAACCAGGCCACTCCCACGGATGCAGGGTCATGAGTCTTTAGAATTCTCTTCCTGAAAAGGTGATGGGAGCAGAACCTTTGAATATTTTTAAGGCAGAGGTGGATAGATTCTTGGTAAGCAAGGGGCTGATAGGTCATTGGGGGTGGGTGAGATGCAGATTTGAGTTTACTATTAGATCAGCCATGATCTTATTAAATGGCGGAGCTGGCTCAAGGGGCAGAATGGCCTACTCCTGCTTGTTCGTATGTTCGTATTTTCGAAATGTCTGAATGCGCACTATGAAGCTCTGGCAAAAGTGGTTCTCTTCCTTGTAAAGCGACAATGATTCTTGTTCCCCATAACAAAATATCATCTTGACAACTTATTTCAGATTTTCGGACATGGTGTTGGGGGTAGTTTATTAGCACGGATAGAGGATTGGCCAACTAATAGAGACAGAGGGGAGAATTTTCCCCATGTCGGGCAGGGCGTGCAGGACCGGGCGCAGGTGGTCCCGGTCCTGATTGCTGCTGGTGGTCAGGACCGTGCCACCATTTTACGTGGGTGGGCCAATTAAGGCCCGCCCAGCGTGTTTGGCGACTCCCGGGAACGGCGGGAGTGGGCGGGCGCAGGCAGAACGGCAATCGCTGCTGGGTCCAATGGCAAACTAGTGACCTGTTTAAGAGCCAAACTGCAGCTGCACCAAGGCTGCTGTACATGGCTAAAGGTTGGGGGCAAGGCAAATCTGAAACAGCCATGCAGGAGGGTAGGGCGGGTGGCCAGTGTGTGCCCAGGTTTTCCGATGAGTGCCTTGCTGCCCTCCTCGAGGAGGTGGCAGCATGGAGGGAGGTGCTCGTCTCCAAGGACGGTAGGAGGAGGCCACCCCACTTGACCAAGCGTGCGTGGGAGGAGGTAACGGAGGTGATGAGTTCCCACGATGCGGTGCGGCGCTCATGGACCCAGTGCCACAAGTGCTTCAACGACCTGCTGCACACGGGAAGGGTGAGCAGCATGTTGGCATCGTTCACTTCACCCATCACGTAACCTTCTCCCTCGCTGGCGCCCCACCCATGTCTGAGTGGCCTGAGTGCAAAGAGTCATTGACGGCATGTGTCCTTAGCTGGGCAGCCCAGCAGATATTCCCTATGCGTTCGTCAGCCTGAGAGGGTGGTGATGAGATGGGTTCTGCACCCGCAGCATGTGGTGGACTGACACGCACATGACTGTGGTGGGGGCAACCTGCAGGATCTGCACCCAGGCTCACTGCTCAAACTCCAGGACATGTCGAAGTCAGGGTGATGACATGCTGGGAGGGGGATGTTCAAGGTGCTGTGGCACAGGTGGATCTGCTGCCCTCTGCGCTCCACGTCATTCTGCCTCCTTGCAACGGCTGGTACAGCTGTGTGTTCCCAACTGTGATGAAGGCAGCATCTTTGCGTGGCATATTTGTGTGAGTGCTGGCCACCAACAGGGGAAGGATGCACTGCACCCCTGCAGTGGCCGACTGGGCTTGGAGTGGGCTGGCTGCCAGGAGATTGACGGTACAAGTATTACTTATCAATGCTATTTTTTCATTTCCAGGAGAAGAATTCTTATAACAATGTCAAGCGGCTGAGGACTGGTGGTGGGCCGGGCCAGATTTTGCTGCTTAGCTGTTTTGAGCAGGAGGCCCTCGACCTGAAGAGGCGGCATGTGCCCAGGTCCACTGGAGCCAGAGAGGCTGGGGTTCCATGGGCAGGTATGTATGGCCAGCACTCACATCACCAGTAGTCTCCCAACATCCATGGCAGTGCTGATTGTTGAGTGCATGACATTACCAACAAGGCTTGCCCATTGCGTGTGGAATGGTGAGCGCATGATGAGCCGGGGGACAGGCATGTACGTTGGCATTGCCCGCAGGCTAACTGATCGAATGTCCTTACTCTTCCTTTCAGCATCATCGGCGCAGGGCCGGGACCTGGAGCAGCAGGGACCCCCTCTGATACCTGAGGGACATGAAGTTGCACCAACAGAAGCATCACACCATCTCTGCCAGGCAGGCACCAGCGCAGATACTGGCACCTCAGTGGGCATCATATCTTTGGCTAGTGTCCCGGGTCACACCTGTGAGGGCACTTCATAGTCGCTGGAGGAGTTGGCGGAGACAGAGAGTGCCAGTGACGCCAGCAGTCGGAGGACTGCAGGGTCCAGGCACACACTCAGTCCGTCGCTGATGATGAGCCTCTGGAGTTGTCGGCAATGCAGCCAACTGATGAGATGCAGTCGGGTGTTCGGGACCATCTGGTGGAGATACATGAGGCTGTGCTTGGCTTGGTGTCTGTGGTGGAGGAGTCTACGTGGACCGTAGCCAATGCATTGAGCCTCGGTTGAGCGCCAAGCTTCCTCCATGGAGAGAGTGGTGACTCTTATGGAGCAGCAGCTCCAGGGACAGGATCGGGGGTTCCTGGGGTTGCGCTCAGACCTGCAATCCCTCGCAGGGACATTGACCTCATGTGGTCAGTGCCCGTGTGGGCAGTGGTTTGGGCACCAGGTATCCCACCTCGGTGCCCATCCATCTACCGTGAACAGGGAGGGTCGAGCAGACCTCATTTCAGCGGAGCAGCTGGCTGCCGTCTCTGCTGGCGCCTCTCAGGGTGCTCCAGATGAGGGCGGCAGCACCTCTGCCCCTCTGCCAATGACCGTGGCACTTAATGAGGCTGCAATGACTGGGGAGATGCCAGCTGTGGAGCTGGCAGCTCCTTCCCAGGCAGGGCCAGCACAGGCTCCACGGGCCAGAGGACAACCGCCAAGGTCATCGAGGCCAACAGGACATGAGAGAGAGCAGGCTGTCTCAGAAGCCAGTGCCAGCGATGGGGCACCACTATGACGTAGCGCCCACAAACGAAAGATGAAGGCACCTTAGGCCCACCCCGAGTCCATCACTGGTGCATTTCTGTTGGCCCTCCCACAATGAGTTCTATCGAGCTTTGTGTGAAATGCAACACCATTTTATTTCTGTTATGTGAAAAGACTTTGGTTACAGTATTAAAGTTATGTCGTCTCAAATGGCTGTGGGTGCCTCTTTTTTGGGAAGGTGCATGGATTCCTGAGATTTAATGTGTGATTTGTGTGTCTTTTAGATTTATTGATTTCGCCCATCGCCAATCCTCCTATCCAGACAGATGAGGTCTCCAGGATGGAGGCTACAGGCCAGGCTTGTGTTGGAGATCCATATGTGCTGTGCTAGCTAAAGATTCCTTGGATTAGAGTGTCCTGGGTGTCCCTGCCTCCCTGGAGTATGCCTGGGTCAGTGTCTGCCCCCTCATCATTTCCCCGTGCGTGCTCATCCTCGGACTCACTGCTGGACTCATCGTGCTCAACCCCAGCCACTCTGTCTACATCTTCTTTGTCCACAGTGTTCCCCCTTTGCAGAGCTAGATTGTGGAGAGCGCAGCATGCACCCACCATCAGCGACACTCGATCTGGGGGGTACTGAAGTGCACCCCTGGAATGGTCCAGGCATCTGACGCGCATTTTGAGAAGACCGATGGCTCTATCCACCACAGCCCTTGTGGAGGCATGGCTCCTATTGTACTGCTACTCAGCTTCTGTTCTTGGATGGCGGAGAGGCGTCATGAGCCACCTTCTGAGGGGATAGCCCTTGTCACCCAGCAGCCATCCATCCAGCCGGGCTGGAGCACTGAAGAGCCTTGACACCTGGGAGTGTCTGAGGATGTAGGCAGCGTGGGAGCTGCCTGGGTACCTTGCACAGACTTGTAGAATCAGCATCCTGTGGTCACACACTATCTGCACGTTCATGGAGTGGAAGCCCTTCCTGTTGACGAAGGCACCGGGCTCACCTGCTGGCGCCTTGCTGGCCACATGTGTGCAGTCTATAGCACCCTGGACGCGGGGGAAGCCAGCAATGGCTGAAAGCCTCTGGCTCGCTCTGTCCGGCTGGCCTTGTCCCAGTGGTAGTGGATGAAGGTCAGTACATGCCTTAACAGAACGTTTGTGACCTGCTTGACACAAGTGTGGACAGTCGATTGGGAGACACTGCAAAGATCACCCACTGATCCCTGGAAAGAGCCAGAGGCATAGAAGTTGAGGGCAGCTGTGACCTTTAGAGCCACAGGTATTGGGTGTCCACCCACACAGTTAACTGAGATCTCTGGACCAATCATCTGACAGATATAGCTGACTGTCTCCCTTGACAGACGGAGCCTCCTTCGGCACTGCACCTCAGACATATTGAGGTAGGTGTTTCGCGCTCTGTATATCCCGGCAGCAGGATAGTGGCATCTCCTGCGGCCCCTTGCACCTTGGACTATCTCTTGGTCCTGCACTCCTTGTGCCTGCGCCTGTCCTCCCAAAGGTGGCTCCCCTGGAGGCTGAATGTGCACTCCTGGCCTCCTCCCCCTTCTAGCCCTCCCATCCTCCTCAGGTGAGGTACCTCCAGTGGAGAGCTCACCTCCCATTCCCAGGCTCAGGGAGGCTTGCTGAAACCTACCCAAAACAAATCCTCATTGAAAAGTGCTGACCTGAAGGTTATGAGTGGAGTCCAAGCAGCTGCTATGCGTTTGACACTTCTCCATCTCACACACGCAACTTTCAATAAGTTCTGAGCACTAACTGTTAAATGTCTGGATTCGCGAAAACAATGATCCCTCTTTCCTGCCCGTGGATAAGCTTCATTAAAGTTTCCGATAGCTGCCTGCCCATTGTGCCCATGCAACAAGCCAAATATCGCACGGGTGCCTTAAAATCTACAACAATTGGAGCCTCAACTACCTTAATTGGCCTGGTAATTACTAACGGGTGCACAATGGACATCGCGCGCCCGCCCAGCGAAATATCACGATGATGCGCGGTGACGTTGGAATGCGCGCCCGACGTCACCACACGTCATTTTACGCGTCGGAGTGCTGGTCCCACCCCCACGCACGCCGACGGAAAAATTCTGCCCAGAGAGCTGGGATAAGGGAGGCATTTTCAGGATGGCAGCCTGTAACAAGTGGACTGCCACAGGGATCAATTGCTGGGGTCACAATTATTCACAATATATATTAATGACTTGGATGAGGGAAGTGAACGTACTATCGCCAAGTTTGCGGATGACACAAAAATAGATGGGAAGGCAAGTGGTGAGGATGACACAAAGAGTCTACAGAGGGATGTAGACAGGTTAAGTGAGGGCAAAAACTTAGCAAATGGAATATAATGTGGGAAAATGTGAGGTTATGCACTTTGGCAGGAAGAATAGAGGAGCTGAATATTATTTAAATGGAGAAAGACTGCAGCCAAATTCTAAATTCAAGAAATGCCACCCTGTGCCAAAGGAAGTGAAGGCTTCCACAACACTGGCATTTTACAGGTCTTTTCAGTCTGCAGTCCACTATTGCGTGATACATTGTTTACTAGAGCTATCCAATTCATTTCCTTCCCCGTGTACATGTCTTCTCAATGTGAGAGGGTATTGAGCTTCTTCAGTAAGGTGGACTGTCCAAGGGTGATAAGCAATATAGGCTGCACTCAAGTGGTTATAATTACATCAACTAAAAGGGATACTATTCCCTAAAAATGCAGCTGGTTATGCGACCACAGGAATAAGATCCTGTACATCTACATGGTGTAGTCTTCTTTATTATGAGTCACTCATCTCTTATCGGGTAACTTCGTGCCATGCTTTCTTACTTTGGCAGTCTGCATGCCATATTAGATGTCTGGCATTATGTCAAGTCTAGCCATACTATGTAATGTTTTCCTAATACTGGGAGTGATCTACTTTCCATTGGCTGCCTGTCTCATACCTTTTAGTTAACTCATCTTGTCGCTACATTTACACACTTATCAAACCACATTTACCATAGGACTTGCCTGTTCCCACATGACACTGAACCTGATTATCAATGCCGTTTAACCTCAAGACTGCCTGTCTCTTGCAGTACCATCTTGTCAAAACCCATTGAACTAATTACCCTCCCATGCTTAATGCACCTATAAATCTGCTCCTTAAAAATTATTGCCTCTTTCATCAGCTTCCCACAAGTAATTCTTCAATAAATCTTTCAGTTATACAACTTTTAAAATAACTTGTCTTCCAATAAATCATTTTGAAATATTTTAAATCCAATAATAAAAACATTAATCAACTATTCAGTGGAATTAGTTCTTTACAAAACCATACCCAGTTATATCCTCTCAACAAATTGATCCACCTCCAATACCCTTAATAATTATTTCATAAATGAACTCTCTGAATACACACAGCATAAATTGTATTTCAATAAATTATTTTAGACAATTTATGTTTCATAAATTAAATTGCAATAAATAAACTAGATTCTCGATGCTTCAAAGACACATTTATCCTTTTGTCATGTGTTTCCATTCAAGCTGCATCCTCTCAAGATAGCTTTACATATTGCTGATCTTTCCTTTAGGCATGTTTACTTCATTGCTGTTCCTGATCATTGCCTGGTTGCTTTGTCTGCTTCTCTTCAATTTCCTCGATGCCTGCTATCTTTGCTCCAGCAATTCACCTTAAAACCCATTGCAGGCTTGCGTCAAGCTTTGAGACATGTTTGCTCAATTTTCCTGAGATTATCATGATCCTTTTTTGTACCTTTATTAAGGTTTGTTGCATGATCTTTTCCAGAGTGTGATTTTTTTTTTGCCTTTATTTTAAGACACTTGCATTTTTTATTCAGGTGCCTCTTTCTTTAGTTGGATTTGTTTGCAGTCTTTTTGTTTTCATTCAATTTCTTTTTATGCACTACATTTCTCTGTGTTTATTGCTATTGCTATATTTTTCCCATTAGACATCCCCCTGTTACTTTACGGGTATTCCCAAAGCCCTTTTTCTTGCATTCTGTTATTTGTTATCCCAATATATTCCCTAACAAACCATCAAACCCCTTCACATGGATAATCCATCACCCACCAATTAATCAGGTTATTGGAACCAGATCTGTCTCAGCAAATTCAAACATGTTCCATAGATTTAAACACTGCAAGCATACATTGGCTTCTTTAGCTATGTTATTAAGTAGCAGGAATTTCCACGTTAGTGGACCAATCCTTTCAGTTGCTGGTATCGTACATGATCAAAGAGGGATCAAAGGAAGATAGACAGTGAACGATGAAGAATTATCCTTCTGAGAAAATTTACAGGCCAGAAATAATTTGACATCGACAGAGAAGCAAGGTCTTCGTCTTTTTTCATCTCAGCAACTACGTATTCAATAACATATGCCAGGTTCGTTATATGGTGACCTGGAGTCACTCTCTTTGATAACAAATGTGTTATGTGCAGCCATGAGCTCATGCTCTATGGGCTCTTTTCAGGCACCAGAGGATAATTACACTCTACATTTCACAGCCCAGAATGCTAAACTACATTTAAGAGGTCATAGTTCATAGCTAGGTCATAGTGAAGGCTTCAATATTCTTACACTTATCTGTGAGTGAGAAACACACTCTTTGGCCATTAATCCTTTCTATTTTTACCCCATAGATTCCCTCATACCATGTATTTTCAGATGCTGCCTCCTTCCTAGGAAAGCAATAATTCAGCATTCTTACTCCATCTTTTCACATTTTCTCTTTTCCTAAAACTTGATACCAAGGGTAGAAGCGTATGCATTCACACCTGAGTTACAGTAGGAAGTATTCATTATTTGTACCATATACAATCCTGTGGGCCCACGGTGATTATATTTCTTTTTACTGTGTAGTTGACAGGTTTGGCTCCCTGTCAGGTGAGGAATGCTGCAATAGAAGCTGCAGCACAGTGAGCTTAGTGCTGTTTGAGGTGGAGATCGTGGGTAGTGTCATTGCAGTGTGGGTTTGGAAGGTCAGGGATGATTGCAGGGGTTAGGAGGAGATCAGATGTGGAGATGGAGGTGGTCTTGGAGAGATCAGGGGGAGAGTCAGGGACTGAAGGCAGAGATGGGAGCCTTTGGAGGGAGATTCAGAGACCGTAGGGGCCAGTGAACAAATGGGGGAGTCTGAGATTGGGGATGATGGTCAGTGATCACAAGGGTGTCAGGTAGATGATGGGGATGGGGCGCAGTGGGGTGGTGATGTTTACCGGTTTTCTCCTCCTGGTTAACAAGCAGTGTTGTAAAGGCACAGCTCATGGATGGGGCCCTTCTTGCCACTGCTTACCCCCTGGCCCACTCATTGAAATTAGCTAAAAATGACACCGTTGAAATGAAGACATGCAGACTCCATGAAAGATTCCAATAACTTTCACCTCCTGGGAGTGGAATGGCCACCCATCCCTACCTCCGCACCCCTCCCTCGCCATCCACCTCTGTTAAAACTGGAAGTGAGTGTTTTTGCAGATTTCAATTTCATATTTTTAACATTTTAACTTCCCACCTGATCCAAATACACCCATTTTGGGGGTTAAAATTGCCCTCATAGTATGAATCTGTATTGTATTTTGGTAGCTTCAGTTATTCTACAGTCTGGTGCTAAGAGAATGCAATAATATGAACTTCACTTACTTGTACATCTGTTGGGTTCCTCCCACACAGAAAAGAAATACAACACTGTATATATTTAAAAACGTTATCCTTATTGTTATTCCTTATTTTTAAACTGGGCTTTTCTGCTGAAGAAGGACAATTAAGATGGTTGACCCTATATCTGGGAGCTATCCCCAGCAGTCTCCAGAACAAAAGAATTCACCTCTGTTTTGGGAATGTCACACCTTGTTATGTCTAAGGGGATACTAACAGACCACCTGGAACTGGTCAGATCAATTCCAAAGGGAGCTACTGGAAGTCCATTTGCATTTGATAAGCCATTTTGCTAGCGGAGTCAGTGGGTCTACTGAGACAATGGCTTCCCAAAAGCCAGACACTCAACGTAAATGGTACCTCTTTCAATTCATAATGGCTGAGACATTATCAATCCTGAAAACAAAGCCAATTCCAGACGTTGGAGAAACATTCATTTTTGAAGTTATTGTGGAGAAGGAATGTCACATGGTCCAAGGCTCTGCCCTTTTGAACAGTTTAATATTACCTTTCTGAGCTGCACACCCAGTTTGCTATTTTACCATCCAACTGACAAGCCACAAAGAAGCCACTCTGTCCAAACAGAGAAACTAGTTTATCTAACCTGGCCTGACTGAAAGATTTTGGAACATCGCTGACAGAACCAACTCAATCTAGACAAGAAGACCTGGACAATATTCAGGCTTGGGGTGACAAGTGGCAAGTAACATTCACCCCATACAACTGCCAGCCAATGCCCATCTCCAACAAGAGAAAATCTAACCATTGCCTCTTGACATTCAATGGCATTGTCATCACTGAATCCCCCACTATCAACATCCTGGGGGTTACCATTGACCAGAAACTGAACTAAACTAGCCATATAAATACTGTGGCTACAAGAGCAGGTCAGAGGCTAGGAATCCTACAGCGAATAACTCACCTCCTGACTCCCCAAAGCCTGTCTGCATCTACAAGGCACAAGTCAGGAGTGTGATGGAATAGTCCCCACTTGCCTGGATGAATGCAGCTCCCACAACACTCAAGAAGCTTGACACCATCCAGGACAAAGCAACCGCCTTGATTGGCACCCCATCCACAATCATTCACTCCCTCCATCACCGACGCACAGTGACAGCAGTGTGTGCCATCTACAAGATGCATTGCAGCAACTCATAAAGTTGCTTCTTAGACAGCACCTTCCAAAGTCATGACCGTTACCACCTAGGTAGACAAGCGCAGCAGATATGTGGGAACACCACCACCTGGAAGTTCCCCTCCAAATCACTCACCATCCTGACTTGGAAATATATCGCCGTTCCTTCACTGTTGCTGGGTCAAAGTCCTGGAACTCCCTCCCTAACAGCACTGTGGGGATAACTAGACAACATGGCCTGCAGTAGTTCAAGAAGGCAGCTCACCATCACTTTCTCAAGAGCAATTAAGGATGGGCAATAAATGCTGGCCTAGCCAGTGATGCTCACATCACATGAGTGAATTTTAAAAATCTCTGCATGCTTACTTCATTTTGCGATATCAACATCACCTGAAAAGTGAATCTTATAACACCAGGCTCCAGCCAGCCAAACTCGAAACACCTAGGTGAAAGAATATCTCACTGGACTCTGACTTTGGGACTCTAGAACTCATGTGAACCAATATTCAGTCTTTCTGTGGTCTTTGTACTGTAAACCTCCTTTTCCCTATCCCCCCTTTTACTTTGTGAATGCAGAGTGGTACGTTGTGGACACTCCTCTCACAGATTTTGAAAGCATGAAATAAACTAACCTTCTGAGTTAATCCTAATTCGAGTTTGCCGTGGACTATTAATAAAATGGGATCACACAAAAACTGAGGGGTTGGAAAAAATACGCCCCCACTTGTTCTTTGAAACAAACTAATTCAAAGCACCTTCTGTTTACGAATGGGTGGTAAGAGGAAAACAGTGCTGTTTTGAACTGACCCCCCTCCTGTCCATAACACATTTGTTTAATACCTGTGCCTGTTGAACACAAAAATAAAATGTTAAAGGAATAATTAGTGGTTATTAGTAATCTACATAGCAGTATTTTAATAGAAACAGATTGTTTTCAGATTTTGAATATGGTGGATTGCATGTGCATGGTATTACATGCACAGAAATACACGAGTCACTGGAATTATTCTGTGAGATGCAATTCTGTTCCAGCAGAATAATAAGCCAACCTTGCTGATGCCTTGAGGCCAGATCATGAATATCATTTAAACATGTTTGCTGCACAGCTCTACTTACGCAATGTACTGGAAGCCAATATTTACAGGGATAAAATATTGGAACCATTTAATGCCACAAAAAAGTTCATACAATTTTCAGTCTTTGTAATGGAGTCGACAAAGTGACCGACAAAGTCAAAAGAATTGACAACCCAACATGGGAGAATCAAATAGAGTCTGTGTGCCAATGGTAGAGTGATGCTGTCTCTGATCCCTTGGCTGGCAAAGTGGATATTCTGTTGTATGAGGGCACTCTCCCCAGAGGATGGTGATGCACAATACCTGCAAGGAGCTGGTGGGCAAGCTAAATGCTGCCTGCAGTACCTGGATGACCTGGGAACAGATGTAGGAGAAGTAATTCAGGAATATGGCAAGGAAAGATGAACCAACAGTATCATATGCCAAGCAGATGGCAGATGCTACAAAGTGTTGCTTGTCAATCTGTTCTAAATGTTCTGCTTGCCCATCCTAAGTCATCACAGAACCTTACAGCTCATGTGGAACTGAAACTCTGCAGGGCATACTGTCACAATTCCATGTACAACTGAAAGACTTGCCCCATTCATACCTTCCAAAAGCTTCACATCTTAAACGAATCTAACAGAAGCATGACCACTTATTGGCAATAGCATGAATGGCAACTTGCCTTTAACAGAGATAAATGTTCCAACATGCTTCACAGCAGAGTGTGGAAATTGAAGCCAAAGCAAAGAAAGAGAGGGTGAAAATAGAATGGGTTTACATGGGATTTTAAAAGAGGAAAGGAAGGTGGAGAGGCAAAGTGACATGGAGAAGGAACTCAAGAGAGTGTTAGAGCAAAGGGGATGGGGCAGGCAGAGTCAGAGGAATGGATAGTTTGGCATGGGGACTGTTGTAGGGCTGGTAGAAAATACAAAAATAGGGAGGGCAGAGGCCATCAACGTATTGAAATATATTTGAGGTGTTTGGTACTGGGATTTATTGTGGATCGACAAGGATGCATGAGTGTGACTTGATATGTGATAGGCCACAACTAGATGAAAGTAGATGGAGAAGTGTTTGAATAGTCAAGATTGGAGGCAGCAAAAGCACCAACATTAGTATGTGAGAGTTTCAGTGAGAGATAGATTGAGGTAATGAAGGAGGCAAGTGATAGAAGAGAGGTGGAAGTAATGGTTTTTAGAGCCATAATCGGAGCAATCTGAGCTTGGAAGGCAGAAACCTGAGCTTCTATTGCAGCACTCAGATAAAGGGGAAAGTGTTGGGTTTTGATGAAGAGAGAGGAGAAAGTAAAATGCATGTGCTTGTATCATCTGCAGCGGTGTGTCTGAAGAGATTGTGGGCTGAGGGAGAAGTGTGAAGAGAAGGAGGATTAGATATGCAGAGACAATCATTATTGACTCCACCAGTGCTGCCAGTGGCCATGGCCTCAATGATGCCTCTTCCAGTGATGGCCAGCATTATCTCCTTCATTGTGGTTAAACATGAAGGTGTGCTTGTCCTCCTCCTGTTCTCTCCTACTGAGAAAAAAAGACAGGAATTAAAATGATGGGAGGAAAAGAAGGAAGGAAGAAAAGGAAAGGAAGAAAGGAAGGGAGAGAAGAAAGGAAAGGAAGGAAGGTTTTCATCTTGTATATACTTAATGACTGAGCATCAATGGTCCTCTGGGGTGGAGAATTCCAAAGATTCACAATTCTCTGAGTGAAAAATATTCTCCTCATCTCAATCTGAAATAGCCATCCCCTTATTTCCAGTTTGGGACTCTCCGTCAGGGGAAACAACCTATCAACATCTACCCTGTCAAACCATTTCAGAATCTTAAATGCTTAAATGAGAACACCTCTCATTCTTCTAAACTGCAGAGAGTATAGGTCCATTCTATTCAATTTCTCCTCACAACCACCTAATCCCAGGAATCAATTTAATGAATCTCTGTTGCACCCTGTCTAAGGCAAATGTATCCTTCCTTAGGAATGGAGACCAAAACTGTACACAATACTCCAGGTGTGGTCTCACCAAAGTCTCACAATTGCAACAAGACTTCATTACTCTTGTACGCCAGTCCCCATGCGATAAAGGCCAACATTCCATTTGCCTTCCTCAAGAAAGGGGGACCTGTGTCCATTTAATTTCTGTAATATGTTTAGGTGATGTGGCTGTCATGCTTGCATATCTGAGAAGGTGCGTGAGCTGAGAGTTGTGGCTATGTGGCTTGCAACATTGTTAAGCACAAGCAAATGAGGTAAAGAAGATGAATTTTAAGGTTGAATACTGATTGATAGAGATTGTTGATGGATGGGTGATGCGGTGCTATGAATTGCGCAGTGGGTGAGGTTAATGGTGCAGTTGGCAGGATATGCCATTTGAAGATGAACTCGCTGACCTTGGCAACTCATACCAGATCATTAAACTTCTCCCTGCATTGCATCCATGTTGTTGGAATAAAAACATTGACCTCCACCTCCAATACATCCCACTGTCTCCTGAGTGACTGGTGAGCCTTCTGCTCCTCTGGGTATAGAGGATGTCTCTACATCTGCCATCTCTTCCACCAAGACCTCTGGTGCATTGTCCAAAAATCTTGGTTTTAAGAAAATGCTCATTCTCTTGCATTTCTTCTAAGTATCAGAGCCTACATTGACTTCTGCCTCTTGCAGCCACAATGCACCTCCCTTTTAAGAGGCACAAGCCACCTTTAAGTAGTAAAAAAGCAGGCAGCACCAATTTACATCAATATCTTTTTTCTTTCAGCAAGAGCTGATATTGCAGTGCCAGCCAGCCAGTTAACCTGCATGTAGCATGGAAAGTCCACTTGGTTAAAATGGTGGTGAGCAGGAAAGGAACAGCCTCAGAGTAGCAATTATATGTTCTGGATTTTAACCCCTGACCCACCCTATTCCTGCTAGCCAAGTGGTTTCAAATTTCCCCCTTAAATCTCTGTGAACATTGTCCATGGTACAAACCCAATTAAGTCTGATATGTTATATCTATATGTAGTCGAGAGAGCAATGATAGAAAGATACAGCCCTTCTATGACATAACTTCTGCTCCTCCTCTTTGTTTTCCTGAAAAAAGAGAGACTTCCTTAAGGATACCCATTGTCCCAATAAATAACTGTAACCAAAAATAAATGCAGCAAAAACTATGCTGCAACCTCAATCACAAAAAAACAGTATCAAAAACAACTGAAAACACAACCATGTGTTGCAGGTTGTCTCTAAATAACTTTATTCTGTGGAGTGCAGCCTTGCTACCAAATTACCCAATTCCCATATAACAAAATTAAAAAGCAGTTTACTTCTAACAAAAACAGGTGTAAAATTGTATCCCTATCTAATTGATTCATGGGGCATTACAGGACAGGGAATGGGAAAAAAATGACATTTAAATTTGAAACAAAAACAGAAAATACTGGAAAAACTCAGCAGGTCTAACAGCATCTGTGGAAAGAGAAACAGAGTTAACGTTTCGAGTCCGTATGACTCTTCTTCAGAGGAAAACAGAGTTAACATTTCGAGTCCTTATGACTCTACTTCAGAGTTCTGAAGAAGAGTCATACAGACTCGGAATATTAACTCTGTTTTTCTCTCCACAGATGCTGTTAGACCTGCTGAGTTTTTCCAGCATTTTCTGTTTTTGTTTCAGATTTCCAGCATCCACAGTATTTTGCTTTTATCTTTTTGCTTACATCTAAATTTGAGTTTTATTTTGTTCTAATTGTATCTGATAATAAATGTAGTTAAAAGAAAATATTTGGATACATGAACTAGTATACATAGCTTCGAAAGAAAATTTTAACTTCAACTATTTCTTACACTTTTTGCTTGATTACTCCCAAATTGATTGTCTTTGTTGTAGACTGAAAAGAATAACTAACGACCAAAGTTCCTTTGAAGCTAGATCTTTCCAACTTTCTTAAACCTATGGAGTAACCTACTGGCTTTCAAACTTCAAAGTGTTCTGCTGTGATTGCTTTGAAATTACTTATTAAATTTTATAACATATGATGAAAAATGTATATGACCCAACACTACAAGCCTTTATATATTTATTCAATATATAGGTCTCATGTTATCCATTAAGAGCATTAACCATGTATTTGTTGAATTATTTATTGTTTAATTGTTATTACCTAATTTTATCTTTTAGCATTGGAAATGGCGTTAGGAATAGATCATTTAGTCCATTGAGCTTGTTCTGCCATTCAATTAGATTATGGCTGATCTTTATTTAATTTAGTTTAATCATTTAATCACTTTATTTAATCATTTTTTACAACCTATTCCTTGGTAGCCTTTCAAAGCAAAACTCTTAACTATCTGTCTCGAAAACATCAGTTGAACAGCATCCACAGCCTTTTAGGTGAAAGTGAGAAAGCAGCTGCTGGTGATGATCCTGCTTTTCGAAATTACATCTTTCTAAATCCTTCTTTTGTTTCTTTACTTGTTCCATTACTTTCTTCCTTTGCCTTGCACCATCATCATTTTTGTCATTGGATCTCTCTAGCCTTCCACCCTATTGCTGACCTCCCTTTTGTTTTTCCCATCTTCCACATTTACCTGCCTGCTTTCTTGTCTGAAAACCTATCCCATCTCTAATCTCTTTCATTCCTGATGAAAAACCATCAACCTGAAATGCTAACTTTGTCTCTTGCTCTACAGATGCTGCCTGACCTATTGAGTATTTCCAGCATTTTCTGT
This sequence comes from Cetorhinus maximus, assembly GCF_964194155.1. NCBI lineage: Eukaryota > Metazoa > Chordata > Chondrichthyes > Lamniformes > Cetorhinidae > Cetorhinus > Cetorhinus maximus. Next base: position 64,386,153 of record NC_135881.1, on the reverse strand, counting down.
TTTTACTTGAACCAAAGGGACTGACTGTTATTATTCATGCACGCAGCTGGTAATTGAAATAGTCTCAGTCAGCTCTCGCACATTCTGCAGGGAATGCACTTTCAATAAGCTACATATAAAGCCTTAAAACTATGCTAAGCCTGTAGCACAAAATATCTGCTGATGCAATCTATATTTTTCTTCTCTACATACAAAAGATTATACAGCAGGTACACTAAGCACAGTGGAGAGGGCAGGAGTCTGGATGAGCAAACCACTCACCTTCTTCAAAGAAAAATGACAATGATGGTCATCAGATGGAAATAATACAAGCTGGAGGAGAGAATTCCTTTTTTTTTGGTTTGTACAACTGGCTATATACATCTTTTTTGTGTAATCATTTTACAATAGTTGTGAAGTAACAAATGAATTGTGTTGTAAAATATTTCATATCTAATGTGTTCTTTTGTACAACCACGACATAGCAAAATTTGCGAATGTACTTATCATATGCAGGTGGATGCGAGGGTTAAGACTACTGCTGAACAGAGGCTCGTTGTCACAAAGGTTCTGTTGAGTCACTTTATAATTTGAACCTCTCAGGACTTAAGTGCAAAAAAAGTACTTCAGGAGCACAAATGGATGCACTAGTTATTTGCCTCACCAGACAGAAGAATGTTGTAAGTGGCGGGTATGCAATCTAGGAATGCCTTGCAGCAAATTTCTTTGCTCTGTCCATTGTTCTTGAATAATGTTCAAAATTAATGCACTTGCAGGGGACAATACAGACCTGCATTGGCAAGATGGTTGCAGCACCCCTGCTGAATATTTCACAGACCTACCACATTCCAGAATTCAAGAGGCATTTGGAAGCACAACAGAACCAGCCATTGGGTAATAGCGTTTATTGGAGCAAATCAGTTGCTGATAATGAGGATTCGACCTCCAGTAGAGACGCACTGGCAGAAATACAGGAGGGAGGCTCCAAGATTGCAACTTGTCTGTAGCCGCCTCTGAAGGTCCTCAAGTGCAAACAGGCCTTTGCAGCTGAAATAAGGCAGACTCTTTCTCATAAACCCCAAGGACGATCAGAGTGTGCAACAAACAGAGTTAGGCAATCAGGTGAAAGCCAAGCATGTCCTCAGCAGATCTTTCAGGAATCCTACACGCATAATGCAATATATCACACAAAAGTAAATAAAATGGAATAATTATTTAGCAGTCAAATATGCACCAGAAGTGATAAACACAGTGAAACATCAAATTAAACACACATTTTATTGAAACTATTATTTTCTATAAAGACATATAATATTATTGTATATTTTGAAATCATTGTTTTCTTTCCAAATTTACATTTTCTAAATACGCAGCAATAACAATGAAAGCCCACTTGCATCCTAGTCTTCATTACCTTTACCTACAAAATGTCACACCTTCTTTGCACATTTCTCGTGTGCAGCATGCAACACATCACTATTATTTTGCTAACGCTGTACATGTTGGAATACACTCACCCAATAAAATAGTTATTTCAGTATGCCAAATGCATCTTGACAAAAATCTTGCCTCTTGCATTCGTTTGATTGTAGGCTGTGTGCCGTGAATTTAAAGCGTAATTTGATGGGTTAGCCCATATCTCTGAGGAATCAAAAAATGCTGGAAAAACTCAGCAGGTCTGACAGCATCTGTGGCGAGAAAGACAGAGTTAATGTTTTGAGTCCGTATGACTCTCTGTCTTTCTCTCCACAGATGCAGTCAGACCTGTTGCGTTTTTCCAGCATTTTTTGTTTTTGTTTCAGATTTCCAGCATCCACAGTATTTTGCCTTTATCTCTGAGGAATCAGCTGGACAACCCTTTGTCATCTTAAAATTGGTGGGGAATCCAGTACTTTCATAAGTTGATGATTTGAGGGCACTCCCTAGAAACTTAGAGATGTACAGATGATCACAAACCATTAGACATCCATGCAGCCTTTTACTTTGCTGTAGATGTTGCATAAATGCTTGAATGGCCACATAAGCATGTGGAATCATGTTGCTTTGCACCTTAGGAATGCCACATCTTTTAAAAAACCCTGCATACCTCGTTGGTCCTGCCGAATGCTGATGCTGAATTTAATGTAATGTAATGTTCGGAATGTGAAAGAATGCAAAGTTGCAATATCTCTCTGTTTCACATCCACAGCACATTCCAACATGCCTCATAATGAATGAATTACTTCTGAAATACAGTCACAATTGTTATACAGACAAACATCACAATTTATACAATGTGAAATCCCATAAAGCGTAACAGAGATGAATGATCAAATCATTTGATTAAATGAGGAATGTTGACCAGGATGGTAGGGCAATTCCTTGATCTTTTTGGAATAGTCTAATGATTTTTTTTTCATTAACCTGACTAGGCAGATGGTCCCCCCGCCTGATATCCCTCATCAGAACGAAAACACTACTGACAATAAAAAGATCCTCCCGACATGCATCAAAATGCAAACCAAGGCTCGTGTCCAGTGTGGAGGTACTTATCAATTGAACCATGCTGAAACAGAGCGTTGATAAATTTTCTACCAATTAGTAAACCACAAACAGGCTCCTTCCTCTTTGCCTCCCACACCCCAGGCCTTACTTTCAGGCTGGCTGTGTTCTGGAACTGGTCGAATGTTTTAGAGTTTTGACCAGTTCTGGTAACAACAACAACTTGGGCTGATGTAGCACCTTGAACATAATAAAACATCCAAAGGTGCTTCACACTTAATAAACCAAAGTTTGACACCAAGCAACATGAGGAGATGAAAGGCAGATGACCAAAAGCTTGGCCAAAGAGGCAGATTATAAGAAGAATCTTAGAAGGGGAAGGAGAATTAGAGAGGCAGAGAGGTGTAGGGAGGGAATTCCAGAGCTTAGTGCCTTGGCAGATGAAGACACAGCCACTAATGATGCAGCAATTAAAATCATTATGGGAATGAGGAAATCAGCATGGGAAAATGTTCCCGCCCTATGTGGGTGAGTAAGAGCAATCTTGGAGGTTCACCTTTAATTGGTGTTTAACATACTTGAATCTTGGTATCTCTATGACAATGTTCTAATAGCATAGGCAAAAAATAGGCGACGTTAATGAACATTAATGTATACTTAAGGCCAGATTTTCATGAAGTTGGACCGGCTTTAATGTGGTGAATTGGATCAGCAAGTTTGCTGATGACACTAAGATTGGAGGCATTGTGGACAGCGAGGAAGGCTTTCAAAGCTTGCAGAGAGATCTGGACCAACTGGAAAAATGGGCCAGAAAATGGCAGATGGAATTTAATGCGGAAAAGTGTGAGGTGTTATATTTTGGAAAGTCAAACCAAGGTAGGACATACACAGTAAATAGTAGGGCACTGAGGAGTGCGGAGGAACAAAGGGATCTGGGAGTTCAGATACATAATTACCTGAAAGTGGCGTCACAGGTAGACAAGGTTGTAAAGAAAGCTTTTGGCATACTGGCCTTCATAAATCAAAGTATTGAGTATAGGAGTTGGGATGTTATGGTGAGGTTGTACAAGACATTGGTGAGGCCAACTTTGGAGTATTGTGTGCAGTTCTGGTCACCTAACTACAGGAAGGATATCAGTAAGATTGAGAGAGTGCAGAGAAGATTTACTAGGATGTTGCCGGGTCTTAAGGAGTTGAGTTACAGGGAAAGATTAAACAGGTTAGGACTTTATTCCTTGGAGCGTAGAAGAATGAGGGGAGATTTGATAGAAGTTTACAAAATTGTGAGGGGTATAGACAGAGTAAATGCGAGTAGGCTCTTTCCACTTAGATTAGGAGAAATAAACACGAGAGGACATGGCTTTAGGGTGAAAGGGGAAAGGTTTAGGGGGAACATTAGGGGGAACTTCTTCACTCAGAGAGTGGTGAGAGTGTGGAACGAGCTACCATCTGACGTGGTAAATGCGGGCTCACTCTTAAGTTTTAAGAATAAATTAGAGAGATACATGGATGGGAGAGGTCTGGAGGGTTATGGACTAGGTGCAGGTCAATGGGACTAGCGGAATAATATTTCGGCACAGACTAGAAGGGCCGAATGGCCTGTTTTCTGTGCTGTAGTGTTCTATGGTTCTATGGTTCTATGGCTCTGGGGGCCTTTTAAAATGGCGGGAGGGGTGAAGGTGAGGAAGTCCCACCCCCATTTCTGGCAGCTTTAATTTTTACCGGCAGGGGGAAGAGGATGGGGTCTGAATCGCACAGTTGGGAAACCCAAACTCAGAAGGGACATTTGAAATTAATACTGAGTTCAAGCTAACCCCATTTTTCCTGTTCTAAGGACCTTAACCCACAGTGTGGAAGTCACATATTTATGGAGGAGATGTAAATGCTCTTGAAGGACAGATAAGTCTGTTAAGTGTCATTACCTGAATTTATTAAAATCCCCAGCCCTTTGAAAATAAAAAAAACAGGCTGCAGCTATTGGTTAGAATAAAGAAACAAACACCGGCTGCTGGAGTGCATTGATTGACAGGCCATCTGAACGGGGAGTTAATAGCAGAAAATAAGGAAATGGCGGATGAAATGAACAAATATTTTGCTTCTGTCTTCACTATAGAGGATACAAAAGACATTCTGGTAATAGCTGTAAATCAGGAGGTGGAAGGGAGAGGGGAACTTGGTGAAATTGTAATCACCAGGGAAGCGGTACTGAGCAAACTGATGAAACTGCAGGTTGACAACTCTCCGGGTCCTGATGGACTTCATCCTAGGGTCTTAAAAGAGGTGGCTAATGAGGTAATAGATGCGTTCGTGTTATTTTTACGGAATTCCCTAGGTTCCATCAGACTGGACAGTAGCAAATATAACCCCTCTATTCAAGAAGGGAGGGAGGCAGAAAACAGGAAACTATAGGCCAGTGAGTTTGATGTCTGTCATGGGGAAGGTGTAAGATTCGATCATTAAGGAGGTCATAGCTGGGCACTTAGAGAAACTAAAGGTAATCAGGAAGGTCAGCATAGTTTTGTGAAAGGGAAATCAATTTTAACCAATTTATTGGAATTCTTTGAAGGAGTAACATGTGCTGCGGATAAAGGGGAGCCTGTAGATGTGCTGTGCTTGGATTTTCAGAACGCATTTGATAAGGTGCCACATCAAAGGTTATTGTGGAAAATAAAAGCTCATGGTGTAAGGGGTAACATATTAGCATGGATGGAAGATTGGCCGGCTGGCAGAAAACAGAGATTATGCATAAATGGGTCTTTTTCTTATTGGCAGGATGTGATGAGTGGAGTCCCATAGGAGTCTGCACTGGGGCCTCAACTTGTTGCAATTTTTATCAATGACTTAGATGAGGGGAGTGAAGGCATGGTAGCCAAACTTGCTGATGACCCAAAGATAGGTAGGAAAGTAGGTTGCAAAGAGGACATAAAGGAGGTTTCAGATAGATATAGATAGGTTGAATGAGTGGACAAAAATATGGCATATGGAGTATAATGTGGGAAAATGTGAAGTTGTTCACTTTGGTAGGAAGAATTAAAAAAGCAGAATATCACTTAAACAGAGAATGACAGCAGAATTCTGAGCTGCAGAGGGATCTGGGTGTTCTAGTGCGTGAGTTACAAAATGTTAGTATGCAGATACAGCAAGTAATTAAGAAAGATAATGGAATATCCTTTATTATGAGAGGAATTGAACAAAAGTAAGGATGTTATGCATCAGTTATACAGGGCATTGGTGAAACCACATCTTGAATAGTGCGTGCAGTTTTGGTCTCCTTATTTAAGGAAGGATGTAAATGAATTGAAGGTGGTTCAGAGGAGGTTTACTAGATTGATACCTGGAATGAGCAGGATGTCTTGTGAGAAAAGGTTAGACAGACTGGGCTTGTTTCCACTGGAGATTAGATGAATGAGGAGTGACTTGATTGAAGTATATAAGACCTTGAATGGTATTGACAAGATGGACATGGAAAATATGTTTCCTCTTGTGAGTGAGTCCAGAACTAGAGGGCACTGTTTTAAAATTAGGGGTTGCTTTCAGGACAGAGATGAGGAGAAATATTTTCTCTCAGAGGGTTGTGTGACTTTGGAACTCTTTGCCTGAGAAGGCGGTGGAGGTGGGCTCATTGAATATTTTTAAGGCGGAAGTAGATAAATTCTTGTTAGGCAATGGAATCAAAGGTTATCAGGGTTAGATGGGAATGTGGAATTCAAAACACAAATAGATCAGCCATGACCTTAATGAATGGCGGAGCAGGCTCAAGGGGCCAAATGGCTTATTTCTGCTCCTATTTCTTATGTTCATATGTATGTTCGTATGCTAGTATGTAGCTTGGCAAAGACCATTACTACCTGTTTCTGTAGCTTCAATACACTTCATTGTTGACATTTCCCAAGAGCTGTTATTACAGTTAAGCCCATTATGAATGCTTAGTTAAGCTTCAAAAGCTCCAAGACCACACATCTCAACAAGATGGGATGGATGGGGGCGGGCTGAGATCTCATTATGATTGATAGTTTTATGAGGTTATTAAAGGATTAGCTGTCTTCGATGTGGTTGGTGTATAAAGGTTTGTTTGCTTTTATAACAAATTGACCACTTGAAGGGATTTAAAATCTTTAAATGGGTTTCATGAATGCCGTTTTTTAAAAATTCAGTTTCAAGTGTGTATGAGTCAGAGCTCGCTTAGATTGTTAAAAGTTTAAATTTTTATATTTCCACATGGCTCCTGAGATCATCCCATGGTGGAGACGGGGTGAGTGGCTATAAAGGTGACATGGGTGTATGAGGTGGCATGGAGGTGGCATGTGGGTTTGGGGACATGAAGGTGGCAATGGGATATTGGGGCATGGAGGTGTGTGGACATATGAAGGGGCATGGGGGTGGATGGGAGGGTAATGGGCAAGAACTAGAGGGCCTAACAGCCTTTTATATAACTGGGCCAAAGTCTCAGTGAACTGAGGCGGGCCTTCTAACTAACTCACCTCAGTGTTTTCCCGCCTCTGTGGCCACCTCTGAACATCCCCCAGTAGTGGCAGGTCCAACTTGATCATGCCCCGCCCTCCCTCCCCTCCACAGAGTGAAAATCGTGCGTGCAGGGATTGCTTCCACCGAGATGGGTCTGCCAAGTCGGGAGATATCCCAACTTGAACTTCCTGCCTCCATGGTGAAAATCTGCCCCTAAGTGTTAAGTTGAATTCTAACATACAGAGAATTCTCCTTCCCTGTCTTCTCCCACTGTTCCCCTCCCATGTCCCCAACACTTCCCCCCACCCCACCGCTAACACTGTTTGGCTGTATTCTCAGAAGTTTCATCACAGGACATGCAACCTCAAGGCACTTTGCCTCCACCTTCCCATGCCAATTCGAAAGGGAACAGACCTTTTTGTTATCCAATTGGATTAAACTTGACTGTTAGCGAAATGGCTTTTTGCCCAATTGCCAATATTTTTATAATGAATGAATGGAAATGTTCAAAGAAAATTTAAAAAATGTTTAATGCACCCTATGATTTTTCTCCTGGGTTGCTTACAGCTGTGTTTTGGAGATTAATCTTCAATTTCTGGAGATGCTGAGACAATTCTGAAGGGTTAGTAATCCTACCACCAACCCCCTGCCCACCACCCAGCTACAAATCTTCAAATTGCAATGCAATGGTCTTGATAAATGTCAATCTATGTTGGGTTATAATATTAAGGAGCTTTACTAAATAGGTGAATCTAGAGACTAATGTTGGCCAGTTGAGTAAATGTCACTCTGATGCTACAAAGGTCAATTTCTAAATTCCCTGCATTGGTTCAATAAGTGATTCAATAATGTTCTAATCTAAACCATATGCACCATTGTCATCTTAGGGCTAAAGAGCAGATTTAAAACAGACAACCCAATTACAAAAAAGGATTGCAGCTGTGTGTTTCTTGAAGGTGGTCTGGGAAGTTGTATCTCATCCATATAAGTTAAAGAGATAAAGCTTGCTGAGAGTAAACTGTGGAAATTTCTTCAATATTGAGCCAGATTTTGCAGCCCTTAGAGATTTTGGTGGTTCATTACATTTGCACTTGTCAAAGACTTTATATGGACTTTTGTACTGGAACCTCCCATTAACCAACTATCCAAAGAAAAAGGCACCCTCTGGAGGGCATCTGGAACTTACCTAAACAGGACAAGCAACTGTGTATCTTCCTAACCAATCAGATTGAAGGATCATTAATGAAGAACATAGAGTCTGAACCAAGATATGTTAGTTAGAATATTTAGTGCAATGTCAAACCAGGCACAGACAGTGAAATATAGAAATCAAAAAGGATTGGATTAAGGGGGAGAGATAGAAGAGACAGAAAGAAAAAGTTACAAGCAATTTCCAACAATAATTACAATCTGAAAGAGTGAGAGTCCACAATTGTTAAAATTAATTTTAAGTGTGAGGGAGGTTGTACAGCAGTAATTTAGACTTATCACACTGTTAACAGAGTACTTGCACTGAAATGGACAAACTCTAACCTTTTCTGGTGCATTTAGTTCAAACTGAAGTCACTGTAGCAAGCAGTTAGGAAGGCTAATTGCATGGTGGCCTTTGTTGTAAGAGGATTTGAGTGCAAGAGTAAAGATGTCTTCCTTCAATTGTATAGAACCTTGGTTAGTCTGCACCTGACGTATTGTGTACAGTTTTGGTCCCCTTACCTAAGGAAGGATATATTTGTCTTTGAGGGAATGCAATGGAGGTTCACCAGACTAATTCCTGTGATGGCGGGACTATCCTATGAGGAGGGATTGAGGAGACTGGGCCTTTAATCTCTAGAGTTTGGAAGAATGAGTGGTGATCTCATTGAAACTTGAAAAATACTTGAGGGGCTTACAGGGTAGAAGCAGAAATTATCTTTCCCTCGGCTAAGGGGTCTAGACCCAGGGGACACAGTCTCAGAATAAGGGGCAAGCCATTTAGGATTGAGGTGAGGAGGAATTTCTTCACTCAGAGGGTAGTGAATATTTGGAATTCTCTATCCCAGAGGGCTGTGGAAGCTCAGACATTGCATATGTTCAAGTCAGGGGTTGCTATTTCTAGATACTAATGACATCAAGGGATGTGGGGATATTGTGGGAAAATGGCGTTGAGGTAGATGATCAGCCATGATCTAGTTGAATGGTGGAGGAGATGCGAGGGGCTGAATGGCCTACTCATGCTCCTATGTTCCTCTGTTTACTATTCGAAGTACTACAATAATGAGTCTCTCTGCAAGATACCATATAGAATAGCTTCTGAAGGAGCAAAGTATCTAGGAAAGTAACTTCCTGATTTACAAATCAGTATGGAAAAGAGTTATATTGCAGGACTGATTTTCTCTGCACATATGCTGCCTGCCTGACCTGATCTGCTCAGTGTTTCAAACATTTTCTGTATTTATTTCAAATTTCCAGCATGCATAGTTTTTTGTGTGTGTGGAAAGGAATAAATGCTGGCAGATGCTATAGAGAAAGCATCTCAGTGAGGCAATGAAAAAGCTTTAGAGAAGAAGCTATTAAATTATTTTACCGTTATTGCAAGCCATTATATAGCGCAAAGCAAGTTTACCCTATTTTTGCCTCAAGAAGACACCTATTCTCCAGATGAAAAATTGATGGAAACCTTTAGTATGTTTCTCTGTCCCTATAGGTTTCTCTGGGATTTCTGAGGCTCCCCGCAAGGCGTTTGCAAAATTTGTGCCTGCAATAAGTGTTAATATATATTTCTAGCATTTGCTTCAGCTTCAAAACACACTGGCCAAGAGTACTCAGGCAGAGGACCACCACAAGAAGGAGTTACAAGGGTTAATTTAACCTTGCAGCATCAAGAACTGGGGTTTGTACTTGCTTTCAATTCAAAAGTCAGAAGGGAACCAATGGTAATTCAATGAGCCTGATTTTAACTCTGTGTAAATGAATAGATTTTGAGTGAGTTAAAGTTGGGCCCAATGAGGATACAGAGGCAAATTAGTCCAATTTTCTGGTTACCTTTTGGATATTTAAGATTTGGGATGTGTGGCTATAGCTGGAGAATTAGAAAATCCTGAACTAGGTGGCCAGACTTGCAGTTACAGAGCTCTCAAATGTGTAGCTCTGGTCCATTTTTCTCTCCTATTCATTGGCGCAAAGCTCTTCCAGGGACAAGTTGCGACTGTGCCAAGCTGATGGCTGGTGAATATGGGAATTGACTGCACCTCACTCTGGGTGGTGCTGTGTATTTCAGGCACCCTGCATCTGTCCAGTGCCAGGGACAGTGGGTGGTATGGGGAGGGTTTGCAGGTTCCTTATTGTTTTTGCTATAAATGGTAAGCTTTCTCATAGCGTCAGCCCTGGTTCCAAAGTAACAGCCTCAACCTTCAGTCAGAAAGTTATAATGTCAAGTGCCATTCCTGATACTTAAGTACATAGTTTAGGCTGGCACTCTAGTGCAGTGGTGAGGAAATTCTTCACTGCTCAGCATGTCGTCTTTTGGATAAGACTTTAAGCCTTATGGATGGACATAAAAGATTCCATGACACCATTACAAAGAGTAGGGGGATTTTTCCTGGTGTGCTGGCCAATATATTTATTCCTCAACTGATATCACTAAAGCAGATTTTCTGGCCATTATCACATTGCTGGTTGTGGGAGCTTGCAATGCACAAATTGGCTGTTGCACTTGCTACATTAAACAGTGACCACACTTCAAAAATACTGAGTTGGATGTGAAGTGCTTTGGGATGGCCTGGGGTTGTGAAAGTCTCTGTATAAATGCAAACCTTTCTTTCCAATTTCCCTCCTGCTTCGTGTCTGTTTCCTATCTGTGAAGCAACTTGGGACAATTAATACATTTAAGGCACTTCATAAAGGCAAGACTCAGTCTATATTGTGGCTCTGTGTATGTTCCATTCTATAATACCTCATAGTGGTCACTTCATATGTGATTCCAGATAGACAGACAATGTGTTCAGGAGATATCAGAGCAGAGCAGGGCCCTGTTTTACTCAGAGACCACAATGTGCAGTTTCTAGCAGAAGTCTTTGGATAATGATCATAAGTAGGAGATCAAGCTGATTTCTCTCCTTTCCTAAATATGTTGCGACCTACCACCATCCTGCTGATATCAACTAACTCAAAACAGACTGTGGGTCAAACCTGGACCTTTCTGGTCTGTCTGGCTCAGTTTCACATTAGGCACTACATTTCTAGACTGAGATACTGGAAACATAATGGAGACCTGAGAATGTCAACTGTGGGAGCAACCTCATTGCTTATTTAAACAAATTCTTGGTCAGAGTTTTCTTTTTCAGTGTACATGTGTGAAAAATAGAAATTTTTGCTTTTTTGTGATGTGCATTTATACTTTTAGTGCCTTTTAAATGGTGACAACAGTTGAATGTTTTCATGTCTATTTATCAGAAAGAGAATTTTAAAAACAACCAGCGGACGGAGAGTTAATATAAGGGCAGGTGATTTTGGGAACAAAGACCCAGATTTTCAATCGTGGGCCAGGCGCACAGAGATGGGAGAATTCCCAGCTCCGCGACCATGAGCTTTAAAAATGGCTGCCCGGATGTCAGATGTTCGGTTCGGGCGGTGAGCTGGTTTAAAAGTTGGGGCAGGCAACCCAAGAAGAACTGAGGAGGATGCCAGGTGTGGAGATGGGCTGGGCAGAAGGCCTGCCTCGGGGTTCTAGCACAGTGTTTAAAATTTAAAAATAAAGATTAAAACATGAAACATCCCTCCAGCCCTCACCTGTGGCACACACTCCCCATGCTCCATCCAATGCCAATCCATGGCACCTTATGCCCCCTCATACCTTTCATGCCAACCTATGCCCCCCCACCTACCCCATAACCCCTCGTACTCTCTGCGTTAAGCTATGCCCCCCATAGTCCCCCATGGCCCTCATATCCACATGCCAACCTATTCCCCTCCCACTCATCCTCTTGGCCCTTTATAGCCCCTATGCCAACTTAGTGCCAACTCATGTTAACCCATGCCCTTCACTCACCAACTCACCCAGAATCCACCTTGTGCAGTCCTCAGGACCTATGCAGCATTGAGATAAAATAAGTTCTATAAAGTTCTTAATATCTATTGCAGACTATTGAAAAAAATGCTCTCATTGGTAAAAACCCATTTACTACATTTACATTCCTTCAACTAAATGAATTCTTATAGCAATAAACAGTTCATTCAAGTGCACAATCACTTATAACAACAAACATTGGAATTCATAGTCCCACATCAACCAATCTTTAACCACTTGTAGCTGTCAATCAAACTGTGAAATGGCAGGCGCTCTACTGTGATAATGGGTGGGTGTGAAATCAGTCATGCAGCACTAATTCAGTAGTGCAAGCCCACAGGTTTATGTCAACAGACAGAATGAAATAGCAAGCAATCATTTTTTTAACACAGCAGAAATTTTTTTCAAAGATTTTAAGAGCTTGACAGGTCCGTTTGGCAGCTGCTTCTGTCAGTTTGACAGTTGATTTTGACAGGTCTGTTGACAATTCCAATGAGCTTGACAGTAATGAGTTCATGCACTTCTTATGCATATTTATGTCTACTTTTAAGAATTCCAAAGGGCACCTGACCTACCCTAAAGGGTGCATGACTCCCCACAAAGGATGTCTTACCTCCCCCAAAGGTGTCCTGGGACCAGATCCAAAGGGGTACCTTACCTCTCCAAAGGGGTACCCAGGCTATCCAAACAAATCCACAAGATTCAGATCTGCACTTACTTGATCTAATCTACACAATTTGATTTCACACTCCTGGCCTATCAAAATCCCACTTCTGTGGAGGCAACTGATGGCTTAAATAGCCAGCAGCCACTATAAACCATGCATGGGTGAAACATACCCCCACCCCATTCTCACCCCTGCAAAAATAGGAAGTGTTGTATTTGGGATGGGAGTTGGGACTTACAATTTTCTACTTCGACCATTTTGCTACTGAGGAGAAGCTCTCTGTTGTGGTGAAAATCTGGCCCAAAGTGACATTATTTCAACTGGGGGAGGTAGTGGTTTAGTGTTAATGTCATCGGACTAGTAATCCAGAGACCAAGGCTAATCCTCTGGGGGTACAGGTTCAAATCCCACTACAGCAGCTGGCAGAATTTAAATTCAATTAATAAAACCTGGAATTATAAATCCATGGTGGCCATGAAGCCATCATTGATTGTTGTAAAAATCCACCTAGTTCACTAATGTCCTTTAGGAAGGAAATCTGTCATCCTTACCTGGTTTGGCCTACATGTGTCTCCAGATCCACAGCAATGTGGCTGAATCTTAACTGCCCACTGAAATGTCCTAGCAGGGATGGGCAACAAATGCAGGCCTTGCTAGCAACACCCAGGTCCCATGAAAGAATAAAATTTAAAAAGTTGGAAGTTAGATTCTGAATACAACTCCTAAATTGAGACATGTTTATTTAAGCAAAACCTTTTAGTAAGAGTAACTACTGTTCCAGAGAATTTTGCTATCGGAGGAAAGATGCCGATTTTTCATCTGCTCTTAAGTTTTATAATTCTTAGTCTCCTTATGAAAACAACATCCTAAACACAAGAGAAAATGTGTCCATCTGATCTTGTGCCTGAGAGCTTTGCCCTTTCTCTTGACAGAGCCACCTGTAGGCCGAAGAGAAGAAGGGTTTTAACTATAGCCTGGCTGACTTGTTGCCTGAGGGAGATGCAGAGATAGAGACTGCTAGACAGAGAAAGAGGCAAAAAAAGAAAGGCAATAAAATGGATGCAGAAACAAAAAGAAAAATACTCTAGTATAAATCCCGAGTTTACCGTGGAAAGTTGAAGTGCCCTCTGACAATGCCATATCTGAATGTTTGTAGATTCACCGTTTCTTGGGAATTCTCACTCAACTGACAGCAAAAAATTTGAATTCTTGTACAACCACTATAGTTTGATGAATGCTGCAATAAATATGAGTGGATACTTCGATTACTGTTAGGTTCAGAGGAGAATTTCAATTGCCATTCCAAATAGCTTTTCAGCCAGAAAGGCCACATGACCCCTATCGGGGAAATAACTAAGAGCAATCCTACTTACCTAGCTATCAATCAGCCACCTTGAGTGCCTGGAAGTATCAGCATCAGTCTTGACAATAAAAATGGGTTTACTGGTTGTCTGCACAGTGATAGATTAAAGAAGCCAACTTATTCCTGTTTTCCCAAAGCTTCCCTTAAGGTTCCACAAAATATATCATATCACCTTACTATCAGTTTGTTGTGGTTTTTCTTTTTCCTTTAAGTCTTTTCCTTCACCATGTTTTTCCATGTTGCACATCATTCCCAGCCAAGGTGGAAAGCCAGCAAGATGCTACAAGGCCTCTGCTGGGCTTCCCTTATACAGCAGTGCATCACTTTAATAAATTGCTTTCCTATATCCCATCCCTACCTGTGGGAAACCACTTGACCTATACCCGCCTTCTCCCCTCATAGTAAAGTTGAGCTCTCGAACTCACTGTTTCTGGAGGTCTGGGTATGCAGGAATCTCAATCCAGTCACTCTGTGGTTGGCTTGCATTCTAATGCTGGTTACAGCTTTCATTAGTTCCCGTCTCAAACAGCAGGTTACTCAACATTAGAGTAAGCCCATTTAAAAAAAAATCCCTTTGCAGTACAGGAATATGGAATTTTCAGGGCATTCTTTAATTGCTTCCTACATTTGTTAAGTATTTCTCCTGGGAGATTTGGACAAACGTAATTTTGGCATTAGAGCTGTGATATCTCTTTGAATTCTCTGACTCTCCCCTGGGGGTAGCACAGCGGCTTGGTGATAATGATTTTTTTGTCCTTTAAAGTTCTTTAGCTAACAACTAGACACCCCATGGCTTCTCAAGAGCTCAACAGCATGGTCAGATTGCAGGCCAGGGATTCCATTAGCCATTCTTAAAGAAAGCACTCAAGTGGCTTTGATATTATTACACAGGCACCAGTTTTTCAGTTCAATCTTCACGGTGCTCTTGGTATTTGATTCAGCTTATAACTCATGTTTTATCACCCCTATCCTCCAGGGACAAATTCCCACTGGTCTAAAAAGCATGTGGCCTGTGATTAGATAGTTTAACAATTCATGCAACTCTCATATCTCACTTAAAAAGTTATCTCTGCAAAAGTTAAGTGATGGTTTTTATGGACCTCATTTTCAATTAAAAAAAAAGGCCTAGTGCCAGAAATCACCATCTTTTTGGTACAATGTGGTTTGATTACAAACACTGTAGAGCTATTGCTGGAGACTCATTATGGGAAGTTGTAACTGCAAGAATGAACAAAGCAAGTAACTAGAATCCTGGAGCTGCAGTTCATAAATTCAGCATTGTATTAACCTCTTTGAAACTCATCGGCTTCAGTGGATTTGTGCACATTGAGCTGGGCATTGATTTTTTTTATCTTCATCACACAGCTGCAATCATCCTGACATTTTATAAACATCTTTCTAGTTTTCAGCATGAGTGCACACAACAACCAGCAACAATCCTCAGAATACTGAAAGAATATTGCTTCCTTTCCAAACTTTGTATGCATTTTCTACCCTCATGGTTTTCAAAAAGATCTCTGGCGAATGCTGCAAAATGGGATTACGCAAGCATACAGAAGTACTAACTATGTCATAGTTTTTTAAAAATACATTCATACAATGTAAGCATTTCTGGGTAGGCCAGCACTTGTTGCCCATCCCAGTTAGCATTGAGAAGGTGGTGGTGAGCTGTTCAGTTGAACCGCTGCAGTCTGTGTGGTGTAGGGACACTCAGAGTGCTGTTAGGGTGGGAGGTTCAGAATTTGGGCTTAGCCGCAGTGAAAGAACAACAAGAATGGTCAGAATACTGTGTGATTTGGAGGGGTATATGCATGTAGAGGTGTTCCCATGCACCTGCTGTCTTTATTCTTCTAGGTGGAAGGGATCATGGCTTTGGAAGGTTGCAGAGCTCCTGGAGAATTGCTGCAGTGAGCCTTGTAGCTGGTACGCATTAGTGGAGGGAATGAATAACTGGACTTTTTTTTGTTCATTCATGGGATGTGGGCTTCGCTGGCTAGGCCAGCATTTATTGCTCATCCCTAGTTGTCCTTGAGAAGGTGGGGGGTGAGCTGCCTTATTGAACTGCTGTAGTCCAAGTGGTGCAGGTACACCCACAATGCTGTTAGGAAGGGAGTTCCAGGATTTTGACCCAGTGACAGTGAAGGAACGGCGATATATTTCCAAGTCAGGATGGTGAGTGACTTGGAAGGGCATTTCCAGGTGGTGATGCTCCCATCTTTCGGCTGCCCTTGTCCTTCTAGATGGTAGTGGTCATAGGTTTGGAAGGTGCTGTTGAAGGGGCCTTGGTGAATTTCTGCAGTGCATCTTGTAGATGGTACACACTGCTGCTACTGTGTGTCGGTGGTGGAGGGAGTGAATGTTTGTGGATGTCGTGTCAATCAAGCGGGCTGCTTTGTCCTGGACGGTGTCAAGCTTCTTGAGTGTTGTGGGAGCTGCACTCATCCAGGCAAGTGGGGACTATTCCATCACACTCCTGACTTGTGCTTTGTAGATGCGGACAGGCTTTGGGTAGTCAGGAGGTGAGTTATTCGCTGTAGGATTCCTAGCCTCTGACCTGCTCTTGTAGCCACAGTATTTATATGGATAATCCAGTTCAGTTTCTGGTCAATGGTAACCCCCAGGATGTTGATAGTGGGGGATTCAGCGATGGTGATGCCATTGAACATCAAGGGGCAATGGTTGGATTCTCTCTTGTTGGAGATGGTCATTGCCTGAAACTTGTGTGGCGCAAATGTTACTTGCCACCTGCCAGCCCAAGCCTGAATATTGTCCAGGTCTTGCTGCATTTGGACATGGACTGCTTCAGTATCTGAGGAGTCATGAATGGTGCTGAACATTGTGCAATCATCAGCGCACATCCACACTCCTGACTTTATGATGGAAGGATGATCATTGATGAAGCAGCTGAAGATGGTTGGGCCGAGGACACTACCCTGAGGAACTCCTGCAGTGATGTCCTGGAGTTGAGATGATTGACCTCCAAAAACCACAACCATCTTCCTTTGTGCTAGGTATGTCTTCAACCAGTGGAGAATTTTCCCCCTGATTCCCGTTGACTCCAGTTTTGCTAGAGCTCCTTGATGCTACACTATGTCAAATGCTGCCTTGATGTCAAGGGCAATCACTCTCACCTTGCCATGGGAGTTCAGCTCTTTTGTCCATGTTTGAACCAAGGCTGTAATGAGGTCAAGAGTTGAGTGGCCCTGGCGAAATCCAAACTTGGCGTCAGTCAGCAGGTTACTGCTAAGCAAGTGCTGCTTGATAGCACTGTTGATGACCCCTTCCATTACTTTACTGATGATCGAGAGTAGGCTGATGGGGAAGTAATTTGCTGTGTTGGATATGTCCTGCTTTTTGTGTACAGGACATACCTGGGCAATTTTCCACATAGCCAGGTAGTTGCCAGTGTTGTAGCTGTACTGGAGCAGCTTGGCTAGGGGCATGGCAAGCCCTGGAGTACAAGTCTTCAGTACTATTGCTGGAATATTGTCAGGGCTCCTCGGCATTGCAGTATCCAGTGCCTTCAGCCATTTCTTGATATCATGTGGAGTGAATTGAATTGGCTGAAGACTGGCATCTGTGATGCTGGGGACCTCTGGAGGAGGCCGAGATGGATCATCCACTCGGCACTTCTGGCTGAAGATTGTAGCAAATGCTTCAGCCTTATCTTTTGCACTGATGCGCTGGGCTCCTCCATCATTGAGGATGGAGATATTTGTGGAGCCTCCTCCTCCAGTGAGTTGTTTAATTGCCCACCACCATTCACGACTGGATGTGGCAGGACTGTAGAGCTTAGATTTGATCCGTGGATTGTGGGGTTGCTTAGCCCTGTCTATCACTTGCTGCTAATGCTGTTTAGCATGCAAGTAGTCCTGTGTTGTAGCTTCACCAGGTTGACACCTCATTTTAGGTATGCCTGGTGCTGCTCCTGGCATGCCCTCCTGCACTCTTCATTGAACCAGGGTTGACCCCTGGCTTGATGGTAATGGTAGAGTGGGGGATATGCTGGGCCATGAGGTTACAGATTGTATTCGAGTACAATTCTGCTGCTGCTGATGGCCCACAGCGCCTCAGTAATGACCAGTCTTGAATTGCTAGATCTGTCCGAAATCTATCCCATTTAGCACAGTAGTCATGCCACTCAACATGATGGAGGGTATCCTCAATGTGAAGGCAGGACTTCATCTCCACAAGGACTGTGCAGTGGTCACTCCTACTGATAATGTCACGGACAGATGCATCTGTGGCAGGCAGGTTGATGAGGATGAGGTCAAGTATATTTTTCCCTCTTGCTGGTTCTCTCACCACCTGCCACAGACCCAGTCTAGCAGCTATGTCATTTAGGACTCAGCCAGCTCAGTTAGTAGTAATGCTACTGAGCCATTCTTGGTGATGGACGTTGAGTCCCCCACCCAGAGTATATTCTGTGCCCTTGCCACGCTCAGTGCTTCCTCTAAGTGGTGTTTGACATGGAGGAGCACTGATTCATCAGCTGAGGGAGGGCAGTACATGGTAATCAGCATGAGGTTTCCTTGCCCATGTTTGACCTGATGCCATGAGACCTCATGGGGTCCAGAGTTGATGTTGAGGACTCCCGGGGCAACTCCCTCCTGACTGTATAGCACCTCTGCTTGACATACCCAGGGATGGTGATGGTGGTGTCTGGGACATTATCTGTAAAATGTGATTCCATGAGGATAACTATGTCAGGCTGTTGCTTGACTAGTCCATGAGACAGCTCTCCCAATTTTAGCACTAGCTCCCAGATGCTAGTAAGGAAGGACAACAGATTTCCTTCCCTAAAGGGCATTAGTGAACCAGATGGGTTTTTGCAACAATCGATCAATGGTGACCATTAGACTTTTAATTCCAGGTTTTTATTGAATTCAAATTCAAACCCTGGTCCCCATAGCATTACCCTGGGCCTCTGGATTACTAGTCTAACAACAATACCACTATGCCATTGCCTCCACTCAATTTAAAGTAGTGGATAAGGTGCCAATCGAGAAGGCTATTTATCCTGAATGGTGTCGAGCTTATGGTGCTGGCTGGAGTTGTACTTATCCAACAAATGGAGAGTATTCCATCACACTCCTGACTTGTGCCTTGTAGATAGTGGACATCAGGAGGTGAGCTACGTACCACAAAATTCCCAGCATTTGACCTGCTTTTGTAGCCATAGTATTTATGTGGTTGGTCTGGTTAAGTTTCTGGTCAATGGTAACTCCCAGGATATTGATGGAGGGAGATTGAGCTATGGGCCATGATTTCCCAGTTGGTGAGCAGGGGATGGGGCCCACTCACCGATGTGTAATATGATGCGGGATGATGTCGGGCAGAACTCCCGACGTCACCCCGCCTCATTTCAATCCTCAGATGGGCGGGGGCTCAGCAGAATCTGCTGTGCGCCTGCTGACCTTTCAATGGCCATTTGAGGCCATTGACAAAGTCATTAAAGTACTTAAACTCCACGGGCGGGATGAAGTTTCATGTAGGCTTTTAAATTTTTAATAAAAGTGTTAATGAAAGTGATGGACATGTCCCAACGCATGTGACAGTGTCACATGAGGGGACATATCAGGGGAATTTTTTTTTTCTATTGTTAACATTTTAAAATTTGGTGTCGATCTCCCTGAGGCAGCACTTAGCCTCAGGGAGATGAGTGCGCTCTTTCACGCACATGCATGAAAGAGCGCACTCTCGGACGTTACGCTGGGTGGGCCTTAATTGGCCCCGCCCACGTAAAATGGTGGCGTGCCTCCACACTCCCGCTCCCAAACTTCAGGGGGAAATTCTGCCCATGGTAATCCCACTGAATGTCATGAAGGGATGGTTAGGTTCTCTTTTGTTGGAGATGGTAATTGTGCATTGAAAGTCCAAACTGTTAGCATGCTACAAAGCTATGTAGTCAGTGCTTAAGTGAATGTATGCACTGGGAATTTGGATTCAATATGTATAACAGAGATTAGGAGAGACACGTTCTGGTTGTAAATAGAGGCCCTTTTACCTTCCATCAGATGGATGAAAAATTGTTACACCTGGAACAAGAAAGAAAGAGGTAGTGGACCTTCACAGTGGATTCAATATCTTGATAGTATTCAGAGGCTATGGTGGAGATTTTCTTCTCAGTCAGTTATATCTAAAGGAAAACTTTCATCAGAACATCTGTCAGTTAGTGACACTAAAGGTTTGCTTGGGAGACCTTTTGGGGTTGGAACCAAGCGTCGTTTTTGGAGATTTGCCTGGGAACAGTAGCGGTGGCATTTGACATTTTATGCCTTTGGAGTTTTGTACAGTTGGAGTTTCATCTCCTCACCTGTTCTTTGGACATTTTGGACTTAGCCTACATGTGAACTCATAGTCGTAATAATTGCAACAGAATACTCATCACAGGTTACTGGCAGACAGCCTTGGAATAAAACAAGATCTAACTTAGTTGTATCCACTGTTTAATGTATAATTCATATTGACTTTGTTCTGGCCATTAAATTACAATGCAAACATCAGGTGAAAGCTTGTTTATTGATTTTTCATTGTGGTTGTTTGGTGATCACTGTTTTTTTGTTTGTTGATCCCAATTTAGATTGTAACAATTGCCTTGCAATTGCTTGGTCCTTGTGTGGCACGAATGTTACTTGCCACTTATCAGCCCGAGCCTTAATGTTGTCCTGATGTTGCTGCATGTGAGCATGGACAGTTTCATTATCTGAGGACCTATGAATGGCACTGAACACTGCAATCACCAGTGCATATACACACTTCTAATCTTATGGTAGAAGTTCATTGATGAAGCAACTGATGATGGTTAGACCTGGGGCAATGTTTGTAGACTCCCTCAAAT
Organism: Cetorhinus maximus; assembly: GCF_964194155.1. NCBI lineage: Eukaryota > Metazoa > Chordata > Chondrichthyes > Lamniformes > Cetorhinidae > Cetorhinus > Cetorhinus maximus. The sequence continues at coordinate 64,365,314 of NC_135881.1, read as the reverse complement.
AAATTAATGAAAAAGTGTGACAGTGGTCAGTGAATCTACAAAGAGAAAAATTGTAGGATGGGAGTTTGATTGACAATAGTAAAAGATCAGAGAATAATAGGAGGAAGCTACATGTGTTATGATGTGGCAGATGATGTGTGTCAGGTGGACCAAATCCCCAAGGGATACCTGGTCACGCTATCACAAGTTTTGCAATTTGCATTTATTACAAGATGTGTGCATTGAATTCAGAAGTAACAAGTCCATCAAGACCTTTAGAGATTTAAAAAAATTAAATTAAAATATTTATTAACAAAATATAAGGTGTCAAGCACATACTATAATTACTACTATATTAACTCCTAAAATTCCTAATTAACCTGACCTCCAGTTACTCTCCCTTTAAGGCATCAGTCCACAATAGATTTTAGATTTAAAACAAACTCAGCAAGTTAACACAATACCCTGGACTGAGGAATTCCAAATGGCTTTTCTCCAGCTTCAGTTTTGTTAAATAGCAGACTTATGCACAAATGCTGGATGCTTCATTAAGGCTATTTCACACTCTCCTGTTAGATCTTACATGGCCTTCTGACACATGACCTTTCATTCTCCTTTATATATGTTTCTCTCTTTTTAATATATAAATTCTCTTGTTCCATATGTCTTTGAAACTATATCTTCCTCATAATATAAAAGCTTTCATGTTGCCACTATATATTGTCAATAACCGGTGGGAAAAATAAACACATTCCTTAGCCTTGCTTATCTGGCTAGTTGTCATCAGACTAAGATCCTTTTAAAATCCAAATATCCCTTCATTTATCTAAGAATGCAAATTCCCTTCAGACCTTACATACTAAGCCAGCATCCATGTTTACTCATTAGCATGTCAAGCACCTAGCTTCTTTTGATGATTTAAAGCTTGCAGTCTGCTTGACTACAAAACATAATTAAATCACACACAGAGCCAACTATACTTACCCCCATAAACATACTTCACAATAAGCCAGAAAAAATTTATGAAAAAAATGTTAGTTTCATACATATGATAAACATAAACACCATAGGTGGATGGGTGGCAAGAAACCAAAGCATGAAAACAATGGATAAATCGGCATTTTACAAAACCATGATGCAGCAGCATAAGAGGTGTTGTAAGGCATCACAAGAAGAGGGTAATCAGCATGTGATCAATATTAAGAAACTCAAACTAGATAAAATTGGAATAAGAATGTTGTTCCATTGTTTAAGAAGGGTAGCAGGGATAATCCAGGAAATTACAGGCCAGTGAGCCTTACGTCAGTGGTAGGGAAATTATTGGAGAAGATTCTTCGTGACAGGATTTACTACCATTTGGAAGCAAATGGGCATATTAGTGAGAGGCAGCATGGTTTTGTGAAGGGGAGCTCGTGTGTCATTAACTTGATCGAGTTTTTCGAGGAAGTGACAAAGATGATCGACGATAGAAGGGCAGTGGATGTTATATACATGGATTTCAGTAAGGCCTTTGACAAGGTCCCTCATGGCAGACTGGTACAGAAGGTAAAGTCTCACGGGATCAGAGGTGAGCTGGCAAGATGGATACAGAATTGGCTTGGTCATAGAAGACAGAGGGTAGCAGTGGAAGGGTGCTTTTCTGGATGGATAGCTGTGACTAGTGGAGTTCCGCAGGGATCAGTGCTGGGACCTTTGCTGTTTGTAGTATACATAAATGATTTGGAGGAAAATGTAACTGGGCTAATTAGTAAGTTTGCAGACGACACTAAGGTTGGAGGAGTTGCAAATAGTGAAGAGGATTGTCAAAGGATACAACGGGATATAGATCGGTTGGAGACTTGGGCAGAAAAATGGCAGATGGAGTTTAATCCGGACAAATGCAAGGTAATGCATTTTGGAAAGTCTAATACAGGCAGGAATTATACAGTAAATGGCAGAACTCTTAAGTGCATTGACGGGCAGAGGGATCTGGGTGTACAGGTCCACAAGTCACTGAAAGTGGGAACACAGGTGGATAAGGTAGTCAGGAAGGCATATGGCATGCTTGCCTTCATTGGCAGGGGTATTGAGCATAAAAGCTGGGAAGTCATGCTGCAGCTGTATAGAACCTTGGTTAGGCCACACTTGGAATATTGCGTGCAATTCTGGTCACCACATTACCAGAAGGATATGGAGGCGTTGGAGAGGGTGCAGAGGAGGTTTACCAGGATGCTGCCTGGTCTGGAGGTTATTAGCTATGAGGAGAGGTTGGAGAAACTCAGATTGTTCTCTAGAGCGACGGAGATTGAGGGGCAACTTGATAGAAGTTTACAAAATTATGAGTGGCATGGACAGAGTAGATAGTCAGAAGCTTTATCCCAGGGTGGAAGAGTCAATTACTAGGGGACATAGATTTAAGGTGAGAGGAGAAAACTATAGAGGAGATGTGCAGGGCAAGTTTTTTACACAGAGGGTAGTGAGTGTCTGGAATTTGCTGCCAGAGAAGGTGGTGGAAGCAAGTACGATAGTGGTGTTTAAGAGGCAGCTTGACAAATACATGAATAGGATGGGAATAGAGGGATACGGACCCCAGAAGTGCAAAATGTTTTAGTTGATGGGCAATATGATCAGCGCAGGCTTGGAGGGCCGAAGGGCCTGTTCCTGTGCTGTACTTTTCTTTGTTCTTTGAAAACTTGCAGAATCTACAAAATAAATGTTTTGAGAGCAAGGAAACAATCTGAAGTTTATGCACTGGGTAAGTTATTATCTAGAGAAATGTTTTGAATAAAATTTTAACTCCCTTCCCAACCTGGTAGAACATAAGTAATAAGAATAGGAGTAGACCATAAAGCCCCATGAGCCTGCTCTGTCATTCAATACAATCATGGCTGATCTTCTGTCTCATCTCTACTTTGTAACCCACTCCCCGTATCCCTTGATTCCTTGAGAGACTACAAATCTGTTTATTCCAGGGGCACTTTCAACCCAAACCCTCAGTCAACATGCAGAGGTTCAGGTTTAATTTGAGGGTTAGAGCCCTGGGGAAGACCCCAGAGAGAGAGGGCAGCTCCACCAAGGGGAACAAGAGACCCAGAGAGAGGGAAACTCCGCCAAGGGCAACAAGAGACCCCAGAGAGAGAGAAACTCTGCCAAGGGGAACAAGAGACCCCAGGGAGAGGGCAGCTCCACCAAGGGCAACAGGAAACCCCAGAAAGAGGGAAACTCTGCCAAGGGGAACAAGAGACCCAGAGAGAGGGCAACAAGAAAATAAACAGTTGAAAGACCAGTTGATTGTCCTTCAAGATCAAATGTAAAAGGAATGTGTAACCATTCAGCAATATGAAGAAATGAAGACTGTCTTAAACATGAGAACAGTTATACATAGGTTATACATGAGTTGTGTATGTGCTCTACTCAAAGCAAAAGTGAAACTAAGACTAGATCACATGATACATTTCCCTACTAGTGATGTCATGCTGATATCCCTTAAAGGCATTTACAACAGAGATTACCTCCATTTTGATGCAGAGGGGCCAGCGCAGGCACAGAGGGCATTGGCCCTTAAAACTACTGATGGATCCCCTAGGTCCAGGGTGTCATTGATTGTACTCACATAGCCATAACTGACAGATTTCTCAACAGGAAAGAAATCCACTCATTGAATGTACAGCTTATCTGTAAGCACAAGAAGCACATCTTGCAGGTATGCACTCGGTTTCTGGGCAGCTGTCATGATTCCTTCAGTCTGTAAGAGCCCTATGTGTCATGCCACTTCTGGTCAACATCCAGGCTCCATGGGTCCCCTGAGGAGATGTCTTCTGATGCCCATCCAGTACCCAAAAGATGAAATGGTGAGGCGTTATAACCACAGCCATCTGTATACGTGAGCCTGCGTCAGCAGGACATCGGCTTTCATTGCCTTGACCGCTCAGGTGGTGCCCTCTGGTGCAGCCAGCCATATTGTCCCATTCCACAACTAATCTATTCAAAGAGGCCCAGGACTCCATGAGGAGGAGTGCATGATACACCTTTCTTCCTTGGAGGTTAATGGGGGGGGAGAAAGACAAGGAAGAGGAGGATGAAGAGGTGCTGCAGAGGATCCCAGTGCTCATGCATCAAAGCGAGACCACAGACAATGTCCTTTAGGTGTCATGGCGATCAGCAGGCCGGCATGGCTGCAAGGGCAATGCTGATTTGTCAACACTTCACCTATGTCACATGAGTTACATTCTCAACTTGAACCATGAAGACAAATTTTCCAGCCAGCACAAACATCTGGACAACCCCATCATCACCCATAGACATGGAGCTTTGGTCTCCACCGCCACCATTGCCCCAATTCACAGACCCAGCACCTACAACAAGTCTATGACTCCCATCGCCCCATCCCCACTCCCCTCAGTCCCCCACAATCCAGGAATACACAGAAGTCTGTGAGATATGATCAAACAATATTTTTATAACTACATAAATCATTGAAAACGAAACAGAGCAAACTTCATCCAAGTGCCTCATCAAATGCAGCAAAAGTGTGCCACCTTGTGCGCAAGCCCACTCCTACCCAGTTCTCCCCCTGTGGCAGAGGGTGAAGTGGAGACAGCCTGCTCCATTGTACCTGCATCTTCCTGTGGGGTCTCATCCACAGGCTGCCATGTCTGCGTCATTGCACGGGTAACGTCTGTCACGGGGCCTTGTGGCATGGATAGTTCCTGAGTCAGAGAGATCAAGAAGGCGAGTGATTATGCTGGTGCTCCCTTAGGGGTGGCCTCCTCATCAGCCTCTCTGACTGCCCCAGCTTTTTCATGGTGCCCTTGTGTGCAAGATGTGGCCACCATCTGGAATGCAGCTGGTGTATACTCCAAACATCTCTGTGCCATCTGCAACACTGCTCCTGATCCCCTCAGGGGGATGCTGCATGTGGCTGTCCAAGACAGTGGCCACTCTGGAGGAGCTCATGCACTCCAATCCCTGAGCCACAACAGAGCACAAGCTCTGTCTGGACTCCTCCCTCATCTGCCCATGGCTGTGCAATGTCTCAGGGATCTCTGGCATTAGGGAAACTATCCATCTGTGATGTTTCAAAAAGACCCTCCTTGTGTGTGACACCCAAGGTTCAGCATCTTCGTCTTGCGAAGCATGGCTTTGTCAGATTTCTGTCCTCTGAAGGGGACTGCCCACAGCTGACTGTACCTCCCTCCCCCCTTCCTGTTCACTGGTGGTGTGCTGCTCACCCATTGCTGCCCACTCTAATCTAGATTGTGGCCTAACCAAGGTGGGTGTGTCTGTGATGGCAGTTGATGCAAAGATAAGAAGGCAGCGCTGGCTCTGTGGAGTCTGCCCCCTCAAAGGAAGCCAGTGATGTTCGGGTTGGTTTCATTTGTGTGACCCAGGCTGCAATCCCTGTAGGAGACACAAGAAGAAGGTGTTGAAGGGAAGTCAGACAACTTAGCAGATGCATCAGCATAACCAAGCCTATAGATGACAGTGGTCGACAAGCCACAGCGCATATTGGGCAGGAGCCCCCTCTGGCCCTTCACCTGAGGATAGAGCAGTCAAATGACCCTGCTCTTCTCAACTTCCAGCCTTACCATTGCTGATGACCTGCAGTCGGAGCTGTTGTATTATGCCTTTACGGGATTGCAGCATGACATCACTAGAAAAGAAGTGTGTCATGCAATCCAATTTTAGTTTTACTTTTGCTTTAAGGAGCACACACACATGCACAACTTTGTTGATGATGTCTTCAAGCTTTCTGTCCATGTATATCTGTTCATGTGTCTAGAATTAATAAATTAACCCACAACATGTATGCACAATCCCGTATGAGCGATTGATGCATTTATATTGTTATATCACAACATGGCAAGGTGTGTAGCAGTGGTTCCTTCTAAATGGCATGTTAATCAGCTCTGGCAGCAAGACTAAGTCAGGTACGACATAGATCGTGCTACATGGCATGAGGCGACCCTTGACATTTTGGTCAGACCGCAATGAAGCCACAGCGTTAGAGAATGCTGGCACTGCTGCGTGCTGACTGTGAAGAAAAGCTTTGAAGATGCAAAGCTGAGGGAGCTCTCATGTAAAGAGCTGGTAAGCAGATGGATCCATCATGGTGAGATTGCAGCACATAGCCTGTCCATTCAGTGAGTGGGACAGCGCGTCGAGATGTCCAGCACTGGGTTAACTCAGTTGTGGATGGTGAATGACCGGTGTGTGGGCCGGATCGGTAGCAAGCGAGCGAGAGTCGCACAAAAAAAAGTCATAAAAATCAGGCCACGGAAGGTTACGATTAAAACAGGCGGAGCTTCTGAAATGTGCGGGAGAGCGGCTACAGCGACATTCATCCTGGGTACTATAGGTAGAGGAAGGTCAAAGGGACATTTTCAAAATGTCCACAAAATTCCCCAATTTGAATTGGGATGCACGTGATCTACTATCCAAATTCAAAATGTTTAAATAACATACAGGGCTATGGTTTCTTGATTCAGGTGTATCTGAACCAGATAAGCAAGTCACAAAAATTCATCTAGCAATTGGGAATGAAAGTGTACACAGGCTGAACATGTCAGAATTAACAGCAGAAGAGCTAAAGGATCCCCAAAAGAAATGAACAAGAAGATCAGTTCAGTATCAGGTTAAACTTCCATATCCATCGACTACAGTTCATGTAATTTCGACAACAGCCTACAGAATCCGTATAGCACTTCATTAGCAGATGCAGAGAAAAGGGTATGTAATGTGACTTTTCAAATGCAGAGCTAGCCGACAGAATTGTTGAGTTGGTTATCGCATCCACTCCCATGGAAGCATTCCAGAAAGATCTGCCAGACAAGCCTAAAATGTATATCATTGAAGACCTACGCAAGGATAGGCGTAAATATGAAGTAATCCTCACAGATCGACAAAGCTTACAGGTCCTAAGTATAACCCTAATTGTTGATGCACTTAATCAAACACCTAAACCTAGCAAGACATGTGGAAGGTGTGGCCTTCTGCATACACTGAGGAAATACCCAGTTTTCCATCAATTCTGCAAAGCATGTGGCAGAAAAAGCCATTGGCAGTGGCAGTGCACTGGGGCAAAGGCTGATGCAGCTACAAAGAGCTGTGTACTTATCCAAACAGACTGTACATAATGGGTAAGAATGATCATCCTGTATCCCAGAAGAAACACATAAATGAGGTGATTGACAAACTAGAAAATGATGATGATGTGCATGATGAGACAAAGAGCGGTGAACACATGTTTCACACCTTCAATCTCACAGAAAACATAGATACCTTCACGCATTCCTAGGTGTTTGCCAAGATTCAAATTATCTGTCCTAAGAAAGTTGGCAACTACTCATTATTGGCCAAGGTTGACATGAGCAAGTGCCAAAATACTACCCCTGCCAATTCTAAAAGACATATATCCACAGACAAGGCCATGGTTAAAACCTACCACTGCGCAACTTTCAACGTAAATGCTTCACTAATTCCATGTGGAAGATCCATAGTCCTGCAGTGCAAGTATAATCACTTCTCCTGAGTGTCACAGTTGTTCTAAATCATGGAGACTAAAGGCCCAGCAACTGCAGGTTTACCAGCATGCTGTAACCTCACACTAGTGACAATCCATGGAATTAGTCAGACATCACAAGACAGATCAACCTCAGAAACAAAAGAACTTTTAAAACTGCAAGAGAAGATGGACAACACGCATAATCAAAATGCGAGTACACAATTGCCAAGTTTAGAGTTGGGACAACAAGTTTGCATCCAGGATCCCAAAGAAGGTACGTGGCAACCAGCCAAGGTGTCAAGAATTTGTTCGGAGCCAAGTTCCTAAGATGTCATTGCACACAAAGGAGCAGCAGTGAGGCATAACTGAGGACAAATCAGATCCATTCCAGCTCCTCAACCACCATACAGCCGTACTGCATTAAGGGCAAGATCCCACATGAAACCAGGAATAGCATCTAAGAATGACAATCTCACAGATCACTGTGAACAATTAAAGACCCTCCAGACAAAGGTTACCATTACAAGATCTGGGCATACCTGTATGCTTTAGAGACTCATAGATTTTTTAGTTCTATGCACTTATGTAATGGTAACTAAACATGAACATGTATTGTAAATAGTTATACTTTGGAAGAGGGAAAAATATCTTTAAAAAGAAAGGGGGATGTTGTAATATGCCTTTTAGGGATTTCAGTATGGCATCACTAGAAAGCCAGTGTGTCATGTGATCTAGTTTTAGGTCCACTTTTGCTTTTAAGCAGAGCACACACAGATAGCTCTGCTGACAATGTCTTCAAGCTTTCTGCCCATGTATAACTGTTCACATGTGCCTAGAATTAATAAATGAACCCACAACATGTTTGCAGAATCCCTCATGAGTGATTGGTACATTTATATTGTTATATCAAAACACAACAATGGCACCCGTGCGATGATGAGCATCATCTCTTCCACTGGTCGTGAGTTGATGCAGGTCCAGCACTCTGCCTCCTGTCCATGTCTGTTCCCAAGTGTCGTGTGCATGCTTGTCCAGCGGGATGAGGGGAGAATAATGCATGAGCTTGGCTGCATGCGCTGTCGACTCTGACATCATGACATTGACATGAGCTGTTGCACTCCTCAGTGATGCCCCCCTGCTCACTCTCACTGCACATGTATGGGTGGCTGACATCTCAGTGGTGCAACTGGGCATTCACTCTGACAATGTTAGGGAGCACTATGGGTATTCAGTCCACTGTGATCATATGCATGCTTCTATGTAGAGTGTTGGAGGCCTGAACCCAGCTATCACTTGCCTCTCACCTTCCCAGAGCTTATTGAAGCATTTGCAGCACTGGACACACACGCTCATCTTCATGCCACAATTGCTCACCTCCTCTGCCAATTCCAGCCATGCTATTTTGGCCTCCTGGACTTTTATCTTCCTGGTCAGATGCAGGAAGAAAATCTGCCACCTCTCAGCCACAGTCTCAACGAGGACCTCCAGGTAAGTATCAGGAAATCTGGGGGCTGCTGATAACCAACACCTGGCAATACCGTCCTGATCCCATTCTTCTCCCTGGCTAACCATCTCCACAGCGAACAGTGGGCCCAGTCATGATTGCTACTCACCTTTTTCAAGGGCCTTCCCTGACTGTATCCCACCTCCAGACTGTTTTCAGCACCGCCGATTGAGTGCTGAAACGCCCCCAGGCCAATTAGTCTATTTTTATCTGAAAATTGGATCACGCAAATGATGCTGATGATATGTGGAACTAGGACCCAGAACTGAACCAGTGGTCAGATTCCTGACTCAGAATTTAAAATCTGGCCCAAAATATTTCTTCAATGTCTCTGCCATTTCCTCATTCATGTGGGGAGAGAGTGGCATAGTGGTAATGTCCATGGGCTAGCAATGGAAGGGCCCAGGCTAATGCTCTGGGGACATGGACTTAAATCCCACCATTGCAGCAGGTGGAATTTAAAATCAATTAATAAATCTGGAATATAAAGCTAGTCTCAGTAATATTGACCATGAACCTATCATCAATTGTTGTAAAAACCTCTCTGGTTACCTAATGTCCTTTAGGGAAGGAAATCTGCCATTCTTACCTGGTCTGGCCTACATATGACTCCAGGTCCACTGTAATGTGGTTGACTCTTAACTGCTCTGATAAACCACTCAGTTCAAGGGCAGTTAGGGATGGGCAACAAATGCTGCCTTTACCAGTGATGCTCACATTCCATGAAAGAATAGAAAAAATTCCCTCTAATAGTTTCTTTTTAAAAATTCATTCATGGAATGTGGGCGTTGCTAGCTACACCGGTATTTATTGCCCATGCCTAATTGCCCTTGAGGAGGTGGTGGTGAGCTTCCTTCTTGAACCATTACAGTCCATGTGGTGTAGGCACATCCACAGTGCTGTTAGAAAGGAAGTTTCAGGAATTTGACCCAGCGACAGTGAAGGAACAGTGATATATTTTCAAGTCTGGATGGTGGGTGGCTTGGAGGGAAACTTCCGGGTGTTGGTGTTCCCGTCTATCTGCTGCCCTTGTCCTTCTAGATGATTGTGGTTGTGGGTTTGGAAGATGCTGCCTACGGAGCCTTGCTGAGTTCTTACAATGCATTTTGTAGATGGTACACACCACTGCTACTGTGCATCGGTGGTGGAGGAAGTGAATGTTTGTGGATATGATGCCAATCAAACGGACTGCTTTGTCCTGGATGGTGTCAAGCTTCTTGAGTGTTGTGGGAGCTGCACTCATCCAGGCAAGTGGGGAATATTCCAGCAAACTCCTGATTTGTGCCTTGTAGATGGTGGAAAGGCTTTGGGGAGTCTGGTGGTAAGTTACTCGCCGCAGGATTCCTAGCCTCTGACCTGTTCTTGTAGCCACAGTATTTATATGGCTATCCCAGTTCAGTTTCTGGTCAATAGTAACCCCTAGGAGATGATAGTGGGGGATTCAATGATGGTAATGCCATTGAATGTCAAGAGGCTATTGTGGTATAGAGGTGAGACCACTCAAGTCTGTAAGTTTCTAGTAAGCAAAAGTTTGATTCAAGCATATGCTGGAAGGACACAACCTGGTTCTACAATGTGTCTCTCTCTGAAACAAAGGCTGCATAGCATATTTATATCTGTTAGTTATCACATTTCACTGTACTGTCTAGTACACCTTCAGTTACATATCTTATGAGAGCAGAATTATTCAGGTTGCAGTTGTCCGTTATCTCACTGGGAGGCTGGGAAATGCCTCGGCCCTAACGCCTCCCAGTCTGTGCCCTTATCACCCTAACATTTGTTTACCCATCCTGTGAAGGTCATTAAGTTTTATGACTTGTGATTGTTAGTTGGATTCCCACTGTACGATACACATCATGCCCACATGTTGGCCATACATCATGCCTAGGAAGAGCTCCCATGGCTACACTGGTCTACTTTAAAGCTGTTAATATTCATACTACATTTGCCTATTTTTAAAGCTGTTAATGCGCATCTTAATATCAGTTTTAATATCGAATTACTTCATGACCCCACTTCAGGGCGATTGTTAAATTCTCTCTTGTTGGAAATGGTCATTGCCTGGCACTTGTGTGATGTGAATGTTGCTTGCCACTTGTCAGTCCAAGCTTGGATAGTGTTAAAGTCTTGCTGCATTTGGACATGGATTGCTTCAGAATCTGAGGAGTCACAAATGGTGCTGAACATTGTGCAATCATCAGTGAACATCCCCACTTTTGACTGTATAATGGAAGGAAGGTCATTGATGAAGCAGCTGAAGATGGTTGGGCTTGGGACACTACTGTGAGGACTACTGGAGTGATGCCTTGGAACTGAGATGATTGGCCCCCAACAATCACAGCCATCTTCCTTTGTGCTAGGTATGACTCCAACCAGCGGAGAGCTTACCCCCGGTTCCCATTGACCCCAGTTTTGCTAGGGGATCCTGTCTCTGCATGTAAGGGATCAACATTCACTTTAGCTACTCTCCTTTTTATATCCTTGTAAAAGCTCTTTATATTCCTGGCTAGTTTACACTCACGTTCTATATTTTCCTTTTTTGTCAAATTTTTGGCTGCCCTTTGCTGGTTTCTAAAACATTCCCGATCTTCAGGCCCACTATGATCCTTTGAAACATCATAAGCCTCTTTTTTTAATCTAATGCTCTCCTTAACCTCCTTTGTGAATTAGAGGTTAATCTTTCCTGCTAAGTTTTTTTTTAATGGAATGTACGTTTGTTGAAACAGGCTGGGCAGGCAACAAAAAGCCCTGTGTGGGTTATCCCTTCTGCAGGTTAAAATATTATTTATATTAAATATGAAAATTGAAGCATTTTTGCTTTGCTCTCCAATTGTGCATGCCTCTATATATAAATAAGCATGAAATTGCAGGCCTGTGTGCCATAGCATCTACCTATTGCACTCTTGAGCTGGTAGCTCACTTACAGCAGTCTAAGGTAATATTCTTAGACTTTTCTCTCCAACCGTTATTTTCTACTTCAGAAATGCTCCCCCAATCTGTAGTATGACCAAGATCTTGCCCTTGCTTTTAGTGAAATCCTGACCATGGGGCTGAACTTTATGGGGGTATGTACTGCTCGCCCCTCTGAAAGAAAAGTCAGTGCCAAACGCACTGACTTTAGAAAAGGCTGCCCCAGAGCAGTAACATGCTGCAGATGGCCTAAACAAGGTGAAGGTCAGACTTCTGCCCCTCAGTGCGAGGAAGTCCTGCTTGCGAGAGCTGCTGGTCAATCGGATTGGCCGGCAGTTCTAGCAGATCCAGCAGCGCCAGAACTCATTAGTGGGCACTGCTGGGACTACAAGGAAGCCCTTGGAAGAAGATTGATGTTGTCCAGACCCAGATAAGTCCCGGGATATTAGGACAGGAAGTGATTGGACATCCTAGGGAGGGGTTGGGGTGGGGGTAAGGGGTGGGGGTTGGGGTGGGGGGGTGTTGTTGAGGGGATTGGGGGGGGATTGGTCTTGGAAGCTAGGTGGACTGAAATAAATTAAGGGTAACATCTTGTGGGGAGTGACCAGCACAGGGTCCTCCCGAATGATGTGCTCACTCTTCCTCCTGCTTTTTCAAAAAATTTGCAAAAAAAAAGGCCTCCTGACTTCTGCCCACCTTCCACTGTCCAGCTTTTTATGGCAGTGGAGGTGGATTGAAGGCCAAATGGACAATAACTGGCCACTTAAGGGCCTCAATAGGCCTACGGACAGGCAGCCTAGTGGGTGCCGTACCTACCCCCCAAATTATAGGGACCTGGTCGGGGGTGACCGGGAAGGAGGTGGGCTAGCAATCTGACATATTTTATGTGCCCCCACCCCTGCCAAAAACACAGCTGGGAGCCGTAAAATCCAGCTCATGAACTTGATTCTTACTACGCTGTGACACACCACATTTTAAAAGCAGTGCATTATGTCCCTGCACCATAAAACAGTAATTTTTTATAATAACTTCTCTACTAGGTTTTTTTTTCATTTACACGAATATGGATTTTTCTCTTGAGAACAAAAACGAATTAGAATAGCACAAGGTAGGGCTTTTTGACAGTATAATGCTGGATCTTATTAAGTCACTTAAAGAAATAAATGAAAATATTGCTACTCATACAGCTCACCAATAACATTTGTAAGAACAATTGCCACTATTTGGGAGAAAGAAAGTTATTTCCATTCCACCAATGTAGAACAGTAGCATACTGATTATCTTACTGACCAGTATTCCAGACGTTTGAATAAATAATCTTGAGGCATGCGTTCACATCCCACCCTAGCAATAATTCTTCACTTACTGGCCTCAATTGGAGTGAGGGTGAGCAGCAAGGTGGCAGGAAGGCCACCTGGGGATATTACTGGCCCTCCGCACCCACTCCCCGCAACACACCTGCAAACCCACCAGTGGGGGTATTGTAAAATTCTGCCCTTGGAGTGGCTGAGGTGAATAGCATAAGTGCATTTAAGGGGAAGCTAGATAAACAGATGAGGATCAAAGAAGTAGAATGATCGGGTTGGCTGATGTAATTAGAGTGGGAGGAGGCTCAAGCAGAGCGTAAACACCAGCACAGCCAGATGGGCTGAATGGATTAATTCTGTGTTATAACTCCTCCTGAAAATTTAGAGGGCAAGGAATCCCCTTTAAGTACAAACCTAGCATATGGACTGGTCCTGGTTTCTTCTAGTTTTATTTGGTGCATTTATCTTCACATGCTGTACAAATTCCACCCAAATATATATACTTTTGAAAAGGACTCTGTGCTATTAGCCAATCTCAGCTGGCTGATGGCTTCAGCAGCCACAAGCAAAAAATCATTTTTGGGAGGAGAGGTAAAGGGAAAAATGAACATGCTGCATATTCATCCAGGATATAATATATTGTTTCTATTCCGATGCACATTAAAGGAGACGAGTGTTGTGAAACTGCTCTTTTCAAGTTAGATAATTGCATTGTACTAGGCGCCATAAGTTGAAAAGGAGCTGGGTATTGATTTGGCGAGCTGCCAATAAGTTAAAGCAAAGACGCCAACCAGACAAATAAATCTCAAGTAAGCAATGCCTTCAGTGACTTTCTGGAAACAGATCAGCCAATGACAAGTTACGTAGGAGCAGGCTGGTTACAGGAGTAATTATAACCTTCTGAACACAAGTCTAGTTCTACAACTTCTGGCTGTTTTATTCCTTGTACATGTCGTTTGTTATTATTCACCAAAAAATGCACAGGCTATAAAAAATGTAGTGAAACATTAATGCTGTTCTGTCTAGATTGGCAGAACATGGCATTTCAGATTTAAATTATTTTCATAGTGGGTGCACATCTGTTATCACGTTGTTCCATCTGTCTTTATGAATGTCACAATAACTCATGGTTCTAAAATGTGATTCCTTTTCACTGTGAGCACCTAACTCAACCCTTTATAGAAGTAATAGGATACATTGATGTTGTTCTTCCACCCTCCAGACAAGGATTTATCAGCCTCCTTTTTAATGGTCTTCTTGGTGTCACTCTGTCGCTCACAGCCATTAGCATTTCGTCACGTTGAAACCAGTGGGTTTGATCTCTAAGGATTACAAAAAATCCATTGGATAAACCTTCAAGCAGACTTCAATCCAGGATAAATCGCCTTATACACAAATTACACCCATCATATATTTTGCAAATGGTAACTGCTAAAAAAACCACTCAGCAGCCAGCTTGTTACTGCCAGTCAATGTTATTTAAGAAGTTCCACTTATTTATTGTGAAATGTCGCAGCAAGGATCATATATAAACATCAAGTATCTGTAAATATGGAACAACTGCTTCTATAGAAGTGTGTCACAAAATAAGAATATTGTCGAACTGAGATGACGTCACAAACACTTGACAGCAAAACAAATATGGATACCTGAAATTTAACAGTTATATAGACTTCTAGCTCACTCCAAGTAGTTCACAAAATACATAACCCTCTGTTTTTATGTTGTCTCCCCATAATAGTGTGTTCCTTGGTGTGGTATATTAATAAGTATTTGCCATAATTGGTGGAAATGATTGAAAACAAATAATGTTTGACTAACATTGCGGAAGAAGACCTGAACTGTGTGGAAAGTATCATAGAATTTCATTAACCATACTCAGGAAATTGTGTGGATTAGACTTATACTTGCTGTTGTCCAGGCTGAGGTTCTAGATTGAGTACACTTTAATACTTCTGTAGTATGATAATCAAGCAATATTTTTTCAGTGGGAATGCAGCAGAGCCATACAGGCAAAGAGTCACATTGTAGGTCTGCCAAAGGAAGCATCCTGGAGGAAGACACCTGATGGAGAAAGTACGAATTTCCTGTTTGAACCAGAAATGGGAGAAGGATTACTGCTTTTCCCCAGAATTAATGAACCACTGCCAAAAACTCAAAACTGCACAGATTTGAAGTATAATGGCTTGGATTTTTTGATAGCAAGGATGATGAAACTGTCAGTGCTCGCCATCATTACTCTTCTGAAGCTGTGTTATCCTTTTAACTTTTAGTAACAAAAGACTGCAACCAATATGTTGTGTATGTTCAGTTTAATCAGAGTATAAGATGGACTTTAACACACTAGTTATACAGCGAAAACATACAACCATGACAAGTAGCTAGTATCCATCCAGTTCCGTCGGGAGGGCTAGCCTGCAAAACAGCTCTGCTCTTCCTCAGTTCTTCATTTCTTCTCATTTCTCCTTTGTGCCTTGCTTCTTCTTGAAGACTTTTCAATCCACCCAAGAGTGTTAATCCAAAGTCAGAATGGATGCACTCTCAAGCACCCTCTTCTTCACAGCTTACTGTATTGGAGCCCTTCCTAACCTTATCCTTTATACCCTTTTCAGGGATAGTCCTGGGATTCATTATTGTCAAAGATAAAAGCAAAATACAACAGATGCTGAAAATCTGAAATAAAAACAGAAAATGCTGGAAAAACTCAGCAAGCCTGACAGCATCTGTGGAGAGAGAAACAGAGTTAATGTTTCGAGTTTGTGTGACTCAAGATTTCATTATTGTCAAAGCCTCATGGTCATATAGACAGTCTCCTTTAATAAAAGATGCCCAATAGTATGTTGAGTTCTTTGTTATAACCATGGATAGAACCCCATTCTTATCATGCCCATGATCAATTCTATGCTATTTCCCTGATCAGTTTCACAGTTCTCCAGGGCCACAATACCCTTCAAACTTAATCAACATCCAGGTTGTTTATCTCTGTCTGTTATTTTATCAACATCCAGGTTATTTATCTCTGTCATGTTTTGAGCTGCTCATAGGCCAGTCGTCCAATCGTCTATTTTGACTGTTCTACTCGCATATCAAACTATTTTACCATATAATGATACACTATGTGTACAAAAACACCCTCTCTTCTAATTTCACACACTAGTTCACTAATACATTTCAGAAAATACGTGGTTAAACAAGGTTAAAAGACAATTCTAGCACAATTCTATAATATAGTTGTTTATTTAGAGATCTACTCTACTCTTCCACTACTGTAGAGGTTCCATCTGGCCAAGTCCTGTCTCCTGGGTTATTGGTTTCCCTGCAGTTGGGGTAATTGTCATATATCAAAACACTCATTCCATTTGTATTTTAGTGAAACAAAACTTGCAGCATCAATGTAATCTTCTATGTTATTCCAAGCTAAATATCATCAACATATATTTTAGCAAATTTCTAACAACTGCCAGCAACTTCTGGAGTCCACAAATGCACAGATAAATATGGACATTTAGAAATTTCTGTCAGTAATTCTATACTTCCCTAGTCGCCCCAGACTGCATTCAAATAGAAATCATTGAACTGACAGAAATCGGCCTTTTTATGCTATTAGTCTGGCTGTAAAAACCTTCAAAAGCATTACACTTTATTGAATGATGTGTAACTGGATCTTCAATGCTGTATCAAGTTCATTTAAAGCTGAAACAAACACAGAAACAGAAATACCTGGAAAAACTCAGCTGGTCTGGCAGCATCGGCGGAGGAGAGCACAGTTGACGTTTCGAGTCCATATGACCCTTCAACAGAACTAAGCAAAAATAGGAAAGGGGTGAAATATAAGCTGGTTTAAGGGGTGGGGGGGGGGAGGTGTTGTTGGGACAAGCAGTCAGTAATAGGTGGAGATAACCAAAAGATGTCACAGACAAAAGGACAAAGAGGTGTTGAAGGTGGTGATATTATCTAAAGGAATGTGCTAATTAAGGGTAGAAAGCAGGACAAGCAAGGTACAGACAGCCCTAGTGGGGGTGGGGGAATACTAAAAGTGCTAAAAGGTAGAGATAAACAATGGGTGGAAATACATTTAAAACTAATGGAAATAAGTGGGAAAAGAAAAATCCATATAAATTATTGGAAGAAACAAAAAGGAGGGGGAAGAAATGGAAAGGGGGCGGGGATGGAGGAGAGAGTTCAAGATCTAAAATTGTTGAACTCAAATATTCAGTCCGGAAGGCTATAAAGTGCCTAGTCAGAAAATGAGGTGCTTTTCCTCCAGTTCGTGTTGAGCTTCACTGGAACAATGCAGCAAGCCAAGGACAGACATGTGGGCATGAGAGCAGGGTGGAGTGTTGAAATGGCAAGCGACAGGGAGGTCTGGGTAATGCTTGTGGACAGACCGAAGGTGTTCTGCAAAGCGATCACCCAGTCTGTGTTTGGTCTCTCCAATGTAGAGGAAACCGCATTGGGGAGCAACGAATGCAGTAGACTAAGTTGAGGGAAGTGCAAGTGAAAAGCTGCTTCACTTGAAAGGAGTGTTTGGGCCCTTGGACGGTGAGGAGAGGGGAAGTAAAGGAGCAGGTGTTGCATTTTCTGCGGTCGCATAGGAAGGTGCCGTGAGAGGGGGTTGAGGAGTAGGGGGTGATGGAGGAGTGGACCAGAGTGTCACGGAGGGAACTATCCCTACGGAATGCCGCCAGGGGGGGTGAAGGGAAGATGTGTTTGGTGGTGACATCATGCTGGAGTTGGTGGAAATGGCAGAGGATGATCCTTTGAATGCGGAGGCTGGTGGGGTGATAAGTGAGGACAAGGGGGACCCTATCATGTTTCTGGGAGGGAGGAGAAGGCGTGAGGGCGGATGTGCGGTAGATGGGCCGGACACAGTTGAGGGCCCTGTCAACCACCGTGGGTGGAAAACCTGGGTTAAGGAAGAAGGAGGACATGTCAGAGGAACTGTTTTTGAAAGTGGCATCATCAGAACAGATGCGACGGAGGCAAAGGAACTGAGAGAATGGGATGGAGTCCTTACAGGAAGCGGGGTGTGAGGAGCTGTGGTCGAGGTAGCTGTGGGAGTCGGTAGGCTTGTAATGGATATTGATGGACAGTCTATCATCAGAAATTGAGACAGAGAGGTCAAGGAAGGGAAGGGAAGTGTCAGAGATGGACCATGTGAAAATGATGGAGGGTGGAAACTGGAAGCAAAGTTAATACATTTTTCCAGGTCCCGATGAGAGCATGAAGCAGCATTGAAGTAATCATCGATGTACCGGAGAAAGATTTGTGGGTGGGGGCCTTCTTTTCCCACCTATTTCCATTATTTTTAAATGTATTTCCACCCATTGTTTAGCTCTACCTTTTAGCACTTTTAGTATTCCCCCACCCCCACTAGGGCTGTCTGTACCTTGCTCGTCCTGCTTTCTACCCTTAATTAGCACATTCCTTTAGATAATATCACCACCTTCAACACCTCTTTGTCCTTTTGTCTGTGACATCTTTTGGTTATCTCCACCTATTACTGACTGCTTGTCCCAACAACACCCCCCCTCCCCTTAAACCAGCTTCTATTTCACCCCTTTCCTATCTTTACTTAGTTCTGTTGAAGGGTCATGAGGACTCAAAATGTCAACTGTGCTCTCCACCACCGATGCTGCCAGACCAGCTGAGTTTTTCCAGGTATTTCTGTTTCTGTTTTTGTTTTGGATTTCCAGCATCCGCAGTTTTTTGCTTTTATCATTTAAAGCTGAAAGCCTTTATTGGCCCTGAAGAACTAATGTTATATTTGTGGAATGTCATGTTTCTCTATTATAATTTTTAAAAATCATTTTTTTTTACAGTTTGTTTATGATATTTCAGTTTGTGCCTTAATCCCATGCATATGTCAAATTCATTTATTTCACTCTGTGTAAAATTATGGGCAGAATCTTCTGCCTATTGGGCGGGCTGGTCAGGAGCGGGCGTGGGCGGGCGCAGAGCTGATCGCCGCCCGCAATCGGCTGCGTGCTGCCATTTTACGCGGGTGGACCAATTAAGGCCCATCCAGCGTGACGCGTGCCCAGTATCGCTCAGCACTACCTGTGCAGGCGGGGGGAGGAGGGGGAGTCAGGGCCTGCGCTCTTTCACGCACGCGCGCAAAAGAGTGCAGAAATCTTCCTGAGGAATGGAGCTGCCTCAGGGAGATTAAGTTCAGATTTAAAGTTTCAAATAAAGAAAGAATAAAATTATTTAGACATGTCCCCTCATGTGATAGTGTCACCTGAGCTGGGACATGTTTATGAATTGTTTGAAAAATGTTTATTAATTTATTAAAACTTCATGAAACCTCATCCCGCCCATGGATGCGGTTTCATGCAAAACGCAAAGGCCGCTTGGGCTCTTGCCTGCCCACCAGCCTTAAGGTTGGACGGGCAGCATTCACAATTAGTTTAATTAGTTTATTAATGGCCTTAACAGGCCTTTGACAGTTCGGTGGGTGCGCAGCCGCCTCGGGTGTGCGCCCGCTGAACGGAAGATCGGAATGATGCGCAGTGACATTGGGACGCACGCCCGACTTCACCGCACGTCATTTTACGCGTCAGCGTAGGAGGGCCTGCCTCCACACCCCAATGTGAAAATTCTGCCCTATAATTCTGAAGTGAAAACTGTAGTGCATTTTACTTCCTGGTTTGTTGCCTGTCAGAATACTTCAATGTTATTGGCTGCTTACCCTGCTTGATGGCATCACTGTTGCTGAACTCATGAAAATCCCCTTGACTTGGCGCCAGATTCAAACTGACACCAGGAATGGTGTAATCCATGATCTGGAGATTGTTACTGTAATGTATGGTTGTCTTTGATGTCAAAATGCAAATGCCGTCATTTCGCCACTGACTGCAAAATACTGGCCATAATATCTGAGCATTTGATTCAATTAGCAGAGCAGTAATTATGAAGGAAAACAGCTTTCTCCAGCTTTTGGTTAAATCATCCCAGAGTGAAAACAGTATGATTGATTACAATACATAGCAAATTTAGAAGTGTAGACAAGACAAACAGCTCATGAGCACCATGAATAATAGTGTTAGAAATTATGACATGAAGAAAGGCAATTTGGCCGATTAAAGTTTATTCACTTTATAATCCATGCACAATTTGTATTTCCATTGATTCCATTCAACCCTGTCAATCTCCTGAGGGATATAACCTATTACAGGTAAACTTCCACAAAAGATAATGCTCTAAAACTTTCACCAGTTCCTTAAGGCAGTCAAATAAAATCTGAAAATTTGAATTCAATCACTCCTGCTCCTTGTGGCTCCATACTCAGATAAGTAAAAGTTGTGGTGGGTGTGGCTGCTGTTCACCTTAGAAAACTGATTGCAGCATGTTTGGTGTCTGCTGTGGTCAGGCAGCCATAATAGGAATTAGATCCTCATTTGCATAGGTAATAGCAGCTTGTTTCAGGTGAACACTCTGAATGATGACAGGGCACCCAAACCAATATGGCTTATGGTGCACAAGTGCTGATTAAGCATGTTTAGATCATGTTGAACCCTTCAGTAGTTGTTTGTGCCTGAAAAAACCAACACTGCTTGATCCAATACCTAGACCAGTGAAGTAATGATCTTAGTCATGTCTATAGTGCTGAGTACAAGGTGAGGGCACCTTCATGAAAAATGAAGATGAAGTCACCACAGACCACTCTTGGGCCATTCAAACACCCCTTCTGCTCATTCCCAACTGTATTCTTCCACAGTATTTGTCTGTATCTTTCAGTTAGGCTTCTCAGTAAAAAGAAAGAGGACAATTTTTTTAACTGCCCATTTTAAACTCTGCCTCATTAACTTCAGTGGGAAGTTAAATTGTCCTGGGTATAAAACAGCTGGCTGATCAGATCCCAGCAGATTCCTGCCAGGCGAGTTTGTTTAAATGGCCACAGAGTTAATTGGCACAGCTTCAACTGCTTTGGATGAAATTGATTCCATAAATTTAAAGGTAACTGTATAAAAAAAAACTGATATCTGTGGTATGAGGAATAATGGGTAATATAAATTTCTTCCTTTAAAAGTGTGGGATTCTAAAGGAAACAAATTTAACTTACCTCTTGTCAGAGTTGAAAAAGTGACTACATTTTACATTTTGAATGAATCACTGAAAACAGCTATTATATTTTATGACTGATTAATTGATAACAATTTCTATACTTGGACTTATGAGAATTTAAAGCTGTAAATTTTGACTCAGTTATTATCCATTAGTTGAGTCATTGACAATACTGTATTTTTAGACATCATTAAAATAGATACTCTGCTGCGTTAATGACTAAGGGTGTATTTTTCATTCTTCAGTATAGTAAAAATATAGACATTATCATAAAGTAGGGGGACAATGTTTAATATTCAATTCTGCCTTTTCACTAGAAATTAATTTTGACTTCATGATCCTGCCAGATGTTCAATCCAAATAATAGCCATTCTTTGTATTAAGAAGTATTATGTGACTGGCTGCTATGGCAAAACCAATTCTTTGGACCTCGATGGATCCTGGGTTTATGTTCCACCAAACCATTTGAATTTTGGAGACAAAGTGTCCCCAAAATACAGAAAAGTATGTAAAAAGGACAGGTCAGGTCTATCAAATCTGTCATGGCAATCAAAGAAGTACTAGGAGGTGATAGTGACTGAGAGGCATACCTTACAGTGAACCACTTACCTGTGTAATATGCCTTTAAGGGATATCAGCAGGACAGCACTAGAAGGGAAGTGTGTCATATGATCCAGTCTTAGTTTCACTTTTGCCTTGAGCAGAGCACACCACACAGCTCTGATGTCTTCAAGCTTTATAACTATGTAGAACTATTCTCACATGCCCCGCTTTAATAAATGAACCCACAATGTACTTACCCAAACCCATATGCGTGATTGGCTCCTGTATCGTTATAATAGCACAACATGGTGACCAGTGGTGGTAAGGCAGGTGGCAGCAAGATTAAGTACAGGTACAACATGGTGAACAGCCTTGGATCATGTCACATGGCATGAGAAGACCGTCGGAGTTTTGGTCAGACCACAACAAAGTTGTAATGCCAGAGAGTGTTGAAAACACATCGTGTTGACTGTGAAGAAAAACTTTGAAGTCACAGCACTGAGATAGCGCTCAAGCAAAGATCTGGTAAACACTTGGACCCCTTGTGGTGAGATTACAATGCATAGCCTGTCAGTTCGGTGAGTGGGATAGCACCTCAATAGAACCAGCTCCAGGTTAGCTCAGTCGGGAAAGGTGAGTGGCCAGGCTGTGGGCTGGGATAGATAGCAAGTAAGGGAGAGTCAAACAAAAAAAAACAAAAACAGAGAAGGTTGTGATTATAACAGGTGGTTTCAGGAGCTGCTGAACAATAAATTGAATAAAAAGCAAAGACAGCATTTCTCCATAGTGTATTCCCACCACAGCTTGTCTTTGTGGGCGGAGTTTTGGAAAAGCATGCGAGAGAGTCTATGGTGACACTCATACCAGGTATTACAGGAGAAGGAAAGTCAAAGGGATATTGTCAGAATGTCTACAAAATTCCCCAGTTTGAACTGAGATGCAGTTGACCTGATATCCAAATTCAAAATATTTAAACAGTGTACTGATTCAGTTGTGTCTGAATAAGACAGGTAAAGCCATAAAAATTCACCTAGCAATTGGGAATGAAGGTCTACGCAGGCCGAACGTGTCAAGATTAACAGAAGAAGATCTGAACAATCCCCTATGTTGGAAGACTGGTTCAGAATCTGATTAAATTCCATATTCATTGACCAGGGTTCATGTCATTTTGACAACAGCCTACAGAATCCATAGACCACTTTGTTAGCAGATGCAGAGAAAAGGGTACATACTGTGATTTTTCAACCACAGAGCTGGCAGACAGAATTGTTCAGTTGGTGATTGCATCCACTCCCATGGAAAGGTTCCAGAAATATCTGCTAGACAAGCCCAAAACATATGGCATTGAACAGCTACTCAAGGGTGGATGTAACTATGAAATAATCCTTGTAGGTCGACAAAGCTTACAGGTCCTCAGTACAACCCCAATTGTTGGTGCACTCACTAGAACACCCAAACTGAGCAAAACATGTGGAAGGTGTGGCATTCTACATGCACCAAAAAAATGCCCAGCTTTTCATCTATTTTGCAAGGCATGTGGCAGAAAGAGCCATTGGCAGTGGCAGTGCACTAGAACAAAGCCTGATGCAGCTACAATGAGCTGTGCACTGATCCAAGCAGACTATACACAATGGGTATCTTCAAGTAATAAGAATGACCATCCAGCATCCTGTCAGAAACATATACACGAGGTGACTGATAAACCAGAAAATGACAATGATGTGCATGACAAGACAAAGAGCGGTGAACACATATTTCACACCATCAATCTCATCGAAAACATAAATAGCAAGTTGCCTAACCCAATGAAAACAGAAGATATATCGCTGAGAAAAGAGACATTTTTTGTCGAAGATTTTCATCTAGCACTCATCAGGACAATTCGCAAGAAAATAACCGATGTCAGGCGAAACAACATATTTATATTGTATGAAAAGAGAGTGCTGACTGGTTGGCAAGCGGACTCTGGTTATTAGAGGCGTTGCCATGGAGAATGCACCAGCTGATAGTGACTGAAGTAAACTGCTGAGCATTGTTTTAATGCTTGCTAAATCCTTAGCATTACTCAGGTTCTGTACTACCAAACAACTAGAAGACATGTCCTTAGATCTACAAGTTAACTTCATTGATATCTAACTTAAAGATGTTCTCTAAACTGATCTGATACATTTTGCACAACACAAATGGCAGCAACTACAAGAAGAAATGGTGAATGATTCCACATGGCAGAAACTGTGGAGAACCATTATTGAAGGATGGCCTGATTCAATCCAGCATGTCCACAAACACAAGACCTTTTTGGCCTTATCGGGATGAGCTAGGCATCTCCTGGGGAGTAATTCTTAAAGGCAGGCAGATCATCATATTGGAATCTTTGTGACCTAATATTTTTCAACAACTTCATTACTCACACATGGACATTGGTTGGATGAAAAAACTTGCAAGTGACACAGTCTATTGGCCGGGTATGAACAAAAATTGTCATTGAAGTCATTGTCAAGAAGTGCGGGGCATGACAAGAGCATATGCTGAGTCAGCAAAAGCACCATTGATCCCACATGTAGTTCCTACTCATCCTTGATCCAAACTCGCATCCAACCTCTTTCAAGTCCATGGCACTGACTTCATCGTCATCGTCAACTAGACTACAAGAGAAGATGACCAACATGCACGATAAAAATGCAGGTACAGAATTGCCAACTTTAGAGTGGGGACAACAAGTTCACATCCAACATCCCACAGAAGGTACGTGGCAATCAGCTGAGGTGACAATGGTTTCTTCAGAACCAAGGTCCTATGAAGTCATTACACACAAAGGCACAATGGTGAGGCTGAGACCAAATCAGATCCATTCCAGCTCCTCAGCCACCGTACAGTCCAATGCACCTAGAACAAATCCCAAATGCAACCAGGAAAAACATTCAAGAATGACAATTCCACAGTTCACTGTGAGCAGTTGAAGACACCTCCAGACAAGGGTTACCATTACAAAGTCTGGGTGTACCGGCAGATGACCACTATGCTTTAGACACTCATAGAATCATCAGTTCTATGCACTTGTGTAATGGTAACTTATCATGATCATGTATTGTAAATAGTTACACTTCTTTGGAAGGGTGAGAAAATCTCTTTAAAAAGAAAGGGGGATCTTGTAACATGCCTTTAAGGGATATCAGTGTGACATCACTAGAAGCGAAATATGTCAGTCTTAGTTTCACTTTTGCTCTGAGCAGAGCACACATACAGCTCTGATGTCTTCAAGCTTTATATCTATGTATAACTGTTCACCTGTGTATCATCTTAATAAATGATCCCACAATGTGTTTACCCACTCCCTTTTGAGTGGTTGGTGTCTATATCTTTATAATAACATGACAGGAGATGATAATGACTGGGAAACATATTCTCCAATGAACCAGTTACCTTCTATATGTAGTTCTGTTGGCCACAGGAATTCATTCAACTACTTTTTGCCTTTAGCAAGTCCAGCCATTGTCCTGGGGGAGACAGTGGTGTAGTGATAATATAACTGCACTAGTAAACCAGAGGCCCAAGCTAATGCTCTGGGAGCGTGGGTTCAAACTCCACAATGGCAACTGAAGAGATTTAAATTCAATGATTAAAACCTATAGTCTTAGTAACAGTGCCCCTGAAACTGTCTTTGATTGTTTTAAAAACCCATCTGGTTCACTAATGCCCTTTTAGAGAAGGAAATCTGCTACCCCTACCTGGCCTACATATGATTCCAGATCCACAGTAATGCGGTTGACTTTTAACTGCTCTGAAAAACTACTCAGTTTAAGGGCAATTAGGGATGGGCAACAAATGCTAGCTTGACCAGAGATGCCCACATCCAATGAAAGAATACATTTTAAAAAATATATGCTGGGGACTTGTTCCAGAATTTAAAGGCTGTTTTAAAAATTGGCCCAGAACTTCAGTTCCCTGGGAATGTAGGGGTGGGGTGGAGGGGTGTTGCGGAGGGTGTGCAGGGGGTGGTGCTGGTGGAGTCATATCCCAGAAGATGTGCTAGGGAGACCCCCTCAGAAGTCCCCATGCAAGGACTGTACAGCACTTGCCTGGGTAGTTTAAACTTCTGATGGGCAGTTACCTTGCACCTAGAACCATCCAACCCTTTGATTTAAGTTGGAGACTTCAGATGGTTCTGCCTCTCATAGAAGAATAGTTACCCAGGAAAAGCCACTTCTAAATCCTGGGAAACCATACTACTGAACCTGACCCCACCACCCCGCCCCAAACCGACACCCCCACCTGCTCCCTCTCCCCCTGAGCTCAATCTACCCTCCCGTCCCCCTGACTACTTTCCCCACCCGTGACTATCCTCACCACTCCCAATTACCCTCCTGTTGTGACTTGTGAGTCCCAATTGCACGCTTGTTGCAGGGTGACTGAGTTGGTACTTTAGATAGAGTAGTTCTGCAGACACCTCTTAGATGGAACACATTCTGTTTATTTACAAGGTACTCAGCAGCTACACATGTGTGCTTCTACATTAAACTCTATCTCCATACTTCTGTTGCTCACTTGCAGACTACTGACTTCCAACTAACTGAGTTAGCCCACGCTACTCCACTATTGGTTACACAAGATCATGTGATCTTCTTTTATAACATTCTTCTTAAAGGTATACTACATATTAGATAAAACCATAGTTACCACACCTCCCAATCCCCCTGACTACACCCCACCCGCCAAATACCTCCCTGACTACCTTCCTGGCTCCCCTGAATGCCACCCGACACCCCTTGAACCATTGGCTCAGCCCCTGATCACCTGACTCCCCATCCCCTGACCACACAATACCCCTCCTGCTGACCACCTGACCCCATCCACCTGAACCCCCTCCGCCTGACCACCTGCCTTCTCTCCTGACCACCCGACCCTGGAGCACCCAAACTCTCCTGCCTGACCACCTGATCCCAACCCCCCCAGAGACTACCCTACCCCCTCAACCACTTACTTCACACACTGAACTTCTCCCTGGCTTCTCAAAGTAGCGGGGACCTTTAAACTTACCTGGTTTACAGCAGCTAGTGTTGTAAAAAGGGGATGTGGCTTCTTATACCCTGATACAGCTGCCCAGCACTGGAAGGCTCAGGAGCTACTGCACCGTACATTTCTCAACAGACCTGGGTCAGGAGTCTGGGCGAGAAATGTGCAACTCCAGACAAAGGTAAGTAAAAAGGAGTGTAGTGGCAATCGGATGGTGATTACGGCTCCATAGAAGTTCTGGCCCAGTAGCTGCTAATATCTAATCCAGTTTTATGAACACATGGCTCACACCCATGTCCCTTGGTTCTTCCCAACCTATGGAGCTCAAAGAACTTACTCACATTGAAAGTTCATTATTTTAAAGACTCAATCAAATCTCCAAGAATGCTGTGCTTTTCAAGGGTAATAAAAATTTGAATTCTCTAAATCTATTGTGATGACTTAGAGTCTATAAATTATCGTTCTAATATGATCATACGAAATAGGGGCAGAAGTAGGCCATTTGGCCCCTCTAGGCATTCAATAAGATCATGGATGATCAGTTTATGTTTTGAATTCCACAATCCCATCTAACCCCGATAACCTTTGATGCCCTTGCCTAACAAGAATCTATCTACCTCCACCTTAAAAATATTCAATGACCCCGCCTCCACTGCCGTTTGAAACAGAGGGTGGAATTGTCCCAGGTTTGCACTAAGTCCAGCAGCAGGCGGGCAAAATGATGATTTACCCATTGGCTGCAATGGCAGCTTCTCACGCTGTATCGTCCCAAACCCGTCGCATTAATTATGCATTCCCGGGAAGTTTGCCGTTTCGATGGTGGGTAGCTCCTATTGACTCGCCATGCCATCACCTCGCTGCTTCATCATACCGGGAGCCACGTTTAAAGTACAGCTGCACGCACACCTCTCAGTACTTCCAGCCCAGTACTGCTGCAAATAAGACATGGCCCTGCTTGAGAGGCGGTGGCAATGGTGATCAGTGCCAATGCTGCACAGAGGATGAATGATCTCATCTGTGCAGCCAGGGTAAGATAACCATCTCATCACTCTAAACTCACACACTCAAGCCCATCACACATTCATTGGCATCTCACTCACTGCCAGATCAAGGGACATAACCACTCATTCTCTCACACACACCTTCACATCTCCATCTGGCCTCATCTGTTCTGGAGACTGTCTCCTCAGCCCTCACCATCTTGAGCCTACTTGCACAGATCAACTTGTGTCCCCATACAAACCCTGGAATACCCCCCTTCCTCAGTACAGCCCTCACCCTGTAGCCCCTTCCCTTGCCTGAGGCCACTTCTACCCCCAAGCAAGCCCTAGTCCTGCAGCCATACAAAGCCACCCCCACCTTATGGCTGGTCTGATAGGTAGAGACCTGCCCGTGAGCCCCCCTAAAAGTGATGTGGTGCTGCCTGTGAAGCCTGGTACTGCTAATTGTGAGTGCTGACCAAAGCAAGATAGGTAAAGAAATCATAAAGTCCCGATCGAAGTGCAGCTCACCAGGTGCATGTCACTTATGCGCAGTTGTGAAACACGTTGGCATGTAATCACGCTGACATGGGCAGACAATCCAGCGTGGGAGGAATGAGTCCGGCAGACTGGCCTTATAATGATGTGCAGATGTTTTACAACGAGGTTCTGATGTCCGATGGCGGGTAACGTGGCCCACCATTGACGGGCTGAGTGGACGATTGCAAATTGTTTTCACAATGTCGTGAAACCGATTTTTGGCCTTCTCATCATATTGTCTGCTCACGCTGCTAAGCATGCCTGACACCAGTGGGCGTAGAAAATTCTGCGCAGAAAGCTCCAAAGTTGCACAACCCTCTGAGAGAAAATAATTTCTCCTCATCTCTGTCCTAAAAGGGTGACCCATAATTTTAAAACAGTGTCCCCTAGTTCCGTATTCACCAACAAGTAGAAACATCTTTTCCACGTCCACATTCTCAATACCACTCATGACCTTATATACTTCAATGAAGTCCCCCCTCACTCCTTGAAACTCCAGTGGTAACTAGACCAGTCTGTCTAACCTTTTCTCTTAAGCCAACTGGCTCATTCCAGGTATCAATCTAGTAAACCTCCTTTGAACCACCTCAAATGCATTTACATCCTTCCGTAAATAAGGAGACCAAAACTGCACAGTATTCAAGGTGCGGTCTCACCAATACATGGTATAACTGAAGCATAACATCCTCACTTTTATAAAAGCAAAATACTGCGGATGCTGGAAATCTAAAACAAAAACAAAAATAGCTGGAAAAGCTCAGCAGGTCTGACAGCATCTACGGAGAGGAAGACAGTTAACGTTTCGAGTCCATATGACTCTTCATCGGAACTAAAGTAAAATAGAAATGAGGTGAAATATAAGCTGGTTGTGGGGGTTGGGACAGGTAGAGCTGGATAGAGGGCCAGTGATAGGTGGAGGCAAGGAAGAGATTGTCAAAGATGTCACGACAAAAGGACAAAGGGGTGTTGACGGTGGTGATATTAGCTAAAGGATGTGCTTATGGAGACGTTAAGGGTAGAAAGCAGGACGAGCAAGTGACAGGTGGCCCTAATGGGGGTGGGGTGGGGGAAAGGATCGAAATAGGCTAAAAGGTGGAGATCAAACAATGGATGTAAATAAATTTTAAAATAATCATAGAAATAGGTGGGAAAAGAAAAATATATTAAAAAATATATAAATTATTAGAAAAAAGGGGGATCGGAAAGGGGGTGGGGATGGAGGAGAGAGTTCATGATCTGAAGTTGTTGAACTCAATGTTAAGTCCAGAAGGCTGTAAAGTGCCTAGTCGGAAGATGAGGTGCTGTTCCTCCAGTTTCCATTGAGCTTCACTGGAACATTGCAGCAGCCCAAGGACAGACATGTGGGCATGAGAGCAGGGTGGTGTGTTGAAATGGCAAGCGACAGGGAGGTCTGGGTCATGCTTGCAGACAGACTAAAGGTGTTCCGCAAAGTGGTCACCCAGTCTTCGTTTGATCTCTCCAATGTAGAGGAGACCGCATTGGGAGCAGCGAATGCAGTAGACCAAATTGAAGGAAGTGCAAGTGAAGCGCTGCTTCACTTGAAAGGGGTATTTGGGATCTTAGATGGTGACAAGGGGGTGAAGTAAAGGGCCAGGTGTTGCACCTTCTGCGATTGCATGGGAAGGTGCCATGGGAGGGGGTTGAGGAGTTGGGGGCGATGGAGGAGTGGACCAGGATGTCCCAGAGGGAATGGTCCCTGTGGAATGCCAACAGTGGGGGTGAAGGGAAGATGTGTTTGGTTGGGGCATCATGCTGGAGTTGGCAGAAATGGCGGAGGATGATCCTTTGAATGCAGAGGCTGGTGGAGTGAAAAGTGAGGACCCTATCATGGTTCTGGGAGAGTAAGGTGTGAGGGCAGAGGCGCAGGCGATGGCAGATGTGATGGGAGAATGGGCCCATCACCTCTGGTTGAGGGCCCTGTCAACCACCGTGGGTGGGAAACCTTGGTTAAGGAAGAAGGAAGACATTTCAGAAGCACTGTTTTAGAAAGTAGCAAAGCAGCAGAAATTGAGACAGAGAGGTCAAGGAAGGGAAGGGAAGTGTCGGAGATGGACCATGTGAAAGTGATGGAGGGGTGGAAATTGGAGGCAAAATTGATAAATTTTTCCAGGTCCAGACAAGAGCATGAAGTGGCACTGAAACAGTCATCAACATAGCGGAGGAAGAGTTGTGGGAGGGGGCCTGAGTAGGACTTCGTCCTTCATTGTGGTTACTGTTAGGGGGCCTGTAGCTCACTCCCACTAGTGAATTCTTTCCCCTACTATTCTTCCTCCACCCAAACCGATTCTACATCCTGATCTCCTGAACAAAGATCATCTCTAACTGTTGCACCAATGCCATCCTTATTAACAGTGCTACCCTCCACCTTTACCTAGCTTCCTATTCTTTTTGAATGTCATATTCCCCCTCAATATCTGGGACTCAATCCTTGTCCTCCTGCAGCCATGTCTCTGTAATGGCTATCAGATCATACTTTGTTACTTCAATGGGTGTTTTCAATTCATTTACTGTGTTATGAATGCTATGCGCATTCAGATACTGAGCCTTTAGTTTTGTCTTTTTGTTATCTTTGTAACATTTAATCTTGACTATTGATGTATTCTTAGTTTTTTTTCTCTCTGTCCCTTTCTGCTATCCTCTGACCCTCATTCCCCATATTACTATTATGCTCTCCTGGCTTGAATCTACCCCTTGATTTGCAATGTGTACTCAAGCTTGATCCCTCATCCCCCTTGTTTATCTTAAAGCCCTCCCTACTTCCCAAGATATGCATTTCTTAGAACACTTTTTCCAGCACAGTTCAGGTGTAGACTGTCCCAATGGTACAGCCCCCACCATCCCCAATACTGATGCCATTGCCCCATGAACTGGAATCTCACACACCAGTCTTGAACCTAATTCGCTCCTCACTCGGCCTCCATCCCACTCAGGCATGGTCACCTGTCTCCTAACATGCTCCTTACTGGTCCATCCTCTGAAACTTTCCCGGGGCTATATCACCCACCGCCCCAAAAAACAGTATTGTAGATGAGGCCTGACAAAGGCTTATCTGGAGATTGGCTTATTTTGCATTTTATTGTCCCAGCAATCCATTCTAACACTCACAGTATTGGTCATTGACCTTCAATCTTTGTTGCATTATAACTTCCAGCTCTTTCTCCACCACAGCAGCCCTGACTACACTTCCTTGCGCGATGTTTGCCCTTACACAAGTGCCTATTTTGCACATTTATCTATAATAAAAGACATCTGACAGCTATGGGCCCATTCTCCCATCACATCTGCATGTAATCTGTTTTCTCATGGAAATTCTTTACACTCATACATAAATGTGTATCATCCACAAAGTGTGGACAGTTTCCCTACACTCTTCTTCCAGATCATTGGTATGATCCTCTAATCTATCTTCTAAAGTCTGTTTGATGTTAGTGCCTGAGCTGGTGCTTGAGAGAGTCAGATCAAGTGGCAGTGCATCTTCAGGAACATTGCACTCCTCTTCCTCTACTGGCTGAGGGCAATAATCTGAAATGATAGAAAAGGACAGATATTAGTTTGTGGTGTGAGTGAGAGTAGAGAGAAACAAGTGAGTGTTGAAAGCCATCTGCAGCTTGTTATGCAGATTGTGTGGAGTAAGGGAGAAGTCAGGAGTGAAACAAAGGGTTAGGTGTAAAGAAATCCTTCATGATGTTGTTTCTAACATTCCCAGTGGCCCTGACCTCCACTCTGTCCCTTTTCATTATAACCAGGACGTTCTCTTCAAGGGGGGGGGCCAGAGTATGCAGACAGGCTCTTCCTCCTCTGGTGCAGCCTGTTGCCTGGTGTTGTGCGTGAAAGAGCGCACTTCTCCCTGAGGCAAAGTCCTGTCTCAGGGAGAATACTGATAGTGGAAAAAACTTTAAAAATAGAAACATTAAAAAATTATTAACATGTCCCCCTCATGTGACAATGTCACACGAGATGGGACATGTTAATAAAGACCACATAAACTTTATTAATTTTTTACAAAACGGACATGAAACTTCATCCCAACAGTGGATGAAGTTTCATGAATAATCTGGAACCCGCTGGGGCTCCTGGCCTGCCCGCCAGCCTTAAGCTTGGATGGGCAGGTCTTTAATTACTTTAAATAGCCTGTCAATGTCCACAATTGGCCATTGACAGGTCGGCAGGCGGACAGCTGATTTCGCTGTCCACCCGCCTTCCTAAATATTTAAATGGACCGGGATGACATCGGGGATTCCTCCCGACGTCATCCCACATCATTTTCCCCTCGGCGACCAGGCACCGCCCCCAAATCGCCGAGGGGAAAATCCTGGCCCATGTCTATTGTGTCCTCAAACTCATTGGGCTGAATTAACACTCCATCGGGGGGGGGAGGGGGAAGTTGAAGGGCAGGCGCGCACAGGCGCACTTCCAATCGGAGGCACGGCGCCATTTTATGTGACGTCCGCACAGAAGCGCAATGCACTCCCTGTGCAGGCAGAGGGGGAATCCCAAAATCGAGAGTGCACACTTTCACGCATGTGCACGAGAGAGCGCACTCATCTCCCTGAGGCTAAGTGCTGCCTCAGGGAGATCGGCTCAAAATGTACAAAACCTAAAAATAGAAAAGTAAAATTGCCCTAACATGTCCCCTCATGTGACAATGTCACATGAGTTGGGACATGTCCATAATTGCCACAAAAACTTTATTAAAAATTTTTAAAGCCTACATGAAACCTCATCCCACCCGTGGATGAGGTTTCATGTTTTTTCTAGTTCCCGCCAGGGCTCCTGGCCTGCCTGCCAACCTTAAAGTTGGACAGGCAGGTCCATTAATTACTTAATTGACTCTATCAATTACCTCAATTGGCCATCGACAGGTCGGCGGGCCCGCAGCTGATTTCGCTGCACCCCCACCTTCCTGAAAATTTAAATGGAGCGGGGTGACGCCGGGAGTTCCCCCCGACACCACCGCGCGTCATTTTATGCGTCGGCGAGCGTGAAATCCTGTCCATTGTCGTCTTCCAGGATGTTTTGTTTTATTTTATTTCTCATTCACCCTGTTGCTTTGTATCTGATAATTCATTTACCATCTTCTCCCCTTGTTCTGCACATCTTTTCCCAGTGATTTGGCTTCCACAAGGTCTATAGTTTGATCCATATGTGGGACGTTTCCTTCTGTCTGTGAACTCATGTGGCCATCCACAGCTTTGGCACATCTTTCTCTGCCTGGTGTGCACACTTCTGTTGCTGTTTCACTGTATCAACTGCGCTGGCTTTTTCTTGACGTAACTGAAAGCTAGCCGTTTGCGTCGTCAGCATCTTTAACTGTCTACTCGTGGCTTCATGTGACCTGACAGTGCCTATAGCCAATGATATTGCAAGCTTGTCCTTTCTTTTCTCAGCCCCAAATGAGCTGAACTAGCAGCCTTTAATATTTATCCTTAAATTTACATTTTCTGGCTGCATTTTCCAGTGTTAGGAAATTTTCCAGGGGGAATTTGTCAACAAGCTCACCTGGTTGTTGCTTCAGGCCTTGAAATTCACATTGGCAGATCCAATTATTTGATATTGGCTGGAGGTATGTGCTGAGTTTTTCAAAATTTTTGTTTGAGCTCTTGCTGTCATCTTCACTCAGCTCCCAGCCATTAAACAAATTTCTCTCCTGCCCACAAAAGGATGTCCCTAACCCTTTACCCTTTACTAGTGCCTTTTAGAAAGCTACTGAATGTTAGTCTGCATTTTTGTTTAAACTTCTCAAATGCCTCTATGACATCATCAGCCTCTAAATTCATCATGGGCTGAGCTGTATGTTCATTGCTGTGGTAGCCATTTTGTTTTTGCATGATTCATTCGTTGCTTCTCATTCTCTCTGATGTTAATTCAGGTTGATTTTCAGTATAATTCAGCATTAAATTCATTTTAAATGTTTGCGTTTTTACTTACAGACACCCGCAGCCACCAAGTAACGTCTTCTGGTTCCCATAAGTTACAAATAATCACAGTTTAGGCTTCAAAATGCTGGAGCTTCATCAAGTGTATTTCTTGTATCTCTCCATGCGGCTGGTGTTATTGTAGTATGTGCCTACATGATGTTGTAATGTAAAGGTACTTGGTGGAGCAAGGGTTAATGTAGGATTGGAGAATAGCACCACCCATGGTATGATGCATAGTAACATGGTAATAGACTGAGAGAACAGTCTAGAGAGAACACTCTGGAATCAGCCTGCACGGAGGTAACAGCACCATGCATGACAATAACCTGGCATCTGTAAATAGTTAAAGATTAACAATACATGGTTCATGTTTAAATAAACAAGTATCAAAGTCTCATCATTGAGACATCTAAAGAACCCATACTACAACATGGCTGGCAGTGGTGGGATATCAGCATAGTACAGCACCGTTGGCAGCATTGGTTACTTCTACAAGATATCACATCAGAGACAGTACCATAATCCGACATGGTGATCTGTGGTGATATGAAAGGTGGCAGCTAAATGCATGAACCCAGAACAGTATCCCAAGGTATGAAAAACTTCAAGCAACTGAAGCTTAAATAGAGAAACGCGAACCTAAGAAAAAAAATTGAAGAAAAAGTTGGATAAGCTTCACTACAGACGTGGAAGTGAAGAATCCACCAGAGTGAGTGAAAGTCCACTACAGAAAATTGCAAGAACCTGAGTGACACAGTTCACCAGATAGTGAACAAAAATGCAAAAAAAGCAGCTGTACTTACATTTTAGAATAGATAGCAGTCCCATAGGTTCAGTATCCATAGAGAAGCTGGAAGATAGCTACAAGTTAAAAAAAACCTGTAAAAGCAAAATCAACTGGCAGAGTCAAGAGAGAGACCTGCAGGGCACAATTAAAACAAGAAGTAAAGAGCCTGCAGAGTTTAAGAGAAGGGGAACCCTTTTCAGTTGGTTCCCTGGCTGCTGTTTTAAAAGTTCTTGCAGGGTTAAAAAAACACCAGAATCGCCCTGTAATCAGTCTTTGCAGCCCAGAGGAAAACTGCTACGGTTTTAAAAAGTTTTTAAAAAGGCCCACAATCGCAGGGATCCCAGAGAGGTGCAGGACATTCAAAAAAACTGACCTGCAGGGGTAACAGAAGGAACAAAGAAAGAATCGTCCAAATATTTTGCAGTTTTAAGAAGTTGTTTTGACAAAAAAGCAACCACAATCACTGGAGAACCCACCAAAACCTGAAAAATCACAGGAAAGTCACAGCACAGGAAGCCGACAGCTGCAGACAGCCCAAGTTCAAAAAATGGTCACTTCACTGACAGTCTTAAAGGGGTCACAACATTTAAAGCGGCAACTACAAGAAAAAAAATGTTCATGGGCAGCAAATTAGAAGAGCCAGAGGCATTTGTGCAATGGAAGGGGCTAAACCAGACCCAAGAGTGGGAGTCTTGAAGAAGGCTAATTTTTAGTTTACAGAAAAACTACAGGATTAAATAAGGAATCGGGAGAAGTACACTTTGATACGTTTTTATTCATATTTTGTTCATTTGCTGGTGAAGTACTCCACAATCAATGTTTAGATCAAAACTCAATAACATTTAGTGAGATATTAAAAGGCTTTTAAACTCTAAGTTGTGGAGAGCGCAGACCCTAGAAGAAAGTCTAGCACATCCCAATAAAGCACCCAGGGCAACAGAAGACCCCAGTGAGAGGATTGAGAGGGGGGCAGGATAGGCAGCTCAATATTCCAGGATATAGGGTCTTCAGGCGAGACAGGGAAGGAGGTAAAAGAGGAGTGGGTATCGCAATATTGATCAAGGAACCAATTACAGCAGTAAGGAGGGATGACATCTTAGAAAGCTCCTCAAATGAAGCCATATGGGTAGAACTGAAAAACAAAAAAGGATCAATCACATTGCTGGGAGTGTAGTCTAGGCCCCCAAACAGTCAGAGCGAAATAGAAGAGCAGATAAGTAGACAAATTTCAGAGAAATGTAAAAATAATAGGGTAGTAATAGTGGGGGATTTCAACTTCCCCGACATTAACTGAGGGTGATAGGTTTAGAGGGAGCGGAATTCTTAAAATGCATCCAGGAGAGGTTTTTAAGCCAGTATGTAGAAGGTCCTGGACTTAATTTTAGGGAATGAAGCCGGGCAAGTGGTAGAGGTATCAGTGTGGGCGCATTTTCCGATAGTGATCATAACTCCATTACATTCAAGGTTGTCATGGAGAAGGACAAGGATAGGCAAGAAATCAGAGTTCTAAATTGGCAGAAGGCTGATTTTAATAAGATCAGATATGATTTGGCCAGAGTGGACTGGGAGCAGCTACTTTCAGGTAAATCTGCGTCAGAACAGTGGGATTCACCCAAGAAGGAAATAGGGAGAGTACAGGGCCAATATATTCCAGTAAAGACCAATGGTGGGACCAACAAATCCAGGGAACCCTGGATATAGAGGGATATACATGATTGGATAAAGAGAAAAAGGGAGGCTTATGGCAGATACCGAGGGCTAAAAACAGCAGAAGCCCTAGAGGAGTATAGAATGTGTAGGGGGGAACTTAAAAAGGAAATTAGGAGAGCAAAAAAGGGGCATGAAAAAACATTGGCAGGTAAAATAAAGGAAAATCCAAAGTTATTTTACAAGTACATTAAGAGTAAGAGGATAACTAGGGAAAGAGTAGGGCCCATTAAGAACCGTAGTGGTAATTTGTGTGTGGAGCCGGAAGACGTAGGTAGGGTCCTAAATGAATACTTTGTGTTGGTGTTCCCAAGTAAGAGGGACAACGTGGGTATGGAAATCAGGCAGAAGGACTATGATATAATTAAAGAAATTAGCATAGAAAGGGAGGAGGTTCTAAGTGGCCTGGCAGGCTTAAAAGTAGATAAATCTCCAGGCCCGGATGAAATGTATCCCAGGCTGTTGAGTGAGGCAGGGGAGGAGATAGCAGGGGCGCTGGCAATAATTTTCAATACCTCTCTGGCCACAGGAGAGGTGCCAGAGGACTGGAGGATAGCCAATGTGGTACCTTTATTCAAGTAGGGGGGAAGGGATAAACCAGGGAACTAAAGGCCAGTCAGTATAACCTCAGTGGTGGGGAAACTATTGGAATCAATTCTGAGGGACAGAATTAATCTACACATGAAGAGGCAGGGATTAATCAAGGACAGTCAGCATGGTTTTGTTAAGGGAAGGTCATGTCTGACCAATTTGACTGAATTTTTCAGTGAGGTGATCAGGTGTGTAGATGAGGGCAATGTATTTGACGTAGTCTACTTGGACTTCAGCAAGGCTTTTGATAAGGTCCCGCATGGGAGACTGATAACGAAGGTAAGAGCCCATGGGATCCAAGGCAATTTGGCAAATTGGATCCAGAATTGGCTGAGTGGCAGGAAGCAGAGGGTGATGGTCGAGGGGTGTTTTTGTGTCTGGATGCCTATGTCCAGTGGGGTTCCACAGGGATCGGTGTTGGGTCCCATGCTGTTTGTGGTATATATAAATGATTTAGACTTGAATGTAGGAGGGTTGATCAGTAAGTTCGCGGATGACACAAAAATTGGTGGGGTGGTAAATAGTAAGGAGGATAGGCTTAGATTATAGGAGGATATAGACGGGCTGGTCAGATGGACTGATCAGTGGCAAATGGAATTTAATCCAGATAAGTGTGAGGTGATGCACTTGGGCAGGACAAACAAGGCACGGTAATACACGATGAATGGTAGGACCCTGAGAGGTACCGCGGATCAGAGGGATCTTGGTGTGTATGCCTACTGGTCCCTCAAGGTAGCGGGACAGGTAGATAAGGTGGTTAAGAAGGCATGTGGGTACTTGCCTTTATTAGCCGAGGCATAGAATATAAGAGCAGGGAGGTTATGCTGGAACTGTATAAAATGCTGGTTAGGCCACAGATAGAGTATCGTGTGCAGTTCTGGAATCCGCATTATAGGAAGGATGTGATTGCACTAGAGAGAGTGCAGGGGGGGATTTACCTGGATGTTGCCTGGGCTGGAGAGTTTTATTTATAAGGAGAGAGTGGATAGAGTGGGGTTATTTTCCCTAGAGCAGAGGAGATTGAGGGGGGACATGATTGAGGTGTATAAAATTATGAGGGTCATAGATAGGATAGGCAGGAAGGAACTTTTCCC
Source organism: Cetorhinus maximus (assembly GCF_964194155.1). Classification (NCBI taxonomy): domain Eukaryota; kingdom Metazoa; phylum Chordata; class Chondrichthyes; order Lamniformes; family Cetorhinidae; genus Cetorhinus; species Cetorhinus maximus. The sequence goes on along the minus strand of NC_135881.1, from coordinate 64,326,870 downwards.
CTTGGTGGAGGGATCAATATCCAGGCGGCATAGATTTAAGGTAAGGGGCAGAAGGTTTAGAGGGGATATGAGGAAGAAGTTTTTCACCCAGAGGGTGGTGGGAATCTGGAACTCACTACCTGAAAGGATGGTAGAGGCAGAAACTCTCATAACATTTAAGAAGTATTTGGATGTGCACTTGCGATGCCATGGCATACAAGGTTATGGGCCTAGTGCTGGAAAAAGGGATTAGAATAGTTTGGTACTTGTTTGACCGGCGCAGACCTGATGGACCTCTATGACTCTAGGACCACATCAACAAGAGACCCAGAGAGAGGCCAACTCCCAATTAAGTGCTGTGGGCAACAAAGGACCCCAGAGGGAGGCCAAAGAAAGACCCCAGAGAGAGTGAACCAAAAGACCACAGATCGAGGTCAGCAGATGGCAGTGCAGAGTGAGCAAATGGCTGTGAATGAAGAAAAACTATCTGAGGAAACATAAAAGAAGCAAAACATACAAAAAGTAAATGAAACTATTCTACAGGAAAATGTTCGCATCAGGGCTGAACTGGAAGATTTGAAGTGTAAGATTCAAGCTGACTATACAGCTTCGAGCACGCACGATAAACTGAGGTCTTCAGTGAACTGAACTGTTCTAGACCTGAACAAGCAAATTTCAGAGATGACACAAAGGTCTCAGGAGGAAATAATAACCCTCAATTCCACAGTTGGCAAGTCAAAGCAAGAGTTGGGGAAACTCAACCAGATGTACAGTAGGCAAAACAGCAGACAGAACTGGCACGCAAAGAAGTTGAAACACTGAAAGACTCCTTGAAGAATCAATATGCAGCCATGGAAAAACATGAGGAGTTAAAAAGAACATTGAACATTATTACTTCAGAAAAAGCTGCATTGGAATTATCAGTAGCAACACAACGATTCACTGAGGCCCAGAGTGGGTTGGCAAGAGGTCGACAAGAAAATAAACAGTTGAAAGAACAATTGATTGCCCTTCAAGATCAAATACAAAATGAATGTATGACCATTCAGCAATGTGAAGACTGTCTTAATAGGCAGAATGGAAGCACAGCAAAAGAAACTCTCCTGAATTACACAAAGGCTCAAGATGAAGCAAGCGATCACCAGCAAAGAAAAAGAAAACCTGTTGAAAGTTCTTCACACGCTACAAGAATCCCTCAGGTCAAAGTTTATTCCTCTAGAAAATTATGAAGAGAAGTAAAATGAATGTAAGGTCACTCTGAACAAACTGAAGAACCAATGGCAGCGAAAACTCAGCAATGGTCAATATTCCAGAAGGAAGCCAAAGGTTACAAGAAATAGACTGAAGAGCCTAAGAAGCAGTTGAATGGAAAAGAGGAGGCATTGAAAGGAAAAGCTGTTGAACTTTCTAAATTGCAAGTGGATAATGAAGCCATGAATTGCATTATTACAGAACTGAAACAGGTTAAAACTTTGCCAGAGACAGACCTGGCCAACAGTGAACCCAAAATCAAGGACAAGGACAAAGTTCTGTTGCAGACAGAAAAAGAAGAGAGAAATTAGATCAGATAATGTTAACCTGACGCTGAAGTTCCAGGAGCCAGAAGAGGAATGAGCACTGGATGTCTCCGATGTACTGAGAACCATTGAGCTGAATGAAAATATTCACAAGCTTTGCTAAACGGTTTCAAAATCTAACAGCAAATAAATGTTTTCTTGAAATTGTGAAACAAGTGGAAATGAATGCTAGATTTAGAAAAAGTATACATCCGGCAAGAACAGGGCAGACACCACGGAAAAAGAAAATTTGAGTCCACTCTAGGAATGTACTGAGTGCACATTTCCTGCGCAAGGAACAGGACAAGAATTTTGCCCCCATCAGGGGGGAAGTGCAGGAGCGGGCGCGGGGGAGTGCGCCTCCAATCGGCGCCCCCGATAGGGGGCGCACCGCCATTTTATGTAGGTGGGCCAATTAAGGCCTTCCCAGCGTGACGTCCGCCAGGAAATGCCTTGCACTTCCTGTGGAGGGGTGGGGGGGGGGAATCCCTCAACTGAGAGTGCGCTCTTTCATGCTTGCGCACGAAAGAGCGCACAGATCTCCCTGAGGCCAAGTGCTGCCTCAGGGAGATCGGCGCCAAATTTAAAAATGGTGAAGGTGCAAAAATAAGATATCCCTGACATGCCTCCTCATGTGACACTGTCACATGAGTTGGGACATGTCCATCACTTTAAAGCATACATTTATTAAAATTTTAAATCCCTCATGAAACCTTATCCTGCCGGTGGATGTGGTTTCATGCTATTTCTGAAGCCCGCCAGGGCTCCCGGCCTGCCCGTCAACCTTAAGGTTGGATGGGCAGGTCCATTAATTATGTCAATTACTTTTTAAATGGCCTCAATTGGCCGTTGACAGGTTGGCGGGCACACAGCTGATTCGGCTGTGCCCCCGCCGACCTGAAAATTGAAATGATGCGGGGTGACATCGGGAGTTCCACCCGACATCATCCCGCGTCATTTTACACATCGGGGAGCAGGCCCCGCCGCCCACCCCACCCCCACCCCCAACCCCCCTCCCCCACTCACCAACCTAAAGATCCTGGCTACAGTGTCTGAAAAGAGCAGACAAGTTGTTAATAAAGAGAAACGCAAACTCGAAGGAGCGGAAACAGTGAGTCAAATGGAGATAGCCAAGCACCAGAAACACAGTGCGGAATCTTCCCAGATTTGCACTAAGTGCGGTAGCGGGCATGACATTTTACTCACCGGCCACAATGGCGGCTTTTCATTCTGTTTTGTTCCAATTCTGCCTCATTAATCATGCATTCCCGGGAAACAGGCCGTTTCAATGACAGGCGGGCTCTCATTCGTCCGCCACGCCATCACCTCACCACTTCAACACGGCGGGCACCATATTTAAAGTGCAGCCACGCGAACACCTCTCAGTGCTTCCAGACAAGTGCTGCTGCAAAGAAGACATGGCCCCAAAAAGCAAGAAGACTGCAGCCCCTAGGTTCAATGATACATCCCTCGAGGGCCTTTTGAACACAGTGCAGGCTCACTGTGAGGTACTCTACCTCCACTCTGGCTGCATAAGGAGCAGTGACATCACCACTCCAGCATTGGAGGCAGTAGCTGTGATGGTCAGCACCAATGCCCTATAAAAGAGGACCCTGTTCTGAAAGACAATGAATGATCTCCGTTCTGTCAGGGTCAGTCACTCTTCTCATCATTCTCAACTCACACACAAACCCATCACACAACCACAGGGATCTCACTCACTGGTAGTTCAAGAGATATCACCATTCCCTCTCTCACACACACTTTCATTCTCCTCAGCTCATTCATGGCTGCACTCACCACCCACACTTGCCAGGCAAATTTATCATCTGGCCTGGTAGGCATCCTGCCTACAATCTCTCCATCTCTATTCATGCAGGACAAGCTGGGATGCAACAACAGGGAGAGGTCGCTGACTGGTGGAGGAATGCCCAAAATCAAAGTCTTCATGGACTTTGAAAACAGAGCCATCCAGCTGGCCGACAAAGACCTGGACTGGTCCTGTGCCGAAAATTAGGTTGGTGCTGCTCTACCAAGTGAGGGTCCAGCAGTGCAACATCCATCAGACAACTATGCTGTGAGTGATGTGTTCTGTTCCACAATCTCCTGCCATGCACTAATTATCTCTCCTTGCTTTCACAGGCACATCTGGGAAACAGCTGGAGTCCACGACCCAGGGCCTCCAATCAAGCCCCGAAAAAACTTCTGAAGAGGAATCTGAAGGCACCCTCCGTGAAATCCTGTCACAGCGCTCACCCCCACCCTCCACCAGCGCAGAGACACACACCTCAGTTGCACTTAGATTTAGAGCAGCCTCGGGATCACAATCTGGTGAGCACATCACATCATCTGATCCACAGCAGGCAGAGGCAGGGATTCCCAGGTCTCCGGCACTCGGAGGACTACTGGAGGCCAGAAATCTGCTGAGTCCAAGTCAGGTAACAAGCTCTGGACTCAGTCATGTCACAGTTGCTGGAGCTGCAAAGGCAAGCTCGGGAACATCAGTGCACTCCTCAGATTGCAAGGCACGATGGAGGAATCTGTCTGTCTTCAGGCTGAGGTGATAGCGCCGGCATGCCAATGCCCCGAGGTAAACACTGTTAGGATGGCGGCTGCCATGAAGACGTTGGTCCAGGATACTGCTCCAGCATTGCTGTGCAGGCTGAAATCCATCACTGACGTCACAGTTGGCCTCCAACAGTATAGATGAGAGGGGTGCGGGGCAGCTCAATCACAGTCCAGTTTCCCCTTCTCTTCCAGGAATCAGTCAGTGGCCCTCAGGCATCCATAAGGAGGAAGGCCAGCAAGTGCACACACTGGGGCCATCCACCCAGGTGACCCTGGCCCATCCAAGCCCCCTCTTCCTGTGACCTCAGCAGCTCCAGCCCCACAGACTAAGTTGGGTGCCACTGCCACATAACAGGACCCTGAAAGCAGGCTGGTGCCCTCCCGGTCTCGGCCCTCCTGAGGATGCCCTTCAAGGTCATCACAGACAGGGTGTAGCAGTCAACAGGCTGCCTCCACATCCGCTGTGGATGTTTGGGAGCACCGAGATGCAGCGGCAGCGTTAGGAAGGTTAAGAAGATGCAACTCTTTCAATTCAAAACAAATAAACTAAATTAACAAAACCAGGGACAAAGTAAAAGGCAGCTCCTTAAAGGGAAACTGCAAAAACAAAGACAAAATTCAAAGGAAACTTACCAACATTAAATCAAAATGTGATTAAGGGGATCGATAAAGCACCCCAGTCCTCTCAGTGCCCACCGAGCACAGAGGGCCTTAATAGTGCCGGCAGACACCACATGGATTAAGAAGATGTAACTCTTTTGAGTCAACCAAATTAACTAATTTAACAAAATTGGGGACAAATTGAAAAGCAGCCCCTTAAAGGGAAATTGCAAAAGCAAAGACAAAATGCAAAGGAAACTTACCAACACTAAATCAAAATATGATCAAAAGGATTGATAAAATACCCCAGACCCCGCGGTGCCCATGGGGCATGGAAGACCTTGGTGGTGCCAGCGGACATCACGTGGGTTAAGAAGATGTAGTTGCACATCCTGGGCATGGGTGTTAATTACTTGTCCGTAATGTTCATTATTGTAAATAAACTCCCAAGAATGTTTCCCTGGCTATGGGTCCTTGTTCTGATGAGCAGTGTTTATGTCACTTAGATGTGAAACCTTGTTTCCTTCACAATCTAAAGGCAGATGTTTCAGTCCAGGGCTTCTTCCCTGTGCTTTGTGCAGCTTTCAGACCAAAGCGATGGTCTGGCCTCACACACACTGGGCACATTACTGATGCCTGCACCTCCAAGGTGCTTCTAATTGCTGCCAGAGTGTCGTGGGCAAGTGTCAGAGTTCCATCATTTCTCTTGTCAGCATCTGTGACTAGTGACTCTGTGTTTCTGAAGGGGGCAGGTGCTAAAGGCGGACAAAGGATCAAGTGGATTTAAAATTTCACAGCTGCATCTCCATGATATAACCTTGATCACATTGCACAAGTGAGCTGCCTTCGACCAGACAGGAGTCAAACATTCTCTGCGGCTACGTGAGGATCAATGGAGTGTCATCAATGCTTGTCGTCATCATCCTCCTGAAATCGAGAGACTACGAAGGCCTCCACTGCATCTCCATGACAGGAGCCTTATCACAGAGGGTATGTGTGCTGCCATAGCCAGACTGGAGTCAAACATTCACAATTGCAATGTGAGGATCTATGGGGTCTCCTCATTGCATGTTGTAATCATCCTCCACAAATGTAGCAGCTATGAGGGCTTCTCAAATGTGTCTGGCTAGTGCAATGGCCCTCATTGCCATCATCATTGCCTTCAAGGACTTCTTCACCCTCATTCCCTTTCAACATCGTCCTCATCAAAGGAGGCCTCCAACTCCTCCATCTCCACCTCAGCCAGCTCCTCTCCTCTTTGCAGCACCAGGTTGTAAAGGGCACAGCAGGTGACAATGATGCGTGACACGCTCTGTGAACTCTATTGCAGGGCTCCACCAGACCGGTCCAGGCACTGTAACCTCGTTTTCAGCACCCTGATGGTTTGCTCCACCAAGGCGTGAGTAGCAGCATGAGCCTCATTATATCTTCACTTGCTGCAGTCTGAGGCCACCGCACGGGTGTCATCAGCCATGTACTCTGCAGGTAGCTCTTGTCCCCAAGGAGTCATCCCTGCAGCCTCTGTGGACCCTGGAAGATGTCAGGGATCCAAGACCGACGGAGAATGTAGGAGTCGTGCGCAGACCTGCAGGATGTGTTTGTGGTAGTCGCACACCAGCTGCAAATTCAGCAAATGGAAGCCCTTGCGGTTGACATAGTTGATCACTTGTTGCGATGGAGATCTGAGCGACATGAGTGCAGTTGATCGCAGCCTGCGCCTGTGGGAAACTCGAGATCTGGGCAAATCCAATCACTCTTGCATCCTGGCTGTCCTGGTCCCGGGCGGAATGCCTTCACGAATGTGGCATCCGTGACATCATGGATGCATTTGTAGGTGGAGGCTTGCGATATCCCACAGAGGTCACCTGTGGAGCCCTGAAAGGAGCCACTGGTGTAAAAATTGAGTACAGCAGTCACTTTCACAGCCACTGGCAGTGGATGCCCTCCATGTCCCTGTGGCGACAAATCCTGCAGTAGCTGGCAGATGTGACTGACCAGTTCCCTAGACATGCACAGCCTTTGGCGAGACTGGTTCTTGGTCATCTGCAGGAATGAAAGGCGGCCTCTATAGACCCTGGGACCAGTAATAGCTTGCTGTGCTTCTTCAATGGCGTGTGCCCCAGCCGCCTCTTCTTCCTGAGGGTGATGCTCCCTCCCTATGCCCAGCCTGGCGCCCCTGTCACTCTCTTCTCCTTCATCTCTGCTTTCTGTAAGCCATGAGGACAGAGATAAGGAGAAATTTTTTCTCACAGAGGGTTGTGCGATTTTGGAATTCTCTGCCTCAGAAGGTGGTGGAGGCGGGGTCATTGAATATTTTTAAGGCAGAGGTAGATAGAGTCTTGTTAGGCAAGGGAATCAAAGATGTTAGATGGGAACGTGGAAATCGAAACACAAGGAGATCCTCCGTGATCTTAATGAATGGCGGAGCAGGCTTGAGGGGCCGAATGGTCTGCTGCTGTTCCTATTTTTTATGTTCTTATGTCCTTATGTTCTTATGACTGCCTGAAACCTCACCCACCTCTCCACTCCACCTGACCAATTGGCGGCAGCTTTGCCCATTGGACTGCATGCTGTGCTCTCAGCTCAGGTGCAGGCACACTCCTAACCCATGCTGCAAGGCTGCACTGTTAGCTTGAACCATGAGGAAACTGGTCCAAACATGAATGCTGACATTACAAGAGGCTGTGAGCCCCTTCTCCATGGCCAGCTTTAATAAGGAGATTGTACAATGTGCCCAGTCGTCCACCTGTTCTGCAATCCACTAAAATGCTCATTACTTTACAGTCTGTGCCCGAGGGGTTAAAAGTTCAGGAACATTTGTTCGCAATTCCATGCCTCTGTGTTGCTTGAGGAGCAGGTAAGCTGGAGGCCCGACCCCAAGCATGTCAATGTGGCTGCGTCTGAACTGTCTCAGCTGCGGAGGAATGGTCACTTTATACAAGGTTCCCCTAATGCGTGGCCACTTCCCTCCCCCCACCCCCATGTTCTTGTGCAATACCATCAACCGCAGTGCAATCCTTTCCCACCCCCCCCCAAGCCACCTCAACTGCAGTGTAGCTCTTGTCCCCCCAACTTGCCTCAACAGCAGGGCAGCCCTTGCCCGGCACCGCACTGTTAGCCAGCCAGGAAAAAATGACTTGCCTGTGCCCTCGTCTAAATGCCTGAACCTTGAAGCCCAGCAGGTGACCCTGGCAAGTTCTGCGCAATGTTACTGTGCACTCACCTCCAAGTTCCCCTCGAAGTGCAGGCCGCCAAGTGCACACCTTATTTATACTGCTGTGAAACACGTTGGTGTGCAATCACGCCGACATGCTCGGATAATCCAGAGTGGGGGGATGATTCCAGCAGTCTGGACTAATAATGATATGCAGATGTATTACAATGAGGTTCCTGATGTCTGACGACAGGAAACGTGGCCCGCCATTGACGGGCAGAGTGGATGATTGCAAACTGGCTCCACGACATTGTGAAACCAATTTTTGGCCTTCTCACCATATTGTACGCTCACGCCACCACACACGCCCAATGCCAGTGGGCATGGAAAAAGCCACCCACAGTGTACTATTACTACTGGGAGAACTGCCAAACCTCAAGACTGTCTGAATTTATAAAGTCAGAGACTTGAGGTGGGGGAGCAGGGATTGCAAGAAATTGTCTTACTCCGTTGGAAAGGAAAGTTTTCTTTGGAGAAGGAAGGAGGATGTTGTATGTTGTAGTATGTGCCTACATGCCTTTGAACGTAAAGGAGCTCAGCAGAGCAAGGGATAATGTGGGACTGGAGAATAGCACCGCTCACAGTATGATGCATAGAGCCACATGGTAATAGACTGAGAGAACAGTCTAGAAAGAACACTCTGGAACCAGCATGCATGGAGGTAACTGCACCATGTATCCTGTAAACTGGGATGTGTAAATAATTAAAGGTTAACAATAAACGGTTCATGTTTAAATATACAAGTCTCAAGATTTCATCATTTAGACATCTAAAGAACCCATTTTATAACAGCTGGTGTTCTGATACATTGTGACTCGGTAACATGACTGCACTGCAACAGTAAAATCAGGCCCCCAGAATGTAAATTCTCACAACAATTAGTTCCTATTTCTTTACAAATACTATAACAATATAACAGTGCGGGTCTGTGAAGAAATTAGAGAATGTGACTGTCATGGGCAGATATGTGAGATGTGAATTGTACTTAAATTATGGTTACAATAGTAGAAAGTATGTGAACACGAGGAAAAGAAATTTTGTTGAAGTGTGGCACAGTGATTGCAAAACAGCACAAGGAAGTGAGTTGTGAGTGTTGTAATTAGCAACACTGTGAGTGGTGCAGTCGTGATGAGAAAGTATTTTAGTAGTCTTTTTATCTTCAGAACTCTAGTTAACTCTAATCACATCGTTGAACTGGGAGCAATGCTTCTGGCATTGATATGCTCAGCAATCTCTTCCTATTGCCTGCTGAGCATATGGTTGGTTGCTGGAGAGCTTGCTGGAAAAAGATGCTTTCCTCTCCTTTACTGCCTGCTTCTAGTGCAGCATCAGAGAATCTTGGTGTGTGCTAGCTTCCTCATTCAGCCATTTTTAAATCAGCTTGTTGTACAGTCTTTGCAATCAAAATGCCCTTTAAGAAGTGTCCTGAAATCTTGATATTGCTCCTCCATCCTCCCAACCTGATAGGTGTGCAGCCAATACATAGCAGATGGGCAGCGCTGGCCGTACCTGTAAATCATAGAGATCATTAGTACTAATTAGCATGGATTGTTGGGTCCCATGTCCAACCCCTGTTTTCGGGCACAATCCAATTTTTAGAATTAAATTTCTAAAATGACGACTTCTTGCAAATTCAATTGAGTGGGTCTTATCTCAAAAGTTTACATAACCCTGGTACATTTTAATAATCTCAATGTTTCTCATTATTCTTGATTTCAGAAAGCATGGTGTTAAGAGAGAACAGTCACACTGTTCTAAGAAGTAAATCTATTAAATACTCTGCTGGATAGGTTTCAGCACGTTAACATCAGGGGATGCAAATAAGCTTCAGTACACAAGAGGTACTGTTGATATCATACTCAGTTGTCTTGTGCTGATAGTTTTATATGTACATATTTTATTCAAATATCCAGTCTCCATAAGTAAATAATAGCACAGACATACATATTGCAATCAACATCTAATTGCAGATGTTATACCTTTTGGTCATATTTAATAGACAGAGATCAATGGCATTCCTGACAAAGGAGGACACCAACTATAATACATCTAGGTGTTCAAATTTAGTTTAAAAGAAAGAATGCATGTAGAGCTACCAAATTCATGAAAAGCTACCAAACCTCTAGGTAACAGTGGACTTTGAGCTGGAAGGAAAGAAATGAAAGTGCTGAAGCTGAAAATATAGCTAAAGAAAGGGGCTTTTAGCAACAAGTTGAACTATGGAGGGAGGTGATGTTGCAGAAGAATATGAAGAGTAAGATCCAAAGAACAGGTGTATAGCAGCTGAAACAGTGATATCTAACAGCAAAATGGAAGGAACAGAAAAAAAGGAAGAAACTGGTGTTGGAGAAGCTGAGGACCTGTGTGATGGCAGTTGCTGAGAGAGACCGGAGCTGAGGCAAGGAGGGAGTTTTTCTCTAATTCTAAGCCTGCCCATGTCACTGAGAGTGTTGCAATGACAATGCAGTGTTAAATAAATTACAAATATAAATTTCTAGGCCAGATTATGAAACTGGAAGAAAAGGAAACAGCTTTAGTTAGTCAATTGTCAATTATTCAATTGTGGGGGAGGAGTTACACTGGCAGAAATATCTTTAGTTAAAAAGTCAACCAGATGCCCAACAACATCCCCTATTTTATGTAAATAGGTGGAGACTAATTAGCTGGCCACATGAACTGAGGGCTGTAAAAATAATAATACATGGCTTGATTTTATTTTGTTTGGAGCAAAAACAGCTGAGTCTAACTTGTCGACTAAAATAAACTTAAATAGCTATGTTTGATAAGCAAAATAATATGGGTTTGTTGGAAAGCATTTTGTGCTTTCATTTTGCAGCCTAATTTTTCTGAGGAACTCGCCCATTGCAACAGCGTATCAGAAACTGTGGATGTGTTGCCTGTAATTTTCTGTTATTTAATGTGCCTCACCACTGGTGCATTTTTGTAAAATACAAATCAGCTTAAACAGGTTTGGAGGATGCTGGTATGTATCAAATTATTAGGAGATATTGAGCAATAATGCTCAGTCAAGCATCAACGCCAACATCTAAAGGGCTAAGTTTTCTCCTCTGTATTACCCAGCTTAAAGTTAGATATACATAAAGCATGTTACAGTATGGAGAGATATGAAAAGCAGATTATTTAAACAGCAAATATGTGTGTGTGAGAAGGGCCAGCAAGGTTAGAGAAAGGACAGCATGATTTAAAAATCCAAACAAAATATGCCAGGCCTGGTTTTCCTTGCATAAGGTATACCGGAAACAAAAGGCTTTATCAGTCTCAATCATACTTTCTGCCAGTGTAACTCCTCCCTCACAATTGACTTTTTCTGAAGTACATTGTTGTGCCAATGGGGTTGGGGGAAGGGGGGAATCCAAGTACAAATGTAAACATAAGGGGTAAAAATTCCTCAGTTAACTATTTTAACTAAATTATCAACCTGTTTAAAATAAATAGATCCATGAGTTTGTTTTTACAAAAATGCACAGAGGAACTTCGATTCCATAGGCATTAATTAAGTAGAAGACAGCTAGTTTCCTCTTTATCCTAACTACCAATTATGTCATGACATATTTAGCAAGTTGCTATTTGAAGTATTTTCACATAAAGAAAGCTGAGGGAGAGAACTTTAAGTACAGAGGTCTCCCAGATGTGTGATTTTGTTTTTTCAAAAAGTAAGGAATGTATCTTTAAATTATTAATCCTTTAGGCTCCAGCAGAGGCACATCTGAAGGGAAATTACTTCTTATGTTATAGTAGGAGATGTTTTTTTATTATACCCAAGGGTTGTGCCTTGTACCCAAAACATTTCACCACACCTTCATTAATGACTTCAATATAAGCCGCAGTCGGCATACTTTCCAGAGATCAGCAAATCGTATAAATTGGTCCCTGATTAGAGGATATAATGATCTGACAATATCACAAATTAATTACAGAATATACTTTTTCATCTGCATGTATCACCATAGCCATATGATGACTATGAAGCAAAGAAACAGTGAAAAATATGTTTCCTTTAGCATGGCCTTGCCTTTATCCTTTGAATGAAGTTATTTCACAGGGCTCTTGATTGTCGATCACAATGATATGGGGCTAATGTCACAAATGAACGAGACAGAATAGGGATGGGAAGTTTCCTTCCCTAAAGGATATTAGTGAACCAGTTGGGGTTTTACAGCTTCATGATCACTTTTTTATTCATAGCAGCTTTTTTTTAAGTGCCAGAGTTTTAAAAACTGAGATAAATTTCTTAAACTCCAATTGTAGGATTTGAATTCATATTTCTGATTTATTCATTCAAATTTCAGTATTTTTCCCTCAATATTTAAGTCAGAATCTTGCATTCGCCACATCTTTCTAGTCAGTGAATTTTCCTTTTACTCTTACCCTTCACTTTTGTTCTGCTAATTATCTTTCCATCCATCTGTCTCGATTCCTCTTATTTCATTTGCCATTATTGTTACCTCTTATGTAGCACCTTATCAAATTTTTTCTTTGAGAAACCTTAACCACTGCAAATCATGTATTCACTTACTTCTCTTATTTCTTCAAAGAATTTGATAAATGTGGTTAAGCACAATCTGCCTTTTAGAAATGTTTAGTCCAGCCTTAACTATTCTTCACTAAGTGATTAGTAAATTCATTCCATGGAGGGGTTCTCTTACACCTCCGTGTTGCTGGTAGAGAGTCTCATTCCTAGGCAGGGCAAATTGGTAATTTGGGTGTGTACTACTCGTGATCTTCTAACCATTAATTTTAGGGCGTTCCTGAAATAACCGTTGTCTGTATGGATTCTCTGCCAAATCCTAAGATAAGAAGCAACAAAGAAAATGAATAAGCAGCTGTTCTCTTTCAGGAGACTCAGACACTATTGACAATTACCATTCTCTCAGAATTGTGCAGCAGAACCACATCAGCAATGGCATCCATTCCTGCTGTACCTTAGTGTGAATTGTGAAATGGATGGTGTCAGTGGAGTCTGTTCTTATGGATCTATATTATTCTTCACTTAAGGCGTCCATCACCACATTCTACACTCGTATAAGACCAGGAAATGCTGATGCATTACAATTCGCCTTGACCATCTGTGTGAGGTCCTTGTACTTTTTCTGGCACTGCTGCCATGTCCTCGGGTGCAGAATCTGAGTATTAACATCTCTGGCAACGTGCCTCCCTCCTCAGGCCGGTGCGTGAGGGCTTACTGCCCACATGGGGAAATATAATGGCCCCCTTGGAGTCCACCTCACTTACCGGAGCCTCCAAGGCAAGAGCAGGCTGGCTGCAGACAACACTGCTGTCCCACCTCCCTGCAGTGTGAGGCCTTAGCTTTGTTACAATTGCCCATTAGGGAAGGAAAGCTGACCTCCTTACCCTGTCAGGCCTATATGCTCCTGCTGCCCTTTTATCAGTGGCAGATATCAGGGAGTTTGAATGGCCTGCCTTAGAGAGGTAGAGTGCTCAATTGACATATTCAAATTGGGTTCCTACAGTGAAATTGGGAGTCTATTTTGAAATTTATATCTGCTGGATGGGCTTCCCGGGAGCTGGGAAACTTGGCAGTGAAACCGAGGTGGGAGCTATCGGTTCCCCAAGGTAGGTTGTTGTTTCAGCACTCCTTGTGGGTCAGGAGGAGCAGAAGCCTTCCTCCAGGAACTTCAAGGAAGCTTTTGGCCTCCCCCAGCCCTGGCCTCTACCCACCCCCAAAGCCCACCTAGCTTCAGAGTAACTTCAACTTCAGTGTTTGCGATTACGGAAACATGCCTGCAGGGTGAACAAGGCTGGGAACTGAATATCCAAGGGTACTCGATATTTAGGGCAGACAGACAAAAAAGAAAAGGAGGTGGCGTGGGATTGTTAGCTAAGGATGAAATTGGTGCGATAGTGAGAGAGGATATTGGCTTAGAAAATCTAGATGTAGAACCAGTCTGTGTAGAGCTAAAAAGCAACAAAGGGCGGAAAACATTAGTGTGAGTTATCTATAGACTTGCAAACAGTAGTGACAAGGTAGAGGATAGCATTAAACAGGAAATTAGAGATGCATGTAACAAGGGCGCTACAGTAATCATGGGCTTTTAATCTACATATAGACTGGTGAAATTAAATTAACAATAATACTATGGCAAATGAATTCCTGGAGTGTGTACAAGATGGTTTTTTAAACCAGTATGTCAAGGAACCGACAAGGGAACAGGCTATCCTAGATTTGGTATTGTTTAATGAGAAGGGTTTAATTAATAATCTTGTTGTGCAGGGTCCTTTAGGGAACAGCGACCATAACATGATAGAATTATTCATTAGGATGGAAAGTGAAGTAGTCCAACCAGAAAGGAAACTACAAAAGTATGAGGCATGAGTTGGCTAAAGTAGATTGGGGAATTTCATTCAAAGGCAATGGATAGACAATGCAGATAGATAATGGCTGATATTTAAGGAACAAATGTAAGCATCGCAATAGTTATACATTCCTTGCTGGTGCAAAAACACAACAGGAAAAGCAGCCCAACCATGGCTAATAAAAGAAATTAAGGATAGTATTAGATTCAAAGAGGAGTCAAATAAAGTTTCTAGATAAAGTAGTAAGCCTGATGATTGGGAGCAATTTAGAATTCAGCGAAGAAGGACCAAGAGATTGATTAAGAGGGTAAAAATAAAGTATGAGTAAACTTTCAAGGAACATAAAAGTAGACTGTAAATGCTTCTATAAGCATGTAACAAGAAAAAGATTAGTGAAGACTAATCCTTACAGGTCCCTTACAGTCTGAAATGAGGGAATTTATAATAGAAAACAAGGAAATGGCAGAGCAATTAAACAACTACTTTAGTTCTGTTTTCACAGAGGAAGACACAAATAACTTCCCAGAAATACAAGGGAACCAAAGGGCTGGTCAGAAGCTGGAATTGAAGGAAATTAGTGTTACTAAAACAATAGTGCTGGAGAAATTAATGGGCTGATTGCCGATAAATCCCCAGGACCCAATAATCCACATCGCAGGGTACTAAAGGAAGTGGCTATGGAAACTCTGGATACGTTGGTTGTCACCTTCCAAAATTCTATAGATTCTGGAACAGTCCCGGCAGATTGGAGGGTGGAAAATGTAACCCCACTATTTAAAAAAGGAGGGAGGGAGAAAACAGTGAATTACAGACCTGTTAGCTGAACATCAGTAATAGGGAAATGCTGCAGCCTATTGTAAAGGGTGTGATAACAGGACAGTTAGAAAATATCAACAGGATGAGACAAAGTCAACATGGATTTATAAAAGGGAAATCATGTTTGACAAGCCTACTGGAGTTCTTTGAGGACTTAACTAGCAGAATAGATAAGGGAGAATCAGTGGATGTAGTGTTTTTGGATTTTCAGAAAGCTTTTGATAAAGTCCCACATAAGAGGTTTGTGTGTAAAATTAAAGCACATGGGATTAGGGGTAATAAAATGGCATGGGTTGAGAATTGGTTAATAAACAGGAAACAGACGACTGAATTTTTCACCCCTGGGCGGGTGTGACCCGAACAGGAGTAAAATAGTGCTCGATGATGTCGTGTGAGCGTCCCGACGTCATCGTGCACTCGCGCGATATTTCGCTCAGAGGGCGCGCACAGGTGCCTGCCATTAATTAACAGGCCACTTAAGACCATTGACAACCCAATTGTCTGTGATTTTTTTGTTGTCCATGCAGGTTACTGCTTGTTGCATGGGCAAAAATGAGCAGTCGGCCAGCCGACATTTTCTCAAACCTCATTCGAGGGCGGGATTAGGGGAGGTGATGGTAAAGTGGTATTGTCGCTAGACTAGTAATCCAGAGACACAGGGAAATGCTCTGGGGTCCCGGGTTCGAATCCTGCCACGGCAGATGGTGGAATTTGAATTCAATAAAAACCTGGAATTGAAAGTCTGATGATGACCATGGAACCATTGTCGATTATTGTAAAAACCAATTTGGTTCACTACTGTCTTTTAGGGAAGGAAATCTGCTGTCATTACCTGGCCTGACCTATATGTGAATCCTAACCCACAGCAATGTGATTAATCTTAAATGCCCTCTGAAATGGCCCAGCAAGCCATTCAGTCATAAAAAGGAATTAAACCGGACAGACCACATGGCATCAAACTAGGCACCAGAAATGACAATGGCAATCTCAGCCCTGTCAACACTGCAAAGTCCTCCTTACTAACATCTGGGGGCTAGTGCCAAAATTGGGAGAGCTGTCTCACAGACGAGTCAAGGAACAGCCTGACATAGATGACCTTGGTGGTCATCTTCTGGTCAGCATAGCCTGTGCTGGCCCCACCTGGGAGGGAGCGGCCAATGCCACGCCTGGCATCTCCCCAGTTGCCGCAGCCTTATCAGATGCCACAGTCACTGGCAGAGGGGCAGAGGAGCTGCTGCCGTCATCTGAAGCGCCCTGAGAGGAGCCTACAAAGATGACAGGCAGCTCGTGCGCCAACATGAGGTCGTTCCGGACCTCCCTGCACTCCATTGATGGACTTGCGCCTAGCTGGGATACTGGGTGCCTCATCCATCTCCCGCACTGACACTGACCGCTTGAGATCAGTGCCTGTGTGAGGGCTTGCAGGTCCAAGTGCAACCCCAGGAACCTCTGATTCTGCTCCTGGAGATGACTCTGGATGAGAGTGGCCGCTCTCTCAATGGAAGAGGCAATGCACTCGCCCATAATGGTCAACGCAGTGCTCATGCTCCACATGGACTCCTCCATCACGGAGACCATGGCTCGCAGACCCTCATGGATCTCCGTCAGATCCTCCTGCACATCTGACTGGACATCCAGCATCTGCCGCCTAATGGATGACTCCAGAGGCTCATCAGCCTTCGACTGAGCATCGTCCTGGTCCCTAGCAGTCTTCCAACTGCCAGCACCTGGGCACTCTCTGCCTCTGCCTGCACCTCAAGCGAGTGTTTAGTGCCCTCACCCATGTGCACCGAGATGCTAGCCACCGATCTAATGCCCAATGATGTGCTGGTATCTACACTGGTGCCTGCTCCAGAGAGCGGGTATGATACAGGTGACAGTGACGCCCAGTGGTCCTCTGGCGTCAGGGGTGGACCTTCGGGGTCTGCAGGTGGGATACCTGCTGATGAACCTAAAAGGGAGAACAAGGACATATCATTAGTTAAAGTCATCACACTGTCACTGTGCATACCAGGCACCCTGGTGAGACAATGGAGATCTGCATCATGGTGCCATTGTCTTCCAGCGATCAATGGGGAATCCAGGTTCGTGGCTCCATCAATAAGGATACTAAAATGGTTGCACAATCCGAAAGTTTCAACTCTGTGCACTGCGCTTTTACCTTCAACTGGCACACCCCACCCCCCAACTCACCACACCTGGTTGCACGAGGAGCGTGCCAGCTCTTCATCTCCAGGGCATCTTGCTTGAAGCGGAAGAGGTTGGCCAGGCCTCTGCCTGTACGTGTCCTCTCGGCTTGGTTATGGCTTGCCTTCTCCTGAAAGGACAGAGGAGCGTTGATTAGTCCATTCTCTACCTGCAGCCTGGCTAACCCCACCTGAGGAGCACCTCACAGGGCATATCCGGGTCATGGCCCTCGAGCCGCAAGGCACTCAGCCCTAGCAGCCAGGGCTCACCCTCTTGGCCAGCTCCAGCGTGATTGACAGTTGACACTCAGACTCTAGCACCCCTGAGCTCTACGGGGGGGTGGCCACACCTTAACGCTCCTGCACACTGACTCAAGCCAACACCATACTCACCCTACCTGAGCACAGCAGGCCATTGAAGTGCTTCTGGCATTGCACCCATGTGTGCTGCACCATGTCATGGCTGCTCATCTGGGCTGCCACCGGGCTCCCATGCCATCTTGGTGAGGTGAGGTGCGGTGGCCTCCCCCTCCCATCCTGTCAGAGTCCCTCCTGGCAGCCACCTCCTTCAGCAGATGGCAAGGCACTCATCCAAAAAGCGGGGGGCCGTGTGCCCACCCAACTTGCCCTCCTGCCTGGCATTTGCTGCCGCACTCAAGTGCATCTTCAGAACGGCAGCCAAGTGTCCTTCCCCGGCAACCTTTCTGGGTGTGCCTGAGCCATCTTTATACCAGCCGCTGGGTCACCATTGGACCCGGCGGCAAACAGACCCCCACCCCCACTCGGCCCTTCCCGGCCAGTGACAAGCTGTGTTTTATGCTTGGCAGGCCTTAATTAGCCCGCCAGCGTGAGATCATTGTCAAGCCCGATCGCGGGCGGCATCTGTTTCACAGTTGTGTCCACCGGAGAGGGCAAAATCCAGCCCAGAATGTAGGAGAAAATGGGTCTCTTTCGTAGTGGCAGGCAGTGACTAGTGGGGTACCGCAGGGATCAGTGCTTAGACCCCAGCTATTCTCAATATATATCAATGATTTGGATGAGGGAACCAAATGTAATATTTCTAAGCTTGTTTACAACACAAAACTTGGTGGGAATGAGAGCGATGAGGAGGGTGTTAAGCAGCTTCAAGGCGATTTAGATAGGTTGAATGAGTGGGCAAATACATGGCAGATGCAGTATAATGTGGATAAGTGTGAAGTTATCCACTTCAGTAGGAAAAGCAGAATGGCAGAGTATTATTTAAATGGTGATAGATTAGGAAAAGTTGATGTCCAAAGGGACCTGAGTGTCCTTGTCAACAAACATTGAAAGCTATCATACAGGTGCAGCAAGCAGTTAAGAAGGCAAATGGTACATTGACCTTCATTGTGAGAGGACTTGAGTACAGGAGCAAGGATGTCTCACTGCAGCTGTACAGGGCCTTGGTGAGGCCACACCTGGAGTATTGTGTGCTGTTTTGATCTCCTTACCTAAGAAAGGATATACTTACCATAGAAGGAGTGCAATGAAGGTTCACCAGACTAATTCCTGGGATGGCAGGATTGTCTTATGAGGAGAGATTGGGCTGACTAGGCCTGTATTCACTGGAATTCAGAAGAATGAGAGGTGATCTCATTGAAACGTATAAAATTCTGACAGGGATGGACAGACTGAATGCAGGGAGGATATTTCCTCTGGCTGGGGGGTCCAGAACAAGGGGTCACAGTCTCAGGATATGGGGTAGACCATTTAGGACTGAGATAAGGAGAAACTCCATCACTCAAGAGGGTGGAACGTATGGAATTCTCTACCGCAGAAGGCTGTGGAGCCAAGTCACTGAATATATTTAAGATGGAAATAGATTTCTGGGCTCCAAAGACATCAAGGGGTATGGGGAGAGCACAGAAGTATGGCATTGGCATACAGGATCAGCCATGATCATATTGAATGGCGGAGCAGGCATGAAGGGCTGAATGACCTACTCCTGCTCCTAGTTTCTATGTTTCTATGCTTCTAACAGATCCATCATCTTTTTCACATAAGGAGGCCTTTACAGGGCTTGAAAAGACAATAAAGTCTATGAAGATATAATTTCCCTGCTTAGAACACTAACTTTCATTCATAAAATCTTTATTCAGAAAGATCTATTGATAGCAAGATAACCGAGCATGTAGTTTGGTGCCAATGGAAATAATTTATCTAATGGGGATCACAGCAGTGTTAATGTTGTAGGATCTAGGACAGAACCAAGATTTGGGAAAACACAAATGTCAAGAAAATAATTCCAACTTAACTAAAAACAGAAGGGATATGTTTTTATCCAAGGGTGTTTCAGAGCTCTTGGGTGCTACAGTACTCTTGGCTTCTTTCAGGGACAGAGTAAGTACTTCAATGACAATGGATGCCAGAATGGGAAAGAAGGTGATGTTTGACAAACCTGTTAAAGTTCATTGAGCAGATGATAGATATGGTGCACAAATGAAGCAGAACTTCTTCCCCTTTATATTCCAACCCTTTTGAGCTAAAAGCCAACATTCCATCTGCCTTTTATGATTAATTTTTGTAAGTAGCTTTTAGTGATTTGTGTGTGGGGGCGGGGGTGGTGGGGGGGTGGGTGGGGGGTGGAGTGTGCAGGGGGCACTTCTATCCTTTTGCTCTTTCACAGTTTCCAGACTCTCCAGTTTTTGCCATTAAGAAAATATTCTTGAATTCAAAGTGGATTAGCTCACATTGACACCTTTTTCTTCCTAACTTTGTTACATTTACAAATTTGGATATAGAAATCCCTATTTCTTCTTCAAGTCATTGATATATATGGTAAAAAGCTGAGGTACCTGGGAAATGTCATTTATTACATTCCACTAATCTTCTCTCCCAAGCAATTACTAACCCATGTCCCAAGATTACCTTTAATTCTATATGCTATAGTTTTGCTAATAATGGTCCAAATCGTCCAGTATCTGTATTGTCGAAATCTGGACATAAGTTGGGAAATGCATGTCAGGACCCTGCGAAATTCCTGGCGCACACACGTGCTGAAATTGACCAGGAAAGTTAAACTTGTGATGGGCTGATTTGCGTTGCCTGGGACACTGTGAAAGTCTCCGACACTGAGCTCAGCGTCTGAGCCTTGGGCTAGAGAGAAGTGATGTTTCCAGGAGGCCCTCAAAGAATGCACTGCAAAACTAATGGGATGAGATAGCCATGCCCAACATTATATGCATCGCCTCACCCTCAGACACTTACCACTGCTCCGAGCCTCACACCCACTCTCGCAACTTCCATATACTTCCATCTATTCAGCAATGTCAGTTGCATCATATAAACACGTTGCGCGGAATCGTCCCAGATTTGCACCAAGTGTGGTAGCCGGCAGGTAAAATGACATTTTACCTGCCGGCTGCAATGGCGGCTTTTCACGCTGTATTGTCCCAAACTTGCCACTTTAATTATGCATTCCCGGGAAACGCGCCATTTCCACGGTGGGCGGGCTCTCATTCGCCCACCTCACCGTCACCAGGCTGCTTCATCATGTCAGGCAACACATTTAAGGTACAGCCGTGCTCAGTGCTCCCAGCCCAGGACTGCAGCAAAGAAGACATGTGCCCCACACATACACTGGGAAACCCTCCTTCCCCAGTACAGCTCTCATCCTGCAGCCTCTTCCCTTGCCTGAGGCCACTTCTCCCCCTTCCCCAAGCAAGATCTTGTCCTGCAACCATTAAAAAGCCACCCACATATGGCAAATCTGGTGGGTAGATTCCCACCGTGAGCCCCCTAAAAGCGATGTGGTCTGTGAAGCCTGGCGCTGATGACTGCGGGTGCTGACCAAAGCAAGGTAGGCAAACAAACCTGGAGGTCTCGAGTGAAGTGCAGCCCACCAGGTGCACACCTTATATATGCTGATGTGAAACTCGTTTTCCCACCGACGTGAGCGGACGATCCAGCAGGGTGGGATGAACTAGCGGGCTGGCCTTAAAATGATATGCTGCTGTATTACAATGAGGTTCCCGACGTCTGATGGCAGGGAACGCAGTCTGCCATCGGCGGGCGAAGCGGATGATCGCAAACTGGTTTCACAAACGATTTTTGGCCTTCTCGTCATATTGTCCACTCACGCTGCCGAGCACACCCGACACTGCGGGCAAGGAAAATCCCAGGCATTGCAACGGACTCCCTGATGCTCTTCCCTCTCTCTCGCAGGATAAAGTTGCACATAACAGGAGAGAACAGCAGAGAAATGGCAGGGGAAAGTCAAGCTTGTATCTCCTGTGTTACTTAGAAGAGACGGTGCTGCAAATTATTGAGCCAGCAGTGACTGGGGTCATTGCAATCAGTGTTGCCAAAGGCAATTGGGACAATGGTATGTTCCAGCCTGATGCACTTTCACAAATCCCGCTTCACCTTCATCCCACCATCTTAATTCTGCTTCTCTCATTGCAGATCCTGTCAGACCTACTGAATTCTTCCAGCACTTTCTCTTTTTATTTCACATTTTGCACACATTATATCCCCATCTGCCAAATTTTTGCCCACTCATTTAAATCTTTTGTAGACTCAAAATCACTTTGTAAACTCTAAATGTCGTTACGAGGCTATGCCCCTTTCATTTTGAAAATATTCATTTTAGATTTTCAGCGGACTGGCAATTTTGCAACTTGGACTGAAACAGAGCAAACTGCTTAAAAGCTCAAGGCCCCATTCCATGTGAAGGTGAGAAACCAACAGGGAGAGAGCAACATTTCCCATAATTCAGATACCCATCGAAACTCGTAACTGTCTAAGGAAGAGACATTAAAAATGCAAAGTACTAAATATTGAAACAATGGCTGCCCCAAACAAACATACCCAAAACCTCTTGGAAATACATAACGGGTGAAGTATTTCACAGCAAGACTGCTAGCCACTAGAGTGAGATTGTATGTGACACAGGCAATGTCAAAAAATCTTCAGCAAAGGAAACAAGCTAAGGGCTGTTCTCTCTCCATCTCCCTCTTTTGGAAAAAGAATGTCGACCAGGCCGAGAAGCAAACCCTATCAGAAACCTACCAGTGATCTGAGATCTCATAATAATTGCAACATCATCCACATTTGACAGCATCCAAGAAACCAGCGAACCTAAATCATCTGCAATGCTTAAAGTCTATGCCCCATGGACATTCAAAGGACATTTACCCCAATATCCTTTTACCTTTTCTTTATTGGACTCAACTCCCCTTATTTCTGATACCTATATGTGTGTGTGGGCCCAAATGGCTGCATGAGGTCCAAATGGTTAATATCACATTTTTATTACTTTTCTTGAGTTTAATGGTTAGTAAATTGGCTCTTTGACTCTAGAAAACCTTGTTTGATTGACTCATCATTGCTCACAGTGTAAATAGCTAAATACATTCTAATTTGGAAAAGGCATATCCTTGTCAAAAGGGAACTTAAACCTTTGTACTGAGCAACCAAGGAGGTTGAATAGAGGGTGTCGTGGTGTCTTACAGTCACTCCACCATATTTGTTTAGGGTCTCAATGTAGACCTCAAGGCATTCGTCTCTGTGCTATCTGTGCTAAGCAAGATATGGAAACTGACGAGCAAACTGGTCGAACACAATTACATGAAGTTTTTACCAGCAACAACTATATAAAGCTCTGCACAGGCCTTGACCTAGCCTGGGACCTAACAGTTACATAGGCTGATTACGTGACTATATGCTTGACTCATAAGGTATACATAAAGTCATACTGATACAGATTCACAGATACAAGTGAACATCTGCAGTAGAGATCACAGGCAATAGTGAACATCTAACATGGAGGCTGTATCCTTTATAGTCCAGACTTTCACACGGCGATGTCATAGTGATGCCACTATACAGTGGGGGAGGCAGTGGTGTAGTGGTGTTGTCACTAAGTCAGCAATGCAGAGACCCAGGGTAATAATCTGGGGACTCAGGTTTGAATCCCACCACGGCAGATGGTGAAATTTGAATTCAATAAAAATTGGGAATTAAAAGTCTAATGATGACCGTGAAACCATTGTTGTTTGTCGCAAAAACCCATTTGGTTCATTAATGTCCTTTAGGGAAGGAAATCTGACGTCTTTACCTGGTCTGGTCTACATGTGACTCCAGACCCACAGTAATGTGTTTGACTCCTAAATGGCCCAGAAAGGCACTCAGTTGCTTCAAACCACTTAAAAGCCTAAAAAGAACGAAACCAGACGGAACACCCGAAATTGACCTAGGCACTGGAAATGACAATGGCAAATTCAACCATGTCAACTCTGCAAAATCCTCCTTATTCACATCTGGGGTTTAGTGCAAAAATTGGGAGAGTTGTCTCACAGACTAGTTCAGCAACAGCCTGACATAGTCATCCTCACGGAATCATACCTTACAGATAATGTCCCAGACACCACCATCAGCATCCCTAGGTATGTCCTGCACAATCGGCAGGATAGACCCAGCAGAGGTAGTGGCACAGTGGTAAACAGTCAGTAGGGAGTTGCCCTGGGATTCCTCAAGGTCGTCTCTGGACCCTATGAAGTCTCTTGGCATCAGGTCAAACATGGGCAAGGAAACCTCCTGCTGATTACCACATACTGCCCTAATGCAGCACCAGGCATACCTAAAAAGGTGTCCACCTGGTGAAGCTACAACAAAAGACTGCTTGTATGCCAAATGGCATAAGCAGCGAGCGATAGACAGAGCTAAGTGATTCCACGTCCAACAGATCACATCTAAGCTCTGCAGACCTGCCACATCCAGTTGTGAATGGTGTTGGGACATTTAAACAACTCACTGGTGGAGGAGGCTCCACAAATATCCCCATCCTCAATAATGGAAGAGTCCAGCACCTCAGTGCAAAAGATAAGGCTGAAGCATTTGCAACAATCTTCTGCCGGAAGTGCTGAGTGGATGATCCATCTTGAACTCCTCTGGAGGTCCCCAGCATCACAGATGTCAGTCTTCAACCAATTCGATTCACTCCACGTGATATCAAGAAATGGCTGAAGGCACTGGATAGTGCAAAGACTATGGGGCCTGACAATATTCTGCCAACAGTGCTGAAGACTTGTGTTCCAGAACTTACCGCGCCCTAGCCAAGCTGTTCCAGTACAACTACAACACTGGATCTACCTGGCAATGTGGAAAATTTCCCAGGTATGTCCTGTACACAAAAAGCAGGACAAGTCCAACCCAGCCAATTACCGCCCCATCAGTCTACTCTCCATCATCAGTAAAGAGATAAAAGGGGTCATCAACAGTGCTATCAAGTGGCACTTGCTTAGCTCAGTTTTGGTTCCACCAGGGCCACTCAGCTCCTGGTCTCTTTACAGCCTTGGTTCAAACATGGACAAAAGAGCCGAACTCCCAGGATTAAGTGAGAGTGACTACCCTTGACATCAAAGCTGCATTTGACCGAGTGTGGCATCAAGAAGCCTGCGCAAAACTGGAGTCAATGGGAATCAGGGTGAAAACTCTCCACTGGTTGGAGACATACCTAGCACAAAGGAAGATGGTTGTGGCTGTTGGAGGTCAGTCATCTCAGCTCCAGGACATCACTGCAGGAGTTCCTCAGGGTAGTGTCCCAGGCCCAGCCATCTTCAGCTGCTTCATCAATGACCATCCCTCCATCATAAGGTCAGAAGTAGGGATGTTCGCTGATGATTATACAATGTTCGGCACCATTCGTGACTCCTCACATGTGGCAGCTGTCCAAATGCAGCAAGACTTGGACAAGATCCAGGCTTGGGGCTGACAAGTGGCAAGTAGCATTCGTGCCACAGGTAATGACTATGTCCAACAAGAGACAATCTAACCATCGCCCTTTGGCAATGACGTTCAATGGCATTACCATCGCTGAATCCCCAATATCAACATCCTGGGTATTACCATTAACCAGAAACTGAACTGGACTAGCCATATAAATACTGTGGCCACAAGAGCAGGTCAGAGGCTAGGAATCCTGTGGAGAGCAACTCACCTCCTGACTCCCCAAAGCCTGTCCACCATCTACAAGGCACAAGGCAGGAGTGTGATGGAATATTTTCCACTTGCCTGGATGAGTGCAGCTCCCACAACACTCAAGAAGCTTGACACCATCCAGGACAAAGTAGCCCGCTTGATTGGCAACCCATGCACAAACATTCACTCCCTCTATCACTGACATATAGTGGCAGCAGTGTGTACCATCTACAAGATGCACTGCAGGAATTCACCAAAGATCCTTAGACAGCACCTTACAAACCCACAACCACTTCCATCTGGAAGGACAAGGGCAGCAGATAGATGGGAACACCATCACCTGGAAGTTCCCTTCCAAGGCACACACCATCCTGACTTGGAAATATATCACCATTCCTTCACTGTCACTGATTCAAAATCCTGGAACTCCCTCCCTAACAGCACTGTGTGTGTACCTATACCACATGGACTGCAGCAGTTCAAGAAAGCAGCTCACCACGACCTCCTCAAGGGCAATTAGGAATGGGCAATTAATGCTGGCCTAGCCAGCGACGCCCACATCCCATGAATGAATTTTTAAAAGTAGTCATATAAATACTGTGGCTACAAGAGCTAGTCAGAGGCTAGGAATCCTGCAGCGAGTAACTCACCTCCTAACTCCCCAAAGCCTGTCCATCACGTACAAGGCACACGTCAGGAATGTGCTGGAATACTCTCCACTTGCCTGGATGAGTGCAGCTCCAACAATACTTAAGAAGCTTGACACCATCCAGGATGAAGCAGCCCACTTGATTGGCAACCCATCCACAAACAGTCACTCCCTCCATTACTGATGCATAATGCCAGTGTGTACCATCTACAAGATGCACTGCAGGAACTCTCTAAGGGTCCTTAGACAGCACCTTCCAAACACACGACCGCTACCATCTAGTAGGGCAAGGGCAGCAAACAGATGGGAACACCACCACCTGGAATGTCCCATCCAAGCCACACACCATCCTGACTTGGAAATATATCAGCTGGATCAAAATCCTAGAACTCCCTCCCTAACAGCATTATGGGTGTGCTACACCACATGGACTGCAGCGGTTAAAGTAGGCAGCTCACCAACACCTTCTCAAGGGCAATTAGGGATGACAATAAATGCTGGGCTAGCCAGCATCACCCACACCCCATGAATGAATGAAAAAAGCTTCTTAAAGGTACATGTCATTGTCTGCATTGGCATGCATGAAACACAGGGGAGCCAGTTCACCATTTCTCACCTGGCCATAACAATGTCCTCTTGACAATTTGCTTTCCTATCTATCTTTGTTTTATCAGCAAATTTAGCAACCATACATTTGGTCCCCTCATCCAAGTCATTGATATAGATTGTAAAAAGTTGGGGTCCCAGCACTCATTCCTGTGGCAATCTAATAGCAATCTATAGCTTGCTAAACCAGAAATGGCCCATTTATCCCTACTCTCTGCTCCCCATTAGCTAACCAATTTTTTATCCATGCTAACATGTTACCCATCCCACACCATGAGCTGTTATTTTGTGTCGCACCTTATTAAATGCCTTTTGTAAATCAAGTACACCATATCCACAGGTTCCCCTTTATCCACCTTCTTGTTTCTTTCTCAAAGAACTCTACTAAATTAGTCAAAACCATGTTGACTCTGCCTGATTGTATTCTGATTTCAACCCTCATGCCACTAGAAAAATCTTCTCCTTATTAATTCTTTTAAAACCCTACATGATTTTGAACATTGAATCTCCCCTAGTCTTTCTGTGATCACAGGAAAACATTCCTGGACATTTACAATAGGTGGGCTTCACTTCCTCTAGAGTGTTTGGATACAATGCCTGCTGCAGGCCTCCCAAGTGCCGATCCCATCCTTCCTGTAAAATCTTCCATTTGAAGATGTCCTAATTTTGTTACTTTGTGTATGTGACTTTGTAGAAGAATCTTGGCTAGTTTCCAACAACTAAATGTACACATTGTTTGCTAACTTGTTGAGCAGTCTAACTATACCGTTCTTTTATTGTAAACATCTGTCCCAGTTTGCGACGGGTGGGCTGGAGTTCAAAGATGAAGTTACATAACATCTATATACATCAATAAAAAAGCCGGTATATTTTCTTTGAACTCACTGCTAATGTGCATCTGAACTCAATTATGAGTTTTTTCATAATTCATGACTGACAGTACGCCCAAATTACAACACTAAGCAAGGATCTTTCAACATATTTGGGTGTTGTTTTCAATCATTCTCGGTACATGAATGTAATGTTGGCTGAGGTTAATGTTTCTTGTTCATTCCTAGTTGCCCATGTAAGTCGGCAGTGGGCTTTCTTGAACTGTTGTGTGTAGTGCTTGCTATGCCATTTCACAGGGGCAGCTAAGAATCAATCAAGTTGTGGGACTGAAGTCTCATATACATAGGAACATAGGACTTAAGAGCAGGATTAGGTCATTCAGCCCTGTGGTCCTGTTCCACCATTCAATAAGATCATGGTGAACTGGTTCACTGGTTGTGGTCTCAGTGCCATTTCCCTGCCACAACCCTTGACTCTCTTGTCTACCAGAAATCTATCTAACTTTGCCTTGAAAATATTCAATGAAACAGCCTCCACTGCTTTCTGGGTTGAGAATTCCACAGACTAACGACCCTCTGAGAGAAAAACATTCTCCTCATCTCTATCTTAAAAGAGGGACCTCTTATTCTTAAGCTGTGTCCCCTAGTCTAGTCTCCCCCACAAGAGGAAACATCCTCCCAGTATCCACCCAATCAAATCCCCTCAGAATCTTAAATGTTTCAATAAGATCACCTCTCATCCTTCTAAATTCTGATGGTTATAGGCCCAACCTGTTCAACCTTTCTTCATAAAATAATCCCTTCATCCCTGGAATGAGTCCAGTCAACCTTTCTGAACTGCTTCTAGTGCACTTACATCCTTTTTCAAATAAGGAGACCAAAACTGTATACAGTATGCCAGATCTGACCTCACTAATGCCCAGTAAAGCCGCTGTAAAAGTTCTCTACTTTTATATTCCATTCCCTTTGCAACAAAGGCCAACATTTGACTTCCTAAACTCTTGCTATCCTACAAATTAACTTTTTGCAATTCATGTACCAGGACACCTGGAATCCTCTGTACCACCGAATTTTGCAATCCCTCTCCATTTAAATAATATGCTGCCAACATGGACAAGTTCACATTTTCCCATATTGTATTCCATCTGCCAAATTTTTGTCCACTCACTTAACCTACCTATATCCCTTTATAGACTCTTTACATCCTCTTGGCAACTTAATCTCTGACATACCTTGGTGTCATCAGCAAATTTAGCTACCATACATTTTCTCCCTTCATGCAAATCATTGATATAGATTGTAAATAGTTGAGGGCTCAGCACTGACCTCTGTGGCACTCCACTAGTTAGAACTTGCTAACCTGAAAATGACTGTCTTATCTCTACCCTCTGATTCCTGTTATCTAACCAATCCTTTAATCATGCTAATATGTTACCCCCTATACCATGAGCTCTTATCTTGTGTAGTAACCTCTGATGTGGCACCTTATTAAATGCCTTTTGGAAATCCTAGTATACATATCCACAGGTTCCCCTTTACCCACCTTGCTTGTTACTTCTTTGAAAAAAGCTAATAAATTAGTGAAGCACAATTTCCCTTTCATAAAACCATGTTGACTCTGCCTGATTTTATAATTTTTAAACATCTCTTGCTATTACCTTCTTAGTAATGGATTCTGGCAATTTCCCTATGACAGATGATGGGCTAACTATTGGCCAGTTGGCCTAACAGAACTTCGGCTGTTCGCAACAGTTAGAGTTCCAACTGTACTCAACCATTCTGTGCTTGTTGGACTCAGAACATAGTGTTCAACATCAGATGTGATTCTGTGATTGGACAGCACTTAGTGAACAATCCTGAGCAAGTTAAGAATTACACTAACAACCATTTAAGATTATCAGTCAGGATCGGATGTGGCTCACTTATGCTTACTAGAAGTTACATATATTCAAATGCAAGGCACTTCCCTCTGAAAGTAGAATAGTATTTTTTAATTAAACGAAAGCCTGGGGGAAATCAGAACAAGGAGCCATTGGTAGGGAGACATTCTTGGGAGTTTATTTACAATAGTCAACATTATGTACAAGTGATTAATGCCCAGGCTGTGCAACTACATCTTATTAACCTTCCTAACCCTACCGCTACGTCTTGCTGCTCTCCCAACATCCACAGCGGAGGTGGAGGCAGCCTGCTGACTGTGGCGCACTGTCTGTGATGACCTTGGCAGAAGTACTCTGGAGGGCCGAAACCTGGAGGGCCCCGGCTTGCTTTCAGGGTCCTGCTGTGTGGCAGTGGCACCCTCCTCGGCCTGTGGAGCTGGATCTGCTGGGGTTACAGGAAGTGGGGATTCTGATGGGGTGGACGTTCCCAGAGTCACATGGGTGGTTGGGCTCAGGATGTGCACCTGCTGGTCCTCCCCTCTATGAGTGCCTGAGGCTCCCTGGCTGACTCCTTGAGGAGAAGGCATAGCTGGAGGGAGATTGAGTTGCCCTGCACCCCTATCACTTTGAAATTGTTGGAGGTCGACTGTGGCGTCAGTAATGGAGTTCAGCCCATGGAGTAGCGCACGACCAATATCTTAAACCAAGGTCTCCATGGCATCCTACCAGCGTTGATCTTGGTGTGCCAGTGCTATCACCTCAGCCTGAAGGTGGAGGGAGTCCTCCATCGTGCCTTGCAATCTGAGGAGTGCAGTGGACATCCCTCCCTGATGTTCCCGAGTTTGCCTTTATAGCTCCATCAACTGAGACATGATTGAGTCCAGAGGCATTATCACCTAACTTGGACTCTGCAGATTTCTGGCCTCCAGCAAACTTCCAAGTGCCAGAGACCAGGAAACCCCTGCCTCCACCTGCTGTGGATCAGACAGTGCAATGTGCTCACCAGATTGTGATCCCGAGGCTACTCTAAAGCTAGGTCCCACCGAGGTGTGTGTCTCTGTGTTGGTGGAGGGTGTGGGTGAGTGCTGTGACAGGTCTTCAATGAGGGTGCTTTCAGATTCCTCTTCAGGGGTTTCTTCGGGGCTTGATTGGAGGCCCTGGGCCATAGACTCCATCAGCTGTTTCCCAGATGTGCCTGTAAAGGTAAGTATAGAAAATTAGTGTAAGGCAGGCAACTGCGGAACAGGACACATCACTTGGCTGAGTACCGCCAACCTTACCATCAGCACTGGAATGGTCCAGATCCTTGCCGGCCAGCTGGATGGCTCTATTTTCAAAGTCTGTGAGGACCTTGATTTCAGGTATTCCTTCACCAGTCTGCAACCTCTCCTTGTTGTTGTGTGCCAGTTTATCCTGCCTGAGTAGGGGAGATGGTGGTGTAGTGGTATTGTCACAGGACTAGTACTACAGAGACCGAACATGACAGATAGTGAAATAATTGAACTCAATAAAAATTTGGAATTAAAAGTCTGATGGTGGCTGATTGTCATAAGAACCCATCTGATTCATTAATGTCCTTTCAGGAAGGAAATCTGCTGTCCTTACCTGGTGACTCCAGACCCTTGGCAATGTGGTTGACTCTTAAATGCCCTCTGAGCAAGGGCAATGGTGGGCCAGTGATACTCACATCCCATGAACGAATAAAAAAAATTGAGATGGAGAGAGTGTAGGCAGGACACCTGCTGGGCCCGATAATAAGTATGCCTGGCATGTGTGGGTGGCGAGTGGTCCCATAGACAGGATGAGGACAATGAAGGTGTGTGTGAGAGAGTGAATGATGATGTCCTTTAAACTGGCAGTGAGTGCGATCCTTGTGGTTGTGAGTTGAGAGTGATGAGAAGAGTGACTTACCCTGGTGGAACGGAAGTGATCATTCATTTTTTTTCAGCACTGGATGGCTGTCCTCTTTTGTAGGGGGTTGGTGCAGACCATCGCTGCCACCATGCTGGATTGGTGACCTTGCTTGATGATCTTTGCCCAGAACGGGGGTAGAGAACATTATGGCAGGCCTCCACTGCGTCCAAAAGATGCTGGACGGACACTTCATTAAACTGGGGAGCTGCAGTGCTCTTGCTTTTCAGGTTCATATCTTCTGTGAGGAAGCCCTGGGCTGGAAGGACTGAGAGGTGCGCGTGTGGCTGCACTTTAAATATGGTGCCTGGCGTGATGAAGCAGCAAGGTGATGCCGTGGCGGGCGAATGAGAGCCCGCCCACCATCGAAATGATGTGTTTCCCGGGAGTGCATAATTAATGAGGCAGGATTGGGACGATACAGCGTGAAAAGCCGCCATTGCAGGCGGTGGGTAACATGTCCTCTTTCCCACCCATTACCACACTAAGTGCAAATCTGGGATGGTTCCACCCTTAATGGTTTGAATCCGTCTGACTCTGAAGAAGAGTCATACAGACTCAAAACTTTAACTCTGTTTCTCTCTCCACAGATGCTGCCAGACCCACTGAGTTTTCCCAGCATTTCCTGTTTTTATTCTGCTCACTATGTCTTTGGCTAGCAGTTAGTTTCCTTGGTTGGCTGTTTTTTCTCCGCATACAATGTCCTGTCAAATTGGCTACACATTTATGAATCTTAACACTACATTATAGCTAACACAAAATTAAAATTCTGCATATGCTGGAAATCTGAAATAAAAATAAAAAATGCTGGAAATACTCAGTAGGTCAGGTAGCCTCGGTACTATGTTACAACAATTGGGATGACACCCAAAGACAAGTCCTCTAGGCATATTGACAGCTATGGAGTTAATATTTCAAAGCTCTAATAGTCGCTTTGCAAGATTATGAAACATATCTGTGCATTCATATCCTCTTTTGGTGATATTTGTAAAGATGCATTGGCTTCCACCAGTTTGCTTCTGCCACAATTCATTCCTGGGCCATCAATATGCAGGAGTCAAGTTTGGCTTTGACTTTTAAACAATTTCTATTAGGATGGGAACAAATATACAATTGCATTAATATTATTCATGAATTAATGATCAAAATCCAGAAAAATCAAGAAACTAAAGTAAAACATTACTTGTTTCGAAGATCTTTTTCTGCTTTAACTGTAATCACAGAATCACAGGGCTGAATTTTCCCCCGTCAGGGGTGAAGTTGATGGGCGGACGTTTGTGGGTGCGCTTCCGATCGGCGCCCCTGACTGGAGGCACGGCGCCATTTTACGTGGGCGGGCCTATGAAAGCCCGCCCAGCGTGACGTTCGCACAGAAGCAGTATGCGCTTCCTGTGCGGGCGATGGGGGAAGCCTAAAATCGGGAGTGCGCTCTTTCGTGCATGTGCACGAAAGAGCGCATTCATCTCCCTGAGGCTAAGTGCAGCCTCAGGGAGATCGGCTGTAAATGTTAAAAAGCTCAAAATAGAAAAATAAAATTTCCCTAACATGCCCCCTCATGTGACAATGTCACATGAGTTGGGACATGTTCATACTTTCCAAAAAAACTATTAACATATTAAAAACCCTACATGAAACCTCATCCCGCCCGTGGATGACGTTTCACATTT
This sequence comes from Cetorhinus maximus, assembly GCF_964194155.1. NCBI lineage: Eukaryota > Metazoa > Chordata > Chondrichthyes > Lamniformes > Cetorhinidae > Cetorhinus > Cetorhinus maximus. The sequence goes on along the minus strand of NC_135881.1, from coordinate 64,294,134 downwards.
TTTCTAATTCCCACCAGGTCTCCTGGTCTGCCCGCCAACCTTAAGGTTGGATGGGCAGGTCCACTAATTACTTTGATTGCTCTGTCAGTGGCCTCAATTGGCCATTGACAGGTCGGCGGGCATGCAGCTGATTTTGCTGTGCCCCCGCCTTCCTGAAAATTTAAATGCGGTGCGGTGACGTCGGGAGTTCCATCCGACATCACCGCATGTCATTTTACGCGTTGGCGAGCAGGCCCCGCCCCTGCTCGTCTACGGCAAAATCCAGCCCACAGAATCACAGAATCACACAGTGCAGAAGAGGCCCTTCGGCTCAGCGAGTCTGCACCGACACGTGAGATTCTACTCTGTTTCTCAGTATTTACCCCATGCTTCTCTGCTGTTTCTTTGCCTCCATACATTCCTGATAAAATTGTTTCTTTTAGGCCTGTTGCACCTCTATTGAACTCTCATTGCTGTGTTCCTTGTATTGTCCTTTGTCATTCTTGGCATCCTTATCTTCTCTTGGGTCTACTCTCTCCCTCTTATGAAATTATATTTATATTGAATCCGATACATGACAAAAAAAAAGGATTGCTTCCCAGACTTAAAAAGTAAATACAATAACAATAGGGTAATTATATTAAGTGATTTCAACTTTCCCAACATTAATTGGGATAGACATAGTGTTGGATGGAGTGGATTTATTGAAATGTGTAGAGAAGAACTTTTTAGGTCAATATGTAGAGGGTCCAACAAGGGACGGCGCAGTGCTGGAGTTAATTCTGGGGAATGTAGCCAGACAGGTGGCTGAAGTGGTGGTGGGGAGCATTTTAGTGATAGCGACCACAACATGGTACAATTTAAGCTTGTTATGGAAAAGAAATAGACAAGTTGCAAAAAAATGTTTTGGATTGGGGGAGAGAGGACTTTAGTAAAATAAGGCAGGATCTGGCCAAGGTAGACTGGGAACAGCTACTTGTGGGGAAATCTACTGAAGAGCAGTAGGGGGGCTTTCAAAAAGGAAATGGGGAGTGTACAGGCTCAACATGTAACAAGTGACAAGCCCAGAGAATCATAGATGACCAGAGATATTCAGGATACAATGAGAAAAAAAAGAGAGGCTTTTAGCAGGTACAAGGGCAGCAAATCAGCGGAAGCATTAGTGGAGTACAGGAAGTGCAGGGTGGAGCTTAAGAATGCAATTCAGAGAGCAAAGAGGGAATATGAGAAAGCTCTGGCTGGTAAAAGTAGAGAAAATCCCAAGATATTCTCTAAGTATATCAATGGGAAGAGGATAACCGGGGAAAGAGTAGGGCCCATAAGGGACCAAGGGGGCAATCTATGGGTGGAGCCAGAGGACATCGCTAGAGTGTTGAATGAATACTTCACATCTGTCTTCACCCAAAAGAATGAGGATAAAGGTATGGAACTCTGGGAGAGAGACTGCGAGGTTCTTGAGCAAATTGATATAGGGAGTGACAAGGTATTGGAAGTGTTGGCAGGCTTAAAAGTGGACAAATATCCAGGTCCAGATGATTTGTGTCCCAGAATGCTGAGGGAGGCAAGGGAGGAGATCGCGGGGGCTCTGACCCAAATTTTTATTTCCTCTCTGGCCATGGGGGAGATGCCAGAGGACTGGAGAACAGCTAATGTGGTTCCGCTATTTAAGAAGGGCTGTAAAGATAAGCCAGGGCACTACAGACCAGTGAGTCTCACATCAGTGGCAGGGAAACTATTGAGAAAATTCTGAAGGAGAGAATCTATCTCCACTTGGAGAGGCAAGGTTTGATCAGGGATAGTCAGCATGGCTTTGTCCGAGGGAGGTCATGCCTTACAAATTTGATTGCATTTTTTGAGGAAGTGACCAGGTGTGTAGATGAGGATAGTGCAGTTGATGTAGTTTATATGGATTTCAGCAAAGCCTTTGACAAGGTCCCACATGGGAGATTTATAAAAAAGGCAAATTCACACGGGATACAGGGTAATTTGATAAGGTGGATTCAGAATTGGATTAGTTGTAGGAGACAGAGGGTGATGACAGAAGGCTGCTTTAGTGACTGGAAGCCCATGTCCAGTGGCGTACCACAGGGATCTGTGCTGGGTCCCCCATTATTCGTCATTTATATAAACGTCATAGTGTGCAGCTCTGATCGCCAAATTATAAGAAGGATGTGATTGCACTGGAGGGGGTGCAGAGGAGATTCACCAGGATGTTGCCTGGGATGAAACATTTAAGTTATGGAGAGAGGTTGGATAGACTTGGGTTGTTTTCCTTTGAGCAGAGAAGACTGAGAGGCGACCTGATTAAGGTGTACAAGATTATGAAGGGCATGGACATGGTGGATAGGGAGCAGCCGTTCCCCTTAGTTGAAGGGTCAGTCATGAGTGGGTGGTATAATTAGTAAGTCTGCGGATGACACAAAGATTTGGGGCTGGTTAACAGTGAGGTTGAGTGTCTTGGGCTACAGGAAGATATAGACGGGATGGTCAAATGGGCAGATAACTGGCAGATGGAATTTAACCCTGAAAAGTGTGAGGTGATACTCTTTGGAAGGAGTAATTTGACAAGGAAGTATGTAATGAACGGCATGACACTAGGAAGTTCTGAGGAACAAAGGGACCTTGGCGCGTGTGTCCATAGATCTCTGAAGGGGGAGGGGCATGTTAGTGGGGTGGTGAAAAAGGCAAATGGGACACTTGCCTTTACCAATCGAGGCATAGATTACAAAAGTAGGGAGATCATGTTGGAGTTGTATAGAGCCTTGGTGAGGCTACAGCTCGAGTACTGTGTGTAACTCTGGTCGCCAAATTATAGGAAGGATGTGATTGCACTGGAGGGGGTGCAGAGGAGATTCATCAGGATGTTGCCTGGGATGAAACATTTAAGTTATGAAGAGAGGCTGGATAGACTTGGGTTGTTTTCCTTTGAGCAGAGAAGACTGAGGGGCGACCTGATCGAGGTGTACAAGTTTATGAAGGGCATGGACATGGTGGATAGGGAGCAGCTGTTCTCCTTAGTTGAAGGGTTAGTCACGAGTGGATACAAGTTCAAGGTGAGGAGCAGGAGGTTTAGGGGGGATGTGAGGAAAAACCTTTTTACCCAGAGGGTGGTGATGGTCTGGAATGCGCTGCCTGGGAGGATGGTGGAGGCGGGTTGCCTCACACCCTTTAAGAAGTACCTGGATGAGCACTTGGCACATCATAACATTCAAGACTATGGGTCAAGTGCTGGTAAATGGGATTAAATAGATAGGTCAGGTGTTTCTCACGTGTCGGTGCAGACTCGATGGGCCAAAGGGCCTCTTCTGCACTGTGTGATTCTGTGATTCTGTGATTTGCTGTTTCAACTGAACCGCCTGTCACTCATTCACTTATCTTTCAGATATACATATTCCTTTCCCTTGGCCTTTGTGGTGGATTTTGGACTTTTCCTGAAAAATCAAAATCCTTACAACATATGGCAGTCAAGGTAGATGTATTGTGCGATCATTTTCTGAACATAAATGCAATCAGAGCCTCAATGATCCATCAAGTGGCAATGAAATATATCGCAAAATTCTTCTGGCACATTAATATACCAACTATCTGATGACATTTTGTGAAGCCTCTTTCATAGTTTCATAGAACAAGTGTAATATAAATAAGTTGCATCATTGAACCCAATGTTTTTAGAAAAAAAACAGTGCAACAGACCTTTCGGCTCATTTGTTATCTGACCTAATATAATTTTGTGGTTTCTATTTTAGTAACCAGTTGCGTTTCAGGTTATGTTTTTCTCCCTTTCCATTTACTCAGCTAGTTGAGCAGCACATTTGGAGCAGAGTAGGGTTCAAATCCTGGCAGGATTTTCTCAGCCTTTCAACTGCCTCGGTGGATGGGCTATGGGCAGAATCGTCTCAGATTTCCACAATGTGTGATAGCAGGCGGGAAAAAAACCATTCTACCTGCCAGCCGCAATGGCAGATTTTCGCACTGTATCGTCCCATTTCTACCTAATTAATTATGTAGCCACAGGAATCACCCCTTACTTTGAGATTACGCCCTCTGGTCCGAGACTCTCCCACAAGGGGAAACAACCTCTAAGGATCTACCCTGTCAAGGCCCCTAAGAATCTTACATGTTTCAATAAGGTCGCCTCTCATTCTTCTAAACTCCAATGAGTACAGGCCCAAACTACTCAACCTCTCCTCATAAGAAAATCCCTCCATACCCGGGATTAACCTAGTGAACCTTCTCTGGACTGCCTCCAAGGCCAATATATCTTTCCTTAGATAAGAGGACCAAAACTGTTCACAGTATTCTAAGTGTGATCTAATTAGTGCCTTGTATAGTTTTAATGAGACTTCCCTATTTTTATACTCCATTCCCTTTGAAATAAAGGCCAACATTCCATTTGCCTTACCTATTACCTGTTGAACTTGTATGTTAGCTTTTTGGGATTCATACACAAGGTTTCCCAAATCCCTCTGTGCTGCAGCCTTCTGCAGTCTTTCTCCATTTAAATAATATTCAGCTCCTCTATTTTTCCTGCCAAAGTGCATAACCTCACATTTTCCCACATTATATTCCATTTGCCAAGTTTTTGCCCAATCACTTAACCTATCTATATCCTTCTGTAGACTCTTTGTGTCATCCTCACCACTTGCCTGCCCACCAATTTTTGTGCCATCTGCAGTACATTCACTTCCCTCATCCAAGTCATTAAGATATATATTGCAAATAATTGTGGCCCCAGCACTGATCCCTGTGGGACGCCACTAGTTACAGGTTGCCATCCTGAAAATGCCCCTCTTATCCCAAATCTCTGTCTTCTATTAGTTAGCCAATCCTCTATCCATGCTAATATATTACCCCCACACCATGGGCTCTTATCTTATTAAGTAGCCTTATGTGTATTATCGAACGCCTTTTGGAAATCCAAATATATTACATCTACTCGTTCCCCTTTATCTATCCTGCTTGTTACCTCCTCAAAGAATTCTAATACATTTGTTAGGCATGATTTCCCTTTCATGAAGCCATGCTGACTCTGCTTGATTAGATTATGTATTTCTAAATGCTCTGCTACTACGTCATTTATATTAGAACTCCAACATTTTCCCAATGACAGATGTTAAGCTAACTTGCCTATAGTTGCCTGTTTTTTGTCTGTCTCCCTTTTTGAATAAGGGTGTTACATTGGCCATTCTCCAATCCTCTGGGACTTTTCCAGAATCTAAGGATTCTTGGAAGATTACTACCAGTGCATCCACTATCTCTGTCGCTACTTCCTTTAATATCCTAGAATGCAACCTGTCAGGTCCAGGTGACTTGTCGGCCTTTAGCCCCATTAGTTTCCCTAGTACTTTTTCTTTAGTAATAGTTATTTTATTTATTTCCTCCCCCCTTTTGCCCCTTGATTATTTCGTACTTTTGAAATGCTATAAGTATATTCTACCGTGAAAACGGAAGCAAAGTATTTATTCAACTCCACTGACATTTCCTGGCTCCCCATTATTATTTCCCCAGCCTCATTCTCAAAGGGGCCGATGTTCACTTTGGCCTCTCTCTTCCTTTCAATATATTTAAAGAAGCTCTTACTGTCTGTTTTTATATTACTTGCTATTTTACCCTCAACGTTTATTTTCTCCCTCTTTATTATTTTTTTGGCCATCTTTTGTTGGTTTTTAAAACTTTCCCAATCCACTGGCTTACCACTAATCTTTGCCACATTGTATGTTTTTTCATTCAATTTGATACTATCCTTAACTTCCTTGGGTAACCATGGTTGGTTTATCCCCTTCCTTGAATCCTTCTTCCTCACTGGGATATATCTTTGTGGAGAGTCATGAGCTATTTTCTTAAACACCTGCCATTGTTCATCAACTGTTTTTTCTGCTAAACTGCTTTCCCAGTCCACTCCAGTCAACTCTGCCCTCTTCCATTGTAATTACCCTTATTTAAGTTTAGCACAGTTGTTTCTGACCCAAGTTTCTCACTCTCAAACTGAATGCTAAATTCTACCATATTATGGTCACTGTTTCCTAGGGGATCTTTTACTGTGAGATCATTTATTAAACCTGCCTCATTACACATTAGCAGATCCAAAATAGCCTGATCCCTGGTTGGATTCACAACATATTGTTCTAAGAAACTGTCCTGAATACACTCTATGGGCAGAATCTTCAGCTCGGTGAGGCATAAAATGATGCACGATGATGTTAGGCGTGCGCCCCGACGTCACCACATGTCATTCAGATTTTCAGTTCGGCGGATGCGCACCCGAGTCAGCTGCGCAATTGCTGAACTGTCAAAGGCCTATTAATGCCAGTTAACTGTCAATTAAAGCAATAAACTGAGCTGCCCATCCAACCTTAAAGTTGGCAGGCAGGCGAAGAGGCCAGGCGGCCTTTGCATTTTTCATGGAACCTCATTCATGGACGAGATGAGTTTTCATGAAGGTTTTTATGTGACAGTTTCATATGAGGGGACATGTATTAAAAATTTATTTTTTTCCTTTATTAAAATTTTTGAACTTAAACTAACCTCCCTGAGACAGCTCAGTGCCTCAGGGAGATTTCTGCGCACTTTCACATGCATGCGTGAAACAGCGCAGGCCCAGACTCAGGGAACCCTCCCCCACCGCCTGCACAAGGAGCGGCTCAGAACTTCCGGGCACATGTCACGTTGGCCAGGCTTTAATTGGCCCACCCACATAAAATGGCGGCACCCAGCCGATTACAGGCAGCAATCGGCTGCGCACACACCCGCACCCGTTCCAGCCCAACACCCCCCCGTAATAGGGAGAAAATTCCCCCCAACGGGGAAAGAATTCTCCCCTATGAATTCTTGCTTGTGTCTACCTCTGCCAATTTGATGTTCCAAATCTACATGAAGATTAAAGTCACCCATGATTAATGTACTGCCTTTTTCACATGCCCTCATTGTCTCCTGATTTATTCTCTGTCTTACATTATAGCTACTGTCAGGGGGCCTTTGGATTACTCTCAGCAGCGTCTTCTTCCCTTTCTTATTTCCCACCTCCACCTATATGAATTCCACACCTTCCGATCTAAGATCCTTTCTTGCTATCGTGCTTATTCCATCTCGTACTAACAAAGTTACCCCACCACCCTTTCCTTCCTGCCTGTCCTTTCGAAATGTCACATACCCCTGAATATTTAGTTCCCAGCTTTGATCTCCTTGTAACCACATCTCCGTAATGGCTATAAGATCATACCCATTAGCCTCTGTTTGTGCTGTTCATTCATTTATTTTGTTCTGAATGTTACATGCATTTAAGTAAAGAGCCATTAATTTTGCCTTTTTGCCATTTTTTTCCCCTTTTGACCCTACTTGCTGCTTTTTAAAAATGTTTGTATACTCTGTCCCTTCCTGTCACACTTTGGGTGTCATTACCTAAGTAGCTGCCCTGTAATGCTGCCATATCCTTTTGCCTTGTAAGCCTACATATCCCCTCTCCAGAACCCCCCCACCCCCAACTCTATTTAGTTTAAAGCCCTCTCTACAGCCCTAGTTATTCGATTCACCAGGACACAGGTCCCAGCACGATTCAAGTGAAGCCCATCCCACCGGAACAGCTCCCTTCCACCCTAGTACTGGCGCCAGTGCCCCATGAACTGAACTCCATTCCTCCCACACCAATCTTTGAGCCATGCATTTAACTCCTTAACTTTATTTACCCTATGCCAGTTTGTCCGTGGCTCAGGTAACAATCCTGAGATTATTACCTTGGAGATTCTGCTCTTCAATTTAGTTCCTAGCTATTCAAATTCTTTCAGCAGAACCTCCTTTCTAGTCCTATCAATGTCATTGGTATCAACGTGGACGATGACAGGTGGATCCCTCCCTTCCCACTAAAAGTTCCTCTCCCGCCCTGAGGAGATATCCTTAACCCTGGCACTGGGCAGGCAACACAGCCTTCGGGACTCACACTCACGGCAGCAGGGAACTGTATCTATCCCCCTAGTTATACTGTCCCCTACCACTACTACGTTCCCATTTCCTCCCCACACTTGAATGACCTCCTGTACCATGGTGCTGTGGCCAGTTCGTTCATCCTCCCTGCACTCCCCACTCTTATCCATGCAGCTTGCAAGAACCTTGTATTTGTTGGACAGTTGCAGGGGCTGAGAATCCTTGAACGCTAACCCCTGGTTCCAAAACCTGCTTCTCTTTCAGTCACACCTTCCTGTCCCAGATCACAGACCAAATTTGAATTACCTAATATGAGGGATGTGACCAACTCCTAGAGTATAGTGTCCAATTAGCTTACCTCTCCCTGATGTGGCACAATGTCTGCAGCTCGGACTCCAGCTCCTTAACTCGGATCCAAAGTTCCTCAAGCTGCAAACACTTGGTACAGATGGTTCACTCTGGATCACCTTGGTGTCCAGCAGCCCCCACATGCTGCAGCAGCAACACATCACCTGCCCTGCCATCACTATCATATTTTATTCAAATTATTAATTAATTACTCTAGTATCCCCACTCTTTACACTTTAGTATAATTATTTTTATACACACCAGTATCGATCCTATGCTTAACAAGCTATCTTTAAGAAAAAGAGAAAAAATAGACTAGAGACCTAAACAGAAACTAAAGACCTTACTGTCCTTTAAAGACTAGAAATGCTCACCAGTCCTACTCACCAATTAGCTGCTCTCCTCGCTCTTTTCCCTCTTGCCCTCCTTAATGGTCTCACATTCTTCTCTCCCTCTCTCACTGTTACAGGCCCCGCTCCTCTCGCACTCGGTCCTTGTAAATGACCACGCTGTTTCTCTCACTCTCTCGCTGTAAATGACCATGATGTAAATGGCCCTGCTGTTTCTCTCTCACTCTCTCGCTTTAAATGACCCCGCTGTATCTCTCACAGTCTCTCACTGTAAATGACCCCGTTGTATTTCTCACACTCTCTCACTGTAAAGCGATTGAAAAGCCACCCCCACCTTACAGCTGGTCTGGTAGGTAGAGACCTACCCCCTAAAAGTGATGTGGTGCTGCCTGCGAAGACTGGCAACAGTGAAGAAATGGTGATATATTCCCAAGTCAGGATGGTGAGTGACTTGGAGGGGAACCTCCAGGCGGTGGTGTTCCCATGTGTCTGCTGCCCTTGTCCTTCTAGGTTGTAGTGGTCATGGGTTTGGAAGGTGCTGTCTAAGGAGCCTTGGTGAATTCCTGCAGTGCATCTTGCAGTTGGTACACACTGCTGCTACTGTGCGTCGGTGGTGGAGGGAGAGAATGTTTGTGCATGGGTTGCCAATCAAGCAGACTGCTTTGCCCTGGATGGTGTCAAGCTTCTTCAGTGTTGATGGAGCTGCACTCATCCAGGCAAGTGTAGAGTATTCCATCACACTTCTGACTTGTGCCTTGTAGATGGTGGACAGGCTTTGCGGAGTCAGGACGTGAGTTGCTTGTCACACAATTCCTAGCCTCTGACCTGCTCTTGTAGCCACAGTGTTTCTATGGCTAGTCCAGTTCTGGTCAATGATAACCCCCAGGATGTTGATAGTGGAGGATTCAGTGATTTGAACCATTTCAGCCATTGAACATCAAGGGGCGATGGATGGATTCTCTCTTGTTGGAGATGGTCATTGCCTGACACTTGTGTGGCATGAATGTCACTTGCCACTTGTCAGCCCAAGCCTGGATATTGTCCAGGTCTTGCTGCATTTTGACATGGACTGCTTCAGTATCTGAGGAGTCACAAATGGTGCTGAACATTGTGCAATCATCAGCGAACATCCCCATTTCTGACCTTATGATGGAAGGAAGGTCATTGATGAAGCAGCTGAAGATGGTTGGGCCTAGGATACTACACTGAAGAACTCCTGCAGTGATGTCCTGGAGCTCAGATGATTGGCCTCCAACAACCACAAGCAGCTTCCTTTGTGTTAGGTATGACTCCAACCAGTGGAGCGTTTTCCCCCTGATTCCCATTGACTCCAGTTTTGCTCGGTCTCCTTGATGCCACACTCGGTCAAATGCTGCCTTAGTGTCAAGGGATGTCACTCTCATCTCACCTCAGGAGTTCAGTTCTTTGAACCTTGTAACAAGGTCAGGAGCTGAATGGCCCTGGCAAACTGGGCATCAGTGAGCAGGCTATTGCTAAGCAAGTGCTGCTTGATAGCACTGTTGATGACTCCTTCCATTACCTTACTGATGATGGAGAGTAGGCTGATGGGGCGGTAATTGGCCAGATTGTATTTGTCCTGCTTTTTGTGTACAGGACATACCTTGGCAATTTTCCACATAGCCAGGTAGATGCCAGTGTTGTAGCTGTACTGGAACAGCTTGGCTAGGGGCACAGCAAGTTCTGGAACACAAGTCTTCAGTACTATTACGGAATGTTGTCAGGGCCCATAGTCTTTGCAGTATCCAATGCCTTCAACCGTTTCTTGACATCATGTGGAGTGAACCAGATTGGCTGAAGACTGGCATCTGTGATGCTGGGTACTTCTGGAGGAGGCCGAGATGGATCATCCACTCGGCACTTCTGGCTGAAGATTGTAGCAAATGCTTCAGTCTTATCTTTTTCACTGCTGTGCTGGGCTCCTCCATCATTGAGGATGGGGATATTTGTGGAGCCACATTCTCTAGTGAATAGTTTAATTGTCCACCACCATTTGCAACTGGGTGTGGCAGGACTGCAGAGCATAGATCTGATCCGTTGGTTTTGGGATCGCTTAGCTCTGTCTATCACTTGCTGCTTATGCTGTTTGGCACGCAAGCAGTCCTGTTTTATAGCTTCACCAGGTTGACACCTTATTTTTAGGTATGCCTACTGCTGCTCCTAGCATGCCCTCCTGCACTCTTCATTGAACCAGGGTTGATCCCCTGGCTTGATGGAAATACTAGAGTGGGGGATATGCCGGGCCATGAGATTACAAGTTGTGTTCGAGTACAATTCTGCTGCTGCTGATGGCCCACAGTGCCTCATGGATGCTCAGTCTTGAGTTGCTACATCTGTTTGAAATCTATCCCATTTAGCACAGTGGTAGTGCCACAGAACACTGGAGGATGCATGGTATCCTCAATGTGATGGCAGGACTTTGTCTCCACGACTGTGCGGTGGTCACTCCTACTGATACTGTCATGGACAGATGCATCTGCGGCAGGAAGATTGGTGGGGATGAGGTCAACTGTGTTTTTCCCTCTTGTTGGTCCCTCACCACCTGCCACAGACCCAGCCTAGCAGCTATGTCGTTTAGGACCCAGCTAGCTCAGTCAGTAGTGATGCTACCAAGCCACTCTTGGTGATGGACATTGAAGTCCCCCACCCAGAGTAGATTCTGCGCCCTTGCCACCCTCAGTGTTTCCTCCAAGTGATGTTCAACATGGAGGAGCACTGATTCATCAGCTGAGGGAGGGCAGTGGTGGTAATCAGCAGGAGGTTTCCTTACCCACGTTTGACCTGATGCCATGAGACTTCATGGGGTCCGGAGTCAATTTTGAGGACTCCCAGGGCAACTCCCTACTGACTGTATACCACTGTGCCCCCATCTCTGCTGGGTCTGTCCTTCCAGTAGGACAGGACATCCCCAGGGATGGTGATGGTGGAGTCTGGGACATTATCTGTAAGGTATGATTCCGTGAGGATGACTATGTCAGGCTGTTGCTTGACTAGTCTGTGAGACAGCTCTCCCAATTTTGGCACTAGCCCCCAAATGTTAGTAAGGAGGACTTTGCAGGGTCAACAGGGAGCGATTGACGTTGTCGTTTCCGGTGGGTCGACTAGGACTGTAATCACTGGAGTTTAGAAGAATGAGAGGGGATCTCATTGAAACATCTAACATTCTGACAGGGCTGGACAGACTGGATGCAGAGTTGATGTTTCCTCTAGCAGGGGGATATGGGGAAGGCCATTTAGGACTGAGATGAAGAGAAACGTCTTCACTCAGAGGGCATAATTCTCTACCACAAGTCACTGAATATATTTATGAAGGAAACAGATAGATTTCTAGACTCTAAGGGCGTCAAGGGGTATGGGGAGAGAGCGGGAGTATGGTATTGAGATAGAGGATCAGCAATGATCATATTGAATGGCGGAGCAGGCTCGAAGGGCTGAATGACCAACTCCTGCTCCTGTTTTCTATATTTCTATGTTTCCAAGATTATGGAGAAAAGGAAGATCTATTTACAGAAGGGTCAGCAGAAAGATAAAGATGGAGTACTGGATGTAAATATTGTGAACGAAACAAGAGAAAAGAAAAGGAAACATGTCCAGCGTGGGGAAAGCAGTGCTTTAACTACAGGAAGTGGAATCACTTTGCACACAAGTGTTTTGCTGGAAAGAAGAAAAGCAAACCTATAAAGATGGCTGCTGGAGAGATGCCGGACAAATCACTCTAGAACAGGTTGACACCAGCAAATCTCAAGATAAAAAATGCTTTGTGACTAATTGAATGGTGACTACAGAAGGAGAGCATCAAGTTAATGTGAAGTGTCAGATAGATACTGGTGCTACGTACAACTTCATGAAATTCACAGACCTGTGTTAATTTGCTCAAGATACTGACCTGAAGATGAAGCCGTTGAAGGTAAATTTGAGGTGATAGGATGAACGATGCTCCCTCCAAGAGGGCAAACTAAGCTGAGAGCCCAATGCAATGGGAAGAAAAAGGACCTACAGTTCCAGATAGTAGACATGAAGCAAAGTCCCCCCCCATCTCAAATGAAACAAGTCAAAAGCTTGATAACCCTCCATGTACCAGAAGAGATTTGCAGCGTTTTGCACCAAGCCATTAAATGCTGAACGAATCCTGACAAATTATAAAGATGTTTTCACAGGTCTTGGATGTTTCCTGGTGAACATCATCTTGAAGCAGATGAGAGTGAGAGACCAACTCAGCATCTTCCAAGGAGAGTTCCAGCTGCCCTCAAGTCCAGCCTGAAAGACAAGATAGAGGAGCTTGAAAAAATGGGAATAATCAAGAAGTGACAACTCCTACAGTCTGGATTAGCAGCAATGTAGCAGTGAAAAACCTGGAAAACAGATAGTGTGCTTAGATCCGAAAGACCTCAACAAATCTTTAAAGTGATCTCACTACACCATACCAGCCATTGAAGAAATTTTGCTGCAACTTGCCAAGGTAAAGGTCAGTACATAGGCCACGTACTGACCATAAAAGCACTTTGCCCTGATCCTGATAAGGTGCAAGCTGGAGCAGAAATACAGAAACCAACAGATTTGAAGGCAGTTGAACAATTTGTAGGATTGGTGAAGTACCTTGTAAAATTCTTGCCCAATTTGTTATCAGAGTATGAACCTCTACATAAGTTCACTGCAAAGCATGTTCAGTGGTTTTGGGGCACAGAACAAGAAGCAGCTTTCACTTGTATCAAACAACTAGTGACAACAGCGTCAGTGCTGAGTTGCTGTCAATGACGATGTCACCCTGCAGTGTGATGCCAATGAAACAGGACTTGGAGCAACCCTCATGCAGCAAGGGCAACCAGTTGCGTTTGCATTTAGACTGTTACTGCAAACTGAATGATGCTACACACAGATTGAGAAAGAGTGCCTGCCATTGACCTTGCTTGTGAGCATTTTAATCAGTTCCTGTTTGGGAGAGACAAAGTGATGGTAAAGTCTGATGGCCTACTCCTGCTCCTAATTCGTATGTTCATATGTTCTGACCACAAACCACTTCAAAGCATCTTTCTCAAACCATTTCTATCTGCTCTAAAGCATCTGCAAAATCTGTTACTTTATTTGCAGAGATCTCATTTGGAAGTGAAGTGCAAGCAATAGAAGCAGAAGCTCATTGCTGACATGCTGCTGAGAGCCGCACTCCCTTTGAAGGAAGTTCATGACAGAATGTGAAACTTTCCAGATTCAATGCAAAGCAGCAGCACAACACGACTCTGGAAGTCATCAACCCAGCAGAGATATTGAAACTGACAATCAAGCAAACTATGCAAGAAGATGCAACTCTTCAAGTGCTACAGAAAGTAATGATGAAAGAATGGACTAAAACCATCAAGGACACTCCTGTTGCTATAAGAGAGTATTGGGCAAACAGAGATGATGTGATTGCCTGAGATGGTATTTGTATAAAGGAACTAGTCATTATCCCTAAAGAGATGAGAAAAGAGATTCTGAAGCTCATCCATGCATCATCAAGGATTGTTTCTAGCCTCTGGGAGGCATGAGAAGTGCTCTACCAGCCAAACATGACCAATGAGTTTAAGGACCACATCAGCCAGCGCAGTGCTTATAATGAACATCAAAGTGAAATGTAAAGAGCCATTCATGACACATGAGATCACTGACAGACTATGAATGGAACTTGGAGTAGACCACTTCGCTCTCACTGGAACTGGCTACCTTGTCACCAACCACAGTTCAGACAACTGGGAGTTAGACCAACTGACATCAACGACTGCCACTGAGGTTGTAGTATGCCTGAAAGCACATTTCCGTTGTTACGGCATCCCTGACATTGTGAGGAATGACAATGGCCTTCAGTTCATGAGTGAAGAATTTGGTCACTTCATGAATGAGTGGGAAATTCAGCACTACACATCATCTCCACACTACCCCCCAGTCAAATGGAAAGGCTGAGGCAGCAGTGAAAATTCCTAAAGGGATCATCAAAAAATCAAGTGGATCTAGCACAGAGGTGTTCAAGGTGATCTTAGAGTGGAGAAACACACCTACTGAAGGCATGGAAAGTCGTCAAGTCCAGTGACTAATGTCACACCGCACCTAAACTACTCTTCCAATAGCCAAAAATCTACTGAGGCAGTAAAAGCAGAGAGTGACAAAATCAAAGTGAAACTATGGTGTTATAGAGTTGATTTTCCAGGCAACATTTCTTGGTGGAAACGTTGAATTTTATTTACAAGACAGCAGCAGCAGCAGCTACATGTGTGCATCCCACTCTATAGTTAAAGAAGAACTCCCTCCTAGAGGTTCCCCTGCTGCTAACTCATTGGGTTACACAGATCATGCAATCTTATAACACAGGATTATTCTTAAAGCTGCAGTCCTACGTTTATCAGAACTATAATTACTACAGACAGAAAGCCAATTTTCACTTTGATAAAGCAGCCAAATCAATGCTGGAGTTAAGAGTTGGAAAGCTGGTCAGTGTGCAAACATTCAACACACTCAACCAAAGTCAGCCCACTTGGCAATTTGGAAACTGTGTAAAGCAGTTGTTGCTTTGATTGTGCACGATGAAAGTGAACGATCAGATATATTGTTGCAACCACAGACACATAAATGCAACCAGAGAAGCTGCTCCTTCACAACACACAGCTGGTGACAGTTGATTTCGCCAACCGAACAAGGAACAGAATGATCATCAGTCCCAGGAGTCAACTGCTCCCCAACAAATGATTCAGCAGCAACACTCTCTATGGCAACGACATTCCCCAGGGACACAATATCACCCCAGATGAACAACCAATGACAACATGTATGCATACCACTAGAAGACATGAACACGTTAAAGAACATGCATGCAATGCCTGTGTAAAGGCAGACGAAAGCAAGACAAACTAGAATGAACAATTTTCTGTTCGCTCGTGACGACTTTCTTTATGGACCGTGTATGTAAGGAACTTGCGAATGATAGTGCATGTAATGTGTTCTTTTTCTTTTCATGAAAAGTGTGATGTTTGGAGAAATGCCTTTGTGCACAGATGCCAGTTGTTTTTTAATTTATTCTTTCATGGGATGTGGGTGTTGCTGGCAAGGACAGAATTTGTTGCCCATCCCTAATTGTCCTTGAACTGAAAGGCTTGCTAGGCTATTTCAGAGAGCAGTTAAGAGTCAACCACCTTGCTGTGGGACTGAGGTCACATGTATGCCAGGCCAGGGAGGACTGCAGATTTTCTTCCCTGAAGGACATTAGGGGCCTAGGTGGGTTTTTATGGCAATCGATGGTAGTTTCATGGCACCACTACTGAGACTAGTTTTCAATTCCAGATTTAATTAATTGCATTTAATTTCCACCAGCTGCCATGGTGGGATTTGAACCCATATCCCCAGAGCATCAGCCTGGGTCTCTGGATCATTAGCCCAGTGACATTACAGCTACAACAGTGTTTCCCCATGACCTCTGAGTCATGTGATCTCTGACATCATTCTCTTGTGAGTAAAAGGTTCAGGCAGAAGCTATTTTACTCACCACATCGAACAGATCATGAGTCTTTTTGTACCCATTGTTAGTGCCAAGTTGCATCATTGAATATATACTTATTAGAAGAAAGTTATGTCCTCAAGTAAAATCTTCTTTCCTTGACTAGAGAGCTGGCGGATGAGCCCCATTTAGTAGTCTGACTAATGAAACTTAGTATAAAGAATAGATGGACTGCAATATTTGTTGAAATTAAAAATTGGGATTTAAATAGCTGAAGGAACAATCTTTGAAAACATTAGGCAATTAATATAGCCAAATCCACAGTCCAAGACACTTGGTCCTTGGCAAGGTTTCCCTCCATGGTTTTCCACCAGGGAAGTGGACAATGAGTGCAGTCAATGGTCACATTAATTTAAAAAGTTCAATAGATTTTCCTTCAATGAATCCTTGGAGGGGCTGGAGATTAAGGTTGTGGAAGATAGTTCCAGTCCTTCATTGTTCTTGGAGAGAAAAGGAGCTAGCAAAGGAGTTACAGTTGGAGCTGTTGGTTATGAACTCTGCAAGCTCAGTCACTTTGGGGGCTTAATGTACTGCTTAGAAATGTTACTTGTTCATTAAAAATTTTATAGAGGCATGTCAACCTATAGGTTTTTCTTCAATTCTGGAGACGGTGACAGCCGAGCGACATGGCCAACTGGGAGACACTTGAATCTTGTGAGTAATTGTTTGTAATGAAACAAGCTGTCTGAACTTTCAGAAGGAGAGAAAGTTTTTAACAGTATGTGGGTCCCAAGCAGCTATGATGTACTTTAAATGTGGTCCAACCAATGTCTGGTACAGCATTTCCTTTACTGTAATTGAAGAGTGATGGAAGTTCCATTTGATGAACCCAACTATTTTGGATCCCTTGGAGGCTGCATATTGAATTTTTACATTCCACTTTAATTTTTTTTGGATGTAGAACCCTAAGTAACGGCATTCTTTAGTAACTTCAAGGCAGGAATCACCATTGTGCAGTTGGGTACTAATGGATGTCGAGTATTGCTGATTCACATGATGTTACTTTTCTCAATGTTGAATTTCATTCCCCATTGGCCAATTTGACAAGATTATTTATACCTTCCTGAAGTCTAACCTCATCTGCATAGAGTACTGTCTCTATAATCTAAGCAGTCATCCGCAAAGAGTCTGATCTGGCTTGATATTCAATCCTGGATGTTGTTTATAAAGAGGTGAAAAAGGGTCTATAGGCAATACAGAAAAACCGAGACAAAATGAAGGGTAACAAATCAATAAAAAGCCTCAGGCTACCTGCTGGGCTATGCCCAGGTTTCCCTTTGTTGGTGTTTCTTTCTATTGCTATGTTTTCTAACATTGTAAGCTGAGCATTTAGTGTGCATTGATAAAGCCCAGCACTTCATTATGGTTCTCGTGATTTGATAAAGTAACTCACAGTTTGTATAGATGTCCATTTTGTGTAACAGATGGCAAATTTACTGAAGAAAACTCTAAAATTTACCTTCTGAAAAGCAAATAATGTCAAATTGAAAATGACGGGAGTTGATTTGAACCCCACCAGCCTGGAGGAAACCTATCAGATGGATAATTAAAAACAAGAAGGTTGCCCAGATCACAACCATTTTTGATTTTGTAGGCAGGATTTTGTAGGCAGGTAAGGCGCCTGGCTAAAGCAGACAGGAGCCTTGTAAATGCATGCAAATCAGCATCCCATTACATCGGCAGGACTTTGATGCGGGAAAGCCTGCTAAGCAGAAGTAGATCTGAAGGAATAAGAGGCCATGTGAGCTAAGTCTAGCTTTCCTTTCTGGAGCCAAGAAGAGGAGGGGTGTTCATGCCAGCCCCACAAGGAAATTTGTGGTCTCCCCTGCCCTGGTATTCCTCTAGCCTTCCACCCACAAGACCACCCAGAAGGACCCTCTCTGCCACTTAACTGGGGCAGCCAGTATCTAAATGAGGCCCAAGAGTTGAAATACCCTGGGCCTGAAATTTATGCCCGTGAATGTGTTTTGCATTTTCCCATGCTTTGCCTGCCCTAAACCTATTTTGAGTTAAAATTAACCCCAAACTCATTCAGAAAGAGTGAATCTATTTGGCATCTTTTCCAACACTGAAGTAACACAAATGGCTTGAAACAGATGCAAGGCACGACACGTCCTCTTTATGGACATCAGAAACTTAAGGGTGTCAATTCACAGTAAAGAGCTCATGATTACTGTTGCTATGAAGGAAATTGCATTGGCTGCTGATAATTTGAAGTCATTTTATGTGCTAAAATTATGAGTGCAGTAATTTGAATTAAGCAATGTAAATAAAGCAGCAATGTGGGAAGCTAGGACTGAAAAATCTGAATTTGATGATTCTAGTTAAAAGGATTTGACTGTGGGTGAGGAATTGGATAGCCCTGTTTTTTTGGGTGTGGAGGTCACAATTTGTGACCTGCCGTTTCTCTGCAAGTCGGGTTGGGTTAAATGCAAATACTGACATCATCTGAATGATTGTAGCATTGGCCCACGGGGCGTCTGTACTGCTATATGCACCTCCAAACTGCCTGCTGCCTCTGTGCTCAGCAGGGAGATGGGGAGGGGATGGTCCTGGCAGCGTTGTTCGCAGACCACGTGGTACTGTTAGCCTGCTCTTCTTAAAGGTTGGCTGTACCTTAAAGAGGAGATGCACAAAACAGTTCTGCTTGATTCTCTTCCCACGTCTAGAGATGCATAAGGCAGCTGAAACGCATGCTTACGTCTGTTTCTGTGGCTAGTTTTTTTATCCCTGGAACAGGTCACTAACCTGTCACCAAAGGCTGTAGCTTGAGAGGCACCACTCCACATCAAGCATGACTGGCCATGAGACTCTCCCACTCTTACTGCCTACCATCAGCATATTGGAAGGATTCAGAGGTTGATAATCAACCTAGTTGGCCACATTATGAGTATGCCTTCCTTGGCCATCAAGTCCTGGAGAATGACTTGAACCCAGGGCTTCTGGCTCAGGAGCAGGGATGCTGCCCACTGTACCACAAGCCACCCCACAAAATGATTACCGCAATGTAAATTCTTGCAAAGTGAACATCAGGACAGACAGAGGGCTCCAGAGTGACATGTGCAGCACTGGAGGCAGACAAGTTCTGCTACAGAGGACTCAGATGAGGACAATGATGGGGCAGCATACAGGAAAGTGCTGAGGTGCCTGCACATGATGGACATTGGTTGGCCTGCCAGACAGCCTCCAGTCACTGTCAAGGAGTATGGAGAAGTCTGTCTCCAAATTGACAGAGGGCATGACACAGAGCTTGCCCTCTCTGCAACCGCTGCTCCATTTCCCTTTTGTGCTGCAGACCCAGAGGCACTGCACTGCTGCCCCCATAATTGTTGCAACCTTTGTGTGCACAGGTCACCTACTCCTCTGCCCTCCCCCATCAAAACCCTGTCAGGATGTGGCAAAGCTTTCAGGCAAATCCAGGAACTCGCCAAAACACCTCCAAGAACACTTCAGAGTACTCCCAGAAACTTAGCAATAGAAAAGGTTCCAAAAAGCTGCCTGTTGTGTCTGTCCCTTTGTATAGCACCAGTGCAGAGCTCCTCTTACAGTTCACACTGACTGTTTGCAGAGTGATCAGCAAAGAGGCTGTCTGTACATTCACTGATCAAATTTGAAATCCTGGCATGCTTCCTATCCAGCAAAGCCATGCAGGCCACACAGGAAGAGGCTGGGGGGCACAGGACAGGCAGCTATGAGAGGTAACTTTGCATCCTATAGATGTAGCTATCCCATGACATGGAAATTGCAATGGTTCATCCTAAAGGTTTCAGCAACTCAAAATTACCCTTTTAATATTTTTAAATTTGTGCTGTAGCTTCAATTCCAATGGAACGTTTGAACTGTAAACTGGAAGATTGGTGTATAAGTGTGCTCCCTGTACCTGGCCTGGTGCAGTATAACATTGATTCCTTAACATTGATTCATTTTTCCATAGTTTCTTATCATGTTCAGAGCTGTTGTTGCCTCCAGGCTGTGCACAATTTTTCTCATTTTGGATGGAAATTAAAACCTTATGTCCCATCTCCATTTCCCATGCACATTCTCCTCATATAACTAAAGTTATTGTTTTATATAATAAAGGAATCCCAGGTAGAGATGCCAGCATGTGAGGAGTTCCACAGCATAAAATGTTTTTGTTTAAAGAATAGAGCTTTGGATCGTGTGAATGCGCCATTTGTGGTGGTCATATTGTCCAGTTGACTTACTGATGTGTGCTAAATTTCAGGCACATGTCTCGATGGAACTATTACCATAAAAAACTGTCTGTTGTTATTGTACAAATACCAGGAAAACAATCTTAGAATGCTAGTTAATACATTGACCTTTCACCCCTATGAGAAAGAGTGAATCTAGCCCTGATTGTTAAGTGACAGTCTCCTATCTATTCAACTAAACTTCTGGTAATCCAACTTACTTTCCTGAACCTCATGTTAATTATTGTCAGAATATTGCCATCGGCGTGCGGAGGCGGGCCTGACAGGCTGACGTGTAAAATGATGCGCGATAACGTCGGGCGTGCGTCCCGGCGTCATCACGCCTCGTTTCGCTATTTCATTCCGCGGGCACACACTGGAGACAGCTACTCGCCTGCCAAACTGTCAACAGCCAATTAAGGCCATTAAAGAACCAATTAAAGTTGTTGACAACGCTTCCTGTCCAGCCTTAAGGTTGGCGGGCAGGCGAAGAGCCCAAGCGGCCTTTGCGTTTTTCAGGAAACCTCATCCACGGACGGGATGAGGTTCTGTGAAGGGTTAATAAAATAAATGAATACATTTTGCTAAATTGACAAACATGTCCCAGCTTATGTGACACTGTCACATGAGGGGACATGTCTAAAATATTTTTCACTTTATTTATAAAGAAGTTTCGTTATGTACTTAAGCGTAAAATGGCAGCGTGCAGCAGATCGTGGGTGGCAATCGGCTCTGCCCTGCCCACTCCCGCCCAGCCCGCCCGATGTAGGTAAGATTCAGCCCTATATTGCAAATGTTTCCCTCCTTTTGAAACTGTAATCATCATTGTCCTCTTCAAAAATGTATCCTTGAAATTTTCCTCCTCACTAACAAATATCCCATCTTCAATGTACCATTCTTCTCCAAGATACTCAAACGTTATCACTTCCTAGGTCTTGCTTGAATGCATCCAATCAGATTTCCGACAGCACTGAAATAGCCCTAACTAAAGTAATGAACTGCATTCTCTGTGACTGTGACCATGGTATTTTATCACTCTTACCCTTGATCTATCTCCTGACTTCATCAATGCCACCCCTCCAATGCCCAGGTTTGTGAGACAGTTCTCCCTTCATTCCACTCTTACCTATCTGATTGAAACCCGATATCTGCAGCAGTGGTTTCTCTTCCCAGCCCAGAATTCCTGTCACTTCAGTAACTTCCCAAGGATCCACCTTTGGCTTCCTCCTCTTCTCATCTACCTCAGGGTACTTTGGCAACATCATCTGCAAACAGCTTCAATGTGTATGCTTGTTAACACTCAGCTCTACCTTTCAACCACTGCTCTTGATCCTCCCACTGCATCTTTTCCATCAGGTGTTTGTCCGACATCCAGCCCCAAGAGTGCCTCAGCTTCCTCTAAAAATTGAGAAGGCAGAAGCCATCAGCTTTGGCCAGTGGCACAAACTGTGCATCCCTCCTATCTCTTTTAGAAATTGTCTCACACTGAATTGAACCTCAGCATCTGTTTGACCTTAAATTGAATTTCTGACCATATCTCTTCTTCATCAGAAAGACTGCCCAGGTCTAGACGTATAACATCTTTCAGGTCTGCCCACCTGCCACAGAAGCTTTCATTTATTATTTCTTCACCTCCAGACTGGAACGTCCCAAAATTACAATTGAGGCCAAGGTGAAATCCCAACAATCTCTAGATCAAAACCCTGCAAATGGGGTGGAATTCATTTTTTTAGCTGCAGCCATTTTCTGTATTGTGGGCCAAGAGCAAATCCTCCACATTAAATCAAACAAGTGTGTCTGAGGAGTTCCCCCTAAGGATTCTATTCTTTATAAGAACACAAAAAAAAAGCAGGAGGAGTAGACCATATAGTCCTTCAGCCTGCTCCAGCATTCAACACAATCATGGCGGAGCGGGTTGGAGGGGCTGTATTGTCTACTCCTGCTCCTTTTTGTTCTGTTCTTATGTCCTTATAAGGGATCTGGAATTCTCAGGGTTGCCTGGGAATTCTCTAGACAAGCCTGTTTAATGTAAGGTGCCAGATCTACCCATAGCCCACAAATCAGAAACTGGATGAAGCCTTCAGCCCATAAAAGAACTCAAAAATCAGTAGTACTGAAAGCTGGTCTGAATCCTTTTCAGGTCTTTTGAAAGGCTGTATAAGTTCTGCAGAGGAAGGTTAACCATTCCTTTTCTTAGCCTGCCAAAAGACTGCTTTCAAACCTCAAGGCTTTTTCTTTTGCTCAGCATTCTTCAGTGTACAAGATGCCTCAGGATATCTCTACTGCAACAGTTATGGGTAACTTGGCCTTAGAAGGGCAGATCAGTTGGGTACTATTAAACCTCCCTTCCAGGTGCCAGCAACCCAACTCACTTTGTTAGTAGCCATGTTGCCTTTTTCAGCTATCTCTAGACATACAGCCCAATCCATCACGCTTCTGCCAGTGGAGCTGAATTTCAGCGCCTATTACTCCAGTATTCTCCTGGCTGGCCAATCGTTGTCTACACTTTACAAACATCAGCTTACCCAGAATTCTACATTCTGTATCCAATCCAATGCCAAGTGTGACTCACATCATCTCTATGCTTGCTGACCTACATTGGCTCTCAGTCACCTTGTCACTTTAATTTTAACATTCTCATCTTCATGTTTAAATTGCTCCATGGTCTTGCCTCTCCAAGTTTCTCTGTTTCACCTCCCTCAATCCTCAGCTTTCCATTTCTCTTACCATTATCAGTTATGCTTTCAACCAACCAAGTCCAATGTGTGTAATTACCACCATCCCTCCCTAAATTCCTCTGCTCTTTGCTTCAAAGACCCTACCTTAAAACACATGACTGAGATCAAGCTTCTTTGTCCCTCTTCTACTGTCCTCCTTTGGTACAGTCTCCATTTCTTAATACAATTTTGTGAGGCATCTTGTAGAATATTTATCTGTTACTGGCAATTCCCTCAGAACCGATCCCATAACTTCATTGGATGCACTGTGGAAATCCTGATTCTTATGGGGTTTCTGCTGTATCTCCAGCAAAGTTATGGCAACAGAGTGGGAGCAGTTCAAATAAATTTTTGGCATATGTTAAAGGCACAATAGAAATGCAAGTTGTTGTTGTTAGAGGTTTGTAACCAATTAGTTCAATATGTTTTTCATTCACTGCTGAGTTATGTGCAGTTTCATACTGTGAACTCACAGCCAATACGTTAAGACCGCCCAAAATGATTTAATTCTGGACATTCCCAGCATAGTGTCTGTGAGGTCACGGTATGAAACTTCACATAATTCAGCACTGAATGAGAAACACATTGTACTAATTGGTCCCATCATCCTAAATGTTGCAGTAGAAGATATTTGTGTATCCTTCAGTATTGCTGGGTTTTAAGGCTTAAAACCCAGAAATGCTAGACCAGATATTTTATGTATAAAGTCTCCTGATGTAATATTAGGAAGTTCCCTGACACTGATAAGGTTAAGTGGTTTTCATAATACCATGATTCTAATGTAATTTGCTTAAAGACCATTATCTGCCTGGTGAAGGACAGGCTGGGAGGACTAACCAGGATCTCT
Organism: Cetorhinus maximus; assembly: GCF_964194155.1. Taxonomy (NCBI): domain Eukaryota; kingdom Metazoa; phylum Chordata; class Chondrichthyes; order Lamniformes; family Cetorhinidae; genus Cetorhinus; species Cetorhinus maximus. The sequence continues at coordinate 64,270,246 of NC_135881.1, read as the reverse complement.
TTGGGATCAAGTTGGCTCTACATGACAAGCTAAGTGATGGGAGATTGGCACTGTGTCAGCTGTCCATGGTAAATTTGGTTATCAAAGATTTGAAGCAGATAAGTGTAAACTTGGCTCAGTGGCAACATTCCTACCTCAGCCCCAGTCCAGGACATAAGAACAGGTTTGATCTGTGTGTTTAATCTGTGTGCATAAAATATTCCATGGCACTGTTTGAAGAAGAGCAAGAGAGTTCTCCCGATGTCCTGTCCAATATTCATCCCTCATCCAACATCACCAAAACAGATTGGTTGGTCAGTTATCTCATTTTCTATTTGTGGGATCTTAATGTGAAATCCTATACAACAGCAATCACTTTCAAAAGTAAGTCATTGGCTGCAAATTGCTTTTGATCAACCAAAGAATGAGAAAGGCGATATGTAAATGCAAATTACTTAGTTCTTTCTAAGTTCAGGCTGACTAGTCAATAATAGTATCTGGAAGGTGAGCTAATCTGTTCCGGGAACTGGGACTCTACGTAACTTAGAGCGAACTTTACAAACATTAACTTTCGCAGGTTGGATTGCATGGCTGGTCAACTAATGGAAACTTTTTGCTGCTAAGTTGTACAGTTTTACTTTGATACTCCTGTACCACCACTGCACACATTTGTCTGGATTTAGGTAAATCAAACAAATCAAAACTCTAGCTTCATGGATTTCTGAGTAGCTTAGTTTTGGAATCTCAAATGCAATGCTAGTTGTTAATGATATGGTAATTGCATTAAGATTAAAGATATATAGGTGGAGGACATTGATTGATTAAGTATCTTGAGCATATATAAAGAGAAACTTGCCTTCTGTGATATGCGGACACCGCAAGGGATGGAGTGCACCATCCCCACCCAAAATGACATCTTAATTTAATTTGCTAAGTTTGCTTTAAAGTTTTGTTTTTGTACGGTGCCCCTTTAAGGGGTGGTTCATTAGTTAATCAATTTATTTTAGCCATCTGCTTTTACTCAAAAGAGTATACAGAGAGACTCACGCCAGGGTGTCCCTGCAAAGGGATTGTGCTGGTGCACCTGAGGCTTTCCTCAACCGATGGGCACTGCAGGAGCTGGAGTGCATCAGCCGCCCCCAAAATGACATTTTGATTTAATTTGATAAATTTCAGTTAAAGATTTTGTTTTCTTTTTGTTTCAGTGTTCCTTTAAGGGGCTGTTAATTAGTTAATTTGGCCATTTGTATTAGTTTGCTCAAGAGGGTGTAAAGAGGGACTTACCAGACCTCTCTCCTGTCAGGAGTAGTGGCTATCCTCAGAGAGCCGCTGCTCAGGAATCTGCACCTCCACCAGTACGAGTTAATGTGCCTGGCAGAAGAGAGGGCTTGGGCTGCTAGGGTGACCAGAGTTGGGGACATGCTGGATGGTAGAGGAGCGGGCTGTCCATGCAAGTGTCTGTCCATGTCCAGCTCCTGGCCAAAGCCATCCACTGCCTCAAAATGGTGTTGCTCGGCCACAACTGCACTTGAGAAGTTGAGGCGGCTCAAGCGTGTGATGGACTGAACTGACCTCCGTTTGGACGGAATTTCACATTGGCCCCATGTCCTGAAACCACCCTTGGGAACCTCAGTCCCACAATTTGAGTCGTCTCATGGAAATTCTCTCCATGCCTTTTCATTCTGCATGGAGGGGTTTCTTGTACCGGCTGCTGCTGCACACCCTTCACTTCCTCACCCTTGTCAACCAACCGGACACACCGTGGCATTCCATCTTGCCCTCTGGAGGTGGTGGGAGCCCCCAGTGGAGCTGGGGAGATGGTGGGAGCCCTTCTACCTACTCTCCATTGCCCTTTATAACCCTAATGCCAAGCTATAGCCCTTCCATGCCCATTGACCCACTATACACTGTATAGAGCCAATGAACCCTATAGTAACAGTAGAATGTGTAAAACAGAGAAGCTTTGAAGGAAAGTAATTCATCCATAACTTTCTACTATGATAAAAAAAATTTCACTTCGAATGCAATAAAAGTGTCAATCATCTAAATGCTTTAAAGCTTCAATAACAAAGATAACAAACCTTTGAAATCACTTAAACTTGTGTAAATAAACAGAGATCAGAGAGTCTGAGCTGTCAATCAATGTTTTCTCTGGGGTACAGGTGTTCCAACAAGCGTAATAGTTATCTGGGCTCTCAGCCAAGCATACATAATGAAGCTTGGCTCATAATTGATACTTTGTTAATATTTTAAAGGGTCAGATGATTGACATTTTTTTTGCCTTCTAAATGGAATTACATTTTTAATATAGTAGAAAGTTATGATTTTTACACACCCTGCTGTCACTGTCACCTTGGCTCTATATGATGTATAGCGTGTCAATAGGCATGTATGTGCCATAGCTTGGCATAGAGGGCATGAGGGACCATGGGGGTGTGTGGAAGGGCATAGCTTGGCATTGGAGGTATGAGGGGCTAAAGGTTGTGGGTAGAAGGACATAACTTGGCAGTGGAGGTATGAGGGATCACAGGGGTTTGTGGAAGGGCAGAGCTTGGCATGGGGCATGAAGTGGACCTCTTGAACTTACCTTTTAAAAAATCCCCACATAGAGACTTGGCTCACAACTCCTCTGAGGGGTCACGAACCACAACTCATTAAAAAACCTGGCCCGACTTCATGAAAATTGCAGAGGAGAAGGACATGCCTATTTCCACAATGGAGCCAGCCAGATCAGAAGTGCTGGATGCGGGCTTTTGACAGGAACCAACCCACGTCCTTTAAAGTCACTCCTAAAAGTCAGACAGCCCTTGAATGGAGTTGGGAATCCCGGAATTGAGTCCCACCCACCATTTTTACAGGGATCCCGAATCATCCCGACTTGGTGAAAATCCAGGCCTGGGTGTTGGTTAGGGAGAAGGCAGACATTTGTAATGTTGCAGTCTGTAAATAAATCTAGTATAAAGTAAATGATTAGTGTCTGGTTTCCTACTTCACCAGCCAGCTTCAGCATGAACAGTGGTTTTCCTGCATGAGACTTAGCTGATCATGACCCACAATAATAAGGGAAAGTTATCAAATACCCAAAATTCTTAAAGATAGGATTATCCAATAGGCCAGCAGAATATACTTGCCCTTTAAAATTTTAGCCTCATGTAAGCACGTCACAAAGATGGAAATATGAAATTCATAAATACAGTAGACTTCTGAGTTAGAATTAAAGCACATTCTTAAGATACAGTAGAAAGAGCTTTAGTTTCAAATGTCATATATGACATGATAATGCTTTATGCTGACACTGGGTGCAAATGTAGAGAAGAGCTTCATTTCTCAGCCCAGATATCCTTCACCTTGATAAACATATTAAAAAATTACCAATATAGAAATGACAGTAATACGTTCACACTTTTGCAATGCAGAACATATTTTATTCATGAGCTATCTACTGAGTCTGTAAAGCCTTCGGCATTACTTGCCAATTAGAACCAAGTATTGCCTCAGTGCTGGACGCTTGGGCCTCCTCTCCTCTGGTGTAAATTATCAATATCGCCACACTGGTAAACAGTTCCCACAATATAAATAAAATGTGCTTCTGAAAACAACATTTATAATGAACCCAACATTACACAGTCTTGCTTCACCTCTCTAAATACCACTGGTGAAAACTGGAATTTATTAGTGAGACGTGTGCTGAAGCATCATTTGTACTGTTCCAGTTCGTATAATGAGCTCTTAATTAATGGCACTAAGTAATACAGCTGGTCATTAGTACAGAGGCAATCGTCAAAGCTGACTGTAAGTATCTCAATGGTGACTGCTGAGGCAAATAAACTATTGGTAATGTTAAATCCGCTCAATTGTGAGTGCTAGTAACAAAACCCATGGCCAAACTTCTTTGTGGAATTTCTTTGGCTTCAGAATAATTGAGCTAAGAGCGACAGATTTCTGTCCCTAACAGCACTGTGGGTGTACCTACACCACATGTTCGTACGTATGTACGTGGACTGCAGTGGTTCAAGAAGGTGGCTCACCACCATCTTCTCAAGGGCAATTAGGGATGGGCAATAAATACTGACTTTCCATCAATGGTCACATTCCATGAAACAACGAAAAAAAAATTTCAGCAAAAGTTATTTTCCCTTATTTAGAATATTGTTTAAAATCAAATATTAGTGTGGTGCAATGTTATTTATCTGGAGGCCTGGCAGTGTGAGCTTCGCCAGACGAGGACGGACCATGGAAAACACATCAACAGGGATGCCTTCCCACAGTGCTTGAGTACAACCACCGCCCTCTTCCCCATCTGTTTTATAATATAGACATTTGAGTTATGTTGCTATCAATTAATGATCTGGGGATTGGATCATAATTCTTTCTTTGCCAAGGACATTATCAAGCAAAAGCATAAATAAAAAAGAATGAGAATTAAATTATTTCGCTTTGAAGCTGTTCGAGCAAATGAAAAAGCCTTGAAGAGAAACCTAACAACTTTCTGAACACGCCAAACAGCTGTTGCTAATTTTATCCACAGGGGTCCCTTTCCTATTTTACTGAAGCCCGTGGATATTCAAGTAAAAAATGCTCATATTCTCCAGCTGTATTTTTTTTAACTTAAATTTCAATTTTATGTCTTCTTGTAATATATTTTATGTTGATCAGTTTTAAATTTCTTTGTAATTTTTAGTAGACATGTATGACAGCAATTAACTGCATAATTCTACAGTACGAATCTATTTTGTTTAATTTGCCGTATATATAAGTAGGCCTTGAACCAGGAAGATTATATGGTTCAGCAAATGTTTGTAATAGTTATTAAAATTATCAGATAAATACTATTTCAAAGTATGTTCAGTAAACCACAGCTAGAGAATGTAAACTGATTGAGCAGAGACCCATGATTATGCAATGACCTACATGTAGAAATTATTTTGTGTGTTTAATGAAGTATGCTGGTCTGTCACAAAGCCACAATCTGTACATTACTATAACTGTAATATTATCAATCTGTACTAATGATTTCCAGGTTTTACCATAAATTATTGGGTCACATGTTTAAACAAGTTAACAATGTTTCCTGATTACTGTTTGCAATTTCAGTGCACATATGTAAATGTATAAGATATGCAACACAAAAATCTTCTATGATATTTTTATGTAGGAGTTGCAGTTGTTTCAAATATTCTAAATAAGGATATTTTCATAATATCTTTCTGGGAAGCCTGAATTTGACATGTTACCAAATCGGCTGTTTTTATTCTACATTTATGAGGTCACATATTTTTTTACGCCAGACATTTTTGGCTTCTCTGTTTCATACTATCCTTGTAGGTAAACTCTCACTTCCTTTGTCCCAGGGGCTGTTTTCACTTGCCCTGAAAATTGTCATATCATCAATGCATCCCAATAAAGAACGAAAGAAAGACTTGGATTTGCCGTTTATAGTTCTTAAGCCCTTTCAGAATGGAGTCAGTCACCAGACATTGAAAAGTGATGGATACCTTTTAAATTCCAAAAGCATGATTGGAAACCTGTACAATGTAGGAAACCTGGAGTACAAAGAAAACCCTGTGTTTAGTTGCACTTGCCCTTTGGTTGATACTTTGCGCCTCTCAGCTTTTCAAAGTTCTGCTTCATGAGATGCATCAGATATGTATCAGCTTTTGTCAGACCATGTAGTTTGCTGTGATCCATACAGAACTGCACGATTTTGCACATCTTAGCCTGACAATGCCTTTGATTAGGCCCCAGTTGAAAACATGAGCCCAGTTTTGAGTTTTGGGAAGTGTATCAAGCCAATGTAGAAGAGATGATGAGGTGATACCAAAGATGAATGGATTTAGTTATAAAGAGAGATTAGAGAGACTGGGTTCTTTTCATCAGGACAAAGATGTTTGAGAGATGATCAAATGGAAATATTTAAATTTGTTAGACATTTTGGCAACATGATTAAGTTTATCAATGGATTGTTTTTTGTATCCTTTAATGCTTTCATCAATGATTTTACTAAGATCTCAGCCTCTCCCTGGGCTTTGACTTGATATTTTTTGTCCGAAACTATGACTCTGTGAGCTGAATTTGGATTATGTAATCTGAGAACATGTAAGAGATTGACTAGCACTTATTAAAATTATTAAAACATGTTCAATAAATCTACTGCTAGAAAACCTAGATTGATTAGGCAGGATTTAGTCATTACACAATGACCTACAGCAAACTGTACATATTGTAGCCATTATCTTGTGTAATTAATTAAATATGCCAGTCTGTCAAAAAGCCACAAACTGCATATTGACATGACCATGATGTCATCAGTCTCTATTAATGATGATTTACAGGTTCTATTATAAAGAACTGTGCTGTTTGCTTAAACAATTACCAATGTTTCCAATATGTTTGCATCATGACTATCTGCATGCAATAGCTTTAAGGCATGTAACAAAAAGTCACCTTTGGCATAAAATATATGAATAATTGGAGACTTGACCTGAGGCAAGTGCAGTATGTTTGTGAAGAACTAAGCACTTCAGACCTATAGTTCCAAAACATTACACAAGTGGGGATTTTCTTCTGTCATTTCTGGGTCTGCTGTAAGCAAGTTGATAGAAATTGATTGTTATGTTTCGTCAACACCAACAGTATTGTTGTTTTGTATAGCTACTAGGATAGTAGGATACAAACTAGATGACCTTGGTTTTTATCATCCAAAGTGCCTTTTAGAACCTCTGTGTTTGCCCTGGGCCATACTGATGCCATACCATCTGAATTCATCAAGCATGGGAAACCAGCACTCTCTGCTGGAGGGAGGGAACAGTGCCCCAGGATGTGTGTGGTGGATGCAAAGGTTGTGACCCTGTACAAGAATAAGGGTGATGCAGAAATTACAATAACTGAGGTATCTCCCTGCTGAGCATGCTACACCAAGGAACACTTTCAGTGGCAAATGGAGAGACTCTCTCAAGCCTGTAAAGAGTTTGGTTTGACCATCAGCGTCAGGAAGACAAATGTCATGGTCCAGGGTGTTGCAATACCACCATCTATCAGCATCGACAATGTGACACTGGAGGATGTTGATAGCTTCACATATCTAGGGTCCACAATCACCAGAAACCTGTCACTTGATGCTGAAATCAACACATACATCACAAAAGTTGCAACTGTTATGTCCAAGTTGAGTAAGTAAGTATGGAACAACAGCATCCTAAATGAAAACACCAAACTGTGAGTCTACCAAGCCTGTGTCTTCAGCACACTCCTCTACAGTAGTGAGGCTTGGACAACATATGCTAGGCAGGAAAAAAGGCTGAACAGTTTCCACCGTCTCAGACATATCCTCGACATCTCTTGGCAGGACAAGGTCACCAACTCATTGGCTCTGGAGCATGCTAATTCCAACAGCATATACCTATGGCTAAGGCAACAACATTTGCACTGGCTCGGCCATGTTTATTGGATGGATGACGGCTGTATACCCAAAGACCTTCTCTATGGTGAATTGGCCATTAGGTCGCAACCTCCTGAGCATCCATTCTTGCACTACAAGGGCACCTGCAAGCGAGATATGAAGTTAATGGTATTTGACACAGACAACTGGGAGACAGTCACTGATGGCTGTGATCTCTGGGTCATGGTCACTAGAGGGTTCATTGGTTCTGTACAGTGTGTATACTGGGTTAATGGGCATGGAAGTGCCACAGCATAGCATGGAGGGTATGAAAAGTCATGGGGGTTGGGTGGGTGGTGGAACATAGGTTGCCATGGAGGGTATGAGGGGCAATGAGGATGGATGGAGGGCATAGCTTGGCGTAGCTAGCTCCTTTTGCACATACCCTTCAAAAGGTTCCCTCATCCAAACTATGGTTCACAACACGTCTGAGTTGTCGTGAAGCACAAGTCCTTTAAAAGCTGGTCAGACTCTATGAAAATTGGGGAAGACTAGGACATGTCTACACCTCCATGGAGCTGTGCAGATCAGGAGTGCAGGGTGCAGGCTCACAACCTGCAGCAGCCCACACCCTTAACCTACACTGGTGAAAATTGGAGACCCTGGGAATGAGGTCAGGAATCCCGGAATCGGGTACTGTCCGATATCTTCACAACTCCACAGAGTCTCCCTGACTTCATTAAAATCCAACCCTTAAACTTAGCAAAACCTGAGGCTTTACCTGAAGAGAATTTCTATCTTAGAGAGAAGAAAGGAAAGAAAAGCTAAATGATGAGCTCTGTAAAACTACTGGTAAAAACAATGAGGCACTGGCATGGGTCTGGGGCCAGACGATTCTCCTCCAAACAACGGGCTGACAGGTATTTTACTGTGTGAGGAGAAAGAATAAAAAGAGCAAGAAGCTTAAATTAGGGAAATTAAAGATGACACATTGGTTCATTGACACTCATACCCAGGAAGGATGTGGATTCACATCAATCACCTGAAAGCAGTTGGTTCAAGTGGTGTTAATTACTGTAGCAGGAAGTTAAACTTGCTAGTGATTCATCAGAGGGTCTATAAAAGAGACAGGCTTTTCAAGCTACATGTTTAGTAAGGGGCATGTGAGGAGACAGGTGACTATGTTGGAGTGAGATGGAGACTGAGTGAGTAATTAGGTTCACATGGGAATTTGGTGCATAGGGAAACAGGTGTGGTATACATAGGAATTATTCTAAGTTAATTAAGTGAATAATTAAATTAATTTAACTAAATAATGTATGTAACAATGGCAGAACAGGTATTAAGTTGCAGCTGTGGAATGTGGGAGCTTTTGGATGCCAAGGTGATCCAGGGCAAACACATCTGCAGAAAATGTAAGCAACTACAGGAATTCCAGATCCCGATTATTGATCTGGAAGCCGAACTGAAGATACTGTGCAACATAAGGTAGGGGGAGAAATATCCGGGCACTTTGTTCCAGAAGACGGCTACGCCTCTTAGAATAGAGTCATCTGCTTTGGTCAGCAGTGAGGGACAGGAAGATGTGACTGTGAGTGAGGCAGATAATGGGACTGAGCAGACAGTAGTGGGGGAGCCTCAGAGTTTACAATTGTCAAACAGGTTTGAGGTGCTCACAACCTGTGTGGATGAAAGTGAAGTCTGCAAGATGGACGAGTGGCTGGCCATTGCACTGTGGTACAGGAAGCTGTTCAAGCAGGGGGAGAAAAAAGGAATGTAGTGGTAGTAGGGGATAGTATAGTGAAGGGGGTTGACACTGTTCTCTGCAGCAAAGAGCGAGAGTCCAGAAGTCTGTGTTGCCTGCCCATTGCCAGGGTTCAGGACATCTGCTCAGGGCTGGAGAGGAACTTGCAGTGGGAGGGGGAGAATCCATTTGTTGTGGTCCATGTATGACCTATGACATAGACAGGGCAAGGAAGGAGGTTCTGCGTAGTCAGTAGAAGAAACTAGGCACCAAATTAAGTAGCAGAACCTCAAAAGTAATAATCTCTGGATCATTACCTGAGCCTTGTGCAAATTGGCATATGGCAAACAAGATTAAAGGGATGAATCTGTCATTCAAAGACTGGTGTGGGAGAAATGAATTCCAGTTTGTGGGGCATCAGTACTGTGGGAAGTGGGAACTGTACCACTGGGGCAGTCTGCACCTGAACCGTGTTGGGACGAGTGTTCTTGCAAATCGCATAACTAGGGAAGTAGAGAGGGCTTTAAACTAAACAAGGTGGGTTAGGAATCATACTTGGATAGATGCGGCAAATCAAGAGGTAGATTGAAGGCAGGAGATGATAATATAATAGTAATGTGGGAAATGAGGGTCATAGAATAGCAAGAAGGGGTGAAAAGATAAACCTAAGAAAACAACAATAGTCAAGACTACATGTTACAAAGATAACAAGGATGAAACTAAAGGCCCTGTTTCTGAATGTGCGTAGCTTTCATAACAAAGTAAGTGAATTGATAACACACAGTGAAGTAAATAAGTATGATCTGATAGCCATTACGGAGACATAGCTGCAGGATGACAAGGATTGGATCCTGGATATTGAAGGGTATGTGGCATTCAAGAAGAATAGGAAGCTAGGTAAAGGAGGAGGGGTCACATTGTTGATCAACAATGGCATTGGTGCAATAGTGATAGATGACCTTGGTTCAGGAGGTCAGAATATAGAATTGGTTTGGGTGGAGATGAGGAATAGTAGGAGAAAGAAGAAGTCACTAGTGGGAGTGATCTACAGGCCCCCTAACAGTAACCACAACTTAGGGCAAAGTATACAAGAAGAAAAGTTGGGTGCTTGTGATAAAGGACAGCAATAATCATGGGTGATTTTAATCTACATATAAACCGGAACAATCTGATTGGCAGTAGTAGCCTGGATGAAGAGTTCATAGAATGCTCTTGAGATAGGTTCTTAGAGCAGCATGTTCTGCAACCAACCAGAGAGCAGGTTATATTAGATTTGGTATTGTGTAATGTGACAGGATTAATTAATGAGCTCAGAGTGAAGGCGCCCCAAGAAAGTTGCAGCCACAATATGATTGAATTTTATATCCAGTTTAAAAGGGAGAAGAGTGGGTTTAAGTCTAGTATTTTAAACTTAAATAAGTGCAACTATGTGGGCATTAAAGTTGAGTTATCTGAGGTGAACTGGGATATTTGGCTAGGGGATCGATCAATAGAGAAGCAGTGGCAGACATTTAAGGGGATATTTCAGAATACTCAGAATAAGTATATCCCCACTATAAATAAAATTCTAAAAGGAGGAGCCATCATCAGTAGTTAGCTAATGAAGTTAAGGAAAGCATCAAACTTAAGGAAAAAGCACATAACTGCACAAAGATGAGTGGCAGGTCAGATGATTGGTCAGAATATAAAGAACGGCAGAGAATGACTAAAAGGTTAATCAGGAGTAAGAAATTAGAGTTTGAGAGGAAGCTAGCTAGAAATGTAAAAAAGGATAGTAAGAGTTTTTGCAGGTACTTAAAAAGGAAAAGAGTAAGTAAAGTGAATATTGGTCCTCTAGAGAGTGACAGTGGGGAGTTAATAGTGGATAATAAGGAAATGGTGGATGAACTGAACCAATATTTTGCTTCTGTCTTCACTATAGAGGATACAAAAAACTTTCCAGTAATCGCTGTAAATCAGGAGGTGGAAAGGAGAGGAGAACCTGGTGAAATTACAATTGCTAGGGAAGTGGTACTGAGCAAACTGATGGAGCTGCGGAATGACAAGTCTCCGGGTCCTGATGGATTTCATCCTAGGGTCTAAAAAGAGGTGGCTAATGAGGTAGTAGATGCGTAGGTGTTAATTTTCCAAAATACCCTAGATTCTGGAAAGGTTCTATCAGGCTGGAAAGTGGCAAATATAACCCTTCTATCCAAGAAGGGAGGGAGGCTAAAACAGGAAACGATAGGCCATGCATATGCATAAATGAGTCGCTTTCTGATTGGCACGAGTGGACTCCCCCAAGGGTCTGCTGGGGCCTCAACTTTTTATAATTTATATCAATGACTTAGATGAGGGGAGTGAAGGCATGGTAGCTAAATTTGCAGATGACACAAAGATAAGTAGGAAAGTATGTTGTGAAGAGGACATAACGAGGTTGCGGATGGATATAGGTAGGTTGAAAGAGTGGGAAAAAATATGGCAATGGGGTATTACGTGGGAAAATGTGAAGTCGTTCACTTTGGCAGGAAGAATAAAAAAGCAGAATATTACTTAAACAGATCGGCTGCAGAATTGCAATGTGCAGAGGAATCTACGTGTTCTAGTGCATGAGTCACAAAAAGTTAGCATGCAGGTACAACAAGTAATTCAGAAGGCTAATGAAATGCTATCCTTTATTACAAGAGGAATTGAAAAGTAAGGATGTTATGCTTCAGTTATACAGGGCATTGGTGAGACCACATCTCGAATACTGTGTGCAGTTTTAGTCTCCTTATTTAAGGAAGGATGTAAATGTGTTGGAGGTGGTTCAGAGGAGGTTTATTAGATTGATACCTAGAATGAGCGGTTGTCATATGAGGAAACATTAGACAGACTGAGCTTGTTTCCACTGGAGTTTAGAAGAGGGATGACTTGATTGAAGTATATAAGATCCTGAACAGTATTGACAAAGTGGATGTGGAAAGGATGTTTCCCCTTGCGGATCAGTCCAGAACTAGGGGGCAGTGTTTTAAAATTAGGGGTTGCCCTTTTAGGATAGAGATAAGGAGAACTTTTTTTTCGAGATGGTTGTACGACTTTGGAACTTTCTGCCTCAGAAGGTGGTGGAGGTGGGGGTCATTGAATATTTTTAAGGCAGGGATTCTTGTTAGGCAAGGGATTCAAAGGTTATCGGGGTAGATGGGAATGTGGAATTTGAAGCATAAACAGATCAACCATGACCTTAATGAATGGTGGAGCAGGCTCAAGGGGCCGAATGGCCTACTTCTGCTCGTATTTCACATGTTTATATATTCATAATCCCACACATTGTCCTATTCAGGGACACAACAAAAAGAGTTTAGATACTGCACCTAGAAGAAAATATGGAAAATCAAGTTGCGCAATTCTCCCACCCCAGCATTACCCACCCCGCCATGTCCTCATGACCCCAAGCCAGTCTTTTTCTCACTGCTACTATCAAAGGCCACAAAGTCATGCCCACATTTGTCCTTCAGTCAGAAAGCCAATGTGGCACTGGGAGACTGAAGAAGAAAAAAGAAAATAAAATGAATAAATTACCAACCATCAAAATCAGTAAAATATATAATTAAAAAACATCTGTTCTAAGTGTTAGTGAAAAACCTGAAAGAGTTTTGTATTTATTTTTTATTTTCTTTGTGAATTGCATCCATCTATGCATCTAAGTGTTAATACTGAAACAAGTCTCTCAGTTTTCTCAAAGCTACCATCTAATACTACAAAATCAGACAACCAAATTATTCAAAAGATATTATTCAAAGGTCTTTTTCAGCCACTTCAAGTGTCACTGACTCCTTGATCTCAATTTTACTCAGCTATCCTGCCTTAAATTGGGAAATTTAAAGGCAGAAAAATAAGGTACTAGAGTAGAATGGCTTACCACCCGATGCGTCTCAGGCCACTGACTTGCTACAACCACCAATGCAGCCTTTCTCCACCTTCCTATCTAACTATGGTGGACTGGCAGTCAGATGTCTAAATTTCTTTAAATTTTAAAGCAACTAAGCACATTTGAATTTAAATTCAAAGAGAAAGTATAATGTGGTGCAGCTTCACAAGGGCAAACTAAGATCTTAAAGTGGAGATTGGACTAAGCAGAGCTACTTGATAGCTATTACTTTGCAGCAAAAACATTTTGATTGGAACTCCTTCCACTTTTAGAAAGCAGCAGGGATTCAAAGATCAGGCAACTGAGTTCGTGCTGAGGCTGGGTGGAGTACAGGAGCAGGGATGTCTTGCTGCAATTATACAGGGCGTTGGTGAGACCACACTTGCAATATTGTGTGCAGTTTTGGCCTCTTTATCTGAGGAAGGATGTTCTTGCTATAGAGGGAGTGCAGCGAAGGTTTACCAGACTGATTCCTGGGATGGCGGGACTGACATCTGAGGAAAGATTGAGTCGATTAGGATTATATTTGCTGGATTTCAGAAGAATGAGGTGGGATCTCACAGAAACTTATAAAATTCCATCAGGACTAGACAGGGTGGATGCAGGAAGGATGTTCCCGATGGTGGGGGAGTTCAGAGCCAGGGGTCACAGTCTGAGGATACGGGGAGACTATTTAGGACTGAGATGAGGAGAAATTTCTTCACCCAGAGAGTGGTGAGCCTGTGGAATTCGCTACCACAGAAAGTAGTTGAGGCCAAAACATTGTATGTTTTCAAGAAGGAGTTAGATATAGCTCTTGGGGCGAAAGGGATCAAAGGATATGGGGTGAAAGCAGCAGCAGGCTATTGAGTTGGATGATCAGCCAATGAATGGCGGAGCAGGCTTAAAGGGCCGAATGGCCTACTCCTGCTCCTAGTTTCCATGTTTCTGAGTGAAGGAGGAAAGTTCCCAGCAGGATCCAAATTTGCTCAAAACCTGCGACATAGTAAAGGCCCATCTACAAGGTGCATCATCATTATGATAGAGAAATTCCAAGAAATTATGGCATGAGTGACTTGTGCCATTTTGTATGCCACCCCATAATCTGTTGGTTACATGGAGGCCCTTGGCAAAAAGGTGACTGTCTAATTAGCATAGCAATGCTAACATTAAAATCAATGGTAAAATTGAGTTTGTTGAATTCTTGCCAATGTGAATGTCATAGTCATTTGGACCATTACAGATTGACACTGAAGAGCTCAGAAGCAGTAAAATATGCAATCACTCGGCAGCTTTTGACAGAGTTTGCACGAAATTCCTAGTAAACAAAATTCCAGGACTAAAATGTTGAAGGAGGGTTATATTCAAATGCAGCTATTTTGGGACAAGTTAATTACATGTCGCGGGATTGAACTGATTAATTTAAAAACAAGCCTAGTAACAGTGGTACCATTGATCTTTGTTAAAAGTGCAATGTAAAAAGACAAAGCCACAGCATTTGGCCAATAAAACATCTGGCACACAAGAACCCTCAGTCAAAGGTGGAATGGGAGTGAATTAATAGGTATCTTAAGGAGATGTGGTGTGTGTGTGTGTGGATAACAGCTCAGGTCTTTCTCTATTAAAACCAGCCTTACTTTAACGTCATAGCTTTGTTTAAAATAAAGTGACCAGCCACTTACTGACAAGGACTGTCAGAAATAAAAATAACTTGACAGCAGAATTTGTGACAACAGTGTGTGGCATCTATTTTAACAGACTGCTGCCCTTTGGCACCATCCTGACTGCAAGAAACAAGAATTAACTGCAAATGTAAGAGATTAACTCCATTTATACTAATAAAATTTTTAAATTTGAAACTGGGAAACCTGCGCAATAGCTCAGTCACTTTTATGGAAATATTAAATTCTATGTCAGGCCCCGACACCCTGGATGTGTATCAGACATTAGTTATGCTGCTTCTGATCAGCATCTGCTTGTTGCGACATAGCAAACGAATGTGTGCATTCAGCACTGGAGGATCAGGGGACACTGTAGTTGGTCCTCACAGGCTTCATTTGCACATGTCGGAGTGTGAGCCAGTGGCATAGCAGCTGCGAGTTGACTGGATTCCGACCACTAATGCATCGGGGATAACTTAGACTGAGATTTATAAGATCCAGTAGTCGCCTGGAAAAGCTGGTACAGAAGGGTCTGGGAATTCTGAATACAGATTTCTGCAGCTTTTTAACTTGGTTTTTGTCGCTTTGCCTATGACTGGGGACTTGTATCACACAAGGTCAGATAACTGGCAGATTTTTGGAACTCCTACCACTTTCCTACTCATAGCCAGGGGGTTCTCAGGCCTGGAGCTCCATACATGCCTGCCTTTGTATACTATTATCACAGTGGAGGAAGTGCATCACAGGGTGGATCAAAGGACAGTCTGGCAGCATTTCCTACAAGAGACATCACATTACATGTCAGCACTGAAGTCTTCCTTTGGCACTACGGCCTTACCTGCACATTCAAATAAAGGGACTTCCCCTTAATTCACCGCCCACCCAACAACAGAACCACACTGAACTATCTTTCACCCATACACAAACATGCCAAAACCCCAGTCAAGACGTTAGCACCACAATGAACGTGCATTCTTTATTACATAAAAATAATTTCAAAGTGTGCACAACCAAACTACTCTTGCTTAAAGCCATCTGACCCCAGGGTCTCTACACATGCCTTTTTAGTAAAACCTATTCTTGATCTTTCAGATGTCAATTTGGGGACAGGATTTCTGGCTGGTGGTTTGTTTTACGGAAGAGTTTGGGGACTTACGATAGTCCTTGGGTGAAATCATTCCAGTTTTGCACTAAATACGGTAGCGGGCAGGTAAAACAACATTTTGCCCGTTGGCCGGAATGGCAGCTTTTCACGCCGTATTATCCCAAACCCGCCGTATTAATTGTGCATTCCCAGGAAACACACTGTTTCTGTAGTGGCTGGGCTCTCATTCGCCCGCCACGCCATCACCTTGCTGCTTCAACACGCTGAGCACCATATTTAAATTCCAGCCACGAGCACAACTCTCAGGGCTTCCAGCCCACAACTGCTGTACAGAAGACAGGAAGGCAAAAGCATTACAGCCCCAAGGTTTAGTGATGCATCCCTCGAGCACCTTTTGAATGCTGTGGAGACCCACCGTGATGTCCTTTATCCCTGCTCTGGCCACAGGAGGGGCAGCGGCATTACCACTCCAGCATGGGAGGCAATCCTCAGGCTCATATACTCAGTCCATGTCTCCACTCAACACACAAACATTCCACACAATTCCATGATTCCTGCTCACACTCTTTCCATCTGGTTTCATTCAGGAGAAGCTGGCTCACAACAGCAGGGAGAGGTCCCAGACCGGGGGTGGGGTGGCCCACATTTGGTCCCTCACACACTGAGGAGTGTGCCATTGCACTGACCGGTAAAGACATGGACCGTGCCTGTGGTGACAGTGAGGTCAGCAGCGAACACCCTCATGAGGATCCTGTACCGCATCATCCCCCTCTCAATGCAAATGTGAATGCTCTCTCTCCTGCTTTTGACTCTGCTGCCAGGCACTAATTATCTCTACTTTGGTTCACAGGGAGCTCTGCCAAGTGACCGACACCCTCAGCCAGCCAGTCCCTCAGCTCAATCCATGTCCTTACCTCCAGCCAAGAGGACACCTCCTCCATTGAAGAGCTGGAAATAAGCAGCCTGGAAGTCCCGTCACAGCGCTCCCACACCCTCCACCAGTGCAGAGACACACACCTCGGTGGGACCTAGATCTAGAGCAGGCTTGGTTTCACAATCTGGTGGTCATCGCACGGACCCATGTCCGCAGCAGCAGAAGGCAAGTTTGTGTGAACTCCCCGGCGCTCAGAGGACTGCTGGGGAAGAGGCATCTGTGAGGCCCAAGTCAGATGATGAGCCTCTGGATTTGGCCTTACAACTCATCCTGGAGAGTCAGCAGAAGGCGTGGGAACATCACATAGAACTGTTGGAAGCCCTGAACAGAGTGGCGGAGTACATCCGCCTGCTCTCTGATGAAGCGGTGCCCACATGTGCAAGTATGGAGGTCTCCATGGGGAGGATGGTGGATGCCATGGAGACCCTGGTCCAGCAGAATGTGAAGGTGTGTGCAGACCTGCTCTCCTCCACGGTAGCCATGGGTGAGTTCCTGCAGTGACAATGTGAAAGGGAAAAAGGACACCTCGACGTCCCTCCGGGTGCTTCTTCCCCTCAAGGAGTCTGGCCGGGGTCTCCGGGCACCCGAAGGGTGGAGGAGCGGCAGCTGGACACCTTTGGGTCACCCATTCAGGAATCTGAGGCTGTCCACTCCCTCCGAATCCCCTTTGCCTGTGACCCCCTCAGCCTCATCCTCTGTCACCGCAGAGGGAGCAGCTGGCCAACGGGTGATTCTGGAGGGAGAACTATGTATGGCAGGGCCTTTTGGAGCCTCGTGCAAGCACTTTCCCACGCAGGCAGATCCTTCACGTATCATACTCACCTCAATGTCTCGAGCGTTTTGAATGCTGCCTCCTGGAGTTCACTTTCAGTTGCCTCTGAGCTGTCCAACATCTCCACCCAATGATCACACTTCCATGCAACAACTCATCTCACCCACCATGACCATTGTTTCACTTTCAAGTTAGACAACATGATCTGAATTTGCTTTCTCGTCAGCTCCCTTGGCTTTTTGCCTTCCTCGGTCACCTATTTCCTGTCCTCAATCACACTTGATCCCCCCTGGCATCACCTTCCACCTCCCCTCCGTGACCTACCACTTCGGGGATGTCCAGGCGAATGTGTATGTTCCCTTGCTTCCCAAAAATCCCACCCCCATCCACATTCGCCTCCCTAACCTCCTCCTTCCCACCCCTAAGCCTCTGAGTTCCCACCAACCACCATTGCTGTCGCTACTGTTGAACCCTCCCCCTCCAGCCCTACCATCTCACTTTGCCCTTGGTCATTCTCACCATTCCCCCATACCATGCCCACCTTCAGTTTTCTCTCCAGGAGGCAGTCATGGGCTCATCAGGCCCCTCCCTTGCATGTTCACCTGGACATCCGCCCCTCTGGACTCCTTCTCCCCCCCACTCTGAACCCCTGCCCTCCCTCTGAACCCCTTACCCTGCTGGAACCCCTCTCCACCCAGGAATCCTCACCCTTAGCCCTCCCAGTCCCCCAGACATCCCCGCCCCGCCACCCCACTTAACCCCTGCTCCTTCCTGACTCCTTCAGACACCTTTACTACTTCTGCCACCTTTAGTCCTTCCTCCCTCCCAACTCCTTCCTCCAGCTTTACTCTTTCCCCCTTCCAGATTCCTTCCTCCACACTTACTACTTCCTCCACACTTACTCCATCTCCTCTCCGCACTCCTTTCTCCCCCTGGACTCCTCTCCCTCTCCGCACTCCTTCACTCCTCCAAACTCCTTCTCTTACACATTTCTCCCCAGTTGACTTCTTCTCCCATGTTTGTCCCCCCACCCCTCTCAACCTCACCTCCAACACCTACATTCCCCTTCCCAACCTCACCACACCCACCCCGCCGCCCGGCACTTCTTCCTCTCCCAGTTGACCCTAGACCTTCCTCTCTTATCCCCTTGACCATCATCCGTTGTGAGCATCAGTGGTGACTTTCCAGCTTCCGTGAGCTGCTTCGCAGCAGAGCCATGTCCATGAGAATCCATCCAGCATAACGTGGATGTTCCTCCAGGATCCCATTGCTGTCGGGCTCCTGCATCTTCTGCTCCTCGATGTCTGCAATGTGAGCAAGGCCCTGGAGTTAAGTCCTGACTTCTGCATGTCACACTTGTCAAGACGTGTTCTGCACTGACGTGGTTTCCTGCCAACATGGGCAGACAATCCAACAGGGGAGGGATGAGTCCAGCAGGCTGGCCTTATAATGATATGCTGATGTATTACAATGAGGTTCCCGATGTCCAATGGTGAGGAACACAGCCTGCCATTGACAGGCTGAGCAGATGACCACAAGCTGTTTTCATGATGCCGTGAAAACGATTTTTGACCTTCTTGCCATATTGTCCGCTCACACCCCTGAACATGCCTAGCACCAGCGGGCACGGATGATTCCGCCCCGTGTCTCCTGTGGCTTGCTCCTGATAGGGAGCTGCTGCTTGTTTGATCCCTGGAGCATGCTCCTGAGTCCACTGGCCTCACCTCCCGTGTTTATGCTCTGAGGGAGAAGGCTGTCCTGAGTGAGGACAGTATCAGGTAGGAAAATTTCAGCCATCGCCATTTAACTGGGCCCTGGATCTGTAGCTTCATTGGTCGACGAGGTGGCCGCTCTAATGGCAGCTTTCAGATCCTGAAACTCTTGAGACACTGTGGTCACCACAGCCTGGAAACCATGGGTGCTGAGCTCCATTCTGTCCCCTTTTACCTTCAGTGCTACAGTCTGTGCTTCCATGGAGATGGAAACACCAATTGGTCCCTGACAGCTTCATAGCTAGAGATCTGCTGCAGATTCCAACAAAGCTGCTGTTCTCTCTATTGGTGCCTGCAGTGAAGATGTAGAGCAAAGGGCAGCTGTAGACTCAAGAGAGACATCTGTCAGTTGCTGCACATCCTCAGACTGACTTCTGTGTGCTTGTAGGCATGATTCTTCTCCAAGTGTCTACACATGAGCTCTGGGCCCATGGTGTCAAAGCCATTGACAGTCTTCTTACCTCAGAAACGGGGACACATCCTCATCAATTCCCCACTCCTTTGGTTTCTTTATGGTCTGTGAATCACCTGGTACTACATCCTCACTACCCACTATCTCATTCTCCTGGGATGAAATATCTGCGACACCGAAGCAAATGCAGCAAATATTAAATTGAAGGGGGCTTGAGCAGAGAACAATGGGTAGGTAAAACACTTGCAATTGGCAAGTGGATGGTCCACATCCTCCTGTCCCTCATCATCTTTATTGAACATGAGGAGGGAGAAATTCCAGCTCTCCCTCCTCATCATCATTTTCCTCTTCCTGTATCTTGATTTGTTGTGATGGATCTTCAGGAAAGTATAAACTGAAGCTGAGAAAGTGAGTGAAAGGTTCTGTCTGTATGGTGCTTCCAGATGACCAAATACTCTTCCCCTCCTCCCTGCTTGTCCCCTCCAGTCGGATGCTGACGAGTGTAGGCTATGCTATGCTTTTAAAGGCTGCACTGATGTTTTGAAGTAGTTCAGCTGCATTACATCGATGACGGCAGCAATGGGATTGCAAATATTGAAGACCCAGGAAACTTGTGTGCAACTCCACCTAGAGGCTATTGACTGGGTTAAATTGTTTCGAATGGCCGACATCATTGGAACTTGATTCCAGGAAATTCTAGGCCACACTTTTATGTATTTTTTGTTTATGTGCAATTACATAGGTGATTACTTATGTAATGATGGTATGATAGTTTTGTGTAAATTATGAGATATGAACATGGCACTGACAGTCTCTGACAGCTGTAGCCTCTGGAGGCTGACTGTTTGAAGGGGCATTGGAAGAGACGAGCAGAAACGCAAAGTTCAGCTGGCCGAGATATGGCCCCAGAGTAAACAGAGGCCAAAGAATCGTGCACCTTCTCGGCCCACTGTCTTCCTCTGCAGCAAATATGGCAGTGACTGCCGTGCCAGAGTGGGGCTCCTGAGCTGCACCAGGTAATGCTCAATACAGAGGTGACGACCACAGCACAAACCCAATGGAAGGCTGCCACCGATTAACAATGTCATGTAGTATTTTTAATGTTTTCTAGTATAATATTCCCGCCTTTCTAAAATAACAGATCTAATGTGAAGAAAACTGTAGAGGATCCAGTAGTTTAACCGAAATCCTGCACTTTGCATTTATTCACCACATTTACATTCACTTCCTTTTTAAGGGCCACATAACATCGCACAAAACTGTTCCAAGTAAGAAATTGAATAGATTTCCATCATGCATCTGAAAACCCCCAAAAGAGGAAAAAATTGTAAATTAGATTTTTATTGTTGAAGTATAAAATACGTGGCAGTTGCATAACAGAGTAAATTCACAAAGTGTGTCTCTCACAATACGATGATGAATTAATCACTTAAATAAGTAACTTATCTTTGTCACCTGCAGACTGTATGGCTCCTACCTGCTTTCTGCAGCGAACCAAAAACATTCCATGCATTTTAATTTCTATTTCATATTCACCAGCAAGCAGCAAATGACAAAACTTTAAATAGACTCCAGTATCAAATGGATTGGTATTACGAGTAGCATCTGTATACCATATAGTTAAATGCAACAGGAAAACGTATCAGATTATAGCTTACGGTATTGTGAAAGAAGTAACTCAATTAAACAATTGATCTTTAAGATTGTTTTTAGAATTTTGCAGTAGCTACAGAATAATACAACATTGGTAAATGTAACAGTAACAAACAATTAAGGAAAATCCAGAGGAAGTAAAGATCTTTCAATCCATCAGATTCACTTGATACAGAGTCCATGCTTGACTAGTCTATCATCTAACCCCTCCACAATCACCACTTATTAATCTCCAATTTTAAGAAATACTAAGTAACTGAATATCCATTTATGTAGACTGGAGAAACAAGCATGTACTGTCTGTTGAAGGGTCAGTTAACCAGGATTAGAGGCCTTGTGCCTAATTACTTGCCACAACATCCCCTGAGGCTGTACCTAGAGAACAGGAAGCTCCTGCTGGTCGTTGTTGTAGATCTCATTAGGAGCATTCATTCGATTGCTGCCCCATAAATTCCAATGCGTCATATCGTTAGCATGATGTCATCATTGTGGATCTGTAAAACCTGGAGTGCGGCACACTTCCATGGGTATGCAACAAGCAAAAATATTATTAAGTGTTCGACTTGACCTTGTGGGGTGATTTTGGAGATAATTGTGTAGAAATTGGAAGCTTTTGTTTGGGTATAATGAGGGCTAATTTTGTGGACCATCCCTCTGCACTGCGAGATGGTTGTTTCAATAGTGTTGGGACATTTTTCAGGCCTCCTTTGTGGAGGACTAAAACTGTCGTTTCACAGCAATGAAAATATTGCAGCAACAATGCATCCTCTCCAAAGCCTGTATAGAAGGGAACTTTTGGTGTGGGCTGAGTGTGTTTCAGGCATTGCTTTGAAGCCCTGCATTATAGTCCAGCAAGAATTTCCAGAATTGCATCCTCGACAAGTTGGCAACACAACAGGATTGGGCTTTCCAAGCCCAGGAGGACTGTTAATGCTGTGATCTCATTGAAAAGCTTGCCAGAAGGCTTTGGCAGCCACATCAAACAGTCTCCTGTTCTACTTTGTGATCCCTTTGCTGTCCATGTACTCTCCGGGCCTTCCATGATAATGCAGCAGCACAACACTTGAAACCTTACCCAAGATGAATTGCAGATGCTCCTAGATCTGCCCAGATGCATGAAGCACTGATTACCTATTAATTGTCTTGAAGTACAGGTATTTCAACTGCTGACTGGGAAACAACATTGACTTGCATAGCTGATAATTGCAAATAAGCTGCACGTTGAGAGAGTGGCACAGAGTGCCTGATAATGAGGGATTCCCATTACCCCACCAACCCCAGAGACCACTGGCAAATATAACTGGATGACATCCGAGGGTGGGCGAAAGCTGTGGGGCTCCGGTTAAATTGTGGTTGCCTCAGGGATAATGGGTGTCAATTGACTCATTAATGAGCCAGCGGCCAGGAATCCTGCATCAGTCCCTTCCATCCTCTGACTTAATCGGGGAAGCTTTTCCTGCCACCAGGAGTCTAACACAGGATCTTCCTGTGATTAAGTGGGCCCAGTCGCTATTGTTCCTGCTGTGATATTACCAGTGATATCATAGAATGGTGCAAAGGTGAAGCAGTTAGAAACTTTTAGGACCTTCCTTGTGGACCAGTTTGATCGGCTGTAACTTTGCAATTCATTCATATTCTCCCTTGTGAATCACAGCCTAGACAAAAAGTTAGAAGTGTGTGCTTTTAAATGTCATGTAACATGGCATAAGAGTACAGATTGCTTCTGGTCTAACTTGACTAGTCTGACATTGAACTGTTGGGAAAAATTGCTGTATCCTAATTGCCACAAATGAATGAAGGCTTCTGAGCTGTAAGGAAAAAGGAAAAAAAGCAAAATACTGCGGATGCTGGAAATCTGAAATAAAAACAGAAAATGCTGGACAAACTCAGAAGGTCTAACAGTGTCTCCAGAGGAAAAAAACAGAGTTAACATTTTGAATCCTTATGACTCTTCCTCAGAGATGAAAAAGCAGAAAACAGCAGAACAAGGAAAATTGGCTGAGAAACAACTGAAAATTACACATAGACAGGCTGGTGGAATGGGCAGACAAGTGACAGATGAATTTTAATGCAGAGAAGTGGGAAGTGATTCATTTTGGCAGGAAGAATAAGGGAAATTGGTTTTAAAGCATAAAGGATCCTGGGTTTTATAAATAGGGGCAACGAGTACAAAATCAAGGAAGTTATGATAATAGTGCAAAAAAACATTGGTTTGGCTTCGGTTGGGGTATTGTATCCAGTTCTGGGCACCACACTTTAGGAAGGATGTGAAGGCATTCAAGAAAGTGCAGAAAAGATTCATGAGAATGGTTGCAAGGATGAAGAACTTCAGTGACGTAAATAGATTGGTAAAGCTGGAACTGTTCTCCTCGGGGAAGGAAAGATTGAGAGGCGATTTGATGGAAGTATTCAAAATCATGAAGGGACTGGGCAGAATGGAATAGGGGCCTAGCAACCTTTGCCCACATCCCATGAAAGTTTTAAAAATAAGAGAAGATTTGATAGAGTTGTTCAGAATCATAACGGGTCTGGACAGAGTAGATAGGGAGAAACAGTTTTGTTGGTGGAAGGATCGAGGACCAAAGGACACTGATTTAAGGCAAGAGAAGCAATGGTAACATGAAGAAAAATTTCTTCACTCACCAAGTTGTTAGGATCTGGAATGCGCTGCCTGAGAATATGCTGGAAGCAGATTCAATCAAGGCCTTCATTTGAGAATTGGATAATTATCTGAAGAAAAATAATTGCAGGGCTATGGGGAAAAGGCGGGAAGAGTGGGTCTAAATGAGTTGCACTTGAGGAGAACCTACACAGACACAACGGGGTGAATGGCTTGTAACCATTCTATGAACCCATGAGAAAAAAGTTGTACATGTGTTCAGATAGCTTTAAGAACAGGATTTTTTTTTAGTTAAGTAGAGGCTATATGGGTGACAATGCAGGTAGGAATGAAGTGATGTGGACTTTTGGGAAATTTGGCATCACTTGAAAGTACAGTAGTGCATTTAGAAGCCAAACATGTGTAAAACATTAGAATAATGGGAATGTTTGCAGTATGGTACTAATAAGTAATCTGAACGTTCAACACAAAATAACACACCAATGTTTGATCTGCATACAACAGAGATTCTAATGATTAATCAGGCATGAACTATGATTACTTGTTGACTATTAGGCAAAGTCAACAAAATATTTCATATTTTCAGCTCCCAGTGAGATAAAAATAGCATAACAGCATCTGCTGATGGATATGCATGACATCAAAAGCTCATTGGTTTAAAAAGCAATGACCGGGATTTTCCATGCGCACTGGCATCGGGCATGTTCAGTGGCATGAGCAGACAATGTGGCAAGAAGGCCAAAAATCGGTTTCACAATGTCATGAAACCAGTTCGTGTTAGTCCGCTCTGCCCGCTGATGGCGGCTGCGTTTCCCACCATCAGACGTTGGGAACCTCATTGTAATACATCAGCTTATCATTATAAGACCAGTCCACCGGTATCATCACCCTGCACTGAGTCATTCCGCCCGCAGCGGTGGGAAAACACGCCGACGTGTTTCACAACAGCATCTATAAGGCGTGCATTTGGCGAGCTGCACTTCGCTTGGAACTTCAAAGTTTGTTTGCCTACCTTGCTTCGGGCAGCACTCGCAGTCATCAGCGCCAGGCTTCACAGGCAGCACCACATCACTTCTAGGGGGCTCATTGGTAGTTCTCTGCCTACCAGATTGGCCATATGTGGGTGACTATTCAATGGCTGCAGAGCAAGGTCTTGCTTGGCAAAGGGGGAGAAGTGGCCTCAGGCAAGGGAAGAGGCTGCAGGATGAGAGATGTACTGGGGAAGGAGGGTATCCCAGGGTGTGTGTGGAGGCACCTGTTGATTTGTGCAAGTGGCCTCAAGATGGTGAGGGCTGAAGAAGCAGTCTCCAGAGGAGATGAGGCCACATGTACATGTGAAGGTATGTGTGTGAGAATGGGTGGTGATGTCCCTTGAGCTGGCAGTGGGTGAGATGCCAGTGAATGGGCTTGAGTGTGTAAGTTTAGAGTGAAGAGATAGTTGCCATACCCTGGCTGCATGGATGAGATCATTCACCCTCTATCTGCGTTGAATGGCCAACCTCTTCTGTGCAGCATTGGCACCGATCACCACTGCTATCGCCTACAATGCCGGAGCGGTAAAGTAGCTGCCCCACCTGCGGCCACAGTGGGGGGTAGAGGACATCACAGCGGGCCTCCATGGCGTCCAAAAGGCACTCGAGGGCTGCAGTCTTCTTGCCTTTCGGGGCCATGTCTTCTTTGCTGCAGTCCTGGGCTGGAAGCACTGAGCGTGGCTGTACTATTAATGTGGTGCCTGGTGTGATGAAGCAGTGAGATGAAGGCATGGCAGGTGAATCAGAGCCCACCCTCCCATTGAAACAGCGCGTATCCCGGGAATGCATAATTAATGTGGCGGGTTTGTGTCGATACAGCGTGAAAAGCCGTTATTGCAGCCGACAGGTAAAGCATAGCTTTTCCCACCTGCTTCCCACTTGGTGCAAACCTGGGACAATTCTGCCCAATGCCAAGATCTTAATATTGCCATTAAACTTAAAATGAGCATGATTGTATAACTTAGAACTTATGGAATAAATAGATCAACACTGACGATCTTAAAGAGCCTCAGAAAGTGTAGCGTCACATCCTTGCGCAGCACTGAACACCAGCGCTGATATACACACACCTTGGTGGAAATATGTGAGTGAGCACATCACATTCACCAGACCAGCTGTCTGAGACTGAGAGTGCAGGCCTCTAACAGTCAGAGGAATGTTGGAGGCTACCTAGATACTGAGCCCCAGGCTGATGATGAGCTGCTGGAATCATGTGCCAATGTAGAGATACCAAATGAGGTCGATCAGAGTAGCCCACATGAACACAAACTCCCTTAAGACCAATTCATTCAGTCCAAATCAAAACCAACATATGACAAACATGAAACATTCATGCAGCCAGAGCCGCAAGTGCAAAGATCAATTATTTATTGACAAAATAAATCAAGAATTTTCAGACTGTAGTAATTGCAGCTTTAAGGAATGTAGTGACTGTAGCTACAATGTAGTAACTGTCGCTGGGTAAAAATCCTGCGACTCCCTTCCGAACAGCATTGTGGGTGTACCTATACCACATGGACTGCAGCAGTTCAGGAAGGCAGTTCACCAGAACCTTCTCAAGGGCAACTAGGGATGGGCAATAAATGCTGGCCCAGCCAGCGAAGCCCACATCCCGTGAGTGAATTTTTTAAAAAGACTTATTTTGTTGTATATTATCGCGTCTGGAAAATCAAGTCCATAACAAACTGGCGACAAGGATAAATTAGGTCCAGCATTGTCCCTCACCCAGTGACTGTGAATATCTTGTTTAAACAGAAGAAAAGGAAGATATACTCACCAGACTTGCCACATTTTGGCAGGATTGCCCCCATCGAACCATCCACAGAGGGTTAGTGTCAATATGTAGAACGCCTCGGGTTCTAGTTCCAGGCAAACAAAATAACGGGGGAGGAAAAGAGGAGAGCAATTCTCCTAAGCATTTGGGGGTATAAAACCTATAATTTAATCTGAAGTTTGACAGCCCCGAATGCTCCCAATTCTAAGTCCTTTGGTGAATTGGTAGACCTCGTTAAGAGACACTTTCAACCCAAACCCTCAGTCACCATGCAGAGCTTCAGGTTTAATTTGAGGTTTACAACCCTGGGGGAGACCATTGCTATAGGCATGGTGAAATTAAAACAACTGACTGAACACTGTGATTTTGGGGAGACTCGATCCACCCTGTCCATGCCCTTCATAATCTTGTACACCTCGATCAGGTCAGCCCTCTGTCTTCTCTGCTGCAACGAAAACAACCCAAGTCTATCCAACCTCACTTCATAACTTAAATGTTTTATCCCAGGCAACATCCTGGTGAATCTCCTCTGCACCCCCTGCAGTGTAATCGCATCCTTCCTATAATCTGGCGACCAGAACTGCACACAATACTCCAGCTGTGGCCTCACCAAGGTTCTATACAACCCCAACATGACCTCCCTACTTATGTAATCTATGCCTCGATTGATAAGTGTCCCATATGCCTTTTTCACCACCCCACTAACATGCCCCTCCACCTTCAGAGATCTATGGTACACAGACGCCAAAGTCCCTTTGTTCCTCAGATCTTCCTAGTGTCATGCCATTCATTGAATACTTCCTTGTCAAATTACTCCTTCCAAAGTGTATCACCTCATGCTTTTCAGGGTTAAATTCCATCTGCCACTTATCTGCCCATTTGACCATCCCGTCTATATCTTCCTATAGCCCAAGACACTCAACCTCACTGTTAAACGCCCAGCCAATCTTTGTGTCATCCGCAAACTTACTATTCCTACCCCCACATAGTCGTCTACGTCGTTTATATAAATGACAAATAATAGGGGACCCAGCACAGATCCCTGTGGTACGCCACTGGACACTGGCTTCCAGTCACTAATACATCCATCTGTCATCACTCTCTGTCTCCTAAGCCAATTTTGAATCCACCTTATCAAATTACCCTGTATCCCATGTGCATTTGCCTTCTTTATAAGTCTCCCATGTGGGATCTTGTCAAAGGCTTTGCTGAAATCCATATAAACTACATCAACTACACTAGCCTCATCTACACACCTGGTCACCTCCTCAAAAAATTCAATCAAATTTGTTAGGCATGACCTCCCTCTGACAAAGCCATGCTGACTATCCCTGATCAAACCTTGCCTCTCCAAGTGGAGATAGATACTCTCCTTCAGAAATTTCTCAATGGTTTCCCTACCACTGACGTGCGACTCTCTGGTCTGTAGTGCCATGGCTTATCTCTACAACCCTTCTTAAAAAGCAGAACCACACTAGCTGTTCTCCAGTCCTCTGACACCTCCCCCGTGGCCAGATAGGAATTAAAAATTTGGGTCAGAGCCCCTGCGATCTCCTCCCTTGCCTCCCTCAGCAGTCTGGGACACAAATCATCTGGACCTGGAGATTTGTCCACTTTTAAGCCTGCCAACACCTCCAATACCTTGTCGCTCCCTATATCAATTTGCTTAAGAACCTCGCAGTCTCTCTCCCTGAGTTCGATACCTTCATCCTCATTCTCTTGGGTGGAGTTGGATGTGAAGTATTCATTCAACACTCTAGCGATATCCTCTGGCTCCACCCATAGATTGCCCCCTTGGTCCCTAATGGGCCCTACTCTTTCTCTGGTTATCCTCTTCCCATCGATATACTTATAGAATATCTTGGGATTTTCCCTACTTTTACCAGCCAGAGCTTTCTCATATCCCTGCTTTGCTCTCCTAATTGCTTTCTTAAGCTCCACCCTGCACTGTCTGTATTCCACTAACACCTCCGCTGATTTGCTTCCCTTGTACCTGCTAAAAGCCTCTTTTTACCTTCTCATTGTATCCTGAATATCTCTGGTCATCCATGGTGCTCTGGGCTTGTTACTCCTTCCTATCACCCTAGAGGGAACATGTTGAGCCTGTACCCTCCCCATTTCCTTTTTGAACACCCCCCACTGCTCCTCTGTACATTTCCCCACAAGTAGCTGTTCCCAGTTGATCTTGGCCAGATCTTGCCTTATTTTACTAAAATCCACTCTCCCCCAATCCAAGGCATTTTTTTGCAACTTGTCTATTTCTTTGTCCATAACAAACTTAAACTGTACCGTGTTGTGGTCGCTATCACTAAGATGCTCCCCCATCACCACCTCAGCTACCTGTCTGGCTCCATTCCCCAGAATTAGGTCCAGCACTGCACAGTCCCTTGTTGGACCCTGTACAGAGGATGGGGCTTGCTTCATTAGGTCCTCCTCTGCCAGCACTTCCTCTCTCTGGAGCATCAAGAATGCACAGCACACCACAGCCATAAGTGAGACTCGAGAAGGAGTGTATTGGAGTGCGCCAGCTGACCAGCCCAAACATCAAAATCTCATTTTGAGCAGAACAATGTTAATGAGCCATCTCTTCAGGGGGTATCCTTTGTCACCCAGAAGCCAACCACCCAAGGGTTCTGGTCCACAGAACATCTCTGGCACCTGAGAGTGTCTAAGTATGTAGGCATCATGACTGCTGCCAGGGTAATGTGTGCACACCTGCATTATCCTTTGCCTGTGGTCAGATACAAGCTGCACATTGATAGAATTGTAGCTTTTTCTGTTAGCAAATGCCCTGGGCTGTTCCAACAGCATCTTAATTGCAACACGTGTGCAACCTATGACCCCTTACACTTTTAGAAATCCTGCAATGCTAGAAAAGCCTCTGTCTCTGTCTGCCTGACTGGTGTTGTCATCGTTAAATGAAATGAACTTATGGGCATGCCTGAAAGTTGCATCTGTAAAAACCTTTATACAATGATGGGCTGCCGGCTGCGATATCCCACAAAGGCCTCCAGAAGATGCCTGGACAGCCTCTGAGGTCAAAAGATTGAGGGCACTGACCTTCAGCACCACAGGCATAGGGTGTCCGCCAACACAATTTGAGGCAATTTCCCCAGCCATCGTGTCACACAGTGATGCGACTGTCTCCCTGGAGAGACACAGGACTTTTGTCAATGGACTTTTGGCTGGCCTGCCACATCCCCCGCAGCGGATCCCACAACAGCGGGGCTGGAAAATCCTGGCCGCAGTCTTCTCAGGCACTGGCACTCTGACGTTTGGAAGTATGTCATCCTTTGCCGGTGTACCCTGTTGGCAGGATAGTGCCTTCGCCTACCCCTGCCTGCCAACTGCTGATGGCCCTCCTCTGCAGCCCCTTACTCAGTAGCAGGTTCCACAACTTCCTGGACCACAAGTTGCACCTGTCCTTGGCTACCTACCCTCCTCCTTCTCTGTCTCTCCCTCTCACTGGGGGAGGAGCTTCCTCCAGAATGTACAATGTCCATTGAGACACTGGGCTGCAGGAAATTCAATTTACACCTACCTCTGGGTGCTTTCTCTCTGACAATACCTCCCAGTGAAGGCTCAAAACAATTATTATAGGTCTGAATTTTTCTCTCATTAGGTGCGCGCAATCAGCGGGACCAGAAGCGGACGGCAAATGGGTCCCTGACCGCGATCAGACCCCAACCGCAATTTCAGGCTGGCTGGGCAATTCATGGGCGTCCAGCATGAAACTCACCCTGAGAAAGGCTCAGCACTGCCGGTGGGGGCAGGAAGAGGGTGGACACTGACGGCACTGTGGGTGCTGGTGAGCGCTTCCATTGAGCTCCCTGAAGACAGACAGCTGTCCCAGGGAGCTGCAGGCCTCCAGAAAAGAAAATAAAGCACAAAAATGCTGCAAAAAATATCCAAGCAGCACAATCAAGCACCTGAAAGCAGGCCTCATAAAAAACAGTCCCCAAATATCTCTTTTTATTTTATTTCCCCACGGAGGTTTCATCCC
The DNA here is from genome assembly GCF_964194155.1 of Cetorhinus maximus. NCBI lineage: Eukaryota > Metazoa > Chordata > Chondrichthyes > Lamniformes > Cetorhinidae > Cetorhinus > Cetorhinus maximus. Next base: position 64,239,540 of record NC_135881.1, on the reverse strand, counting down.
AACCTGGATCGAGGTTTGGGCAAAAATGTAAAGGCCGCCTGGCCAATTGGCCCGTCCGCCAACCATAAAAGTGGACGGGCCATGAAAAATTGTCTTCAATTGCCTCCTTAATGGGCTAATTGCCTGCTTAATTGTTGGCTGGCATGCTTCTGACTGCCGCACGCACTCGCTGAGCAAGATATCATGAGAGTGCGCGATGACATTGGGACCCCCACCCGATGTCATCTCGTGCTACTTCGCGGCTGCTCGGGTCGGATGCGCACCCCTCCACGGGACATAGGATTCTAGCCAAAGTTAAGTTTGCAACACCAGCAAACTCTCCCACCTTCTCCAGCAGAATCTCGTGCTAACGTCAGCCATAGCCCCACCTGTAGTCTTTTTATCCACCAAACTGTGGTGGATTTTATGTACGCCCGGGGTGGGGGCGGGTGATGTGGTGGTGTGTGTGGGGTGGGGGGGGGGTGCAGGCAGTGGTTCCAAATTCCAAATGTAAAATTCACTCCAATGTGTATACCTGGTGCTTCTGTCAATTCTCCGACAGAGCCACAATGATCAACTGAGAGAAGTCACCCACCCACCCAGGAAATTCCCAGCCCTGAGATTTACAGACATGTCAAAGTTGCAAAAAAAAGTCTCTAATCCAACACCTGCAGCAATGATTTTTTTAAAATTCATTTTTGGAATGTGGGAATTTCTGGAAAGGGCAGCATTAATTGCCTATCCTGAATTTCCTTGAGAGGGAGATGGTGAACTGCTGCTAGCCTGTTTAGTAAAGATGCTGCCACATGTGGTGAGGTAGGGCCTTCCAGGAGTTTTGAATGATATTTACTTTCTGCAGTTAGATTATTATGCTTCTTCAATCACGTGTGATGCACCACGTATGAAACAGAAGTATTTACTTGATTCAAAATATTTGTTTAACTGTTTATAAGGTGGACTCTGCTGTTAGAGCTAATGATGCATATAGTCACCTTGCTTCCAAGTTGGTCCTGTTGCATCAGGTGGCATTGCCTACATATCTGTGGAAAGTAATTGAGAGAGAAAAGTGTATTCAATTCAGCTTAACCCAGTTCCCTCAAGGTTGCCTGTAGAGAGTATTTTAAGCAGAAAGTTACAGAATGCCTTTTTACCATATGTCATACTGGGTGTTTCCCAATTTGAAAATGACAATATGAACAAAATGGGAATTGTACATCTGTACAACTCTTTGAAAGGTCATGTGATACCTGAAGCCTCTCTGAATGCTCGTTAGTTTTTGTTGCCCCTTTCTTTTCTTCTGCCTTTTTGATTAATTGTCCCCTACCTTTAGCCGCATTCCAAATCCACTTAAAAAACTTTAATTTCTCTTCACTCTCTGAACTGCAGCTGGATAGAGAAATAAGTATATTGCTCTCCTATGAACAACATTGGGAGCTACATGCATCTCCAATATTCTAACTGTATTTATACAGTTTAAATTTAACAACTGCCCAAAATCTATCATCAGAACTATAATGTGACATTGTAGTTTGTTCTCCATATGTGACATTACAACATTTTCTCTTGAGCATCTCAGCTTTATAATACTTTCACTGGTGTAGTTCTGAATTCCTCTTGCTGTGTTTTGCTGTATCTAGTTGTAGTGAGGCTGAACAACTGAAAAATAAAAAGTTATAAAAAGGTTTATGTCTTTCTTCTTTTACATGTTACAGATTTTTCACTGATTATGTGGATTTATTAATTGACATTTTGTACATAACCTCTTCACTTACTGTATCCAGGCAGCTATGAAGTGCACAGATTTATTTTACATAATAAATGAGCTGGTCAGTTTTGTTCAGCTCACTTATCAAGTTTACATTCATAACTGCCATTTCTTCCAGTTGCTTGCCACATTGATGCAAATGCGTTGAAATGTGCATGTACAATAATAAATTAAATTGCTTTATCTTTCTCATTTTTCATTCTACCATTTTATGTAACTATGTTCCAAGGAGGACTTGCATAACTGAAAGCAAAGTTACAGAGGACATGAGGTGATCGTTGTCAAAGCAGAATATTAAAGATAGTTCTTTGGAGGTTCAACGACCAGAGTGCAGTTTACACCCAGAGAGAATGTCCAACAGTTCTTTCGACTAATAGCCCTCTTCAAGCAGAATCCAGTCTTAGTCATTAATGGTTTTATATCTGGTAATTAGTTATAAATGAAAGGTCTTGCAGTTATCTAGTGCTCTCCACATTCTCAAGACACTCAGAAGCACCTCATGGCCAATGAAGTACTTTTTAAGGTGTTTTCACTGCTGTCAAAGGCAGCAGTCAAATTTGCTTTGAGCAGAGTTCCACAAACAACAATGAGATAAATTATCAAATAGTCTATTTTTCATGAGAATAGTGAGGGATAAATGGTGGCCAGGATACAGGACAACTCCTCTGCTCTACTATACATGGTACCATGGGATATTTTACATCCAGTTGAGGAGGCAGGTAGGTCCTTTATTAAATTCTCATTCAATAGGCAGAACTTCTGACAACACAGCATTCCTTCAGTACTTTGCTTGGTGTGAAGCTAGATAGGTACTCAAGTTCTGGTATAGGGTTTGAAGCCACAGTCTTCTGTGTTAGACATGAGAGTGCTACTAATGAATGAAGGCTGACATTTATCAGATATTCTTTCTGGTTCCACTTCCAGCAGAAGTGTATATGCTACACTGGTTACAGTATTGTCCTGCAATGAAAGTCTTTGGAAAAAAATTGTAATAGTACAGCACCTATTGAATATTTCACACATTCATTTTTAAATTTAGTTTTTCAATTTCTTTATTACTTTATGGATGTTTTTGATTTGTGTGTCTTATTGCATGCCCATATGTGTTAGGGGAGGACAAGGGTCCATAATTATTTAAAAACTGACTACTCTGTACAAGGTGAAAATTCTATTAGTGAGGTCATTAAGTCAGCTCAGAAAAGTGATTGGCATAGACAGATATTGCCAATACTGAGTACAAAATGATTCATATTTACACTTAATCATGTCGATTGAAGTTTATTTTTGACTCCATCGCTGGTTATTGGCACCACTAAGAACATGAGCAAATTGAAATTAAAAAAGACCATTTGGTTCAGAAAATCTGTTCTTTCCTAAAATGAGGGGGGCAATTTTAAAGTGCTGAGGAGGCCTCAGTTGTAGTGCACAAAAAATCATGAGCACTGTTGTCCTAAGTTTCTAATCTCAACTGCTAGTGGGTGAATCTCTAGCCCATTTTATATATTTCACTCTATCACAGGTTCCAGCCAGATCCCCTGAGAGCGGCTTCTGCAAAATTTACCTTGACCCGCAAAGGCAATTCAAGCAAAAGCAAATACTAAGCAACCTAAGCTTCTTTCTTAAACTCACACATATATATATGCACTCTAACAGATCTATTGGCATAACAGGCCCATGGCTCGAATGGTACAGGAACAATCATATCCAATTTGTCATCCAATCGTCTTCTTCAGGTTATAACCTTCAATGCTATCTCTAATCAGCTATTCAGCTATTCAGATAACTCTTTTTTTAAAGGAGTTGACAAAACACATCATTATCTGCATTAACTGTGATTCTTGTATCCACAACTCCGAGAATTCTTTTTTTCTGAGAATAGACCAGACTCACGGCCAGACATGATGTGCTCCATAAAAACAAAAAACTGCGGATGCTGGAAATCCAAAACAAAAACAGAATTACCTGGAAAAACTCAGCAGGTCTGGCAGCATCGGCGGAGAAGAAAAGAGTTGACGTTTCGAGTCCTCATGACCCTTCAACATGAGGACTCGAAACGTCAACTCTTTTCTTCTCCGCCGATGCTGCCAGACCTGCTGAGTTTTTCTAGGTAATTCTGTTTTTGTGTTGATGTGCACCATAGTTTATCATAATGAACTTTATAGAATATTCTTCTGTATCGTCAGCAAGAGCCCTCCGAAGTTCATCTGTATTTCAATAACATTGTTGGGTTTGTCTTATGTTAAGTAATTTCTCCTGAATGGCCCTTTTACTTTTGTTGTTTACTTGCATATAAAGGGATCAAGCAAATTGGGAGGAAAATAAAAAGCAGGCTTATGCTATTGCTGTTTCATGTATCGGATCTAATAAAATAAAAGGCAAAAACTGGAATCTTGAAAGTTTCCGAAATATTTAAATGAAAATCCTTGCTGTGGAGTCCAGTATACATATGTTTTCATTGTCAGCATGTGCCAAACATTACATAAGCATGCATTACCACATCAGGTTTAGTCCTTTCCTATCTCATTGCAAGAACAAAGGGGTTTTTGCTGAAGGGAATTAAATCTCTCTGCTCTGGTATTCCCAGAGCACAAATGGTAAAATAAATTGTTCATTTTGGCTGCTCTAGTTGTTAAATGGCTGTGTGCCATTCGTTCAGTGGAGCACTTTGGAGTTGATTCCAAATGAAACTGCCTAAAGACAGCTATAGTCAAGATGATAGATAATACACTCACTCGTAGAAAAGTAAACAAATGAAAAATGTAAACTTTTAATGCGCAGCATATTTAGTATATTATTATTTTTATGAAGCTAGTGATAGTCTTCAGCAATAATTCAGTTGAGATTATTAACTTTGTATTTCCAAGGCACTTAAGAAACAAGTATGTAAAATGAAATAATTTTTTAAGCAAACTGCATTTTCCACACTCAGACTTTCAACCTACTGACGTAGATCTTGATTTTGTGCTTTGAAGTAAATGGAAATAAAAATTGGGAGAACTGTAGATTGAACTGTTAATCAGCTATCACTAACTTTGCACCATCAGACACAGTCTTAATCTACCCCCATAGATTTGAAGGTGCATAATTTTTATTAAATTATTTTGCTTCTTTTTCCCACTATTTTCCCTCTATCTCATTACTAGCAGTGGTGGTGACCTGAAGGTGGAACCCTGGTCAATCCATTGGTTTTAATATAATAAATTGCCTGTTACCTCATTAATGGATTTTTATTATTTATTTACAGATTTTAAAAGATATTTGGCTTAGATTTTCCTCTGTGGTCGGGCACATGCCAGAAATGCACTGGAATGGGACATTCATCAGAACATTTCCTTACGCCCTGGCCCCAGGGGGTTTCCTGGACTCAGGCTCATTTGCAAGCTTTTTTCTATTCTTTTATAGGACGTGAGCATCCCTGGAAAGGTAACATTTATTGCCAACCCTAACTGCCCTTGCGAAGGTGGTAGTGAGCTGTCACCTTGAACCACTGCAGCTGATCTGGTGTAGTTAAACCCACAGTGCTGTTAGGAAGGAAGTTGATCCTGCAACAGTGAAGGAACAGCGATATAGTCCCAAGTCAGGATGATGTGTGGCTTGGAGGGGCACCTGGAGGTGGTGGTGTTCCAAGTGTCTCCTAGGTCGTGGAGATTGTGGGTTTGGAAGGTGCTGTTGAAGGAGTCTTGACGAGTTGCTGCCGTGCATTTGTGGTTGGTATGCACTGCCGACAGTCGATGTCGGCGGTTGTTGGGGTGCCAATCAAGTGGGCTGCTTTATTCTGGATGGTGTTGAGCTTATTGAGTGTTGCTGGAGCTGCACTCATCCAGGCAAGTGGAGATTATTCCATCACACTCCTGACCTGTGCCTTGTAGATGGTGGATAAGCTTTGGGATGTCAGGAGGTGAGTTACTCACCACAGAATTCCCAGCCTCTGAACAGTGTTTGTAGCTACACTATTTATTTGGCTGATCCAGTTAAGTTTCTGGTCAATTGTAACCCACAGGATGTTGATGGTAGTGATTCGGTGATGGTAATGCCATTGAATATCATGGAAATGATTAGGTTTTCTCTTGTCGGATTTGGTCATTGGAAAATGAAATTGTGTGGTGCAAATGTTACTCACCACTTATCAGTTCAAGCCTGAATATTGTTCATGCCTTGCTGCATATGGACACGGACTGCTTCATTATCTGAGGGGTGTGAATGGTACTGATAATTGTGCAATCATCAGTGAACATCCCCACTTCTGACCTTATGATGGAGGGAAGGTCATTGATGAAATAGTTGAAGATGGTTAGACCTAGGACATGACCCTGTGGAACTCCTGCAGCAATATCCTGGGACTGAGATGATTGACTTCCAACAATCACAACCATCTTTCTTTGTGTTAAGTATGACTCCAACCAGTGGAGAGTTCTCCCCTTGATGCTACATTCAGTCAGATGCTACCTTGATGTCAAGGGCAGTCACTCTTATCTTACCATTTGGGTTCAACTCTTTTGTTCATACTTAGACCAAGGCTGTAATGAGGTTAGCAGTCGAATGGCCCTGGTGGAACCTAAAATGAGCATCGGTGAGCAGATTATTTCTGTGTAGGTGCTGCTTGATAGCACTGTTGACAAGACCTTCCATCATTTTGTTGATGATTGAGAGTAGCCTGATGGGACGGAAATTGGCAGATTGTCCTGCTTTTTATGGTCAGGACACCCCTGGGCAATTTTTTACATTGTCAGGTAGGTGCTACTGGAACAGTTTGGATAGGGGCAGGGCTCATTCTAGAGAACAAATCTTCAGTCCTACTGCTGGGATTTGTCAGGGCCCATAGCCTTTACAGTTTTCAGTGCATTCTGTCATTTCTTGATATCACATGAAGTGAATCAAATTGGCTGAAAACTGGCATCTGTGATGCTGGAGATGCCAGGAGGAAGCAGGCTGGTTGCAGGCTCCTGAAAGTATTTCTCCTGCCACCGGGTACCTGCATCAGATGATGCTGAAATGCTCCATCACTTCTTTGCTGACTCATACCTTCATCTTGTTGTAGTATGAGGGTATTTGGCATAGCAAGGGTTAATGTGGGAGAACAGTAATGGCAACAGTATGACGTAGGGAGACACATAAAAACATTGAAAATAGGAGCAGGAGTAGGTCATTCAGCTGTTCAAGTCTGCTCCGCCATTCAATATGATCATGGCTGATCCTCTATCTCAGCGCCATACTCCCGCTCTCTCCCCATACCCCTTAACACTTTTAAAGTCCAGAAATCTATCTGTTTCCTTCTTAACTATATTCAGTGACTTGTCCTCCACAGCTTTCGATGGTAGAGAATTCCGTTGGTTCACTACCCGGTGAGTGAAGAAGTTTCTCCTCACCTCAGACCTAAATGGTCTACCCCATATCCTGAGACTGTGACCCCTTGTTCTAGACCCCACAGCCAGAGGAAATATCATCCTTGCATCCTGTCTGTCCATTCCTGTCAGAATTTTAAATGTTTCAATGAGATCTCCTCTCATTCTTCTAAACTCCAGTGAACACAGGCCTAGTCGACCCAATCTCTCCTCACACAACAATCCTGCCATCCCAGGAATCAGTCTGGTGAACTTTTGTTGCACTCTCTCTATGGCAAGTATGTCCTTTCTTATGTAAGAAGACCAAAACTGCACACAATACTCCAGGTGTGGTCTCTGTACAGCTGCAGTAAGACATCCTTGCTCCTGTACTCAAGTCCTCTCGCAATGAAGGCCAACGTACCATTTACCTTCTTAACTGCCTGCTGCAGCTCTATGATAGCTTTCAGTGTTTGGTGTACAAGGACACCCAGGTCCCTTTGACATCAACTTTTCCTAATCTATCACCATTTAAATAGTACTCTGCCATTCTGCTTTTCCTACCGAAGTGGAAAACTTCACAATTATACTGCATCTGCCATGTATTTGCCCACTCTCTCAACCTGTCTAAATCACCTTGAATTCTCCTAACACCCTCCTCATTACACACATTCCAACCAAGTTTTGTGTCACCAGCACATTTGGACATATTATATTTGGTCCCCACATCCAAATCATTGATATATATTGTGAATAGCTGAGGCCCAACCACTGATCCCTGTGGGTTCCCCACAAGTGCCACTCCAAAAAAAGGCCCTTTTATTCCTACTTTCTATTTCCTGCCTGCTAACCAATTCATGCCACTATATTACCCCGTTTCCTATGTGCTTCAATTTTACATACTAACCTCTTATGTGGGATTTTATCAAAAGCTTTCTGAAAATCCAAATACACCGCATCCACTGGTTCCCCCTTATCTATTCTGCTAGTTACATCCTCAAAAAACTCCAGTAGGTTTGTCAAACACAATTTCACTTTCATAAATCCATGTTGACTTTGTCTAATCTTGTTGGTATTTTCTAAGTGTCCTGTTATCACATCCTTTTTAATAGACTCTAGCTTTTTCCATACTACTGATGTTAGGCTAACCGGTCTGTATTTTGCTGTTTTCTCCTTCTCCCCTTTTTTAAATAGTGGGGTTACATTTGCCACCCTCCGATCTGCTGGGACTATTCCAGAATCTACAGAATTTTGGAAGATGACAACCAATGCATCCACTATTTCCATGATCTCCTCCTTTAGTACCCTGCGATGTAGATTATCAGGCCCTGGGGATTTATTGGCTTTCAGTCCCATTAATTTCTCCAGCACTATTGTTTTAGTAATACTACTTTCCTTCAATTTCTCCTTCTCACTAGACCCTTGGTTCCTTAGTATTTCTGGGAAGATATTTGTGCCTTCCTCCATGAAGCCAGGACTAAAGTAGTTGTTTGATTGCTCTGTCATTTCCTTGTTCTCTATTATAAATTTTCCCATTTCAGACTGTAAAGGACCTACATTTGCCTTCACTAATCTTTTTCTTTTTATATACTTATAGACAGTAGACAGGGGACAGAGATGTATGGAGAGATTCGAATAGGATTCAACATGGAGTTAGCACCTAGTTTGGGTAATACTTTGTATATACATACATAGTTATGTATTACCAATAAACCCTACCATTCAACCTTACAAGCCTCTGAACCTCTTTGTGAGACCTACTGAATAAACCTGTACAACTTGGTGGCAGCTGATGAACAAACCCAGAACCAAAGAAGAACATAAGAACATAAGAACTAGGAGCAGGAGTAGGCAATTCAGCCCTTCGAGTCTGCCCTGCCATTCAATACGATCATGGCTGATCTAATTTTGGCCTCAACTCCAATTTCTCACCCTCTCCCCATAACCTTTCAACCCATTACTAATTAAAAATCTGTCTATCTCCTCCTTAAATTTATTCAGCGTCCCGGCATCCACTGCACTCTGAGGTAGTGAATTCTATAGATTCACGACCCTTTGAGAAAAGTAATTCCTCCTCATCTCTGATTTAAATCTACCACCCCTTAGCCTAAAACTATGGCCTCTCATTCTAGAATGCCCCACAAGGGGAAACACCTGTTCCATCTCTACTTTTCCTATCGCCTTTAGCATCTTATATAGCTCAATTACATCTCCTCTCATCCTTCTAAACTCTAGCGAGTATAGGCCTAAACTGCTCAATCTCTCCTCATAAGACAAGCCCCGCATGTCTGGAATCAATCTAGTGAACCTCCTCTGAACCGCCTCCAATGCAACTACATCCTTCCTCAAGTAAAGGGACCAAAGCTGTGCACAGTACTCCAGGTGCAATCTTACCAATGCCTTGTATAGTTGCAACAACACTTCCCTATTTTTATACTCTATTCCTTTAGCAATAAATGCCAAAATTCCATTTGCTTTCCTTATTACCTGCTGTACCTGCATACTAGCTTTCAGTGATTCATGCACAAGGACACCCAGATCCCTCTGCACTGAAGCATTCTGAAGTTTCTCTCCATTTAAATAATAAGGCACCTTTTTATTCTTCTGACCAAAATGGATAACCTCACACTTATCCACGTTAAACTCCATCTGCCAAATTTTGGCCTATTCACCTAACCTGCCCATATCCATTTATAAATTTCTTATTTCTTCATTGCAAATTACTTTCCCACCTATTTTAGAAGCTGGTGAAGGATCCTGGAGTCTGAAAAAAAATCCAAAGGAACAGGCTTCTGACCTGACTGAAGTGCATCTGAACCGGGGGCACAGCTGGAGATCACCTGGGTAGAGGCTCTACTGCAGACATGGAGGCTGAAGGGCAGAAGAAACATCCACCCTGTAGCTAAAGATCTCCACCAGAGCATGTGAAGGTCCATTGTGAATCCCCATCAACTGCAGAGTGAAAGGGCCTAGCAAGGGTGAGCAATAATTCAGTTCTAAAGCTTTAAAAGTTTTCAGGCTATTGATCAGTCGGAGCAGTCCACTTTGTTAATCACCGCAGTCAGTCTGGGTTCAGAGTCAGCACCATAATGCGTGACAGCCAAGCTCTGTGGAAAAAAAATGAATTTTTTAAAAATCAGCCATAGCTGGGAATTGCCTTTTGATCGCCCTAAAATACACTGAAAATGTTCTAAAGGGCCCAAATCTTTGATTAAAAAATTCACTGCAAGAAATCGATCCCATTGAGATCTGGTCCGCGAACACTGTGGGAGCCTGTCAAAACCCAAGAAACATGGTTACTGCACTACCATCTTTAAAAGCAAAACAACATTTAAAGTTGTAATATAAAAGCAAAATACTGTGGATGCTGGAAATCTAGGACAAAAACAAAAATACCTGGAAATACTCAGCAGATCTGACAGCACCTGCAGAAAGGAATACAGTTGACGTTTCGAGTCCGTATGACCCTTCATCAGAACTAAGACAAAGAGAAATGAGATGAAATATAAGCTGGTAGAGGGGGGTGGGTGGGACAGGTAGAGCTCAATAGGGGACCAGCGATAGGTGGAGGCCAAGAAGAGACTGCCAAAGATGTCATAGACAAATGGTCAAAGGGGTGTTGACGGTGGTAATATTATCTAAAGGATGTGCTAATGGGGACATTAAGGGTAGAAAGCAGGACGAGCAAGTGGGAGATGGCCCTAGTGGGGGTGGGGTGGGGGGAAGGGATCGAAATGGGCTAAAAGGTGGAGATGAAACAATAGATCGAAATAAATTTAAAAATAGGTTGTAGTCAACTGAGCTGAAAAGCAACCATGAATAATGGATCAATCCTACCAGATCAATTTCGGTTGATACAAGGGCCAGACCAGGCACAGAACTGGGGGCTTTCGTGAAAAAGATTTTCAAGAGACATGGTAGATTCAGAATTAGATAAGAATACAGAGGCTGAACAAGTGAATACACTACTGTACTCAATCGGTCAAATCATTGATGACATCATTGTGAGGCAAAGAATAAATGAATCTTCAGATAAGTTTGAAGATATTCTGAAATCCTTCGATACTTACTTTAATTTAAGAAGTAATAACATTTTAGAGCAAGCAAAGTTCAACAATTGTGTCCAACAGCCTGGAGCAACAGTTGACTTCTTCATAAAAAAATTATGCAGATTAGCTGAAGGCTGTAACTATGGCAATCTTAAGTCAGAGCGCATACAAGACTGAATAGTAGTCGGAGTGGCAGATGATGCCCTTCGGACATTCTAGAGGCAAAGAAGATCTGACTCTCGAGAAGGCCATCCAAATAGGCAGGCAGTGTGAAATTTGCCAACAACATTGGTCCATTTTACATGGCAAGGTTAAGCCATGGTATAGAGCAACACTAACTGTCCAGCTCATAAAGCAACAAAAGGGCCGGGAGACTCCAGGCCAAGGAAGACAGAAACAAGACCAAAAACAGACCACACAATGGTGGGAGACAATGTCAGTGCTGTGGAGCCAAAAGACCTCGCAGCGGATACCATTGTCCAGAAATTTCTGCAGTGTTTCAACTACAACTGGCTGGGACACTTTGGAAAGCTGTGCAAGTCTGAGACATCAATACATGCGGAGGATCCCAAAACAGTCCACGGGATTGATGTACCACACCAGGAAGAAGTCCAAACATGCTTCTTGGGTGAATCAAGTTCCTTGATTCTCCTTCTAGAACGCTAACATCTCTGTAAATGGTCACCTCACCAATTTTAAATTAGACACAGAAGCCAGTGTTACCGTCCTCTCAGATAAGGAGCCATATCTGGTGAAGAAGGGTCAAAATCCTGAAACTCTTCCTGAACAGCAGTGTGGGTGTACCTTAACCACAAGGACTGCAGCAGTTCAAGAAGGCAGCTCACCACCACCTTCCCAAGGGCAATTAGGGACAGGCAATAAATGCTGGCCTAGCCAGTGATGCCCACATCCCATAAATGCAAAAAAATACCTGATGCCACCCACAACACAGCTGTATGGACCAGGCAGCATTAAGCTCCCAGTTAAAGGAACATTGCAAGTGACACTGTTATAAGAACATAAGAAATAGAAGCAGGAGTAGGCCATTCAACACCTCAAGCCTGCCATGCCATTCTGTAAGATTATAGCTGATCTGCCCCAAGCCTCAACTCTTCTTTCATGCCAGCTCCTCATAGCCCTCACTCCCCAATATTTCAAAAATCTACCTACCTCCTCTTTAAATACTTTCAGTGATCTCGCCTCCACAACTCTCTGTGGTAGAGAATTCCAGGCATTCACTACTCTCTGAGAGATGAAATTCCTTCACATCTCAGTTTTAAATGAGTGTCCCCTTATTCTGTAACCATGTCCCCTAGTTCGAGATTCCCCCACTAGTGGAAACATCTTCTCAACATCTACCCTGTCAAGCCCCCTCAGAATCTTGTACGTTTCAATAAGATCACCCCTCATTCTTCTAAAGTCCAATGAATAAAGGCCTAACCTGTTTAGCCGTTCTTGATAAGTCAACCCCTTCATCCCAGGAATCAATCTAGCGAATCTCTTTTGAACTGCCTTCAATGCCAGTATATCCTTTCTTAAATACAGGGACCAGAACTGTACACAGTATTCCAGCTGCGGCCTCACCAACACCCTGTACAGTTGTAACAAGACTTCCCTATTTTTAAACTCCAATCTCCTAGCAGTACAGGCCAAAATTCCATTTGCCTTTATAATTACTAGCTGCACCTGCATGCTAACATTTTGTGTTTCATGCACAAGAACTCCCAGATCCCTCTGTGCTGCACCTTTTGTGGTCTCTCTCCATTTAAATAACATCCTGCCTTTTGATTCTTCCTACCAAAGTGCATGTCCTCACACTTTCCTACATTAATCTCAATCTGCCAAGTTTTTGCCCGCTCACTCAGATTTCTTATGTTTTCATCACAACATGCCCTCGCTCCTATATTTGTATCGTCCGCAAATTTGGATACGTTACACTCTGCCCCCTCCTCCAAGCCATTAATATAGATAGTAAATAATTGAGGCCCTAGGACTGATCCTTGTGGCACTCCACTGGTTATGCCTTTCCAACCTGAAAAAGACCCATTAATCCTGACTCTCTGTCTTGTGTGTGTTAACCAATCCTCAGTCCATGCTAATACCTTACCCCCAATACCTTGCGCTCCTATGTTGTGTAATAACCTTTTATGCAGCACCTTATCAAATGCCTTCTGGAAATTCAAATACACTACGTCTACCGGTCCCCCTTTGTCAACTCTGCTTGTTATATTTTCAAAGAACTCTAGCAAATTTGTCAAACATGATTTCCCTTTCACAAAACCATGTTGACTCTGTTTGATTGAGCTAAGCTTTTCTAAATGTCCTATCATTTCTTCCTTAATAATGGACTGTAGCATTTTCCCAACAACAGATGTTAGGCTGACTGGCCTATAGTTTCCTGCTTTTTGTCTCTTTCCTTTCTTGAACAGGGATGTCACATTAATGGTTTTCCAATCCGCTGGGACCCTCTTTTTTAATCAGGATAAATTTTTGCTGAGCTTTATGAAATATCTGCTTAAATGTCTGCCACTGCTCATCCATTTACCTTCCCCTTAGTTTATTTTCCCAGCCTGCTTTAAACAACTCTTTCTTCATTCCCCCTAGAGGATCCTTAACTACAAGATTTCTTATTAATCCTACCTCATTACATACTACTAGTTTTAAAAGAGCCTGTTCCTGGATGGGTTCTGCAAGGTATTGCTCTAAGAAACAACTTCTGATGCACTCTACACATTTGCCTTCCATGTTACTTCTGCCAATTTGATTTGTCCAGTCAAAATCACCTATGACAATTGTAGTGCCCTTCTTACCTGCCTCCATAATTTCCTGATTTATAGTTTGTCCTACAGTGAGCCAACTCTTCGAGGGCCTATAGACGACTCCCACCCATGACTTCTTTCCTTTCTATTCCTTATTTCTACCCAAACGGATTCCACATCACAATCTATTGCATCTATATCACTACTCACCATTGCACCGATACCTTCCTTTATTAACAAAACACCTCTTTCCTTTTTTCCTGTTTTTCCGGAACATCGAATACCTTTGAATATCGAGTTCCCAGTCTTGGTCACCCTGCAACCATGTCTCTGTAATAGCTATGAAGTCATATTCATTTATTTCTATTTGTGCCGTCAACCCCATCTATCTTGTTACAAATGCTGCATGCATTCAGATAAAGAGCCTTAAGCTTTAACTTTTTGTCATTATTACTCATTCTGGTTTTAATTTCTGCTGCACTCTTCTGCTTATATTTTCTGTCCCTTCCCGTCACACTTTGATTATCACTACACTGCACCTCTGCTCTTTCATTTCTTTTTAATTTTTTTAAACTTCTCTTCAATTGGACCTCCCGCCCCCCACCACCCCACCCCCCCCCCCCCTCCACCCCACCCCCCCACTAATTAGTTTAAAGTCCTATCTACAACCCTAGTTATAACACGGCAGATGTTGTGTGCCAGGCAGAACAAATCCACAAGGACTATCGCAACAGTTTTGCAATTTGTATTTATTACAAGAAGATGTCTGCACTGAATTCAGAAGTAATGAGTCCACCAAAACCTTTAGAGATTTTAAAAATTAAATTAAAATATTTATTAACAAAACAAAAGATTTCAGGCACATACATAAGACTAAATTACTTACTAGTATAACAAATCCTAAAATTCCTAATTGACCTAAGGTCAATTACATACTCCCTTTAAGACAACAGTCCAAAATAGATATTAGTTTAAAAACAGAACCAGCAAGTTAATACAATACCCACTTAACAGGAGAATTCCGAACAGCTTTTCCCCAACTTCAGTTTCATTACACAGCAGACTTATGCACAATTGGCTGGAGGCTTCTTGAAGGCTGTTTCACACACTCCTGTTGGATCTTATATGACCTTCTCCACATATTCTTTCATTCTCCTTTATATATTTCTCTCTCTTTAATATGTAAATTATATTGTTCCATATGTCTTTGAAACTGTATTTTCCTCATAATATAAAAACTTTCATGTTGCCAATATTGTCAGTAACCTTTGGGAAAAATAAACACACTCCTTAACCTTGCTTAGCTGGCTAGTTGTAAACAGACTAACACCCCTTTGACATCTAACAATCCCTTCATTTATCTAAAAATGCAAATTCCCTTCACACCTTACATGCTAAGCCAGCATCCATGTTTACTCATTAGCATGTCAAGCACATTTTTGCACCAAGCTTCTTTTGATGTTTTCAAGCTTGCAGTCTACTTGACTCCAAATGTAATTAAATCACACAGACCGAACCACTGATACTGACCCCCATAAACCTACTTCACAATAAACCAGAAAAATATTATGAAAATGATTATACTTTTGTCACAGCACTCCAGTAAAAACCCAAATGAATACGGGACACATTATTTGTACTCCACAACAAAGAATTTTCCCTCTTGAGCAGGAAAGCCTGTGTCAACCTCAATCTCCTTCAGAAGATTGATGAGGTTAACCATCAAGGGTCTGGTTACAATTTTCAGAAAGAGTTTCCAAAACTTTTCACTGGATTGGGACGACTGAAGACTGCATGCAATATTACATTAAAAGGGACGCTAAGCTCATGTGTTAGTTCACACCACAGAAAATACCGCACCCGCTTATGAAGCAAGTGCAGCAATAAGTGGATGAGATGATCGAAATAGTTCTGGGATGGTCCCAGTTCCAAAGCCAAATGGGTTCACTCGTACCTATGTTGACCTGACATAACCAAACAAGGCAATAGTGGGAGAAGTCTACCCGATGCCCTCGGTAGATGACAACCTGACCTAGCTCTCCAAACACACAGTGTTTTTGAAGCTTGATGCTAACAGCAGCTTCTGGCAACTTCCACTAGATGAGAAGTCCAAATTGTTGACTATGTTTATCACCCCACTTGGCAGTTTCTTTTACAATTGCTTACCCTTCGGCATTACTTCAGCACTCAAGATTTTTCAATGCACAGTGTTGACCATTACAAGGCCTGGAGGGTGTCATCTGCCACTTGGATGATGTTTCAGTCCATGCTACTACCATCGAGGAACATGACAGGAGGCTCATGGCTGTCTTAGGATGCTTGCAGGAAGCAGGGATGACACTGAATGAAAAATGCGAGTTCTCTAAAATCTCTATTCAGTTCTTAGGACATATTGTGAGCAACGAAAGCATCATGGCAGACAAACACAAAACGAAGGCAATCAGTGAAGTCCCAACACCATCATCTAATCCAGACCTCTAAAGACTCCTGGGCATGGTGAACCATTTGGCAACATTTCTGCCTAAACTGGCACATGTCACAGAGCCCTTGTAGCACCTTCTCAAAAAGTGCCAGGCATGGTGCTGGATTGCATACCAAGAGCAAGCATTCAGTCACATGAAGTACATGCTGCTTTCACCCAATATCCTGGCTCACTACGGCCCATCCCTGCCCACTACAACAGCAGCGGATGCCTCCTCCACAGGCCTAGAGGCAGGTTTATACCAGGAGCAATTGGATGGATGTTGCCGACCAGTATATTATGCATCTAAAGGACTGTCAGACACAGAGATTGGTATGCTGTTATTGAAAAAGAACCTCTTGCAGTCACATGGGCTTGCAAGAAGTTCTCTGACTACATTATTGGCCTGAAAGTCACCATCAAAATGGATCATAAACCACTGGTCTCACTTTTAGGGAAGAACGAACTTGCAAAGATGCCCCCAGAATTCAGAGATTCCGCTCTCATCTCATGCGATTCATATAAGATACGGTGTATGTTCAAGAGAAACATCAAATGACTGCAGACCCACTATCCAGAGACACAGTCAACCTTCCTGAGACACATGACATCAACCTGGTCCATGAGCTCGAATTGCATTCCCAATTGGTGAGAAAACAACTGCCAGCTACTTCAGGAAAGCTTCAGCAATATGCCAAGAGTAGTTGTGAGATGAGGAGTGTGTCTGCATCTGTCATTACTGTCAACAAGAGTGGCACAGCAGAGGCCAGGTGGCAACATCATGAATATTTGTTTTGAAAAGCAGAAACACTTCACCATGGTAGATGATCTGCTAGTATATAACGAGCGGTTTGTCATTCCAGTTTCCCTTCAGCTAGAAATTCTCCAATGCATCCACCAACCTGGGCGTTACAAAGTGCAGAGCAGAGGCCCAGCCTGCTGTGAGTGTGGTGGCCGGGAATATCAAGGGCAATTGAAGAAATGATCTCAAGCTGCCAGGTGTACACACTGCACAAACCTGTCCAGAAGAGCCCCTTATCCCCTTACAGTTCCCTACCAGGCCATGGGAATGATAAGGAATGGGTTTATTCGTGTTTAATGCCAAGTCCTTCCTCATCATGGTTGGCTACTTCTCCTGATGGATTGAAGTGAGGCAGTTACACACGATGACCACAGAGGCAGTTGTCAGGTCCTTGAACAAAGTGTTTGCCATGACATCGATGACCAGGTGGTGTCTGATGATGACTCGCAATTCGCAAATGAATGCCTCATTGAGTGTGCCATCAATTACAGTTTTCAACACCCTACCAGTTCCCCAAGGTATCCACAATCTAATGGTGAAGCAGAAAGAGACATCTGCACCATTAAAACCCTTTGAGAAAAAAATGAAGACTTCCCAATGGTATGTTTAACATATAGATCCACCCTGCTGCAAAGTCGTCAGAGCTCCTGATTGGCAGAAAACTTCACACTCATTCCCAATGCTACCAAAGAAATTAATCCAAGGGTTCACAGTAAAAATGTTGGGTAAAGACTTGGGGGTTGCTGTAGTATAAGGGTATTCGGCATAGCCAGGGTTAATGTGGGACTAAAGAATGGTACCACCCACAGTATGATGTAGAGAGACACACGACAGTAGACAAGAGACAGAGTTGTATGGAGACAGTCAAGGAGAAGTCAACATGAAGTTAGCTCCTAGTTTTGGCTATACTTTGTATGTATGTATATAGTTATGTGTTACCAATAAACACTACTGTTCAACCTTACAAGCCTCTGATCCTCTTTATGATTCATACTGAACAAACCCTTACAACATTTGTGTTGTCTATTCTTTAGTTGCTATCTGCTACTTCCCAATGCCCTGTCCCTTCAGCCTTAGCCAAGGATGCACATGGGTTAAAAAGAAAAGAAAGGCCAGCATTTATAAAGTGCTTTTCATGAGCACTGTACGTCCCAAAGCACTTTACAGACAATGAAATGCTTTTGAAGTGTAGTCACTGTTGTAATGTAGGAAATTTGGCAGCCAAATTGTGCATATCAAGCTCCCACAAATAGCAATCTGATAAGGACACAATAATCTGTTTATCGTAATGTTGATTGAAAGATAAATATAGACCAGGATGCTGAGAATAACTCCCCTGTTCTTCCTTGAATAAATCCCATGTGATCTTTTACATCCAGCTGAGAAGACAGGCATTGTCTTGGTTTAAAGCTTTATCCAAAAAAAAAACACCTCCAGCATTCAGCATATCCTCAGCATTGCATTGTAGAGCAGAATCTTGTTGAGGTGTTGGGGATCTTGCCTGCTGACTGGACAGCTGGTCAGAGAACCCCCACGCTAGCTCTTTTCAGGAAGGCCTGCTGAGTTACATGCCAATCAGGCAGTGGCAAGGCCAGTGGCAGGCCTTCCCCAGGAATCAAGACCCCTGGAGTGGAAGTCTCGCCTAACAAGAGCTGCTGGCCAATCAGAGGCTGGAGCCCTTGTGTTCGGCAGCACCCTGGGAAGGCCGTGACTGCTGCTGGAACATCAGGCACCAGAGCCCCAGGTTCGTGGAGCAACCCACACCACAGCTAAGTAATGTGGGGGTGGGGGTTCATGGGGTGGTGTGGGGGGTGGAAGAGGAGTGAGGGGGGGTGCATCAGCAGCAGGGGCAGGGGCTTGGCACTCAGTGACCCCCCCCCAACATTCCCGATGCTGAGGGACTCAATCAGGCACTGAGTTACTTTGACCAAGGGACCCCCCTCCTCCTGGAAGTGACAAACTGGCCACACAGTTTTGCCAACTGCACATGCTGCATGGTGACAGGCCCAGCTGCAGCTGGATTAATACCAGTGCTGGCAGGATGAGGCCTTTAAGTGGTCTCAATTGCCAGCAGGGCGGGAAGGTTGGCCATGGGCCTTATTTCTGACGGAGGAAGGAAGGCAGTGGAGTTCTAGTATGCCACTGTGCTGCCAAAGTAAATGTCCTTTCCACCTCCAAATGAGAGCACAAGATTCCAGCCACAGTGTCAGCTTTCATTTTTGTGTTAAATCCTGGAATGGGGCTTGAACCTGGAATGCAGAGGCAAAACTGCTACCCACTGAGCCTCAGCTGAGATGTTTTCATTAGATCACATGATAATTATGGATGAAGAAGGCTATTCAGTCCCTGTTGATTCATCTATTCAAAGGGCAGAATTTTCAGGTCAGCAAGCGGGGGCGGGCCCCCCTCGCCAACGTGTAAAATGACGCACGGTGATGTCGGGCGTGCATCATTCAGATCTTCAGCTCAGCGGGCGCACACAGGAGTTGGCTGCACGCCCGCCGAACTGTCAGAGGCCTATTAAGGCCATTCAAATATCAATTAAAGCAATTAACAGAGCTGCCCATCCAACTTTAAGGTTGGCGGGCAGGCGAAGAGCCCAGGCGGCCTTTGCATTTTTCATGGAACCTCATCCACAGGCAGATGAGGTTTCATGAAGTGTTTTGTAAGTTGAATAAAAGTTTCTATTAAGGTCCATTGACATGTCCCAGCTCATGTGACACTGTCAACATGAGGGGAAATGCCTTAAAAATTATTGTTTCATTATTAAAATTTTTGAAAATCAAACTAATCTCCCTGAGGCAGCTCTGTGCCTCAGGGGGATTTCTGCGCTCTTTCGTGCACATGCGCGAAAGAGCACAGGCCCCAACTCAGCCTCCTCCCCCCTCCCGCACAGGTAGCACTCACCAATTCTCCCCAAAGAGATCATAATATCACTGTATTGTAGCATTCAATTGTTTGTTAAATGATTCCAGGGCTTGTGCCATGATTAATATATTTGGAAATCTATCCCACTTATTGATCACTGCCTGTCTGAAGAAAGATCTCCTGATATCTATCTTCAAGTTATCCTTCTCCACTTTGAACCAGCATCCTTTTACTCCAATTCTGCGATTGAATTTATAGTAATATTCTAGGATAATCTTTTCTATATTCCTAATACTATAAAAATCTTATGCACCTCTGCAAGTTTACCCTTCAAACTTGCTAGACTGAATTGTCTAAATTTCTAGTCTTTGCACCCACACATCCCTTATTTTTTAGTTTTGAAATGGAGATAGGGGCCTAAGACTGGCACATGAAGGTAATGTTATATATTCATGACTTAAGTTGATCTTTCAAGCAAGAGTCGTGCCAGTTCTTAACCACTTAGAGCTGGGATTAAACCTATAGCTGCTAGTTCTAGGCCTTGAAAAGAATTGACTGTACCTATGGAATATCACATATGCTCATTAAGGTTATTAAGGTTAATGACCTTAATAAAATATAACAACCAACCAAAATTTGGTATTTCTGTCCCTTTCTAGTAGCTCTATTGCTCCTTTTAAGAGGAGTAGAAATATTCAGAGGAGCACTAAATATGACTGAATAATCCATTAGTGCTTCTTTCCAA
This sequence comes from Cetorhinus maximus, assembly GCF_964194155.1. Lineage (NCBI taxonomy): Eukaryota > Metazoa > Chordata > Chondrichthyes > Lamniformes > Cetorhinidae > Cetorhinus > Cetorhinus maximus. The sequence goes on along the minus strand of NC_135881.1, from coordinate 64,218,791 downwards.
TATTACATTCTTCGTCATTTGCATCTATGTTTTCACCAAGATTAGCAAAGAGGAAAATAAACTCAGTTCTTTTGAAATAGCTGATTCTAGCCCATCTCTTGGCAATGATAATAATCAGATTTTATTTTATTACCAGTGGGGGCTGTCCCTCATAATTTAATGTATTCTATGCTGAGATGAAAACATTAAAAATACCAGAATGCATCTTGAAGAATCAGTAAATAAAACCAGCCAGCAGACATTAAGACTACTGCCATGACTCACAGGAAGAAATTTGACATTTGGTAGCAATTATATCCCACTTTATAGTAAATAACAACTTTTGCACTAAATGAAATTCAAAGAAAAGTCATAGTTCAGAGTTATTTTAAAATACAGTACTTAAAAGTTAAAAAAAAAGTAGAGCAGAAACAAAAAGCATTACTACTCAGTGTTTTGAGTCAATTGCAAAACTGTATCCTGGTGGATTGCAATGGCGCAGCAGAATTGTATGACATGGGGACCCTCTGGGTATTAAACTTTGGGGCAGGACTAAGTGGGATTGGAATTTAAATGATGATCGTATGAACAGGCAGTTTATTCACAAGAGCTGTTCATCTCTCCTCGAAATAACCTGCAGCATAACACTATCACAATACAGCTAAATCATGCAAGTACATGAATGGACTAAATTTACTCCAGCGATCAAACTTCAGCTTTGATGCAAAACTTTCCGTGAAGCCTACTTTTGCTTTGTTGCTGTAGGCTGCTATGAGAGCAAATTTGCAGTGAAGTTCAAAGTGGTCAAACCATGCATTTTGCTGAAGGGCTTCGTAAATAAAGGGTTGGGGGAAGGGTAGGGGAGCATTGTTCAATTACGACCCGGACTCTTCTGCGGCCTACTCTTGCATTTGAAGCAGCTCAGGCTTGAACCTTTTGCACATTTTTGGGTTGGGAGGGGAATTCCTGAGTCCTCCTTCTGTTTCAATTCCTTACAAGTCAGGTCAGGGAAAGGAGTGCACTCTTCCTGGTGGTCCAGAAGGAGTCTGTTGCTAACAGCACCAGCGACATAAACAGTTGAATTCAAATCACAGGCGTCAATAATAAAATTGCATCAAAACTTGAAATCTTATAGAACCTGGAACTTTGTAGACTTGAAAAGCCAGCTGTTGGATCTTTGACAGTCACACACCTGTTGTTAGCTGCAACCTTCTTAACCAAGGAGACAATTAGCCCTAACGCAAGGGCCATAAGTCATGCTCCAGTTGAAGAAGAAATATATTGTACATATTATTCATTCTCCAGTGTTTCTTCAGATGTTTCCTTCAAGTCGGTAGAATACCCATGGAAACTCATCCCATTACAGGCTATGCATAGTATTTGCTAGTTAGAATGGGTTTTATTGAGCCTGGATAAAATATACAATGTAATAAAGTCTATTTTCGAAGCTAAAAAGTACACAGGACAATACCATACAATAAAAGGACAATACAATTTTTACTATAATCAACTCCCTGAGATTACTGTAAAGTGCAATTGTATAAACAAAGTACTGAAGTGTTTTAGTAGTAATGGACACACCCGTATCTTTTTCCCAAATCTTTGAAAGAGCACTAAGTCAGCCACTTTCAATAATATCCCTTCACTCAAGAGCTAAGATAATTCAAGTTTCACTTTCTCACATATGTCAATAGCACCATCAGAAAGCAGGAATCTGACTGGCTGGCACAAATTAGAACTATTTTGCTGAACTTGCTGGTTGGATCATTTCTAATGTCTTTTTGACATTGAAGTGGCTGAATTGTCAATCACAGACGTTTGCTTAACATAAATAAAGACTACTCCAGCACCTAAGGCATATCATCTCCTCATAATCTATGAAGCTATGTTGACAGATGGCACTATCTAAATGTGACTGTACAACATGATCATTCCACATGTATATATTTTCTGACCACTGCTCCAGCGAATCTACTACATATTCTGCTCATTACTGCTCCATTGACTTCAAATGAAAAACAGGCGCTTTCTATGATGGATGGCTAATCTATGATGGCTGTTTCACTTCCAGTCAACAAGTTGAAAATCTTACCTCAGTGTTTACTGTTAGATGTCTGTGCCTTTGTGAAAAGCTTCAGCCTTGAGTTCATAGTATTCCCAGAACCATCACGCTCACCCGAGGAGACTCTACTGGTTGCACGATATGGTTCCAGCATGCATTTATACCTAGAACTGACAGAGTTTTAAATGATTGAAAGCAAGACTATCATTTAGTGATTTGTTGTTTGTAAGCTCCACCTTTCCTGTATATTAAAGGAAATTACTGCATATGAAACCCTCCATGAGGCTATTTTAGAAGCAGATAAGGTACTCTGAATGTCTTTTGTACAAAAAAAGTATATTTTAATAGCACAATTGTACATGTTATATATTCATTGGACTATTTTCTTGAACCACTGCAATTCTTGTGGTGAAGTTACCCCCCAACAGGGAATAGACACAGCTTTGAACCAGTGATAAAGAAGGAACTTTCCAACTTTCTAAGTCCTCAAAGACTTAGAAAGGAATTTGGAAGTGGCAGTGTTCCCATGCACCTGCTGCCTTTATTCATTTAGGTTGCATCTCTTCGGGAGGCACTCACAAAGAAACCTTGGCGAGTTGCTGCAGTGCAACTTGCACTAGACTAGTAGTGGGGTCATGGAAAGTGAGTTTGGAAGAACAGAGAGTTATTTGAGAGCAGTGGATATCTGAGTTGTATCAGACAGCAGGGATATGGGCAGTATGGGCATGGTTTCAGAGACTGGGGGAATACCTGAGGGCAAGGGGTATAGGAAACCATGGCATGGTTTCAGAGAGTGGGCTTGGAGAACCAGAGGTATCAGAGAGGGAATGTGCTCATGTTGGATTCTCCCTACCAACTGGCTGTATCTGTTGGTTTAAAGTAATTGGTTTGTCAATCTTCCTGTAATTATTCCTGATTTGCACATTGCGCCAGTGATGGATGGAAGTTAAGTGGATGGTGCTGAGCTTCTTGAGTATTGCTGGGGTTGCACTCATCCATACAAGTGGGGAGTATTCCATCACATTCCTGACTTGTGCCTTGTAGATGGTAGACAGGCTTTGGGGAATCAGGAGCTGAGTTACTCGCTGCAGAATTCCCAGCCTCTGACCTGCTCTTGCAACCACAGTATTTATACGGCTGGTCCAGTTAAATGTCTGGTCAATGGAAAATTCTATGTTGGTAATGCTGTTGAATGTCAAGAAGAAGTCGCTAATCTCTCTCTTGTTGGAGGTGGTCATTGTCATGCATGAATGCTACTTGCCATTTATCAGCCCAAGCCTGAATGTTGTTTAGGCCTTTCTGTATACAGGCACAGAATACTTGGATAAACATTGCGCAATCATCAGCAACTTATGATGAAGGAGCTGAAGACTCTTATTGAACTGAGTGCCTTGCTAGGTCATTTAAAAATCAACCTCAGATGGAGCTGGGTTCACGTTTAGGACAGGCCAGGACGGTAGGTTTCCTTGCCTAAAGGACATTAGTGAACCGGTTGGGCTTTTAACAACAATCTGATAGCTTCATGAGTGATACTAGCTTTTTATTGCAGGTTCATTTAATTAGCTGCCATGGTGAGATTTGACTAACTTCTCCCAGGTCATTACACCAGGCCTCTGAACTACTAGGCCAGTAAGATAACCACTCTGCTACTGTACCTGTATATGATGTTAACCTGTGATACTATCATTAGCTCTGTTGTGTTCTGCTGGTGTGTAATGAAATCAAGTCAGAATGGCAGAAAAGAGTTAAAAAAAATCAAAGCTACCAAGGTACACTGCTCCAGTTATAAATCAAACTATAAATCATGTCATGTGTGACGCTAGGGTGGAAAGTTTCACTGCAAATATGCAACACCATAAATTCTATATCTTGTAGGGTCATAAAAATCTGTCACCTTCATATCCTATGTATATCAATTGAAGGGTTCAATTCATTGCTGGGGGATGTTTTGCCTTGTGTAGCACAAAGAATCCATATGTGCAGTTACTAAACCCCAGCCTCAAGGCATCAGTTCTATGCTCCGTCTCTCTCTTTTGTTTCCGTTCTCCACATTCAAACCAGACCACTTACAACTATACACAACTTCTTCATAGCAACTAGATAACTGAATGAATTATTTCCAAATGCTTGATTCTCAAAATCACAGGATCACAGAATTGTTACAGCATAGAAGGAGGCCATTCGGCCCATCATGGTCCTTGGGGGAAAAACTTGAAGATTTTTGCCTATGTTAAAAGATTTGGAAATACTGGTACTAGTAAATATGATTCCATGAAGGTGTGGGATTGTTATAAAAATCCAATTGGTTCACTGATACCCTTTAGGGAAAGAAACCTTCTGCTTTTACCCATCTGGCCCATATGTGTCTCCAGTCCCATGCCAATGTAGTTTCAATCTGCTCTCTGAAACATTCACTCTGTTGTACCAAACCACTACAAGGGATACTCCTCTACCATAAGGGCTACCGTAGTTGAAGAAGGAGCCCGACCACCATTTTCTCTGGTGAACAGGAGATGGAAAATAAATGCCAGTCTTGCAATGTCCAGATCCTTAAAATTAGTAAGAAAAAAAGAAACAGTCCAGCTTTGGATCAGAGGCTCATATAAACCAAACTTGAGTAGGGACATTAGTAAAACAATTAGATTTTTCCGACAAGTTCGAAGTTTTTAATGACTATTTTGCCTGGTGCGAACCACAAATGATCAGATTTATTGAACTCAGTTTCACAATTTGCCATGGTAACTCAGTACCTTTGCTACTACAATTTAGCACTTGGACAGTAGGAGGGTACATGGTCAAAGTCTAGATTGCATATAAAATAAATCAGAGAGGAAGTAAACAGAGACCACTAACAGTTGTATCAGTAAGGGGGGTTTTTGGTAATAGTAACTAGGGTCTACATATGGGAAATAATTCAAATGCATACCCTTTGAAGGTTTGTTTTGAACTTGGAACAAGAAACGTTGAAAGGGGATTTTAAACCAAACATTTTACATACAATATATGTACGGGAGAGAGGGAGAGAGAGAGAGAAGGATTTCTTAAGGATTAATGATATGTTTAATATAGTTGGCTAGATGAATAAATCTAATGTCTACATTACAACAATGAGTAGACTTCAAAATTATTTAGTTAGCCACAAAGCATTTTGGGATACCATGTGGATGTTAAAAGCTCTATATAAATGCAAGTCCTTCCCTTTCTTTAATGCAATATGTTTCATTTTGGGGCTTCCGTATTTTAGGATTTATGGTTCTCAGATAAAAGGATTGGGAGAAGTCCAAGATCCGGTATTAGCAATAGATTCAGTGGACTTGGACATTTGAATTGAATTGAACTCTTTATTGATTCCTATAGCAATTTTCCTTATTGGCAAGATGAGCTACCCCTGAGGAAGCCTTCAGAAAACACTCAAAGATGACAAGTCTATGTGATCTATATTGCCCCATCATTGAAAAGTCTTGCATTTTAATCCATGAACTTCCTTAAAATCCAATAATGAATACTGCCAGCTCATAAATTCACCATCTAAAAGGAATATTTTTCTCACAGATTATGAGTCTAAAACCAAATATTATACTTTGATTGCCCACATGATTCAAGATAATGTTAAAAATGTACACAATCAACTCAAATTCTGAATGGCAAAGAGTTTAATGTATATATGCAAACTACTAAAACAATCTGACAAAATGAAAACCATGCATTTCCAGATGTACAGAGTATGTATTTACCTGATACTTTGAAAGACTGGGTTCAGTCATAACAGAAATATCATTATAATCATAATTTAAACATGCAATATACATAAACTTTTATTCTAGATACTTAACTTATAACTTATTTCCATAAGGGTCACATATTAGGCATTACTCCAAACATTGCTTGGACACAGGAGCACAGTGAGTTAATGCCTGCTCTCTGAATTGGTTTGCCAAAGCTTGCATTAATGTTTCCTCACACAGAATCATGGAATTATAGATCAATTACAGCTATAAGAAGGCCAATCAGCTCGTCATGTCTATGCCAATTCTCTGCAAGAGCAGCACAACTATTCCCACTCCCCAACCTTTTTCCGCAGCTCTGCAAATTTTTCTTCAGATGTTTATCCAATTCCCTTTTGAAAGTCACAGTTGAATCTGCCTGCACCATATTCTCAAACAGTATCTTCCACTCACTGTGGAAAAGAAAAAAAAATCCTTCTGTTGCCTCTGGTTCTTGATCCTTACGTTTATGGCTTTGCCTATCCTTTTGAACATCTCTATCAAATCTCTTCTCAATCTTCTCTTCTCCAAGGAGAACAGTGCCAGCTTCTCCAATTTATCCAAATAAATGAAGCCCCTCATCCCTTAAAGCATACTTGTAAATCCTTACTGCATCCTCTCTAATGTCTGCACATCTTCCAAAGAGTCTGGTGCCCAGAATATTAAGACACATGATGATGATCAAAGAGAAGAGTTAAAGGGAGTAAGATGCCTTCAGAACCAATAATATGTTAAAATAGGAGGAGAATGAATCATGTTGAGCTGCTTCAGTGTATCTCAAAGCAGTCGATTAAATCTTAGTACTGGCTGAAACCATGCAGGGAGCAGTTTGTCTGGTTGCCCACTTTGCTGTGGAGTAGGTGCGGTACAGCAAATTAAATCTCAAACATGAGGCAGAAAATCAATAATGTTTAGAACTATGGCTTATGTGGCCCAACAGAAAGGATTCTAACTCTTTCAACTCAGTTTGAATCTGGCAGCAGGATTTACCTCAGTTTTCATCATGTAATTTTAATACATAATGACTACAAAATTAATTTTTCATGAGGAGCATAGGTAATTAATAACATTATATATGAAAACAAAAAAGTCTCTTCTTCTACAATGTCATTTCGCTTTGAAATGATATAAAATTACTTTAATTACTGCCATTAATTGCAACTCGTTAAGTATAGCTTATGTCAGCTTACTGCAGTATTGGTTGAAAGATTTCTGAAATGACTGAAGAGAACCTATTTCTTTATGTTGTGATTCCCACACATTTTCAATGCCAACATTGAAAGTGCCAAAGCCCGATGACAGGTCTAACTACACTTACAAAATACTCTCTTTCATATCAACTGCAGCTCACCAGAAACAATGGAATCTTTGCTTTCATGCTTTATTTTATTCCAAGAAAAATAAATCTTAAAGAAGAACTTCTTTGCAAAAACAAAGTTCAGCTTTAAAAAGGGCTATTAGATTTATTCAGCGAACAGATACAAAAGCTGATGCCTAGCTTCGTTTTTATACTGTCTCTAACATCAAACCCTCTGTTCAGCAAAGTAAGACCATTATTTATAAAGACTGGATATGTGCACATTTTGAAATTATGTTGACAGGCTAACTTAACACTAATTAAAAATCCAGATATATTTATATCATAAATTTGTATTTATGCTTAATTTGAACTAAAGTATGTCTGGTGGAATAAATATGTTCCCTAACTCCTCTCTGGTCATATATCTGCACAGCCAAATTTGAACATTCTGATGTCTTAATGAAGTGTGGAGCGAATCCTACTTCCATTCTACTTACTTCCATAGCCTGCCCTTTATCTTCGAATCACCACCCTCGATATTTTCTGCCCTTCCTGACACCAGGCTCTTTCTCTAGTCATTCTAACCTAATGTTTGACAGTGTACAAAGGTAGCTAGAATAACTGAATCTCTAATTTATCTTGAGTGTAGGAAAGCTCAGCGTTCTTGCAGAATCATGGGCATAAATCAATGTCCAGTAACCTCTGGTGGAATACATTCGTGCAGCACTACTTTGGTTGAGTGTATTTTATTTTTTAAAAATAAATGTTGTAATTGAACTTGTGGTTATCCCAGATTCAAGTTTGGGTATAAACAGCTGACATTCTCCTGTACATTTCAGATTCTCTAGTGTCTTCTCCTAAAGTCATGATCTGGGCAGGGTGGCCAAGCTTCATTTTCAAGTTGGTCAAAGTATTGAGACTCTAGATTCTCCAGTTCCCACCAACTCTGTACTGATCCCAATGCCATGCATCCAGGTAAAAGGTCGACAAAAGCTGCATCAAGAAAACTTTCAAGTGGGCACCAGAGCATTTCTGGAGGTTTGCTAAATGCTAATGCTTTTCCTTCCTTTGTTAGGAAGAATAATCATTATCAGTTACTCTATTCTTTCAAATGTTTCTAGTAAGGAAACTCCATGCATGAACAATCATCATAACCAATATGAGAAGTTTAAGCCTTTGCCAAGAAAATCCCTGGTATTTGGAATTTCTGAGTCAATCCGCCATTTTCTTTACTTTCTTTCCCTTTCCTCCTAGTTGCATTGGCCAAGGGGAGGATGGAATCAATGCCAAAACTGTGTTGTTAAAATGCCATGGGGGAGATTTTGCTCTCTCTGTTGTAGTGAAAATGGGGTGGGAGCAAGACCAGAATTGAAAAAAAAGCCCTATCATCTCACCTGGTATAGATTTACATGCTAATGTAATGGGCACATCATGACGTCACCTGATTTCAAAACACCTGAGGAATTTGAACACTGAAGAGCCCCCAGACATGTTTTCTGTATTTCTGCAACTTGCTTGCGAGTTTCCATTGATTTTTAAGGTGAATGCCTATGCAGTCTGGGTCCCAGACAGTAAAGTCCTTAACCATTATCTATTCAGCCTCTTCGGAGAAGTGGCCACATCTTCCCCCATTTGTCACTCCTCTGGCTCACATGTGTCTCACCTTTACTGATCCTGACTGACTAGCTTCCCTCTGCATCAATATCAGGCCAGAATTTTTCACTTGTCGGGCGGGCGCGCATGAGAGTTGGCAGCACGCCCGCCAAAAATTAACAGGCCTATAAAGGCCATTAAAGATCTAATTGAATTAAATTTTTTGCTGCCCATCCAACCTTACAGTTGGCGGGCAGGCGAAAAGGCCTTTGCATTTTTTAGGAAACCTCATCCACATGCGGGATGAGGTTTCCAATAGCAATTAAAAATTAAATACAAATTTTAACATTTCATTCGCAACATGTCCCTGCTCATTACATGAGGGGACATTTTTTAAACATTTTAAAATTCTTTATTTTTAATTTTCAAAAATCTTTGCGGCTCTGTGCCTCAGGGAGCTTTTCCTGCTCACACTTGTGTGCATGTGCAAACTTCCGCGCTTGCCCTCCTCCCCCCACCACACAAGCAGTGCTGAGCGCTGCAGCACACGTTTCATGCCAGGCGGGCCTTAATTGGCTCACCAGCGTGAAGTTGTGGTCACGGTCCGATTGGCTGTCGGCTTCCCAACCACTCTCTCTCGCCCCCACCGAGCCCACCAGACAAGGGCAAAATTCTGGCCTCTGTGTTGTTTCTTGGAACAGGTGAGTCACAAAGAGGTTAAGACTGAGGGATTTGGGACTCTCTAGGATGACATGCTCTCCGAGCATGGCGGAAGGTTAGCTTCTGTGGCCTCATCTTCATCTTCTTGCTCCATGCCTTCAAAGTTCAAGGGCTCAATCTACATATCCTAGAAGATGAGAGGTACATGTGCACTCTGGAGATGATTCCCTATGATTTGTGGCAACTTATAGGTGTGGCTGCAAGAACTAATGAAGCATGTGGCAACTGCATTCAGGTCTGTAGTAGATCTCAAGATAAACAACCAGGGCCAATCAAGATCTCCACCTCCATGTTAACATGGACTGAGGCTGTGGTGACTTTGGTGGACTTACTGGAGGGAACTGTTCATTTTGCCTTCCAGGCCTTGACTAATTCATAAAGGTACAGACCCAGGCCCCCTACTTCCATGAGCTGCTCCTCCTCATCACCATCCCTCCCCCACGCCCTCAATTACCTCATATCCCTGTGCTGGATCTGCAGAAAAAAGTCATAAAGTTCGAATGGTTAAACACACCCACACTTGGGGTGTAGTATATATTGAAAAGGCGTGGTAGGCTGGATGTGCATAGGTGCAGATCATTGTCAAGGTGAGATAATAGGGGCTTAATTACTTAAGTAGTAAATGATGTCACTGAATGCACCATAGCTACTACAAAGCCACAGCCCAGAAACTGGATGGCCTTGTCTTCAAAGTGTTTCTGCTGGTCTATCTTTGGTGAGCATTGTGGGCCAACCTGTCCTGCAAAATCTTGTGCAAAGTGGCCTAACTGAATGTCTCCTACAGGAATCCAGCATGGACACAATGGGCCGAATGGCCTCCTTCTGTGGTGTAACCATTCTATAATTCTAGGATTCTGTGGCTATAATTGTGCCAGATTTTCACTAAGTACAGAAGCAGGTGTGAAAAAAGACATTTGACCCACTAGACGCAATGGCGGGTTTTCGTGCCATATTGCCCCCTTCCCACCTTATTAATTATTCAGCCACAGGAATCCTGCTGTCTTGGTGGTAGGCGGCCTCCGATTTACCCACCATGCTGTTACCTCACCATTTCCTCAAGCCGGGCACCATATTTAAACTGCAGCTGCACGCACACTTCTCAATGCTTGCAGCCCAGGACTGCTCCGGTGAAGACATGGCTCTAACAGCCGAGGAGAGTGCAGCCCCCTGATACAGTGACGCAGCCCTGGGATGCCTTCTGGACACCATGGAGGCTGCCACAATGTCCTCTACCTCTGCTCTGGCTGCAGGGGCCCCATGAGTCTCACCACTGTGGCTTGGGAGGTGGTGGCAGAGGTGATCAGTGCCAACACTGCAACAAAAGGTTGGCAATCCAGTGCAGAAAACAGATGAATGATCTAATCCATGCCGCCAGGGTAAGGCAACCATCCCATCACTCTAAACTCACACTCACAAGCCCTTCACACGTTCACTGACATCTCACACAGTGCCAACTCAAGGGACATCACCACTCACTCTCTCACACACAACCTCACATCTCCATTTGGCCTCATCTCCTCTGGAGACTGCCTCCTCAGCCCTCACCACCTTGAGACCATTTGCATAAATCAACGTGTGCCCCACACACATCTTGGGATACCCACCTTCCCCAGTAATGCCCTCAGCCTGCAGCCTCTTCCCTTGCCTGAGGCCACTTCTCCCTCTTCTCCAAGCAAGCCCTAGCCCTGCAGCCATTGAAAAGCCACCCCTGCCTTACTGCTGGTCTGGTAGGTAGAGACCTATCCATGGGGCCCTTCTTTATAAGCGATGTAATGCTAGACAGGTTTTTAATCAGCAAGGGAATCAAGGGGTATGGGGAAAAGGTAGGAATGTGGAGTTGAGGGTTATCAGATCAGCCATGGTCTCATTGAATGGCGGAGCAGACTCCATGGGCCGAATGGCCTACTTATGCTCCTATGTCTTATGGTCTTATGCCTGCAAAGCCTGGCGCTGATGACTGCAAGTGCTGCCTGAAGCAAGGTAGGCAAACAAACCTCGAAGTCCCAAGAGAAATGCAAGTCGCCAACAGCACATTGCTTATTTACAGTTGTGAAACACGTTGGGGACATTTAATCATGCCGATGTGCCCGAATGACCCAGCGCAGGGGGATGATTCTGTTCAGCAGGGCTTATAATGAGATTCTAAATTATTGAAATTATGTTCCCAACGTGCAGCAGCAGGAACCATGGCCCGCCATTGACGGGTGGAGCAGACAACCGCAAACTGGATTCACGATGGCATAAAACTGATTTTTGGCTTTCTCGCCTTATTCTCCACTCAGGCCCGCCATGACTCCCACCGCCAATGGGACCAGATAATTCTGCCTTATAAGGGAACTTGCAGTGTGTCAAATGTCATTGTAAAGGTGGCTTGTGAGAGGTGCAGGTGTAAGGTTGCCAAATGATGGAGCAAGTTCGTGTTTTGTGCTATTGGGGAATTTTAACATGGAAGATTGACTAGCTTTGCAAGTAGTTGAAGGGGATAAAACTGGGAAAGTGACAGTGTGTCAGAAAGCTGGCTCCAACCCGCTGATTTCCACTTTCCATTCGGGCACATTCTACAGGGAAAAGGCGAGGGAGTGGCACTAGTTAAATTGCTCTTATGGAGAGCCGAAGCAAGCACGATGGGCCAAATGATCTCCTGTGTGTAAAATTTCTGTGATTAAACAAAAACAGAAAATGCTGGAAAAACTCAGCAGGTCTAACAGCATCTGTGGAAAGAAAAAAAAAACAGAGTTAACGTTTCAAGTCCTTATGACTCTTCTTCAGAGCTAAAGAGAAGTAAACATGTAATGAAATTTATACTGTTTAAGGGGGGTGGAGCAGGTGAAGCTGGATAGAAGGCCAGTGATAGGTGGAGGCAAAGGAGAGATTGCCAGAGATGTCATGGGCAAAAGGACAAAGGGGTGTTGATGATAGTGACACTGGCTAAAGGAGGTGCTGATGGTGGCATTAAGGCCAGAAAGCAGAATGTGATAACAGTAGGATAAGGGTAAGCACTCTGGAAAGAACAACGTGAGCAAGTGACACCCCTTGTGGGAGCGGGGTGGCGGGTGGGGACGATGGTGGGAAAAAAGATTGAACATAGGATAAAAGGTGGGAATGCAACAAAGAATAAAAATGAAAATAAATAAAAGTAAAAATAAGTGAATAAAAAATAAAAATTAAAAAATTAAAAAATAAAAATTAAGAAATGAAAATGAACATTGATATAAGGGGATAAAAAAGGGGTGGGGATGGAGGAGAGAGTTCACGGTCTGAAGTTGTTGAACTCAATGTTAAATCCGAAAGGCTGTAAAATGCTTAATCGGAAGATGAGGTGCTGTTCCTCCAGTTTGCATTGGGCTTCACTGGAACATTAGAGCAGGCCAAGGACGGACATGTGGGCATGAGAGCAGGGTGGAGTGTTGAAATGGCAAGCGACAGGAAGATCTGGGTCATTCTTGCGGACAGACTGAAGGTGTTCTGCGAAGCGGTCACCCAGTCTGCGTTTGGTCTCTCCAATGTTGAGGAAACCGCATTCTGTGATTTCTGTGATTGTGTGCATAACCCCTTCGGGAGAGGAGAGTGAATCGCTCAATTCAAGAAATATTCACAAAGGCTTTTGACTTTAATGTCAGGTGCATGGGTTTCCCGGGCATACTGTAACTTGCCAGTGAAAGAAAGATGAGTATACAGCGGCAATTTAATCTATCCCATAGAAACACAGCAATAAATATTCAGTACCCCCAGCCGCTATCCAACCTGCTGTGGAAACAGTGTTCCCAGTACATTTGATGAGAATTTACATTCTACACCTTGGAGATTTGTTCTATCACATTAAGATGAGTGGTACTTTGTCTGCCTTAGATTGGGCCTCAGATGGGGAGCAACATGACCAACAGCAGGAGCACCAGCAACACCTGCCTGCTGGTCACAGAGCTAGAGCTACGCAAGAGAGAGGGAAGTGTCAGAGAGATTCAGCTCAGAAGAGGCACTAATTGTGAAACAGCTCTACAGACAAAGGGCAGGATTTTCTAGTCCCATCATGGCGGGCGAACGGGAAAATATGGAGGAAGGCTGAAAATCGGTTTCCGGCCGCGTAAAAAAAGTTTGCGATTGTCCCCTTCCGACTTTCATGGCAGATCAGGCAGCCCACCACGCCATGTTGGGAACTGCTTTTGTATTTATTTAAGTATCATGAATACTCATTATAAAGGCAGCTCACCAGAATCACTCCCCAACTCCAGAGCATAGGGCCACACTGGAGGCTAATTAGATCGGCGAGATTCAAGACTAGGTATAAGTGACATGTACCGGGCAGCACCACTTCATTCATGACCTCGAGGTATCTTCACTACCATTCATTGTGCTGCACTCACAGCTGTTCCGACTCCATGCCAGACTGCGCAAGCAAGACCAGTGGGGAGGCATGGGGTCTCTGAGCTAAGGCTTACCTTCCAGACCAGTGGGAAGGCGGGGAGGGGGTTAGGCAAGAGAAGGGAATGGAGGGCAAAGGCTTGACTGCGGGGAGAGGGAAGATTGGGGAAGGGTGTACATAGACACAGGATTGTGGGGGGGAAAACTGGGGAAAGGTATACACAGAGAGACGACGGGGTGAGCGTGGCGGTAGGGGTTGAATGCAGTCGAGGCCAGAAAGCTTAGGCAGCCCTGTGGATCTGCACCACAATTTAGAGGGCTATGCTTGGCACACCTGCCCTGGTCCCAGTCCAGGGACGGGGAAGGTCTGTCAGTCCTCTGTCAGTCATGCCCAGCATGGTGTGCAGTGCATGGTCATTCCCTCACATTCGCGGCCCTAGGGGTTAGTTGTTTCATACTGGGCTACAGATGGCACAGTCACAGTCAGGGGATGCATCTGCAGCCTGTAGATGGGAAGAGGTAATGTAGGGAGGGGCACTTGATGGTCTCATGGGGGTGTCTTTAAGTCACAGTGCAATGGGCCTCAGGATGGGGAGGGGTCAGATAAGGCTTTGTTGGGGGGTGGGTGTGAGTGCGCCAGCAGTGACCTGGAAGCCTGTACTAGTGCTGCAAATGGACTAAGTGGGGATGTAATGGCTGGAATGATAGGAACATATGGGCTCCACACAGACTCCCTAGTTAGGGAATGTAAGGTGACCATTGCAGCCTTATGTTCATTCCTGTTTCTGTTCATTGCTTCCACAGAGGCGAGCACGAGGGCATGATGGATGGAGCAGGAAATGTTGCATGCATCTTGGCAATCGGGGGCAACAAAGAAGGGGAGAAGAAGAGCCCGTCACTGACAGGCTGGGTGAAAGTAAGATCCTCGCCCTGATGATCAAAGGCCAGGGAACCCGCTCAACACCCTGAAGCGGAGGCTGCCAGGGGCCTTGTGCGTAGGTGTCTGGCAAGATCAAAGGTGTATAGAAGATGCCTCTCATTCCTCCAGATGAGACAGTGCCGTAAACGCCTTCATATGTCTAGGGATGCGGTGACTCACATCTGCCACATTCTCCAGGAGGAGTTGACACCGCAGGGGCTGGGAGGCCATTCATTTCCAGTAGCTCTCAAACCCACCGACGCTCTGAACTTCTTCGTGAGTGGCTCATTCCAGAGCTCCACCCGGGACCCCTGCAGGATTTCTCAAGCATCTGCTCACAAGTGCATCTGAGAGGTTACAGACGCCCTATTTAGCAAGGCGCACAATTACATCCAGTTCTCCCTAGATGAAGCCAGCCAGGCTGCAGGAGCAGTGGGATTTGGAGCTATCTCCAGTTTCCCACAGGTGCAGGGTGCCATCGAATGCACTCATGTGGCTTTGAGAGCTCCCTGGCAGCAGCCACTACAATTCATTCATTTACAGGAAGGGGTTTCATTCACTAAATGTGCGGCTGATCTGCAGCCACCAGAAGCAGATTATGCAGGTATGTGCGAGATACCCTGGAAGCTCACATGTCTTGTGTCATTCCCAGCTGCCACAGATATTCCAGGGCCCTCAGCACGTGTAAGGTTGGCTCCTCAGTGACAAAGGGTACCCATTAAAGACATGGCTGATGACACCCATTCGGCGCCCACTAAGTGCCTCCGAGGGGAGGTCCAATGCTGCTCATTCTGCAACATGCTCATTGATTGAGCAGACTATTGGCAACCTGAAGATGTGTTTCCAGTGTCTGGACAGGTCAGCTGGCGCTCTCCAGTACTCTCCCCAGACGGTCTCCTACAACATTGTGGTTTGCAGTGCTCTACACAACCTGGTGCTCCAAAGGGGGGTGTCTTGCCAGAACGAGAAATAAAGGAGCTGTATGATCCTCTGATGATGAAGACACCGAGAGGGCTGAGCTTGATGAGGGTGAGGAAGCGGAGGCTCCAAAGGAAGAGGCTATAGCACGGGAGAGACGAGGCAGGTGCGCATGTGACATGCTTATCGCTACAAGCTTCCAGGAAGAGGTTGACAAATAGCCAATAATAGCCTCTTTGATCTGTGCTCTCCATGCTGGGTCGACATAACCACATTCATTGCGATCCACATCATGCAGCACATCAATCTCTGAATGAATAGTTACAATAACAGCACGATGGACTCATCTTTGGAAAGCAATGCAGCTCAGGAGAATGTGGCCTTTCAGTCATGGGATAATAACTGCAACAGGGCGTTTGGTGAGCAGACTTCAGATAGTGCAGCTTCTGCAAACATCCCAGTGACATTCTGCTGCCTACAACAGTCTTCAAGAGGTAGGAGCAGCATTGCAATCCTCATAGCTCTCGCAGTAGTGTTCCCTCATTCATACAAGGGGCTTCAAGGACAACAATCATCACTCATTGGTTATCTCCTTCATGTCTCAGGTACATTGTGAATCTGCCCTGCCGTTTCTCCGCACAGGTAATCGTTCCTGCAAGACAAGTGTTCAAGCTTCTTCATCCTACTCAGTCCCCAGCGTTACATACATCCTCCTGATGAGTCTGATCTGAAACTAGGGTCCTAAATCTAAATAAAGGAAACTATAAAGATATAAGGAATGAGTTGGCTAGGGGACTTTATTAAAAGGCATGATGGTGGATAGGCAATGGCTAATACTAAGGAACTTGGTGGGAATGTGAGCAGTGAGGAGGATGTTAAGAGGCTACAAGGTAATTTAGACAGGTTGAGTGAGTAGGCAGTACAACATGGATAAGTGTGAAGTTGTCCACTGTGATAGGAAAAACTGAATGGCAGAGTATTATTTAAATGGTGATAGATTGGGAAATGTTGATGTACAAAGGGACTTGGGCGTCCTTGTACACCAATCATTGAAAGCAAGTATGCAGGTGCAGCAAGCAGTTAAGAAGGCAAATGGTATGTTGGCCTTGATTGTGAGAGGACTTGAATACAGGAGCATCGATGTCTTACTACAGCTGTACAGGGCCTTGGTGAGACCACACCTGGAATATTGTGTGCAGTTTTGGTCTCTTTACCTTAAGAAAGGATATACTTGCTATGGAGGGAGTTCAGCAAAGGTTCACCAGATTGATTCCTGTGATGGCAGGGTTGTCATATGAGGAAGGATTGGGTCAACTAGGCCTGTTTAGAAGAATGAGAAGGGATCTTATTGAAATGTATAAAATTCTGACAAGGCAGGACAGGCTAGATGCAGAGATTATGTTTCCTCTGGAAGAAGGGGTCACAGTCTCAGGATATAGGATAGGCCATTTCGGACAGAGATGAGGAGAAATTTCTTCACTCAGAGTGTTGTGAACCTATAGAATCCTCCACAACAGAAGGCAATGGAGGTCAAATCACTAAATGAACTTAAGAAGGAAATTGATAGATTTCTAGGCTCTAAAGGCATTAAGGGGTATGGGGAGAGAGTGGGAGTTTCGTATTGAGATGAAGGATCAGCCATGATCATATTGAATGGAGGAGCAAGCTTGAAGGACTGAATGACCTAATCCTGCTCCTATTTTCTATGTTTCTATGATGTAGTCATCTGTAACTCTTAGTGATGGATGCAACACACCAGTTCAACTCACCTCTCAGTGTACTGCAAAACGTTCAGGAGATGCACAGTCTGATATATATGAGGCACTCATGACCACGCCTCTGTTTTAAATCTCCCAGTTACCCATGTTGCCCAGCTATCACTTGTGTTGGCCTATCTGTGCTTGTGTTCACCAGATTGTGACCCCAAGCCTGCTCTAGAACTAGGTCCCACTGAGGCGTATGTCTCTGTACTGGTGGAGGGTACGGGTCAATGCTGTGATGGCTCTGGATCCTCAGCTGAGGTTGTTTGGGGGCTGGGGCTGATGGGCTGAGGTTGTTTGGGGGCTGGGGCTGGTGGGCTGGCTGCGTCTGCCTCTTTTCCTCTTCGTGCTGACGCCTGTCAGAGAGACAAAGGGATTATTAGTGATTATTTTTATTAATTTATGAGGTGTGGGCTTGCTGGCTGGGCCAGCATTTATTGCCCATCCCTAATAACCCCTGAGAAGATGGTGGTGAGCTACCTTGTTGAGCTGCTGCAGTCCCTGTGCTGTAGATACACCCACTGTGCTGTTCGGGAGGGAGTTCCAGCATTTTGACCCAGTGACAGTGAAGGAACTGCGATATATTTCCAAGTCAGGATGGTGAGTGTCTTGGAGGGGAACTTCCAGATGGTGGTGTTCCCATATGTCTACCGCCCTTGTCCTTCTAGATGGTGGTGGACGTGGATTTGGAAGGCGCTGCCTAAGGAGCCTTGGTGAGTTTCTGCAGTCTGAGTTTCTGCAGTGCATCTTGTAGGTGGTACACACTGCTGCCGCTGTTTGTCGGTGGTGGAGGGAGTGCATGTTCGTGGAAGGGGTGCCAATCAAGCGGGCTGCTTTGTCTTGGATGGTGTCAAGCTGCTTGAGTGCTAATGGAGCTGCACTCATCCAGGCAAGGGGAGAGTATTCCATCCTCCTGACTCTCCTGACTTGTGCCTTGTAGATGGTGGACAGGCTTTGGGGAGTCAGGAGGCGAGTTACTTTCCACAAGATTCCTAGCCTCTGACCTGCTCTTGTAGCCACAGTATTTATATGGTTAGTCCAGTTCAGTTTCTAGTCAATGGTAACCCCCAGGATGTTGATAGCAGGGGATTCAGCGATGGTAATGCCGTTGAACATCAAGGGGCGATGGTTAGGTTTTCTCTCGTTGGAGTTGGTCATTGCCTGGCACTTGTGTGGCACGAATGTTACTTGCCACTTGTCAGCCCAAGCCTGGATATTGTTCAGGTCTTGTTGCATTTGGACATGGACTGCTTCAGTATCTGAGGAGTTGTGAACGGTGCTGAACTTTATGCAATCGTCAGTGAACATCCCCACTTCTAACTTTATGATGACCTTTTGATTTGCCGCATAGTGACCAACAGAAGAAAGCACTCACAGTTTTGTCATCTAAAGGGCAAGATGGTGATGGGTGGTCACTGGGTTGGGAGACACAGCTCTCACCCTTGGCGCAGGCACAGCCCACATTCCTCGCCAGCCAGCTCTGCCACAAGCTCCTCAAGCAAATGGAATTGAATCTGGGAAAGTGAAAGGTATGCATTTGGGGAAGGCAAACAAAGCAAGGGAATACTCAATAAAAGGAAAGTTATTGAGAGAGGCTGAAAAAGTGATGGACCTTGGAGTGCATATCCACAGGTCCCTGAAGGTGGCAGGATAACTGGACAAATTGGTCAAGAAAGCATATGGGATGCTTTCCTTTATTGGGCTAAGTATTGAATACAAAAGCAGGGATTTAATGCTGGAACTGTATAAAACACTGGTTAGGCCACAGCTGGAATTTTGTGTACAGTTCTGGTCACCATATTACAGGAAGGACACAATTGTCCTGGAGAAAGTGCAGAGGAGATTTACAAGAATGTTGCCAGGGCTTGAAAACTGTAGCAATGAGAAGAGATTGTATAGGTTAGCGTTGTTTTCCTTAGAACAGAAAAGGCTAAGGGATGGCCTAATTGAGATGTACAAGATTATGAGGGGCCTAGATAGGGTAGACAGGAAAGACTCCTTTCCCCTAACTGAGGGATCAATTCCCAGGGGGCATAGATTTAAGTTGATTGGTAGAAGGATTAAAGGGGACGTGAGGAAAAACTTTTTCACCCAGAGGATGGTGGGCATTTGGAATTCAATGCCCAAGTTGGTGGTTGAGGCTGAAATGCTCAACTCATTTAAAAGGTTCCTGGATCTGCATCTGAAGTGCTGTAACCTGCAAGGCTACGGACCAGGTGCTGGAAAATGGAATTAAAATGACCAGCTCATTTCTTTTTTCTCTTTTTGGCTGGCGTAGACACGATGGGCTGAATAGCCTCTTTCTGCACCGTAACGTTATTATAGTTCTATGGTTCTATAGTTCAAACCCTGTGAGGGGCCTGAGCTCAGGCATTCCCCCTCTGGTCCGGGATCTCTCCCTTGTTGTGGGCAATCTTGCCCTGCATAAAAACAGAAGGACAGAATATGAGCAGAACAGATGCCAAAGCTGATGAGAAAGATTCCTGCCTTCTGTGGGTCTTGAGTGAACCTGTTGAAGGGCTGAGGATGTGAGCTGCTCAGAATATGAGAGGAGATGAAGATATCAAATGTGAGAGAGGGTCAATGATAATGTCCCCTGCGCTGGCAGTGTGCGAGATCCCTGTGGACTGTAACAGTGCAATTGTCTGATGGGTTTGTGAGAGTGTGAGTTGAGAGTGAGGAGCAAGTTGACATGCCTTGGCGGAGCAGATGAGATCATTCATCCTTTCCCTGCTCTGGATGGCGGTTCTCCTGTGGGCCGCATTGGCACTGATTGCACGGACGATCTTCGCCCAAGGCAGAGTGGTGAGGTTAGTGGACCTCCATCTCCCATCACTAGGGTAAAGAATGTCCCAGTGTGCCTCCACCACATCCAAAACTACCCCTGCCACTTGTCATTAAACTTGGGGGCAGTCAGCTGCTTTCTTTTGGTGGGGGGGGGCCATCACTCAACATGACCAGTCCTAGGCGACAGAGAGTGAATGGTGTGCACGGGTGTGGCTTAAATATTGCGTCTGGAAAGATGATCCGATGAGCACACGGCGCGGTGGACGAATAGCAGCCTGCCCCGCCATGAGATCTGATGTGCATGCATATATAATGAACTGAAAAGCGGATGATTTGGCACACAAACCTGCCATTCTGGCCGGCGGGAGATCCACCCCTTTTTCCGCCCACCAGTGCACTTGGTCTCTGGAGCGGAAAATTCTGCTCAAAGGTTCAGCTTCCTTAACATGTTGGACCAGCAGTATCTCAGGAGGTTCTGGATGACATGTCAGGTAATGCCAAACTTCTGCAACATCTGAGAAGAAGACTACTCCCTGCCAAACCTGGTGGCTACGCATTACCAGTCGCTGTCAAAGTCACCATCGCCCTCACCTTCACTACTTGAAGAATAGGAATTTAGCACATCAACATTCTCTCATAACTTGAAACATTCTTACCTTGTCAGTAATAATTCATACCTTTTATCCCTGACAGGGCCTTCACGTGTTAACATCCTTGTGCAATTACAAAGCCTTATTCTGCCTTTTCCTACAACTCCAACACTGTGCAACCATTGTGGTTTGAGCAGAGGTAGAGACAGGATATTTAGATCCCCACTTCAGCATGCTCTTGGCTGAAAATCTCTGGATTTTGGAACACATGAGGGTCCCCCATGAACTTCTTCACCTGCAGACTCAGCCATTAGTAGATGAGATAAAGCAACATGTGGGTAACTAACTGGTTTGGGGTGGGGTGGCGGGGGCAGGGCTGTGGGGGCAGTGGTGCAACAGATGAGAAATGGAAGCTCTTTGAGCGGAGTTGTCACTTCCCTGTCTCCTTTCACAAACATCCCTCTAATGGCCCAGCCGTACTTCACTGATGCCGCTGCTGGCGAATGTTGTATATTTATATGCCCTAGAGCTATATAGAGGTAGGGACATAGGGCTTAGGAGCAGGAGTAGGCCATTCGGTCCTTCAAGGCTGCTCTGCCATTCAATATGATCATGGCTGATCTGATTGTGGTTTCAACTCCTCTTTCCTGTCCACCCCCCCAATAATCCTTGACTCCATCGTCCGTCAAAAATCAATCTAATTCAGCCTTGAGTAAATTCATTGGTCCAGCCTCCACTGCTTTCTGGGGAAGAGAATTCCACACTAGTTTTTAGTAACAGTGTTTATTCACCATGCTTTAAAATTTCAGCTCTTTACTTCAAGCTCCTTCTACAGTTTGTTTACTTTTTTCTGAGTCCAAAACCAGGCTTAACCAATCAAGCACAATAAGCATCAATAGCAAACAGACTCACATAACCAACACAAATTGAACACCGCAGAGAGAATTCTGTAAGCCTTGCAAGGCCAAGATTAATGTACCTACCATCCCATTTAAGCAGAGTTCTCTTAACCTGGTTTTCCTCACTCACTTTTAATTTGGTTCCACAACACTGAATAACAATTTTTATTTTGTTAATTTTGCATTCAGCAGACAAAGGGATAATTAATTTAGAAACATAGAAACGCAGAAAATAGGAGCAGGAATAAGCCGTTCAGCCCTCTGAGCCTGCTCCGCCATTCATTATGATCATGGCTGATCATCCAACTCAATAGCCTGCTCCTGCTTTTTCCCCATATCCTTTGATCCCTTTCACCCCAAGAGCTATATCTAACTCCTTCTTGAAAACATACAATGTTTTGGCCTCAACTACTTTCTGTGGTAGCGAATTCCACAGGCTCACCACTCTCTGGGTGAAGGAATTTCTCCTCATCTCAGCCCTAAATGGTCTACCCCATATCCTCAGACTGTGATCCCTGGCTCTGGACTCCCCCACCATCGGGAACATCCTTCCTGCATCCACCCTGTCTAGTCCTGTTAGAATTTTATAGGTTTCTATGCGATCCCCCCTCATTCTTCTCCAGCAAATATAATCCTAACCGACTCAATCTCTCCTCATATGTCAGTCCCGCCATCCCAGGAATCAGTCTGGTAAACCTTCGCTGCACTCCCTCTAGAGCAAGAACATCCTTCCTCAGATAAGGAGACCAAAACTGCACACAATATTTCAAGTCATGAAATTATCACCAAGGCCCCGTATAATTGCAGCAAGACATCCCTGCTCCTGTACTCGAATCCTCTGGCTATGAAGGCCAACATACCATTTGCCTTCTTTACCGCCTGCTGCACCTGCATGCTTACCTTCAATGACTGGTGTACGAGGACACCCAGGTCTCATTGCACATTCCCCTCTCTCAATTTATAGCCATTCAGATAATAATCTGCCTTCCTGTTTTTGCTACCAAAGTGGATAACCTCACATTTATCCACATTATACTGCATCTGCCATGCATTTGCCCACTCACTCAGCTTGTCCAAATCACCCTAAAGCATCTCTGCATCCTCCTCACAGCTCACCCTCCCACCCAGCTTTGTGTCATCTGCAAATTTGGAGATATTACATTTAGCTCCATCATCTAAATCATTTATATATATATATTGTGAATAGCTGGGGTCCCAGCACCGATCCCTGCGGTATCCCACTAGTCACTGTCTGCCATTCGGAAAAAGACCTGTTTATTCCTACTCTTTGTTTCCTGTCTGCCAACCAGTTTTCTATCCATCTCAATAGAATACCCCCAATCCCATGCGCTTTAATTTTACACGCTAATCTCTTATGTGGGACTTTGTCGAAAGCCTTCTGAAAGTCCAAATAAACCACATCCACTGGCTCCCCCTCATCAATTTATATGTATATTTTGGATAATATGCATCTCACTGCTTATATACCAAGAAGGATCCAGATTCACTCCCTGATTTATGTTAAATGACTGATCACAGTCATACCGTCGTGTGGGTGTTTTCAGTGTTCTTGGATGGGTAGGAAATAAAATAAACCCGAGACACCAGCTGGGAAGTACACATACATTGATTGCAGGTGAAGACAGGATCAGACTCAGTTTAAATTTTAGACCAGAACATTAAAGGTGCATGTAACAAGGATACTACATGATTTATGGAGGACTTAAATCTTCATATGGACTAAGCAAATAAATTTGTCAATATAGTGTGGGAGAATAAGTTCATTGCATGCATGCAAGATAGTTTTCTAGATCAGTATGTCAAGCAACCAACTAGGGAACATGTTACTTTAGAACTAGTTTTATGCAATGAGATAGGGTTAATTAATAACTTTGTAGTTATTGTTGTCTGGGGAAGAGTAATCATAATATGATGGAAGCTTATATTGAGTTTGAGAGTGATTTTTAGTTAAGTGCAAAAGAGTGATAAAGAAAAAGAGAAAATAGCATAAGGGAGTAAACTAGCTAAAGATAAACAGATTGTAAAAACTTCTATGGAAAAGTAAAAAGGAAGAGGTTAGTGACATGAGTCCATTAGGGGCAGAGACAGGAGAAATTATAATGCAAGTAAGGAAATGGCAGTGACGTTAAATTAATACCATGGGCTGGATTTTCAAATCAGAGGCGGGAATCGGGAGATGGGACTAATCTAGTTGTCACGACCTAGCCTCTGTCATGAGACTGCTGGCAAGTGAATCCAGGGTCCAGGCCCTAAGTGGCTTGGAGGGGGGCCTCCTGCCAAAGTGGAGGCAGGCTGAGTCCACAGTGGGCAGGTTAAAATGCTTGCCTTCATTCCCAAAAAAAACCTCAGCCCGTTGCTTCCAAGGTAATCAGTAGCTCACCTATATATAGTTGAACTCTCTGACCACTTTAAACCCCCTTCATTCTACCTCTCACCCCCTCACCCTCAATCTGACTTCCTCACCCCTCACCCATTATCCACTTTATGAACAGAATTCACAAGCCCTATAATACCAGCTGGAAACCATTGAATAGCCCATAAAATTCCCCAAATAAATAAACAGACTCTTAAGAGCAGCTGAATAAACAATGTGAACACTTGTAAAATGATTAGACAGTTGGGTTGCAAGCAAGAGCCCATTACACGCCCTGAGTAAACAAACAGACTTCAGAGCTGCTATTGCAACAGATATCTAGACTGAACACATAAAATCATTGGGAAAAGATGAAACATTTACACTTTATTATCATATTAGGTTACCCTTTCAGTAGCATGACATTTTTATTGGCTAGATGAACATTTTTAACTCATCTAAAGATTTTTCCACGCTTACAATGTTGATCTTTTACTTGACAGCTTGACAGTTGACAGAAGCGACAATCTGACAGATGCATTTTTTAAGGGGTATTTACATCTTCCAATCACAGCACTGTCATAAGTCACCTTACTGACCACAGATACAACTCAGGCAAACCACTTTACTTATTTCTTAAACTCTTCCTATCTCCAATGCATGGTTCACACCCCCATGCAGTTGGTATAAAACCCCTCTATGAGAATTAAAAAACTTATCTCGGTGCGCTCGCAATGAGGCCACAACACTGTCACTTCCCTGCTTCATAGGAGCAGGCAGGTTCTGGGGTCTGCTCCCTGTCCCACACTCTTGAAAATTACTGAGGGCAGGAATGGAAGCTGGGCCTCCAGCCACCTCACTCAGTGGCCGTTTATTTCAGCCCTGTCTCTGTCTTCTCACAATTGGGACCATGAAAATCTAGCCCTATGTATCTGCCTTGACGGTGAAAGACACAATAAACATTTCACAAGCAATAGGAAAATAAAGGTTTAATAAAAATGAGAAATTAAGGATATTAGTATTAGCAAGGAGTCTTGTGGCACAGTGATACTGTCCCTACTGCTGGGCCAGAAGTTTTGGGTTCAAATCCCACTTCAGGACTTTATGGCCTTGGGAGTCGTGTTCATAATGCAGCCAAACAGCCTGTAAATCCTTTCAATATGCCTGATGGCAGGCGGTCAGAGTGGGAAAGTTTCCTGCTCAGTCATACTGCAAAAGGAAATGGCAAACCACTGCAGTACTTCGTCAAGCATAATCATGGATCAATCCAGTGGTCACCAACACCCTCTTAGGGTATGGTGCTTGAATGAGGAGTAGGAAAGAAATAGTACTGGATAAATTAACGGAACAAAACCTGACAAATGCCCTGGGCCTGATGGCCTATAGTGTTTTAAAAGAGGCAGCTACCAAGAAAATTAGGGGTAAATACAAAAAATATTTTGACTTTAATTGTACAAACATTGAATATATGTCTCTTAAATGAAAATTGATTAACTTATATTAATATGGATCATATTAATTAGCTATTCCTGTATTTAAAGTGTGGTTACAGCATAGCAGGAGGCCATTCAGCATGCTCACTGTGAGCATGCTGGCTCCAAATTTAAATCCCCCAGCTGCCAAATTGGGAATTCACTCATATCTCTGGAGGATTAGTCCAGGCAGCTGGATTATTAATCTAGTAATGCTACCACAATGCTACCATACCCGCTGCTCCCCCTCAAATTTAAATAAATATCTGTACTATGTAGCTGTTTGCCTATAACATTTTTGGGCCTTTTGGGTTCCCATCACCCTTAGACAATTGACGACATGTTGTACTCTGAAGGATATTCCATGTTTATTTCTGCCCTAATCCTTCGTCAATTTATCAGAACAGTCAAGCCGCTTACTCCAGTACTGCTTCTGACACCCTCACTGGTCGATTGTTTAACCTGTAATAGGTATAGATTGTGAATGCAGAAGATGAATGTCTCCTTCCCAGCAGATGAAAGACACACAATCGACATATACATTTGTTGCTAAGATGGTGTGCTGATTTTCACATCCCCTTCAACCAATTTTTTGATGGATTTGCTTAAACTGCAGTGGAAAATAACCAGATGTGGATGAAAATATATGAACAACATAAAAATGAGGGAAATACAGCATCTGCTTTAGTTTCTACTCTATGAACAATGGAAGCAAAGGACAACCATTTGCCCTGAACATCCAACATTCAACAGTTGGCCAAAAGAGAAAGGAAGTATTTATGGCAGGCAAGGCTTGGGCAAGTGCTTTACCAAAGCTCCAGGAAATTGTGCAATGTTTTGAATTATAAAAAAGTAAATAATTTCACTGGCAGCTCAAAGTTCCACCATCCTCCCATTGTGACAGGCCACCGAGGCTCACTGCTGGAATTTTCCACCATGATTTTGCCAGCAAAACTGCCCCCATTATGTAAATAAGCCCAGAGGTCAGGAGTTCGGTTGAGGTCAATAATATATCTCGATAACAGCAGAAAGCTCTTTCTTTACTGGAAAGTGCCACAACATCTGTTAGCATGTTGCAATATTGATTTTGAGGCCCCCTCCCATTAAATTTTCTGTGAATTTGGATGCACAAGGGTGAAAAATAACTCAAATGTGGTGAAATATATTAGCAGTATGGGGAGGTGGTGGCAATGTGGTATTGTCATTGGACTAGTGTCCTAGAGAACCAGGGTAATGCTTGGGGATCTAGGTTCAAATCCCACCATAGCAGATGGTGAAATTTGAATTTAAAAAACATCTGGAATTAAAAGTCTGATGAGGGCCACAAAACCATTGCTAATTGTCAGGAAAAACCCATTAATGTCCTTTAGGGAAGGAAATCTGCTGTCCTTACCTGGTCTGGCCTACATGTGATTCCAGACCCACAGCAATGTGGTTGACTCTTAAATGCCCTCTGAACAAGGGCAGTTAGGGATGAGCAATAAATGCTGGCCTAGCCATTAATGCCCACATTCCATGAATGAGTGGAAAAAAACATACAAATGACAGAAATACAATCTCTGTTTCATTTCCTGGCATAAAGGCTGGAAGTAAAGGATTTCTACTCTACTTTCAAGCAAACTGAAGCACAGCCAATTGAGAACATGGACAGTTTGGCCCAGATTTTCACTCCCGGGTTTGGTGCTTCGAAATGGCAGAATTTTCAGCTCCTCTAAAAATGTTCACCCAAAATCCTGATTTTCAGTTCAGTGGGTGGGTGGCTAGATAGGGGAAGGTGATCCTGGAAGTAGTGAAAGAGGTCAGAGGTGGGCCCGGCATGGGCTGGGGGACTCGGGCACAGATGAAAAGCAAGTCTTTAGAAAGGTCCATTTGAAAGTCCATTTGAAGTCACTGTCCCTCAGGGGAGGTGTCATTGACTTCTCAGTTGAATTTCCGAACTGTATCTGCTGTCCAACCATTAGCTGACCCTAGAATGGATGGCCCATCCTGGGCTTTCCCTATGGGAGAATTGTCATTATTGCTGCCTAATCAAAGTGTACTCCACTGAACTAATGAAGTGGATTCTCAAGACACAGTCATGGAAATGGCATTGTCTAGCCACCACTATCTGCTGCAGATATTATGCAGCCATGTATTTAGCTGCCAACACAGTGGGCAGATGAATGATGAACATTGCCATGCTCATTATTTCATCCACTTGCCCTCTTGCCACCCATCTATAAGGATATGCCCACACTGTTGACCCTTGACCAGGTGCCTCACAGTTGCAGACTGTCATGGCATAACAGTGTGACTAAGAGGGTGTAAACCAGTAGGGCTGTCAGTGGTCACAGAGCACAGCACGCTATTGTGGAGTCATAGCCACAACATAAACAGCAGCAAGCATTTCTGCAGAGCCAATTTCTCCACCAAACCTTACCAGAAATCAATGATGGTGTGATGAAAATAGTTAGTGCACATAAGCACACAAAAGTGAATGAGATTATTTTAATCTGAATGGTTTACGAACCTTTGTGCCTTACATTTTTATTCATAGAAAGTTTCACAGAGGAGATGCAGGGGGTGGGGTGGGTCCAGCTGCCCCATGATTTTCTGATCTGGACCTTCGTATCTTGGTGGAAGAGGTCCAGAAGAGGGGACAAGTCCTCTCCCCTGCTGGCCACTATAATGCTCCTGCAGCAACCAAGGAGGCCTGGGTTCAAATTGCAACTGTGGTGAGTGCAGCAGGAGACCATCATAGGAACATAAGACTTAGGAGCAGGAGTAGGCCATTCGGCCCCTTGAACCTGCTCTGCCAATCAATAAGATCATGGCTGAACTGTTTGTGATCTCAGTCCCACTTTCCTGTCTGCCCCCTATAACCCTTGACTCTCTTATCTATCAAAAATCTGTCCAACTCTGCCTTGAATAAGCTCAGTGACCCAGCCTCCACTGCTCTCCCGGGGAAGAGAATTCCGCAGACTACTCGATGGAGTTTGGAAGGATGAGGGGGGATCTGATTGAAACTTACAGAATACTGAAAGGCCTGGATAGAGTGGACGTGGGGAAGATGTTTCCATTAGTAGGAGAGACTAGGACCCAAGGGCACAGCCTCAGAGTAAAAGGAAGACCTTTTAGAACAGAGATGAGGAGAAACTTCTTTAGCCAGAGAGCGGTGAATCTGTGGAATTCATTGCCACAGAAGGCAGTGGGTCACTGAGTGTATTTAAGACAGAGATAGATAGGTTCTTGAATGGTGAGGGGATCAAAGGTTACAGGGAGAAGGTGGGAGAATGGGGTTGAGAAACTTATCAGCCATGATCGAATGGCGGAGCAGACTCGATGGGCCGAATGGCCTTATTTCTGCTCCTATGTCTTATGGTCTTATGGTCTGAGAGAAAAAGAATTCTCCTCATCTCTGTCTTAAAAGGGAAACCTCTTATTCTCAAACTGTCTTCCTTGGTTCTAGCCTCCCCCACAAGTGGAAACAACCTCCCAATAACTACTTGTCAAGTCCCCTCAGGGTCATATATGTTTCAGTAAGATGACTTCTCATTCTTCTAAACTCCAATGGGTATAGCCCCAACCTGTTCAACCTTTTTATTGGATAAGCCCTTCATCCCTGGAATGAGTTGAGCGAACCTTCTCTGAACAGATTCTAACGCAATTATGGCTTGGATTTTCCGGTGGTCGGGCGGGCTCGGTGGGTGACCCGGGAGCGGTCGGGAAGCCGGCCTGGATTTCACGCTGGCTGGCCAATTAACGGCCAGTCAGCATGAAGCACGCGCTGCAGCCTGGGTGGGGGGGGTGCGGGAGGAGCACGAGCGCGGAAGTTTGCGCATGCACGGGGATGTGCGCAGTAAAAGCTCCCTGAGGCACAGAGCTGCCTCAGGAAGCTGAAGAATTTTGAGATAAAAAATAAAGGATTTAAAAATGTTAATAACATGTCCCCTGGCGTGACTGTAACATGAGCAGGGACACGTTAGAAATTTTTAAAAATCGCTGATCGAAACCTCAACCCACCTGTGGATGAGGTTTCGCAAAAAATCTAAAGGCCACTTGGCCTTTTCGCCTGTCCCCCAACCGTAAGGTTGGACGGGCAGCGAAAATGTTCATTGAATTAGAACTTTAATGGCCATAATAAGCCTGTTAATTTTAGCAGGGCACCCTACCAATGCCCATGCGCACCCACCGACAGAAATATCGTGCGTCATTTTACATTCGTTCAGCCCAGGCGCGCGCCCGCCTGACAAGCGCAATATTCTGTCCTATATTTTTTTTCAAATAAGGAGACCAAAGCTGTAGACAATATACAGCTGCAGTAAAACTTTCCTATTTTTATATTCCATTCCCCTTGCAATAAATGCCAACATTCCATTTGCCTTCCTAATCACTTGCTGTACCAGCACTCACAAATGCAGTGTAGGAAAAGGTTCAATGATCTGCTACGTTCCAGCAAGGTGAGTAACTTGGCTCATCCACACGGAGCTCCAGTTAAGGGTCATACCTGCATGCTGCAGCTGAAGTGCGAGACATGGCGCATACCTCTGCTTCAGCATTGAGGCTTGTATGTGTACACGTCTCATGCAGGGTTTCAATCCTTTATTTAGTATCACTTACAAAATTTCTTTACATTTGAAATATCACACAATTTATCTGCTTTTTAAAATATTATTCTCCTGTTTTCTTTGATCTTTGATATTCACTATCATCCTAACATTCTGCACTTAGTCTTTTAACTCAGTGTTCAGTGTTAGTGTTTCTCTTTTCTTGTTGCTCTGATTCTTTCAATGGTTCAGCTGTAGCTGCTGTTCAATAAAGCCCAATAAAGAAAGAAGCTGCATTTATGTACTGCCTTATCATGTCCACAGAATATCTTAAAGCCTCTTTTTACTTATATATTCTTTCACAGGATGTGCGCATTTCTGACAAGGCCGGTATTTTTTGCTCATCCTTATTTGGCCTTGAGTAGGTGGTGGTGCCCCGTTGCCTTGAACCGCTGCTGTCCATGTGTTTTAGGTACACGCACAGTGCTGTTAGGGAGGGAGTTCCAGGATTTTGACCAAGTGACAGTGAGGAACAGCGATATAGTTGAAGTCAGGATGGTGAGTGGCTGGGAGAGGAATTTGCAGCTGCTGGTGCTCCCATGCATCTGCTGCTCTTGTCCTTCTAGGTGGTAGAGGTCACTGGTTTTGAAGGTGCTTTTGAAGGAGGCTTGGTGAGTTGCTGCAATGCACCTTGTACTTCAACTCAATTAATTACTTTTTCTGAACAATGGAGGGTGAGGTGGGGTGGGGGACCTCTTAACCCTAAAGAATGGGTGATCTTGGGTCAGATGAGAAGTTAAAATTTGAAAAATTTTCAACCAGGCCCCAACCCACTCACTTTCAGTTTTAACAGAGGCATATTGGGGCAGGAAATCAATTCACTCTCAGTCAATAAAAGCTTTTAAGGAGACTGTGTACCTCAATTTTTCCATGATTTTTATTTTTTTACCCATTTCTAATGCGTTTCCTGGGCCTTGGGAAACCAAGCAGGTAAATTGCGGCAGGAAGTAGTAGATCCATAACTAAGTGCCTTTACAGCACTGCTTGTGGACCAGAAAGAGTGGGAAGGTTTCCTCCAGACTCAAACTTACCTGCTTCTATGTCTCCGATTAGCAGAATCCCACCTCCACGACCTCCGACCTTGCCATCTCCCATTGGCCCTCCCCTATGTTTGGCCAACCATCTTCCATGCCCCAATGTTCTACTCCCTCCCCACAATCTCTCCCCCTGTGTTTGGCCAATCATCTCCCCCCACCATGTTCCTTCTTTCCCCACAATCTCCCACTCTTCCACCCTGCCCTTTGCTCCTCAGCTGTGGCATTGAGCTGGATGTTTTCTCATCTAGGTAGATAGGTCACAAGTAGACAGGTTGTCAATCAGGCTGCCGTCTAGCAGGAAACCTGATGGAAAAGTTTAATAAATGCCCTTCAGTATGTCCAGAAAATCCATTATTCCCAGGATCAGGTATATCCCCCCCAACCCCACACTATTTCCTCCCCGCCTCCCCGTAAATATTGGGGCCATAGTTGCAGTTGTGATTGAACAATTTTCTGTAGCTTCTATCAGGGCAGTATGTGTTAGCAAGATTCTTCCAGGTTGATCTTTTTGCATAATCCTTAAATGACATTTTCTAATGCAATGGAACAGAAATAAAATTTCGTGGATACAAACAGAGAAAAATCTCTTCACTGAACTTCCTTAATCAATCAGTTAATTTTTTTTAATTCATTCACAGGATGTGGGCTTTGCTGGCTAGGCCAGCATTTATTGCCCATCCTTGCTCTTGAGAAGGTGGTGGTGAGCTGCCTTCTTGAACCGCTGCAGTCCATGTGATGTAGGCACACCCAAAGTGCTGTTAGGGAGGGAGTTCCAGGATTTTGACCCAGCGACAGTGAAAGAACAATGATATATTTCCAAGTCAGGATGGTGAGTGACTTGGGGGAGAACTTCCAGGTGGTGGTATTCCCATCTATCTGCTGCCGTTATGTTGGCATAAATTCCTCTCTGGGTTATTTTTAATACCGTCTTTACCCCACAGGTTAACAACTGCATTAAACAAGTCAGTTGAAGAGTTACTTGAACACATCAATGGGACGTGCCAAAAGAAGTGCACAGAAGACATTAAATCAGATTGACAGTAATCCAGAAATACATAAGGCAAAAAAAAATTCCCTCATAAATGATATGCACTTGGTACTGAAGTGTTTGCCATTGAGCAGATTCAGAGAGAATTTTACATATATAGTTATTTATCTATAAATGAAGCAGATCATCTAAGTTATGGAGTTATGGTGAAAAAGACAGAATTAGGTTATATAGGATAGCTTTGTCAACTTCCTATGCAATGTTCTTTTTATAAAAATTATGTGTTGCAGTTCCTTTGTATTTTATATCATTTTTTTTTAATGGAATTTTTATTCTCGTATAGTCAGCTTTTCTCATGTGCAGAGAGCCAGGAATTCAAATCATGGCTGCCATGGTGACAGGTTAGATACTGAAAGCCAGTGTGAGGATAGTTGATTGATACTTCTTTCAACTCTTGAAGTCACAGATTCACGTGGGCAGTCCTTCAGTACATCACACAGGGGAGCCTGGCTAATCTTCATCCCAGAGTTACTCAACGGCTGCAAACATGCACCTTCCAGCAGGGTTCACTCAACTTGACACCTTGACCGATTTTTTTTCTCCTCCATATCTGAGCAGTACTGGGTTCAATTATAGCACTCCAGCTAAGATCAATGATGTCAGCATACGCTGGGGATTAAACCCACAGCCTTCCTGGTCTGCGTGCTTAGTATCATAAAGTACAGAAGTGAGCTAGCACAACACTGATTCCGTCCAGTTGGTGGCCATTTTATTAAGCTGGACTGTACCATGTGCAAACCAGCCACGCTGTTTAATGACAAAATGAGTTACAGACCATGCTTGCACCAACACAAAGACTGTTAACTCACATCTCTGCAATTAAAAAAAACAGCAAAACTTGGAAATGACTGGTACTGACCGAACTAGTCTTGTTATTTGGACATGAAAATCCAGCAGTACTGGTGTCAATGGTACTGGTTTTTGACCATTTTAAACTAGTTTTTCCTTAGCTTTGGGTGAATTTTAGGGCACCCCAGCCAGCGTATTTGCAGGTGTGGATGCAGTTCCCAAAGACATCAACAACCATTGGATGTGCATCTCCTTGGAAAGGACCTTGTAGGAACTATATTACCTGAATACACATTGGGAAAAGTGGTGCCTGGGGGGACATCTGCCCACCTGCCTGATTCTCCTGTCTTGGGCATACGTACATACAAACATACGAAATAGGAGCAGAAGTAGGCCATTTGGCCCCTTGAGCCTGCTCCACCATTCAATAAGATTATGGCTGATCTGTTCGTTTTTTCGAGCTCTCCATTCCCATCCACCTCTGAAAACCTTGGATTCCCTTGTAAACTGAGGCACTTATTCACTCCACAGTCCTCCCATTTTGGGCCCAACTCGCTTATGCCCTTCTGTAAGACAGCGTCTGCCCATTGTGGCCCGGAGGATGCTGCCACCCTGCACCCCATCCCCCACACTCTTGTGTATGATTGCAACCTTCCCATGTCTCCCTCTGCCCCAGTCAAGCTTTTGCGCCGCAGCCCCTTCCCTTGCCTCTGCCTGCTCTTCCCCACCCACACCCCTCCACCCCAGTGAGCCCTCACCCTGCAGCACATTACAGCCCACCTCACCTTGACTCTGAAAGCCCCCTGAAAGTGGTGCCTGCAAAGCCTGGCACGGAGTAGGGTGCATTGTATATGGTCAATAGAAGGAACGGAACTGATGCCTGAACTGCATCCTCTCCTTTTATACTTTCATATCCTCTGACAGTTCTACTCAGCACAGCCTAGGTCCCAGCATTACCATTGGTGTCAGAAGATCAAAGACATGACTGATATCCAACCAGCTGCTGCACTTCTATCAAATCTAGTAAGTTATTTCTCAGTACAAAAGGAATTCAAGAAAGCCTGCTATAAATAAACTTGATAGCCACGGTGAGTAGAGTGCACACAAAGTAAAGCTCTCTATATTTGTTTTAATCATGCTGGATTTTCTAGACTAATGCTATTTTGCCATCTGGATTTCTTTGTAAAATAAGAATTATGACTACAACTCAGCACAAGGTAATGACTCCGATTCATTTACAGATGTAGAATGGTGTTTAATCACATCCTGTAATCTGATCTAAAAGCGGACAGTGACAGCTGTTCTCACAGAATTGATGAACTGTACACATCACAGATCACTGCATGGCTAAACTCAATACTGGTGCACACAGGCAAGTTTCAACACTACGGAAAATAACTTAGACAGTGTTAAATAGCAAGGATCTAATGTCATGGAATTACCTGTCTGTAAGATACCTATTCATCTTCATTACACCAGTCATTTCAGACTAGAAAACTCCAAATAGGAGCTGTCATAAAAAATGACACACCTGCCGGTCTAACAACACAAATGTTTCCTCATCCAGCATATATGTCAGAAACTCAGTGCAAAGTGAATTAAGGCGTGCTTTAATTAAAATAAATTAACTTTATGAAGAAATTAAACCATTGCTTCAGTAATAAAGCCTCAGAATTGAAACACCTGCAAATGTCCAAGTGGTTCACTTAGGTTTGGAATGAACTACATCAAAATAATCGATTTTGCACAAGCATTGCAGCCTGTGACATTATAGGAGATTATTGCAGACAACTAATTTGTATGAAAGCCAAATTAGTGTGTGGAATTCTGAACAATGCCTTTTTAAATAGTTTGTCATTGTTTACTGAAAATTGTCGACACAACTGTAGTTATATCTGGCACTGCTGTATCTAAACGGAGTAAAAATGAAAGATTTTCAACAATAGTTTGCATTTACATGTCAGACCTGGCTTAGTGGGTGACATTCTCACCTCTGAATCAGACGGTTCAAGCCCCACTACAGCGATTTGAGCACACAATCCAGGCTAACCTTTCAGTGCAGTATTGAGGATATGCTCCTTTGAACCTTTGCCAGGGCCACAGTATCACTCACCATGTGAGGGGACCAAATCTGGAACAATGGGAACAAGCTGAAGAACCAGGCTAAATTACTATCATCCTATCTTCAGCCCGAGTTCATATCTAGCAAGGTTCCATATTTGGAATAAAACAGAAAATGCTGGAAAAACTCAGCAGGTCTGACAGCATCTGTGGAGAGAGAAACGGAGTTCACATTTCGAGTCCATATGACTCCTCTTCAGAGCTAACGAGAAGTAGAAATGGGATGGAATTTATGCTGTTGGAGCGTGATGAAGCAGGTAAAGCAGAATAAAAGGTCAGCGATAGGTGGGGACTAAGGAGAGATTGACAAGATGTCATGGACACAAGACAAAGGGAGTGTTAATGGTAGTGGTGAAGACTAAAGAAGGTGCTGATGGTACTGATAGTGGCATAAAGGTGAGAAAGCAAAATGTGTGAATGGCAGAGCAAGGGACAGCCCTCTGTGAAAGCACAAATTGAACAAGTGACAGGTGGCCTGTTGGGGGTGGTAAGGGGATGGTGATTGGGGAAAAAGGATAAAAAAAGGGATATGACTTCCATATTGGGAGTTGATTTTCAAAATATTTCCTCTTTAACATCCACACACAAGGTTCCTTGGTTTAACATTTAAATTCCAAGTACAGAACTTCTAACAATGCAACACTGTCTGTGCAGCGCAAACTTCTAAACCATTCCACCAATACAGAAATCTTTTCCTTTTATCTTTGCTTCAATATTAATTGTCAGCTTATCTAGGATAGCAATAATCATGCTACTCCACATCATAGCAATTACAATATGCACCTCCCAAAGCCATAAATCTGGTTAGAACTTACAAGCTATAAATGAATAATGACTTATTTCATATTGCTTAATAAAACTACAGGACTATCTTCTAAACAATCATACTGCACTGACGTAAATTTGACATTATGCCAAGTACTGACACCACTCACATATAATATTTCATGCCAGACATGGTAAATGCATGGAGCATGTACATCTTGCATAAATATTTCATTTCCAACAAGGCCTGTAAGTGACACTAAATCTTTAGAGATGGGTTTAGACTTCAAAGACCTGGTCTCCTGCAAATTTGCCATTCTCTTCTGCAATTTTGCAATAGTTTTGACTATTTACACACAGAACAAAAATAACAATAACAACTCATATTTATACAGCACCTTTAACATAATGAAACATCCCAAGGTGCTGGACAGAAGCATTGTAAAACAAAATATGACACCATGTCACATAAGGAGATATTAGGTCAGATGAGATAGGTTTTCAGGAGTCTTTTAAAGGAAGAAAGTGAGATAGATAGAGCAGAGAGGTGTAGGGAGGGAATTCCAAAGCTTTGGGCTTAGGCAACTGAAGACACAGCCAGCAATAGTGGAGCAATTATAATTATGGACGCAGAAGAGGCCAGAATTAGCAGAGCACAGATATCTCAGAGGGTTGCAGGCTGGAGGGGATTACAGAAATAGGGAGGGGTGAGATATGGAGGATTTGAAAACAAGGATGAGAATTTTAAAGTCAAAACTTTGCTTGACTGGGAGCCAAACCAATGTAGGTCAGCGAGCACAGGGGTGATGGGGCAATGGGGCTTACACTGAGTTAGGACATGGGCAACAGAGTTTTGGATAACTTTAAGGAGGATAGATTGTGAGAGGCAAGCCAGAACTGTGTTGGAATAGTCAAGTCCACAGATAACAAAGGCATGAATAAGATTTCAGTAGCAGATGAGCTGAGGCGTGGCAAAATTGGGTGATGTTACCGAGGTGGAAATAGACGGTGTTCATGATGGCACAATTATGAGGTCGCAAGCTCATCTCAGGATCAAATGTGACACCAAGGTTGCGAACGGACTGGCTTAATCTCAGGCTGTTGTTAGGGAGAGGGATGAAATCGATAGCTACTGAATGGAATTTGGAGCGGGGACCGAAAGCCATGGTTTCAGTCTTTCCAATATTTATGCATATGAACTTATTTATGAACATGAATATTTAATCAATTATTATTGGCACTTAATTTA
This sequence comes from Cetorhinus maximus, assembly GCF_964194155.1. Taxonomy (NCBI): domain Eukaryota; kingdom Metazoa; phylum Chordata; class Chondrichthyes; order Lamniformes; family Cetorhinidae; genus Cetorhinus; species Cetorhinus maximus. The sequence continues at coordinate 64,181,700 of NC_135881.1, read as the reverse complement.
AATTCACTAAAATTTCCTGTTCACTACATGGGCAATAGTCACTCAGAGTGGATTGGCCAGTCATTATAGAATCTGTCCAATTTTGCTTTCATTGAAGTCAATCGTAGTGGATTATGGAATGCTTTGTATTGCTGAAAAGACCACTGAAAACTCAAGCAGGCTATTAATTATGGAAATCTGTAGAATTTATAGCAAAGAACAATTTGCATTTATATTGCACCTTTCACATTCTCGAGAAATTCCAAAGAACTTCACACCCAATTAACTACTCTCGATGTGTAATCATGGTTGTAATGTAAGCATCACAGCAGGCAATCTGCACACAGTAAGATCAACCTTCAGCAATCAGATAAAGGACTGATTAATCTGTGGTGGGTGTGTTAGTTGAAGGAGAAATTTTGGCAAATCAATGGGACGATTTCCCTGCCTTTCTTTGAATAGTGACATTGGATGTATTGCTTTCACCTGAGAGGACAGATGTGACCTTGTTTTAACTCTCATCGAAAAGGCACCTCAAAAGGTGTAGCACACCCTCAGTGTCGGGCGCCATAGCAGACAAGGGGGGCAATATGGTGAGAAGGCCAAAAATCAGTTTCCCGCCAGCATGAAAGCACACCGAGATCGTCCGATGGTGTCCACCATGAAGGAACGTGAATCACTCTGGAGGCCGGCATGAACCCAATTTGCATTCCGCTAATGGGATGCAAAGTAAGGCCCGACTGGAATTGTCCCCTCTGCGCCAGATTTACCATTACACCGGCGGGAAAACACGTTGGCCCAGAACATGTCTGAACAAGTGTGACATGCAGAAGTCAGGAGTTACCATTAGGGCCTTGCTCAGACCGCAGACATCCGAGGAATAGAAGATGTTGGAGACCTACAGCTACTGGACCCTGGAGGAACGCGTGCGTCACATGCTGGGAGGATTCACATGGACTTGGCTGTGCTGCGAAGCAGCTCATGGAAGGTGGTGGGTTTCTAGTGACGTCTCGGGTCTACTTTGGAACATCACGGACTTGGTCATGGGCTGCTATGGGTGACCGGAGAGGGTGGGGAGAAGAAGGCACAGCTGTGAGTGGGAGAGGAAGCTGTACCAGAGGTGGGGGGATGAGGTTGGGAGGGGAGGTGATGAAGGTGTCGGGGGGGGGGGCGTGAGGCTGGGAGGATGTAGGGGGGAGTATGGGAGAGGAGGGTGTAACGGGGAGAATGCAGCAAGTGGGGAGGTAGGTGTAAGGGGGGAAGTAGGTGTCAGGGAGGGAGTTCGGAGGGGGGGGAGGAGTTTGGACGGGGGAAGGAGTTTGGACGGGGGAAGGAGTCCGGGAGAGGAAGGTGTCAGGGAGGAGGATGGAGTTTGGAAGGGGGAGTGTGTCCAGGGGAGGGCGGAGTTCGGAGGGGGAAGCTTTCCGGGAGGGAGAAGTAAGTTTGGAGGGGGAAAGTTGTTGGGGGGGAAGAGGGAGTAAGGGGTGGGAGATGTCCAGGTGAAAATGCATGAGAGGGGTCTCTGGAGTCAATGACTGCCTCCTGGGGAGCAAACATGGTGGGCGTGGGAGGAGGGAATGGTGAGTATGAGAGAAGGCAGAGGAAACTGGTAGGGTGGGAAGGTGAGGGTGTGACAGTAGCGGTAGAAGGGATGGCAAGGGTGGTTGATGGGGACTCAGAGGCAGACACAGACCCTGCAGATGGGAAGGAGGAGATCGGGTAGATCAATGTGAATGGGGGTGGAATTCTCAGGAAGATAGGGAATGTGCAGGTTCACCTGGATATCCTGGAAAGACAAGGGTTCGGGTCAGTTGGTAAAGATGGGGAGGTGGAAGGTGATGCCGGTGGGGTCAGCAGTGATGGGGGATAGGACATGGTGACTGGGGGAGTGGAAAGGACAGGGGAGCTGATCAAAAACTTGACTATGACCATTGTCATCAAAATCAAAAATGACCAGAGCCTTTTGTCAGGCAGACAGAGGTGCTGCATGGGAGTGTGATCATTGGGTGAGCGGAGATGCAGGTCAACTCAGAGAGCCCCAGCAGGCAGCATTGAAAATGCTTGGGACAGTGAAATGAGTGTGATGGAGGAAGGTTCCACTTTCATGAAAATATATTTTTAGATTATAAAATAACAAGATGTGTTCACCCGTGCAACCACTTGTGATCAGAGTTTCTTAACATTTCTAGACCTACCACTTCTTCTAGGTGCTGCCCTGACATCTGCAGCAGGGCTGGAGACAGCCTGTGCAATGATTGGCCCTGTTGGCTCTGACGGCTTCGGCATGCATCCTCTAGAGAACCGAGGCCTTGAGGGCCCCGGCTTGCTTTAGCTGTCCTCCTGTAGGCTAGCTGCTCCCTCTTTGGTGGCAGAGGGTGAGGTTGAGGGGGGTCACATGCAAAGGGGACTCAGAGGGAGGGGACAGCCTCTGAAATTCATGAATGGATGATCCAGGGGTGTCCAGCTGCAGCTTCTCCTCCCTTCGGGTGCCCTAGGGCCCCAGCCTGATTCCTTGAGGGGAAGGAGCACCTGGAGGGATATCAAGGTAACCTGTTTACTCTCGCGTTGCCACATTCTCACCAGTCAGCACGATGGCACACTCCTCAAAGTGAGTGAGGGGCCTAATGTGGGCCATTCCACGCTTGGCTGGGACCTCTCCCTGCTGTTGTGAGCTAGCTTTACCTGCATAAAAACAGATGGAGAGAGTGTGAGCAGGACACATGGCACTGCAGGGAATGTCTGGGTGGTGAGCGGAGCCATGGACAGAATGAGGACATGAGCTCCAGAGGATATGATCCTGAGGGGGATGTGAGGGTGTGTGTGAGAGTTAGTGGTGTTGGCCCTTCAGTTGTGAGATCCCTGTGGATGTGTGATGGTTGTGGATGCTTGTGAGTGTATGAGTTGAGAGTAATTAGGTGGTTGACTTACCCTGCTGGAATGGATGAGAGCATTCATCCTCTTCCTGCACTGGATGGCTGACCTCCTCTGTGCTCCAGTGGCACTGACCGCCGCTGCCACCAGCTCCCAGGCCGGATTGGTGATTCTGGTGGACCTCCTGCAGTCAGAGCGCGGGTAGAGGACATTGTGGCCACTGCATCCAGCGGGCACCACAGAGAGGAGTCACTAGATTTGGGGGCTGCCATCTCCTTTGTTTTCTGTCAACAGCAGCAGTCCTGGTCTGAAGACATGGGGCAGAATTTTGACCTCATCAGGCAGCACGTGCCCGACCTGAACGAGCGTAAAATGATGCACGTTGACGGCTGAGCGTCCTGATGTCAGCGCACACTTGCGCTTTATTTCCCTCAGCGGGTGCACGCGGGTGTCAGAGTCACGCCCGCCATTAATTAAGAGGCTAGTTAAGGCCCTTGATGCCCCAATTGTTGGCAATTTAACATTGCCCTTGCGATTTATCGCCTGTCGCATGGGCAAAACGGGCAACCGGGCAGCCCACAATTTGCAAAAGCTCATCCATGGGTAGGATAAGAAAGGTCAGCAGCATTGTCAATGTGAGTAATGAGGAGTGCTGCTGGTTGCTTATTTGAACTGGACAGCTTCACCTCCGTCCTGGGCTTCAATCTGAGCATTCCTAGGCTTCATTCCCGGACTCATTGGTGTCTTCCAGGCTCCCGGAGGATTCAGGCTGTGTGGGCCCATCCAGGTATCAGACAGCTTTCCATTACCCTGGTAATGGGGATTGTGGTCTCTGCTGGAGACACCTTCTCTGAGGAGGAAGAAAGGGGCAGAAGGGAGAGGAGGCCAGGTGTCCCAATGCAGCTTCCAGAGGAGGGACCTGTGGGAAGAGAGATGCAGGCACAAGGGGTGCAGAGCCAGCAGGTAGTCCAAGGCGGAGGAGACTACAGAAGATGCCACTATCCTGCTGCCAGGGTTTACAGACAGCGATGCAGCTACCTCAATATGTATGAGGTGTAATGCCGAAGGAGGCTCCGCCTCTCCAGGGAGTCTGTGACCTCCATTTGGTAGATGATCAGGCCTGAGATCAGCTCCGACTGTATGGGTGGACACCCCAGGCCAGTGGCTCTGAAGGTCACAGTGGCCCTCAACTTCTATGCATCTGGCTCTTTCTAGGGGTCAAAAGAGGGACTGTGTGGAGTCTCCCAATCAGCTGTCCACAGTTGCATCAAACTGGTGACAGACGCTCTGTTCAGGCGTGCATTAACTTTCATTCATTTGCGCATGGACGAGGTCAGCCAGGCTGAGCGAGCCAGAGACTTTGCAGCAATTGCTGGGTTCCCCTGCATTTAGGGAGCCATCGACTGTACACATGTGGCCATCAATGCGCCAGCAAGTGAACCGGGTGCCTTTGTCGACAGGAAGGGCTTCCACTCCATGAACGTGCAGATAGTGCGTGACCATAGGATGCAGATTCTGAAAGTCTGTGCAAGGTATTCTGGCAGCTCCCATGGCGCTTACATCCTGAGACACTCCCAAGTGCCGAGGCTCTTCAGTGCTCCAGCCCGACTGGATGGGTGGCTGCTGGGTGACAAGGGCTATTCATTGAAAAGTTGGCTCATGACACCTCTCCGCCACCCAAGAACAGAGGTGGAGCAGCGCTACAACAGGAGCCATGCCTCCACAAGGGCGATGGTAGGGAGAACCATTGGTCTTCTCAAGATGCGCTTCCGATGCCTGAACTGTTCAGGGGGCGCACTCCAATATTTCCCAATCAGGTGTCACTGATCATGGTTGCATGCTGTGCTCTCCACAATCTGGCACTGGCAAGGGGGGGACCCAGTGGAGGAGGAGAATGTTGACGCAGCTCCACAGGCCACAGATGATGAGTCCAGTAGTGAGAAGAGGAGCACAGTAAGGAGAACGCTGAGGGCGTGGAGGCAGACCTCAATAACCTCCAGGGAGGTAGGAACTCCAGGGACACATTGATCTAACACTCCTTCAGCTAGGCTACCAAATAGGAACCACCATCTCATGCCAGGGCTGCCACCTCCATCCTAGCTCCCAGAAAGGACCCTTTCCTTTGTCCCAAGATACACTCAGTGCCTGTGCAATAAAGTTTTGAGCTAGCCATGTCCAGCATTAAATACTGGCCTACCCTGCACCTACAAAACAAATGAAGCATACTCAGGCCAATAACACAAAATCAAATGTAATTTAACATTGGAAGTCACAGATTCTTAAACTGAACAATGTCCGGTGTTGGTGGTCACACCATTAAAAAACAAAAAGTTAAATGGGGGAACAAAAGATCACCTGTGACCAGCCCCTCTTGTGCTTAAGGTGCTTTAATCTTACGTTTCCGAGTGTTACGTCTAGGTGCTCCTCCCTCGTTGGCACTGGAATTGGAGGCAGCCTGCTAACTCTGCTGTCTTGTTGGCCTCGATGACCTTGGCAGTCATCCTCTGGCCACTGGAGCCCGTGCTGGCCCCACCTGGGAGGGAGTGGCCAGTGTCACGGCTGGCATCTCCCCAGTTACTGCAGTCTCATCAGATGCCACGGTCACTGGCAGAGTGGCAGAAGAGCTGCTGCCGTCATCCAGAGCACCCTGAGAGGAGCCTCCAGAGATGATAGGAAGCTCATGTGGTGACGTGAGGTCACTGTAGACCTCCCTGCTCACCATTGATAGACGGGCACCTAGCTGGGATACTGGGTGCCCCATCCATCTCACACATGGACACTGACCAGCAGGGGTTATTGCCTGTGTGAGGGCTTGTAGGTCTGAGCACAACTCCAACCCCCTGGAGCAGCCTCTCCATGAGAGTCGCCACTCTCTCCATGGAGGAGGCATTGCGCTCGGCCATGAGGGTCAACGTAGCGCTCATGCTCCAAAGGGACTCCTCCAAAACAGAAACCATGGCAAGCATTCCCTCAGGGATCTACGCCAGATCCTCCTGCACACCCCGCTGGATGTCCAGCATCTGCTGCCTAATGGATGATTCCAGAGTCACATCATCAGCCTTTGACTGAGCATCGTCCTGGTCATCAGCAGTCCTCCGCCTGCAGGCGCCCTGGCATTTTCAGCCTCTGCCTGCACCTCAAGCAAGTGTGAAGTGCCCTCACCAATGTGCATCGAGATACTAGACGCCGATGTAATGCCCACCGAGGTGTTGGAATCTCCGCTGCCGCCTGCTTCAGAGAGCGGGTGTGATGCAGGTGCGTGGGGAGCATGGTGGTCCTCCAGGGTCAGGGGTGGGCCTTCAGGGTCCAGTGTGCGAATGCCTGCTGGTGAAACTGAAAAGGAGAAGAACAATGTGTCAGTAGTTAAAGTCATCACACTGTCACCGTGCATGCCAGGTACCTTGGTGAGACAATAGAGATCTGCATCATAGTGCCCTCGTCTTTCGATTATCAATGGGGACTCCAGGTTCGAAGCTCACATCAATGAAGAGACTACACTAGAATGGTTGCACAAGCTGAAACTCCCACCTCAGTGCACTGCGCCCTTATCTTCATCTGACACCCCAACCTCACCAAGGCGGGTTGACCGAGGTGCATGGTGCCTCTCCAGCTCCAAGGCCTCCTGTTCATAAAGGGAGAGGATGAGCAGGTGTGGGGGTCCCCCTCTAGTCCGCGACCTCTCAATATTGCTATGGGATGTCTTCTCCCGAAAGGACAGAAGAAGCATTGACTAGTCCGCTCTCTACCTGCAGCGCCACTGCAGCCTGGCCAACCCCACCTGAGGAACATCTCGCAGGGCACATCTGAGTTATGGGCCTTGAGCCGCAAGTCACTCAGTCCAAGCAGCCAGGGCTCACCTCCTGGCCAACTCTGGCGTCATTGACAGTTGGCATTCAGACTGTAACACCCTTGAGGTCCATGGGGGGGAAAGCCAGCCCAAAACACCAGCACACTGACCAATGCCAATATGGTACTCACCCTTCCTGAGCACAGCAGGTCATTGAAGCGCTTCCTGCACTGCACCCGGGTGCGCCACACCATGTCATTGCTGCCACCTCCTCTCATGCCTTCTTTGTGAGATGCGGTGGCCTCCTCCTCCCATCTCTGGGCACAAGGGTGTCCCTTCTGGCAGCCACCTCCCCCAGGGGGGCAGCGAGGCACTCGTCGGAGAAACATGGGGCCAACTGCCCCACCAACCTCACTTCCCGCATGGGCTCACCTTCCTGGATCGCAGCCATGTCGCTGCTGCAACTCCCACGCAGGCAGCCTCCCTGGGGCTACCTGCACCATTTTTGAATCGGCCACCGGGTCGCCATTAGACCCGATGAATAACAGGCCCCCGTCCTCGCCTTCCCGGAGGTTCTCCAGCCAGCTTTCACGCTGGGTGGGCCTTAATTGGACTGCCAACGTGAAATCGCCTTCCAGTCTCGATCGTGGGCGGTGGTCGGCTTCCCAACCGCCACTGCCCACCCTCCGCCAAGCCCGCCTGCCCAGGTCAAAATTCTGCCAACGCAGTAGACTGCGCTCTGGTTTGCTTTCAGTATGGCACCCGGAGCAAGGAAGCGTTGAGGTCATGGCGGGGTGGGCAAATATGAGCCCGCCTGCCAGCGATCCGAAGTGTTTATTAGTGAGGTGGGACGCGTGGGATTAGGTTGATATGGCACTAAAAACCACCATTGCTGCCGGCGGGTATAACGACTTTTGTCCTACCCACTACTGCACTTTGTGCAAATCTGGAACGATTCCGTCCATAGAAACTGATTGTTAATCTGAAACAGACACATCAATGGGCAACACAACATGACCTAAGCTCTTCTGGACTTTGGAAAGTTTTAATATTACATTCCTGGACACCCCAGAGCAGTCTGCTGTTAACATCCAGCCTGTCAACACCAAAGCAGGACTCCAGGCTGACAACATAGCCTGCTTCAAGTCTAAATCGCCTCAAGGTCCACTTCTCTGGGAGATTTCTGCCATTGCCTGCAGAGTGGACCAAGTCTCTGTATACCACCTCAGCTCACTGCATCATCACCAACTTTGAAGGAATTTGAAGGAATGTTGCTGAACTCACTCATCTGAACTTTAACTTCAACGCGAAGGAATCCTCACAGGATTCTGACATCCTTGGCTCGAACATTCATGTGAATTAATATTCCTATCTTTGTTTTTTTTTGTTCTAAGTTATTCCTAATTATACTCTTGGTAGGTGTGTGTGTGTGTGTGTCTGTGTGTATGTGTGTAAGTGTGCGCGCGTGTGTGTGTAGTTGCAATAACCAACCCCTGGGTTTGAATGTAGGAATAAATAATACTTCTGATTTAACCTCAAAGAGAGTTTGCTGCAAGTCATTTTAAAATTGACATCAAATTGACTTCATAAACAGAGGGTTTTGGAAAGACGCCACAGAGTATTTCAAAAATTTAAGCACCTATGCTTATGGACAGATGGCGAGAAAAATAAAGGAGTTCAGTTTGCCTCTCTCCTCTGTCTGTAATTGTAACAAGGACACAGAATATACCATGGCTTTGTGGACTTCAATGACTATCGCCAAGAGTGGTTTGGTAGCATCACTACTGACCAGGCTGGCCAAGTCATGTGGTAGGTGGTGAGAGAACCAACAAGGCAAAAGCTTACTTGACCTCATCCTCATCAATCTACCTGTCATGGATGCATCTAATGAGTCTAAGACTAGCATTTTAAACCTGAATAAAAGTAATTATATGGGTATGAAGGCAGAGCTACTAAAGTGAACTGAGAAATTAGGTTAAAGGGTAGGAGAGTAGAAATTTAGTGGCAGACTTTTCAAGCAATATTTAATAACTGTCAGCAAAGGTTTATCCCAGTGAGGAAGAAAGACTCTTTGAGAAGGATGCATCATCTGTGGCTAAATAAGGGAGTTAAGGGTAGTATCGCATTGAAATTAACATTGTATAAATCTGCAAAGATTTGTGGTAGGTCGAAAGATTGGTCAGATTTTAAAAGCCAGCAAAGAATGGCAAGTAAAATGATAAAGAGGGAGAAAGAAGAGTAAGAGAGAAAGCTAGCTAGTAATATAAAAACAATAGGAAAAGAGTAACTAAAACTAACATTGGTCCTCTCGAGAGAGTCTAGGGAATTGATAATGGAAAACAAGGAAATTGCAGAGGCGCAGAGGTGTATGTCTTCAGTGTAGAAAACTTAGAACACTTCTCAAAGATAGTTGAAAATAATGAGAAAGGTGGTGATGAAGCAGCTGAAGATGGTTGGGCATAGGAGACTACCCTGAGAAACTCCTGCAGCCTTGTTCTGGGCCCGTGATGATTAATGGTGGTGTAGTGGTAATGTCACTGCACTAGTAACCAGGAGGCCCAAGCTAATATTCTGGTGAAATGGGTTCAAATCCTACCAAAGCAGCTGATAGAATTTGAATTCAAGTAATAATCTGGAATTGAAAAGCTAGTCTCAGTAATGGTGACCATGAAACCATTGTTGATTATCATAAAAACCCATCTGGTTCACTCATGCCCTTTAGGGAAGGAAATCTGCCATCCTTATCTGGTCTGGCCTACATATTATGATGTTATTGCTATTACAGAGACTTGGTTGAAGGATGGACAGGATTGGCAGATAAACGTTCCAGGATTTAGATGTTTCAGGCAGGATAGAGAGGGATGTAGAAGAGGTGGGGGAGTTGCACTGCCGGTTAAGGGGAATATCACAGCTGTACGACAGGAGGACACCTCGGTGGGCTCATGCAACGAGGTAATATGGGTAGAGCTCCGGAATAGGAAGGGTGCAGTCACAATGTTGGAGATTTACTATAGGCCTCCCAATTGCTGGCGGGAGATTGAGGAACAGTTATGTAGGCAGATTTTGGAAAGATGCAAAAGCAATAGGGTTGTTGTGGTGGGTGATTTTAATTTTCCCTATATTGACTGGGAATCACTTAGTGCTAGGTGTTTGGATGGTGCAGAATTTGTAAGGTGCATCCAAGAGGGCTTCCTGAGACAACATGTAGATAGTCCAACTAGGGAAGGGGCAATACTGGACCTGGTATTAGGGAATAAACCCAGCCAGGTGGTCGAAGTTTCAGTAGGGGAGCATTTCGGGAAAAGTGACCATAATTCAGTAAGTTTCAAGGTACTGGTGGATAAGGATAACAGGAGTCCTCGAGTTAAGGTGCTTAATTGGGGGAAGGCTAATTATAACAATATTAGGCAGGAACTGAGGCATCTAGACTGGAGGCGGATGTTTGAGGACAAATCAACAACTGACATGTGGGGGGCTTTCAAACGTCAGTTGATAAGAATTCAGGACTGGCATGTTCCTGCTAGGACGAAGGATAAGCATGGCAAGTTTCAGGAACCTTGGATAATGAAGGATATTGTGAGATTAGTCAAAAAGAAAAGGGAAGCATTCATAAGGGCTAGAAGGCTGGGAACAGATGAAGCCCGTGGAGAATATAAAGAAAGTAGGAAGAAACTTAAGCAAGGAGTCAGGAGGGCTAAAAGGGGTCATGAAAAGTCACTGGCAACCAGAATTAAGGAAAATCCCAAGGCCTTTTATACATATGTAAAAAGCAAGAGGGTAGCCAGGGAAAGGGTAGGCCCACTCAGGCACAGAGGTGGGAATCTGTGTGTGAAGCCAGAAGAAATGGGAGAGATACTAAATGAATACTTCTCATCAGTATTCACCAAAGAGAAGGACTTAGCGGTCGATTTCTCTAGGGAAGAGTGTGTAGATAGCCTGGATCATGTTGAGATCAAAAAAGAGGTGTTAGGCGTCTTGAAGAATATTAAGGTGGATAAGTCCCCAGGGCCAGATGGGATGTACCCCACAGTACTAAGGGAGGCAACGGAGGAGATTGCTGGGGCCTTGACAGAAATCTTTCTATCCTCACTGGCTACGGGTGAGGTCCCAGAGGACTGGAGAATGGCCAATGTTGTTCCATTGTTTAAGAAGGGTAGCAGGGATAATCCAGGAAATTACAGGCCGGTGAGCCTTACGTCAGTGGTAGGGAAATTGAAGATTCTTTGTGTCAGGATTTACTACCATTTGGAAGCAACTAGTGAGAGGCAGCATGGTTCTGTGAAGGGGAGGTCGTGTCTCACTAACTTGATCGAGTTTTTCGAGGAAGTGACAAAGATGATCGATGATGGAAGGGTAGTGGATGTTATATACATGGATTTCAGTAAGGCCTTTGACAAGGTCCCTCATGGCAGACTGGTACAGAGGTTAAGTTGCACAGGATCAGAGGTGAGCTGGCAAGATGGATACAGAATTGGCTTGGTCATAGAAGACAGAGGGTAGCAGTGGAAGGGTGCTTTTCTGGATGGAGAGCTGTGACTAGTGGAGTTCTGCAGGGATCAGTGCTGGGACCTTTACTGTTTGTAGTATACATAAATGATTTGGAGGAAAATGTAACTGGGCTAATTAGTAAGTTTGCAGATGACACTAAGGTTGGAGGAGTTGCAGATAGTGAAGAGGATTGTCAAAGGATACAATGGGATAGAGATCGGTTGGAGACTTGGGCGGAGAAATGGCAGATGGAGTTTAATCCGGACAAATGCGAGGTAATGCATTTTGGAAGGTCTAATACAGGCAGGAATTATACAGTAAATGGCAGAACCCTTAAGTGCATTGATGGGCAGAGGGATCTGGGTGTACAGGTCCACAGGTCACTGAAAGTGGCAACGCAGGTTGATAAGGTAGTCAGGAAGGCATATGGCATGCTTGCCTTCATTGGCAGGGGTATTGAGTATAAAAGCTAGGAAGTCATGCTGCAGTTGTATAGAACCTTGTCTAGGCCACACTTGGAATATTGCGTGCAATTCTGGTCGCCACATTACCAGAAGGATATGGAGGCATTGGAGAGGGTGCAGAGGAGGTTTACCAGGATGCTACCTGGTCTGGAGTTTATTGGCTATGAGGAGAGGTTGGAGAAACTCGGATTGTTCTCACTAGTGCGACGGAGATTGAGGGGCGACTTGATAGAAGTTTACAAAATTATGAGTGGCATGGACAGAGTAGATAGTCAGAAGCTTTTTCCCAGGGTGAAAGAGTCAATTACTAGGGGACATAGATTTAAGGTGAGAGGAGAAAACTATAGAGGAGATGTGCGGGGCAAGATTTTTATGCAGAGGGTAGTGAGTGTCTGGAATTCGCTGCCAGAGGAGGTGATGGAAGCAGATACGATAGTGGTGTTTAAGAGGCAGCTTGACAAATACATGAATAGGATGGGAATACAGGGATACAGACCCCGGAAGTGCAAAATGTTTTAGTTGACGGGCAATATGATCGGCACAGGCTTGGAGGGCCGAAGGGCCTGTTTCTGTGCTGTACTTTTCTTTGTTCTTTGTTCTTATGTGACTCCAGACCCACAGCAATGTGGTTGACCCTTAACTGCCCTCTGAAATGACCTAGCAAGCCATTCATTCAAGGGTAATTAGGGACGGGTAACAAATGCTGGCCTTGCCAGTGACACCCACATCCCATGAAAAAAATGAATTAAAAAAAACACAAGTATATAAGGTTAGAAGTAAGGATGTTTGCTGATGATTGTACAATGTTCAGTACCATTCATAACTCTTCAGGTAATGAAGTAGTCTGTGCATGCAGAATGACCTGGACAACATTCAGGTTTTGGGTTGATATGTGGCAAGTTATATTTTTTGCCACATAAGTGCCAGGTAATGACCATCTCCAGCAAGAGTGAATCTAACCATCTCACCTTGGCATTCAATGGCATTAACATGACTGAATCCCCTACCATCAACATCCTGGGGGTTACCATTGACCAGAAAATTAAATGGACCAGCCTCATATATATCGTGGCTACAAAAACAGGTCAGTGGTTGGGAACTCTGAAGCAAGTAACCCACCTCCTGACTCCCCAAAGCCTCTACAAGGCAAGAGTCAGGAGTATGATGGAATACTCCCCAGTTGCCTGGATGAGTGAAGCCCCAACAACTCTCAAAGCCCAACACTATCCAGGATAAAGCAGTAATCTTGATTGGCATCCCATCCATCTCCTTAAACACTTACTCCCTCCACCACCAGCGCATCGTGGCTGCAGTATGTTGCCTCTACAAGATGCACCTCACCAACTCACCAATGCTCCTTTGACAGCACCTCCCAAACCCATGACCTTGACCACCTAGGAGAACCGAGGGCAGCAGGAAGGTCTGGAACAGCAGAGCACAGTGCCAGGATAGTGGCAGCAAGACTACATAAACAGAAAAGACCATGATTGCACCTGTGCACCACTGAGGGGGCTAAAAATGAAAGCAGCAATGAAGGGCACTGATTTCTTAGATATTAGAAACATTCCAATCGAAAGCCCAGCTTGAGGACTGATGCTCCAGGAGCAGATCAGAGGACAAGATGTGTAAGCAGAAATTGAAATGCTTCTTTAAAACTGAAGTACCTGATACAATTGCTGAAAGGATTGGCAGCTAACAGAAGTTAGTAATTTTGCTTCTGTAATGAGGCTCTGGTCCCACCATCTGGTGCTATTTGCTAGCTGTTATCCTGATTCAATTTAACCATACCTCCGGGCAATCAGTCACAGTTGAAAAATTTCAAGTTGGCCAAACTGGATGTCACTGTCCAATCTCCTGTGTCAAATTATTGATGGTGCATAGCATGTACCACAGCTCCCAGCACACCCTCGGTCACTTCATAAAGCTGTTGCAACCTAGTTCTTGTGTGAGCCTTCTTGCTACAGCCGCCAGTTGCTTCAACACAGGATCCCAGTCCCTGTTCTCTGCCTCAGCCACTGCACCATCTTGGTAATGCACCCTGCCTGTTCCAAGCTTCCAATTTTTTTTTCATCAGCAAGCAAAGAAAAATGGGAAAAGATGAAAAGGAAAGAGATGAATAAATAAAAAATGAATCAAGACTTCAAGGGAATGTTTCATGATGATTAAAGGGGTAAATGAAACTGAACAAACTAATGAGCATCTTGAAATGATGGTACAGCAGTGTAACATATGATATAAGTGGGAGATCTAATTAAAGCTGAGATATTTCATGACATTTCATATTTTATAATAAGACTATAATTAAGCATAACAAGCATGTAACATTCATACACTGTAATGCAATGTAAATTTTAGCAAATTTAAGGAGTGTTTATTGAAATACATATAATTCAATAAAATTATAATATAATTAAGTTAACATCTTCTTATGACAATGCTTATGGATAGCCTAATGCATGGAGCACCATTGTGATGTTGAACTGCTATTCTGACCTGCCTCTTTAAAATCACTGTTCAAGTACTCACTGGTATACAGCTTTCCATCGTGGAGCCACTGCAGCTGGAGGCGCTTATCAGGAAATCATCAATGTGCTCCCCATGATTCTCCATCTGTTAAAATTAAAAGATCAAAATTCATGATGGGTGCTTCCCCAATTTCCTGATATGTGCTCCCAGTAGGCAAGATTTCTTCGTGGGAACACAATTTCATGAAATTAGGTTTGTATTCCAAAGAAGTAAATTCAGATAATTGTGCTTTCCTGTAAACTTCAGGTTTTTGGACAATGACTGACTTTCTTTCTCTCTTTTCAAGCTCGGTTTGCATCTGCTACAAATTTTGTAATTTTTTATGTGTGACATCTGAAGTGTAATGTAACAGGTACATAGTATTTAATATATATTCATGGCATTGCTTGTGTGTCATCCTCATTGGCATTGAACATCATGGTGGGCCTGAGCAGACAATAAGGCGGGAAGGCCAAAAATCGGTTTCACGCAGTTGTTTGCGATCATCCATTCATCCCACCTGTCAATGGTAAGCCGACTTTCCCACCGCCACACGTCGGGAACATCATTTTAATACATCTGCATATAAGCCCTGCTCGCCAGAATCATCCCCACATCAAATTTACCACCCACATTGGCAGGGAAATATGTCAGTCAGGGACACTTCTTCACAAGCATAATGTGCAAATGTCGGGATTTAGCAAAAGGGTTTTGCTCACATCGTGAACATCGGAGGAGCAGAAGATGCTGGAGCCCTACGGCTACTGGGTACTGGAGGAACATGTGCATCACCTGCTGGCTGGATTCTGATGGACATGGCTCCACCACAAAGCAGCTCACAGAAGGTGGAAGGTCACTGTTGATGCCTGGGTTCTGCTTCGAGACATCAGTATCTTGGCCTTGGCCTGCTACAGATTATCATCATGGGGGTGGAGAGGAATGTCTAGATTTGGCTGGGAGAGGAAAGTGTACCGGGGGGTGGGAGAGGTTGGGAGAGGGGGAACAATGGTGTCCAGGGCAGGTGATGTTGGGAGGGATGGAACAATGGTGTTGGAGGGGGGTGAGTTTGGGAGGAGGGACAGGGAGTACAAGGGAGGTGGGTGTAATGGGGAGAATGCGACAACTGAGGAGGTAGGTGTAAGGGGGTGGAAATTGTAAGGGAAGGAGTTCAGAGGGGGGAAGGAGTTTGGAAGGGGGAAGGAGTCCAGGGAGAGGAACGAGTTCGGAGGGGGGAAGGAGTCTGGGGGGGAGCAGAGTTAGGGGAGAGGAAGGAGCAAGGGTGGAGGAGGAAGTAGGGGTGGAGGAACGAGTAAGGTTGGATAAAGGAGTAAGGGTGGAGAAGGAGTAAGGGGTGAGATGTCCAGGTGAACATGCAAGGGAGGGGTCTGTGGAGTTGATGGCTGCCTCCTGGGGAGCAAACTGAGGGTGGGTGTGGTAGGAGGGAATGGTGAGAATGAAAGAGGGCAAAGTGAGTCAATAGGGTGGGAGGGTGAGGGTGCAACGGTATCGGTAGAAGGGACGGCGAGGGTGGTTGGTGGGGACTCAGAGGCAGACATGGACCCTGGAGGTGGGAAGGAGGTCGGGAGGTAAATGTGGATGAAGGTGGGATTGTCGGGAAGATAAGAAATGTGTACATTCACCTGGACATTGCGTGAAGAAAAGGGTTCTGGGCTGGTAGGTGATGGTGGGGAGGTGGAAGTTGATGTCAGGGGATCGACAGTGATGGGAGAAAGAACATGGGTGACTGGGGGAGGGGAATGGATGGAAGAGCTGAATGCCACCATGTTTCTAAAATCAAAAGTGGGCAGAGCCTTTGTGTTGGGCAGGCACAGGTGCTGCATGGGAGTGTGATCAGTGGGTGGGCAGAGATGCAGCTCAGATGGACAATGGAAAGAGAACCCCAGCAGACAGCGTTGAAAATGCTCGGGACATTGAGATGAGTGTGTTGGAGGAAGGTTCCGAATGCATGGTGGGGTGCCTGCATTAAGCTCCGAAAGGCCCTGCCACATGCACACTTCTCCCTCCAGAATCACTCGTCGGCTAGCTGCATGCAGCTGAACTGCTTGTGGCAGGGGTGGTGGTGTGGGGGTGAGGGATGGGGAATGGGGTGTGCAGGGGGAGGACTCGCGAACGCTTGTAAATGAAGCTGAAAGACACCATTACACATTATTCAGTGAAAGTGAATATATTTTCAGATTATAAAGAGACAAGGTGTGTTCACCCACCCAACCACTTGTGGTCAGAAATTCTTAACTTTTCCAGGCCTACCACTTCTTCTAGGTGCTGCCCTGACATCCGCAGGAGGGGTGGAGACAGCCTGTTCAATGGTTGGCCCTGTTGCCTCTGGCGCCTTTGGCTTGCATCCCTTGGACAGCTGAGGCCTTAAGGGTCCCAACTACTTTGGCTGTCCTCCTGCAAGCCAGCTGCTCTCTCTGCGGTGACAGAGGGCGAGGTTGTGGGGGGGGGGGGGCGTCACAGGCAAAGGGGACTCAGAGGGAGAGGACAGCCTCTGAGATTCCTGAGTGGATGACCCAGGAGTATCCCAAGGGACCCGGCCTGACTCCTTGGAGGGAAGGAGCACCTGGAGGAACATCGAGGTGCCCCATTTCCCTCTTGTATTGCCACTGCAGGAACTCACCCATGGCTACCATGATGGAGTACAGGCTTACATGCATCTCTGCATTCTACGGGACCAGGGGCTCCATGGCGTCCACCATCCTTTCCCATGGAGACCTCCATACGCATGTGGGCATCACTTCATCAGAGAGCAGGCGGACACACTCCTCCGACTTGTGTGTCACTCTGTTGAGGCCTTCCAACAGCTCTGCGTAATGTTCCCCGGTCTTCTGCTGACTCCACAATGAGTTGGGAGGCCAAATCCAGAGGCTGATTGCCTGACTCGGGCCTCACAGGTGTCACTTTCACAGCAGTCATCCGAGTACTGGGGAGCTTGGCTGAACCTGCCCCCTCCGGCTGCAGACACCTGTCTGCGCAGCGATTGTGAACCCAAGCTTGCTATAGATCTAGGTCCCACTGAGGTGTGTGTCTCTGCGTTGGTGGAGGGTATGGGGAAGCGCTGCGATGGGTCTTCCAGGCTGCTTATTTCCAGCTCTTCAATGGAGGAGATGTCCTCTTCGTTGGAGGTGCAAACCTGAATTGAGCTGAGGGACTGGCTGGCTGAGGGTGTTGGTCGCTCGGCAGAGCTCCCTGTGAACCAAAGTAGAGATAATTAGTGCATGGCAGCAGAGTCGAAACCAGGAGAGAGAGAGCACTCACAGTTGTGTTGAGAGAGGGATGATGTGGTGCAGGACCCTCACTTGGATGTTTGCCACTGACCTCACCGCCACCACAGGCACAGTCCACATCTTCGCCAGTCAGCGTGATGGCACGCTCCTCAAAGTGAGTGAGGAGCCTAATGTGAGCAGTCTACCCCCAGGCTAGGACCTCTCCCTGCTGATGTGAGCCAGCTTCTCCTGCATGAAAACAGGTGGAGAGAGTGTGAGCAGGAAGCATGACACTGTGTGGAATGTTTGTGTGGTGAGCGGAGACATGGATGGGATGAAGACACAAGCACCAGAGGATATGAGCATTTGGAAGATGTGAGGGTGCGTGTGAGAGTTAGTGGGGTTGTCTCTTGAGGTGTGAGGTCCCTATGGATGTGTGATGGGTTTGTGAGTGTGTGAGTTGAGAATGATAAGAAGAGTGACTTACCCTGGCAGAATGGATGAGACCATTCATTCTGTTGCGGCACTGGGTGGCTGTCCTATTTTGCAGGGCATTAGCACTGACCACCACTGCCACCTTCTCCCAAGTCGTATTGGTGATTCTGCTGCTCATTCTGTGGCCCAGCTGGGGTCGAGGACATCACAGCGGGCCTCCACTGCATCCAAAAGGCATTCGAGGGATGCATCATTATCCAGGAGCCTGCAGTCTTCTTGCCTTTCAGGCCATGTCTTCTATGCAGCAGTCCTGGGCTGGAAGCACTGAGAGGTGTTTGCGCGGCTGCAATTTAAATACGGCGTCCGGCGTGATGGAGCAGTGAGGTGATGGTATAGTGGATGAATGAGAGCCCACCTGCCACCGAATTGGCATGTTTTCCGGGAATGCATTATTAATGAGGTGGGATTGGGATGATACGGCATGAAAAGCCGCCATTACAGCCGGCCGGTAAAACGCACTTTCTCCTGCCCACTACCGCACTTAGTGCGAACCTGGGGCGATTCCACCCTTGGTCTGCTTAACCATACCCAATTTGACAGAAGGAATGTTTATCCCCAGAATTGATCCTTGTTTGGCTGTTTTATTCTCGTAAAATGGTTGCAATGAGGTCCAGTTTCCACCTCTAAAATAACATAAACCCCAAATTTAGCAAGATCAATTTGGGATCCTTATTCAGTTAGTCATCATAGCTTTGCCAACCTATTCAGTTTAGTACCAAGTTTTGCCCATTTCCAAACACAACATGAAATACATTTTTGTGGTAAAGTGGAGTACCATGTACCTTTAAGAGAATGCAAGTGGACTAACCATTTGACATTACTGGCCAAAGAAGGTACAGCACGGGCTACTGGTTAATTGGAAGTCTAGAGCTGGAGGTGGTTGTGGGAGCACGCAAGGATTTAGTGCTTTGCCTTCTGTTGCAATAAACAATCACAGTTTGTTCTTATGTCAGTCTCTCTCTACAAGGCATTGGTAAGACCGCACCTGGAGTACTGTGCACAGTTTTGGTCCCCTTACTTGAGGAAGGATGTAGTTGCATTGGAGGCGGTTCAGAGGAGGTTCACTAGATTGATTCCAGAGATGCGGGGCTTGTCTTATGAGGAGAGATTGAGCAGTTTAGGCCTATACTCTATAGAGTTTAGAAAGTTGAGAGGAGATCTAATTGAGGTATATAAGATGCTAAAGGGGATAGACAAAGTAGATGTGGAGTGGATGTTTCCCCTTGTGGGGCATTCTAGAACGAGAGGCCAAAGTTTTAGGCTAAGGGGTGGTAGATTTAAATCAGAGATGAGGAGGAATTACTTTTCTCAAAGGGTCATGAATCTGTAGAATTCACTACCTCAGAGCGTAGTGGATGCCGGGACGCTGAAAACATTTAAGGAGGAGATAGACAGATTTTTAATTAGTAACAGGTTGAAAGATTATGGGGAGAGGGTGGGAAATTGGAGTTGAGGCTGAAATTAGATCAGCCATGATCGTATTGAATGGCGGGGCAGGTTCGAAGAACTGAATTGCTTACTCCTGCTCCTAGTTCTTATGTTCTTCTTATGTTCTCTCTGTTATTGATAGCGAGCATCAACTAACAAGTGTACATGAAGGCGTGCAAGTCGAGTTTACTTGACCAGTGAACTCATAGACTGAAGATATAAAACTGGCGATGAGGATGAAAAATTGTAAGACCCCCTAAGTGAGAATCCACAAGATGGGTGAGCAAAACATTAGAAAGAGAATCTGTACTTAAATTGTCAAATAGGTGGCAATCAGTGCAGAAAGCAGTGCTGCAGTTTTAACTTTGTTATAAAAACCCTGCAGAATCGTGATCACGGGGATCCTGCCAAAACTCAAAAAGAGCCCAAAACCCAGCACAGAAAAGCTGACAGCTGCAGAGACGGAGTTGAAAAAAAAATTGGTGACTGCTTTTAAAGCAGCAATACATTTAAAGGGGTATATGCAAGAAAAATGGCTTTTGGCAGAAAATCATAAGAGGCCCCAGAAAGAGGGCACCTCTGTTGCAAGTAAAACACGAATCGATCGATGGCAGTCAAGAAAGCCACGGTAAGCCAAACATCTGAATTCGTCATTAACTGGAAAGCCATCGGAAGCACAGTCCCCTTGCAGTTGTTCATGATGCCGCAGTTCAAGAATGTTGATCCATTCGACCCCATTTCAGATGACTGGTCTCAGTATGTCGAACGCCTAGTGTTCTTTTTTACCGCGAACGACATTGCGGGGGAGGAAAAGAAGAGGGCGATTCTTTTGTCCACATGCAGGAGCAAAACGTACAGGCTGATCCGCAACCTCATGTCACCTAATACCCCCAAATCAAAGACTTTCAACGAGTTAATAAAAAATATACAAAACCACCTGAGACCAAAGCCCTCAGTCACTGTGCAGTGTTTCAAGTTCAATTCAAGGAATAGGCTTCCAGGGGAGACAATAGCTGACTATGTTGTCATTTTAAAGGCACTAAGTGAGCATTGCGAATTCGGAATGTCTTTTATTGATACGTTGAGAAACTGACTGATATGCGGGATTGGAGGTGATACTATTCAAAGGTGTTTGCTCACCGAAGCTAATCTAGACTTCAGTAAGGCACTAGAATTAGCCACAGCCATGGAGAGTGCTGTTAGAAATTCAGAAGCTATAAGAGATGCACAAAATGGTGCCATCCATCTGATAGAATGGGATAGACCAGCAACAAAAAGTGCAAAAACATTGGACCCCACAGAAAGGTGGGAAACACCCCCTAGGTACAGATCAGAAAAAAAACAGCAGTACTACAGTGAAAACCTACAAAATGAATGAGAGAAATGTATCCAGGCATCCAGTGGGCAATCAACAATTCAAACAAGTCGAATGCTTTTACTGCCACTGCTATGGTCACATAAGGTGGCACTGCAGAGATAGGCTGAGACAGCATTTTAAAGACAAAGGGAGAAATCATGAACTGGCTGGGAGAGATAAACCTTGGGGGTCTGCCAAGTTCCCAATTGCAAACCAGAAGCATTACTGCCAAAAAAAAATGAGTGTGTGAAGACCCAACGGGAGAAGCCATAGAAGTGTTGCACCGGGACAGAGTTCACATTGAAATCAGCATCCTTCAGAAAGAAAAGGAAAACCTATTTAAGGACTTTCGTGTGCTACAAAATTCAATCAGCTCCCAATTTGTGACACTGAAAAGATATGAAGATGAAAAGGAAGAGTTAAACTTGTCTCTGACCGAGTTAAGGAACAAATGAGCTGATAAGGGGCAACAATATGAGATTCTCCAGGAAACTATTAATGAGGATAGGAGAGGGCTGAAGTAGCAGCTGCGTAAAAGCCCTGAAGTTTTAAAACTAGAAGGCCCTGCGTTCTCAGAAGAGATGTCAGAAAACCCACTATTGAGTTTACTCACATTCAGCTCATGCCTGAGTCTAGTCCAGCTAATAACAAAATTAAAGAGGAGACCAAAATACGGGTCAGTGCTATCAAGAAAAGGACACGCAGAAAGAAAAAGAGGAATTATTGACAATCCTCGAAAAGAAAAACATTTTTTTTTTTCTTTTCCTTTTCTTCTTTCTCCTCCCTTCACACCTCTTGCAGCTTACCGCTTTGTTGCTTTGTGCTTGTTGCCCTTTATCTGTTTCAGCTTGGAGGGTAGGGGCAGCAGGAGTGAACGTGACTGCACCTGGAAGATGGTGAAATCATTCACTGAGGAACCTAGTGGACAACTGTCCCCTGAAAAGGAGGTCTCAGAAAAACCAGCAAGGGTTGTTGAACTGCGACGCTCAACACGTCCGGGAAAGCCTCCTGAGAGACTTGATTTGTAAATAGTTATTAGTGTAAATAGTTCACATGTTATTAAGTTTGTCAACTGTATTTTTGAAGAATAGGGGGAGGGATATGGTAAAGTGGAGTACCATGTGGATTAACCATGTGACAGTCCTGACCAATGAAGGTACAGTTTCCACCTCTAAAATAACATAAACCCCAAATTTAGCAAGATCAATTTGGGATCCTTATTCAGTTAGTCATCATAGCTTTGCCAACCTATTCAGTTTAGTACCAAGTTTTGCCCATTTCCAAACACAACATGAAATACATTTTTGTGGTAAAGTGGAGTACCATGTACCTTTAAGAGAATGCAAGTGGACTAACCATTTGACATTACTGGCCAACGAAGGTACAGCACGGGCTACTGGTTAACTGGAAGTCTAGAGCTGGAGGTGGTTTAGGGAGCACACAAGGATTTAGTGCTCTGCCTTCTGTTCAATAAACAATCACAGTTTGTTCTTCTGCTGGTCTCTCTCCGTCATTAATAGCGAGCATCAATTAACAAGCATAAATGAAGGTGTGCAATTCAAAATTACTCAATTAGTGAACTCATAGACTTAAGACATAAACATTTTTATATATAATCATTTACATTCCTTTAAAACACCTGAATCTCATGTTATCAAAGGGCAGTGTTTACTTATTCTATGGAACCCCATGCGCATCAAAATTAGTTGGTTAAATGTTATGCATAAATAAGTTATAATGTAAAATTTTATTAATCAAATTCAATTCACAGTGATATTGCATTTTGATAACTTGGGACAGTAAAGGTTTTGTACAAGAAATTCAAATGTTTTCTTTAAAACTCTGGCAATATCTACTATTTTCAATATAAAGATTTATCATGACAGATTAAATCAAACCCTAAAATAAGAGACTAAATATTAGTGCACACAGTCCCTGGAATAAAGCCTTATTGGATTTTGATAAATGGATGAGTAGAAGCAATACTGCTTCTACTCATCCAAACTATTATTATTGAACTATTATTCAAAATAGTTATATTAAAGGAAGGGTTCTATGCAGTCCAAACAAAGGTTAAAGAATGTTTTTTTCTTGTGACAATGCATACTGGGCAGAATAGACAGGGACCACATTGTGCTGAATCTTCTGTGGAGTGGCAATCACTGTTGGATTGCTACTCTATTCCTTTTTATTTATCTTAATCTGAAGCTGTACATTTCTCACAAGGACTTCCGGCCTGGACCTGCTGAGAAATGTGCAGTGCAGATGCTCCTGGAGTCCTTCAGTTCAGTGCAGGATTGTCAGGGAAAGTGAAGCCACATCGGGTGATCGGAGTTGGGGAGGGGGTTGGGTAGTCGAGGTTCGGGAGGATTGTCGGGTGCTCGTGGGGGGCGTAGCCAGGGGGTAGGGTGGTTGGAGGGTTAGTCAGGGGATGGGGGGTATATGGATGGTCTGAGGAGTAGGCAGGGTCGGGGAGGTCAGGGGGTACTCAGGGGGTTAGGGTGGGGGGTTGGAGGTGTGTAGTCGGGTGGGGGTCAAGGAGTTGTAGTCGGACAGTCAGTAGTATAGTTATCCAAGAGTTAGAACTGATTTCAATCCTTCTAACTTTTCCTGGGTAACTATACTGCTAAGTGTGTTGGAACCATCTGAAGTCTATGACTTTAAATTGGAGTTTTGGAGGGTTCCAAATGCAGGATATTCCCAGTGGAAGTTGAAACTTCCCCAGCAATTCTCATGCAGTCCTTGCTTGGGAACTTCTGAGGGCCCACCGGGCATCTTCCGGGATATTGTCGGGGTATGACCATGCAGAGACCAGAAGATCTGAGCCATCCAAGGCCATGGTGTATGAATATTTTGTAAAGGGGGGGAGAGGCTGAAAAATATTTCATGTAGGTCTGACAGTGACAAGATGTTACAATGCAATTTTTCTTTTCAGTTTCTAAGTATATAAAGGTATTATAAACATATACGTTTGAGATATCTCGTGCAAAATATTGTTCACAATACTCCTGAAATAGTTAAGATTATTTGATCGTGCTTCGGACTAGTGGGGTTGAATTTTCATTCTAAGCTGGAGTTCCAGCCCTGTGTCGTGCAGTGCCTGACGACTGATGTAATTTAGGCCAATTAGTAGCCAGGATGCATGCTTGCCATCCAATTAAGGACAGAGGATGCACTCCCAAGGCTGCAGTGCCAAAGGAAGCAATCCAGCGCTGAGAGATCAGCAGCCCCAGCCTTCATGTCTTCCATGCCACCCATGCACCCCCACTCACACCCCCATGGCCCCTTATACCTTGTATACCAAGCTATGCCACCCCACCCCCATGGCCCTTTATAGCTGCCATGCCAACTTAGTGTGAGCCCATGACCCACACCCAACCCCCCTGGCCCTTATACCTACCATGCCAACCACCCAGTATCCGCCATCGACTGATCCCAGGACCCATGCTGAGATGAGATAAAACAAAGTTCTTAAGTCTCTATTGCAGAATTTATTATTTTTAAACTCTCATTCACAAAAACCCATTCACTACATTTACATTCCTTCAACTACATAATCCCTCATGAGAAGGTCTTCTCCGAAGAGCACTTATACATTTTTAAAATTCAAAACAGCTACAGCTGCCAGGCCATCATTGTGGAAGGGCAACCCCTCCACTGGATGGTTAGGGATTGCAACTGTGGCCCCATGACTATGGCTGATGCAGGTTGTGGGGCGGGGGTCTCCGAGCAGGATGGAGCATGTCCTCTGCTGCCTAGAGGCCACCTCCACTCTCAGCCATATTTCAACTTCAACAGGGGACCCATATGCCAACTAGAAAATTCCAGTCACTGCCTGCATAAGGCCTTTAATTGGCCTAATGGACTGCCTGCCACTTGTGGGTGAATGGCTGTCACGCCCCCAGTCCTCCCTGAACAAGAATGGCTCAGAGGTGGGACCAAGGCCGGAGGATGGCATGCTGGCCAGTAGTGGGAAATTGCAGGTCTGCCCACCTCAGGTCCTGCCCCCTCAGGCAAACGAAAATGCCACCTGTGAAATCTCAAGTTCCAGTGTGTTGCTGAAAGCATAATGTTTTTATACTTAAACAGAAATTTTCATCCAAAATTCTTCTGTTTTACTAGAGCATTTACTACCATTACATTTGTGCACTTACTTATTTTTGTTATGCATCTGTAATTCTTCAGTTGATACCTTAAAGATGCAAATTGAAGTAAAACTGATCCTTATAATGCATGTGCAATGGGAAATAATTTAATATCAATAACATTGAAGCATACTGCTATTTTCAACATACTTGAGCAGAAGAGAAATAAATGGTAGTTACGTCAACATCTTGTTGATGCTTTTTGAGACTTCTAAGGTTTAGTTTTAGTAATTTTAACTGTGAGTTTTTCAAATAGTTTTATGCTGAGAAGTTTTTTTTAACATTCAATATATTTGTCATTGTATCACTTACGTCAGTTCATTTGTAATCTTTAAAAAAAACCCTAATGTACATGTATTGCAGAACTCAGTGCAAGTCCAGAAGAATTGCCAGAAATTTAGCTGGGGTCCAGCGAATAAAATTGAAGGCCACAGAATTAAGTGGCAGTGGCAGCAATACGCAGAGGAGGTTTCCCAGCCGCCTGTTGAAGATGACCTGGACCCTGTGCCAAATCCTGGGGTCAAGTTCATTTTCATCATAGGGGTGGGCAGCTTGCACCTGTACATATGCAACAGAGACGGCCGCCACAAGTCCACAGTTAAAACTCAGTGTGGCACCCTGTCTCTCCAGCAGGATGAGCCAGGAATCCTTATCAAACTGAAGACAAAGTAGACAAAGATTATTCAAGTTTACCCTCAAGGGAAACTGGAGCTTTCAACCTAAGGAGGTTGACTACAGTCACCAGAAAGATATTTGGGGCCTTGGGACGGGATGCTGGTGGAACACTCACTCAATACCTGTTGATTGGGATTTGGAACACATCCATGATGAGGCCAAAAAAAAAAAAATAGGTGAATATAGGTTTCCCCCAAATTTCTGGCCTCCAGTGATAAATAGGCTCTCTCACACCCCAGAAATTGAGACCTTTATGTTCCTTTTTTCAAACTCATGTGGCATGTTTCCTGGGATTCCATCTACAAGCAACTGAAGGAATTTATGCAAGAACAGTTGCAGTGGTTATTGAACAAACTTACATCAATATATGGGGCACAAGATCATCACTGAATAATATTCATGGGGTATGAATATTTTATATGCTACAGATTGATTTTTTAAAAACTATTGTATGTGTGTCTTGCAGTTTGTAATTTGATGTGTTTTTACCCCCTGATATTGATTCATTTCTTTGCAGTAAGTATAGAAAAATGTTTTGTCTCATGGGATCTTCTTCCAGTACCTCCATCACCGAAGGAAATTGGCACAACTAACATGGATCTGTAACTTAAATAAAAGCATTGAAATTGTAGAAGCATCAAGACTTGTTCTCTGATGCCAATATTTCAGAAGATTGTCCTTCAACCTCATGATGATGCCTTTAAGTTGGGACTCAACAGCCTAAATTTTCACTCCTGGGTCAGGAGTGCAGATTTGGGACAATTCTCATCTCCACAAAGAGCCCCAGAAGGTCAGATTTTCATTCGAGCTGGGAGGTAAAAATGGGAGTCATGCGGGCAGCCACGGAACAAGTGTGGAGGTTGCTAGGTGCAGAGGTGGACTGGCTGGAAGGCCTGCCTTGGTGCAGTTCTAAAAAAAACATAAAACAACTCCAGCTGTCACCCCTCACACTCCATCACCCCTCACACTCCCTCACCCTCACACACTACTCATGCCCCATCCATGCCAACCCAAATCAACTCATGACCTCCACCCAACCCTATGGCCTTCATGCCCTCCATGCCACCCCATGCACCCCTACCCATGCCCCCATGGCCCCTTATACCCTCCATACCAAGCTATGCCCCCCCACCCACCATGGCTCTTTATAGCTGCTATGCCAACTTAGCGTGAGCCCATGACCCAACCCCCCGGCCCTTATATCCACCATGCAAACCACCCAGTATTCACCATGCTAAGATGGGATAAAACAAAGTTCTTAAGTCTCTATTGCAGACTTTATTTTTTTTAAACTCACATTTTTAAAAACCCGTTCACTACATTTACATTCCTTCAACTACATGATCCCTCATAAAAATAAACATTGAGATTCATAGTCCCACTTCAAAGAGTCTATAACCACTTATAGCTGTCAAACTGTGAAATGGCAGGCACCCCACTGTGATAATGGAAGGTTGTGAAATCAGTCATGCAGTACTAATCTAGTAATGATAACCCTCAGGTTCATGCCAACAGTCAGAGTGAAATAGGCAATGATTTTTTTAACAGTCCACACAGTTTTTTTAAGAATTAAAAGATAGGAGTTTTAAGTGCCTTGGCAGTTTGACAGTTGTTTTTGAGAATTGCTTTTGACAGTTCCTTTCGACAATTTTGATAGTTCCTTTTGACAGTTCCCTTGTTAGTTCCAATGAGTTTATGCACTTTTTATGCACATTCATGTCTAATTTTAACAACCCCAAAGGGCACCTTATTTCTCCCAAAGGGCACCTGACTTCCCCCAAAGGCATCCTGGGACCATATTCAAAGGAGTACCCTACCTCTCTGAAAGGATACCCCACCTCTGCACAGGAATCTGCAAGATTTAGACTTGCTCCTACCAGGTCCAATTTGCACACACCTGGCTAATGAAAATCAGACATTCCAAATCGTATCTTGCAGTGGCTGCAGTTGGCCATTAATATGGCTGAAGATAAACTGCTGAATATCTGTAGGTTCTACCATTATTAACCTCATGGCCCCAACCGGAAAGGTCTATGGTTGTTGTCGTATGCATTCAATGCTTTTAGGATTGAGCTAGCCCTCAACTCCCTGCAGCTGAGTCTTATAATGGGCCTGCTTCAAACTGCTTCAGTATCCTATTAGTGGAAATAATGAAAGGGCGTGGGGGTGTTGGCATCATGAGGGAGAACATCATCATCCATTCCCCTTTTAGCTATGCCGCTTTTGGTGGGTGCCACCACTGACCAATTACACAGCAATGCAATGAAACAGCAATTAAACCCTGCATCATGGTGCAACCTAACTGACCCCCATGCCTGTCGAAGCTGAAAGGGATAACAGTTTCCAGGCTGGAACCCAAGGTCTCTATGGCAGTAATTTCAGTAAGTGTGGTAAGAGGCATCAATTGCTTTTCAGGCTTCTGATATGGGACTTCAGCTGCAGATATAACACTAGTTGCTACAAACCCTTTGCTGGGCTGCAGTGTGGTGAAACCATCTTTGCAACAATTCCTGTAAAGGGTTCTGGCAAAGAGGTAAACGGGAGAAAGGTTAGAGCTGAGGGTTTGGAAAATAATTAGCTTTATGTTAAAGTAGAAAAGTTAAGAAATGCTTCAAAACTAAAATCGATTGAATTGAGATAAGCAAACTACAAAAGGATGAAAGAGGTCTTAGTCAAGACAAATTGGAGAGAAACAATCATCAAACAGTGAGGCAACAGAAGTAATTATTTAAGTGTAAGATTGGTACAAAATGTTGTCATTCTAGCTGTGGCTTTTTTTAGTCACATGAGGCTGAAAGTAAAGGATAAAAGAGAATATGACAAAGTGAAAGCTCGTGGCCAGAATTTTGACATTGGTGTGCGGAGGCGGGCCCAACACGCCAACACGTAAATGATGTGCAGTGATGTCGGACGTGCATCCTGACCTCACTGCACACCATTGCAATATTTCGGTGGGCGGGCACACTATGAGCTCCGATGCGTGCCCGCCATTTAAGGCCCTTGATGCAGTAATAGACTGAGATTTTTTGGAGCCCGGGTGATCTTCAGAGTGTCGCACAGGCACAACAGGCAGGCGGGTAGGCCAGATTTTTAAAAACCTCATCCACAGTCGGGATAAGAGGGGTGAGTGGGCTTGCATGTGCTATTTGTTAGACATTAACTTTTTAAACTTACTGCTACTTGCTTGTGTGAACAGGAGAAATTCAAATCTCCTCAGAGCTGCTTGTACAGGAATAACAAGCTTCAGGTCAGGACTCTGGAGTAAACATCATTCTTGAGGCCTTGCAGGTTTCAGGCAGCCTTCCCTTACCCTTGGAATGGGAGTTGTGCTAGAGGCACCTCCTCTGAGGAGGAAGAGAGAGTCAGGAGTGGGAGGAGGCCAGGGGTCCACAATCAGCCTCCAGGGGAGCCACCTTTGGGAGGACAGGTGCAGGCACAAGGAACGCAGGGCTAAAAAGAAGTCCAAGGCGGAAGGGGCCGCAGGAGACGCCACTATCCTGTTGCCAGGGTTTCCAGACGGCAAAGCAGCTACTTCAATATGTCTGAGGTGCAGAGCTGAAGGAGGCTCCATCTCTCAAGGGAGACAGTGACATCCATTTGTCAGATGCTAGGCCCTGATATCAGCGCCAAATGTGTGGGTAGGCACCCCATACCAGTAGCGTTGAAGGTCACAGTTGCCCTCAATTTCTATGCCTCTGGCTCTTTCCAAGGGCCAGTGGGCAATCTTTGCAGAATCTCCCAGTCAGCTGTCCACACTTGTGTCAAGCAGGTGACAGATGCTCTATTCAGGCATGCATTGACTTTCATCCACTACCGCTTGAACGAGGCCAGTAAGACAGAGCGAGCCAGAGGCTTCACAGCGATTGCTGGTTCCCCCGAGTCCAGGGGGCAATCGCCTGCACACATGTGGCCATCAAGGCGCCAGCAGGTGAGCTGGGTGCCTTCGTCAACAGGAAGGGCTTCCACTCCATGAACATGTAGATAGTGTGTGACCATAGGATGCAGATTCTGCAAGTCTGTGCAAGGTACCCAGGCAGCTCCCATAATGCATACATCCTCAGACAATCCCAGGTGCCGAGGCTTTTCAGTGCTTCAGCCCGGCTGGATGGATAGCTGCTGGGTGACAAGGGCTATCCCCTTAAAAGGTGGCTCATGACGCCTCTCCACCATCCAAGAACAGAAGCTGAGCAGCGGTACAATAGGAGCCATGCCTCGTCAAGGGCTTTGGTAGAGAGATCCATCGGTCTTCTCAAGATGCGCTTCCGATGCCTGGACCGTTCAGGGGGCCCACTCCAATACCCTCCAGATCGTGTATTCCTGATAGTGGTTGCATGCTGCGCTCTCCACAATCTGGCACTAGAAAGGGGGGAATGCAGTGGAGGAAGAAGATGTAGACACAGATGCTCCAGCTGCACATGATGAGTCCAGTAGTGAGTCTGAGGACGAGCACGCTCAGGAGAAGGCTGAGGGGATAAATGCTGACCCAGGCAACCTCCAGGTAGGCGGAGACACCTGGGAGGCTTTAATTCAACAAACCTTCAGCTAGCACATCACAGGTAGACCTCCAGCACAAGCCAGGGCTGCAAGCTCCATACTCAATACCTGAGAGCAACACCTGATTGGTTAGGAACATTAACTATTTGCCTTGTCAATAAAGCTCAATGTCAAACAAGTCACTCATAACGTCATGGGTTCCCGTCCACCTGCAGAAGTAAGGAATCACTCTGAGCCATGTTCACAACTAAAGAATTTAATAATTTTACACAACAAAACAGAAAAGAAACTTCATTCACAGGGGTTGAGCTGCACACCGACTAATTTTCAACTAATACCGGGGCAACAGGAAACCACCAGTGAGAAGCCCGTGATGTGCTTAAGGTGCCTTATGCTTACGTTTTCGGGTGCTACGTCTACGTGCTCCCCACTTGCTGGCACTAGCATTTGAGACAGCCTGCTCACTCTGCTATGGGGCCTGTGATGGCCCCGCCTGGGAGGCACCGGCCAGTTCCACAGCTGGCATCTCCCCAGTCACTGCAGCCTCATCAGATCCCACCGTCACTGGCAGAGGGGTGGGTGAGCTGCTGCCCTCAGCTGGAGCGCCCTGAGAGGAGCCCGTAGAGATGACAGGCAGCCTGTGCACCAACGTGAGGTCATTTCGAACCTCCCTGCTCACCATAGATGAATGGGCACCTAGCTGGGATATTGGGTGCCCAGTCCATCCCCCACACTGGCATTGACCAGCTGAGGTCAATGCCGTTGTGAGGGCTTGCAGGTCCGGGCGCATCCCCAGGAAGCCCTGCTTGTTCTCCTGGAGGAGCCTCTCCATGACAGTCACCAGTCTCTCCATGGAGGAAGATTGCGCTCGGCTATGAGGGTCAATGTACTGCTGATGCTCCGCATGGACTCCTCCAGCACGGGCACCATGCCATGCATTGCCTCATGTATCTCCGCCAGATCCTCCCACACACCCTGCTGGACTTCCAGCATCTGCTGCCTGAGGGACGACTCCAGAGACATATCATCAGCCACTGACTGAGCATGTTCCTGGTCCCCTGCAATCCTCCGACTGCCAGCGCCCTGGGCACTCTTTGTCTCCGCCTGCACCTCAAGCAAATGTGAAGTGCCCTCAGCGCTGTGCCCCAGGACACTAGCCAATGATCTAATACCCACCGAGGTGCTAGTATCTGCACTGGTGCCTGCCTGGCAGTGATGGTGTGACGCTGGTGCTTGTAATTTGTCAGGGCCCTCAGGTGTTAGTGGCGGCCCCTCTGCCTCTTCATCCCGGCCCTGCTCCGGTGAGGCTGAAAGGCAGAACAAGGACATTTGATTGGTTGAAGTCGTGGCACTGTTAATGTGCATGCCTGGCACCTGGATCAGTATGCACTCATCCTTCCATAATCAATGGGAAACCCATGTTGGAGGCTGAATTCAATAAACAGACAACAGTGGTATTGTTGTAAGGACAGACATTGTGACATCAGTGCACGGCATTCTTACCTCCCACGGCACCCCAGCCTCACCGCTATCGGTTGACCTGGGCTCATGGCGCCTCTCCAGCTTGAAAGCCTTCTGCTCATATCTGGTGAGAATCATCAACTGCGCCTGCCCTCCGCCAATCCACATCCCCTCTGAGTTATTGTGTGTGGTCTTCTCCTGAAAAGGAGAGAAGAGCATTGATTCGTCCACCCTGTACCTGGATTACCATTGCAGCCCTGTCACCCCCACCTGAGTGAAGCATTGCAGGGTCCCAGTGAATCGTGACCCTGGAGCAGCCGTCCACTCACACCAAGCAGCCAGGGCTGACCCCCTTGCCCAGATGCTGCCTCCATCACATTTGCCATCCACACTCTAAGACCTTCCAAAGCAAGGAAGCACTACCACATAGAACGCCAAGGGCAGCAGATGGATGAGTGCCCCACCACCTAGAAGTTCCCCTTCCAGTCAGTCAGCAGCCTGACTTTGATATGTTTCAGAGTTCCAGCATTGCACCTAGGTGCAGATCCTTGAGGTTGCCCCCAAAACTGTGGGTGTAAGTGTACCACATGCAGCGAATACAGAACCCAGCTCAGCACCACCCTCTCAGGGTCAACTAGACATGGGCAATAAATGCTGGTCCACCCAGCGAAGGCCACATGCCGTGAATGATTCAATGCAATGACTACATTCAGAGTTGGAGGAGGGGGTGTGCAGGCAGAGAGGGGGGGTGGGGGGGGAACCTAACTGCTGTGTTATGTGACCCATGCCAACACGGTACTCGCCCTTCCCGAGCACAAGAGAATGTTGAAGCACTTGCAGCACTGAACCCAGGTGCGTCTCACCACACTGTGTGCGCTGACCCTTTCTGCCACCTCCTCCCAGGCACGTGTCATCATGTGGAGGGGCCTCCTCCTCCTGCCCCTCAGCACGAGGATTTCACGCCATGCTGCCACCTCCTCGAGGAGGGCATCAAGGCACTCGTTTGAGAAGCAAGGGGCACAGTGTCCCACCAACCTGCCCTCCTGCCTGGCCTGCTCTCCAAGAGCATTCCTGGGAACCTTTCTGGTCGCCATCGTTGCCAGCCTTTGGAAGGCTGCCTGGGTGACCTTTAAACAGGCCGCTGGGTCGCCATTGGACCTGGCGTCATTGGAGTCCTGTGCCACCCGCCCCCTCCTGCTATCCTCGGGAGCCGCAATTCACAATGGGCGGGCCTTAATTGGCCCACCTGCGTAAAATGGCGACGCGGAGCTGGTCGCGGGTGGCGATCGGCTCCACACTCACCCATGCCCACTCCCAACCGGCCTGCCCGACATGCAGAAAATTCTCCTCCATGATGCAAAAAAGAACCATGAAAATTATAAACTACAAATGGAAACAAAAATGGAGTCAATGAGTGGAATTGTCCCAGAATTGCACCAAGTGTGGGAGTGGGCTTAAAAAACAACATTTTACCCGTGGGCCGCAATGGCGGATTTTCACGCCCTTCCAGCCTCATACGGGGAAGTCACGTCACGGGAAACATGCCATCTTGCTTGGCAGACAGCCTCCAATTTGCCCACCATGTCGTTACTCGCCGCTTCCTCATTCTGGGCGCCATATTTAAACTGCAGCCATGGGCACAGTCCTCAATTCTTGCAGCCCAGGACTGCTCCAGTAAAGACATGACCCCAAAAGCCAAAATGGGTGCAGCCCCCCGACTGATGCAGTGACACATCCCTGGAATGCCTTTTGGATGCCTTGGAGGCCCACCGTGATGTCCTGTACCCCCACTCTGGCTGCAGCACACCCATCAGTCTCACCACTCCAGCTTTGGAGGCAGTAGCAGAGGTGGTCACTGCCAACACTGCACACAAGGGGATCGGCCATCCCAGTACAGAAAACGGATGAATGACCTCATCCATGCCACCAGGGTAAGTCAACTATCTCATGACTCTCAATTCACCCACTCACAAGGCCATCACACATTCACTGGCATCAGTGCCAGCCCAAGGGACATCACCATTCACTGTCACACACCCTCATGTCTCCTTCTGCCCTCATCTCCTCTGGACATTGCCTCCTCAACCCCTCCATGGCTGCACTTCGCACACATGCACGCCTGGCATCCTTCTCATCTTGCCTGGCGTGCACCTTGCTCACACTCTCTCCATCTATCTTTATGCAGGACCAGATCATGCACAATCAACGGGAGAGGTCCCAGACCAGGGCTGGAGTGCCGGACATCAAGGTCCTCACTCCATTCAAGAGTCGCGCATTGAAGCTGGCCGGAGAGGACGCCAACTGTTCCTGTGGTGACAGTGAGGTCGGCAGTGAACATCCACATGAGGATCCTTCACCAGATCATCCCTCTGTCAACGTTACTCTGAGTCTGCCGTTCTGTGTTCAAAGTGGTTGTCAAGCACTAATAATCTCCACTTTCTCTCCTAGGCATATCTGCCATGTCACGCTCAGGCAACCTTGACCACGGACCCAGTGCTGAGAACACCTCAGATGAAGGCCCTGAGGGCAGCACTGTTGAAGACCCATCATCATGCTCACCCACACCCTCCACCAGCACAGCGACACACACCTCAGAGGGACTTAGATGTAGAGCAGCCTTGGGATCATAATCTGGTGAGCACATCACACAATCTGTTCCACAGCAGGTGGGGGCAAGGACATCTGAGGTCACCAGCACTTGGAGGTCTGCTGGAGGCAAGGAATCTGCCGAATCTGAGTCAGATGATGGGCGCTGGACTCAGTCCCCAATCGGTTATTGTAGCTGCAAACACACTCATGGAACATCAGGAAGGGATGTCTGCTGCACTCCTCAGATTGAAAGGGATGATGGAAGAGTCCATACGCCTTAAGCTCATGTTGTTCACACCATCATGCTGATGCACCGAGGTCGACACTGGTAGGATGGTGGCCACCATGGAGACCTTGGTCCAGGACATCAGTCTTGCACTGCTGCGTGAGCTGAACTCCATCGCTGACTCCTTAGTTGGCCTCCAACAGTGTCAATGTGAGAGGAGTGCAGGGCGCTCGATCTCACTCCAGCTCCCCCTTCTCCTCAAGGAGTCAGTCAAGGGCCCTCGGGCGCCCATAGGGAGGAGGACAAGTAGCTTGATGCCCTGGGGCCATCTACCCATCCATCCAGGAATGCCTGGCCAATTCAAATCCCCTCATCTCCAGCTCCATAGGCCAAGTAGGCTTCCCACAGCAGGACACCCAAAGCAGGCCGGGGCCCTCCAGGTTTTGGCCCTCCAGAGGACACCCACCAAGGTGATCACAGACAGGTCACCGCAGTCAGCAGACTGCCTCCACCTCCGCTGCGGATGTCGGGGGAGCAGCAAGACAGGATTAGGAAAGTTAAGAAGATTTAGTTGCACAGCCTGGACATGGTGTTAATCACTTGTACATAATGTTCACTATTGTAAATAAACTCCCAAGAATTTCTCCTTGTCTATGGCTCCTTGTTCTGACGAGCAGTGTTCATGTCATTTAGATGTGAAATTCAGATGTGTCATTCAGATTCCTGCACAAGGTAAAGGCAGGTATCTCAGTCCAGGGCCTCTTCCCTGTGCAGTGTGTAACCTTCAGGGCAAAGTGATCATCTGGCTTCACACTCACTGGACACATTAGTGATACCTGCACCTCAATGGTGCTTGTCATTGCTGCCAGAATGTCGTGGGCAGGCATCACAGAGTTCCGTCATTCTCTCCGTGTGCTCTCAGCACCTTTGAGGTGGTGCTGGCCCTTCATCTCTTCAGCATCTGTGACCAATGATAGTGTGATTGTGAAGGATACGGGTGATGAAGACTGACAAAGGATCAGGTGAACTTAAAGTTTCTTCTGTGTCTCCATGATATGACCCTGATCACAGATGCAAGCAAGCTGCCCCCAGCCAGACAGGAGTCAGACATTCATAGAGACAATGTGTAGATCTATGGAGTGTCCTCACTGGATGTCGTCATCATCCACCTGGAATCTAGCAACTATTAGGGCCTCTGCTGTGTCTCCATGACATGAGCCTGAGCACTGAGGGTATGGGTGTTTCTATCAGCCACACAGGAGTCAAACTTTCACAGATGCAAGGTGAGGATGTCAGGACTGTCCTCACTGCATCCTGTCATCATCCTCCATGAATCTTGTAACTATTAGGGCCTTAGAAGCATGCCTGCCTCGTTTGGCTAGTGCAATGGCCTCATTGCCATAATCCTCACCTTCAAGGACCTCATCACCCTCATCTCCTCCTTATCAGAGGAGACATGCAGCTCCTCCACCTCCTCCTCAGCCTGGTCCTCCCCCTGTTGCAGCACCAGATTGTGTAGCATGCAGCAAACTACAATGATGTGTGACACACTCTGGGGACTGTATTGAGGTGCTCCAGTGGACCTGTCGAGGCACTGGAACCTCATTTTCAAAATATCAATCGTTGCTCCACCAAAGTCCAGGTCACGGCATGAGCCTTGTTATACCACTGCTCTGCTGCAGTCTGAGGCCGCGACACGGGCGTCATCAGCCACATCCTCTGTGGGTAGCTCTTGTCCCCAAGGAACCAAGTCTGCCACCTCTGTGGACCCTGGAAGATGTCAGATATCTGAGACTTGCTATGGATGTAGGAGCCATGGATGCTACCTGAGAATCGTGCACAGACCTGTAGGATACGTTTGTGGTGGTCACAAATCAGCTGAATATTCAGCAAATGGAAGCCTTTGTGGTTGATGTAGTTGGCTGCTTGTTGCTATGGAGATCTAAGCACCACATTGGTGCAGTCAATGACACCCTGCACCTGTGAAAAACCAGAGATCACCACAAATCCCAGCACTCTTGCTTCCTGGCTTTCCTTATCTAAGGCGAATTGTGCAAATATCTGTGCCTTCGCGAAGATGGCATCCCTGACCTTCTGGATGCACTTGTGGGTGGAGGCTTGGGAGTCCTTGGACCAGTACTGCACTGAAAGCCAGCCAGGAAAATGTGACTTATCTGTGCCACCCGTGAATGCACATTGACAGGTGGAGTGGACGATCGCAAACTGGTTTCACGACTTTGTAAAACCGATTTTTGGCCTTCTTGCCATATTGTCCACTCATGCCGCCAAACACACCCGCCGCCAACAGGAGCTGAAAATTCTGGCAATGTTACTGATGACTAGAAATATCAAAGCCCTCTTGATCCATTGTTCCGGCCGTATTCATCCCTCAATCAACATTTAAAAAAGTTATCTTGTTATTTTCACATTCCTGTTTGTGGAAGCTTGCTCTATGCAAATCAGTGGCCACGTTTCCTACATTGTAACAGAGACTATACTTTATGAGTATTTTGTTGGCTGTAAAGCATCCTGTGGTCATGAGGGGCGCTATATAAATGCAAGTTTTTCTTTTATTCTCAGTGGGGCCTTATGATATCATCCATAAAATAATTGTTTAATAACATCAAAACAGATGGGCGAAATGAAAAATATTCCTCATTGAATTTCCCATCAACCCTTACATAAGTCCTGAAACTAGAGATCACATCTTGGATCAATTTTGGGAATGACAACATGAACCACAATGTTCTTTTCCTGTCCCATGCATTCCTATGTTCCAATGACTATCTACTCTCATAGCTTCCAGATTCTTTATGATGGTCGCATGAGGCATCAAATGAAGAGTTTCATGTAAGTCAACAAAAGCAATTTACTTGAATTTTTCTTAAGCCATACAGCATTCTTCAATGTCATGTAAAACACCAATGTGGTTCACATGTTCCTCACAAATCTATTCTTCTTTAATTTCATTAAGGGCCATAAGGCCTTCGATACATGTATCACAATGACTTGGAGAACCATCTTAATAGTTGCTGACGTCAGCAAGTTTCCTTTGTAGTTTTAGATCTCGTTGGGATTCCCCTGTGGAATTTAAGCCCCCCCACCCCCACCACCCAGGAGAGCTAGGGGAGGGGGGTGCCTCTTAATCAGGCACTTATTGAGGGCCCCCTGTCAGTAAGGGCAGTCCCCAATGAAACAGCTCCCCTGCAAGTGCCCACCAAAGCTACAGCCACCCATTCAGCTTCCCTGCAGTCCTAGGCCTCCTCCATGCTGGCTGCTCGAGGGTCTGCGGCAGTGTCATAGTGGCCACCGCTCCCAAAGGTGCTGCTGGGACTGAAGAGCATCCAGTCTCTGATTGGCCAACAGCTCTTGGAGGTGGGTCCTCCATCCTTAAAGGCATAGAAACCTCAATGGCAGGCAGTTAACTGTCTCGTTGACATAGAATTCTGTTGGGGTTTCAAAAAAATGGCCATGGCAGGTCCTTCCCTGGCTTTCCACCTGATGGATAGGGTCACATTAAATTCACCCTGGGCATATAGACCACAGATGCAACCTGGAACACTCAAGGTATGTATGACTTGTAAGTTTGTTTCTTGGCACTGAGAAGCCATTTTTCTTGTACTTAACTGAGAAGAGAGTTCTGTCAGCCATTATTGATCTGATCAGCTCTTTCAGCAAAGGGGCTTTACACTTTGACCTTGCTTGGAAATAATTATAGAGCTCAGAGGTGCTATAAGAACCAGGTGTGATATTTAATTACAGGAAAAGCCTTTCTGCAGCATGAAGCACATTGTTCTTCATCTATTTTAATGAAATAAATCAACTGGAAAGTTGTGCTATTGTGAAGAATTCTTCAGCAGAAAATATCTGAGGAGCTGTCTAATAGAAAGTATTTTTTTCTGACTCTTGGGAGCAGTGTGACTGAAGACAGTTACGGAAAAAAATGCAATTGAGATGGTCATGTGGGAAATAATATAAAGGAAGAAACAGCAGAGTGGTTCTAGTTAGAGAGGTATCTTAAAGAGACCTTTAGGATTTCTCCAAATGACCTGCCTACTTATGGAGGTCATAAAATTAACAAATATTTCACCATAATTTTGAACAATATTGCTAAAAATTAGACTAATAAAACAGAATAAAAATACATTTTAATGGATATCTAGACCTTGTAATAGCATCATTATAATGCGACTCAGTATATGAGTCATTACACATTGTCAGAATCGTTACAATATCAATATATTACTGTAATGTAATGTAAATCAAATTTTAGAAATAATGTATTACCCTCCTACCCTACTTTAATTTTATTTTCTCCCCTTTTAGAATCCTACACTAGTTTTGAAGGTGGGCAGGTGATCTAATTACAGCCTAATTCAGCAACACACAGATGCCAATCTTGATTACCAAGGGGTAGATTTTCCTCTTTACCACATGAACATTAAGCATCACTTTGAGTGAAGGTCATAAAGGAAGAGTTGGTGGGGAGGTTTGCAAGTCCCTTAGAGAACCCACCATTCACTTCCATTCATTTCGATAGATTCTGTTACAATTGTGGGATCCAGAGTTCCCTGCTCCACTTCACTCAGGCAATTCTTCATGGCCAGGTGGTAAGGACAAAATTCGACCCTCAGGTTTCTAAACCTGGAAGCTGCCTGGAGAAAGCAAAGACATTTTTGTTCTTTTACGTTCATTATGCTCGGAGTGTGGACAAGGCCGGCATTTGCTCATCCCCTAGTTGGATCTTAAGGCAGCACTGTAATATTTTTTTCAATGGAAGCATATTTCATGCAACAAAAAAAGAGGACTGGACATTACGTTTTTATATGACAAATATGGTTTGAAATATGATGGGTTATTTCTCCACTCAGACACATTTATTTGTCTTGCCACAAACCTCTTAGCGTTCCAACATAGGCATCCTTCCTTTGCTTCTCAATGTTTCTCATTCAAAGAGACAATACAGTTTTAAATAACATTCGACATTTTTAAGCATGTTTTGTCACATACCAAATTTGTTCCTATCAAGGGGAAACAGCTGAACACCAAATACTAAACCACCCTTTTTATATCAACTAATAGTGACCTCTTTATTCCTGAAGTACTCCCATTGCTGTGATTTTCTCTTATTCTCTCTCTAATGCATCTGCTTTCACTTTTAGCTCTGACTTTGTTTCTGTCTTTTCCACATGAGTGCTTTTACTCTGGTATCTCGCATACCTCCGTCTCTTTGAAACATCACTCTCAGATATTATAGCCTTTTCTCCCCGCATTTTCTAAACCCCTGTGTCTGTCTGCCCCAGGCATTTCTCTCTCACTGGTTTGCCATCCTCAAGGCAATTCTTTTGTGGGCCTCATAAATTCTACAGTTCCTTTCCATCTTCATGTCTGCAAACAGTGGAGTAGCCCAACCATTACTGAACTTGAGGCAAAAAATGAGAATGCAGAGACACACAGATTCGCATCAGAATCAACATGCAGATGCCCAAAGTTATATTTCATTATTATACTTTTCCTACTCATAAATTCATAAATTGAACTCACAACTTCAGTATCAATTATACATTCTGCCTGAGCTTTCTGGATTTCTAAAATGAAAACCAGTTGGAAGAAAACTCACATATGTGTCGTGATTCCTTCTCTATCATTGAATCATAAGAATCATAAAATGCTACAACGGAGAAAGCATTCATTCAGCCCACCATGCTCTTAAGGCCTATTCAATTAATCTCACATCCCTACTTTTTCTCCATAGCTCTGCAAATTTTCCCCATCAATTATTTATTCAATTCCCTTTTGAAAGTTATCATTGAATCTGCTTCTACCATCCTTCCAGGCAATGTATTCCAGATCATAAAAATGAGCTGCATAAAAAATATTCTGCTCATCTCGCCTCTGATTCTTTTGCCAATTAGCTTAAACGTGTGTCCTCTGGTTACCAACTCTTCTGCCACTGGAAGCAGTTTCCCTTTGTTTACTCTATCAAAACCCTTCATGCCTTTGAACACCTCTAAATCTCCTCATGACCCGTGAATGCCAACCTGGATGGCAGACATATACTGTGCGACATGCACCTAGGCTGCTATGCAATTGCTTGAGGGGCTGGATTGTCCTTTTCGCATCAGGCATTCCAATGGGGTGAGACCTCTGCCACTGTCCTGACATTGCATTGGATCAAGAGTCCTTTCATATACACTGCAGGCTAGGGCAACAGAAGAAAGCCCTGGCAGTGCTGTATCTGAAGAGGCAGCAAAGAAACTTTAAAGGGATAAAGCCCAATGAGAAGATGACAAGCTCTTTTTTTGGTCTTTAGCTGAGACTCTGGCATTTACATGAATTGGGCAGGGGAGACCCAGCCAGTAGTAATCTGGGTGGCGAATAGGGAGAATCGAGGTTGTGACAATGAGGCCTTGGTACTCCATTTTCTCCCATTTCAGCTGTAATCCCACCCAATTTCAGATGGGGTTACTGAGGAAAATGTGATGACCTCGAAAGGTTTGAACGTGACAAGGGTTTCAAATCTATATTGCATTTTGAAGGTATGCTTTCCTGAGGTAATGCCTCTGCAAGAGTTGCAAGGAATGAGCTGTAAGGTTGTGTGAGGCCTTGGCATAGTGTGGAGTACATGTGAAACAGCCAATATTTTGTCGCAATTAGCCTATGGGTTGGCTGCTCGCTGACTGTGCCAGTTTCATTTAATTATGCAATCTTCTTCTCCATCTGTTTCTAGGTCCTATAGGACATAGTTTTGAGCCTGATTACTGAAAATAGTGCACTGCTATCCTCTAGCAAAGATGCTCTGAAGTGCAAAACTGAGCAGCCTTCCCCATACAGCTTCATGTCTGTTTTGTGGTTCTCCATTGGATTGCCTTATTAATGATTGCTATTTTGACCCTCATCACTAACCTTGGCTAAGGCTGACATATGTTTATTAATTTTATTAATAATTAATTCTGAAGCATAACAATAAGATTGTAGCAAACTCCCATACACAACCATTGACTTTTAAGTATGCAACCGCCTACAGGCCAGATTTTCCGATCGTCCCTTTGGGCTCACTCTCTGCTCAAAGCTAAAGCTGTCCTGCCAGCCATGTAAAATGTCAGATACAGTATTAAGAGGGGTGACCAAAAGCTTTGTCAAAGGGTTGAACATAAGGAGGATCTAATGAAGGGAAGTGTGGTGGAGAGATGGAATTCCAAAGCATGGGGCCTAAATAGCGGAAGGGGTGGCCACCAATGGTATGGTGAAGTCAGAGGTGGGGTGCACAAGATGAGTAAAAGTGAGAAAGTTTATTTTCTAATTTGTATCAGTTCATACTCATTTTGCATTCTGAGTATAGAACCCACCTGTACAAATTATTCCCACAAGGCCATGCCCTTAATTTTATGACTCATATGTAGAAACTGTTCACTGTTGAATCCTAATCGGAAATTCATATTGAATAGAAATTATCTTCTTTGTCTAAATTGGTTTTATAATGTAAAATAAAATGTACGATGTTAGATAAACATAAAATAAGAACCAGCCCAGTTAAAATAAAAACAGCCACTTACTTTGCTATACAACCTCAATTCTGCTTATAAATCCATCAGATGTCCCTGAAGCACTTGCTAATCTAGATATGAAGTGCTCAAAACAAGCACCATCCTGGAGCAAACAGATTCAGAGTAAAGACAAAGGCAGTTCCTTGGATTTTCAATTTGTCAGGACTGCCTTTTAGCAAGAAAGAGAGATTATGAAAACATAGATCTGCACCATAGAAATGGCTTAGCTGATTGTGTGTACGAGAGTACAAACTAAGGTAAATGGGGGTTTTGTAACCATAAAAAGGATGGCGTTCTTGCTTGATATTAAAAAATATATGACTAGATGCCACATTTAATAGCAGGCTACCTAGAAACCAATATTCGAATGAAGCACATTGTCTAAATTAGGCTCAAATGACATTTTCCCACTAACTGACAAAAACATAACAATAATTTTGAGGAGTTTTTTTATAGCTAAATTCATATAGTTAGTTGCTTGCTTGAATCTCATCTTCAAAATGTGCATTTTGTTGATAGGAAGTGAGAGAAACTGTCAGCCTGACCGTTCCAATTTTTTTAAAAGTTGGCTTTTCAGGTCCGTTTCACTGAGTTGCTGCACTGCTGCTTCCAACCTCCGGATGATATTTGTAACCAGGTGCCCACAATGGGCGTCATCATTTTACAAGGATCTCTCTGTGATTGTTTTGTGAATTGATTGGTGAATCTTGAAAGGGGAAAAAAATCATGCCTGATTGAGGAGGAGGATTAAGTTGGGGGTGGTTGGGGGTCGGGGGTTGGGTGGGTGGGGTGGGGGGTGGTTGGTGGGCAGTGGAAAATGAAGGGCCTGGAAAGAGGAGAAGCACTAGGGCCCATGATTTCTCCCCCTGGCCCTGCCCTCACCACCAACTCCATTCCTCTCCCTGGCAACTGTCTGAGCCTGAACCAGACTGGTCATTACCTTGGTGTTATACTTGACCCAGAGATTAGCTTCCTAAAACACATCCACACCCATTACTAAGACTGAATTTCATCCTTCATAACATCACCTGATTTCAACCTTGCCTCAGCTCATCTCCTGCTGCAACCCTCATCCATGCCTTTTTTATCTCGAGACTTGATTATTCCAATGCACTCCTGGTCAGAGTCCCACGCTTTACCTTCCACAAGCTTGCAGTCAATCAAAACTCTGCTGCCCATGTCCTAACTTGCAGCAAGTTCCATTCACGCAATCCTGATGAAGGGTCATTGACCTGAAACGATAACTCTATTTCTTTCTCCATGGATTCTGCCAGCCCTGCTGAGCATGTCCAGAATTATCTGTTTTCATTTCAGATTACCAGCATCTGTAGTATTTTGCTTTGGTATTAAAATTTCCTTTCAGGTTGACATCAACTGCAGGAGTTCCACCTGTGGGAGACCAGTTGCAATAGTCTGCTGCTAAACCCAATGCGAAACAGGATTAAAATTTAATAAAGCTTAAGTTTTCGTTCGGCAAAGACTTCAGTGTCTATTTGCTTTCAGTGATGAATCCCAACAACTGTTACAGCCACATACAAGCAGTGATTGATTTAACAGGCGTTATTACGTGCCAAGATTTGGAGCCATTATTCATCATTTGTATTTAAAATCTCGAATGAAAGTGTGAATGATTTCAGTTGATTAAATTAACACTGGCACGGAAATTAAGATATACAT
Source organism: Cetorhinus maximus (assembly GCF_964194155.1). Lineage (NCBI taxonomy): Eukaryota > Metazoa > Chordata > Chondrichthyes > Lamniformes > Cetorhinidae > Cetorhinus > Cetorhinus maximus. Next base: position 64,138,288 of record NC_135881.1, on the reverse strand, counting down.
ACAGTAGGACTGGAGACATGTACGAACCTGTCAAATACTGACAAGTTACTGACAAATCTTACTGCATTGATATTACAGCACTAGTTTTGGAAGGAATCCAACTAATAGCAGTGTCAATGGAGCAACACAAGCGCCTCTGGCGCACCATGAACTGTCTTATGAGATAATTTCTCCCCACGCGATTGGTGCCAAAGTACTGTCAACAGCAAAGATGTACCACTGGTGTTGATGGATACTGCTGTTTGGTTCTGCTGTGGGTTGACTGTGCTATTAATCTATTTGTACAAACTGGCATTGGCTATGCAATCACATCACACTCAGTACAAGCATTAGGATATCGGATATTATGGACTGTAAGATCATACTTTGTGAAAGTGGCCACAAACCCTGTTAATAAAAACAAAATACTGCAAATGCTGGAGATCTGAAATAAAAATAGAAAATGCTGGAAAAACTCAGCAGGACTGGCAGCATCTGCGGAGAGAGAAACAGAGTTAATGTTCCAAGTCCAATATGACTTTTCCACGGAAGTCATATTGGACACAACTTGTTCTGATGAAGAGTCATACGGACTCGAAACGTTAACTGTCTTCCTCTCCACAGATGCTGTCGGACCTGCTGAGTTTTTCCAGCTATTTTTGTTTTTGTTTCAAATTGTTAACATTGTTTCTGTCTCCACAAACTCTATTAAGGTGGCTGCAACTTAACATGTGCCTATGGATATTTAAACTGTGGGCAGGATTTGATTCTGTGGCCAATATTTAGATAAACGTGGACCTAAATAAGGGTACTTTGTAGCCACCTGTGATGTTTAAACATTTCATTGTGTAAGGTTGAACCAGCGTTTGGGGAATATGAAATCTCGAGACTGTTGGCGTCCGTGTGCCACACTGAACAAAGGAGGCTATTTGAGCTCAAGCTGGGACAGAGATAAGAGTCAATGACCATTGTCAACTGCTATTGTAGCCTGGACCCCAGAAGTGCTAACCTTGCAGTCGTGTGACTAAAATGATCTGTCAGGCACTGCAGTATAATGCAACCTGAAAAGCAAATCTGTGTGCGTGTGAGAAACACCTGAAGCACCAGAAAACATCTGGAACAGTTGAACCATCATAGCTGAAATTTTTCTAATGCAGCCAAAGTAGTGTACTTGTTCCAGCTTCCAAGTCTACCTGAGAACCAACCTCCTGGCTATTCACCTACAAGAGGAGTTGCAAATTTACGAGAATCCTTTGTTTCTAAAAGTCCTTCAATCAACTAAAGTATCAACTCAACCAAGAAGACATCAGGCCTGCATCGATATAAAGACTGAGTTATAAATTCCATTTTTATAATTACGGCTTTAACTTCATCTGTATCTAGTCTTTGTGTGCATGATCATATGAGTGAGATGAGTGATTGAGACGCTGAGTGCAAACATTCAGGGTAAGAGTGTGGTAATAAATTTTCACAGAGCACCAAAAAACCTGCTGCTGGAATTTATTTTAAACTATGAAAAATCACTCTGAGGGCAAGGAAATATACACACAGCCTACACACAAACATCCTGACTATAGACTGGAAAGTACCACACAAGTTTTGTCCATAACAAGGGAAAAAATGGCATCAGTAATTCATTAGATTTCTACTTGCCTACAGACTTCCTGCTTCCTCACCTTTCCCTGGTCTTCCTCATCTGATGCTGATGCTCTTCCTCTTTCGAACACAGGGGCAGAATTTTCCACAGAGCGGGTCTATGGGCACCTGACCCACTCGAGCGTAAAATGACGCATGACGACGTGGGCGAGCGCCCAACTTCATCGCGCATTCGCTCGATATTTTGCTCGGCGGGCATGCAGAAGTCAAAGCCACGCCCACCATTAATTAACAGGCAAGTTAAGGCCCTTGATGACCCAATGGATGTCGATTTAGCGTTGCCTGTGCGAGTTTCCGCTCGTCGCATGGGCAAAACAGGCAGGCGGGCAGGCCACAATTTGCAAAACCTCATCCCGATAAGTGGGGTCAGCAGCATTGTCAATGTATGTAGTGAGAACTTTTGGAGATAATTTCCTGCTGGTGGCTTATTGAGCCTTGGCAAGTTATTCTCTGATCGGGGTTTCATTCTTAGCATTTCCAGGCTTCATTTCTGGACTCATTGGTGTCTTCCAGGCTCCCTGAGGATTCACACCGTGTGGACCCTTCCACGTATCGGACAGCCTTTAATATGCTGGTAATGGGGATTGTGCTCTCCGCTGGAGACACCTCCTCTGAGGAGGAAGAGAAGATCAGAAGGGACAGGAGGCCATGTGTCCCTATGCAGCTTCCAGGGGAGGGACCTGTGGGAGAAGAGGCGCAGGCACAAGGGGCGCAGGGCCAGCAGGAAGTTCAAGGCAGAAGGGGCTGCAGAAGATGCCACTATCCTGCTGCCAGGGTTTACAGACAGCGATGCAGCTACCGCAATATGTCCGAGGTGCTATGCTGAAGGAGGCTCTGCCTCTCAAGGGAGACCGTGACCTCCATTTGTCAGATGATCGGGCCTGAGATCAGCTCCAACTGTGTGGGTGGACACCACAGGCCAGTGGCTCTGAAGGTCACAGTGGCCCTCAACTTCTAAGCCTCCAGCTCTTTCCAGGGGTCAATGGGGGATCTGTGTGAAGTCTCCCAATTAGCTGTCCACAGTTGCGTGAAGCTGGTGACTGAAGCTCTGCTCAGGTGGGTAATGACATTCCTTCATTTCTGTATGGATGAGGCCAGTCAGGCTGAGCGAGCCAGAGGCTTTGTGGCGATTGCTGGGTTCCCCCGTGTCCAGGGCGCCATTGACTGCACACATGTGGCCATCAAGGCATCAGCGGGTCAGTCTGGTGCCTTTGTCAACGGGAAGGGATTCCGCTCCATGAACGTGCAGATAGTGTGTGACCACAAGATGCTGATTTAGCAAGTCTGTGCAATGTACCCAGGCAGGTCCCATGATGAGTACATCCTCAGACGCTCCCAGGTGCCGAGGCTCTGCAGTGCTCCAGCCCAACTGGATGGATGGCTGCTGGGTGATAAGGGCTATCCCTTGAAAAGGTGGCTCATGATGCCTCTCCGCCACCCAAGAACAGAGGCAGAGCAGCGGTACAACAGGAGCCATGCCTCCAAAGGGTGGTGGTGGAGAGAACCATTGGTCTTCTCAAGATGCGCTTCCGATGCCCCCCAGAGCAGGTGTCACTGATAGTGGTTGCATTCTGTGCTCTCCACAATCTGGCACTGGCAGGGGGGGTACCCCCTGGAGGAAGAGGATCTTGATGCCGCAGCACAGACCAAATAGGATGAATCCAGTAGTGAGTCAGAAGAGGAGCTCGGTGAGGAGGATGCTGAGGGCATGGAGGCAGACGTTGGTAAGCTCCAGAGAGGCAGGGACACCAGGGATGCCTTGATCTAACGCTTCTTCAGCTGGGCTACCAAATAAGAGCTACCATCTCATGCCAGGGCTGCCGCCTCCATCGTGGATCGCAGAAATGACCCTTTTATTTGCCCCTACAATACACACTGTGCCTGTGCAATAATGTTTCGAGCCACCCACGTCCAGCATTACATACTGGCACCTTCACCTACAAAATACATGAAGCATACTCAGGCCAATAAGACATAAACAAATTTAATTTTATGTTGGAACTCACATAGTCGAACAGAAAAAAAATGGTGTTGGCGGTCACACCATTAAAAAAAGAAAAACAAAACGGGAGAACAAAACATCACCCATGACCAGCTCCTCTTGTGCTTAAGGTGCTTTAAACTTACGTTTGCGGGTGCTATGCCTAGGTGCTCCGCCCTCACTGGCACCAGAAATGGAGACAGCCTGCTCACTCTGGTGTCTTGTTGGCCTTGATGACCTTGGCGGGTGTCCTCTGGCCAGTGGAGCCTGTGCTGGCCACGCCTGGGAGGGAGCGGCCAGTGCCAAGGCTGGCATCTCCCCAGTCACCGCAGCCTCATCAGATCCCACGGTCACTGGCAGAGGGGCAGAGGAGCTGCTGTCGTCATCCAGACCGCCCTGAGAGGAGCCCGCAGAGATGACAAGCAGCTTGTGCACTAACGTGAGGTCACTGTGGTCCTCCCTGCTCACCAGTGATGGACAGGTACCTGGCTGGGATACTGGGTGCCCAATCCATCTCCCACACTGACACTGACAGGCTGAGGCCAATGCCTGTGTGAGGGCTTGCAGGTCCGAGGGCAACGCAACGAACCCCTGATTCAGTTCCTGGTGCAGCCTCTTCATGAGAGTCGCCACTCTCTCTAGGGAGGAGGCAGTGCGCTCAGCCATGAGTCAACGCAGTGCTCATGCTCCACAGAGACTCCTTCACTACAGAGAACATGGCACACATTCCCTCCTGGATCTACGCCAGATCCTCCCACACACCATGCTGGATGTCTAGCATCTGCTGCCTAATGGACGACTCCAGAAGCTCATCATCAGACTTTGATTGAGCATCATCCTGATCCCAGCAGTGCTCCAACTGCCGGCGCCCTGGACATTCCCTGCCTTCACCTGCACCTCAAGTGAGTGTGAATTGCCTTCACCCATGTGCATCAAGACACTATCCGCTGAACTAATGCCCACCAAGGTGCTGATATCTGTGCTGGTGCTTGGTTCAGAGAGTGGGTGTGACACGGTTTAGTGGGGAGAATGGTGGTCTTCCAGTGTTGGAGGTGGCCCTTCAGGGTCCGGTGTGCGAATGCCTGCTGGTGTACCTAAAGGGGAGAAGAAGAACATGTCATTAGTTAAAGTCATCACACTGTCACTGTGCATGCCAGGCACCCTGGTGAGACAATAGAGATCTGCATCATGGTGCCATCGTCTTTCAATGATCAATGGGGACTCCAGGTTCAAGGCTCACATCAATGAAGAGACTACACAAGACTGTTTGAACTATCCGAAATTCTCACCTCAGAGCACTGCGCTCTTACCTTTGTCTGACAGCCCAGCCTCACCGCGGCCGTTTGACTGAGGTGCTTGGAGCCTCTCGAGATCCAAGGCCTCCTGCTCATACCGGGGAGAGGATGAGGAGGTGTGGGGGTCCTCCGCCAGTCCCTGACCTCTCAATATTGTTATGGGATATTTTCCCTTGAAAGGACAGAAGGAGCATTGACTAGTCCACTCTCTACCTGCAGCACCACTGCAGCCTGGCCAACCTCAGCTAAGGAACACCTTGCAGGGCACATCCGAGGTTTGGCCCTCGAGCCGCAAGGCACTCAGTCCAAGCAGCCAGGGCTCACCCCCTTGGCCAGTGCCGATGTGATTGACATTTGGCACTCATACCCTAACACCCCTGAGTCCACATGGGGGTGGCCAGCCCAAAATAATTGAACACATTGACCCATGCCAACATGGTACTCACCCTTCCTGAGTACAACAGGTCATTGAAGCGCTTATGGCACTGCACCCAGGTGCACCGCACCATGTCGTGGCTGCTCACCCGAGCTGCCACCTCCTCCCATGCCCTATTTGTGAGGAGCGGTGACTTCCTCCTCCCATCTCTGGGGACAAGGGGGTCCCTTCTGGCAGCCGCCGCCTCCAGAAGGGCAGCAAGGCACCTGTCAGAAAAACAGGGTGCCAAGTGCACCCCCGCCCACCGCCCCCCAGACCTGCCCTCCCACCTGGCGTTTGCTGACACACTGGATTCCACCCTTGCAACGGCAGACAGACATCCTTACCTGGCAGCCTTTCAGAGGCTGCCTGGGCTGTTTTTAAACAGGCCGCCGTGCCGTCCCCACCCCCGCCCAGCCCTTCCCGGCCAGTGACGAGCCACATTTCATGCTGTGCAGGCTTTAATTGGCCGGCCAGCGTGAAATCGCGGCCCAGCCCCGATCGCGGGCAGCGGTCGGATTTCCACCCGCCCCCACCCACCCACTCACCAAGCCCACCCGACGAGGGTAAAATTCTGCCTTATGAAAAAATTGTTTTCCAGCTGCAGAAATCACTATTCAAAGTTTCTCTTCTTTTCGGGTTCAGAAGCTTCCTATTGCCACCTGTATCCTGGCGGCTGCTACACTGTATAAATCTCAGTATAAATCACCAAGAGTGAATCAGAAATGCAAACTCGGAGATGTGGAGCTGCTGCACGAGCGACCTTCAGCTTGACGTCTGCAAATGAGGTCAGGGTGGGTCTCAAACAGGTGCATGGCTCAAAAAACGTGAAGGGCCTTGGAAGTGTCTTAATGGGGGAAGTCAGGCGAAAATGAATTTCACCCGATTTTCTTGCCTGAAACAGTACGTGTCAGGTCTGGAACAGCTCTCAGTGACTCAGGCTTGGTTTTCTCTTCAGGTAGCATGAAAAAGGAAAAGTCAATAAAATTGAGAGAGCAAAGGGAGAATCAGTATTTAAAAAGGCTGAAATGACACAGTTACAAGCTGCAGAACTGACAAACATCTTTGCTTTCAGCCCATTATCTTAAAGCCGAAGAAGATTTCAGAAGTGTCTATCTCTTTATCCTTAATCTGTAATATCTTACTTTTTAGTTAGATAATGTGCAACGGTTATTTTAACAGGCTATGTTAAACCATTTGTGTTTTCAATGAAGGCTAAAGTTACTCCTCTCTAATCTTGCAGGTGTATACGGTTAGTATTTTTGACTGTCCCAGGAGATTACATGCAGGGTGGTGGGGAGTGTATGCTTGTGATGCTTAAGATATTAAATTTGAGTGGGGCACACTGGAGGTAAGAAATTGGGTTCAGAAGCATACGTTCTTTGGGAGCCAGAGGCCTGAATTTTTGCTCTCGAGTCCGGAGCACAGGTTCGGGAAAATTCTCAACTCCGTAAAGCCGACTCGCAAGAAAGTTCCCCGGGTGGTCAAATTTCTGTTCTGGTGGGGGAGCAGGCATTAACTGAAGTTGTGTTCACCACCCACAGAAACAGTGCAGAAGCAGTCATGGGGCTGCTGGGTGCAGGGGCCAGCCTCGGTACTCTGACACTCATTGCAGCTGTAAAAAAGACAAAAACAGTCCTCACCCATCACACTCCTCACTCCCCACACAATTCCCATGCCCCATCCATGCCAACCCATGCCACCTCATGCCTCTCACCCACCCCAATGGCCCCTCATACAGTCCATGCTAACCTATGCCCCTCTACATACACCCCCATGGCTCCTCATACCCCTTATGCCAACCTATGCCCCTCTACACATACTCCCATGGTTCTTTATAGTCCCTATGCAAGCTTAGTGCTAACTCATGCCAATCCATGCCCCTCACCACCCTTTGCCATTACACATTCCATGCCAACTCACACAGTATCCACCATGGACAGACCTCAGGTCAATGTTGAGAAGAAATAAAGTTCTAAATGTCTATTGATGACATTTTATAGCTGAAGAAGATTTCAGAATCTCTTCGTGGGGAGGTGGTGGTATAACGGTATTGTCACTGACTAGTATTCTAGAGACCCAGTGTAATGCTCTGGGGACTTGTGTTTGGATCCCACTACAGTAGATGGTGAAATTTAACTCCAATAAAAATCTGGAATTAAAAGTCTGATAATGACTATTAAACCATTGTTGATTATCATTAAAAACCCATCTGGTACATTAATGCCCTTTAGGGAAGGAAATCTACTGTTCTTACCTGGTCTGGTCTACATGTGACTCCAGACCCACAGCACTGCAGTTGATGCTTAAATGCCCTCTGAACAAGGAAGGGCAATAAATGCTGGCCTAGCCCACATCCCATGAATAAAAAAAATCGCTATTTGAAAAAAAACACTGTCATAGATAAAAACCCATTTACTATATTCAAATTCCCTCAGCTACTTAATCCATTATAAAAACAAGCATTTGTATTCATAGCCCCACATCAAAGACTTTCTAACCATTTAGAGCTGTCAATTAAACTGTAAACTGACAGGCACACCACTATGATAATGATAGATTGTGGAATCAGTCATGCAGCACAAATCCTATAATGATAACTTTCATGTTTGTGTCAACAGGCAGAAATAGCAAACGCTGATTTTTTTAAAAACCAGGGTTCTGGCACCATTTTGGCTAAGGCAGATATCCTCTCTGTCATTGCATAAAATCAGTCCAGTGTTCCAGTGCCCGCGCTGTTGCAATCATGATGCAAAACATACCAATCATCATATTGATCCAGGCATTAGTGGGAACACAGTGAACATTCCCTGAAAGTACACAGAGCAGGCAGAGCATGTCACCAATCAGCATGCAAGGCAGATTCGACACCAGCATTTCCATCTTGCAGTTCAATGGTCTAACCATGTTGTCAGATATTATGCACTGTAAGATTTTTTGTGAAAGTGGCCACAAAACCTGTTAAGATGACTACAACTTATTATGCGGCAGTGGACATTTTTTTTTTATTCATCCACAGGATGTGGGCTTCGCTGGCTGGGTCAGCATTTATTGTCCATCCCTAGTTGCCCTTGAGAAGGTGGTGGTGAGCTGCTTTCTTGAACCGCTGCAGTCTATGTGATTTAGATACATCCACAGTGCTGTTAGGATGGAAGTTCCAGGATTTTGACCCAGCGACAGTGAAGGAATGGCGATATATTTCCAAGTCAGGATGGTCAGTGACTTGGAGGCGAACTTCCAGGTGGTGGTATTCCCATCTATCTGCTACCTTTGTCCTTCTAGATAGTAGTGGTCGTGGGTTTGGAAGATGCTGCCGAAGGTGAATTCCTACAATGCATCTTGTTAATGGTACACACTGCGGCTACTGTGCGTCGGTGGTGGAGGGAGTGAATGTTTGTGAATGTGGTGCCAATCGAGCGGGCTGCTTTGTCCTGGACGGTGTCAAGCTTCTTGAGTGTGTGGGAGCTGCATTCATCCAGGCAAGTGGGGAGTATTCCAACACACTCCTGACTTGTGCCTTGTAGATGGTGGACAGGCTTTGGGGAGTCAGGAGATGAGTTACTCATCGCACAATTCCTAGCCTCTGCCCTGCTCTTGTAGCCACAGTATTTACATGGATAGTCCAGTTCAGTTTCCGGTCAATGGTAACCTCCAGGATGCTGATAGTGGGGGATTCAGTGATGGTAATGCCATTGAACATCAAGGGGCGATGGTTGGATTCTCCCTTGTTGGAGATGGTCATTGCCTGACACTTGTGTGGCATGAATGTTACTTTCCACTTCTCAGCCCAAGCCTGGATATTGTCCAGGTCTTTCTGCATTTGGGCATGGACTGCTTCAGTATCTGAGGGGTCGCAAATGGTGCTGAATATTGTGCTATCATCAAATTGTGGCCAGTATTCAATTCTGTGACCAATATTTAGATCAACATTGACCTGAATAAGGGTACTTCACAGGAGAATATTTAAGCTCAAGTTGGGTCAGAGATAAGAGTGAATAACCTTTGCCAACTGCCATTGTATTGTGGCGATCTGGGCCCCGGAACTGTTAACCCTGCAGTCATGTGAGTGAGACTAACTTTCAGGGACGGCAGTTTAAAATATCCAGAACAAAGCAAACCAGAACAGAAGAATCTGAAACACCAAGAAACATCTGAAGAAGCTGAACCATCATAAGTGAAAGTCTTCTAATGCAACCAAAGTGCCGTACTTGTTCTAGCTTCTAAGTCCACCTGAGAACCAATCTCCTGGTTACTTATCTACAAGAGGCTTTGTAGCTTCATGAGAATTCTTTGTTTCTAAAAGACCTTTACTCCAACTAAAGTATCACTCAACCTAGAAGGCATCAGACCTGCTATGACATAAAGACTGAAGGTTAACTTCCATTTTTATAATTACAACTTTAACTTCGTCTATATCTAATCTATGTGTGTGTGTGACAGTGCGAGTGAGATGAGTTAATGAGACATTGTGTTTTAAACATCCGGGGCAAGTGAGTAATAATAAATAGCCTTCTTTATTTTTAAAATCACCAAAAAGCCTGCTGCTGGAATTTCTTTTAAAATGGGAAAAATCACTCTGAAGGTAAGGATATAGACATTACATACAAACATCTTGATTATGGACTGGAAGGTACCACATAAATTCTATCAGTAAGAATGCTCTCTTTCAACCTCGTAAAGCTGAACATGCGTGAAGCAGCGGGGAGGACCTCTAACCAACATTATTTAGAGAAGTGGGCAGAATTTAATGGGTGGCAGGATTTCCAACTCTGCCACAGGAAAAGTCAGCGGGAAGCTCACCCCTGCACTGGATGGTTGCCCCAAATTCATTTAACATAATGAGTAGTGTTCATTGGCTGGAGGTGGTCCTTCCACCCCCATCTGGGGAACAAGTATGGCTTCCAAGAGCAGCTGGGCATCTGACTGGTCAGCAGCTCTCTAGTCCTAGCAGTGCTCCAGCCATAATACACAACCCCTTCAATAGCGCAGGCTGGTTTTAAATAGTTTAAATAAAAGTATCAATTTTAGGCCACCTGTAGCCAATCAATAGCATGTTGAGTGCTGACTGAACACAGAAATTTTGCACATTGTTGCAAATATCCAGTTCATAATTCATGGGTTTTCGAACATAACTTTTAGCTTTTTAAGAATTAAAGTTTTAACTATTGATAAATGGGGGCATCTGGTTACAAAATTGGTAGGCATCTCGAGTGAATATGTTTTAAACAAGCTTGGAGTGATTATAGCTAAAAGCTAACCCACGGGCAGAATTTCACCCATGTCAAGCAGGCTCGACAGGGGCGGGTGGGGGCGGTTGGGAAGTCGACCGCCGCCCGTGATCAGGGCCGTAATGCAATTTCACACTGACGGGCCAATTAAGGCCCGCCCAGTGTGAAACACAAGCAGCAGCGCTGCCTGTGCAGGAGTGGAGGGGGGGGGGAGTGCAAGCCGGGCAAGCACAGCCTTCGGGCACATGCGCAAATGCGTGCTTCATAATCTCGCTGAGGCACAGAGCTGCCTCAGGGAGATGAAGTGTTATATATAAAAAAAATAAAGAAAATAAAAATGTAATGAAACATGTCTCCTCATGTGACCTTGCCACATGAGCAGGGACATGTTATTAATTAAGTTTTAACATTTTTATTTTATCTTTATTTGCTTTAGGGAACCTCGTCCCGCCCGTGGGTGAGATTTCCTAAAAAGTGCAAAGGCTGTTTGGCCTTTTCACCTGCCCACCAACTGTAAGGTTGGACGGGCAGCAAAAAATTCCAGTTAATTGATTATTTAATGGCCATTACAGGCCTTTTAATTATCGGCGGGCACGCTGCCAACTTCAGTGCGCGCCCACTGACCGAAATATCGCACGTCATTTAATGCTCGGTTGGGTTGGGCGCGCGCCCGCCTGCCAAGCTAAAAATTTTACCCCATGTTTATCTTACAAGGTCAGAAGTAGAAATGTAAAACTTGAATGTTGAATGTTCCATCTCTGGGCTTGTAACGGAGCCAGAAGGTCGACACTTGCTTCAATAAAAGATTTTTTTAATATGTGTGTAGTACCCAGCTCAAAAAAAGGTATAACTAGCTAGTAAACAAGAGGGTTCCTTAACAGGGCCAGCAATTCTGAGAGAGGGGCGGTCGTAAAATTTCATTAGTGATATTCATTATTCATATGGTCACAGAATCAAAGAGTTGTGTTGTTGCCATAGAGATAGTGATTCAAGGTGGAGCCTTGGTTAGAAAGTTCTTTTGTTTAATTTATCTGTGTGTGTTTGACAGAAGCAAGCAGATCAGTTTGGGGAACAGTCAGAGGGGCAGTTGTAGCTTTGCTATGGTGCAGACTGTATCTCACCAGATTGAGAGAGCCAACAGGAGATGATAATCGGGTAGGCCTGCTCTTCAGCAGAGAAAATACAAATTCACCATCCATCGCATGGAATGAGGGTAGAAACTCAATCTCAGTTTGAATTTCATGAAGGAAAAGCAGCCAGAAGAATTGGTCTAACTTGAAGGTAGTAGAAGGAATTTACAGTGGTTCTCACAGAGCCAAATAGCAGAAAGCAGTCAGCAGAGTTAGCTTGGAAAGCTGTGGGAAGGCAGTTTGGTATCTGCTGGCAACCCAAACAAGGAGATGATGCATCCACAGTCATGAGGTCTGTAAAGAAAAGGTCGAGCATCATGTAGCCAAAAAGTTAATGGAAGACCCACATAGAATCTTACCTCGGAAGATTGCTGGAACACTGAGGGGAATTAAAATGAATTCCGAAGTGCTGTGGCATAACTTTGGGTTGGTCCCGGGAAACATGAGTGAGCTTTCAAGATTTCATAAGATGGAGGAACTCTGTGGATGAGGTAAAATGTAGAACTGAGTTTATAGCTTATAAGCTGTAGTGTTAATTTCTATTTCTATACAGTAAAGTTTGTTTTTGTTTAAAAACGTGAAATCTTGTGGTGTAGTTCTCTCAGTTAATTGTTGGGTGTTAAGTCCTATATATTTATGATGAAGGAGCTATTTAACGTAATGTATAACTGAGCCTTTCCCTTCCACAATGTGTACTGGTGTATCAATTCCAAATGATGCACTATTAAGTTGATCTGAAGTTTGTTGTAAGACTAAATTTAACTGTGTAACTGTAATCTTGTATGTTTAAGTTTTCTTTTATTCTTGTTAATAAAACTTTTACTTTTATTTTTAAAAATCCCAAAAGTGTTACTGGACTTCTTGTTGCTGAGATCAGTACGTCTTCTTCTTGTTTTCAGAATACCAAATAAAAAGGGTATGTCGCGTAAGCAATGTTTTCCTCTGGGATTTGGTTGGTGCAGCAATAAACATCGGCTGTTGTCATAACAAATTTGGGGGCTCTTTGTGGGATTATTAAAAATTTTTGATTGGATTGGAGTTTGCGAATCCAAGGGATATAGTTATGAGAAGAATGCTGAACTCATGAGCTTTGTGTTGAGGGGTTTTAAAATGGTTGGACTGAAAAATGGCTTTGGCAATTGCTACGACTTTTCTGGGAGTAGAAAGTATAACTGTGGAGTATTTGAAATCTCTGACTAAAACTCAGTTGAGAAAATTAGCAAATGAAGTGCAGGTAGAGATAAAGGTGGAATTTCGTAAGGCAGATATGGTTAAAATACTTATCCAGCATTTAAAGTTGAAGGAAGGAATACCTGAAACTAATGTGTCACAGCTGGAGGTAGTAAGATTTCAGAAGAAAATGAAAAAGCTTGAACTTGAATAAGAAATGGAACTGAAAAGAATTGAATTGGAAGAAAAGGGAAAAGAAAGAAAAATGAAAAAAACTCGAGTTAGAAAGAAAAAAGGAAAAAGAAAAGGATGGATTAAAAGAAATAGAAATAAAAAAGCTTCAATTGGAAAGAGGAAGCAGGAAAAGAAAAGATTACTAGAGATAGAAATACAAAAGCTTGAACTTGAACTTAGAGAGAGAAATTAGTGATGGAGGAAAGAAAGAAGGAAAGAGAAAGGGCTGGAATGAACTTTGAAACTCCAAAGGGAGAAAATAATTGACATTGCTCAAAGAGAAGTGGGAAAGACCTGTTCAAAATGGAATTGGGAGAAACAACAAGATCATAAAAAGTTCAAAGATCAAACCAAGCAGGAATACGAAACTTTTTTGTGTGAACATAAAAAGCATCTCAACAACATCCTTGAAATGGCAAAAAGAGATTTTGACTAGAGAAGAAATGAGATGTTAATGCACAAAAATGCCGTTTTGACTTTGCTAAATCAAAATGAGGATTTACTGCATTGGAGTTCAGAAAATAAGCTGGAGGATGGAATTACACCTACAGCGAGTAAAAAGGACGATCGGGCTGTGGACTTAAATGAAACGTTCATTGTTGAATTAAAGACTGGGAATAGGAGGAAAAAGAAGCACAAGTTGAGTTATGATAATGGTATGATGTACAAATTCTTCTAATCTTGTTATATTTATAGACTTCGTTTTGCTTAAATCTTTGTAATTGTGCGATAGAACGTATAATTGTGAAATGAGGTGAAATGTTTATCTGTATAGACTGTAATAAACTATTGTTAGAGATTAATTATGTTACATTTATGTGAGGTGGATGTAAGGCCATTGTAAAGAAACCTTCACTGTTGTGAAGTTGTCTTCCTTTCAAGTGAAAGGTGTTAAGAAATAGAGATAGTTTAAGTAAGTTAAATGTGTATTTGGGTGTGTTAGGAATAAGGTATATCTTTAAGTTTAAGTTTGAATTGTGTGTCAGTTTTGGTGTGTTTGAGTTTTAGTTTCCCTTTAAAAGATGCTTGCATTTTAATTAGATTTTCCGACTCTTGAAGGGAAAGCAAAACAAACGCAAGGTAGAAAAAAAACCAGTGCTGTTGCCTAGCAACAGGAGGCCCACACCCAGGAACCAAAAACAGTTTAAATGCAGCTGGTCATTATGCTCTAAGGTGAAGGGAGCAGTTTAAGTCTCTCTAGCTGACGTACTAGCAGACTGCTGAGGAAAATAAGTCTAAAAATCTTAGATGAGTTGCTCTAAAGTAAAAGTAACAATGAATGTCAAGTGAGTTCTAGATCTCAAGGGAGATACCAAATTGTCCCCAATCCACTTGGAAAGGGAACTGCAGGGACAGCAGATTTTCCAAAAGAACTGAAGGGTCTCAAAGCCCAGGAGTGAGACAGAAAGAAGAGGTCCCAAGAAGACCTTCTAGTCCAAGGAAGAACAGGAGTCTGGAAAAGGTCCTGTTCATGGTAGTGAAGTAAGGAGCAGACGGGAAGGCTCCAAGCTTAAAGGCAGAAAGCTGCAGGACTCAGATTTAAATCGAAAAGGCTTGTGAGAAGCCAGAAGATCCAAGGAGACAGCTGAAGGTCTGTTATGGATATGTGAAGCAGTAGTGTTTTGTTGGCACAGCTGAGCATTTGAGAGAGTGCATGGAAGAAAGCTTGATTCCACGTGGTGATCCAGGGAGAGGAATATGGGAAGGAGAGTTCAAAGCCCTGGAGGTGGGCCGTTGTGGAAGAAGTCTGAGAGAAAACATCGGTTTGGGAGAAGATTCCAAAGCAAGTTCTTCAAGAGTGGAAATTGGAAACACTCATGTGAAAGGTGGAGTTCAGTGAGGCCAGTTGGCTCATGGTGTGACAAGCATCTGGCAGGGGCGGAGGGTGCCGCAGGCAAGGGTTGAAGAAAGATCCATAGCATCCCTTTGGGTTGGGAATTGTCACTTGGTTTTGGAGTGTGGTGTGTCTTACCACAGGTCGCCTATTGGTTTACATGGACTGTGTACTTACTGTGAACATTAGTGTATAAATAGCTTTTGTAACTTGTGTTATCCTTGCAAATCTGTATATACATGTAAGGGTATAGTTGTGGGTAAAGGAGTATTGTAATATAGTTCAGCTTTGTTTAATAGATGTATTATTCTTTTGTGAAAAGTTCATCAGCTGACTCCTGTGACTTTGTTCAACAGCCACTCTCCACATATCTAAACAAAAAATAACTGTTAAGATCTATCAAGCCAGATTCAACCCTGGGATTTGACTTGTCCAGTACTAACATTAGCTGGGATCATAAAAAGTTTCCTGAGCGGATCATCTTGTGATTCTGTTGTCTGCTTACCTCTAGGTGCTGTAAATTCTGGTACTGCTGCCTGCAGAAGCTTGTATAGGGGCCTTTCTCATGTCACTGGCTCTGACAAAATATTAATAATTATTTAAGTGTCACCCATCTGTCCAACTCATCTGCTCCCATTCCCCTTGTAGTGGTTGATCCCTTATGTTGGCCACTGATCTGCAACAAGGGTCATTTTCACCTATCCCAACTGGCAGTAATGGAGTGGACTCAGGCACTGTTTCATGCCCAGCCTAACTGTATACTCCATTGAAGTGAATGAAACATAATATTGGGCAGTAGGACCTGAACTTGTACCATTCTTACCAGGCAAATGAGGTTAAAATCACCCCCAAGATATCTGAACCCCCCATTCACATGGGGTGAACATGCTCTGAATTGTAGTCAAATAAACATGCTACCATCTTGGTTGTAATGATGGAGGAAGAACTTCCACACAAGCACATTTAAAATGTAAATCGAAAGCACAAATAAAGCCCAAAGTCTGTTTCCAAGTTTATTAAAGCTGTTTATTTTCCTGTCATGGAGTATGGACCTCAACATCTTGATATAATTAGTGGAATCATTTCTGATAGATGCTCCAATGGTGCTCACCATCTGTGCTTCTGAGGACTCCCCTGCTGTTGCCATTGATGCTGCATGCTGCTGAATGGGAGTAGAACCCGCAAGTAAAGTGACTACAGATTGTTGCACGATCTGTAAGGAACCAAGTGCTGATGCATCTATCCACATTTGTCAAATATCCTCCATTTCACAGATGAAAACAAGAGACGCTGGAAACACCAGCAGGACAGGCTGCATCTGTGAAGAGAAAAAGGGTGTTAACATTTTAGCTCCTTGACCTTTCATCAGAACTGAAATATGTTAAATATCAACAGCTTTGAAACAAATGCAGAGCCAGGAAAGAGGGATGGGGCAGGGAAAGAACACTAGAGAAAAGTCTTTGACAGGGTGGAAAAAAAAGAATGGTTAAAGGTCAAAGCTGATGATCTTCCAACCTGTGCTGATACTGTGCTAATGCTCAACAGCAGCAATCCATTCTTCAACCACCACCCACGTGCTCCCTTCCTTTCCTTATCTAATTCACTAAAACCCTTGGAATTTATATATCCAAGTTAGTGTCTGCAAGTAATCAGGACCATCCCGAGTGCTGAGGTGAGACTTGCTAACGAGAGGGCCGGTTTGCTGTTAGAAGGAGAAAAAGCACGTGATCAGTACCTGAGCTATTGCAGACTTAACATAGCAAATTTTGCATCATGACGCATGCGCTCCTCGCCTTCTGAAATATTAACAAAGTTGATATATGAGTGGTCCCCTTCCTCAACTTGCCATTGTCTAAACTATGTATGGCCACCCATGTTAACATGGAATCATAGACTCTTTACAGCACAGTGACCATTATATGACAGAATTTTGCATCAAGTTTGAACGTGCGATAGTTTATTCTGAAACTTAAGTCTGAAGAAAAGAAATTATGAAGGTATGAGGGTCAAGTTGGCTTCAGTGGGTTGGGAAAATACACTAAAAGATTTGATGGTAGACAGGCAGTGGCTAGTATTTAAAGAAATACTCTACAGTCTACAATAGATGTACATACCTCTAAGGCACAAACATCCAAATCAACTGTGGTTAATGAAAGAAGTTAAAGATTGCACTCGATCAAAGGAAGTGGCAAATGTGGAAATGCCAGAAAAAGTGGTAAGCCTGAGGAATGGGAGCCATTTAAAACCCAGTAAAGGAGGGCCAAGAAACTGATTAAAAAGGGAAAAGATAATATGAATGCAAACTAGCAAGGAACATAAAAGCAGCCTGTATAAGCTTCTTTAGCTGTTTGAAAAGGAAAAGATTAGCTAGGACAAATGTGGGCCCATTACAGGTGGGGACAGGAGAATTTATAGTGGAGAAAAGGGAAACAGTGGAGATACTAAACAGTTACGTTGCATCTGTCTTCACAGAAGAAGACGTCGAAAATCTTCCAGAAATATTAAGACTTGTGAAACTGAGACACTGGAAGAGGAAGTAAAGAGGTAATACTTGAAAAGTTAACTGGCTGGAAGCTCGATAAATCCCCTGGACCAGATGAGCTTCATTCCAGAGTGTTGAAGGAGGTATCTACAGAGATAGTGGCTGGAATTTTCCAGCTATGCCCCTACCACTGCCCCCGCCGCCCCATGTCGGGTTCCCCCGTGGCAGGCCATTGAAATCTCCATTCAAATCAGCAGGACCGGAAGATCCCACCAGCTTGAAGGGCTGGAACATCTGGCCAGTGGATGCATTGGTGGTTATCTTTCAAAATTCAATAGATTCTGGAAAGGTTCCTGTGAACTGGAAAGTAGCAAATATAACCCCACTATTCAAGGAGGGAGCAAGAGTCATAGAGTCAGAGTTATACAGCACAGAAACAGGCCTGGCCATCAAGCACGTATCTATTCTAATCCCATTTTTCAGCACTTGGCCCGTAGCCTTGTATGCTATGGCATTTCAAGTGCTCATCTAAACATTTCTTAAATGTTGTGAGGGTTCCTGTCTCTACCACCCCTCAGGCAGTGTGTTCCAGATTCCAACCACCCCCTGGTGAAAAAATTTTCCTCAAATCCCCTCTAAACCTCCTTCCCCTTACCTTAAATCTATGCCCCTTGGTTATTGGCATCTCCGCTAAGGGGAAAAGTTTCTTCCTATCTACCCTATCTATGCCCCTCATAATTTTATATACTCCTATCAGCTTTCTCCCCTTCTATCCCACCTCAGCCTTCTCTGCTCTAAGGAAGACAACCCAAGCCTATCCAGTTTCTCTTCATAGCTGAAATGCTCCAGCCCAGACAACATCCTGGTGAATCTCCTCTGCACCCTCTCCAGTGCAATCACATCCTTCCTGTAGTGTGGCGACTAGTACTGCACACAGTACTCCAGCTGTGGCCTAACTAATGTTTTATACAGCTCCAACATAACCTCGGCTAATAAAGTCAAGTATCCCATATGCCTTCTTAACCACCTTAGCCTGCTGCCTTCAGGGATCTATGGACATCTGTACCAAGGTCACTCTGATCCTCTGTACTTCCTAGGGTCTGACCGTTCATTGTGTATTCCCTTGCTGTGTTAGTCCACACAAAATGCATCACCCCACACTTCTCAGGATTAAACCCCATTTGCTACTGCTCTGCCCATCTTACCAACCCATCTATATCGTCCTGTAATTTAAGACTTTCCTCCTTACTATTTACGACACCACTAATGTTCATGTCATATGCAAACTTACTGATCATGCCTCCTATATTCACGTCTAAATCATTAATGTACACTACAAACAGCAAGGGTCCCAGCACCGATCCCTGTGGTACACCACACATCACAGGCTTCCAATCACAAAAACAACCTTCAACCATCATCCTCTACCTCTTGCCACTAAGCCAATTTTAGATCCAATTTGCCAAATTGCCTGGGTCCCATGGGCTCTTACCTTCTTGACCATAAAAGGAGAATAGAGAACTATAGGCCTGTTAGTTTGATGTCAGTAGTAGGGAAAATGTTAGAATCTATTATAAATGATGTGATAACTGGACATTTAGAAAAGAATTGTTAAATTGGACAGAGTCAAAATGAATTTATGAACAGAAAATCATGTTTGGCAAACCTATTGGGAGTTTTTTGAGGATATTACTTGTAGCATTGATAAAGGAGAATCAGTGGATGTGGTGTATTTGGATTTTCAGAAGGCTTTTGATAAGGTCCCACACAGGAGGTTAGTAAATAAAATTAGAGAGCATGGGATTGGGGGAAATAGTATGGATTGAGAATTGGTTAACAGACAGAAAGCACAGAGTAGGAATAAACAGATCATTCTGAGGATGGCAGGCTGTTACTAGTGGGGTACCGCAAGGATCAGTGCTAGGGCCACAGCTGTTCACAGTCTATATAAATGATTTGGATGTGGGGACCAAATATAATATTTCCAAATTTGCTGATGACACGAAACTGGATGGGAACACAAGTTGTGAGGGGGATGCAAGGAGGTTTAAAGAAGACTTGGACAGGTTAAGTGAATGGGCTAGAACATGGCAGAAGAATATAATGTGAATAAGTGTGAAGTTATTCACTTTGGTAGAAAACACAGAAAGGCAGAATATTTCTCAAATGGTGGGAGGTTGGGAGATGTGGGTGTCCAAAGAGACCTGGGTGTCCTTGCTTATGAGTCACTAAAAGCTAGCATGTAAATCCAGCAAGTAATTAGGAAGGCAAATGTTATGCTGGCCTTCATCGCAAGGGGATTTGAGTATAGGAGTAAAGGTGTCTTGCTGCAGTTGTATAGACCCTTGGTGAGACCTCACCTGGAGCATTGTGTACAGCTTTGGTCCCCTTATCTAAGGAGGGATATACTTGCCATGGAGGGAGTGCAACAAAGATTCACCAGATTAATTCCTGGCATGGAGGGATTGTCTTATGAGGAGAGATTGGGGAGACTGGGTCTGCATTCCGTAGAGTTTCGAAGAATGAGGGGTGACCAAATTGAAACTTACAAAATTCTTACAGGAGACGACAGGGTGGATGTAGATAAGATGTTTTCCCTGGCTTGTGAGTATAAAACCAGAGGATACAATCTCAGGATAAGGGGTGAGCCATTTAAGACTGAGATAAGGTGGAATTTCTTCACTCTGAGAATGTGGTGAGTCTTTGGAATTGTCTACCCTAGAGAGCTGTAGAAGGTCAATCATTGAGCATGTCAAGGCAGAAATCGATGGATTTTTGGAGATTAATGACACCAAGGGATAGGGAGACAGTGCGGGAAAGTGGTGCTAAGGTAGATGATCGGCCATGATCTGGTTGAGTCATGGAGCAAATTCGATGGCCTAAGTGGCCATCTGCTCCTATGTTCATACATCCCTATGTTCCACAGAAGGAGGCCATTCAGCCTGTCATGTCTGTGCCAGCTCTCTGCAAGAGCTGCTCAGTCCTGGACTTTCTCTGTAGCCTGCAAATTCTTTTCTCTTCTATTTTGAAAACCTCAATTGTATTTGCCTCCACCACACTCTCAAGTAGTGTATTCTAGATCCTAACCACACACAGTGTAAAAATGCTTTTCCTCATATTACCATTGATTCTTTTGCCAAACACTTTAAATCAGTGCCCTCTGGTTCTTGAACATATGAACAAGGAGAAGGAGTAGGCCATTCAGCCCCTAGAGCCTGCTCCACCATTTAATAAGATCATGGTTGATCTGATAGTAACCTGAAATCTGCATCCCAACTACCGCCAATAACATATCACTCCCTTGCTTACCAAGAATTTATCCACCTCTGCCTTAAAAATATTCAAAGACTCTGCTTCCACCACCTTTTCAGGAAGAGAGCTCCAAAGACTCACGACCCTCTGAGTGAAAATAATTTCACCTCATCTGTTTTAAATGGGCGACCCCTTATTTTTAACAGTGACCACCTAGTTCTAGATTCTTCCACAAGAGGAAACATCCTCTCCACATCCACCCTGTCAAGATCTCTCAGGATCTTATATGTTTCAGTCAAGTCACCTCTTATCTCCTAAACTCCAGCGGATACATGCTTGGTCTGTCTGGCCTTTCCTCATAAGGCAACCTACTCATTCCAGTTATTAGTCTGGTAAACCTTCTCTGAACTGCTTCCAGTGCATTTACAACCTTCCTTAAATAAGGAGACCAGAACTATACATAGTACTCCAAACGTGGTCTCACTAGTGCCCTGTACAACTGAAGCATAACCTCCCTACTTTTGTATTCAATTCCCCTTGCAATGAATGATACCATTCTATTAGCTTTCCTAATTACTTGCTAATTATTTCCTAATTATTTGCATACTAGCCTTTTGTGATTCATGCAACAGGACACCCAGATTCCTGCAATCTCTCACCATTTGGATAACATGTTTCTCTTTTATTCTTCCTGACAAAATGGACAATTTCACATTTTCCCACATTATACTCCATCAGCCAGATTTTTGCTCACTCACTTAACCTATCTATATCTGTTTGTAGCCTCCTTATGTCCTCTTCACAACTTACTTTCCTATCTATCTTTGTGTCATCAGCAAATTTGGCAACCATCCATCCATCCCTTCATCCAAGTCATTTATATAAATTGTAAACAGTTGTGGTCCCAGGACTGATCCTTGTGACACACCATTTGTTACATCTTGCCAACCAGAAAAAGACCCATTTATGCCTACTTTCTGCTTCCTGTTAGCCAGCTAATCTTCTATCCATGCCAATATATTTTTCCCTATATACCATGAGCTTTTATTTTTCACAATAACCTTTGATGTGGCACTTTATCAAATGCCTTCTGGAAATATAAGTGCAGTACATCCACCGGTTCCCCTTTATGCAGAGCACATGTTACTTCCTCAAAGAACACCAATAAGTTGATTAAACACAATTTCCCTTTCACAAAGCCATGTTGACTCTCCCTGATGACGTTGAGCTTATCCAAGTGCCCTGCTCTAACTTCTTTAATAATAGCCTCTAACATTTTCCCTATGACATATATTAAGCTAACTGGCCTGTGGTTTCCTGTTTTTTGTCCCCCTCCCTATTTGAATAATGGAGTTACATTTGCTGTCTTCCAATCTAATGGGAACTTCCTCGAATCTAGGAAGTTTTGGAAAAATAAAGCCAATGCAGCAACAATCTCACTAGCCACTTCTTTTAAGACACTAGGATGAACTCCATCAGGACTTGGCCTCTTGTCAGCCCGCAGCTCCATCAATTTACTCAGTACCACTTCTCTGGTGGCTGTAATTTTCCTGACTTCCTTCCCCACTTCCATTTCCTAGTTTATAGCTGCTTCTGGGATGTTACTTGTATCCTCTACAGTGAAAACTGATGCAAAATACCTCTTCAATGCATCTGCCATCTCCTTGTTTTCCATTATCAATTCTCTAGACTCACTTTCTATAGGACCTTGTTTAAATATCTATAAACGTTCTTACTATCTGTTTTTATATTTCTGGCTAGCTTTCTCTCGTACTCTAATTTTTTCCTCCTTATTAGTCTTTTAGTCATCCTTTGCTGTTCCTTATATTCTGTCCAATCTTTTGGCCTTCCACCTGTCTTTGCACAATTATATACTTTTTCTTTAAGTTTGATACTATCTTTAACTTTCTAGTTAACCACATATGGTGTGTCCATCCGTTGGGCTTTTTCTTACTCGTTGGAATGTACCTATTCCGTGCATTCTCAAAAATATCCCCTTAAATATTAGCCACTGCATCTCTATTGACCTTCCCTTAATCTAATTTGCCAATTCACTTTCACCAGCTCAGCTTTCATGCCCTCATAATTGCCTTTATTTAAGTTTTAAAAACTTAGGGAAGAATTTTCGGGTTGGCGAGCAGGGGCGGGGCCCACTCGCCGACGCGTAAAATGACGCACGGTGATGTCGGGCGGGCATCCCAACGTCACCACGCGTCATTTAGATTTTCAGTTCGGTGGGCATGCAGCCTATTAAGGCCATTTAAATATCAATTAAAACAATAACCTGAGCTGCCCGTCCAACCTTAAGGTTAGCGAGCAGGCGAAGAGCCCAGGCGGCCTTCACATTTTTCATGAAACCTCATCCACGGGCGGGATGAGGTTTCATGAAGGATTTATTAATTAAATAAAGAATTTTCAAACATTTGATAAACATGTCCCAGCTCATGTCTAAATAATTTTTTTCTGACTTTAATAAAAACTTACATTCCGAACTTAATCTCCGAGGCAGCTCCGTGCTCTGTAAAATGGTGGCGCGGCCCCGATCAGGCGCGCCAATCGGGTTCGGGCCCTCCCCCGCCTGCCCCCACGGGGGGATATTTCTGCCCTTAGTCTCAGTCTCATTCCTCTCTCCCTCAAACTGAATGCAAATTTCGATCATATTACGGTTCCTGCTACCTAGGGGCGCCTTCATTATGAGATCATTAATTACTCCCATCACATTGCACAATGCCAGATCTAGCATAGCCTTCCCTCTGTTTGGCTCCAGAACATGCTGTTCTAAGAGACTATCCATAAAATGTTCACTGTACTCTTCATCTGGGCCGTCTTTGCCCATCTGACTTTTCCAGTCTATATGTAAATTAAAATCTCCCATGATTATCGCCATGCCTTTCTGACAAGCTCCAATTATTTCCTCCTTTATGCTCAACCCTACCATGTGCTTACTGTTAGGGGGCCTGTACACAACTCCCACAGGTGACTTCTTGCCTTTACCATTTCTCATCTCTACCCAAACCGTTTCCACATCCTGGTTTCCTGAACTTAGGTCATCCCTCTCTATTGTGCTAATACCATCATTAACTAACAGAGCCACCCCTCCACCTTTTCCTCACTTCCTGTACTTCCTAAATATCCTGTACCCTTCAAAAGTCAGGTCCCAATCCATGTCTTCATGCAGCCATGTTTCCATAATGACTATTAAATCGTAATTATTTATTTCAATGTACGCTCTCAGTTCAACTGTTTGTTTCAAATGCTACATGCATTCAGATACAGAGCTTTTAGTTTTATCTGTTTATTCTTTTTATAACCTCTAGTCTCATTTGTTGATTTACTTTTAGATTTGTACTCTCTATCCCTTCCTGTCATGGTCTGTTTTTCATTTCCTGTAATAATACCTTTCCCTTTTGCCTTTTCTCTGCTCTTTGATTTACCACATCTTCCCAAGTTTGGTCCTTTGCCCCCACTATTTATTTTAAAACCCTCTCTACTTCCCTAATTATGCGGCTGGTCCCAGCATGGTTCAGGTGTAGACCGTCCCAAAGGTACAGATCCCACTTTCCCCAGGACTGTTACCAGTGCCTCATGAACCGGGACCCACTTCTCCCATGCCAGTCTTTGAGCCACACATTCATCTCCCTGATCTGATTTGTCCTATGCCAATTTGTACATGTTTCAGGTAATAATCCAGAGATTATGACCTTTGAGATTCTGCTTCTTAATTTGGTGCCAAGCTCCTCATACTGACTATGCAGAATCTCCTTCTTTGTCCTGCCTATATCGTTGGTATCTACATGGACCACGACGACTGGGTTCTCCCCTCCCACTGCAAGTTCCTCTCCAGCTCTGAGCATATATCCCTCACCCTGGCACCAGGCAGGCACTCTATTGTAAATCACACCTCTTGCAGTGAACCTTACCTGCTGCACCTCTTTCCCCTTATGCACCGAATTCCCAAATACACTCTAAATAAACAGCCGTCTGGACTCTCACACTTTGATGCAGAGAATGGTGTCAATCCCTCTGACTATATTACCCTACTACCATTACATTCCTTTTTGTTCCCCCTGTACCAGAGTTTTTTAAAGGTTCATCATAAATTCCTTGCTTTTGTACTCTATGCCTCTGTTTATAAAGCCCAGGATCTGATATGGCTTTTAACCATTTTCTCAACCTGTCCTGCTACCTTCAATGATTTGTGCACATATACCCCAGGTCTCTCAGCTCCTGCACCTTCTTTAGAATTGTATCATTGATTTTATATTGCCTCTTCTCATTCTTCACTTCAGACTTTTCTACATTAAATTTCATTTGCCATTCCACTAGCCTGTCAAGCACTCTTGAAGTCCATCACTATCCTCTTCACAGTTTACAATATTTCCAAATTTTCAGTTTACAATATTTCCAAGTTTTGTGTCATCTGCAAACTTTGAAATTATGTCCTGCACACCCAAGTCTATGTCATTAATATATACCAGGAAAAGCAGTGCTCCTGTGCCAAACCTTTGGGAATGCCCTCCATTTTCATTTGATGCATCATACATTTGATCTTGTCAATTTTGGTTAAAAGCAGCCTTCTTTGTAAGGAGGGAATGGTTGAATTGTGTGTATATTACATGTTATAGACAGCAACACAGCTTATCCCTTGGTGGAGCAGAATCTGTAATAGGCTTTCTTTTAAAAAGGAGCAAATATTCAAAAAAGGAACATGTAAAAGATAATGGAGAAAGGCAAGGTGAATGGGACTCAGTGGATAGAAACCTGGCACAGGTGTAAAGGGGAGGACTGCCTGCTTCTGCAAGATTTATCATTCTACCATCCAAACCTCCATATAAGGATCTCCACATTTATTCACCATTATCCTTTTTCATTTCAGCTCAGACAACTTATTGCGGTTAGAGACATGTTTGTGAATATGAGTCTAACCACAGGACTTCACCTGCGTTTGGTGTGTGACCCTGAATTTACAGCCATTCCACATCTGCTATATCATCTGCTTATAGAAAATGCATCCTCCCCACAATTATAAGTATATTTGGCACGCCCTCATACTTCTGCTATGAGCTGCAGGTCCTTATTTTGCACTCTCCCGTCACTTTTATCAGTCATTACGCAGCAGGTACTGGATTGATTCAGCATGCACTAGTTACATCAGTTAAATGGCTGCTTAGCCTAATTCAACAGCATTGTTGCAGGTACTTTATGATTGACTGCTCAGTCCTGCATTCCTTTCAGCACAAACCCAAAGATATAGATATGAGAAACAGGAACCTTGTTAAACTGACACTTGGCATGCTGAAACAATAAGGCATTCCACACAATATAGTTTAGAGGAATTTGACAGAATGGTAGTGAGTTGGGGTGGAGCTCCTCACATATAAGATACCGCTAAGAAAAGACCCCGCCAAATCCACATATTTTGGAGCAAAGATCAAAGTGATTGAACCCTATCCTGATGCACAGCTGGAAGGAGGTTTGAAAGATGAAATCTGTGGAAAAAGCAGGGGGAAAAATAGCATTTAACCATCCAGTCAGAGAAACTACCAAGGGAGGGCCACAGTATCGACAAGCTCTCGCACAGTCAGAAAAATCTGTGAACCATCTGTCTGGCCTCAACACTCTAGAAAGGTGAAAAAGGCTACCAATGAGTCTGGTTGTGTCTTTCCTTTTCCTGTGATGTTGTCTACCATGTTTTAACTGAAATGAAATTTAGGGGGTGCATTTCCAACTATGTGCCATTCATACATACATTTGTGGATCTGAATGAGCCTGCCATCATTCTAGAGCAGTGCAGTAATCTCTTTGATGTATAATATTTTGCCTAATGGTTGAGCAATCTCCCACAACACCCCCACCAAGTGATTGGAATAAGGCAGCATTGAAAAGTTTCAACAATACTGTGACTTCCACAGGCAGAGCATTTCAGTTAACTGAACATAACCAGCAATCCTGTGACCTCCACTGGTGGGGACCTAGTGCTCCGCAGGGAATGCCCCACAGTGGGCAGGGCCTGGCATCCAACCCCGCTCCGAAGTTGGAAGTTGGGACGTCAAGGTCCTGCCCAGCTCGCCCACTACACTACCTAGTAGCATCCTGGGTTTACCTACACCACACTGATTGCAACAGTTAGGGCAGCTCATCACCACTTTCTCAAGCGCAATTAGGGATGAGCAATACATGCTGGCCTTGCTATTGAGGTTCACATCCCACGAACAAATAATTTTAAAAATGCCCCTCAATAGCATTGTGGCAAAACGTAATTTTTGTTAACTAGATGTAAACGTTCTCTATCTTCCGTATATTTATAAAATAGAATCAAATCAAATCACTTCTGCCAAACCTGTTCCTACTTCTTAGAATTACATTAAAATGTATTCTGGCAATGATTATATTTTTGCTTTGTCTCCTTTTTTGAAATTTATTCATGGGATGTGGGTGTCGCTGGCTAGGCCAGCATTTATTGCCCATCCCTAATTGCCCTTGAGAAGGTGGTGGTGAGCTGCCTCCTTGAACCACTGCAGTCCATGTGGTGTAGGTACACCCACAGTGCCTTTAGGGAGGGAGTTCCAGGATTTTGTCCCAGTGACAATGGAGGAACAGCGATATATTTCCAAATCAGGATGGTGAGTGGCTTAGAGGGGAGATTTGAGGTGGTGTGCTCCCATCTGTCTGCTGCTATTGTCCTTCTAGATGGTGGGGGTTGTGAGTTTGGAAGGTGCTGTCTAAGGAGCGTTGGTGAGTTTCTGCAGTGCATCTTGTAGCTGATACACACTGCTGCTACTGTGCATTGGTGGTGGAGGGAGTGAATGTTTCTGGGTGTGGTGCCAATCAAGCAAGCTGCTTTGTCCTGGATGGTGTCAAGCTTCTTGAGTGTTGTAGGAACTGCACTCATCCAGGCAAGTAGAGAGTATTCTGTCACACCCTGACTTATACCTTGTAGATGGTGGACAGGCTTTGGGGAGTCAGGAGGTGAGTTACTCGCCACAGGATTGCTAGTTTCTGAACTGCTCTTGTAGCCACAGTATTTATATGACTAATCCAGTTCAGTTTCTGGTCAATGGTAACGCCGAGGATGTTGATAGACCATGACAATATTGGTTTCCATTTGTAGTGAAAAAATTGTAGTCATGCCTATAAAAAATGCCTTTAATCATGCCTATAAAAAATGCCTTTAATCATGCCTTTAAAACAAATGAATCAAAGTAACTGATAAATACTGTTTACCATTTGCCATCCGTACAGTTATAGTTTTACATATTTTGGTATGAGAATTATGGCAATCAATTGAAATTAGTTACACAACATATGTAATCTTTGTAATTCTTCTGCCATATAATATGGTAGAGACAAAGGCCGGAATTTTCCAGACCCATTGCCATCGGGTGCCGTGGCAGGCAGGGTGGGGGGAACAATATGGCGAGAAGGCCAAAAATTGGCTTCATACCGTCGTGAAACGAGTTTGCAATTGTCCGCTCCACCCATCAATGGCGGGCTGCATTCCCTGCTGCCACACGTCAGGAACCTAATTTCAATACTTTAGCATCTCATTATCAGCCTCGCACACTGGAATCATCCCCCCACGTCAAGTTTACCGCCCACATTAGCATGACTTCAGAACAGCATGCTTCAAAACTGCCTTTAAAAGGTGTGCACCTGGCAACCTGAACTTTGAGGGGAATGCAGAGGTGAGCGCACACAACCCTGTGCAGCGCTCACGAGCATTGCCCATAGGACATCGAGGAAGAGGTGCTGCACATTCACGAGGAGCACAAGAAAGCCACTTTATTCCGGTCTGCTTTCAGTGCGGTGCCAGGGCAAGGACTCCAGTGCAAGTCAGGCTGGAGGGATGGAGGGTGGGGGTGGGGGACAAGGCAGCACAGGCTGAAGGAAGTACTCAGGCACATGAGTTGCAGAGGGAGTGGAGTGGAGTGAGGCAAGCGGCCACGCACTTGGTAAAGCTTGTTAAAAGTGAGCATTCTTCTGCAGCTGAGACCATTCAGCTGCAGCTCCATTGACATGCTTGGAGTCGGGCCTCTGAAGCTTTTCTGCCCAGTCAACCAATGCAAAGCATGAAAGTGTCACCAAATGCTCCAGAACTTTTCATCCCTTGGCTACAGACTGCAAATTAATGTGCAACAGAACAATTGGCCGACCGGGCAAGTTGTAGAATCCCCTTGCAAAAGGTGGCCATGGTGCAGTCACTGGTGGAGGTGCTCACAGCCCCTTGCAATGTCTTTATTAAGGTTTGGACCAGTATCTCTCATGGTTCAAGCTAACAGTGCAGTCTTGCAGTGCAGGTTAGGAGAAGACCTGCGCCTTAGCTGAGAGCACAGCATGAAGTCCAGTGGCCGAAGCTGCTGCCAATTGATCAAATGGAGTGGGGTAGGTGGGGGGGGGGGGGGGGGGGGGGGGGGGGGGGCGTGGTTTCAGACAGCCAATGAGTGCACTACACACTGGCCACCCAAGTTGTGGCCAGCACTCTCCTGGATGTATGACCCAACCAAGAGAGGTTCTTAGGACACATATACTAACCCATGCATCGCTCTCTGATCCTGCAGGAGGAGAACATCAGGATCAGAGAGCCTGGTGATTTAGCAGTATGCCTCATGGTTTACAGGGAGCAGAGAAGAAGAAGCGGCAGAAGCACCTGGCTTGGCAAAGGGAGGAGCACCTCCCTCAAAATGAAGGGCGGCAGGGCCTGCTGCGCATGCAGCTGAAGATCTGTCACTTGTAGGTGCCTTGCTAGACTTCGGGTCTATAGACGGCGCTTGACATTCCTGCAGACGACTGACAACCAGTGTCGCCAAAGACTGCACATGTCCAGGGAACTGGCCGGTCACATATGCCACCTGCTGCAGGATTTGGCGCATGGGGACATGGAGGGCACCCACTGTCAATGGCCGTGAAAGTGACTGCAGTGCTCAATTTTTATGTCAGTGGCTACTTCTAGGGCTCCGCAGGTGACCTGTTGGAATCTTGCAAGCCTCCACCAACAAGTACATCCGGGAGGTTATGGATGCCGTCTTCGCAAAGGCACAGGAATTTATGCATTTCGCCCAGGATCACGAAAGCTAGGAAGCAAGAACGCTGGGATTTGAGCAGATCTCAGGTTTCTCACAGATGCAGGTTGCCATCGACTGCACTCACGTGGCACTTAGATCACCGTGGCAACAAACAGTCAACTACATCAACCGCAAGGGCTTCCACTCGTAGAACGTTCAGCTGTTATGCAAGTGCCACAAACACATCCTACAGGGACCGTCCACGACTCCTACATCCTTAGTGGGTCTCAGATCCCTGACATCTTCCAGGGCCCACAGAGGCTGCAGGGTTGGCTCTTCGGGGACAAGGGCTACCCACAGAGGATGTGGCTGATGACACCTGTGCAGTGGCCTCAGACTGCAGCAGAGCGAAGGTATAACGAAGCTCATACTGCAACCCGGACTTTGGTGGTGCAAACAATAGGCTCCAGGTTCCAGTGCCTCGACAGGTCCAGTGGAGCACTGCAATACAGTCCCCAGGGCTTCGGGGCAAGACGCCCTGTCATCGTCACTTGCTGCACGCTCCATAACCTGGCGCTGCAAAGGTGGGGAGGGGAGGACCAGGCTGAGGAGGAGATGGAGGAGCTGTATGCCTCCTCCAATGAGGGGGATGTCGAAGGGGATGTGGTGATGAGGTCCTCAAAGGCGAGGGTGAGGCCATCACGCTAGCCGGACGAGGCAAGCGCGCTCGGGAGGCCTTCATATCCGCAGGGTTCGTGGAGGATGATGATGAGATGCAGTGAGGACAGTCTTGCCATCTTTACCTTGCATCTGTGAATGTTTGACTCCTGTGTGGCTGATGGCAGCGCACATGCCCTCAGTGCTCGGGCTCATGTTATGCAGGCGCAGCATGGGTCCTACTAGTCGTATGATTCCAGGAGGATGATGACGACATGCAGTCAGGACACTCCATAGATCTTCACATTGCCTCTGTGAATGTCTGACTCCTGTCTGGCCGAGGGCAACTCGTATGCACTCTGTGATTAGGGTCATATCATAGAGACGCAGCCATGAAACTTAAAATGCACCTGAGCCTTTGTCAGCCTTCAGCACCTGACCCCATCTAGAGCACAGCGTCACTGGTCACAGATGCTGATGAGATGGGGGTCAACCCCACCTCAAAGGTGCTGAGAGCACACAGAGAGAATGAGAGAACTCTGTGATGCCTGCCCACCACATTCTGGCACCAATGACAAGCACCATCAAGATGCAGGCATCACTAATCCATCCAGTGAGTGTGAAGCTCCGCTATCACTTTAGTCTGAAGGTCACACACTGCACAGCGAAGAGACCCTGGACTGAGACACCTGCCTTTATCTGGTGCAGGAAGCAAATGTGGGTGACACGAACACTGCTCATCATAACAAGGGGCCATAGGTAAAGAGACATTATTGGGAGTTTATTTACAATAGCGAACATTATGTACAAGTGATAAACAGCGTGCCCAGGCTGTGCAACTAAATCTTCCTAACTCTGCCTTGGTGTTCCCCCAACATCCATAGCACACCAACTCATAATTCAGGAGGCAGCCTGCTGACTGCTACGCCCTGTCTGTGATGACCTTGGCGGGCATCCTCTGGAGGGCCTTGATCTGTAGGATCCCCGTCTACTTTCGGGGTCTTGCTGTGTGGCAGTGGCTCCCTCCTCGGTCTGTGGATCTGGAGCTGCTGGGGTCACAGGAAGAGGGGATTAGGATGTGCCGGACACTCCCAGAGTCGCCTAGGCAGGTAGCCCCAGGGTGTGCACCTGCTGACCCTCCTCCCTATGGATGCCTGCCAGCCCCTGGCTGAGTCCTGGAGGGAAAGGGGAAGCTGGATCCAGTCCTCCAACTGCTGGAAATCTGAGAAGTCCCTGCTCCCGCTTGCTGTGGATCAGACAATGCAATGTACTCACCGGGTTGTAATCCCAAGGCCCAAGGTGTGTGGCTCCACGCTGGTGGAGGGTGTAGCTGAGTGCTGTGATGGGTCTTCCGAGGTGCCTCCGGGGCTTGAACCGATGACCTGGTTTGTGGACGCCTCAGGTGCTTCCAAGATGTGCCTGCGAAATCTAGGAGAGGTAATTAGTGTATGGCAGGGGACTGCGAAACAGGGGAACTCACTCACAGTGCAGTTGTCTGATGGATGTTGCACTGGGTTGAGCACCGCCAACCTCACCGTCATCAGAGGGACGGTCCAGGTCGTCGTGGCCCAGCTGGATGACTCTATTCTCAAAGTCTTGATGTTGGGCATTCCTCCACCAGCCTGTGACCTCTCCCATTCGTTGTGTGCCAGCTTGTCCTGCATGAATACAGGTGGAGAGAGTGTAAGCAGGATGCCTGCTAGGCAAGATGAGAAGGATGTCAGGCATGTGTGGATGGTGAGTGGTGCCATGGATAGGATAAGGACATGATCTGCAGGGCAGATTAAGGCATGTGTGAGAGAGTGAATGGTGATATCCCTTGAACTGGCAATGAGTGAGATCTCTGTGGATGTGTGATGGGTTTGTGAGTGTATGAGTTGAGAGTGATGAGAAGAGTGACTTACCCTGGTGGAACAGAAGAGATTATTCATCCTCTTTTGGCACTGGGTGGCTGTCCTTTTTTGCAGGGCGTTGGCGCTGACCACCATTGCCACCGCCTCGTGTGCTGGATTGGTGACCTTGCTTGCCAGTCTTTGCACAGAATGGGGATCGAGGACATTAAGGTGAGACTCCACTACATCTAGTACGTGCCTGAGGGTGGTGTTGCTAAATTTGGGGACAGTATGTTTCCTCCCTCTGGCAGCCATGACTTTGCAGCAGCTTCCGATCCCTTAGAGAGATCTAGCTCTGTGCAGGGGTAGTCTTTAAATTTGGTGCCCAGATCATCGAAGCCTGAGGTGACAGCAGGGCGGGTGAATCAGAGGCGCCGTGCCAGCGATCTGGTGTGTTTCCCGTGAATGCATTATTAATGAGGTGAGATGCGCCGGGAATGGGACGATACGGCTGATAAGGTGAAAACCTGCCATTGTGGCCAGCAGGTAAAGCGACATTTTTCCAACCACTACCGCACTTTGTGCAAATCTGGGACAATTCTGTCCTAATTATCCTTTTTAGGTTTAAAATTTAGTACTTATAGATAGCATTGACAGTAATAATTCAAAGAGGAAGCAAACCTTGAGTTGCAAGGATGCTGAGTTTCTGTGCATCATACGCCAACTCATAATTCAGGATGAGTAACATTTACATTGTGACAATAAGAACCTGGTGCAACAGAAAAATCATAGTGTACTTGTCAGCATAAAATAGGTTTTCACTAGTTCCTCGCAAGTCAAACTCCTGTCATAAATATGTCCTGAAATGGGATAAGCAAATCATATGTTAATATTTAGCAATTTCAATTACTCAAGTTAAAATGATGATGACTATATATATTCAGAGCTGCTCTGCAAATATTTTTATGATCTGCTGTTCAGACAGACTGCGATTATCTTGCATCTTATAAAAGAGATTGTAAATATCTGTAAATAAACTTTTGAAATACCTAAAAATGACGTTACTTTCTATACTTAGTCTAGTTCTTCTGTTGCTATGTTGGTGAGAAATAGGCCATTCATTGCCAACCAATCAGCACCTCTTTTCTCCAGCACTACTAACTTAACACTATAGTTTGTCCAAACTATCATAAATCCAGTTCAGTTTTACTTCCTAATTCCACCCAAGGGTTTCATTATACATTTCGAGGCCTTGACATTCACTTCTCCTTTTGGAATTCAAGTCAAGTAGGCCACTGCTCCACAGAGTTCACTTTAATTTCTCCTCTGTGTTCCAGCTATTCTCCGAGGTATGAGATGGGAACCATAGAGCCATAGGGCAGAATTTTTCCCTCGTCAGGTGGGCTCGGCAGTCGGGAAGGCAACTGCCACCCATGATTGGGTTGCGACTGTGATTTCACACTGGCAGGCCACTTAAGGCCTGCCCAGCATGAACGCCGGCTGCAGAACCTCCGAGAAGGGGCGGGGGGGGGGGTTGGTTGGGGCCTGTTGGCTGCTGGGTCCAATACCAACCCGGCGGCAGGTTCAAAAACGGCACAGGCAGCCCCAGGGAGGCTGCCCACATCGTAGTTGCAGCAGCGACATGGCTGCAAACGAAGATGTAGATGCCAGGCTGGAGGTGAGGTTGGCTTGGCACCCCATTTTTCTGATGAGTGCCTCACCGCCCTCCTGGAGGAGGTGGCTGC
This sequence comes from Cetorhinus maximus, assembly GCF_964194155.1. Taxonomy (NCBI): domain Eukaryota; kingdom Metazoa; phylum Chordata; class Chondrichthyes; order Lamniformes; family Cetorhinidae; genus Cetorhinus; species Cetorhinus maximus. The sequence goes on along the minus strand of NC_135881.1, from coordinate 64,104,396 downwards.
CAGAAGGGACACCTTTATCCCCAAAGGTGGGAGGAGGAGGCCACCGCACCTCATAAAGGGGACATGGGAGGAGGTGGCAGCCTGGGTGAGCAGCCATGACGTGGTGCAGCGCACCTGGGTGCAGTGCCAGAAGTGCTTCAATGCCCTGCTGCGCTCAGGAAGTATAGTGTTGCCATAGGTCAGTGTGTAGAATTGTTTTGTGCTGGTCACCCTCCATGGAGCTCAGGGGTGTTAGAGTCTGAGTGCCAGCTGGCAATCACACCAGAGCTGGCCAAGGGGGTGAGCCCTGGCTGCTTGGACTGAGTGCCTTGCAGCTCAAGGGCCACGACCCGGATGTGCCCTGCAAGGTGCTCTTCAGGTGGGGTTGGCCAGGCTGCAATGGCGCTGCAGGTAGAGACTGGACTAATCAATGCTCCTCGGTCCTTTCAGGAGAAGACATCCCATAACAATATTGCGAGGTTGCGGCTGGTGGAGGACCCCCACACCTCTTCATCCTGTCCAGTACCTGGAGCAGGAGGCCTTGGAGCTCGAGAGGCGCCATGCACCTCGATCAACCGGCCGCGGTGAGGCTGAGTTGTCAGACGAAGGTAAGAGCGCAGTGCACAAACAATCTTGTGCAGTCTCATCATTGATGGGAGCCTCCAGACTGAATTCCTCATTGATCATTGAAAGACAATGGCACCATGATACAAATCTCCATTGTCTCACCAGGGTGCCTGGCATGCACAGTGACAGTGTCACGGCTTAAATTAATGACATGTTCTTCTTCTCCCTTAGATCTGCCACCAAGCAGCCAAGCACAGGACCTCCAGGAGCTACCCCTGACCCCGGAGGACCACCATGCTCCAGAAGCACCTGCGTCACACCCACTCTCTGAACCAGGCACCAGCGCAGATACCAGCACCTCGGTGGGCATTAGTTCAGCAAATAGTATCTTGGTGCACATTGGTGAATGTAATTCACAATCACTTGAGGTGCAGGCAAAGGCAGAGAGTGTTCAGGATGCTGGCAGTCAGAGGATTGCTGGAGACCAGAACAATGCTCAGTTGAAGGCTGATGATGGGCCTCTGGAGTTGTCTATTAAGCAGCAGATGCTGGATGCCCAGCGGGGTGTGCAGCAGCATCTAGCGGAGATACATGAGGGTATGCGGCCATGATCTCCGTTGTGGAGGAGTCCCTGTGGAGCATGACCACTGCATTGACCCTCATGGCCAAGCGCAATGCCTCCTTCATGAAGAGACTGGTGACTCTCATGGAGAGGCAGCTCCAGAAACAGAATCAGGGGTTCCTGGGGTTGAGCTCGCGCCTGCAAGCCCTCACACAGGCATTGACCTCAGCTGGTCAGTATCCGTGTGTGAGATGGATTGGGCACCCAGTATCCCAGCTAGGTGCCCATCCATCAATGGCGAGCAAGGAGGTCCACAGCGACCTCACGTTGGCGCACGAGCTGCTTGTCATCTCTGCGGGCTCCTCTCAGGGTGTTCTGGATGATGGCAGCAGCTCCTCAGCTCCTCTGCCAGTGACCATGGCATCTGATGAGGCTGCGGCGACTGGGAGATGTCAGCCGTGGCACTGGCCACTCACTCCCAGACAGCGCTAGCACAGGCTACACTGGCCAACGGATGACCGCCAACGCCATCAAGGCCAACAAGAGAGCAGAGGCAGCATGCTGTCTCCAATTCCTGTGCCAGAGAGTGGGGAGCAACAAGACGTAACACTCGGAAACGTAAGTTTAAAGTACCATGAGCACAGGAGGGACTGGTCACCAGTGATCTTTTGTTCTCCCATTTTGTTTTACTTTTTCTAATGGTGTGACCATCAACACCGGATATTGTTCTGTTCAATAATATGAGTTCCAACATTAACTTATATTTGCTTTTGTGATATTGGCCTGAGTATGCCTCTTTTGTTTTGTAGGTGCCAGTATTTAATGCTGGATATGGCTGGTTCAAAACTTTATTGCACAGGCACTGAGTGTATCTTGGGGGCAAAGAAAAGGGTAAAAGGGTCATTTCTGCAATCTAGGATGGTGATGGCAGCCCTGGCGTGAGGTGGTACCTTTTATTTGGCAGCTTAGCTGAAGGAGCGTTGGATCAAGGTGACCCTGGTGTTCCTGCCTCCCTGGAGGTTACCATGGTCTGCCTCCACGCCTTCAGCATTCTCCTCACCGTGCTCCTCTTCTGACTCACTACTGGATTCATCATCTGTTGCCTGTGGAGCTTTGTCAAGATCCTCTTCCTCCAGTGGGTTCCCCCTTGCTAGTGCCAGATTGTGGGGAGCACAGCTAGAGCCACTATCAATGATACCCGCTCTGGGGGTATTGCAGTGCCCCCCTTGAACAGTCCAGGCATTGGAAGCGCATCTTGAGAAGACTTAAGGTTCTCCCTATCATCACCCTTGAGGAGGCATGGCTCCTGTTGTAGCGCTGCTCCGCCTCTGTTCTTGGGTGGCGGAGAGGTGTCAATAGATAGCTCTTGTCACCCAGCAGCCATCCATCCAGTCGGGCACTGAAGAGCCTCAGCACCTGGGAGTGTCTCAGGATGTAAGAGTCATGGGAGCTGCCATGGTACCTTGCACAGACTTGCAGAATCTGCAACGTGTGGTCACACACCATCTGCACGTTCACGGAGTGGAAGCCCTTCCCGTTGACAAAGGCACCCAGCTCACCCGCTGGTACCTTGATGGCCACATGTGTGCAGTCTATAGCACCCTGGATGCAGGGGAACCCAGCAATTGCTGCAAATCCTCTGGCTGGCCTCATCGGTACGGTAATGAATGGAAGTCAATACCCGCCTGAACAGAGCTTCTGTCATCAGCTTGATGCAACTGTGGGCAGCTGATTGGGAGACTCCACACAGATTCCCCACTGACCCCTGGAAAGAGCCGGATGCATAGAAGTTGAGGGTCACTGTGGCCTTCAGTGCCACTGGCCTAGGAAGTCCACCTACACAGTCGGAGCTGATCTCAGGACCAATCATTTGATAAATGGAGGTTACTGTCTCCCTGAAGAGACAGAGCCTCCTTTGGCATTGCACATCGGACATATTGAGGTAGTTGCATCGCTGCCTTTAAACCCTGGCAGCAGGATAGTGGTGTCTTCTGCGGCCCCTTCTGCCTTGGACTTTCTGCTGGCCCTGCATCCATTGTGCCTGCGCCTCTCCTCCCACAGGTCCTTCCCCTGGAAGTTGCATTGGGACACCTGGCCTCCTCTCCCTTCTGCCCCTCTCCCTCCTCAGAGGAGGTGCCTCCAGTGGAAACCACAATTCCCATTACCAGGGTAACGGAAGGCTGTCTGATACCTGGAAGGGTCCACATGTCCGAATCCTCAGGGGGACTTGAGGACATCAATGAATCCTGAAATGAAGCCCTGAAATGCTAAGAATGAAGCCCCGAACAGAGATGAAGCTGCCAAGTACCAATAAGCAACCAGCAGCAAACTGTCTCCAAAACTCCTCACTACTCACACTGGCAATGCTGCTGACCCTTATTTATCCCGCCCGTGGATGAGGTTTTGCAAACTGAGGGCTGCCCGCCTGCCCTTTTTGCCTGTGCGAAGAGCGAAAAATCACACGGGCAACATTAAATCGCCATCAATTGGGTTGTCAAGGGCCTTAACCGGCCTCTTAATTAATAGCGGGCACAGCTCCGACTCCTGCACGCGCCTGCCGACTGAAATATCGCGCGCTGCACAATGAGGTCGGGATGCTCGCCCGACGTCATCGCGAGTCATTTTACGCTCGTTTGGGTCGAGTGCGTGCCCACCCAACAAGCGGAAAATTCTGCCCATAGAAAAGTTATGGTGCAGAAAGAGGCCATTCAGCCCATCACGTCTGTGCCTTTCAATAACTTTCGGCTAAGCAATTGTCCAAATTTTCTTCAAAACCTCACAACTGTAGATTTCTCAGCTCAATCTTACGCGTCACTGCATTTGTGCTCCGTGATTTAAAAATCAGGAACATCCCTGGTCTTAATGGCCTCTATGCTCCTGTACAGCTCTTGGTCCCACAACTGTTTTTTCAGCTCTTGGCAGATTTCTCTTTCTTTTTGTCTGTTTTCTATGATAAAAGCAAAACTCAGCAGATGCTGGAAATCTGAAACAAAAACAGAAAATGCTGCAAAATCTCAGCAGGTCTAGCAGCATCTGTGGAGAGGGAAACAAAGCCAATGTTTCGAGTCCGTATGCTCTGAAGAAGAGTCATACGGACTCGAAACATTGGCTTTGTTTCCTTCTCCACAGATGCTGCTAGACCTGCTGAGTTTTTCCAACATTTACTGTTTTTGCGCCTGCTTTCTATGACAGTTACTGTTGATTTCCTCCTCTAACTCCAGGCAAGGCAAATCTTCCAGGCCATTTTTCCTTCACAAACTCTGTCATTAAACTGAGCTCGATCTCCTACCTGCATTTCGCACAATGAATGATAAAGATAGTATTTCCTCTACTTAAATTGCAGACCTGGCTAATATTTATCACTTTTGCTGCTTAGACTCAGTGAGTTGTAACTATCTCTCCTGTTCCCAAACTGAACTGCTGACTGCCTGCTTCTGTGAACAAACACACAGATAAATTAACAAAGGAACCTCCCTAATCCCCACAGCCTATCTCCATGGCAATGTGGCATACTTGGGATGCTCCAAACAGAAATTCAAACAAATTATATTTTACCTTCAAAACAACCCCTTTGACTTTGTGACCCACATGACTAACTTATATCTCTAATGGAGTTAACGGCTCTCTTCTCGAGACTCCTTGCTTCCAGCCAGGAACTTCCTTGTTTACAAAGGTGCTTTTAGCTGCTTTGATTTGGAAACTACATGATTAATTTAAACCCCTGATTGGAATAACTGTAAACATCCTGTCCCTACCATAAGCTCAAAAATGGGCCAGCCATTGATTAAGTTTTCTTCTTGCTAATTCTAACCTTATTAAAGAAATACAGGTTACCCTTTGAAGCTGTAATTACCCCAGCCCTATTTGAATTACACCCATTTCAGGATTGTCTATCAGTTTCTGAATCAAGTGTTTTAATTTTTTAAATTTAACACTGTAATTCCTAAAACTAAAAGTTATATCTCTAAAACACATGAATTATGGAATCAGATAGTCACAACACTTGGATAAAGAATGAGCTACTTGCACAAAAGGAGGCAGTGTTAAGTCTGCATCCCTTGGAGAAGAACAGTTTAAATCGTAGAAAGGAACTTAAAGGGGAGTGGTGTTATGACTGCAAGGTTTTATAAAATCGTTATGTTTTAAACCGTCTCTTTTAATTCAAGGTAAAATGGAGTAGTGGAGAGGGGCATGTGACCTCCTACTATTTCTGCATGGCAATAAGCCTTTGTGTCCTGGTTGCCATGGAGACAGTAGGCCCAGGGACTCAAGTACCAGCTGTCATACCTAGACACAAAGAAAGGAGCAGTTAGCTTTGCTGTGTGCAGATTTACTGACTCAGAGACCCTGTCCAGAGAAAGAAAGCCCTGGAGAGGGAGAGAGAGAGAGAGAGAGAGAGAGAGACAGGGAAGCACAGCTGCTGTAAACAGCAGGGGCAAAAGCTGTTCTCTGTTAGCCACCAAGCAAGTTGCTGGCTGGAACTCATTCTCTGATTGAAGAGATGAGACCTGTAGAAATTTGAGGACATTGGAAGATTCGCCCTGGCATGTTGAGGACAAGGAGTCGTCGAAGTGGGTCATGCTACTTGAAGTTATTTCAGGGATTCTCAGAAGACAAAGAGAAATGGCTTTCAACTGATTTTGAATGTTACAACTCAGTGAAACAGGGAGAAGCTAGCCTGTTGGAAGTTGGGAGAAACCTTGGGCTGGTTCCTATAAAGACTACAATTCTGCAGAGAGTATGTTGTAACATATAAACACAGCATGGGGTTTTTGGTCAGCATAGGAAGTTAAAGGGGGGGATATATTATCTGTAGTTTAGCACATTCGTTAGGAGGTCTTGTGGCACAGCGGGTAGCGTCCCTGCCTCTGAGCCAAAAGCTCTGGGTTAAGCCACACTCCAAGACTTGATGGTCAAGTGAGGTGTGTTCATTATGTGGCCAATCAGGTTAAGTATCAACTTGTAAATCCTTTCAACATAAGCCAATGGCAGGTGGCAAGAGTAGGAGAGATTCCTGGTCAGCCATGTGATGGAAAGAAATTGAAGCCTCTATCATCATTATCGATAGATCTAGGCTATAATATGCATGTAAAAGTGCATGTTGCCACAGCAACCCAGGCTCCTTGGGCAGCAGGTTGGGTGCATGGCTAGTGCAGATTAGATTGTTGCCAACAACAACAACCTCTGTTCCAACTTGCATGGATTCGGGACCTGCCCCCATGCCCTACCTGTGAAATCAAATCTCTTTTTAAGTTAACGGTCTCGACAGTGATCATAACAATCCTTACTCCTTTTTTGCACAAACATGCAAAATTTGCAATTTTCTGTCATCTGGCACCTACCTGTATCTAAGGAGGATTGGAAGATTGTGTCCAGCACCTCCACAATTTTCAACTCTACTTCACTCACTGTCGTTAGATGCATTATTAACTTTAAGCACAGCCAGTCTTTCTAGTACCTCAGCTTTATCAATGTTTAGGCCATTTAGAAATGTCAATTAACTCCTCTTTCACTATGACTTGGACAGCATCTTCTTCCTTGGTAAAGACAGAGGTAAAATAGTCATTCAGTATCTCAGCCGTGCTTTCTGCTTCTACTGGCGGAATTTTCCCATCCTGGTTTCATGGCGGGTGGGAGTGGAGAATCCAGCAGCAGGCAAAAAGTCAGAAATCTACCAGCGTAAAAACAGCTTGCAATTCTCCGAATGATGGGTTTATGGTGGGTCAGTTATCCCGCTGATTAGTGGCGTGAACGCCATTTGTGTTCATTGACATGTCATGAATGATCATTAAAACAGCTGCTTGCCAGAATCTTGTCAGGCCTTTCAATCTTGCGGGATTGGTAACTTTGAGGTGAGTGGAACATACCTAGCCTACCTGCCAAAGTGCTTCACGGGTCTTGTTGCGATGAACGCCACTCTGCTGGGGCTGTAGGGCTGGTCTGCTCCTGCTCTTTGCCTACATTATCTCAAGAAACACCATTGTACTGTGGTACTCATGCAGGCCTCCACTTTCAGAAACACATCAACTAGAGGTGGGCTGTGAGGTGAGGGTGGGGTTGACGAACGCGAGGGAGGCAACAGGGAGGGAAAGCTGTGGAATGGCAGCCAGGGGTAAGGGAAAGCATGAGGCGGGCCTCTCTGGGGTTGCCCTCTAACTTCCTGTTGCCACAGGAGCGAACAGGAATCTGCTTAGAATGAAAAGAGAGGGACCTCCCAGCGATGAAAGTCACTGAAAGCCAATGGCTTCATTAGCACTGTTAAAGGGCTACTCATAACTCAGTGGCTTCACATCACAGTTGCTGCACCTCAAAAGTAACACATAGGAATTCAGAATTTGGGAGTGCAGGCAATAGTAAAGGAGGCATAGCTGTGTCATATATGACACTCCATCAATGAAAGCCTGTCACCTGTTCACCAGATTTGAATCCTAACAAGCCAAAGGGTATCCACTCATTGACTATGAGTAACTGACTGGTCATTAATAAGCCACATCAGAGATTGGAGCACAGAGCAAAATTGGGACATGCATCTAATCCCATGCAGGGCTCAAGATGTTGCATATTTTTGATGCCATCTTGGTCACCTCAAGGTGCCATCAGCCACCATGCAAGTAGGGTAGGAAAATCTATGGACCCTATTAGTCTCCAAACACGTCATCCTATGAGCTTCACTTTCTTGCCCCTTGAATCATGAATGTCTTCAATGTTTCCTTTCAGAGAGAAGGCAAAAGCATATATGGATCCAGGACTCAATGCTGCCTTTGTGAGGGTCCTAATGCAATGGAGGAGGCGAAGGAGGGAGAGGCGACTCTGCACACCGCTCCAGCAGTATGGACATGGTCAAGCGAAGCCAGAGCATGAACAGGAGGGTCAGGAGGAGAGACCCAGACAATGGGGGTGACTTGCCAGACCTTGGGTTATCATCCAAGAATCTCCTATTTACAAATGAGTGAGAGGCAATGCTGTGCATGTCTGTGCTTGTCCTGAGCTCTAGTACATCACATATGCCACATTCTTTGTGAAGACCTGACACCACATGGAGTTGGAGGATATCCCCTGGCTTTGAAGGTGACCACAGCGCTACATTTTTCAGCTCTGGTTCTTTCCAAGGATCAACAGGTCACCTGTGCTGCATCTCTCAGTCTGCAACACATCGATGCATAAAGGAGGTCACAGATGCCCTTTACAGGAAGTCCCCTGTGTGTGGTGAGTCCTCCCCAGAAGGGCCAGAGGAAGGAGTGTGAGCAAAATGATAGATGGGATGGCGGTCATATGAAAGTTTCAGTGAGAGAATGAGTGTTGATATGTGTCCCCCACTAATGGTTATTTGAGATTCTTAAAGAGAGTAGCTGTTTGTGTGTGTGATGCCATGATGAGAGTTTGATATTGAAGGGAGTTGAAGGATGACTTACCCTGGTGGAGCAGGTGAGATCATTCATCCTCTTCCTGCACTGGATGGCATTTCGGGCCAGCCACACTGACCTGCTCTGCAATGGCCTCCCAGGCCAGAAAGGTGAGGCTGCTGCGCTTCCTGCTGCCATCCCTGGGATACAGGACTTGCCTGTGCACCTGCACCCCTCTGATCGAGACCCGGAAGGCTTGGCGGGTGAAGCAGGGTGTTGACTTCTGTTTGAGGCTCTCGGCTTTCTTCTTCTGGCTGCAAGACATCTCTGGTGGGCTGAAGAGAGGGAGATCATGTGTTGGACTGACCTTTAAATATGGCGCTCAGGCCTTCAGACCCACCAGCTGAAGGCAGGCGGACAAATCAGCTCCCGACCCGCCAGGTGATTCGGGCCGATATATGCCTTTGCATAATTAATGACCCTTTAAACGCAGAATCGGGCGGGAGTTCCCGTCATTCCAGCCATCGGAATGGGCGCTGCCAAATCCTCCCGCCACCACACTTAGTCTCATTACTGGAAAATTCCACCCACCATGTAGGGCTCCTTTTTGGATTCTAACTGACCCCACCCCTCTTCTTGTTTTACTATTTATTTGCCTGTAGCAGACTTTTGTATTCACTTTTATGACAGCTGCCAGAATCTTCCCATACTCATATTTCCCTTTTTTACTTCCCCTCTGAACTTTGTGTTCAGCCTGGCTCTCCCTTGCATTAACAACCTGGCTACTGTCATCTTAAATGAGGGAAAAAGGCTAGAGAGGTGGATCATTTCAGGGAGGGAATTCCAGAGTTCAGGGCCTTGGCAGCTGAAACTACAGTGACCAACGGTGGAATGATTAAAATTGAGTTTGTGCAAGAAGCCAAATTTGAAGGACCGCAAATATCTCATAGAATTGCACGGGTTACAGAGAAAGGAAAGGGTGAGGTCATGGAGGGATCTGAAAACAGGGATGATATTTTAGAAATTGAGGCATTGCTTAACTAAGAGCCAATTTAGGTGAACGAGCACGGGGGTGATGGGTGAACGGGACTTGGTGTGAGTTAGGATATGGGCAGCAGAGTTTTGGATGATCTTAACTTTATGGAAGGTGGAAGATGGGAGGCCAGCTAGGAGTGTGTTGGAATAGTGAAGTCTAGATGTAATTAAAGCATTGATAAGGGTTTCAGCGGTGGATGAGCTGAGGTGGTGGTGGGATAGGGTAGAAATAGGCAGTATTAGTGGTGGCACAAATATGTGGTCAGAAGCTCCTTCTAGGATCAAATATGACATCAAAGCTGCAAACAGTCTGGTTCATCCTCAGACAGTTGCCAGAGGGAGAGGGATGGAATTTGTGGTTAGGAAGCAGAGTTTGAGGATGAAGGTAAAGGGGCTAAATGGACATAGGAACAGGTTGGATAAATCTGCTTAGAATTATTTGCTCATTGTTAGATTTTGCTTTGGGTCAAAAGTCCCATCAAAATTAATCAGATCTCAAAGGCTTTGTCAGAAAGGATATACCTTAATATCAGAGGTTAGCTGGAAAAATGAAAACTGATGATAGATCAACCAATAATCATCTCAGTGCCGGGACATTGCTACCGGAGTTCCTCAGGGTAGTGTCCTCACAGGAGTGTCTTCAGATCTCTTCAGCTGCTTCATCACTGACCTTCCCTCTACCATAAGGTCAGAGATGGGGACATTCACTGATGATTGCACAATATTTAGCACCATTCACAGCTCCTCAGATAAAGAAGAAGCATGCGTCCATATGCAGCAAGGCTGGACAACATTCAGGCTTGGGCTGATAAGTGGCAAGTAACATTCCTGAAACACAAGTACCAGACAATGACTATCTCCAGCAAGAGAGAATCTAACCATCACCCCTTGACATTCAATGGCATTCTCATCGCTGAATCCCTCACTATCAACATCCTGGGAGTTACAATTGACCAGAACTGGATTAGTCATATAAACACTGTGGCTACAAGAGTAGGTCAGAGGCTAGGAATTCTACAGTGAGTAACTCACCTCCTGACTCCCCAAAGCCTGTCCACCATCTACAAGGCACTTGCCTGGATAAGTGCAGCTCCCACAACACTCAAGAAGCTTGATACCATCCAGGACAAAGCAACCCGCTTGATTGACACCCCATCCATTACCTTAAACATTCACTCCATCCACCACCGATGCACAGTGGTAGCAATGTGTGCCATCTACAAGATACACTGCAGCAACTCACCAAGGCTCCTTCGACAGCACCTTCCAAATCTGCACCCTATGCCGCCTAAAAGGGCGAGGCAGCAAATGAATGGGAACTCCGCCACTTGTAAATTCCCCTCCAAGCCATACATCATCCTGGTTTGGAACTACATCACTGTTCCTTCACTGTGACTGGGTCAAAATCCTAAAACTCCCTTCCTAACAGCATGGACTGCAGTAGTTTAAGAAGGTGGCGCACCACCACATTCTCAATTAGGGATAGGCAATAAATGCTGGCTTAGCCCACATCCCATGAAAGAATAAGTAAAAATCACATTAACTATCTGGGATGGTCCAGGGTATTGCCTTTTCCTTTGCAATATCAGACATGAAACGTCAAGTCATCAAGAGGACCATTATGTCAAGATCTGGAGGTTTGGTGACAGGAACCTGAGTTCAATATTCGTTCTAGGCATCATGTTACATGACTCACATTAAAGTGGAAGGCCTTTTGAAGATGCCTGGAAAGACTTTTGGACATGTGACATGTGGGTAAAGAGGAATGCAGATTAGGTAGCTGCCATTGTGTAGTTAGAGTTCCTGGGACAGTTGGAAGTCCAGCACCTATGCAAGATAAGTTTGATCACATTGGGTCTGCAGGAAACCGAGTTGTAAGAATCTATTGTATTACCATAATAGTTATTATACCATTGGTGTCTGAGTATAAACTTGCATTTGGACAGCCTAAACCATAAGGAATCATTTAACTGAATTTAAAGAGATTTCCTTACACCCATATGGATGTATGCACTGATACAGACTGCTTGATTCAAATGGCCTGTTTCTGTATTGTAACTTCGATGAATCTTTATATAAAACTATAATTACACTTATACATTGTCACAAATGTATAAATGGAAAGAGCCAAAATGGTTTTATCATGTAGGAAATTGTTCCACAAATTTGGAAGGTCTACCATAACTCGAGTGCATCTGAGATAGATCAAAATTTGGTTGAACTAGCAGAAACAAAGGGTGGCGTATGTAGAGCTGAATCAGGATGGCTGAAGGTAACTAATGAGTTGCCTTAACGATCAGGATTAGGTTGTTGTCATTGTATAAATTATATGGTGGTGGAAATGGAAACAAAGCCCGCCCAAGTATATGGATAACTCCATAGTGGCTGAGACTGCAATTGACTGTGAACATTCTGATCAGATACAGAAAGGCCCAGATAGATTGTGGGGCTTGGCTAATGAGTGGCAGATATCATTTATTATGAATAACTGCAAAGTCATGAGTTGGACGATGTTAATAAACTGGTAATATAAGATATTATTCTGCAGGATATAATCCAGAAGAGAGATTTGAGGTACCTCTGAAAAGATTGCTGAAGCCATCACATGGTGTGCAGCCATGGTTTAGAGAGCAAACAGAATCTTTGGCAGTATAACTGAAGGAATAGAGCCCAAATATAGAAAGTGAAAGTTCAATCTGACCTGGAGGACTCTTGCACAGATTTGGTCATGAGGCAGACTTCCAGGAACTGAAGAAGGCACAGCAAGAGGTAGCTAAATTGTTAGCTGGGTTTGAGCACTTGAGTTGTGAGAAGAGACTCCAGAGTTTGTAATGTTTGCACTTGAGAAGGAAAAGTTCAGGTGTAATCTTATTAAAATTTTCAACATTTTAAAGGATACAGATAAATCAGTTAATTGGTCAGCTCCACTATGGGCATGCAATCCTTGCCAATTTTTCTCCATGGGATTATTTACGCCCAAGAACAAAAGAGGAAAACTTGTCCCAATTTATTCACCAAAGTCACAGATTCAACAACAAGAGTGTATGACTTCAAACTTAAAACTGGGAGTGTGAAAAGACAGCTTATATTTAACTACTGTACACAGAGGGTTAGTGAAAGAATGTAATGGACTTCTAAGCAAGGCAGTGTTGGTGTTTGTATCAGCAAATTTTAGGGATATTTGAATAAGTAACGGAAGGAAAATTTATTTGAGGACTATAGAGATAATGTGGGAAATGACACTAGGACCAGCCAGAGGGATTGCAATTGTCTTTTCCAGTCCTCTCATTTGCAATGCTTCTAGTTTTTAAGAATTTTTACTTTTGTTTTGGTTGTTTGAGTCTTAATATACATTATTAATATTGTTACGATCCCAGATCAGACTACAATATGTTACAGTCCTGCACGAGACCCCAATATTTGTATGATCCCAGACCAGACTCCTAAATTTTGGTACAATCATGGACAGGACCCCCAAATTTTGTTATGATTCACTTAGGGATTAGCAACTTTTTTTTTGTTAGAGTAGGCGAAATTTGAAATCCAAGGTATTTAGTAAGAGAAAAAAGTGACAAGATTCCATGGTTTTAAACAAAATCTCCAATCAACTAAGGGTCACTCCCCCACAGGCGTGAAATTACCATGGATCCACCCCGAAACACACACGGTCAAAAAAACCCGATAAATACAGATTTCATCACATTTTTCTCTTGTGATAAAGAAAGCTACATTGTAGCAAAGCTTTCTTTACAATGGCTTTCTAGTTTCTCTATAACAAGTTTATATCATAAACTCTTAACAAATAGCTTGGTTTTTTTTAAATTAATTATTACCCATCCCTAGTTCAGGGGGCATTTAAGAGTCAATGTGAGCTGTGGGTCTGATGTCACATGTAGGCCAGGACAGCAGATTTCCTTCCCTAAAGGACATCATGGTCACCATTAGACTTTTAATTCTAGATTTGTTTTTATTGAATTCAAATTTCACCACCTGCTATGGCAGGATTTGAACCCAGGTCACCAGAGCATTAACCTGGATTGCTGGATTACTAGTCCAGTGACAATACCACAACACCATCACCTCCCCTGTACTGTACAGGTAACCTTTTCATATTAACAATTAGACCCATCACATTTGCAAAGCTTTAGGAACTTAGTTGAAACAAAACAAGTGCATGTAACAAATAGAACTAGCAGGATTTAATTTGGTTTAATTTAACATAGAATGGTTATAACTCAGAGCCTGTGTTTTTTTTCCTACACTCTTTCTTTAACTCTGCAAAGAATATCTCAGCTAAGGCCACAGTCAAAATGTCATCTTATTCCTTAGCTGTAGGCGTAATTGAATTTTTGAGTTTGTTTTCTCAACTCAAATGTGGTGAATTCTTATTTTGAGACAATAAGTTCAAAATGGCTTCTTTGTGTACCAATAACTCATTTGTTCTCTGATCAGAATCCCCTTTGGCTGTTCCAAGAATGTCATTGAGATGCTTTTTATGTTCGAACAAAAGGGTTTGATATTCCTGTTTGGTTTGATCTTTGAACATTTTAAGACCTTTCAATTTCCCCTGATCCCATTCAAAACATGTCTTATTTAATTATTTTCCAGCGATGTCAAAAGCTTCCTCATTCTTGACTTTTGTTTTCCTTCCTAACACTTTGTTTCTTCCACACAATTCATAAATCACATCATTCCAATCCTCTTGGGGTTTAAAATAGTTTTTTGTGATCTGTCCACTTGCTGGGAATTCCTGCTGCTGTATCCTGTGTCTCAACACTGGCAAGCCCTCTTACTTTGGTGTCAGGTGTCATTAACTCTATAGGGTCACTTTGAGGTCTCAGTTTTTCCTGTTGAAAATTTTATTTTGAAATTCTGTAGAACCCTTATACAAGTTTGACAACTTCACATGGGCATTCTGTTGATTTTGGAATGGTTCTTCCATGCTTGCTGATCACTTCTTAGACTCTCATTTTACTCATTAGATCCTCAATCTGTTTCTCAAAAGTTTCCTTCTGTTGTTCTTTATCAGCAAAAAGCTTCTCAAGTTTGGCGACAATAATTTTGGGGAATTTGGCAAGTTCAGCATGATCAAGCAACGCCTGCAACACAGTTATCACGTGTTACCATCTGCACTGGCCAAATCGTTACCCAGTAGTAAATCTATCCCATCCATAGTTAAACTAGAAATAATTCCCACAGTAACAATCCCATCTACTAAGTCACTTTGTAAATTAACTTTGTGCAAGGGAACAGATTCCAAAGTCCCATGAATACCTCCCATTAATACCTTTTCTTTCATTAAACCATCTTCTTGGTTTTCTTTTCCAGCTGAGCTGACCTCTTACTAAGACTGCATCCCCACAGGCCCCCCTACCCCACCCACCATGTTGGCCAGGGTATACTCCAACATCTAAACACAGGCAAGGTCCCAGCTTCTCAGCCATGCTGCTGTCAAAAACAGCTTCTGGGCTTCTCTGAGCCATAACTCTTAGAAGCACAGTACTACCAATGGCTCTCAGGACTTCTTGGGGCTCCAGCCTCCTCAGCAACATGGAACTAATGGTATAACTTCAGCTGCAAGGCGTCCACTCTCCTCTCCTTTGGCTTCCCACAGGCTGCCATTCACTCTGCCCCCTTGAACTCACCTGTGTCACCTGTTTATATCTTCCAACAGGGTTCCACCTCTGTTCCCAGGCAGAATTGAATGTATCAACTCTTGGTACATCCTGTATCTTAAATGTCACACACCCCAGTCAATCAGGGATCACTCCCCACAGGTGTAAAATTACTGTGGCTCTGAAACACACAGAGGCAAAAATTACAAAAAATATTAGTTTTCATCACAATATTCCCTCCATAATAAACACTTGCTAATGTTTGTTTAATGTTTCTAGGGAGCTTTATCTTATTTTATAGCCTATCAACTCATGGCCTTTCCAAAATATCTGTCATGAGTTGTATCTCAAGAGGCTGAGCTTCAGACATGAAGTTTCGAGGAGTTCGGTTTGCTGCTGCTGTTAGATCTTTATATATTAACAGCATAAGTAGCTTGCAGGGTGGCAAAGCAAGTCACCACAGCTCTGAACAGTTACACTTCTGGCTGATTCCAGGGAACCCCTGGAGACTTCAGTCAAATGAGCCAATTCACTTTCCATATGAACATTAGGTCCATCAGAAATGCCCACCAAGACAGAACACCTCCGTTTATATAGCTCAACAGTAGTCCCAGGGGAGTGAATGAGAGGACAATCAACTTCTACAGAGTCACAGAATTCCCCATGGGATCAGGAGCTATTGATTGTACTCATCTGGCAACGCACATCCCAAATGTGAACCCTTATAATGACTTAAATCCAAAAGATTTTTATTTCCTGAGCATAGATTTAATATGTGATCATAGGCACAGATTCCAGTATATTAACGTGCATTATGCTTGGAGCTTTCATGATGCTTTATATACTCTAGCAATCCAGCATCCCTGCTGTTTTTCAACGTAAGTCCTGAGCAACATTGCCCCCGCCCCCCGCCCTTCCCCTGCAACATCAGGAGGGTAATTGCAACAGGCAAGCTACTGGAGAAGGTCTACTCCAACCCAAGCCTGCACTTATTCAGTGACCTTCTCTAACCACTAACAACATGCCTTCCCTCATGCCACTCCACATGGTTAAACTGACCACACTGAGGAGTAACAGCTGAGGACCTATGGCAGGAGGGTTGGCAGGAGAAAACATCCACCAGAAATCAGACTCTCATTGTAGATACCACTGGTCGCCCACATAGCTTTCATCTCCCAACTGTTTTTGGATTTGCCAAGGCCTCTGTGCAGCTGCCCAATATAAGTGGAGTCACCAAGACCATCCAGGCTGTAGCTGCAGTGCAGTGCAGACAATGGCTCATATTGTCGAGGAGTGTCCACTGACTAAACTTGAAGGTGGGCTTAAAGAACTTCATCCAGACACTGACATGTTTAGCTCCGTGACTATACATACGCTAAATAAATAAATAGTGCAAAAGAGTAGGTGAATGATGGGGTGGGCGAGTCATTACTAGAGCAGCAGAGGTTGACAGGCCTGGTGTCTCTTTGGCTTCATCGTCATCTCTTGCTTCCTGGCTTGCAGCTTCAGTTTGCAGACATAGCAGGCATTCCTCATCAGCTCTTTTAACATTTTCTGTATAACATGTGCTAGCTGTCCGTTGGGGGGAGGGGGAGTGGGCTTTGCAGAAACAGAAACATATTAGCTAAGATATGCAGATTGACTGTAGGCTCACTGCCTCCCACCTCTACATCCCTAACTGCAAGGGTAAAGTATGCCACAGCCTCTTCCCCATGACGCATTTAAGCTTGTGTGTCTGGAGTCCTCCCACTGTAGCCTTTGACTGCCTGGAATTCTATGCAGGAAGATTCATTGTGCAGATTGACTACAAAAATCTCCAGATCTTGTTATACCATTCAGCTAGCATTCAAAGAATGATTAATTCCAGATTGCTCTTGGAGAAATTACAGCTCTTGAATTTTAATTCTTCAACAAGTTTCATATCTCCCTCCTTTCAATGTAGCTAAATCCTTTAAAGGGAAAAAGTAGCCTTGCTTTGTCCCCATGGATTTTTCAGCTGCTCCACACCACCAACTCCACCAACCCTTATTGCGGGCAGGATATTTGTTCTTGACCTGCTTAGCATTAGGCATGACAACTTGCTGCAGGATTTCTGACGGGTTGAGGATCTATGTTTGTTGGCATGTGGAGATTCTAGTCTGCCACCCTGCCAACTATTAGCAGGAACCCTGGGATTTCTGGCCTAGTTGTTCTAAATGTTCTCGGTGAAAATATAGCACAAAGATCTCTGTGTGACATCAACCCTGGGGCCTTCATGCATTTTTTAGATTCCAAAACTTGCTTACCAGTGAAAACTGTGACAATATCATTATTGTAGGCTCTGCCTTTACTTAAATCCTGCAGTGTTTGACAATCTTCAGCTCTTTCACTGTACTCCTGCTCTATATCAGAGTTGCTATGGGCAGAATAGGAGGGCATGGGACCTAACACTCCCAACCCTAGTGATCCTACATCACTGGCCTCTCCATTGCAAGGTGATTATAGCATTGGCTGAAATAAAGTGCATCATCCTGCCTAATGCTATAACTTGGGTTCCCCTAAAGAATGAATGCATTATTTATACAGATGAGGACAACTGCATTTCTTGATATATATGTTAATGACCTAGACTTGGGTATACAGGGCACAATTTCAAAATTTATAGGTGACACAAAACTTGGAATTATTGTGAACTGTGAGAAGGATAGTGACTACTTTGAGAGGGCAAAGACAGGCTGGTGAAATGGGCAGACACATGGCAGATGAAAATTAATGAGAGAAGTGCAAATTAATGCATTTAGAATGAGGAGAGGCAATACAAAATAAAGCGAGTGCAGGAGGAGGAGGCTCGTGCCTGAGCAGTTGATGGAGACCATGATAAGCAAGGCCACTGGCAATCAGAAGATTGTGGGAAGCTCGGCCCACGCTGATTCGCAGGCTGACGATATGCCTCTTGAGTCATTGACAACACGGCAACTGCTGCAGCTACAGTGAGAGGTAAGGGCAGCATTTCCAAAGGCTATGTATACCCATGCATGGACAATGGAGGAGTCCATCCAGGCCACGTGGGCTGCCATATCCCTGCCTTCTGTGCCTGTGGCTTCCTGCATTAAGAGATTGGAGACCCTCATAGAAAGCTAGGTTCAGCAGACCACTCTGTGGATGCCGGGGAAGTGTGCAGAGCTGCATACCATTGCCTTGTCCATGAGCTCAATGCAGCAGCGGCAAGGCAAGAGGGTTTAAGGTGTCTGAAGTCTCCACAGCTCCTCATCCTTCACTGGTCAACAGGGAGTTACAAGTTTGCCTTGCAAGTGAGGAGGAGCAGATATCTTCTGCATCTGAGGCTTCTCTCAGGGCACTCCCGCTGTGGACAGTGGCTCCTCAGCCCCTCTACAAGTGACAAAGTCTCAAGTAGCCTCAAGGATGGAGAGTTCTGCACC
The DNA here is from genome assembly GCF_964194155.1 of Cetorhinus maximus. Taxonomy (NCBI): domain Eukaryota; kingdom Metazoa; phylum Chordata; class Chondrichthyes; order Lamniformes; family Cetorhinidae; genus Cetorhinus; species Cetorhinus maximus. The sequence goes on along the minus strand of NC_135881.1, from coordinate 64,085,876 downwards.
TGTACAGGAGGCGTTGGCATGCCAGGACCTTCAAGGCCCCAGACAGCCAGAGGACAGCTGCCAATGTCATCCCAGGCCACGGGCAGCAAGGTCAACAGCCTGTCTGTATCTCAGCTGCAAGCTCAAGGGGAGCACCACGTAGGAGCACGTGTAAGAAATTTAAGGGGAGCACCTAGCTGCACTTGGGATTCACAGGTGAAAATAGTGTGTAGGTATTAAGCCACACATTTGTTGTGCAGTGTAATAAAGGTTAATATATTATTGCTACATCTCCTTCCAACTCTTGTTGCTCTTTGGGACTTAGCTGCAGGCTGGGTCCCTCAAGGGGCTGGAAGCAACAGACTAAGCTATATGCAATCAATGCTTCAGCCTTGCCAATGTGCAATGTACACCTGGGTGCTGGGCAATAGAGTATAAAAGGGAGAAGACAGCAGGGCTGCATAAAGGTGAGGTTTTATTGGTATCGTTCCAAAAGGAAGTCATAAGAAACATTTATGTATATGCCTGTCCCCAGCCTCCCATGTACAAATTGTATTGTGCCTTGCCTGTGGTCCCCTGGATCCTTTCATGCATTGCCTGGACAGGAACCTCCTCCACATCCTCACCATCAGAGGAGGCATTGCAATCCACAATATTCTCATTGTTCAGCACCTCCCCCTTCTGCAGTGGCAGGTTGTGCAGTTCACAGCAGACCACCATGAAACACCAGACTCTCACTGAAGCTTACGGAAGGACTCCACCAGATGAATCCAGACACCTAAATCACATCTTCAGGAGACCAATGGCTTGCTCGATGGTCAATTGGGTTGCTCTGTGATATGTGCATCTCTCGCCTGAATGTCTGCACAGCCTCCTCACAGGTGTGAGTAGTCAAGTCTTCAGTGGGTAGCCCTTGTCTTCCAATATTCATCCCTGAAAGCAAGTGGGTAGCTGGAAAAATTGTGGCACCTGGGACTGCCAAAGTATGTGTGTGTTGTGGCTGCTTCCCAGGAACCATGCACATACCTGAAGAATCTGTCTCTGGTGTGTTACGATTTCCATTGAGGCCAATAACTTTTAAACTGAGATTTGAACTTAAGTTACTAGCTGAAAGGATGACATGGCAAGATTACACATTTTAAAACTTTTACTGTAACAAATGGCTAAAAGCACTTTTCATTAAACGTTATTTTCATTTTGTAGGCATCTTATTCTTTAAACTACTAAGAGGAACATTCTCCATTTATACTTATCACACATTGCACTCTTCATGACATTGCAGCCCTTATATTAAACAGTCCACAGTTGTTCCCAGTTTCCATTGGGTTCTTGTATCCCTTTTTCACTGAGTATTAACATCAAGTGACCATCTCCAGGTGATTTCCTCAATTTTCAGAGAGTTTCTTAAATCCACCATTATCAGTAAAGCCTGTCCCGATGATTCTTCATCGCTCTGGCCATGCTAGGCCTAGTCTCCCAGAATCATTAGATGACTGCAGTTTGTGTCTCTGACTAGAGACTGTCTCCCTCCTGTATACAACTTTGATCGTTCACAAAACTCTTCTCTCTGCTGCTCAAACAGAACCTTTCTTGTGTGCCTGTGATATTCATTGATTTGTAGGGAAGCCTGTGACCTGATCTCAAAAATGGCTTCTTCTGCCTTCCTCTCCACGGCAACGTGAAACACATTAACCTTGTGTTCAGGTAGAACTGCTAATTAGTTATCCTTGATCCCAACTCCCTTTCATCTTAGAAGTAAATGGACAGTTTACAGAATAACCGTTTACAACCCAGTTCCTTCAACATCTTTCTGGGATTTTGGGAGACTCAGGTTCTTCTCATGGTAAACTGCTGTCATTGTCCCTGAACAAAAATACCTTGCGCCTTCTTCTCAGAAAAACAAGCCTTCCTTTGATCTCTAACAATCAACCCATCCAGACTTACTGTCAGGCAGCCTACAGAACAGGCCACATGACTCCCTTCATTTACTGTTTGAGTTGACACTATGGGCGGAATCGTTCAAGATATGCGCTAAGTGGAGTTTTACCCACCAGCCACAATGGCAGGTTATCACGCCATATTGTCCCAAACCTGCTGCATTAGTTATGCATTCCCAGGAAACACAGTTTTGATGGCAGGCAGGCTATCACCTCGCTGCTTCATCACGCCATGCGCCATATTTAAATTCAAGCCACGTGGACACATCTCGGTGCTTCCAGACTACAACTACTGCAGGGAAGATGTCCACAAAAGGCAAAAAAACTGCAGCCCCAGGTTTAGTGATGCATCACTGGAATGCCTTTTGGATGCCTTGAAGCCTGCCATGATGTCCTCCACCCGCTCTGGCCTCAGGATGGGCAGCAGCATGACCAATCAGGCTTGGGAGGCAGTGGCAGTGGTGATCAGTGCCAATGCTGCACAGAAGAGGTTGGCCATCCAATGCAGTTAGAGGGTGAATGATCTCATCCATGCAGCCAGGGTATGGCAACCATCTCATCACTCTAAATTCACACACTCAAGCCCATCGCACATTCACCGGCATCTCACTCACTGTCAGCTCAAGGGTCATTACCACCCATTCTTACATACATTTTCACATGTCCATCTGGCCTCATCTCCTCTGGAGAATACCTCCTCAGCCCTCACCATCTTGAGGCCACTTGCACAGGGCAACATGTGGCCCCACACACACCCTGGGATACCCCCCCCTTCCCCACGACAGCCCTCATCCTGCAGCCATTTCTCCCCCTTCACCAAGTAAGCCCTAACCCTGCAGCCATTGAAAAGCTACCTTCATATGGCTGACCTGGTAGGTAGAGACCTGCAGTGAGCACCCCCAAAAGTGCTGTCTGTGAAGCCTGGCGCTGATGACTGCGAGTGCTGACCGAAGCAAGGTAGGAAAACAAACCTCGAAGTCCTAAGCGAAGTACAGCCTGCCAGGTGCATGTCATTTTTGTGCTGTTGTGAAACATGTTGGTGTGTTTTCCCGACGCAGGCAGACCATCCTGCCAGGGGGGGCGGGGGGGGTGGGGGGGGGTGGGAGCGGGGTGAGGGACGATTCCGGCGGGCAGGCCTAATAATGATATACTGATGTATTAAAATGAGGTTCCCAACGTCCACTGGCAGAGAACGTGTCCCGCCATCAGCGGGCTGATTGGACGATCACAAACTGGTTTCACACCATCGTGAAACTGATCGCAACATATTGTCTGCTCACGCCACCGAACAGTCCCAACGCTGGTGGGCATGGAAAATCCCGGCCTATGGCACAACTAACCTCTGTAATCTTTGTTAACACAGTTCTCCTTGTTTAAGACTCTCCTTAACGCTCACCTCTTCAAACAAGCATTTTACTCACCCATCCTAATCCCTTATTTCCTGGTGTAGTATCTGTTTTCTGTTTTCCTTGGAATGTTTTCTATTTTAAAGGCAGTGAATGAATACAAGTATTTTGCGGCTTCACAGTTGCTACCTCAAAAATTAAAATACTCGATTATTAGGGTAATAATTTTTACCCTAGTAAATGTTTGGAAAAAGAATCATAGACTAGCAATGCAAAAATGTCAGAAGTCATGGAAATCATATTAAAAGTTATGAAATGTTAGATACATTTTGCAGTAGCCAAATTGTTCTAGTTTGCTATTTTTTTCTTGCAAATGTCACTCTCTTCCTTCCTGAATATGTGGGCTCCTGACTGGGGCTTGATTCTGTGGAAACAAGCCCCATTCAGGAACCTGGACCAAGTGGAGTTATTTATGTGAGTGGCATACCATTCAACTGAGAGGTATTATAGGCTTTCTTCACCCAATGTTCACACATTATCGCTTCATCAAGTCAATGAATAGTAATCAAAAGCACAAATCTGTGCCAATATTTACTCTCCATTTACTCTCCCTAGTGCCTCAATCATCAGTCTGACTGAGTTCAGCATGGAAGAGATTGAGCCTGGAGTCTCCCTGGGTTAATCACTCACTCAATCAACAGTCTGATCCTCAAAGGGAGCCCTATTTTGCTGGAGGTACTTTGTTTGGGTACTTTGAGTTGTTCTTCCTTCTGACGCTGCCTTGGGCACAGGCTAGTGGCTATTTGGCACAGGCTATTTGGGGCATGGCTGTCATATGTGAAAGGGATGTCCCAGTTTATGCCCTTTAGAGAATTACAGTCAGTTGAAGAGATTACATCAGGCTGACATGAATGTTAGAAGAGTACGTGGGGGAGAGGCTGAGTTGATGCAGGAGGTTAAGGAGGGAGGATGGCTTCAGGTGTTGGTTTTTGATATGTTCCCATTTTAGATATCAGTCTAAATCATTGCCTCCGTATTTCTATTCCAGCCTGCAGATCAGCTGTTTTTCAATCTTAAATCTGCCGGTAGTATTTTGTATTTAGAACATTTTCATCTTGTGTCAGCCTTATCCTGGTGGCAACAGTCTTCCCTCAGTGAATGGCAATCTCTGCACAGTGAGCTCCAGTGCAGCCATTCCATTGAGCGGCTGAGTATCATTAATGCTCTGATGCCTTGCACTCTGGTAATGAACAATGACATTCTGCTGCTGGTTCAACATTTACATCTTCGAGATGTGCCCATTTAATTGTTCAAGTGCCTGCTTCTTCACATATGCTTACAGTCTCTTCACATATTAGGAATGGAAATGATTAAATGATAACCCGCAGTCCCTGAATTTAAAGCACGTTTCATCTGAAAGTCTGTGCCACTGCACCTGGAACATCCACAAGGTGGTGGGTGGAGGTGGTGGAGGGTGCTGCTGGGCTTCTCTATCTTCTGCGCAACTTTGACCCAAACCCTGGAAAAATGGTTCAAACACTCAATGGAAGGGCCTACCATTGGCATGATGGGAAGATACACATCAGGTAGCACTCGGGATCGAGAATCTGGGGGCCTGAATTCCGCTGAACTTTTGACAACGATTGGAGGAAGCTCCATGGAAATACTTCCCGCTCTGTGTTACAAGAGGCGACCAGAGGTGCTCAGAATACGAATATTTTCAGCAGACCTGAAGATATTCGACTGTTCCCATTCTTTTTACAGCTACTGCATTTTATCAGCATTTTTTTCTTATGGTGTGCTTTAATGTTTTCTATTCTATAAATGTGAAAAAGAATAAAGTCAACATGCATAGATAACAAGAGAATGATTAACATCTCGGTTACTTTGGCTGTTGCCAGGAACACCAGCATTCTTCAATATTCCTGCCTAGGCTGAGCAATTTCTCAGCTTTAGTTTCAAGTTATACATCACAACTGTTATTTGTTGCATACGCAGTGGAATTGGAGACACTCATAATCTTCATGCAGAATTGTCAATATAAAATGTCTGGAACATCCTGTAGCCTCAGGGTTTTCCAATAAAATTAAAGAGAGCACTCTTTAAGAACAGGTCTATGCTTGCCAGGCAAGGACACCACCTCCATCTGGTTGTAGTGTCTACTGAAATTAACAGAAAACACAAAAGTATTTCCTTAAACAACTAGAAGTTTCTGTGCTGAAAGAGAGGGGTGTGTCCAATTGATCGCTGTTTAATGGGTATCTTCTTCAAAAGCAGTTTTATTTTCTTTATATCAAACCCATTTTAATGCAATCAGCTCTATATAAGAATTCAGTTGTTTGCAACAGTCACTGTTTAAGGTACTAAGTATACTATGGCTGTTAGCCATAATAACTACACAGTGGGCTACTGTTTGTTTAAATGTTTTGTTTTAAGGTAGCAGAGAGGTAGAATTTCTGCAGGGCTTCCAGTGCTAACTTCAACAGGAGATTGATGCAAGCCCCAAAGAAACAACCTGGGCAGCCTCTGCCCCCAATTTCAATAGGTGGGGAGAGCCCAAAGTGCAATGCAAACCTGGGGATCCCATTTCAGAAGCCTTCCCAACATACGCTGATGTTAACCTCTTCCTTTGAGCAGGTGAGTGGGACACCAGCAGAAAGGAATCAGGGTTTTGTTAATTCTGCAGATTGGGTCCTGCTGATACAATATTAGTTGGAGGTCTGAGCGGTGGAGCAGTGACGGCTTCCCCACCAGGTCATTCCTACCGGGAGGTGGATCATGGGCCAGAAGAGGCCAGGCAGTTTTAAAATTCAATTTGAGGTTTCCTTATGGGCAAGGAGGAGCAGGAGTGCAGACGATACAAGCTACAGTGGGGAATTTTATGGCTCCCCTGCAGACGTATTTGAAAGTGGGCGGGGGCACGTAAAATAAAGCAGGTGGCCAGTTCACTGCCTTTCCGCCCACCCCTCGAGCTGTCCCCCACATTACAGGGTGCAGGTAAGGCGTCAGGCAGCCTGCCTGCCCTTAGGCCTATTGGGGCTCTTAAGTTTCCAATTAAAAGCCACTGAAGGACCTCATTCTGCCTCCCCCGCCATAATACATTGGGTGGGAGAAGGCAGAAGGAAGGTGGCCAGCCCACAACTTTAACAGCTCGGGCTGAAAGGCGAGAAGGACAGGCGGGTACCTGCTTTGGAGGGGTGGCCCCTGTGCCCATGGGGGGCAGCCCACCCCAAAATGGTGCCCAACCTTTGTGCTCTCCCCCCCGCAGCCTCTAAAACATGGCCCCCCCACCTCCCTCCCTCCCTCTTGCTAGGGTCCCCAATTCCCAGCAAGGTAGGGTCCGGTAGCCATCTTCCTTCTTCCCGGGGCTCCTTGTAGTCCCAATATTGGCCACTACTGTGTTCTGGTGCTGCTGGGTCTACTCAGCAACCGGCCAATCAGATTGGCCAGCAGCTCTCAAGGGCAGGACCTCCTGTGCCTGAAGGGTGGAAGTCTCACTCTCACCTTGTTAAGGCTGCTCCCAGTGTAATATCGCTGCAGAAAATCCCGTTATAAAGTTGTGAATTGTCAACTGGCTTTTCAACCTGGGGCGGGGTGGGGCGTGAGGAACATGCACCCTCCACCCCCCTCCCCTCCCCACCATAAAATTCACCCCGTAGTGGATGATTAGGGGCACCATCAGAGGCACATATAACTTTAGGGGGAGAATTTTCTCCCCGTCAGGCAGGCCGGTCGGGAGTGGGTGCAGGCGGGCGTGGAGTCAATTGCCGCTGCGATCAGCTCCGTGCCGCCATTTTACATGAGCTGGCCAATTAAGGCCCGCCCAGCGTGAAACGCAGCTCCCGAGGGCAGTGGGAGTGGGCGGGCGGCAGCGGGGCTGCAATGACCACCGGGCCCAATGGCAACCGGGCGGCCTGTTTAAAGGTGCTCCTGCAGCCTTGCAAAGGTTGTGAAGCATGGCCAGCAGAAGGGCTCCCCAGAGTGCTGCAGGCGAACAGGCCAGGCAGAAGGCCAGGTCAGCGGGCACTGTGACCCCTCGCTTTTCCAATGAGTGCCTTGCTGCCCTCCTCAAGGAGGTGGCAACGTGGTGGGAGATACTCGTTCCCAGGAATGGGAGGAGGAGGCCCCCCAACATGACCAAACGTACCTGGGAGGAGGTGGCAGAGATAGTCAGTTCCCACGACGTGGTGCTACGCACCTGGGTTCAGTGCCACAAGCGTTTCAATGACCATTTGCACTCGGGAAGGGTGAGTACCATGTTGGCATAGGTCACTTAACACAGCAGGTAGGCTTTCCCCCCTGGCTGCCCCCCACAACTCAGTGTAGTTACTGCATTGAATCATTCACAGCATGTGTCCCTCGCTGGGTGGGCCAGCAGATATTGCCCATGCCTAGATCACCCTGAGAGGGTGGTGATGAGATGGGTTCTGCATGTGGTAGACTGACACCCAGAGTACTGTTTTGGGGGCTACCCAAGAATCTGCACCTAGGCGCAGTGCTGGAACTCCAAAACATGTCAAAGTCAGGGTGCTGACTGACTGGGAGGGGAACTTCCAGGTGGCAGGGCACCCATCCATCTGCTGCCTTTGGCGTTCCACATGCTTGTGCATCCTTGCTTTGCAAGGTTAAGCCGTGTGGGTGGCATATGTGATGGAGGCAGCATGTGGGCAAGGGGGAGTCAGCCCTGGCTGCTTGGTGTGTGTGCGGCAGCTGCAGGGTCACAATTCACTGGAACCCTGCAATGTTTCACTCAGGTTGGGGTGGCAGGGCTGCAATGGTAATCCAGGTACAGGGTGGACTAATCAATGTTCCTCTCTCCTTTTCAGGAGAAGACTACACACAACACCGCAGAGCGGATGTTGAGTCCAGGCCCAGGTAACCAGAGACGAACAGGAGGCAATGGAGCTGGAGAGGTGCCATGCACCCTGGTCCACTGGTGGCAGTGAGGCTGGGGTGCCTGGGGGAGGTCAGAGTGCCGTGCACTGAGGTCACCATGTCTGTCCCAGCAGCCATACCACTGTTGAATGTTTAGTGCTATGAGCTTCCAACACAGGTTTCCCATTATGGAAGGATGAGCGCATACTGCTCCGGGGGCCAGACGTGCACATTGACATTGTCTCGACTTCAACTAATCAAATGTCCTTGTTCTTCCTTTCAGCCTCACCGGAGCAGGGCCGGGATGAGGAGGCAGAGGGGCCGCCACTAACACCTAAGGGCCCTGACGAATTACAAGCACCAGCGTCACACCATCACTGCCAGGCAGGCACCAGCGCAGATACTAGCACCTCGGTGGGGGTTAGATCGTTGGCTAGTGTCCTGGGGCACAATGTTGAGGGCACTTCACACTTGCTTGAGGTGCAGGCGGAGACAGAGAGTGCCCAGGGCGCTGGCAGTCAGAAGATTGCAGGGGACCAGGAACATGCTCGGTCGGTGGGTGATGATGGGCCTCTGGAGTCGTCCCTGAGGCAGCAGATGCTGGAAGTCCAGCAGGGTGTGCAGGAGGATCTGGCGGAGATACATGAGGCAATGCATGTCATGGTCTCCGTGATGGAGGAGTCCATGCGGAACATCAGCAATGCAATGATCCTCGTGGCTGAGCACCGTATTTCCTCCATGGACAGAGTGGCGACTCGTGGAGAGGTTCCTCCAGGAGAACAACCAGGGCTTCCTAGTGATGCGCTCGGAAGCAAGCCCTCACAACGGCATTGACCTCAGCTGGTCTGTGTCAGTGTGGGGGTATGGATTGGGCACCCAGTACCCCAGCTAGGTGCCCATCCATCAATGGTGAGCAGGGAGGTCAGCACATGAGCTGCCTGTCGTCGCTGTGGGCTCCTGTCAGGGCTCTCCGGATGGGGCAGCAGCTCCACCGCCCCTCTGCCAGTGACTGTGGGATCCGATGAGGCTGCAGCAACTGGGGGGATGCCAGCTGTGGAACTAGCCACTCCCTCCCAGGCGGGGCCATCAAAGGCTCCACGGGCCAGAGGACGCCCGCCAAGGTCATCGAAGCCAACAGGACAGCACGGTGAGCAGGCTGTCTCGAAGGCCAGTGCCAGCGAGGGGGGAGCACCTAGACGTAGCACCCGAAAATGTAAACTTACGGCACCTTAGGCACAACACGGGCTTCTCGCTGGTGGTTTTATGTTGCCCCGGTATGAGTTGCTTATAAGTTGACGTGATGCTGAACACCTTTGCATTAAGTTTCTTTTCTGTTTTAGTTTGTAAATTCATTAACCGCTTCATATGTAATCATGGCTCAAAGTGATTCCTTACTTCTGCAGATAGGCAGGAACCCATGATGTTATGAGTGACTGGTTTGTCATTGAGCTTTATTGACAAGGCACATAGTTAATGTTCCTAACCAGGCAGATGTTGCTCTCATCTGGAGTTTGTTGGAGGTCCATCTGTGGTGTGATAGCTGAAGGTTCATCGGATTAAGGCCTCCCAGGTGTCCCTGCCTGGAGGTTGCCCAGGATGTTGCCCAGGTCAGCATCTACCCCCTCAGCGTTCTCCTGGCCATGCTCATCCTCGGACTCACTACTGGACCCATCGTCTGTTGCTAGAACAGCTGCATCAACATCTTCTTCCTCCACTGTGTCCCCCCTTTCCAGTGCCAGATTGTGGAGAGCACAGCATGCAACCACTATCTGCGACATAGGATCTAGGGGGTACTGGAGTACGCCCTCTGAGCGGTCTAGGCATCAGAAGCGCATCTTGAGAAGACCGATGGTTCTCTCTACCATGGCCCTTGTTGAGGCGTGGCTCCTATTGTGCCACTGCTCGGCCTCTGTTCTTGGATGGCAGAAGGGCATCATGAACCACCTTTTGAGGGGATAGTCCTTGTCACCCAGCAGCCGTCCAACCAGCCGGGCTGGAGCATTGAAGAGCCTGGGCACCTGGGAGTGTCTGAGGATTTAAGCATCGTGGGAACTGCCTGGGTACCTTGCACACACTTGCAGATTCTGCATCCTGTGATCACACACTATCTGCATGTTCAAGGAATGGGATCCCTTCCTGTTGACAAAGGCACCGGGCTCACCTGCTGGCGCCTTGATGGCCACATGTGTGCAGTCTATTGCACCCTGGACGCAGGGGATCCCAGCAATCGGTGCGAAGCCTCTGGCTTGCTCTATCTGGCTGGTCTCGTCCCAGCGCTAGTGGATGAAAGTCAATGCATGCCTGAACAGAGCGTCTGTCACCTGCTTAACACTACTGTGGACAGCTGACTGGGAGACTCCACCAAGATCACCCACTGACCCCTGGAAAGAGCCAGAGGCATAGAAGTTGAGGATAGCCATGACCTTCAACGCCACTGGCATGGGGTGCCCACCCACACAGTTGGCGCTGATCTCAGGGCTTATCATCTGACAGATGGAGGTCACTGTCTCCCTTGAGAGATGGAGCCTCCTTCGGCCCTGCACTTCAGGTATATTGAGGAAGCTGCTTCGCCGCCTGTATACCCTGGCAACAGGATAGTGGCGTCTTCTGCAGCCCCTTCTGCCTTGGACTTCCTGTTGGCCCTGCGCCCTTGTGCCTGCACGTGTCCTCCCAAAGGTGGCTCCCCTGAAGGCTGAATATGGACTTCTGGCCTCCTTCCCCTTCTGGCCCTCCCTTCCTCCTCAGAGGAGGTGCCTCCAGTGGAGGGCACAACTCCCATTCCCAGGATAAGAGAAGACTCCCTGAAACCAGTAAGGCCTCAAAAATGACGTTTACTCCAGAGTCCTGACCTGAATCCTGTTACTGCTATCCAAGCAGCTGTGAAAAGTTTTGAAGTATTCCTGCTCGCACAGGCAAATAGCAGTAAGTTTAAACATTAATTGTCTGCCAAAGAACACTCAAGACCCCACTCACCCCTCTTATCCCGCCCGTGGATGAGGTTTATAAAAATGTGGCCTACCTGCCTGCCCATTGCGCCCATGCGACAATCTGAAGGTTGCATGGGCCCCGAAAAATTGGCGTCAATTACTGGCTCAAGGGCCTTAACTAGCCCATAAATTAATGGCGGGCACACATTGGAGATCATCACCCATCATTTGACACATTGGCATACGGGGCCTGCCCCCGAACGCCGATGAGAAAATTCTGCCCTACGTTTCACTTGTCGGGGTGGCAAGGAATTTTAAACTACTCCACATTGTAAGTACAGTGACTAAATCCTTCAAAACTTGCAATGTCATCAGTCAAATGCACTCTCCTCCCTCCCACCAAGCTGTTAATTGGAGAGGGTTGAACCCAATCACGGGTCCTGCTCTCCATTGAAATGACTTAAAAAATGCGGTGAACCCAAGCCACTGTGTTTTGAAATGTGAGCAGCCATGTGAACCATGTCCTCTAGCAACAAACCTTGAACCAAGCCCAGCAATAACTTACATTTATATAGCACCTTTATCATAGTAAGAGGTCCCAAGATACTTCGCAGGAGTGATCATCAATAGCTTGGTCAAAGGGATAGGTTTTAAGGAGGAGAGAGAGATGGAGAGGTTTAGGGGGAGAATAGAGCTTAGGGTCTCTGGCAGCCTTGGCACAGCTGCCAAAGGGGAAATGCAGAAAATTAGGGATTCCAAAAATACCAGAATTAGAGCAGTGCAAAGGTCTAGGAGGGTTGGTGGCCTGGAGGAGGATGCAAAGATTGGAAGGAGCAAGACCACAGGAGGATTTGGAAACAAGGTGGCCATTCCAGTTAATTCACCCATAGAGCTCCCTGTTATTCTAATTTTTTAAAATTAATCTCTGTACATAAGGGTGTTTGGAGCTGGATGCCTAGAATGGACTGATGCCTCCCTCTTTGAAAAATACTACAGGTGGTATTGATTTAATCCCTTACATGTTGATTCTAGCCATATAACAGCACAACAGTTCCACTTTGCCGCACATCCTTCATTAAGTGCATTTCCTCACTGCTATTCTAAAGTGCATAAACTTACATTTATTCAAAACCCATCTGCTATTCCTTGGCCCAAACACTTAATTAGATTTCTTTGTATGCAATCAATCTGCCACCAACTCATTACCTGGCAATGTGGCTTATTGTCATGATGAACCTTACAATATTACAAGAATGAATAGTGTGAACAGAAGGGGTCCCAGCACAGGTCCCTGTGGAATTCAACTGTTCGCTACGCCTCCCAACTCTGAGTTTTTTTTCCCCATTTATCAACACCTTCTGCTTCTGCTGCTCAGCCAGTTTTGAATCCAGCAAGCTAATGTACCAACTGTTGTTGTCAGTTCCAGCCAACTATCACTTTTTGCAGTTGCTATGTCCATGAGCATTAGCATCATTTTTTCCACACATCTGCCTCGTGGTTTGGCAAGAGCTATACTATTCTTGAAACCATTTTGTTTGGTTTTAATTCAGGAATTTTCAATTGTACTCGGTTGTAAGTTGAAAAACTTGTTTTGTGAGCATTTTGTTTTACAAATGTCAACTAGAGGATACCAACAACAGATTGTACACAATGCAACTGAACTGAGTGGATCTCAGTTTTCATTTTCCTCTGTAACATATCCTTAAGCAATACACATATCTTTGATAATCCAGCTCTCCTGCAGCGTGACCAGTCAAAGGCATCTTAGCCAGTTTTACAACTCTTGTAATACAAAAGTTGTAATCAAAACTTGCAAAAATGATTGCAACAGCAACATTGATACAGGCCTTTAAATAATTGTGCCATAAAGTGATTAATATAAAATGTTCTGCTGGGCATAACTGAACTCCTTTTAGTATCACATAATAGGTTTGCACATATATAAATTATATTGAAGTAAGGTCATCTTTCCTTGGAATAAACCATGTTGATTTGGGACTCCTACTGTTTCTGTTGTAGTTTATTAACCATTTCAATTTGGAAGCTCAGTGGAAGTTGATCAAATTTGCAAATGACCCCAAGCTTGGGATTGGGGGTAGAGGTGTGGAGAGAGGAGGTAGTACTGGTGTGGGGACAGGGAGACAAAATTTGAAGAGACGCGAGATAGCGAGCAGAGGGGAGTGCAACAGGAGGGCCCTGGGACAGGAAGTCAACAGCACCTAGAGGAAAGTGCAAGAGGAGGACCCTGGAACAGGCAGTCAGCAGCACCTGGAGGAGAGTGCGACAGGAGCACCCTGGGACAAGCAGTCAGTAGCACCTAGAGGAGAGTGCGAGAGGAGGATCTAGCATCTAGTCCATACTCACATAGGAGTAAGGGTAAAGTAAAAGCAAGGGTCCATATTCTATTTAGTTAAGATATGTCTGGGGAGCTCAGTCCTGCGATTTGCAAATCCTATGTGCGAAATCCTAGACGCACCTGGCGGCCTGGATGACCATGTGTGCAGGAGGTGCCTCCGACTGGAGCAACTCGAGCTCCGGGTTTTGGAGCTTGAGCGACAGCTGGGGGCACCAAGGTGCAGTGGCATAATGGTATTGTCACTGGACTAATATTCCAGAGACCCAGCTCTGGGGTCCTGGGTTCGAATCCCACCACATCAGATTTGAATTCAATAAAAATCTGGAATTAAAAGTCTAACGATGACTATGAAGCCATAGCCAATTGTTGTAAAAGCCCATCTGGTTCACTAATGCCTTTTAGGGAAGGAAATCTGCCGTCCTTACCTGGTCTGGCCTACATGTGACTCCAGACCCACAGTAAGTGAGGGGAGTGCAAGAGGAGACCAGTGGGGGGAGTAGACAGGCACTTCTGTGCCCGCAGATGTGACTCCAGATTGGTATGTTGCCTCCCAGGAGCCAGGGTCAAGGATGTTACGGAACGGCTGCAGGTCATTCTGAAGGGGGAGGGGGAACAGCCAGAGATCGTGGTCCATGTTCGGACCAATGACATAGGAAGAAAGGGGAATGAGGTCCTGCAAGCAGACTTTGGGGAGTTAGGTAGGAAATTGAAAAGCAGGACTTCAATGGTAGTAATCTCCGGATTACTCCTGCTGCCACGAAGCACTAAGTATAGGGACAGAAGGATAGAGCAGATAAATGTGTGGCTGGAAAGATGGTACAGGATGGAGGGCTTTAGATTCCTGGGGCATTGGGACTGTTTCTGGGGGATGTGGGACCTGTACAAGTTGGACGGGTTACTTCTGAACAGGAATGGGACTAACATCCTCGCAGGGAGTACTGGTGTGGGGACAGGGAGAGAAAATGTGAAGAGATAGCGAGCAGTGGGGAGTGCGAGAGGAGGGCCCTGGGACAGGCAGTCAGCAGCACCTAGAGGAGAGTGAGAGAGGAGGATCTAGCATCTAGTCTATACTCAAGTAGGAGTAAGGGTGAAATTAAAGCAAGGGTCCATATTCTATTTAGTTAAGATATGTCTGGGGAGCTCAGTCCTGCAATTTGCTGTTGGGGTGGATTTAAACTAAATTGGCAGGGGGATGGGATCCTGAAAAGTAGTTCAGAGGGGAGAGAAGCTGAGATGGAATTAGAAGTTAAAACGCTAGTAAGTGAGTCTGGAAGGCAGAAGAAACATAGGCTAGATAAGAAAGAAGTGAGTTTAGCAAGGCTAAGTGGAATATATTTTAATGCAAGGAGCTGGAGGAATAAGACAGACGAGCGGAGGACACAGATAGGCACGTGGGAGTATGATATCATAGCTATGTCCAAGACTTGGCTAAAAGGGCAGGGCTGGCAGCTCAACATTCCCGGTTATAGGGTATTTAAACAAGATAGAGAAAGGGATAGAAGAGGAGTTGGGGGGAGGGGGTTGCAATATTGATCAAAGAATCAATTACAGCAGTGAGGAGGGGTGATATCTTGGAAGGATCATCAAATGAAGCCATATGGGTAGAAGTAAAAAACAGAAAAGGGACAAACACGCTGTTGGGTGTGTACTATAGGCCCCCAAACAGTCAGGGAGAGATAGAGGATCAAATATGTAATCAAATTTCAGAGAAGTGTAAGAATAATAAGGCAGTAATAATAGGGGATTTTAACTACCCAAATATTAACTGGGGTGGTTTTAGTATGCAAGGTAGGGAGCAAAATTCTTAAGTTTCATCCAGGAGAACTTATTTAGCCGGTACATAGAAAGCCCAACAAGGGAAGGGGCAGTTCTAGACCTAATATTTGGAAATGAGTCCGGGCAGGTGGAAGGCGTATCAGTAAGGGAGAATTTTGGAGATAGTGACCATAACTCAATTAGGTTTAGGATAGTTATGGAAAAGGATAAGGTTGAGCCAGGAATAAAAGTTCTAAACTGGGGAAAGGCTAATTTAACTAGGATGAGATGCAATTTGACCCAAGTGGACTGGGAGCAGATACGTGCAGATAAAACTGTGTCAGAGCAGTGGGAGGCATTCAAAGAGGAATAGAGAAAGTACAGGGCAAATATGTTCCCGTAAAGATAAAGCGGGGGTGGGGGGGGCTGGCGACCAAGCCTGGAGAACCCTGGATGTCAAGGGACATAAAGGTTAAGATTAAGAAAAGTAGAGCAGCTTGGCAGATACCAAGGGCTCAATAGAGCAGAGTCCTTAGAGGAGTATAAAAAGTGTAGAGGGGAACTTAAAAAGGAAATTAGGAAAGCTAAGAGAGTGCATGAGAAAGCATTAGTGGGTAGAATAAAGGAAAACCCAAAAGGGTTTTTTAAATATATGAGGAGAAAGAGAATAACTAGGGAAAGAATAGGGCCAATGAGGGACCATAGGGGCCATCTGTGTGTGAATCCGGAAGATGTGGGTGGAGTCCTCAATGAATACTTTGCGTCGGTCTTCACAATGGAAAAGGATGATGCAGATATAGGTATCAGGGTGGAGGACTATGAAATATTAGAGGAAATTAACATAGAGAGAGAGAGGAAGTACTAGCGGGTTTAGCGGCTTTAAAAGCAGGTAAATCCACAGGCCCAGATGAGATGTATCCCAGGCTGTTGAAGGAGGCAAGGGAAGAGATATCAGGGGCCCTGGAAGTAATTTTCAAACCCTCTCTGGCCACAAGTGGTGCCAGAGGACTGAAGGACTGGTAACGTTGTCCCATTATTAAAAAAGGGAGGAAGGGATAGACCAGGAAATTACAGGCCAGTCAGTCTAACCTCAATGGTGGGGAAGTTACTAGAAAGAATTTTGAGGGACAGAATATATCTGCACTTGGAGAGACACAGATCAATCGGGGATATTCAGCATGAATTTGTCAAGGGAAGGTCGTGTTTAACAAATTTGATCGAATGTTTTGAGGAGGTAACCAGGATTGTTGATGAGGGTAATGCATTTGATGTGGTCTACATGGACTTTGGCAAGGCTTTTGATAAGATCCCTCATGGCAGGCTGGTCAAAAAAGTAAGAGCCCATGGGATCCAAGGCAAGGTGGCATGTTGGATCCAAAATTGGCTGAGAGGCAGGAAGCAGAGGTTGATGGTAGAGGGATATTTCTGTGACTGGAAGTCTGTTTCCAGTGGAGTTCTGCAGGGCTCAGTGTTGGGGCCCTTGCTGTTTGTGGTGTACATAAATGATTTGGACTTAAATGTAGGGGGTATGATCAAGAAGTTCGCAGGTGACACGAAAATTAGTAGGGTGCTAAATTGTGAGGAGGATAGCCGTAAACTGTAGGAGAATATCAATGGACTGGTCAGTTGGGCAGAGGAGTGGCAAATGGAATTCAACACAGAAAAGTGTGAGGTAATGCACTTGGGGAGGGCTAACAAACATTACACTATGAATGGTAGGATCCTGGAAAGTACTGGAGATCAGAGGGACCTTGGTGTGCATATCCATAGATCCCTGAAGAAAGGGCAGGTAAATAAGGTGGTTAAGAAGGCATATGGGATGCTAACTTTTATTAGCCGAGGCATAGAATACAAGGGCAGGGAGGTTTGCTGGAACTGTATAAAACGTTGGTTAGGCCACAACTGGAGTACTGTGTGCAGTTCTAGTAACCACATAATGGGAAGGATGTGATTACACTGGGGAGGTTGCAGAGGAGATTTACCAGGATGCTGCCTGAGCTGGTGGGTCTGAACTATATGAGGAAAGATTGGATAGCTGCAGTTGTTTTCCTTGGAGCAGCGAAGGTTGAGAGGGGACCTGATAGAGGTGTATAAGATTATGAGGGGCATAAATAGGGTGGATAGGAAGGCACTTTTTCCATTCGTGGAGGGGTCAATAACCAGGGGACATAGATTTAAGGTAAGAGGTAGAATGCTAAGAGGGGAGTCGAGGAAAGATTTTTGCACCCAGAAGGTGGTGGGTGTCTGGAACTCACTGCTTGAAAAGGTGGTTGAGTCAGAAACTCTCGTAACATTTAAGAAGTATTTAGATATTCACTTGCGCTACCATAGCCTCCAGGGCTATGGGCCAAGCGCTGGGAAATGGGATTAGTGTAATCAGATCGTTGTTGACCATACAGACACGATGGGCCAAATGGCCTCTGTCTGCGCTGTAGACATCTATGAGTCTACCAAATGAATTAGATAAAATATTAGTAAAAGGAACAACAGCAGATATCGTTTAATATAGACAAAATATTGATACAATAGACTAAAATACCTCATGAGTGGTGAAGAAATTATGAAGAAACACCACCTAATGTATTCAATCAACAAAGCAATTACTGTAGATTTCAGCATATAAATTGACCTTTGAAACCTTGAAAAAATCCCTCCAAAAACGGTGGTCAACTTACACCCTAAGTATAAAGTTGGCGTGAGTTTGGGTGGTCGCCATTTGAATTGTCATCTGCTTCTGATGCAAACAACGGGCGTGTCTTAAACTCCTGCGCACCTTCACAACATAGCCCATATCACTTGCCTGATCCCTCATGCCCAGTTATAAGGTACTGCTACGTAAGACATGCATTTGTGAGGAGAAAAATTGAGGCTGACTACTAATGTGAGTATAGCATGCCGTCACTGAAAAGGTGGTCGACTTACTTGCCGAGTATATGCAAAAACATGATTTTGGGGGCCAGAAAAATGGGGTCATGTTATATGCTGAGTTGACTTATACACCTCATTTTACAGTAGTATTCTGAACCATAAACCAAAGCAGTGGATTACCAGTCTGAGTATATCATGGTTAAGAGATCTGGTGCTCTGGTCAGACCACATCTTCAGCATTATGCTCAGTTCTGGCCACCAAGGCAGAAAAAAGGCATTTAAGTCCCAGAAGTGGTGCACAAGAAAGAATGATTGATGAAACTTGGGCTGCAAAATTTGGCTTGTAGGCACCTGGTTTTTGGTTCCACGAATGCAGTTTTGCTGTCCGCGGCACAAGTGCTCTCTTCTGGTACAAAACATCCTGATGTCTTTTTGATATGGGTGTTAATGCATGTGCAGGAATCATCTGCCAAAAGTATGCAGAGTAGGCAGATCAAGACAACAAGCACCATATAATGCTGATTTGACACCAACGCTGCCATTTTAAAATTCAGTGCTCCAGCAAATGCCATCTCTTAAGCACACATTTAGCAGCAGGAAGGATGCCCCACCACAGCTCTTTGATGGGGTCATCAACTACTTTCAGGTTAGGTGCTAATTGATTTCGATTGGCAGCTGCTATGATTGTAGAACTGCTTGGTAGTATGTGGAATTCTTTAAAGCTGCTGAAGTCTACAGGGAGTGATGGATGCCGATGGACTTGGTTCTAACTTCAAGGCTTCTGCATAAACCACTTGCTCCCATACATATGTGCAATAGTTTACATTCACTTGGACTACAGCAAGTTAAGGGGAATAAGCAGAGGCAACACAAAGCAGGGTACATTTCTAGAAGAGGGAGAGAAAGGCTCACAACAGGAGACCATACTAACCTGGGGTGTTCAGGGAGCAATTCACTTACCTGAATCTCAGTGAGGAACAGTGTGTTTGTAAGGGTGTCTTCACTGAACTCTGCCACCTGCTGCATCCAGAACACAGCTCCAGAGAAGCGCGAGAAAGGCATGGCCAGTAGCTATGTGGGTGATTGCGGCCATGAACTTTTACCCTTCCATGATGGAACTGGAGATATTTTTCCCCATTTGGCTTTCCAGAGTGAAAAGATGTGATGGACAAGGATCTCATAGAACATTTAAAACAAATAAATGGCATAGCAAAGTAAATCTGGAACACAATTTCACAGCAGTGGAACACAGGTTAAAGCTAGCAAAAAGGCAAATTTAGGGATGATATAGAAAATATTTTATATAGAAAATGATCAACAAGTGGAATGTACTCTGGGTGCCTAGTGGAAGCAAAGATCTTGGAACCAATTAAGATGCAGTTTGTTGTTGGTATGGGGGAATTATAGATTTATTCTGGATGGATGAGCTAAAATAGATCAAATGTCCTTCCATTATCTTGTGATTTTGTCAGATCTGAGAAACCACCTCCACAAAATTACGAATGGCATTTGGCTATTCATATAATCACTGACTGGGTTAATTATTTACACATGTCATACTTACTCATTTAAATGTGTGAGCATTCCATTCAGAACTGAGAAATGAATGCTTAGAAATTCCGGTTAGCCACTCTCAGTTTGAAGAATGGAGACATATTTAGCATATACAAGGGTTTCGAGTAGCTATGAGTGAAAAGAATAGAACTGTTCACACCAAATTATAAACAAAAAGGCCACAACTTAAGCATGCATACTATAATATCACAAGGCATTTACTACTGCATCACTATCAACATCCTGGGGGTTACCATTGACCAGAAACTGAACTGAGCCAGCCATATAAATACTGTGGCTACCACAGCAGGTCAGAGGCTGGGAATCCTGTGGCAAGTAAGTCACCTCCTGACTCCCCAAAGCCTATCCACCATCTACAAGGCACAAGTCAGGAGTGCGATGGAATACTCACCACTTGTGCAAGCACGCCGATGTGCCCAGATGATCCAGTGTGGGGGGGATGATTCTGGCAAGCAGGGCTTATAATGAGATGCTAAAATATTGCACATGTGGCGGCGGGAAATGCAGCCCACCATTGATGGTTGGAGTGGACGATCGCAAGCTGGTTTCACAATGGCGTGAAATGGCGATTTTTGGCCTTCTCACCATTTTGCACCCACCTGCCCGCCATGACACCCGTTGCCAACAGGGCCAGAAAATTCCAGCAAGTGTTTTTATTTTATACTTACCCTGATTCTGTTTGACAAAATTATTGAAGAACTTCATTGGGGGATAGGTTGAGGGAGACTCTGAGAACTAAACCTAAAGTATCAAAAATTCCATAAATAATATACAATTTTATAGGGGGGGGTATAAGAACAAGGAGACCTGGGGGTATTTGTGTATAATTTTTGAAAGTGGCAGCACAGATTAAAACAGCAGTTAAAGTATATGTGATTCTAGTCCTTATGCATTGAGGCATACTTAAAATCTCACCCATAGATTACAAAAGCCAGGAAGTTATGCTAAACCTTTATAAAACGACTATGGTATTGTGTTCAATTCTAGCTCCACACAATACTTTTGAAGAGTGTGAAGTCTTTGGAGAGGAAATTTATTAGAATGGTTCCAGGGATGAGGGATTACAGTTACATAGATAGGCTAAAAAACAGGGGTGTTCTCCTTATGCAGAAAGCTAGGAGGAGATATGATGGGAGTGTTTAAAATCATGAAGAGTTTAGATAGAGCGAAAAGAGAGAAACTCCAATGACTGAAGTATTGCTAGCTGGAGAGCATAAATCGAAGATGATTGGGCAAAGACGAGAAGCAACATGAGGAAAAGCTTTTTATACAGTGTGTGGAGTGCATTGCCAGAAAGGATAGTGGATATAGACTCAATGGTAGCCTTCAAAAAGAAGCATAGGGCAGGATTTTTAGGTCAGGTTGACCAGCTAGAACAGGTTGACACCATCAAGTCTCAAGGTAAAAAATGGTTTTGTGACTATTGGAATGATTAACGGCCAGCCGGGGTGAAGTGCATACTGAAATGCTCAGCACTGCTGGGGTGTGGCAGGAGGAGGGCTTGTGCTGACATAAGCGGGGGCAAGCACTGAATGAAAGCTCCCCAAGGGCAGAGCGCTGCCTCAGGGAGCTGAACACTTTAAAACCAATAAATAAAGTTTATAAAATCAGGAAACAAAATGCCCACACATCGCAATCAGCCACCTGAGCATGTGCATGATAAAAATTCTGTCCATACATTTTTTTTTAAATTTAATAACGGAAAGCTCATCCTACCCTTGGATGAAGTTTCATGAAAAATGCAAAATCTGCCTGGCTGATTCACCTGTCCGCCAATCGTAAGGCAATCAGAGACATATACAACTTTAATCGCATTAATTGGCCTCTTAATTGTCAGTCGGTGCGCTTCTGACTTTTGCGCGCGCCCGCCGACCGAAATATCGCGCGAACGCAGGATGACGTTGGGCCACTCGCCCGACATCATCTCGCGCGATTTCGCATCCGACCAGCTCGGGCTCGCACCCGCTGCCAACCAAAAAATTCTGCCCATAAATGCTTGAAGGATTCAAAACTGCAGAGAGATATCGAGAAGGATCAGGTGAGTGGGGCAAACAGGATTTCTCTTCAAAAGAATTGGTGCAAACTCGATGGGCTGAATGACCTCCTTCTGTGCTGTGCCACTAAGATTCTATTGCTGTTTATGTGGCTTCGCTTAAAGTTCCACTGGGTTTATTATGGAAGACCAAAAGTATCCTTGCAGTATTTCAGACAGTATTTTAACAGTTCACAAATTATTAGCTGTTCTTCAATGTGTAAAAGAAGAACAGTGCATTTCATGGTTCTCTTTGCACTATGCATAGAGGCAGTTCAAGCCTTCCAAGCACAAGATTATGGAGAAAAGGAAGATCTATTTACAGATGGGCCAGCAGAAAGATAAAGATGGAGTACTGGATGTAAATATTGTGAACGACACCAGAGAAAAGCAAAGGAAACATGTCCAGCGTGGGGAAAGCAGTGCTTTAACTACAGGAAGCGGAATCACTTTGCACACAATTGTTTTGCTGGAAAGTAAAAAAGGAAACCTATAAAGATGGCTGCTGGAGAGATGCCGGATGAATCACTCTACACCCTAGAACAGGTTGACACCAGCAAGTCTCAAGGTAAAAATGCTTTGTGACTAATTGAATAATGCCTGCAGAAGGAGAGCATCAAGTTAATGTGAAGTGTCAGATAGATACTGGTGCTACGTACAACTTCATGAAATCCACAGACCTGTGCGAATTTGCTCAAGATGGTGACTTGAAAATGGAGCCATTGATGGTAAATTTGAGGCTCAATGATGGAACAATGCTCATCTCAAGAGGGCAAACTAAGCTGAGAGCCCAATGCAATGGGAAGAAAGAGGATCAACAGTTCCAGATAGTAGACATGAAGCAAACTCCTCTTGGCGAGAATTTTCCAGTCAGCGAGCGGGAGCGGGGCCCGCTCGCCAATGCATAAAATGACGCGTGGTGACGTCAGGCGGGCGTGCCAACGTCACCGTGCGTCATTTAGATTTTCAGTTTGGCGGGCTGTCAAAGGCCTATTAAGGCCTGTTAAAAACTGATTAAAATAGTTAAATGAGCTGCCCGTCCAGCCTTTTGTCCGTTTTTCTGCCCGTTGGTGGGCAGGCGAAGAGCCCAGGCGGCCTTCACATTTTTCATGAAACCTCATCCACGGGCGGGATGAGGTTTCATGAAGTGTTCAAAAATTTAATAAAAATTTTCAAAAAAATTCATTGACATGTCCCAGCTCATGTGACACTATCACATGAGGGGACATGTTTTAAGTGTGCCTCAGGGAGATTTCTGCTCTCTTTCACACATATGCGCAAAAGAGCGCAGACCCCGAATCAGGGAATTCCCCCTCGTCCGCACAGAGGAGTGCTCAGCACTTTCGGGTGAGCATCACACTGGGCAGGCCTTACTTGGCCCACCCACGTAAAATGGCGGCACGCACCCAATCGGGTTCGTGCTCGCTCCTGCCCACACCCGCACAACCCGCCCGACAGGGGGAAAATTCAGCCCCTCATCTCAGCTGAAACAACTCAAAAGCTTGGACTGATAAACCTCCATGTACCAGAAGAATTTGTAGTGTTTTGCATGGCACCAAGCCACTGATTGCTGTGTAGATCCTGACAAATTACAAAGATGTTTTCACAGGTCTTGGGTGTTTTCCAGCTAACTACCATCTTGAAGTAGATGAGAGTGCGAGACCGGCTCAGTATCTTCCAAGGAGAGTTCCAGCTGCCCTCGAGTTCAGCCTGAAAGGCAAGATAGAGGAGCTTGAAAAAATGGGAATAATCAAGAAAGTGACAACTCCTACAGTCTGGATTAGCAGCAAAGTAGCAGTGAAAAACATGGAAAACTGAGAGTGTGCTTATGTCCAAAAGACCTCACTAAAGCTTTGAAAAGATCTCACTATCCCATGCCACCCAATGAAGAAATTTTGCCACAACTTGCCAAGGCAAAGTTCTTTACCACCCTAGATGTGAAGGATGGATATGGGCAAGGGAAGTTGGATGAAAGCAGCAGTTTTCTGACTATGTTCTGGATGCCATTTGGGAGGTAAAGATAGTTGCATATGCCGTTTGGCGTTTCTACTGCTCTGGAAGGGTATCAACGTTTACAGCATGAGTCAATGATCTTCCAGGAGTGGAAGCAATTGTGCATGATCTGCTAGTCCATGGATGTGGAGGTATGATCAGGATCTAGTGAGACCGCTAGAGAGAGCTCACCAGATGAGCCTGAAGCCAAACAAGAAAAACTGCAACTGAAAATTGCTGAAGTATATATGTCATGAACTGACAGCGAAAGGACTTTGCCCTGATCCTGATAAGGTGTGATCCGTAGCAGAGATACAGCAACCAACAGAATTGAAGGCGGTTCAATAATTTGTAGGATTTGTGAAGTACCTTGCAAAATTCTTGCCAAATTTGTTATCAGAGTGTGAACCTCTACACAAGCTCACTGCAAAGAATGTTCAGTGGTTTTGGGGCACAGAACAAGAAGCAGCTTTCACTCGTATCAAATAACTAGTGACGACAGCATCAGTGCTGAGCTACTAAGCTGTCAATGACGATGTCACCCTGCAGTGTGATGCGAACGGAGCAACCGTCATGCAGCAAGGGCAACCAGTTGCGTTTGCCTCCAGAGTGTTAGCACAAACTGAACAATGCTATGCCCAGATTGAGAAAGAGTGCCTGGCTATTGTCGTTGTTTGTGAGCATTTTAAGCAGTACCAGTTTGGGAGAGACAAAACGATGGTAGAGTCTGACCACAAGCCACTTAAAAGCATCTTTCTAAGTCATTTCTATCTGCCCCAAAGCATCTGCAAAGGAGTGTGTAAATCAGAATGTGAGATCTTCCAGATTCAAAAAGAAGCAATGGCACGACATGGTCAAATGGCTAACCAGCATTTCACTCTCAAAGCTTCACATGTGAATGATGGTTAAGATTTTCTTAATTAACTTTAAAGAGCTTATTTTACAATTGTGTGCTCCTGGATGGAGCCTCCACCATCATGAGCACATATCTGGAATTTGTGGGCACTTCAATTTTAGTACATAACAGGAAATGGACAGTCAGTGGACAAGGCTCCCTGCAGACACTGTCAGTTCCCAAAATTGGTCCTTAAATCTAGTCTGCACTTCTGCAATGTAATTTCTATTTGTTTGCTTTTCTTTTGTCTTGTATACATCAAGTGCATTGCAATTAGGACAACAGAGCACGGGGACATTTGTTTCATGCCTGAAAATCTCATTTTGAATCCCATTCAGATTAATGGAATGAAAGTTTGTCCCGTTAGCTCCTATGCTGTTCTCAATGACATTTGTAATACACAACTCTCTATGGCCTGAATTTTACCTTCGGTGGGTGAGCGCGCGCCCGACACGCCAGAAAATAAAATGACGCGAGCTGACGTCAGGCGTGTGTCCTGATGTCACCATGCACTGTCGCGATATTTTGCTAGGCAGGCATGCGACGAAGACGGAGGCACACCCGCCATTAATTATTGAGCCAGTTAAGGCCCTTGAGGCATCAATTGTCTGTGATTTTACGTAGCCCGTGTCGTTTTCAGGGCATTGCAAGGGCGCAACAGGCAGGTGGGGACGGCACATTTTCAAAAACCCCATCCATGGGCGGGATAAGAAGTGTGAGTGGGATTGATAATGCAAATTGTTTGTACTTTAGCTTATAAGTTGCTGCTGCTTACTTATGTGAACAGGACATCTTCATTTCGCTTTAGAGCTGCTTTGACAGAAATAAAAGGCTTCAGTTCAGGACTCCGGAGGAGTCATAACACTTGGGGCCTTCCAGGTATCAGACAGCCTTCCCTTACCCTGGGAATGGGGATTGTGGTCTCCGCTGGAGGCACCTCCTCTGAGGAGGAAGAGAGGGCCAGAAGAGAGAGGAGGCCAGGTGTCCCTATTCAGCCTCCAGGGAAGCGACCTGTGGGAGGAGAGGTGCAGGCACAAGGGGCGCACAAGTGCAAGGCAGAAGGGGCCGCAGAAAACGTCACTATCCTGCTGCCAGGGTTTACAGACGGCGATGCAGCTACCTCAATATGTCTGAGGTGCAATGCCGAAGGAGGCTCCGCCTCTTAAGGGAGACAGTGACCTCCATTTGTCAGATGATTGGCCCTGAGATCAGCTCCAGCTGTATGGGTGGACATCTCAGGCCAGTGGTGCCAAAGGTCACAGTGGCCCTCAACTTCTATGCCTCTGGCTCTTTCCAGGGGTCAGTGGGGGATCTGTGTGGAGACTCTCAATCAGCTGTCCACAGTTGTGTCAAGCTGGTGACAGACACACTGTTCAGGTGTGCATTGACTTTCATTCACTACCGTATGGATGAGGTCAGCCAGGCAGAGTTAGCCAGACGCTTTGCAACGATTGTTGGCTTCCCCTGCATCCAGGGTACAATAGACTGTACACATGTGGCCATCAAGGCGCCAGCAGGTGAGCCCAGTGCCTTCGTCAACAGGAAGGGATTCCACTCCATGAACGTGCAGATAGTGTGTGACCACAGGATGCTGATTCTACAAGTCTGTGCAAGGTACCCAGGCAGCTCCCATGACACTTACATCTTGAGACCCTCCCAGGTGCCGAGGCTCTTCAGTGCTCCTGCCCGGCTAGATGGATGGCTGCTGGGTGACAAGGGCTATCCCCTCAAAAGGTGGCTCATGACACCTCTCCGCCATCCAGGAACAGAGGCCGAGCAGCGGTACAATAGGAGCCACGCCTCCACAAGGATGGTGGTAGGGAGAGCCATCAGTCTTCTCAAGATGCGCTTCCGATGCCTGGACTGTTCAGATGGTGCACTGCAATACCTCCCAGATCGTGTGTCACTGATAGTGGTTGCATGCTGCACTCTCCACAATCTGGCGTTGAAAAGGGGGACACAGTGGAGAAAGAAGATGTTGATGCAGCTGCTCTGGCAACAGTCGATGAGTCCAGTAGTGAGTCCAAGGACGAACATGGCCAAGAGAATGCTGAGGGGATAGACGCTGGCCTGGTCAACCTCCAGGGAGGCAGGGACACCAGGGAGGCTTTGATCCAATGCTCCTTCAGCTAGCCTACCAAATAAGAACCAGCACCACATGCCAGGTCTGCAGGCTCCATACTCGATACCTGACAGGAACATTTGCTTGGTGAACAACATGCACTATGTGCCATTTCAATAAAGTTCAATGGCAAACAAGTCACTCATAACATCACTGGTTCCCCTGCAGCTGCAGAACTAATGAAGCACCCAGAGGCTTGTTGAACAGAAACACATTTAGTGCTGTGGTGCCTGGCATACATAATACAAATTAAATTGAAAGGTGTTCTCCATCACACCTAATAATAATTAATGTAAAAATGGGGGGAAAAAATATCGCCAGTGATAAGCCCGCGTTGTGCTTAAGGTGCTTTAAGTTTTCGGTTGTGGATCCTACGTCTAGGTGCTCCCCCCTCGTTGGCACTGGCATTGGAGACAGCCTGCTCACTCTGCTTTCCTGTTGGCCTTGATGATCTTGGTGGGCGTTCTATGGCCCGTGGAGTCTGTGCTGGCCCTGCCTGGGAGGGACTGGCCAGTGCCACAACTGGCATCTCCCCACTCACCACAGCCTCATCGGATGCTATAGTCACTGGCAGAGGGCAAAGGAGCTGCTGCCGTCATCGGAAGCATCCTGAGAGGAGCCCGCAGAGATGACAGGCAGCTCGTGCACCAACATCAGGTCGCTTTGGACCTCTCTGCTCACCATTGATGGATGGGCACCTAGCTGGGATACTGTGTGCCCAATCCATCTCCCCACACTGACATTGACCACCTGAGGTCATTGCCGGTGTGAGGGCTTGCAGGTCCGAGCGCATCCCCAGGAATTCCTGATTCAGCTCCTGGAGGAGCCTCTCCATGAGAGTCACCACTCTCTCCATGGAGGATGCAGTGTGCTTGGCCATGTGGGTCGGGTCATTGCATTGCTCATGCTCCGCATGGACTCCTCCGCAACGGACACTATGGCACACATTCCCTCATGTATCTCCGCCAGATCCTCCCTCACACCCTGCTGGACTTCCAGCATCTGCTGCCTCAGGGACGACTCCAGAGACACATCATCACCCACCGACTGAGCATGTTCCTGGTCCCCTGCAGTCCTCCGACTGCTGGCACCATGGGCACTCTCTGCCTCCGCCTGCACCTCAAGCGGGTGTGAAGTGCCCTTACCACTGTGCACCAAGATACTAGCCACCGATCTAATGCCCACCAAGGTGCTGGTATCTGCGCTGGTGCCTGCCTGTCTAAGAGGGTGTGATGCAGGTGCGTTTCCATAGTTGCTGTCCTCTGGGGTCAGTGGTGGGCCTTCAGGCTCCTCACCCCGATGGGCTTCTGGTGAGCCTGAAAAGAAGGACAAGGACATGTTGAAGTCATTACACTGTTACTGTGCATGCCTGGCACCCAGATCAGGGAGCACTCATCTTTCCATTATCAATGGGGATTCCATGTTCGAGGCTCACATCAATACAGAGACTACAGTGGAATGGTTGCAATTACAGACATTCTGATCTCAGTGCACTTCATTCTTACCTCCCTATGGCACCCCAACCTCTCCGCGGCTGGTTGACCTAGGCGCATGGCGCCTCTCCAGCTCCAGGGCCTCCTGCTCATATCTACTTAAGATTAGAATTTAGAAAGATTATTAAAATTAGAAAGATTAGGTGGGGAGGTCCTCCGCCTGTCCACAACCTCTCTGCATTGTTATGGGGTGTCTTCTCCTGAAAGGACAGAGGAGCATTGATTGTACCTGCATTGCCAATGCAGACTGGCCAACTTCACATGAGGAAAACCTTGCAGGGTTCAGCCGATTCGTGACCCTGGAGCCGCCCGACACTCTTTCCAAGCAACCAGAGTTCACCCCCTTGTCCAGTTGCTGTCTCCATCACTCACACTCTAATAACTCTGAGGTCTGGGGCGGGGGGTGGAAACGCTCCTAACTGCTATGCTAAGTGACCCATGCCAACATGGTACTCGCCCTTCCCAATCGCAGGAGATCATTGAACCGCTTACGGCACTGCGCCTATGTGCACCTCACCACAACATGGGAGCTCACCCTGGATACCACCTCCCCCCAGACATTTTTGGTGAGGTGGGGGGGCCTTCTCCTCCCACCCCTGGGGATAAGGATATCTCTGCGTGCTGTACCTCCTCCAGGAGGGCAGCGAGACACTTATCGGAAAAGTGCGGGGCTGACTCCCCATCTGACCTGCCCTCCCGCCTGCCCTGTTCAGCACTTAAGTGCTCCATGCCGAAGTTCCTCTGAGTCACTGGAAGCCTTCGCATAGCTGCCGGGGGCCACTTTTGAATCGGTTGCCAGGCTGCCATTGGACCTGGTGGACATTGAGCTCCTGCCCCAGCCCCCGCCCGCCCCTTCTCCCTGTTGCTGCTGTCGTGTCTTACGCTGGGCGGGCCTTAATTGGCCCGCCCACATAAAATGGCGGTGCAGAACCGATCGCAGACGGCAGTTGGCTTCCTGACCTCCCCGCTCCCACTGAGCCCGCACGCCGACTGTAAAATCCTGACCTATGTTTCACTACCTGATCAATTTGACAAGCAATTAAAAGAATGGCCTCAGCAGCTTTTAGGGGAGAGTATTGCAGATTTCCACTAACCTCTGTGTGATTTGACGATGATACTACAATAGGAAGCATCGTATCTGATTTTGAGGAACAAATTAAGTTGAATGGGGACATTGATGAGATGGTGCAATGGACAAAAAGGTGGCAAATAAAATTCAATGTTATTGTGATGTGGTACATTTTGCTTTTAAAAATGGCAATTATATCTTGAAAGAAGAAAGGCTTTTATTTATATCGCCCCTTTCACAACTGCAAGATGTTGCAAAGCACCTTACAGCCAATGGCATACTTTTAAAGTGTAGTCAATACAATAATGTAGGAAATTTGGCAGCCAATTTGCTTACACCAAGGTCCCAAAAACAGCAATGTGAAAGAGGAAAGATTCTTTCAAGTGGAAGGGCAAAATAATTTAGGTGTTTGGCTTCACAAGTCTTTAAAAGCAGCATTTCTAAATACAATCATTCGTAAGACCACAATTGTGCCGTTATCTCCACACTAAAGGAAAGATTTCAACAGAACAGAGAAGGTTCAGAGCAGATTCACCAGCATGCTGCCTGGTATATGGAAATAAAAATATGAAGAAAGACTTGAGAAATTGTGACTCTTTACATTAGAACAGAGGAGACAAGGGACAATCAGGTTTCTGCTCATTTAGTAGCACTGCAATGGCCCTAATCAAAATCACTAATGTGATTGTTGCCGAGGTACACTATGCTTGCCCATCCTTCTAGTTCTCTCTGCAGCTTTTGATAAAGTTGACCACATCATCCTCTGCCAATATCATCCAGCTGAGTGTGAGTACCCTTGCCTGAATCCAATCTTACTCATCCAATTGTAAACAGAGAATCTTCTACAATGACCTCTTCCCACTACTGACCCTAGCGTACCTTAACAATTTATCCTTGGTTCCTTCCTAATTCTCGTCTACTTGGAGCCCTTCAGTGACAAAATCAGGAGACATAACATTTGTTTCCATGTGTACACTTATCACACCCAACTCTACTTCAACAACACCTTTCTCGATCCATGCACTCCATTGTCTCTGTCTCGTCAGTCTGCCTGTCCAACATCCAGTTCTGAATGAGTGAAATATCTTCCAATTAAGCACTGGAAAGACAGAAACCATTTGGCTGGATTTTACAGGGTGAGGGGGGGGGAGGCATTTTTCTCTCTGAAGTTTTAAAAAGCCTGTCCCACAGAAATAACAAGCTGGGGGGGGCATAAACAGGCTGAGGGTCTGACTTCCAAACCTCAGTGGACGTCCCACCCTCGAGAGCTACTGGCCAATCAGATTGGCCGGCAGCTTGTTGCAGTCCCAGCAGCGCCAGAACTCATTAGTGGGCACTGCTGGAACTGAAAGCATCTCCAGAGAGAAAAGGAGTGGTGACTGGAGTGAAATAAGTCCCGGGATTTTAGGGGGAAGGGATCGAGCACATTGTGCGGGGGGAGGGTGGGACAAGGGGAGTGGGCTTTGGAGACCAGACGAGGGACGTGGGGTGGGGTTTGGAAGCCAAGCAGGGAGGGACAAAGGGGGTTGACATTTTGGGGGGATGTCCCTGATGTACATAGCGCACCCCCACCCCCACCGATTGATGTGACCCCCGCCTCCCTTCCCACATTTTAAAAAAGCAGTTTTAAAAATGGGCCTTTGCACTCTGGCCCGCCTGCCACTGCCCAGAGCTTTATGGCAGTGAAAGCGGATTAATGCCCTCAATTGCCACTTAGTTGGGCAGTTAAGGGCCTCAATCAGTTGAAGGGCTGGCAACCTAGTTTGCGCCTTACCCCTCCTCCACTGCCTCCCACACCCCCCCCCACCCCTCACCCCCCCACAGATTCCAAGATTCCGTCCCTCCCAGCAGGCCACTGTCTCAGGGTGAACAAGACTGTTCAAAAACTATTTGACCCTGAGCTGAGCTCCTGACCTCAAATCCTCTCCATCACAAATGCTGCCTGTTTGTGCCTTCGGAATATCACCTGTCTCTACCCTCACCTCAGCCCATCTGTGCTGAAATCTTCATCCACACTTTTGTTACCTCCAAACTTGACTATTTTAATGCTTTCCTGGCTGATCTTCCATCTTTCATAAACTTGAGGTAATCCTAAATCTGCTGAACAGTATCCCAACTCACACCAAGCCCTATTCTTGAGTTCAAATGCCTCCATGTCCTTGTCCCTCCCTATCGCTGCAACCTCCTTCAAACCGATAACTCTCCAAGAAGTCTGCATTCCTCCGACTCTGCCCTCTGTGCATCCCCGGCTTCCTTTGCCCATAAATTGACACTGTGCCTTCAGTTATCTGGAACCTAAGCTCTGAAATTCCCTCCCTAAACATCTCTGTCTCTCCAACTGTCTCTCTTTCTTTAAGATGCCCCTTAAAACCTACCACTTTAACCATTTTTTTGGTTATCTGTTCCAATATCTCCTTCTTTGGCTCAGAGTCAATTTTTTGTCTGATTACCTTCCTGTAAAGCACCTTGGGACATTTTGTTACATCAAATACACTGTATAAATGCAAGTGGTTGATTTGATTAGGGTGTTTAAAATAATGAAGAGATGAGACCAAGTAAATAGAAACAGGCTATTTCCAATAATTGAGGGGATATGGATATAAGATTACATCTATGAAATTTAGAACAGAGAGGAGGGGAGACGTTTTTGCTTCTTTACACAGATGAGTGTGAAGCTGTTGAATGGAACCAGATTGAAGCAGAGAACATGTCAACTTTTAAGAATAGGGAGAGTATGTAGTTAGTCTAACATCTGTTGGGGAAGTTACTGCAATCTATAATTAAGGACAAAGT
The DNA here is from genome assembly GCF_964194155.1 of Cetorhinus maximus. Classification (NCBI taxonomy): domain Eukaryota; kingdom Metazoa; phylum Chordata; class Chondrichthyes; order Lamniformes; family Cetorhinidae; genus Cetorhinus; species Cetorhinus maximus. The sequence goes on along the minus strand of NC_135881.1, from coordinate 64,053,862 downwards.
GATTGAGAGAGAAATTTGAGCTGATTAGAGAGAACCAGCACAGATTTTTAAAGGTTAGGTTACCTCTAATGAAGATAATTGAATTTCTTGAGGAAATAACTAAAGTAGAAAACAGGCAAATGTCTATAGATGTAGTTTTTATGGGCTTCCAGAAGGTAGTTGATAAATTTCATTGTAAGAGATTGTTAGCTAAAATTAAAACTCATGAAATTGAAGGCAAATTATTGATCTGGTTAGGAGATTGCTCAGGCAGAAGAAGATAGAAAGATATTGAGTATGTACTCAAATTGGAAGCAAGTGACAAGTGGTGTCCCACAAGGATCTGTGCTGGGGCTTCGGCTATTTATTATATTTATTAATGTCTTACATAACACACTAAGCAGATTATGTCCAAGTTTGCTGCAGACACAAAGATTGACTGGTGGCAAGTAGGGTTGATGGGAGCATAACATTATATAGGCATTGATAGATTAAATGAGTGCATAAAACCGTGGGAGATTTTAACACAGGCAAGTGTGAGCTCATCCATTTTGGACCAATAAAGGATAGATCCATTCTTTTAAAAATGCTGAGCGGCTAAGAATGGTCAAAGTCCAAAGAGATTTAGAGCCCATGTACAAAGATTACTAAAATGTAGCGATCAGGTACAAAAAATAATCAATAGTCTAATGAAATCACAGAACTTTAATGGCACAGAAGGAGGCCATTCGGCTCATCGTGTCTGCATTGGCTGCCCAAATGAGCATTACGACTTTGTGCCATTGCCCTGTACCCCTGCACATTCTTTCTATTCAAATAATCCTCTAATGCCCTCTTGAATGCCTCGTTTGAACCTGCCTCTACCACACTTCCAGGCAGTGCATTCCAGACACGAACCACTCAATATCCATTGACTATTAATCTCTGTTTCCTATTTTTCAGCCAATTTTGTATCCATGTTGCTACTGTCCCTTTTATTCCATGAGCAATAACTTTTCTCACAAGTCTGTTGTGTGGCACTGTATCAAATGCCTTTTGAAAGTCCATGCACACCTTATCAACAGCATCACCCTCATCAACCTTTTCTGTCACTTCTTCAAAAAACTCCAGCGAATTAGTTAAACACAATCTCCCCTTTAGAAATCCATGCTGGCTCTTCCTTACCAACCCATATTTTTCCATATGACTACTAATTTTATCCAGAATAATTGTTTCTAGAATCTTGCCCACCACTGAAGTTAAACTGACTGGTCTGTAATTGCTGGGCTTATCCTTACAACCTTCTTTGAACAAGGGCGTAATGTTTGCAATTCTCCAGTCCTCTGGCACCTCACCGAGTCTAAGGAAGACTGAAAGATTATGGCCACTGCCCTGCAATTTCTACTCTCACTTCCATCAATATCCATGGGTGCATCTCATCCAGTCCCAGTGCCTTGTCAGCTTTAAGTACTGACAGTCTATTCAACACTTCCTCCTTATCAATTTTGAACCCTTTTAGTGACAGAGTTCCCTCATCTGTTACCATGGCCCGGGTAGCATCTACATCCTTGGTAAAGACGGATGCAAAGTATTCATTTAATACTCAGCTATGGCCCCTTCATCCATGTGTAAATTCCCTTTTAGGTGCCTAATCGGCCCTACTCCTCCTTTTACCACCCTTTTACTATTTATATGCCTATTGAAGACTTTGGGATTCCCCTTTATGTTGGCTGCCAGTCTTTTCTCATAATCCTTCTGAGCTGATATGCTTTTTCACCTCCCCTCTGAGCCTTCTGTATTCCTCTTGGTTCTCAATTGTATTTTCTACATGACACCTGTTATAAGCACATTTTTTCTTCTTTCCCTTAATTTCTATCTCCTTTTTCATCCAGGGAGCTCTGGATTTGTTTGTCCTACCCTTCCCTTTCAATGGAATATACCTTGACTGTGCCTGAACCAATTCTTTTTTGAAGGTAGCGCATTATTCAGCTATAGTTTTTCCTGCCAATCTTTGGTTCCAGTCTGTCTGGCCCAGCTCCGTTTTTGCCCCATCGAAGTCGGCTCTCGTCCAGTTAATTTTCTTACTCTGGATTGTCTAGTGTCTTTTTCTATCATCATCCTAAAATGTACAATACAATGATCACTGTCTCCTAAATGTTCCCCCACTGACATTTGATCTACTTGGCCCGCCTCATTTCCAAGAACCAGGTCCAACAGTATGTCTTTTCTTGTTGGATTGGACACATACTGTTACAGAAAATTTTCCTGAACACAATCTCGGCACTTTTATCCCTCTCTGCCCTTTAAACTACCACTGTCCCACTCTACATTTGGGTAATTAAAGTCTCCCATTATAACTACTCTATAATGCCTGCATCTCTCTGCAATTTCCCTGCAGATTTGTTCTTCTACGTCTTTCTCACTATTTGGTGGTCTATAGACTACACCGAGCAATGTAATTGCACCCTTTTTGTTCCTTAACTCTAGCCAAGTTGTTCTATCCTTGAACCCTCTGGGACATCCTCTTTCTCCAGCACTGCAATGCTCTCCTTAATCAATACCACCACCCTTCCTCCTTTCCTACCATTCCTATCTTTTCTGAACACCTTGTACCCGGGAATATTTAACACCCAGTTCTGCCCTTCCTTGAGCTTGTTATCACCACAACATCATATTTCTACATGGAAATCTGCGCCGGTAACTCCCCAATCTTATTTACTATGCTCCCCAATCCGACTTCACCTATTAACTTACTATTCTGCATATTAGTGCTATCTGTCCCTCCAGTATTTTGTGCTCCCTGGTATTCCCGTCTAATATTTTTTCTTGGTTCCCACATCCCTGCCGAGTTAGTTTAAAGCCATCCCTACAGCACAAGCAAAATGCCCCACATGGAATTCAGTCCCAGCTCTGTTCAGGTGCAACCCATCCAGCTTGTACAGGTGCCATCTCCCCAAGAGCCAGTCCCAGTGTCCCAGGAATCTAAAGCCCTCCCTCCTGCACCATCTTTCCAGCCATGCATTCATATGCTTTATCCTCATATTTCTGTACTCATTGGCACATGGCACTGGGAGTATTCTGGAGATTACTGCATTTGAGGTGCTGCTTGCTAATTTTCTACCTAGTTTCCTAAATTCTGATTGCAGGACCACATCCACCTACCTACCTAAGTCATTGGTACCAATATGGACCATGACCTCTGGCTGTTCACCCTCCCCCAGAAGAATATCCTGCAGCTGCCCTGTGACATCCCTGATTCTGGCACCAGGAAGGGAACATACCATCCTGGAGTCATGTCTACGGCCACAAAAAAACCTGTCTATTCCCATAACTAATTAATCTCCAATCACTATTGCTCTTTCTTTCTTCTTCCTCCCCTCATGTACAGATGAGCTGCTCGTGGTGCCACAAACTTGGCTCTGACTGCACTCCTCTGAGGAACCAACACCCTCACCAGCTTCCAAAATGGAAAACCGGTCACTGAGCAGGACCCCAGGGGACTCCTGCACTACCTGCCTGCTTCTCTTGGACTGCCTGGTGGTCACCCATTCCCTCTCTGTCTCCAGGCCTTTAAGCTGTGTCGTGACCACCTCTCTGAATATACTATCCACATAGCTCTCAGCCTCGCGGATGCCACAGCGACTCCAGCCGCCAGTCGAGCTCTGAAACCCGGAGCTCCAGTTTCTGCAACTGGCAGCACTTCCTGCACATGTGGTTGTCTAGGACACCGGTAGCGTCCATGACTTTGCACATATTACAGGGCATGCATTCCACTTGACGGAGCTGCCCTGCCATGTCTTAACTCTACTTCCCTTATGTTAACTTAATTATACTTTGGATTATTTATATTGCTTTACTATATTGGCCCTAAACTTCCCTTATTCCTGGTGCTTCTCAGTTAAATCCAAGAATTGCTACTTGTTTAAAAATATTACACTTTTCTAATTTACTCACCAGGTCCTACTTACCAAGGCCACCACTCCTCTTTCTGAGGAAAGGTAGAAAAGGAAAGGAGCACCTCCTCCATCCTCACCAAACTCCCTCAGTCGCCTCTGCTCTCGAACTCTCGGTGCTTCTCGCGCTGTTTTTATATATCCTCTACTCTCCTCTAGCTGCTGCTGACTGCCTGGCTCAGGGTCCCCCTCTCACACTCTCCTCTAGGTGCTGCTGACTCCCTGTCCCAGGGTCTTCGAGGGCTTGAATCTAAAGGGGAGAAAGTTTTGCTACAGCTATAAAATCCTTGTTCAAACCCGATCTGGAGTATTGTGTACACTTCTGGGCACTGCACCTCAGAAAAAACATATTTGGCTTGGAAGAAATTCAGCAGAAATTCACCAGAATGTCACCAGGATTCCAGGTGTTCAATTATGAGAGAGTTTGCACAATCTAGGTTTGTATACCATGGGATATAGAAGGTTAAGAGGTGATTTGATTGAAGGTATTATGAGTTTGAAAACAATTAGAGAGAGAGAGAAACCTTTTCCATAGACAGAAGAGTCCAGGACCAGGGAAATAACCTTACAATTAGAGACATTCAAGAGAGAAGTTAGGAAGCACTTCTTCATGCAGATAGTGGTAGAAGTCTGGATCTTTCTCCCACAAAAAGCAGGAGATGCTAACACAATTACAGCTCTTTTACAGATGATTATTTACCTTGATACTATTGAGGAAAATCTGCTCCTATCTGTTGTCCACCTTTCTTCTATATTTTGATCAATTCTGTTGGGGTTGTCTCCTTTTTTCAGTTCCGCAGAGGAGGCTGAAACCAAATTTGATCTTTTCTTTCATCAGTTGGAATCAGATTAACTGTGTAGTAACAGGTTTTCTGTCTTGTTGGATAATCAGTTACCATGTTCTCAGTGGTGGGTTAGGTGCAGCTAATCATTCACCCATCAAACTGTGAACATCAGAGATTTATCTCTAAAATGGCCCTCTTCCAACCTTCCCAGGCTTCTGTCAACTACATTCAGAATATCTTGTTGGTGCTTTTCTTCCTCATTTTAGAAGGTAGCTGCATACCAATCACTTTCTGCACTAGATTCTCAAGTGATCTCTCTAAGACCTTCCTGATTCTGCCCATCGTACAGATGCCTACACCCACAGTGCTGAGTGACTGCTCCCATGCTGGTGATTCATTGCACTCTAGAGTGGCCAATGTCTCGATCTGAGCTGGTGAGTACACTGTCATGGTAGTTATGAGAGTGGCTTTGATGCAGTAGGGGATCGGGACTGGGAGCTAAATATCCAAGGATCATCCTATCGAAAAGATAGGCAGGTTGGCAGAGGGGGTGGGGTTGCTTTGTTAGTAAGAAATTAAATTAAATCGATAGCAAGAAATGACGTAGGGTCAGATGATGTAGAATCTGTGTGGGTAGAGTTGAGGAACCGCAAAGGTAAAGAAACCATAATGGGAGTTATGTACAGGCTTCCGAACAGTAGTCAGGATGTGGGGCACAAGATACACCAGGAGACAGATAAGGCGTGTAAGAAAGGCAAGGTTACAGTGATCATGGGGGATTTCAATATGCAGGTAGACTGGAAAAATCAGATTGGTAGTGGATCCCAAGACAAGGAACTTGTGGAATGTCTACGAGATGGCTTTTTGGGCCACCTGGTGGTGGAGCCCACTAGGGAACAGGCAATTCTAGATTTAGTGATGTGTAATGAGGCAAATTTGATAAGGGAGCTTAAGGTGAAGGAACCCTTAGGAGGAAGTGACCATAATATGATAGAATTTACCCTGCAATTTGAGAGGAAAAAGCTGGAATCAGATGTAACGGTATTACAGTTGAATAAAGGCAACTACAGAGGCATGAGGGAGGAGCTGGCCAGAATTGACTGGGAGATGAGCCTAGCAGGAAAGACAGTGGAACAGCAATGGCAGGAGTTTCTGGAGTAATTTGGGAGACACAGCAAAAATTCATCCCTAGGAAGAAGAAGCATGCTAAAGGGAGGACGAGGCAACCATCGCTGACAAGGGAAGTCAGGGACAGCATAAAAGCTGAAGAGAAAGCATACAATGTGGCGAAGAGCAGTGGGAAACCAGGGGATTGGGAAGCCTACAAAGACCAACAGAGGACAACTAAAAAAGAAATAAGGAGGGAGAAGATTAAATATGAGGGTAAACTAGCCAGTAATATAAAAGAAGATTGCAAGAGTTTTTTTAGATATATAAAGGGTAAGAGAGAGGCAAAAGTGGACATTGGGCCGCTGGAGAAGTAGTAGTGGGGAACAAAGAAATGGCGGAGGAACTGAATAGCCTTGAATGTTATGACGTGCCAAGTGCTCATCCAGGTACCTTTTAAAGGATGAGGCAACCCACCTCCACCACCCTCCCAGGCAGTGCATTCCAGGCCGTCACCACCCTCTGGGTAAAAAAGTTTTTCCTCACATACACCCTAAACCTCCTGTCCCTCATCTTGAACTTATGCCCCCTTGTGACTGACCCTTCAACTAAGGGGAACAGCTGCTCCCTATCCACCCTGTCCATGTCCCTCATAACCTTGTACACCTCGACCCGGTCACCCCTCAGTCTTCTCTGCTCCAACAAAAACAACCCAAGTCTATCCAACCTCTCTTCATAACTTAAATGTTTCATCCCAGGCAACATCCTGGTGAATCTCCTCTGCACCCACTCCAGTGCAATCACATCCTTCCTATAATGTGGCGACCAGAACTACACACAGTACTCCAGCTGTGGCTTCACTAAGGTTCTATACTACTCCAACATGACCTCCCTACTTTTGTAATCTATGCCTCGATTGATAAAGGCAAGTGTCCCATATGCCTTTTTCACCACCTCACTAACATGCCCCTCTGCCTTCAGAGATCTATGGACACACACGCCAAGGTCCCTTTGTTCCTCAGAACTTCCTAGTGTCATGCCATTCATTGAATACTTCCTTGTCAAATTACTCCTTCCAAAGTGTATCACCTCATACTTTTCAGGGTTAAATTCCATCTGCCACTTATCTGCCCATTTGACCATCACGTCTTTATCTTCCTGTAGCCCAAGACACTCAACCTCGCTGTTAACCACCTGGCCAATCTTTGTGTCATCCGCAAACTTACTAACCCTACCCCCCACATAGTCATCTATGTCATTTATATAAATGACAAATAATAGGTCTTGCTGCATTTGGACATGGACTGCTTCAGTATCTGAGGAGTCGCGAATGGTGCCGAACATCGTGCAATCATCAGCAAACATCCCCACTCCTGACCTTATGATGGAAGGAAGGTCATTGTTGAAGCAGCTGAAGATGGTTGGGCCGAGGACACTAACCTGAGGAACTTCTGCAGTGATGTCCTGAAGCTCAGATGACTGACCTCCAACAACCACAACCATCTTCCTTTGTGCCAGGTATGACTCCAACCAGCTGAGTGTTTTCCCCCTGATTCCCATTGACTCCAGTTTTGCTAGGGCTCCTTGATGCCACACTCGGTCAAATGCAGCCTTGGTGTCACAAGGGCAATTTCTCTCACCTCACCTCGGGAGTTCAGCTCTTTTATCCATGTTTGTCCAAGGCTGTAATGAGGCCAGGAGCTGAGTGGCCCTGGCAGAACCCAAAATGGGCATTAGTGAGCAGGTTATTGCTAAGCAAATGCCACTTGATAGCACTGTTGATGACCCCTTCCATTACTTTTCTGATGATAGAGAGTAGACTGATGGGGCGGTAATTGGCTGGGTTGGATTTGTCCTGCTTTTTGTGTACAGGACATACCTGGGCAATTTTCCACATAGCGGGATAGATCCCAGTGTTGTAGCCTGGAAATTTCACTGGGGCCTGAGTGTTGGAGAATTTTCAGCTGCTGTGGTCAAATACTGTGTGAATTGAACTTCAGCATACACTCTGCTTGATTTATCTTATCATAGACTTCAACGAAAAGGAAAAAAGACTCGGGCAGCTGATGACTTGTGACCCTGCCAAAGTTCAACACTACCCTGCTGTGATTTATAAATGTTGTGGTTTTTCACTCTGCTCATGTTGAACTACAATTTCTATAATGCACAATGACAAAACATTCAGTAATGGCCACCAGGTAGAAAAGCACCCAGGGAGTTCCAGTTATTCTATAAAAATTTCAGGAGACTGGGAACAATGTCGTGGGAATTGAATTTTTCACCCTGCTCTTGTGGGAGTGATAAATAGACAGAATATTTACAAATAACCAACATTAAAGATGAGCGGCAGGAGCCAAAAAACTAAAAGATTTCATTTTTTCAGGACAAATGCAAATTGGGCTGTGATCACTTTGCTGAATACCTCGCTTCTGTTTGCAAGTGCAACCTTGAACTTCCAGATGGTTACTTGTTTCAATCTCACTCTGTCCTTATTGTCCTTGGTCTCCTACACAATTCCTATTAAGCTTAAAGCAAGCTCAAGGAACAGTACAGTACCTCATTTTACTTCTATGCCCTTTACAGCCTTCTGGCCTGAACATTGACTTTAACAACGTTGTATTTTCTTCCCAAACCGCTCTCGTTTTCTCTCACACAGCAGATGCTGGTGGACGCATAGAATGCACTGGAAATGGAAGCGAGATGGGTTGGCACCTGGCTTGGAATCCATGATCATCACACAGCCAGTGGTTGCCTCCCTGCCTTTCTACCGCCATGTTCCTTCACCACAGGATCCCTTTCTGCTTTGTCAGTATTTTCATGCTTCCCTGCCCCCCTCGGCTATTCCATTTCTGGTGTAACCCTTTGTGCATCCTCTGGACACACCTCTTGTTTCTCTAATTTCTCTCATACCACCTGCTTTTGCTTTGCAACATCAACATCATCACTTCTGTCATTTAATCATCTCCAGTTCCCCACCCAATCTTCTTTATTCTTCTTTTCTGGCAACCTTTTCCCTGCCCTTTTACCTGCTTAAAAGCTGCAACATTTTCCAGTTCTGACGTAAGGTCACCAACCTGAAACATTAACCATGTGGTTGGTTCTCTCTCCACAAATGCTCCTGACTTACTGAGTGCTTCCACATTTTCTGTTTTTATTTCCTTATTTCAGTATCATTTGGGATAAGAGTTTTTTTGTGTGACTGAACAAAACTGATGCTTTCTCTGGGTCCAGAATGGGGTATTTAAGAAGTGTATTGATGCAAACTTTGATATTGTGCCCAGTTAGTCAGCTAGTGCTGCACCATGACAAATAGCTACTCAAAGTACTTGAAAAAACAAAGTTTTTGGGAATAGAGAAGAACAAAAAAATAAACTTGTATCTTACACAGAAAACCTCACGTCAATTATGGGAGTCAGAGATGAAATAAATATTATGAAATATATAATACATACTTAACATAATGTGACTCCAGATCCACAGCAATGTGGTTGACTCTTAACTGCCCTCTGAAATGGCCTAGCAAGCCACATAGTTCAAGGGCAATTAGGGATGGGCAACAAATGCTGGCCTTGCCAGCGACGCCCACATCCTATAAAAGAATAAAGAAAAATGGGGATCAGAAAGGAATTGCCCAGTTTTTACTAAGTTGACCCAAAGATTTGTTCCTCTTTTGTTTTGCTTCTCTCAAAAAATTTCATGGCTGGTGAGGAGAGATGTGGTGATGAGGATGTGGATAGGAATCATGGTGTGCATACCCTAAACCATAGCAGTGTGGAACAGGCTGGATGCATCAGCTGATACTTTCCTGATCTTCATTTTCATATGTTTGAAATTGAGAATAAGATTTTTTTTTTTGTTGCTGCAAAGCAGGGCTGTAATTTGTGGATAAAGTTGGGATAAATCATTACTTCTGTCATTGGCAGCCATTGTAAAAAAAGTAGGTAAAGAGTTTAATATTAAAACTGTGATGCTGGGGTCACTGGGATGTGAGATATTTTTTCCTCATGTGTGTCAGTTAATTAGGGCAGAATTTTTTGTCCAGCAGGTGGGCGCGCGCCTGATCCACATGGGAGTAAAATAGTGCGATGACATTGGGTGAGCGTCCCAACGTCATCGTCGCTATTTCGCTCGGTGGGCGTCTGCAAATGCAGGAGTGGCACCCACCATTAATTAACAGGCCACTTAAGGCCCTTAACAGCCCAACTGACTGCGATTTTACCTTGCCTGTGCAATTTTCTGTGCAGTGCACGGGCAAAATGGGCAGGCAGCCAGCCCATATTTTCACAAACCTCATCCAAGGGCGGTAGAAAAAGGGTCAGTGTGAGCAGTGAGCAGTTTTGGAGATAGTTTGCAGCTGGTTGCTTATTGGTACTTGGAAGCTTCATCTCTGTTTGGGGCTTCATTCGTAGCATTTCCAGGCTTCACTTCAAGACTCATTGATGTCTGCCAGGCCCCCGGAGGAATCAGACCATGTGTGTACTCTTCCAGGTATCTGACAGTCTCCTTTTACCCTCATAATGGGGATTGTGGTCTCCGCTGGTGGCACCTCCTCCGAGGAGGAAGAGGGGCAGACGGGAGAGGAGGCCAGGATTCCCAATGCAGCTTCCAGGGGAGGGACCTGTGGGAGGAGAGGTGCAGGCACAAAGGGCGCAGGACCAGCAGGTAGTTCAAGGCAGAAGGGGCCATGAAGGACACCACTATCCTGCTGCTAGGGTTTACAGGTGGTGATGCCGATACCTCAATATGTCTGAGGTGCAATGCTGAAGGAGGCTCCGCCTCTCAAGGGAAACTGTGACCTCCATTTGCCAGATGATTGGACCTGAGATCAGCTCCAACTGTGTGGGTGGACACCCCATGCCAGTGGCTCTGAAGGTCACAGTGGCCCTCAACTTCTAAGCCTCCAGCTCTTTCCAGGTCTCAGTGGGGGATCCTTGTGGAGTCTCCCAACAGCTGTTGCTTCAAACTGATGACCGAAGCTCTGTTCAGGTGGGTACTGACCTTTATTCTTTACCGTAAGGACAAGGTCAGCAAGGCTGAGTGAGACTGAAGCTTTGCAGCGATTGCTGGGTTACCCCGTATCCAGGGTGCCATCGACTGCACACGTGGCCATCAAGGCGCCAGTGGGTCAGCTAGGTGCCTTCGTCAACAGGAAGGGCTTCCACTCCATGAACGTGCAGATAGTGTGTGACCACAGGATGCAGATTCTGCAAATCTGTGCAAGGTACCCTGGCAGCTCCCATTACTCTTACATTCTGAGACACTCGCAGGTATCGGGGCTCTTCAGTGCTCCAGCCTGGCTGGATGGATGGCTGCTGGGTGACAAGGGCTATCCATTGAAGAGGTGGCTCATGACGCCTCTCTGCCACCCAAGAACAGAGGCAGAGAAGCGTTACAATAGGACTCATGCCTCTACAAGGGTGGTGGTAGAGAGGACAACAGGTCTTCTGAAGATGCGCTTTCGATGCCCGGACCATTCAGGTGGAGCACTACAATACCCCCCCAGAGTGGGTGTCACTGTTAGTGGTCACATGCTGCGCTCTCCACAATCTGGCACTGGCAAGGGAGGACCCACTAGAGGAAGGGGATCTTGTTGCAGCTGCACAGGCCACATTTGATGAGTCCAGTCGTGAGTCCGAAGATAAGGATGGTGAGAAGAACGCTGAGGGTGTGGAGTCAGATCTCAGTAACCTCCAGGGAGGCAGGCACACCAGGGGCACCTTGATCCAACGCTCCTTCATCTAGGCTACCGAAGATCAGCTTTAACCACATGCCAGGGCTGCCTGTCCATCCTGTATGTCTGAAAGGACCCTTTCGTTTGAACATAAAGAACATTCAGTGCCTGTGCAATAAAGTTCAGAGCCACGTACGTCCAGCATTAAATACTGGCGTACCCTGCACCAATAAAAGAAAAAGGTGAAGCATACTCAGGCCATGACGACAAAAACAACATTTACCGCATTTAGCCAATTCCAAACTATTTACATAAACTTCTCTGGTCTTCATTTCCATTCCAGTATAGATAAATAAACATAAAACCACCCGTGACCTGTCCCTCTTGTGCTCATGGTGCCTTTAACTTAGGTTTGCGAGTGCTTTGTCCAGGTGCGCCCCCCTTGCTGGCACCAGCATTGGAGACAGCCTGCTGACTCTGCTGACTCTGTTGGCCTTGATGACCTTGGTGGTTGTCCTCTAGCTAGTGGAGCCTGTGCTGGCCCCGCCTAGGAGGGAGCGGCCAGTGCCATGCCTGGCATGTATCCAGTCATCGCAGCCTCATCAGATGCCACAGTCACTGGCAGAGGAGCGGAGGAGCTGCTGCCATCATCCAGAGCACCCTGAGAGGAGCCCGCAGAGACGGCAGGCAGCTCGTGCGCCAACGTGAGGTCACTCTAGTTCTCTGCATGCCATTGATGGATGGGCACCTAGCTGGGATATTGGGTGCCTCATCCATCTCCCACACTGACACTGTCCACCTGAGGTCAGTGCACAACCCCAGGAACCCCTCATTCTGTCCCTGGAGCTGCCTCTCCATGAAAGTGGCCACTCTCTCAATGGAGGAGGCAGTGCGTTCACCCATGGCGGTCAATGCAGTGGTCCCACTCCACATGGACTCCTCCATCAGAGTCCATGACACACAGACCCTCATGGATCTCCGCCAGATCTTCCCGCATATCTCGCTGGACATCTAGCATCTGCCGTCTAATGGACGAATCCAGAGGCTCATCATCAGCCTTCGACTGAACATTGTCCTGGTACCCAGCAGTCTTCCAATTGCTGGCATCCTGAGCACTCTCTGCCTCCGCCTGCACCTCGAGCGACTGTGAAGTGCCTTTACCAATGTGCACCGAGATACTAGCCGCCGCTCTAAAGCCCACCGAGGTGCTCTTACCTTCATCTGGCACCCCCACCTCGCCACACCCGGTTGCACAGGGAGCGTGCCAACTCTCCAGCTCCAGGGCATCCTGCTCGAACCGGGAGAGCAGGTTGGGCGGGCCACCACCTGTAAATGCCCTCTTGGCTTTGTTATGGCTCATCTCCTGAAAGGACAGAGGAGAATTGATTAGTCCACTCTCTACCTGCAGTGCCATGGCAGCCTGGCCAACCCCAGCTGAGGAACACCTCGCAGGGCACATCCAAGTTGTGGCCCTCGAGCTGCAAGGCACTCAGTCCAAGCAGCCAGGCCAGCTCCAGCGTCATTGATAGTTGGCACACAGACTCTAGCACCTCTGAGATCCATGGGGGGACGGCCACACCTTAACACTTCTGCACCATGTCATGGCTGCTGTCCAGGGCTGCCACCTCCTCCCATGCCCACTTGGTGAGGTGCGGTGGCCTCCTCCTCTCATCTCCGGGGGCAAGGGTGTCCCTCCCGGCAACCACCTCCTCTAGAAAGACAGAGAGGCACTCATCAGAAAAGCGAGGGGCCGAGTGCCCACCCAACCTGCCCTCCCGCCTGGCATTTGGAGCCGCATTCAACTCCATCATTACAACGTCAGACAGATGTGCTTCCCTGGCAACCTTTTTGGGCTGCCTGGGCCATTTTTCAAGCAGCTGCCAGGTCGCCATTGGACCCATCGGCTGACAGGACCCCACCCCCATTTGGTCCTTCCTGGCCAATGCAGTGCAGTGTTTTATGCTGGGCACGATTTAATTGGCCCACCAGCATGAAATCGCGGCCAGGGCCCGGTTGCGGACGGCAGTCGGTTTCGCGGCCGCTCCCAGGCCTGCCTGCCGCACCTGCCCAATGAGGGGAAAATCCTTCCTCTAATATATTTAACTGTCATATTAACCAAACCATAAGGAGACATTGGGTTGTCCTAGTATAGTCAAACGGAAACAAACAAATATTTTTAGAGGGGCACAGCTGATAAAGAACCAAACCATAAAACAGTGGAAACTTATAAAATTAAATATTATCAGCAATATCCAGTACAGGTTTTAGTCCTTGTGATGCCCACTGGTAGACACTGTGTGCTTCTTCTTCAGGGACACCTTGGTGCAGACAAAATTGTAGAAAACCGACAGTTTGTGTTCGATTTGGAGCTATAAATGGAGACCACGGCCAGGCTCAAATGCATACCCATGGGGAGGACCTCCAACTTGACTGCGTCCCACAGTACTGGTGACCAATGATCAGACTGAAGTTGAGCCAGATGTTGAGGAACAACCCATTCAAATAGTGGCAGGGGTGGTTCAGTGATAACACTCTCAGGGATTCTTTCTGGGTTCAATAACCCCTTCAGTGACTCGATCCAGTACATAACTGAGGGAATGCTGGAGACGCACTTTTTTGGATGAGATGAGAAACTGAAGCTGTGAAGTACTTGCCTTCTCAGGTTGTCGTTAAAAGACGTTAATAGCACACTAATTGTATTTTTAAGGCTAAAGATATATGGACGGAAGGCATTCATTGTTTAGGTACCTTGAAAACATATGAAGAGAGACTTCTGGGACACTGGGTGTTGGCTATGGAGGAGGCAGATATCTGTAATGTTCCATTTTATAAATAAACCTAGTATTACGTAAAAGAATAGCTCTGGTTTCCTACTTCACCAACTGGCTTCAGAATGAATCAATATGGTTGCAGAGAGTGCATGCCTAAAAGTGGAGAACTAAAGTCTGAATTTTTCGGACGGCGATGTCTTGCTTCCTGCCATCCGAAGAGTTGGCGGGGAACACATCCCCACTGACTCCGACTGCCCCGCAGCCAATTTACGTCCTGACGAGTGTTAATTGGCTGCAGGCAGGACTTCTGGCCCTCGCTCAGGAGGAAGTCCCACCTCAGAGAGCTGCCGGCCAATCTGATTGGCTGGCAACTCCCTAGCCACTGCAGTGACAGCACTGCAGTGGAGAGAAAAGGAAGTTCAAGAAGATGTTGGAGACCAAGTCCGGGAGCCGGAGACCCTGGTAAGCTCAAGGGGTCCCAGGGTGGGGAGGATAGGGAAGGCCTGGGGGGCGGGGAGCGCAAGGAGGGGATTGGGGTCTCAGGGGAGAGGCTGCGGGGGAGGGAGGTCCAGAGGACACCTGACCTTAAGTGGGGGCGTCAGGGCACCCAACTTCAGAACGGGGCTTCCGATCGAGGCACCGCCCCCCCCAATTCCCGCCTGAGATGTTACTTTGTTGTATTTCGGGCTTTCCCCATGGAGTTCAATCTTCTCACCAGCCTAAAAATTGAGATTGGGTGGGAAACAGCCCTCAAGTAGCTATTAACTAGTCACTCAAGTGCCTCAATTGGGGCAAGGGCAGGCTTTTTGTCAGAGGCCTTGCCTGCCGCAGCGTAAAATCACTGTTTAGGTGGGGTGGGCAGGAATCCAGAGGGTGTCCCGTCCCTTCAATTTCACGTACCCCACCCCCGTCCCCCGCCTAATAACCCACCGGTGAGGGGAGTATAAAATTCAGGCCTAAGGTATTTTTTCAGACAGGGATTATAATCTGAGTTACTTTTGTGAAGAAAGGCTGAAAAGAAGTGTAAATTGTCTGGTTATGGTTAGCCCCCCGGTGTTCACCAGATCCTAACCTTATGACCAGTAGAAAAATTGTGGATATGTGGACACGGGTTATGTCCTTACTGAAGAAAAATACAAAGTATGTTTTTGGCATTGTTTCTGACCTTAGTTACTTAAGAAGTGACAAAGTATTTTGTGAGCTGGATGCCCATCAAGTTGGGTACTGATAAAGGTTTGGATCTTCTATTAAGCTTCATGGATGAAATTTACAAGAAAGGTGATCTATTAGATGCCTACGAGGTATGGTCAGACTTTGATCGATTTTGAAAGACAGACAGTCATTCCATAGAGGAATATAGCGTGGACTTTAACCAACTCTACAAAAGATAGCAGAAATTCAATTTGGACATTCTTGAATCAGTGCTCTTTTATCTCATTTAAATTGCTGGATTGTGCGTAAATGTTGCATATGGATAGGCTCCTGGTCTCAACTGGCATTTAATTCTCAGAAAAAGACACCCGTTTGGATCAAATGTCTGCTGCTTTAAAAAAAAATCCTGAGGAAGCAGTTCTTTTCAGCAGCCTTGATGGCACAAAGGGGACATTCTGCGGTGTCACAAAGGATGGAGGACTCAATGATTGCAGAATTTTGGGATCGTTCATATAAGGAGCGCAGGCATCAGTACAACAGAGTACAGAGAAAAAGGAATGAGGATGAAGGCACTTTTAGCAGATCTGGATACCACAGCAGACAACAGGATTGGAGTAGCAATAATAGACAAATTAACCCCAGGAATTTCTCGGAAACAGTTAACAGGCGCTTTAGATGTGATTCAAAATATCACTGTGCGATGACCTACCCAAAGCGGAACAGCAGTGTTTTTGAAGCAATGCATGACACAGAGAACTCAGAAGTTGAAGATGATGATGATGATTAATCTGATGGACTTGTACTGGTCACGAGCAGCTTTAGTCGGTAATGAGTGTATTGGTCCTGGTTTCATCCTGGGGTTGAAATTTGCTAGTGACAGATTTAGAGACATGCATGAAAACATAAACGTTGTGGTCATGAGCACCGCAGCTGAAAGTCCTTTCAGCAGTGGACTCTGCGACAAAAATCACACAGTGATCAATGAGGTACTGCATCTTAGCCATTCAACCAAGCTGCAAGTTAATAACTCCCCTAGCATGGTCAGTCCATGCAAAGAATTTCCTTCAGATGTGGGGAGGGGGGAGTGGGGTACGGTGGGGGGTGCTGGTATAGTCCTTATTAATAGTTCTATGGGAGGAATTCCAAATTCCCTTGTATTATTCTATGGGAGGAATTCCAAATTCCCTTCTGTGCTGTATGTTCGTCCCCTGCCCTAGAAGGGATTACAATTAGGTCAATTTTTTCTGCATACTTGAATGCATTACATCACAGGGAGAAGGGCATTCATCAAGTCTGAATTCTCAGAGAAAATTCAGAGTGCTCTAAGACATTGTATAAGACCGTCTGATATAAACTTGAATCCTGGGGATTTAGTATACTCTAAAAGAGAGGTTCATAAAGATTGGAAAGGTCTGGGTAAGATGATACAGTGTGGTGGGAAGACAATTGCTATTCAACATGGTAATCAAACTACTAAGGTCAATTAATGATGGTTAATTGGGATTGATTGCAACCTTTCAGAATTTGAAGAGTTGAGGCATCCTGTACCTCACATACCCATATGTTTGGCAGTTATGAGGAAGATATGGTAGATCAGAGGCCAAGTAGTGATAGGCAGAATGTTACTGATGTACAGGACAGGGCTGCTGTATCCAAAGGACAATTGCCTAAAGTCAATACTAGGGTGATGTCCACACTGAAAGGGTCTAGTGAATGGAGGGATGCAACTATTGTGGAGAGAGCGGAGAAAGCTACTGTCAAGTTCAAATATTGATTAAATGTCCAAGATGATGGAGAAGAAGTAAGATCTATGGACTGTCAGAATGGAGTTAGAGTGGAAAGCAAGAAAGTTCTCTTAATAGTGGAAGTCTCATAGTGGATCTGGGGCTGACTCTCATGTTAGAAAATAGATAGAAACTCTGATCAAGGGAGGGAGATATCCTGCAGCAGTAGTCCAGAAAGACATCAAAGTGTAAGTTATGCAATCGACCAAGGACTACAGAACAATCCAGAAGCCCTTATGATCATTAAGTTTTCGTTGCTACCAACAATTGAAATTTACAGGGCATGACAGAGTAGATGTGGAAAGGATGCTTCCCTTGGCTAGTGAGTCTAGAACCACAGTCTCAGAATAAGCAGCAGGCCATTTAGGATTGTGATGAGGAGGAATTTCTTCACTCAGAGGATGGTGAATCTTTGGAATTCTCTATCCCAGAGGGCTGTGGAAGCTCAAACATTGAGCATGTTGAAGACAGAAATTGATAGATTTTCAGATACTAATGACACCAAAAGATATGGGGATAGTGCAGGAAAGTGGCATTGAGGTAGATGATCAGCCATGATCTAATGAATGGCAGGCAGGCTTGATGGACCAAGTGGCCTACTCCTATGTTCCTAATAAATTAGAAGATAAATTAATAAGAGAGGCAAAAGAAAAAGAGTTGGATAGGATAGTGCAGGAAAGTGGTATTGAGGTAGATGATCAGCCATGATCTAATGAATGGCGGGCAGGCTCGATGGACCAAGTGGCCTACTCCTATGTTCCTAATAAATTAGAAGATAAATTAATAAGAGAGGCAAAAGAAAAAGAGTTGGATAGTTGGAAGGAATTTGGTGTTTACTCTGAAGAGCCAGATAGGGGACAGCCAGCCTTATCATATAGATGGATATGTATGGAAAAACATACATCTTCCAACATGAGAACGATAAGGCTAAAGTGAGACTAGTGGTTTGGGGTTTCAAAGAACAATTTAGAGATCAAGATGTTAGAGTAGACTCCCCACATGGCAGGGAAAATAGGCCTGCAAATTTTCTTAGCTCTGTTGGCCACATATTTGTGGGAATGTATGTCAATAGATATAAAAGTCATTTTTGCAAGGAGAACATTTTCAGAGAGACGTGCTTTTGAAATTGCCAAAAGAGGCAAATAATGTAGAAGGGAAGGTTTGGAAATTAAATGCATTTATAGATTGAATGATGCATTGAGGGTATGGTATTCCTTAGTTAAAAATAGGCTGTACTCAACTGAAAGCAGATCCAGAAACGTTCTACTGGTACCATAAGCTGCAAACTCTCAGGCATCTTTGTGATACATGTCGATGATTTTCAATGGAGAGGTTCCATGGAATTTGAGGAATTCTTTATAAGTAAGATTATTGGGGAATTTAAGTTTGGAAGTCAGACTTCAGGGGCCTTTAAATATATAGGCTTAGACATTAAGCAGAATTGTTCTGGGGTAACGTTGAATCAACAATCTTAACCAGAAAGTGTGACTCATATACTAATAAATCATGCTAGGTTGTCACAGAAATTGATGTCACACCTAAAGAAGAAACAGAAGTTAAGAAACTTGATTGGACAGTTGAATCAGCTATACGCTCAGACAAGACCAGATACTAGTTTTGATGTATTGGAACTAAGTACTATGATGAAGCATGTTACAATCGATTGTGTTTTAAGGGCAAATAAAATATATTTTAAAAAATACCGATAAATGCATACTCAAGTTTCTAGACAGAGGACATGAAATAGTCATTTTTTAGTGACACTTCTCATGCCAATCTTCTGGATAGGTATTCGAGTTCAGCTGGTTTTATAATGTTCTTTATGGGTGAAAATGGAAAATGTTGTCCCTTGGCCTGGGAAGCTAAGAAAATGAAAAGGACTGTTAAATGTACTTCAGCTGCGGAGACAAACAATAGGCATTGACTTTTACTTGTCAGATATTTTAGGGGAAATTCTATACAAGGGGTGGGCAGAGAATAGTTTGCCCGTTGAATGTTAAGTAGATTATTGTTCCCTGTGGGATAACATACATTCGACAAAAAGTGCAACAGATAAAAGGTTAAGAATTGGCTTTGCTAGTGTAAAAAAAATCTCTAAGATTAAATGGGTTGATATAATTCATCAATTGTTGGATTGCTTTACAAAAAGAATGATTTCAGAGACTATTGGAGTTCCTAGAAGAGACACATCTGGTGTAATGATGTGGTATACAGAACATGGAAAATCATATTTCTGTTTCTTTTCTTTAATCTGTTTTCAAATATTGTTTGTTATAAATTTTTAATTTGAAGAGGGGAATCTGTTAATGGTATGTTAATTGTATTAAGGTTAAGGATGTACAGGTGGAGGGCATTGATTGGTTAAGTACCTTGCGCACATCAAAAGAGAGACTTTTGGGATACTGGGTGTTAGTTAGGGAGGAGGCAAACATTTGTAATGTTGCAGTGTGTAAATACATCTGGTATTAAGTAAAAGATTGGTATCTGGTTTCTTACATCACCAACTGGCTTCAGAATGAATTAATAAAATATCCTTGGCAACAGATAATCTAATCATTGCCCCTTGATATTCAATGGCATTACCTTTGCCGAACCCCCTACTATCAACATCCTGGGGGGGTTACCATTGACCAGAAACTGAACTGGACTAGCCATATAAATACTGTGGCTACAAGGGCCGGTTAGGGACTAGGAATCCTGCGGTGAATAACTCACCTCCTGATTCCATATAATCCTGTCCACCA
Organism: Cetorhinus maximus; assembly: GCF_964194155.1. NCBI lineage: Eukaryota > Metazoa > Chordata > Chondrichthyes > Lamniformes > Cetorhinidae > Cetorhinus > Cetorhinus maximus. The sequence continues at coordinate 64,033,937 of NC_135881.1, read as the reverse complement.
TCTACAAAGCACAAGTCAGGAGTGTGATGGAATACTCCCCACTTGCCTGGATGAGTGCAGCTCCAACAATTCAGGAAGCTTGACACCATCCAGGACAAAGCAGCCCGCTTGATTGGCACCACATCCACAAACATTAACTCTCTCCACCACTGACGCATAGTAGCAGCAGTGTGTACCATCTACAACATGTACTGCAGAAACTCACCAAGGCTCCTTAAGCAGCACCTTCCAAACTCACGACCACTGCCATTTAGAAGGACAAGGGCAACAAATACATGGGAACACCAACACCTGGAGGAGAATTTTCAGCTTGGCGAGCAGGGGCAGGGCCCGCTCGCTGAGGCGTAAAATGATGCGGGGTGACGTTGGGCATGCGTCCCAAATTCACCACGCGTCATTTAGATTTTCAGTTCGGCGGGCACACAGCCCAGTTGGCTGCACGCCCATTGAACTGTAAAAGGCCTGTAAAGGCCACTAATTAACTAATTAAACCTATTAAGAAAGCTGCCCTTAAGGTTGGCAGGCAGGCGAAAAGCCCAGGCGGCCTTTGCATTTTTCATGGCACCTCATCCATGGGCGGGTTTATAAAAGACTATTGGAGTTCCTAGAAGAGACACGTTTGGTGTAATGATGTGGTATACAGAACATGGAAAATCATATTTCTGTTTCTTTTCTTTAATCTGTTTTCAAATATTGTTTGTGTTATAAATTTTTGATTTAATAGAGGGGAATCTGTTAATGGTATGTTAATTGTATTAAGGTTAAGGATGTACGGGTGGAGGGCATTGATTGGTTAAGTACCTTGCACACATCAAAAGAGAGACTTTTGGGACACTGGGTGTTAGTTAGGGAGGAGGCAAACATTTGTAATGTTGCAGTGTAAATATATCTGGTATTAAGTAAAAGAAGAGTTTATAAATAAAGCTTTTCATTAAAATTCATTGACATGTCCCAGCTCATGTGACATCTTAAAATTAAAAAAAAAAATTTCTCTGCCTCAGGGAGACTTCTCGTGCTTCTCGTCTCAGGGAACCTCCTGCCTACACAGGGAGTGCACAATGCTTCCGGGTGCATGACACGCAGGGCGGACCTTAATTGGCCCACCCACGTAAAATGGTGGTGATGACCTGATCGGGGGCGCCGATCGGGTCTGCGCCCGCCCCAGCACAACTCCCCCCCACAGTGGGGGGGAAATTCTCCCCATGGAAGATCCCCCCTCAAGCCAGTCACCATCCTGACTTGCAAATACATCACCATTCCTTCACTGTCGCTAGGTCAAAATCCTGGAGCTCCCTCCCTATCAGCCTTGTGGCTGTACCTACATCACAGGGACTACTGCGGTTCAAGAAAGCAGCTCACCACCACCTTCAAGGGCAATTAGGGATGGGCAATAAATGCTGGCCTAGCCAGCAACACCCACATCCCATAAATTAATTTTTTTTAATTGACAAAAAGCAGGAGGACCTCTTCTAGTGTCTTGGCAAGCATTTATCCCTCAGCCAACACCTAAACTGATGATCTGATCATTTGTTTGTGGGAACGTGCTGTGTGCAAATGGGATGCTTCACCTCCTATATTATAGGTGATTACACTTTAAAGGTAATTTGATTGGTATTGAAGTAATTTGGATGTCTTGAGATCAGGTAAGATACTGTATAAATAAAGTCTTTTTTTCATTTTGATTCATTAAATTTGTTGTATTATAGCAAAGTAGGGTTAATCATCATATATATGAACCTGAACGCATAAATATCAGATACTATACTGATGGTCCTTGACTGGTCTTATAAGAATATTCCACTGCCATGATCCAACTAAAAAGTATTTTTTCTATTTATTTTTTGGGACCTAAGCTACAATGATTATGCAGGCCATATGTATTGCTCATCCGCAACAAATTGGTCAATCTTACATGGAAAAATATTACAACATTTATTCAAGAGCATGAATATTTTTTTTCCAGTTGGCTTAAAATATTGCCTTCTTACCACTAATTATTGCAGTCATTTGTTCTTGCTCCTATAACATGACTGGTATCATTATTTCTAGGTATTAGGCATGATGAAGTAACCCTTTCTAAAAAGCACTGGAATGTATCCATTTTTGTGAATACACTTTGACTGGGTTAGTGAATGCACCTCCTGGTTCACAACCTTCACATTTTGATGACTATATAAACTTTGATTGTACTTTGCTACATCCACACTTTATAAAAGTGGGAGTGGGAGGGTTATTTTGAAGTGCATTGCGGGGCAGAAACAGAGTTTTTGTTGAAATAAATTATAAGGTTGAAGCTGAAGAGATTGATATGCGCATCACTGATGCTGTGCTGCAGTTGATTAAGGAACTAAGACTGGAGTGATTAAACAGAATAATCCACTTCCCTCTGCCTGCGTATATGAGGTTGCAGCATTTCAAGGAAAAACTACAGGCAGATTTACAAATACAGTCACTGGGGGGCTTGACGACACATAGCAGAAAATTATGTGGAGTGTGTGCTTGGGTTCCCAACTATGCACAGCCAACAGGTGTGGCTTCCTATTTGATTTTTTTTAATTAATGCATCAACTCACTATGAATTTTTCTCTTTATTCTGTCATATAAAATCATCAACGTGATACTCCAGTTTAACTACACATAACATTCTTCCTTCCACTGTGTATGCAAAATACTTTAGTGCTGATGCTCTTTATCAGACCTACTGAAAGAGTTATTTTGTAGTAATGTGTTAATTTAACTTGGCTCTAGAATTCTTCTTTCACAGATTGTAACTGATTACAATCCCAAATTTATAGACTGGTACAGTCCTTGTTTGATACATGTCCTTCAGGATTTAACAATCTTACTTTACAGCAACTAAAAACCTTGTGAATTTGTTTTCATTTTTAAAAATGTTGTAAAAAGGTTTTGGTTTTGACTGAGACTCATAATAAAAGTCACATTATGGTGAGAACACTAATAAGAAGGCAAATCTCTAATACCATGTTTATGTCCTATTACAAGTACCTTGGCTTTGAAGGTTGACTTGAGGAATTCCAAGGCAGCGACGAAGCATAGCTCCCCTGTCAGGAAAACAGTATGCAAACATTCTTGACCTAGGAGCTAAAGCAGCTTCTGACAGTCTATCTTTTAAAAGCTGATAATAAAGATTATAAAATGTAATAAAATGTAATTTCATCTGTGGAACCAAAAGCCTGAGAATTGCTGGTCAGGTAAGGTTATTTAAAACAAAATGCTGTATTAATACGATGGCTTGGAACTAAGCAATTTGCATACCAAAGGCTTATTTTGTAGATTGCATCATGGAAAATCCCATCAGCCAGAATATTAGATTTAATAAGTAGTGAAAATGTATTTTGGCATCAGTTATTTAACAATGTTATTTCTAACAATATCTGCCCAGATTAAGTGAAAATGCAAATATAGGTTAATAATTTGCCTGAGATGTGATGAAATAAAGGCAACCATTAATGTGGTATTTTAACAATGTTTAACGTTAATATTTTGAGCTAACTGAAATCCTTTTAATGGTCAAACATTTAAAAATAAAGTAAACCCATATCACAGTTCCTACATTTTGAATCTTCTTGTTAGAAGAAAATACCTAAGTGATAAATAGGTTGCAATAAAATATTAATTTCAAACTCCTTTTGAAATGGTAAGAATCATTGTGGTGTATTTTTAATCTTTTAACTATGAGCAGTTAGTCAATAATCTGTTTTAAACATAGATTTTGACAATCTGATTCTTTAAACATTACTCCCAATATTTTTTTTTACAATTTATACGAATTTTACTCTCAAATTATTCACCAAGTGTGCACCTCTCAAAATACGCATTCACTGCGTGATCATATAGAGTAATTTTCAGTTCAGTAATTAGCAATGGACAAGCTTAAAACTACACAATTTAAATGCATAAAGGCACCTCTGGTGTGCCCGACTACTTAAAGATGAAGGATAATGAAGCTTATGGAAGTACTATTTAATGACCAACTTCCAAAAATAGGATCCAAGAACTAAAGGGAAACCAAAAATTTTGGTTCCCAAAATCTAGTCACATGTCTGGAATAATCTGCCACTCCCTTAGGAAATAAACAAGGATTAGAGTGCCCATTCTGAATGGGATATGCATAAATATATCCACAGATTTAGGGAGTTAATAATGGTCGACTACCTTTAGAAAAGCATCACAAAACAGCTGGTGTGTGACCTTGACAAATGCATACATTTATCTTCATAAAACTATAACGGTTATTGCAATGAAATTAAGTACACAGACTGTTATGAATTCCACTTTAGTAGTACGCTTGTATCATAGACTTGAGATCCTGAAGCTGTTCCAGTAGATTTGATGCTAAAACAAGAGACTTTGAGGTAACGAAACCACTTACCATTTTGATTTTTTACATTTCATCCTCACTATTAACATTAATTTAAAAACAACTGTATAATCAGCAAACCCGATTAGAATCATGTAGGTAAGCAACATTTGAATGTATTTTTGGTACTGTCGAGTCAGAATTAAAAATTGTGTCACAATTGTGGAGTACAGGTCTTTATAGCTTCAAAAGATACACTTGATTATAAAATACTCACCTCCAAAAATTCTAATTGTGTATATCATATTGTAAAACAGAATCAGAGAAACATGCAGATCACAGCATTTTGCAAAATAATAAAAAAAAGAGGCAAGGCTGCCAACACATAGTATATTTGAGATCCTACCACATTTGACTGCCTACACTTAAATGCAGTCTTTGTTTATTTTTTTCAATAAGTACTTGCTGTATTTAAAATTCTATATTGATCTTCTAACCCTGGTAAACATTGATTTATATTCACATATTTTGAAATCTATTTATTGTTAAAATGTATCCTTAAGTACCTAAAAGGGCTAACCAATTTACTTCTATTGGTATTGCATAGATCCAGAAATACAAGTACATCTTGGTGTACAATAGTTATTAGAATATCTGGTCTTTCAAAAATTGTTTTTTAATTATTGTTTGGATAGACTCTTAATGGGTTATCTGAAGTCATGTAGACTAATGGGAAAATTTGTGCTTTTGTTGTTTACTTATGGATCAGGGAAATCTTATTTAATGTGTGACATTAAGGTGAGGTTTAAAAGTGTTAAAATATTTTATGAAAAACAATATGACATTATAACCAAAAAGGTCTCTGTTCATCTGTTCTGATATCAAAGAGCAGATAAGCATATAAAAATATAGCTAAGAAAACAACATCTATCAAATAGCAAACCAAACAGCATTCTCCTGCAGAAGACAGAATTTAATACCCAAGTGAACAATATGTTGTGACAGCGTGTTCCTATTTTTTAAAGCACACAAACTTCTGTAAAGGCAGACTCAATTTAATTTTTGTACAAAAAGTTGGAAGTTTTATTTCAAAGAAATTAAAAATATGGAATATATAAACTTTTCTATTGATCTATAAATATAAAGGATTCTGTAATGGTGAACAAGAATAAATGAATACCAAGTTCAGACAATTTTTGCTCATCGGGGACTTGAAGCCAATAATGAATTTGAACCATGAGTACAGGCTTGTATGGTGTTATGGCTACAGACTCCTATTAATTATTTGATAACAATCATGCAAATTATCTTAAAATACAGTACAATAAAAATGTCTGTATGTGCAGTTATGGTGCTTTTAAAATGCTTGTACTAAAATGCTTGTAATATCGCACAATGGAAAAGAAAAAGGCATTTGCCATTTTCAGACAGAAATGCCCCAAACTTTAATCAATGGATTAAATGTGCTGGGTATGGTACTACAGATTATTTCTACAGGTAATCTGTTTTCTGGACCACTCACTTGGAATAGAATGGGAATGGGTTCATTTTAGCACTAATAAAACATTGATTGAGTCTTATTATGCTCTACCCCATAACAACACTACCTCTGGGTCCTAACATTACCCTCAGCTCAATCCCGTTCACATGATTCTGACGTTCACCATTCCCCCTGCTCTTTAAAAAAAACATAAAAGGCTACCAAGAGTATTAATTTTGCTTATTCAGCTGTTCAATGCCTGTTAAATATAAACATTGCCACCTGTTTTTTTAGGCTTTTAAACAATTCCTTTATGTGATCCTACAGAAAAGCAGTATTTTCTGCTCTCCAACAAAAGTGTTGAAGCAAAGTCAAGTCAAAACAATCTATAACAAAGATGCATTGAGGGTGAGTGATCTTTCAATATGGCTAAATTAACTTAAATGGAGTTTTTTTTACTGGAGCATCAGCCAATGAAATTACTACTGGAAATTGAGGAATTAATCAAAATAAATAGCAAAACTAAGTGCTCCTACGCCCTGTGTAATTTCAGACTCATTTTGATCCGGCATTTTTGTACAAATCCAGTTGGGGTAGATTAATATGTAAGACAACCAAAATTAATTATTTGGGAAGCAGGACACCCGTCAGATTTGGATCATGCTAGATTGTAACATTGGCGTCCAGAGGTGAAAGTAATGCATAAAACCATTATTTAGTCTAATTTATTTTAATTTACCCTCGCCTTCGATTCAATTGTTCTAAAGTTGTGTAACGAATAGCGATGTTAACATGGTTGGCGTTAGGACCCAAGGGAAGCCTTTCATTCCGGGGTAAGACTAATTGTCCCATTGCCTCCAGGTCCAATTTATGTCTCGAAAGGTTCAACATTCAGACATGCGAGTTGGCAGGCACCAGGATTAACTTTCGAGTCTGACTCATTTGCAGTTCCTTCTCGGTGTTCGACTACAGGTTGAGTTACGACAATCCTTGGTTTCCGAGCACTGAAACAACCAGTGCTTTCCCCCTCAAGAAGAGAAAAAAAAAATCCTCCACACATTGGGGAAACAAGATACACCTCTGGAGGTGATATTTTAAATACAAATATATAATTACAAAAATCTTACAGGTGCTATTTACAATGTACAGTACTTGAAATATAGTCTGTCACATCTCAAAATTGGGACTTTGTGTGTGTTCTCCCTCCCTCTTGGAATGGTGATTAAAAAGCTTCTCACACTGTCGTCTCCCCGTGCTTACTGTTTGTGAGTCTAGTGTAGAACTTGCGCCATGAATGTAAAGTCTTACCAGACCAGATCCAAAAGCCTGAGGTGATGCCCACTATAAGTGTCATGAGGTATTTGATCATGTAGACGGTGAAGTCCGGCCTCATGTGGGGATGCTCACTGTGGGGACAGGGGATGGCGTAACTTTTGCAAGCCTGGCTGACCCAACTTTTCTCCCACTGCTGGCGGAAAGCCTGCTCGTAAAAGTAACAGGCGATGACGATGGTGGCCGGCACGGTGTAGAGGACGCTGAAGATGCCGATCCGGACCATCAGCTTCTCCAGCTTCTCGGTCTTGGTGCCGTCGTGCTTCATGATGGTCCGGATGCGAAAGAGGGACACGAAGCCGGCCAGCAGGAAGGAGGTGCCGATGAAGAGGTAGACGAAGAGCGGCGCCAGCACGAAGCCCCGCAGCGCGTCCACATTGTTGAGGCCCACGAAGCAGACCCCGCTCAGCACATCCCCGTCCACCTGGCCCACGGCCAGGATGGTGATGGTCTTGATGGCCGGCACTGCCCAGGCGGCCAGGTGGAAATACTGCGAGTTGGCCTCGATGGCCTCATGACCCCATTTCATCCCGGCTGCCAGGAACCAAGTGAGGGACAGGATCACCCACCAGATCGAGCTGGCCATGCTGAAGAAGTAGAGCATCATGAAGAGGATGGTGCAGCCTTCTTTCTTGGTTCCCTGGGCAACGGTCTTGTAGCCGTCCTCTGCAAACTTCTCGTTGCAGACCACCCTCTCTTCCAGTAGGAAGCCGGCGATGTAGGCAATGGCCACCATGGTGTAACAGCCCGACAGGAAGATGATGGGGCGCTCGGGGTAACTGAACCTCTGCATGTCCACCAAGTAGGTCAGCACCGTGAAGAGAGTGGAGGCGCAGCAAAGCACCGACCAGATCCCGATCCAAATCCTGGCAAACTTCAGCTCCTCCTCGTTGAAATACATCAAGCCGTTGTTTCGGGAGGGCTCGCAGGGAGCCCCGCAGTCCTTCTCGCCCAGAAAGTGGTAGTTCAGGTAGGTGGGCACTTTCAAAACCCGGGGGCAAACGAACTGCTCCCTGCTGGGGTAACCCCGGGGGTAAATGGTGCCGGCGTCAGGCAAAGACTGGGTGGGATCCAAGGTCGGACTGCCTTTCTCCGTGTTGTTCTGTCCGACGCACAGGTCGATAGATCCGTGGACGGGAAAGTTTTCGCATCGGAGACTCTCAGGCCACTGGAAGCCGAATTTGTTCATGAGCGCCTCGCAGCCCTGCCTGGCCCGCTCACACAGCGATCGGCACGGGGGGATAGCCTGCTCCAGCACCGTACACACCGGGGCGTACATGGAGCAGAGGAAAAACTTCAACTCCGGCGAACACTGCACTTTCACCAGCGGGTAAAACTGATGAACTTCCAGGCCGGCGTCCTCCTGATTCGTGTGTCCCAATAAGTTCGGCATGATGGTCTGGTTGTAGGCAATGTCCGTGCACAGGGGGATCGAGATGGGCTGGCAAAAGCCGTGGTCAGGGATTGAGATGCCCCTTTCGCTGTTGTACTGTCCCTGTGGCCGCACGGGTCCCAAACCTTGGAGAAACAGATGAAGCACAAACAGCCACCGAGCGCTCGCAAGTTTGCATAGATCCAGATGGAAACAATTACTCACAGCCATACTTTCCCTCGCTCTTTCCTTCTCTTCAAACTACTTCTTTCACTTTGCTGCAGGAATTGATTCTACGGTATTAAATACAAAAGTTTGTTTCTGTTGTTTTAAAATTTTGAACACTTATGTTTGGGGGATATGATTTTATACTGGAAATAATTCAAATGCCAAAAGAAAAGAGCCCCAACCCGAGCAACAACCCAGCTCCGACTCCACTGTCCATTTGTGTCACTCCATCAGCTCCCTGCCGCCTGTTTCCAGGAGCCCCCTTTCTGTCTGGCTGCGCAATACGCGTCAGCAAGAGGCGCCTTGAAACCGATTCGGTGGGTTCTTCTATCTACAAAGTGGAGCCAATCGCGATCCGATTCCGGCCCTGCCCGAGCCAAAGGAAGCGCCTTGATTGGTTGGCAGCTGTGCGGAAATTTGAATAATTGGCAGCATTGGTTGGCTGTACCGGGGAGAGAGTTTGTGCCGTGGCCCCTGGGAGCGGGCAGTAAACCCGGGCCTCACTCCGGCCACTGTTATTGAGAGCCGTGGGAGTGAAAGGACAGCACCCTCGGCTCCCTCCGTCACACTGCTGCACTATAGGGAGCTGAGGTTAAGGGCAGGGTGGAGGAGGCGCCAGGGTACTGAGCACACCGATGGTAAACAGAGTGAAGTGTCGCGGGTTGTAGAAAGGAATGTGAATGAAACATGTCTGAGTATCAAGCCTAGAGGGAGCTGATCTTTGGAGTTTTCTAGGAAGGTGGGAGCTAGGAAGCTGAAAGCTTCAGAGAGATGGGGCTCAAGAAAGGGGAAGTCGAGGGAGATAGGACTCTGAGCTTCAGGAGTGGAAGGCGTAAACTTTGAGAGTTTACAAGGGTTCAGGAACTGGAAATGTTCGGGGATGGAAATTGATACAGCCGGCGCTGCGAGATTCTCAGAGGTTTTGAGGTGCGCAGGGCTTGGGTCTGAAGGGGTAGGTGGGGACAAGGGTGGGAACTTTCAAGAGGATGGAACTAGGGTGAAAGGTCTTCCCCTAGCATACACAACCGAATATCACTCGGGAGTTTTATTTCATACACCCATTGAATAAAGAGAGAATTCGGCCTAACTTTTCAATGTTCCGGTTTCATTTATAATCACGAAAATTACTGGGTGAATCTGGTATTAATAATTTCAAGTATGGCTGGAGCGAGTTATTTTGCAATCTTAATTTTTTTGCTTATGAGCCCAACAAGTTACGACAGCTTTTATTGTTTAATGTGCGAACTGAAGTAAAGCATGAAATGACAAAAAAAAACTTTAAAATCCAGTATGAATTTTGAAAGTAAGTACACTGATATTTTTGTTATAAGCAAAATAGAATCAGAGGATTATAAACTACAGGACACGCTTCAATCATTGCTATGTCTCCAAGATGATGCAACACATTATGAACAAAAAATCCTGTACTGGATTGAATTAAAGCGATTCGTTTTAAATGCTGCAAGTCGCAGCACGTTGTTGACAGTTATGTACATTCCTACTGTCCCTAAATATTTAATCTCGTTTGTCAACAATCATTCATTGGTTTGATCGTAGATTTGTAGGCTGTTTTGGCAACTTGCTGTAGAGTTTCATTCATTGTGATATAGTCCTATTGAAATGAGGCAATAATTGTTTCTTGTCTAAATCAATTTGGTCTGTTATCAACTCTTGTTTTGAAAGCAATTCACAAGCGAGACTTTGATTAGAAGTGACGATATATTGACGCTACGGTGCCGAGGCCAAAAAACGCTGACAATCATTCGGACATCATTGTACATTAGCAGATTGATAAATTAAAGTTACAGTGGAAATGAGTTACATCGAGCACTGGCGGTTAATACATCCATCTGGATATATTTGCTTTTCATTGTAATAACAGTAATGCCGAAAGACTTGCATTTATATAGTGCTTTTCAGGACCACTGGACGCTTCTAATCACATTGGAGCAATATTGTAGTTCCTGTTATAATGCAGGAAAAATGGCAGCCAATTTGCCCACAGCAAGCTCTCACAAATAGCAATGTGATGATAACCAGATAATCTGTTTTTGTGATGTTGTTTGAGGGACAAATATTTGATCAGTACACCAGGGTTAACTCCCCTGCTCTTCTTCAAAATAGTGCCATGTGATCTTCTTCCACCCACCTGAGAGAGCAGGCAGAGCCGCAGTTTAACATGCAATCTGAAAGATGGTACCTCTGAAGATAGATAGATAATTAGTTTATTGAAAAATCATGTTGGGAGGTGCTGAATTGTGATGATGACACAAATAAAATAAGTAATCATAATTCATGAGAGTTATAGACAATCATTAAAATAAAGTATAAAATAATAAAGGGGTTATACGATTATCATTTCAGCATACAAATCATTACAACACGATGCAAATGCAGGTCCCCTTAATTGACAGAATAGAAATGAAAGGCCTACTGCATTCTGCATTTTGTATTAAAGTCCATAGATCATATGTTATCAGGTTGTGTTCATTAAATTCTCAAATTATTTACATACCATTGAGTTTTATAAAGTAAGAGATTGGGCTGTCTTGTGAATGGGCAGAATTTTCTGCCTGTCGGGCGGGTGGAACTGGAGCGGCCACAGGTGGGCGGGGACCCGATTGGCACCCGCGATTGGGTCCGTGTCACCATTTTGTGCAGTTGGGCCAATTAAGGCCAGCCCGGCGTATTTGCCAACTCCTGTGAACAGCAGGAGTATGTGGACGGTGGCGGGCGTGCACAGACCACTGGGCCCAATGGCAACCCAACAGTCTGTTTAAAGGAAGGCCTGGCAGCCTCCTGTAGGCTGCTCACAATGGCCACTTCCAGGTCACACCGCAGGGGGTCTGCCGAGGAAGGCATGCTGGAGGGAAGGGCAGAGGAGCAGGCCAGGCTGCAGGGTCTACCACAGGAGCAGGGCAGGCTGTAGGGTAGGCCAGCAGGGGCCAATGCGCCCCTCGCTTTTCTGATGATTAGCTTGCTGCCCTCCTCTAGGAGGTGGCAGCACGGCAAGAGGTGTTGATCTCCCAGGATGGGAGGAGGAGGCTCCCCCACATGACGAAACGTGCCTGGGAGGAAGTGGCGGAGGTGGTGAGCTCCTGCGACGTGGTGCGGCGCACCTGGATCCAGTGCCGCAAGCGCTTCAATGATTTGTTGCGCTCTGGAAGGGTGAGTACCATGTTGGCATTGGGCATTTATCCAGCAGGCACCTTTAGCCTTTGAGGCCCCCCCCCCCCAACACCGCCAAATCTCACTGTCGTGACTGCATTGAATCATGTTGGGCATTTCTCGTACGCTGAGTGGGCAAGCAGATAGTGCCCATGCTTACATCAGCCTGAGTGGTTCATGAGGAGATGAGTTTTCCCCCGCACCATGTGTTGCTCTTAGTCGCACATGACAAGTCTGAGGGCAACCTGCAGGAGGTGCAACTAGGCGCATACTCTGAACTCCAACACACGTCCTATTCACGGTAATGAGATGCTGGAAGGGGAGCCTCAAGGTGTTGTAGCCAAGAACCATCTGCTGCCCTTGACGCTGTACGTAGTTGCGCCTCCTTGCTATGGGAACAAAAACTGTGTGTTTCCTAAAGTGATGTACGCAGAATGTGTCCAAGGTGACCATTGGGTGCGGGGTTGGGACCAGGCGCACTATCTTTGTGTGACTGATCAGCAGTAGTGGGGAGAGGAGGCACTGGAGGCCTGATATGGGCCTCTGTGGTTGGAGTGCGGCGTGTCCATGTGCAAATCGCAGCAATGAATGGTCTTCTCTGTTTTTCAGGAGAAGGATGCTCATAATGCGTCTGAGTGTTCGAGGACTGGAGGCGGCCAGGCTCACCTGATAACCTACTTTGAACAGGAGGCCCTGGAGCTTGCAAGGTGCCATGTGCCCAGGCCAACTGGTGTCGGTCAGGCTGGGGTAGAACGGCCAGGTGTTTGAGGCCAACAGTGACATCCACTATGTTCTCCCAACATCCATAGCACTGATGATTGTTTAATTTGTTATTGTTGCAACATTGCTCAGTCACAGAGTCAGAGGTGTGGGTCATAGACAAAGGTCCCTCGGCCCTTCAAAGATGTGCATGTCAAACACGTTCCTAAGTCTCCTAATCCCATTTCCCAGCACCATGTCCATGGCCTTGTATGCCATGGCATCGTAACTGCACATCCAAATACTTTTACATGTTAGGAGGGTTTCTGCGTCCACCACCCTTTCAGACAGTGCATTCCACATTCGCAACACACTGTGTGTAAAAGTTGTTCATCACATCACCTGTCAACCTCATGCCCCTTACCTTAAATGTATTCCCATGCCTTGCTTCTCCTGCCCAAGTGCATCACTTCACACTTATCCACATAACATTTCATTTGGCATTCATTAGCCCATCCGACCTGCCCGCCTATATCCGCCTGTAATGTAAGGCTATCCTCCTCACTATTTGCCACCCCACCAATGCTCGTGTCCATTGGTTGTGGAAGGTTGAGCACATAATGAGCTGGAGTAAAGGGATAAAGTGTGTCACTGTGCATGCTGATCCATTGTCCTAGTTGTTCATTTCAGCATTATCAGAGCATGGCCGCCAGGAGGAACTGGAGATGCCCCCTCTCACATCTGAGGGCCCTCAAGTGTCACCTGCGTCACACCATTTCTGCGAGGCAGGCACCAGCGCAGATACTAGGACCTTGGTGGGCATTGCAACATCGGCTAGTGGCCCGGGGCATAGTGGAGAGGGCACTTCACAATCGCTGGAGGAGCTGGCACAGACAAAGAGTGGCGATGGTGGCAGTAGTCAGAGGACTGCAGGGGACCAGGCACATGCTCAGTCAGTGCGTGATTATGTGCATCTGGAGTCATCTGTGATGCAGCAGCTGCAGGAAATGCGGCCGGGTGTGCGGGAGCATCTGGGAGTGATACACAAGGCTGTGCTTCGCTTGGTGTCCGTGGTGGAGCCTCATGGCAGAGCGTCATGCTTCCTCCGTGGAGAGAGTGGCGACTCTTGTGGAGAGGGGCTTCCAGGAGAACAATCAGGCCCTCCTGGGGTTACGCTTGGACCTGCAAGCCATCACAGCGCCAGCGGCCACAGCTGGTCAGTGCCAGTGTGGGAGATGGTGTGAGCTTCAAGCTTTTCAGCTCGTTGCCTATCCATTCACAGTGAACAGGGAGGTCTGGGACGACCTCACATCGGCGGAGCAGCTGCCTGTTGTATCTGCGGGCTCCTCTCAGGGCGCTCTGGATGAGGGCACCAGCTGCTCTGCCCCTCTCCCAGTGACCGCTTCATCGGGTGAGGCTGCAATGACTGGGGAGATGCCAGCTGTGGAACTGGCAGATCCCTCCCAGGCGGACCCAGCACAGCTTCCACGGGCCAGAGGACGACCGTCAAGGTCATCAAGGCCAACAGGACAGCAGAGTCAGCAGGCTGTCTCAGATGCCAGTCCAAGCGATGTGGCACCAAGACATAGCACCCATAAACAAAAGCATAAGGCACCATAGGCACACCACGGGTTTCTCACTGGTGCTTCTGTGTTGGCCCAAGATTAGGTACTTATAACTTTTTTCTGCTTGCTTAACATTTTGTTTTGGATTTGTGAGAACTTCTGATGGTTAAAATAAAAACCAGATGTGCTACCATGGCTGAGGGTGGCTGCTTTGTTCTGCATTTGTATGTTTAAGATAAATGTCATGAGTTTTTGTTTGGACATTCAAGTTTATGGCCAAAGCCCTTAGTTGCTGCTGATGACCTGGCAGATTTAGCACTTAGGTGCCGAGTATGGAAGCGCCAGGCAAGGCTTGTCCTGCTAATCCATTTGTGTTCAGCTAGCTGAAGGTTCATTGGATTAAAGTCTCCCGGGTGTCCCTGCCTCCTTGGTGTTGTCCTGGGTCAGCGTTTACCCCCTCAGCATTCCTCTGTGTTTCCTCATCCTCAGAATCAGTGCTGGACTCATCATGTGCAGCCGCAGCCACTGCGTCAAGGTCTTCATCGTCCACTGCGTCCCCACTTTCCAGCGCAAGATTGTGGAGAACGCAACATGCAATCGCTATCACCTGCACACAATCTGAAGGGTATTGGATTGCGCCCCCTGAGCAGTCCAGGCATCAGAAAGCGCATCTTGAGAAGACCGATGGTTCTCTCCACCAGAGCCCAATTGGAGATGTGGCTCCTATTGTACCACTGCTCAGCTTCTGATATTGGATGGCGGAGAGGCATCATGAGCCACCTTCTGAGGGGATAGCCCTTGTCACCCAGCAGCCATCCATCAAGCCGGGCTGGGGCACTGAAGAGCCTCGGCACCTGGGAGTGTCTGAGGATGTAGGCGTCATGGGAGCTGCCTGGGTACCTTGCACAGACTTGTAGAATCTGCAACCTGTGATCACACACTATCTGCATGTTAATGGAGTGGAAGCCCTTCCTGTTGACGAAGGAACTGGGCTTACCTGCTGGTGCCTTGATGGCCACACGTGTACAGTCTATAGCACCCTGGACACGGGGGAAGCCAGCAATGGCCGCGAAGCCTCTGCCTCACTGTGTCTGGCTTGCCTGGTCCCAGCAGAAGTGGATGAAGCTCAATGCACGCCTGAACAGAGCATCTGTAACCTGCTTGACACAAGTGTGGACAGCTGATTGGGAGACACCACAAAGATCACCAACCGAGCCCTGGAAGGAGCCAGAGGCATAGAAGTTGAGGGCAATTGTGACCTTCAGAGCCACTGGCATGGGGTGTCCACCCACACAGTTAGGAGAGATCTCAGGGCCAATCATCTGACAGATGTAGTTGACTGTCTCACTTGACACTCAGAGCCTCCTTCGGCACAGCACCTCAGTCATATTGAGGTAGCTGCCTGTATACCCTGGCAGCAGGATAGTGGCGTCTTATGCAGCCCCTTCCACCTTGGACTACCTCTTGGCCCTGTGCCCCTTGTGGCTGTGGCTGTGCCTGTACTCCCAAAGGTGGCTCTCCTGGAGGCTGAATGTGCCTCCTCCTTATTCTAGTCCTCCCTTCCTCCTCAGAGGAGCTGCCTCCAGTGGACATGTCAGAACCTATACCCAGGCTGAGGAGAGGCCTCGAGAAGCTGCAGGCCTGATAAAGATTCCTGACTGCAGAGTGCTGACCTGAAGGTTCAAAGTACACAGAAAGCTGCTGGAATTCGTTCTGAACTGCTGCAGATCACACAGGCAAGTTTAAAAAACTTTCTCCAATAAATACTTCACTGACCAGATTCATGACCCCACTGAGCCCTCTCATTCCGCCCGTGGGTGAGGCTCATTAAAAAGCATCATACCCGCCTGCCTGTTGCGCCCGTGCGCCGACCTGAAGATCGCACGGGCGCCTAAAAATCACCATTGATTGACAAATTAAGGGCCTAAACTAGCCCGTTAATTAATGGTGGGCGCACGTCGAACTTCATCGCGCGCCCTCCCAGCAAAATATCGTGATGGCGCGCAGTGATGTTGGGACGCTCACCTGACGTCACCGCGCGTAATTTTACGCGCTGACGTGCGGGGCCTGACTCCTGCATGTCAAACAGAAAATTCTGCCCTATATCTTTGTGAAATGCTGTCTTTTCTCCATATTTCCATCACATATTTACTTTTGTGTGGTTGTGGCAAGAGATAGTGGCAATGGGAGGTGGGATTCAAGAGTTCTCTAGTGAAATCAAGATAGGTTTTTCCACCTTTCAGCAAGGGAACACATATTCAGTTATTTGATTGTGTCAGAGTAGCTTTGGTATGCATTACCTAGGATCAGTCAGACAATGTAGCACTCACTCAGTAATGGACTGCAGTGTCAGCCTGGACTTTTGTGCTCAAGTACTGGAGTGGGACTTGATCTTGGAACCTTGTTACTCAGGTGAGTGTGTTACCAACTGAACCGTGGCTGATTCACTATGTCAGTGTTTCCCAATGTGACCCCATTTTAACACCTGAAAATTAACATGACCCCAGACACCAGTGAAAATGAAACAGCAATAAAGCAGCATAGTAACATTCAGTATATAATTATTAAATTTGCATATTATAAATCAATTTATAATGTACATGATATGAATATGAACATTTGTGTTTTAAAGTACTTTGTAAAAATATTGTTTTAGGCACTCTCCATCTTCCCTGGTGATAGAAGACTCAGTGAAGTCCCTCTCCATCACCCCACATGCATTGCAATCAGCTCCTCTTACCCCACTACACACATACACACATATCCCTCTTTCCAATCCCCTCTCCCCCACTCAATCACTCATCAGCCTCTTTCCCAATACGCCACCTCCTACACACTGACTCAGCAGCCCCTCTTCCTAATCCTTCTACCCCCATTTACTCACTCAGTCAGCAGCCCCTCTTGCCAATACCCCTACCCCACTCAATCTTTAACTCAGCAGCCCCTCTTACTAAGTCCCACCCCCATTCACTCAGCAGAACCTCTTTCCACCCACCCCCCAGTTACTCAGCAGATCCCTGGGACTCCTCAACATTGTCTCTGGTCCTCATGAAGTCTCCTGGCATCAGGTCAAACATGGGCAATGAAAATTCCTGCTGATTACCATCTACCATGTCCCCTCAGCTGATGAATCAGTGCTGCTCCATGTCAAACACCACTTGAAGGAAGCACTGAGGGTGGCTAGGGTACAGAATGTACTCTGGGTAGGGGACTTCAATGTCCATCACCAAGAGTAGCTCGGTAGCACCACTACTGACCAAGCTGGCTAATTCCTAAAGAGCATAGCTGCTAGTCTGGGTCTGCAGCAGGTGGTGAGGGAACTAACAAGAAGGAAAAACCTCCTTAACCTTGTCCTCACCAATCTACATGTCGCAGATACATCTGTTCATGGCAGTATCGGTAGGAGTGACCACTGCACAGTCCTTGTGGAGAGGAAATCCTATCTTCACATTGAGGATACCCTTCATCAAGTTGTGTGGCACTACCACCATGCTAAATGGGATAGATTTTGAACAGATCTACCATTCAAAACTGAGCATCCATGAGGGGCTGTGGGCCATCAGCAGCCGCATCAGAATTGTACTCAACCTCAATCTGTAACCATGGCCCGGCACATCCCGCACTCTACTATTACCATCAGACCGAGGATCAACCCTGGTTCAATGAAGAGCGCAGGAGGGCATGCCAGGAGCAACACCAGGCATACCTAAAAATGAGGCGTCAACCTGGTGAAGTTATAACACAGGACTACTTACGTGCCAAACAGCATAAGCAGCAAGTGATGGACAGAGATAAATGATCCCACAACCAACAGATCTGATCTAAGCTCTGCAAGCTTGCCAGTTGTGAACTGTAGTGGACAATTGAACTACTAACAGGAGGAGGAGGCTCCACAAATATCCCCATCCTCAATGTTGAGGTAGCCCAACACAGTGCAAAAAACAAGGCCGTAGCATTTGCAACCACCTTCACCCAGAAGTGCCAAGTGGATGATCCATCTCGGCCTCCTCCTGAGGTCCCCAGCATCACAGATGCCAGTCTTAAGCCAATTCGATTCATTCCACATGATATCAAGAAATGGCTGAGGGCACTGGATACTACAAAGGCTTATGGGCCCTGATAACATACCGGTAATAGTACTGAAGACTTGTGCTCCAGAACTAGCCACACCCCTAGCCACACCCCTAGCCAAGCTGTTCCAGTACATCTACAACACTAGCATCTACCCGGCAATGTGAAAAATTGCCCAGGGATGTCCTGTTCACAAAAAGCAGAACAAATCCAACCTGGCCAATTACTGCCCCATTGGTCTAGTCTCGATCATCAGCAAAGTGATGGAAGATGTTGTCGACAGTGCTATCAAATGGTACTTACTCAGCAATAACCTACTCACTGATGCTCAGTTTGGTTCTGCCAGGGCCACTCAGCTCCTGACCTCATTACAGCCTTCGCCCAAACATGGATAATAGAGCTGAACTCCAGAGATGAGGTGAACATAACTGCCCTTGACATCAAGGCAGCATTTGACCGAGTGTGGCATCAGGGAGCCTGAGCAAAACTAGGAAGTTAATGGGAATCAGGGGAAAACTCTCTGCTGGTTGGAGTCATACCTAGCACAAAGGAAAAAACAAAAAGCTAAAAGCTACTGCGGATGCTGGAAATCCAAAACAAAAACAGAATTACCTGGAAAAACTCAGCAAGTCTGGCAGCATCGGCGGAGAAGAAATCAGTTAACGTTTCGAGCCTTCATGGCCCTTCGGCAGAACTGGAGCATAGTTAGAAGAAAGGAGAAATATAAATTGGTTTAAGGTGGGTGGTGGGGGGGAAGAGACACATTGAGGGTGTGGTGTGATGATTGTGGAGATGAGCAGATAATCAAAAGATGTCACAGACAAAAGGGTCAAAGAGGTGTTGAAGGTGGTGGTCTTTGTCTGAGAAAAGTGCTAATTAAGAATGGAAGACAGGATATTCAAAGTACAGCTCTAGTGGGGGTGGGGTGGAAAGACTAGAGGTTTTAGTTTTAGATTTAAAAATAATGGAAATAGGTGGGGAAAGAAGAATCTATATAAATTATTGAAAAAAAAAAGCGGGGGGGCGATGGAAGATGGTTATGGATGTTGGAGGTCAATCATCTCAGTCTCAGGACATTGCTCCAGGAGTTCCTCAGGTCCAACCATCTTCAACTGCTTCACTTTCTCTCCATCATAAGATCATAAGTATGGATGTGCACTAATGATTGCACAATGTTCAGCACCATTCGCATACTCAGATACTGAAGCAGTCCATGTCCATGTGCAGCAAGACCTGGGTAATAGACAGGCTTGGGCTGATAAGTGAGAAGTAACGTTTACGCACCACAAGTGCCATCTTCAACAAGAGAGAATCTAACAATCTCACCTTGATATTCAATGGTATTACCATCACTGAATCCTCTCCTATCAACAACCTTTGACCTGAAACTGAACTGACTTGCCACATAAATACTGTGGCTACAAGAGCAGGTCAGAGGCTGGGAATTCCGTGACAAGTAACTCAACTCCTAACTCCCCAAACCTTGTCTACCATCTACAAGACACGTCTGGAGTATGATGGAAAATCCCCACTTTCCTGGATGAGTGCAGCTCCAACAACACTCAAGAAGCTTGACACCATTCTGGGCAAAGCAACCCGCTTGATTGGCACCCCATTCACCACCTTAAACATTCACTCCGTCCAGCACTGATGCACAGTGATAAAAGTGTATTCCATCTGCACTGCAGCAACTCACCAAGGATCCTTGGACAGCACCATCCAAACCCACAACTGCTACAATCTAGAAGGACAAGGGCAGCAGATGCATGGGAACACCACCACCTGTAAATTTCCCTCCAAGTCAATCACCATCCTGACTTGGAAATATATCACCGTTCATTTTCTGTCACTGGGTCGAAATCCTGGAACTCCCTCCCTAACAGCACTGTGGGTGTATCTACACCACATGGACTGCAGCAGTTCAAGAGGGCAGCTCACTACCACCGTTTAAAGGGCATTTAGGAATGGGCAATAAATGCTGATCTAGCCAGTGATGTTCACATTGTCAGTATGAATAGATTCCTCTTCCCAGCCTTCCACCTCCCACTCGCTCATTCAGCAGCCCCTCTTCCCAACACCTCCCCACTCACTCTTCCCTTCCCCCCTCCCCCCACTCACACACTCTTCCCTGCCCTCCCCAACCTGAACCCCATCCCTTTTGCCCTTTTGGTCTTGTTGCAGGTGATTGCAAAGCAGAGTCATTAGCCCAGAGTAAGGAGCTTGTACAACAGGCAGACAAGAGCAGAAATGCAGTAAAGTTTGAAGCCACCAATCATCTTCCTGGCTGAGCTGTGTGACCTCCCAGTTTTTCCCACACTTAGTGCTGAGTTACACAGAGTGCTGGCCTCTACTACACCAAATCAATACACCGACATCCCAGACCCGCTTGGACATCCCACTAAGCTCACCGTCCGTCCCTTGCTGTTTGGCAGCATTAATCCAGTGGATCAAAGGCTGGCGAGCCAGAGCCTCCAGACTGGGCAGTCTCCCCTCCACAGTCGCCATTGTCTGCCTCAGAGAAGGGGATTGCTTGTGACATTAAATACGACCTCTGCGATCCCATCGGGGCAGGAGGGAGGGTGTGGGGGGTGGGGGGTGGGGTGGGTGGTCATGACCCACAGTTTGGGAATCCCTGCACTTTGTACATGCGTTTGCGCTTTTATTAGAATAGGGTAAGTAGGACGGTCATCATTCTTCAAACTCTCTTGGAAAATGGAATCTAACTAACTTTCCACTGGTTCCCAGGAACATCTATTCAATATGCAAAAAGATACACAACATGTGAAAAAGGCTTCATCTATATTGGTGTTGATACACGACTTGTTGATCGATTTGTATAAATGTGGGCTATGTGATTATTTCAACATTAGAAGGATGATACCAGCAGGAAAGAATGAACAGACTGGGTCTCGTTTCTCTTGAGAATTGAAGGTTGAGGTGTGACCTAATGCAGGCCTTTAAATTTATGAAAGATTTTGAAAGAATAGACAGGGAGAATGTTATGTGACAATACTGGTTGCACCTGGAGCTTTTTGTATCTTTGTTCTATTTCTGACTGGAGTGTCAGGTGCCTTGACTGTATAGAGTAGTCACAGTTTTTCTGATCCCAGCATTCCTCTTTTACCTTTGAAATTATTGTGGCGTTAATGATTGCCTTAAATGAAGGCAACATGAGAACTTCCGGGACAGTATACCAGTGGCCCCACACCATGTAACATTGACACAATACCTTATAGGCTATAGCATTGTGCTAAAGGGCCCAAATAGCAGGAATGGAGACACCAATACAGACATGCCTAACCTATAGAACCATGTTGGTAGTTAGGAAGGCAAATGCAATGTTGGCATTTATTTCAAGAGGACTAGAAGATAAAAGCAGGGACGTGCTGCTGAGGCTTTATAAGGCTCTGGTCAGACCACATTTAGAATATTGTGAGAAATTTTGGGCCCCGTATCTCAGGAAGGATGTGCTGGCCCTGGAGAGGGTCCAGAGGAGGTTCACAAGAATGAACCCAGGAATGAAAGGCTTAACATATGAGGAACATTTGAGGACTCTGGGTCTATACTCGATGGAGATTAGAAGGATGGGGGGGGATCTGATTGAAACTTACAGAATACTGAAAGGCCTGGATAGAGTGGACGTGGGGAAGATGTTTCCATTAGTAGGAGAGACTAGGACCCGAGGGCACAGCCTCAGAGTAAAGGGAAGACCTTTTAGAACAGAGATGAGGAGAAACTTCTTTAGCCAGAGAGTGGTGAATCCAAGGAATCCATTGCCACAGAAGGCTGTGGAGGCCAGGTCATTGAGTGTATTTAAGACCGAGATAGATAGGTTCTTGATTGGTAAGGGGATCAAAGGTTATGGGGAGAAGGCAGGAGAATGGGGTTGAGAAACTTATCAGCCATGACTGAATGGTGGAGCAGAATTGATGGGCCAAATGGCCTAATTTCTGCTCCTATGTCTTATGGTGTTATGACTCCTGATATTCATATTCAGTGCTTCCTGGCAGCAGGGTTTCACCAGCTGGGATCTTAGTGGCCAATAACCTTCCTGGATTATGTATCGGCTGTTCATTACATGTAGCCAGCCATGTGGATGCTGACTAGAATTGCTAACGCTAAGCTACGGGCATTAAAGGTAGAGACAACATATGAAACTCTTAGGGAAATAATTCTCTTGCAAGAATTTAAAAATTTACTTCCTAAGACCAAGGGTTAAAACAGCTAGACAGGCAGCAGAGATGGCAGATGATTATGAACTGGTCCATAGTCCAAACCCTTTTTCCGTCATCCCCATAAACCCGAGAAGGATATATGATGGGAAGGTGAACGGAAGGCAAGTAGCCAGAAAAGAGCGCGGACAATTGGGAATTACCCAGAAATTTCTCCTCAGAACAGAAAGAAAGGTGCCGAGGGTGGCAGTGACATTCGGAAGCCTAAGTATTTCCATTGTAACAAGGTGGGACATGTTCGGGCGGATTGCTGAAGATTAAATGGTAGACCTATTACAGTAGTAGAAACGTCTAAGGAATCCTCAAGAAGGGTTGCGTCAGAAAAGGAAATGGTTGTTAAACGTAGTACAGGTGAAACGTGTTCCCTCAGAACATATGAGAAAGGGGTTGCGGTTCAAGGTAGTCCAGAGAATTCTTCCTTGATTACTGGTAAAGGAAGTCAGGCTATGAGAGGTTTTGGATGTTTTGTCTCAAAGGGAGAAGTGTTCCCTTACTCCTTCAACAAAATTAGTAAACAGATCCAAATTTTGAGAGACACTGGGGCAGATCAATCATTGATGGTGGCTGATGATACAATTTGTGTTCCCGATAGTTTTATGAAGGAAAAAGTATTAATAAGGGGTATTAATGGAATTTATGAACCTGTTTCTTTGTGTAAAGTCAACTTACAAAGTCACTTTGTAAACTGAATTGTCACGGTGGGAATTATTCCTAAATCACCTATTGAAGGGGTGGATTTTATCCTGGGTAATGATTTGGCTAGTGGAGACGGTAATGTGATGATGACTGCATTGCAGCATGCTGATCTTAACCAACTTCAGAAAACTACTGTGGCCAATAATGAGATGCTTATTGCTGATAACAAGCAATTGAAGGAAAACCTGATTAATGTAGAAAATCAACTTTCATGTATGAAGGAGGAGTTTGCAATGAAAGAAGAGAATTGGTGAGAACAATTGAGAAGCTGTCGCAGAAAATAGAACAATTGGCTGAAGACTTGAAATGTCTAAATGATAAACTTGTAGAAGCAAACTTAACAAAGGTCAATCTTCAGTTAAAAGTTGAACTTCAAGCATCAGTGGTCTCTATGAAATATCAGAGAAAATGCCTTGAACAAGAAAAGGAATTATTGGTAAATCAAAATAATTGGTTGCATGCAGAATTAAAAACCAAAATTATTGAACTGGTAGAACTTTGCCGTGAAAAGAATAATGAGATTCTCGAACTTCAATGCAAATTGGAGAACATGAAAGAGAAGATGTGTGGTATGGAGTGTTACAGTTCCAAAGTTTTCTTGTGAGTAAAAAATTCTTGCTGAATTGTGGCCCAGTTGAACAAAGAACTGATCCAAGTAACATTACTGGTATATCAACCTCAGCAATGGGTAGTACAAAAACAACTAAAGTCCCTGCAGAATTGGAAATCAAGAATTGTCAACAAAAAGGACAGAAATTGCAAAATTACTTTTCCAGGTCAATGACCAGAGACGCTGATTTACAAACGATTGCTGGTGCTAATATACAAGATACAGCAGTTGGAATCGAAGCAAGTGGACAGTTTGCAAAAGACCATCCAAAACCTGTAAAGAAGTGGAATAATATAGTTCATGGATTATGTAAAATAGTTGAGGGTTTGAACAAACTATGAAACTCCACAGGGAGAACATAATTGACTTTGCTCAAAAAGAAGTGGAAAAGACCTGTTCGAAATCGGGTTCTAATCTCTGGATTACTCCCAATGCCACATGATAGCGAGCACAGAAATAGGAGAATAGTGCAGATGAATACGTGGCTTAAGAGATGGTGCAGGAGGGAGAGTTTTAGATTCCTGGATCACTGGGACCGTTTCCGGGGAAGGTGGGACCTGTACAAGCGGGACGGTCTACATCTGAACCAAAGCAGGACTAACTGCCTTGCAGGCGGGTTTGCTAGTGCTGTTGGGAGGAGTTTAAACTAATTCGGCAGGGGGAGGGGACACAGAATGTTAGCAGAATAGGGACACATCATAATACAGTAAAACAATCAAGTCAGAGAGAGTACAGCTGCATTAAGTTTCAAGGGAGTAAGGCAAGGGTGGATGGCCTCGACTTTAATGCCAGGAGTATTACAGGTAAAACAGATGAGTTAAGGGTGAGGATTGACACGTGGAATTGTGATATAGTAGCCATCACAGTGATGTGGTTGAGGGAGGGGCAGGATTGGCAGCTCAACATTCTGGGATATAGAATCTTCAGGTGAGACGTGGGGGGGGGGAGTGGTGCTAAAAGAGGAGGAGGCATTGCATTATTAGTTAAGGAGTCAGTTACTGCAGTAAGAAGAGATAATATCTTGGAGGGGGCATCGAATGAAGCTTTGTGGGTGGAGCTTAGGAATAAAAAAGAGGCAGCCACATTGTTGGGTGTTTATTATAAACCCCCAGATAGTCAGCGGGAAATTGAGGAGCAAATATGTGCACAATTTGAGGAGGTGTGTAAAAACAATAATAGGGTAATTATATTAGGTGATTTCAACTTTCCCAACATTTATTGGGATAGAAGTAGTGTTAAGGGCTTGGATGGAGTTGATTTCTTGAAATGTATACAGGAGAACATTTTAGGTCAATATGTCCAACAAGGGCCGGCGCAGTGCTGGACCTAATTCTGGGGAATGAAGCCGGACAGGTGGCTGAGGTGATTGTGGGGGAGCATTTGCGTGATAGCGACCACAACAGGGTACAATTTAAGATTGTTATGGACAAAGAAATAGACAAGTTGTAAAAAAAAGTTTTGGATTGGGGGAGAGCGGATTTTAGTAAAATAAGGCAGGATCTGGCCAAGGTAGACTGGGAACAGCTACTTGTGGGGAAATCTACAGAAGAGCAGTGGGGGGCGTTCAAAAAGGAAATGCGGAGGGTACAGGCCCAACATGTTCCCTCTAGGGTGATAGGAAGGAGTAACAAGCCCAGAGAACCATGGATGACCAGAGATATTCAGGATATGTTGAGAAGGAAAAGAGAGGCTTTTAGCAGATACAAGGGGAGCAAATCAGCGGAGGCATTAGTGGAGTACAGAAAGTGCTGGGTGGAGCTTAAGAAAGCAATTAGGAGAGCAAAGCAGGGATATGAGAAAGCTCTGGCTGGTAAAAGTAGGGAAAATCCCAAGATATTCTATAGGTATATCAATGGAAAGAGGATAACCAGGGAAAGAGTAGGGTCCATTAGGGACCAAGGGGACAATCTATGGGTGGAGCCAGAGGACATCAGTAGAGTGTTAAACGAATACTTCACATCCGTCTTCACGCAAGAGAATGAGGATGAAGGTATCGAACTCGGGGAGAGAGACTGCGAGGTTCTTGAGCAAATTGATAGAGGGAGTGACAAGGTATTGGAGGGCTTAAAAGTGGACAAATCTCCAGGTCTGGATGATTTGTGTCCTAGACTGCTGAGGGAGGCAAGGGAGGAGATCGCAGGGACTCTGACCCAAATATTTAATTCCTCTCTGGCCACAGGGGAGGTGTCAGAGGACTGGAGAACAGCTAATGTGGTTTCACTATTTAAGAAGTGTTGTAGAGATAAGCCAGGGAACTACAGGCCAGTGAGTCTAACGTCAGTGGTAGGGAAACTATTGGAGAAAATTCTGAAGGGGAGAATCTATCTCCACTTGGAGAGGCAAGGTTTGATCGGGGATAGTCAGCATGGCTTTGTCAGAGGGAGGTCATGCCTAACAAATTTGATTGAATTTTTTGAGGAGGTGACCAGGTGTGTAGATGAGGGCAGTGCAGTTGATGTAGTTTATATAGATTTCAGCAAAGCCTTTGACAAGGTCCCACATGGGAGACTTATAAAGAAGGCAAATGCACATGGGATCCAGGGTAATTTGATAAGGTGGGTTCAAAATTGGCTTAGTTGTAGGAGACAGAGGGTGATGACAGAAGGATGCTTTAGTGACTGGAAGTCCGTGTCCAGTGGCGTACCACAGGGATCTGTGCTGGGTACTCTATTATTTGTCATTTATATAAACGACATAGATGACTATGTGGGGGGTAGGATTAGTAATTTGCAGATGGCACAAAGATTGGCCGGGTGGTTAACAGTGAGGTTGAGCATCTTGGGCTACAGGAAGATATAGATGGAATGGTCAAATGGGCAGATAAGTGGCAGATGGAATTTAACCCTGAAAAGTGTGAGGTGATACACTTTAGAAGGAGTAATTTGACAAGGAAGTATTCAATGAACGTCATGACACTAGGAAGTTCTGAGGAACAAAGGGACCTTGGCGTGTGTGACCATAGATCTCTGAAGGCAGAGGGGCATGTTAGTGAGGTGGTGAAAAAGGCATATGGGACACTTGCCTTTATCAATCGAGGCATAGCTTACAAAAGTAGGGAGGTCATGTTGGAGTTGTATAGAACCTTGGTGTGGCCACAGCTGGAGCACTGTGTGCAGTTCTGGTCGCCACGTTATAGGAAGGATGTGATTGCACTGGAGGGGGTGCAGAGGAGATTCACCAGGATGTTGCCTGGGATGAAACATTTAAGTTATGAAGAGAGGTTGGATAGACTTGGGTTGTTTTTGTTGGAGCAGAGAAAACTGAGGGGCGACCTGATCGAGATGTACAAGATTATGAGGGGCATGGACAGGGTTGATAGGGAGCAGCTGTTCCCCTTAGTTGAAGGGTCAGTCATGAGGGGACACAAGTTCAAGGTGAGGGGCAGGAGATTTAGGGGTGATGTGAGGAAAAACTTTTTTTACCCAGAGGGTGGTGACGGTCTGAAATGTGCTGCCTGGGAGGGTGGTAGAGGCGGGTTGCCTCATATCCTTTAAAAAGTACCTGGATGAGCACTTGGCACATCATAACATTCAAGGCTATGGACCAAGCGCTGGTAAATGGGATTAGGTAGGTAGGTCAGGTGTTTCCCACGTGTTGGTGTTGACTTGATGGGCCGAAGGGCCTCTTCTGCACTGTGTAATTCTGTGAAGATCGAGTTCAGTGAGACCGGTTGGCTAATGGTGTGACAAGCTTCTGGGGCTGGGGGATGGTGGGTAGTTGAGGAGAGATCTGTAGCATTTGTTTGGGGTGGCATCTGTCACTTGGTTTCAGTGTATGGTGTGTCTGACCACAGGTCGCCTATTGGTTTACATGAATTGGGTACTTACTGTGAACATGAGAGTATAAGATAGCTTTTGTAACTTGTGCTATCCTTAGAAATCTTTACAAATCTGTATGTAAAGGTATAGCTATGGATGAAGAAGTAATAATATAGTTCACCTTTTCTTGTTAAATAAATGTTTTATTCTTTTGTTAAAAGTTCATCAGCTGTCTTCTGTGACTTTGTTCAGTGGCCACTCTCCATGTATCTAAACAAAAAAAAAAGCTCGGATCTGTCAAACTGAGCTCCAACCCAGGATCAGGCTTGCCAGTAGTAATATCAGCTGGCATTGTAACACTATTTTCACCAATTCCTGATGCAGTCGGTACTTCCTGACTGCAATCGGAGAATGGACATTGATTCCTTTAAATGCGTAGCTTCTCGAGTTCTTGTAGAGGATTGTAGCTTCCACCCAAAGCGGTCTTTCTCAGTCAGTGGCACTCAGACTTACAGCAATTTAATGTGTAGTCTACAAAACTTTTGGCAGTGCATAACATCCTGTGCGACAGTGACAAAGGTAAACTTTTCCTACTTATCCTTCTTGACTTGTCAGCAGCCTTTGATCACATTGTCCACCTCCAACACTTCTCTACTGTCATCCAGCTGGGTAGAGCTGCACTCACCTGGTTCAATTCACATCTATCTAATCATAGCCAGAGATCACGTGCAATGGCTTCTCTTTGTGTTCCTGCACCGTTAACTTCTGGGGCAGAAAATTACGCTTGGTATGCGGGCGCAAGCCTGAGTGTGCCGACATCAAGGCATACTCTCGCGATATTTCACCATCTTCATCGCATGCCCGCCATTAATTAAGTGGCCAGTTAAGGCCCTTGAGACACCAGTTGTCTCGGAGTTTACTTAGCCCGTGCGATTTTTAGGCTGTCGCATGGGCTAAATGGGCAGGCGGATAGGCCACAATTTTAAAAACCTCATTCGTGGGCAGGATAAGAGGGGTCAGTGGACTTGTAAATGCGAGCAATTCGTAGTTTAGGATATAACTTATTGCTGGTTGCTTTTGTGAACAGGACATCTTCATTTCGCTTCAGGACAGAAATAAGAGGCTTCAGTTCAGGACTCAGTGTTGTTTTTCAGGCCCCTGGAGGATTCATACTAGTTGGGTCCTTCCAGGTATCAGACAGCCTTTCCTTACCCTGGTAATAGGGATTGTGGTCTCCGCTGGAGACACCTTCTCTGAGGAGGGCCAGAACGGGGAGGAGGCCAGGTGTCCCTATTCAGCCTCCAGGGAGGTGACCTGTGGGAGGAGAGGCACAGGCACAAGGGGCGCAGGGCCAACAGGAAGTCCAAGGCAGAAGGAGCCGCAGAAGACGCCACTATCCTGCTGCCAGGTTTTACAGGCAGTGATGCAGCTACCTCAATATGTCCGAGGTGCAATGCCGAAGGAGGCTCCGCCTCTTAAGGGAAACTGTGACCTCCATTTGTCAGATGATCGGCCTTGAGATCAGCTTTGACTGTGTGGGTGGCCACCCCATGACAGTGGCTCTGAAGATCACAGTGGCCCTCAACTTCTATGCCTCCAGCTCTTTCCAGGGGCCAGCGGGGGATCTGTGTGGAGACTCCCAATCAGCTGCCCACTGTTGCGTCAAACTGGTGACAGACACACTGTTCAGGTGTGCATTGATTTTCATTCACTACCGCACAGACAAGGCCAGCCAGGTAGAGTGAGCCAGAGGCTTTGCAGCGATTGCTGGGTTCCCCCTCATCCAGGGTTAAATCGACTGCACACATGTGACCATCAAGGCACCAGCGGATGAGCCAGGTGTCTTCGTCAACAGGAAGGGCTTCCACTCCATGAATGTGCAGATAGTGTGTGACCATAGGATGCAGATTCTGCAAGTCTGTGCAAGGTAGCCTGGCAGCTTCCATGACTCTTATATCCTGAGACACTCCCAGGTGCCGAGGCTCTTCAGTGCTCCAGCCCGACTGGATGGATGGCTGCTGGGTGATAAGGGCTATCCCTTGAATAGGTGGCTCATGACACCTCTCCGCCATCCAAGAACAGAGGCCGAGCAGCGGTACAATAGGAGCCATGCCTCCATAAGGGGAGGTTGGAGAGAGAACTATAGGTCTTCTCAAGATGCGCTTCCGCTGCCTGAACTGTCCAGGGGGCGCACTGCAATACCTCCCAGATCGTGTGTCACTGATAGCGGCTGCGTGCTGCGCTCTCCACAATCTGGTACTGGAAAAGGGGGACACAGTGGAGGGAGACGATCTTGACGCAGCTGCTCAGGCAACAGACGATGAGTCAGCTGTGAGTCAGAGGACAAGCACGGTGAGGAGAACACTGAGGGCATGGACGCTGACCTAGACAACCTTCAGGGAGGGACACCCGGGACACTTTGATCCAATACTCCTTCAGCTAGCCTACCAAACAAGAACCAGCACATTCCAGGGCTGCAGGCTCCATACTCGATCCCTGACAGGACCAGTTCCTTTGTCAATAACATAAACTTTATTGAAATGGCACATAGTGTAAGGAAAAGCACGTCCATCATAACATCACGGCCTACTCTGCACCTACAGAGCAAATGAAGCATCCAGAGGCCAGTTGCACAAAAACACATTTAATTATAACTGGTGCCTGGCATACGTTCTACAAGTTAACATTGACAGGTGTTATCTATCACACCAATAAACATTGAATGGAAAAATGGGAGAAACAAATATCACCCATAATTACGCCATGTTGTGATTAAGGTGTTTTCTGTTTTCCCTTGCGTGTGCTACGTCTAGGTACTCCCCCCTCACTGGCACCGGCATTGGAGACAGCCTGCTCACTCTGCTGTCCTGTTGGCCTTGATGACTTTGCCAGCATCCTCTGGCCCGTGGCGTCTGTGCTGGCCCCACCTGGGAGGGAGCGGCCAGTGCCTTGGATGGCATCTCCCCAGTCGCCGCAGCCTCATCGGATGACACGGTCATTGGCAGAGGGGCTGCTGCCCTCATCCAGAGCATCCTGGGAGGAGCACACAGAGACAACAAGCAGCTCGTGCACCAACGTGAGGTCGCTCTGGATCTCCCTGCTCACCATTGATGGATGGGCACCTAGCTGGGATACTGGGTGCCTCACCCATCTCACACACTGACACTGACAACCTGAGCTCAGTGCCTGTGTGAGGGCTTGCAGGTCCAAATGCATCCCCAGGAACCCCTGATTTAGCTCCTGGAGGAGCTTCTCCATGAGAGTCGCCACTCTCTCCATGGAGGAGGCATTGCGCTCGGCCATTAGGATAAACATATTGTTCATGCTCCGCAAGGACTCCTCCACAATGGAGACCATGGCACGCATTCCTTCATGGATCTCCGCCAGATCCTCCTGCACACCCTGCTGGACATCCAGCATCTGCTGCCTCATGGACACCAGAGGCCCATCATCAGCCATCGACTGAGCATTGTCCTGTTCCCCAGCCGTCCTCCGACTGCCGGTGCCCTGGGCACTCACTGCCTTCACCTGCACCTCAAGCAAGTGTGAAGTGCCCTCACCAATGTGCACTGAGATAGTAGCCTGCGATTTAATGCCCACCGAGGTGCTGGTATCTGCGCTGGTGCCTGCTTGAGGTGCGTTCTGATCGGTGTTGTCCTCAGGGGTCAGGGGTGGGCCTTCAGGCTCCTCATCCCGAAGGGCTGGTGATGCGCCTAAAAGGAACAACAAGGACATATCATTAGTTGACGGACAATATGATCGGCATAGGCTTGGAGGGCCGAAGGGCCTGTTCCTGTGCTGTACTTTTCTTTGTTCTTTGTTCTTTGTTTAAGTCGTCACACTGTTACTGTGCATGCCCGTCAGCCTCATGAGACAGAGATCAAAGTAATCCTGAGATCACTACCTTTGAGGTCCTGCTTTTCAACTTACTTCCTAACTCCCTATATTCTGCTTTTCGGACCTCATCCCTTATTTTTACCTATGCCGTTTGTACCAACATGTACCATGACCACTGGCTATTCACCCTCCCCTTCAGAATGTCCTCTAGCCACTCTGAGACATCCTTGACCATAGCACCAGGGAGGCAACATACCATCCTGGAGTCTCGTTTGTGGCCACAGAAATGCCTATCTATTCCCTTTACAATCGAATCCCCTATAACTATTGCATTCCCACACTTTTTACTCCTCCCCTGCGCAGCAGAACTAACCGCGGTGCAACGAATTTGACTGTTGCTGCTTTCTCCTAAGAGGCAATTCCCTCCCAACAGTATCCAAAGCGGTATATCTGTTTCGCAGGTGAATAGCCACAGGAGATTCCTGCACTGCCTGCCTAGTCCTCTTGGTTTGTGTGGTGGTCACCCATTCCCTTCCTGCCTGTGGACTCTTAGCCTGCGGTGTGACCACCTGTCTATACGTGCTATCCACGGTACTCTCCGCATCGCGGATGCTCCACAATGTCCCCAGCCACCACTCCAGTTCCAAAACCCGGGCTTCCAGGAGCTGCAGCTGGAGACGCTTCCTGCACACATGCTGGCCTCGGGCATTGGAAATGTGCCCGGCTTCCCACATAGAGCCGGAGGAGCACACCACGGCTTTGAGCTCTCCTGCCATGACTTACCCCTTTAAATTAAATTAAACATTTTGGAAGATACTTAGTATCGATTACTCTAGGGCCCTTCTTCCCTGCTCCTCGTTGTTATAGAATATAGCCCCTACAATCGATGAACCACAAAATAAGACCTTAAAAACTATAAGCAATAAAAGTAGTAAATGCTTACTCGGCCGTACTCACGGTACACAAAGGATCACCTCTTTCCCTTCTCACTGAACTCCCTCAGTCACCCTTGCTCTCCCAGCTTCTCTTCAACTCCCGGCTCCTCTCGCGCTCCTCTTCAACTCCCGGCTCCTCTCGCGCTCCTCTTCAACTCCCGCCTCCTCTCGCGCTCCTCTTCAACTCCCGCCTCCTCTCGTGCTCCTCTTCAACTCCCGCCTCCTCTCGCGCTCCTCTTCAACTCCCGCCTCCTCTCGCGCTCCTCTTCAACTCCCGCCTCCTCTCGTGCTCCTCTTCAACTCCCGCCTCCTCTCGCGCTCCTCTTCAACTCCCGCCTCCTCTGACTGCCTGTCCCAGAGTTGTCCTCTCACTCGCTCCTTCTCTTTTCGTTCCTTACCTCTAGCCAGAGCAATTCCGTCCTTGACCCCTCTGGAATAAACTCTCTCTCTGGTACTGTAATGCTATCTTTAATCAATACTACTGCTTTAACCCCACCCCCACTCCGACTTTTTCTTCCTTTCCTGTCTCTTCTAAATACCTTGTACCCAGGAATATTTAATACCCAGTCCTGCCCTCCTTTCAGCTAGGTCTCTGTTTTAGTAATAATATCATAATTCCATTTGTCAACCTATGCCACCAATCTTATTAATCACACTCTGTGCATTCACATACATGTACATTAACCCTGATTTAGGCTTTTTTACTTTCCCCCTTATTCTGACCCTATCTAATGACTTACTATTGCCTGCTCTATTCTGTGAAACTCTAAGTATTCTGTCTACCTTGATGCAACTCTGATATATCCCTGTTATCAGTAATACTTCTCTACTTTCCACTGCCAGTTTTTCTTCTCTCCACTCTGAATTTTCCTTCACATTCCCATCCCCTTGCCAGTCTAGTTTAAAACCTTCCCAATGGCACTAGCAAACCTCCCCACGAGGACACTTGTCTCAGTCCTGTCAAGGTGTAATTTGTCCCTCTTGCACAGGTCTCACCCACCCCAGAACAGGTCCAAATGCCTTGGAAATCTAAAGCCCTCCCTCCTACTCCATTTCTCCAACTCTGTGTTGAACTGCTCGATCTTCCTAGTCTTATGCTCACAAGTGCATGGCACTGGGAGAAAAACTGAGATTACTGCTCTTGAGGTCCTGCTTTTTAATTCTCTTCCTAACTCCCTAAAATCTGCTTTCAGGACCTCACCCCTTTTTCTACCTATGTCATTGGTTCCAATGTACATCACAACCAACTCCTGGCTGTTCACCCTCCCCAAAAAGAATGTCCTGCAGGCACTCTATGACATCCTTGACCCCGGCACCAGGGAGGCAACATATCATCTTGGAGTCACGTGTATGGCTGTAGAAATGCCCCCCTGCTCCCCTAACTATGGAATCCCCTAGCACTATAGCTGTTCCAGTCTTCTTCCTCCCCTCCTGTGCAGCTGAGCCACCTGTGGTGCCATGAACATGGCTCTTGCTACAGTCCTCTGAGGAACCATATCACTCACTAGTATCCAAAATGGAATAACGGCTGGAGAGCGAGCTAGCCTTGAGATTCCTGCACTACCTACCTGTTTCTCTTAGATATTCTAGTGGTCACCCATTTCCCCTCTGCCTGTGTATTACTTACCTGCAGTGTGACTACCTCTCTAAATGTGCTGTTCACGTAATACACAGCCTTGCAGATGTTCCACAGTGACTCCAGCCATCGCTCGACTTCTGCAACCCAGAGCTCAAGTTTCTGCAGCTGGTGATGCTCACTGCAGATGTCGTCATCGAGGGCACTTTGTGCCTGCGTGACTTCCCACGTCCTGCAGGATGCACATTCCACATGGCCGAGCTACACTGACATACCTTAAACTTTATATAAAGTGTTTACTACAGTATGGTATAATATAATAACTTGCCTGCCACTCATGAATTGTCTCCTTTGTGCTGAATCTGGAAAGAACTATACTCAACAACCAATCAACTTATGGGACTCCTGTGATGTCACTTTTAGATTTTATCTGTAATTTGTTTTCAGTTCCTCCCTCCCTTTCACCTGATTCAGCTATTTCTGGGTTGTTATTTGTATCCTCTACTTTGAAGACAGGGAGAACCGTTGGTTCATAAAAATCTAAGGGATATGGAACAAAAGCTGATGTTTGGAGTTCAGTTGCAGATCTGCTATGATTCCATTGAATGGTGGGCAAGTGGAACAGCTCAGGGTTAAGTAGCCTGCTCTTGTTCCTATGTTCCTTCCAAAGTGGATAACTTTGGGTACGGTCCATGGGTATAGTCCTCAATGAACACTTTGCATCGGTCTTCACAATAGAAAAGGACAATGCAGGTATAGACGTCAAAGTGGAGGACTGTGAAATGTTAGTGGAAATTAACATAGCGAGGAGGTACTAGCGGCTTTGGCGGCCTTAAAAATGGATAGATCCACAGGCCTGGATGAGATGTATCCCAGGCTGTTGAGGGAGGCAAGGGAGGAGATATCAGGGACGCAGGCAGTAATTTTCAAATAGTCTCCGGCCACAGGGGAGGTGCCAGAGGACTGGAGGATTGCTAATGTTGTCCCATTGTTAAAAAAGGGAGGAAGGGGTGGACCAGGAAATTACAGGCCAGTCAGTCTAACCTCAGTGGTGGGTAAGTTACTAGAAATATTCTTTCCCTTAGAATTCTATCTGCACTTGGAGAGACACGGATTAATCAGGGATAGTCAGCATGGATTTGTTAAGGGAAGGTCATGTTTGACAAATTTGATTGAGTTTTTTGAAGAAGTTACCAGGAGTGTTGATGAGGGTAATGTATTTGATGTGGTCTATATGGACTCGAGCAAGGCTTTTGATAAGGTCCCACATGGCAGACTGATCAAGAAAGTAAGAGCCCGTGGGATCCAAGGCAAAGTGGCACGCTGGATCCAAAATTGGCTGAGAGGCAGGAAGCAGAGGGTGATTGTGCAGGGATGTTTCTGTGAATGGAAGTCTGTTTCCAGTGGGGTTCTGCAGGGCTCAGTGCTTGGGCCCTTGCAGTTTGTGGCGTACATAAATGATTTGGTCTTAAATGTAGGGGGTATGATGAAGAAGTTCACGGATGACACGAAAATTGGTAGGGTGGTAAATAGTGAGGAGGATAGCCGTAAACTGCAGGAGGATATCGATGGACTGGTCAGGTTGGCAGAGCAGTGGCAAATGGAATTCAACCCGGAAAAGTGTGAGGTAATGCACTTGGGGAGGGCTAACAAGGCAAGGGATTGCACAAAGAATGGTAGGACCCTGGAAAGTACTGAAGATCAGAGGGACCTTGGTGTGCATATCCCTGTGGGTAGCAGGGCAGGTGGATAAGGTGGTTAAGAAGGCATATGGGATACCTGCCTTTATTAGCTGAGGCATAGGATACAAGAGCAGGGAGGTTCTGCAGCAACTGTATAAAATGCTGGTTAGGCCACAACTGGAGTACTGCGTGCAGTTCTGTTTACCACATTGTAGGATTGCACTGGAGAGGGTGCAGAGGAGACTTACCAGGATGCTGCCTGGGCTGAAGGGTCTGAGTTATGAGGAAAGATTGAATTGGCTAGGATTGTTTTTCTTGGAGCAGCGAAGGCTGAGAGGGGACCAGATAGAGGTGTGTAAGATTATGAGGGGCATAGATAGGGTGGACAGGAAGACACTTTTTCCATTAGTAGAGGGGTCAATAACCAGGGGGCATAAATTTAAGGTAATAGGTAGAAGGCAAAGAGGGGATTTGAGAAATTTTTTCACCCAGATGGTGGTGGGAGTCTGGAACTCATTGCCTGAAAGGGTGGTTGAGTCATAACTCTCGTAACATTTGAGAAGTATTTAGATATGCACTTGCATAGCCATGGTCTCCAGGGTGTCCTCGGGCTGGCATGGACAAGATGGGCCGAATGGCCTCCTCCTGTGCTGTAACTTTTCTATGGTTCTATGGCTATGGGCCAAGCACTGGAAAATGGGGTTAGTGTAGTCAGATCTTTGTTGATAGGCGCAGACACAATGGGCTGAATGGCCTCCTTCTGTGCTGTAGACGTCTAACTATGAGGGTGCCCTCGTCTTTCCATTATCAATGGGGATTCCAGGTTCGAGGCTCACATCAATATAGAGATTACAGTGGAATGGTTGCAATTACCGATATTTTCACCTCAGTGCACTGCACTCTTACTTCCCTGTGGCACCCCAACCTCTCCGCGGCCACTTGACCCGGCACATGGCGCCTCTCCAGCTCCAGGGCCTCCTGCTCATAACCAGTGAGGATTCGTAGGTGTGGTGGTCCCCCGCCAGTCCGCAGCCTCTCAGTATTGTTATGGGATGTTTTCTCCTTTAAGGTCCACCCTCTACCTGCAGCACCATTGCAGCCTGGCCAACTCCACCTGACAAATATCTCGCAGGGCTCAGCCAATTTAAGATTCGGGAGCTGCAGGGCACTCAGTCCAAGCAGCTGGGGCTCACCCACTTGCCCAGATGTTGCCTCATTGACATTTGCCACTCACATTGTAACACTTCTGAGGTCCACCAGGAGATGAGCAGCTCTTAACTGCTCTGCAAAGTGACCCATCCTAACATGGTACTCACCCTTCCCCATTGCAGCAGATTGTTGAAGTGCTTCCGACACTGCACCCATGTGCGCCTCAGCACATCGTGGCTGCTGACCCTGGATGCCACCTCCTCCCAGGCCTTTTGGTGAGGTGGGAGGGACCTCCTTCCATCCTTGGGGACAAGGATTTCTCTCCGCGCTGCCACCTCCTTCAGGAGGGCAGCGAGACACTCGTCTGAGAAAGACGGGGTTGACTGCCCTGCCGACCTGCCCTCCCGCCTGCCGTGTCCACCCGCAACGCTGTCCATCACCACTTCCGCGTCCTTCGGTGGCAGCCTTCCAAGGACCACCAAGGCCGCATTTGAATAAGCCGCCTGGTCGCCATTGGACCTGTCAGACATTGAGCACCCGCCCCCGCCCGCCCCTTCGTGCTCATTCTGCAGCCGCGTCTTATGCTGGTTGGGCCTTAATTGGCCCGCCCGCGTAAAATAGCAGTGCGCTGCAGATCGCGGGTGGCTTCACGACTGCCCCACCCGCCCCCACCGAGCACCCCTGCCAAGGGCAAAATCCTGCCCCTGGTGTTCCCCAAGGATCTATGCTTGACCCCCTCCTATTTCCTCATCCACATGTTGCCCCTCTGCGAAATCATTTTAAAGCACAGCATTAGTTTTCACATGTTTGTTGATGACACCCAACCCACTTCACCATTACCTCTCTTGGTGTTTCCACTGTTGCTAATTTATCAGACTGCTTATCCGGCATCCAGCACTGGATGAGCACAATTCTCCTCCAATTAAATACTGCGATGACTGAAGCCATTGTTTTCAGTCCCCACTCCATTCCTAGCTACCGACTCCATTCTTCTCCTTGCCAACAATATGAGATTATACCAGTCCATTTGCAACAGTGGCATCATGTTTGACCCCGAGATGAGTTTCTGACCTTATTTTCATGCTATCACTAAAACAGCCTAGTTCCACCCCCATAACTTCACCTACCTTAGTTTGTCTGCTGCTGAAACCCTCACTCATACCTTAGTTCCCTCTAGATCTGACTATTTCAATGCTCACCTGGCTGCTCTACCACATTTTTCCCTCTACAAACTTGAGGTCATGCAAAAATCTGCTGACCGTGTCTTAACTCACAACAAGTCCCATTCACCTCTATAGGAAAGTCTTGATTTTAAAATTCCCACCCTTATTTTCAAATTTCTCCACGGCTTCCCCGCCCATATCTCTGTAATCTTCTCCAGCCTCACAGCCCTCTGAAATATTTGTGCTTCTCCAATTCAACCTCTTGTGCATTCCCAATTTTAATCACTGCACTGTTGGTGGCTGTGCCTTTAGCTGCCTAGGCCCTAACCCCTGCTGATATGCTGAGACATATCCAGGAAGGTTATTGGCCAGTAAAATCCCAGCTGGTGAAACCCTGCTACCAGGAAGCACAGAATATGACTATTGGAGTCATGGTTCTATCGGTTAGGCATGACTGTATTGGTGTTTTCCTACACCTCTCCCTCTCTCTCTCGCTACCTCGCTTCCCTCCTTTAAGATATGCCTTAAAACATACCTCTTTGACCAAGCTTTTGCTCATCTGACCTTTTATCCACTTATGTGTCTCAGTATCATATGTTTTATAATGCTCCTGTGAAGGGTCTTCAAAAGTTTTATTACGTTAAAGGCACGATATAAATATAAGTTGTTGTTGTAGTGCAATCATCAACGGCCAGAAGTGCTGAGAGGATGATTTATGGCAGCCTCCTCTAAGGTGAGTGGGTGCATGACCCTGCAGCAATTGGGAATGTGCCGCCCAGGGGTGTAAATGAGTTGGCACAGGCAGCAGTCTCTTTAAGATGCGTGCATGCACAGCTGCACGGCTTATTAAAGGGACATTGCAGTGCAACAATGGGCCGCTCAGTAAAGGGATATTTGAAGGAACATGATCCCCATTGTCACAAAAGCCAGTCTTCAGCCAATTCAATTCACTCCACATGTTATCAAGAAATGACTGAGTGCTGTGGGGAAAGGTGATGCATACTGGCAACATCCCAGCTGTAGAGCTGCAGACTGTTCCAGAACTAGCCCGTGACTCTAAGTCGAGCTCTTCCAGTGGAGCTACAACATTGGGATCTACCTGCCAAGACCGAAAAATTATCCATTTATGCCCTATCTACAGAATAAATTCAACCGAGCTATTTGCCGCCCATCAGCCTACTTTCAATCATAAGCAAAGTGATGGAAGATGTTGACAGTGCCAGCAAGCAGCGCTTATTCACTAATAACCTGCTCACTGATGTTCAGTTTGGATTCCACCAAGACCACTCAGCTCCAGACTTCATTTCAGCCTTGGTCCAAAAATGGAAAATAAAAGCTGAATTCCAGAGGTGTAGATGGCAGGGAGTAAATAACCTTCTAATTTTGCCTAACTGTAGGCAAGTGTCAACATGTTTCTTAGTGCCTCTCAACAGCAACTTTGCCAGTGTTAGAATATTCTGTGTAGCGAATAGTACAACCGGCTCAATGGATTGGTACATCAGCACACTACTCCGAACTATAACTAAATTTTAGGAAGGTAGCTAATAGGAGGTAGGCATCCTTCCATCCACGTGAGGTGATGGACACACAGCAATCCATTCATGAGGGAGGGTCTTCGTTTGGTGCAGCTTTGCTGATGTCTGTGAAGGCCAATCCTTGGAAGGCAGTTTCTGCCACAAGTGTTGCACATGAAGCTGCCAAGTGACATTGTGGGTTGTTGTTTTCATAGTTGGCACCTGTTGCCAAGCTGCTGTAGCCACTGGTTGTCATGGTAGTGCATACGAGCCCACAGGAGGTGTCGCCATTTCCTTCTTTCACCAGTTAGCGATTCCCAGGTGCGATAGTCGATGTTTAAGGCTTTCATGTCACGTTTGCAACCATCCTTGAAGCAGAGCTTTGTCTTACATAGCTACTGACAAATACATATCTTTCATATTGAATGTCATATTTTCTATGACATTCCTAAATTTCAAAGTGAATACAGGCAACCAGTCCCCTGATGGACAACTTTGTTCATGAAAGCCCCATTAATTTGAGACATATAATTTGAAACATTCTCAGTGCGACCAGCACTGAGTACAACTTTAACAGATTGTGAGAGTATGGGTGAATTGAGGGAATCTTAAATTTCTTTCTAAAAATCTAATATTGTATAGATTTAACATTCAACTCCAAGTGCAGTTTAAATTCTAAATCTTATCCAAGGGCCTAAACAGGGAGATGGAAGCTATCCATTGGCAGCAATTGAAATAGTTAGTTAGGGAAACTAGCTCGAACTAGTTTGTTCTGTATCTGGGCTCAGTCCCTTTGTTTCAGAACATATAAATTGAGACATTCTCAGTGCGATTTTAATGGAGTTTGAGAGTTTGGTGAGCTGAGGGAGTTCAATGAGGAGGGGAGGGAGGTACCCCTTTGGTTTTTCTACCCTTCTCACCAGTTCTTGCTCTTCTACAGGGAAGAAGCTAGCTGTTTAGTAAGTATCTGGTAAATGGATAAGTCTATTCTATTCCTAAGGTTCAAAATAGTACAGGATCTTGTGGTAAGATTTATAAAATACTAAATGAAAATAAATAATTGAATAAAATAATTATGTAATTAATTAAAGCACATAAAGATAGCAGGACAGGTGACGGTCATGGCCGTAGCATGTGGGAGCTCCTGGATGCAAGTTTGATCCAGGGCAAACACGTCCGCAGTAAGCGTCTGTGCCTTGAGGAGCTTCGGCTCAGAGTTATTGAGCTGGAGGCTGAGCTGCAGACACTATGACACATCAGAGAAAGGGAGAGTTACCTGGACACTTTGTACAGAAGGCAATAACACCCCTTAGGATAGGGTCTTCTGATTTCGAGGTGGCCAGGGAAAGGAGCCTGTGACTGTGAGTGAGACAAGTAAGGGGCCCAGAGGCCAAGAGTGCAAGAGTATCAGCCTCTGCAATTGTCCAACAGATTCTCTCAGCTTATTTGGATGCGAGTGGGGGCTGCAGGGTAGATGAGCTGACTGACCATGGCACTATGGTAAAGGAAGCCATTCGAGTGGGTGGAGCCAAAAGGAATGTAGTGGTAATAGGGGACAGTATTTTGAGGGAGATTGACACTGTTCTCTGCAGGAAAGAGTGATAGTCCAGACGGCTGTGTTGCCTGCCCGGAGCCAGGGGTTGGGATATTTGCTCAGAGCTGGAGAGGAACTTAAAGTGTGAGGGGGAGGATCGAGTTGTCATGGTCCATGTAGGTACCAATGACATAGGCAGGACAAGGAAGGAGGTACTGCATAGGCAGTATGAGGAGCTAGGCCCCAAATTAAGAAGCAGAACCTCAAAGGTCATAATCTCTGGATTATTATCTGAGCCACGTGAAAGTTGTCACAAGGCAAATAAGATTAGAGAAATGAAAGCGTGTCTCAAAGACTGGCGTGGGAGAATTTAGTTCTGGTTTGTGGGGCACTGGCACCAGTACTAGGGAAAGTGGGGCTACATTGTTCGGACAGTCTATACCTGAACCGTACTGGGACTGATGTACTAGCAAACTGCATTACTAGGGAAGTGGAGAGAGCTTTAAATTAAATAGCGGGGGCAAGGGATCAAATTTGGGAAGATGTCATAAACAAAAGGGTGGAGACCAGGCAAGCAAGAAAGATACTAATATGGGAAATGAGAAACAGAACGTGACAGAAAGGGACAGAGAGTACAAATCCAAGGCTTGAATTTTCAGGTTGGCCCCCGCTCACTGATGCATAAAATGACGCGTGGTGACGTCGGGAGTGCGTCCCGATGTCAGTGCGCGTCATTCAGATTTTCTGTTCAGCGGGCGTACAGCCGACTCGGGCGCAGCCGAACTGTCAAAGGCCTATTAAGGCCATTTAAAAAGCCAATAAAGCAATTAGTGGAGTTGCCTGTCCAACCTTAAGGTTGGCGGGCAGGCGAAGAGCTCAAACGGCCTTCGCATTTTTCATGGAACCTCATCCACGGGTGGGATGAGGTTTCATGAACGTTTTTAAAATTTTTAAAATTTTTCATAAAATTAATGGACATGTCCCAGTTCATGTGACAGCTTCACATGAGGGGACATGTCCTTAATTTTTTTTTTAACCTTTATTCAATGTTTTATAAGCGAAAGTAATTTTCTGCGCTCTTTAGTGCGCATGCGTGAAAGAGCACATTCCCCAACTCAGGCAACTCCTCCCCCCCACAGAGAGCACTCAGCACTTCTGGGCACGCGTCTTAATTGGCCCGCCCACGTAAAATAGTGGCGCCCAGCCAATCGGCTGCACGCCCACCTGCGCCCGCCCCCGCACAACCCCCACAATGGGGAGAAAATTCTCCTCTAAGAGTAAATCTGCAGGTAAGGCCAGACATTACAAATATAATAAAAGGACAAAATTAAAGGCTCTGTATCTAAATGCTCGTAGCATTCAAAACAAAACAGATGAACTGATAACGCAAGTAGAAATAAATAAGTACGATCTGATAGCTATTACAGAGACATGGCTGCAGGATGACATAGATTGGGACCTGAATATTGAAGGATATGTGACATTTAGGAAGGGCAGGAAGCTACGAAAAGATGGATGGGTGGCTCTGTTAATTAATGACGGTAGCGCATTAGAGAGGGATGAACTAAGTTCAGGAAACCAGGATGTAGAAGTGGTTTGGGTTGAGATGAGAAACATTAAAGGCAAAAAAGCACTTGTGGGAGTGGTGTACATGCCCCCTAATTGTAACTACATGGTAAGACAGATTATAAAGGAAGAGAGGTACCAGAAAGGTACAGTGATAATCATGGGGGATTTTAATCTACAGATAGACTGGAAAAATCAGATGGGCAAAGGTAGCCTAGATGAGGAGTTCATAGATGTTTTCGGGATAGTTTCTTGGAACAGCATGTTCTGGAGCCGACCAGAGAGCAGGCCATACTAGACCTGGTACAGTGCAATGAGATGAGATTAGTTGATGACCTCCTAGTGAAGGCACCCCTATACAGCAGCAATCATACCACAATTGAATTTTACATTCAGTTTGAGGGAGAGAAGAGTGTGTCCAGGACTAGTATTTTTAACTTAAATAAAGGCAATTATGAGGGTATGAAAGCAAAGCTAGCTAGAGTGGACTGGCAAATGAGGTTAAGGGATAGGTCTATAGAGATGCAGTAGCAGACTTTTAAAGCGATATTTCAAAATACACAGAATAAATCCATTCCAACGAGAAAGAAAACTTGCATGGGGAGAAGGCACTATCCATGGTTAATTTAAAAAGTTAAAGACAGTAGCAAATTTAAAGAAAAAGCATACAATTGTGCAAAGATGGGTGGCAGGCCAGAAGGTTGGACAGAATATAAAGAACAGCAAAGCATGACAAAAAGATTAATAAGGGGGGAAAAATTAAAAAAAGAAAGCTACCTTGAAATATAAAGATGGATAGTAAGAGTTTCTATAGATATTTAAATAAGATTAACAAAGTGTGTGTTGGTCCTATAGAAAATAAGATTAGGGAATCAATAATGGAAAGTAAGGAGATGGCAGATGAATTGAACAAGTACTTTTTGTCAGTTTTCACTATAGAGGATATGAGTAACATCCCAGAAATGGCTATAAGTCAGGAAATGGGCGAGAGAGAGGAACTCAGGAAAGTTACAATCACCAGAGAGGTAAGTGGTTTGTTGTTGGAGCTGCGGGCTGACAAATCCCTGGGTTCTGACGGACTTCATCCTAGGAACCTGAAAGAAGTGGCTAGTGAAATAGCTGATGCATTGGTTTTAATTTTCCAAACTTCCCTAGATTTGGGGAAGAATCCATTACATTGGAAAATAGCAAATGTAACTTCTTTATTCAAAAAGGGAGGGAGACAGAAAGCAGGAAGCTACAGGCCAATTAGCCTAACATCTGTCGTAGGGAAAACATTAGAAGCTATTATCAAAGATATTATAGTGGGGCACTTCAAAAAATTGAAGGCAATCAGGCAGAGTCAACGTAGTTACGCGAAAGGGAAATCATGCCTAACCAATTTTTCTTTGAAGGAGTCACATTTGCTGGGGATAAAGGGGAACTGGTGAATGTACTGTACTTAGATTTCCGGAAGGCATTTGATAAAGTGCCACATCAAAGGTTATTGCGAAAAAAAGCAGTTCATGGCGTAGGGGGTAACATATTGGCATGGATAGAAAATTGACTAGCTAACAGGAAACAGAGGGTAGCCATAAATGGGTCTTTTTCTGGTTGGGGGGTATGTAACAAATGGTGTGCCACAGGGATCAGTACTGGGACCTCAACTTCTTACAATTTATATAACTGACTTGGATGAAGGGACCGAAGGTATGGTTGCTAAGTTTGCTGATGATACAAAGATAGGTAAGAAAGTAAGTTATGAAGAGGATGTACGGAGGCTACAAAGTGACATAGATAGGTTAAGTGAGTGGGCAAAGACCTGGAAAATGGAGTATAATGTGGGCAAATGTGAAATTGTCCATTTTAGCAGGAAAAATAAAAAAAGAGCATATTATCTAAATGGTGAGAGATTGCAGAGTCTGAGGTTCAGAGGGATCTGGTTGTCCTAATGCATGAATCACAAAAGGCTAGTATGCAGGTACAGTGAGTAATTAGAAAAGCTAATAGAATGTTATCATTTGTGAGGGGAATTGAATACAAAAGTAGGGAGGTTATGCTTCAGTTGTACAGGGCACTGGTGAAACCACATTTGGGCCAGAATCTTCGGGTCGGCGAGCAGGGGCAGGGCCCGCTCGCTGACGCGTAAAATGATGCGCGGTGACATCGGGCATGTGTCCCGACGTCACCACGTGTCATTCAAATCTTGATTTCGGCGGGCGCACACCGGAGTCGGCTGCGCGCCCGCCGAACTGTCAGAGGCCTATTAAGGCCATTTAAACACCAATTCAGCTAATTAACTGAGCTGCCTGTCCAACCTTAAGGTTGGCGGGCATGCAAAGAGCTCAGGTGGCCCTCGCATTTATCATGAAACCTCATCCAT
The DNA here is from genome assembly GCF_964194155.1 of Cetorhinus maximus. Taxonomy (NCBI): domain Eukaryota; kingdom Metazoa; phylum Chordata; class Chondrichthyes; order Lamniformes; family Cetorhinidae; genus Cetorhinus; species Cetorhinus maximus. Next base: position 63,989,087 of record NC_135881.1, on the reverse strand, counting down.
GGGCGGGATGAGGTTTCACGAAGGTTTTTAAATTTAATTAAAATTTTTAATAAAATTCATTGACATGTCCCAGCTCATGTGACACTGTCACATGAGGGGACATGTCTTAAAATTTTCGAACATCAAACTAATCTCCCTGAGGTAGCTCTATGCCTCAGGTAGATTTCTGTGCTCTTTCGCGCGCGTGCACAAAAGAGCGCAGACCCCGACTCAGCCTACACCCCCCGCCCGCACAGCGCTTCCGGGTGCGCGTCACGCTTGGCAGGCCTTAATTGGCCCGCCCACATAAAACAGTGGCTACGCACCCGCCTGTGCCCACTCTCGTCCAACCCCCCCGAAGGGGAGAAAATTCTCCCCTTGGACTACTGTGTACAGTATTGGTTTCCTTATTTTAGGGAAAGATGTGTATCCACTGCAGTTTAGAAGAATAAGTGGTGACTTGATCAAATACTTCAAGATCCTGAGAGGTCTTGACACAGTGGATGTGGAGAGGATGTTTCCTCTTGTGGGTGAATCGAGAACTAGGTTTAAAAATAAGAAGTCGCTCATTTAAGACAGAGATGAGGAGAATTTTTGTCTCTCAGAGGATCATGAGTCTTTGAAACTCCCTTTCTCAAAAGGCAGAAGAAGCAGGGTCTTTGACTATTTTTAAAAGCAGGGCTAGATAGATTCTTGATTAACAAGGGGGTGGAAGGTTATCAGGGATAGACAGGAGGTTACAATCAGGTCAGCCATGATCTTACTGAATGGTGCAGCCATTCCTTCCTGCTTAGATGAAATTTGGATGCAATTTGGGCTGGAACCTTCCTGTAAATTTTATGATTACAAAGCAATTGGAGCAACCACCTGAGTAAAATTATACTTTTATTGATTATAAAATTACACCGATTTTTCTCTGAAGACAAAAGAAATCAAACGGGGAAAGGAGCTTTTTCTGGTCTGTTTAGATGTGTCAAGATTTCTGCCCATCGGAGCCAGAAAATACTTAACAATGCAATGCAAAATGTAATTCTGGAAAGCAGAATAGGTAAGATCCGTGGATGGAAATGGCAGCACTATGGTGCAATTTATTTTGAGACAGTTATCTCTAAGTGATTTCACCTGGACGGCCTTGATCCTATGTGAGATCACAACAATTTCAAATTCTCTGTAGAGGCTGACTACTTGAGAAATAATCTTTTTTAAAGCAAATACTAATCTGGAACACACTCCTAGATTTTTTGATCAATGTTACTTTAAGCTAGTGGCAATTCAGTTAAAATAACACCCGTTGGCAACTCCCAGCTCTAATGTTCTGGGTCTTAAACTCAGCCTGTTCTATGCATCAGTCAGTCCCATTTAAGACATTAATGTATGGTACTGCAGATTTATACCACGCAAACCAATGGTTTGTAATCAATTCCATGACTGAGTTACAGGTAAATCTTTGATGTAGTTTCCTCACATCAGACAGAACAAACCTACTCCTTGGTAATTTATCTAATTGGCAGTGAGAATGTGCTCCAACAGGTTCACAGAATCTCTACAGTCCATAAAAATACCATCTTAGCCATCAGTGAGATCCTGTTTATATAATTTGGTTCTTATTTTAAATCTATTTTAAATTTATTTTAAAATCTATAAAATGGCAGACAGAGGATTAAATACAATGATATAGAATGATGTTTGAGATTGTAAACTATCAACAATATTTGCATTGGTGAAATAATACAGAATAGCTCCCTGAACAGGAAACATCAGGCACATAAAATTCAGAAGGACTTCCTGATGTATTTTTTTGTGCTAATGTATTTTGTATCTCCTAATTTTCCCACTACTTTAGGTCTCCCACAATTAAGGCCATTTCCTAGTCAACAGGGTGAGAATTGATTTGGATTCGAGCCTCTGCTAGTTCTACACTCTAACCGACCATGAGAAGATAGATTAGAATGGTAGGGAGAAGGATGGCAGGAAGTAAATAGTCCACTGATTTTGCTTTTAGTGCCTCTCAACAGCAACTTGGCCCGTATCAGAATTTTATGTGGAGAATAGCACACTCGGCAAAATGAGTTGGTACACTACCACACTACTCTGAAATATTAGAAATATAACTCTATTAGAAACTAAACTTTAAAACTACACCAAGAAAAAAATGGTGATTTTATAAATTTGAACAAATGAATTCTGTATGGGTGGTTAGAAAGCTCACTTATAAACTCAAGGTGTAGATACAAAAGCAAAATATTGTAAATGCTGGAAACCTGAAATAAAGGTCATCTTGACCTGAAACATTGGGTGGAATTTTCCCTTCCAGAGACTAAGGGCAGAATTTCACCCAAGTCGGACGGGCTTGGTGGGGGCGGTTGGGAAGCTGCCCACCACCCGCGATCGGGGCTGGAAGGTGAGTTCATGCTGGGCGGGTTGCGTGAAACGCGAGTGGCAGTGCTTACTCCTGTGCAGGGGGGTGCGGTGGGAGAGTACGAGCCCAAGCAGGGCGAGCGCAAACTTCACGTATGCGCACGAGTGCGCGCTTCATAATCTCCCTGAGGCACAGAACTGCCTCAGGGAGATGAAGAGTTATATAGGCCAGGATTTTCTCCTCAGTGACTTGGGGGCGGGGCCCGGTCGCTGAAGGGAAAATGATGCGGGATGATGTCGGGAGGAATCCCCGACGTCATCCCGGTCCATTTAAATTTTTAGGAAGGCGGGCGGACATCTGATTTTGCTGTCCGCCCGCCGACCTGTCAATGCCCAATTGTGGACATTGACAGGCTATTTAAAGTAATTAAAGACCTGCCCGTACAAGCTTAAGGCCGGCGGGCAGGCCAGGAGCCCCAGCGGGTTCCAGATTATTCATGAAGTTTCATGTCCGTATTGTAAAAAATTAATAAAGTTTATGTTGTCTTTATTAACATGTCCCATCTCGTGTGACATTGTCACATGAGGGGGACATGTTAATAATTTTTTAATTTTTGTATTTTTAAAGTTTTTCGGACTGTCACTGGTCTCCCTGAGACAGGAATTTGCCTCAGGGAGAAGTGCGTTCTTTCGTGCACATGCACGAAAGAGCGCACTTTGACAGATGAGGAATCCCTCCCCCCCCCCACCCCCCCACCCCCCCACACAGGAAGCGCATAGCGCTTCCCGTCGGGGATGCCGCTGGGTGGCCTTAATTGGCCTGCCCACTCAAAATGGCGGCAGGGGTCAGCTGCCCGCCCGCAATCCAAGGGCAAGATTCTGCCAATAAAAAAAAGACATTAAAAATGTAATAAAACATGTCCCCTCATGACTCTGTCACATGAGCAGGGACATGTTATTAATTAAGTTCCAAGATTTTTAGTTTGCTTTAGGAAACTTCATCCTGCCCATGGCTGAGGTTTCCTATAAAGTGCAAAGGCTGCTTGGCCTGGATGTTGATAGTGGGAGATTCAGTGATGGTAATGCCATTGAAAGTCAAGGGGCGATGGTTAAATTCTCTCTTGTTGGAGATTGTTATTACCTGGCACTTGTGTGGCGCAAATGTTACTTGCCACTTGTCAGCCCAAGCTTGGGTATTGTCCAGGTCTTGCTGCATTTGGATATGGATTGCTTCAGTATCTGAGGAGTTGTAATGGTGCTGAACATTGTGCGATCATCAGCGAACATCCCCACTTCTGACCTTATGATGGAAGGAAGGTAATTGATGAAGCAGCTGAGGATGGTTGAGCCTAGGACACTACCCTGAGGAACTCCTGCCGTGATGTCCTGGAGCTGAGATGATTGACCTCCAACAAGCGCAACCATGTTCCTTTATAGCCATGATAGTCTATCCAACCATGCACACATTTGTGTCTAAAAGTTTCTCATTGAGGTGACAACGACCGCATCAAGTCCTTTGATGTAGCATTTGTGCTGTTTGCCGACTTTCACTTCCCAAAGCGCACGGATGCAGGGTTCACCGCTGATCTTTCCAAAGATTAGGGCCTGGTGACTCATGAGGGTTGAAGATCCAAGTCCGAATGCTGAACTTGTTGTCAATTTCACTGGTTGTAAAGGCCTTTCAGTGCATTGGCATGGCACTAAGGGATAGAAGGAATGTGGCTGTGTCCCATTGCCTACACCTTACTCCTGATATCTTGTGGCTATTCGTGTTGCACGGACACAATCTTCCACATTGTGCTTCTTCAATGGCATCATCACGTGGAAGCTTTCCCTCATCTCCCTCTTCAAGTTCCTGCCCTTCCTGCTCTTCATCGTCCGAGGAGCTCTCAGCCTCCTCCATGTCTCCCTCTGGCAAGGAATCCACCCTTAAGAGGCGCCAGGTTGTGACCACGATGTTGCACCCTCTGTGAAGAATACTGAAGGATCCTGTTTACTTATGCGCCATGTTTTATCTCTCCTCCAAGGCACTTTGACGATGATGCACAGGTATCATGAGTGATCATTTGAGCAGATACCTCTTATCCCCAAGCAACTAGCCCTGTAATTGCTGAGGCCCTTCAAATACGTGAGATACCTGGAGTGACTCAGGATATATACGAGTCATGGGAACTCCAAGGATACCTGGCAGTACTTGTGTGTCTGCATCCTAGTCTTACATGTCTGGTTCCAGCTTCCCCACCCTCAGGCTTCCCTCTACCTGTCATCGCCCACCCCCATCTCCAACCCCACCATAGGCCCAATGTCCCCCATGTCTACGTCCTCCTCTTCCACCCCATCCAACCCCCATAGCCTAATGTCCCCAGTGTCTCTGTCCTCCTTTCCCCCCACTGCCTGCTCTAGTGGCAATGCTGGTCTGCTTCAGAGCGTAGGCCTGCCTGAGCCCTGCAGAACACACCATCCCAGAGTTCGGAGGAAGCCAGTAAGCAGACCAGTCCTACACCACATCCCCTCCCCCCCACCAGTGTGGTGTTACACTGCCATTGCTGAGAAACTGGAGCAGCGCTGTTGCAGGTAGGCTTTGAATGTTGCACTCACCTCAAAGTCATGAGCAAAGTGAGGGGGAACAGCTGCACACCACTTGTATCCAAACGTGTTTAACAACGGTCTAATTTGCCCCTGGCGTGGCATGTAATTGGGAGGGGGAACGTGTTTCCAGCAAGTCGCATTTTTATGAGCATTCATGACACGGTAATGCATGCAAATGGCGTTTCCGACGTGGATCAGCGGGAAACCCGCCCCGCCATCAGCTTGCCACGAAAGTGGCGATGGCAAAATTCCGAACCGATTTTTCGCCGGTGGGATTCAGATTTTCTGCCCCTCTGAATTTTCTGCTCTTGCCTGCAATGAAACCCACTGCTGGCAGGACCGGAAAACGCTGCACATTGACTCTGTTTCTCTCCACAGGTGCTACCTGATTTGCTGAGTATTTCCAGCATCTTTTTGTCTTTAGTTCAAAGTGTATGGAATCTAAACAGCACAATCTCAAGGTGATTAAATGGTTAATTACACACCTGTTATGAGCGATTTAGTTGTGTATGTTGTTTATTTGCTCTTTGATATGTCTCTCTTGGTCATTGTTTTCTATAAAAACATTCTTCCCAATTTCATATTCTGGACATGACAATTCAATGCAGATGACTTTCCAGACATGTACAGTGATTTGAAATGTCAGTAATATTTAAGTTTTTTTATATCCTTGGAGGACTGTTGAACAGCACATCAAGTATCAAATGCACACTTTCATGGTAATGCCAAGTATCTTATCAACAACAGACACCTTGCATATTGCCAGACCACAGTGAACGCCCACATTTATGACTAACCTCCTGGGTGTTGTAGGTTTGAAAGAGCAAGCTGCCAGCAGTGCTAAGGGACTACAAGTGGATTCTCCGATGTGTTTTTCTTTGTTCTGGTAATTGGAACCATAATGGTAAAAACATACAAATCTTTTAAGACAGACATGGCATATATAAGGTAAGCAAAAAATTTTAGCAGACGGGACAAAATGTCTCACCTAGACACCAGTTACTGATGAGAACAAAAATATTTTGAATGTCAGCCTTAATTACAGAGCTAATCTATGAGAAGTAGCAGTGTTAGCTGTTTTCCACAGAATGGGCCTATACCCATTGGAGTTTAGAAGCATGAGAAATGATCTGATTGAAACATACAAGATCCTGGGGAGACTTGACAGGGTGGATACCTGGAAGATGCTTCTACTTGTGGGGGAGTCTAGAACAAGGGTACACAATTTAAGAATAAGAGGTCTCCCTTTAAGACTGAGATTGGGAGAAATTCTCTGAGGGTTGTTAATATGTGGAATTCTCTTCCCCAGAGGGCAATGGAGGCTGCGCCATTGATCTGTTTAAAATATTCAAATAAAGCTTATTAACATCTGATGTCACAACAATCCAAGTATCTCTCTCAATTGAAACTTTCTAAGAATGCAAGAAATTTTGGAATGACAAACATTTGTTAAGTACATTAAGGCCATTCTTTCATTTGGCACTTGTGTATGAAGATAGTAGCTATTATTCACCTAATGTAAATTTTTTTGTTTCACAACCTCCTATCCCCACCTCCCACTCCCCTTCAGTTTTATTCTTCCCTTCCTGAAATACTGACATACAATTCCATGGCTACCTCATCCAATTCATATGTGACTGAGACAATCAGATTCACCCTATCCTAGACAAAAGACCATTAATAAGTGACCGTGATGAGATCAGCTGAGTCAACAAAGTCTAAGGGTCATCCTGGTCTTTGTTGCTTCGTACCACACAAGACAGGGCGTTTACACAATGGGCTACCAATTCAGCAGCTTTCTACATTTTTTACTACCAGAAATACATCAAACTCCTCCTTGAAAAAAAAAGTTAATGTCGCATTCCTTTAAAGTATTTTGCTCATTCAGTTTTACTTAGTTATGCGGAAATGAAAGGACAATGTAGAAATGCAATTAATGCATTAAGTCATGAACTTTTAAAACATTAACACCACTTGTAATTTTGTGCAGGTCATACCCATTCGGGTGTTTAAAATATTAGTTTTTTTTTAAAAATTATACTGGTACTTTCTCAAAGTAGGCAGTAATTAATTTTCACTCATTTAAAATACAGATGTATTATATTTTATTTTCATGTAACAAGAAACCAACAGTTACAGAAGGACATACCATTAATACATCTGTAATAGTTCATTACATATAATTTGTAACAAACAATGCAACATTTATACTGTTACTACATTCTAGGCTTTTTAATGTTGGTAATTTGTTTGTATTTCATGTATATTTTTGTTTCTGTACCAAACTACAGCGTGTCAAGGAGATGAATTTGAAGAGATGCATCGTACAAAAAAAAACCCAATATAATTGAAGCATACTTGTGCAGTTTCTTTGAACAACACATTACAGATGCATATTTGGGATACTTGCCTTCACCTCAGTGCTCAAGGAATTTACAAGGCAGTACAGCATAAACATACAACGATCTTCATGTAAATGTCTGCAGGGAGACGTTCAAAACCCAGTATGCAAGGTACCTCGGTTATTGCAATCACTGAACTATCATTTGATTTAAGAGAGGAACAGCTGATCTATTTTAATTCCTCTTTTGTAAAGACTTGGCAGGAAGATACATTATATATTTCCTTAAAAAAAGTTACAAAAAATAAATATTCACAGGACATTTTAGAAGGATAATCTATGAGACTGCACAATCCATTATGCAGACATGAAGTGAACAGATTGATGATCAGACAAGTTGCACAGTGATTGCTTATGTTTCTCTGCATTCTTGCTATGTACCAAAGTTTAGTCAACCAAGAATTATTTATCCGTTTAAAATATTCAAATAAAGCTCATTAACATCTGCTGATTTGTCACACAAAAACTCAAAAATAAAATATTGTACGCCCAACATAGTATCACCGTGAAAGCACATAAAAGATGAATATTTACAAAGAGAGATAATAAATGTGTTCACTTCATAGTATACTTCCAAAGTTTCTAACTCCTAGAGTTTGCTTTCTTTTGTGCAAGTACTGACATAATTGAAGTACTCAGTGCACCATTAAATTCCTTTAAAATTCTAAACTGTATATTTCAGTGATTGTAAAGTCAGCATAACACAGTGCAACCTATTTTATAGAAAAATCAGATTGATAAATAAAAAGAGTACATTATAATCAAATATCACAACCACACTTATCAAGTAACTATGCTATAGTACAGGTCAATTTGCATTTTTTTCAGTTAGGTTTAATACTTTTTTAATTTCATGACTCAATTTGCTATTAACATGATATTTCGTACACATTGCAGGGGGTCATATTACACACAAGTACTGTAAACGGGCACTTCATCATTGCTAATGACCTTGAAGAAACATATCCATATTAATAGGTTTGATAAAAAAACTTCAAAAAGATATTTTTCTTAAACTATCCTCCTTAATTTGCTTTTTAACATTTATTTTAAAAGCAAAAGACCTTTATATGAGAGTGATGGTATGGGCGCATCAATAAAACATGCTTCTCAGATTTGCTTATTCAAATAACTGTGTCTTTAAAATTGATGCAACCAAAATAAAGTTGGAATCAAAGAGACAGAGTGAAAGTTTTACACATGAAACTTCTGAAAAAGAGTAATGTTTGGGAGGTGAAGCATAATTATACAAATTGATGTCATGAAGTTAGTGTTAAAAACTGCAATTTTTTATTTTAACTTCCACAATAATTTTTTGTGTCAATAAGTCAGACAGGCTTCAATAACTTAAATCTAAATTTTTGTGATTTTGTATCTTTAATTTCTCCCAAATATATAAAACAAATTGCCGGAACAGCTGTTCTTTAATTTAAATAAGAGCCCTCAATGACATTTACAATTTTGAAAGCTACCTTCATAATATTGAACATAAATCTATATTCTACTTATGTTTGGGAGTATCCAAAAAAACCATGGACTATACAAATTAGAGGGACTGTGAATATTTTGAACAGCTCATGGAAGGCAGGAAGGTTAACTGGAATACAGTATGAAGGAATTAGAAACTATAAAGACGACTTCTTTGATGTGGAACTAGACATTAATTGGAATGTTCTATAATATTTTTTGTTTAATTTTAATGAAAAATGACAATATTAAGTCATGCTGTCTCTTCATTCTCAATCTTTAACTCCTGTCTCATTTACTACTGGACACTTTCTGGATGAAATGATCAAAAGCATTTTTAATAGAATAATTTGGAACAGTTCACAGCCCATCTCTATTTTTTTCCCCTTCCTTCTGATAAGCAATGAACCAGTAAAGACATGTTTATGTTTAATGTACAATCTATATGATGCTTATGCTACATGCTTCGATTTTGTTGTTGCAATGAGTGTGTCTTCAGAATGTTAGGGTTTGTTCCTTTTTGGGTTTTGACACAATAGAATAAAATAGGATTTTGTCAGATGGTAAATATTGAAAAAAATGTAACTGATATTATTGTTGCAAAATTACATATATTTATCCTTAACTACTGAATATAATCCCACAAAATCATTTGAAAGAAACTATGATTTTATAGAAAGGAAGTAGTAACCAATAGACTATGAATGATAAAAGAAAAGCTGTTTACACAAGTAGGCAACAGCAAGAAATAGTGAACAAAAATTAGGACACCATTAAAGACACTTGTTAAATAGATGACTGCTGCGTATAACCGAAAATAACTTGTTTTAGGTGAAGCACTTTGCGTGTGCAAAAGACATGTTTACAATTTCACTATAAACAGAAAGGAGCAGAAATTTTGCTGCTGCATTTAGTCTTGGGTTAAAACCAAGCACAAAATCTTTTTTCAAACACATTTGTCTTAATGTTAGAATTAGGTCAGTACTCTTGCTAGTACTGGACATAATGAATGGTCTGAGGCCACAAGGTTAAAAGGACAACAGTATTTGAAGAATCCAGTGACTCCTGCTCAGTACAGTGTGCAACCCCACAGGTTTTAACTCTACTTTTTGAATGAGTCCCCCTCATTATAGTGTCTTTAGCATGAACAGACATGCAGCAATAATGCTTTTCCAGGGTCTGAACAGATAAAGAATTGGATATAAATCTAACCCCAGATTTCAGAGGAACTAAAGAGATTCCATTATATACATGTTTTTTGTATTCTTCCAAAAAACTAAGCAGGTGATCCTCATGATAGTACAAACCATTTTAAACACTGCGGCTCACCCCATCAGCTGTGGATTTATCTATGTTCCTTGCAAGATCCCAGCTGGAGCACTGTCAGAAATGTTCACAGTGGTTCACTAGCTATTTCATTTCAATTGTATACAAAGGTATGCTGATTTTTGTAAAACATATGCAATGTCTTTCATGCCACTGTTGATTGCTTTGTAATCCTGGCATCAGAGGATTTCCTGGCATGCCCATGATAGTTTCAAAAATATCTTCAGAATTTCAATGTTGCCAGTGAAATCTGAATCAGCTTTACAAAAATGCTACCCTACTAGAGAAAATCAAAAGACTGACAGACAAGAGCCTGTAAAGCAGCACAGATCATTTATCAGCAAAGTGGATCTCTAAACAAACTTTAAAAAAACAAGGTGGTTCCTGCATGCCATGGTTTAGCATTCAATATGTCAAATTCAGAGCACAAGCACAAATAAACCCACACAATGCTAAATGGCAAGAATAGTAGTAAAGACAGCAGCCAATCGCTAACATGACTGTATCAAGGGAATAGGTTCTTGAATTCCTTTGCTTTTCTGCTTCTTTAGCTGCTCTTTGGAACTGGCGATGGAGTTAACCTTTAACAAAAAGAAGAAACAATCACATCACTGTTATCATTAGAATGAACCTCACAGTTTTGCTTTTACCAATTTCAAGTCAATATGGAGTCGGGGATCTCGATGTTCTCTGATGTGTAGGAATTACAGAGTACTGACTAACACTACTATTCTAAAACAATATGCTTACACTTTGGGGCCACAAATTTATAATCATTCACAATGGACACAAGACTGAAAGTGAGTTTAACTCTGCCTATTTTATTTAACTCTTGTAAAACAGGGAACAACATAACATATCCCTTACCCTTCCTAAATCGTTGACCTAATCCAACTTAGTAAAGAACTGTTATAAATCTCAAACAATTATATCTGAAGTTAGAATGAAATTTTCACCAATGTATCTCTAGGGCTAGTCTGGATCCATCGACTAGGAGTAGGAACGTTTTACAAAAACAAGTCAAATAATGACCAACATGCTACTTCAAAGTAGTGTGGTTTATAATTCATCTTGTATGGAAATCTACCTTCCTTTGAAGAAACATTTTGATCTTAATTAGCTGTGTTGATTTCCTCGCAGATTCAGTTTGAAATATTTTCAGACAAGCGTTTTAGATGGAATATTTAACAAATATGCAACAATCATATCATATCATTGTACATATAACAGACACAGCACATTAGTATTTTCAATCTCAAATCTGATATGAACATGTTAACATTAGGAGGCTGCACTAATTAACAATAAATACTATTGCTTGGCTAATCTAGTTTACATTTCTCGATTAACTATCATTTACTAAATGTCCCTCTAGATTTTTAATCTTTCCATTTGATGCTATGAATATTTACGAATATAGTATCGAAAAGTTAATATTTACTAAACCTAAATAATTATTTTCCACAATCAAATGAAACCTATCAATTACTAATTATTTCAGTTATTGGTAATAATAGTGATCCTTATGAGATTTATTAGGGCATTGTAACTGTAAATCCACTCAAGTCAAGGTTAAATTACACAGATTAGAAAATTAATGTGGCACGATTTATTGAATAAATGAATTGTACAAAGATACCTGTAACCACAATGAGAGAGTTTTAAAGCACATCAAATTCATTGTTTTTGGCATCTGATGCAAAGAGTTTTATCAAATTCATCTAGTCACTTTGGCTATCGCATCGTCGCAACAATCTCACTCTGGATCAGATGTGGCACGTTTAGTTTCAGAATCATCCCTCCACAACAGATCATACCCCACTCTATCCATTGAACTGGATATTCCACAATTTTGTAATGATCTGATCATAGTTTGTGCACTAATAGCATCCCAGGATTTGATGACAAAACATGAAGCTGCGCAGTGTGCATATTTCAACTCTTTGTGAAGGTTTTTTCTCTGTCAACTATCTGCCTATTCCATTTGGCATAAACATGATTTTTGAATGGTTTCTTGTCGCTACATCCAAAAGGTTGAACTATGGACGTTAGACTCCCTGGTATAACTGAAATTTGGATATTATATCTTTGCAGGTGACTCTTGATCTCATTGGTTATATGGGATCTGAACATGTCCCACATTAAAATGCTGCATTCTTTACATAAGCTACATTTCACACATTATTGATCCATATCTTTACTCCACCCTCATCCATCAAATCAGTGTCATGGACATGCACAAAAACTCTTGCAGGGAACTCAATTTTTGGCATGGTTTTACATTTGAAAATTACCACGGAGTTTAACTTCATTCCAGTGGCCATGCGGGCTAGTACCATCATGAATCTGGTCTTTTCATGTCCTGTGGTTTTCACCAGAACTGTTTTTGAATCTTTCCACTTTACAGATCGGTTTCTGGGCATATCGAAATTCATGGGCGTTTCATCTATGTTGAAGTGGCATAATGGTTACTTGTGTTTTTGCTGCTGTCTGATGAATTGCTGCCAAAATTAACAGTTCCCATCAAGGTGTTATGGTAGTCTGAGCGATCTTGGACTTCTGCCACAGCATGAAATATTTTTGTTCCACCAACTAAGTCATAATACTCATTTGGAAAGCCGGTGCAGACATGATGGGCCGAATGGCCTCCTGCGCCACAACAATGCTGTGATTCTGTGAACTGGCTGTTGCTCATAAATCTTTGCTAAACTCAGGGTTTGATTTGGCCCACTTAAGTGCCTTTGCATGTCATTTCTGGTGATAATTTTCGAGGACTGATTCCAATATATGCTTCTAAAGAACAAGTCAGTGGCTGGTCCCTGTTCTCAAGGCACATTTGGTCGTCTTTGGCATCTTCTTCAGGGCGGATCCCCCCTTCCGGGTGGATTCTCCCTTCTTCCGGGCGGATCCCCCCTTCTTCCGGGCGGATCCCCCTTCTTCCGGGCGGATCCCCCCTTCTTCCGGGCGGACCCCCCCTTCTTCCGGGCGGACCCCCCCTTCTTCCGGGCGGATCCCCCCTTCTTCCGGGCGGATCCCCCCTTCTTCCGGGCGGATCCCCCCTTCTTCCGGGCGGATCCCCCCTTCTTCCGGGCGGATCCCCCCTTCTTCCGGGCGGATCCCCCCTTCCGGGCGGATCCCCCCTTCTTCCGGGCGGATCCCCCCTTCTTCCGGGCGGATCCCCCCTTCTTCCGGGCGGATCCCCCCTTCTTCCGGGCGGATCCCCCCTTCTTCCATTCTCGCACCAGTTTTTCACAAACACCGAACTCCCTCATTGTAGCACAATTTATTTGACGAGTTACCAAATGTTATGATTTTTAGCTTGAAACCAGCTTCATACTTAATTCGTTTTGTTGGAAGATTCATTTCTCTTCGTTGTTTGCCACACAGGGTCTGCTCTAAAGCTCCCGTGCATCTTTGTAACACAGCCCTTATCGCCTGCTCGAACCCTTGTGCCCAGTTATAAGGCATTTGTTGGGTGAAAAATTGACATTGACTACTAATGCGAATATAGCATGTCGTGGCTGAAAAAGGGGGGGTCGACTTACACGCTGAGTAGATGCAAAAACACAATTTTTGAGGCCGGAAAAACGGAGTTGTCTTATATGTCAGGTTGACTTATATGCTGCAATCTACATGTAATCACAAAACCAGCTTCAAACTACAGTCCATAGTCATACACCTATTTAGCCTGAAACTACAGTCCACTAATCACAAACCTTTTCTATCTGAAACTGATGCTGTTGTTACCTATACTTTATAACATTTGTATTCAGCTGTTATCCTATTGCAGCTCAACAAGCACCAAATGCTAAATAATTAATTGGCCCATCAGTACCCATAATGCATTCCCATCCTGACCTACATGCACTTTGAACTAAATATTTTTTTGTCTCCTTTTTTCTTAGAACCAGCTGACAGCACCACATGATGGAAAAGATGAAAAATTAAAACGAGCGCTCCTGTAGGGTAGGTGAGTGACCTGTGGGAGAAAACTCAGCCGGAGAAGATTTTCGCACCTAGCATCAGACAGCTACAAATTGATTAGTTAGTCTGAGGAACTGCCACCAACCAGGCTCGAGAGACTAATTAAAGAGAGTACTGCCTGCACAGGCACCCCATTGACACTAAATTTGCTCAGCTGGGGCCATAAGGGAGCCTGCATTATCTCTACAGCTGTGGTTTCTCTTGTCTGACTTACATTATAGATAGGAGATGTGCGCTGCTCTCTTCCTTCCCCCTAAAAAAAAGTATTAAATTATACATATCCTCGTCAGTGCTTTTCTACAAGTGATCCAGGTTAGCTAAATATGTAAAAAGTTAATCGGGTGACAGGTGTTAAAGAAAACCCATATGAGTCACTAGAACAGATTATCATATTGAACAAAAATATATGGTACACATTTTAAATTCAATTCTGATGCAAGATGCCTAACCGTGGACAAAATATGTAGCCATTTGCAATTATGGAAGGAGGCTCTGGAAACACTTTGGATTACTGATGTTGTAGAGTTGAACCAATGAACGGGCAAGCATAAGTCAACTGGCATCCACCATATCAATCATATCTTCTAATATTTGTAGAATATTTGACATGTATTTACATATTATTATGCATAGTATCTTTAATGATAACAGCATAAAACAAAGATGTGCTTTTTTGGCCAAGATCTTCCAGAGGACATCTCTGTATACATACTTAAAATGTCCATCTGCTCCCTTCTAGAGAAAAGGAAACCCAATGATCTACAAGGAGAACAAAATACAAATACCATGTACTGACGATCACCACTGATGCCAAAAATCAGACACCCTCACCTGTGTACATATTTAGGAAGATCTTAGTGAGGTTGAGGAGGACGACAAGGCACAGAGCACCAGTGAGGAAGTGGTGGAGGTTAATGAATGATCAGCAAGTAATGGATGCAGTTTCAGATTACTCCTACTGACTTATACTGGAATGCATACCTTAGTAGAGAACGGGAGAAAACATGGGGGAGAATTTTCTCCCCATCATGCGGATGACACAAAGATTGGCCGGGTGGTTAACAGTGAGGTTGAGTGTCTTGGGCTATAGGAAGATATAGACGGGATGGTCAAATGGACAGATAAGTGGCAGATGGAATTTAACCCTGAAAAGTGTGAGGTGATACACTTTGGAAGGAGTAATTTGACAAGGAAGTATTCAATGAACAGCATGACACTAGGAAGTTCTGAGGAACAAAGGGACCTTGGCGTGTGTGTCCATAGATCTCTGAAGGCAGAGGGGCATGTTAGTGGGGTGGTGAAAAAGGCACATGGGACACTTGCCTTTATCAATCGAGGCATAGATTACAAAAGTAGGGAGGTCATGTTGGAGTTGTATAGAACCTTGGTGAGGCCACAGCTGGAGTACTGTATGCAGTTCTGGTCGCCACATTATAGGAAGGATGTGATTGCACTGGAGGGGGTGCAGAGGAGATTCACCAGGATGTTGCCTGGGATGAAACATTTAAGTTATGAAGAGAGGTTGGATAGACTTGGGTTGTTTTCGCTGGAGCAGAGAAGACTAAGGGGTGACCTGATTGAGGTGTTCAAGATTATGAGGGGCATGGACAGGGTAGGTAGGGATCAGCTGTTCCCCTTAGTTGAAGGGTCAATCACAAGGAGGCATAAGTTCAAGGTGAGGGGCAGGAGGTTTGTGGGGGGGTATGTGAGGAAAAACATTTTTACCCAGAGGGTGGTGACAGTCTGGAATGCACTGGCTGGGAGGGTGGAGGAGGCGGGTTGCCTCACATCCTTTAAAAAGTACCTGGATGAGCACTTGGCATGTCTTAATATTCAAGGCAATGGACCAAGTGCTGGTAAATGGGATTAGGTAGGTAGGTCAGGTGTTTCTCACGTGTCGGTGCAGACTCGATGGGCCAAAGGGCCTCTTCTGCACTGTGTGATTCTGTGATTCTGTGGGCTGGCTGGGAGTGGGCATGGAGCCGATCGCTGTCCGTGATCGCCATTTTACGTGGGCGGGCTAATTAGTGTTCAGCGGGCGGGAGGAGGGAGAGCCGGGGCCTGCGCTCTTTCACGCAGAAGATATGATTGATATGGTGGATGCCAGTTGACTTATGCTTGCCCGTTCATTGGTTCAACTCTACAACATCAGTAATCCAAAGTGTTTCCAGAGCCTCCCTCCATAATTACAAATGGCTACATATTTTGTCCACAGTTAGGCATCTTGCATTAGAATTGAATTTAAAATGTTATTTTTGTTTTTGTTCAATATGATAATCTGTTCTAGTGAGCTGCCTCAGGGAGATTAATTTAATTATCAAAAATTGAAAGAATAAATAAAATTATTCAGACATGTCCCCTCATGTGACATTGTCACATGAGCTGGGACATATTTATGAATTTTGTTGAAACATTTTATTGAATTTATAAACCCTTCATGAAACCTCATCCTGCCCGTGGATGAGATTCCATGAAAAATGCGAAGGCTGCCTGGGCTCTTCTTAAGATTGGGCGGGCAGCCCTGACAATTAGTTCAATTAGATTATTAACAGCCTTAACAGGCCTTTGACAGTTCAGCGGGTGCGCAGCTGACTCCGGTGTGCACCCGCTGAACTGAAGATCAGAATGACGCGTGGTGACGTCGGGACACATGCCCGACGTCACCGCGTGTCATATTTCGCGTTGTAGTGCAAGGCCCACCCCCGCACACCAAACAGAAGATTCTGGCCCTAGCCTATGTTGAACTGTAATTTGTCTTCATGCACAATAATGGAAGATATACCAAGACGGATAAACTACAATCTGGCATTAAACATATGGTAAGACCAATGGCAAACTCAGTTATGCAGGTCATAGATACACAAATCCCTCATAATTGCTCCCATTGTTGCTCTGAAGGCTTTGCAATCCATGATCAACAAGCAATGATGGCCAGTTTCAACTCAGAAAACAGCTGCATCTCTTAGATGAACAATATTCTGTGCTTGTAGAGCACAGATCTGCAGATGCTGGAAGAAATTCTGCAATGACGGAGTAGCAGAGGACCAGCTGGTTGGCCTTTATATCCTTGACAATAACAGTAGATGCGCTTTTTGAAAATGAAGGACCCACAGCAAGACCAGTAAAGGAGACATTTCAGGTTAATTGGTGCATTCTCTGCAACTGGTTATTTAGGTGTACATTCACCCACTAGTGCTTCTTCAACTAGAGGATAAGTAGCTAAGATGGAGAAGGCTACAGCACAAGTGAGTAAATGCATCAACAAAATACACTAAAGACAGCAGTAAGCTGATAAATTGAATCTGATAAACCTGGCAAGTTGTGGGTTAGTGCCAAAAAAAGAAACAAGCATGAAAGTTGCCAAATTGGCATAAAAACACAACTGATTCACTAGTGTCCTCAGGGAGGGAAACCTGCTTCCCCTACATGTAACTCTAGCCCAGCACAATGCGATTAACTCTTACTACCCTAGCAGCAACAAGACCAATAAATACGGTCAGTGTCACCCATATCTCAAGAACAAATTAACACAAAGTAAAATGTTTTCATTTAACGTATCTCCAATAAAAATTATATACCAGTGGCAGAATTTTTAAAAAAATGTACTTTCAGGTTAAAAAAAGTGGGGTGGAACTTTTTCACAAAAGGGATGGGAAGACAATTGAAGCACACAGTCTAAGTTCAAGTCAACTGGATGCATTTCTGAAGAGAGAAGTTACACAGTGAGAAGGATGGTATGTGTGGTGGATCTATGAAGATGGAAAGTTTCATCTCAGTTTCATCACTTTTTCCGCTTTATAACTCTTACATTTGTAGATTCTGACATGTTAGGGAGGAAAAGTCTTTATGTAAATTATCTAAACCTCAGAATCAGCAGAATGAACACACTTGGTGTGAATTTCTCTCACAACAATTAAAACCAATATCTGCAGAACTGAATATGCAGCTTGAGTCTCTGTTCACAACAGCTAAATGTGGGTTCAATGACTCTAATGTATAATGCTTAAAACTAGCATTGGCAGAAATAACACATATGGAATGAATCTTAACCCACAATCGCTGAATAGTGCTTTGGACACTAGCTACAAGCTCAGGAAAACTTGCAGTCTTGTTGAGGCTGAAAGACCTCCCTTTAAATAGTACACTTTCTGAAATTGTTTTAGGGGTTTAGATTTCAGTATCTCACTATAAGATATTCTTTTGAAATAATTATCATTACTCACAATCATTATTTATTAACAATGATCAAAAGTACAACAGAAAATTCATTTCAGGCTCAGAATTTTTTCTTTATGCTACAGGCTTCACCTGAAAACTGTTCTTTAATGTTCTAAATCTTGGAATCATGAATTAGGGGTAAATGATTTCAGATGTATTTCAGCATCCCATTCCAATCCCAAACGAATTGAGTGAGTTGACCAAGAGCTTGAAAATAATATCTCTTCTACACTCTGCTCCTATACATAGAGCAATATTACCCACTCTGCAGACTTTTGAAAGACCATATATAAATATCTATACTTATTTCAACTTCAATAACAAAATGTATGTCATGCAATAGCCATATCTAATACAATAATTTGTTTTTCTCAATTTAAATAAGATCTAATTTAGAGTCTATGTGCTGCTATGCTCAGAAGAGTTGCTGGACATAGTGAATGACACTGATGGATCATGCTGGTCTTTGCTTCCAAATCACAGCCAGCAGTAATTGGAATTTCTGGAAAGAGTGCTCTTTTAATACAAGAGTAAATTAAGTTCAAAGCAAGTTCTGCACACATACAAATCTGTTAATTGTATAATGTACAATTCACGCTGTGGTATAGTTCCAAAATAGAGCCAAGACAGAAACTTAAAGTCACATTCCATTTTACATGATTTTACTTAGACAAGTTTAGCAAACCAATAAAACTTTCGCAATAACAATAATTTAATTTTTCCTGAGTTTTCAAACATTTAAGGCTGGTCATGTTATAAACAGCAAAACAAGGAAAGATCTGGAAAATAAACTGTAATAAACCCTCTTGACTTCAGACCTCCAGGGAGATGGAAGTCTAAGGACTGAATAATATGGGGACAGCATGACCCCCATCCCAGAAACCACATTGGCATGAATCTGAGTGACAGCACGCCGAGCAGCCCGCAGCCATAATGCACTGCTCATTGGCAAGGGCCGAGTGGGTCTTCCGCTCCTCAGTCTAAGGGGGGGTGGGGGTCTGCCTCGCAATCAGCAAAGGGCAGCCCATAACGAGCAACCCTGCCCTTCCTTCCCCCACTTTCACCATTTGAGGTTAAAAATCTGGCTTCCCACTCCTGCTCATGCCAAATGTATCATTGTATGGGCAGTGTATTATTAGGGCCAATAAGCTTGGTAACAAGCCTAATTGCCCATTAATTCATAATTTTAAATGGCAGATGGGCTGCCGATTTCAACACCTACCCGCCCCCCAATATTATGGGGATGGGCGGGAAGGGCACCCACCCAATTTTACGTGCCCCCCGTGGGAAACACGCCGCTGGGGGCATGTAATATTCAGCCCTATCCTTTTGAAGACACTTAGAATATGGTGTATTTTCATTCCCAAGAAAAGAAATTGACTGACATTTGCTTTTCACACCTATAGGATGCGTTCAGCAGTAAAATGATACAACACATCAAATTATAAATCTATTAACGACATAGAACAGGACTATGCTGACACATGAAAAAAATAGAAAAATCACACTTTTTAAAATAGCAAACAACAAAATATATATTCCTTATAACTTCTAATTGCTAAATAAAAAAACTTCAGACAGCCTCAGGCAAGTTGTAAGGGGGGAGGGGGTGAAATACAGTAGTTCACATTGAGGAAATCAACAATGGAATTTGTTGTTTCAGGGGCTAACTTAGTAGGAACAGATGTAGATTCTGTGCTGCAATGTGATCAAAGAGAAGCATGACTTAAATCCAGATGGAATCAGTGGGAGGGATTGTGGGAGGATTTGGGATGTGGCGTACCCAATTCAGCCAGCTGGTGTCCACACCACCAAACAAGCAAGAGGTGCCTCTGGCACTTAAACAGAACATAGTTCCAATAGATACTGGGGAAGGTTCAGTGCCATGGCCAGTGAAGGGGCCTGTGACATTGCAAAATAAACCTCACGTTTCAAATTAATCCCAGATCAGCTAGCTATTGCTGGTTAAATTAGCTGCTTCTGAAATTAGCTGCATAGCCATACATCTGGATTTGGTTAAGTACATTTCATGGCCATTCCTCATGCTGCAATTACTAAAATCCTACATCACATTTCACATCACCAATCATAATGCACAATGATCGGTCTTATCTAGGTATATATATTATTAAATTGAATTAACAGATAATGTATTTTCTTTAACCCTTTCAAGTTCAAAACCCTTTTTTCATACCAAAAGGAGAAAAGAAACACAACTGAAGTGCAATGTGTTTTTTGGTCTATTTAGAAAATACTATTCGGATCTTTGATCTTAGGTAGCATGACAGTGCCTACTAATGGGCCACTAAGTAGCAGGATGTAGGTTTATGGCTAAACTAGGCCATTAAGTGGATCCACTGAGCAGTGGCCATGCAAGAAAGTAAGTATTATCAGTAGATGAGCCACCCATGGATGTTCTTACACTGCTGATTTTCCTTGCCTTTGCTCCGCACCATCCTTTGATAGTTTGACTTAGTTTGTGCTGAGAATCACAATGTCTAACCTATCTCTTCAGGCCACAGTGTTACAGAATCCTCTTCTGCAAATGGAACCGTATCTACTAAGAAGGTCCTGATTTGAAAATTGTAAATATATATTTTCATAAATTAACTTATAAAACATCTCTTATTCATGCTTCACGGTGGTGGGTTTCCCAAATAAATCAAGGGAAATAAAACAAGATTTTTTTAAGTTTAAAATTTTACAGAATAAGTTATGCATAGCAGCACAATTTATTTTATTTTGTAATAATTACTGTATTAATTATTTTAAAGTTATTGAAAATACGATCAAGATAATCAAAATGAAACCGTAATGGTTGGAAAATGAAAGACAAACAGAAAAGGCTGGAAGTGCACAAAAAATACAATACCAACTGAAAGAGGAAGATATATTTATGGGGGTGGGGGCGGGCATGGAATTAATCAGAACTGACCCGTGACACTCCAAATATCAACCGTCTCTCTCTTTCAGATGCTGATTAACCTGCCTCATATTTGCAGCATATTTTATTTTTAGTCTCCATCATGGCAGTTTGCCCTCCTAAAAAAAAATCTTAATTTATATATTATTATTGACAGTTCTATAAAACTTCTATCATGTCTAAAAATAGATAGGCTAAGTAAAAATCACGAAATTGAGAAAACATTAGCAGAACTAAGTAAAATGAAATGATATATATAGCTCTTCCAGAATTATTTTATCTTAATCCACAGGATTCATAGAAACATTCTGCTTTGCCCTTCACTGCTGTAGAATTGAGATTAGAACACACCACTGTCAGTTCCAGATAAACACATACCTGATTCCTGCACAATAGTGACTGACACATTCCAATCTACCAAAGCACTCCCACTCACTTGCATTGTATAGAATCTTTGTCACAAGCATGACAGTTAAGCGCCAATAATTCATATACAGTACTTGTACAATTATCTAATTGTAACTATCTTCCCCGAGAAAAGTAACTCTAACTTCTCATTCGTCCACAAGAATAGAGTACATTTACAAACTGTCTAATAGAATAAAGAGCCAATTCATCTATTTTATTTTCTCCTTCATTTCCTCTAGGTTTGCTTGTTTAGGAACAGAGGTAATTGCTTACTCCTAGGTTTCTGCTAATTCTGCTCTTCAGCCCCCTTCTATCATGGTGACCTGCCCATCAACATTCCTCCCCAGCTGCTATAAGTCCTGTCTTCCCACTGTATGGAAAATTGTGGGCAGGAACCCACACTGTACCTGTGACACAATATCCAGCATTAACATCACTACTGTGTGGTGGATTGCATCCCTGGATTGCTATCTTGACCATTGCCATGCAGAGACACCATTAATATCAAGTTCTCAGGAGCTACTGTTTTCTTCGAAGTCATATTACAACACAGCTTTTATACCTGATGGTTGATAGTCACACCACAATGGTTACATATTTTACTTTTTGCCCAGACTAAAGTGTTTGTTGAATTTGAGACAGAGACGGCCTGAAGACCTATTGGCTGGGAAACTTACTTCATAAGGCTGAAGCCTGCGAGAACAGGTTGGTGCCCTGAGAAACAGAGAGGGATTGTGGGCCGGGTGTCATGTTTACAGGGTGGTCCCAGTAGGAGTCGGCTGGGAAGACAGATGGTGGCCGAGGGGAGGGGAGAGAGAGACAGGGTCACGGGGGGGAGGGGACAGGGAGACAGGGTGGCCGAGGGGAGAGGCACAGTGATCGCCAGGAGGAGAGACAGGGTGGTCGGGGAGGGGAAAAACATGGTGGTTGGGGAGGGGAGAGACAGGGTGGTCAGGGAGGGGAAAGACATGGTGGTCAGGGTGGGGAGAGACATGGTGTTTGGGGAGGGGAGAGACATGGAGGTCTGGGGGAAATCATCCAATTATTGGTCAAGAGGGGGGAATCTGAAGAATGATCAAGAGACATGAGTTCAAATTTCACTGCATCAGCTGGGGAATTTAAATGCATTTAATAAAATAAACCAGAATGAAAGGTTAGTGCTAGTCATAGTGAACACGTGGCTACCAGATTATTGTAAAACCCCATCTGGTTCACTGATGGCCTTTAGGGAATGGAAATCTGCCATCCTTACCTGATCCGGTTTACGTGTGACATCAGACTCATAGCAATATGTTAACTGCCCTCTGAAATGGCCTAGCAAGCCACCAAGTTGAGGGCAATTAGGGATGGGCAATAAATGTTGACCTTGCCAGCGATGCCCACATCCTGTGTGAATGAATAAAAAAAAACTTCAAAAAGTTTAGAGCAGCTGGCAGAGTGGAACCAGGGAATAGATAAGAAATTGACTAATGGGTAGGAAACAGCTGATATTTTTCAGAAGTAAAGGGAAGTGTTGAGTGGCATTCCCCAGAGAATGGAATTGGGAACTCCATGGTTACACTATGGACTAGATTCAGAAATGCACTGGAAACTGGTCAAATTTGGAGACAATAGGAAACGAGAAGGGACAATTGGATCTGAGAGAGCAATAAACCAACTACAAAATAAACTGGAAAAATATTTTCAAAGATGCAATAATGGCAGATAACATTCATGATGGGGAAGTGTAAAGTGTTATACAAAGCAAGAAAAAAATGGATGACGGGTAATAGATTAAATTTTACTACACACTAGCCTAAGGGTTTTAAAGGAAGAAAAGAAAGAACGTGCACTGACAGAATCACAGAATTGTTACAGCACAGGAGGAGGCCATTCAGCCCGTCATGTCTGTACCTGCTCTCGTGGAGCAATTTACCTCGTGCCAATCCCCTGCCTTCTCCCCGCAGCCCTGCAAGCTCTTCCTTCTCAGATAACAATTCAATTCCCTCTTGAATGCCTGTATTGAACAGTCCCAGGCAGTGCATTCCCGATTATAACCGCTCACAGTGTGAAAAAGTTTCTCCTCCTGTCACCAATGCTTTTTTTGCCAATTAGCTTAAATCTGTGCCCTCTCGATCCTTCCACCAATGGAAACAGTTGCGCTCTACTCGCTCCAGATCCCTCATGATTTCGAATGCCTCTATCAAATCTCCTCTCAACTTTCTCTTCTCCAAGAACATTCCCAACTTCTCCAATCTATGTGTGTAACTGAAGTTCCTCATCCCTGGACCATTCTCGTGAATCTTTTCTGCACTCTTTCTAATGCCTTCACATCTTTCCTAAAGTGTGGCACCTAGAACTGAACACAATTCTCCGGCTAAGGCTGAATTAGTGTTCTATACAAGTTCAACATAACTTCCTTGCTTTTGTACACTATGCTCATATTGATAAAGCCTAGGATGCTGTATGCTTTATTAATTGCTCTCTCAACCTGTCCTGCCACCCTCAATGATTTCTGTATATATACCATTGCCGATTGTCATAAAAGCCCATCTGGTTCACTAATGTTCTTTAGGGGAGGAAATCTGCTGTCCTTACCTGGTCTAGCCAGACCCACAGCAATGTGGTTAACTCTTAAATACCCTCTGAACAAGGGCAATTGGGGATAGGCCTAGCCAGCGATGCCCACATCCCATGAACGAATAAGAAAAAACAAATTTTACATTGTCTCTCTGCGTTCTTCCTACCAAAACTAGTCACTTCACACTTTTCCGCATTAAATTTCATCTGCCATTAGTCCACCCATTCACCAGCCTGTAGATGTTGTTTTGAAGTTCGACACCATCCTCCTCACAGTTTGCAATGCTTCCAAGTTTCATATCATTCTCAAATTTTGAAATTGTGCCCTATATAAGGTCTAGGCCATTAATATATATCAGGAAGAGCAGGGGTCCCAACACTAATCCCTGGGGATCTCCACTACAAACCTTCCTCCAGCTCAAAAAACATCCATTAACCATCATGCAGTTCTTGCTTTCCTGTCACTCAGCCAATTTAATATCCATGTTGCTACTGCCCCTTTTATTCCATGGGCTGTAACTTCGCGTACAAGGCTGTTGTGTGGCACTTTATTAAATGCCTTTTAGAAATCTACATACACCACACCAACATCATTACCCTCATCAACCTTCTCTGTTACCTCATCAAAAAATTCCAGCAGGTTAAACACAATTTGCCCTGCTGATTTTGCTGTGCCCCCGCCTTCCTGAAAATTTAAATGGGGCAGGGTGGCGTAGGGGGTTCCGCCCAATGTCATCCCTTGTCGGCGAGCAGGCCCCGCCCCCTGCTCGCTGATGGTAAAATCCTGTCCTAAGTGTCTGAATTACCTCCTCATTCACTGTGCAGGATATATCGTTGGTAAAGACAAATGAATACTTTACATCTAGTACCTCAGCCATGACCCCTGCCTCCACGTGTAATTGGCCCCTAATCAACATAGTAACTTTCAAATCCTCAGAGTATCTCAAAGCACTTAACAACCAACGAATTGCTTTTTAAAGCATAGTCAAGCGTAGCATACAATTTATGCCCAGCAAGATTCCACAAAGAGGAATGAATGACCAGTTAATCTATTTTGTTAGTCCTGGTTTTAGTTGATTCAATGCTCAGAATGTTCAACCACTAAAGAGCACCCATCAACAAAGCAAAAATAATGTTAAATCATGCAGTTAAACCATTAAAATAAAAGTCAGAGGAAGTCATGTTCAATCTGTATGCTGTTCTGGTCAGACTGCACAAACACTGCATCCATTTCTGGTTAGCAAGGCACAATTGAGGCTTCCCATTCATAGAGGCAGAGCATAGGGGAGCCTGGAGTTGGTTCCTAGAGTCAGAGGACTGAATTATGGATTCATTAGGGATTAGGGATTTTTGATGAAATTTGGGCTTTTCAACTTTGAAAGAAGGTGACTGATGAATGGCTTAATCATCGTATACAACGCTATAGAACGCTTGTTTTAGAAAAATGCTCTGAGGCACCTTACAGAAGTGTTAAAAATGAAAAGGAAGCTAAGCCAAACAAGTACAGATTATGATGGGTGATCAAGAGTTTGGTCAAAGAGCTGGGTTTTAAAAATGATTTTAAATGATTAGAGGAACATTGAAAGGTGGATGGGTTTAGAGATGGAGTTCCAGAGCATAGGGTTTAGGGGGCTGAAGGCATCACCAGTGATAGAAGGAAGGGAGCAGCAATGCATAAAAGACCAGAGGGACCAGAGTGGAGGGGGTTATAAGGTTGGAGGATCTTGCAGAGATGTAGAGAGGTGTGGCCATGAGGATTGAGATTTTATCATGAGAATAGGAATTTAAAACTTGAGGGGCTGAAAATCCAGGAATCCATGTAGTCCAGCAAGGACAGAGGTGGATGAAAAAGTAGGTCTTGATATACAAGATAGAAGCAGCAGGTTTTGAATGAACTTAAGTGTATGTGAGTATCAGAAATTCCACAGGAGAGCAAGTGTCAACAATGAACTGAGCCAATTTCATATCCATGTTGCTACTGCCCCTTTTACTCCATAGCCTATAACTTTGCTCACAAGTCTGTTGTGTGGCACTTTATTAAATGCCTTTTGGACGTCCATGTACACATCAACAGCATTACCCTCAACTTTCTCTATTACCTCATCAAAAAACTCCAACAAGTTTATTAAACACAATTTGCCCTTAACAAATCTATATTGGCTTTCCTTAATTAACCCACATTTGCCCAAGTGACTATTAATTTTGCCCCTAATTATCATTTCTAGAGAGCTTCCCCAACACAGAGGTTAAACTGACTGGCCTGTGGTTACTGGGCTTATCAAGAGCAGCTGATGAACTGAGCTCTGATGTAGCAGAGTAATTTTAGAGGTAGAAGTATTTGTGATAGAGAGGGTATAGGATCAGAAACTCAGCTCTGACATTGAGTGTAATGCTGAGGCTGTGAATAACCTGGTTCAGACTGAGGCAGTGGCTGCGGAGGTGGGTAGACTCAACGAGAGTGTCCAAAGTTTAAGTTAGGAGCTGCAAAGGACTCTGGCTTCAGTTTTCCCAAAGTTTAACTGGAAGAAACTGCTGCTCATCCACAACTGGACATCAGATGAGCATTCTTTAACACAGAGGAAATAAAAGGGTTGAGAGAGGTGGTGGAGAGGTAGAGTTGGATGTTATTGGTTAATGTATGGAATTGCTTCATGTCCTTGGATGATGTAGCCAAAGGGCAGCATGTCATTGAGGAATTGGCAGGGCCAAGGATAGACCTTTGAGGGACCAACAATATGGCAGCAAAAGAGACAGGAGGAGTAAATTGCATAGAAAAGGTAAATCTGGAATATTACTACACCTAAATTATGAAAGCAAGACAAGGCGACATAGGTTTAAACTAGTAGAAGGCAAATCTACAACTGATGTTGTCATTTTTCACACAAAGAGTAATCAGCACATGAGCCTCTGAGTGAGACATCTGGGTTGGGTTGAAAACCATGGAGTCATTTAACAAACTATTGGGTGATGTAAACAAAAACAAAATACTGCAGATGCTAGAAATCTGAAATAAAAACAGAAAATACTGGAAATTCTCAGGCAGCATCTGTGGAGAGAAAACTGTGGGTGATGTGAGAAGCAAAGCATCTTTTGGATGGATAAACTATATTGTGTAACTTATGGAGACTTGGTGGATAGAACATTTATTGGTACAGGAAAGGCTGCAGATGCTGCCTTGAAAGCTCATGTATAAACTCCAAGAATGTTGAGATATTTTGCATCAAGGAACAGTCATGGTGACTTCTTCAACAATCCACAATCATGGCTGGGTTACTGGGTAGACAGGATGGAAAGTTGACATTGAGGAGGAATATTACAGCAGTAAACTGTTAATTTATCCAAAATCAAGCTTTGGGTTATTGATCACATTTATAATGGAGGATTGAGCCCATGTATGGGAAATTTGTTACCCGGCATCTTAGGCAAACCAGTGTTGTGAATATCTAGTTCATAATTCATATGTTTTAGAATATAGCTTTTAGTTTTAGCAATTAAAGTTTTAACTGTATATACATGGGGACATCTGATTAAGTAATTGATGGCATCTCAAGTGAATGCACTTTAAACAATCTTGGAGTTAATTACAGTTAAAAGCTAACCCATACTTATCTGACAAGGTCAGAGGTAGAAGGATAAAACTTGAACAATGAATGATCCATCTCTGGGCTTGTAGTGGAGCCAGGAAGTCTACAATAAAATATTCTTAAATTATGCATATAGTTCTCACATCAAAAAAAGGTAAAACTAGCCAGTAAACAAACCAGTAAATAAGAGGGTTCCTTAACAGGGCCAGCAATTCTGAGAGAGGGGGTCATAAAACTTCATTAGCAATATAAATTATTCATATGGGTTACAGAATCAAAGAGCTCTGTTGGAGGTAAAATAATTTGTTTGCATCTCTGTTTGAACCATCCCAAAGCATGCCATGTTGCCATGGAGATAGTGATTCAGGGTGGCGTCTTAGTTAGCAGGTTCTTTTGTTGAGTTTATGTGTGTGTGTTGCTGACAGAAACAAGGAGTTCAGTTTGGGGAACAGACAGTTGTAGCTTTGCTTTGGTGCATCTCACCAGATTAAGAGAACCAACAGGAGATAAGTCAGTTAGGTCTGACCTTCAATCAGAGAAAATACTAACATTATCATTCACTACGTGGAATGAGGACAGAGGCTCAATCTCAGTTTGGATTTCATGAGGGAAAAGCAACTGGAAAATTTGCTCTAGCTTGCAGCTAGTGGAAAAAATCTACTGTGGTGCTCACAGAACTTTCTAACAAAAAAGTTAGCAGAGTTAGCTTGGAGAGCTGGAGGAAGGCAGCTGGATATCTGCCAACAATACAAAAACAGAGCTGTGGTATCTGCAGCCATGAACTCAGTAAAGATGGGGGGTTGCATAGCCAAAAAGCTAACGGAAGGACCCCCACAGGATCTTACCTTGGAGGATAGCTGTGACGCCAAGGTGAATTCCGGAGGGCTGGGGCATACTTCTGTGTTGGTCCCAGGAGAACTGAGTAGACCTCCAAGATTTTGTAAGATAAGGAAACTCTTGGGATGGGGCAGGGGGAAGGGGGCGGTGGATAGTTAAAAAGTAGAACTGAGTTTATAGCATGTCTGCAGAACTATAGTGTTAAGTTAGTGGTGCTTACTTTGTTTAATTTCTCTTTCTATACAATAAAATGTGTTTTTATTTAAAAACGTGAAATCTTGTAGTGTAGTTCTGTTGGTTAATTTATGGGTGTTTGGATTTCTTCTTTAAATGTTAATGGTCCCTAACAGGATCGTAACAACTGGCAAGCAGGATACAGAGCTGGCACCTGCAGCCTTGGCATTATTGGCATCGTACTCTAAACAGCGGAGCTAGTAGGCCCCACAACAACACTTCACAAGTATGCATTATTGTTGCTCAGGTGCCATGCTAATTTGTATCATTCCCATTTTAGTGTATGCACCATCAGAGTGACTAACACTGCAGTGGCACAAACTTGAAAGGCTGAATATTTCACTCCAGTAGCTCTTGTATGATGGAAATGAAGCAGTAGCTTGAAATGTGAGCATTACAATTCAAATCAAGGTTATGTAGGAAATAGTAGAAACTGTGTATGTGATATATGAGCTAACAACAAAAATGTGAGTTAACCATGGGCTCAAAATATAAATTCATACATGAACTAGTTAAAAACATTAATAATCTTAAAAGCAACAGTATAATCTCCGCACTTCCATTATTCAAAATGTTGCTACTATGTTGAGACCTTATGGTGAGTGCAACTCATCATCTTCTGTCTCATTGACTTTAAAATACAGATTTCAGTCAAAGCAAATAAAGCTGCTAATGTAGTCAGAAAAAAACATTCGGTACTGATTATGCTTCCCCCCTACCCCCACCCCACCCCACCCCATAACCCCTTAAATTGAATTTTGCTTTTAATTCATAGCCTGTTGCCTGACTACATTTTCTTGTATGTTACTGTATGGGAAGAACTGGGAGAGCAGCTTCAGGACCTGATTATGGATAACAAGGTAAATAATTAAAACAAAATAAAATTACATGGCTGATTGAATTAGAATCAGTTTTAAATATACCAAAATGTCCTGGATCTAATCACGAATACTCCTTTATATGGTCTGCATAGGACTGCAAAAATTAGAAAAGCATAATATTGACCATATATTCAAGTAAAGCCCTCTAGCAATTCTTGTGGATAACTTCACACATGTTTGCAACATGAAATGCCTAGAGTCAATGAACGCTTGTAGACTACCAATAAGAACCCTTCCATCACCCTCACGCACACAACTGCATAAAAATCACCACATGGATATGGAAATGTGTTATTTATTTCCTGCTGACCGAGCAGACTTTCTCTGCAACAGAATAATTTCCTGTTTGTCAGGATTTCTTTTATTCCAAGATCAAATATTTCTGGCTATTGAGCATCATTAGAAGGGGAAATATGCTCTTCTCTCTGATAGATTCAAGAAACATTCTGACTCTGGTGCCTCTTTCCCCACCACCCCATCAACAATTATTATTTTCCACATAGCAAATTAACAATTCTTGACAAAAATAACTTCATTTATTTTTACTCTTAACTTCTAGATTCTTAAAAAATAGTTTTTTTATTTTCAAAAAAATCTGAATTTAAGCCTGTGGCACATCACATATTTACACAGTTCTATCAAATATTTATATTTCCTCTTTCGAGGGTATAGGCATAATTGGAGACCAAAATATGGGACTAACTGTAAATAAGTGATTATGTACACAGCTGTGCATCCATATTAAAGACTGACTGTGTTTGTGTCTCGTGAGACTAGTTCTGCTATTACCAGTTTATTAATCAATCTTGGTGAACAGTTGACACCTTACAGCACACTCACATAATGCTTAAAGTTGAACTGGGGCTGGTATGATAGCTGTTCGTATGATTTTAAACCTAGGAAAGTTTTTGCAGATTTTTCTGTTGAGTGTCTGCAGTCAGTACCAGCAGATTGCTCTAGACTTTTAGATTTCTATCAGGCACGAAAAAGGCTAAACAAATAAAAAAGTCATTGGGAGAAAAAAGCATGCATGAAGCAGCAAAGCTCAGTGCATCTGGCATAATTAGTCATCATCCTAATTAAAATAACATGCTTCTTTACCTGGAATTAAATGAAGCAGAGCAGTTGGATTTTAATTGATTCCATAAAACGGTACAGCGAACTTACTTTCCAACAGTGCAGAGAGATCTGATCCTACCCTCATCTTTGATACACGATTTGGATTTCATACTCAGGAAAAATTGTTCTCTGTCTCTGGCTACTGCTGATTCTTGAGCAACTTAAAATCAAAGAATGTTCTAGCTTAGGGTCATTTGACTCATTGCAGCAGATTTAACCACGCTGCAACAACCCCCACCCCAATCCTTTCAATGAGCGGACTTTGGGCAATTGGCTGGTTGAATGTTTTGTTTGGGTGACCACTGTCTTGTTTCTTGTTTTAATGATGCATATAGACCGTAGACATTGTAGCTGAACTAACGTTATTGATAACACATTTTCCTAACATGAACACATACATATCCAGTGTCTTAACTCTATCAAGACATGCTCCAACATGTGCTAACTGACCTTCAACCCCAGGTCAGGTGACCCCATATATAGTATAGAGTACCGTACTAATACTGGAGTCCACTACCACAATCAACTATTGTGATTGACAACCACCTGGTAGCCCTGATGCATTTTGAGGGTCAGTCTGAATTAGCAATGGGATACTGGTCTACAGCCGAGAATTGCGTGCCCTTTGGTAGTCCACCAGGCTGCCCCACTATCGGGTAGGTTGGAAGATGAGTGCAGAACAACGGCTGAGAACCAAGCTGACTACTATCGTGCTACACAAGAACAAATTATAGCAACAAGAAGAAAAAACACCACTTCATTAGTGTAAATTTGCCACTGATCATTGATCTTGGATAGCCACGGTTAACTAATATTCAGTTTTAAGATGTACATCTAAGTAGTCAAAAGCTGCTTGCGAAAGAGAGCAGTAAAAAGAAATGCATCATCAGTTTATAATGTTCATATATACAGACCTATTGGTTGCTGAATTGGGCAATTAAATAACAAGCAAACTGTTTTAATTACTCACTGAAAAGAGAGCACCACCAAATAACTTGTACAGTACCTTTAACATAGAAAGCATCCCAAGGCACTTCATAGGTAGGGATTAGATATGAAACAGATATTGGGCCATGGACAGAAAGATTAGGAAGGATGACCAAGGATGGTCAAAAATGATGCGTTTTAAGAAAATATTGAGAAAGAAAGGTTGAGAAAGAAATAGAGAGGTGGGATTCAGTGAGAGAACTCCAGACAGTAGGGTCATGGGAACTGAAGACTTTGAAACAATGGAAAAGTGGTGGTGGCAGAGGGGGCAAATGTGCAAAAAGCCACTGTCAAAAGATCAAATGGTGTGGGACAGCAAGGTTGGAGGTGATTGCAGAGGAAGGGTGTGAAAAGTACATGAAGGTATTTGAAGATGTTGAGGATTTTGTAGGGTACAAGGAGTCAATGTGCGTCAGTGAAGCAGTACATTGATTTTGTGTAATGAAACCTTTGTATAGCTGTCACTTGAAGTCGAACAGATTTAATCACAGTACAGAACAGAACTTAGTGCAAGATACAATTGGGGCAGCTGATGTTTATAGATGGTGGAGAATAAGATGCCAGCAAGGAGGATATTGAAGTAATGGAATGTAGAAGTTAAAAAACAGTGTGAATGAATTTTCATGCTTAGAGAAGCTAAGGTGAGTGTTGCACAAGCGAAAGGAATGTGAGTTTGAAGTTCAGCTTAAAGTTAAACAGGATGCCAAGAATTTTCATTGTCTGGTATTGGCTAAGGGATTCATCACGGAGGGATGAAGTCATTGGCAAAGGAGTGGAATTTTGTGCAAAGACGAAGATGACATCTTTCAAATGAGACATTAAACCGAGGCCCTGTCTGCCCCCACTGGTGAATGTAAAAGATCCTATGACACTATTTCGCAGAAAAGCAGGAATGTTATCCCAGGCAAAAATAAAAATACCTGGAAAAACTCAGCAGGTCTGGCAGCATCTGCGGAGAGGAACACAGTTAACGTTTCGAGTCCGTTGACTCTTCAACAGAACTAAGTAAAAATAGAAAAGAGGTGAAATATAAGCTGGTTTAAGGGGGGGGGGGGCGGTGGGTGGGACAGGTAGAGCTGGATAGAGGGCCAGTGATAGGTGGAGATAGCCAAAAGATGTCATAGACAAAAGGACAAAGAGGTGTTGAAGGTGGTGATATTATCTAAGAAATGTGCTAATTAAGGGTAGAAAGCAGGACAAGCAAGGTACAGATAGCCCTAGTGAGGGTGGGGTGGGGTGAAGGGAAGGGATCGAAATAAGCTAAAAGGTAGAGATAAAACAATAGATGGAAATACATTTAAAAATAATGGAAATAGGTGGGAAAAGAAAAATCTATATAAATTATTGGAAAAAAAAGGGAGATCGGAAAGGGGGTGGGGATGGAGGAGAGAGTTCATGAACTAAAATTGTTGAACTCAATATTCAAAGGCTGTAAAGTGCCTAGTTGGAAGATGAGGTGCTGTTCCTCCAGTTTGCGTTGAACTTCACTGGAACAATGCAGCAGGCCAAGGATGGACATGTGGGCATGAGAGCAGGGTGGAATGTTGAAATGGCAAGTGACAGGGAGGTCTGGGTCATGCTTGCGGACAGACCGAAGATGTTCTGCAAAGCGGTCACCCAGTCTGCGTTTGGTCTCTCCAATGTAGAGGAAACCGCATTGGGAGCAACGAATGCAGTAGACGAAATTGAGGGAAGTGCAAGTGAAATGCTGCTTCACTTGAAAGGAGTGTTTGGGCCCTTGGACAGTGAGGAGAGGGGAAGTAAAGGGGCAGGTGTTGCATCTTCTGCGGTTGCATGGGAAGGTGCCGTGGGAGGGGGTTGAGGTGTAGGGGGTGATGGAGGAGTGGACCAGGGTGTCCCGGAGGGAATGATTCCTGCGGAATGCCTCCAGGGGGGGGTGAAGGGGAGATGTGTTTGGTGGTGGCATCACTACTGGAGTTGGCGGAAATGGCGGAGGATGATCCTTTGATTGCGGAGGCTGGTGGGGTGATAAGTGAGGACAAGGGGGACGCTATCATGGTTCTGGGAGGGAGAGAAAGGTGTGAGGGCGGATGCGCGGGAGATGGGCCGGACACGGTTGAGGGCCCTGTCAACCACCGTGGGTGGAAAACCTCGGTTAAGGAAGAAGGAAGACATGTCAGAGGAACTGTTTTTGAAAGTGGCATCATCAGAACAGATGCAATGGAGGCAAAGGAACAGAGAGAATGGGATGGAGTCCTTACAGGAAGCGGGGTGTGAGGAGCTGTAGTCGAGGTAGCTGTGGGAGTCGGTAGGCTTGTAATGGATATTGGTGGACAGTCTATCACCAGAAATGGAGAGAGAGAGGTCAAGGAAGGGAAGGGAAGTGTCAGAGATAGACCATGTGAAAATGATGGGAGGGGTGGAAATTGGAAGCAAAATTAATAAATTTTTCCAGGTCCAGACGAGAGCATGAAGCAGCACCGAAGCAATCATCGATGTACCGGAGAAAGAGTTGTGGGAGGGGGCCGGAGTAGGACTGGAACAAGGAATGTTCCACATACCCCATAAAAAGACAGGCATAACTGGGGCTCATGCAGGTACCCATAGCCACACCTTTTATTTGGAGGAAGTGAGAGGAGTTTAAAGAGAAATTGTTTAGTGTGAGAACAAGTTCAGCCAGACGGAGGAGAGTAGTGGTGGATGGGGATTATTCAGGACTCTGTTCGAGGAAGATGCAGACAGCCATCAGACCATCCCAGTAGGGGATGGAGGTGTAGAGGGATTGGACATCCATGGTGAAGAGGAGGTGGTTGGGGCCAGGGAACTGGAAATTGTTGATATGATGTAGGGTGTCAGAGGAATCACAGGTGTAGGTGGGAAGGGACTGGTCAAGGGGAGAGAGAATGGAGTCAAGATAGCGAGAAGTGAGTTCCGTGGGGCAGGAACAGGCTGACGTGATCGGTCTGCCAGGACAGTCCTGTTTGTGGATTTTGGGTAGGAGGTAGAAGTGGGCCGTCCGAGGTTGGGAGACTATGAGTTGGAAGCTGTGGAAGGAAGACCTCCAGAGGAGATGAGGTCAGTAACAGTCAGTAACTGGAAACAATGGCTTGATGTTCAGTGGTGGGGTCATGGTCCAGGGGAGGTAGGAGGAAGTGTCTGCGAGTTGACGCTCAGCCTCTGCGAGGTAGAGGTCAGTGCGCCTGACAACAGCACCACCCTTGTCAGCAGGTTTGATGACAATGTCAGGGTTGGACCTGAGAGAACGGAGTGCAGCAAGTTCAGAGAGAGATAGGTTAGAGTGGGTGAGAGGAGCAGAGAAATTGAGACGACTAATGTCACGCCGACTGTTCTCAATGAAAAGATCAAGAGAAGGTAAGAATCCAGAGGGTGGGTTCCAGGTGGAGGGAGAATATTGGAGGGGGGTAAAAGGATCCGTTGAACGGGGAGAGGACCCCTGCCCAAAGAAGTGAGCGTGGAGACAAAGGCGGCGGAAGAAGAGTTCAGCATCGTGCTGAGCCCGAAATTCATTGAGATGAGGGCGCAAGGGTATAAAACTAAGTCCTTTGCTGAGCACTGAACGTTCAGCATCGGAGAGGGGAAGGTCAGGGGGTATGGTGAATACATGGCCGGGGCTGGGATTGGAAGACGGGATGGGGACAGAGGGACAGGCAGGGGTGGAGGGTCCTGGATGGGTGTTGGTGTCGATGAGTTCTTGGAGCCTGCATTCCTTTGCTCCTGAAAGAAAGAGACAAAGTTTCTTGTTGAAGCGTCGGATGAGACGAAGAATAATATGAAACTGGGGGCACAGGCAACTTAGAAAAAGGGTGCGGTGGTGCTGCTGGAGGGAGAGGTCGAGTGTGTTCATATGGCGGCGCATGGCACTGAGTGTGGATCTCAGAATGCACGAGAACAGCAGTCCGAGGAGCGTTGTATGTCCTGGAGATACCTGTAATCCTAGGTGAGTTCGAAACATGAGGGATGGAACTTCAGTTGAAATCCATGTGGGGTAAGTTGGAGATGGAGACAGTCACTGAGGAGGGAAATATGGCTGTGAAAGCGAGTTTTAGTCAAACACCAGGAGAGAAATGGAAAGCAATGAAAGTGAACAAGGCAAAAGAGAGTTACAGAAATCCTGTCGGAGAGAAGAGCAATACTTCTTCAAGGTAGGCATTCCTGGTCTTGGCTAATAATTACACCCTCAATATTACAAAAAAAGATTATCTGGTTATTATCACATTGCTGTTTTTGGGAACTTGCTGTGTGTGGATCGACTGCCATGTTTCCCACATTACAAGAATGACTACACGTCTAAAGTACTTAATTGGCTGCAAAGCACTTTGTGACGTCTAGTCGTCGTGGAAGACACAATATGCATGTATTTCTTTCTTTTGGTCTTCCTAATGTTGAGTTAGAAGTAGTTTTGACTTATTTATGCCTTGCCCTTCTATAGATGTATGCTTCACTAAAGTTTTATTCTAACCTGGAAAGCCAAAGGTCGAACTATAGGGCTGATCCTGCAATCAAATGTTTCTAGCAAGGGCACTGCTTAAATTAATAGATGAAAAATGTAAAAGCTGCAAGCCTGCAATTTTCCATCAGCACTCCCTGCAAGTGCCACCCCTCACTGGGAGGTCCTAATTGAGGAATCAGACTTTATGAGACATAAATTCAATGGAATTCTGGGTGGATTTTAAAACAGACTTGCTGACTTGCTCTACTGCCAAAGAGGGATTATACCTCTATATGCCTTTTCCTTGCTAATGCAGTCTTTTGTTGGATTTGTAACAAAGGGTTTTGTAAGAAATTATTGCAGATTGTTAAGGAACAATAGTAACTGATGATACATTTAAAACTTCACATTACTGAGAAATAAAATATATTTCCATTTTGCATCTACTATGAAGCATTCACAATCAGGCACAGCATAAATGGGATTATATTCCGGACCCTCAGTAGCTGAAAAACATGGAGATGGTTTATTCCCTCAATTTGAGAGAGATTGCAATACGATCACCCAAAAGTTGACATGGCTGATTGCTAAACACCCTGTCTTTAACCATATGATCATATATGCACAGTATAAACCGTCACAGAGGTATATTAGGAGTAATAAATACTCTCTAAATCCAATTAAACAATGAATGTGGATAGTGGCATAATAATGACATACGACATGATCATTTAGAATGCAACTTATCACCGTCTTTGAGAGATTCTAAATAAAGGGCTCAGTGGAATGCACGTGCTACATGGTGTGGCACTTAACCACAGAAAGATTCAAGCTTGACCTCTGCTCTGTGATGAATTATCTTATTGCAACCAGTGAAACAGCTGAGGTACTATAACATTTTAAGGTCAAAGATAGCAGCTTATCATGACGTGCACAGAAAATGTTTTTTTTTGTGTACACCACACATGGAGGTACAATGGGCGAGGACAAAAATTGGGTTCAGCTCTGTTAGTTCTCCATATTTGATGCAGTCACTGTCTAAGATCATACATTAAAATGACTACATGGGCAAAGTACTGCAGAGCTGCAGGCCCCTGTAAAACTCTATCCTAACAGAAGAACAGAAATCATTTCCTTTGGAAGAGGGGCAGAAGGAACTTCTAGTTTAAAACTGAATGATGAAAATGCTTTGTTTTCTTCTTTAAGCATCAGAATACCACATATTTCATTGCATTTGGTTTAAAATCATGTGCTTGCTTCAGATAATGTTTAGCTTTTTAAAAAATTAACTAGAAATATTTGTATTTTAAAAGCCAAATTAACCGCTAAACAGCTAAGCTGTAAAATTTAGATGCGTAGTCCCTGCTGTTAGAGTGCTATGGATGGCTGTAGAGGTCCAAAATGACAAGTGGCACATGTACATACTTCTGGGCGAGCTATGTCAGATGTCAATTTTGTAAGGGCATTAGTGCACGGGCAGTGAACATTCACAAAGTATGTAGAGTAGACAGATCATGATGTCAGGCAATGTGTAATACAGGCAGGCTTCTCCCAGTGCAAGATATCATTGACTGCATGCACATAGCTGGCTGACAGGCAACAGCAACAGCATTGGCAGAGATAGAGCATGAATGCTTTCATCCTGAGGAAGGATAGAAAGTTTGTGCCCCACACCCTGGGGCTGCACCTCAGCAATCCCAGTAATTTGTTAGACTGCTGTGACACCCAGCATGCCTTTTCAATGTTGGTGTACATAGCCATGATGGCAGCAGTGTGAACTTGCATGGCAACAAGCAGAGCTTGCATGAGAGAAGTCTGTGCTTCTATTGCAACAGCAAGACGTTATGTTGCTTCTGCTTGTGCTGCAATGGAGGCAGGGACATTGGCCATCATATGGGGCATCTTGGTTGGGTTCACAAGTGTGCTAATGGAATTTGCCATTACTTCCTTGCCAGAAAGGATGGACTTCAAGCTCTACACAAAACCTTGTTCAAAATTGATCCCAAAGTCCCCCATGCTCCTTGACATGGCATGCAAGCTTTCTGGCAGCCCTTCCAATTTACATGCTCAACATATCTCAAACTGTGATTCACTGTATTTAATAGTTACGTAAGACCCATTATTAAATGCCTAGCACCTGTTTGGAATACTGGAATTAAAGGTTCAAAAGTATTCAGAAACGAGCACTGAAACTGATCCTAGGTAATGTGTACCAAAGCTACTCTGACACAATCAAATAACTGAATGTGTTGCTGAAAGGTGGAAAAAGCGCTGTCTGGACTTCACTGGAAAACTCTCGAGTCCTACCTCCCATTGCCACTATCTCTGGCCACAGCTACACAAAAGTAAATGTGGGATGGAACTAAAGAGGAAAAATACCTTTCCATAAATAAGATATAGAACAAACAGACTATGAGACAGTCCAAACCCCTACTTTATAAAGCTCAGGTAGTACACAAATGATTGAGAATTTAATGAACGCAACGTGACAACGTATGCTCCATGGACTTTAATAGAAAATGGAGATGCAGTAGGCCTTTCATTTCTATTCCAGCAATTAAGGAGAGCTGCATTTTGAAATATATTGTAATTATTTGTATGCTGTAATGATTATAACAGTGCAATTCTTTTATTATTTTACACTTTATTTTTATTTGATTGATTGTTTATAACTATATCATGAATTATGATAACTTGTTTTCTTTGTACCGTTATCACAATTCGGCACCTGCCACTATGATGATTTTTCAATTAATAATTATCTGTCTAGCATACCAAACATTTTATTGTGCATACCCAGAGCCTTCTTCTGTAGCTTGCCCTACTGAAGAGCTCATTTGTGCCAGAATCTGCAATCTCGCCTTTTGGCAAGCTGGCCCCTGTGCTACCGTTTCCCCCAGCTCTGGCTACAGGCCACTCTTGCCTGGTATCTCACAATGTGCAGACCCCATCGCTACGCTTTCCTCTAAATTATATGCAGTGTCAGAATCTAAGCTGGTGACTGGGGCTGTGAAATCGAGTGACAGTGTTTCTTCATCATCACCCCTTTTTGCTTTCAAGGGCAACTAGGGATGGGCAATAAATGCTGGCTAGCAATGTTCACATCCCATAAGATAATTTTAAAAAAGCTCTTGGATATCTGAAGAGAGAAAAATACAAGGGTAGGGTTGTGGTGAGGGAAGTAGGAGAAAGCAAAAGGTGCATGCATCTTCACGGATACCTGGTCCCACTGCCTTCACAAAGTTTGTCTGGAGGGTCTCCTGGCTCCCTGTGGATAGACATCAGCCTCTTCTCCACCTCCTGTGCTAAGGCCTCCAATGTAGCGCTGGGAAATCTTTGAGTTTGCTCACTATCTGTTGTGACATTGAGTATTCCCCAGGTCAAAATCGCTTTACGGATGACTTTGAACACTTGCTCCAGTCAGAGTGCACCTCCCTTTTAAAAGATGCAGGCTGGCTTTAACTCATGCTAGCCTCTCATAATTTTTCAACCCCTGCAACCGCTCAATAGATAATTAGCAGTGGCTGCACAATGTAAGCCTGAAATTAGCAGGCATTACAAAGTTGGCATACATCGGAAGCAATGGGCTTCTGGATCATGAACCCTAGCCCATTTTCAGGCCCTGTCCAATATTTCCCATCCAGACTGCCTTGAATATTTTCCTCTTAATTTTGCAAAAGGATCCACAATTGTGAATCAATAAATGTTCCATTTTTAGCACCTCAGTTGGCTACAATGGTCAGTATCGATCTTGGGAAAGCAGTTTATATAGAACCATTTACATTTATGTATATGTGTTCACATTAAGGTGACAGCATAAGAGCTGAACAATTTCTTTCAATTAATACTATTAATTTAAGATATGTCAGGATCAGTGTGCTAGTCACCTAATGCATTGATAGCATGACCTCAGAAACTCAAGAGGTTTCAAATCTGATATTCCCTCTGGCCCTGTTTCCTGGACAATCAATGCAAGAATTACACACTGACTATATAGTTCTATCTATTCTCATTCATAATTATCTCTTCCATCAAAATCCACAAGAACCAACATGGAGATTACAATCAAAAGTTTTGTATTTTGCCTAAAGAGAGTTCATTACTTCTTGTTATTCATCAGCAATTGCATTTCTAATAGAATATTGTAAAATTGGGAAAAAAAATAAAATCCAAAATTAACTGGTTAATTCTAACCAACTGCTTTCATAGCCAAATAGTCCATCTTGTCCATTTATCTCTGATCTTTGTTTTCTGACTGTGAGGTTTCCTTTACACATGGCAGGCAGCTGTCAGCAACAGTGAAGGGAGAGGCAAGGGTCAAAGGCCAATACAGCTGTCTTGTGTAATCATCAGGCTTCATCGGCAAGCCATGAATTCCAACAGAGAGGCAGCTAGCTAGCAGTGTTGGATTATAGTACGCATAAGACCACCCCCTTTCTCAAGTGTGTGAGGCAATCAACATTAAGGCCAGTTCCAGTATCCGAGGCAAATATAGCTTTGAATTCATTGTGCATACAGTCGGAGTGGGGAGCTGACCTCAGCAACTTGAGTGGGTCAGCGACTTAAAAATAAATTATATGTGCTCCCGACCCAATTTTTCATGAGCACAGGGAATAGTATAGCTGCACGCAAGCCATTAATAGGGAAAGCAGCCGTTATTTTCCAAGTATGCCCCTAAAGTTTCAAGTAATGGAAATGTGGAATCTCACCAAGCAACTGAAGTCAGAATTACCCATTCTATAAGTGGTCACCAGATCTTTTGGTAGAAGAGGTGAGACAGAGGAGGGCATCCACATTTGGGGCAGAGAGATTCAGTCAGTGACCAACTATGCATGTGTGGTAGGAGGTGGCACAGTGAGTGTCATTTCCCATATATGTATGTCAAGAGAGCAGGCGAGAAATATATTCTCTGGACCCAATGTGAGTGTCAATGTTCAGATGCATGTAGCTTTCCAACTCATTTAATCTATGCCCATAATATGTGTGGCACCAGCTGGGTGCCTCTAACATGGTGCAGCATCACTGGTCTGGCATACTTCCTCACACCTTGCACACTCAAAGTTCTAGATTTGTAATGCTTCTTCATCTTGTACTTTGTAACCATCGAACAGAAAGACTTGGAGGGTGCAGCTGATTGCCTATGCTGAGCACTGTGGTCACTGCTGAACAAGCAGCTGCTGTCAACAAATAAAATACGTCTGCAGGAGTCCTTATTGCCAAAAAGCAACAGTAAAAAGCAGCAGAAAGTAATACAGTCAAAATAATGCATAGGTTGCAGCATGACAAGACTAAACAAATTCATAGCTGATGCACTGTCAAACTATCAATCACATCTTTAAGAATCAAAATTCTCAAACCCAGAACAGTAACGCCAGACAAATGAACAGGACTCTTAGTGAAGAGCCCACACAAACATTGTGGAATTCATCATGAATTCATTTAAATAATACCTTAAATTGGGCAAATATCAAGACCTGTACATGTTCTGAGTATGATCTGCAAAACCTTCAGAAAATTGTTGAATTCAATGTCCAGCAAATGATCTGCTTGGGTCTACTTGCCTGACTTTACAATGCATGATTGTGAAATACATAATTAATTTTTCCGTGCACGACTGTGAATTTTTTTTTTATTCATTCAAGGGATTTGGGCGTCACTGGCTGGGCCAGCATTTATTGCCCATTCCTAGTTGCCCTTGAGAAGGTGATGATGAGCCGCCGCCTTGAACTTCTGCAGTCCATGTGGTGTAGGTACACCCACAGTGCTGTTAGGAAGGGAGTTCCAGGATTTCGACCTAACGACAGTGAAGGAACGGCAATATATTGTCGGCAAGTCAGAATGGCAAGTGGCTTGGAGTGGAACTTCCAGATGGTGGCGTTCCCATCCGTCTGCTGCCCTTGTCCTTCTAGATGATAGTGGTCATGGGTTTGGAAGGTGCTGTGTAAGGAGCCTTGGTGAGTTCCTGTAGTGCATCTTGTAGATGGTACATACTACTGCCACTGTACGTTGGTAGTGGAGGGAGTGAATGTTTGTGGATGTGGTGCCATTTAAGCGGGCTGCTTTGTCCTGGATGGTGTCAAGCTTCTTCAATGTTGTTGGAGCTGCGCCCATCCAGGCAAGTGGGAAGTATTCCATCACACTCCTGACTTGTGCCTTGTAGATGGTGGACAGGCTCGGAGCAGAGAGCAGGGCATAAAGCAGCAAGACTTCGGGGTTAGCCGTCGTCAGTGCCTGTAACCAGGAGCCTATCAGTGTCCATGTTCAGAAAGAAAAATCATGGTGTGACATCACAGGGAAGCAGGTATAAAATTGGTTGGTGAGTATTTTCTATTTATATTCTCTAAACTAGGGAATTTCAATAGAGGTATGTAGAACATTAATTGAAATAAGAAGAATATAAGCAGACACAGGACTAGAGGCATTAAAATACAAGAAGTTAATTAATTAAAAAACAATAACGATGGCGGGGCAGGTGATGTGTTGCAGCTGCAGTACATGGGTACGCATGGCACCATTGTGATCCAGGCAAATGCATCTGCAGCAAGTGTCTCTGGCCTGAGGTGCTTCAGTCCTGAGTTAATGAGCTGGAAACCAAGCTGCAGGCATTAAATGGATCAGGGAGGGTGAAAGTTAGCTGGACACTGTTCCAGAAGACAGTCACACTGCTTATGCTAGGGTTTCAGGGAAGAATACACTCCCTGCTGGACAAAGGAGCCCCAGGACCTGCTCTGGCAATACAATCAGCCTGGCAGCCCACAGGTTGCAAAGGCCCTACTCAAGTCTCTAGAATCAGCCAGACACTAGCGATGGATCACATGTGTTGAAGGCCTGGACTTCATGCACTCCAGTCACCGTTCCTTGGCCCTCCTGTGTCATCTTGGAGCTGTTAATCCTATGGAATATCGGGTCCCAAAAGTCCATCCCAACTCCATAGCCTCAAAATTAGTGCAGAGCACAAAAGGACCTCTCAACAAGAACACCAAGAGAGAAGGACACCGTCAACTACGCCGGACAATGACCTTGATCCCGCCACAAGCCCCCACCCCTGACAGCATAGATGAGGTGAAGGAAGGGTTAGCGACAATGATAAAAAAAGCGGTGGCTGGCAGAGATGGTATCCCCCTGGAATTTCTCCAACAACTAGGCCCAAAGGGTTTATGAAACTGTACAGCAATCAGGGTGTATCCCAAAAGCATGGCAGGAGATGATGGCCTGTGCCATACTAAAACCTGGCAAGCCGATCAAAACCCAGCAAGCAATAGGCCAATATCACTTCTGTGCAAGACTTACAAACCGAACTTACAAATCCCTTGAATGTACCATTCTACGGAGAATCAGCCCTCTCAGCGGGGTAATAATCCCTGAAGAACATGTGGGCTTCCGGCCTAAACATAGTTGCTATGACCAAGCTCTTGCCCTCACATTGAGGCTGGGTTCCAGAGGAAAGTCAAGACCAGTGCAGCCTTGTAGACCTGTCAATGGTCTATCACATGGCCTGGATTAAAGGGCTGATGCTGAAACTCGCAAGGATCATCCCTTGCCCCAAAACACTATGTCTGCTTTGGGCGATGCTGAGCAATGGACGGTTTATGTATCCATCTTGGCAACAAAGTCAGCTCATCTCGATCCCTCAACAACAGACTGCCACCGACACTTTTCAACGTCTACATGAGCGATGTGCTGCCAACAAAGTTGCACAAATTTGTATATGTGGAGGATCTTGTCTTGCCAACGCAAGCAGCCACCTTTGACAACATTGAGTCTACTCTAAACAGGGACCATAACATCATGTCTGAATACTTCCAGAAATGGAGGTTGAAACCAAACTCCCACAAAACAACAGTCACCGCATTTCACCTTGATAACAAGAATGCTAAACACACCCTGAATGTCACCTTCTGTGGCAACCTTGTAAGACATGACCCCAGTCTGACTTACCTCAGAGTGAAGCTGGACCGCATGCTAACCTTCCACAATCACCTGAAGGAGGTGGCCACCAGGATAAAGTTAAGGGTCAGCTTGATCCAGAAACAGGCAAACACCAGTTGGGGAGCCTCAGCACCAGGACTACAGACTTCACCCCTCGTGCCCCTCACTCCATAACCAAGTATTGTGCACCAGTATGGACCACAAGTAGCCACACTCAACTGCTTG
This sequence comes from Cetorhinus maximus, assembly GCF_964194155.1. NCBI lineage: Eukaryota > Metazoa > Chordata > Chondrichthyes > Lamniformes > Cetorhinidae > Cetorhinus > Cetorhinus maximus. The sequence continues at coordinate 63,944,668 of NC_135881.1, read as the reverse complement.
ATGTTCAACTGAACACTGCAATGAGATGCATCACTGGAACTCTCAAGTCGATCCCAATACCCTGGCTATCCGTGCTGGCACACATCATCCAGCTCCCCCAGCACCGATCCACCGCGACGCAGTGACCCTCCGTGAAGTTCAGCAAATCGAGGAAAACAAGTGCCTCCCCATCCACCAAGACCTCACCAACATCCCTCACCTCCGCTTGAAGTCACATAAGCCCTTTTGGATCCATGCACACAACCTCGGGCAATGTGAAATGAATGGTCCTCACAAGAAGTCAGGAACAAGCACCTTGTGAAAGACGCGACACAGAAGTTCCCTGGTTCTGACCTCCTACGACGTTCATGGGCATCCCTAAACTGCATCCATACAAACCATGGCAGATGCGGATACCTAATGCACAAATGGAAAATTAAAAACTCTCCCGTATGTGACTATGGTCGTCCAGAACAGACCATGAAAGACAACAACTCAATGCCTGATTCATGAATATGAAGGAGGCATTACAACAATATATACCATCACTCCTGATATAATATCCAGGCTTGACCACCTTAACGTAAAATTATATTTATTGCTCTATACCCAGCCATACAAAAGAAGCAGCTAGGGCTGTCTGATTTAGTCCATGGTCAGGGACAAGAGGGTGTGACTACAAGCGAGGCAGATATGGGTTCCAGAAGATAGAAGTGGAGGAGCCTCAGACCTTGCAATTGCCCAACAGGGTTGAGGTTCTTGCAGCTTGTATGGACGAAAGTGGGGATTGCAGGGTGGATGGTTAAACTGACAATGGCACCGTGATACAGGAAGCCATTCAAGTAGGGAAGTAAATAGGAATGTAGAAGATGACAGTATAGGCAGGGGTATAGATACAGCTCTTTGTAGTCGAGAATCCAGAGGCTGTGTTGCCTGCCTGGTGCCAGTGTTCAGGACATCTGCTCTGGGCTGGAGAGAAACTCACAGTGGGAAGGGGGAGATCCAGTTATCGTGGTCCGGGTAGATACTAACAACATAGATAGGGCTAGGAAAGAGGTTCTGCTCGGGGGGTATGAGCAGCTAGGGGCTAAATTAAAAAAGCAGAACCTCAAAGGTAATAACCTCTGGAATATCACCTGAGCCACAAGAAAATTGGCACAAGATAAATAAGATTAGAGAGTTAAACGTGTGGTTCAAAGATTGGTATAAGACAAATGGGTATTCGATTCATGGGGCACTGGCACCGGTACTGGTACTGGGGAAAGTGGGAGTGGTACGTCTGAGATAGTCCTCACCTGAACCATTCTGGGACCAGTGTGCTGGTGAGTCCTATAATTAGGATGGTGGAGAGGGCTTTAAACTAAATAGTGGGGGCGAAGGATCAACTGAAAGAAGAATTGATAAATTAAATGGAGAGGGCAAGGCAAGAAAACAAGGTAGCAATAAGGGTAATGATGATCAGAGAGTGGCAGGAAGGGACAGAACATACAAACTTAAGAGTGAGCCAGTAGATAAGGCCAGAGGTTGCAAAAATAGAAAAAGAATTAAAGACTCTGTATCTGAATGTGCATAGCACTCATAACAAAGCAGATGAATTGTCAGATCAAATAGGAATAAATATGTATGATCTGATAGCCATTACAGAGATGTAGCTGCAAGGTGACCAAGGCAGGGACCTGAACATTCAAAGGTACTTGACTTTCCAAAAGTACAGTAAGCAAGGAAAAGATGGTGTGGTAACTCTGTTAATCAAGGATGACGTTAGTACAAAGTGAGAGGTGACTTTAGTTCTAAAAATCAAGATGCAGAATCCGCTGGGTAGAGATATGAAATAGCAAAGGTAAGAAGTTACTTGGGAGAGTGGTTTATAGGTCCCCTAATACTAACTTTACTGTATACAGGAAGAAATAATGGGAGCTTATGAGAAACGTACAGCAATATCATGGGTGATTTTAATCTACATATAGATTGGATGAATCAGATAGGCAAAGGTAGCCTGGAAGATGACTTCACAGAATGTTTTCAGGACAGTTTCGTTGAGCAGCAGGTTCTAGAATCAGAGAGCAGGCTATCCTAGACCTGGTAATGTGCAAGGAAACAGGATTAATTAATGATCTATTCGTAAAGGAGCACCTAGGTAGCAGTGATTTTAACATGATTGAGTTTCGCATTCAGTTTGAGGGAGAGAAGAACGGGTCCAAGGCTAGTATTTTAAACTTAAATAAAGGCAATAAAAGTAAGACAACAAGAGCTGGCTAAAGTGAACTGTGAAATCGGGTTAAGGGGTAGGGAAGTAGAGATGAAGTGGCAGACATTTAAGGAGATATTTCATAACACTCAGCAAAGATACATTCTAGTGAAAAAGACAGACACTGGGAAAAGGGTGCATCACTTGTGGCTAAGGAAGTTGAAGGAATATCAAATTGAAAAAAAAACATAGCAAGAATTAGCGGCAGGTCAGAAGATTGGACAGAATTTTAAAACCAACAAAAAATGACTAAAATAATGAGGGAGAAATTAGATTATGAGAGAAAGCTAGCTAGAAATATCAAAAACAGGTGGTAAGAGTTTCAACAGATATTTTAAAAAGCAAAAGCATAAATAAAGTGAGTGTTGGTCCACTAGAGAGGGAGAATGGGGAATTAATAATGGAAAATAAGGAAATGACAGATGAATTGAACAGATATTTTGTGTCTGTCTTCACTATAGAGGATACAAATAATATCCCAGAAATAATTGTGAATCAGGAAGTGAAACGGAGGGAGGAACTTAAAACAATTACAATCACCAGGGAAAGGGTACTAAGAAAATTGTTAAAACCAAAGACTTACAAGTCCTCCGGTCCTGATGGACTTCATCCTAGCATCTTAAGAGAAATAGTTGCTGAGATAATTGATGCATTGGTTTTAATTTTCCAAAATTCCCTAGATTCTGGAAAGGTCCCATCAGACTAGAAGATAACAATTGTTATTCAAGAAAGGAGGGAGATAGAAAGCAGGAAACTATTGGCCAGTTAACCTAACATCTGTAATAGGGAAAATGCTAGAATCTATTATTGAGGTTCTAATAGCAGGGCACTTGGAAAATCTTAACTCAATCCAAGAGTCAACATGAATTTGTGAAAGGGAAGTCGTGTTTGACCAACTTATTAGAGTTCTTTACAGAACCAACAAGCAACGTGGATGGAATATGCAGATGTGGTGTACTTGGATTTCCAAAGGCATTTGACAAGGTGCCACATCAAAGGTTATTACACAAAATAAGAGCTCATGGTGCAGGGGGTAACATATTAGTATGGATAGAGGATTGATTAGCTAACAGGAAACAGACAGTAGGGATAAATGGGTCATTTTCGGGTTGGCAAGATGTAACCAGGGCCTCAACTATTTATAATCTATATCAATGACTTGGATGAAAGGATGAATGCATGGCAGCTAAATTTTCTGATGACACAAAGGTAAGTAGGAGAGTAAGTTGTGAAGAGGACATAAAGAGTTTGCAAAAAGTTAAGTGAATGGGCAAAAAACTGGCAGATGGAGCATAATGTGGGAAAATGTGAACTTGTCCACTTTGGCAGGAAGGATAGAAAAGCAGTACATTACTGAAATGGAGAGAGATTGCAGAACTCTGCCGTACAGAGTTATCCGAGTATCCTGGTACATGAATCACAAAAAGTTAGTATGCAGGTACAGCAAGTGATTAGGAAGGCAAATGGAATGTTATCCTTTATTGCAAAGGGGATGGAATATAAAAGTAGGGAAGTTTTGGTCTCCTTATTTAAAGGAAGGATATAATTATGTTAACAGTGCAGAGTAGGTTCACTTGACTGATTCCTGGGATGAAGGGCTTGTCTTATGAGGAAAGGTTGGGCCTTCTTCAGTTTAGAAGAATGAGAGGTGATCTCATTGAAACATATAAGATCCTGTGGGGATTTGACAAGGTGAATGCTGAGAGGATGTTTCCCCTTAAGGGAGAGACAAGAACTAGGGGACACAGTTTAAAAATAAGTGGTTTCCCATTTTAGGCAGAGATGGAGAGAAAGTTTTTCCTCTCAGAGGGTCGTTAATCTGTGGAATTCTATTCCCCAGAGGGTAATGCTGACAGGGTCATTGAATATTTTTAAGGCTGAGTTAGATAGATTCTTGACTGATAAGGGAGTCAAAGGGTATAGGGGTAGACAGGAAAGTAGAGGCCACAATCAGATCAGCAATGATCTTCTCAAATGGTGCAGCAGATTTAAGGGGCCAAATAGCCTACTCCCACTCCTAATTTCTATGTCTGTATGTTCATATTTATTCTGTTTTAGCCATATGCTTTCCTCTGGTCACTCCAAAATGCTATTAGGTTGATTGCAGGGTGTAATCCTTCCTGAGGGTTGAGCATTCCAAAGTTGAATTAAAAACTGCAAACTGACATTCACAGACAAACTTACTGTTTACTAACACAGCAGCCTGACAGCAGCCACAGAAATGAGGTGGGGAAAGGCAAGGGAAATGGCAGCTGTTTTAGTACATATTTGAAACTTACTGTTGACTTGTATGCCACCTTGGCTCAGTTTGTGCTATTCTTGTCTCACAATCAGCAGGTTGTGTGATAGAGCCTCACTTGATATCTTGCAAATATAATTTGAATTGACACTCCAGAGAAGTACAGAGTTGTTCACCATTATGCTTTATTGCCACAGGTACTTTCTTCACATGAGATGTTATACCAAAGTCCCATTCAGGTGGATATTAAAGATCCCATGACAGTATTCAGAGAAGAGCAGCTCTTGTAAACAACCTCCAACCAAGATCATGAGTAAGGAATAACTAGTCATTCACCTCTTTGCTGTTTGTGCAAATTGTACACAAACTGGTTGCAGGATTTGCCAACATATTGGCATCAATCCAATTCAAAGTAATTCACTGTACATTCAGTGCTTTGGAATGTTTGCAAGACACAAGATCATGTGCTATATCAACTCATGAATTATTCATGAGTTATTATTTAAGATATCCATTTAACTTAAGAGGTCATAAGGCTTTACATTATTAGCTCAAATTCACAAACAACTGTGAAGCTTTGGCATGGCATACACTCTTGTGACAGGAAATAAGCTTGTTTTCTCCTTTAAATTGTCTCACATCCTTCAAATAAAAGGTGCGGCTATGGGGACCCGCATGGGCCCCAGTTATGCCTGTCTTTTTGTGGGGTACGTGGAACATTCTTTGATCCAGTCCTACTCAGGCCCCCTCCCACAACTCTTTTTTCAGAACATTGATGACTGTATCAGTGCCACTTCATGCTCTTGTCTGGGCCTGGAAAGAAGTATTGATTTTCTTGCCATTTCCACCACTCTCTCACCTTCACATGACCCATCTCCAACACTTCTCTTCCCTTCCTCAATTTCTCTGTCTCCATTTCTGGTGATAGACTATCAACCAATATTCATTACAAGCCCACTGACTCCCACACTACCTCAACTACAGCTCCTCACACCCTGCTTACTCTAAGGACTCCATCCCACTCTCCCAGTTCCTTCGCCTCCATCGCATCTGTTCAGATGATGCTACCTTCCAAAATGGTGCTTCTGACATGTCTTCCATTTTCCTTAACTGAGGGATCCCCACGCTCCCCTCCCCCACCCCCCACTGTGGTTGACAGGGCCCTCAACTGTGTCCGAATCATTTCCCGCACTTCTGCCCTCACCCCTTCCCCTCCCTCCCAGAACCATGATAGGGTCCCCTGCCCTCACTTTTCACTCCACCAGCCTGTGCATTCAAAGGATCATCCTTTGCCATTTCCACCAACTCCAGCATGATGCCACCATCAAACATATCTTCCTTCATCCCACCCCCCCATCAGCATTCCGTAGGTACAATTCCCTCCGTGATGCCCTGGTCCACACCTCCATCAACCCCAACTCCTCTTCCCCTTCCCACGGCACCTTCCCATGCAATCGCAGAAGGTGTAACACTTGCTCCTTTACCTCCTCCCCGTCCAAGGCCCCAAACAATCCTTTCAGGTGAAGCAGCGCTTCCCATGGCCTGCTGCAATGTTCCAGTGAAGCCCAAACCAAGCCAGAGGAACAGCACCTCATCTTCCGATTAGGCATCTTACAGCCTTCCGGACTTAACAATGAGTTCAACAATTTCAGACCACGAACTCTCCTCCATCTTTTTATTTTGTTTTTTAATTTTACTTTTTATTTTCATTGTTCATTTATTTATTTATTTTTAAATCCTTTTTCCCAACTACTGTGCCCCCTCCCCACTCCCACTGGGCCATCTGTCACTGGTTTCCATGTTGTGCTTTTACCAACTCCTCTTTTGCTATTAACACATTCTGCCCTTACCTTTATGCCACTATCAGCACCTTCTTTAGTCTTTACCACTACCATTCCTTTTGTCCTGCGTCCATGACATCTTTGTCAAATTTCTTCTTAGCTCCCACCCATTCCTGACCTCCTATCTCGTTCTGCCTGCTCCACTCCCTCTTAAACAACATAAAATCCATCACACTTCTACTTCTCTTTAGCTCTGAAGAAGAGTCATACAGACTTAAAAAGTTAACTCTGTTTCTCTCTCCACAGGTGCTGCCAGACCTGCTGAGTTTTTCCAGCACTTTGTGATTTTATTTTAGATTTCCAGCATCTATAGTAGTTTGATTTTGTTTTGGGATAGAAGCAACATGGAGAATTAGGCCTTGTGATCATTGGGCTATATTTTGCTCCATTTACTAATATTACAGACAAGGTTGGCACAAGTGCAGATTTTCCTAATATGACTGAATTGAGGAAAATATACTGCATTGGGACATCCATTTAGTTCTGGTAATACATTTAAGATGTGTGGACATAAAAATACTTTATTTATGACCACTCCAGGAAGTAACTACATAGAGCTCGCTATCGCTTTGGGAAATGTGACGACCATGCACAAATAAAAGGTTGCAAATGCAGAATGTATAATTAAATGGAATAATTACAACCACTATCTAGAGAGCAACTTTACTAACTGTAAAATAGAAGCTTCCAATGTAAAAGAACTGCAAAAGAACTGCAACAGTGCTGAGGATACATCTCCTGCAATGGGACAAATAGTGGGTGGACATGAGCAACTAGAATGGGTAAAAGTAGGTGGAGAGTTCCATCTCTCTTTCTTGAAATTAATTTGACAGATTGATAGCCCCCCATGGAATATATTTGTCAATTTGTTTCTTTGTTGCTTTTAGTGGTATGAAACCCTGTAACTGAGTTCTAAGAGGCAATCGCTAGACTTTTACTCCATGATCCTTTACCTGTATTTTGTCTAAACTTTAGCAAAAGAATATTTAAATATACATGCAAATATCTCTCTTTTTCTTAGATATATAATTAAAGAAAATGCTAAATACAGGACTGGAAACATATAAGATGATGGAACACGCACTCCCAGTTGGAAAGTTGAGAGACCATAGGCTTCTCCGTAGCTGTTGGCTACATCCCTCCTGCACGCACCCCCTCACCCCACCTGGTGATGCTTAAATAGCTAATGAGCAAAAATCAAGCCTATCATTGAAGTTCATGCTCAGAATCTCTATAAACTATTAATAACCCCTCCTTGATTCTATGCAATGTCAAATTAAGAATGTGTTTATTTTTGTTTTAAAAATCAAACTGGCTTCTGCTTGCCATTATAAAGACTGTGAAGCAACTAAAAGTGCAGACAATGGGCTGAATATTATGTGGAGGTGATAGGTTCACTCACACCCCACCCTCACACTCCAGTCCCACTCCCCCCACATAAAAACTGGTGAGATACAACCAGCGGATCAGATCTAAACTCTGCAGTCCTGCCACATCGAGTCAGGAATGGCGATGAACAATTAAACAACAAACTGGAGGAGGTGGCTCCACAAATATCCCAGTACTCAATGATGGGGGAGCCTAGCACAGCAGTGCAAAAGACAAGGTTGAAGCATTTGCAACAATCTTCAGCCAGGAGTGGTGTGTGGATGATCCATCTCTGCCTCCTCCTGAAGTCCCCAGCATCACAGATGCCAGTCTTCAGCCAATTCGATTCACTCCAGGTGAAATCAAGAAACAGCTGAAGGCACTGGATACTGCAAAGGCTATGGGCCCTCATACCATTCTAGCATAGTACTGAAGACTTGTGTTCCAGAACTAGCTGTTTCCCTAGCCATCCTGTTCCAGTATAGCTACAATAGTGGCATCTACACAGCCATGTAGAAAATTACCCAGGTATGCCCTGTCCACAAAAAGCAGGACAAATACAACCCAGCCAATTACCACCCCATCAGTTTACTGTGGATCATGAGCAAAGTGATGGAAGGGGTCATTGACAGTGCCATCAAGCAGCACTTACTCAGCAATAATCTACTCACTGATGCTCAGTTTGGATTCCGACAGGGCCCCTCAGCTCCACTCATTACAGCCATAGTTCAAACATGGACAAAAAAGCTGAGCTCCAAAGGTGAGGTGAGTGTGACTGCCCTTGACATCAAGGCAGAATCTGACTGAGTAATGTATCAAGGAGTTCTAGCAAGACTGGAGTTAATGGGAATCAGGGGGAAACGCTATACTTCTTGGAGGCACATCTAGCACAAAGGAAAACAGCTATCGTTGTTGAAGGTCAATCCTCTCAGTCTCAGGGCATCACTGCAGGAGTTCCTCCCAACCATCTTCAGCTGCTTCATCAATGACCCTCTCTCCATAAGGTCAAATGTGAGAATGTTCACTGATAATTGCACAATATTCAGCACCATTCATGACTCCTCAGATACTGAAGCAGTCTATGCCAATATGCAGCAAGACATGGACAACATTCAGGCTTGGGCTGATAAGTGGCAAATAATATTCACACCACACAAGCGCCAGGCAATGACCATCTCCAATAAGAGAGAATCCAACCATCTCCCCTTGACATTCTCATCACTGAATTCTCCACTATCAACATCCTGACATCTACCCGACAATGTGGAAAATTGTCCAGGTATGTCCTGTACACAAAAATAGGACAAATCCAACCCAGCCAATTATTACCCCATTAGTCAACTCTCGATCATCAGTAAAGTGATGGAAGGGTCATCAACAGTGCTATCAAGTGAAACTTGCTTAACAATAGAGCTAAAAACAAAAAACTGTGGATGCTGGAAATCCAAAACAAAAACAGAAATACCTGGAAAAACTCAGCAGGTCTGGCAGCATCGGCGGAGAAGAACAAAGTTGACGTTTCGAGTCCTCGTGACCCTTCAACAGAACTAAATAGAAATAGGAAAGGGGTGAAATATAAGCTGGTCTAAGTGGGGGGGGGGGGGGGGGGGGGGGGGGGGGAGGGGAGGGGGGTGGGGAGGAGAGAGAATGGGGGGGGTGGGGGGGTTTGTTGGGACAAGCATGCAGTGATAGAAGGAGATAACCAAAAGATGTCACAGACAAAAGAACAAAGCGTTGTTGAAGGTGGTGATATTATCTAAAAGAATGTGCTAATTAAGATTGGAGAGCAGGACGAGCAAGGTAGTTCTAGTGGGGGGTGGGGTGAAATAAACCATGGGTGGAATACATTTAAAAATCATGGAAATAGGTGGGAAAAGAAAAATCTAAATAAATTATTGGAAAAAAAAGGGAGGGGGAAGAAACGGAAAGGGGGTGGGGATGGAGGAGGGAGTTCAAGATCTAAAGTTGTTGAATTCAATATTCAGTCCGGAAGGCTGTAAAGTGCCTAGTCAGAAGATGAGGTGCTGTTCCTCCAGTTTGCATTCAGCTTCACTGGAACAATGCAGCAAGCCAAGGACAGACATGTGGGCAAGACAGCAGGGTGGAGTGTTAAAATGGCAAGCGACAGGGAGGTCTGGGTCATTCTTGCGGACAGACCGAAGGTGTTCTGCAAAGCGGTCGCCCAGTCTGCGTTTAGTCTCTCCAATGTACAGGAAACCGCATTGGGAGCAACGAATGCAGTAGACTAAGTTGGGGGAAATGCAAGTGAAATGCTGCTTCACTTGAAAGGAGTGTTTGGGCCCTTGGACAGTGAGGAGAGAGAAAGTGAAGGGGCAGGTGTTGCATATTTTGCGTTTGCATGGGGAAGTGCCGTAGGTGGGGGTTGAGGAGTAGGGGGTGATGGAGGAGTGGACCAGGGTTTCACGGAGGGAAAGATCCCTACGGAATGCCGCCAGAGGGGGTGAAGGGAAGATGTGTTTGGTGGTGACATCATGCTGGAGTTGGCGGAAATGCCGGAGGATGATCCTTTGAATGCGGAGGCTGGTGGGGTGATAAGTGAGGACAAGGGGGACCCTATCATGTTTCTGGGAGGGAGAAGGCGTGAGGGCGGATGCGCGGGAGATGGGCCGGACACGGTTCAGGGCCCTGTCAACTATCGTGGGTGGAAAACCTCGGTATAGGAAGAAGGAGGACATGTCAAAGGAACTGTTTTTGAAGGTAGCATCATCAGAACAGATGTGACGGAGACGAAGGAACTGAGAGAATGGGATGGAGTCCTTACAGGAAGCGGGGTGTGAGGAGCTGTAGTTGAGGTAGCTGTGGGAGTCGGTAGGCTTGTAATGGATATTGGTGGACAGTCTATCACCAGAAATTGAGACAGAGAGGTCAAGGAAGGGAAGTGTCAGAGATGGACCATGATAAAATGATAGAGGGGTGGAGATTGGAAGCAAAATTAATAAATTTATTCGTTGGGACCTTTCAAGTGAAGCAGCATTTCACTTGCATTTCCCCCAACTTAGTCTACTGCATTCGTTGCTCCCAATGCAGTTTCCTCTACATTGGAGAGACCAAACGCAGACTGGGCGACCGCTTTGCAGAACACCTTCGGTCTGTCCGCAAGAATGACCCAGACCTCCCTGTCGCTTGCCATTTTAACACTCCACCCTGCTCTCTTGCCCACATGTCTGTCCTTGGCTTGCTGCATTGTTCCAGTGAAGTTCAACGCAAACTGGAGGAACAGCACCTCATCTTCCAGCTAGGCACTTTACAGCCTTCCGGACTGAATATTGAGTTCAACAACTTTAGATCTTGAACTCCTTCCTCCATCCCCACCCCCTTTCCGTTTCTTCCCCCTCCCTTTTGTTTTTTCCAATAATTTATATAGATTTTTCTTTTCCCACCTATTTCCATTATTTTTAAATGTATTCCACCCATGGTTTATTTCACTCCGCCCCCACCATAGCTACCTTGCTCGTCCTGCTCTCCAATCTTAATTAGCACATTCTTTTAGATAATATCACCACCTTCAACTCCTCTTTGTTCTTTTGTCTGTGACATCTTTTGGTTATCTCCTTCTATCACTGCTTGCTTGTCCCAACAACACCCCCTCTCCCCCTTAAACCAGCTTATATTTCACCCCTTTCCTATTTCTACTTAGTTCTGTTGAAGGGTCATGAGGACTCGAAACGTCAACTTTGTTCTTATCCGCCGATGCTGCCAGACCTGCTGAGTTTTTCCAGGTATTTCTGTTTTTGCCTTGCCTAACAATAATCTGGTCACTGACATTTAGTTTAGGTTCTGCCAGGGTCACTCAGCTTCTGGCCTCATTACAGCCTTGGTTCAAACATGGGCAAACGAGTTGAACTCCCGAGGTGAGGTGAGAGTGACTAGCCTTGACATCAAGGCAGCATTTGACCAAGTGTGGGGACAAGGAGCCCTAGCAAAATTGGAATCAATGGGAATCAGGGGGAAAACTCTCTGCTGGTTGGAGTCATACCTAGCACAAAGGAAGATGGTTGTGGTTGTTGGAGGTCAGTCATCCCAGCTCCAGGACATCACTGCAGGAGTTCCTCAGGGTAGTGTCCTAGGTCTAACCACCTTCAGCTGCTTCATCAATGATTTTCCTTCCATCATACGGTCAGGTGGGGATGATCGCTGATGATTGTACAATGTTCAGCACCATTTGCGACTCTCATACTGAAGTAGTACATGTTGAAATGCACCAAGACCTGGACAATATCCAGGCTTGGGCTGACAAGTGGCAAGTAACATTTGCACCACACAAGTACCAGGCAATGACCATCTATAACAAGAGAGAATCTAACCAGCGGCTCTTGACATTCAATGGTATTACCATTGCTGAATTCCCCATCAACATCCTGGGGGTTACCATTGACCAGAAACTGAACTGGACTAGCCATATAAATACTGTGGCTACAAGAGCAGGCCAGAGGCTAGGAATTCTGTGGCAAGTTACTCACCTCCCGACTCCCCAAAGCCTGTCCATCATCTACAAGGCACAAGTCAGGAGTGTGATGGAATACTCTCCACTTGCCTGGATGAGTGCAGCTCCAGCAATACTCAAGAAGCTTAACACCATCCAGTACAAAAAAACCCGCTTGATTGGCACCCTATCCATCACCTTCAACATCCCTCTACCACTGATGTACAATGGCAGCAGTGCCTACGATCCACAAGATGCACTGCAGGAAATCACTAAGGCTCCTTTGGCAGCACCTTCCTAACCCACAGCCACCACCACCTTGAAGGACAAGGGCAGAATATAGATGAAAACACCACCACCCGGAAGTTCCCCTCCAAGCCACTCACCATCCTGACTTGCAAGTATATCGCCATCCCTTCAATGTTGCTGGGTCAAAATCCTGGAACTCCCTCCCTAATAACACTGTGGGTATACCTACACCACATGGACTGCAGCGGTTCAAGAAAGCAGCCCACCACCACCTTCTCAACAGTAATTAGGGATGGGCAATAAGCCCATCTAGTCTAGCCAGCGACGCCCACATCCCATAAATGAATTATAAGAAACACTAGACAGGGTACAGAAGAGATTTACAGGGATATAGCCCGCAATGGAGAGTTTTAGCGATCAGGATAGGCTGGAAACAGGAGGCTGAGGGGAAATTTATTTGATGTGTATAAAATTATGAAAGGCCTAGACAAAGTGGAGACAAAGGGCCTTTTTCCACTAGAAGAGAAGGCAATAACCAGGGGGTATAGATGTTAAGTTTGGTATAAGGATTTGAAGGGTTAAGGAAGCAATTTTTCACCCTGATGGTGGTGGAGGTCTGGAACTTACTGTCTGAAAGCATGGTAGAAAGAAAAACCCCCATTGTATTAAAATCCATTTGGAAGTACACTTGAGATGCCGCAACCTGCAGGGGTACACACCAAGCGTTGTAACATGGGGTTATGAGTAGAGACTTATTTTCCGCTGGTGCAGCAATGATGGGATGAATGACATTCTTTTATGTTGTAAAACTTTCTATATTTTTATTGGGCTAACCTAAGAGAAGGAGGGATGTGAAAATTAAGTGATTTTTGAAGATCTTATAAAGTCTTCAAGATTTTGTTTTACTCCGGGGTTTTATTATTTAATCTAACACAAGTAGATTTCCCAAAGCTTTATTCAGTGTGTTGAGGGATACATTGTTCTAAAAAATGGTTTATGATTTGATATTTATGCTATGAGGGTTAAGACCACTGACTTACAGTAACAAATTAATTCAAATTTCATTTCAGTAAATAGAATTCATAATTTGTATTGGTTTGGGGATTGAATTCCATGACATTGTACATTATTCTGGAAAAACAGTAACTGAGGAGCTTTTCCACCCCATATATAGATTCCTTTAAGCAAGCAGTTAAAATTTATCTATGACCAATTTCAAAGCTGAGGATATACTTCAAACTAAGAAGCAAACTTTGGCAGTTAAAGTTAGAGATTTAGGGTATTTAGCAATCCTGGGAGAGGGAACGTGATTTGGTTGAATTAGGGGCCGTTCTGGGCTGTCGAAGCACTGGGGGTAGTCCTAGGCTTTGGCAGTATTATGGTCTCCTGGAGTCTGACAGAACAGAATGGGCAATGCGGGAAGAGGTTGGCATACTTTGCTCCGACATCCCTGGAGGAATAACATGGAGTTTGTTGAGCTGTGAAGGGGAATCAGGGGTTTGGTTCACTGGTGGATACCTATCCCTTGTTTTTAATTGTTAGCGCGAATATGAATTTCTTTGCATTATTTTCTTTAAAACCTTATCTTGGACTTCAGAAGTTTCAGTCACTGAGAAAAAAAATGACTTTTTAAAAAAAGAAATCCATTTTGATTCAATTAATTAATCAGCAAATCAGTTTACATGAAGAAATGCCATTATAAAATATTTGTAGTATTTACATAGACAGTTTCAATGTTACATCCAAACATAAAAATGTTATCAAAAATGTGACAGCAAGTAAAGTTTGTGGACTGGAAGTGCAAAGATATCAAGTTTCCAATAACATATGGATTACTTTGATTAATTTTAAGTTTGTGCATGACATGGAACCTAGGACTCCTGTAACAAAATACCTGAGAGTATATAGCATAATTTGAGAGAATCCAGGCGTCAGTGTAACAGCTGTGCAGTATATATTATGACCTAGCATTTACGCAGTTTTGGCCAGAAATCTTGGCCAAATAGGCGTAAAAGATTTTAAATGCAAGCTATATCTCATTTCCATGAACTTTAACTTGGGTGAAAAGCATCAGCTCCACCCACAAATTGGGCTACAGTACGGTTTCTTAACAAAGGGTGGTGAGTTGATTGCACCTGATTGCGACCCTTCAAAAAGGCTCTTAAAAATTAGCTTTTATTTTACCGCAAAGACACTAGTAGGCACATTTTATAAAAGAAATCACATGTTAAAAAATATTTATTTCAATAAAAAACTGACTAGTGCACACCAATGGAATTAGTCTTTAAATGTTCTTTTCAGTGATCTTTAAATTTGGGTTAGTCACAGGTGGTGGACCAGACACTGGATGAAAATGCTTATATTTTATGACAAACACATTTTCAGCTGTATTTTTAAAATTGCACCAGGTTACCACTCTTAAATAGATCAATTAATGTTTTTTTAATGCCAGACAAAAAACAATTACATTCAATCACAATGCCCTATTGTGCTGGCTAACGGAAGGTTTCATGCTTGTGATTATGCAAATCAGTTAGAGAGGAAATCTGACCAACTTCACTTCAGAAAAACAGTGCACTTGGCAATGTGGTCCAGATTGCGGACTGTGCCCAAAACTGCAGCTTCACCTCAATGCCTACATTATTAATCAACATCTTCTATCTATAGAATCATCAGATTGCCAGAGACAACAGGTAGAATGGGAAACAAAATAAAAACAGAATTACCTGGAAAAACTCAGCAAGTCTGGCAGCATCGGTGGAGAAGAAATCAGTCAACGTTTCGAGCCCTCATGGCCCTTCAGCAGAACTGAAGCATAGTTTCAACAAGGGAGAAATATAAATTGGTTTAAGGTGGGTGGGGGGGAAGAGACACATTGAGGGTGTGGTGTGAGCAGATAATCAAAAGATGTCAGAGACAAAAGGGTCAAAGAGGTGTTGAAGGTGGTGGTCTTTGTCTGAGAAAAGTGCTAATTAAGAATGCAAGACAGGATATTCAAAGTACAGCTCTAGTGGGGGTGGGGTGGAAAGACTAAAGGTTTTAGTTTTAGATTTAAAAATAATGGAAATAGGTGGGGAAAGAAGAATAGAATGGGAGATCATTAAAATCTGCAATGAATACTATTTCATGCATTCCACAGTAATTTTGGACTCAGTGCCTGCTAGTGTGGTTATGACACACTATTGTAACTTAATTAACTGCAGCTCTATGAGTAGCTACTAAACCTAGAGATGAATCATTTTGGTGATGACATTAAATTTGAGGCATGCCCAGAAGAAAAAGAGAAGGCTGCTGCAAAAAGCAATTCTTTTCTTTTACAATCCTATTGCGATTTATTTTGAAATACAGACTGCCAAGTCAGAACAAAATAAATCACCCAGAATTGGTGATTGTGGTTTACTGAAAATTTAACGCATAATGGAAAAGTTATGGGGTAAGTCTCAAGCATACCATATAATCATTCACAGTTTAATAGAGAAAGTAATGATGGTCAGGGTGAATTATATTTCTGTTTGTGGCCCTGATTTGGTTTTGTCTCCTGTGCATGTATATGTCCCAAATCAACAAGATATGCGTTAAATTCACCACTGACCATTACTTTGTAAAATGTAACAAAATGTTTTTCTGCCTCGGTAAAAATGATCAGTATCCGAATGGGCAGTGAGTTAAACGCACAAATGAGATCATTATTATTAAAATTAGAATGTGTTAGCAGTGTTGCAATATGAAATTTGAATGAGATAATGAGAGAAATCTGCATCAATTATGAGAAAGTTCACAATCTTAATAGGATTTTCAGTGACTACAGTGATAGAAATAAACTTTAATATATTAACACCTTGCTGCAAGTTCATATTTAAGCATCAGAAGAATTGGTACAAGACGACAGTTTCTTAGGATTGATTTGGGTAGTACCACCACACCTCTGAGACATGAAATACTATCTGGTCCTGCCCTCGTCAGGTAAAACTGCTCACTTTTCCAGGATCATCCTGTAATGCAAAAATTACATTTTCATTCCTCTACTGCATACTGTCTTTTTAAACCTGATAGATATCTACTCAGCATTTCTGGCTGACAATGTTTTAAACATGTCTTCTCCACTGACATGCTTGCCTCTACCATCATTGAGGATGGGGACGTTTGTGGAGCCTCCTCCTCCAGTTGGTTGTTTAATTCTCCATTGCCATTTAGGATGTGACAGTGCAGGAGTGCTTTGATCTGATCCATTGGTTGTGGGATCACTTAGACCATAAGACCATAAGACATAGGAGCAGAAATTAGGCCATTCGGCCCATCGAGTCTGCTCAGCCATTCAATCATGGCTGATAAGTTTCTCAACCCCATTCTCCCGCCTTCTCCCCGTAACCTTTGATCTCCTTACCAATCAAGAACCTATCTATCTCGGTCTTAAATACACTTAGCTCTATCAATAGCATGCTATTTTTGGTGTTTATTATGTATGTAGTCCTGTGATGCAGCTTCACCAGGTTGGGCCCTCATTTGTAGATATGCCTGGTGCTACTCCTAGCATGCTCTCCTACACTCCTTAATGAGCCAGGGTTGATCACTTTGTTTGATGGTATTTGTTAAAGTGAGGAGTATGCCAGGCCATGAGGTTACAAATTATGGTTGAATACAATTCTGCTGCTGATGGCCCACAGCGCCCCATGGATGCCCAGTGTTGAGCTTCTAGAATGCTTCTGAATCTATCCCATTTAACACAGTGGTAGTTTTATACAAGATGGATGTTGTCCTCATTGTGAAGATGGGACTTTGGCTCCACAAGGACAAGGTGGTCAGTCCTGCCAAAACTGTCATGGACAGATGCATCTGCAACAGGTAGATTGGTGAGGATGAGGTCAAGTAGTTTCTTTTCCCCTCTTGTTGGTTCTATCACCACCTGCAGCAGATCCAGTCTGACAAAAATGTCCTTCAGGGCTTGACCAGCTCGATGAGTAGTGGTGTTACTGAGCATGGGCTCAGTGATGGGCATTGAAGTCACCCACCCAGGTACATTCTGTGCCTTTGCTACCCACAATGCTTCTCCCAAGTAATGTTCAACATGGAGAAGCAATTGTTCATCAATTGAGAGGGAGTGACTGCTGGTAATCTGCAGGAAGTTTCCTTGCCAATGTTTGACCTGATGTCATGAGACATTATGGGATCTGAAGCCAATGTTACAGACTTCCAGTCACTCCTGACTGTATGCACTGTGCCATCCCTGGTGGTTCTGTTCTGTCAGTGGGATAGGACACAGCCAGTGATGGTGATTAGGATGGAAGGGGGGGGTGGGGGGGGTCAGCAGCATTGGCTATAAGATATAATTCTGCCCTTTTACCTCCTCCCTTCAAAATGCCAAAAGCTCCTTCCAGTTGAAACAGTGATTCACATGTACTTCTTTTAATTTATTATACTGTATTCACTGCTTGCAATGCAGTCTGTTCTACTTTGGGGAGACCAAACACAGATTTGCTGACCACTTTGAGGCCTCCTTCAGTACTGCACTGGAGTGTCAGTCTTGATTTTTGTACTGAAGCACTGGGGTGGGACTTGAATCCAAAACTTTGTGACTCAAAGGCGCGAGTGATGCCAACTGAGCCACAGCTGACATCTCAATCTGCTGCAATCTCAGCATCTTATTTAACCCTATTTCCTCTTCTGCACAAGGACTGCCTACCTCCAGAGCCACATTCATCTCTGCCCCAATTACATTCAATGAGCCACTGAAACTCAAAACTTTGTTACTTTCATACTCAACTATTCCAATGTTCTCCTCTAACTGTGGTCTCTTGTGCATCTCTGCTTTTCTGCACTTCCTTTTCTGCTTTAGGACCCTCCTGCAAACCCACCCTATTGACCGAGCTTTTGGTCACTCCTGCCAATATCCCTTCCTTTGGTCTGGCATCTGTTTTTATTGTTACAACTTTGTGATCCAACTTGGGACATGTTCCTATACTAGAGGTACTCTTTCTTTCAGTGCAAGTTGATGATGAACAATTATGTGGAATTAAAGATTGTCTCACTATGTTCTCTTGTTGACCTAAGGAGTCATAAATAAGAGGAGCTGGCAATTATAAACAATGTTATGCTGACATTCTGAAATAGTTCAAAAATGAATCATACAAAAAATACAGCATTGCAAATAAACCACTGCTCCTCAACCCACTCATCTAGCATTAGTTAAATCCCACCCCTGCAGAAACCTGAATAAAATCTGATACTTGTACAGCTGCCAATTTCACATGCTTTTTAACATCAAAATATCTACAATACTCAAATACTCATCAAAACTGATGTTCTTTGCCAGTGCTACCATATCAGTTGCCTATCTTATATACTTGGTGCTGATTCCATGTGACTGTACAAACTGATTAGTTACAAAGAACTGCCCACTGAAACCAGCCTGTCACATCCTGATGCTTGTAGAGAAGATATATTTAATCCAACACTAAAGGGTGACCTTTACAATAACAGTAATTAGATACAGGCTACAGAAAAAAAGAGCACCATGATGTATTATAGAAGCTAATGAGCAATTATGGGCAGAATTTTGCCCTCGGATGGCAGGCAGGCCCCACCGGCTCGGCGGTGGGCGGACAGCCAACCCCCGCCACCGAATTGGGGCCCGCCGCCATTTTGATTGGGCGGGCCATTTAAGGCCCGCCCAGCGGCCTGCCCGACAGGAAAATTCCCGTGCGGGGGGTGGAGGGATTCCCCATCTGTCAAAGTGCGCTCTTTTGCGCATGCACAGCAAAGTGCTATCTCAGGGAGATTCATGACAGGTAAGTAAAGTCTAAAAATAGATAAATATTATAATTATCAGCATGTCCCCCTCATGTGACAATGTCACACGAGATGGGCCATGTTAATAATAAACACATAAAATTTATTACATTTTAAAAAAACGGACATGAAACTTCATCCCACCGGTGGATGAAGTTTCATGAATAATCTGCAGCCCGCTGGAGCTCCTGGCCTGCCCGCCAGCCTTAAGCTTGGACGGGCAGGTCTTTAGTTATCTTAATTAGCCGGTCAATGGCCTCAATTGGCCATTGACAGGTCGGCGGGCAGACAGCTGATTTCGCTGTCCGCCCAACTTCCTAAAAATTTAAAGGGACCGGGATGACGTCGGGGATTCCTCCTGACGTCATCCCGCATCATTTCCCCCTCGGCGAGTGGGCCCCTCCGCCAAATCGCCGAGGGGAAATCCTGGCCTATGTGTTTGTCCACTTGCCTTTGACAAAGCCACTTCAATGCATGGAAAATAGAAATGGACGTCTGAAACAAATATGTTATTCTAAATACATATATTTGCCATATGTAAATTGAGATATGTAAGTGGACTGAACAATAACAAATGAAGTTGAGCAAACAAATGTAAAGTACTTCACATAGGAAGAAAAAATGGGTAACATGGAAGAGACCTTGGAGTCTTTGCAAACTCAGCCAATACTTCCAACAAATGCAGGGCAGAAATCAATAAAGCCAATGAATATTAAAAGTATATAGGCAACAGTGGAATACAAGTCAAAGGAAGTATGTTGTGCTGGTCAGAGTACACCTTAAATACTACGTCCAGTTATAGGTTCTGAGAAATAAAGGATGACTAGAGATTGAAATGGATAAAATCAAGGTTTCATGATGTTGTAGAGCGCACAATGAAACAGAGAAAGCAGCAGATACAGCAGGTACAGTTTTGGTTGGCTCAAAGCTGGAGTAAGCTGTAAATTAATTTAATATCATCCATGATGTCAATAGGCAATTAAAAAAAAAGGATAAAGGCTTTCACTACTGTAGCACAAGAGGAGATTGAAAGATCTTACACTATATGATTTATGGTCTATCACCCCATGGACATAGCTGCACAATAAGGACTCTCATCCAGTCAAGACTGGTATTGTAATTTATAATATTCTTAATCCTGTTGTGCTAACACAGAATATTTAGAGTCTTCTGAGATAAGGAAAACATTAACTTTAATGGAAAATCTTGTGGCTTCATCTTGCATGACGTCTACAAGAGAGAGAAAGATCATGTGACATTGCATCACTTCTTGTGATGTATACTGGGTTTCATTAACTTATCAGTTAGAATCAACCCCTTATACTACATAATTATGCCAAGATTTTCACCTGATGACACAGTTACACATAAGCTGGTCATATTGCTGAGTCACATTGCACCATACTATTCTCAAATAGAGTAGCCCTCTTATAAACTTGAATTGGGGAGAAAATTGAAAGACAACTTGAGAACAACAACGGTAGCATAGTAGTGATGTTAGTGGACTACTAATTCAGAATCCTGGATTTATACACTGGAGGCATGAGATCAAAGCCCACTTCAGTTGCTGGAGGATTTTAAATGTAATTATTTTTTTTAAAAACTGGAATCAAAAGCTAATTTCAGTAATGATGATTGTGAAGCAACTGAACTGTCATAAAAACCAGACTCTGTACAGTATTGAGGGAGCTTTCAGATGAGATGTTAAACCGAGGCCCCATCTGTCTGCTCAGGTAGATGTAAAGAAACTCAGGGCACTAAGTAGAAGAGCAGGGGAATTATCCTCAGTGTCCTGGCCAATCTTTAGCCCTCAACATATCACAAAGACAGAAAAACAGCTCAGACTGCTGCCATCATAGCTGTGGATACCAGTACTCAAAGAGGCTTGCAGGGTCTCACAACAATCCAGCCATCTGCCTTTGTCAGCTGTGGCTCACTTGGTAGCACATTCATCTCTGGGTCACAAGGTTTGGGATTCAAGTCTCACTCCAAGGCTTGAGCACAAAAAAATCAAGGCTGACCTTCCAGTTCAATACTGAACATACCTCTGGACTAGATATGTTTACTGATCCGTAAGAAGATAGCCAGTGGGTGGACGGATCAAGGGGCAAATCAGAAGAGCCCTTCATGCCAATGTAATTCAGGAAACGCAGCATATGGTTTGGACTGGCCAGGGTACAGTTGGAGACATCGAAGGCACATCCACCTCTTGACAGAAATGTTGCTCAGCACCAGCAGCAAGTTTCATATTGAGTCAGTAAAACAAAAATAATGTTTAGCTAATTCTTACACAGTGTGTGCTGTATGTATCAAGGTCTGTGGCATTTTTATAACATAGGAAGGGCCTCAGAAACAAAAGGGTTGAGACTCCCCTGCCCAAACTTAGCTGCCCCTTTAAGAATAATGGAGAGAAACACTTCAACAAAACTATACAGCAACTTGGAGAGAAACAGCTGGAATTCTAGCCCCTTTCTGCAGCGTCTTAAATAAAACAATACAAAAAAAACCCAAAGAGAAACTCTAGAGACCACTACGACAGCTGGAATTAAAAAGCCAGTACTCTATCAGTAATGGTGACCTTGAAGCTATAAAATCTGTTGCCCTTAATATATATGTGACTTCAGACCCACAGCAATGTGACTGGTTCTTAACTGCCCTCTGAAATGGCCTAGCAAGTTACTCCGTTGTATAGAAGGTGGTTCACCACCAATTTCTCAAGGGCAATTCGGGATAGACCATAAATGCTAGTCTTGTCACAAAACCCACACCCTGTAAATGAATAAAAAATATTTGCTAATGAATAATACTCCAGCAAATTCCACTTGAATATATAAATAATGCCCATTGATAAACCTTTTTTCTTTACAGAATCAGATTTAAACTGGAGATGTGACAGTACATCTGATAAACAGGTAACACAATGCTTACATCTGCGGGTGGTTTTAATGATGAAACAATGGAATAACTTTGACTTTGTGTGAGTGTAAAATGAGTGATAGTGAAAATTCAAGGAAATAAAGTCATAAAATATCCCTCACTGACATCCCTGTCATTTCCCTCAATGTGGCTACTTCAAAATCCTGTTCCTCATTTACAACTCCTTCTGTGGTCTCACCTAAGGGGATAGTAGTGTAGTGGTTATACTATTGGACAAATAATCCAGGGGGTTATCCAGTATCTAGCAGTTTGAGAATTTGAATTCATTTTTAAAAATTTGTAAATAAAACTGTTATCACTAAGTGTGACCCATGAAGCTGCAAGGTAGTCATAAAAATGCATCTGGTTTTATGGGCCGAAAGGCCTCCTCCTGTGCCATATTGACTCTATGGTTCACTAGCATTCTTCAGGGAAGGAAAGTTGCCATCCTTACTTGGTCAGGCCTATATGAGTCTCCAGTTCCACATCAACATGGTTGATTCTTAACTGCCCTCTGTAAAGGCCTTGCAAGTCACTCAGTTGTGTCAGACCAGGGCAAGTGGGATGATAATAAATGCAATAATAAATAATAGTGACCTCCCCGTCTTGACAATGAATATTGAAAAAAATCCCCTTACTTCTGCAGCTTCTCCCAGCCCTTTACCCTTGCTTGCACTATCCACTCTGGATTCCATCTTTTCTCCTCTCCATCATTACTGGCTGAGCTTTTGGTTATTGCACCACAGTCTGGAAGTCTCTCATTCAATCTCTGTCACACTAGCCCTGCAGAAACCAGGTTCAGTCACCTTACTACAACCTTTCCCACCTTTAAAAGCCAACTTAAAGTGTACCTCTGTCAGCTCCCCAGTTATCTGAAAAGGAAGGATGTGCAGGGTTACAGGAAGAAGGCAGTACAATGGGCCAAATGGTCTCCTTCTGTACTATAGCAATTCTGTGAATTCTTTCCATACTCCAAATTGTAAATCACTGTTGGATATTTTGCTACATTAAAAGAACTACATAAAAAGTACAACATGCTAGTAGGTCTGTCTTCTTCTGTGGAGAAAGGAACAGAGTTAAATTGTTTTGGCAGATGCTAATGCTAAAGTGTTCCATCTCTTGGCATCAATATCCTTTGCACTAAATATAACAGGCTTTCAAGCAGCCAATGAACTAATTATTTAGATATATCTGTGTTGTAACATTGCACAGGTATGTGATGACCTAATTTCCAATTAAAGACCAAGTCATCCCACAGGAAGGGTGTGATTACGCCAACGTAAGTAAAAGTCTATTGTGATCTGAATAGAATCAGTCCTTGAAAGTGTCATCCTTAAAAACAATGCTTCACATTAACATTTTTAGTTTAAGTTTTTTTCCTTAGTTCTTCTTTTCTTTCCAAAAGGAGCAATGTACTGTAGGGCCTGGCAAACCCTTTAGTACCTCATTGAGGGGTCATTTTCATGTGTTACTAGCTCTTACTTTCAGCTACTAACCATGGACAGCATCACAGAGGAAAATACAGGACAAGTAAAGACAATACAGTCGATCTGGCCATTTCCAAAAACTAATACCCCTCAAACACACATTTGCACAGATATCAATTCTCCCATAACTTATTCACACTGTTTGTCTCTCCTCTTCGTGCAGAGTCCACTGAAATCTTTCATAATTGAGTTATTCCAAGTCAAGTGGAATGCCTGAGATGGCGGCTGCGGTGAAGGGTGGTGCATTCCGCAATCGCTGACTAAAGTCACCAAGAAGCTGCCCAAGAAGTGGAGGAAATCTTGCAAGCAGAGCTATTCCACTTACATGTACGGGGTGCTGACTCAAGTCCACCCTTCCACCAGGATCTCGTCTAAGGCCATGAGTGTTATGAATTTGTTGTCGACATTTTTGAGTGCATCGCCTCTGAGGCCTCGCATTCACTACAACAAGCGCCACGACATCTTGACCAGGGAGATCCATAGTGCGGTCCGCCTCATGCTGCCTGGGGAACTGGCCAAACACACGTCTCCGAAGGCATGAAAGAGGTCGCCAAAAACACCAACTCCAGTTAGGTTGATCATTCTAAAGATTATAAACCTTTGTATGCAGTGTGTCAATATATCTTATCTCTTTGGAGCTTGATTCCACATTCTCTGGTCCTAAAGTTTATGACATTCTCAAACATGTTATCTAGGTTGAACTTATCTATTCCCTTAAAATTCTTGAAAACTTGAATATCTCCTGAGAGAATAAATAATACTAGGCTTTTTAAAAACAAAAAGCTAAAAGCTACTGTGGATGCTGGAAATCCAAAACAAAAACAGAATTACCTGGAAAAACTCAGCAGGTCTGGCAGCATCGGTGGAGAAGAAATCAGTTAACGTTTCGAGTCCTCACGACCCTTCGGCAGAACTGAGTATAGTTAAGAGAGAGGTGAAATATAAGCTGGTCTAAGGTGGGGGGACGGAGGGAGAGAGAAGTTGAGGTCACCCCACCCTCAACTTCTCTCTCCCCCCACCCCCCCACCTTAGACCAGCTTATATTTCACCTCTCTCCTAACTATACTCAGTTCTGCCGAAGGGTCGTGAGGACTCGAAACGTTAACTGATTTCTTCTCCACCGATGCTGCCAGACCTGCTGAGTTTTTCCAGGTAATTCTGTTTTTGACTAGGCTTTTTAACTTGTGCTCATAGCTCAGATGCCATACAAATGTAGTAATCAAATAGCTGTTCTTTTTTGCACTCCTCAATATCTGGATCTTCTTGAATTAGTCCAGTAAACAGAATGGTACACAGAATTCCAGATGTGGTTATTACCAGCACCTTCTACAAACCATCATACCTGGGAACTTGTGATCCATCTCTCTGGCTATACTTACTGCAGTCACACAGTGAATTAACTATTTATCAATACTTCCAAATTTCTCTTTTGGGTTTGAATGCTGCAGCCTAGAATCATTGATTTTATGTTTAGGAGTAGAATTATAAAGTTGAGGATAAGAATAGACTGCATTTGTCTATATTAAATATATTTTATTGTTCATCAATTTATATTCCCAGTCACAGTTCTTATTCATCCATACTCATCAGTCTTGCTTTAAATCATTTAGAATTGGTTAAATTTGGCGTTGCACCAATTGTTTTTATGGAAAAAGTGCCAATCATTCAGAGATGTCATCATATATGTATCTACTCTCATCTGTCCACATTATACCAGAGGTCACATCAAGCATACCAAGAACATAATTAACTACAGTGATATACATCTGCCTTTTTAACTAATGACATTAACAAACACAGCTACCTTAGCACCAATTGGTTTTGCGATCCTATTCCCATTTACAGTGCACTACCTTTCAAAAAGATACAGGAAATAAGAACTTGAATTTATTGAGGTGTCATTGGTGAGGCAATTTAAAAGCAAGATTCATATTTTAGATATGTATTAAGATCTATCAAAGATAATAAAACTGGTGTTGGGCAAAGAAATGAATGAACACGCAAACATACAAATTAGGAGGAGTAGGCCACTTGGCCCTCGAGCATGCTTTGCCATTCATTAAGATCATGGCTGATCTAATTTCAATTCCATATTCCAAAAAATAAATTCCCTATCTTTTTTTAAGAAAACTATGTACCATTACTGAACTGGTTCCACATACCTTGAATTGTAACACAGCTACCCTTGATCGCAATACAGCCATGCAAGTTACATAAACTGCTCCCACACACCTAACTTTATTAAGTCAAAGGCTCTCAAAGTTACATTAAAAACTGAATTTTTGCGAATAGAGACTGTTCATAAAAAAAGTACCTAACAAGTCCAATAAGTATTTTGGTGAACCATCGGAGCAGAAAAAATAAGATGAAGATCTTAAAGCCTGGAAATTTTAAAAAGATTAAATGTAGCTGAAGTCAATTCAATGAGAAGAATTTGTAACTTGACTGCATTCTTGAAGTTGAAGAGATATGCATCAATCAGTGGAACCTTTTTCCTCTCACCTCCTGTGCTGCAAACCTCCAAGTGATGCAATAAATCAGTCTGAACTAAATTGGACAACATTTTTAAACGTATCATTTTATTGATTTAAAGGTTATTTTACTACACCATATACCACAACATTTCATTTCAGTTCATATATTGAAAGAATGTTAAAATATTTTTTTTTTTTTTGCACAATATTTTGATTATGGGTGAAATCTTTCTAACCGTACTGATATTTACAAAACATTTTAAAAATATCTCAATACAATTCACAAAGAAAAAAGATCGTAAGGGCACTGACTGTCATTATGCAGCTGAATGCAACAGCCCTGTTATGTAAAGGAGGATCCCACAAACAGCAATGAGATGAATAATCACTTAATCTATTTTTAGTGTTTCTGGTTCATAGAGGAAGGTTGACCAAAACGCAAAGAAATCCTGCTCATTTTTAATGAATGCTTTTGGATTTTTAATGTCTACCCGAAAACTTTGCCACTCAGACAGGACCTTTATTTAACATTCTATCTGAACTTTGGGACCACCAACAGTGCAGCCCTCCTTTGATACTTCACTGCAGTGTTAGCCCAGATTACATGCTCACCTAGAGTGGGGCTCAAGTAAACATCCTGCTAATTCAGAGGCAGAACTGTTGCCTACTGAGCCAAGCTGGCACTGTTTGACATTGCCTTTAAATATTCATTGTCACGTCAGGCCAATTGGATATTAAATTAAAATAAAGCAAAGCATTTGATGCAACTGAGCGAAAATAACAACTTATATTTATATGGCTCTTTTGATGTCATGAAATATCCCAAGGCAATTCCCAGCATCATTATAAAACAAAGCATGACACCAAGCTACATAAGGAGATATTTGATCAGATGACCAAAAACTTAGTTAAAGAGGTAGGTTTTAAGAAGTGTCTTAAAGGAGGAAAGTGAGGTAGACAGGCAGAGAGGTAGGGATGGAATTCCATAGCTTGGGGCCTAGGTAACTGAAGGAATGGCCATCAATGGTGGAACATTTATAATTGGGAATACACAAGAGGTCAGGAATAGAGCAGCACAGATATATCAGAGAGTTGTGAGGTTGGAGTTATGGAGGTAGGGAAGGGCAAGGCCATGGCAGCATTTGAAAACAATGATGATGATTTTAAAAGCAAGGCGTTGCTTGACCAGGAGTTAATGTATTTCAATGAATGGAGCTTCTTGAGAGTTAAGATACGGGTTTTGAATGACCTCACGTTTACAGAGAGTGGAAATTTACAGAAGTGTGTGGAATAGTCAAGTCTAGAGGTAACAAAGACAAGAATGAGGGTTTCAGCAGCAGATGAACTGAGACAGCGATGAAGTCGAGTGATGTTACGGAGATTGAAATACACGGTTTTAGTGATGGCATGAATAGGTGATCAGAAGCCATTCTCAGGATGAAATGTGACACCAGCATTGCGAACAGACTGGCTTAATGGACTGCAGCAGTTCAAGAAGGCAGCTCACCACCACCTTCTCAAGGACAACTAGGGATGGGCAATAAATGCTGGCCTAGCCAGCGAATCCCACATCCTGTGAATGAATAAAATAAATCTCAGACTGTTGCCTGGGATAGAGATGGAGTCTATATCAAGGGAATGAAGTTTGGAGGGGTGTCCACAAACAATGGCTTTAACGATTTAACTGGAGGAAGTCTCTGCTTATCCAGTACTGGATGTCAGATAAGCAGTCTGATAATTTTGCAACAGTGGAGGAGTCAAGGGAAGTGGTAGTGAGGTGGTGACAAATGCTTGATTGATGTTGTGGAAACACTGCCCAAGAGAAAACAGAATATTTTAACTTGAATATTTTGACCACCACGATAATGGCTGAGATTTTGTCGATAATCATAACATAATTAGTTCGAGAAAACAAAGTGATGGAAGGTGTCAACAGTGCTATTAAGCGGCACTGGCACAGCAAAAACCTACTATCTGATAAAAACAAAAAACTGCGGATGCTGGAAATCCAAAACAAAAACAGAATTACCTGGAAAAACTCAGCAGGTCCGGCAGCATCGGCGGAGAAGAAAAGAGTTAACGTTTCGAGTCCTCATGACCCTTCAACAGAACTGAGTGATATTAGAAGAGGGGTGAAATATAAGCTGGTTTAAGGTGGGGGGGGGGTGGGGGGAGAAACGTCAACTCTTTTCTTCTCCCCCGATGCTGCCGGACCTACTAACTGATGCTCAGTTTGGGTTCCGCCAGGGATATTCGGCTCCAGGCCTCATTATACCCTTTGTGTACATATGAACAAAAGAGCTAAATTCAAGAGATGAGATAAGTATTACTGCACTTGACATTAAGGCAGCATTTGACTGAATGTGGCATCAAGGAGCCCAGTCAAAACTGGTCGGGGGAAATCGGGGGAAACTCTCCACTGGCTGGGGTCAAGTCCAGCAAAAAAGATGTTGTGGTTTTTGGAGGCCAAACATTCACCCACAAGACATTGTTGCAGGAGTTCCTCAGGGTTGAGTCCTAGGCCCAACCATCTTCAGTAGATTCATCAATGACTTCCCTCCATCATGAGGTCAGAAGTGGGGACGTACACGGATGACTGTACAATGTTACCATTCACACTCCTCAGATACTGCAGCAGTCCGTGCCCACATGCAGCAAGACCTGGAAAACATTCTGGTGAAAAGTCACAACCTGAAATGTTAACTCTGTGTCACTCCCTAGTGATGCTGCCAGACCTGTTGAGTATTTCCAGCGTTTTGTGTGTTTATTTTGGATTTCCAACATCCACGTTTTGTTTATGTAGCCTGGAAGCATTAACCTGCTGGACAGATTTTTGATCTACATGAAAGTCAAAGCTTATGGTGGGGGCAAGCAGGAAAGTGGAGTTAAGGCCACAATCAGATCAGCCATGATCTTATTGAATGGCAGTGTAGGCTCAGGGGCCAAATGGCCTACCTCTGCTCTTACTTATGTTCTTATTAAGGTTTGGGCTGATAACTGGCAGGTAACGTTTGTGCCACACAAGTGCCAGGCAATGACCATCTTCAACAAGATAGAATCTAATCACCTTTCCTTAACATCTACTGAATCCCTACCATCAACATCTTGGGGTTTACCATTGACCAGAAACTGAACTGGAACAGCCATATAAATACTGTGGCTGCAAGAGCAGGTCAGAATTCTGCGGCAAGTAACCCACCTCCCAACTCCTCAATGCCTGTCCACCGTCTACAAGGCACAAGTCAGGAGTGTGATAGATTACTCTCCACTTGCTTAGATGAGTGCAGCTCCAACAACACTCAAGCAGCTCAACAACATCCAGGACAAAGCAACTCACTCGATCGGTACCCCATCCACCAGCTAAGCATATACTACCTCATTGTATGTACCTTATACAAGATACACTCCAGCAACCCGTTAAGCCTCCTTCGACAGCACCTTCCAAAACCGTGACTTCTACCACCTGGAATAATTAGGGCAGCAGATGCATGGGAACACCAGGACCTGTAGTTTCCTCACAAAGCCACACACCACACAGAGTTAGAATCATATTGCCGTTCCTTCACTGTCACTGGGTCAAAAACCTGGAACTCCCTTCCGAACAACACTATGGGTATATGTACATCAGATGTGGAGTGCAACAGTTCAAGAAGGTAACTTGCCATCACCTTTTCAAGGGCAATTAGGAATGGGCAAAAAATGCTGGCCTTGCCAGCAATACTCTAATCCTATGATTATCCAAATATGACCATAACGTGAAAAAATAATTTCTTGCAGCTTGTTCTAGTTATTTATTGATTATTCTTTTAAAATCAGTGTGATGTTAATCCTTCAAAAGTGATTTTTTTTAAAGCAACTTTAGGTTAGAAATTATTCACCCTGTAGATGGGAATTTGCCAAGGAGTAGGAAGGAATGGTATTGTGCAACATACTTTCTGCATTTCCTTTTGATTGAGTGTCACATTTGGTTCAGTTGGAGAAGTGTTTCTTCTGACTCAAAAGATTGTGGGTTCAAACACAATATCACATTGCAGGTTGACACTTCAGCGCAGTACTGAGGGAATGCTGTCTTATAGGCTACACATTAAATGGAGCCTGTTGGCTTATTTATGTGGACATAAATAACATCTTGGCACTTTTTCAAAGAGTAAGTATTCCTCTTGGGATCTTGGTCAATCCGCATCCCTCAACCAAACAGCCAAAATAGATTAAATGACCATTTGTCTCATTTGCTGTTTTTAAGATCTGTGTGCTGATTGATTTTGCATTTGTTTAAAAATTGACAGTGAACACATTTTAAAAAATAATTATTTGGCTTTGAAATACTTCGTAAACCCCTAAGGGTATGAAATATTTTGTAAATCTTGGGTGAAAGACTTACCCAAGAGTCTTATGTAAAAATGACGGCTTAAGAAAGGTCAAATAAAAATGCTGAGAAATCTGCAAAGGTAGAAACGGAGTGCACACTCTCACACCCAACTTACATAAACCCAGAAGGCTAAGTCAGGTATTGGCAATAGCCATGATTTAAAGATGCATAGAGGGCATATATCACTTGTAATTTTTCACTGCTTTTTAAGTGAGAAAGACACCACCTCCTGCAATACAGTTTGCAGAGTTATCTGGTCCTGAACGAGAAGAACTTGAGGTCCATTCACAGATCTATCCCTCCATATCAATGATCCCAGCCAGGCCGACATGAGCATCAGATTCTCGGGTCTGTTACAGGTAGTTGATTCAGTTCCTTGCAACCATCACTAGGAATGCGACCCTGAAGTTGATTTAACATTCACTTGTCTCCTTACTTTCCCAACAAGGTTGGTCATCACTAGTTGGTGCAATTCTAAGTGGTCATTCAAAAGTACCAGTAGAAACTAGAGAATGTTTTCTACCCAAGATGCTGGTTGGAGAACATACACAACACATGGAATAAGAAATTAAAAATTGAAGCAATGTGCAAGTGACACAAATTTTTTGACACCAATTGCACAAAATGCTTCCCATTATGTTAGCTGCGTACTTATATATGCCAGAGTTTGGTGGACATTCTGAAGTGCAAAGTATTTAATTGTTGCCTCTAAAAGTCTGTGGCAATTTTCAAAACAAGCCACATAGGTGGAAAATGAAAAACACATTTGGACATGATTACAGTGATCCAGAACTTGCTATAACCGGTTGACAAACAGCACCTGCTATTAATAAGACTTGCCCCTTTAATGTCCATGAAATCCTGCACTGGAATCTGCTGAACATGGGAGATGAATTCAGTGTGGTGCCCTATTGAACAAGGTGAGCAACTGTGCATCTCTTTATAACCTAGGGTTGCTACCTGATATGAAATATATTCCTGGTGGTTTTGTCACATGACTTTCCCCCATGCTCCATGCATTTGTCTGCAAACACATCCATCTTTGTGATGCACTGCCTTCCTACGCTAATTGGAAAGCAAGAAGCCTCAACGCCCCAATTGGATGCTGCTTGACTGTCATTTAAAAAGCCTTTTTTCCCCTCATTTTCAATATTTTTTTATCTCTGGTAAAGAGAATTGTTCAAAGAAAATTAAAATAAAACTCTTTCTTTCAATGCCCTATGATTTATCTCCAGGTTGCATTCAGCAGTGTCCTGGAGATTGTTCTTCAATTTCTGGAGACTCCAGGGCAATCCTGGAGGGTTGGCAACCCTATTTTAACCAAAGAGAATGAAGTATCGTAAAGTGAACAGCAGAGTCTGAAACAGGGAGTGTAAGTTAGAATAGTGAATTCATGTCAAATCAGGTACAAAAAGAGAAATAAAGAGGGAAAATTGACTAATAGAAATATTCAAAAAGATAGTAAGAAACAATTTAATAAAAATCTCCAGCAACGATTAAAAGTTGAAGGAATGAATCCCACACTTGTAAATGTTAATTTCCAGTGCCAGAGGGCAAATGGCTTGTTTGGCTGTAAATAACGCTTCTCACACCATTAAAAAGGGTACTTACAGTGAAATGAACAAGCCTTAACTATGTAATAAATTTAGTTTGCATCTACCATGCAAGTACAGCAAACTCATGCTGTTCATCGCATTTCAATGATGAGTCACACAGTGAGATGCTGTCTTCACAAAGTTAGTGGCTGGGCAGTACATCCTTGACAGCAACTTCCAGATTTTTACATTTAACTCCACATCACTGACATTTAAAAAAAAATAATGTTTTAGCCATTATTTTTAACCTAGATGCTTCATAAAAGCATCTACACTTAGCCTGTGTTTTCTCAATAGAATTTTCCTAATACAATGTAACGTTTATTTATGTTGACCTACAACATATTCAGCTCAGAGGCAATGACAGATGACCTGCTCTTAGACCATTCCCAATTGTAATTTTGAGCCAGCCACTTTGGCGATATGACTTCTAACTGATATCAGGTAATATCAGGATCATATAAGCTCTGACTTTACCCTTCTTCTATAATATATACCTTATAGAAATAACTATTAGTTAAGAATTTATAGAAATGATCAATTGCACTAGTGCTTTTATAAACGAGCACATGATACAGAGATATTTTCTAAAACTTGAAAAATGTGGAAAGCTTCTGAAAGATGAGTTAAATTCTAAAACCCCTGACTGGACATCTAGCAGATGAAATGCTTAACCGATTCATCTGAAACTCTTCTCTCTGCTCTTCAAATATAAGTGTCAATCCGTTTGATTGAAATGTATTAACGACACCATCGAAGTAGCAGAAAGAGGAGTTTCAAATGACTCTATTAAGTCTTTCTCTCAGTGTGATTTCAGGGCCCAAGTAGGTTGATTTTATTAGAGATGCATTTTCATGCAAAAAAGATAAAGAGAGGTGATAAATGTCATTATGAATAATTGCCAAGACTGCAGCAACCACAGACTACTGACAAATCACTGAGAAGGATAAAAGTTGGATTACATTGCTTTTGATAAAAATTATTCTTCCATCACTTTTCTGAAAGTTAAAGATCTCCTACCTATAAATTTCTTAATTTTCTTAAAATATGCAATTCAAGCAGCTGTCTTAAATAATTTGAAAAGTAATCATGAGTGAAATAATTTGCAGCATTAAAATAATGAAATGCAAATCTAGAAATTACCTTTTCCAGCAGTGGTAGGAGTTTAAGCTGAGCTACACTGGAGGCTCAGGCCATTTATATTGCAGTGTGACAAACCTTGTTTTTGCAGCTAGTGCACATTGCATTGGTAAAGATACCCTGAGCCACTATTGTAGTACAGCAGTGGTACTCTACCACCAAATTAATATTCACCAACTTTCAGCTATAAAGAGTATGAACAGTCTTTTTTTCCTGAATTTGTAAAACATAGAAAATGTGAAGTCCTGGAAGGGAAGGAGGAATGGTTCTTGACTTGCCATCATTTCCCTTTGGCACTCTGGGTAATGAATCCCAGCTTCGATACATCAGGTAATAATTTAATCATAACATTCTCTGTGAAATGTCAGATTCAGAGTTTGCAACTGGTGGCAAAAGAAGCACTTACTGGGACATTAGAACCTCTGACTTTGCTAGTTATACAGCCAGTACCAGCTCAAAAAAGTTTCAGAGGCCTTTGTTTTGCTTATTGAAGCTTAGCTGGAATTATTATAGGTCTGGAACTCATTTACCATGAAATTCTTTACAGATTTCCTGTGATGTCAGGAATTTCTGTTTGGAGAGCTATTCAGGAAAGAATGGTCCCCTTTTGTAACATCCCTAAAAATCAAGCGTTAAAACCTCAACACTGAATGAGCACCTGCTGCGGAAGAAGAATTAAACATATTCCTACCACGCTTATCAAAATATGTAAAGAGGATTTTCTGCAGAAGGTTAATGTTTTCATAAGGTAGGCAGCCACAGTGTTGCTAACAGGTAGTTTCACCAGGGCTTTGCTGCTGCAATGCATAGCAACAGAGTATAAGGCTTTGAAGTTGATGTCTTTAGACTTTGAACTATGCAAGGCTGTCCACTGCATATAGATTAACTATGTTGCCAACAGTTTCAGCTAGTTCTGTGTATAACTGAAAGCATAATGGCCTGGAGCTTCCGTTCCCCAGGGAGTCGTACCCATGAGGTACCAGATGATGCGCTGGGGGGCCAACTAGACCCCACCTAAGGACCGCAGGGCAATTGCCAGGGAAGTTTAAACTTCCAATGGGCAATTACCCTACAGTGAGAACCACTGAAACTCTGATTTAAATTGGTGACTTCAGATAGTTCTGACTCCCTTAACAGAATAGTTACCCAGGAAAAGTTAGAAGGATTAAAACAACTTTGAATTCCAGGGTAACTATAACTGTAAGAGGCACCACTGAACTCCCCCCACACCGAGCACCCCCCAACCACCCGATTCCCCCATGATTACCCCCCCAACTATCCCCACCTCCACCCTGCGACCCATCCTACCCGCTTACCTTATACAATTAGCCTCTCCCTGGCTTCTCAAAGTGGCTGAGACCTTTAGACTTACCCGCTTTATGACAGCTCATGCAGTAAAAAGGGGGCAAGGTTCCCTTCCCCTGATGCTGCTACACTGCACAGAGGAGTCCCAGAAGCTGGTACGCTGCATATCTCTCACCAGGCTTGAGCGGGAAGGTCAAGTGAGGAATGTGTATCTCTCGTCTAAGCTAAGTACAAAGGAGCGGTGTGGCAATCTGACTATGATTGCCACTCCTTGGAAGTTCTGGCCCAATATTTTGAAAGTCTAATCGCAAACCCATACACAGCAATGCTCGGACTAAAAATGAAAATTTGTGAAACCAAAACTCCTTTGCTAAGAGCGAAGATTTCCAATGTAATTTAAAGGTTTGGAAGAAAATAAAGGAAATTTTATTTTCATATTATTATAGGTACATCACCATCTAATCCTATATCAACCCTTTTAGATGATACCTTTTATTGTTAATGCCATAATGTTCTGAGGTGTGAATAGAGTTATTTCTACAATTAACTTTTCATTTTTAATGATGACCTTTGCATTTCCCACAATGAGAAGGTCAAATAGTAATGAAGCTATTCAAGCTATATTAGCTTTGAACACAAATGAAATTGTAGTTTTAATGACGAATCTTAAATAGTAATTTAAATTAGTGCTGAGTTTTTCCAGGTAATTCTGTTTTTGTTTTGGATTTCCAGCATCCACAGTAGTTTTTGCTATTAATTTAAATTAGTCATCTACTCCTTTAAAAATTTGAGCTCCGATTTTAGTTGGAGAGTTCCTCACCACTTGAATATAGGGGATATGATTAAGAAGTTTGCAGATGATACAAAAGGTGGCCGTTTGGTTGATAACGAAGAAGAAAACTACAGACTTCAAGAAGATATCAATAAACTAGTCATATGGGCGGAACAGAGGTAAATGGAGTTCACTCTGGGCAAGTGTGAGGTAATGCTTTTGGGGAAGGCTAACAAGGCAAAGGAATACACAATAAATGGTAGGATACTGAGAAGTGTAGAGGAATGCCAGAGGGGCCTCCAAGTGCACATCCACAGATCGCTGAAGATGCTGAACAAGTAGATGGTGGTTAAGAAGGCATATGGGATATTTACCTTTATTAGCTGAAACATATACGAGCAGGAAAGTTCTGCTAGAATGGTGTAGAACACTAGTTAGGCCACAGCTGGAGTAATACACACTGTTCTGGTCACTCCACTTTAGGAAAAATGTGATTGTAGTAGAGAAGGTGTAGAGGAGGTTTACAAGGATGTTGCTTGGACTGGAGAATTTTATTTTTAAGGAAAGATTGGATGGGTAAGGATTGTTATTTTTTTTGGAAGAGATGAGGCTGAGGGGAGACCTAATTGAAGTGTATAAAATTTGAGGGGTCTAGCGAGTGGATAGAAAGGCCCTATTCTCCTTGGTTAAGGGGTCCATAGATTACAGGGAGCATAGAGGTAGGAGGGTTAGCCGTGTTTGAGGGGAAATGTTTTCACTCAGAGGGTGGTGGGGAACTGGAACTGCTGTCTGAATGCATGGTAGAGCCAGAAACCCTCATAACATTTATCAAAAACTTGAACATGCACTTGAAGTGCCATAACCCACAAGACTAAGAACCAACAGTAGGAAAGTGGGGTTAGGTTAGCTAGCGCCTTGTTGACAGATATAACGACAATGGGCTGGATAGCCTCCCTTCTGTGCTGTGGATTTCTATGATACAGTCTTCTGTAATGTGAGGTGGGAAAACATCCTGGAAGCTACCTGGGGTCAGTGGTTCATTCAGTGTATGATGTGCTCCAGCTCTGAGCTAAGAAGATCCCAAGTTTGATCTTAGCTTGTGTGAGTTACTGAACTCACCTAGATTAGTAATTAGGATTATTGAATTATGCTTCAGTTTCCTTTTTTAAAAAAAATCCATTCATGGGATGTGGGCATCACTGGCAAGGCCAGCATTTATTGCCCATCCCTAATTGCCCTTGAGGAGGTGGTGATGAACTGCCTCCTTGAACCACTGCAGTACATGTGGTTTAGGTCCACCCACGGTGCTGCTAGGGAGTTCCAGGATTTTGACGCAGCTTCTTGGACAAAGGGTGGATGGAGGCGGGTAGACGGGGACAGAAGAGAGACAATCAGGCAGGAAAAGAATCCCATGCCTTACAGCAGTTCCCCCTGCAGTAAAGTGTAGCTCTGGGGAAAAATTAACACATCGCGGCAGGAAACATGTGCCCAATTAATTGCAGGAGAGGCTCCACATCAGTTTCCAGGCAGCAGGAAAACATTCTGCGATTAAATTGGAGGTGTGAGAGGGGCAATGAAGGAACCTCGTCAGCTCGTGGCAGGATGTCGATTAGACTCATTGAGCCAACTGAAACTGATTATGCCTGAACCCACCATAATTTAGTGGTGGCTCAGGGATTAAATGGGAGTCATACAGCTTTCCTGGTTTACTTGTGGCCTTCAAGGGGGAATCCCTCTTTCAAAGGCACTCAGTACCCGATCAAGGGACCCAACATTGGGAAGGGCACTGAAAGCCACTGCCTGCCCAGGCCTTCCATGACCCCTCTCCTGCCTGTACTTACCTGAGCCCAAGAATCCAGCGGTGGTAATCCGGTGAACTCCCTGCAGTGCTACCAACAGCAGCCACCGCTCCTGGTGGTACTGCCAGCAATGGAGATCTGACAGTCTCTAATTGGCTAGCAACTCTCGGGGAGGGGATTGCCATTCCCAGGGTCTTAAATCCTGGGGAAGGCCTGATGCTGGCCAGTTAAGTGCCTGACAGTACTTAATTTAGTTGGGCCTTGCCCACAGGAACGCTGCAGTTTTCCCACCGGTTCTTGAACCAGTGGATGGAACTTGCGACTGGAACATTAAATTCCACCCTGTATAGAGTGAGTGAGCAAAAGTCCATAAAAGTGAGAAAGAAGATACTAAATGAGATCAGAATTTGGCTTTGTTTTGAATGTCTATGTTTATACTCATGCAACAAGACAGACTAGATGTTTGAACAATCAGAGGCCTGGTGGTATCTATGGAACTGTAACTCAGCACGAGGTAGTGCCTTTCACAAGGGAGAGGAGAAAAACGGAGGAAAATATATTTGAGAGAATCTTAGCAAGTAGTGACTCAAAGATATCTCAAATGATTTTAAACCTTTAAATAATTCTGCCTATGAGTAATTACATGCTCTTCCCGTTCTTTATAATTATTTATAAAATCTTCGAGGTCAAAGAAGCCAATTTTTAAAAAACTTTTTTTTCAAAAAGTATATTTATTTCCTTCAAAACACAAGACAAATTCTGAAAATTCAAAATCTATGATAAATGAACACTACAATTTACATCTTTCTCAGCTATGCCATTGTTAAACAGTGAATAATAGTAAATAAGAAATAGTGTTCAAAGTGAGCCAAAGTGCCTGGATAATTAAAAAAAAAAATCAGGTTTTGCAAGAATGTTATAATACTGCCTTCAATGAGGTTCCACTTTTCCTTCCTCTACGATTACCCCCCATTATTTTTTATTGTACTAAGTTATCTCTGGAATCCCCAAGGATCTATCCTTGGCCCCCTTCTACTTATCTATGTACAACCCTCAGTGCGTAATCTGAAAACACGTGAGATTCCTGAGGGACTGACACTCAAATCCACATCACCACTTTCTCTCTTGACCCCCTCCATTGGCTGTGAATACTTAATTGAAGAAAATTCCGGGAGGCCGAAGTCAGTGCCTTCACAGTACACCCATCATTTTAACCCTACACTGCCAAATGACTCCTTGTGTATGGGACAGGAATTGCCAAACCTGAATGGCATTACATTTGAATTTATTTTGCATAAGCTTGGTCTTTCTGTGATTCAGTTAATATCTCTGCCTATAAAATGAAGAAAGTTACACTAACTTTTCTCTCTTTGGCAGTCCCTTGGGTTTGAGGCTGACTTACTTCCACTTTGCTTTGACGGGTTCAGAGATTGCTGATAAGTCCAATGTGCAATATGTGCACATTATCACGTGGGGCAGGTGGTACTTTGGCTACATTAATTGTTCAGACGTTTGTGCGCTCTTTCTGACACTCAACTTCACCTCAAGTACTCCCTACGAAGTCTCTTAATATGTTCGGTGCCTTTTGGAATGAACCTTCTCCATTTTGATCAGTTAGAGGTCAGGGGTTCCCATGAGTCGGCAGGGATATTTAACCACTTCAGCAATGCTTTGACAACATCCCTAAAGTTTTTCCACTGTCCTCTTAGGTGTCTCCTGCTGCAACCGAGTTCTGAGTAGAGCATGAACTTCCTACCTTGCCCAGCGGGGCTGGTTTTGAGTCATTAGTGCATCGGTGATGGGCATGTTGGCTTGGGAGAGGATGCTGCTGTTGGACCGCCTTTCTTGCCAGAGGATTTGGATGGCCTTGCAAAGACACCACTGATGGTACTTCTCCAGTGCTTTGAGGTGCCTGCTGTAGGCTGTCCAAGTCTTCAAAGCAAATAAGAGCTCGGGGCTCACTGCTGCCTGGTAAACCATGACCAAT
Organism: Cetorhinus maximus; assembly: GCF_964194155.1. NCBI lineage: Eukaryota > Metazoa > Chordata > Chondrichthyes > Lamniformes > Cetorhinidae > Cetorhinus > Cetorhinus maximus. Next base: position 63,905,670 of record NC_135881.1, on the reverse strand, counting down.
ATACCAGCTCAGCCTTTGGCCAACTGAGGAAAAGAGTACCTGAGGACCAGGACCTCAAACTCAAGCCTGTGAGTTTGAGATCCTGGCCCTCAGATACTCTTTTCTTCAGTTGGCCAAAGGCTGAGCGGGTATATTGGTGAACATATAAGATGAGCTAGCAGACAGAGGTCTTTAATAATAGTGTGTTCATTCATATGTGGAATCAAAGTGATTGCGCCAGCTGTTGGGTCTGACGAAAATTCACTATCTGTAATTTAGGTAATTGTTGTCAGATGCTGTAAATGGGCTCCAAAAATCATTGAGTGCTGTTTTGCAAGCAATATTCATTTCTGACAGCCAGAGAATGAGATATAAATTAAACCATGTGAAGATTTTAAATGTATAGATTATTTCTGGGTTTGGAATTACTATCCAATGTATTGGAGATGGCATTGCCACATTCGAGATTCTTGTAGATTCTGCAGTACCCCCATTTGAAGTTAAAAATCAAACTGGATATCTCTGTGCTGCTCTTGTGCCTTCCATTTTCACTATTTATACTTATCCCCTACCCTCATCATTCACCAACCAAAACAACAGGCAAGAGATTTCCAAGTACACATAACTGTCAACAATTGGAGCATGTATTTAGCTTTTTGGAGCCTTCTTTGCTCCTTTTATTTAGTCAGTCCTCAAGCAATATTTCCAGCTTTGGCCAAATCCTCCCCAGAGGTGTGCCACTTTAGCACAGGAAAAATACCTAACCCTTATAGAGGAAGAAGAGGAAGAGAAAGAGGGGTAAACAAGAGGGAAACAGTGAGGAATGTGTGGGAAAACACGGAATGTGTGAACAGTGCAAGCCTGCGTCACTTTACGTCAAATTCTTCAGATTTGTTTGAATGCTTTTGCAGAATGCACAAGGTAAGACATGCAGAAAAATAATGCTGTTACACATATTCCAAACATGTAAGGGATTCTGACTGACTACTTACACATGCTAAATAATTCCATTAATTATGATCACAGTACAATGCCCAACATCCCATGAGATTGCAATCAATTACAAAAACTAAAGCAAAAATGCAGGTTGCACCCTTTTCAATTAAAAAAATAAATCCCTTTAGTTTAGAATAAAATTTTTTTCCCACTATGCTGTATTAAAAATGAAATGTGTCAATATAGTTGCCCAGCTCTCTCTCAATCTCAATGACACTTCAAAGCAGAAGTACACCTTCTCTGACCTTTGTAGGCTTTATGTTAAAGTTATCAAAATTAAAATCTTCATGCTATCCTTTTGAACACTATGCTTTGCTAGAAAACACAGTTCTTAAATAACTCTGAAAAAATTGCAGTTTTAATGTAAAATCATGGAGGAGAAAAATCTCAGAACAATCACAGAGCAGATGCATACAATTAGATTTAGACGACTTCTATCACTTTCCAATTAGACACTAGTTGGATAATGTCCCTTTTCAATAAATTCACCAAACAGCTTAAGAAACAAATTATATGCATAGTTACTGTATTCATAAATTTATTGGAATATTGCATATCCAGCCTCATAAGGATCAAAGAATGGGAAAATACATGATAATATTGACATGATTACCCAGGTTACCCCACTGAAACTGACAACTTCAAGAGTCCGCAATGCACAGAATAACATGGAGATCCAGGAGCTGTTGTGTGAGATTCTACACTCCTTCAGATGGTACGCTTTTGAGGTTTCCCCTTCACCCAGTGTGCAATCCCTAAGCAATCAGTGAATTGATTAAAAAAAACTTCCACTTTTATGCTGTTTTAGGTTTGGTGTAAAAATCCTTGAAAAAGTTATACCTCATTGAATGAGGTGTTTCCAGATTTTTAAACTTAGTACTTAAATAAAATCCTCATTGGTCCTGATAAGCTAATTTTACATTTGTGGAATATTAAATTTCTCCATTTTCATTAAAAAATCCACATTTTCTATTTTTTAAAATGATGTTTTAACATCGATCTAATCCAATCGTGAACATTTATTTTGCTATCTGAAAATTTAAATTAAAAATGAAGGATAATTAGTGCCTTTACCTTCCTGCTTTACAGTCTGTGAGAATACTACAACATGATTGGTTCCTTACCCAGACTGGTAACATCAATGTTGCTGGATACCCAGAGATGACTTGGCACCAGATTTAAACTGCCTCTATGAAAGGGAATATCCATGTCATAGAGATTATTAGATCTTTCTGGGCAGTTTTCTTCAAGATCAGCAGTAAACACCATTGCTTCACTGCTGACTGAAAATTCTGATGTACAGAATTTTCAAGGCGAAGATGGCATCATTTCACATTAAAATTACCTTTCTGATTAAATTAACGGTTAGTACAACGCACTTCTGGGATTATGTTGCATGAAATACATTTTATTACAGAGGCAGAAAATTAATTAAAGCAAGAACTTATAGTTATACAGCCCTTTCATGACCTCAGTGTCCCTCTGCACTTCACAGCCAATAAAGCACTTTTGAAGTTCAGTGGCTTGTACAGAGGAAATGTGGCAGTTAATTTCTACGCAGCAAGGTCCCAGAAATGACAATTAAATAAATGACCAGATTATTTGCTTCAAGGTGTTGGATGGATGATAAATATTGATCATTACACCAAAAGGACTCCCCTGCTCTTTTTCAAATAGTGCCGTGGAATCGTTTACATCCAGCCGAGGAGGCAAAAAGATCTTGATTTGACACATCATCCAAAAGCAACACCTCAGGGTGTAGCACCCACACCATGCTGTGAAGTGCCTACCTGGATTATATGATCATTTAGCTTTTGTAGTAGGACTTGAACTCAGGACGTCTGACTCAGAGGCATGAATGCTACCACTTAGCCAAGGCTGACAACCATTCAAGCTGACCAGTTAGTATATGGATATATTAAGCAAGCACTCAATGGGTCGTAATATGCTGTAATGTAATGACTATGCTGTTAATAACTCTGTGTTGTCTATCTCTACTGAGTTCGTTGTTTCTTTTTCTTATGCTCTTCCACATCACGGACCAATTTTACTTCTCAAAAGAAATGTTGTTCTATCCCTGCTAATCAGCATGTTTGTTTTGCATTTTAAAAACCACCATAGCTTATTCTAGAGAAAAAAAAAGCAACTCATCCAGAACTCTCTAGCCTGTACCTTACCCTCAAAGTCTACAACACCCAACATTGCATCAGCTTGAAGTTCTGGCGCACTGTAAGCAACTTTTAAATCCTTATTTTGTTTTCAAACTCCTCTGTGCATTCAATTCACCATACATCTACAACCTTCTTCAAATGTTTCCCTCTGAGTGTACGCCCACGTTTCTGACCCTTAATTGCTCATATCCTCCACATTATCATTGGTTGTAGACCTTTCAATTGCGTTGCTCTTGTACTCAGGAACTGCCTTTCTAAACCTCTTTGTTTTGCTCACCTCTTTCTTTGCCTTCAAAAGAACCTGAAAATTTAACTAGAATCAAAGAATCATGGAATGGTTACAGTAACAACTCAGCTAGTCCAACTCCCCTGCCCTTTACCTGTAGCCCTGCAAAAGATTTCAGGTGCTTAACCAATTCCGTTTTGAAAGCCCCAATTGTATTTGCCTCTACCACTCTCAGGTATTGCATTCGAATCCTAACCACTCACTGCCTTAAGAAGATTTCCTTCATGTCACCATTGGTTCTTCTGTAAAGCACATCAATGTCCTCTGGTTCTCCAACTCTAACATTACCTTCAAGTTTATTGCTGCTTGAACAACAACTTACTTGCTTTTAAGGAAGAGCATTTCTCATCCTTGTCTATTTGTGAAGAAATTACCAGCAGTCAGTTTGTTGACATTGTTGCTGAATGTTGGCATCAGGGTACTGGATAACTAATGCTGCTGTTTCACTACAGGGCCTGGATTGAGACCAGTAATTGCTTAGAGAAACTGGATTATTCGAGTACAGTAACATAGTGTATGATATAGATCTTACTGGATTTTTAATCCAGAGGCCTGATGATCTGGAGATAGGGATTCAAATCCCATCACAGCAGCTGGAAAATTTAAATTCAGTTAATTAAATAAATGTACAATGTAGTATCAATAATAATGAACACAAAATTGCTGCTTTGCCATAAAAAACATCAGGTTCACCAACGTCTTTTAGGGAAGGAATTCTGTCATTACCTATATGTCACTCCAGACACACAGCAGTGTGGTTGAGTCTGAACTGCCCTCAGTTCTCACTCCATTGTATCAAACAAATATAATAAAGTCCAATAAGAATAGGCATTGACCTTTCAGACACAGCAAAGGTACTCCCAGCCCAGTCAACCCTCCAGAGTCCTCCTCACTAACATATGGGACATGTGCCAAAATTGGAAAAGCCATCCCTCAGACTAGTTAAACACTAGCCTGATAATATACACAGAATCATCTCTTTCAGCCCAAGTCCCAGACTGCTTCATCACCATCCCACCCGGCGTGGCAGTACAGTGGCATAACAGTTAGGAGTTGATAGCTCTGGGAGTCCCCAACATTGACTCTGGATCCCATGATGTCTCATAGCATCACGTGCAAGGATAGCTGCTGTTGATTACCACGTTCCACCTTCCCTCAACTGGTGAATCAGTACTCCTCCATATTGAAAACCATACTGCAGAAGCAGCATTTTGTAGTCAGAGCTAAGGCTGGGTACACTATAGCAAGTAGCTCAGCCCCCGACTCCCCAAAGTCCCTTCACCATCTACAAAGTGCAAGTCAGGACACTGATGGAATACTCTACGCTTGTTCAAAGGAAAGCATCTCCAACAACACTCAAGAAGCTTGACAGCATCCAGGTCAAAGGCAGATCCCTTGATTGGTACCCCATCCAATACCTTAACCATTCAAACGTTCCACCAGTGGTGCACTGTGGCTGTTAGGTGCCATCTAAAGAATACACTGCAACAACTCACCAAGCTCCTTTGACAACACCTCCCAAACCTGCAACCTCTACTGCCAAAAAGGATAAGGAGAGATGGACCATGGGAACACCACCACCTGCAAGTTCCTCTTCCAGGTTTTCCCAACCTGGAAATACATTCCCGTTCCTTAATCATTAAGGGTGAAAAGATTTGGAGCTCCTTACCTAACTGTACTCTGGGAGTACCTTCACTACACAAACTGCAATGGTTCAAGAAGATGGTTCAAGGTCCAAGATGTACTGCCAGCTCCATGGCACACTTTAATTAGGAGAATACAGAATTGTGCACATGGAATCTCCACTCAGGACTGTCTGAATGCAAGCTACATTTAAATATTAACCAAAAACTAATGAGACAATTTTACTTTGCATAGGTTGCAGTTGTATTATGGTGCAAATCTATTTCCTTTGGTCATATCATACTGTTTGCCTAAAGTCAAACAACTTTCACACCCAGGGGAACAACACCACCTGGAAGTTCGCCTCCAAGCCACTTACAATCCTGACTTGGAAAGTTTTGGCCGTTCCTTCACTGTCGCTGGGTCAAAATCTTGGAACTCTCTCCCTAACAGCACTGTGGGTGTACCTACACCACATGGACGGCAGTGGTTCAAGAAGATGGCTCACCACCACCTTCTCAAGGGCAATTAGGGATGGGCAATTAATGCCTAGCCAACGATGCCCACATCCCATAAATGAATAAAAGGAAATCTGTCTCTATAAAAAAGCAAAACTACTTCACATTGGTAAATCCATGTGGTAAACCTAGTCTATCAATGCTATCCAAGATTGTTTATGCCCAACAGGACTACCTCTCTTTTAGACATATCCATATTCAGACATTACTGCATAAAATAGTACTTTTAATTACTAAAGAAAAAAAATTGGCTTTAGAAACAGCACTGGCTCATTTTGAAATGCTCATTGGTATATTTCAAGTTGCAGCACATATTAAGGGTTAATGACAATCACTGGCAGCTCAATTTCCTGGACTGAAGTGAATGTTTTAATTTATCAGCTTTATGAATTGGTAAAGGCAAGCCAACATCTTGTGCACAGCATCTTCAACCCTGATCCATTCCTCACCTGCTGGGCAGAGACAATCCCCCTTACACTCAGAACCCAGCATCCCCTTAAGCTGCATGCTCTGTAACCTTGGCAGCCTAGCCTTACACAATTCTGTGCATCTTGCAATCAGGCATCACTATATAAAGGCTGCAGCATCTTGTTAGCCAACAACTGAGCATGAAATCACTACACTGCCATCCTCATGCTATGAGTCAATCCAGCCTTTTTGCATTTGAAAGATGTACCTGGGGGGAGGGGGAAGTCATAGGTTTTCTGTTTATTTGTACTCCATTAACTACCTACAAGATGGGTTTTCTCACAAGGACTCTCTCAGCAGGAGCAAGATAACAACATATTAATTTTTTTGTTACGAATAGAAGGAATAGAATTCCAATTATATATACAGATTGATTATTACACCATCACTCATTGATAATTCAAAACAGCTGTTATTGTTTTCCATTATAAACATTTTACATGTTTTTAGCTTTTACAAAATCAGAGAAAATAACTAATATCCGGCCATTCTGGATCAATGTTTATCTGGTTTAATATTATTGGCTTTAAATAAATTATCGACCGATGTGCCTTCAGGATTAAAATCGAGTTTTCACAAAATTGCTAATTTGTTAGAGTATTAATCAAAAATTATAAATTAAAATTATAACTTCCATGAATATTTAAAAATGCTGCAACTACTGGAAAATATGTTCTCACTAAATCCATCCAAAGAGTTGTCACCAAAGCACTTTCAGATTCTGACAGCTCTGCTTCTGAGCAATTATTTCCTCTTGCTCTCCCGCACACTGTATGAACAAAAACTTTGTGCCAGCTTTGATTGCTGAAGCATAGCCAGAATGAATAAATTGTATACTACAGAAAACAAGCACATTCATTCCAATCACGGTGGCGAGGTGCAGCTTTAATTAAAGCTTATCAAAAACCACATAATGAATAAACTCAAGCCCTGTTCCAACAAAGGATATTTTCATCTATTTAGTTTCAGCTTGTAATTTCCGAGCAATAATTAGCCACTGTTTGTGGGTTAAAGACTTCAATTGTATTAGGGTTGGTGAAGATTTCATTACTTCTATTATCTAGTGACTGTTGGTTGTATGCATATGGATGATAGGCCTGGCTAGTTTCACCCTTTGGGGTGGGGAGGGTGGCGGGGGGGGGGAGGTTGTGTGTGTGTGTGTGTCTTGAAAACCAAGGTTTCTAACTGTATTTCATAGGCTTCACAATGAATGCACACAGTGACACATGTGCAACTATTGTTTCAATTTGGTGTAGCAGCTTGGACAGACAGTAGGGATCGTGACACAAAATAGGCTGGACCTCAATAGCCTGACCTTCCTGGTGGGAAAGGGAACCAAACACTGTGCTCAACAAGATTCACAACAAAGAAACATATTTAGTCCCCCAAAATCAGACACGCTTCTCACTGGAAAAAGAAGTCTAAGAAAGGGTTTACCCCCTTCCTGCAGGCAATGGATTAGTGTGAATGTTGGAACTGAGCAGTGTTTCCAGTTAAAAAAAGTATGAAGATTTATCCATTGTTATTGGAATTGAAAAATATACTATCATGAATTCTCTTTGCACAGATACATTTCCTGCAAAGTTAAATGAAACTTTCATGTGTCAGATTTCCAAATTAAGGTCGTTTCCTTTGATTTCTCACTTCTACATTGAAGCGTGTCTACGAATAAGCAATGCAAGCTTCTCGCCCAGTCACCATTATTTGTTGCTTGGAGAAGCCTGTCTCTCTCTCTCTCTCTATCTCCCTAAACTATAATCAAACTGTAATTTCTGCAACTGCTACTGGTAGGCCTTACCTGATTCACTTGATTATATTAATTAGTATTTTATGTAGAAATTAGAGTCAGTGATACTGTGAGGCAATTCTCTTAGGTTAACAGTTTTCCATGGCAAAAGTGACAATGTTGTTCATTCTAATCCTTGGTTCCAATATTTTTTAAAAAAGCAAAATAAAAAATACTATGAGGTATAGATCTCTAGAACAACTAATGTAAAAACTTCTGAAAAATGCATATTAAAATTATGCATGCATTACATATTCACATCTGACTCATACTCATTTATTTTGAATAGTGATATTTTGTTATACATTGTGTAACCCATAGAGTTTAGGTTCTCTGCCACCCCCTGCATTTGTTTCTCACCCTTTCCTGAAGATGGTTACTCATTCTGGCATATGATTCCCCAGGAGATGGTGATGAGAACAAGGAACAATTGTTCAATTTTCGTTCATGAACACCGAGTTTGAACATAACATTGCCCTCCCGCCTATAAATCTTAGTTGAGATTAACTAGCTCAGCAAAGGACAAACTTGCACCTTCATGCTGCAGGTTTAGGCACTATAAGCTGCTTCAAAGTTTGATCCTTATCATAAGATAATCAGTTTACAAATGTTTAAGTATCATTCTTTTATTGAAACCAAATCAAGTTGTATCTGATTAAAAGTAGGAATCTATATTGCTCAAGTTAAGAACTTACTGCTTTGTCAATTTAGTTCGATAACATCTTGGTGGTCAACAACTTCTTTTAGGTGCAAAATCTCTATTAAAAAGTTGTTATACGGAAGGTTGTGAAAGTATGTAAATTGAAGCATTTGAAGTTAGAAGAAAATAGAAAATAAGTAAATTGAAGTGTCATTCTAAACTTAAAACCATGCACGATTACCCCATTATCTGATATTATTTTCAGTAGTATGGGGCAGGATATTCCCCCCCCCTCCGTCAGGAGCGAAGTTGAAGGTCGGGCGCGCATAAGCGCCCTTCCAATCGGCGCCCCCGATTGGGGGCGCAGCACCATTTTAAGTGGGCGGGCCAATTGAGGCTCGCCCAGTGTGATGTCCACATAGAAGCGCGATGTGCTCCCTGTGTGGGTGGGGGGGAATCCCAAAATCGAGAGTGTGCTCTTTCGCGCATGCGCACGAAAGAGCACTCACCTCCCTGAGGTTAAGTGCAGCCTCAGGGAGATTGGCTTTAAATATCAAAAAGCTAAAAATAGAAAAAAATTTCCCTAACATGTCCCCTCATGTGACACTATCACGAGAGTTGGGACATGTCCATAATTTTTACAAAAATTTTATTAACATTTTTTAAAACCTACATGAAACCTCATCGCGCCTGTGGATGAGGTTTCATGCTTTTTCTAATTCGCGCCGGGGCTCCTAGCCTGCCCATCAACCTTAAAGCTGGACGGGCAGGTCCTTTAATTACTTAAGTGATTCTGTCAATGGCCTCAATTGGCCATTGACAGGTCGACGGGCACACAGCTGATTTTGCTGAGCCCCCACCTACCTGAAAATTTAAGTGGGGCGCGGTGACATTGGGAGTTCCACCCGATGTCACCGCGTGTCATTTTACTCGTCGGCGAGCGGGCCCCGCCCCCACTCGCCGACACGTAAAATCCTGCCCATGAATGCAGCTGGTTAACTTTTCCTCCTTCAACCACAGCAATAACCCAACATTTTCTTCCTATGCTCAAATTCATTTATATGAAACAGCATCCAAATTCTGCAATAACAAACAACACAGAAAGGGAGATGACAGCTATAATTACACTAAGTACAACTTTCTTACTCCAGTCGAGTGGTAACAAGCAGTATTAAGACACGCCTCCACCTGGGATTAATTGGTCCACAACACACTATTGGCTGACACAGGCTGAGAGCCAGTAGCAATGATAGAGGTGGCTGCAATTATGGAGCAGGATTTTTCAGTCAGCGTGCAGGGTTGGGCCCAACATGCTGACGCGTGATGATGCCGGGCATGCGTCCCGGCGTCATTGCGCTGTTTCGTTCGGCCGGCGCATGCTGGCTGCGCGCCCGCTGATATGTAAACTGCCTATTGTGGCCATTAAGGAACTGATTAAGATAATTGTAAATGGTAATTGTAATGGCAAAAAGACCAAGCGGCCTTCGCGTTTTTTAGGAACCCTCTTCCATGAGCGGGATGAGGTTTCCTAAAGCTTTAATTAATTCAATTTAAAAATTTTCATAAATTTAAAAACATGTCCCATCTCATGTGACACAGTCACATGAGGGGACATCTTTAAATAATTTTTTAAACCTTTTACTCATTATTTACAATAGCGATTCAATCTCCCCGAGGTAGCTCCATGCCTCAGGGAGATTAAAGCGCTCTTTCGCGTACATGCACAAAAGAGCACTGGCCCCAACTCTCCTCCCCTGTCCGCACAGGTAGCGCTCTATAGCTCACGTCTTACACCAGTGAAGGCCGTCATGCTCTATTGGTTCCAGAACAACAGCTGGAACTACCTTAGTGCCCTGAACCCACTATTCATATCATGGTGTCATGTTATGTACATTATGATACCAGTGCAGCCATGTACTGACATGACTGCCCTCCCATTCCCATAGCAGTAAATTATGTGTGGGGCTGGGTGAAGTGTGCCACCTGTGCTTTGAACTCCAGTTTACTCTGAAATTCAGGCCACTACTGCACGTGCATCATGCATATTTCCATTTGCAGAGATGCTCCAAATTTTGGGCAAACTGACGACGAGCCAATATGATTGTCAGTAAGCTGGCATTGTTCAATGTGTGTTTACTGTAGAAAGGGCAAGGGTTAAAAAAACCTATACAGTAACAGTGAGATTGTTTGTTGTTCTTACTCAAGTGCTTTCCAGGTGCAGTCCAAAGATTTCGTCGAGATTTGTTGAGCCATATGTAGGAAACCTAACAGGTTGGAAAAACAACTCAAAGTTTTCCCAGATATTGTCCATTCCAAAAGTGTGTGCATTCAGTGGGAATCCAGAAACACACTGAATTACACACATCTTTACTGAACAAGGACACTTATAATTGTAGAGTGTATCATTTAATAGATTCACAACTTATTTGACATACCTAAAAGCCACATGATGCATTATGCACTACTACTTTAGGCCTGAGATTCCTTCATTCACTTCAAATCCTCCCTCTGACAGAGCTGTCAACATAGAAGTGATAGCCCTGCGCCACCCAGATTTTGGTGGCATTGGCAAGGCCAACACCAAAAAGTAAGTTTATTTCCCCTGCTTCTCCCGGTTCCACTGTTAATTGTAATAAACCCTCTTCAATTCCACATGCTCTGTACCAGCAGCCAAACCCTGTGACTTAACAAAGGGTCACTCTCTTATATCATTAAAATATGGTTCGGGGCCAGAATTTGTGAACGCCAAGCCTCCAGTTTCTGGTGTGTACTTGCAGTGTGTCACCTACTTTTGGCCAAAAATGTGTGAAGATAACTTCTAACTGACAGCCTAACTAAAAACCCAGAAGTGGGCATCAATATAAAGAGGCCCAGTGGTGGTAGCCAGTTATTTTGAGCTTTCGAAGCCATAAATTTGGTCATTGACGAAGCCTGTGAGTTTTCCCATCAAGGAACAGGAACACATCGTTATTTTACTGCATAACTAAGAAATATTGATAAATTAACCAGTAATGAGTCAGATTCAAGCACGCCAAGGAGCTACTTAGCTTGTCAACATTGCCAAGGAAAACAGACACGTTTCATCTTGTGCACATTATTACTCTGCCTCTCCAAAACTACACTGAAGAGAAAAGGGAACAATCTTGTTACTATATTCCCAGACAGTGGCATTAGTCATTTGGTAGTACAGAACTTGAGTATTGCTGAAAAAGAGAGACTTTTTTTTGTCGAAGCTTGGCGGGATAGTCTTTTTTCAGCAATTCTCATTATACTATTGTAAACCTGTGATCAGCCCATTGGCAGCCCAGCACAATTTTCCAAGACTTGCTGTGCTCCAAAGAACCTCAAGGTGAAAATTTATATATCCATCCTTGTCTTAGTAGTCTCGGGGCTGCTTTCTACAACTGTACTCCCAGTTAAAAAAAAGGCTGATTGTTTCCAAAAAGTGAAAGGAAGGGACAGAGTGTGTGAACGCCATATTGCATGAAAGAATCATATAAGAGTAGGGAAAATTGATAATAGGGCAAACTTAAAGGTTTTGTATCTGAATGCGTGTAGTATTCGGAAAAAAACTAATGAGTTAACAATACAAATAGAAATAACCAGGTATGATTTGGTGGCGATTACTGAGACATGGTTACAGGGAGAACAGGTTTGGGAGTTGAATATCCAAGGGTACTCAGTGTTTCGGGAGGATAGGCAGGAAGGAAAAGGAGGTGGTGTAGTTTTGTTAGTAAAGGAAGAGATCAGTGCTATAGTGAGGATGATATAGGCACTGGAGAGCAAGACATAGAGTCAGTCTGGGTAGAAATAAGAAATAGCAAGGGAAAGAAGTCCCCGGTGGGAGTAATCTATAGGTCCCCAAACAGTAGGTTAGCAGTAGGGCACAGTATAAACCAGTGAATACTGGGAGCATGTAACAAAGGCACAGCAATAATCATGGGTGATTTTAATATGCATATAGACTGGACTAATCAAATTGGTAAGGGGAGCCTCGAGGGAGAGTTCATAGAGCGTATTAGAGATTGTTTCTTGGAGCAATATATTGTGGAACCAAGCAGGGAGCAGGCTATTCTGGATTTGGTTTTGTGTAATGAGATGGGATTAATTAATGATCTCATAGTAAAGAATCCTCTAGGGAAGAGTGATCATAGCATGCTAGAATTTCAAGTTCAGTTTGAGAGCAAGAAACTTGAGTGTTTCTCTTTTTTAACTAGTGTTCTGGAGTTAAACAAAGGTAACGACATAGGCATGAGGGCAGATTTGGCCCTAGTAGACTGGGCAGGAAGACTACAAGATAGGACAGTTGATGAACAACGGCAGATATTTAAGGAGATATTCAATTCTTCCCAAGTAAAATATATTCCAAAGAGGAAGAAAGATAGTAAGAGGGGGAAAAAGCATCCATGGCTAAGCAAGGAAGTTAAAGATAACATAAAGGCAAAAACTAAGGCATACCAAATTGCAAAGGTCAGTGGCAGGCTAGAAGATTGGGAAATTTTTAAAGATCAACAAAGGGTTACTAAAAAAATAATAAAAAGAGCAAAGGTAAATTATGAAAGAAAACTGGCGCAATATGTAAAAACTGATAGCAAAAGCTTCTACAAATATATAAAAGGAAAGAGTAGCTAAAGTGAATGTTGGTCCCTTGGAGGATGAGACTGGGGAGTTAGTAGTGGGGAATGCAGAAACGGCAGAGACGCTTAATCAATATTTTGCCACAGTTTTCACAGTGGAGGACACCCCAATAGCAACAGGTAGTGCAGAAGGTATACAGAAGGAGGAACTTAGAACAATCACCATCACTAGAGAAAAAGTACTGAGCGAACTATTAGGATTAAAGGGTGACAAGTGCCCAGGATCTGATGGCCTACATCCCAGGGTCTTAAAGGAAGTGGCAGCGGAGATAGTGGATGCATTGGCTATAATATTCCAAAATTCCCTGGATTCTGGAAAGGTTCCAGTGGATTGGAAAAATGCTAATATAACGCCCTTATTCAAAAAGGGGGGGGGGGGAGGCAGAAAGTAGGAAACTATAGACCAGTTAGTTTAACATCTGTCGTTGGGAAATTGTTGGAATCCATTATTAAGGAAGTAGTAATGGGGCATTTGGAAAGTCAAAAAATCAATCCATCAGAGTCAGCATGGTTTTATGAAGAGTAAATCGTGTTTGACTAATTTGCTAGAGTTCTTTGAACATGTGACAAGCAAAGTGGATAATGGGGATCCTGTAGATGTAGTATATCTGGACTTCCAGAAGGCCTTTGATAAGGCGCCACACAAAAGATTAATACACAAGTTAAGATCACACGGAGTTAGGGGTAATATATTAGCTTGGATAGAGGATTGGCTAACCAACAGAAAGCAGAGAGTCGGGATAAATGGGCCTTTTTCTGGATGGCAAGCTGTAACTAGTGGGGTGCCACGGAGTTCGGTCCTTGGCCCCCAACTATTTACAATCTATATTAATGACTTGGATTCAAGGATAGAAGGTACGATAGCCAAATTTGCAGCTGACACCAAAATAGGTGGGAAAGTAAGTTGCAATGAAGAAATAAGACATTTACAAATGGATATCGACAGGTTAGGTGAATGGGCCAAAATTTGGCAGATGGAGTTTAACGTGGATAAGTGTGAGGTTATCCATTTTGGTCAGAAGAATAAAATGGCGACTTATTATTTAAATGAAGAGAAACTTCAGAATGCTTCACTGCAGAGGGATCTGGGTATCCTCGTGCATGAATCGCTGAAAGCTACTATGCAGGTACAGCAGGTAATAAGGAAGGCAAATGGAATTTTGGTATTTCTTGCTAAAGGAAGAGAGTATGAAAATAGGGAAGTGTTGTTGCAACTGTACAAGGCATTGGTGAGATCGCACCTGGAGTACTGTCCACAGTTTTGGTCCCTTTACTTGAGGAAGCATGTAGTTGCATTGGAGGCAGTTCAGAGGAGGTTCACTAGATTGATTCCAGAGATGTGGGGCTTATCTTATGAGGAGAGACTGAGCAGTTTAGGCCTATACTTACTAGAGTTTAGAGAGAGGAGATCTAATTGAGGTATATAAGATGCTAAAGGGGATAGACAAAGTAGATGTGGAGCGGATGTTTCCCCTTGTGGGGCACTCTAGAACGAGAGGCCATAGTTTTAGGCTAAGGGGTGGTAGATTTAAATCAGAGATGAGGGGGAATTACTTTTCTCAAAGGGTCGTGAATCTGTGGAATTCACTACCTCAGAGTGCAGTGGATGCCGGGATGCTGAATAAATTTAAGGAGGAGATAGACAGATTTTTAATTAGTAATCGGTTGAAAGGTTATGGGGAGAGGGCAGGAAATTGGAATTGAGGCCGAAATTAGATCAACCATGATCGTATTGAATGGCGGGGCAGATTCGAGGGGCTAAATTACCTACTCCTGCTCCTAGTTCTTATGTTCTTAACATTAAAAAAAATCTGAACACTCATATTGGTTGGTTGGTGTGATTCCACCTGTGGCAACAGTTTTCATCCATCAGCAATGCAGCATAAACTTGTTTTGCATTTCCTTGAGTTTAAAAAGTCAAGGGGTGATCCAATTGAGGTGTTTAAAATGATAAAAAGATTTGATAGAATAGATAGAGTTGCTATTTCCTTTAGTGAGGGAATCCAAAACAAAAATGGCATTATTGAAAAAAAATAGAGCTAGGCTATTTCAGAGTGAAATCTGGATGCACTTTTCCCTACAAAGGGTAATAGAAATCTGGAATTCAGTTCCTCAAAAAGCTGAGTCAATTGAAATGACTGATTCAATGGATTTCTTTTAGTGGATATCAAGGGTTATGGGTCAATGTTCAGTAAATGGAGTTATGGTACATAACAGTCGCAATTTAACTGAACAAATAATAAATCAATAATATAAGATAGATTAACATTCTTGTAAACGTTCACTCTTATCAAAACTGCAACTGAACTCAAGTGTGCGCCATTGCTAAGTTAGGCTGGTGGATTCTATTCTTGGGTAGTCGACAGGCAGTTTGACAAAAATCTGATGCCAAATTCAAGCTGACATTGCAAAAAGACAGGAGATGCTAGAAAGTGGAATGCTTGTTTGGGCTGAATGCCAGGATACAGAGGCGTTACTCTGCTTAAGGCAACTAAGATGACTCACTGACCTGGGGAAGTGCACGATTATTTTATTAGTTTATTATTTTATGTTATTACGAAGATAGGTTGGAGAAGTTAGGAGTGTTTTCCTTGGAGAAGAGAAGGCTGAGAGGAGACTTAATAGAGATATTTAAAATCATGAGGGGTCTGGATAGAGTAGATAGGGAGAAACTGTTCCCACTTGTGAAAGTATCGAGAATGTGAGGCCACAGATGTAAAGTAATTGGTCAAAGAAGCAGAAGCAACGTGAGGAAAAACATTTTCACGCATTGAATGGTAAAGTCTGGAATGCATTGCCTTAAAGTGGTGGAGGCAGGTTCAATCGAAGCATTCAAAAGGAAATTGGACTGTTGTTGGAAAAGGAAGAATGTGTAGGGTTATGGGGATAAGGCGGGAGAATGTCAGTAAGTGAATTGCTCATCCAGAGTGAAGGTACAGGCATGATGGGCCGAATGGCCTCCTTCTGCGCTGTAACAATTCTGAGATCATGCAAACTCAAGTGTATTGTTCAAAATAAGGAAACCAGGTTATAATTTCGCTCTGTGTGTTTACGCATTGTGAAACAAAACAGTTTAATAATTATCAAGCCACCAAATGTTTGCTTGGAGAAATTGAAGCAGCATGCATGCAAGAACATCCAGTCACGAAAGCATGGGGATGTCATTATTTGGTCCAATTATGCTATTGTACCAGTGGAATTTGAGCAGTGTGAGGCAAGTGCCATAAACATAAGATACACAGACTGCTTTTGAAAGCGACTGGCGCCAGTGAAACCATGGACAAATCTACAGCAGACCTGAATTTGTAACAAAGGCAATGAATTTCTACTTTCAGGAGAGGAGGAAAAAAATTGGGGAGCAAAAACATGTCATGATGCATCTTCTTTGTATGACTCAGTTAACAATTGCCTGCATAAAAACATTCTATCCTCCCCAACCACATAGTACTATGTTACTCGTGCTTACGGGGTGGGTGTGGGGGTAGTTGGTGGCAGAAGGGGAAGGATGGAGAAAAAGATTATATTAATTTTCTGCTTCTCATCTCAATTTGGTAAAGAAATAGTGACCTGAAAAGCAGTAGTTTAAGCTTATGCCATTCAATTAAATACAGTTGACTCTGGGTAAATGCATACCTGAAGGAAGGAATTCAGCCATAGACATTCAAAGCAGTAAACCATTTCTAGTTACTCTTATTGTACAGGTTTTGTGATCCAAGCATACATTTAAATGTAAATAAATATTCTTAAGTATTCCCCAGTTATCTGTTTTTTTAAAACAATACCAGGACAAACTATAATGATTTCATTGTGAAATTGTAACTAGACACTAGCAGCACTCATCAGAAGTCTAATCACGTTTGTATAACATGTACATTTTTGGACGTTTCCTATGTTCTGATTCAATTGCTGAATCAACAATTAAATGGGCTGCCGAACTGTGATTTGCAAATTGGTTATTTTAATCCCAAATATATAGAGATCCTGACTCGAGTATTAAAATCCTGTAATCTAGTTATACGTTTATCAGGATTCAGCTGTACTTGACTTATTCCTCCCATCTCTCTGTGGCTGCATACCTTCCCCCACCCTCAATTGCTTTGATCTTTGCAGTTCTTTCTCTACTGCCCCCTCCTTCTGACAGTTCCACAATCTGCATTTTCTATTCTCACTGACACCTCTGACCTCTGCTGCTTTTTCTTTTTCTTTTTCCTTTGCTTTGGTATGTGTCAGATCTTTGCTCCCTAGAAAGCTTGCTGCTATAATTTTGTCAACATACCATCCTGATATTTACTGTGAATTTATTCCTCACCCCAACAACTCTGCTAACTCCCCCAGCTTTCCTGCTCCAATCTGTGATGTTTCTGACTCATAATTTAAACAGAGGGTACAGGAGTATAGGGATAAGGCATGGATGAAATTGTAAAACAGAGGAGGAGTTTAAACCTTTTGTACTGAATAGTCTTCTCCACTAACTTGCACGTAAAGGTACAACAATAGATTTTATCAAAAATGCACGTTTATATGTTACCTCTATAACATCACCCATCTCTGCCCCACATCAGCTCATAGTCATTACAGCACAGAAGGAGGCCATTTGGCTCATCAATTCCATGCCAACTCTCTGTAGAGCAATCCAGGCAATCTTGTTCCCACGCTCTATCCCTGTAGCCCTGCAAGTTTATTTCCCTCAAGAGTCCATCCAATTTCCTTTTGAAATCAATCAACTTCTCTGCTTCCACCACCCTTGTAGGTAGGTGATTATCATGCCATGCATAAAAATGTTCCTCTTCACATTCCCCATTTTTCTCTTTAACAAAACCTTAAATCTCTGTCCCTTATGTTAGTTGTATATCAATTGTGTTTAATTATGTGTGGGTGGACAGCATTAATTGAGGTTTCACTTGAGCACATGTGAAGTGACACTTACTGAAACAGTAGATGTGGTGAACCTAGCAGGTATGTGCTTGCAATATTTCACTTTGTAAATAAATGTAAGATTTGGGTAAAGGCTCTGGTATAATACTTCAACAACTGGCTTTCCGGTATAGAATACACTAATCCTTGTCCCATCACCTAATGAGAACATCATTTCTTTGTCTACTTTATTTAAACCTGTCATAATCTTGTACACCTCGATCAGATCTCTCCTCAATCTCCTTTTTCTTATTCATTCACGGGCTGTGGGCGTCACTGGCTTGGCCAGCATTTATTGCCCATCCCTAATTGCCCTTTAGAAGGTGGTGGTGAGCTGCTTTCTTCAACTGCTGCAGCCCAGGTGTTGAAGCTACATCCACATTGCTGTTAGGGAGGGAGTTCCAAGATTTTGACAGTCAAGGAATGGCAATATATTTCCAAGTCAGGATGGTGTGTGGCTTGGAGAGGAACTTCCAGGCAGTGCTGTTCCCATGTATCTGCTGCCCTTGTCTTTCTAGATGGTAGTGGTCGTGGGTTTGGAAGGTGCTGTCTAAGAAACCTTGATGAGTTCCTGCAGTGCATCTTGTAGATGGTACACACTGCTGCCACTGTGCATCTGTAGAGGGGGGAGTGAATGTTTGTGGATGGGATGCCAATCAACGAGGCTGCCTGTCCTGGATGATGTCAAGCTTCTGGAGTGTTGTTGGAACTGCACTCATCCAGGCAAGTGGGGAGTATTCCATCACAGTCCTGAATTGTGCCTTGTAGATGGTGGACAGGTTTTGGGGAGTCAGGAGGTGAGTTATTTGCCGCAGGATTCCTAGCCAAGAGACCTGCTCTTGTAGCCACAGAGTTTATATGGCTGCTCCAGTTCAGCTTCTGGTCAATGATGAATCCCAGGATATTGATAATGAGGTACTCAGCAATGGTAATGCCATTGAATGTCAAGGGGTGAATGGTTAGATTCTCTCTTGTTGGAGATGGTCATTGCCTGGCACTTGTGTGGCACACGTGTTACTTGGCACTTTTCAGCCCAAACCTGGATATTGTACACATCTTGCTGTATTTGAACATGGATTGCTTCAATATCTGAGTCGTCGCGAATGGTGAACATCGTGCAATCATTCAACATCCCCACTTTGGACCTTATGATGGACGAAAGGTCAGTGATGAAGCAGCTCAAGGCTAGGCCTAGGACACTACCCTGACGAACTCCTACATTGATGTCCTGGAGTGGAGATGATTGAACTCCAACAATTAAAACCATCTTCCTTTGCTTTAAGGAAAGCAATTCCAGTCTCGCCTGCCTAACATTGTAGCTAAATGCCCTCATCCCTGGAACCATTCTGGTAAATCTCGTCTGCACACTCTCAAGGACTCTCACACCCCTCCTAAAGTGTGGTGATCAGGACTGGACACCATAATTTAAGTCGTGGCCTAACCAGAACTTTAAACAGGCTTAGCATAACTTTCCTGTTCTTGTATTCAATACCTCTATTTATGTATAAATATCCCAATTTGCTTTGCTATCTCTTCTCTCAATACATCCTGCCACCTTCAAAGGTCAATGCATATGTACCCCAGGTCCCTGTGTCCTTGTACACTCTTTAGAATACTGCCATTAAGTCTATATTGTCACTCCCTCTCTGTTCTGGCAAAATGCATTACATCACACTTCTCTGTAATAAATTCCATGTGCGAATTATCTGCTGGTTCTGCTAGCCTATTTACGTCCTGTTGCAATCAACTGGCATCATCCTCATTGTTGACCACATTTCCAAGTTTGGTATCATCAGCAAATTTTGAAATGTTACTCTGTATTCCATTATCCAAGTCATATATATCAAAAAAATAGCAGCGGTCCTAGCACTTACATAGAAAATTGTGTTTGGTAATCACTTCTGTGAAGTGCTTTGGCATACTTTATTATGTGAAAGGTGCTAATATAAATGCAAGTTGCTGTTGTTATGCATCTTGAAACAAAGGGATATGAACATAATAGTGAGAAGGATTGAGATAATGACAAACCCAGCCTGGTGAATGAAGAGACGACACTAAAAATGAGCATAGATGGTAAGCTTGATGAATGGGGAAGAGACTGGCAAGAGTAGGCGGGGGGCAGAAACTGGCGAGAGTCGGGGGGGGGGGGGCAAGAGACTGGCGAGAGTGCGGGTTGGGGGGGGGGGGAAAGAGACTGGTGAGAGTTGGGAGGGAAGGGACAGGTGAGAGTGGGTGGGGAGGTCGGGGCGGTGGGGAGAGAGAGGAGACAGGCGAGAGTCGGGAAAGGTTGGAGGCGGCAGCAGGATGGGGTTTGTGGTTACCCCAGCCAGATTTGTGAGAATGGCGACTTGGGGTAGGGTGAGGGTGTAGTGGATAGGGGGAACAAAATGGCAGGAATGGTCTAACAGAGAGCAGAAGTTGCAAGTGTCTTCTTCCCTTTCATTCTGGTCTCTCCTCTCTTCCTCCCCTTTCATTTTCCCCCTCCAACTTTCAAGGGAAAATACCCATTAACACTAATTTGCAGATTTATTGAATTCAAATTTACAATTTGCCATGGTTAGACTGCGAATTAAACTCAGGACCTCTGGCAGCACTACACTACTATGCTGATTGAAGTAACGATGGAGAAGAATAGTAACTCATATATTGCCAGATCCATGGTTAGAGCTGTGTGTAAACATTCATTGACATTGCCCTTGTTTGTGAAAAGTCCATCTTTATATAAATGAGGGATCGACCTAGTTGGATGACGGACGTTACAGAGTGGTTGCGGATGTGAGAGATGGCGCAAGACAGATGAGCGTGACATACCATGAAAGTGGATCTTCTGGTAGGAGCAGCTACAAGCAGCAGCATATAAATGAAAGGTCACTGTCTTGCAACATTAACTGTTTCTCTGTTCACATATGCTGCTTGGTTTGCTGAATAGTTCCAGCATTTAACGTTTTTATTTGGGAGCACTGTTAACTTATGAACTGACAACTGCGATCTTTCTCTTTAATTTAATTGGCAAATGATAAAGTATGAAGATGTAATAATAAACACAGCAGAAAAAGTTTATCGCATTTCTTAAAAATCAGTGTGAAGACAGAAACCAAAAGCACAGATTAACTGGTTACCTAAAATAATTTCTTTCCAAGGCACTTATGAAAATGGGATCCTGTAAAAATACCAAAAAATTATTAACCTTTTAGGTACAGTATTGTATTGAAAATCATGAGAATTCCAGATAGAACATACAATCTTTGAACTTAAGGGATTTTGTTTATTATGAATGGATTAAACAACACTTCCAACCGTTTGTTTTCAGATTCAGTTCCCATCATGTAGCTAAAAACAAGACACGAGAAGCCTTCCAATCTGCTGAGTTGTTCAAAATGAGAATTGGGATTTTTTTTTTGGAACTTATGGCAATATGAGAATTACACGCTAGAACTTTAAATACAAATGGTTTCCTAGTAATGACGCAACTAATAGATTGGAATTTATATTATTTTGAACACATTATTGTACTTTAAAAAAAAGTTGTTAGAAGCCATTGTGAAAAATAGCTTGGAAAGACGATAATTGAGATGTCCAATAAATTTGCTTTCTTATTTCTGTTCTAGGATTCATTGATTTAGATGGTAAAATGACCTTTATGAAAGCTTGCACTGATGTGCATGTCATTTTATGTATAAACACAGCAAATGAAATAATTTAATAAACTATCTTGTCTGAATCAAAACAACCTTCCAAAATTCATTTGAAATTATCTTACTGCAATAAATCAACTGAAATGCAGGCGAGATAAACACTGCCTTTTCTTCATACAATCGAAAATGATACTGCTTCAAAGATACTGCAAAAATCAATTTGAAAAATGTAATCAGGAAATAATTCTGGCTGCTGCATTCAACATTTTAAACACATTTTAGGAAAAGAATGGGTATGTAAAATAAAAGCAAAGAAGCCTGGCAATGAGAGAGTGGGTTAAGGTCTGAGAATCCTTGAGCAATATCCAAATGCTGTGAAAAGAGACAACATGAAGATAAGGTATCAACAATCTTAAGCATATCCTGAGACTAGGGCAACCTCAAGGCGAAGACTGAGGCTCCAGACAGGCCCCTTCATCAGATTTTTTTCCTCACTCTTCATCCTTTAACAAAGCTTTAGCTAACAATATGGAAATCTCTTTCCCCCTTTGGATTAAATCCCTTTAGAGAAGTATGCAAATGCTTTGCTCTGTTCCCTCAACTGAGGCTGCTCTGAGAATAGCTATCTTTTCACTGTCTTGTTTTACATCTCAAGCGGCCCATCCCACTGGCTGACAAGGAGACCAGCCTTCCAATTCAATATCCTTCATAGCATTGACAGTTGAAACCCTAGGCCTGGCACTGACTCTAAAAGAACTCATTTAGTCATAATTAACTATTCCCTGCATATTCCCCTAGGTATGGTAATTGTTCAAAAAAAAGCCAACAACTGAAGCATTCATTCTGCGTTTCTTTTAAACTTTTCACAGCAGCCTTATTTTTTTTTCCTTCGTGCTTCCTCCCTAGTAACATTTCAGGCACTGTGGTGGAATGTGGGTGGAGACAAGGCGGCACCAAAACCCTAGATGTAAATACTTCACATGGCAGATGGGCCAAAAAAAATCTCCGCCATAAGAAATGCAAAGTTGAATCAATCAGGCATGAATTTATAGCACAGCATGAAGTCAGCTAAAAAGTCATCACATTTTATCTGATCTTAATATGAACATATGTTACTCAATATACTGGTCCTCCCCTTCATCTAGATAGCCTACGGCAACAGATTTTCTATTTTAAATTTCTTAATACAACTTTTTGTGCACATTTATAAGCTGTATTGTCATTTTGCAATTAAATAGGGACTGTCTTGCAAACTGCAGCATGAAAAGGAAAGAGAGGCCACAATAGGGTCGTTCTTTTCAGGTCCGCAGTGTGTGAGACGACACAAATATACAGCCATAAAATGCTGATACTTCTCAGCACTTCGAGGCATTATAAATCGTAGGTCTGGAGAAAGGCGGCACAGGGATAATATGCAAGTGGAAGAGTCCAACTATCAGTAATTTACTTCAACAAAAAATGTAACATTCAGGATTCTGCCACCAGTAACAGGATATTGAATATTTAAAGGGCAAGTAGCAAAAAATATATAACTTGCTGATCAAGAATCATATGTCATTCTTCGATGTGTAAAAAGAAGCTACCCATTATAATTTTCAAAGATCCATGTCCTTATTGCTGCACCTGATGTATCTTATAACAATATAGTTATTCCATTCTTATCTATCTAATCCTAGCCAGCGTATCACTGGCAATAGCTTCTCTTCCTGCTCCTGTGCCATTTCCTGGTGTTCCCCAAGTGGCAGACTGCGTCCGGCTCCTGAGGGTGTTCGAGGAGAAGAGAGACCTGCCGGAGATGAAGATCCTGACGGCGGAGCCGCACTTTTCTCTGCCGTTGCAACGGGAACGTGAGGTGATGGTGCATGTGTACAACCCCTTCGTCCCTGTCGCCGACGTGGTCACCTTCCTCACCAGGTACTTCGATAAGGTGGGGAGCGGCACTGAGATTCGAGACGACTTGGGGATCTGGACAGGCAAACGCCTGTTTAAGGTCACGCTAAAGACCGATGGTAAGGGAGCCATTTTCCACCCTCCTTCCAGTTTCGCTATCGGGGGAAACCGTGGCTACCTGGTCTACGCTGGGCAACCCAAGCATTGTCGCTCATGCGGCAAGGCTGGTCATGTGGCGGCCAACTGCAGCGCCTCCCTCTGCAAGATCTGCAAACAGGAAGGGCACCAGACAAAAGACTGCAAACAGGCCAAGTGCTGCAACCTGTGTGGCGAGGCAAGTCACCTCTACAGGACCTGCCCCAAACGCTGCCGTACTTACGCACAGGCAGCCAAAGCCGACCACGGGGAAGCAGAAGAAATGTTCCGTGTCACTCCAACCACCAAGGCCCCCAGGGAGCTCAACGGGACAAAGGAGGACACAGAGAGAGACAAGGTGGAGAAAGAGATTGAGGCAACAGAGAGCCAATCAACAGCACTACCCCCTGAACCTTCCAGTCCTCAGGACAGCGAATCAATGGAGGAGGAGGCAGCAGTGGGAAAGCAGCAGGGGGAGTGGCGGACGGTGAAGAACAAGAAAAGTAAGAGGGAGCGAAGAAGAAGCAAAGGCGTTTCCCAGAGAAGCGGCAAGAGGCGTCTCCCATCCGACACGGATGACAAGGGCAGCAGCTCTTCGGATGAGGAAGTGCCAGAGCGGCACCGACAGAAGAGGCGGCAAAGCTCCAGGGCGTTGGAGGACGAGACACCCGAGCTCCAGAAAATTGGAGACAACAAGGAGACCAACGCACCCCAACTTTGCCTGCAACCTGAGGAGGCCAGTGCACCACAGCCCCTGGAATCTGGGAGCAGTGAGGCAATCATCGCACCCCAGCTCCAGGAAGCCGGGAACAGCAACCCCCCAGAGGGGGTGAGTTTTGGAGAAGCTTCTCCAGCAAAGGTCATCTCAAAATCCGCTCACTACGTGAACCTCCAGATGCCACTGGAGCAGAACACGGCCAAGGAGATCTACCTCAGCCCATCCAAAGTGAAGGAATTTGAGCTCACTACGGGTATGAAGGAGCAGACTAAAGGTCTGGGACTCTCAGAGACAGTGGGTTTGGTAGGAGAATAAATGCTTTAATATGGGTTTAAAGATTGTATCCATAAATGTGCGTAGCATTAAATCTACTACGCGATGTGTTGCGACCTTGGACTACCTAGCCAAGGTCAAAGCTGACCTGTTGTTTCTGCAGGAGTGTGCGATACCGCACCTCAGCTCCTACAGGCAATGGTCACGATGGTGGTCCCACGGGCCATCGATCTGGTCGGGCGGAAACGACTCTCGTTCCTCCGGCCTGGGTATTCTGCTGCGGGGAGGCAACTTCACCGTCTCCGAGGTCAAGGAGGTGGCGGGCGGGCGACTCCTGGTAGCAGACGTAATGTACAAGAACGCTCCACTCCGGTTAATTAACGTGTACGGCCCGGCACAAGGGGCTGAGCGGCTGGAGGTTTTTCAGCAGCTCCCACTGCTGCTGGCGACCTCCAGGCCGGTCATTCTGGGCGGGGACTTCAACTGCATCATCGATGCGGCTGGACGATCCGGCAGGGCCGGAGGCAGATTGGACGCTACGTCCAGATCCCTGATGGAAACAGTTAAGGATGCCAAGCTGCACGACGTCTTCAGCAACCCTGCAGACGGAGCGCAGCGTAGATACACCTGGTCGCGGCCAGACGGGTCCATTCGTTCCAGGATAGACTTCCTGTTTGTGTCCCGTGCATTCACAGTCAGATCCACCGACGTCAAGCCGGTGTTCTTCTCTGACCACTGCCTCCTACTGGCGGACTGCCACTTGGAGGAAGACCTGAGGGTGGGCAGGGGGGCATGGAAGCTAAATGTGCAACTGCTGACCCCAGAGAACATTGAGGAGCTCAAGAGGGATTACAAAGGTTGGAGAACCGTGAAACCCCTCTTTGAGTCCCTGACACACTGGTGGGAAGTGATCAAGGGAAGCATCAAGAGGTTTTTCATCCGCAAAGGCACCCAGAAAGCTAGAAAGGAACAGAGGGAAATGTCCCGACTCCAGGAAAAGATGCAGAATCTGCTCCGGCTGCGGTCGATGGGGGTCGATGTCAAGGAGGAGCTCCAAGAGGTGAAGGGCCAGCAAGCCTCGCACTTTGCCTCGGAGGCCTCCAAGATCATCTTCCGTTCCAGAGTCCGCTCCGTGGAGCAGGATGAGACGTGCTCACGTTTCTTCTTCCAAAAGGTACACAGAGAGCGCTCTGTGATCAGCAGCCTGAAGGAAGAAGACGGCTCAGTAAAGTCATCACGGTCCGACATTCTGAGGATCAGCAAATCCTTTTATGCCGGTCTGTATGACGTGAAGCCCACGGACAGCACGGCCTCCCAGTCCTTCCTGTCCTCTATCACGGAGGTCTTAGACCACAGTACGCGGGAGAGCCTAGACAAACCGCTAACTCCTGACGAACTGACTAAGGCCCTCGAGTCCTTCGAGAAGAGTAAAACCCCCGGAAGCGACGGCCTGCCGGCGGAGTTGTATTCGGCTCTGTGGGACTTGATCGGCCCAGACCTGCTAGAAGTGTACGAGAGTATGCTCCTGGCCGGCAGCATGTCAGAATCCATGAGGAAAGGCATCATCACCCTCATCTACAAGCACAAGGGGGAAAGGGAGGAAATTAGAAATTGGCGACCCATTTCACTGTTGAATGTGGACTATAAGATTCTGTCCAAGGTCATCGCCAACCGGGTCAAATCCGCTCTGGAATTGGTGATTCACCCTGACCAGACCTGCTCTGTGCCAGGCAGGAAGATCTCTGACAGCCTGGCGCTGCTCAGGGATACGATTGCCTATGTACAGGACAGGGGTGTGGATACCTGCCTCATCAGCTTGGATCAGGAGAAGGCCTTTGACAGAATATCGCACACCTACATGGGGGATGTGCTCTCCAAAATGGGGTTTGGGGAGGGAATTCGAAATTGGATCCAACTGCTCTACACTAACATCAGTAGCGCAGTCTCAATCAATGGGTGGGAAACAGATAGCTTTCCGATTAAATCTGGAGTCAGGCAGGGCTGCCCTCTCTCGCCTGTCCTTTTTGTGTGCTGCATAGAACCCTTTGCCGAGTCCATCAGGAAGGATCCGGGCATAAGAGGAGTGACGATCCCAGGCAGTGGAGGCACTCAGGTAAAAGCCTCCCTGTACATGGACGACGTCGCCGTCTTCTGCTCGGATCCGCTGTCGGTGCGCAGACTGATGCACGTCTGCGACCAGTTCGAACTGGCCTCGGGAGCCAAGGTAAATCGTGGGAAGAGCGAGGCCATGTTCTTTGGGAACTGGGCTGACCGATCCTTTGTCCCCTTCACTGTCAGGGCTGACGGCCTGAAGGTGCTGGGGATATGGTTCGGAGGGACCGGGGCATGCGTTAGAAACTGGAAGGAGCGAGTGGCTATGGTGAAAAGGAAACTGGGCATGTGGGAGCGACGCTCCCTCTCCATTGCGGGTAAGAACCTGGTCATCAGGTGTGAGGTACTCTCGCTGTTGCTGTACGTGGCGCAGGTCTGGCCCATTCCACACTCCTGCGCGATGGCGATCACTCGAGCCATCTTCCGCTTTATCTGGAGGTCGAAAATGGATCGTGTCTGCAGGGACGCGATGTACAAGCCTCTAGATAAAGGGGGAAAAAACGTGCCCAACATCGCCCTCATACTGATGGCCACCTTTGTGTGTGGCTGCATCAAGCGGTGCGTAGACCCTCAGTACGCAAACACCAAGTGTCACTACGTGCTGAGGTTCTACCTGTCCCCGGTGTTGCGAAGGATGGGTCTGGCCACGCTGCCGCGGAACGCTCCAAGTAGTTGGACCGTGCCGTACCACCTGTCCCTGGTGGAAAAATTTATGCAGAAAAACACCTTTGACCACAAGTCCATCAGGCAGTGGTCAGCACGTAACGTCCTAGAGGCCCTGAGGGATAAGGAGAGGGTGGACCCTGTGGGATGGTTCCCCGAGCAGACTGTCAAAGTCATTTGGCAGAATGCCTCATCGCCAGAACTTTCCAACAAGCACCAAGACGTAGCTTGGCTGGTGGTGAGAAAGGCCCTCCCCGTCAGATCCTTCCTACACGCCAGGAGTCTCACCCCCTCTGCACGATGCCCTCGAGGTGGCTGTGGTGGGGAAGAGACCGTTGTTCACCTCCTTGTGGATTGTGCCTTTGCAAAGAAAGTCTGGAGAGAGATGCAGTGGTTGCTGTCGAGGTTCATCCCGAGCAGTTCTGTGACACAGGACTCTGTGCTCTACGGGCTGTTCCCAGGGACACACACCGAGACAAACATCAACTGCAGCTGGAGGATCATCAACTCGGTGAAAGACGCGCTTTGGTCTGCCCGAAACTTGTTGGTCTTCCAGCACAAAGAGTTGTCCCCGACCGATTGTTGCGGACTGGCACAATCCAAAGTCCAGGACTACGTGCTGAGGGACGCACTAAAGCTTGGGGCAGCTGCCGCAAAGGCGCAATGGGGAAGGGTCGCTGTCTAAGACCTTTCTACCACAGCGCACCGAGAGACTGGGAACTGTTTAGAGCCCCTCGGGCTGTACAGATCAAAATGAAAGGCTGTAAATGACTGTAATATTGTTTGTACTGATGCACCTGGTGATACATTTTGTAAAAGTTTAACCTGGATTGTACCCTTGTAATGTTGTTTTTGAAATGGTTTTGAATGTGATTGAAGATTTTTATGAATAAAGTATATTTTTACAAAAAAAAAATCAGAGCTCAGCTCCTCTGAAGGTGACAACATTGAAACAAGGAAGTCTGAACAGATACAAAAATTAATTAGTGCCAAATGATCCCAGGTCAAACAGTAAACAGGGAGAGAGTGGGGTATTGGGAATGTCACTGGACTCGTAGTCTAGGGATCCAGGCTAATGTTCTGGGGACATGGGTTCAAATCCCACCATGGCAGCTGGTGGAATTCAAGTTAACTTAATTTTTAAAAATCTAGAATTGAAGATTGGTCTCAGTGAAAACATGAGACCATTGTCGATTGTTACCTGGTTCACTAATGTCCTTTAGGAAAAGAAATTTGCCGTTCTTAACTGGTCTGACCCACATGTGACTCTAGATGCACAGCAATGTGGTTGGCTCTTAACTGCCCTCTGAATGACCTAGCAAGCCATTCAGTTCAAGGGCAACTAGGGATGGGAAACAAATGCTGGCTTTGCCAGCGACACCCACGTCCCGTGAAAAAAAAAGGAAGATTTGTATTTGGGGGTTGAATTACAGTCAAAGAATGAGGGTGATCACTCTGAACACAAGCAATTAAACATTTTTCCTCATTCTTTAAAGCTCAGTGTGCAAATGAACCATGTTAAAGTTGAATCAATCACACACTATATAATGAAGTATTGTTTTAAAAAAGTCATGTTTTAAGACAAACTAAAATCAATCAACTAAGCATTACTTTTTAGGCAGCTAACTCACTAAACTACAGAAATTGCAAACTACAGAAACGGTATTCCTTATTAATTTCTTAACACAACCGAAAATTCCAAGCCACATTTATACATTATACCACATTCACAACGGAAATATAGTCTTGCGTTTCAAGTCCTAAGCTCCTCCTGGCCTTAACAGGATCTCTTCTCCCTGCCCCATCAGGGTAAATCTTCCAGTGTCCTTGAAAACAAAGTCTCCTTCACTCAATCTTCTGAGCATACTCGAATGAACTTTCAGTAGCAAGGCACCTTCTGGCGACTCCTTGATCTTTAAATCTCCAGAAGGATTGTTTCTTCGAACAGGGGATCCATCCTCACCAGCATTCTGCTTGGTGATCAACCCCAAAACAGTCATTTGCTTCTGCCTGACATAGCTGTACCTGTTGTGAGCCTTCTTCCCCTAATCTCTCTGTCTGACTGATCCTAAGCGTAATGAGTCTATAATGCCTCCTCCTTCGTGTCCCGGTGTTAAAACCTGCACCTTACTTTCAATAAGTTTCAATTTGAGCTTCTGTCTCCATAACAAGCAGGTAACATGGATGTGTCTTCCGGCAGATTTTGTAGAAGATCACATCCCACTCTTCAAACTACTCCATTTTAACTTAAACCGTCTCCTTTAATTCAAAACATTATCATCTTATAATTCCAGCATTCGTAACAGATGTAAGTTACTCTAAGTAGTCTATAATGTTGCTGAAACAGTCCACAAATTGATCTAGCAGGTGACAAAACTCTGAAACGGTTAACCTTTTTTTTGATTATTTTTGATCCATTTGACCAAGATGTACATTCGTTCATCCACTTTCGTACATAATGCTGGTCACAAACAAAATCAGAGAAAGCCGAAAACTGACAGATCAGGCACCGCCTGTTGAGGATAGACAACTGCTTAGATTTATAGATCTCCTATTGAAGTCCAAGGGGTTCCACAAATATCAAACAGCAATAGGAAACTGTCCAATACAGTTGGGGAGAGGCATTCACGTGCTCATTCCACATCAGCGATCCTTAAAAGGGACCACTGGAAGCCACCAACAAAAGATAAGTTTGTTGAAAAACAGTTACCTCCATGCAGTAGCTTCCTCCTCTCCCGGCTCCACTGCACTGCAAGTTCCCGTGCCGGTCCTGCCTGATTACATCCCATTCTTTTCAAACCATATCTCCAAACCTCTATTACAATAAGGAAAATTGCAGTTTCCTTCACAAAAATGGACACTTAAGTAGCTAATTGTAAAATTGCCACATTGTTGTGATTTGTTGTTAGTTTAATAGTGTTTCCTTTCCACTTAATTTAACGGAACCATTGGAAAATATGTCAAAAATAATGATGCCATACATCAGTTATTGACAATATCTATTCCAGCTGCTAAACTCCAATCGCATTAATAGTTCTGAATGTACGAGAAATCTTTCTGTAGCAGACATTCCGTAAATAATGTGGTGTTGTCTGTTCGTGTTTACGGCTACGAGAGTTCATGTTCTTTTGAGCAAAACCTCATTTTAGAGATTATGTTAATCAGTCCCACTTACAGCCAACAATCCCCCATCCTCACTCCACATTTGGGAAGGGCAGTGTTTGGCCCCTCTACTGATAAACAAATTATACATGAAATCAATTGCACCTCACAGTAATTTTCCCCTTTGGGTATTATCTTCCTCTCCTTCTCTCTTTAGTTAACCTTGCATCCTGTAACTTGCAAATGAGCCAAGGGACTCCCATTCCAGGGAGCACCACCTGCCTCAAAGTCATGACACTTTCCATTTTGAATGCTGCTGGCGTTTTTCGGCAGCTCTTATTAACTAGCCTTCTTGACCTACAGATAAGAGAAACTCATCTGATCGAATCCTCCAGTCTGTCAATCATCCTTGCATAGATCTTTTACAGTTGTTTCCAAGATTGGTGCTGGGGGTTGAGTTGGGGGAAAAGAAAGGGGGAGTGTAAAAAATTGATTATACAGCACATTTAATTCTGAATTAAATTTACAGTTACTTCAGTTCTGATGTAACAAAATAAGCTATGGTCCATTATAAAATGTATTGGGGGCACTAATTCTGCAGTTGTATTTAAGAGCTAGTTTGATGCAATTTGCTTGAAAAGGCTAAATAAATAAGGTAGCAAAAATATTACTTCTCAACTTTATTATTACACTCAACATCTTTATATTTTCCTTCTTTCTCTCTAGGTACATTTAAGAAGAAAAAAATCCTCTCAAGACCATAACCCATTTCAGTACAAGTTTGCTATGCAACATTCAAATAGTCCAATAAAAGTAGCACCATTATACAAGTGAAATGAAAATAATTCTAGAGTGAATGCCAGAGAATTTTAGAAGAGAAAAGATCAAACAGGTGGGCAAGAACAGAATTTCAGTCTAAAAAGGAGACATGCAGGCAGAAAAAAAATAAGCCAGATGCTAACATAGTAGTAAATTGGAAAGCAGCCAAAGTGTTTTAAATAAATCATTGCACAGCAAACATTAAGAGATTTATAAAGGACAAATAAACTATAAAGGAAAATAATCCTAGAAATATTAGTGAATGTAAATCCTCAATCTAAATTACCAACAGCAAACTTTAAAATTAAAAAAAAAATCCTTTATTAAAATTCTAATTTTCTTTTATCAGCTTAATTATTTGTTGACATGTAGCAAATTCTGTTACAGCATATGAAGTCCCTTGTAGTTATTCCAACCGTCTGTTCAATATATACAAATTATTCACAAGAATGACAACAGAATCCTTATTTAGCGGAAGTACCATCATAATATCAGAACCTGACATTTTGTTTCATTCAAATGGAATTCAATGCCAATCAAAAATATTGCTGGTACTTTTTTTAATACATAAAGCTAAAGGCATTAAGATTCTGAATATATAATTTAAACTGTGTAGTTTGCACTTTGTACTCCATGAAATGCTATGGTTGAAACGTGACAATATTTACCTGGTGAAAGCAGATTCAATTAATAGGCAGCAATGGTTTGGAACTTATAACCCTTCTGGTTAGTACGTGAGTCACTGTAGCAACAATTATTTTAAAGCCAACAGCTTCTATGAAAACAATTCAAATGTCATATATCAGAACGTTTCCATACCTGCAACACTGGAGGAAGCAGAATAATATGAGGATCGACATGAGCAGTAATACCTTACTCTCTTATAACAGATTGAAAGCACCATTGGGGTATATGGACCCAAAAGGTCCCAGGTCTGTGCTAAGTTAGATAGTATCTGCTAAGGTACCAGTAAAAGGCACTAAAATTGGCTTCAGTGACCTGGGCAAGGAAGAGAAAATAAAACCAACCAGCATTCCTGTCCTGATCACCAACCAGTGACTGTTGTTGTTAGGTTCACACGCATGATGATACCTGGCATGATGATACCTAGCAAGTGCAAGATTGGAGTTTTTCTCCCAGCTGGTTGAACAACATACTCACATTATCCAAACACCACAATTACTTAGGCAAGTAGCCAATACCAATGAGCAATGATCCAGAATCAGCTCCAATTTTCAGAAGAACCACAGAACCATAGGAAAGTTACAACACAGAAAGAGGCCATTCAGACCATCGTGTCTGTGCTAGCCAAAAAAAAAGATAAAAAACTAGCCAGCACCTGGTCCGTTTTTCCTCATGTCCCCTATAATCTGTCTACCAATCACCAAATCTGTGCCCCCTGGTAACTGACCTCTCTCCTAGGGGAAACAAGCATCCCTTTCAGAGGAGGAATGGAAATTGGAGAAAAAACAGTGCACACTCTCCAATTTGCCTGGAAAGTAACAATTTGCAATGTAAGATTTTTAGAGACATTTCTGTTCCAGATCTAATTATTCTGGATTGAGTTACATTTTTCCTTTCACAAATTGAAAATTAGGATCATTCAGCAGCTTACAAATATCATAATTTGTTCCTTGGTCTCCAATTTGGCAAAATCCTCTTTTCTAATTTATTGTTATACCTGGTCCTTTGCACTATTCCATATCTTAATGATTTGTGTCTGGTCTTTTGAGAAGAATTTTATTTTTCTCTTTCAGGATAAGTTCTTTTGGTTAAACTGTAAATTAATGTTTTTAGCAAGTACAATAATGTTGCTAAGTGAAAAATGTTTCTAGTTGTCAAGAAGTTGTAACATCAGACCATTTGTCCTGCACAGTCTGGGCTACATCTTTGTTTCGAACCCATGTAGGCTAATACTTCAGGTCTGAGTTGCACTGTTGCATAATAGCCAGTTTATACCAAGATTGTGATTCATTAGTATAGCACTGAGGGAGTGCAATATTGTTAAACATGCCACCCTTAACAGGACGTGTTTAAACAATTCCAAGTTGCGCCTCAGATGAAACTTATATTGGGTGTGGTAGCATAGTGGCCATGTTATTGGCTTAGTAATCCAGGGGCCTGAGCTAATTAATAATTTCTGCCAGTGTGGGCTTGCGGCAGGTGGTGAGAAGCCAAGACATGGGGAAACCATTCTTGATCTTGTCCTCACCAATCTACCTGTCGTAGATGCATCTGTTCAATACAGAATTGGTAAGAGTGGCCACTGTACAGACCTGATGGGATAAAGTCCCATCTTCACACTGAGGACATCCTCCATCATGTTGTGTGGCACTACCACTGAGCTAAATGGGATAGACCAGAATAAATCTAACAGCTCATAAACTGGGCACCCATGAAGTGCTGTGGGCTACCAGCAGAATTGTATTCCACCGCATTCTGCAATCCCAGGCCCGGCATACCCCTCACTCTACCTTTACCATCAAACCAGGGGACACACCCTGGTTCAATAAGGAGTGCAGATAAGTATGCCAGGAGCAGCATCAGGTATAGCTAAAAATGAGGTGCCAACCTCAGCAGAGGAAACATACTACAGACAGAACTAAGTGATCCCACAACCAATGAATTAAATCAAGCTCTGAAGGCCTAACACATCCAATTGTGGTTGGTGGTGGACAATTAAGCAACTAACAGCAGGAGAAAGTTCTATGAATAACCCCATCCTCAATGATAGGGTGACCCCCTGAGGGCATCCATGCCAAAATCAAGGCTGAAACTTTTACAACCATCTTCAGTCAGAAGCGGCGAGTGGAGGATCCATCTCAGCTTCCTCCTGAGGTCCCCAGCATTACTGATGTCAGTCTTCAATTCACTCAACGTGACATCAAGAAATGGCTGAGTGCACTGGATACAGCAAAAGCCTTGGGCCAACAACATCCAGGCCTTAATGCTAAAGACTCCAGAACTAACTGCATCTTTAGCTAAACAGTTGCAGTACAGCCACAAAATTGGCATCTATCTGACAGTGTGGAAAATTGCCCAGGTATATCCTGTCTACAAAAAGCAGGCCAAATTCAATCCAGCCAATTACAGCCCCAGTCTACTCTCAATCTTGCCAGTGATATCAGGCAATAACCTAATTGCTGATTCTCAGTTTGGATTCCCTAGCACCACTCAGCTTTAGATCTCATTACAACTTTGGTAAAGCAAATCCCAGAGGGAAACTTGGCTTACGAGCCATACCCTTTTTTTGTATTCTGAAAACAAGAAGAAAACGTTCTGATCTCAGCAGTAAGTAATACGGGCACTTTGGGATTTTAAAAGTTAAAAGTAGAAGTCTTATTAACAAGAGGAGAAGAAAAATAAGCACACAAGATTACAGTTACATAGTTAAAATTAGCCTCACAAAACATTCCCCCAAAAGACTTCCTACTTGGTCAGACACACAAGTAAACACCTTCCAGGCAATGTTCCCTTATAGATGTTTATCTATTAAAAAATCCAGTAATGTTACCCAAAGCAAACTGCAGTAGCTTTAATAAAGGCATACCACACAACCTCAAACTCTCTTCCAGAACAAAACTGCTTTTTTTCAGCTCAAGACTTTTCTGGCTTCACTGGACGGCTGATTCAAACTGTATCTTCTCCCAACCTAGAGCTGTTTCCAAGAGATCTTCCTCACACAGCCAATTGTCAACAGCTGACAATTAAGCTCACTTCAGTAACTCTAAAATACCTCCCCTCACCACCACTTCATCTCAGGTTTAATTGCTCTTACTTCTTTGAAACTCAAATCCTTCCCAATATAAAATCTTTCATGTTTCTATTTTGTGTCTTCTTTCAGGTCAATAAAATGTAACATACCCTCTTCTGCTTATCCATGGAACTCCTGTAAGATGCAAAAGTGTTTCTTGCCACCTCTGACTTCCCTTTGATATTCAACCAAACTCTCAATTTATCTAAAAATGCAAATATTAGATCCAACCTATTTACTTGTGCCTCAAACCACTATATCTCATTACAAATGCACAAACCTAACACCTCTATCCTTTCATGATTTAAACCTCCCCGACAACCTGTCTCTAGGAACCTTTCGCCAGCTTAATTAATTACACACATACAGTCTTCTTCACAGAAGAACACAATATTGCCCAAAAATATTTAAAAACTGACATCCATTTTCACAGTATCCATATTGGACAACAATCAGGCTTGGACTGACAAGTGCCACACTTGTGCCAGGTAATGATCATCTTCAACAAGAGAGAATATATATATATATATAATATGCAAGAACAGGGCAGAGGCTGGGAATTCTGTGGAGAGTAACTCACCTCCTGAACCTCCAAAGCCTACCATTTACAAGGCTCAAGTCGGGAGTGTGGCAGAATACTCTCCACTTGCCTGGATGAGTGCAGCATCAACAATCAAGAAGCTGGACATCATCCAGGACAACACAGCCTGCTTGATTGGCACACCATCCACCACCAACGCACAGGGGCAGCAGTGTACCATCTACAAGATGCACTGCAGCAATTTACCAAAGTTCCTTCAACAGCAGCTTCCAAACCCACGACCTCTAACACCAAGAAGGACAAGGGCAGCAGATTCATTAGAACACCACCACTTGTTCCCCTCCAAGTCACACACCATCCTGACTTAGAACTATATCCCTGTACCTTCACTGTCACCGAGTTCAAATCCTGGAACTCCCTTCCGAACAGCACTGTGGGTGTACCTACACCACAAGACCTGTAGCAGTTCAAATAGGTGGCTCACCACCACCTTCAAGGCTAAGTATGGAAAGGAAATAAATTCTGGCCAGGCCAGCGATGCCCACACCCCAGGAAATGAGGTGGGCCAAGTAGATCAAGTGTCAGTGGTGGAACATTTAGGAGACAGTGATTATTGTATTGTATGTTTTAGGATGATGATAGAAAAGGATGATAGGCAATCCAGAGTAAAAATAATTAACTGGACGAGAGCCGATTTTGGTAGGGCAAGAATGGAGCTGGGCCAAATAGACTAACAAAAGATTGGCAGGAAAAACTGTGACTGAACAACGGGCTACCTTCAAAAAAAGAATTGGTTCAGGCACAGGCAACATATGTTCCATCAAAAGGGAAAGGTAGGGCAAACAAATCCAGAGCTCCCTGGATGAAAAAGGGGAGAGAAATTAAGATAAAGAATAAGTGTGCTTATGACAGTTATCAGATGGAAAGTACAATTGAGAACAAAGAGGGATACAGAAGGTTCAGAGGGGAGGTGAAAACAGCATATTAGAGAAGGAAAGACGGATGGGAAAAGACTGGCAGCCAACATAAAGGGGAATCCAAAAGTCTTCTATAGACATATAAATAGTAAAAGGGTGGTAAAAGGAGCAGTAGGGCCGATTAGGGACCAAAAAGGGAATTTACACATGGATGAAGGGGCCATGGCTGAGGTATTAAATGAATACTTTGCATCCGTCTTTACCAAGGAGGTAGATGCTACCCAGGCCATGGTAACAGATAAGGAAACTTTGTCACTAGAAGGGTTCAAAATTGATAAGAGGGAAGTGTTGAATAGACTGTCGGCACTTAAAGTTGACAAGGCACTAGGACCGGACAAGATGCATCCAAGGATATTGAAGGAAGTGAGAGTAGAAATTGCAGGGCA
Source organism: Cetorhinus maximus (assembly GCF_964194155.1). Lineage (NCBI taxonomy): Eukaryota > Metazoa > Chordata > Chondrichthyes > Lamniformes > Cetorhinidae > Cetorhinus > Cetorhinus maximus. The sequence goes on along the minus strand of NC_135881.1, from coordinate 63,868,647 downwards.
GTGGCCATAATCTTTCAGTCTTCCTTAGACTCAGGGGAGGTGCCAGAGGACAGGGGAATTGCAAATATTACGCCCTTGTTCAAAAAAGTTTGTAAGGATAAGCCCAGCAATTACAGACCAGTCAGGTTAACTTCAGTGGTGGGCAAGATTCCAGAAACAATTATTCGGGATAGAATTAGTAGTCACATGAAAAAATATGGGTTGATACGGAAGAGCCAGCATGGATTTCTAAAGGGGAAATTGTGTTTAACTAACTTGGAGTTTTTTGAAGAGGTAACAAAAAAGGTCAATGGGGATAATGCTGTTGATATGGTGCACATGGACTTTCAAAAGGCATTTGATACAGTGCCACACAACAGACTTGTGAAAAAAGTTATTGCTCATGGAATTGAAGGGATAGTGGCAATACGGATACAAAATTGGCTGAAAAATAGGAAGCAGAGAGTAATGGTCAATGGATATTTTTCGGGCTGAAGGAAGTTTGTAATGGAGTCCCCCAGGGGTTGGTATTGAGACCATTGCTTTTCCTGATATATATTAATAATCTAGATCTTGGTGTCCAGGGGACAATTTCAAAGTTTGTGGATGATATGAAGCTTGGGAGTGTTGTAAAATGTGAGGAGGATAGTGTAGAACTTCAATAGGACATAGATAAATTGGTGGAGTAGGCAGTTAAGTGGCAGATGAAATTCAATGCAGAGAAGTGTGAGTTGATGCATTTTGGTAGGAAAAACATGGTCAGACAATATAAAATAAAGGGTGAAATTTTGAAGGGGTTGCAGGAGCAAAAAGACCCGAGACCAGAGTGGAATACTCTGAGTACATGTGCATAGATCACTGAAGGTGGCAGGACAGGTGGACAGAGCAGTTAATAAAGCATACAGTATCCTGGGCTTTATTAATAGGGGCATAGCGTACAAGAGCAAGGAACAAGAGCTGAATTTATATAAGACACTCATTAGGTCTCAGCTGGAATACAGTTCTGGGCACCACATTATAGGAATGATGTGAACACATTGGAAAGAGTGCAGAAGAGGTTTACAAGAATAGTTTCAGTGATGAGAAACTTCAATTACAAAGATAGATTGGAGAGGTTGGAACTGTTCTCCTTGGAGAGAAGGCAACTAAGAGGAGATTTGGTAGAGATGTTCAAATTCATGAGTGGTCTGGACAGAATAGATAGGGAGAAGCTGTTCCCAAACGTAAAGGATCAAGAACGAGAGGGTACAGGTTTAAAATGATTTGCAAAAGAAGCAAATGTGATGTGAGAGAAAAAAAAATCACACAACGAGTGGTTCAGGTCTGGAATGCACTGCCTGGGAGTGTGGTAGAGGCAAGTTCAGTCGAGGCATTCAAAAGGGCATTAGATGATTATTTGAACAGAAACAATGTGCAGGGGTACGGGGAAATGCCGGGCAATGGCACTAGGTCATAATGCTCATTTGGGAGCTGGTGCAGACATGATGGGCCGAATGGCCTTCTTCTGTGCCATTATAATTCTGAGATTGTGTGAAAAAAAACAAATTCTAACCATCTGCCCTTAACATTCAATGGCATTACCATCGCTGAATCCCTGACTATCAACATCCTGGGGTTTACCATTGACCAGAAACTGAACTTGACCAGCCATACAAATACTGTGGCTATGAGAGCAGATCAGGGGCTGGGAATTGTGAAGTGAATAACTCACCTTCTGAATCTCCAAAGCCTGTCCACCATCTACAAGGCAAAAATTGGAGTGTGATGGAATACTCTCTACTTGCCTAAACGAGCGCATCTCCGAGTGCAATACTCGAGAAGCTCAATATCATCCAGGACAAAGAAGCCTGCTTGATCGGTACTCCATCCATCACTTTAAACATTAACTCCCTCCACCAATGGTGCAACATGGCTGCAGTGTATACTAGCCATAAGATGCACTGCAGCAACTCGTAAGGCTTCTTTAACTTCAAACCTGCAACCTCTACCACCTAGGAGGATATAGGCAGCAGTCACACACCATCCTAGCTTAGAAGTATAAGCACTGTTCCTTCATCGTCACTGGGTCAAAATCCTGCAACTCTCTTCCAAACTGCACTGTGGGAGTGCCTTCTCCACACAGACTGCAACAGTTCAAGAAGGCAACTCACCACGGCAATTAGGGATGGGCAATAAATGCTGGCCTTGTCAGCAGTGCCCACATCCTGTGAATGAATTTTAAAACATATCAAATTCCAGAGTCAGCAATTAGATCTCTGCAGGTGGTTTGAATGGAACTGCCACATTTTATACTGCTGAGCAGTTCCACAGACAGGAATGAAATACCTTGCACATCCACATGCAAACATGCTGTGAGTGTACTCAACCCACCTGTGTATCCGCAGGTAATTTGTTACTTTCTTTTCTACTGCTGGCAAGACAAGGTAGATGACAATAGGGAGGTGGGGAGGGTGTACACAATGAACTCCAGGGAAATTTGAAGAGAAAAACAGATGGCTGGACTGAGGGAACAAAACATTATACCGGTGTAAAATAGTATACCACAAACTTCACATATGAACTGACAGGAGCACAAGGCTTGGAGGTATTTCAGTTTACAACAACCTATATATTTTATAGCTCTGATCATTCATAATACTTGAAATTAAACATTTGGATATCCGTCTTCTATTTCTTACTTCAAACTAGGGATTAAGCAATAAGTCAAGAGGTTGAAGTAAAGTGACCACTTTCCTTTGTGAAACAGCACTGCAAATGAGAGTTAGCAAGCTGCCTTTGCAGCTGTCAAGTGAGAGTTCCTTGAGGCCACTGAGGCAACTAAAATGAAGAAATTGGCAAGGGAAAACATATTTGAACAGAATTACTACATGTAATTACTGGCATGTTTCCATGCCAAGATAAGTGTGTATATAACACTTAATTACTGCCAATAAGAGATATGGACATATGGGTTCCTCAAAATAAGGCTTGGCATTCAACCCCAGCTATATTTTCCCTAGCTAGTTTTCAAATTTTAATGTTACCTTCATCTGCGAAAGATGCTCTAAGTCTGAACAGAAGACAGTAGCTCATCAGACAGCCCGTCTCCATGGGTACGGGTCCTGTTTCAGCACAACAGCATGTGCTTTGTTCATGGCCTTAGATCAGTTTCTCCCCTTCAGTGATTTCACTTTTAAGAATAGGGTAGCAGGGATCATATGACAGATGCTCCCAAAATGAAGTGACCAGCCTTCAGACAAGAGGACTGATGGGTTTTCTCAGTAGAAATAGCTCATTGCGGTCATTATCATCATGATATAGTCCTTAGTGCATTCATGTTTCGTCGCAGGCTGTCAGCCACTTCAGCTGAAGCAGCCTTTTATGCTGAGGCACTTCTCACACAACACCACACAAAAGGCTGATGCTCGGTGCCTACAGGGACTTTGCAGTGAACCTTACTTAGCTGATGTCTTCGTATAAATAATACAATAAAACATTCTGGGTCCCAGTAGAACTACACATCTGATTTTCCCACTCCCATTGCATAGCTAAGTATGCACATATAGACTGGAATAAGCTGACAAAAAATGGATAAGAAGAAATCTTTGTGATTTCCTGAACCATACCACATCCAATTAATTACTTTTGAAACAAGGTGCTTTTTTATGTAGGCAGCTGATTTGCAAACAGCAAGATCAGAAGCAGAAACGAGGATAAATGAACAGCTAATCTGCTTTTTCTGGCATTAGTTAAGGGAGGAATGTTGGCCAGGAAACTGAAAAAAACCCATTCCTCTTGTCTAAATAGTGCCATGGGATCTTTCACATCACCTGTACAGGAAGACGCCCTGAAATTTGATACTAATAATCAAACCACTACAGAGAAGTAAACCAACTTCTGCTTAAATTTTTAATCTTCTCTCAAGTTCATCAAATTTATGCCATGCACAGTTAAGTGTATAATGCTATCAAATAAATGTTTTACTTTTCATTGCCCGCCAAAACAAATGTTACTTACAGTTTTTAAATAGAAAATGCTGGAAACACTCAGCAAGTCAAGCAGCACCAGTGGTGAGAGAAATGGAGTCAATGGGCTAGATTACACACTGAGGACAGGCTCCCACACCCCAGCGCAAATGTCAGGGTTAGCCTGCCTCTGCTTGGCCAGCCCACCCTGCATTAATTTCTCGACCGAAGGGGCTTTTATTATTGAGGCGATACTTCTGCGCCCGCCCCCACCGACACCCACCCACCGCTCCATGACTTCCAGGAGGAATTCCTACCTTATAGAGCTGGTGGCCAATCAGAGGCTGGCAGCTCTGCAGTACTGGCAGTGCCACCGGGAGCGGTGCGAACGATCAGATGAATCCCTTTCTCTGCTGCAATTATTTTCCCTTCAAGCATTTATCCAATTGACTTTTGAATGTTACTATCGAATCTGTTTCCATTACCCCTCAGAAAGGACATTCCAGATCACAGCAGCTTGTGGTGTAAAAAAAGATTCCTCATGTCGCCTCTGGTTTTCTGACCTGATTGAGATCTTTAAAATTATGAAGGTGTTTAATGAGGTAGACACAGGACAAAATTTTTAGCTCGGCAGGCAGGCGCGTGCTCAACCTGCTCAAGCATTGATATCGGCCGAGCATCCCGACCTCAACACGCAGTCACGTGGAAGTTTGGCCGGCGGGCGCACACCGGAGTCGGCAGCACGCCCGCCGACAATTAAAAGGCCTGTTAAGGCCATTAAAGAATCAATTAAGTAAAATTTTTCACTGCCCGTCTAACCTTATAGTTGGTGGGCAGGCGAAAAGGCTAAGCAGCCTTTGCATTTTTTTGGAAACCTCATCCATGGGCGGGATGAGGTTTCCAAAAGCAAATAAAAATAAAAGTTTTAAAATTTAATAGCATGACCCTGCTCATATGACGGAGTCACATGAGGGGACATGTTTTATAACATTTTTCAATTAAAAAAAGTGCTCCATCTCTGTGCCACAGGGAGATTTTCAAGTGTTCACTCATGTGCATGCACAAAGTTTGCGCTCGTCCCACTTGCCCTCCCCCCTCCACACGCCCCCCCCCACCAACCGCACAAAAGCGCTCACCCCTGCCACTCGCATTTCATGCTGGGTGGGCATTAATTGGCCCACCAGTGTGAAATCGCAGTCCAGCCCCAATCGCGGGTGGCGGTGGGCTTCCCGACTGCCCCCACCAAGCCTGCCTGACATGGGCTAAATTCTGCCCATAAACAAGATGTTCCACTTGTGAGGAGTCCAAAACTAGGAGGCATAAATCTAAATGAGGACAAGAACCTAAGTAGGAGCAGGAAAAGGCGCAAAGACACAGCAAGTCTACTCTGCCATTCAAGAAGGTCATGACAGAACTTTTATATCAACTCCACTTTCCTGCCCTCGTTATCCCTTAATTCCCAACAATCTATTGATTTCAGTCTTGAATATACTCGACAACTGAGCATCCATAGCCCTCTGGGGTACATAATTCCAGAAGTGCCCAACCCTTTGATTAATTAAATTTCTTCTTTACTCAGTCTAAAAATGGTCTTCCCCTTATCCCGAGGCTCTGCACCCAGTTCTAGATTTTTCAACCAGAAAAAGCAGACTCTAAGATGTCAAGCTCTCTCTAAATTTTATAGATTTCTTCATTCTTCAGCACTTCAGGGAATATATTCCCATTCTACTCGAGCTCTCCTAATGGAACAGCCTTCTCATTCCAGTGATCAAATAGTGAACCTTCACCGCACTCAATCTAAAGCAAATAAAATCTTCCTTAAGCAAGGAGTCCAAAACTGTACACAGCACTCTAGGTGAGGTCTCACTTAAGGCCTATATAATTTCAGCAAGACTTCCTTACCCTTATACTGTAACCCCCTTACAATAATGGCTATTATACCATTTGTCTTCCTAATTGCTCGCATTATCTGCAAGTTAACTTTCTGTGATGCATGTGCAAGGACACCTAAATCCCTCTAAATTTCAACATTTACTCTTCTTTCATCTTTCCAAAAATATACTTTTTCATTGTTCCTATTAAAATGAATAATTTCATACTTCCCCACATTCTACTCCACCTTTTCTCCAATCTTTTAACTGGTTCATATCCTTTTGCAGGCTCGTTACATCCTCCTCACAGCTTGCCAATAAGCCCAACAAGGAATTTGGAAGAAACTTATTGACTCAGTGTTTAAAATGTGAAATTGGCGACCACATGGAGTAGTTGAAACCAAAAACATAGATGCATTTACGAGGAGACAAGGTCAATAAATGAGGGAGAAAGGAATTCAAGGATATGTTGAAGTGGGGTGGGAGACTTGTGCGGAGGATAAACACTGGCCAAATGGCCTGTTTCCATGCTGTGACTTCTATGTAATGGAAGTCAGATGAACGATAAAGAAAAATTATTTGAATGCCTTTGCCGCTTATGTGGCTGCTTTAAACACTTATCCCTAGTTGCCCTGTGATGGTGAGCCAAAGCAAAATGTCAAACTCATTCATTAGCTTTTTGTAGGAGTTCATTTTGTCCAAAAATAGGTTTCATTCACCTCTTTGGTTTAATTGGTACTAATGTTTTAGGAAAACGTAATTATTCTACCATTTTTTTCCCTCTTTTATTTGATGCAAACAGAACAGTGACAGTGACAGAAGGTCTGGCCAATTAGGGTGCAGACTCTTTATACCGTGACTTTCTGATGTTGGCCATGCATTGGAACAGGGAGGTAGGAAGGGGATCACTCAGCCAACACTGTTCCATTAGTAACAGGAAGAGGATGAAACATCCTAATTTTGCATTTCCATACCAGCCAAATTGAATGGATTGTGGAACACTTTGTTAAACTTGCATAGAACATTGATGGAGCACACTTGGTATACTGGAAACAGTTGTGATCTCCATATTCTAAATAGTATACAAAGGCGATAGACAAAGTGCATTAAAGATTTACTAGAAGGATACCAGAACTGAGAGTTTCTTCCTGTCAGAAAAGATTGAATTAACTGGGGGTTTGATTATAGTTTTTAGTGTTTTAAACTGCCCATTAAAACTTTGTCTAAACTGTGCTGCATAAATACAGTACGTTAAACAGGGGACATCAAATAGATCCTGGTGTGATTGCAATTTTAAGCTGACTGAATAACACAGATGCCAGTTGGATTCACTTGTTTATTTATACCAGGACCCACTTGATGGTGCTCTTTAAATGGACAGTAAGGGTAATGGTTTTATAGTTGTGAAATATTTATCTAGATATAGAAAAAATAAAGAAATGCACCATTGGATTGCAATGCTGACAAAAAAGGAATGTGGCAGTTGCCTGTGATGATCATGTGGATGTGTGTCACTGGGTATTACTGATAGCATTTGAGTGTTTTACTGAAGGGATATTTAATTTCATTACTTACAAAGTCTTTTAATTATAATGCTTTGACTTTCTTAACTTTATTTAAGCACTTCATTATTGGCACTAAAGGTTTGTCTTTGCATAAGAGAACAAAAACTATTGAACAGGTGCAGACTGCTACCTGGTCACAGGATAAACCTTGCATCTGCTGGAAATAGCTCTGCGAAAAGTGTCATATCAATGTCCCCATTTAATAGGGACTGTGTTGTGCTTAACTGCACTGCATAAGGCACTTTACCTACAGTCATTTGGAATGATTTGTCTAACATTAATTAAATTATCTTGACAAAATAGAAGGCATAAGAAAAGCACAAGAAATGGCTGTGCAAAAAAACGTTTTCATATTGAAAGGATGTATTAACTAGTAGTTGCCAATAAAAGAAAACAGAAGAAGCAGTACATACATTCATAGATCTGATTGATATGTTGAAAGACACAAGTTTAGAAATGATCATTGTTAACAATGAATAAACACCTAATGCATTTGTGTTAAATATTTCTGCTATTTTAATGAAAGTGTTAATTTAATTAATATTATTTGTCAACACCTTTACTAAAATAATGGGCAGAGGAGTGCTACATAAATGTGATGAACATTCATCGGCAATACTTGCCAATAATAATTTCTATTCTAGAGTGCAAATATGAAGCTAAATGTTGTGTCACTGCACTCCAGGCATGGAACCTTGCTCAAAAAGATCGAAGAATCGGATGTGAAGGTCAGCAACACCGAGTTCCTCTTTTGCTTATGATTTTCCAGTGATTAAAATTAATTCGCAAGGTTCTGCACCAGGAGCAGAGCACAGCTTTATAGAATCAATTCTCTAGTCTAAAAAACAAATAACAGTTATCTATATGCTAGCCTGCAAGATGATTTCAAACACACTGAGCAGTTAGTGTAACTCTGCCAATGGCAATGAAATTGAGAGCTGCCCTCAATTTTCATTGAGTTTTACAAGTCTCAAGTCAAATCATCACCTGGTATTTTGATCAAGAGTTACATCATCTTTCCTACAACCTGAGGAAATGCAAACAATCACAATGTCAAGAATGGCTATTCTGTAATTCCTTGTGTGACTGGTTGCTTACATGTGGAATGACATCCATTTCAAAGAATAAAATTGCTTTCTACAATCAGAAAGGCTCTTTATACTCTGAACATTAAGGTATTGTGATATGGCAAAATACCACATTGTATGCTGGCAGATTTCCCAGTATCCTGTTGCAATTCTTTTATTCAGTCTCAATATGTAGTTTGTACTCAAGGCCTGAAACAGATCTAAACCTACTGGAGAGTGCCTGGGGTGGGGGTGGGGTTTGCAGGACAGGAGGTCACTAGTCTGTTTCATTCCTGGTTATTGCCTATCAATCGGAATCTATCTTTAAGGAGAACAATATAATGGACTTTAAAAGCTTACTGAATGTAATGCAGACTAGGTCTATGAGTTTTCACCAATTCAGGGCTGTGTCAACATCTGTTATACATTTGTGTAAATTTGTGCCCTTCATTCTGAATTGTTAATTGAACATTGGGGAAATAAGAGTGGTGACATTGATCTTCAACAATAGCACAAGACATCAGTGTTTCCAAAAACAAATCTGGCTAGGTATAAAGCAGGTTACTGATACAGTATAAATATTTATGTGCCAGTGCTGAAGTCCAGATTCGCCCAAATAACTTTCTAGAAATGTCTCGAAGTGCTCTGTTGCAAGAATTGTTTTTGAAGTTCTGACTGTTGATACATAGGCAAACGTTATTGCTATGTACACATGGTTGAAAGAGAGAGGCCGAGAGTGGAGTGATCTGCAGAGCAAGGGGTGGAGATGCCTAAGGGGCGAGGGCGGGAGCAGAGCGGCATCGAGGGCGAGGGCGGAAGTGGAGCGGCCTAAGGGGCACCGGCGGGAGCAGAGCGGCCTAAGGGGCGAGGGCAGGTGGGAGCGGAGCGGCATCAAGGATGAGGGCAGAAGTGGAGCGGCCTAAGGGGTGAAGGCGGGTGGAAGCGGAGCGGTATAAAGGGCGAGGTTTGGAGTCAAACGACATAAAGAGCGAGGGTTGTTGCGGAGTGAGCTAAAGGGAGTTGACTAAAGGGCAAGGCCAGGAGCTTTGGCAGGAGTGTAATTTAAATCAACCCATAGGGGAGAATTTTTGGGGGGGGTTGGGTGGGAGCAGGTGTGGGCGGGTGCGCAGTCGATCGCCACCCGCGATCGTCTGCGCACCACCATTTTACGTGGGCGGGCCAATTAATGCTTGCCCAGCATGACGCACACCCAGAAGTGCTGAGCTCTCCCTGTTTGGGCGGGCAGAGTAGGCTGACTCGGGGCCTGCACTCTTTCACTCAGTTAATTATTTTAATTGGAATTTAAATCCTTAATAGGCCTTTGACAGTTCGAACCGAAGATCTGAATGACGCGCGGTGACATCGGGACCGCGCGTCATTTTACGCAAAGGTTCTGGCCATAATGTAAACTGGATCAATTGATTAGTGCAAAAACTGAAAGTAAGCCAATTTGACAAAATACATAAACTTTAACTTAGCGTATTGTATACATTGTATAATTTACCATAACTAGAATTAGTGTTTAAATATTCAGATCCAGAGGGATAAAGTTAAAATTCAATAAAGATGGATAGTAACATTAAAGGGTTCCTACTTTTTCATTAATTAATATCCAAGGCATATAGATAATAAAAGTTAAGTAAAACATTTAAATTAATCTAACAATTTGAACTTTCTCAGAGTGGCAGAGTTGGATTGCTACTCCACCCCAGTTTCTTACCTGAAATCCTTCATCGCCCGACCTTCCGCCTCAGGTTGGGCAAGATTTGGGTCGTGTAGCGCATCTCCCAGGCCTAGCGTTGAAGTGCAGCTAAGTTGAAGGGAAAGAGGCCATCCCTTCTCCTTTTACGGCACTAACTACCATAAAGTAGGTAAGCTAAAGGTCCAGTGAAGTTTAAAGGTCCTTGACAGGCAAGGGAGAAGGTAAGTGAAAAAACTAAGTGGGTAGGATTTGGGGAGGTGGTCGGTCTCGGGGTTGTGGGGAGGGGGGCTCATACCTTGGTAATGAGCAATGAAACAGGATTAATCAATAACCTCATAGTAAAGGAGCCTCTACGGAAGAGTGATCATAACATGATAGAATTTCACGTTCAGGTTGAAAGGGAGGCGTGAGCCTTAGACTCGTGTTTCAAACCCGAATATAGGTAATTATCAGGATATGAAAGTAGATATAACTGAAGTGAATTGGGAATTAAGGTTAAAAGGCAGTACAGTGGGAGATGTAGTGGTAGACTCTTTAGGAGATATTCAATGACTCTCAGCAAAGGTTTATCCCAGTGAGAAAGAAAGAAAGAAACTCTGAGAAGGATACAACATCCCTGGCTGAATAAGGAAGTTAAGGAAAGTATAAAATTGAAAGAAACACTGGACAAATCTGCAAAGATTAGTGAAAGGTCAGAAGAGTCAAATTTTAAAGAACCAGCAAAGAATGACTAAGAACATAATAAAGAAGGAGGAAGAAGAGCATGAGAGAAAGCCAGCTAGTAATATAAAAAAAACAGATAGTAAGAGTTTCTAAATACTATGGAGACTTTAATCCTGTCTCATTACACATTACCAGATCCAAAATAGCCTGGTCCCTGGTATACTCCAGGTCACTCTACACTCTACACTCTATCCCAATTAGACTCTACGAACTCATCCTCCAGGCTATTTTTGTCAATTTGATTTGTCTGATCGATGGAAAGACAAAAGTTATCCATGATTATTGCAGTACCTTCCTTGCAAGTCCCCATTATTTTTTGACGTATACTTTTTTCTTACTGTGTAGGTACTGTTCAGAGACCTATAGATTACTCCCACTAGTGACTTTCCTTTGCTATTTCTTATATCCACCCAAACTGATTTATATCTTGACCTTCTGAACCAAGATCATTTCTCACTATTGTACTGATCTCATCCTTTATTAACAGAGCTATTGACCTCCTTTTCCTTTCTTCCTGTCCTTCCAAAATGTCAAATACCCATGAATATTCAGGTCCCAGCCTTGGTCATCTTGCAACCACATCTCTGTAATGGCTACGATATCATACTCATTTATTTGAACATTTGAATTAGGAGGAGTAGGCCATTCGACCCCTCGAGCCTGCTCCACCATTGATAAGATTATGGCTGATCTGATTGTGGCCTATATTTTTCTGTTTGCTTCCTATTCCCTTTGAGCTCCTTGTTAGTCAAGAATCTATCTACCTATACCAACATGCATTTATATCTATTTGTGCTATCAATTTAACCATTTTGTTATGAAGACAGTGGCCATTCAGATAAACAGACTTTAATTCTGTCTTTGTACCACTTTTGCCTACCCTGACTCTATCTGCTGATGCACCCTTATGTATGTACGCCCTGTCCCTTCCTGTCACACTCTGGTTATCATTGCCCTGCACCATTGGCTTGTCCTTTCTCTTTAACTTTCTAAATCTCCCCTTATGTGAACCCCCCACCCCTCCCCTCCCCCATTATTTAGTTTAATGCATTCGCTATAGCCCTAGTTATGATGATTCGCCAGGACACTGGTCGCAGCACGGTTCAAGTGAAGGTTGCCCTGACGGTATAGTTCCCTCTTTCTCCAGTACTGGTGTCAATGCTCCATGAATGGAAATCTATTTCTCCCACGCCAATCTTTCGGCCGCACATTCAACACTCTGATCTTATTTACCCTATGCCAATTTGCTTGTGGCTCAGCTAGTACTTCAGAGATCATTACTTTTGTGGTTCTGCTTCTTAATTTAGTTCCTAGCTATTCATACTGCCTTAGCAGAAGCTCTTTCTAAGTCCTACCTATGTCGTTGGTACCCACTCTGGACCACAAAAACTGACTGTTTTGCCTTCTACTCCAAATTTCTCTCCAGCCCCGCGGAGATGTCCTTAACCCCGACACCGGGCAAGCAACACAGCCTTCAGGACTCTCAGTCTCAGAAACAGAGAACCGTATCTCTCCCCCTAACTATACTGTCCCCTACAACAACTATATTCCTTTTAACTCCTCTCCCCCCACTTGAATGGCCCTCTGTACCACAGTGCTTTGGACAGTTTTGCTAATTGTTATGGACTTGATTTTCCAGACAGGTTTCTTTAAGAAGCAGTGAACTTTATTTTTAGGGCTTCAGTAGCAGTTAGATGCTTCCATCAAGATCCACAGCTAGACACAAACTCCACCCCTAATGTTCCCCATGTTTTGGGCTGATTCATTCACATTGTCACGTAATAGTACACAGTACAATAAGTCTTAAAGCTACAGTCACTACATTTCTTAAAGCTACAGTTACTACATTCCTTCCCCTTTAATTTTTTTTTTACAATTTGTATTTACAAGAACAACTACATTCATTACATTACAAATATATACACGGGTTATGAAATTATAAGTTCAGTCACTCAAGTGGTTTCCTGATCCGGCTGGAACGTCGTAGCTCCACGGCTTTAGAATCTCTTACAGGATCCACATCATCTGGAACTGCAGCAACATCAGGTACCTCTTTAGGCAAAGGCAGTTCAGTCTTATCCACTCCGACGCAGACATCTGATATGTCTATCATTGGTTGATCAATCACAACAGGGGCCACAGGTTCAACAATGGTTACAGGTGGAACATCAGTTTGTTGGGGTATCTCCTTTCTTCTCAAATGATCCACATGTTTGCGGGAGATCTAGCCCTCCACTTTTATGTGGTATGACAAGGGTCCGGTCACAGAAACTATTAGGCCAGGTAACCAACTCGATCCACCACCAAAGTTTCGTACAATTACTGTTTCACCGACTGTAAATTCTCGCTCTCGATTATGCAAATCATGAGTCACTACGATTCCCTTGACTGTTCTCTACCTTCCCCTTCAAATTGGGAAGTGCCAGGCTTAATCTCGTATGAAGGCAGCATTTCATAAGTAATTATGAAGGTGTTGAACCTGTAGTAGTGTGGGGATCATTCATTGTCTTTTCTGAACCATCTCCCATCTAGCCTTCTTCTGTCTACCACAGAGTTTAGTCTCATCCTTCATTTTGACTTCACAGTCGGCCAGACTTCTCTCAAGCGAAATCTCAACTTGATTCTGTTCAGGGGTTGAGCTACCCATGGCTTCATCACCCGCTTGCATTTTGGAAAGTTCAACAACTTTTCCTTCTAATGCCGCTTTGTTTCACTCAGCTGCTTCTCCAGCTCTTTTGTCTCCGTCTTGTATCTTTTGGCTTCCTCCTGGAACCTTGGACGTTGCTGTGTATTCTCTGCCAACTGGTACTTCAGTTTGTTCAGAGTGATGTTAAATTCATTGCTTCTCTTCGTAATACTCCAGAGGTACAAACTTTGGCCTGAGATCTCCCTGTAATGTGTGAAGGTCTTTCAACGGGTTTTCCTTTTCTTTGCGAAGCTCATTTGCTTCACCTTGAATTTGGTAGTTCAGCAGAGTTTCCTTGAGTTTCTTCTGCTGTTCTTCCATGCTGCTGTTTAAGACAGTCTTTATTTTCTCAGGTTGCTGAATAGCTACACACTCCTTTTGCATCCTGTTAAGGTCCTTTGACTCTCCAGGCTTTTTCTTGTACCTTGCCTTGTTCCTTTCCCAACTCAGGAACTCTTCCTGCTCCTTCTGCAATTTCACTGGCCCATCAAGGTCAATTTCCCTCAACCAATCACAACCTAGAAGGCTTGATCCTTCACCTTCCACTACAATCACAGGGAGTTGTGCTGTCTGGGCTTGTAATAAACAGGTACAGTGGTAATACCTTTCGCTTGCATGACTTCACTAGTATACGTTTTCAATTTGGCTGAAGTCTGCTCCATATTCAATTGTTGAGTACCCTTGTTTAAATATTTGAACGTGTGCTCCCCCACTACAATGACTGATGCACCAGTATCCACTTCCATAATCAAAGGTTTTCCATTGACCTGCAGAATAACAGTGATTGACTCTGTTTTCCCTACTTTCACATTAAATAGATAATAAACATCGGAATTAGTGGTTTCTGCTTCTTCCACATTATGTATTTTGATAAGTTTTGTTTACTGCCTTTAATCTTGCTTTACATTGCTACTGTATATGACCCTGTTTCTGACAATAACGGCACTCCACCTCTTTAAAACGGCAAGTTTCAGGGATATGGTTATTCTCACATCAGTAAAAATTCATTTTCAGATTTGCTGCTGAGATGTCTCCAGAATATTTTTTGAATTTTCGGGTAGCAGGGACTGTCTCTCGCTTCGCGGCTGACTCCCCAGTTTTCACACCATGCCCGCGGTCTGTACCTGACCCAACTGGAAAATGGTGCCATTTTGTACACCCTGTATGACCTGCGAATCCTACTCAGCGTTTTCCATTACAAGTGCTATTTCCAATGCTCTTTTAAAAATCGATATTTACTTCAGCTAATAACCATCGATGAATGACGTCATTGTGTACACCACAGACTAACCAATCCCTTAACATGTCGTTTACGGTCTCCCCAAAGTCACAATGTTCAGTTAGCTGTTTCAGCTTTGGTACATACGTTGCTCTGGGCTCCCCTGGGGTTCTTAATCAAATTAAATTTGAACCACTGCATGATTATGGAGAGTTTGGGTTGCAAATGACCCTTTATGAGGTTTACCAATTTGCTGAAGGTCTTCGAATCAGGAGCATTCGGGGCCTTCAAACTATACATTAAATTATAAGTTTTACTCCCACAGATGCTTAGGAGAATTGCTTTCCTTATCTCCTCCGCCGTAGTTTTGTTTGTTTGGAAAAAAATAGAGGTGTTCTGTATATTGACTCCAATCCTCTGTGGATGAGTTGAAGAGGTCGATCCTGCCAAAAAGTGGCATTGCTGATGAGTATATTTTCCCTTTTTTCCGTTTAAAACAAGATACCCACATTCATTGGGCAAGGACAGCGCAGGAAACAATTTATCCTCATCGCCAGTTGTTATGGATGATTTTCCAGACAGGTTTCCCATAAGAAACAGTGAACTTTATTTACAGGGCTTTAACAGCAGTTACATGCTTCCATCAGATCCACAGCTAGACACAAACTCACCCCTAAGGTTCCCCACACTTCGGGCTGATTTGTTCACACTGTCATGTGATACTACACAGTACAATGAGTCTTAAAGCTACAGTCACTTCATTCCTTAAAGTTATAGTTACTACACTCATCCTCCCTGAAGTTTCTGCTCTCATCAACACAAGCTGCACAACCTTGAACCTGTTGGATAAGTGCAAGTGCTGAGGCTCCTCCAGCGCTATCTTCTGCATCCCCATACCTGCAGTTACACCCTCTTATCCCTGACCATGGACAAAATCCAAAGTATCTAGCCTAACGGATGCGAGTGCCTCCTAGTACAAAGTGTCCAGATAACTTTCCCTCTCTGATATATCGCAGCATTCAAAGCTTGGACTCCAGCTCATTAACTCTGAGCCAAAGTTCCTCAAGCTGCAGACACCCACTGCAGATGTGGCTGCTGTGGACCACCAGCACCAAACGCTACAGCTGCAACACATTACCTGCTCTGCCATCTCTAGTTTAAAAATATCACTCAATGATTATCTGTAGCCATATCATTGGTTTAGTTAAGCTATAAATTTAATGCAATAGGACTTAGGAGCAGGAGTACGCCATTCAGCATTTTGAGAGAAAAAATTTTCCTCTTCTTTGTCTTAAACAGTAGACCATGTTATTCTTAAACTGTGTCCCCTGGTTCTAGTTTCTCCCACAAGTGGAAAGATCCTTCTGGTATCTACCTTGTCAATTCCCCTCAGGATCTTATGTTTCAGTAAGATCAGCTCTCATTCTTCTAGGCTCCACTGGATAAAAGCCCAACTGATCAACCTTTCTTCATTAAGATAAGCCTCTCATCCCAGAAATGAATCGAGTGAATCTTCTCTGAACTGCTTATAACTCAATTATATCTTTTTCCCAAATCAGGAAACCAAAACTGGATAGTGTACAGCTGCAGTAAAACATCCCTACTTTCATATTCCATTCCCTTTGCAATAAATGCCAACATTCCACGTGCCTTCCTAATCACTTGCTGTACCTGCATAACTTAACTTTTTGTGATTCATATACTGGGACACCCAAATCCATTTGTACCACTGAGTTCTGCAATCTCTCTCCACTTAAATAGTATACTGATTTTCTATTCTTCCTGCCAAAGTGGACAAGTTCACATTTTCCCACATTATATTACATCTGCCAAATTTTTGTCCCCTCACTTAACCTATCTATGTCCCTTTGCAGACTCTCTACCTCCTCTTGACAACATACTTGCCTACCTATCTTGCTTTCATTGGCAAATTTGGCTAACATACATTTGGTCCCTTCACCCAAATCATTGATATAGATTGTAAATAGTCGAGGCCCCAGCACTGAACCCTCTCGCACTGCACTAGTTTCATCTTGCCTTCGGAAAAGTATCCATTTATGGAGTGTCGATAAACTGAGTGAAGACTTGGGAGTTTGGCGAGAGGACAGTTTTAAGTATTAATTTTATTACATTAAGATCAGGCATGATCTTATTGAATGGTGGAGGAGGTTGAAGGGGCTGAGTGGCCTACTCCTGCTCCTAATTCATATGTATATGTTCATATATACTCTCTGCTTCCCGTTAGCCAACAAATCCTTTATCCATGCTAATATGTTACCCCTACACCCTGTCATTTCATTTTGTGTAGTAACCTTTGATGTGGCACCTGATCAAATACCTTTAGGAAATCTAAGTGCACCAAATCTACAGGTTTCCCTTTATCCACCTTGCTTGTTACTTCCTTAAAAATCTCTAATTAGTAAAACACAATTTCCCTTTCACAAATCCATGTTGACTCTGCCTGAGCACGTTGTGATTTTCTATGAATCCTGCTATAACTTCCTCAATAATGGATTCCAGCAATTTCCCTATGACAGATGTTAGACCAACTGGCCTGTAGTTACCCGATTTCTGTCTCCCTCCTTTCCTGAATAACGCTGTTACATTAGCTATTTTTCAATCCACTGGGACCCTTCCAGAATCTAAAGAATTTTGCAAGATTATAACTTCTTAATTATATTATAACTGCAACCACTTCCTAGGCTGCAGGCCATCTCACACAAGCAAAAATTGGGAGAGCCAGGAATTGGGGCAAGAATCCCAGAATGGGATCCCCAACGCCATTTTAAAATAGTTCTGGAGCTGTTCTGACTCCGCAAATATCCAAGCCATGATATGTTTCCAAGTATTTTTTTGAGGAGATGTAGATCTTTTATAGGGGTCTTGTGGCACAGTGGTAGTGTCCCTACCTCTGGGCCAGAAGTTCCGGGTTCAAGTACCACTCCAGGGCTTGATGGCCATGGAAGGTGCATCATAACATGGCCAAACAGGTTGATTATCAGCCTGAAAATACTTCCAACATGCCTGATGGCAGTTGATAAGAGTGGGAGAGTTTCCTGGTCAGCCATTCTGCAGAAGGCAATGACAAACCACTGCAGTACTTTGTCAAGCATAATCATGGACCAATCCAATGGAAGTCCATGGTTGCCAATTCCCTCTTAGGGCATATTACCTGAAAGAGGAAAGGGGAAGTCGCTTATGCAGTTGGTGCTGAGGATTTGGACGAACGCAATTGTTTTGCTTGCTAGTGCAATGCTTGTTCTTTCCTAGAAATTTTAAGAACTGGCAGATTCATGTTGACTGGAAGAATCTTTTGCAGAAATCTCCTTTTAAAAGGAATACATTAAGACACTAGCTGCATGCATCACAATCAAAATGGAGATCAAGTGATGCGAATTAATCCTGCTTCTGTATTGTTAAACTTAGCAGAACTGAAGCAGAACCTTAAGTGCAAATATGTTCAATTTAGACAATGTGCTGCACTCCACTATTGCCTTCTATCATGTTTTAGCCAATACAAAAATACTAAAGCACAAAAGATTTTGTGATAGAATTGAGACTAAGGAGAGGTTGCTTTTCAGATTTTTCAGATTCTGGGATTCCCATAGAAACACAGAAAATAGGAGGAGGTGGTCGTTCGGCCCTTCGAGCCTGCTCTGCCATTCAATATGATCATGGCTGATTCTCTACCTCAACGCCATACTCTTGCATTTTTACCCATACTCCTTGATGCCTCAAGCTCAGAAATCTATTCCCTACTTAAATATATTCAGTGACTTGGCCTCCACAGCCTTCTGTGGTAGAGGATTCCATAGGTTCACCAGCCTCTGAATGAAGAAGTTTCTCCTCATCTCAGTCCCGAATGGTCTACCCTGTATCCTGAGACTGTGACCCCTTGTTCTAGACACCCACAGCCAGAGGAAACATCATCCCTCCATCCAGTCTGTCCATCCCTGTCAGAATTTTATACGTTTCAATGAGATCCCCTCTCATTCTTCTAAACTTCAGTGAATACAGGCCTAGTCAACCCAATCTCTCCTCATATGGCACTTTTGCCATCCCAGGAATCAGTTTCATGTCATCAGCAAACTTGGAAATATTACATTTGGTTCCCTCATCCAAATCATTGATATATATTGTGAATAGTTGGGGCCCAAGCTCAGATCCCTGTGGTGCCCCACTAGTCACTGCCTGCCACTCTGAAAAAGACCCATTTATTCCTACTCTGTTTCCTGACTGCTAACCAATTCTCAATCCATACCAATATATTACCCCCAATCCAACGTGCTTTAATTTTATACAGTAACCTCTTCTGTGGGACTTTATCAGAAGTTTTCTGAAAATCCAAATACACCACATCCACTGGTTCTCCCTTATCTATTCTGCTAGTTACATCCTCAAAGAACTCCAGTAGGTTTGTCAAACATGATTTCCCTTTCATAAATCCATGCTGACTTTGTCTAATCCCGCTGATATTTTCTAAGTGTCCTGTAATCACATACTTTTTAATAGACTCTAGCATTTTCCCTACTACTGATGTTAGGCTAACTGGTCTGTAATTAGTTGTTTTCTCACTCCCTCCTTTTTTTAAATTGTAGGGTTATATTTACCACCCTCCAATCTGCCAGCACTATTCTAGAATCTACAGAATTTTGGAAGATGACAACCAACGCATCCACTATTTCCATGGCCACCTCATTTAGTACCCTGGGATGTAAATTATCAGGCTCTGGGGTTTTATTGGCTTTCAGTTCCATTAATTTCTCTAGCATTATTGTTTTAGTAATACTAACTTCCATCAATTCCTCCTTCTCACTAGACCCTCGGTTCGCTAGTATTTCTGGGAAGTTATTTATGTATTCCTTCATTGTGATAATCTACCTTTGCATCAGGAGCTGGAATAAAACCATGAACTTCTGATAGTGACTAGTGGGGTACCGCCGGGATTGGTGCTAGGACCCCAGTTATTCACAATATATATTAATGATTTAGATGAGGGAATTAAATGTAATATCTCCAAATTTGCAGATGACACAAAGCTGGGTGGGAGGGTGAGCTGTGAGGAGGATGCAGAGATGCTTCAGTGTGATTTGGACAAGCTGAATGAGTGGGCAAATGCATGGCAGATGCAGTATAATGTAGATAAGTGTGAGGTTATCCATTTTGGTAGCAAAAACTGTAAGGCAGATTATTATCTGAATGGCTATAAATTGAGAGAGGGGACTGTGCAACAAGACCTGGGTGTCCTTGTACACCAGTCGCTGAAGTTAAGCATGCAGGTGCAGCAGGCGGCAAAGATGGCAAATGGTATGTTGGCCTTCATAGCCAGAGGATTCGAGTACAAGAACAGGGATCTCTTGCTGCAATTGTACAGGGCCTTGGTGAGACCACACCTGGAATATTGTGTGCAGTTTTAGTCTCCTTATCTAAGGAAGGATGTACTTGCTATAGAGGGAGTGCAGCGAAGGTTTACCCGACTGATTCCTGCGATGGTGGGATTGACATATGAGGAGAGATTGAGTCGATTAGGATTATATTCGCTTGGAGTTCAGAAGACTTTGGGGGGATCTCTTAGAAACCTATAAAATTCTAACAGGACTAGACAGGGTAGATGCAGGAAGGATGTTACCGATGGTGGGGGAGTCCAGAACCAGGGGTCACAGTCTGAGGATATGGGGTAGACCATTTAGGACTGGGATGAGGAGAAATTTCTTCACCCAGAGAGTGGTGATCCTGTGGAATTCATTACCACAGAAAGTAGTTGAGACCAAAACATCGTATGCTTTCAAGAAGGAGTTGGATATAGCTCTTGGGGTGAAAGGGATCAAAGGGTATGGGGAGAAAGCGGGAGCAGGCTATTGAGTTGGATTATCAGCCGTGATCATAATGAATGGCGGAGCAGGCTCGAAGGGCCGAATGGCCTACTCCTGCTCCTAGTTTCTATGTTTCTATATATGATTGGTGAACAATTGCTGAACCTAGCTTTTTTTTAAAGAATAAAGTAGCTCAAGCCACCGCTGCCTGCCTTGCAAACAGACACGAGCTCTGACATCACCGGAGACTGAAGGAAGCCACATGTGATTAGACTTTCCATCTTTTATTTCAAGTATTATCAATTTTCTGCACCCAAGTGTTGGTTACGATCCTATAGTAATGCTTTGTCCAACAAGAATTTAGGACTGGAAGCTTTCTGAAACACTACTTGGAAAAATCTCTTCAGGGTGCAATTCATAGCATCATCCTTCTTGAAGGACAATCTAGTACAATGTTAACGGCCTGTATCATCAACCTCACCCTGGCATTAAACTCATCAAAGACCATCTTTTCATGAACCTTACTTTGCTGAGATTATCTCAGTGCCCATTACTTATTTACTCTTGGCATCCCCACCTAAGTACGAGTTCACTAAGTGGTCACTTGAAGCCCTGTAGCACTTGGAAATGTGGGGATCATTGTGGACCAGAAGTGGTGCTTGCAAGTTCTAAGTTATTCTTTTGTGACATGATTTGCAAGCTTGCTGTACTACATGTTTTCTTTTGTATTGGGGTTAAGCATTCTGCTGGTACTTTTATCACAGAACATTTTGGTGCTTCCTTAGCCTGTGCCAGTTCCCTTGAACAAATTGGAAGACTGCAGTGAGCTTTCAAGCAGGTGAACCTAAGATTTATTTGTATAAGGCTGGACATGGGCAAAGATCATCACAATTCTGGCAATGGAATGACTCTTGCTTTACCAATAACCAGAATATGGGTTTATGGTAAGATAATAAGGCCCTTTGCTCATTTCACTTGTATTTGAAAATCTGGTCTTTTCTTCACTAGCTAGAAGTGGTAGGTCCCAGTAAACAGAGTTTTTAATACAATCTGAGACCTATTTATCTGCTGCTAGCTCATAAATTACCAGATTTATAGAATTAAAATTTCATAAATAGCTATAATGAGATTTGAACTGTGGGTTGCTATTCTAAATCTGTTGCCATAAGCTACTATATCCATTCAAGATAATGCCAATTGGAAATGCAAGACTGGCCTTGTATTATTGCACCAATCTTACTCATTTTTTAAAGCTGTTGGAGACTCCTTAACTTGGACATCTTACAATGCTAGCTAAACTTACACAGTAGCCTGGATTTGCGGGATGTCGTGGTCCCCATGGTGGGATTCATTGGGGTACCCACCCATGAGAAGAACAGCTGCCCTGCTGTCATTCTTGTTAACACCGTCTCCCCTGCCAACGGCAAGATGGCCGCCGATATCGATCTGCGCATGCGCACTTGATCGCACATGCTCAGAAACCAATAGTGTCATTTTAAGGAAGCAGAGTGCTAGCAAAATTCTGACTGTGTTAAGAACTTCTTGCAGCAGTTCCACCAACAATTAAAAACAAAGCTGTGGCATTTCGCAGTAAGCAGTTTTTCAGGTTTTTTTGTTCATCTCTGCAAGCTCTCCAGTTGCCTGACGTAATTTTCCAAAAAATTAGTGTAGCATTTAAGTAGCCAGTTGATTTCTCAGCTTACTGTTATGTGAAGTTAGCAAAACACAAACAAAAATAAAAACTGAGCGCAACACTGAAAGCTTAACAACAAAACAAACAAAAGGGTAAAATAGAGAAAGAGTTACCTATATGACTGCGAATGAGCCCTGCTGCACATTGTTCCCAATAAAGATGGCGCCACTAACCTGATTTGACCATCATCATACTGCACATGCACAGTGCAGGCAGCAAACACAGCCTATTGTTTATAGGCTGGAGGCGAATTTCCACCCATCGGGGACAGGGAATCTTGCCTCAGAAAGCGGCTAGCCATAAGACGTGGGAGCAGAAGTAGGCATTCAGCCCATGGAGTCTGCTCCGCCATTCAATGAGATCATGGCTGAACTGATAATCCTCAACTCCACTTCCTGTCTTTTCCCCATAACCCTTGATTCCCTTACTGATTAAAAATCAGTCTGGCTCAGCCTTGAATATAATTAACGACCCAGTCTCTACAGCCCTCTGCAGTCAAGAATTCCACAGATTAACTACCCTCAGAGAAGAAATTCCTCATCTCTGTCTTAAATGGGTGACCCCTTACTCTGAGATTATGCCCTCTGGTCCTAGGCTGCCCCACTAAGGGAAAACAACCTCTCAGCATCTACCCTGTCAAGCCCCATAAGAATCTTATATGTTTCAATAAGGTCGCCTCTCATTCTTCTAAATTCCAATGAGTAAAGGCCCAACCTATCAACCTCTCCACATAAGCAAATCCCTCCATACCAGAGATCAACCTAGTGAACCTTCTCTGGACTGCCTCTAATGTCAGTATATCTTTCCTTAGATAAGGGGACCAAAATTGTTCACAGTATTCTAGGTGTGGTCTAACTAGTGCCTTGTATAGCTTTAGCAAGACTTCCCTATTTTTATACTCCATTCCCTTTGAAATAAAGGCCAACATTCCATTTGCCTTCCCCATTACCTGCTGAACTTGTCTGTTAGCTTTTTGGGATTCATGCATGCGGACTCCCAAATTCTTCTTGTGCTGTAGCTTTCTGCAGCCTTTCTCCATTTAATTGATATTCAGCTCCTCTATTCTTCCTGCCAAAATGCACAACCTCACATTTTCCCACATTATATTCCACCTGTCAAGTTTTTGCCCACTCACTTAACCTGTCTATATCCCTCTGTAGGCTCCGTCATTTTCACCATTTGCCTTCCCACCTATTTTTGTGTGTCATTCGCAAACTTGGCAATAGTACATTCACTTCCCTCATCTAAGTCATTAATATGTAATGTAAATAATTGTGGCCCCAGCACTAATCACTGTGGCACTCCATTAGTTACAGGTTGCCATCCTGAAAATGTCTTCCTTATCCCAACTCTGTCTTCTATTAGTTAGCCAATCCTCTATCCATGCTAACATACTACCCCCAACACCATGGGCTCTTATCTCATTAAGAAGCCTTATGTGCGGTACCTTATCAAATGCCTTTTGGAAATCCAAATATATAACATCAACTGGTTCCTCTTTATCTATCCTACTTGTTACCTCCTCAAAGAATTCTAATAAATTTGTCAGGCTCTGATTGATTATGTTATGCATTTCTAAATGCTTTATTGTTATATCCTTTATAATAGACTCTAACATTTTCCTAATGACGGACATTAAGCTTACTGGCCTACAGTTACCTGTTTTTTTGTCTCCCTCCCTTTTTGAATAAGGGCATTACATTGGCAGTTTTCCAATCTTCTGGGACTTTTCCAGAATCTAAGAATTCTTGGAAGATTATTACCAGTGTAGCCACTATTCGTGTAGCTACTTCCTTTAATATCCTAGGATGCAACCTATCAGAACCAGGGGACTTATCAGCCTTTAGCCCCATTAGTTTCCCTAGTACTTTTTCACTCGTGATATTTATTGTATTTATTTCCTCCCCTACTTTTGCCCCTTGATTACTTAGTATTTTTGGAATGCTGTGAGTGTCTTCTACCGTGAAGACTGATGCAAAGTATTTATTCAACTCCTCTGTCATTTCCTGGCTCCTCATTATTATTTCCCCAGCCTCGTTCTCTAAGGGGCCGATGTTCACTTCGGCCTCTCTCTTCCCTTTTATATATTTAAAGAAGCTCTTATGATCAGTTTTTATATTACTTGCTAGTTTACCCTCAAAGTTTATTTTCTCCCTCTATTTTTTTTAGGTCATCTATTGTTGGTTTTTTGAACCTTCCCAATCTTCTGGTTTACCACTAATCTTTGCCACATTGCATGTTTTTTTCTTTCAATTTGATACTGTCCTTAACTTCTTTGGTTAACCATGGTTGGTTTATCCCCTTCCTAGAATCATTTTTCCTCACTGGGATATTTCTTTGTTGTGAGTCATGAAATATTTTCTTAAAAGTATGCCATTGTTCATCAACAGCCTTTTCCGATAAACTCCTTTCCCAGTCCACTCCAGGCAGCTCTGCCCTCATTCCTTTATAATTACCCTTATTTAAGTTTAACACAGTTGTTTCCAACCCAAGTTTCTCACTCTCGAACTGAATGCTAAATTCTACCATGTTATGGTCACTGTTTCCTAGGGGATCTTTTACTCTGAGATCATTTAATAAGGCTGCCTCATTACACTTTACCAGACCCAAAATAGCCTGATCCCTGGTTGGATCCACAACTTATTGTTCTGGCAAACTGTCCCGAATACACTGAATTCTTACTCGTGGCTACCTCTACCAATTTGATTTTCCCAATCTACATGAAGATTAAAGTTGCCCATGATTAATGTACTGCCTTTTTTATATGCCCTTATTATCTCCTGATTTATTCTCTGCCCTACAGTATAGCTACAGTTAGGGAGCCTATTGGGGGCCAGTGTCTTCTTCCGCTTGTTATTTCTTACCTCCACCCATATGGAATCTACATCTTCCGATCCAAGATAACTTCTTGCTATCATATTTATTCCATTACGTACTAACAAAGCTATCCCACCACCTTTTCCTTCTTGCCTGTCCTTTTGAAAAGTCACACCCCTGAATATTTAGTTCCCAGCTTTGATCTCCTTGTAACCAAGTTTCCATAATGGCTATAAGATCATGCCATTAACCTCTATTTGTGCCGTTAATTCATTTATTTTGTTCCAAAGTGTAGCTACGAGGAGAGATTGGATAGGTTGGGGTTATTTTCCTTGGAACAAAGAAGGCTGAGAGGCGACTTGATTGAGGTGTACAAAATTATAAGGGGAACAGATAGAGTGGACAGGATAAAATTGTTTCCCTTGATGGAGAATTCTAGAACCAGGGGACATAGATTCAAGATAAGTGGCAGAAGGCGTAGGGGGGACATGAGGAAGAACGTTTTTACGCAGAGGGTAGTGGGTGTCTGGAATTCGCTGCCCAAGTTGGTGGTAGAGGCAGAAACTTTAAACTCTTTTAAAAAGTACCTGGATCTGCACCTAAAGTGCTGTAAGCTGTAGGGCTATGGGCTGGGTGCAGGAAGGTGGGATTAGAAAGGGCACCTGGGTGTCCTCGGGCTGGCATGGACAAGATGGGCTGAATGGCCTCCTTCTGCGCTGTAACTTTTCTATGGTTCTAAATACTATGTGCATTTAAGAAAAGAGCCATTAATTTTGCCTTTTTACCATTTTTCCCCCTTTGACCCTATTTGCTGCTGCTTTTTTATGTTTGAATACTCTGTCCCTTCCTGTCGTACTCTGGGTATCGATACCTAAATAGCTGCCTTGTTAGCCCACAGATCCCCTTTCCATATGCTTTCCCCCCTCTATTTAGTTTAAAGCCCTCTCTACAGCCCTAGTTATTCGGTTTTCAAGGACACTGGCCCTAGCACGGTTCAAGTGAAGCCCGTCCCACCGGAACAGCTCGCTTCTACCCCAATACTGGTGCCTGTGCCCCATGAACTGAAACCCATTCCTCCCACACCAATCTTTGAGCCATGCATTTAACTCCTTGACTTTATTTACCCTATGCCAGTTCGCCCATGGCTCAGGTAGTAATCCCGAGATTATTACCTTGGCGGTTCTGCTTTTTAATTTGACCCCTAACTGTTCAAATTCTTTCAGCAGAAACTCCTTTCTAGTCCTATTAATGTCATTGGTACCAACGTGGACGACAACAACTGGATCCTTCCCTTCCCTCTCCAAGTTCCTCTCCAGCCCTAAGGAGATGTCCTTAACCCTGCCACCGGACAGGCAACACAGCCTTCAGGACTCATGCTCATGGTTACATAGAACTGTGTCTATCCTCTAATTATACTGACCCTTACCACCACTATGTTCCTTTTTCCTCCTCCTACTTGAATGACTCCCTGTACCATGGTGCCGTGCTCAATTTCCTCATCCTCTCTGCAGTCCCCGCTCTCATCCACACAGCTTGCAAGAACCTCGCAACTGTTGGACAGTTGCAAGGGCCGAGGTTCCTCGAATTCTACCCCTTGGGACCCCATTCCTGCTTCACCTGCAGTCACACCCTACTGTCCTTGATCACAGACCAAATTTCAATTACCTAATCTGAGGAGTGTGACCACCTCCTGGAGCAAAGTGTCCGGGTAACTTCTCCCCTTCCTGATGTGGCGCAATGTCTGCAGCTCGGACTCCTTAACTCGGATCAGAAGTTCCTCGAGCTGCAAACACTTACTACAGATGTGTTCGCTCTGGATCACCTTGGTGTTCAGCAGCTCCCACATGCTGCAGCAGCAACACATCACCCGCCCTGCCATAGCTATTGTATTTTATTTAATTACTTAATTAATTACCCTAGTATCCCTGTTCTTTACACTTGAAGAATCCCCCGCTCTTTATTATAATTCTTTTACACACCAGTATTGATCTCATACTTAACAAGCTATTTTTAATTTTAAAAAAAAGACTAGAGATCTAAACACAAACTAAAGACCTTACTTTTACTTTAAAGACTAGAAATACTCACCAATCCCACTCACCAATCAGCTGCTCTCTGAGTTCTTTAATGGTCTCTCATCTCTCTCTCCATGCTCTATAATGGTCTCTCACTCTTCTCTCACTGTTAAAGGCCCCGCTGCTCCCCTCGCTCTCTCACTTTTAATTGGATGGCTGACAGCACTGTAGTATCACAAGCAGCAGGCAGGATTGGCGGCCACTGTTGGAACTACAAGCAATCCCCAATGGAGATTGTTGCTGGAACCAATTTAAGTGGGGAGGGATTTTGCAAGGTTAGGCTAAGAGCTATTGCTCTTAAGGCTCTTGAGGGGGTGCAGGGCCAGGCTGGAGAGGCCATATGAAAGGGCGGGGTTGCTGTGGGCAGTGACTGAGGAGTGAACAGGTGTCACGGAGGGAACGGTCCTTCCGGAATGCCGAAAGGGGCAGGGAAGAAGATGTGTTTGGTGGTGCCGTGATGTTTTAAGGACAATTTACACTATTAACTGATGATAAAAGAAATGTGTTCCCTACAGGTTATGAATTTTCACATAGGTCGGTCAATCCAGTTCTGGACTCGCATTGTTCAGTGTTTTAATAAATTCAATTATAAATCTCTCTGGTTGCAACCAGCTCTAATACCTTAACTCGAACACAAACACAGTGGGATATCCTTGTGATCCAGTGCTCACTTTTTAAGATTTGGCGGGAACTTTACATTAATCTGCCAAAGCCTCTAAAATCTTTAAATCCCTTCATATTTTCCAAGAAATTTAAAATTTAATCCTAACCCGAGTGCTGTAGTTTTAGCTTCAATTGCCAGCATTATTGTATATCATGTGGTTTCTGAAGCCAGAAATGATATCCAGCTGCACATTAACCTATATTCTTTTCCTGATTTTATCTGCTTTTCCAAATACAATTTATGCAAATACGTTCACTTCCATGATGATACTGTCCAATCTTCCAAAGGCACAAACTTGTAAGTCTCCCTCACCAATCATCCTTGTGCTTGATGACTTATATTGGCTCACTAGCCATGAATGCATTTTTAAAATTCTTACCCATTTGTTTTAATGATTTTGGCCCTGATCTCTGGAATTCCCTCCCTAAGCATTTCCTATCCACCTCAATTTCCTCCTTTAAGACTTTCCTCAAAACCTTCCTCTTTGACCAAGATTTTGGTCACCTATCATCATGTCTCCCTCTTTGATTCTGTGTCACTTTATGTCAAATGCTCCGTTGAAGCAGCTGTGGACATTTTACTCCATTAAAGGTGCTATATAAATGTCAATTGTTGTTGTTGGACTGAATACTATACGGTGTAAAGGTATCTCTCATGGGCTGTCGGGCTAAAATGCTATGTTTAGTTGGAGGCAGTACGGTAAATTAATTCCAAGGGCTAGATTTTCCCCATCGGAGATGGAACTGATCCCTTGTTACGTACTCTCTCCCATCGCCAGCCCGCCATGAGGCATGGTTTTCTCTGGGCAAGGGACTTGATGACCGTAGAGAGAGATCTGGCGTGCAATTAGTGGCTGGGGCTGCCGGGGGTGGGGGGGCAGGAATGGCGGAGTGAATTGGGCCACATTCTGGCCCAAGTTGGCCGTTGCTGCGGCTGCTGTTTGTGCATGGTCTTCAAAAAAAAGAGATCTCCACCTTCAAAGTGGCCATGGCAAATGAAGAGCTGAGACCCAGGATAGGGTCAGGGAACGTTGGCTACTGAAATTTCACTGCTACTCAGTAATTCTTTTGTCAAAACTTTCACTTTTTTCCATTAAACAAAACAGTTTCAATGCTGCTGCTCATATTCCCACCATGCTGCCGCTGGTCAGCTTCAGAGGGCTTCTCACAGACGCCCGTCACCATGAAAATCTCAGGAAGTTAGGTGGTGGTTTCTTAGTGAGCTCACTAATGAACTCAATATGCCCAACTAATGAGGTGGGCAACCCCCAACCTTGGGAAAGTCAGTCTGGAACGGAGGTGGCAGGTTGGCATGCAGGCAGCTGGCACCTCCTTTTTCGCAGTCCTGCCTCCATTCCGTCTTGATGCAGGACAGGAAAACCTGGCCAGAAATTACTATAGTCGTGTTTACACCCACAGATCTATTGGATTAAAAGGAGAACCTGCAAGAGAAGCTCAGCCCTAATATTCGAACTGGAAGTAGCATTTACATTGATTTTAAGCACTAGATCCTATGACCCCTTTACAGTGAGAGTGCACCATCAGTGACTGATACGCAACAAATGATTTAGTGTCATGGGGGCTCCGGCCGAGGTGGATGGCAAAACCAGGCCCACCATAGTGTGAAGCCAGGAAGGTTTTAATTTCTGAGCCTCGCATGGAATAGCCCCTTCAGTCTTCCACCCAAAACCGATATAAAGTGATAGCAGCCTGACCTACGGGCAAAGGTATGATTCTGGGTGACAGGAGGCCGCCAGCAAGAACCCAAATAAGCAGTCCCTGGCACTTGAGTAAATGGTTCCACAAAGGAGCAACTGAGGGCAAGAATTAAGCTCCAAGATATTTTTATGGGGCTTCTCCCCCTGATCAATTAAGTAAACTAATAAAAAGTTTACAAAAATTACCTTTCTGGATCACATCTGCATCTGGCTCTTTGATGGCTGGTTGGCCTGGCAGGGAAGCCACAACAGCGTGTAGTGTGTGTAGAGAGAAGCAGAGTTAATGTTTCAGGTTGATGACTTATCATCAGAGTTTTCTGGTAAATGATCTTCAAAGAAATGAAATGGTAACATTGTGTTTCTCTCTAACTGGATGCTCCCTGACCTGAGTGTTCCCAAGTATTTTCTGTTTTTAAGTGCAAAGTGGAGGGTGATATTAAAATAAACAGATTCCAATGGGCCTCTATTTGAAAATGACTGTGAACAAAGGTAAACAGAGGAAGAGCAGTACACAAAGATTAAAACTCTGAACTGTACTCTTCCATAACCTCAAATTAGATTTAAAGGTGACAATACTGATTTGAAGATGCAAACTTTTTTGACGTTTTGCAGTTACAGGCAGATCCCTCATGCAAAATGATGAGTAATGCCTCAAAATGTTAATTCAACAATAAAATTCAACAAATTTTAATCAACTGATTTAAAGGCAACTATTCAATAGGACAAACTACTCTATTAAGCACACTCATCAACACAAAAAAAATCACATCTTCAGTTTGCAAAAGCACTGCAAATATTTTATCAAAAGCTGCTTGTAACATGAAGGAATGATAAGGGCTTTTACACTTCAACCTTGTAGCAATGCTATAAAGTGATGATTACATGTGTGATATGGAACAGGATGCATTTAGTTGATAATCACTACCTAAATATGTATAAATTGTGGTTTGCATGTACTACTTCCATTTGCAGCACACTTCTCTACTCCTGTCACAAATAAGACTTCAAATGCCAAATAATTGCAGTGGTTCAGCCCAGCAAACTAAAATAATGGCCTATCCCACTAAGGACATTCCATCATATCTCTAATACTGTGCTTTTTAAACAGAAGCTATAATAGAAACATTAATGTTAGCAATGGCATACCTGGAATAAAGCCAGGTGCTTCATCATCCAATGCCAAAACTTTAGACAATTAATTATAAGTAATGAATAATTTTAAACTGGAAAATCATTTTTGTGGTCAGTGTCAGGTGATTTCCAGCAGATGAATCATTGGATCCAATGATGTCAGAGTGCAGATATGATTGTGGTTAGGTTTGATCAAAAAATACATTTTCATTGTACTCTAAACTGCAATTCATACTATTTTATGCATAAATAGCAGTCCTTTCCTTGTTTTAATTAATTCCAATCACACTTCTGCATTATTTTTGCTAAATGCAAGTCAATGAAAACTCCTAGTTCCACCACGACACGCATCCTTCTTTCTTCTCCTTCTCCATCCTAATCTCTGATACCAGGACTTAGATTTTCCTCCACAGAGGTTATTTTGCTGGAAATACTTTGGGGTAGAACTTCTGCTTGAAAGCAACTCCCCACTTTGGCAAAATTTTAATTTGCTTTCTCAGGTTCATAATATTCAAGACAGACTATTGGAAACTCAATAAGCCTTGGCTCAGGGTAGGTATCTTGGGGAATTCCAACTCTGCAGCAGCATACAGGGGTACACTACCCATGCAAGAGGAAAGGTATTTGTTTAGCGCCTGCAAAAAGCAAGTTTGCAGATGTTGCAGCATGGTGCACATTTTCTAAGTTTTCAATTTTCTCTATGCTGGTCTAAATCAGAGAAAGGTGGTTTCAGTTATTTGGGACTGTGGGAAGGAAGCCAAGCAAAGGATTGGTTCAGATAGAATGGAAGGAGATGGTCTTAAGAGTAAGTCAATGCCAGTAACTTGATATATTAATGCCACACCAGAAGTTGTCCAACCATTGACCAGAAACGGAACTGGACCAGCCATATAAATAAATACTGTGGCTACAAGAGCAGGTCAGAGGTTAGGAATCCTGCGCTGAGTAACTCACCTCCTAACTCCCCAGTGCCTGTCCACCATCTATAAGGCACAAGTCAGGAGTGTGATGGAATACTCACCATTTGCGTGGATTAGTGCAGCTCCAACAACAATCAAGAAGCTCGACACTATCCAGGGCAAAGCAGCTTGCTTGATTGGCCCCATATCCACTAACATTTACTCCCTCCACCACCGACAAACAGTGGCAGCAGCGTGTACCATCTACAAGATGCACTGCAGAAACTCACTAAGGCACCTTCCAAACCCACACCTGCTATCACCTAGAAGGACAAGGGCAGCAGGTACATGGGGAGACCACCACCTGGAAGTTCCCCCCAAGCCACTCACCATCCTGACTTGGAAATACATCACTGTTCCTTCACTGTCGCTGGACCAAAATCCTGGAACTTCCTCCCTAACAGCACTGTCGGAGCACCTACACCACATGGAACAAGGCAGCAGCTCACAACCACCTTCTCAAGGGCAAGTAGGGATGTGCAATAAATGCTCGCCTAGCCAGTGATGTCCATATCCCGTAAATGAAAAAAAAACGCACTGAATTAGTCAAAGGAAGATGACTCAATTACATTTTGTAACAATTTAATTAATATTTTCAGCTCATGGCCTGCACTGTGTTGAACTACAAAAAAAGGAATGCTCTTTGAATGTGGAGAGGACATTACTCACAATAAGAGGTTGCAGTAGAAAAATTAGCCCAGGCTGGTCTTTTGGTTCAAACAGGTTTATTTTCAGGACAACTCAATGCTACTGACTTCCAAGTAGCTTCCCACAAAGTGCTCCAGCTGTATCTTTTTATTCTGTTTAGATGGGATAATCAATGCCTATCAACTGTTTAACTAGCAATTGTCTTTAACAAGGTGATTGCCATGCAGTGGGATTATTTATATTGTGGGTTCATGTCCCACTCCCGGAAAAACCAAGAACTGTGATTGTACTCGAAAGGGTTGCAATCTGTGACTGTTGATAACTCGAAAGAGTTTGACAGATTCATCTCTTTTCTTTTTTAATTAAAGCTTTTGAAAAAAATTAAAGAACATTCTTTTTGAAACAAACAGAAGGAAATAATGTCACGTATTCCCACATCTATAGATCCCACACACACACACACACACACATATATACATACAATAAAACAAAAAATAGTTTTTTTTCCATTTCACCATAAAACACCCCTCTTCCAATACATTTAATAACTTCTTAGAGCAAGCACTTCTACTTGTAAAACAGTCTGATAGTTGGTGACTTATGTCAACCCATTGTATCTTAGAGATCTCGCTTCTCTCAAAGATTTCTTTTATGCTGGCTACGTCGATACTTAGCCTTTTTTCAGTGAAACTTTTTGTCAAATGAACATGATCCCAAAGAGATGGTTATCAACATAACATTCTTTGGGAAAACTTTTCTCGACTTGTCCTTATATAATGCTACTATCAGTATATTGGATAAGTAAACCCCCATATCTAGGCTTCTACTCAGGCCAGCATTTCAGCAGCTAAGGTGCTTTGCACTCCCCTTATTTTCTTGGCCTCCCAAGCCAGCGGGCAACATTTATCATTCTTTCCCACCAAGAATATGATAAACCCTGCTGTGCTAGAGTACCCATCTGGAAGATTGGCATATGAAGCATTGCTAAAAATGACCAACCTCATATCTTCTGGATCACCCAAGGCTGGAAACTTGGGCACACATCTCTCAGAATTTAATTTTTTTTGTGTGTTATATTTGCTCTCAGAACTTCCTCAACTGTAGCATGTTTCATCATAGTACTCAGCTCCAACATATAACTAGCGTCAGGCCTAGTCTGAGCGCACAATCAGTTCAACTGCCCAATCAAACTTCTCAACTATCCTGTTTCTTCCTTGGTAGCAGGATCCTCTTTTTGTGAGGATCTAACCAGAGTTATTGGGGTATGATTAACATTTTCTAGATAAGACTGTTGATTCAATGTACTCCTAACTTGCTCTGCTTAATGTCTAATCTTATGTATTTAAAGGCCCATGAAGCCTGACCTCTGACCTTGAATTCCTTCTTTATCTTCTCGAGTACCCATTGTTCAAATTCTACAAAGCCTCCCCACAGGAAATCACCAATATGCAAGATAAAGATTCCAGCTAGTTTCTCCTTATGGTACCAGTAGAACATCGCTTTTAACTGAAATGCAACCTGTTTTCAACAGAACAGACGGAAAAATACCATACTCTTGATGCATCATTCAATTTGTAAACACACTTGTTCAATTTCCATAGTTTTCCATCTACATCACCAGCTTCTTTGGGTGGTTTCAAAAAACTTCCCCCCCCTGTAAAAACACAGCCTTTACATCAATCGATTTGCACTCTCAGGAATAGGATGCCAAAATAGCTAAAACAAATATCTTCAAACTCACTTTCCCTGCAGTAGGCGAGTCCACTCTGACATCCTGATCTCCTAGTCTCTCTTCAAACCTCGGGCTACTAATCTCGTTTTGGCTTTATATGTGTAGTCTGGGAGTGCCTTTTCTGTACAGATCCACCTGTGAGATAGGGCTGGCTGCCGTCTGTCAGGTATTTCAGCATACACCCCAAATTCCTTCCAACTTCCTAACTCCTTCTGTTTGGCTTCCTTTAATCAGTTCATTTTCCAATTTATTAGCGGCTACTAGAATCTATTGGTCATAAGGACTTCTACTTCTATTGTGATTCCTAGCTTGGTCTCTAGTCCTCCTATGGCCTCTACTTAGATTCCTCTCCCTTTCTGGACTACTACTATATGATCGTTCTCCCATGTGAGCAAAACCCTGTTTGCAAGTCCGTGATTTTTTTCTAGGGTCAAGACCACTTTCTGCTCCACTGTCAGAACTCATACTGCACTTTCTGGGTTTCCACATCTTGACCTGTTTGCCAATCAATAGCTCGTCTCCTGCCCTTCATCCTGCACAGTTAGCCAATGTTTGTATTTACCAGTGGCCTTTCCTGCTCTCCACACCAGTGACATCCCTCCACACACTGGTCCCTTCTGGCATGTATGTTACCTTTGTTCCTACTTTGGGTAATTGCCCTTTTGGATGAATAGCATTATCCTGTACCTCAGTGTTAATTTGTTCAAGTCAGTCAACCCTGTATCTGCCGTTGTCTGCTCCTCATTGCTACCTAGTGTGTGTATGTGAAGTGCATGGTGCCTCCTCGTGTTCTATGTCCTGTTCAGAACCTATAATGGTATAGTCAGTGCCAATTAACCACGAAGAATGTACCTTTACAGTTTGATTGCCGTGTTGCACAATTACTATTTTCCCATCACTCCCTATTACCTTGCCAGGTCCTTTCCACTCTTTCTTGCCTTCCCTTTTATAATATACCATGTCTCATTGTCTAAACTGTATTCCTGATGGTCCTATGCAGTGCTGTTGGGCCCACTGAATTTTCTCCGAAACCTCAGCTTCAATGAAAGTTTTTCTGCCAGCATGCAAAGCGTTCAGATGAGCAGAAAAGGTGGAGATAATGCTCGTCCCTTTTAGAGCAGGGGGGAGTATCTGACAACACCGAAGGTCACTTCGGATTTCTTCTGTACACCACCTGGTAGGGACTGTACCCCCCCAACCATTTGCAGAGAGCTCCTTGCATGCACCATCCATGCTAGTGCCACTTGCAGTTTATAATCTGGTTGATCAGCCAATATTTTATGTCACATGTCGTCTATTACTGCATGGTTTCTTTTGCGAAGACCATTACTAAACAGGCTCTCAGCTGCAGTGTACACAACTGTGATATTTAAATTTTCACACACATCTCGAAATTCCTCATTGGCAAATTCCCCACCATTGTGAGAAACTCCGTTGGTGCTCCTAATCCTGTTCCTACCCATTTCTCCATGACTTTGTCGACAATGGTCCTTTTGTCTTTACTATGTATTACAGTGGATAGGCTAAATCTGGTTGCCATATCTATGAAATGTAGTAAAAAAAAAAACCCTATCCTTGTCCCAAACTTTCAAGTCCTTTCCATTGCATCGTTAAACTCCCTGGCTACTGCCAAGCTCACAACAGGACGCAGTGGTGTCTTGCGATATTTAAGGCAAATTTCACACTGAGCAGTGATTTGTTCAAAAAGTTCATCATATCCTTTATCGACCACTCCTGCATCTCAAAGTAGAGTCTTCAGTTTCTTTAGCACCGGATGTGCAAACTCTCTATGTAATTTCCAAATGATCTTATTTTTGTCCGCCAAATTCTTATTCTCAGCAGTTAACAAAACTTCATGAACTTTTTGATGAGAAATCTCTGGCTTCTTTAGTGGCAAGCAGTAATGGCCTGACCAAGTAAAATGTAGATCCACATTTTTTCCAAACACGACTGCTCTATCATTCTTCATATCTAGTGTCATCTGAGCCTTCTTCATAGCAGATCGACTAAAAATAGCTTTATCTCGCTAGAAACCCTATCAGTACTGATAAACGGATTGATACCTGCTATCTTACAATGGAGGACCGCCCGTTTGGAGGATGTTAATGTATTGTCATCTTCGAACCTGAAGTGGGTAGAGCTTTCATACTCCTTGACCTTCCGCCAGTCTACCTCATCGAGAGACTCTAGATAGCTGTCAAGCCAGTACATGCCACACACCATAGAAGTGAAACCGCTGTCCAGAACTGCACAGTTGAAGGAATCTACCATTAAGATGCTTATCATCGGGTTGAAACTCTCAGTGATCAATACAATTCCATCAGGGCAGTCACCATCATCGTTTTTAGTTTCAGATGAATCTGTCTCATGGGTCACTTCAAAAACACGATTCCTTCACCGTGGACAGTTCATTGCGTAATGATAATGGGAACCACACCAAAAACACCGATTAACCATTCCCCGTGCATTCTTTGGGTTTAAATGCCTATGGTCACCATTCCAGACACACTTTTTGTCCCGACTCTCAAATTGCCAGAGTTCCAGCCATTTTCAGACTTCTTGTCATTAACCCCATCTTTGCATTGGAATCTTCGTCTAATATTTGGTTGACCTTGAAATTCGGCCACCATTAAATCCTCTATCCTTTGTTTCACAGCATAGTTGTTCGCATTTGCTAAGAAAGTGGCAGGGAATGGCTGTTTCCCCAGAAATCTTTTTAGGGCAGCAGCCATTTGATCTTGGAAAGATTCTTTCCCCCGAAGTGAACCCCTAAAAGTACTAAAAGACTATCAACATGGGAAATGTGAGCCCAGTCCAGTAATTTAAATGACAATACCGATTTCGGAATTTCAAGTTCAAACCTCTGTAGTCTCCTGTACCATTTATCAAAATCCATGATATATTCTTCCATGGACTGATCATCTGATTTCCTAAACCTATCAAAGATCGTCCAAGCTTCATACACTTCCAAAAACTCATCCTTTTTGCAAAACTTATCCAAAAATTGTAACAGAAGGTTCAATCCCTCTTCATGATCCAAATCATCCACTTTCCATTCTGAAAATACTTTACTCCTTATCTTACTTTTGGCTGGTAATGATAACACCAAAGCCATACCTTGCTTCTTCCGGGGTATAGAAGTAACCCGGGTCCACATTTCAACTTCAGCCTTCCATTGCTGATATGGTTCAGAGTCAGAAAAATTGGTGGACAGTCAAAGCTTGCGATTTTGCACCATCCTTCCACCATTCCATAACTTAAATTATCAGCAACAGTGCACTTCTTTCCCCTCAGAGGATTGAGACAAAAAGCTTCATATACAGCAATCAATCAGCAAAGCTTAACGTTCATCCTCTGCTACCATGTTCCTCATAATACAAGGTTGTAGTAGGAGAATTAGTCCAGGCTGGTCTTTTGGTTCAAGCTGGGTTTATTTAAGACAACTCCTCAGCACTATTGGCTTCTAAGTAGCTTCCATCCAAAGTGTTCCAGCTGTATCTTTATATTCCGTTTAGATGGGATAATCAATGCCCATCACCTGTTTAACTAGCAATTGTCTTTAATAAGGTGATTGCCATGCAGTGTGATTATTTATACATTGACAGAGGATGTTTCCTCTTGTGGGAGAGTCTAGAACTTGAGTCACTGTTTAAAAATAAGGGGTCGCCTATTTAAGACAGAGATGAGGTGAAATTTTTTTCTCTTAGAGGGCTGAGAGTCTTTGGAACTCTCTTCCTGAGCGGGTGGTGGAAGCAGAGTCTTTGAATATTTTTAAGGCAGAGGTGGATAGATTCTTGGTAAGCAAGGGGGTGATAGGTTTTCGGGGGTAGGCAGGATGCAGATTTGAGGTTGCTATCAGATCAGCCATGATCTTATTAAATGGTGGATCAGGCTTGATGGACAGAATGGCCTACTCCTACTCCTTGTTCGTATGTAGTTCTGAGGCCTTTCACATCCTCTTCCTTGATCTGAAAAGGTTAGTCCATTCTCAGCTCAACATGATAGGAAGTAGCAAAAGTCTCACAATACATAGTTACTTGTTTGCTAGAACTGCCATTACCAAATTTGTTAGAAGAAATGTCTTTACATAGAAGACTTGGAATACATTGTCAAGGGTGTAATTAAGGCAGAATCCCCAGCAATTTTGATTCCTGTCTGCAGGAAGAGACGTCATTCCTGCCAACTGCACGTGGGATTCCGTATCGGAAAATGGTAATGAGGCCAAAGAGATAAAATCTCTTGAGGTTCACACTCTGGGGGCGCAGGTCATTATCCAAAGATTCTGTTCTGTGGGGCAGAGCTGAATGGGCAGTGGGGAGGTAGGAGAGAAAAGCAGAGAAAGAATGGATGAAAGGAGCAAGGACAGTTGAGAGGAAAGTGGTGGGGGGGACATGGTATGGGAGTAAGGGAAGAAACGTAGCAGCAATGAGAGAAGAAAGGAGGAGGGAATGGGGAGAGAATGTGGTGGAGGGGAAAGGGAGAAAGAAAAGACTGGAGAGAGGAGGACAATGACAGGACAGGAAGGGTAGGGGACTGGAGCAGAGGGAAGAGGAAATAGGAGTGAAGGCAAGATGTCCCAGAAGGAAAAAACAGTAAAAACTGGGAAATAAGAGCACTGGTCTGAACTATTTTTTCCTTCTGGGGGTGAAAATGTGAGAAAATGTTATCTGTCTCGTTAAGGTCACAAGGTCTAATTTACTGTCAACAGGCAGATTCTGATGCAGTGTAGATGTTAATTCCTATTGGTTAGAAAATGTTTGCAAATTCCCCACTCCAGTTCTCAAAGTAAAATGACTGTCCTTCTTTCTATTCTACTTTTGATGTTTTGAAGACTGACATCTGTGGCTTATATAACCAAATAATCAGATTATCTGGCTGTACCATTTTTTTAAAAAACACTTATTATAGTGAAACGTTTGGTTTCAGTCTCATGATAGCTTCAGATTGATTGTTGCTGGAGACATAAATTTTTGCACACAAAAATGCAATTTCTAAAACTAAACACAGCCTATTAAAGTAATTTGTTGACAGGGTAAACGTATGCTTTTTTAAAGAATAATGTTAAGTATTGTTTTATTACCTTTGTACTGGTAGCAGGAACAAGAATTCCTCAGTGTTTGTGGTTCAGAAAACTTTTGCCATGGCTGTTGCTTCTCCCATAAACCTTTGAACTGTCACCTATTTCAGCCTGCAGCTTCACAGTGGGCACGGTGAAAACAGAAGACACTGATGATAGAAGAAAAGCACACAAGTCAAAATAAGATCACAGGGTATTGAGATGATTTACTTATCCGAATTTAGCAGCTAATCAATCCAGTTTTTCCAATGATGCTATCAGTACTACTGGCTTCAATGCGGCAAGGGGCCCTTTATAAATAGAGAAAATGCTGGAAATACTCAGCAGGCCAGGTGGAATTTGTGGAAAGAGAAAGAGAGTTTCAGATCTGTGACCTTTCATCAGAACTGGGAAAAGTTAGAGATGGAAATAGGCTTTGAGCGACGGTGGGTGGGACGAGGACAAAACAAAGGTCTGTGATAAGGTTGAAGACAGGACAGATTGAATGACAGAAGAGCTAGTCCTACAGGGCCAAAGGGAATGGTGATGGGACAAGAAAAGAATCAAAGAAACAAAAGCTGTGCCTGCAGCAGGTGTGCTGCTGACTACCTGGAAAAAAAAGAGGAAAAATGAAAAATGCAAGAAAAAGGAACAAAATGGGGCAGAGATTATAGTTTGAAATTGCTGAACTCAATGTTGAGTCCAGAAGTCTGTAAAGTGACGAACTGAAAGATGAGGTGCTGTTCCTCAAGCTTCCATTGAACTTCACTGGAACAGTGCAGCAGGCAGAGGTCCGAGATGTCAACAGGACATCAATACAGAGAATTAAATGGAGAGAGCGTCATGAAGCTTGGGGTTATGTTTGCAAATTGAACAGAGGTGTTCAGCAAAGCAGTCACCCAATATGTGTTTGGTCTCCCCGTTGTTGAGAAGACTACGCTGTGAGCAATGAACACAATAGACTAGATTGAAAGAAGTACAGTAAGTTTCTGCTTCACCTGAAAGGAGTATTTGGGGTCTTGGATGTTGAGGAGAGAGATGGTAAAGGGACAGCTGTTACATCTCCTGAGTTTGAATGGAAACGTGCTATGGGAAGGGGACAGGGTGTTGGGTGTGGATGAGGGTATCACAGAAAGAATGGTCCCTTTGGAATGATGAAAGAAGAGCGGAGGGGAGGGGAAGATATGTTTGGTGGTGGCATCACTCTGGTGGTGGCAGAAATGACAGAAAATGATCCGTTGAATGCGGAGGCTAGCGGGGCAGAAGGTGAGGATAAGGGGCTTGCTATCATGGTTCTGGCAGGGCGGGGAAGGGTTGAGAGCAGAAGCATGGGAAACATGGTGGACACACTGTGGGCCCTGCCAACCAGAGTACGGGGATCCTCAGTACAGACATCTCGAAACACTGTTGTGGAAGATTTCATCATCAGAACAGATATGATGGAGATGGAGGAAGTGGCAGAAAGAATGGAACCCTCACAGGGTGTAGGGTGTCAGAAGTTGAGGTAGCTGTGGATGTCAGTGGGCTTATAATGAATATTAGGTGATAGCCAACACCAGAAACGGAGACAGAAAAGTCAAGGAAGGGACGGGAAGGGTCGGATGCAGACCATGTGAAACCAATAAGTGTGGAAATTGGAAGCAAAGTTGAAGATGATTTCCAATTCGGGGCGAGAGCAGGACATGTCATCAATGTACCAAAAGAAAAGAGTTGAGGGAGGGGGCCTGAATAGGACTGGAACAAGAAATGTTCAACACATACTACAAAAAAAGGCAGGCATAGCTTGGACCTATACGAATACCCATGGCAACACCTTTTATTTGGAGAAAGTGAGATGAGTTAAAGGATAAATTTTTCAATGAGAAAACATGTTCACCCAGGTGGAGGAGGGTGGTGGTCGATGGAAGCTAGTTGGGACTCTGTTCAAGGAAGAAGCAGAGAGCCCTCAGATCATCCTGAAGGGGAACAAAGGTGTAGAGGGATTAAACATTCATGGTAAAGAGAAGACTGTTAGGGTCAGGAAATTGGAAACTTTTGAAGTGATGAAGGGCATCAGAAGAGTCATGGATGTAGGTGGGGAGAGACTGGCCAAGGGGAGAAAAAAATAGAGTCAAGGTAGGAAGAAATCAGTTCAGTGCAGCAGGAACAGGCTGAAACGATAGGTCCACCAGGGCAGTCCTGTTTATAGATCTGGGGAGGAAGTAGAAGCAAGCAAGCGTTTGGGGAACTATGAAGTGGGAAGCCGTGAAAGGACAATCAGCGGAGGAGATGAGGTCAACGACTGTTCTGGAAACAATGACTTGATGTTCAGTGGTGGGTCATGGTTCAGAGGGAGGTTGAGGAACAGCATCTCATCTTTTAGTTTGTCACTTAACAGTCTTCTGGACTCAACAGTGAGTTCAACAAACTCAGACCATAATCTCTGCCCCAATTTGTTCCTTTTTCTTTGCATTTTTCGGTTTTCCTTCCATTTTTGCTTGCAGTCAGTAGCACACCTGCTCTCGGCACAGCTTTTCTATCTTTGCTCCTTTTCTTATCCCATCACCATTCCTTTTGGCTCAGTAGAACTAACTCTTCTGTCATCAAATCTCTCCCATCGTCAACCTTATCACAGACCTTTGGTTTTGTCTTGTCCCACCCACCCCTTGCTCAAAACCTATTTCATCTTTAACCTTTCCCACTTCCGATGAAAGGTCACAGGCCTGATCCATTAATTCTGTTTCTCTTTCCACAGGTACTGCCTGGTCTGCTGAGTATTTCCAGCATTTTCTGTTTCAGTTTTCCAGGATCCACAGTATTGTGCTTTTCCTTTATAAATATATTCAAGAACATACAGGATAATTTGATGTTTCAGTTAGATTCATTTTGCATTGGAAATGCAATTTACGTCACCTTGTC
This sequence comes from Cetorhinus maximus, assembly GCF_964194155.1. Lineage (NCBI taxonomy): Eukaryota > Metazoa > Chordata > Chondrichthyes > Lamniformes > Cetorhinidae > Cetorhinus > Cetorhinus maximus. The sequence goes on along the minus strand of NC_135881.1, from coordinate 63,826,688 downwards.
ACTTATCTGCAATGTCATAAAGAATCTTGGCTCTTCCAAAACAAAGACCAAAATCCTATGAGGTATTTATCTCATCAATGATATTGAAAGCCACATTTCAGATTAAGAACTACCTCTTTTTTGTATTGTATAAGGTTTAGAAGCACCTAACTTCGACAAGATATGCTCTCTAATCATTTTCCACATAACTTAAAATATCGGCTTGACGCTCATTTATTTTTCTTCCGTAAACATTCTAGCTTATTCTCACATTTAAAGACAATTAACTTGCACATCGCATCTGTCAGCATCCTTCACCATGAAGCGATCGATGGTTCGTGCCTGTGAACCTTCAGCTGATTTCTGTCAGGGTGCTTGGAGGAGGATTCAAGCAGAAGCAAAGAGTTGTGGGAGCAGCAGAAAATGGTTACCATCCACCATTCTTCTTTACCTCCAAGCATGCTGATAACAAAGTCAGCAACTATCAGACTCCTTAGTTGGGGAATGACAAGTGGTGTCAAGTAGAAAGTGGATGACAAAGAGAAGAACATTTGATTCCAGATTAAGGCAAATCACTTCTCCTTCTTAAAGATATAAACTGGTTACTGAAGATACGATTTAATAACTATGTCATAGTTAACTGTCTATGTACTCTGACTAATTAAAGTAGCATGATGTACGAAAATAGTTTTAAAAAACTCTAGGGCTTTTTTTTGCCAAACACATCCGTTGAAGAGACGGGAGAATCCATCATCATCAGCGGGACAATAACAATAAATGGGATGGTAAAAATCATGTTCGTTGTGCGGACAGTGAAATAGATATAATAATTAAGTACAGAGATGGTTTGGCATCTGTATAGTTAAATGTGGTCAAATTTCATTTTCTTGCTGTAATTATCTACAGGAAGCAGAATGTTACTTCACTACATCTAAACATTTCTCTAGGCATGTAGCATTGCTTTCTCTAGGCATGTAGCATTGCTTTTATTTAAAAATATGTAGATTTCCATCTTTGGTCTGGCCTTCAAAAGGATTTGCATCAGTCACTGTTTAGAGCTCCACACAGACCCATTCTGGAAATGAATATCACCTTACGGTTATGCTTGTGCAAATAACCTGCTGAGCACTGATAAAAGGATTAATACAGCAAAATTCTTAATATGGAAAATAACAAATTAAATTCTTATATTAAAATTACCACCCTTGAGGTATTTTCTTTCCCAATTCTAATTCCCCTCTGGTGTTCTGCAGAGATTGTGTCTGTTAATGATTGGAACAAGCATTTCTCTGCTGGCAGCCTGTTACAGTGTGATAATACCGGAGCATTTTTAAAAATATATTTATAATTATATATTGACAGATCCGGGTTTATCTGCACTACGATAACGAACTGGCAACTGTGTAATACGTCCAAATTAACCGAGGTGTCCCATTACAGTAGTCAAAATGTGTGGGGCCCCCTAAGTTTATCGAAATTCTGGCAATTCCTAACTGTCCTCCCAAGAGAAGAGGATTGAGATGTCACCACTCAGCATGGATTTGGTAAATGTCTTTTACCCAGTGAGAGGTGACAGTCTAATGCCTCTCACTATCATTTCTATTTGTGTGTGAAACACTTCAGCTCGAATGCCAATTATCAATATACAACACAATCCCCATTGATGCCATGTGTTAAGCCAGCCAAAATAACAAAATACAAAAGCTTGTCTCACCACACTAATGAAATCTTAATTATGTTAATCATACGGGTTAGAACAATTTGTAACTCCTGAATAATATTCCAGCATTCTAAACAATCTACAATGTATCTAACCACACATAGGTATCCTTAGGTGTATAAATAAATATACAAATGTAACCTGTCAACAGCAACTAACAGAATAGACATTCCTATTAAATGAAATAAAATTGTAAATTGTCATAATTATGTATAAAATAAAATGAAGGATAAATAATGCATTCCAAAACATTAACTCAAATGTTGATTCCATTTAATATTTTTTAAATTAGGCTGATTCCGATTAATATGAATGACATTCATCACACTGGCAGCCAGTACACAAATGAGCCCTAAAAATTCGTAAGATGACACATCTTGGTATAAAATGTCTAGCCCTGACCTGCGTCACTATGCCAATATTTGAAAGATCAGAAAGTGTCATACAACTTGCATGGCTTTAGGAGGCGAGGGGTTTATTTGGGATGTCTTTTTTCCACCAAAGAGACCATAAAGTCTGGCAGAGTCCCAGTCCACAGATAGGTCTTTCCCCCTCCACTTGTAAAACAATAAAATCTTTGTTTTTAAAAAAAAAGGTGCAAAGGTCAGTTCTCGCTGTTTAAAGATTAACAAAAAAAAGCTGCCTTGGAACTCCAATTGAGCCCTATAGCTGCCAACTGGCTTGCTCTCACTAGACATTCAAATGGCGGTACATGCAATTATCATGCTTTCAGCTGCCTCGGTGCCAAGATCTGTATTCCGCCCAAAACCTCTATTCCCTCATTTAAGGTGACCTTTAAAATTTGCCTCTTTCACAAAGTTTTGTTTGAAAATGTTCCTGTGAAATGCCACGGGATGGTTCATCAAATGACTAAGTTGGTGTTGTGGTTGCAGTGGAGGAAAGCAGACTCTCTCCTGACATACTGAAAACTGAAAGTACCATTACAGCTCAGGTCATGGCAGCTTTCTTTCACACTTGACAGCTAACGGTCTCAGACAGAAGTAGAATACAACTGCACCCTTAAATTTCAGAAGCAGAAATAGTTATATAAGGCATTATAGGGCCAATTTTTCTGGGCCCTACAGCCTGGTTACAAAAGAGAAAGCATATACCTCAGATGCCTCTGCCAGGCCTAGAAAAGCGGTATGCCCAGGAATATAGTGGAGAGTTAGAGGATTGTGCCTGCAGGTATGATCATGACGATCAGGATCTCCTGATGGCGATCAGCAACTGGACGTTCCAATTTAATTTCAAGATCCTGGGGGAGGAATTTTACAAAATTCCCTATATTCTGGAAAGGCTCCATCAGACTGGAAAGTAGCAAATATACCCCCGATATTCAAGGGAGGGAGGGAGGGAGGCAGAAAATAGGAAACTATAGGCCAGTTAGCCTGACATCTGTCATGGGGAAGGTGTTAAGATTGATCATCAAAGAGGTTATAGCTGGACACTTAGAAAAGCTCAAGTTAATCAGGAAGAGTCAGCATGGTTTTATGAAAGGGAAATCATACTTAACCAATTTTCGAAGGAGTAACATGTGCGGTGGATAGAGGGGAGCCCGTGGACGTACTATACTTGGATTTCCAGAAAACATTTGATAAGGTGCCACATCAAAGGTTATTGTAGGAAATTAAAGCTCAGTGTAGGGGATAACATATTAGCCTGGTTAGAAGATTGGCTTGCTGACAGAAAATAGCATAAATGGGTCTTTGCCTGATTGGCAGGATGTGACAAGTGGAATCCCACAGGAGTCTGTGCTGGGACCTCAACTTTTTATAATTTACATCAATGACTTAGGTGAGGGGAATGAAGGCATGGTAGCTAAATTTGCAGACGACACAAAGATACGTAGGAAAGTATATTGTGAAGACATAAGGAGTTTGCAGATGGATACAGATAAGTTGAGTGAGTGGGAAAAAATCTGGCTGATGGAGTACAATGTGGGAAAATGTGAAGTTGATCACTTTGGCAGAAAGAATAATAAAGTGGTGTTACTTAAACAGAGACAACTGCAGAATTCCAAGGCACAGAGGGATCTAGGTGTTCTCACGCATGGGTTATAAAAAGTTAGCATGCAGGTACAGCAAGTAATCAAGGCGGCTAATGGAATGCTATCCTTTATTATGAGAGGAATTGAACATAAAAGCAAGGATGTTATGCTTCAGTAAAACAGGGCATTGGTGACACCGCATCTCGAATACTGTGTGCAGTTTTGGTCTCCTTATTTAAGGAAGGATGTAAATGCATTGGAGGCAGTTCAGAGCAGGTTTACTAGATTGATACCTGTAATGAGCAGATTGTCTTATGAGGATAGGTTGTACAGGCTGGGCTAGTTTCCATTGGAGTTTAGATTAGCGAGGGGTGACTTGATTGAAGTACATGAGATCCTTAATGGTCTTGATAAAGTGGACATGGAAAGGATGTTTCCTCTTGTGGGAGATTCCAGAACTAGGGAGCACTATTTTGAAATTAGGGGTCACCCTTATAGGACAGAGATGAGGAGAATTTTTTTTCTCTCAGCAGGTTTGGACTTGGAAACTCTGCCTCAGTAGGTGGTGGAGGTGGGGTCACTGAATATTTTTAAGGCAGAGGTAGATTGATTCCCTTGGTTAACAAGAATCTAAGGTTATCGGGGATAGATGAGAACATGGAACTCGAAACAGATCAGCCATGACCTTATTGAATGGCGGAACAGGCTCGAGGGGCCAAATGGTCTACCTCTGTTCCTATTTTGTATGTTCGTTTGAGGCCTACCTGCAATTCTTCAGCTTCCCTCAAGATCCCTGCAAACCTTCTCATCAGCAGAGGTTTGGGGACAGCACACAAGGACAACTTTTGGACATCCGTGTGTTGGGACAGCACACAAGAGAAAATAAGGTGGAAGCCAGTAATGACACCCTTTCATGTGATTCACATCACCCATCTAGGCTAGCAACCTCTTGCCTTTCTGCTGCTTCACCCCCACAAGGCTGAATTGCCAGCTGGGATTTTCGGCTCCATAGCAATCTTTTCTTACAGCACTATTATTGTCAGTTTGCCTCCAAAAAGGTTGCCCATGTCACTCACTCTCACAAACACCTGGTGTTAGCCATGCCAGGTGTCATTTCGGTGATGCACAAGGAGCATCCACCATACGTAAGCAGAGTAAACAGATCATGAGGTCAATCAGCACATAACACCAGCACTGCCATTTTGGATCTCAATGTTCCAGCTCTGTCTTAACCTCATACAGCTACCCTATTGCATTTCCTTAGTACCTGTCTTCCATGTGCCTTTGTATGGCCTAGTGCTTCTACGCATTGCTACACAGTGGTTGTGGCATGGCTGGTAAAAGGCTGCTGACTGCAGACGGTCCTGCACGACAACTTCGGGCAGCTGTAGTCCTAGATGGCCTGATTTTGGACTGCACCACCTTGCAATGGATGCCAGCAGTCTGAGCTGGCTAGCTGAAGGCAGCAGTAAAGGCAATGGTGAAGGGACAGCAGGTTTGCGCTCCATAGAGCCACTGCCATTCCTTCCACTTGCCCCCCACCTTCCCCTCCCCACCTCCAGCAATCATGGCAATGTGTTGGAGGACAGATTGCCTTTGTGACAGCCACTTTGAGTGCTGATATCTGCAGTCAAGATGGCAGCAGCACATATTGCAGTGCAGTAAGCCAGCCTGGCATGACTTCAGTCTGAGATTCCATTGCAGCAGCAAGATTGGATGGCTTCTGTTTGTGCTGCAATGTAAGCTGAGACATCAACCATTACACGCAGCATCTTGGTTGGGTCCACAAGTGTGCTGATTAAGGTGGCCATCACTTCCACATCAGAAAGGATGGGTTCCAAGCTCTGTGCAAAGCTGTGTCACGTTTGTGCTCAACTTCTCCATACTCCTTCACATTGTTAGGCAGTCCTTCTGACCGACCTGCCAATACACCAAGCATTTCATTGTGCTTATCCCATCACTCTTTTTCTGTAGAAAATGCTCATCTGATGTTTCTGCAACAGGACACATGTACAGCTTCACTCTCCAGCAAGCTAGCACTTTAGCTATCCTTGTCCCTGCCCTGGCTGCAGACAACTAAATGCAGATCCTGCCTATAAGCTATCCTCTAAAGTATGCACAGTGTCAGCATTCAAGCTGGTGGTTGCGGGTGAGACCCCCGGTGGAGGTGTCTCTTCATCAGTCTCTTCCTGTTCTTCTATTTTTGACTGGCCAGGTTGTACCACTTGGTTGTCTGAAAGGAAAAAGGTACAAGGGTAGGGCTTTGGTGAGTGGAGGGAGATGTGAAAGCAAGAGGTGCATGCTTAAATTATCTGCAGCTTTTAAATTAGAAGGGGTTGAGTGGTGAGGGGGAAGTGGGATATGAAAAAGTATTAGGTATGAAGATGTTGTCATCTTCAATAGTTTCAGCATCACGGTTGGCCAGTACCTCAACAAGGCTGCTCCAACGATGGCAACCACCTTCTCCTCCATCAGGATAAGGACATAAAAACATGTAATTGAGTGTATTGCAATGTGTTTAGATCATGTAGCTTTTTGTTGAATAGCTGGGTGTCTGTGTACATGCTGTGTGATGCGGGTGTGAGTGTTAAGCGTGTGAGGGTGAGGTGAAGCTATTTTAGTTAGCTATGAGTCAAGATTGATTGGGATTGTTGAGTCACGAATTAGTGTGTTGAGTAGTGCATGAGGTCAGCAGTGCAGCTGCTGCAATGTGGCATTTGAAGATGCATTCACTGACACCAACTTGAGATGCCACTGAACGTCTTGCAAACACTGCATTCAGGTGTTTGGAGCTGGACTCCTGGTATTGACCACAACCACAATCTGGTTCCACTGCCTTCGCAAAGTTTACCTGGAGAGCCTTCTGGCTCTCTGTGGATAGCTGGCATCCTTCCTGCTCTCTAACTTCGGTACCAAGGCTCCCAGTGCAGCATTAGAAAATCTTGGAGTCCATTCTCTGCCATGTTGTGCCATTGTTGTGTCTTTTCCAGATCAGTATCAGTTGCATAATGACTTCCAGCACACACTCCAGCCAGAGTGCAACTTCCTTTGGAAGCCCAAGCTGGTATTAAATAATACAGGCTGGTTTAATTCATGCTAGCCTCTCAATATTTTACATCTCCTGCTCTGAGACACGCAGCATGACATTTGCATTCTGCCTACGTCGGAAACAATAAGAACTTAAGAAACAAGGAGCAGGGGTAGACCACACGTCCCATCCAGTCTGCTCCAACCTTCAATATGATCATGGTTGATCTTGGGCTTCATCTCTATTTTCCCATTTTCAATGGGTACATCGTGATTCCCACACGCATTTTTCAACCTTATCCTATTGCGTGGCTGCCAATTCTGGTTTGATGCATTCCTGGAGATTTATTCTTGTGTCATTTCATCACATGGCATTCAATCATGTGACACTGTTCGTGATACTTAAATCACACCATTTGATCATGTGAAATTAGCCCATAGTTCACAGATGTTATTGCATTTACCTTAGTTGAATGCCTCTCTCTCACTCCCAGCAAGCCCTGAATGAAATATTTCACTTTTTGTTTTATAGTGAGATGAATGATAAACCAAAGAAATAACAGAAAAAGGACAGGTTTGAGGATAAGTAATGTTTAAATAAAAACCACCCTGATGTTGCTTCAAACTCGACTGCAAGTAAATACCATTGTTTCAATAAAAGCAACTTCACTATTACTTCAAACTAAAGTTTTCATGCTATTTTACATAAACGGTTAAATTATAAAAATAATAAGCAAAACCAAGCCTATATCAATTCACTGATCCCACACCCTGCTGGTGAGGCTCAGGCCTCAGCACCATAGTTGACTGACTCCCGTAATAAAACATATTATACAACAATGCACATCACAGGTCCACCTTGGTTGTTGTGCGTTGCAAACAAACTGTTGTCTAAGCACTGCTGCCTGCTCCCAAAATATACCGCTTGATTGTTGTTGTAAGGATGGCTGTAATGGGCCAACAGCAATTGCCCACAAACACCAGGAATTTAGACTCCGGCACGAGCAGGTTTGAAGGTGTGGGGGGCACAAAAAATCCAGCAGCTGGCCTACCCAACCGTCCTTCCCCAACCATAGTTTTAACAATGGCAGGGGTGGCATCAGGTGGCCCACCAAGCAGTGGGCCAATTGAAGCCTTCAAGTGGGCACATCCTGCTACCGCCCCCAATTGGCCTTTTACTCTCTCTCACTCTGTATCTCCCAGTTTGCCTTCCCCTCTCTCTCTCTCCCCCAGTTTGCCGCTTTCTTTCACGCTCCCTCTCACTCTGTCTCTCCCAGTTTGTATCTCTCTCTCTCTCTCTCTCTCACAGTTTGCCTCTCCCACTCTCACTCCCCCCCAGTTTGCTTCTCTCACTCAGTCTCTCTCCGTTTGTGTCTCTCTCGCTCTCATTCTCTCTCTCCCCCAGTGTGTCTCTCTCTCACTGTCTCCCTCTCAGTTTGTGTCTCTCTTGCTCTCTCTCTCTATCCCAGTTTGTGTCTCTCGCTCTCACCCAGTTTGTGTCTCTCTCTCTGTCTCTTTCCCAGATTGTGTCTCTCTCCCAGTTAGCCGCTCTTTTGCTCTGTCTCTCCCAGTTTGTGTCTCTCTCATCCAGCTTGCCTCTCCCTTTCTCACTGCCCCCCCAGTTTGCTTCTCTCTCTCTCTCTCCCCGTTTGTGTCTGCCTTGCTTGCTCTCTCTCTCGCTCTCCCTTTCCAAGTTTCTGTGTGTCTCTCTCCCTCCCAGTTTGTCTCTACCTCTCTCTCTATCCCAGTTTGTGGCAGTCTCTCTCTCTCCAAGATTGCTTCTGTCTCTGTTTCCCTCTCTCCCAGTTTGTGCGTGTGTCTCTCTCTCTCTCCCAGTTTGTGTCTCTCTCGCGCTCTCTCTCTCCCAGTTTGTGTCTCTCGCTCTCACCCAGTTTGTGTCTCTCTCTCTGCCTCTTTCCCAGATTGTGTCTCTCTCCCAGTTAGCCGCTCTTTTGCTCTGTCTCTCCCAGTTTGTATCTCTCTCAAACCCCTAGGTTTGCGTCTCTCTCTCTCTCTCTCTATCTCTCTCCCCCGGTTTGCATCTCTCTCTCTCCCCTCCCCCGGTTTGTGTCTCTCTCTCTCTCCCAGGTTGCATCTCTCCCTCCCCCTCTCCCAATTTGCGTCTGCGTCTCCCCCTCTCCCAGTTTGCATCTGTGTTCCCCCTCTCCCTCCCCCAGTTTGCGTCTCCCCCTCTCCCTCTCCCAGTTTGCATCTGCGTCTCCCCCTCTCCCTCCCCGAGTTTGCGTCTCTCTCAGTTTGCATCTCTCTCTGTCTTTACCAATTTGTGTGTTTCTCTCTCTCTCTTTCCCCATTTGTCTCTCTCTCTCCACCCCCCCCCGCAGTTTGTCTCTATCTCTCTCAGTTTGTGTCTGTCTGTCTGTCTCTCCCTCCCAGTCTTTCTGGCTCTCACTCTCTCCCCCCGTTGGCATCTGTGTGTCTGTCTCTCTCCCAGTTTGTCCCCCCATCTCCCCCAGTATGGGTGTGCCCCCACTCTCCCCCAGTATGGGTGTGCCCCCACTCTCCCCCAGTATGGGTGTGCCCCCACTCTCCCCCAGTATGGGTGTGCCCCCACTCTCCCCCAGTATGGGTGTGCCCCCACTCTCCCCCAGTATGGGTGTGCCCCCACTCTCCCCCAGTATGGGTGTGCCCCCACTCTCCCCCAGTATGGGTGTGCCCCCACTCTCCCCCAGTATGGGTGTGCCCCCACTCTCCCCCAGTATGGGTGTGCCCCCACTCTCCCCCAGTATGGGTGTGCCCCCACTCTCCCCCAGTATGGGTGTGCCCCCACTCTCCCCCAGTATGGGTGTGCCCCCACTCTCCCCCAGTATGGGTGTGCACCCCTCTCTCCCAGTATGGGTGTGCCCCCACTCTCCCCCAGTATGGGTGTGCACCCCTCTCTCCCAGTTTGGGTGTGCCCACCTCTCTCCCAGTTTGGGTGTGCCCCCTTCTCTCCCTCTCTCTTCTGGTTTGTGTCCCTCCCTCTCTCAGTTTGTGTTTCTCTCTCTCCCTCTTCCAGTTTGTGTTTCTCGCTCTCCCTCTTTCAGTTTGTTTCTCTCTCTCTCTCTCTCTCTCTCTCTTCCAGTTTGCGTTTCTCTCCCTCTCTCCCAGTTTGGGTGCACCCCGCTCTCTCCCAGTTTGGGTGTGCCTCTCTCTCCCTCTCTCTTCCAGTTTGTGTCTCTCTCTCCCTCTCTTCCAGCTTGTGTTTCTCTCTCTTTTCCAGTTTATGTTCCTCTCTCTGGCTCTTCCAGTTTGTGTTTCTCTCCCTCTCTCTCTCTTCCAGTTTGTGTTTCTCTCCCTCTCTCTCTCTTCCAGTTTGTGTGTGTCTCTCTCTTCCAGTTTGTGTGTCTCTCCATCCCTCTCTTCCAGTTTGTGAATCTCTGTCTCTTCCATCCTGTGTTTCTCTCTCTCTCTTCCAGTGTGCGTTTCTCTCTCTCTCTTTTCCAGGGTGTGTTTCTCTCTTCCAGTGTGTGTTTCTCTCTCCCTTCCAGTGTGTGTTTCTCTCTCTCTTGCAGTTTGTATCTCTCTTTGTCTTCGAGTTTGTGTCTCTCTGTCACTACCAGTCTGCGCCTCTCTCTGCCTCTTCCAGTTTGTGTTTCTCTCTCTCTCCCAGTTAGTGTTTCTCTCTCTCTATTCCAGTTTATGTTTCTCTCTCTTCCAGGTTATGTTTCTCTCCCTTCCAGCTTGTGTTTCTCTCTTCCAGTTTGACTCTCTCAGTCTCTTCCAGTTTGTGTTTCTCTCTCTCTCTCACTTCCAGTTTGTGTTTCTCTCCCTCTCTCTCTTCCAGTTTGTGTTTCTCTCCCTCTCTCTCTTCCAGTTTGTGATTCTCTCTCTCTCTCTCTCTTCCAGTTTGTGCCTCCCTCTCTGTTTGTGTTTCTCTCTCTCCCTCTTCCAGTTTGTGTTTCTTTGTCTCTTCCAGTTTGTGTTACTCTCTCTCTCTCTTCCAGGTTATGTTTCTCTCCTTTCCAGTTTGTGTCTCTCTCTTCCAGTTTGTCTCTCTCTCTTCCAGTTTGTGTTTCTCTCTCTCTCTCTCTCTTCCAGTTTGTGTTTCTCTCCCTCTCTCTCTTCCAGTTTGTGTTTCTCTCCCTCTCTCTCTCTTCCAGTTTGTGTTTCTCTCCCTCTCTCTCTCTTCCAGTTTGTGATTCTCTGTCTCTCTCTTCCAGTTTGTGCCTCCCTCTCTCTCTGTTTGTGTTTCTCTCTCTCCCTCTTCCAGTTTGTGTTTCTTTGTCTCTTCCAGTTTGTGTTTCTTTGTCTCTTCCAGTTTGTGTGTCTCTGTCTCTTCCAGTTTGTGTTACTTTCTCTCTCTTCCAGTTTGTGTTACTCTCTCTTCCAGGTTATGTTTCTCTCTCTCTCTTCCAGTTTGTGTTTCTCTCTCTCTCTCTTCCAGTTTGTGTTTCTCTCTCTCTCTCTTCCAGTTTGTGTTTCTCTCTCTCTCTCTTCCAGTTTGTGTTTCTCTCTCTCTCTCTTCCAGTTTGTGTTTCTCCCTCTCTCTCTTCCAGGTTATGTTTCTCTCCTTTCCAGTTTGTGTTTCTCTCTTCCAGTTTGTGTCTCTCTCTTCCAGTTTGTGTCTCTCTCTTCCAGTTTGTGTGTCTCTCTCTCTCTCTCTTCCTGTTTGTGTTTCTCTCCCTCTCTCTCTCTTCCAGTTTGTGTTTCTCTCTCTCTCTCTTCCAGTTTGTGTTTCTCTCTCTCTCTCTTCCAGTTAGTGTTTCTCTCTCTCTCTCTTGCAGTTTGTGTTTCTCTCTCTCTCTCTCTTCCAGTTTGTTTTTCTTTCTCTCTCTTCCAGTTTGTGTTACTCTGTCTCTTCCAGTTTGTGTTACTCTCTCTCTCTTCCAGTTTGTGTTACTCTCTCTCTCTCTCTTCCAGTTTGTGTTACTCTCTCTCTCTCTCTCTTCCAGTTTGTGTTACTCTCTCTCTCTCTTCCAGTTTGTGTTACTCTCTCTCTCTCTTCCAGTTTGTGTTTCGCTCTCTCTCTTCCAGTTTGTGTTTCGCTCTCTCTCTTCCAGTTTGTGTTTCTCCCTCTCTCTCTTCCAGGTTATGTTTCTCTCCTTTCCAGTTTGTGTTTCTCTCTTCCAGTTTGTGTCTCTCTCTTCCAGTTTGTGTCTCTCTCTTCCAGTTTGTGTTTCTCTCCCTCTCTCTCTCTTCCAGTTTGTGTTTCTCTCCCTCTCTCTCTCTTCCAGTTTGTGTTTCTCTCTCTCTCTCTTCCCGTTTGTGTCTCTCTCTTCCAGTTTGTGTCTCTCTCTTCCAGTTTGTGTTTCTCTGTCTTCCAGTTTGTGTTTCTCTCTCTTCCAGTTTGTGCCTCCCTCTCTCTCTGTTTGTGTTTCTCTCTCTCCCTCTTCCAGTTTGTGTTTCTTTGTCTCTTCCAGTTTGTGTTACTCTCTCTCTCTCTTCCAGTTTGTGTTTCTCTCTCTCTTCCAGTTTGTGTTCCTCTCTCTCTATTCCAGTTTATGTTTCTCTCTCTTCCAGGTTATGTTTCTCTCTCTTCCAGGTTATGTTTCTCTCCTTTCCAGTTTGTGTCTCTCTCTTCCAGTTTGTGTCTCTCTCTTCCAGTTTGTGTCTCTCTCTTCCAGTTTGTGTCTCTCTCTTCCAGTTTGTGTTTCTCTCTCTCTCTTCCAGTTTGTGTTTCTCTCCCTCTCTCTCTCTTCCAGTTTGTGATTCTCTCTCTCTCTCTTCCAGTTTGTGCCTCCCTCTCTCTGTTTGTGTTTCTCTCTCTCCCTCTTCCAGTTTGTGTTTCTTTGTCTCTTCCAGTTTGTGTTTCGCTCTCTCTCTCTTCCAGTTTGTGTTTCTCTCTCTCTCTCTTCCAGTTTGTGTTTCTCTCTCTCTCTCTTCCAGTTTGTGTTTCTCTCTCTCTCTTCCAGTTTGTGTTTCTCTCTCTCTCTTCCAGTTTGTGTCTCTCTCTTCCAGTTTGTGTCTCTCAGTCTCTTCCAGTTTGTGTTTCTCTCTCTTCCAGTTTGTGTTTCTCTCTCTTCCAGTTTGTGTTTCTCTCCCTCTCTCTCTTCCAGTTTGTGTTTCTCTCCCTCTCTCTTCCAATTTGTGTTTCTCTCCCTCTCTCTCTTCCAGTTTGAGATTCTCTCTCTCTCTCTCTTCCAGTTTGTGCCTCCCTCTCTCTCTGTTTGTGTTTCTCTCTCTCCCTCTTCCAGTTTGTGTTTCTTTGTCTCTTCCAGTTTGTGTCTCTCTGTCTCTTCCAGTTTGTGTTACTCTCTCTCTCTCTTCCAGTTTGTGTTACTCTCTCTTCGAGTTTGTGTCTCTCTGTCTCTTCCAGTTTGTGTTTCTATCTCTCTCTTCCAGTTTGTGTTTCTCTCTCTCTCTCTTCCAGTTTGTGTTTCTCTCTCTCTCTCTTCCAGTTTGTGTTTCTCTCTCTCTCTCTTCCAGTTTGTGTTTCTCTCTCTCTCTCTTCCAGTTTGTGTTTCTCTCTCTCTCTCTTCCAGTTTGTGTTTCTCTCTCTCTCTCTTCCAGTTTGTGTTTCTCTCTCTCTCTCTTCCAGTTTGTGTTTCTCCCTCTCTCTCTTCCAGGTTATGTTTCTCTCCTTTCCAGTTTGTGTTTCTCTCTTCCAGTTTGTGTCTCTCTCTTCCAGTTTGTGTCTCTCTCTTCCAGTTTGTGTCTCTCTCTTCCAGTTTGTGTTTCTCTCTCTCTCTCTCTTCCAGTTTGTGTTTCTCTCCCTCTCTCTCTCTTCCAGTTTGTGTTTCTCTCTCCCTCTCTTCCAGCTTGTGTTTCTCTCTCTTTTCCAGTTTATGTTCCTCTCTCTGGCTCTTCCAGTTTGTGTTTCTCTCCCTCTCTCTCTCTTCCAGTTTGTGTTTCTCTCCCTCTCTCTCTCTTCCAGTTTGTGTGTGTCTCTCTCTTCCAGTTTGTGTGTCTCTCCATCCCTCTCTTCCAGTTTGTGAATCTCTGTCTCTTCCATCCTGTGTTTCCCTCTCTCTCTTCCAGTGTGCGTTTCTCTCTCTCTCTTTTCCAGGGTGTGTTTCTCTCTTCCAGTGTGCGTTTCTCTCTCTCTTGCAGTTTGTATCTCTCTTTGTCTTCGAGTTTGTGTCTCTCTGTCACTACCAGTCTGCGCCTCTCTCTGCCTCTTCCAGTTTGTGTTTCTCTCTCTCTCCCAGTTAGTGTTTCTCTCTCTCTATTCCAGTTTATGTTTCTCTCTCTTCCAGGTTATGTTTCTCTCCCTTCCAGCTTGTGTTTCTCTCTTCCAGTTTGTGTTTCTCTCTCTCTCTCACTTCCAGTTTGTGTTTCTCTCCCTCTCTCTCTTCCAATTTGTGTTTCTCTCCCTCTCTCTCTTCCAGTTTGAGATTCTCTCTCTCTCCCTCTTCCAGTTTGTGTTTCTTTGTCTCTTCCAGTTTGTGTCTCTCTGTCTCTTCCAGTTTGTGTTACTCTCTCTCTCTCTTCCAGTTTGTGTTACTCTCTCTCTCTCTTCCAGTTTGTGTTACTCTCTCTTCGAGTTTGTGTCTCTCTGTCTCTTCCAGTTTGTGTTTCTATCTCTCTCTTCCAGTTTGTGTTTCTCTCTCTCTCTCTTCCAGTTTGTGTTTCTCTCTCTCTCTCTTCCAGTTTGTGTTTCTCTCTCTCTCCCTCTTCCAGTTTGTGTTTCTTTGTCTCTTCCAGTTTGTGTCTCTCTGTCTCTTCCAGTTTGTGTTACTCTCTCTCTCTCTTCCAGTTTGTGTTACTCTCTCTCTCTCTTCCAGTTTGTGTTACTCTCTCTTCGAGTTTGTGTCTCTCTGTCTCTTCCAGTTTGTGTTTCTATCTCTTCCAGTTTGTGTTTCTCTCTCTCTCTCTTCCAGTTTGTGTTTCTCTCTCTCTCTCTTCCAGTTTGTGTTTCTCTCTCTCTCTCTTCCAGTTTGTGTTTCTCTCTCTCTCTCTTCCAGTTTGTGTTTCTCTCTCTCTCTCTTCCAGTTTGTGTTTCTCTCTCTCTCTCTTCCAGTTTGTGTTTCTCTCTCTCTCTCTTCCAGTTTGTGTTTCTCTCTCTCTCTCTTCCAGTTTGTGTTTCTCTCTCTCTCTCTTCCAGTTTGTGTTTCTCTCTCTCTCTCTTCCAGTTTGTGTTTCTCTCTCTCTCTTCCAGTTAGTGTTTCTCTCTCATTCTCTTCCAGTTGGTGTTTCTCTCTCTCTTCCAGTTTGTGTTTCTCTCTCTCTTCCAGTTTGTGTTTCTCTCTCTCTTCCAGTTTGTGTTTCTCGCTCTCTTCCAGTTGGTGTTTCTCTCTCTCTTCCAGTTTGTGTTTCTCTCTCTCTTCCAGTTTGTTTCTCTCTCTCTTCCAGTTTGTGTTTCTCTCTCTCTCTTCCAGTTTCTGTTTCTCTCTCTCTCTTCCAGTTTGTGTTTTTGTGTTTCTCTCTCTCTTCCAGTTTGTGTTTCTTTCTCTCTCCCTCTTCCAGTTTGTGTGTCTCTCTCTCTCTTCCTCTCCAATGTCCATTAATTATGCATTAATTTATTCTAAAATTAAAATATGGCAGAGGTTCGATGGGTGGGAAGGCCATTTTCAAACATCCTTGTGAATGTCTCAAAAATAGATTTTAGTCGATATGATAGCCAACCTGAAACTGCACGGAAGGTAACGTACCTCACTTCAGGCACAACAAGTAACAGCAATGTTTTCACTCTCGTTTTCATATTACCATAAATTAGTCTTAGAACTAGTCTTTGCCTAATAGCTTATATCTGTTTCTATGGCTAGTTATTCCTGGAACAGGTCACCAGCCTGTCACCAGAGGCTATAGCTTGAGGAGTACCTCTCTGCATCAAGCATGCTGACCAGGACACTCTCCCACTCTCACCACCTGCCATAGGTGTATTGGAAGGATTTGTCGATTGATAATCAATCTGTTTGGCCAGGTTATGAAAGCACCTTCCGTGGCCATCGAGTCCTGGGGTGGATCTCAAATATGGAACTTCTGGCTCAGAGACAGTGTGCCACAAGACCTCCTCTGATATTACCATTACTTAATGTCAAAATGGGCAATACTTTCCTCTTCCCAGCAAAAATCAGTGAACATTTAATTTATTATGTGCTCTCTTATCATTGATGGAACACTGCTATCTCCAGAGTGCCACTGAGGGCTGTCTGGTAAAATCTGTCTGCAGGAGCTGTCACTCATTTTATAGAGTGAACCTTAGGAGCTGACAACTGAAGCTTCCAGAAGGTTCTCACAAAATAACTGCAATGATGATTGATGATTTAGATATGCACTCCCTATATCCAATTTTAAGTGAAATATGTCAATTTTTCCAAAGTTTGATTTGCCAGTAGCCACAACCAATATAAATATAACATACTCTGCTGTTGTCAGATTAATGATGTATATAACATAAAGCTTAACAGCACTACTCTTCAAAAGAAATAAAATATACATCACAAAAGCTGCAAATAACAACTTCAGATAAGGCTTTAATTTAAAAGAAAAGCATATTTGTTACCATCTGTAACCCCATGCTCCTTTGAAAGCTAAGTGCTAAACTGCAAGCAATCTCTGTATAGGCTAATGGACGGTCAACTTTATCAAAACGGCTGGACTGTGTAGATTGCTCTCTGTCTTTTGGTGCTCCAGGCAAACAGTTAGAGTGACAGGCAAGAGGGATGTGACTGATGCAGTGCTATACTTCAACAACAAAATTGTCAGGAGAAAAATGCTGATTCCTATACCTGGCCTGTACCATACAAAAAAAAACTGGAAAAAAGATTCTGTGAGCAGTAAAAATACAGTGGCTCACCAACGACGGATCCTGAAATCCCACACCTTTGATGCAACAATACAATATTTTGTTTATAGCTTGCTCATTAAATTTTCTGCAACATTTTTTATATGGCTCACATAGTCACCACTGTACAAGGGCCTATTGTACTAAAATTCAGAGTATCAGATCCTGCAGTAGTGCTTGTTTCCCATCTTTGATGAGTTCAGGTGGTATAGCATTATCACCTGGAGCTTTGCCAATGGCAAGTGAGTCAATAGCTTTGTTCAGTTGCTTCACTGTGGGTTCAATATCCAGGTCTTCCATGTCAGGCTGACTCTCTGCAGTCTCTAGAGCTATCTTGGTGTTGCCATTTTGCCTAGAGTTCTCGTGCTCTCTGCTAGAGCGAGGGGACAGTACCTCAGGTTATAAGTGATGCAAAGATTGTGACCTTGTACAAGAACAAGGGCGACTGCAACAATTGCAACAACATTGAGGCAGCTCCCTGTGATATTGCAGAAAAAATATTTGCCCATATTAATCTCGTCAGACTGCAAATCTTGGCTGAGCGCATCTATCCCAAATCCTATTTTAGACTGGAAGATCCATATTCTACATGATGTTCTCAGTCTGGCAACTGCAAGAGAAATGCCGTGAACAAAGTGTCACAACAGCGGATCACAGCTTCGAATTACTTACGGGCATATTGAACTTTTAAGAAAGACGTGTTTTTTTTAAGAAGACATTCAAGCAAAAGCTGGCTGAGAATGTAAAGTAATAACTTGCTGGAAAATTCCTATGTGGATTATTCTTGACCAACTAGTCCAGAGAGACCCTGGAATGTCGCACCTTAAAAGGACTCAAGGTCTCCTTCAGACAGAGACACTTGAAAGGAAGGGATGAAATGCAAACAATTGAACTTTAATCTCCTGCGGTTGCAGAGGGAATGGAGACTGATTACCACATCTCAGTGGGGAAAGTAAATTGTTCTTTGAAATTAATGTGAAAAATACAAAAAGGTTTTCTTGACTCTATACTACTAAAGTGTAGAAATGTCCACATTTGATGCCAGTGCTTTTCTAGAAGAATTAAGGGAAGTTACTTTTGAGGATATAAAAGTTCTGTCCCTCGAACAGTTAAAAGAGCTAGTGAGGCACCTAGGATTAGAATTTCACCCAAAAACCAGAAAAGACAAAATTTTAAACGGATGACGGTGGAAATTGAGGACGATGAAATGGATAGCGTAGAGGGAGAGAGATTAAAATTTGAGCAGCGGAAGGATAGAGAAAAGGAAAGGGAAAGAGAGAGAAAAAGACAGTAAAGGGCAAGGAGAAAAGAGAGAATTTCAGGGGAGAGAGAGGGAAAGAGAGTTTAAACTAAAACAGCTCAAGCTGAGGGGCAGGAATCCTACTGTGAGTCCCTTGAAGACACCACTAGCTCAGGCTTAAGCACTGAGGCAATTTGGTTTGCTCATTTAATCCCTACGTTTGATGAACCAGAGGAGGAAGCCTTCTTCATATCTTTCAAGTGGTTAGCACAGAAGTTAAAATGGCTAGTCCAACATTGGTCCCGATTACTGCAGAGTAAATTTTCAGGGAAAGCTGATGGGGTTTACTCCCTCTTGCCTGAGGAAAGTGCCACTATGAGGCAGCAAAAAAGGCTATTTTAAGTGCGTACCAGTTAGTGCCAGAGGTGTATCATCAGAAATTCCATACCCTTAGGAATTGGCCTGACCAGGTGTAACTGGAATTTGAAAGGCTTAAGCAACTTGCTTTTGACCAGTGGGTGCGGGCACTTAAGACAGAAGACGCTTACGAAAACTTCCATGAAATAATTCTCCTCGAGTTTAAAAACTCCTTTCCCTTCCCAATAAGAATGCACTGAGAGGAACAGAGGGTAACAGGGGCCAGGCAAGCAGCCACAATGGCGGATGATTATGAGCTGATCCACAAACTGTTCTCCCAGAAGAGGCCCTACCCTAGTCACCCCAAACAACTGGAAAGGCCGGAGGTGGAGAGAGTGATAGGAAACTGTTTGGAAATAGAGATAGTTTAAGTAAGTTATATTTGTATTTGGGTGTGTTAGGAATAAGGTATATCTTTAAGTTTAAGCAATACATGTTTTTCTATTTGTGGGTTAAAAAGGTGTAACATGCAATCTCGTTTCATTTTGGAGTGGAGACAGCAGGTCTAAGGCTTTGTTTGTGTGCCTGCATTTTAATTAAATTTTACGAATCTTGACGGGAAGGTAAAACAAACAAGGTAGAAAAAAATTGCCTAGCAACAGGACAGACACAGAAAAGTCGTTTCAGTTCAGTTGAAAGCAGCATGGCAGGGGGACAGATAGGAAGTCCCAAACTAAAGTTGAAGCCAGGATCCCAGAGAGGCTGGATACAGGGAGAGGAACTGCAGGGAGACCAGATTTCCAAAAAGAACTGAAGGTCCCAAAGCCAAAGAGTGAGACAGAGAGGGTCCCAATAAAATCTTCTAGTCAAAGGAAGAACAGGAGTCTGGAAAAGACCCTGTTCTGTGCAAGTGAAATTAAGGAGCCGGGAGAAAGGCTCCAAGCTCCAAGGCTTAAAGAGAGGAAAGCTGCAGGAAGCACATTTAAAGCAAAAATGGCTTGCGAGAAGCCAGAAGGTCCAAGGAGACAGCTGAAGGTCTGTAACTCTTTGCTATGGGCAGGTGAAGCAATGGTGTTCTGTTGGTATGGCTGATGTCAGGAAAATATAATAATTTTCATAACGTTATTGGAATTTATTGTAAGGACAGGAATAGTGGGTGTGCATGTGCATGCGCGCGTATGTGTGGGACTTAATTGAATTAAAAACAGTTGGTCTGAAGGCTTTGATGTATCAGAAGACAAGCTAGGTTTGAAATGTTAAATAGGTAAACATGGTTGAAGTTGTAGAATGTGAGGTGTAAAAGGAAAATTTGCATTTTTAGATAGACCCAAGTAGTGAATTTCAAAGAGGTGGTAAGGTATTACACCTAGCCAACAGAGGCTAAGCCAAACAGCGTGTTTAGTTTTCCCAAAACTTACTGATAAAATTGGTACTATGAAAGATTTTTATTATTAGAAAAGTAGAGTTGAAAAAGACATATTGGGACAATGGGATTTACATTGATAAGGGAGAAATCTGTATAAAGGAGATGATGTTGTGTAGGAAAAAAGGCATTTTTAAGATCTAGCAAGTGTGAAACACTTCCAGCATCTAAGCCTCAAGCTGCTGTCTACAAGGAACCGAAGCTGAGAAAAACTCACTTTGAATTTGACTATTCAGAGTATCATGTTACTTTGCCTGGGTCTTTTAAAATCTGTGTGTCTTACTGTTGCCTTAATAGAGGTGCAACTGCGAGTTAGGTTAACTAGGGGAGCTAGGATTTATCATAGTATTAATTTGTAAACCTTATCATAGTATTAATTTGTAAACCTATGTATGTGCTTAAAATCATTTTTTTTAATTAATAAAGGTTTAATTTAGTTTTGCAAGAAACCTATAAGACTCGGTGGTCTTATTACTACTGAATTCAAGGCACGCATCTCAAAATAAATACAAATTGCAAGATAGTTGTAGCAGTTGTTTCAAGTTTCACCCTGGGATTTGAACAGCTCAGCATTTACCATCCGTTCTGCCATAACACTGAGCATGTGAGAGTGTGTGTGTGGAAGAAAGCATGAATGCACGTTGCAATCCAGAGGAAAGGAACATCAGAAAAAGAGAGTTTGAAATCCTGGAGGTGGACCCTTGTGGAAGGCGTCTGAGAGAAATCATCATTTGGGAGAAGATTCCAAAGCTAGTTCTTGGAGAGTGGAGATTGGAAACCCTCATGTGAAAGACAGGGTTCAGTGAGACCAGTTGGCTCACAGTGTGACAAGCATCTTGGGGAAGTTGAGGAGAGATCCATAACATCTGTTTGGGGTGGCATCTATCACTTGGTTTCAGAGAGTGGTGCCTGACCACAGGTTGCCTATTGTGTACTTAGAGTATAAGGTAGCTTTTGTAATTTGTATTATCCTTACAAATTTGTAGATAAGTATCAAGGAGTATTGTAATATGTAAGATAGTTTATCTTTTCTTGTTTAATAAATGTTTTATTCTTTTGTTAAAGTTCATCAGCTGACTCCTGGGACTCTGTTCAGTAGCCACTCTCTATGTATCTAAATAAAAAATAAAAGTTAGGATCTATCAAGCTGGGGATCTGACTTGTCCAGTAGTAACATCAGCTTGGATCATAACAAAACTGACCACTCATGGGAGAGAATGAAATACTGGGAGCCCTCCTGAGGACAGAAAGGGTGGTGCTGAGATGAAAAATGAGGCCAACAAGCCAGTGTACTTTAACTGCCGAAAGGTAGGGCACCTCCAGGCCAACTGCTGGAGGTTACGGGAAAAAACAGAGATTTATCAGGGCACACACACACTGTGCAAAGAAGGGGAGTCAGTCAGAGAACATAGCAGACCAGGCTATGGCTCTGACTGCTGTTGCGAATCCCTGTAGATGCACTCCTGAGAGTGTGGATGAGGTTAGACAAATCACTAAAAGTGCAAGGATTTTGTATCCGAAGGAAGGGTGGCCATATTTCCCCAGTGTGAGGCGAGTAAGCCTGTAGTGATACTGAGGGATACAGGGGCCAGCCAAACTCTACTGCTGGGAAAGGTGACAAGGTGCTGGTAAAGGGAATTGAAGGACAGTACATGCCCATCCCCTTATACCGAGTGCATTTTGAGTGTAACTTTGTGTCAGGACCAGTGACTGTGGGAATTTGCCTCTGAATGGGATCAACCTGCTCCTCAGCAATGACCTGGCAGGACCAAAGGTAACAGCATCCCCAGTGGTCTCAGAGAAGCCCATTGAGATCACGGAGACAAAACAGCTGCAGGAGAAAGTGCCTGGCATTTTCCCTGACTGTGTGGTAACGCAGTCTATGGCCAGACAAGTTCCGTCAGTGGAGGCACTGCAAGCAGAAGACCCTACGGTCTGGTTATCTGAAACCTTTTTTGGGAGTGTAGAAGACCCTAAGGTGGTGATAAATAAATCTTCCTTGGTAGCGGGCCGGCAAGCTGGTACACTGTTAAAAACATTATCTCAGACTGCACTCACTGAAGTGGAGGCAGAAGCAGTCCCTGAATGCTACATTAAAAATAAGGTGCTGCTAAAGGCCTGCAAATGAGGAATGGGCAGTGACCCATCAGCTAATGGTGCCGCCAAGGTATCGTAGGGAAATATTAGGGCTCGCTCACAAAATTCTGATGGCTGGCCATGTTGGTATACACACAACCCAAGCCTGCATCAGCCAACGTTTTAACTGGCCACACCTCCACAGTGATGTAGTAAGGTTTTGCAGAACCTGCCACACCTGCCAGGTTGTGGGAAAACCCCAACCTGCAATAAGACCTGCACCTATGATTCCTGTGCCAGCTTTTGGGAAACTATTCAGCCATTCGTGGGCCGTGTGGGGCCCTTGTCCAAAACAAAAGGAGGTTAACCAGTATATCCTTACCATCATCGACGTGGCTACCCACTTCCCAGAGGCTCTTCTCTTGAAAACCATAACTGCCAAAACAGTGGCGAGGGAATTGACCCAATTCTTTACCAGGTATGGTCTGCCTACGGAGATCCAGTCGGATCAGCACTCAAATTTCATGTCCAAAATATTCCAGTCATGGGTAACCTGGGTTTGACTCAGCTGAAGTCTTCAGTGTATCACCTGCAGTTGTATGGGGCACTAGAACAGTACCACCAGACCCTAAAAACAATAATCAGGGCATACTACCATGGGTAACCCCATGACTGGGATAAAGGACTAGGTTTTCTTCTGTTCGCTATCAGGGACTCACCCAATGAGTCCACCGGTTTTACTCCGTTTGAATTAGTTTATGGGCACCAAGTGCGAGGGCCTCTGAAACTAATCAAGGAGAAGTTTTTAAGAACAGAAGGAGGAAGTCTTCATGCTAGACTATGTATCGGTGTTCCGGGAGCAACTCATGAGAACCTGTGATGTGGCCTGAGAGCACTTGAAAATCTCCCAGACAGCTATGACAAAGCAGGTAGACAAACATGCCAGGGCTCGAACCTTTCAACCAGGAGACTATGTGTTAGTGCTCCTACCAATACCAAACACCCCTATCGTTTAGGCTCAGAAAAGCTGGCCCAGGTTTGGGAGGAGATTAACTACATGCTGTAGCACTAACTAATAGAGCCTAGCAACAGTAGCTGGAGCTCCCCAGTTGTGCTCGTGCCCAAGCTGGACAGCTCCAAAAGGTTCTGCATTGATTACCGAAAAGTTAGTGCAGTGACCAGAGCAGACTCCTACCTGATACCCCGGCTGGAAGACTGCATAGATAGGGTATGTAAAGCAGCCTGCATTACAAAGATAGATTTACTCGACAGATACTGGCAGGCTCCCTTGACTGCCTGCGTGAAGGAAGTCTCCACCTTCATAGCTCTGGTTGGGTTATATCAGTATCGAGTCATGCCATTTGGACTCCGAAATGCCCCATCCACCTTTCAAAGGCTGATCAACCAGGTAGTGGCAGACTTAACCAATTGTGTAGTGTACCTAGACAACCTCCTATTGTACAGCCACACCTGGAAAACTTAGAGCAACATGAAGCCCTCTTCCAGAAAGTACAGTCTGCTGACCTAGTGGTCAAACTCGCAAAGAGCAAGTTCACCAAGGATCAGGTGGCCTATCTAGGACACACAGTGGGTTATTGACAAGTACTACCCAGGGCTGCAAAGGTACAAGCAATAACACAGTTCCCCATTCCCACAATGAAACGGGAAATCATGAGGTTCTTGGGATGTGTGGGCTCTACTGCAGGTTGGTGCCAAAATTCAACACAGTAGCCACTGTGCTAACAGACCTACTACAGAAAAAAGCAAAGGTAGTATAGACTGAGAAATGCCAGACAGCTTTCAGAAAGCTGAAAGCCATTTAAATAGGCGTGCCTGTGCTTGCAGTTCTGAACTTTAAACAAGCGTTTAAAGTAGCTATCGATGCGAGTGGCATCCTCAAAGGAAGATGAATCAAGGATACAGACACCAATCGGGTACTTCTCCAAAAAACTAAACAAGCATCAGAAATGGTACTACACAGTAGAGAAGGAAACCCTTGGTTCACTACTGGCTCTCAAACACTTGGAGATATATGTCCAGAATGGATACAGAGATACCACAGTCTATACTGACCACAACCCATTAACCTTTGTGGAAAGATTTAAGACACTGAATGCCAGTTTATTCCCTTGGTGTTTATTTCTCCAACCGTCCTAGCCAAAAATCACCCACATTACCAGGAAATCAAATGTGATTGCAGACACCCTAGCCAGAATTTAAAAGAGACTGGTTAGAACTGAAAAGATAAGATTGACCAAGGCTAGGAGAACGAGTGTGTGAGGGTGTTTGTTGTTTAATAATTCTTTTTCTGCCTTTGTAATGAAATTAGAATGAATCTCATTTTATTCCGTGTGTGGAGCAAGTGTCTCAAATCAATTAAGAGCATACTGAACTTTTTTAAAAAGATGTGTTTTTTTAAAAAAGACATTCAAGCAAAAGCTGGCTGAAAATGTCAAGTATTCACTTGCTGGAAAATTCCAATGTGGCTTATTCTTGACCAACAAGCCCAGAGAGACCCTGGAATGTTGTACCTAAAAAAGTGTCAAGGCCTATTTCAAACAGAGGCACTTGAAAGGAAGAGATGAAATGCAAAAGATTGAACTTTAATCTCCTGCGGTTGCGGAGACAATGGAGACCGAATACCACACCTCAGCAGAAACCATCTGCTTTTGAGTTATATCTCAGAATGTGGACTTGATCTGAGTTGAAAGAAAGCATATTCTGGGCAAAAGACATGATGTTTTTTCACTTCCAGGAATACACAAGGAAATGGGTTAAAAAGTCAGCTGCAAACCTGCTGTGTATGTTCTAGTCCTGGTGTACTACTATGGGCTGTAAGGATTATAGCATAAGAACATCAACCAGGCATCCCTGCAGCTTGTAGGTAAAAGTCTCTATCTCTCTCTGTGGCTGGAGGCAGGTCAGCAAAGCCACAGTCAAAAAGTACACAGGACAGCTCCTTCAGCAGAACCAAGTGTCTCCAATCTAATTGCTCAACTGCCACGTCAGCTCTACCTGAATCATCCAACTTAATGGCCACAACATTTTGCCATCCAATCCTCAAGGAAAAGCCAAAGACTGATCCGTACATCTTTTTTAACTTTTATTTTTGGACTCAACTTCTCATTTCTGATCTGTGTGTATGCTTGTTGCATTTTTATTATTTTCCCTTGGGTTTTTTGCAACTAATAAGCTTACTTCTTCTTTGGCTCAAGAAAGTCAGGTTAAAGTGGCTCCTTCTAAAACATAAATTCATTTGGATTGGAAAAAGGTATCCGCGAGGGAAGGAATCCTTTTTAAATTAACCTTGTTGTGACCAACTGGGGGGGTTGAATAAAGGAGGGGAACCAGCTCATTCATCTTCAGCTGTTTGGGAAGTGAACAATTTGGGGTACCTCCTACAGGATCATAAGAAATTGGGGGACCTTACCCGGGGACCGGCCGCAACAAAAGACCACTATATATTGCCTTCATTGATCTTACCAAGATATCTGGCCATGTGAGCAGAAGCAATCTATTTAAGCTGCTAATGAAAACTGGTGTCCATTGAAGCTACTCAGTGTGTTTCCTCCTTCCATGACAATGAGGGGCAAGGTCAGCTATGAAAGGGCAATATTAGAATCCTTAAAGAACCACAGTGGGGTCAAACACTGTTGTGTTCTGGTCCGACACTGTTCGTGTATTGTTCCCTTTGCTTCTGTCATATGCCTTCAGTTCATCTAGATAGTGAGTACATACATATACACCATAACTGACGGAAAGAGATTCAGCCTTGCTGTCTGAGATCTAGGACAAAAGTAAGCAAATTCAAATTTTATTTCGGATTTCCCGCATCTGCAGTATTTTGCTTTTGCACACCAAATTCTGAGTCTGCCAAACCTGCGTCCTCAGTGCACTCCTGCAACACCTAGATCTGGACAACATATACAAAGCAGGAGAAAAGGTTGAACAGTTCCACTTTCGTTGTCTCAGGTGTATCCCCAGCATCTCTTGACAGGACAAGGTCATCAACTCAGAGGTTCTGAAACATGCTAATTCCATCAGGATACACTCCTTAATTACTAAGCCAATTACATCTGGGCTGGCTCGGCCATGTCCTCTGGATATATGGTGTTCATCCATCCAAAGACCTTCTGTACAGTGACCTGGCCGCTCAGTCATGATCTACTGGATGTCCGTTCCTCCACTACAAGGACACCTGCAAGCGAGATCTGAAGACGGTGGTCATTGAGACAGACAACTGGGTGACAGTTGCCAATGTTCATGACCTCTGGAGGCTGGCTGTCCAGCGGGGCATCAGAAAAGGCAAGGAGAAATTTAA
Source organism: Cetorhinus maximus (assembly GCF_964194155.1). Classification (NCBI taxonomy): domain Eukaryota; kingdom Metazoa; phylum Chordata; class Chondrichthyes; order Lamniformes; family Cetorhinidae; genus Cetorhinus; species Cetorhinus maximus. Next base: position 63,800,888 of record NC_135881.1, on the reverse strand, counting down.
AGCCCAGCTGGTTAAGAAGATGGCCCAGAGAAAACATAGACCAGTGAATCCTGCACCTTTTCAGCCCACTATCTTCATCTTTTTTTTATTCATTCATGGGAAGTGGGCTTCGCTGGCTGGGCTAGCATTTATTGCCCATCCCTAGTTGCCCTTGAGAAGGTGCTGGTGAGCTGCCGCATTGAACCGCTGCAGTCCATGTGGTGTAGGTACACCCACAGTGCTGTTAGGAAGGGAGTTCCAGAATTTTGACCCAGCAACAGTGAAGGAACAGCAATATATTCTCCAAGTCAGGATGGTGAATTTACTTGGAGGGGAACCTCCGGGTGGTGTTCTGATCTATCTGCTGCCCTTGTCCTTCTAGATGGTAGTGGTCATGGATTTGAAAGGTGCTGTCCAAGGAGCCTTGGTGAATTCCAACTTTTGTAGATGGTACACACTGCTGTTACTGTGTCGGTGGTGGAGGGAGAATGTTTGTGGATGTGGTGCCAATCAAGCGGGCTGCTTTGTCCTGGATGGTGTCAAGCTTCTTCAGTGTTGTGAGAGCTGCACTCATCCAGGCAGGTGGGGAGTATTCCATCACACTCCTGAATTGTGCTTTGTAGATGGTGGACAGGCTTTGGAGAGTCAGGGGGAGAGTTACTTGTCACACGATTCCTAGTCCCTGACCTGCTCTTGTAGCCACAGTATTTATATAGCTAGTCCAGTCCAGTTTCTGGTCAATGCAAGTGTGCATCTGCAGCAAGTGTGGCAGAGTGGGGCTCCTGAGCCACACCAGGCAATAGTTAACACAGAGTTGACCACCAAGACACAAACCATTTTCTCAAGAGATAGAAGGCTACTAGAATGGAATGGAATCAGATCCAGCGTCACTATCAAGCACTCCTTACATGCTGCTACAGTACACATAACTTATTTTCTTTCAGTTCATTAGCACAGCATGGATTAAACACATAAGGGGCAATTTCTTGACTTCACTTTCTGGATGGTACCTTTGCCCCAGTATAATTTACATATTGGAAACTTGGGCAGACGCATTTGTTACTTTCAAAGTGTTAAATTAGATGATCACATTACTGAAGCCTGCCTGAAACTGAGCACAAACCTTAACTTACAGTGGGATATCTCAGAAGGTTGAAGTTCAATTCATAGAATCACAGAATGGTTCCAGCACAGATGATCATGTCTGGGCATGGTGCAAATGATTGGTTTTTCCCACAACAGTGCATTCTGGCATCGTTTCATACAACCAGGTTGAGGCAGCGATGACGCTTGCATCAATCAAAAATCATCCAAAACTGCCGGTTTGACATTGACTGTTATCAATGATTGATGATAAACCATATAAATTATTAACTACCTCTTTAGTGATCCAATCAGTCTATTCATCCAGATTTTGCAACTAATAATATTGGAATCAATCTACATCAGCAAGTCTCACTGGACTATGACTAAAGGAACAGAGCTTCCTTTTGCAAGAAAGAGAGGAAGATGTTGATTCATTTCTCACTGAAAGAGGACAGAACACAAGAGAACCTTTGCTCGGATGACAGATAACCAGCTCATGGAGTTTGGCTCCTTGTGCCACCATCTGACAGAGTACAATTCACTGGAAAATGAGTCCTTATTCTAATTGTACAGCAGCTACCTCTTGTGCTGACATGCTAAGGGCTATTCTCAGGGTTATTGCAAAACAGCAACATGGAACATCTACACCCTCAACATTATCAAGAGCTTGCTAAAATAAGTTCTTTGTTGTGCTATACTTTATGGTAAACTAAAGCCAATCCTGTTGCTAATTTTATACTGCTCTGTTACACCACTATATATATGTGTATTGTCTTTTCCATGCAAACAATAGAAAGCATGAACTAGACTAAAGTTTGAAATACAAGTTGAGGAAAGCACCTTTATGTTCTGGACTTAAATTTCTTAAAGGGACACTATCTCCCAATTTTTCTGCACAACTTGATGCTATTTTTGCACAAAAGTTGAACTTCTTTCAAGGAATAAGGAGGACCATATCTAAGGTGAGAAATGCAACACTTCCACCAAATGTTCTTATGAGCTCTCTGATTTTGACTTCTAACTTAGTATTTAGTGTCAAATTATGTCTAGTTTTGTACTTTTAAAATGCACATAATCTTGTGTTCATACTGTCCATGCTTATTTTACTTAGGACTCTGGTAACTACCACAAATCTATGCTAATTCTATTAGTCTAGCATCAATAGAAATCCTATCGGTGAAAGAATAGTAGTATCCCACAGTATCCTCCAGATTCAGAGTTGAAAATTCAAACCTACGTTACATAAATGACATCAATGAGTTTTCAATAAATTTGGTCTATATTTAGCCGTTATGGTCTGGAACTCCCAAACTGGTATTTTAAACAATCTGGTATACATTTCGATTATTGAATCAGAAGGGAACCAACATTAAGCTTTCTTAGCTATTTTGCTAGATTAGTTTTCCTTATTACTCATGCTGTAGCCAAGGCATTCGTGACTTCCTCCCTGGTGCTGAAATTGGTGCCATTCATTGACAACTTTGTGCAGCATGTAGTACATCAAAAAGATGAAGCCTTTGGGGGGGTGGGGATGGGTGAAATTGGTCTTTAGGATTCAAGTAAAATGAGTCACATATTGACAGGATGTATGGCAGCCCTAATGTTGTCCATCAGTTTAACATTGCAGTCCACTCATATACTGAGTGAACAGAACTCTTAAGGGTTGGTATCTGTAAGACTACCAACAGTCCATTCAACCCAGTACTTTGGTGAATCAGTGATTCAGCATAGCAGTTTCGATGTGTTGTCAAATGTTGCCAATGCTACTAGAGAAATAAACTTGTCAGCCCTCTGGAACTGTGTTGCAGTCATCATCTGCATGTAGCTGGACGTGCTGCTCTGGCTGTCGGGGAGGAATCAATCCCCATAGTGCTTTGAATGACCAGATGACTAAAAAGGTTATAATTTTGGCAATCACAACCAGAACAGCTGGAGTCACTAAGGACCCATCTAAATCAGATGCCACTTGAGCCTAGACCTACACGTTGTCTTTCTCCTCAGAGGCAGTCAGGTAATTGATCCAGGGCCAGTACAGCTGTTTCCAGCCTTGGCTCTTCTCCTCCTCTGTGGTTGCATCATCCATTCCTCCTGATCTTCATCTGACAGCACAGTTGTCACTGTAACTGATGTAGTATGCATTTGTTTAAAATCATTAAACAAGGAGAGTTTAGCCCTGTAGTGATAGCAAAACCTGACTGCACTTGGACTGAAAGGATAAATATCATCAAGGCTTTTATGATGGCCAAAAGTTTTAGTCCCTTCCAACTGAACTGGACTGAGTCTGTTTCCTGTTATTTGGTGTGATTTTTCTTTTTATTAAGGACTTAATATCACGTTCAGTCCATAGTAGAAAACTTCACATTCAAACCAACAAAAAAAAAAATGTTAACTTGAAGATTGCTATTTTTTCACTTGGTAAAAGTTAATGCCACAACTATTGAGTCAAAACAAACTTCAAGAATACTACTTGTTAAACAAAAGTTAATATAGATTTGCAATTATAAGTAAAGAGAATTATTCAATAATACTTATTTCAAATGAAATAGTGCCCATCTTTGTGAATCACACATGTTTAGATTTTGTGAAATCTGATTAAAGCTGGTAATATACTCACTGTCTGAGAGCTCCCACAGCCGTGGAGGAAGATCACTGAAGTACTCGTGGTTCAGTGCAGCGGGAGCTGACAGTCTGTTCTTTGGAAAGCACTGTAGAAGCTTAGAGGCAAGATCTTCAGCATGGGCCACATAATCTAGTCTGAAATGTGAGGGTGTAAAAGGACGTTACATCTATCTGAACAGTACATAATTGCATCACCTAAAACAAGATCAACATTTCACTGAAAATGAAAACGGCAGCTGGAGCTACAAAGCACACAAATAATTAGTTCCAACATGAAAGCATGGCTTCTAGTGAAATGCTGCACAAATTTTATGCATGCATGAGCAAAAGATCTTTTACCAACCAAAAATACTTTAATCAATATAAATTCACTGAAACTCCTCACAGGCATCAATTCTTTTTCTTTACTGTGTTAGGAAAACCTCTAGCCAGGCAGCAGAGGTGGCTAACAATTATGAGGTGGTCCATAAATCAAAACCCTTTTTCTGCCACCCCTACAAATCCGAGAGGGATAGAAGGTGGGAAGGTGAAAGGAAGGCAAGCAGCCAGGGAAAAAAAAGGGACAGTTGGGAATTCCATGGACATTCCTCCTCAGACCAGAAAAGAAGGTGCTGAGGGTGGAAGTGACATTCAAAGGCCTAAATGTTTCCATTGTAACAATGTAGGACATCTTCAGGAAGATTTCTGGATACTAAATGGGAGATCTACTGCAGTAGTAGGAATGCTTAAGGAATCCTCAGGAAAGGTTGCATCAGAAAAGGAAATGGTTGTTAAAAATGTAGCAGTGGCACAGGTGAAACGAGTTCCCTCAGAACCTAAGAGAAAGGGTGATATGATTCAGGATAGCCCAGAGAATTCTCCTTTGATTACTGGCAAAGGAAATCAGGCTATGAGAGGTTTTGGATGTTTTGTCGCAAACGGAGAAGTGTTCCCTTATTCCTTCAACAAAATAAGTAAACGGATCAAAATCTTGAGAGGTACTGGGGCAGATCAATCATTGATAAGGGCTGACGATACGATTCGTGTTCTGGATAGTTTAATAAAGGGAAAAGTATTAATAAGGAGTATTAATGGAAGTTATGAACCTGTTTCTTTGTGTAAAGTCAATTTACAACGTCATTTTGTAAATGGAATTGTTACGGTGGGAATTATTCCACATTGCCTATTGAAGGGGGAGATTTTATTCTGCGTAATGATTTGGCTAATGGAGACAGTAATGTGGCGACAACTGTATTACAACAGGCGGTTGATCATGTTCACCTTAACTAACTCCTGAAAACTACTGTGGCCAAAGATGAGATGCTTACTGCAGATAGCCAGTAATTGAAGGGAAACTTGATTAGTGTAGAAAACCAACATTCATGTATGAAAGAGGAGTTTGCTAATGAGACACGAGAATTGAGAAGAACAATTGAGCATCGGTCACAGAAAGTATAATATAAACTTGTAGAAGTAAAAAAGTAAAGTAAAGCAAAGGTCAATCTTCAGCTAAAACTTGATGAACTTCAAGCATTAGAAGTCGCTTGAACAAGCAAAGGAATCAGAATAATTGGTTGAATGCAGAATTAAAAACCAAGACTAATGAACTGTTAGGACTTCTTCCTGAAAAGAGCAATGAGATTTTTTTTTATTCGTTCATAGGATGTGGGTGTCACTGGCTAGGCCAGCATTTATTACCCATCCCTAATTGCCCTTGTTCAGAGGGCATTTAAGAGCCAACCACATTGCTGTGGGTCTGGAGTCACATGTAGGCCAGACCAGGTAAGGACATCAGTGAACCAGATGGGTTTTTACAACAATCATTAGACTTATAATTCCAGATTTTTATTGAATTCAAATCTACCGTGGCGGGATTCGAACCTGGGTCCCCAGAGAATTACCCTGGGTCTCTGGATTACTAGTCCAGCGACAATACCACTATGCCATCAACTCCCCTAGAGATTCTTGAACTTCGAAGCAAACAGGAGGAAATGAAAGATGTGTGGTATGGAGTGTCACCGTTCTGAAGTTGTTCCTGTGAATAAAAACTTCTTGCCAAATTGTGGTCCACGTAAGAAATGAACTGATCCAAGTAACATTGCTCATGTATCAACCTCAGTAACGGGGAACACAAAAGCAACTGAAGTGCCTGCAGAGTTGGAAATCAAGAATTGTCAACAAAAAGGACTGAAAGTGCAAAATGACCCTTCCAGGTCAATGACCAGAGACACTGGTTTACAGGTGCTTGCCAATGTTAACACACAAAGTACAGCAGCTGGAATCCAAGCAAGTGAGCATGTTGCAAAAGACCTGCCGAGGAGTGGAATGATATAGTTTGTAACTTATGCAAGCGAGTTGAAGGGTTAGAACGAACTATGAAACTCCAGAGGGAGAAAGTGATTGACATTGCTCGAAAGAGAAGTGGAAAAGACCTGTTTGAAATGGGATTGGGAGAAACAACAAGATCACAAAAAGTCCAAAGATCAAACCAAGCAGGAGCATGAAGCCCTTTTGTGTGAACATAAAAAGCCTCTCAACAACATCCTCGAAACGACTAAAAGAGATTTTGATCAAAGAAAAAATGAGATGTTGACTCACAAAAATACCACTTTGACTTTGCTAAATCAAAATGAGAATTTACCACATTTGAGTTAGGAAAATGAACTTGAGGATGAAAGTATGCCTACAGGTAACGAAGAGGATGATTGGGCCGTGGACTTAAATGAAACATTCTTTGCTGAGTTAAAAAGTGGGAATAAGAGGAAAAATAAATGCAAGGGTTGAGTTATGATAATGTTATTGTGTACAAATTCTGCTAATGTTGTTACAATTATTGACTTTGTTTTGCTTAAATCTTTGCAATTGTACAATAACATGTATAGTTGCGAGAAGCCAGAAGGTCCGAGGAAGCAGCCAGAAGGTTGGTGAATCCTTTCTACAGGCCTATGAAGCAGTGGTGTTCTGCTGACACAGTCAAGTCTCAGAGAGTGTGTGGAAGGGGAAGCTTGAATGCACATGGCAATCTAGGGGAGGAGAACATCAGAGAGAGCGATTGGAGCCTGGAGGTGGATTCTTGTTCAAGATGTCAGAGAGAAAGCATCATTTGGGAGAAGATTCCAAGGCGAGTTCTTTGAGAGTGGAGATTGGAAACCCTTGTGTGAAAGACAACAGTTTCTGTGAGACCAGTTGGCTCACAGTATGACTAACGTCTGGGGGGAGTTGATGAGAAATCCATAGCATCTGCTTTGGGTGGCATCTGTCACTTGATCTTGGAGTATGGTGTGTCCCACCATAGGTTGCCTATTTGTTTACATGGACTGTATACTTATTGTGAACATTAGAGTATAAGAATTTTTGTAACTTGTGTTGTTCTTATGAATCTGTAGAGGTATGGTTGCGGGTGAAGAAGTAGTGTAATATAGTTAATCTTTTATAAAGATAAAATACTGCCGATGCTGGAAATCTGAAACAAAAACAAAAAATGCTGGAAAAACTCAGCCGGTCTGACAGCATCTGTGGAGAGAAAGACAGAGTTAACATTTTGAGTCCGCATGACTCTTCTTCCGAGCTAAAGGGAAGTAGAAATGTGGTGAAATATATACTGATTAAGAGGGATGGAACCGGTGAAGATGGATAGAAGGTCAGCGATAGGTGGAGGCAAAGGAGAGATTACAGCTTGCAGGCTCTCTGTTGTTGGAGGCAAGTCAGCAAAGCCACAATCAAAAATGAAATAGAACAGCTTCTTCATCTAACCTGTAGAGCTAAGTGTCCCAAACCAACCGCTAAACTGGCAAAGTCAATTCTACTGGAGTCACCCAACTTAATGGCCACAACATTTCACCAACTACACCTCACAGACAAGCCAAAGATTGATTTGTATCTCTTTTATAAATTTTATTTTGAACTTAACTTCTCATTTCTGATTTGTGTGTATGGGTGTTATGGTTTTATTTTTTTTTTCTCAGGCTTTAGTAACTAATAAGCTTACTCTTTGACTCAAGAGAACCTGGTAAAATTGGCTCCTTCTAAAACGTAAATACATTTGGAACTTGGAAAAAGTATCCATGGGGATACTTAAAAGTAACCTTGTTGCAACCAACTGAGGGGGTTGAATAAAGGATGGGAGCCAGCTCAGTCCTCTTCATTCGGGAGCAAAACAAAATTATCTGTGACATCTTTTGATTATCTGCTCCTATCACTGCTTGCTTGTCCCTACAACCACCCCCCACAACTTCTCTTCCCCCACCCCACCACCCCCCACCCCCGCAACCTTAAACCAGCTTATATTTCACCCCTCTCCTAACTTTACTCAGTTCTGCCGAAGGGTCATGAGGACTTGAAACGTCAACTCTTTTCTTCTCCGCCGATGCCAGACCTGCTGAGTTTTTCCTGGTAATTCTGTTTTTGTTTTTAACAAAATTGGGGTCCAGTTCAGGAAGTTCACAAATTGGGGGTCTCTTGCCCGGGGTCATAACAAATCGGGAGTCTCTGGCCCAGGGTCATTACAAATTGGAGGCCTCTCGACCGGGGGCCAGTCGTAAACAGAGTCTTTGAATATTTTTAAGGCAGAGGTAGATGGATTCTCGATAAGCAAGTGATGAAATGTTATCAGGGATAGGTGGGAATGTGGAGTTGAGGTTGCAATCAGATTGGCCATGATCTTATTGAATGGTGGAGCAGGTTCGAAGGGCCAAGTGGCCTACTCCTGCTCCTAATTCGAATGTGCGTATGTGAATTGGCCTAGAGGCATTTCCAGGAACATTAAACATAAAATGCTTACAAGTATGAAAACATGAAGACAATTTAGAATTAATCTTAATAATCCACATATATTTTAAACCAGGTTTTCAACCAGGAGGGATGGGAGAAAGCTCTAATGGCAAATACAGTTCCATTTTTATTCTTACACCAAGAAATAATCTACATCATAATTCTGGAGAAAGAATAAAGGACAGTTAGAAGAATGAAAGTATTGCACATGACAGTTTTTCTCAGTGAGAAACGCATCCTCATGAAACAGTAGAATTCTGATTATCCAGAATTTCCCACATTTCCCTTTGCCAATAGCAAGCTGCTTGCTGTATCTACTTCCATTTGTGTTTACATACTCCATAATCTCCCCAAATCTATTATAAAATCTGTTCATGTGTCCCAAATTGTGGGAATGTGTTTTCTCCTACATGTAAAGAACCTTTGTCGCAGACTGTTAGAATTTTATCTGTGGCTAGTTTAAAAAATAACCACATCCAAAAATTTGCACATCTTCAACTAGCAACTTAACGGCAAAGCATCTCCAACTGACAGCTCTGGCATCAAAGCTCTAGAACTGACCAACTGTGTCACTTAACACCGTTTCCTTGTAGCTTTCACCTTTATACCCCCTATTTATTCTAAATTTAATCTTGTCACAATTGCATTAATTGTAAAGCTGTCTAATGCAATATGCCAGTGAGAGGTATTGTCCATTTCCACAATTGCAGTACTTTGTTGGCTGTAAGGTAGTACATTCAGAGATGATACATCCTAAATTTAGCTCAAGGCTTTCATGCTTTATGTCATGTGAATCAAAGAAGCCACAGTACATTTAACTATCACACATCTGCCTCAAACATTTAAAATTACAGTGCATTCAATCAGTGTGGAGATATCAAGTTATCCCCATCCCATTATGGAATAAAACTCTCACAAAGTATCCTAAAAGCTCAATCTGGTTGAAATAAAAGGCTACAATATTTGACAACATTGTTTTCTGTTTTCACAATGGTGCTCAATATTTATATGCTATCCTGTCCCACCCACACAAGGGACCATCTCATGCCACCTTTTATTGGTCAAGGTCACTTTAACCAGTACTTATCCATTTAGTAGCTTTCTGGAATTTACCTGTTTATATTGTACCAGCAATATAAACCAATCTAGCCACTTTAAAGTTGTGACTACGACTTTCATTTCCAGACTATAGGCTTTCCCCAACAGCTAGGTATGGTTGTAGAAGCAGTTAATGCATTGCTGGCCTGCAGAGGCAGCAAAGAATTTAATTCACTGCGTAAGCTCAAGTATTACTGGTGGTGGAATGAAAAAACATCTCAGGTCATCTTGATTACAACATCATTGTCACAGACTAACCAATGAAATTTCCCTCAATTCTGTAATGCCCCTATTCAAGAAAAGGGGGAGACAAAAAACAGAATACTATAGACCAGTTCACCTAACATCTGACATGGGGAAAATTCTAGAATCAATAATTAAGGTAAAAATTAATAGCAGAGCATGTAGAAAGTCTTAATTTAATCAAAGTCAACATGGTTTTGTGAAAGAGAAATAGTATTTGACTAATTTATTCGCGTTCACTGAGAACAGCACCCAACAATTACCCTTTGTTTCTTGCCACTGAGCCAATTTTGTATCCAGCTTGCTACATTCCCCAGGATCCCATGGGCTTTTATTTTTATAACAGTCTTTAACCAGGCATCCAATCCACACTGGGTACAGGTGTGGTGCTGGAGGATTGGAAGACTGCTAATGATGTACCTCTGTTTAAAAAGGGAGCGAGGGATAGACCGAATAACTACAGGCTAATCAGTCTAACCTCAGTAGTGGACAAATTATTGGAATCAATTCTGAGGGACAGGATAAACTGTCACTTAGAAAGGCATAGATTAATCAAGGACAATTAGCATGGATTTGTTCAGGGAAGATAACATCTGACTAACTTGACTGAATTTTTTGAGAAAGTAACAAAGAGGATTGATGAGGGCAATGCAGCTGATGTGGTCTACATGGATTTTAGCAACGCTTTTGACAAGATCCCACATGGTAGACTAGTTGAAAACATAATAGCCCTTGGGCTCCAGCAGAACGTAGCAAGCTGGATACAAAATTGGCTCAGTGGCAGGAAAAAAAGGGTAATTGCTGATGGGTGTTTTGAGACTGGAAGGCTGTTTCCAGTGGGATTCCGCAGGGCTCAGTATTAGGTCCCTTGATTTTTGTGGTGTATATTAACAATTTGGAATAAATGTAGGGGAAATGATCAAGAAGTTTGCAGGCAACACAAACATGGACCAAGTGGTTGGTAGTGAGGAGGATAGCTGTAGACTTCAGGAAGATATCAATGGACTGGTCAGGTGGGCAGAAAAGTGGCAAATGGAACTCAAACTAGAGAAGTGTGAGGTGATGCATATGGGGAGGTCAAAAAAAGCAAAGGAATACACAATTAATGGAAGAGTACTAAGAGGAAGTGAAGGACCTCAGAGTGAATGTCCACAGATTCCTGAAGGTAGCAGGACTGGTCGATAAGGTGGTTAAAAAGGCACATGGCATCCTTTCCTTTATTAGCCAAGGTATAGAGTATAAGAGCAGAGCGGTTACGCTGGAACTGTATAAATCATTAGTTAGGCCAAAACTCGAATACTGTGTACAGTTCTGGTCATCTCATTACAGAAAAGATGTAATTGCACTACAGAGGGTAAAGAGGCGATTTACGAGGCTGTTGCTAGGACTGAAAAATTGCAGCTATGAGGAAACATTGGAGTGGCTAGGGTTGTTCTCCTTGGAACAGAGGATGCTGAGGGGAGATTTGATTCAGGTGTACAAGGTTGTGGCGGGCCTGGGTAGAGTGGATGAGAAGGGCTGGTTTATCTTAGCAAAGAGGTCAGTGGCTAAGGGCCATAGATTTAAAGTGATTGGTAGAAAGATTAGGAGGGCGATGAGGAAATCTTCTTTCACCCAGGGGGTAGTAGGGGTCTGAAACTCACTGCCTGTAAGGATAGTAGGAGAAAAAAACCTTCAACTCATTTAAAAGGTGTCCAGATATACACCTCAAGTGCTGTAACCTGAAGGGCTATGGACCAAATGCTGGAAAGGCTAGCACAAATACAATGGGCCAAGTGGTTTCCTTTGTGCCGTAAACTTTTTATGATTCTATGATAAGTAACAAGCAATGTGGATAAAGGGGAACCTGTGGATGTGGTGTATTTGGATTTCCAAAAAGGAAAGGTGCCATATAAAAAGTTACTATGGAAAATAAGAGCTCATGGTGTTGGAGATAATATATCAGCATGGCTAACCAAAAGGCAATAGAGGGCAGAATTTTACACATGGTGAGCCAGCTGCGTGCACAGAAGTGGAAGTAATTTCTGCTCCCACTCAGTTAGGGAGGCCTGAAGCAATCATCCACTGGCTGGCCAATTAAGGGCTGTCCAGTGGGAAACTCAACGAATGAGTGTTTGACAGCAGGCTTGGAAAGGGCAATTGGAGTGGGCTTAGGGGTGGGTGGGAGAAGCTCCTGACCAGGGGTGAGGTGGGGGTGGTGGTGGTTTAAAGGCACGCCGGCAGTCTGAGTCTCCAATGGGAGGATGAGAGGGCGGTTTGAATTGGTGCTGCTGAGAGGCGGTTTTGAGTTGGAGCTGCTAAGAGGGTGGGGAGTGGTTTGTGAATCGCCACTGAGGGTTTTGGGGGGGGGGGGGGGGGGGGGGGGGGTGGTCAACGACCCACTGGGAGGCAAGCAGTGGAGGTCAGCTGATTAGTAAGGCACCTATGTGGTCCTGTCAGCCCCATTACACCTGAGTGTCTGTCATCCACGGTGGCTGAGGACAGAAGACCATACAGTGCAAAGGCTTGGAGTGAGCAAGCCACTACCTTCAATGACCTGAAATGGTGAAGGAATGTGCAAAGATGGCACCACAGTTTAAGGATGATTCCCTGAGAATCCTCCTCCAGGCTGTCAGCAAATGGCAGGAGGTTCTCCTCACACAGGATAGCATGAGGAGACCTCCCCGCCTGATGAAGAAAGCCTGGATGGAGGTGGCAGAGGTGATCAGTACCCATGGAGTTGTGCATAGGATCTGGCTGCAATGTAGGGAAAGGACAAAATTACCTTCTGTATTCTGCAAGGATGAGTGATAAGCCACACTGACAACGCAGTCACAATAATATGAGGGTGTGTGCATGTGGGACGCATAGTAGCAGTCCATCAAGGCGGCGTATGTAAGATCTCCGATCACCCTCAATGCTAACTGAAGGTTCTGCACCCTACAAAGGCTCTGGGGGGCTAGGGTGCAAAAGCTGGGAGGTACACCTGCAAAGGGGCACATGCATTGATGTGCAGTGCATACGGACCTGAGTTAAAGGTCCTTACCATGAGGGGTTGAGCCAACCAGAATTGAAACTCATCAAGCTCCCATTATTTATGCAGGAGAAGAGGGCCCACAATGCATAAGAGAGGTCGATGACAAGTAGGGGAGTGCTGAAGATGGCAGTGCTCATCGAGATGGAGGAGGACACTCCAGATCTGACAAGGCAACAGGGGGCCAGATCGGTTGGCAGAGGAGAGGCTGGAATCACTTCAGGGGGCTCTTCGCTCGATGCTTATGAGTGGACAGTGGACTACCTTGTTTAGATAAGGGCTGCAATGCAATGACATGTCAGCGAGGAAAATCAGAGGCCCTTGTATCAAACGTGTGTGAAGGCAAGCCCTTGGAATGTGTTATTTGGGTGTTATGCAGGGCTGGCAGAGGTTTTTTTTTATTCATTCCCAGGATGTGGGCTTCGCTGGCTGGATCAGCATTTATTGCCCATCCCTAGTTGCCCTATGGAGCCTCCTCTATGGTGTCTGGGTGAGGCCTGTGAAGCCTTAACGGAATCACCTCATGATCAGGGCCTCCCTAGTCTCCCTTACACCTAGAGTTGGCTGACCATTATGTTGTTTCACCTCACCATGGTGCTCCACCCTGTCGTCCACAGAATCAGTGATGGATTCTTCATCTAATACTGCCTGACATTCCTCCATGTTCTTATCCTCAATGTCTGCCCCCTTTGAGAGAGCCAGATTGTGCAGATTGCAGCAAATGGCAATGACTTATGACACTCAATCTGGACTCGGTCTTGCAAAGTTCCTGTAGAATGGTCAAGGCAACAGACCCCAATTTTCAGAAGACCCATGCCGCCCTTGTGGAGGCATGGCTAGCATTAAACTTCTCTCCTTTAAGAGTGTGAGGATGCCTGATGGACATTATGAGCCACGTCTTTAATGGATAGCCCTTGTCTCCAACCAACCATCCTGGATCGCAGGGGATTGAGAAGCTGCGGCACCTAGGAGTGCCTTAGGATAACAACATCTTGACAACTCCCAGGATTCCACATGCATACCTGCAGGATCCACTGATGGGGATCACATACAATCTGGATGTTGAGAGGGTGATAGCCTTTTCAATTCACAAACACCCCTACCTAGCTTGCAGACCCCTTTGCATTTTTGGAAATCCCACAATTTCCCCAAAGCCTCTCACTCTGTCAGCCTGGCTCTCTTTGTCAATGGTGAACTCGATGACTGTCTCCACCATCCAGAACAAAGAGCTCCATAACCAAATTCATGCAGTGGTAGACTGAGTATTGAGAAATTCCACAAAGATCCCCCACCAATCCTTGAAAGGACCCCTTATGCGGACAAATTCAGGGCAACTATCATTTTCAGTGCTACAGGCATTGCGTGGCCAAAGTAGTTTGAACTGCTCTGCTTGTAATCATGTCACAGATGGAAGTCACTGCCTCCCTTGAAAGGCATAGCCTTCTGGAACACTAGTACTCATTTCCAAGTATTCTGAGTGCTGCCTGCACATTCTATAACAGGGTACTGTGGTCTCCGTTGGTAGCTTTTCCATGCCCTTCAGCTCCTTCATTATCTCCCTGACATGTTGATGATAGGCTGCTTGCTGCTGTCCCTGGCAGCAGCCCTCCTCTCCTTCCTTCTGTATCACTCCTCCTCAATGGAGCAGCCTTGACCCGAGTAGAGAATTCCCATGGCATCCTCAGGGTTGATCTGCAGCAGCCTGCCTTGAGAAGACCTCACTCTGACTGAAGCCCCTGTTAACACTGAGCCTCTAAAAGATGACTACATCAATGCCACCGGACCAAGGAATTACACAAGCTCAGCAAAAAACTTCCTTACTGCTTTCGCCTGCAGATTCAGCTGCAGCCTCCTCACTCCTTGCTGTTCTCTTCTGCTGCGGCCTTTTATCCCACCCTGGAAGTTGCCACCATACTGCTGCAATTCCCACTTGTCCACGCACCCACTGTTAAATCACACAGGCTAGGTAAAATTTGGGGGAATTGGCTCTTTAGTTGTTTTAATAATCTCATAATTGGCCATAAGGGGGGTGCGGGGGGAGGGGGCAGGCTTCCAAATTTTGAGCCCATCCGCCTTCCATATCATTGGATTCGGGCATGCTTTACTGTGTGTCAGGAGGGACTTCTAACTGTGAAATTCTGCCCAGTGGGTCATTTTCAGGTTGGCAAGCTGTAACTAGTGGGGTGCCACAGGGATCAGTGCTGGGACCTCAATTATTTACGAGGAGGAGAAGAAGTAAGGAAGACGATGGTCACTCTGCCCCCGCCTCCCGATTCTGTGCACCCTGCCTCCTAACTGGCTCCCAGGCTGGGGTGGGGAAAAAATTAAATTCCTCCCATAAATGGAGCTTCTGTCATACTTTCAGTAAAGTAAGACAGAGCGGTAGCAGCTCCCAGGAATTTCCTAGCCTATATTGTGTAGATAATGATAATGATCAGAGAACATTTTACAAGTATTGTTATATTGTTTATGGTTACAAAAGAAAGCAACTATGTACATAATGCCTACCACATTTCAGCAGCAGGCTCTAATGAGAGCTGCTGTTGTCCTCACCTCTTAAGTATTTTCTCAGGTTGTGCGATATTTCATTGTTGGTGTTTGGCATTTCTGTTTATTACTGTTCAAAAGTTTGCAAATTTTTAAAATTGTTTATTCTTTTGAGACACTCTGCTGTTGTGTACACTCTTAAACAAATTTAAATAGTTTTGCAATTCTGGACCATCCTTTTCAAAATCTCTGCCATTGTGAGCTTGATTGAATGCTTGTTTTTCACAGGCTTGTGTTGCAAGGGTGAAAAGTTCCATTTCAGAGATTTGGAAGTTTACTTAAGCCCACAATTTCCCTTTAACCAAACCAGTGTCATATTGCACCATGTACAAAGAACAAGTTGTTTGCTTTGACTACATCAGTAGACCTAGAAATCAGATCAGATACTACAGGAGTGCGCAGAACACAAGGCATGCCCCAAGCAGTAGTGCAGTGGTCACAAAGCGGATGAAGATTGTCCAGTGGGGATGCTGGCTGGAGCAACCGAGCATCCTGGAAGGACAGAGACCACCAGGAGGGAGCGAGTGAGCAGTGGCTGTTAGTGCTCCGTCACTTTACTATGGGATCCAAAGCAACAATTCTACTTCTTTAGGCCCCAACTCAGGTAAGTTAGTTTTAAAAACAAGCTCTTACCTTTTTGGTAGCAGCCTTCAATGGTCCACTGGTCTGACTGCTCTGCACCTGAGAAGACTGACTGCAGCATCCACAATGGGCCTAACACCTATTTCAGGCAGGATACTAGATGATAGCAGGACACCCTAACCAATATCACCGATATTGTGTATAACTGGCACAGAATGAGCATGAACTCAATATTAGCTCCTTCCATGCCCATTTTTCACCTAAATAATGGGCCCAGTGCAATCCAATTTCTCACCCATAGTCTCAAAATTTCCCCAGTCCATCATTATCAAGGAGATCATAATAAAATACTTGTTACAAAAAAAGGTATGGGGTTTGAAGAGCACTTTTTTTTTGCTTTTCTATTCATGGGATGTGAGCATCGTTGGCAAGGCCAGCATTTATTGCCCAATCCAAACTGCCCTTCAGAAATGGCATACATTCTCACTTTGCAGTGAAATGACAGGACTTCCCTGTTCTGTTTTGCGAAAGTGTTCATGCCCCTTAGATTTACCCAGCGTTAGTGAGACAAAACTTTGTTTGAAAAATAGAGTGCTAAACTCTCGAAAAGGAAAGTTTATGCTTCAAAGCAGGGAGTAGATTTTTGAGCAGAATGAGCTAAAAGGGAGTAAAACATCCTGGTTTAGGAAGTTACAGCTACTCAAGAGTGCATATCCCAGCAATCAAAAATTGGAAGAATACACGTGGAAATGATAGCAAAAGCTTGAGTGTCATTTTAAATCTGGTGCCAAAGACCAGATGTGTTTAAACTTATGCCAGAGGATTGAATGCTTCAAATCTAGGAAAATTTGCTATATAAAACCACTCGACAGCAATAAATATAAGTACTTTTAATTTTAGGGTACATTACAACAGCAAAGTAACAGTGCAAGTCCAGATGCAAACCCTGCAACTTCTCTGGATGGGAGTGGAGGATCAGATTCTGGGAGAAGTAGCCTCACACAGCATGGGTTAATCACCACATGGAGTCCAACTTGTGCAGCCAAACCGAGATTAGCGAGTACTCGGGTGGTCTGGTTAAATGTGCCAAGAGTTTACTTAAAATGTATTTACAGCAGACACTCTGCTCATGCTCTCAAACCCTTTCCCTTAAAACTATGTTGACTTCTTCTAATCATGCTATTTTTTTTAAGTTCACTGTTAAGACTTCCTTAATAATAAATTATAATTCTCAAAACTTTTAAAATTTAACAGCTAGGAGCAGAGCTCTGCACATGCACGTTAACACGCTTGTGGAACACTCTGCTGGATCTGACGCTCTGAATCACAGCTAGGCAGTACAAACAAGATACTAGCACTTGTGAATTGATACTATTGATAGTGAACAGAGATTGATAGTTTTATTCCTAAATTATCCATTAGAGTGAATTAGAAAAAGAGGGTGATTTAAGGATACGTTTTGCCGAACAATAAAGCAGTAATCCAATTAACTGCAGATATCTTAAAACACAAATGAATTGTGGGCATACATTTATTAACAGGTGTTACAAGTTTCGGGTTTGCTTTAGATATTAATGTTCAGCGATCCAGGTTATCGTCATAAGATGACTCCTTGTCTCTTATATTAGTCTGCACTGCTCAATATCTAATTGCACAATAATGTAAATTGACAAGCGGGTGTAACAATGGACCCCTTGTTGTATCAACTAGTTATTGCGCCTTTCACGTATTCCCACATACATGTTCCTCCAATTTTGTGTAGGTGGACTGATTATACTTTAATGAGACATGCCTCTGCACAAGTTCACAAACTAGTCTATTCTGCAATTATTAATTGGACAGGGAAACATTTGCACTAAAGAAAGGTTTCAAAATGTATCTCTCCTGCTATCAAATGAAATAAATAGAGCATATTGAATATCTTAGCTTTCTTTGGGGGAAGTTCTTATCCTGAAATATGATCAGCTAGGTGGGCTTTCTTTCTAAGGGAGGTTTGTCTACCTCATTTGGCAATTATTGGAATTATTATTGGAACTAGCCTGAAACATTTGCTTCACTCTTCCTTTGTCCTCTGTGTTCCCAGAAAACAAGGGGAGGCATCATCCCCAATCCCTCCTCTGTCCAGGATTTGGTCAGTAGAGCTCCCAGTTAAATTATCTATTCTCCCTCAGCTCTACAGGCAGAGACCTGGCCATGTCATCAGATGCTACGTATAAATGGAAGAGTTTCATCCAGCCTCAAGTATGAATGCGTACTAGAATGCATACTAGAAATAGAGGGTAATCTAGGGGCTAATGAAAGTGAGGAATTAACATAAGCAAAGAAAAGGTATTGGAGAAACTTAAGGAAGTAAAATCCAACAAATCCCTGGGACCTGATGGTCTACACCGTAGGGTTCTAAAAGAGATAGCTGCAGAGATAGTGGATGTGCTAGCTCTGATTTTCCATAGATTAGGGATTCGCCCTATCAGATTGGAAGTTGGAATGAAAAAACTATACTGCCTTTCAAGAAAGGAGGGAGAGAAAAAGCGGGTAACCAAAGGCCTGTTAGCCTAACATCACTCATTGGGAAAAAGCTGGAAATCTATTATTAAGAAAATCTTAATGCAGTTAGGGAAACCTTGTTTGATACATTCTCAAAGAACTTGAATAAATTTAACTAGTAGGGTAGATAAAGGAGTACAAGTAGATGTAGTAAGCCTGGATTTCCAAAAGGAATACGATAAGGTCACACACAAAAGGTTAATAGGCAAGATAAGGGCTCATGGAGTTGGGGGTAAGATACTGGATAGAGTATTGCTTAATGGACAGAAGGCATTAACAGGGCTTTTTCAAGTTGGCAGGTAGTGAATAGTGGAGTGCCGCAAGGATCAGTGCTTGGGCCTCAATTATTTACAATCTATATTGATGACTTAGATGAAAAGACAGAGGCCGGAATTTTATGGCCCCGTTGGGGTGGGGACAGGACCGTAAAATGCAGTGAACTATTCTTAGATCCATTGGCTCCAGCCAGAACGTAAAAGTATGCTGCCGTAAAATTACGCCCAGAGAGTCATGTATCTAAGTTTGCTGATGATACATAGTGGAAAGATAAATTGTGGAGAGGACAGAGAGGCTGCAAAGAGATACAGAGAGGTTAAGTGAGTGGGAAACAAGATGGCACATGGAATATAATGTAGGGAAGTGTGAAGTTATTCACGTTGGTTGTTAGAATAGAAAAGCAACATTTTTTTGAAAGGTGTGAAACTCGAAAATGTTGTCACGATGATGGGAAATTGTGACTGAGTGACATCTACCTATAACTTTACCAGCTAACTAAAAACATATTGAACTGTTTAAAGAGATCATTTATTTTAAAAGAAATACAAGAAGACACAGATGGCTGCCACAAGTCACCTAATGTCTGGAACTATAAGTGGACCACTTCTGAATAGTTACTATATGGATTGTACTGCAGTCATGCCCTGACATGTTGTTTATGGAATTTCACACCTGGAGGGGGTGTCAAGGTCCACTACAAAAAAGGACTATTGAAAGGAAGAAGATAATAAAAATTCAAAGTGTTAGACTTTAATGAACTGTAATCCTATCAAGGCAATGGGTAACTGCTGGTCAGCCACGATATACAACTAATAGACACTCAAACCCTCTGTGGAGGATCTTGAAATATGTCAAAATTTTCTGAGATGAAACATCAAAATATGATTACTTGTTCTACAACAACTACAGTAGACATGGTAATCAAATTCCCTTGGAATATAGAGCGATCAGGACCTCAGAAACTAGCAGAAGCAGAGGAATATGGAGAAGCTGCTAATGGAGCAATAAATATTTTTTCTTTCTCTCTCAAGCCCTATCTCTACAGTCTAAAAATGCAGCACAAGAAATAGTGAATGTCCATTGGAAAGACATCTGAGAGATTTTGGTAAAAAGACTTCAGCAGAAAACAGACTTAAGAGATATGTCTCTCTCACTGGGAATAAGCGCAGTACCCAGTTCATGAAATCAGCGTACCCAAGATCTACCAACAAACCAAGATCTTACAAGAATTGGAACAGCTTCTACATTTACCTGCTCTAAGGAACCAAGATAACTTCAATTGGCCACAAAATTTAATAATCTACATCTCAAGGACAAGCAAAGGCCTTCTAACCGTATATTCTTTTAACTTTTATTTGGACTCTAAATTTACTTACTTCTGATAATGTGTGTGTGGAGTGAGAATGTAAATGTGCTCTTTCTTTGACTCAAAAAAACTTCTTTGATTGGCTTCTTATTGTTCACTGCACAGGTAGTAAAAAATATATTTGGATTTTGGAAAAGGCATCCATGGGGATAAGAAATTTTAAAACTTTTGTTGTGACCAACCAAGGTGGCTGAATAGACAGGAGCCAATTCATTCCTCCTCACCAGCTTGCAACAATGTTGATGTTCAAAGAGACTTGGGTGTGTCCATACAAGGAACACAAAGTTAGCATGCAGGTACAACAAACATTCAGGAAGGTAGTTGGCATTTTGGCAATGCAAGGAAGTTTGAGTACAGAAGAAAGTAGTTTTGCTACAATGTGTACAGGGCTTTTGTGAGATCACATCTGGAATCTGTGTGTAGTTTTGGTCTCCATAGTTAAGGAAGAATTGGAGACAGAACAGCAAGGGTTCATTAATTTGGTCCCTGGGATGAAGGGGTTGCCCTATGATGAAAAGCTGAGTAAGTTGGGCTTACTTTCTTTGGAGCTTAGGAGAATGAGAGGTGATCTCATTGAAACATACAAGATTCTAAAGGGGCTTGACAGGGTAAATGCTGAGAGATTGTTTCTGCTGGTTGGGGAATCTCAGGATAAGGGGCCAATTATTTAGGACTGAGGTGAGGAGAAATTACTTCACTCAAAGGGTTGTGAATCTTTGAAATTCTCTACCCCAGAGGGTTGTGGATACTCCATTGTTGAATACATTTAAGGCTGGGATAGACAAATTTCTGGTCTCAGAGAATTTAGAAATTTGGGGAATGGGAAAGCAGGGTTGAAGTCCAAGATCAACCATGATCGTATCGAATGGTGGAGCAGGTTCAATAGGCCATATAGTCTCCTCCTGCCCCTACTTCTTATGCTCTTGCTTACTGGAAGCATCAGAGCCAAATTAGCACATTTCCTACCCCATTGGAACATTATCAGCAACAGTTTTCACAGTTCTACCTCTCTTCAGCTTTGAGGAAGAGTCATACGGAATTGAAACATTAACTCTGTTTCTCTCTCCACAGATGCTGCCAGGCCTGCTGAGTTTTTCCAGCATTTTGTTTGGATTTTACTTTTCTGCTTATTACCTCTCAAGTGCATCATTAACATGACAAACACCTTTTTGTCTCAACAGCTCCAGCACTGTGGGTGTACCTACACGACATGTGCTATAGCGGTACAAGGCAACAGCTCACCATTACCTTCTCAAGGGCAATTAGGGATGGGCAATAAATGCTGGCCTAGTTAATGATGCCCACATCTCATGAATGATTAAAAAAAAATATTAATTTTGATTTTCTTTAAGTGTAAATTTGTGCAAACTAGTAAAAATATTTCAATTGCATTAGTAACTTGCCCTTACTAGAGTTCGACGTCATTGCCAGACCTGAACTTACAGAAGTGAAAATAAATTTATAAGTTTTTGTTGTACAGAGATTTTATTCCCTGTACTTGATTTTCCCAAAGATTCCATGAGACAAGCTCAATAATTTATTGCAATTGTATCATATTAGTGCAATTCTTTAACTACGAAAGTGCAGCCAGACTGAATATTTACCATATAAGGTGTGATAGCTATGCCAGTTTTGGAACCCTGGCTCCCCATTTAATAAAAGCACACAGCAGAAGTACATAGTTGAGCAGCTATTAGTAGAAGCTTGAACAAAATGTGAAGAAATCAGTATAAATTGCAAAAATTTTTTCATACATCACATAATCTACTTACTTACCTTAGACAGAAACTGCACATTTCTCGCCCGAACTTCCAACTCGGGCCAGGTGAGAAAAGTGTAGCGCAGTGGGTGCCTGAGGCCTTCAGTCTAGGCAGCCGTGCCAGAAGAAGCAGCGAAGCCACATCCCCCTTTTTATGACACTAGCTGCCATAAAGCAGGCAAATTTAAAGGTCCCAGTCATGTCAAGAAGCCAGGTAGAAGGTAAATGGGTAGGATGGGTCAGGGGTAGGATGGGTTGGGGAGGAGAGGGATAGGATGGGTCGTTGTGTAGGATGGGCCAGGGTGATCAGTCAGGTGTGGAAGGGTAGTCTTGAAGTTGAGGGGTAGTTGGGGATTTGGTTGGATAGAGTATAGTCGGGAGTTCCAGGTCAGTGCTATAGTTACCCCAGAGTTAGAAGTGGTTTAATTTCTTCTGAAATTTTTCTGGGTAACTATTCTGCTAAGAGAGTCAGAAAAATCCAACGTCTTTGATTTAAATCAGATTATCAGATAGTCCCCAGTGCATGGTAATTGCCCATTGGAAGTTTGAACTTACTGGGCAATTCCCATGCAGTCCTTGTGTGGGGACTTATGGGGGACAGGGAGGTGGAGGGTGGGGGGGGTGCCCAGTGCATCTACTGAGGTACCGCCAGGATACAATCTCCTGGAGATCAGGAGTTCTGGGCAATACTTCTTTTAGACTACTTTAACATCAACATTACTGCCCCTTGAAGGAAGCTCACTCTGTGCAGTCTATGATTTTCACAGCAAGAACATTTCACAGAATTGTTACAGTACAAAAGGAGACCATTTGGCCCATTATGTCTACACTGGCTCTCTGAATGAACAATTCACTTAGTGCCATTCTCCTACTTTCTCCCCATAACCCTGCACATTCTTCTTTGTCAGACAAGTGTCTAATTCTGTTTTGAATGCTTTGATTGGACCTGCCTCGACTACACTCTCAGGCAATGCATTCCATTATGGTTTCTCTAACCATTATGTTCTATTTCTCTAATGGCAACTCCATGGGAGGAAAAAGAACTGCCACCTCCCATCCACCAACCTCGGGGGTGGGGGGGAGAGGAGAACAGCGGGAGCAGGCGGGCTCCCGATCAGCACCCCCAGTCGGGGGCGCGCCGCCATTTTACATGGGCAGGCCATTTAAGGCCCGCCCAGTGTGACGTCCGCCCGGAAGCGCTGTGTGCTCCCTGTGCAGGTGGGGGGAGGGGATTCCTTCAGCTGGGAGTGCACTCTTATGCGCATGCACGCGAAAGAGCGCACAGATCTCCCTGAGGCTAAGTGCTGCCTCAGGGAGATCGGCTCCGTTTTGAAACTTTTAATAAAGGAGTTTAAAAATTTTCCCTGCCATGTCCCCTCATTGACACTGTCACACGAGTTGGGACATGTCCATAACTTTTATTGCAGCTTTTCATTAAAATTTAAAAACTGTCATGAAGCCTCATCCCACCAGTGGATGAGGTTTCATGTTTTTTCACAAGCCCGCCTGGGCTCCCGGCCTGCCTGCCAACCTCAAGGTTGGATGGGCAGGTCCATTAATGATCTGAATTGGTTTCTTAATAGCCTCAGTAGGCCATTGACAGGTCGGCGGGCACGCAGCCAACTCGACTGCGTGCCCGCCGACCTGAAAACGTAAATAATGCAGGATGATGTTGCGAGTTCCACCCGACATCACCCCGCGTCATTTTATGCGTCGGTGTGCAGGTCCTGCCCCCGCTCGCCGATGAAAAAATTCTGCCCCAGGAATGTGACGATTGCAACTATCTTCCAGAATCATGTTGTGGAAACTGTTGAAGTATTTCCCTCTTGTCCATAGCAGGGAAAGTCCTGACATGCATTATCTTGAATCCTCTACTTTCTGTGGCTGAGGAAATCCTCCCAGAAACAGTATGTGGTTTTAGATCTTCTAGAAGAACCTCTGACATGGTCTTTGTTACCAGACAAATCCAAGAAAAGTGTCAAGAGCAACAGCAGGAACTCTACTTGCGTTCATCAACCTGACCAAAGCATCTGGCTTAGTAAATCGCAAGGCTATGTGAATTGTGCTCCAAAGATTTGGATGTTCAAGAAACTTCATCACAATTCTACAATTGCTTCAAGATGATGTGACTGCAACAGTCTTAAGTGAGAAATCAGAAAGACACCTTCAAAATCATGACCGGTATTGAGCAAGGCTGTATGATAACCCCCATACTGGTTTCAAGCTACCTGACAGTGACTATTCACCTCATGAACAATCAACTGCCCTCTGGTAAGAGCATTAAACACCACCTAGATGGAAAACTATTTAACCTCAGTCACCTCCATGCCAAAGCTAAACCATAGACATACATGATCTACACTTTGTAGATGACTGCGGTGCCATTGCCCAACTCTGCATTAGATCTGCACTTTTCTCTTCATTTCTGCATACAAGAAATTCGGCCTGTCCTCTCTCAAAATGTTACCATTGATGAGCAGATCCTACACAGGATCATCTGCACCTACTCAGCTTCTACAAACTATGGCAGCAAGTGGTTAATGACAAAGACCTCCACAAGTCAAAAGTCCGAATGTAAAAAGCAGCTGTCGTCTTCATTGCCATTGCACCACTCTTATATTGCAGTGAGGCCTGCACTGTGTATTGGTAAGAGCACACTAGAAATTCCATCAGCTATGCCTCCACTGCATCTTCTAGATTCTCCACTGGTTGGAGTCATACCTATCACAAAGGAAGATGATTGTAGTTGTTGGAGGTCAATCGTCTCTGCTCCAGGACATCACTGCAGGAGTTCCGCAGGATAGTGTCCTCAGCCAAAACATCTTCAGCTGCTTCGTCAATAACCCTCCTTCCGCCATAAGGTCAGAAGTGGGGATGTTCACTGACGATTGCGCAATGTTCAGCACCATTTGCAACTCCTCAGATATGGAAGCAGTCCATGTCCAAATGCAGCAAGACCTGGGCAATGTCCAGGCTGGGCTGACAGGTGGCAAGTAACATTTGCGCCATACAAGTGTCAGGCAATGACCATCTCCAACAAGAGAGAATTCTAACCATGGCCCTTTGACATTCAATGGTATCACTATCGTTGAATCACTCACTATCAACATCAATGGTTACCATTGACCAGAAACTGAACTGGACTAGCCATATAAATGCTGTGGCTACAAGAGCAGGTCAGAGGCTAGGAATCCTGTGGCAAGTAGCTCATCTGCTGACTCCCCAAAGCCTGTCCACCATCTACAAGGCACAAGTCACGAATGTGATGGAATATACTCCACTTGCCTGGATGAGTGCAGCTCCAACAACACTCAAGAAGCTCAACACCATTCAGGACAAAGGAACCCAGTTGATTGGCACCCCATCCATAAACATTCACTCCCTCCACATACTGTGGCAGCAGTGTGTACCATTTACAGGGCACACTGCAGGAACTCAGCAAGGCTCCTTAGATGATGTATGATGTGCTTGCATGCCAGTGTAATGTAAAGGTGCTCAAAAGAGTGACGGTTAATGTGGGACTGGAGAATAGCACCACCCACAGAATGATGTATAGGGTCACATGGTAATAGACTGAGGGAACAGTCTGGAGAGAACAGTCTGGCACCAACCTGCATGGAGGTAACAATACCATGCATGACAGTAACCTGGGATCTGTAAATAGTTGAAGGTTAACAATAAAGGGTTAATGTTTAAATACACAAATCTCAAGATCTCACCATTGAGACATCTAAAGAACCCATATTACAAATTAGACAGCACCTTCCAAACCCGCCATCTAGAAGGACAAGGGCAGCAGATGCATGGAAGCACCATCATGTGGAAGTTCCCCTCCAAGCCACACACCATCCTGACTTGAAAATATATCACCATTCTTTCACTGTCCTGAGTCAAAATCCTGCAACTCCCTGCCCTAAAAGCACATGGACTGCCATGGTTCAAGAAGGCAGCTCACCATCACCTTCCCAAGGGAAATTAGGGATGGGCAATAATTGCTGGCCTAGCCAGTGATACCCACATCTCATGAATGCATAAAAACAAAAATTCAATGGGAGGACCATCGAACAAATGTAAATGTCCTTCTTCAAGCCATCTGTGCAAACATGCAGGCAAAAGTTCCTGAAAAATCATTGACCGGACACTGTGTCTGGATGGCTGAAAAGCATGCCCCCTGCCATGTCCTGTTTTATCAACTCTCAAATGGCCAGCTTTCCAGGGAAGACAAAGAAAATCCTTCAAAGACACTTTGAAGCCACCCCTGAAGTGCGGCAGCATTGCCATTGACAAATCGGAGGAGCTTGCCACCAATCATTCAGAATGCCAACAACTTGCCCATCAAGCCTTCAGTCACAATATCTTAATGGTGAGGCAGAGAGGCTGAGAAGGGCAGAAAAGGAAGCAAATCCTGCACTCTGGATCTCACTACCACATGGGACACCCTGCCTCGTGTGCACAAAGATCTGAGGGTTGAGAATCGGTCCGTTCAGCCACATGAAGGCCCATGGCAGAAACTCGCGAATCTAAGTAGATGTCATTCTCGAATCGAGGGGCAACATTTTTCAACAGATTTGCCATAAATCCATTCATAGCGTGTTGAAATCCATCTATACATACAGAACACACATGCACTTCTGTAAAGTCCAAACATCGCCACTAAGCTTTTACCGTGTGTTACAAAATCAAGCAATTATGGAGTCCATATAAACACATGGCAAGAACAAGCTTGCTTTTATATAATATCTTTCATGGCCTAGGGAAGTCCAAAGCATTCCAGGCAACGTTTTTTTAAAGTGTAGCTACTATTATAATTAAGTTTGAGGGAGAGAACAGTGGATCCAAGATTAGTACTTTAAACTTAAATAAGGGCAATTATGAGGGTATGAAAGCAGAGCTAGCTAAAGTGAACTGGAAAATTAGCTAAGAGATAGGTCAAAAGAGATGCAGTGGCAGACACTTAAGGGGATATTTCAGAGTGCACAGAATAGATACATTCCAATAAGAAAGAAAAATTCCAAGGGAGGACACAACATCTGTGGTTAACTAAAAAATTAAAGATAGTGTCAAATTTAAAGAAAATGCATATAATTGTGCAAAGATGGGTGGCAGCTCAGACGATTGAACAGAACATACAAAACTGCAAAGAATGGCAAAAAGATTAATAAGGAGGGAAGAATTAGAGTACAGGAGGAAGCTAGCTAGAAATATAAAGATAGATAGTAAGTTTTTATAGATATTTAAAAAGAGAAAGAAGTTATCAAAATGAGCACTGGTTTTATAGAAAATAAGTGTGGAAAATTAACAATAGAAAAATAAGGTGGTGGCAGGTGAATTGAACAGGTATTTTGCATTGATCTTCACTATAAAGCATACAAGTAACATCCCAGAAATAGCTGTAAATCAGCAAATGGAACAGAAGGAGGAACTTAAAAAAAATTACACCAGGCAAATGCTACTGAGCAAATTGTTGGAGCTGCGGGCTGACAGGTCCCCGGGTCCTGATGAACTTCATCCCAGGGTCTTAAAAGAAGTGGCTAGTGAGAAGTTGACATGTTGGTTTTGATTCTCCAAAATTCCCTAGATTCGGGGAAGGTTCCATTAGATTGGAAAATCATGAATGTAACTCCTTTATTCAAAAAGGGAGGGAGACAGAACGCAGGAAACTACAGGCCAATTAGCCTAACATCTGCCATAGGGAAAATGTTAGAAGCTATTATTTAAGAGGTTATAGCAGGGCACTTAGAAAAATTCAAGGTAATCAGGCAGAGTCATGGTTTTGTGAAAGGAAATCATGTTTAACCAATTTATCAGATTTCTTTGAAGAAGCAACATGTGCCGTGGATAAAGGGGAACCAGTGGTTGTACTGTACTTAGATTTCCAGAAGGCATTCGATAAGGTGCCACATCAAAGCTTATCGTGGAAAATAAAAGCTTATGGTGTGTTGAGGGGACGGTGGGGTAACATATTGGCATGGATAGAAGATTGGCTGTCTAACAGAAAACAGACAGTAGGTAAAAAATCAGTCATTTTCTGGTTGGCAAGATGTAATGGGTAGCGTGCCACAGGGATCAGTGCTGGGGTCTCAACTTTTTACTTTTTATTTAAATGACTTGGATGAAGGAACTGAAGGCATGGTTGCTAAATTTGCTAATGACACAAAGATAGGTTGGAAAGTAAGTTGTGAAGAGGACATAAAAAGGCTACAAAGGGACACAGATCGGTTAAGCGAGTGGGCAAAGATCTGGCAAATCAAGTACAATGTGGGCAATTGTGAAATTGTCCATTTTGACAGAGAGAATTTAAAAAAGGCATATTATCTAAATGGTGAGAGATTGCATAGCTCTGAGATTCAGGGGGATCTGGATATCCTAGTGCATGAATCGCAAAAGGTTAGTATGTAGGTACAACATGTAATTAGGAAAGCTAATAGAATGCTATAATTTATTGCAAAGGAAATTGAATACAAAAGTAGGGAGGTTACGCTTCAGTTATACGGGGCACTGATGGGATCACATCTGGAGTACTTTGTACAGTATTGGTCACCTTACTTAAGGAAGGATGTAAATGCATTGGAAGCAGTTCAGAGAAGGTTTACTAGATTAATATCTGGAATGGGTGGGTTGTCTTATGAGAAATGGTTGGACAGACTAGGTTTGTATCCATTGGAGTTTAGAAGAGTAAAAGGCGACTTGATTGAAACATATAAGCTCCTGAAGGGGCTTGATAGAGTCAATTTGAAAAGGATGTTTCCTCTTGTTGGAGAATCTAGAACTAGGGGTCACTTCATAAAAATAAGGGGTCACCCATTTAAGACAGAGATGAGGAGAAATTATTTTCTCTCAGAGGGTCATGAGTCTTTGGAACTCTCTTCCTGAAAAAGCGGTGGAAGCAGGGTCTTTGAATATTTTTAAGGCAGAGGTAGATAGACTCTTGATTTAAAAAATGGGTTGAAAGGTTATTGGATTTAGGCAGGAACATGGAATTGAGGTTACAATCAGATCAGCTATGATCTTATTGAATGACAGAGCAGGCACGAGGGGCCAAATGACCTACTCACGCTAATTCATATGTTCATATGCTCGGACTCCTCAGGTACTGAAGCAGCCCATGTCCATATGCAGCAAGACCTGGCCAACATTCAGGCATGGGCTGACAAGTGGCAAGTAATTTCATGCCACACAAGTGCCAGGCAATGACCATCTCCAACAAGAGGGAATCTAACCATCTCCCCATGACATTCAGTGGCATTACCATCGCTGAATCCTCCACCATCAACATCCTGGGGATTACCATTGACCAGAAACGGAACTGCACCAACCATATAAATACTGTGGCTACAAGGACAGGTCAGAGGCTGGAAATTCTGCAGCAAGTAACTTACCTTCCGAATCCCAAAAGCCTGAACACCATCTACAAGGCACAAGTCAGGAGTATGATGGAATAGTCTATCTTGGCTGGATGAGTGTGGCTCCAACAACACTCAAGAATCTTGACACCATCCAGGACAAAGCAGCCTGCTTGATTGGAACCCCATCCACTATCTTAAGCAGTGTGTACCACTGATGCACTGCAGCAGCTCACCAAGACTCCTACGACAACACCTCCATAATCCATGGTCGCTACCACCGAGAAGTACAAGGGCATGAGATGCATGAGAATATCACTACCTCCATGTTCCTCTATAAGCCATACACCATCTATCTGTACTATATTGCTGTGCCTTCATTGTTATTGGGTCAAAATCCTGGAAATCCCTTCCTAATAGCACTGTGGATGGACCTACACTACATGGAGTGCTACAGTTCAAGAAGGCAGTTCACCAACACCTTCCCAAGGGCCATTAGGAATGAGCAACGTATGCTGGCATTGCCAGTGATGCTTTCATCCCATGAAAGAGAAAATCCTGTGCACCATTGGTACAAATGCTGTTTCATTAGAGGCAGCTGTATTTTTCCATTGGAATAAATGGAAAAAATTGCTCCAACATAATTTGGAGTATTCCTTTGGCTCAATATCACATGATGGAACACTAGCACATTGGCTGGTGGAAGCAGCAGGCCAACTAAACAACAAAAAGAGAGAGAAAATCACACAGAAGTATGTGCATGTGACCATCAGGGTAATTTCACTCCATCTGATGGCCAAAACACAGTTTTGTGCAAATCAAACTAGCTTGCGGTAAATATCTATGTGCACAAGCATTTTTGCTCTAAAGAAACTAAAAGGTAAATTTGTTTTCCTATCAGCCAGGGCAAAACCCCAACAGAAATTTTCTTCTTCTAAAAGTAAACACACCAAACAAGTTATGAATGGAACATTACTTAAAGTGCACAGTTTATATCTACTGCTCCCACGTACAACAGTTAAAATGGTAGCTATAAATGCAGCACTGCACGGTAGGGGAGTAACACAACCTAAATTACCCATTTTCTCCTAATACCCGGCTTTTACGGAAAGAATATTTAAATTTTGAATAAACTTTGATTTATTCCATGTTAGATTGGTAATATAATTAAACCATTAGTTTTGTTGTTCTTCGCTAAGATTCACTTTGCATAGAGAGCCAATCACTGCCTGATGACATTACCATCCTGCAATGTGGAGACATTTTGCACAGCGTTTATCAGTATAGATATGTCTAATTCAAATCCAAAATTAAACATTTTTCTAATGCATGTTATGTTTTCTCATTAAATGCTTCAAGGGAGATCATCCACATGGAATAGTGATGAAAGAATTTTGACTGCTTTTCAAATAAAAATCAGTCTACCATTCTCTCCCATATAACCATGACAACACAAACAACACATTTACCCTTCAAATAAATAATAAGTAAAACAAGTATAAAAATGGCCGAGATTTTCTGGGCAGTGACGAAGCAGCAGCACTTGCCACTAACCTCAAAGCAAGCTGTCCACAAAGGTCTAACAATCTCTGTGACATGGGGCTGGTTTTCCCCCCACGTCATTTAGACTTACAGTTTGGCGGGCGCATAGCCAAACTGTCAACGGCCTATTAAGGCCATTAAAAAACTAATTAACTTGATTGATGGACCTGCCGGATTGGCGGGCAGGCCGGGAGCCCAGGTGGGCCTCGGAGAAAACATAAAACCTCATCCACGGTGGGTTGAGGTTTCATGAGGGCTTTTAAATGTTTATCAAATGTTTAAATAAAGTTAAGGACATATCACGAGGGGGCATGTCAGGGAAATTTTATTACCACCTTTCTGTCAACTTTTGAATCGGAGCCAAGCCACTGGTGCCCACTCCGATATGGGGGTGGGGGGGTGGTGTTCCCCATTCCCCATGTATTTCAAGTTTCCCCAACATTAGTTTGAATCTGGCAACAAGTCAAGGGGATCTCCAGTCATTTAGCAACAGTGATGTCATCAAACAATATAAACAGCCAATAACACTGAAGTATTCTCATAAATAGCAAACCAGAAAGTAAAATGCACTGATCATCCCACACTTTCATTTAAATTTTACACAGAACAAAATAAATGACTGGGACATTAGCATTAGAAGCTGAAATATCAAACAGACTTTAAAAAAGATTAACAAGTTTGGGCTTATTAGAACAGAAAAAATGTGACATTGGAGATGTAGAATTAGGGCCAGAGAGATTTTTCAACAGTAGTTATGACTCAGTATGTCATTAAACACCCACTAACATCTCATTCAACAAGGTGCAACATTTTCAGGGGATTTTTAACAGTGATATCACAGTATGAAAGGGGGAGTTTGTGTCAATTCAGTGATTTCTAATTGCGGTCTACGGGAACTTCAACAGCGCATTCTATAGAGAAGCACAGAACAAGTGAAGACAACTTCTAGATTTCTCCATTTACCTACACATGAGCAGTCTACAGCAAAAACTGGGCATCAAAGTCATTTCCATTGCTGTGGGTCTGGATAAGGACAGCAGATTTCCTCCCCTTTTATGATAATCCACTAGTTTCATGATCACCATTACTCACACTAAGTTTTTGTTCCAAATGTAATTGACTGTATTTAAATTCCCAGCTGCCATGGGTTTGAACTCAGGTGTCTGGACAATTAGTCCAGGCCTCAGGATTACAAATTTAGTTACGTACCCGCTATGCTATCATATCCTCAATCCAATCTTCTTTGGTTTAGCTTCCATTTTGTCTGATCATACTTCTGTGAAGCATCTCAAGATATTTTTCTACATTAAGCATGTTATATAAATACAAGCTGTTATTGTTAGAGCAGCGCTTGGTCATCTCTGCACTACAACTTGCCTGTGCCATTCTGTACACAAGAGCCTAATGTTGTTAATTGATCATAAATTTGCAGAAACATTTGTACAATGGGTCAGTACAGACAGCATTTCAGCAGCACTATCAGGGGTGTGTTGTGGATATACAATCTGCCTCATTGCTGTAGAAAAAAAAAGCCAAAGATCCTCTCGCAGACACTCAAATGCAGACATGAAGTGCTGCTCTCTGATTGATCTCCCTTTCTAATTAACTGACAAGATTGTAGAGGTTAAGGTAAAAATGAAATGCCACCACTTCCTGGAGTCACATTCACCATTTCATGACCTACCTGCCTGCTTAGAAGCTGTATTTTGTCAACGGTGTGCCAAAATTCTTGGTGTAGCACCTGAGGCAAATATGCAGCATAAACGTTAATTAATTATTCACCACAGCCATCTCTCTTGTTTAACAGCATGCTTATAGAAAATGTGACTTTTTTTATAGTTATTTAGAAAAAAGGAAATGGAGGATTAGCTAATAGTCTGATCAATTATATCAAGACTGAAAGACAGGATACATCAGATCATTGGGTTAACCTTCAAATGATAGTGTTCAGCTTTCTGATATGTCCATCTGCAAAAAGCTCACTAAATACCTTGGGTGGTTATGTAACCATCATCCCACAGAGATATTCTTATTTTCTAAATAATATTCCTTACCAGCCCAAACTTGATTTCATAGAAATTGCCCTCAACATAGCTCGTATTTGAAAACAAGGCTATCCTTTGGTTACAAACATTAGTTGGATTCTAACAGCTTTTCCACAAACTCTTATACAACCTGGCATGCGATTAAAGGAAAATTCATCACTGTAGTTAACATTCCACAGCATTCTTTCTTCACATATTTATTTCCTCATGGATTGGGCCCAAGCCAGAACTTACAAGGAAGGCAGAAAGAACAGAAATAGCTAAAATAAATGGTTGGCACGCTATGCGGTCAGTTTTTTTTTGTTGTCAGTGGCTGCAACGGTTGATCTCTAAAAGAATTCTAACAACCCGAAAAAGATGACTTTTTTTTTTAAGATGGTCATCGAGAACAGCTGCTTTCTGTAGCAGGCATGATTTGTTCCATTAGATCACTGTGAAATGCAGCTGTCTGCAGAGCAATATCTCATCAGGGCTTTGAAAGCATAGTAGGACCTATAAAAATTTCAGTAATGTTGTATAAATCTTATTCCTCTGGCAGACATGTTTAAGTCAGGAGTTTGAAAAAGTCTCCCTCTCTTTAAAACGTAAATAAGAGCTGGTGAGTTGCTGGTCTATTTGTTCAGCCCTTCATCAGGAATTTGCTGGCATTCTACAAAATGCTATGCCAAATACTTCGCACAAATGACCTCTTGGAGCCAGGAAAGTCAAAGATCATTTATCACAGCTAACCTAAAAATCAGTGCTGCAGGGGCCTCACATCTGTCAGCTGCCTTGCAGTAACTACTTGTCTTGAAGGGATTCTGCTTTCCTGCTTTTGATCTATCTTTGCACCAAACAAATACAAAAGGCACGAGCAAGACAAAAACAACAATAAGGCTTACAATTTGAAAAGGAGCCCACCAAACTGGACTTTTGCAAAAGCCCTTTGCTGTGGATACCTTTATGCTTATTACTGCATTACATTTCTGTTCATTTTCCCATGATTACAAAATGTTATTCCTTAAAAAAATGGATCGGTGGTCAGAACAATTTTCTACTCCAGCGCATCTCAGTGTGGTCTGCGACAGTGCTCCAGGTGGTTTGCGGGCTGGATGAAAATGCAAGTCACTGACATGCAATGCCACAGCCAAAGCCATACAAGGGAACAGACCAGCACCCTCATCCCCACCACTTGTATGACATCACACAACCAGACTGGCTCTCACATGCGCAGTATGAACTGTCATATGCACGAGCAACAATAATGAAGCTTTATAAGCAAGCTTAATTTTATTGTTGATTTTGTTTAATTAAGATAGATGTAATATGAGTATTAGTTTCTTAGGAGATTTTATAACATTTTAGAATGTTTCAAATAAACATGTTCTCTTGTAGTATTGATGTTTATAATATGGAAACGTCTATACTTTGAAATGACTCAATAATTTATGATATTTAATTAAAAATCCACAAAGTTATTACATCTAGTAAAGCAAGAGCTGTAAAATATTTATAGTTCCAATTAATTCTGGTAAGATTTTTTGTGGTGGCAAGCAAACGTGAGTGGGGTAGGACTAGTCGGTGGTCCTCCAGGTCTTTTGCCCCACCTACGTTATCTGCAGATGAAAAAGTTTGAGAATCACTGTTCTATCAAAGTTTCAAGAATATCAACTTCACCTTGGTTTATAAATAGCAATGATCTGGAAAAATCTGTGCTTATTGTTTGGTTACAAATATGCAAAGGTATCGATAATTGGGATTGTGCTACGTGACAAGGTGCTGACATGTTGCTTCCTTCCATGGGATGAAATGTTTGTTGCTTTACTTCCTCCTTGAGAGATTGGTTACTGAACTTCCTGATGTGTAACCCTTGTCTAGTGAAGATGATTTTTTTGTCTGTGTCAATAAGTTTCTATGCACCTTCCTTTCCAAATCAAATATCTGCACATTTTCACCCCTCGAATTAAAGTCCAGTTCCAAAGGTGCCTATTGCCTCTGGTACTTTCATTAACTGGATGTTCTTCATTACGTGAATGTTGGCAGATTATCTGACAATGAGCTGGTAAACTTCATTGGCTGATTTTCTCCTCCCTAACCCAAGGGGCAATGAGGTCAATTGTAGCATCTTGCGTACTGCCCCACCTCATTATCACCTAACTGAACACAGGCTGGGAAAGGAACCTGTGGTCTTCCTGGCCAACAAGCCACTTACCAGCTCAACCTGATGGGCTATCATGGTTCTGTATGATTTGAGTATCAAAAAATAACTGAAAAATAAATTTATCAGCCTTCATGAAATTAACTGTAAAGGAAAAAAATTATAAAGTGACATTTCCCCAGGATTTGAAGACTCAAAGGAACAGCATTAACTTCTTGGAATCAGCAGCATAGCTCAGCTGAGTGCCAATATAAAAGTAATTACAGTGCCTAATTAGAATAAGCAATCATGTAGCTGTCTTTCAAATTAAGTCAGTGAGAATATTTTTTCTGTTCTCTCGAGCTGCTGAAAGGATCATTTGACAAAAAATATATATATATTAACTAGTAGACAGAATCTGCAACTAGAAAATAGGCATCTTTTGATTTTAATGTCCTTTGTATGGATACAAAAGCCAACCACCCATGACTAGAATTGAGTGTTAAGTATTGGTGTTGACACCATCTGTACTGTGTCTAAGACCAACCTCTTTGCTATCCTTCTGCTGACACAGATTTAGTGCCAGAAACACTCCTTACTACTCATTTCTTTGAAGATTCTCTGACATTCAAATTGGGCTTCAGCCTTTCTAATGATCTTGTATTCAAGATGAACAAATGACAACAGTGCAAAATACTTGAGTTTCTGTCTAGTCAACTGGCCTTGTTGGACTCTTCCTCTAAATCACTATGTAAAAACTCCACACCAAATGACCTGTAAAACAAAGAAATCTGTCATCTGTAATATTGTGGGTCTTTCACTGACTATATATACTACTGCTTTTTTTCTTGTAACCAATATTCAATTCAACAATTAAAATTATTTTAATTAGCCATACCTAAAGTGCATCAGATATACTTTAAATATTTTAGTTATTCAAGAATTAGGAAATCTTTTCCCAATAGATACAACTGTCATTCTTGCCTTTGATGTTGACAGGCCATGTGCTATGATATGCTTTTGGGCCAAGGCACAAATGATGGCTGGATCAGCTTAATGCCATACCACATTGAAGATGGATTGCCAACAGCATTCTAAGCAGGCCTCAACAAGTCACCATCTTGCAAGCTTTTCCTTTCCCACTGCATCAGCATTTAGGGACAGTTGCTGTTGTGATCAAGAACAGTTTCTGTGTGGTTTATAAAATACGATCAAAAATAACAAAAGGTAAAAAAACAGATGGGGTTATTATTCCTCTAGAGTCCAATAACCATCTTTCAGAAATGAAGGAACAATTGGGCGCTTGAGTGATACAAGGTGTTTAGTATATGGACCATTCAAATAAAAACTGCATACTTATCCAGTCCTGAAAGATCATACAAAAGCTTCCATTGACTCAAAGGATCCGTCATCCAATTAATTTGCAGAGTCTCAATTTCACTCCGACTAGATGCCTGGCACTGGTAAGGTGAATTGGAGACCGTGTGGGACTGGTAGTGGGGGTAGGGGTTAAGTGAGAAGAGGCAGGGAATTACATTTTTGTAGAAAATTGGGGGCGGATTTTGAGAGAAAAGTTAAGAGTGAAGAATTATTTTTAAAAATTGGTTCTCAAGAAACAAGCAGTTTCCATATCCACAAAGAAATAAATTGTCTGCCCTCACAGTTGGGAAAGGCAAGAGATTGCACAATAAATGATAACATTCTGAGTAGTATGGAGGATCAGAGAAACTTGGAACTGCATGTACAGAGACTCCTGAAAGTAGAAGAACTAAGGTGGTTAAGGTGGCATGGGGTCACTTTATTAGTCAAGGCATAGAATATAAGAGCAGGAAGGTTAAGCTAGAAGTGTATGAAACACTAGTTAGGCCATAACTAGAGTACCGCATACAGTTTTGGTCACTGCATTCCAGGAAGAATGTGATTGTACTAGAGAGGGTACAGAGGGATATGAGGATTTTGCCAGGACTGGAAAATTTTAGTTATGAGGAAAGATTGGATAGTTGGGGGTTGTTTGCATTGGAACAGAGGAGGCTGACATGAGATTTAATTAACGTGCATAAAATTCTGAAGGGCCTAGACAGAATGGATATAGGAAGTACCTGGTTATCCTTAACGGAGGGGTTAATACCATGGGGCATAGATTTAAAGTAATTGGTACAAGGATTAGAGGGGAGTTGAGAATTGTTTCCACCCCTAGGCTTGCAGGAGTCTGAAACGTGCTACCTGAAAGGGTGCTAATGGCAAAAGTCCACAACACATTTAAAAAACACTAGTATATGCACTTGAAGTGTCCAACCTCTCAGATGTAACACAAAGGAGTAGAACAAATCGGAAACATTAGTTGCATTCTTCACTTGTACATCAGTATGGCATACGGGTTAGGTGCAAAATAGCAATGTCTGCAATTACTAATCAGATTTAGGGAGGCGATGCTGCAGTGGTATTGTCGCTGGCCTAATAATCTAGAGACCCAGGGTAATGCTCTGGGGACCTGGGTTTGAATCCTGCCATGACAGCCTAAAAATCTGGAACTATAAGTCTAATGATGACCATTGTTGTAAAAACCCATCTGGCTCCCATCTAATATTCTTACCTGGTTTGGCCTACATGTGACTCCAGACCCACAGCAATGTGGTCTGAACAAGGGCAATTAGGGATGGGCAATAAATGCTTTCTCTCAAACAGCAAACAAACATATGTCAGCTTTCATGAACAAAGAAACATGGACAATTTACAACATAGAAGGTTTGGCCCATTGCATCTGTGCAATCTGAAACTTTACAGCTGTTGGTCTGTAGCCCTGCAGGGTAAACACTTCAAGTGCACAATGGTCATATGCTAGAAGTAGGCCTTTTAATTGTGTAGATTAACTTTGTGATAGGTTAGCTGGTGCGGAAAACTAATGTCACATTGGTACAGTGGAGGTGTTCCACAGAACAATCTTTTCTTTGAATTTTGGTTTACATCTATTATTCTGTACCAAGTGTTAAAGCAGAAAGCTGTACTATTCTCTGGCACTGATACTAATCATTTCCTTGAGCATAAAAATTGCTAACAAATATAAACTTGGTTTTCTCGCTTTATTCTAGTTTTCAGTGCCACACCAAGTCAAGAGAAAAGCAAATCTTTAACACTGAATATTATCTTTGTCTTGAACTTTGCTGTGCAGAAAAATCTGTAACAGTTAGAATCTTCATATGATACTAGCAACGCAAATCCAAGGATCATTAAGTCACCATTAAAGAGCATCCAGGAATGTAATTTCATTCAACACAAATGACATTATAATTATGTTGATTGATTCATCATGTGGTTTTGTTTACAAACACAGAAGCATTTTGTAGACAAAGGCAGTGCTTCTTTCAAATGACCAGTTCAAAAAAATTACAATGTTGGCATGATTCAAAAGCAACAAAGATTCTGATGAATAGCTTAAACAAGCATTTGGAGACCGAGTTCAATTTTCCCATGGGAGGCTGGAATTGTCAGGACCG
Source organism: Cetorhinus maximus (assembly GCF_964194155.1). NCBI lineage: Eukaryota > Metazoa > Chordata > Chondrichthyes > Lamniformes > Cetorhinidae > Cetorhinus > Cetorhinus maximus. The sequence goes on along the minus strand of NC_135881.1, from coordinate 63,762,487 downwards.
AATCAGCGTGATATTCCATCCATCTCTCCAGGCTGCTGGGCACTGCAATTTTGCAGGGTTTTAATTGGCCTGGAGGCAGGTGTGCCACTCGCATTGGCAGATCTGACCTGGAGCTGGAAGCAGAGATTCAGCCCAATGAAATTCTCGGTTCAGTTGCCATCTTTATTCAAAGACGGAAGTCCGTTCAAAGTCCATGCTGGCAATATCGAAGTAGCTTAAAAGTGTTGGCTGCAGTTCGGAATATGATTACCGACCTTCATGCTTTATCTCTCTTTGCTTTTCAATATCTGAATGCTCCTCTAAAAGATGGCCCAGCATCACTGAGGCTTTCTGAAATCGTCAAACCATTGCAGACTCCTTGCAGCCTTTTCTCTGTTGCCTCAGAGCCCTCTCACAACTAAACTGATGGTCTAACCGGTCTCTGCTCAGCCCCACCCCCCACGCCACTGAACGTGCCTGTACTTTTTCACGACTGCAACATGTTGCCTCAACCCATCTAGAGGAGGTGCTCGTCTCAATACAGGACTGCAGTGCCTTATCACCCTCACCTTCTTATTCTTGCAGGAGAAACGGATGCACAATGACCAGGAAATAGCCCGGACTGGATTGGGAGCCAAATGACAAGAACCATTAGGGCCATCGAGGAATTAGCTATGAAGTTAGCCAGGGTGTATCAGCAGGAGGAAGCTAGTGATGGTACACATGGCCATTGAAGAGGCCTATGCACACTTTTTGTGGTGGTGCTGAGAGACGGGTGGTGGCACTATGTGGCACCTTGTCCGAATGCATGCTAAGGACTTGGTGGTGTGTAAGGCCTCAGCATTGCCAGGCCTTCAGGGTCTCCAAGGCTTACTCTCATCAATTCATCATGCCTCACAAAGATCCCAGTGGTCTTAGGTTACCCCGTCCCTTTGAGGTATCCCTGGGACAGCAATAGTAGACACCTGAGGATGCATGGTTATATTTGTCTAGCGTACCATCCACCAACACAGGTACCAGCATCTCAGAGGGTCTATGCACACATGTAGAAACAGTGGCAATAGATGAGGAGCATGGCGCTACTATGTACGAGAAAGAGTCTGAGGCAGAGGCAGCTGTAGACAGGCCCCTCGGGGCGGAGGGGGAGACAATCAAAGTGATGCTCTGCTGGGCAGAGAGTCCAGGAAGGGCCTCAGAAGTCACAGTTTGAGGTTTAATACTTGGGGAACCAGAAGCAGATGCATGGTCCCCAAGTCTTTGCAGGCTCATGTCCTGGGGCTTCAAGCGCAGGAGCTCCTCCCATGAAAAAGTGGCCAACATCGATAGTGTGATGTCCTGGCAGAGGATGCAGAGCACCTTATGTAGCCTGGGCCAGTCACCTCATAACTGAGTATTGATGTCCATGGAATATACGAAGCACTGAGCAGCCTGGGCAAGACACTTGCACGAGTGGCCCAATGCTGGCCAGGGAGGGTGCTAGCTGTGAGCTAATAGCAGACTCCCTCAGGCCAATGGGAATGCTTGCCTAGGGACATAGAGGTGCTAGAGGAAGAGGAGAGTCTCACACCACTTATTTCAACCCCTCCATCCTTGGCTTCCTCAGCCCCTCTGACAGAGGGCACATCTGTATGTCAGGTCCTGCTGATGACAGCTGCCCCAGATGCAGGCAGTGCAGTCCGCGGCGAGGCCCCAACCAGTTCTTCTAAGAAAATCTTCGCATCTGCGAAGCCAGAGACATGAGCAGGCTGCCACTATCATTTCTGAGGACAAGGGGGGCACAACCTAAGAGTGGCCAAATGCAGAGGGCATTGTATCAGGTAGATCACTGTGCTGTGTTGAAGATTTCACATGCAAGTATTAACTTCTCACTATGTAAATGAATCTGTTTGTTACAAAAATGCATTTTCTTTATAACTTTTTGTGCTAAACAGCAGCAACATTTTGTATACAAAACAATAGCTTCTCACCAGAGAAGACTGCAGGCAGTATTGTCTCTCTCATTGACACAGCAATCGCACAGACTGGACGTACTTTTGTCTTTCCTGTGCCAGTAAGTGACAAAGCTTGCTGCATTCACAGCCATGAGGTTAGTTCTGCTGAACCTTTGCTGGATCAGATTGTCCCTCGCAGCAATGGCTTCCTAGACAGACCCTTATTGTGACTCCGTGGGCCTGGCCACCTCCATGGTCACTCAGACCATCTCAGGCAGAAGGCTTCCCCTTCTGCATCACCTGCCCTTTCCTTTCCCATGCTCTGCTGATCCTCTTCCATTGAGGAAGTCAAACTTTCCTCTCTCTTCACCTATTCAAGCTTCATTCCCCCATACTGGGCCATGTTGTGCAGCATATTGCATACCATTGTCATGCGAGAAACCCTAGCAGCTGAATATTGCAGGGCACCGCCAGAGAGGTCCAGGCAATGAAAATGCATCGAGTGGGTCAGTGGATCATTTGCTGAGGGTTCTTGTCAGCGTATGACTGTCATTATGTAGCCTTTTGGGTTCAGTTCATGGTGCACGTGAGGAACCATTGCCTCAGAGGGTAACCCTTGACCCCTGGAATCCACAGACCTGGGGGTTGAGATGAAGAAATGAAAAAGGCTCAACTGGAATAATGGCGTAGAATATATGCATCATGGCAGCTTCCAGGAAAGCCTGCAGAGGCATACAGGAACTTTCTGTGCTGGTCGACGCACACCAGCTGTATATTCATGGAATGATATGCCTTTCTGTTGATAAACCTCTCTGGCCTGTCACTTGGTGCTCTGATGGTCACATGGATGCAGTCAATGATGCCCTGCACTTCTGGGAACTCGACAATCAGGGAAAATCCAAGTGTCTTCTGAGTCTGAGAGGTCCCACCAGTGGAGAATCTCCAGCCTTGACAAAAAGGGCATCTGTGACCATCGTGATGCATGTGTGTGCAGACGACTGTGGTTGAGCTCCGAAATGGCTTGGGGGCAAAGAAATTTAAGGCCACAGTTACGTTGACTGCTACTGGCAGGTCCTAGGTACGAATGCAGCGAGGTGTGAATTCCTCATTGACAAGGGCACCGATACCTTGTGACCATCTCCTTGGAGAGTTGCAGTATCCCTCGGCATTGCCTTTCCAACATGGCCAGGTAGCCTCACCTGTTCCAGTACATCTTGCACTCTGAGTAGTCTCTCCTTCTCCTCCATGGCTCTGGCTCAATGGCTGTGCAATCCTGATGCCCAGACGCCCTTCCTCTCTGACCATACTGCCGCTGCGATGTCTCAACAGAGTTTTTGGAGCAAGTTCCATTTGCAGATGCACTCTTCTTCTTGCCAGTAGTCTGGTTCAATGCCCTGATGCCCAAGCACTGCCAGGTGTATTTGATGCTCCGGAGATATCTTTGACCTCACTCCTGCCTCTCTACCCTCCCTTGATGAGCTCCTGTAACTTTTCAGCAGATGCAAAGACACCTCTCAATCAGTTCAAACAATTCAAATGAAGTTTTACACACTTCCCTTACCTGCTGAATTGACTCAGTCACGACTAATGCATCCACTCACTGGGCATGATTGCTGGGGACTCCAGATTCCTGGCCGCCTCCATGGAAAAATTTGAAATCAAGACTCTTACTGTGGCCCCAACAAGCTCATTGAGGTATTTAATAGGCATAGGTCTGGTTGCCACCCCCACACAGAGGCAGGATTTCCAGCCGCACTGCTCAGCTGCCATTTTTTTGTCATCCTGTCTTCATTCTGTCCTGTTTCAGAATGGGGAAATCCAGCCCTTATCTCAATGATGGTTGGGCAGTGGACTTTAGCACGCCATTTATTTAAGCTTATTTATGGATGAGAAGGCATTATTCACATTTGAACCAAAGAATTGTCTTAATTCCTTGGATTTTCATGGGAAAGAATGACAGAAGATGCACCTGACATATATAATGTATTTCAATTGAACACAGTGCATGTATTCCTGTATCAAAAGTTTAATGTGTGATTTAAACTTTACTAGTAATTATTTCTTAATTTAATACACTGATTTTAATAAAGCTTGGCTAATAAAATTAGTTTTAATGTGACAAATATTTGACATTTTGGGAGGACTAACACAGCAAAGGAATACACAATGAATGGTAGGACCCAAGGAAACACAGGGGATCAGGGGATCATGGTGTACATATCTATAGATCCCTGAAAGGAGCAGCACAGGTAGATAAGGTGGTTAAGAAAGCATATGGGATACTTGCCTTTATTAGCCGAGGCATAGAATATAAGAGCAGCAAGGTTACATTGGATCTGTATAAAACACTAGTTAGGCCACAGCTGGAGTACTGTGTGCAGTTCTGGTCACCACACTATAGGAAGGATATGATTGCACTGGAGAGGGTGCAGGGGAGATTAACCTGGATGTTGCCTGGACTGGAGTGTTTCAGCTATGAAGAGAGACTGGATAGGCTAGGGTTGTTTTCCTTAGAGCAGAGAAGGCTGAGGGGGTACCTGATAGAGGTATATAAAATTATGAGGGGTATAGATAGGGAGATAGGAAGAAGCTTTTCGCCTTAGCAGAGGTGTCAATAATCAGATTTAAGGTAAGGGGAAGGAGGTTTAGTAGGGGGTTTGAGGAAAAAAATTTTCACCCCAAGGGTGGGTGGAATCTGGAACACACTGCCTGAGGGGGTGGTAGAGGCAGGAACCCTCACAACATTTTAGTAGTATTTAGAAGAACACTTGAAACACCATAGCACACAGGGTTACGGGCCACGTGCTGGAAAATGGGATTAGAATAGATAAGTGCTTGATGGCCAGCATGGACACGATGGGCCAAAGGGCCTGTTTCTAAGGGAGATGGTGCATGCTTTGATGATGACCCTGATGTGAACATTACTGCACTATGGATTCAGGTTTAATGGTGGATCATTTAAAGGCCAAAAGCTGAAGACTGTTCATTGTGACTCTGACCACTTCAAGATGCAATTTAGCTGCTCTGATTCCTCTTGCATAAATAGAATGAATTTGTTTCCGGTCTCAGGAGATTTAAAATGTTAACTTCTGTCTCAGAGAACTCGAACATTTGAGAATCCGAAAAAAGATTAAACTATTTCTAGCAATTAGGATTCCCATGGTTTGGGAACTATGTTTCAAATGGGTTTGGGGTAAGGGAACAAGGTTGTAACAGCTCTACATCTCCTTCAAGCTCAAAAGCTGGGAATGACGTATTGATTCATAAGTAAAACGTTCATCATCTAAGTATGTTAATGAGTTACAATGTCAATCAGGAAGATCAAATGGAAAGTAGTTCAAGGTAAATAAGCTAAACTGTACATCCAGGTATTGGAGTTTCAAACAGTAATTCTGTTCTAATTCTACTCTAATTCTGAAAACTGTAAACACAGTTTTTTTTGCTTTCCTGTCAAGAGAATGCTGTGAAGTGAAGTGATAGGGTATCTCTTTGGTACTTGCCACAACTATGCATTAGGAGCAAGGTTAAAGTTGTAAGCAAGTTGATGCTGTAGGAGATGCTACAGTTTTTTTTGCTGCTCTTTAGGAAATCCATTTGCATGTTTGAAGCTGTGGGTTGGATTTTCACTACTGAGGCAGATAACTTGAACTGGAAAATTTTCTGACTTGGCAGACCTGCCTTGGTTTAAAGGGCCCCATTAGGCCCAATTTTCACCCCAGGAAGATGTGGGTGGGATCGAGTCAGGCCCACTGACTCCTGAAGCAAACCCTAGGTGGCCTTGGTTCTCTGGAGCTTCATCCTAGTTGTTTTAGAATCTGTTTGGCCCTCTAGCCCCTATCCCTTACACATCAGCACCCACCATGTCCTCTCATAATCCCCATGCCACCTTCACAGCCACTCACCAAGTATCCACCATGAGCAGACCTCAGGAGCCATTTGGAGATGAAAAAATATAAACTCATAACAATCTCATGCACTCCTGATAGGGAAAAAAAACTCCCATTCATGAAACTCATTCAAATCTTTTAAATCTCATGTGGTTAATTCCTTATAAAATCAAACAAAAGTTTATCAGATTCCACATCATAGACAGGTAATCCTTTATCAACCTCTTTGAACTGTCAACCAAATTGTGAACTTGGAACTCCCTGCTGAGATAATTGTAGCTTTTGAAACTCAGCCAAGAATGCATAATGACACAATAATAGCCCTTAGGGAAATGTCAACAAAGAACTCTATTGAAACTGCACAGCCAAATGATAATTCTTTCTCTAACGTACGCCAGATGGCCTGCCAAAGCAGTCTAGCAGAGGTTTGTTTTTTTTAACTCTCACTGACAGCTTCAACCTTTTCTTCATGTTTAATGAGCAGGGGATTTAAAGAAAACATCCTATCATGATACTTGTATCTGCCCTTTACAAGCATTCATGTCCACTAGATAAATTTGAGCCTCCCACACCACAGAAGCTACTGTAAACAAAGATCTTATTGTATATTATTTTAAAATATTCAGCACCTATAAGAAATTTGTTGATATTTGAATACACCTCTTGCAGTAAAATATGAGGTTTGACAATCAAAAATGAAAGATCCGTTTCAAAGTAAAGTCATTCAACTGTCTAGCAATGGCAGGTGCAAAAACATTAAACACAGAGTTCCATTATTTCATTCACATAACCTCATCACGGATCATCAATTTATTCCACACATCTCAGTGCTCAACAGTAGATAAAGTAGTAGCAATTGCCAGGCTTATCACAGTTGCTGTCACATAACAAACAGGAGATCAGCTACTACAGCTAAATATCAGGCAAGGGATCAATAGTGGCCAATCTGCCCCTTAAGGACTAGTATTAATTACTCCCTTTGAAATTTTGATACAATGAAGCACTAATGCAATCCTTTTGAAATGTATAATTTTTTGTCAAAAGCTTTGTTCCAACAAAATAATGTTCCAGACACGAGCTAAAATTACACTTAATTCATTCTATGTTTTAAACACATTTTCAAACAGAGCTATGCGGTTGTTACATACAAAATACAATGTTTCATACAAAACTTAAATTCAATACATAAAAATGACTTTAATTTTGTGCAGCATAAAATTATTAGGGAGTTAAGTAGTCCAAGATCACTTTCAGTGGAAAAGAAATTGAAATTAGGCTACAGAAAGTTAGACGGAAAACAAAAAATAAAATGTGATCACCTTACACTCTGGATCACTCTGTTGTGTCTTTCATCACAGTTATGCGCATAAAGTAGGTATATTCTACTGCATGTGGTGTCATGCTATTGAAGGTTGAGGTACTTTTCAAGCTTTCAAGGATTGTGGTAGCTGAAAGGAGCAGTGATGTGGTGCTTGGATGAACTTTTCCTGTGGCTATACTGATTGTTCTCTTTACAATTTTTGGTCTGTACCCTGGTGACTTTAGGTAATTTCGTGCCTGTGTTCTGGCTGTGCCAGTAAAATGCTTCTCTATGTTTCGGTTCTTTCTGCTCTGGTTCTGCCCCACTTGCTAAAATTGATACTTCCTTGGATGACCACACATCCCGGTTTTGACGGGACAGTCCCAGATGTCCATTACAACCATGTCCCGACAATTTTCTCAAAATTGATCAAATATCTCAGTTTTCACCTTTAAACTATTACAACGAAAACAAGGCGGCAGCAAAATATTAATGCAGCCAGAATGCAAACAATGAAGCTTCAGGAGGGCTGAAGAGCGGGAGTGGTCACACTGGAATGATTGACAGCTGACCCCAGGGAAACACCTCAACTGGCTTGCGCTCTAAGAGATCTCGCAAGATCTGTCCGGGCCACTCTTAGCAACTATGGTCTCGCTGATCAAGGAGGATGTGCAGCGGTGGTGCAGCTCCAGGTAAAAGCGCTCAATGAGCGGGCTGGGAAGAAACAGCTCAGTACCACACTGGAGTGAGGTACAATCACACAAACTCTCATATCTCCTTAAACGTGAAATTCAATATTACCGAGAGCTGGCCAATATGTCCCAGCTTTTACTTTTGAAAATTTGGTTGCCCTAATACTTCTTATTGTTGAGGAGAAAGCCAGTTATGTTTGGCAGCACTCCAGGAAGAACCGGAGTCTAGCACTCACAGCTCACTCGGGCTTTAAGCCCATTATGCTCTTTGCTGATTTATTTCAGTAAGGCACTAAACCCTCATATTTAACCTAGATACAGAAAATTCCCTCTGCACTACCATCGCAGAATGACATAATACAACCTGAAACCATTCTATACAGCTGCAACAAATATGATAAAGAAACATAGAAATCATGCACACAGAAGATGCCATTCAGCCCATTGTGTCTGAGCCAGTCCATGGGCCAGAATTTTTACCTCATCTGTCGGGCGCGCACAAGCATAAAATGATGCGCAATGATTTCGGGCAATCGTCCCGATGTCATCATACACTAGTGCGATATTTCGGTCAGCAGACGCACACGGAATCAGTAGCACGCTCGCCGACAATTAAAAGGCCTATTAAGGCAATTAACAAATTAATTGAATTAAATTTTTTCGCTGCCCGTCCCACCTTACAGTTGGCGGGCAGGCGAAAAGGCCAAGTGGCCTATGCATTTTTTGCGAAACCTCATCCACAGACAGGATGAGGTTTCGATCTGTCATTAGAAAAAAAACTAAAATTTTTTAAACTAATTTCTAACATGTCCATGCTCAGGTGACAGAGTCACATGAGGGGACATGTTATTTAACACCTTAAAATGCTTTACTTTTTTACACATATCTTCATCTCCCTGGGGCAACTCTGTGCCTCAGAGATTTTCCTGCACGCACTTGCATGCATACGTGAACTTGCACACACACCCTCCTGCTCCCTCCCCACACAGGCAGTTCTGAGCGCTGCAGCACATATTTCAAGCTGGGTGGGCCTTAATTGGCCTGCCAGCCTGAAATCGCAGTCCGGCCCCAATCGTGGGCGGCGGTTGGATTCCCAACCGCTCCTGCCCACCCTCATCGAGCCCACCCGACGAGGTAAGAATTCTGGCCATACAGCTATTCAGCCTAAGCCATTTTCCAACACTTGGACAATAGCCCTGTACGATAGAGCACTTCAATGTACTTTTATAGAAGCATAGAATCATGTCATAGAAGGAAGCCATTTTGCCCACCGTGTCTGTGTCTGAAAAAGAGCTATACAGCCTAATCCCACCTTCCAGCTCTTGGTCTATAGCCCTGCACCTGCATACCCATGTGTTTTTTTTAACATCATGAGGGTGTCTGCTTCTTTCAGATGATGAGCTCCAGACCCCTAGTACCCTCTGGATTGAAAAAAAATCAACTCCCCTCTAATTCTTCTACCAATTACTTTAAATCTATGCCCCCAGTTATGCTAACCTCTCTGCTAAGAGAAATAGGTCCTTCCTATCCACATTCTCTTGGCCCCTCATTATTTTATACAATATAATATATAATTATATAATATATATCCTATAATTCTACAGGCCCCTCAATTAAATCTCCCTTCAGACTTCTCTGTTCCAAAGAAAACAATCCTCACCTATCCAATCTTTCCTCATAACTAAAATTCTCCATTCCTTGCAACATCCCTGTAAATCTCCACTGTACCCTCTCTAGTGTGATCACATCAAGCCTGTAATGCAGTGACCAGAACTGTATGCAATATTCTAGCTGTTGTCTAACACAGTTCTAACAAAACTACCTGCTCTTATATTCCATGCCTTGGCCATTAAAGGAGTATGTAGAATGCTTTTTTGACCAACTTACCTACCTGTCCTGCTATCTTCATGGACCTGTGAGCATCCATTCCAAGTTTCCTCTGTTCTACATCACACATAATCCTATCATTTATTGTGTAATCCTTTGTCTTGTTTGTCCTCCCCAAATGCAATTATCTCACACTTAGCTGAACTGAATTCCATTTGCCATGTCTCTGCCCACCTGACCAGTCCATTGATATCATCTTGTAATCTACAGCTTTCTTCTTCACTATCAATCACACAGCAATTTTTCTATCATCTACAAAATTCTTAGTCATGAGCCCACATTTAAGTATAAAACATTGGTACATACAACATACTGGGACCCAGAACTGAGTCCTGTGGAACCCCACTGGAACCAGCCTTCCAGTCACAAAAGCAGCTGGCGATCATTGCCCTTTGCTTCATACTACTCAGCCTAGTTAATCAGACACAACTTTAACAAATCCATGCAGGCTGCCCTTGATTGGTCCATGCCTTGGGCTAGGGCCCTAAGTGGAGGGTATTGAGTCATTTACATGATACTGAACGAGTTAAGGATTTTATTATTTACCTACATTATTAAAATCCATCAAATGCTTTAAGATACACCCAGATGTGCATACAAAAGGCAAGAGATGAAGACTAGTATATTGCAATGCCCATTACAGCTCAATTTTTAGATCTAGTTACTTCAGAAATCACTACCTTTCAATCTCCTTTTCTAACGACAGAAAAGGACTGTCACAGTGCAGCACTGAAGCTTAATTGAAGTAGACAGGTGTAGCAACTGAAGTGTGACTGGTCTTTATCAAACACATGGATGGTTCATAATGGGCAGAGTTCTGGAATCCTAAAGAATTTGAGCAGCTAGAATCTCATATCTCATCTAAAGAAAACAGAAGGAAGAACCTGTATAATTATTAAATTATTAGAAAAATTAATCGAAAATATATTACCTTTTGTGGCTAGTAACAAAAAATTGGATGGATTGTTGCACTACTTGCCAAAACCAGTCTTTTCATGGTGCACAGGAGATATTTTGACAAGGTATAGTACCACTTTTGGAATCTCATTATTGATAAGTTTCTCAGTCTTATTTTATTTCTAGCAGGAGATTTAATGCCGTAAACATCTGCATTAAGTGCTGGAAAAACTTAGCAGGTCTGGCAGCATCTGTGGAACAGAAGTGTTGACTTGAAACATTAACTCTGTTTCTCTCTCCGCAGATGCCGCCAGATGCACTGAATTTTTCCAGTGTTTTCTGTTTTTAGTTCAGATTTCCAGTATCTGCAGCATTTTGCTTTTATTCTGCATTCTGAATGTGTACGACAGACATTCAGCACAACTGACCTTCAAAGCCTTTGTATTCAGTGCATTTATGTGGTTAACATTTTCTCAAGCGTAAGAATGTAAATTAATTCTTCAAAGCGTAAAGGTAAATTTGAGAGCTGCAAATTTTAATTTCTCTTGCATGCACTTTTGTATATTTTTTTTAAATGCCAAGTGGTGAATAACAAATGTGAACATAAGCCCCACCTCAAGTGTGGGTTTACTAAGTCTTGGAAAGAGGTTCGTGCTTTGCACTGTCGCTCCAGAAGGAAAAAAAACACATACACATGCCATGAATGTTTTCGCCCCACTACCAAAAACTTGTCTAGACTATGCCCTTGGCTCTTTGAACAAGTTGGATTAAACCCCTAATAAACAGTGTTGTCAAGTGTTCCAACTGGTACAATTTCACAATTGTTAGTTTAGAATAAAAAGAGTAGCCTGCACAGGATTTTTTCATGTGATGGATTTAAATGAATGAAGCATGCTTACTGCAGGTAATTTGAACACGTATAAAAACAAATTATTGTAAACCAAATCAATCAAAAAGTTGGTTAGGTTTCAGAGATCCTGAATCTTTAGATTAGCACTTTAGGATTCCTACCTGTCAGGTAAAGACAGTAATTTTTAGTGTAAGTAAGTATAGAATTCAAGGTTATAGTGGTTTGAAGAGAAATGTCCTTATTTATGCAAAAAACTACCACTCCATAAGTAAAGTAGGTTTGAAACTTTCCTAGTCAGTCTTGCCTGCCATTGGGCTTACATGTCACAGAACAATTTTTGAACTATGTTTATTGGCATGTTCACCTAAAGCAGTGATGGCAAAATGTAAAACTGCTATTCAAGAAAAGAGGGAGAGAGTAAACAGGGAACTACAGGCTAGTTAGTCTGATACCACTCATTGGGAAATGCTAGAATCTATTATTAGGTTAAAAAGATACTTAGAAAATCATAAGATAATTTAGCAGAGTCAACATAGTTTTATGAAAGGGAAATCATGTCTGACAATTCGATTAGAATTTTTTGAGGATGTAACTAACAGTGCAAATAAAGGGGATAAAGTTGATATAGTGTATTTGGATTTCCAAAGAGCATTTGACAAAATTACCATATAAAAGGTTATTACACATAATAAGTGGTCATGGGGTTGGGGATAATATTAGCATGGATAGAGGATCGTTAATGGTCAGAAAGCAGAGGACAGGAATAAACCGGGCACTTTCAAGTTGGCAGGCTGTGACTAGTTGGGTGCCACCAGGCCCAGTATTAGAGCCTCAGCTGTTTAAAATACATATTATTGACTTGGACAAAAGAACAGAGTAATACACCCCAGTTTGTTGGCGAACAAAACTAGGTGGGACAGTTAAGCTGCGAGGAGGACACACAAAAGTTGCAAAGGGATAACGACGGGTTAAGTGATTGGGCAATAAGGTGTCTAGATAGAGTATGTTGTGGGGGAATTTAAGGTTATTCACTTTGGTAAGAGCAAAATGGAATATTTTTTAAATGGTGAGAGACTATTAAATGTTGATATGTTAGATATTTATCCTTGTACAAGAAACAAAGAAAGTTAGCATGCAGGTACAGCAAACAAATAGGAAGGCAAATGACATGTTGGTCTTTATTGCAAGTGGCTGGAGTATAAGAGTAAAGAAATCTTGCTACAGTTGTAAAGAGCTTTGGCGCACAGTTTTGGCCTGCTTATCCAATGAAGGATTAAGCTTGTCTTGAAGAAAGTGCAGAGAAGGTTCACTAGATTGGTTCCTGGGACGAGAGAGTTTTCCTATAGTGAGAGGCTGAGTAAATTGGGCCTATACTCTCTGGAATTCAGAAGAATGTGACGTGATCACATTGAAGTATAAAAGATTCTGAGGTGGCTTGACAGAGCAGGCGTGGAAAGGTTGCTTCCCTGGTTGGAGAGCCTAGAACTAGTGGGAATAATCTTAGGATAAGGGGTCAATATTTTAAGACTGAGAAGCGGAGCCATTTTTTCACTCAGAGGATTGTGAATCTTTGGAATTCTCCCCAGAGAACTGTGGATGCTTAGTTGTTGAGTATATTGAAGATTGAGACTGATAAGGCATATGGTGATCAGGTGGAAATGTGGAATAAAAGGTTAAAATTCAGCCATGATATTGAATGACAGAGCACTCTCAAGGGGGCTTAATAGATTATTCCAACTCCTACTACTTTTGTTCTTGCTTTCAAAAGACAAACAGAACATCTTTTAGCTGTTATCTAACGCTCTGTTCAAGTTTACTGATTTCCTCTCATGCGCATTAATCTCAACATTTTGTTTTCAAAGGAAAATTGTAACATAGCTACCATTTCTGGCCAAAAAGGAATGGCGCCTGAGAATTACCTTGTCCGTGTGCCAGTCAAAAGAAGGTGGGTATACTAAACTGAAAGCAGTTCACTCACCTGGTACACTAGATCACTGATTATTAATAACATATATTATTTGAGTGAAAGAAGCATAAGCTCACAACAGCTTAAAAGTTTATAAGGTTTACCATTAATTTTCTCTCAAATATAGCTGATGTCAATGTATATATTTCTGTCCCTAAAGTCAATTTATAGTAATTGAATAATTAAGTTCTAGATAAAAAAAATCATCCTTTTCCAGTGTATATGAACTTTTCAAGCTCTTTGTCATTTATTTTCAGCAATATTTCATTACTCATTCAAGCTAATTCATTCAATAACCTAAAAATAAATCCACCTGGAACCGAGAACTATTCCATGAGCTTGGTCACACAACATAAATGGCCTTCCTCTTGCACTTTCATTGTTACTGTAACTCTTGCTTTGTCCTTACATTAGTAAAATGCAAGTTGCCAGCTAATGAATTCCTGATAAGGTTTTGTGGGAATCCATGGATAGTGAAGCAAATTCCAGTCATGAACCTTTAAGCAATATATTACTTTACCACAACCAAAATGAGAAAGACATGTAAATGAGCACTGTATTTGAGTTTCACTGTTGTTCTTTGCCCTAGGCTGTTCACTTTATCTGAGACATTTCTGTATCCTCTACAACTATGCACTAAAGTTAGTGAAAATGAAAAACTCCCAAGTTAAAACCGCACCATTATAAGCATATCTAAACCTTCACACTGCTGCAGACGTTATATTTGGTGCTTGTATTACTATCTATGCCGATGAAAGCTGTTCTCTTAAACTCAAAGCCATTAAGTGCTCAACTGAGGAAATTGGCTTTAACTTATTAAAAGGATATATTCAATATTCATCTTGCCATTGTGTCTATAAAAAGCTAATGCAAAGGCAAACAAATGTGTTTCATTTTCCATGTAAAACAAAACAGCAGCAAAAATGCACATCATCGATAAAACCCGAAGACTATGGGGTGTAAAGAATTATAATCTATAAAAAGACTTACTTATTCCATGCGTGTCGAAGTTTTTTAGAACTGTACTGTGTGAAACGATCTGCAAGGAAGAGAGATACATTAAGTGGTTTTCCACAATAGATTATTTAACTTAATCACTGAACCACAATCTTGAAAATTAATGCAGAATTTAGGATTAGATTAGGAAATGTACATGAGAAGTTCATATCAGCAATCCTGTTCATTTGCAAAAATATTTATAAAGCTATATAATTAAAGCATTTACACAATCGCCATACGTGATGTGAAGACACTGGACATGAAACATCAGATTTTTCCCTGCATCCGCAAATGCATTCAGTACTTTTAATTATCTGAGGTACTTACCATCATCTCTCATTCTCTATGCAAATCTGACTAATTTATTCTGCAGAATTTGCCTGAGCAGATGTAGTTGGATCATTAAATCAGGGCTGCGCATTAATGTTCCCACAACTTTTACATTTGTTTATTCTTCTCTCAACTTTTACTACCCAAAATCTGGTACTTTACAGAAAATGATTTGTGTTCACTGTAATATCAGTTGATAGCTATGTTAATGACTTTGTAAGGGCTCTACTGTATAAATATCTAACATGCAGCCCAAGCCTCTGACATTACTTAGTTCCAATCTACACTAAAAATAAACTACTAAATTGCGTTAATAGAGGGATAGAGTGTGAATCGTGAGAAGTTCTATTTCTGCTTTTGACCCTGGCCAGACCCCAATTAGACTAATGAGTGCTAATTCATTCACCCAATTATGAAAAGGATATTACGCATCTTGCAAGGCTAAGTTTGACAAAGACAGCTCCAATGTTGAACAGTAAGTTATGACAATAGATTAAGGAAGTTAGACTGTTTTCTGTGGAAAAATGATACCATTGAAGTTTCCAAAAATATGAATGACAACGTGCGATAAATTTGACGCAGGTAAATCTTCACCCAACAATGGAATTAGTTAGTCACTGAAATTGAATATACTTAAGACACAACTATGTGGTGTCTGGACAGAACAGATATTGAGGAATAAATGACAGAGTAGGTACTTGAGGCTAAATCAACAGGAACTGACTTGTTAGGCCTTCACTTTAAATCTATTCACAGGATATTAAATCTGGCCAGGATATTCACAGGATATTAAAACCTATCCATAGTTGCCCTCAGATGCTGTTGGTGGGCTTTTTCTTTAAGTGTTGCAATCCTTGTGGTGATAGGGCTCTCTTGATTGGTTAAATATGAAATTCCAGGATATTAACCAGCCACAATAAAGGAACAGCAATATATGTCCAAGTCAAGGTGGTGTGTGACATAGAAACTGCTGGGGCTCTAGTGACATTAATACTCTTGTTCTTCAGAGCAGTAGATATTATGGAGCTGGGAGGTGCCGTCAAAAACAAACTTGCCAAATTGCTGTAGTGCATCCAGTAGTGTATTCTGCAACTACAGTGTGGTGAGTAACTCACCTCCTGACTCCCCCAAAGCCTGTCCACTATCTACAAGGCACAAGTCAGGAGTGTGATGGAATACTCCCCACTTGCCTGGATGAGTGCAGCTCCCACAACACTCAAGAAGCTTGACACCATCCAGGACAAAGCAGTCCGCTTGATTGAATCACAGAATCACAGTGCAGAAGAGGCTCTTCGGCCCATCGAGTTTGCACCGACACGTGAGAAACACCTGACCTACCTACCTAATCCCATTTACCAGCACTTGGACCATAGCCTTGAATGTTATGTCGTGTCAAGTGCTCATCCAGGTACTTTTTAAAGGATGTGAGGTAACCCGCCTACACCACCCTCTCAGGCAGTGCATTCCAGGCCGTCACCAACCTCTGCGTAAAAAAGTTTTTCCTCACATCCCCCCTAAACTTCCTGCTCCTCACTTTGAACGTATGGACTCTTGTGACTGACCCTTCAACTAAGGGGAACAGCTGCACCCTATCCACCACCCTCATAATCTTGTACACCTCGATCAGGTCGCCCCTCAGTCTTCTCTGCTCAAAGGAAAACAACCCAAGTCTATCCAACCTCTCTTCATAACTTAAATGTTTCATCCCAGGCAACATCCTGGTGAATCTCCTCTGCACCCCCTCCAATGCAATCACATCCTTCCTATAATGTGGCGACCAGAACTGCACACACTACTCCAGCTACGGCCTCACCAAGGCTCTATACAACTCCAACATGACCTCCCTACTTTTGTAATCTATGCCTCGATTGATAAAGGCAAGTGTCCCATATGCCTTTTTCACCACCCCACTAACATGCCCTTCCACCTTCAGAGATCTATGGATACACACGTCAAGGCCCCTTTATTCCTCAGAACTTCCTAGTGTCATAAAGTTCATTGAATACTTGTCAAATTACTCCTTCCAAAGTGTATCACCTCACACTTTTCAGGGTTAAATTCCATCTGCCCATTTGACCATCCCATCTATATCTTCCTGTAGCCCAAGACACTCAACCTCACTGTTAACCACCCGGCCAATCTTTGTGTCATCCGCAAACTTATTAATCCTACCCCCCACATAGTCATCTATGTCGTTTATATAAATGACGAATAATAGGGGACCCAGCACAGATCCCTGTGGGATGCCACTGGACATGGGCTTCCAGTCACTAAAACAGCCTTCTATCATCACCCTCTGTCTCCTACAACTAAGCCAATTTTGAATTCACCTTATCAAATTATCCAACGTGTATTTGCCTTCTTTATAAGTCTCCCATGTGGGACCTTGTCAAAGGCTTTGCTGAAATCTATATAAACCACATCAACTGCACTATCCTCATCTACACACCTGGTCACCTCCTCAAAAATTTCAATCAAATTTGTTAGGCATGACCTCCCTCTGACAAAGCCATGCTGACTATCCCTGATCAAACCTTGCCTCTCCAAGTGGAGATAGATTCTCTTCTTCAGAATTTTCTCCAATAGTTTCCCTACCACTGACGTGAGACACACTGGCCTGTAGGTCCCTGGCTTATCTCTACAACCCTTCTTAAATAGCGGAACCACATTAGCTGTTCTCCAGTCCTCTGGCACCTCTCCCGTGGCCAGCGAGGAATTAAAAATTTGGGTCAGAGCCCCTGCGATCTCCTCCCTTGCCTCCCTCAGCAGCCTGGGACACAAATCATCTGGACCTGGAGATTTGTCCACTTTTAAGCCTGCCAACACCTCCAATATCTTGTCACTCCCTATATCAAGTTGCTTAAGAACCTCGCAGTCTCTCTCCCAGAGTTCGATACCTTCATCCTCATTCTCTTGGGTGAAGACGGATGTGAAGTATTCATTCAACACTCCAGCAATGTCCTCTGGCTCCACCCATAGATTGCCTTCTTGGTCCCTAATGGGCCGTACTCTTTCCCTGGTTATCCTCTTCCCATTGATATACTTATAGAATATCTTGGGATTTTCCCTATTTTTACCAGCCAGAGCATTCTCATATCCCCTCTTTGCTCTCATAATTGTTTTCTTAAGCTCCACCCTGCACTTTCTGTACTCCACTAATGCCTCCACTGATTTGCTGCCCTTGTACCTGCTAAAAGCCTCTCTTTTCCTTCACATCGTATCCTGAATATCTCTGGTCATCCATGGTTCTCTGAGCTTGTTACTCCTTCCTATCACCCTAGAGGGAACATGTTGGGCCTGTACCCTCCCCATTTCAGTTTTGAACGTCCCCCACTGCTCCTCTGTAGATTCCCCCACAAGTAGCTGTTCTCAGTCTGCCTTGGCCAGATCCTGCCTTACTTTACTAAAATCCACTCTCCCCCAATCCAAAATATTTTTTTGCAACTTGTCTATTTCTTTGTCCATAACAAACTTAAACTGTACCATGTTGTGGTCGCTATCACTAAAATGCTCCCCCACCACCACCTCAACCACCTGTCCGGCTTCATTCCCCAGGAGTAGGTCCAGCACTGCGCCGTCCCTTGTTGGACCCTCTACATACTGACCTAAAAATTTCTCCTGTATACATTTCAAGAAATCCACTCCATCCAAGCCCTTAACATTATGTCTATCCCAGCTAATGTTGGGAAAGTTGAAATCACTAATATAATTACCATATTGTTATTGTTTTTACATACCTCCGCAAATTGTACGTATATCTGCTCCTCAATTTCCCACTGACTATCTGGGGGTCTATAATAAACACCTAACAATGTGGCTGCCCCTTTTTTATTCCTAAGCTCTACCCACAAAGCTTCATTCGATGCCCTCTCCAAGATATCATCTCTCCTTACTGCAGTAACTAGCTGGCACCCCATCCACAAACATTCAGTCCCTCCATCACCGACGCACAGTAGCAGCAGTGTACCATCTACAAGATGCAGGGCAGGAACTTGCCAAGGCTCCTTAGACTGCATCTTCCAAACCCATGACCACTACCATCTAGACGGACAAGGGCAGCAGACAGATGGGAACATCACCAACTGGAAGTACTCCTCAAAGCCACTCATCATCTTGTCTTAGAAATATATCACCATTCCTTGACTGTCGCTGGGTCAAAATCCTGGAACTCTCCCAAACAGCACTGTGGGTGTACCCACATCACATGGACTGCAATGGTTCAAGGGGGAAGCTCACCACCACCTACTCAAGGTCAATTATGGATGGGCAATAAATGCTGGCTTAGCCAGCGATGCCCATATCCAATTAATGACATCCAATAAATTAATTTTACCAAGTAGAGGGGGAGATGGATTTTGATTTCAGTGGCAGGGCTGCTATCAAGTGGGCTGCTTTGTAATGGATGTGTTGAGCTTCTTAAAACTGTTGCAGCTGCACTGATAGATGTGAGCGGACTAGTGGCAAGTAGTCCATTAAACCCCTGCATTGAGTCTTGTAGATGGTGGAAAGTTTTTAAAGGACATAGGAAGCAAGTCACTCAGCACTGAACACCCAACCTCGGCCTTGCTCTTGCAAGCATGATGTTAATATGACTCGTCATGTCTGACTTTTAGTCAATGACGATCTCAATGTCAAAGGTCAGGGGTTCAGTAAAGATGGACCTACTAAAGGTCAGGTGAGGGAGGGGGTAATTGGGCTTTTTCTTGTTTGAGATGGTCATAACCTGGAATTTGTGTAGTGCAAATGTTACCTGCTAGTTGTCAGCCCAAGACTTCATGCTTTCAGGTTCTAGTGTAGACTAGCATAGGATATTCGTTCTCAGAGGTATTGTGAATGGAGCTGAATACTACGAAAATGTAAATTAACTCCCCCACAACTGACCCTAGCTTCCATTTCTTCCTTGAATGAAGGTCCATTCCATCTCCATCACCATTCCTAGAGATAGGCCCAATGTCTGCTACAAACGCACAGACTCTCATAGCTACCTGCACTACACTTCCTCCCACCCCACTTCAAGCAAATATTCTATTCTATTCTCCCAGTTTCTCTGTCTCTGACACATCTGTTCTGATGATGCCACCTTCCATACCAGTGCTTCCAACAAGTCTTCCTTTATCCCCAACCAAGATTTCCAAACCACCCCACCCCCATGGCACTGCATCAATTTTCCAGCTGATGTACAGGATACTCGTCGAGCTACAAGGCAATCGTAAAACCGTAGTGGGTTCTCAATAGCAAGCCGGACCGACATTGGAGCCAGAGACACCATTCAACTGGGAAGATACCACTACAATAAATGGCCACAACCACATCAGTGCCTGCTACTGTGTGGGCGCGCATTTGAGTGTGCGTGTGCATGAGCGTTTGAGTGTGTGCGTGTGCACATGCGTTCTTGAGTGTGTGTGTGCGCGTGTGTGCAAGGTTTGGGGGGGAGGGGGCCTGGCTTGCGGGTGATTCCCCCTCCTACCCAACAACCTTGACCCTTTTGGCCCTTATCTTATCCTTTTATGGCCTGTAATTGTGAATTGAGGCACCCTTGTGCCACCCTACATACTTATACAAACATACATACATACGAACATAAAAATTAAGGACATGAGTAGGCCGATAGCAGGACTGCTGATATTTCAGTGCTGGAAGGCCAACTATTGGCCCCCCAGGCCCGGGAGCAAGCCCGTCATCCTTAATTGGACAGCGCTCCTAGAGACGGTCACTTATTTGGTCATCTCCTCCAAAATCTCCCTTCAGCTGTATCCAGCTTCATCATTCACATTTCATCCTGAAGGCACAGTTGGGGCCCAGTCACGAAAATTCTGCCCATTTACTCTGTTCATCTCTGCACAGATACTGCCTGAGCTGCTGAATGTTTACAGCATTTTCTGCTTGTATTTCAGATTTCCAGTATTTTGTTTTTGCATTAGTACAGCCAAACATCTACTAAGCATGCTGGATCCAATTGCCCTGGATTATTTCCTCAAGTAATGCCACTGGTACAAAGTACATCACTAATAAATGTTTTACAAATTAAAATTTACTTGCTTATGCATATTTTAGATGAACTATTAATAATTTAGGAAACATTTGTTTGTGGGACGAATTTGTCTCTATTTAAAATAAACTTACTTAATCGAATCAAATGTTACACCAAAGAAACAAGACATTCAGTTCAGTTCATTAACTGTAAGTTGGTGTTTCACCCCACATGAGGCATCTAGTTCAATTCCATTCATTGGCTTGCTCCTTGTACTCTTTAATTTTCCTTTTTTCAAGCAACGATCTAATTTCCTTTTAAAAGAATTCAAGGGCTCTGCTTCAACAAGTTCATGGCAAAGAATTTCACACACGGACCTAGGCCGGAGTTTTCCAACCACAGCCACACCCCCCCACCCACCCACCCACAGTGCTGTTAGGGAGTTCCAGGATTTTGACCCAGCGACAGTGAAGGAACAACGATATATTTCCAAGTCAGGATGGTGAGTTACTTGGAGGGGAATTTCCTGGTGGTGTCCCCATCTGTCTACTGCCCTTGTCCTTCTATATGGTAGTGGTCATGGATTTGGAAGGTGCTGTCTAAGCAGCCTTGATGAATTCCTGCAGTGTATCTTGTAGATGGTATACACTGCTACTACTGTGCGTTGGCGGTGGAGGGTGTGAATGTTCGCGGATGTGGTGTCAATCAAGCGGGCTGCTTTGTCGTAGATGGTGTCAAGCTTCTCCAAGTTGTAGGAGCTGCACTCATCCAGGCAAATGGGGAGTATTACATCATACTCCTGACTTATGCCTTGTAGATGGTGGACAGGCTTTGCGGAGTCAGGTGGTGAGTCACTCGTCGCACGATTCCTAACCCCTGACCTGCTCTTGTAGCCACAGTATTTATATGGCTAGTCCAGTTCAGTTTCTGGTCAATGGTAACCCCCAGGATGTTGATAATGGGGGATTCAGTGATCGTAATGCTTTTGAACATCAAGGGGCGATGGCTGGATTCTCTCTTGTTGGAGATGGTCATTGCCTGGCACTTGTGTGGCACGAATGTTACTTGCCACTTTTCAGCCCAAGCCTGGATATTGTCCAGGTCTTGCTGCATTTCAACATGGACTGCTTCAGTATCTGAGTCGTCGTGAATGGTGCTGAACATGGTGCAATCATCAGCGAACATCCCCACTTCTGACCTTATGATGGTAGGAAGGTCATTGATGAAGCAGCTGAAGGTGGTTGGGCCTAGGACACTACCCTGAGGAACTCTTGCAGTGATATCCTGGAGCTGAGATGACTGACCTCCAACAACCATAACCATCTTCCTTTGTGCTAAGTATGACTCCAACCAGCGGAGTGTTTTCCCCCCGATTCTCATTGACTCCAGTTTTGCTCGGGCTCCTTGATGCCATACTCGGTCAAATGCTGCCTTGTTGTCAAAGGCAATCACACTCATCTCACGAGTTCAGCTCTTTTGTCCATGTTTAAACCAAAGCTGTAATGAGGTCAGGAGCTGAGTGGCTCTGGCGAAACCCAAACTGGGCATCAATGAGCAGGTTATTGCTAAGCAACTGCCGCTCAATAGCACTGTTGATGACCCCTTCCATTGCATAACTGATGATGGACTGATGGGGCGGTAATTGGCTGGGTTGGATTTGTCCTGCTTTTTGTGTACAGTACATACCTGGGCAATTTTGCACATAGCCGGGTAGATGCCAGTGTTGCAGCCTGGCTATGGGCACGACAAATTCTGGAGCACAGGTCATCAGTACTATTGCTGGAATATTGTCAGGGCCCATAGCCTTTGCAGTATCCAGTGCCTGCAGCCGTTTCTTGATATCATGTGGAATGAATCCAATTGGCTGAAGACTGGCATCTTTGATGCTGGGGACCTACGGAGGAGGCCGAGATGGATCATCCACTCGGCACTTATGGCTGAAGATTGTTGCGAGTGCTTCAGATCTTTTGCACCGCTGTGCTGGGCTCCTCCATCATTGAGGATGGGGATATTTGTGGAGCCTCCTCATCCAGTGAGTTGTTTAATTGTCCGCCACCATTCACGACTGGATGTGGCAGGACTGCAGAGTTTAGATCTGATCCATTGGTTGTGGGGTCGCTTAGCTCTGTCTATCACTTGCTGTTTGGCACACAAGTAGTTCTGTGTTACAGCTTCACCAGGTTGACACCTCATTTTTAGGTATGCCTGGTGCTGCTCCTGGCATTCCCTCCTGCACTCTTCATTAAACCAGGGTTGATCCCCTGGCTTGATGGTAATGGTAGAGCGAGGGATATGCCAGGCCATGAGGTTACAGATTGTGCTCGAGTATAATTCTGCTGTTGATGGCTCACAGCGCCTCATGGATGCCCAGTCTTGAGTTGCCAGATCTGTTCAAAATCTATCCCATTTAGCACGGTAGTAGTGCCACACAACATGATGGAGGGCATCCTTAATATAAAGGCGGGACTTCGTCTCCACAATGACTGTGCGGTGGTCACTCCTGTCTTGGACAGTCGCATCTGCGGCAGGCAGGTTGGTGAGGATGAGGTCAAGTATGTTTTTCCCTCTGGTTGGTTCCCTCGCCACCTGCCGCAAACCAGTCTAGCAGCTATGTCCTTTAGGACTCGGCCGGCTAGGTCAGTAGTGGTGCTACCGAGCCAATCTTGGTGATGGGCATTGAAGTCCCCCACCCAGAGTACATTCTGCGTCCTTGCCACCCTCAGTGCTTCCTCCAAGTGATGTTCAACATGGAGAAGCACTGATTCATCAGCTGAGGGAGGGCAGTACATGGTAATCAGGTTTCCTTGCCCATGTTTGACCTGATGCCATGAGACTTCATGGGGTCCAGAGTCGATGTTGAGGACTCCCACTGCAACTCTCTCCTGACTGTATAACACTGTGCTGCCACCTCTGGGATGATGGTGGTGGAGTCTGGGAGACTGGAATTCTATCTGTCAGGTATGATTCCGTGAGACAAGATAGCCTGTGAGGCAGCTCTCCCAATTTTGGCACTAGCCCCCAGACGTTAGTAAGGGTCGACAGGGCTGCGATTGCCATTGTTGTTTCTGGTGCCTAGGTCAATCCCAGGTGGTCCATCTGTATCAGTTTTTTTACAACTGAGTGGCTTGCATTTCAGAGGGCATTTAAGAGCCAGATGTCCTTCCTTAAAGGACATTCGTGAACTAGATGGGTTTTTACAACAATTGACAATGGTTTCATGGGCATCATTAGACTTTTAATTCCAGATTTTTATTGAATTCAAATTCTACCATCTGCCATGGTGGGATTCGAACCAGGGTCCCCAGAGAATTACCCTGTGTCTCTGGATTACTAGTCCAGCGACACTACCACTATGCCATCGCCTCCCCTGTATCAGTATCTTGCCAATAAGTGAAAACAAGCTATTGCTCTTCCTCATCTTAACTCTCTTAATAATCTTGATGATCTGAACAAGTTCATCTTTTAATTCTTAATATAACTTCTCTCTTCATGACTATAACCACACCGTCCTAGTAACACCCTACGGATTCTGTGCATCTTTTCCTTTGCTCTATACACTTGCAATAATGAGATGCCCATAATTCTCTTAACACTCCAAATATAACCTATGGCCTTGTACAGGCTCAACTCTAACAATACTGTGGGTGTACCTACACCACAAGGACTGCAGCTGTTCAAGAAAGCAGCTTACCACCACCTTATGAAGGATAATTAGGGATGGGCAATAGTGATGCCCACATCCCATGAATGAATAAACACATTACCCCCTTGGTTTTGTATTCTGTGCCTTTAGATACAAGAACTCTGTTTACCCATTTTATGTTCGAATCTATTTGCACCATCATACATAGGATTACATACATAGGATAAATGGCACAGAAACAGGCCATTCAAACCCAACGAGTCTTTGCCACTCAAGCCTCCGCCCATCTCCCCTCATTAAAATCTATCACTGTAACCCTCCTATTCCCTCCTCCCCCATATGGCTCGTCTATCTTCTCCTTAAATGCAAAAAATGCTATTAACTTTGACCATCCACCATATCACCTTTTCTGATAGATATATATATATATATATATATACACCCACATATTTCTGGTATCATCCTGGTAAATCTCTGCGCCCTCTCCAGTGTTTCTATATCATTTTTATAATATGGCAACCAGAACTGCACGCAGTAGTCCAAGTGTGGTCTAACCAAGGATCGACACAGATTTAGGACAATTCTATCCCTTTAGAAATAAAGCTTAGTAAGATCATAAGAAGTAGGAGTGGGAGAAGACCTTTTAGCCCTCAAGCCTACTCCACCATTCAATAAGATCATGGTGGTCTGATTGTGGCCTTAAATTCACTTTCGCTTGCTAACCCCATAATCCTCAAATCCTTTGTTGATTAAAAATTTGTCAAGTCAGCCTAAATATATTCAATGACACGGCCTCCACCATTCTCTGGGGTAGAGAATTTCAAAGACTAATGGTCCTCTATTTTCCTCATCTCTGTTTTAAATAGGAGACCTCTTATTTTTAAAATTATGTTGCCAGTTCTAGATTTCCCCATAATGGAAACATCTTCTCAGAATCTACCCTGTCAAACCCCCTCAGAATCTTATAGGTTTCAAAAAAATAACCTCTCATTCTTCTAAACACCAATGAGCATGTACCCAATCTGCTCAGCCTTTCCTCAAGACAACCCCTCCATCCCTGGAATCAGCCTAGTGAGCCTTCCCTGAACTGTTTCCAATGCAAGTTTATCCCTCCTTAAGTAAGGAAACTAAAACTGCACGCTGTTCTCCAGATGTGGTCTCATCAATATCCTGTACAGTGTAGCAAGACTTAACTATTTTTATACTCAATCCCCCTTGTCATAAAGGCCAACATTTCATTTGCCTTCCTAATTACTGGCTATACCTACATGCTGACCTTTTGCGATTCATGTACAAAGACACCCAGATCCCTCTGTACTACAGCATTCTGCAGTCTCAATCCATTTAAATAATATTCTGCTTTTCTATTTTTCCTGTCAATGTGGTCAACCTCACATTTTTCCACATTATATTCCATATGACAAATTTTAGTCCACTCACTTTAGCTATCTATATATGTTTAAAGACTCTTTGTACCCTTCTAACAGCATGCTTTCCTACCTTTGTATCATCAGCAAATTTGTCTACAATACAGTCGATCCCTCATTCAAGTCATTAGCATAGATCATAAATATATGAGGCCCCAGCACTGTTCCCTGTGGCACTCCACTCGTTACAGTTTGCCAACCTGAAAATGACCCATTTATCCTGACACTCTGTTTCTGTTGGTTAGCCAATGCTCTGTCGATGCTAATATATTACCCCCAACACCATTAGCTGTTATCTTGTGCAGCAACCTTTTATGTGGCACCTTATATTCAATTTACCCATTTTATGGAAATCCAAATACACTACATGTACTGGCTTCCCTTGGTCCACCTTGCTTGTTACATCTTCAAAGTATTCTAATAAATTTGTCAAACAGGGTTTTCCCTTTCATAAAGCCATGTTGACTCTGCCTGATTGTATGATGATCTTAAGAACATATTTATGAACATACGAATTAGGAGCAGGAGTAGGCCATGGCTGTTCTGATTGTGGCTTCAACTCCACATTCCACCCACCCCCGCTAACTAGTGAATCCCTTGTTAGTCAAGAATCTATCGACCTCTGCCTCAAAAATATTCATTAACCCTGCCTCCAATGCTCTCTGGGGAGATTCATGACCCTCAGAAAAAAAATTCTTCTTATCTCCGTATTAGATGGGAGACCCCTTACTTTTAAACTGTGTTCCCTAGTTCTGGTCTCTTCCACAATGGGAAACATCCTTCCAGCATCCACTCTGCCAAGTCCTCTCAAGATCTTATATGTTTCAATAAGATTACTTCTCTATCTTCAAAACTCAAATAGATATAGGCTCAGCCAATCCAATCTTTCCTCATAAGATTATCCCCCATCCCAGGTATCAGTCATATGAACTTTCTCTGAATTGCATCTAATGCATTTATATATCTTTTCTTAAATCAAGAGACCAAAACTGTACACAGTGATCAAGATGTGGCCTCACCAACATGCTATACAACTGTAGCAAAACATCCCTACTTTTATATTCCATTCCCCTTGCAATAAGTGACAATGTTCCATTTGCCTTCCTAATCACTTGCTGTACCTAGCTTTTCCTGATTCATCTACCAGGACACCCAGATCCTTCTGTACCTCAGAGTTCTGCAATTTCTCTCCATTTAAGTAACATGCTGCTTTGCTATTCCTCCTGTCAAAGTGGACAAGTTCACATTTCCCCACATTATACTCCATCTGCCAAACTTTTGCCCACTTACTTAACCTGTCTTTTTAAGTTTAAAACATTAATCTTAAATACACTCCTCTCTCCCTCAAACTGTGTTATGATGTGGGCAGATGATGTGTGCCAGGCGGATCATATTCCACGAGGGAAACTTGATCACGCGATCACAATGTTTTTGCAATTTGTATTTTATTTTGAGATGCGTGCCCTGAATTCAGTAGTAATAAGTCCACCAAGACTCTCAAGACTTTTTTTACAAAGCTAAATTAAACATATTAACAAAATAAAAGGTTTCAAGCACATACGTAAGTCTACAAGTTACTACTATAATAACTCCTACAACCCCTAATTAATCTGGCTTCCAGTTACATCCCCACTAAAACAACAGTAAACAAAAAAATAGATTTTAAATAGATTCCAGCCAGTAACACAATACCCTGGACAGTTGAATTCAAAATGGCTTTTCCCAGCTTCGGTTTCTGTAGACAGCAGCTTAAAGCACAAATACTGGAGGCTTTTCATACTTCTGGTAGATCTTACAATGACTTCCAAACACATAACCTCAATCTCCTTTATACATGTTTTCCTCTTTTAATGCAACACTGTTCCCATATGTCTTTGGAACTTTATTTTTCTCATAATATAAATCTTTTCATGGTGCTCATATTATCAGTAACATTTGGGGAGAATAAACACACTGCTTGGCTTAGCTTCTCCGGCTAGGTGTAACATCCGACCATCTCCTTGAAATTCAAACTACCCTGATTTATCTAAAAATGCAAATCCTCCGCACCGCACATTCTAAAATTTCAGCCATGTTTACATATTTAGCACTTCAAATCGTAGCTTCTTTTGATGAGTCAAAGCCCCCCGAGCAGCTGTCTCCAATTCAACTAAATCACACACACATACACACGAACCCCACTATTAACCAAATCTTACAATAAATCACAATAATATGAGAATTATTATATTTTTGTGACAACTGAATGTGATATTATGATCACTACTACCTAGGGGCACCTTCACTATGAGGTCATTAGTTAATTTTGTTTTATTGCACATTACTAGATCTAGTATAGCCTGCTCCCTGGTTGGTGCTAAAACGTGCTGTTCTAAGAAATTGTCCCGAACACACTATGAACTCATCATCCAGGCCATCTTTGTCAATCTGATTTGTCCAATCTATATGTAAATTAAAATCACCCATAATTATCGCTGTACCTTTCTCACATGCCCCATTATTTCTTCATGTATATCCCATCCTACAGTGTGGTTACTGTTAGGGGCCTATAAACCACTCACACAAGTGACTTATCTTCACTATTTCTCACCTCTGCCCAAACTGATTTTTTTCATTGCCAGAACCAGGGTAATTTCTCAATATTGTACCACTGTCATCCTTAATTAACAGAGCTACCCTACCACGTTTTCCTAGCTTCCTATCATTCCTAAATGTCATGTACCTTTGAATGTTCAGGTCCCAGTCTTTGTCATCCTACAGCCATGTCTCTGTAATGGCTATCAGATCATACACATTTATTTCCATTTGTGCTGTCAATTATCTGTTTTGTTACATTAAGATACAAACTCTTTAGTTCTGTCTTCTTAGTTTTTGGAACCTCTAGCCTTATCTACTGGTGCACTCTAAGGTTCATATTCTGTCTCTTATTGCCATGCTCTGATCATCATTTACCTTATTCCTAACTTGCTCTTTTGCCTTGTCTTCTCTATTTAATTTATCACATCTTGCCAAACTTGATCCCTTGGCCCCACTATTTATTTTCTAAAAATCCCGCTACTACTTCCTTAATAATTTAGAGGTGTAACATTTGTGATTTTCCAATCTGCTGGGACCTTTTCAGGATCAAGGTAATTTTGGAAGATTGCAACCAATGCATCCACTATCTCTGCAGCTACTTCTTTTAAAACACTAGGATGCAGGCAATCGGCTCCAGGGGACTTGTCAGCCTTTCATCCCATTAGTTTTCCCAGCATTTTTCCTCTAATTATCATGATTGCTTTAAGTTCTTCTCTTCCTTTTGTCTCTTTATTTTCTACTACTCTTGGACAAGGATGGGCCAGAAATCAGAGTTCTAAATTGGGGGGGAAGGCCCGATTATAACAAGGCCAGATATGATTTGGACAGAGTGGACTGGGAGCAGCTACTTTTAGGTAAATCTGCGTTAGAGCAGTGGGACTCATTCAGGAAGGAAATAGGGAGAGTACAGGGCCAACATATTCCAGTAAAGATAACGGGTGGGACCAACAAATCCAGGGAACCCTGGATGTCGACGGATATACAGGATTGAATAAAGAGAAAAAGGGAGGCTTATGGCAGATACAAGGGCTCAAAACAGCCTAGCGGAGTACAGAATGTGTAGGGGGGATCTCAAAAAGGAAGTTAGGAGAGCAAAAAGGGGGCAGGAAAAAACATTGGCAGGTAAAATAACGGAAAATCCAAAGTTATTTTACAAGTACATTAAGAGTAAGAGGATAACTAGGGAAAGAGTAGGGCCCATTAAGGACCATAGCGGTAATTTGTGTGTGGAGCTGGAAGACGTAGATAGGGTTCTAAATGAATACTTTGTGTTGGTGTTCACAAGTGAGAAGGACAAAGTGGGTATGGAAGTCAGGCAGAAGGACTGTGATATATTTAAAGAAATTAGCATAGAAAGGGAGGAGGTTCTAGGTGGTCTGTCAGGCTTAAAAGTAGATAAATCTCCAGGCCCAGAGGAAACGTGTCCCAGGCTGTTGAGTGAGGCAAGGGAGGAGATAGCAGGGGCGCTGGCAATGATTTTCAATACCTCTCTGGCCACAGGAGAGGTGCCAGAGGACTGGAGGGCAGCCAAACTGGTACCGTTATTCAAGAAGGGAGGAAGGGATAAACCAGGGAACTACAGGCCAATCAGTCTAACCTCAGTGGTGGGGAAACTATTGGAAGCAATTCTGAGAGACAGAATTAATCTACACTTGGAGAGGCAGGGATTAATCAAGGACAGTCAGCATGGTTTTGTTAAGGGGAGATCATGTCTGACCAATTTGATTGAATTTTTCAATGAGGTGATCAGGTGTGTAGATGAGGGCAATGCATTTGACGTAGTCTACTTGGACTTCAGCAAGGCTTTTGATAAGGTCCCATATGGGAGACTGATAATGAAGGTAAGAGCCCATGGGATCCAAGGCAATTTGGCAAATTGGATCCAGAATTGGCTGAGTGGCAGGAAGCAGAGGGTGATGGTCGAGGGGTGTTTTTGTGACTGGATGCCTGTGTCCAGTGGGGCTCCACAGGGATCGGTGTTGGGTCCCTTGCTGTTTGTGGTATATATAAACGATTTAGACTTGAAAGTAGGAGGGTTGATCAGTAAGTTCATGGATGACATGAAAATTGGTGGGGTGGTAAATAGTGAGGAGGATAGCCTTAGATTACAGGAGGATATAGATGGGCTGCTCAGTGGCAAATAGAATTTAATCTGGATAAATGTGAGGTGATGCGCTTGGGCAGGACAAACAAGGCACGGGAATACACGATGAAGGGTAGGACCGTGGGAAGTACCGAGGATCAGAGGGACCTTGGTGTGCATGTCCACCAGTCCCTTAAGGTGGCGGGACAGGTAGATAAGCTGGTTAAGAAGGCATATGGGATACTTGCCTTTATTAGCCGAGGCATAGAATATAACAGCAGGGAGATTATGCTGGAACTGTATAAAACGCTGGTTAGGCCACAGCTAGAGTATTGCATGCAGTTCTGGAATCCGCATTGTAGAAAGGATGTGATTGCACTAGAGAGAGTGCAGAGGAGATTTACCAGGATGTTGCCTGGGCTGGAGAGTTTTAGTTATGAGGAGAGAGTGGATAGACTGGGGTTATTTTCCCTGGAGCAGAGGAGATTGAGGGGGGACATGATTGAGGTGTATAAAATTATGAGGGGCAGAGATAGGGTAGGCAGGAAGGAACTTTTCCCCTTGGTGGAGGGATCAATAACCAGGGGGCTTAGATTTAAGGTAAGGGGCAGGAGGTTTAGAGGGGATGTGAGGGAGAATTTTTTCACCCAGTGGGTGGTGGAAATCTGGAACTCACTGCCTGCAAGGGTGGTAGAGGCAGAAACCCTTATAACATTTAAGAATTATCTGGATGTGCACTTGCGATGCCATGGCATACAAGGCTATGGGCCTAGTACTTGAAAATGGGATTAGAATAGTTAGGTACTTGTTTGACCAGCGCAGACTCGATGGGCCAAAAGGCCTTTTTCTATGCTGTAGACCTCTATGACTCTAGGGATGCTTTTTGTGACCTCTACTGTGAAGACAGATAGATGATGCTTGTTCAAAGTGCATGGCATTTCCTTGTTTCCCATTATTAATTCCCCAGTCTCACCGTTGAAGAGGCCAACACTTAATTTAGTTACTCTACTCTTTTTAAAGGTAGTAGAAGCTTTTATTGTCTGTTTTGGTACCTTGCTAGTTTCCTCAAATACTCCCAATTTATTGTTTTTGTTTAGTCATTCTTTGCTAAAATTTCCCAATCTCCTAGTCGACCACTGATCTTTGCAGCATTGTATGCCTGCTCTTTCAATTTGATATCATCTTTAACTCCCTTAGCTGGCCATGGATGGTGCATCATTCTCATAGGATCTTTCTTCCTCAATGGAATATATCTTTGTTGAGATTTATGAAATATCCCCTTAAATGTCTACCACTCCTCCTCTGCTGTCTTACCTTGACCTATGTTCCCTGTCCACTTTAGCAAACTCTGTCTTCATACCCTTTAAATTGCCTTTATCTAAGTTCAAGACATTCGTTTCAGACCCACATTTCTCACCCTCAAATTGAATGTGAAGTTCACATTATTATTGATTTTCCGTTTTGGAATCTGGCGAGGGCGCTGGGTCTTCAAAGGAGTGCAGTCAGAGCCACGTTTGTGGCATCACGAGTGGCTCAGCTGTACAGAACGGGAGGAAGAAGAAAGCAAGAGCAATAGTGATAGGTGATTAATTGGTTAGGGGAGCAGACAGGCGGTTCTGTGGCCATAGACATGGCTCCAGGATGGTGTGTTGCCTCCCTGGTGCCAGGGCCAAAGATGTCACAGAGCGGCTGCAGGACATTCTTCTGGGGGAGGGTGAACAGCTAGAGGTCATGGTCCACATCGGTACCAATGACTTAGGTAGGGACGGGGGGGTGTGGCCCTGCAATCAGAATTTAGAGAGCTAGGTAGTAAATTAGCAAGGATCTCAAATGTAGTAATCTCCTGGTTACTCTCAGTGCTGTGTGCCAGTGAGTACAGAAATAGGAGGATAAGGCAGATGAATGTGTGGCTGGAAAGATGGTGTGCAGGAAGGAGGGTTTTAGATTCCTGGGACACTGGGACTGGCTCTGGGGAAGGTGGCACCTGTACAAGCTGGACGGATTGCACCTGAACAGAGCTGGCACTAAGTTCCTTGCGGGGCGTTTTGCTATTGCTGTTGGGAGGGCTTTAAATTAACTCGGCAGGGGTGTGGGAACCAAGAAAAAGTATTAGAGTGGAATACCAGGGTGCAAAAAATAGTGGGAGGGACAGATAGCACTAGTATAGAGATTAGTAAGTTAATAGGTGAAGTTGGGGTGAGGGAGAAAGTAGCAAAATCTAAATCAGGGTTATCATACATGTATGTGAATGCATGGAGTAAATACGACTGGGGAGTTACAGGTGCAGATTGCCATGTTGTGGCAAAAACAATCACCTGGCTCAAGGAAGGGCAGAACTGGGCGTTAAATATTCCCGGTTACAAGGTGTTCAGAAAAGATAGGAATGGAAAGAAAGGAGGAGGGGTGAAGGTATTGGTTAAGGAGAGCATTGCAGTACTGCAGAAAGAGGATGTCCCAGAGGGTTCAAGGACAGAATCAATTTGGCTAGAGCTAAGGATAAAAAAGGGTTCAGTTATATTGCTCGGTGTAGTCTATAGACTGCCAATTAGTGAGAAGGATGTAGAAGAACAAATCTGCAGGGAAATTGCAGAGAGATGCAAGCATTATAGAGTAGTTATAATGGGGGACTTCAATTACCTGAATGTAGACTGGGATAGTGGTAGCGTAAAGGGCGGGCAGGGACAAAAGTTCCTCGGCTGTGTTCAGGAGAATTTTCTATAGCAGTATGTGTCCAATCCAACAAAAAAAGATGCACTGTTGAACCTGGTTCTTGGAAATGAGGTGAGCCAAGTAGATCAAGTGTTAGCGGGGGAACATTTAGGAGACAGTGATCACTGTATTGTATGTTTTAGGATGATGATAGGAACGGATGATAGGCAATCCTGAGTAAAAATAATTAACTGGACAAGAGCTGACTTCAAAGGGGCAAGAACGGAGCTGGGTCAGATAGACTGGAATGAAGGATTGGCGGGAAAAACTGTAGCTGAATAATGGGCTACCTTCAAAAAAGAATTGGTTCGGACACAGTCAACATATATTCCATTGAAAGGGAAAAGTAGGGCAAACAAATTCAGAGCTCCCTGGGTGAAAAAGGAGATAGAAATTAAGATAAAGAAAAAGTATGCTTATGACAGGTGTCAGATAGAAAATACAATTGAGAACTAGGAGGAATACAGAAGGCTCAGGGGGGAGGTGAAAAATCATATTAGAGAAGCTAAGAGGGATTATGAGAAAAGACTGGCAGACAACATAAAGGGGAGTCCCAAAGTCTTCTATAGGCATATAAATAGTAAAAGAGTGGTAAAAGGAGGAGTAGGGCAGATTAGGGACCTAAAAGGGAATTTACACATTGACGAAGGGGCCATGGCTGAGGTATTAAATGAATACTTTGCATCCGTCTTTACTAAGGAAGTAGATGCTGCCCAAGCCATGGTAACAGACGAGGAAACTCTGTCACTAAAAGGGTTCAAAATTGATAAGGAGGGAATGTTGAATAGGCTGTTGGTACTTAAAGTTGATAAAGCACCCGGACTAGACGAGATACATACAAGGATATTGTAGGAAGTGAGAGTAGAAATTTCAGGGCAGTGGCCATAATTTTTCTGACTTCCCTAGACTCAGGGGAGGTCCCAGAATACTGGAGAATTGCAAACATTACGCCCTTGCCAAAAAAGGTGGTAATGATGAGCCCAGCAATTACAGACCAGTCAGTTTAACTTCAGTGGTGGGCAAGATTCTAGAAACAATTATTCGGCATAGAATTAGGAGTCACATGAAAAATATGGGCAGATAAGGAAGAGCCAGCATGGATTTCTAAAGGGGTAATCTTGTTTAACTAAGTTGGAGTTTTCTTAAGAGGTAACAGGAAAGGTTGATGAGGATAATGCTGTTGATGTGGTGTACATGGACTTTCAAAAGGCATTTGATAGAGTGCCACACAATAGACATGTGAGAGGAGTTATTGCTCATGGAATAAAAGGGACAGTAGCAATATGGATACAAAATGGCTGAAAAGTTGGAAGCAGAGTGTAATGGTTAATGGATATTTTTCGGTCTGGAGGAGGTTTGTAGTGGAGTTCCCCAGGGGTTGGTATTGGAACCCTTCCTTTTCCTGATATATATTAATGATGTAGATCTTGGTGTGCAGGGCACAATTTCAAAGTTTGCAGATGATACGAAGATTAGGAGCGTTGTGAACTGTGAGGAGGACAGTGTAGAACTTCAAAAGGACATAGACAAGTTGGTGGAATGGGAAAATAGAAGGCAGATGAAGTTCAATGCAGGAGAAGTGTAAGGTGATGCATTTTTGTAGAAAGAACATGGACAGACAATATAAGATAAGGGCGTAAAAAAAGGCGTGCAGGAGCAGAAATACCTGGGTGTAAATGTGCATAGATCATTGAAGGAGGCAGGACAGGTGGAGAGAGTAGTTAATAAAGTATACGGTATCCTGGGCTTTGTTAATAAGGCATAGAGTACAAGAGCAAGAAGGTTATGTTGAATTTATATAAGACATTAGTTAGACTTCAGCTGGAGTATTGTGCCACATAATAGGAAGGATGTGAACACATTGGATAGAGTGCAGAAGAGGTTTACAAGAATGGTTCCAGGGATGAGAAACTTCAGCTGTGAGGATAAATTGGAGAGGTTGGGATTGTTCTCCTTGGAGAGAAGGCAGCTAAGAGGAGATTTGATAGAAATGTTCAAAATCATGAGGAGGCTGGACAGAGTAGATAGAGAGAAGCTCGTAAAAGGATCAAGAACGAAAGGGCACAGGTTTAAAGTGATTTGCAAAAGAAGCAAATGTGACATGAGAAAAATCTTTTTCATACAAGTGGTTCGTGTCTGGAATGCACTGCCTAGAAGTGTGGTGAAGGCAGGTTAAATCGAGGCATTCAAGAGGGCATTAGATGATTATTTGAATAGAAACAACGTGCAGGGGTATGGGGAAAAGGCAGGGCAATGGCACTAGGTCATAATGCTTATTTGGAGAACCAGTGCAGACACAATGGGCCGAATGGCCTCCTTCTGTGCTGTTAAAATTCTGTCATTCTATCATTTTTGCCTAGAAGATCCTTTCCTATGAGATCATTGATCAATCCTGTCTTATTACAGATTATCAGGTCTAAAATACCCTGCTCCCTGGTTGGTTCCAGAACATAATTGTTCTAAGAAACTGTCCTAAATACACTCATGAACTCATTCCCCAGGGTACTTTTGACAATTTGATTCATCTAATCTATATGAAGATTAAAATTTCCCACAATTATTGCAAATTCCTTTCTTACAAGCCTCCATTATTTCTTGCTTTATACACTGTCCTACAATGTAGCTACTGTTAGGAAGCCTATAAACTACTCCCACAAGCTAATTCTTTCCTTTGTTTTTTTTTAAGTCCACCTGAACTGATTCTACATGTTATGATATGGCAGGTGGTATTTGCCAGGCTGACCAAATCCACAAGGCAAACTTGGCTACGCTATCACAATAATTTTGCAATTTGTATTTATTACGAGAAGCCTTATGCACTGAAGTCAGGAGTAATGAGTTCACTACTACCTTTAGAGATTTTAAAGGTCAAATTAAAACATTAACAAAAGGAGAAAAAAACTTACACAAACAAGATTACAGTTACACAGTTATAACAGTTCCCAAAATTTATACTTCAACAGTCCAAACTGATTCCAAATTTTTAAAGTCATCCAGCAATATTACCACAAGCACCCACTGGACAATGGACTTCCAAAGGCTTTCAACACAACTTTGGTTACTGGAACAGCAAATTTCTGCAGGGTGGGTAGAGGG
Source organism: Cetorhinus maximus (assembly GCF_964194155.1). NCBI lineage: Eukaryota > Metazoa > Chordata > Chondrichthyes > Lamniformes > Cetorhinidae > Cetorhinus > Cetorhinus maximus. The sequence goes on along the minus strand of NC_135881.1, from coordinate 63,726,263 downwards.
TTTTCCACCAGTCTGTTTCGCACAGTGACCTTTCAAGATCTCACATGGCCATACCTCACACAGCCTTCCATCCTTCTTTAAATATAGCTTATCCCCTTGTGATTTGTAAATCCCATTGTTTCCACTTGTCTATAGAAGTTACTTTAAAATCTTTCATATTATTATGGCCAGCAATCCTGAAAAAAGTCAACCTTGCCCTAATTATCTTGCCAGTTATAAACATTTTCCAGGTCCCTTTGAAAATCAAACACTTCTCCACTTATCTAAAAATGCAAATTTCATTCACACCGTCTCTGCTGAGACCTCACCCTAGTTTCATCTCCATTTCAAATGCTTGTTTTACGACTCACTTCTTTGATAATTTAAACCTTACAGTCTAATCATCTTTAGTTTAATTAAATTAGCCACACAAAGAACCATGCACACATAAGCCTGCTTTAAATATCCCACAATAATATTAGGAAAAATATGATAGTTTCTTGACACTTCCATCCTTATGGAAAAATGAACCATCATAATTTTAAAAGATGGTTTCAATACCTCAGTCCATTTCATATTGTTTAATATAGTTATCTACATATATAAAACTATTACCCTACTAGGTGCATGCATTAACATAATAATATATATAAATCCTTTGCATCAGAGGTCATTTCAGTCCAGTGTCCCTGTTTCAAATGCCTAATTTCCGTTGAACTTTAAACTATTGACAATGTATCTGCAATTAAATTTTCTTGTTCAACCATATGTATAATCTGTAAATTAAACGGTGCAGTGATAAAATTCATCTGAACAGTCTTGCACTTCGGTCTCGAAAATTGTCCAGAAATTTTAAAAGATTGTGGTCTGTATAAACAATTGTTTCTGAAGAATTGCTTGCAGCATAAACCTCACAATGCTGCAAAACACCAGACCTCAGGCGGAATTTTCCCAGAATTGCACTCAGTGCGGTAGCGGGCGGTTAAAACGGAGTCCTACCCGCCAAAGAAATTGGCGAGTTTTCACACTGTATTGTCCCAAGCCCGCCTCAGTATTTATTCATTCCTGGGAAACATGCAGTTTCATGGTGGGCGGGCTCTCATTCGCCCGCCCACCATCACCCTGACTGCCAACTTTAAAAGGCAGCTGCCAGAGAAGCGCTCATTGCCACCAGCTAACCACCACTGCCCAGCAGACATGGCCAGCAAAGGAAAAAAAAACTGCAGCTCCCCTCCCCCCCAACTTCAACGACGGATCCCTTGAGTGACTGCTGGATGCTGCAGAGGCCTGTCGGGATGTGCTCTACCCCCGCTCTGGCCGCAGGATGGGCAGCAAAGTCAGCACCACAGTTTGGGAGGCGGTGGCAGTGGTGGTCAGTGCAAACACCCTGCTGAGGAGGACAGCCATCCAGTGTCACAAAAGGATGAATGACCTCCACCATTCCGCCAGGGTAAGTCACTCTTTTCACCACTCCCAGCTTTCACACTCAAAATCCATCACACATCCACAGGGCCCTCACCATTCACTCTTTCACACACATTATCATTGTCCTCATCCCATCCATGGGACTACTCACCACCCACATAGGCCAGGCATACTTATCATCTGGCCCGGCAGGCATCCTGATACACTCTCCCCATCTCTATCCACGCGGGACAAACTGGCACATAACATGAGGGAAAGGTCGCAGACAGGTAGAGGGATGCAGGGATCAAAACTCTGACAGAATTCGAAAACAGAATCATCCCACTGGCCGGCGATGACCAGGACCGGTCCTGTGCTGACTGTGAGGTTGATGCTGCTCTACCAAATGAGGATCCATCAGACAACCATGCAGTGAGTGATGTGTCCTCTTTCACAGGCCACTAATTATCTACTCTTGCTTTCGCAGGCACATCTACCAAACAGCCGACAGAGTCCATGACCCAGGGCCTCCAATCAAGCCCCAAAGATACCTCTGAAGGCACCCTCCCTGAAGTCCCATCACAGCGCTCACTTACACCCCTCACCAGCACAGAGACACACACCTCGGTGGGCCCTAGCTTTAGAGTAACCTCAGGATCACAATCTGGTGAGCATATCACACTGTCTGATCCATTGCAGGCGGGGGCAGGGATTTCCCAGGCCCACGGCACTTGGAGGAGTGCTGGAGGCCAGAATGTTGCTGAGTCCGAGTCAGATGATGAGCCTCTGGACTCGGTCATGTCACAGTTTCTGCAGCTGCAAAGGCAAGCTCGGGAACATCAGGCAGGGATGTCTGCTGCACTCCTCAGATTGCATGGCATCAAGGAGGAGTCCATCAGTCTTCATGCTGAGGTGATAGCACCAGCATTGCAATGCACCGAGGTCAACTCTGCTAGGATGGCGGCTGCCATGGAGACATTGGTCCAGGACGTCACTGCTGCACGGGCTTAACTCTATCGCTGGTGCCAATGTTGGCCTCCAACAATGTGTACATGAGAGGGGTGCTGAGCAGCTCGATTTCGCTCCAGCTACCCCTTCCACTCACGGAGTCAGCCAGGGGCCCTCAGGGACCCATAGGGAGGAGGATCAGCAGGTGCACACTCTGGGACCATCGATTCAGGTGACTATGGGAGTGGCCGGCCCATCTGACTCCCCTCTTCCTGTGACCTCCACAGCTCCAGCTTCACAGGCCGAGGAGGGTGCCACTGCCACACAGCAGGACCCCAAAAAGCAGGCCAGAGCCCACCAAGTCTCAGCCCTCCAGAGAAGGCCCGCCAAAGTCACAGACAGGGCGCCACAGTCAGCAGGCTGCCTCCACCACTGCTGTGGATGTCCGGGGAGCACCAAGACGTAGCGGCAGGGTTAGGGAAGTTAAGTAAAAGTAGTTGCACAGCCTGAGCATGGGTGTTAATCACTTGTACATACTGTTCACTATTGTTAATAAATTCCAAAGAATGTCTCCCTGCTTTTGGCTCCTTGTTCTGATGAGCAGTGTTCTTGTCACTCAGATGTGAAACCTTTCTGCACAAGATAAAAGGCAAGTGTCTCAGTCTAGGGCCTCTTCCCTGTGCTCTGTGCAGCCTTCAGAGCACAGTGATGGTCCAGACTCTCACTCCCTGGATACATTGCTGATGCCTGCACCTCGGCGGTGCTGGTCATTGCTGCCAGAATGTCGTGGGCAGGCGCCACAGAGTTCTCTCATACTCCCTGTGTGCTCTCAGTGCCTTTAAGCTGTCCCCCATCACACCAGCATCTGTGACCAGTGATGCTGTGCACCAGCTCCTGAAGGGCTGAGGTACTGAAGGCGGACACAGCATCAGATGCGTCTAAAGTTTCATGGCTGCATCTCTGATTTGGCCCTGATCATGGAGCACAAGCAAGCTGCCCTCGGCCAGACAGGAGTCAGACAGACAGTCTCAGAGGCTATATGAAGATCTATGGAGTGTTCTCACTGCATGTCATCATCATCCTCCTGCGATCGAGTGACTGTTAGGGCCTCCACTGCATCTCCATGACAGGAGCATTCTCACAGAGGGTATTGGTGCTGCCATAAGCCAGACAGGAGTCAAATGTTCACAACTGCAATGTGAGGATCTACGGAGACACCTCACTGCATGTCGTCATCATCCTCCACAAATCTGGCAGCTATGAGGGCCTCCCGAGCACACCTGCCTCATCTAGCTAGTGCGAGAGCCTCATCCCCGTCATCATCACCACCGAGGACCCCCTCACCCTCATCCCCGTTGGAGTCCTCCTCATCCAAGGAGACCTCCAGCTCCATCCTCCTCAGCCAGTTCATCTCCCCATTGGAGTGCCAGGTTGTAATGGGCACAGCAGACAACGATGATGTGTGACACCCTCTATGGACTGTATTGCAGGGCTCCACCAGACCGGTCCAGGCTGCGGAACCACATCTTCAGCATCCCGGTGATCTGTTTCACCAAGTTGCGAGCTGCTGCATGAGCCTGCATAGTGTTGCTCTGCTGCCAGAATGTCGTGGGCAGGCGCCTCTGTCACTACACTGGATGGACTTCATTAATCACAAGGGCTTCCACTCACTGAATGTGCAGCTGGTATGTGATCACCAGAAACGCATCCAGCAGGTGTGCGCACGGTTTCAAGTGCGCTATATGACTGCCCTGTCAACCTGCGACACACCAACACTATGCAGGCTCATGCAGCAGCTCGCAACTTGGTGAAACAGATCACCGGGATGCTGAAGATGTGGTTCCACAGCCTGGACTGGTCTGGTGGAGCCCTGCAATACAGTCCATAGAGGGTGTCACACATCATCATTGTCTGCTGTGCCCATTACAACCTGGCACTCCAATGGGGAGATGAACTGGCTGAGGAGGATGGAGCTGGAGGTCTCCTTGAATGTGGACCCTGGAAGACTGCAGGGATCTGCGAGCGACTCAGGAGTAGGCATCATGCATGCTCCCAGGAAACCGTGCGCACACCTGCTGGATGCGTTTCTGGTGATCACATACCAGCTGCACATTCAGTGAGTGGAAGCCCTTGTGGTTAATGAAGTCCACCCAGTGTAGTGACAGAGACATGAGCGCCACTTGAGTGCAGCCAACCATACCCTGTACCTGTGGGAATCCCGAGAACAGGGCAAATCCAATTGCCCTTGCATCCTGGCTGTCCCAGTCCTGGGCAAAATGCATAAAGCTGTGTGCCACAGAGAAGATGGCATCCATGACCTCATGGATGCATTTGTGGGTGGGGGATTGTGAAATCCCACAGAGGTCACCTGTGGAGCCCTGAAAGGAGCCACTGGCATAGAAATTGAGCACCGGGGTCACTTTCACAGCCACTGGCAGTGGATGCCCTCCATGTCCCCTTGGCGCCAAGTCCTGCAGTAAGTGGCAGGTGTGAGCCACTAGGTCCCTAGACATGCGCAGTCGTCAGCAACACTGGTTCTCAGTCACCTGCAGAAATGGCAGGCGGCGTCTAAAGACCCTGGGTGTCACTTGGTGCCAACCAGCCACAGCTTGCTGTCGCTCCTGGGCAGCATGTGTGGGACCCCCTGCTGTCCCTTCATGAGGTTGCTGCTCCTGCCTTTGTGCAGCCAGGAGTCTCAGTCGCTCTCTACTCAGTCTTCTATGGTCTCAGTAGGCCATCAGGCATACAGCTAGGTCACCAGGAACCATGCTCCTGATTTGGTACTCCTGCAGCATGAAAGAGAGAGAGAGATGTGGTTATCATGGCTGTACTTAGCACCTTTCCTGGCCCTGTGTTACCGCCCCTTAACGTTTCTCCGAGAGTGCTGGTCACCCCTTGGGTGGCCAGAGATGAGTGCGCTGTATGACTGCCCTGTCAACCTGCGACATTGGGGACACTGGTCCAATCTGGGATGCTGAGATTGCAAGGGGCTGTGAGCACCTCCAGCAGTGATTGTTACATGGCCAATGTTGGCGAGGAGATTGTACAACGTGTGCAGTCCAACTGCTCCGCGATCAAATAAAGTGCTGGCAGACTTGAAGTCTGTGCCGGGAGGTTGGGGGAGGTGGTTAAGGTATGGTGCGCTTGGTGGCCTTTGGTGCCTCCACATTGCTTGCGTGGACGAGCAGGCTACGAGTCCAACCCCAATCATATCACTGTGGCTGTGCCTGATCTGTCTCAGTTGCAGAGGCATGGTCACCTTATACAGATGTCCGTAATGCATGGCCACTTCCCTCGCTTACCCTGCCCCCCCAACCTCAATTGCCTGTGCACAGGATGTAGTGCCAGGGCAGCACTTGACCCACCCCCTTCCAACAATGGTCACCTCTGAGGCTGGCCAGCACTTGCACCCAGATATCTCCCCTCCCCCCTCAGCAGTCGCCTCCCAGGCAGGCCAGCACGTGCCCCCACCCCCTGGCACCCCTGAGGCCTGTAAACAACGGGCAAGTTGTGGAGAACGCTGCTGCTCACTCACCTCAGTTCCCCCAAAGTGAAGGCCGCCAAGTGCACGTTGCCTGCACGCTGTTGCGAAACACGTCGGAATGCTTTCCCAGCGACATGGATGGACAATATGGCCTTTTAATTATGTGCTGATGTATTATAATTAAAAGTGGATCGCCGTAGGCGGGCTGAGCGGACGATCGCGACCTGCCTTCACGCCGTCATGAAGCAGGTCGCACCATATTTTCCGCGCACACCCCCTATCACGCCCGCTGCCAGCAGGCTCAGAATATTCCGCCCCTAGTGTCTCTTTTTCGATGATTGAGTATCTTTTCTGATTACATTCAGCTTCCATGAAAAATATCCTATCGGCTTTTCAATTCCTGTTTCATCTTCTTGCTTTTTTTCTTGTCTTATAATCCACCGATACCTCTTCTGACAGCGATGGATAAACCTCATGAATTCTACCGACCAATCTAGACTGTAAAAGCAATGTCCATATTTCTTGTGGCCATTTCATTTGCTTAGCTTTCTTTTCAAATGAAAAGAAGAATGTCTCTACATAACCTTCCACAAATTTCAGAAAGAGCTGCACAAATTTAAACATCTCCCTGCTGGGTTTTGGGTTGGAAGTGGTTGTTTCCACATCCGAACCTTCCTCAGCATCTGTGATTTCCTTTTTAACTTCCAGCCTTTTAAACTGATATTCTCTTTCCCTTTCCTTTTCTTTCCTCCATTGCTAATTTCTCCCTCTGAAGGTCAGATTTTCTCATTTCCATTTCACTTTGAAATGCTTTTTTCCCCTTTCCTTCTAATTCCAGTTTTTTTTCATTTCCATTGCTTGTTCATGTTCAAGCTTCTTCACAAGATTGAAGTCTTGTTATCTCCAGGTGTTACTCACTAGTTCCAATTTCATATGCTGCGCTATTACTTCAATGGTGCCCACTTTATTTGCCCCTGTGGTTAATCCTAACTACAACTTATCTGCCAATTCTGTTAACTGTGCTTTTTGTAAACCAATCTTCTACTCCCAGAAAAGTCTTAAAAATTGTTAAAGCCATATTTGCAGTCTAACCACTTTATAGCCCTTCAAACACCAACTCGAGTTCAATGTTCTCCTCGTACTCGTAACTTTAAGATTCACCAACTCCAAGCTAATCAAGGAATTTTAAAAATCCTGCAAAGAGCCCCCAATTTTGTTACGACATGGCAGGTGGTATTTGCCAGGCTGACCAAATCCACAAGGGAAATTTGGCCACGCTATCACAACAATTTTGCGATTTGTATTTATTACGAGAAAGCTCGTGCACTGAAGTCAGGAGTAATGAGTCCACTACTACCTTTAGCGTTTTTAAAGATCAAATTAAAACATTTATTAATAAAAGAAGAAAAAGAATTACACACGATTACAGTTACACAGTTATAACAGTTCCCAAAATTTCTACTTCACCAGATTCCCAACTACATATCCCCCTTAAGGCAACAGTCCAAATTGATTGCACATTTATAAAGCCATCCAGCAATATTACTGGACAATGGACTTCCAAAGACTTTTAACACAACTTTAAGTTGGTGGTCAAGAGCAGCTGCCCCCAATTGGGGAAGTATTAGGGCTTCATTACAAAAGTATAATAATATAGTGTTCAAACTGGGTGTTTGGAGTTTTTTGGGGGTGGGGGGGTGGTAATTGGAAGAGTCTGTGGCTTTATCCTGCAGGCTTGGAAATAAATCTGTCTTAAGGTACAGGCTGGCTTCAGACTAATTCTTTCCTCAACATACGAGTATTGGATTTAACAAACTATACCTCCCTCCAAATTTGGCATCATTCACAAATTTAAAAATTGTGCTTTTGATTCCGAAGTCCAAATGTAAAATATAAATTATTAACGGCAGTGGTCACAGCACTGATCTCTGTGGAACACAGTTTCCCACCATCTAGCACTCTGAACAATTATCCTTTAATCCTGCTCTCTGCCTTGGAACCAGCTAACAAAACATTCTGCCACTCATCCCTAACTCCACAGTCTCTGACCTTATTAATTAGGTTATTATGGGGAACCTGGCATCTAACCGGCAATGAGAAAAATTGCCCAGTAATGTCCTGTACACAAAAAGCAGGACAAATCCAACCCAGTCAATTATTACCCCATCAATCTACTCTCAATCAACATTAAAGTAATAGAAGGGGTCATCAACAGTGCTATCAAGTTTATCAATAACCTGCTCACTGACACTCAGCTTGAGCTCCGCCAGGGCCACTCAGCTCCTGAACTCATTATAGCCTTGGTTCAAACATGGACAAAAGAGCTGAACTCCAGAAGTGAGGTGAGAGTGACTGCCCTTGACATCAAGGAAGCATTTCACTGAGTATGGCATCAAGGAGCCCTAGCAAAACTGGAGTCAATAGGAATAAAGGGGAAAATGCTCCATTGGTTGCAAACCTAGCAGAAAGGAGGATAGTTGTGGTTGTTGGAATCAGGCATCTCAGCTCCAGGACATCACTGCAGAAGTTCCTCTGGGTAGTGTCCTCAGCCAAAACATCTTCAGCTGCTTCACTGACCTTCCTTCCATCATAAGGTCAGAAGTGGGGATGTTCGCCGATGATCACGTCATGTTCAACACCATTCGCAACTCCTCAGATACTGAAGCAGTTCATGTCCAAATGCAGCAAGACATAGAGAATATCTACGCTTGGGCTGACAAGTGGCAAGTAACATTCGCGCCACACAAGTGTCAGGCAATGACCTTCTCCAACAAGAGAGATCTAACCGTCGCTGAATCCCCCAATATCAACAGCCTGGGGGTTACCATTGACCAGAAACTGAACTGGGCTAGCAATATAACTACTGCGGCTAGAAGATCAGGTCAGAGGCTAGGAATCCTGCAACGAGTAACTCACCTCCCGACTCCCCAAAGCCTGACCACCATCTACAAGGCACAAGTCAGGAGTGTGTTGGAATGCTCCCCACTTGCCTGGATGAGTGCAGCTCCCACACCACTCAGGAAGCTTGACACCATCCAGGACTAAGCAGCCCACTTGATTGGCACCACATCCACAAACATTCACTCCCTCCACCACCGACGCACAGTAGCAGCAGTGCATACCATCTACAAGATGCATTACAGAAACTCAGCAAGGCTCCTTGGGCAGTACCTTCCAAACCCATGACCGCTAGAATGACAAGGGCAGCAGATTCATGGAAATCCCACCACCTGGAAGTTCTCCCCCAAGTCACTCACCATCCTTACTTGGAAATATATCACCATTCCTTCACTGTTGCTGGGTCAAAATCCTGGAACTCCCTTCCTAACAGCACTGTGGGTGTACCTACACCACAAGGACTGCAGCAGTTCAAGAAGTCAGCTCACCACCACCTTCTCAAGGGTAATTAGGGATGGGCAATAAATTATGGCCTAGCCAGCGAAGCCCACATCCCTTGAATGAATAAAAATAATCATTTTGAAAATCCAGATAAATGAAATCTACTGCATTATCATTTTCTATTCACTCTGTTACCTCCTCAAAAAATTCAATAAATTTGGTGTACCTGTTCCATCTCTCTGGTAAGTACTGAAGCAAAATAATTATTACATTTTTCTGCCACTGCTGTATAGTTACCTGTAGCTTTATCCTTTCTACTCTTTAATGGCCCTACTCCCATCCTAACTTTCCTTTATTTTTGATGTGCCTGTAAAATATTTAACTATTTTGTTTTATGTTTCTTTCATTAAAACCTTTCTAAACCCCCAATTGTTCCCTTATGTCTTTATTTATCCATGGAGTCTCACTAGTTTAGTTTAGTTTGCTCTTTCATTTTAGTGGAATATATTTTTCTTCACACTGTTGAACGTCTTTTTAAACCTTTCCCATTGTTGTTCTACATCACTGTTTCCATATTGTTGCATATTTTATTTTGCCAAGTTCTATTATCAGCCCCTCAAGATCAGCTTTTTCTTCAATCTATTAAGGTTCTATTTTGTCTTGATGATAGCTGCATCCCTTTTTTATACTTCCATTATATTGTACCTAATAAGTACAGCTACGTTACCTGCCTCTTTACCCTGTCTGCCTATTACACCCTGCAAGTGTTTAAGTCCCAGTCCTGATTTTTCTGTAGCTATCTCTCATCAGTATGTCTGGTGTATCCTAATACATGACTGCCTCCAGATCCCCTCTTTTATTATAGATACTGTGCGCACTGGTGTAAGACTGTGAAAAATATCTAGTTCATCATGGTTCATGTTAACATTTAAGAGGTAACATTTAGTTCTGGGAAGATTGTTGCTGTGAAGGCAAAGGAACTAAAATTCTGGGTTTTAGAGATTGTCCGAACACCTAAGAAAAAAATGGCTGTTCAGAAAGTCACCCATGATTGTTTAATAAAGTCAGAATAGAAGAAATAGAGCCATAAAACAGCATGTGGACTTACTTAGCTGGAGATGTGATGTCCACACTGCTTGCAAAAAAGTGCAGTGAGAGTTAGGGCTAAATTCATTAAAAAGCATTCAGTGAACCCTGAAAGGCTATGTCATCATGGAGGTGGATGGAGTTCAAGAAGGTTCTCTGGTTTCAACTTATCTGTGTGTTTGCTGGGAGAAGGGGTTGTTTGCAGTTCATGGAGAAGGCCTGCAAGCTGTTAGCAGGCTCCAGGCAGCTAGGGCTCAGAGATGTCTTGGAGAGCGGTGGAAGGTCACTGGTTCTGTGCCAGGCAGTTGGGGCTCAGAGAAGCCCTGGCAATCATTTATAGCTCAGTGCAGCTGGGAGACTGGCACTTGGAGAAATCCAGAGGCAATGACAGCTTAGTGAAGCTGTCGGTCTGTGAAAGAGCTAGAACTGGGCCAGTAATTAGAGACAAGAGTGCAGCTTTGTGAATCCCATGAAACCGAGTCTCAGGAGAGGAGATTGAACATGTTCTAAAGCTATTTATTCCCTTACCATCAATTTCCTCACTTTATTCATTCCAATGTTCTCCTTTCCTGTTATGTTTACATTTAGGCTGCTTAGATTTCTTGTAGATCCGTTCCTCCTTCTTACTGCTTTAAAGCCTTTGCCATCTCCCTGTTTACTCTTTCTGCTAGCATGCGGGTCCCATCTTGGTTCAGGTGGAGCCTGTCCCACTGGTATAGTTCCTTCCTGTTGCATAACTAGTGCCAGTGTCCCATGAAAAGGAACCCCCTCTTTCCCACACCAGCCCTTTAACCATATGCTAATTCTCTTGATCTGCTTGCCAATTTGCATGTGGCTTGGGCAAAAACAAAAGATTACCACCCTTGAGGGCTTGCTTTTTAATTCACTCCTGTTACTCTTTCAGGGTTACCTCCCTCCTCCTACCCATATTATTTGTTCCAGCATGGACCACGACAACTAGATTAACCCCCTCCCTTACCAAGTTCCTTTCCAGCTGCTGTGAGATGTTCCCAATCCTGGCACCGGGTCGGCAACACAACATATGGGATCCTTGTTCTTGGCTACAGAGGATGCTATCTATCCCCATAGTTAGAGTCTCCTATTACTACCAAATTCCTATTCTGCTCTTCCCTCCCCTGACAACCTTCTGAGCCATCGTGCCTTAGTCTGAATTCTGGCTACCCTCCCTATAGTCTTTCTCCTTGTCCTCACAGGTAGCAAGTGCGTTGTGCCTGTAGACAGGACCAGTGTCTACAGGACCTCGATCTGCACTGGTCAGCTCCCTAAAATTCACACCTTCCCTTTCCTGAGCCTGTTTTTTTGTCTGAGGTGTGACTGTATTCTGGATAAAACTGCCCAGAAAATACTCCCCCTCCCCTATACGTCCAAATCTCTCCAACTCACACTACAGCTCAATAACTTTGAGCCAGAGAGAATTGGGGTGGAGATCTCTCCTGTTGATGTGTTTGCTGGAGATAGTCTCGCCATCCTCAAACTTTCACATTCTGCAGTCCAGGAGCATCTTTAATGACCTGACAACCATTACTCCATCCAAAATCTGACCAAAAAAAATGTGCATTTTCTTTTCCCTACCCTTCCTTTATCTCCTTCTATAGGCTGTAAGCTTTAGCCAGGAAGGATACATGAAATATAGTCTTAAAGCAAAGTTACCTCCAACAAACATACATTTACATTTGAAAGCCTACATCAGTTTGGCTGGTTCGGGTGCAAGCAAGTGAACGAAATGAGTAGAAGGATTAAAATTTACATCTGCAAAATTTGGCATGGTTCTCGATTGCAGCTGAACATGCTGAATAGAGAAGTTTTCCAGAGAAAAAAGAAAATCAAAATCAGAGGGATACTCATATTGCTCCTCATAATGCCTGATTACAAAGTGTTAGCAAAGGCCTGCGAGCAGATCACCTACCAACTCTGTTGTTCAGGAATCCTCATTTAGAATGAAGGATCTAGATAGAATGGAATTCAATAATTTTACTGGATTCAAAGGAAAAAAAACTGAAGGTACAGACAATTCTGACAGTCTTATAAAGAGAAGTAAAATACTGTGAAAATTATTATTGCAACCTCAGCAGCAGCTATGGTTCGCGTCACCCCGAGCTATTTGTCTGCCAATGGATTGCAGTGTAATGTGAAAGACTCTGTGGGGGTGTTGCACATGGTCATTGACTTTCAACTGGTAAAAAAAAATAATCCCCAGAAACAAACCTGTTTTATTGATGTAAATATCCTTTGATGAAGTTAGGATTTTGCTATGTACTGCTGTGTTAGGTTACCACAGTAAATAATCTCCAGGAAGGTCAACGGGTTTCAAGCCGCTAAGCCACTGATCCTCAGATGAAAGCACTTCATTACTACAAATATGTGAGAGTGACCTTAATTTTCCATAAGATTTTCATTGCTTTCAATTTAAGTTAACCAACGGAATAAAATGTTTCTTTTTTTATTAAAAAAAAACTTTGCAATGACTGTGCTGTACTTGTTATTTGCACTAGTTAGTCAGTGGAGACACATTTTAATGATTTTGGGGCTGAAATTCTTCCTGTTGATTATTCCAGCAAAAATGCCAGCGCAAGTACAAAACTGGATTTTCTATTTCGTCCAAGATTCCAGTAAATAATGATGTGCGTTCAAATACTAAAATACCTGTTTCTTGGTTTCATCACAATGTTAAAATCCTGCCGAAGTAAATTTTTTGAAAACTTTGAACGATTCTACCTTTCTATAATTTTAAAGATGATAAAACACAACTATAATGATCTTCACAAGGTATCAGTAACTTAGCAAGTACACACACATACACACACAAAATCAAGTTACTGATAAATGCCTTTTAGCTATACGCTAATTTATATTTCTTATGTCAGTTTGTGGATAAATTGGATTACATATTTGATCCTCTAGTTCTTAATTTATTCAGAAAATATGTATTAATAAATGTTACTAATTCATTAATAAATCTTTAACACAGTTACCAACAAAATAAAATTGGATTCCTAATTATCGTGCTGTCAAATACAAGTCAAAGGATCTTGTCGTTATTGTTGCTTTCAAACTACCCACATCTACCTCCAACCTACCAATATTTAATTACATTATGTTTATAGTGATAATAATATTGCCTCCCAAATACAAGTCCCATCTTTGAACCTTACAACAATCGAAAGAGTTCAGTGTATAGAACAAGTTTAATGGCTGTCGGATTGGTTAGTGCTGTCAATTCATCACATTCCACAACACTCACAGAAAGCTATCATTAAACCTCCACGCCATCTTAAAAACTGAATTAAGTTGAAATAACTCACCATTTAAAAGTTCAACTAAAACTAAATTCAATAGAAAGGAAAACTGCAGGGGTGGGGTGTATAAACAGCTGGCTGATCTGCTCTACCCATTCTGTGCCCCATCAAAGCTGAATTTCCACTTCCCCATCCTCTCTTCCCCCCGCCCACACCCACCCCCCAACCACCTAATATATTTTGAGAGTCCTACTACTGTAGTGTCCCTGAATGAATATTTTTTATATTAGCCTCTTACATTTGACAGCAATGTCCCTATGGGCAGAATGGGAATAGGTGCTAGATAACAAAAACAGCTCTGTGCCTAAATTATCTTAGTTGTAAATGTAAAGAAATTCTGTGCATCAAACTGGAAAAAGGTTCAAACTGGAGACCTTCAATAATACTAAGCTGCCAAATAAAAATCCACGACAAAAAAAAAACCATGTATTAAATTTCATTTTAAGTGATGACTTTATTAAACACAAGCACACAAATATTTCCTTTGCAATGACAATTTTTTTGATTTCTCTCGACTTCAGGGCGTGCAGCAATATATTGTGGGTAACAGATTCAGTGCTGAATGCGCTCTGAATTTTAATTTGCAATGATTAACAAGTTGTATTATTGATTAAAGATCAGCCACTGTCAAAGTTTGAATATAGTTTAGCAATCTACCACATTCATTTATGAATCACATAAATGCGTAAACTTTTTCGCAGAAACTCTAACGATCTACAATTTGTGAGCTTGTTACTGACATCAGCTAAAAATAAGAGATGGCAACTGTCTTTCTTGGCTTCTTGTTGCAATAACTAGAAATGTACAATTTGAATCTGATGCTGACTGCACTATCATTCTCACTATTAGACAGAATCCCTGGAGTTATTCCTCTGCTTTGGGATTACTTCATTGTTAGGAGTTACCTAAGTGCACCAAAATGACCTAGTAACTGCTTAGAGTCAAGTCCCACCATTTGCAGGGGTTACGTCCCCATGATATCTCACAAATGATGAACATGTTTTGAATGGGATTCAATTCGATCTGTTCCAGCCACACGAGGTGCTGCAGTACCTGTATAGGACAGATAGGGGAGCCTCTGAGCAACACATCAGTGAAGATTTAAAATTGAATAGAGCCATTATTGTAGCTCTGGATGCTCTGTCATGGCTGCCATCTCCCCGAGAAAAGGAGAGAAGAAACCGCGGATAAGTGAGCATTGCTCACGCAATGGGTGATTCCGTCTACAAAGTTACCCCGGGTAAGTGGATTTGCAAACAAGGAAGTCTGAAATGGCAGGGCTTTACTGTACTCTCAAATCTAATGCAGGTTGTTTTGTTCATCGTGTACACACTTACATCCAAAGTAAGGCTGAGTGCGTCAGACAGGATTCCTTGTGCAGCTGCATATTTTACGGGAATGTCCCGCTAATACAATTTATGGAGGGCCCATGTCATACAAGCCCACTCTGTGCCATTGACGCCAATACTGCTGTATATAGCCTATTCATAGAGTGAGATATGTCCTATTTTGCTTTTTTTTTAAAAGCACTGCATGAGTCACAGTTCAATTCTGATGTTAAAAATAAGAATCTGGCGCCACAAGCGTGAGAAATGACAATGTTTTACCAAAAATCTTCAATCGTCAATGGGAAGTAAGAGCTCAAAATGGTCAACAATCATGAAAAATGACAAATCAAGTAACTCTGGAGGATCCTCCTCATGGGCTTCACATAGGCATCAGCTCACCAGCTGAACTAGACTACAAAAAAGGGTCAGAGCTATACAAACTTTGGCTATCTCCCTGCTTAGTATTCAAAAAATAGCAGAAGTGGGGTTGCAGATAGGCATGGAAAAGAAGATATAGAGAAAAAATAAAGAATCTGGTCCAATCTAATGGCTTAATATGTGTTTACATTGGGAGGCATCTCAAGTTATCAGGGACCCCAGTTTGCATAATCCAGGGTAATGATAGGGCAGGCTGCCAATGAGACTGAGAATTCCCAAACCAAAGGATCACAGTCAATCACAACCTTGTGCCTTAGACATTTGGCACTCAGAACCACAACACACAGACCCCTCAAATCAAACATGATCAATCTAAATATGGACACAACACTAAAGTAATATTGTGAAACATCTGAGGACTGAATGATTCATTTAAAAGGGTATAACAATCACAGGAAAGGCTGGTTGGATGTGACCTTTCTGCAAGAAACCTACCTTACAATCAATGTGAAGTTCACAAAAAATTGGATGCAACAAACTGTCTGTTTCACTTTATTGCAGAAGCTAAGTTATGGCGATAGGTAATTATTTTTCATTCTGGGCAAGCTAACCCAGGTGAAAATGATGAGACCACCCTGAGTCCCTAGCTACCGATTCCACCTAACTCCCTGGCAACAGTTTAATCACAACTTTGGTGTCACATTTGATCCAAAGATGAGCTTGCAACCTCACATCCACACCATTACTAAGACCACCTATTTCCAACTCTGTAACATCACCTGATTTTGCTGCTTCTCAGCTCATCTGCTATTGAAACCCATTCATGTCTTTGTTATCTTCAGACTCGCCTATTCCTGGTTGATCTCCCACATTTTACATACCATAAACCGGAGGTCATCCAAAACTCTGCTGTCCCAGTCTTAATTTGCAGCAAGTCCCATTCCCCTATCAGTCCTGTGCTCGCTGACCTACATTAGCTCCCAGTTGTGCAACATCCTGATTTTAAACTTTGCACCTTTGTCTACAAATCCCGTTCATGGCCTTGCTCTTCCCTATATCTGTAATCTCCTCCGATCCCACAACCCTTTGAGATATTGGCATTCCACTAATTCTGGCCTCTTGAGCATCCCCAATTTTAAGTGTTCCACCATTGGTCGTTACAGTTGTTTAGGCCCTAAGTTCTGGAATTCCCTCTCTACCTCATTTTGCTCCTTTAAGAGACTCCTTAAAACCTATCTCTTCGCTCAAGCTTTAGGTTATCTGACCTATCTCCCTGTGTGGCTCTTTGTCATAATTTATTTTCTAAGCTCCTGTGAAATGCCTTGGGATGTTTCATTACGTTAAAGGTGCTATATAAATATAAGTTGTTGTTGGGTCAAGGAACTGATCATATTACTGAATATTTATGCCCGAAATATATTTTTATTCTTTCATGGGGTGTGGACGTCACTTGCAAAGCCAAGCATTTGTTGCCCATCCCTAACTGCCCTTGAACTGGGTGGCTTGCTAGGCCATTGCAGGGGACAGTCAAGAGAGTTAACCACATTGCTGTGGATCTGGAGTCACATGCAGGCCAGACTGGGTAAAGACAGCAGATTTCCTTCTATAAAGGGCATTAGTGAACCTGGTAGGTTTTTACAACAATCGATGATAGTTTCATGGTCACTATTACTCAGACTAGCTTTATATTCCAGACTTATTAGTTGAATTTAAATTCCAGCTGCTGCCATGGTGAGATTTGGACCCCTGCCCCCAGAGAATTAGCCTGGTCTTCTGGATTACTAGTTCCAGTGACATTACCACTACTCCACCATATCCCCATAACCACAAGGTGCTTCAAAACTCTGCTGCCCATATGCTGACTCTCAACAAATTTCATTCACCCCTCATCCTTGTACTTGTTGACCAACATTGGCTCCCAGTTCAATAATGCCTCAATGTTAAAATTCTCATCCTTGCATTTAAATCCCTTCTAGGCTTCACTTCTCCCCATTGCTATAATGTCCTCCTAGTAACCTCGGGGTCCTAGGAACCCCTGAGATACCTTAACATGCCCAATTTCGATCATTTCTCCAGTGGTGGCCATGTCTACAGCTGCATAGGCCCTACGCTCTGGAATATCCTCCCTAACTATCACTGCCTGACTCTCCTCAAAGATGCTCCTTAAAACCTACCTTTCTACCTGTTCTAATATCTCTTTACGTAACTCGGTGCCAAATATTGCCCGAAATGCTCTTATAAAATGTTTTGGGATGTTTCACTGTGTTAAAGGTGCTAAGAAAATGTAAATTACTGTTGCCATTCTATATTGCTTACAACCTATAAGGAAAGCATGATGGTAGGGTGAGGGGGTCTGAACTGAACTTATCCCTACACCTCAGTAAGTTCCCACAGATCCAGGACAGGCTTCCACAACGCAATATAAATTTTCAAATTGAGGTTGTTGTAAGCTACTAAACATGGGGTAATACATTGGGGGTTTCAAGCACATAAAGGCAGAGCTAAAGGAATTGAACAGGTTTTCAAAATGCTCCTAACAACAATGCCATTTATTCGTTCATGCTGTTTGTGCCTAAAGTTGAGACATTCCATCTCTTTCCCGCTAAATGCATTTTCTTTGGCATCCAGAAATTGATTATGTACCTTGAGAGGACATTCACATATTCTACTTGTACCATTTGGTCTGCTGCTCTAGCCTTCAATAGGAATTGAAGCCTTACAATTCTTTGCTGAAGTGCAGCATGTACATCTCTATGTGTAGATGGGGACATGTGTGTAGCAAAGGTGAGCATAAAACACCACTGATACATATCAGACATCCTTCAACCAAACAAGACAGGAGGATTATTATTGAGAATTCCATTAGTACTCACTATTAGAACTGGAACAAAAAAAAAGCAGCACAGAAATTTCCCCAAAAGGTTTTTCAAAAGAGGCAGCAGAAAAGAAAAATCAAGAAACCAAAATGTAGAAACCAAAATGGTCTAACACCATTTTCAAAGATATTATGGTGCCTTTAAATTGACTTCCTTGGACTTCTGGTTATCTAGCACTCCTGGATATCCTTTACACATGAGCATAGTTAATATCGACTGTCCTTTACACACATACAAACTTTAAAAAATAGGTACAGGTCATTCCCAGCCTTATTTAAAATAGGTTAGTGAAGATCCTCCCCATTTTAGGTAGACTCCTCCTGTCCACATTTTCCCTAGCTTTAGAAATTTGTGTGATCTGCAAAGTGGGTGAAAATCTGGCTGCGCATATTTTGCCCACATTTTTGTTTGTCTGATTTTACACCTGGGTGAATCTAGGCAAAATAAATCACATTTGAATGTTTCAACTTTTGCATTCCGGATAGTTAGGGTGATCTTCCCCATTCTACTGTATGCACTGACCATACTTCACTACTTTGTCCAGAATTAACAGTGTTGTGACCTTCAGTAACAGATCACTGAAACAACAGTAAACAATCTTCAAGCCACACCACGTCAGAAAGGAAAATGAGGGGTAGGCTGAAAGACAGAATTTTATGTAGATGTTGGGCTTCCTTCAGATGATATGGAAGCTTACACCGATGTAGGTAACTTTACATTTTTTATCATTCATTCAACATGCAAATATAGATATGCTAATGTAGTATAGAAATTAATGATGGGATTCTGAGGAGCTACATCATGTCAGAAGCACCCAAGAGTTCACTGCCCTGAAGTGCCAATTCAATGATGATAAATTTATCATCAGATGGCCTCAAGAGAAATCTACCATATCTTGATACAGGGAATAGGTAAAGCTGAACAATCTCTAATTGTATCCAGTGAGTTCTAGCTCAACCAGGAGCAACATAAGGCAATAGACAATATTACACAATTTTCTGACACCCGTTTAATAATGTGCTTACTTAAGGTCTTGATCACAGAAAAGAAACAAGCGACCGTCTAAATCAGCAAAACTCTAACCTCATCTATATAATGATTAATTCCCTTTGCACAACAAAATTATATATTTCTTCAAACACAGGATAGAAGCTAAAACTTTGACACTGTGATTCCCTCAGGCAAGCCAAATCCAGAAATAAACTTGGACAAGAAGCATGGATGAGCCTGCCAAACAAGATGCAGTCAGTGAACCAACAATGTGTGCAATTCACAAACTATTTTGTAAATAACTCTCTGGAGTGAAGGAAAATAAAATTCAGAAGAAATCATGTGTTTAAAGGCCATGACATTATGCTGGTCAGAACCAGAATGAAGTTCCATAAAGAAACTGGTTAAGGAACAAAAAAAAACTCATTCCAGGGGTCTTTCATAACCTGAATCCAAAGGATATTTCTTCACTGCCATTGCCCCTCCAATTGAGTAGGAGAGAGTAGACATAGCAGTAGCGTAGACCCACAGAAACAGAAGCCGAATGCTACAGAATGAGGATAAAATAATATTGGCGGTAAGTTATCCCTGCTCAGGCACTAAAGGCCAGACAATCCAAATGGCCTTTTTGGGAACTGGATCAAAAGAATGGCTATCATTTCATTACCCAAATCTTGTGACAAAAGTAAAAGTTCAAAAACATCCTGTAGATCTCTGTGTGTTGAGATATAAAACAGCCTGCATTTATATACCACCTTTCTAGACCATTGAATGTCCCAAAGCAGTTTACAGCCAATGAAATATTTTTGAAGTGTAGTTATTGTTGTTGTTATGTAAGAAATGCAGCAGTCAATTTGCATGCAGCAAACACCCACAAATAACAAGCTGATAGCCACCAGAAAATTGGTTTTGGTGCTGTAGATGGTGGGATAAATATTGGCCGGGACAACGGAATAACACACCTGCTCTTTTCTGAAATAGTGCCATGGAATCTTTCACATCAACCTGAGGGCAGACATTTCCTCGCTCAATATCTCATCCAAGAAACAGCACCTCCAACAGTGCAACGCTCCGTCAGTACAGCACAGGTGTGTCAGTCCTGATCTTTATGTTTATGTCCTATAGTGGAGCTTGAACCCACAACCTTGTGACTCAGAGTCAAGAGTGTTACCAACTGAGCCTCGGCTGACACTATTTAGTTCTGCACATTCTCTTCTGTCAAAAATGAAACTGACCACATTGACCTGGAGAATCTCTCCCAAGTGTGTCTTCCACCTATGCTGATATCCTGCTCATTATTTAAATAACAAAACTTAAATTTCACAAATACAATATCTCCAAGAATGTTCCATTGTTGACCATATTTAAGGCTGGTATAGAAAATTTTTTGTCTCTCAGGGAATCAAGGGATAAATGAAGCAGGTGGAGGTGAAGTCTGCCATTCAGGCTCAATGGGACATACGGTCCACTCTGCTCCTATCTTCTGTGTTGTGTTGCACTGCCAGGCATGCTTCAGATGAGACATAAAGTCAAGACCATGTAACAATCCCACAATACTATTTAAAGAGGAGCAGGGGCTCCCTCCCCATGTACTGGCAAAATTCATTCTTTAATCAAAAATCACTAAAGCAGATTATCTGGTCATTTATCCCACTCTTGTTTGAGACACCTTGTTATGCACAAATCGGTTGTTGCATTTACTTGCAATAGTATCTACACTCCAGAAGTACTTCCTTAGCTGCAAAGTGCTTTGGAACATCCCATGGTCAATGGAAACTCTTACTTTTTATGTTTTTAAGTTAGCTATAACATCATTTTTTTCCAATAGTTGGACAAGAACCAAGAATTTGAATGAATAACTGTGGGAGAGCACAAATATTCATGGAAAATAAATGTGCATAAACACACAGAACGTCTAGGATGTGGAGGATAGTGGATGAACGAGTAAGATCCATTGCAGGAGAATTAGCTACAGATTTCCATTTTCAAAAGGTATATATAGAACAAACAGATCTAACATTCAAAGTAACTTTCATCTTCAGCTCATTTGATGATAAACTGCATTTCTGAACATATTCAGGAATGAAACTGGGAAAACTTGCACTTGCATTTCAAGCTATATTTTATGGTATCTATTGCCCCCTGCTGTTTAATTTAGGGTTATACAGTTCAATATACACATTTTGCATTTGGCCAGTAATAAAAGAAATACATCTTCAAGTATTATTATAAAGATGCTATCAAACCTGAAGAATAGGAATTTTGACACAGTGTAACATTAAGTTTTATAAATACAACTAATAGCCTTGGGTCAGCTCCCTCAAAATACTGATTAATAGTTTTCCTGTTTCCTCCGTTGCATTAATTTCCCACTGGTGTGTCTCACCATCAATGCTTTAAAATCATTTTGGCATAATTTAACACTAATATTTAATACACTATATTTGGACATAAAGTAATTCACACGAGATTTGATCACAGAAAGCAACAAGTCCAACATGTGTTGTAATAATGAGATACGCCATAGGTTTACATTTGATTACTTGGAGAGAGGAATTGATTTATCCAGCTTGAGAGAGGAATAGTTCACTTCCCTAATCTGTTTTAGTCAGTATGAAATGTTTTAATTTAGATTGTGCTGCTTGATAAATCAGTTGAATTTAGTTCTTGTTGCGTATATATTGCCCAACTGCAATTTTTAATCTTCAGATGCATTGAATGACTTCACCTCAGTTGTGTCACCGATGTTATATGTACAATCACAACCAGGTGTTCCAGTTGGATTTGAAAGTCACAATAGCATTGTGTATGTGCAGGAATGTGTGCTTGTGTGTGAACTTCAGGCAAAGTGCCAGTACATCATGCGCATGCACACGCATGCTGACCCACTGCCAGCATAACATGCCAATCTAACAGTTCCATTGATGATTTTTCAGATACTGAAGCAGTCTGTGCCCACATGCAGCAATTGGGAGTTGGGCTTATAAATGGCAAGTAACTTTCACACCACACAAGTGCCACGCAACGACCATCTCCAAAAACAGAGAATCTAACCATCTCCCCTTCATATTCAACAGCATTACCATTGCTGAATACCCAACAACCACCTCCTGGGGATTACCATTGATCAAAAACTGAACTTGACCAGCTACATAAACACTGTGGCTACAAGAGCAGGTCAGAAGCTAGGAATTCTGTGGTGAGTAAGACACCTCCTGACTTCACAAAGCCTGTCCACCAAGTCAGGAGTGTGGAGTACTTTCTACTTGCCTGGATGAGTTCAGCTCTAACACCGCTCAAGAAGCTCAATACCATCCAGGGCAAAGCAGCCCACTTGATGAGAACCCCTCCTGCCAGTTTCAACATTCACTCCCTCCACTGACGCACAGTAACAGCAGTGTGTACCATCTACAAGATGCACTGCAGCAACTCACCAAGCCACCTGTGACAACATCTTTCAAACCCTCGAACTCTACCACCTAGACGGACAAGGGCAGCAGACACACGGTAACACCACCACCCTGCAAGTTACCCTCCATGCCATGCAACATCCTGACTTGCAACCACATTGCCGTTCATTCAGTGTCGCTGAGTCAAAATCAGGAACTCCCTTCCTAACAGCAATGTGGGTGTACCTACAACAGATGACTATGGCTATTTAAGAAGTTGGCTCACCATTGCCTTTCAAAGTTAATTAGGGATGGGCATTAAATGCTGGCCTTGCCAACAATGTTCACATCCCATGAACAAATAAGAAAAAATACCCACAACCTCCCCGTGACTCACCACTTCAGCTTCCTTTCCTGTTCTCACTCTCATCTCCACTTTTAGCTTCTTACCATGTTCCAACCAAGCCTAAAGCAAGCTTCAAGAACAGTATCCTATTTTTCTGTCAATGCACTCGGCTGTATGCAAGTCCGAAAGTCAACTTCATTTTTTCTCTTAAAGAGCAGGGAGAGATAGTGACAGGAGGTGGATTGGTTCATGATCCAGGAGAGGGATGTGGGGCAGTTCTGCTCACGTCCTGAGAGAGCAGGAGCTAGGTGGGCATATTTGGATAATTCATCAGTACTCAGCCTTGGCATGAAAGGAGGGTCTTCGCATGTAGTATTTTTTCTTCTCGGGATTGGTGGGTCCCAATGTGATTTGCCAGCATGTTCTGTTTTATTACAGATCTGATGCTTTTTCCAGAGTTTCCCTCCTTTCCTGTTCTCGCGTCCCCCCTGACATTAATACTTGGTCCCATCAGCTTCTTCATTTACATGCATTCCCTTAGTGATATCAGTCAAAGACATGGGCCAGGAACCACACACACCCTGATAACATACAGCTCTGCCCTCCATCACCTCACTCAACCTCTCCACTCCATGTTGTCAGACAGCTTGCTTGACATTCAGTCATGGGTTAGCCGTAGGTTCCTCCAGTTAAACATCAGAAAGACCAAAGTCTCTAGCTCTCGCCACAAACTCCACAACCTTAGCACCAATTCCATTCCAATCTCCCACCACTAACTCAGTTGAACCAGACTGTTCAGAATCTGAATGTCTTACTTGACCATACGATGAACTTCAGATCCTATACCCTCGCCATCACAAAGGCCACACCTACTTCAGCTTCGACAGTATCAACTGCCTCTGTCCCTCTCTCAGCCCATCTACTGCTGAAGCCCTCATCCATCCCATTATTCTCACCTTCTGATTCGACCATTCAATGCTCTTCCACAGGCCTCCCATATTCCAACCTCCATAAACTTCATCTCTTCCAAATCTCTGCTGTGAACATCCTAACCTGCATCAAGTGTTACTCCATCATCACCCACTGTGCTCACTAATCTATTTGGCACCCGGTCCCCAATGCCACCAACTTACAACTCTTATCTTTGTGTTCATACCCTTCCAAAGCTTCACCCGACCACCCCTATCCTTGTAATCTCTTTCAACTCTACAAATCTGCATGGAAACTATGCCCCTCCAGTTATAGCTGCTTGTGCAACTTCCACTTCTTTTGCCGCAGCCACGATTTCAGCTGTCTATGTCTTACACTCAAATTCCCTCTGTAAAACTTTCCAACTCTCCACTAAGATCCTCCTTAAAACCCTACTCTGGCCAAGCTTTTAGTGATCTCTCGTAATACCTCCTTCATGCTTGGCAACTGTTCTTGCTGAATTATGTCTCTCTGAAGTATCTTGACAGCATTTTTATTTGTTGAAGACACTATATAATAAATGCAAGTGTTTCATCACTTCACTCTTGATATCTATCATTTTTTATCAAGCAGTTTGCAACCCATTAAGCCCCTGTCTGTAACTGTTGATTCTCTCTGTTCTCTGGTTTTCAGTTCTGAGGAAGGCTAGACAATGGTAATGGTTTCCCTTTACAGGTACTTGCTGGTGCAATGTAAACTTCCACCATTTTAACCTAGTAATTAAGCTTGTATAATGCATGCCATTAAAATATTTAATATACTTGGAATAAATGGCCAGCTATTCACAGTGTGGATTAAAAAAAATCTCAAATACATTTTTGATTGCACTGTAAATTCCAATGAGATTACCTGTTTTCAAATGTGGTAAAGAGTGAACGCCAGGCCAGGTTTCCTCTGTTGGAGTGCCCAAAACCTGCAATTAAAGGGGACGGTTGTAATTCATCTATAATTACATCGTTTACACTTCATAACATTGGTCAATGGCATGTACCTTACTTGCATGCAAAGGTATTTAAATTCCAGCACAGCTGTAAATAGCTTTTCCAAAGACTAATTTCCACATTCTGCAATAATATAAATGTTAATGGAACAGAGAAACAGGCTAGGTAACAAAGGGAACAGCCAGAATGAAGGACACAGGGACAGGGCAGAGCAAGGGAGGGAGCAGTGCGAGAAAGGAGAAACGAGAAAGAGAAACAAAGGCTTGCAAGCAGACTTTAGGATTTAGATAGGAAATTGAAAAGCAGGACCTCAAAGGTAGTAATCTCCGGGTTACTCCCGGTGCCAGGCATAGGAACAGAAGGATAGAGATGATGAATGCGTGGCTGGAGAGATAGTGCAGGAGGGAGGGCT
This sequence comes from Cetorhinus maximus, assembly GCF_964194155.1. NCBI lineage: Eukaryota > Metazoa > Chordata > Chondrichthyes > Lamniformes > Cetorhinidae > Cetorhinus > Cetorhinus maximus. Next base: position 63,701,077 of record NC_135881.1, on the reverse strand, counting down.
TTAGATTCCTGGGGCATTGGGAACATTTCTGGGGGAGGTGGGACCTGTACAAGTTGGACGGATTACATCTGAACAGGGATGGGACCAACATCCTCGCAGGGAGGTTTGATAATGCTATTGGGGTGGATTTAAACTCAATTGGCAGGGGGATGGGATCCTGAGATAGTAATTCACAGAGGAGAGAAGCCGAGATAGAATTAGAAGTTAAAACACTAGTAAATGAGTCTGGAAGGCAGAGAAAACATAGGCTAGATAAGAAAGTAGTGAGTTTAGCAAGGCTAAATGGAATATATTTTAATGCAAGGAGCCTGAAGAACAAGACAGACAAGCTGAGGGCACCAATAGGCACGTGGGAGTATGATATCATAGCTATGACCGAGACTTGGCTAAAAGGGCAGGATTGGCAGCTCAACATTCCTGGTTATAGGGTATTCAGATGAGATAGAGAGGGGGATGGAAGAGGAGGGGTTGCAATATTGATCAAGGAATCAATTATGGCAGTGAGGAGGGATGATACCTTGGAAGGATCAACAAATGAAGCCATATGGGTAGGAGTAAAAAACACAAAAGGGGCAAACATGCTGTTGGGTGTGTACTATAGGCCCCCAAACAGTCAGGGAGAGATAGAGGATCAAATATGTAATCAAATTTCAGAGAAGTGTAAGAATAATAGGGCAGTAATAATAGGGGATTTTAACTACCCAAATATTAACTGGGGTGGTTTTAGTGTGCAAGGTAGGGAGGGAGCAAAATTCTTAAGTTGCATCCAGGAGAACTTTTTTAGGCAGTACGTAGAAAGCCTAACAAGGGAGGGGGCAGTTCTGGACCTAATATTCAGAAATGAGCCCAGGCAGGTGGAAGGCGTATCAGTAGGGGAGAATTTTGGAGATAATGATCATAACTCAATTAGATTTAGTTCTGGAAAAGGATAAGGTTGGGCTGGGAATAAAAGTTCGAAACTGAGGGAAGGCTAATTTTATTAAGATGAGATACGATTTGGCCCAAGTGGACTGGGAGCAGCTACTTGTAGATAAAACTGTGTCAGAGCAGTGGGAGGCATTCAAAGAGGAAATAGCGAGAGTACAGGGCAAATATGTTCCCCTAAAGACAAAGGGGGGGGTACCAAGTCCGGAGAATCCTGGATGTTAAGCGACATAAAAGTAGGATTAAGAAAATAAGAGAAGATTATGGCAGATACAAAGGGCTCAATAAAGCAGAGTATAAAAAGTACAGAGGGTCACAGGTGAGGTGCCTGAGGACTGGAGGACTGCTAACGTTGTCCCATTATTAAAAAAGCGAGGAAGGGATAGACCAGGAAATTACAGGCCAGTCAGTCTAACCTCAGTGGTGGGGAAGTTACTAGAAAGAATTTTGAGGGACAGGGCTAGTTAGCATGGATTTGTTAAGGGAAGGTCATGTTTGGCAAATCTGATCGAAACTTTTGAGGAGGTAACCAGAAGTGTGGATGAGGGTAGTGCATTTGATGTGGTCCACATGGACTTTAGATAAGGTCCCTCATGACAGACTGGTCAAGAAAGTAAGAGCCCATGGGATCCAAGACAAATGGCACATTGGATCCAAAATTGGCTGAGAGGCAGGAACCACAGGTTGATGGTAGAGGGATGTTTCTGTGACTGGAAGTCTGTTTCCTGTGGAGTTCTGCAGGGCTCGGTGCTGGGGCCCTTGCTGTTTGTGGTGTAGATAAATGATTTGGACTTAAATGTAGAGGGTATAATCAAGGAGTTTGCGGATGACACGAAAATTGGTAGGGTGGTAAAACCGAAGAGGATAGCTGTAAACTGAAGAAGGATATCAATGGTCAGGTGGGCAGAGCAGTAGCAAATGGAATTCAACCCGGGAAAGTGTGAGGTAATGCACTTGGGGAGGGTTAACAAGGCAAGGGATTACACTATGAATGGCAGGACCCTGGAAAGTACTGAAGATCAGAGGGACCTTGGTGTGCATATCCACAGATCCCTGAAGATAGTAAGGCAGGTAGATAAGGTTGTTAAAAAGGCATATGGGGTACTTGCCTTTATTAGCCGAGGCAAAGAATACAAGAGCAGGGAGGTTATGCTAGAACTGTAGGAAACACTGGTTAGGCCACAACTGGAGTACTGAGTGCAGTTCTGGTCACCATTTTATAGGATGAATGTGATTGCACTGGAGAGGGTGCAGAGGAGATTTACCAGGATGCTGCCTGGGCTGGGGGGTCTGAGCTATGAGGGAAGATTGGATAGGCTGGGGTTGTTTTCCTTGGAGCATTGAAGTTTGAGAGGGGACCTGATAGAGGTGTACACCATTGTGAGGGGCATAGATAGGGTGGATAAGAAGGCACTTTTTCCATTAGTAGAGGGGTCAATAACCAGAGGGCATAGATTTAAGGGAAGAGGTAGAAGGCTAAGAGAGGAGTTGAGGAGAATTTCTTTCACCCAAAGGGTGGTGAGAGTCTGGAACTCACTGCCTGAAAGAGTGGTTGAATCAGAAACTCTTGCCAGAGGGTGGGGGCAGGGGGCGCAAGAAGGGGGGGGGGGGAGAGAGACGCGAGAGGGAGGGGGCGGGGGGGTGCGAGAGGGAGGGCGGGAGGAGGGAAAAAACAGTTCTGAAGGTGGCTAGACGATGGTAACAGTTTCCCTTTACAGGTACTTGCTGGTGCGCTGTGAATTTCCACCTAATTAAGCTTGTACAATGCATGCCATTCAAACATTGCACATTTCTGCCCAGCTCATCTCCCCCATCAGACACACTCAAGAACCCCCCTGCCCAATCCCCTTCCCCTGCTCACCCAGCTGTCCCTCTCCCCCATCACCAGGCAGCCCCCAACCTCCGGCCCTGCTGGACGTCCTCTCCCACCCAAGTTAAAAGCAAAATTCTGCGGATGCTGGAAATCTGAAACAAGGACAGAAAATGCTGGAAAAACTCAGCAGGTCTGACAGCATCTGTGTGGAGAGAAAAACAAAGCTTTGAGTCCGTATGAAACCCTTCTTCAGAGCTGAAAAGAAGTGGAAATGTGATGAAATTTATACTGCTTAAGGCGGGTGGGGCAGGTAGAGCTGGAAAGAAGGCCAGCAATTTAAAAAAAAGATAGAAAATGGATTAAAAAGGGGTTAAAATTACAGATAAATGAATAAAAATAAAAATAAGTGGATAAAATTAAAAATGAATGTAGAAGGGGATAAAAAGAAGGGGGTGAGGATGGAAGAGAGAGTTCATGGTCTGAAGTTGTTGAACTCAATGTTAAGTCTAGAAGGCTGTAAGGTGCCTAATCGGTTCCCTCCCAACCAACCCATGGCCCAGCCCTACCACTGGAGGTATGCCCTGCCAACCCCACCCACCTGAACAACTTCTTGCTGTGGTAAAATATTCAGCCATTTCAGATACATGGGTATTGACCATAATACTCAGTTTTTAAATGAACAAAAATGAAAAGAAATCCTTGTGCTTCCAAAGTCATCATCTTGTTTATAGCCTGGTCTAACTAAATACATAGTGAAAACCCCAGTCGCCAACTTTAAAAAAAAATCTAGTCAATTATTTCCAGGAAAAGTTTGCTCAATAGAAATCAGGAGAAAAGTAAGGGCAAGGGCCTCTCCGGATGGCTCTTGTGCAGCAGCTGTGCCAAAAGAGGGGCAGGAAAACCTAAACAGTTCTAATCAAAGGTCAGCAGCCTGAAATATTAGCTCCGTTTCTCTCATCGCAGAGCTGTTGAGTATTTCTGGAATTTTCTTCTTCAAAAAGCCAAATAAATAGAGCTGTGGCTCAGTTGGTAGCACTTGCACCTCCAAGTAACAAAAGCTCTGGGTTCAACTCCCGCTCCAGGGCTTGAGCATGAATATCAAGGCTGGCACTGTACTGAGAGAGTGTTGGAGGCGTCGTCTGTCAGATGAGACTTAAACTCAGAGGCCCTATCTGCCTTCTCGGATGGGTATAAAAGATCCCAGGGCTCTATTTCAAAGAAAAGCACAGGAGTTGACTCTGTTGCCCTGGCCTATATCTATCCCTCAACAGATTATCTGGTCATTATCACATTGTTTTTTTTGTGGGAATTTGCCTACATTGACACTTCAAAAGTACCCCATTGGCGGTAAAGTAATTTGAGGTGTCCGGTACCTTTTTTTTGGTAGCTTTTTTTTCCAAAAGATATGGGTGGAACAAAATGTGAAATGATGTTGGCAATAAATTAAGGTGGCCAACTATTCTGGTCAGAAACAAAACAAAAGCAAGAATGAAGACAGATGTTTTAGTACATGTAAATCACAGCCATACAGAAGCTTTAGTATATCTAAATCATAGCCATAAAGAGGCATCACTGGTGTCAACTCATGTGTAGGACCAATACAAAATTGAAAATTGCTATTTTCATCTGGCTACTCAATGTTTGTTGTTTAAACTGTTGAATGTGACTGTTCATCTACATTTCATTCTTTACATGAATAAATCTGGCCTCAATCGAAGGATGATTTTGTTACCTCAAGAAAAAGACCATCCCAACTTCAATTCACATGCTGAATGGTACATTCATCCATAGAGGGAGCCACTGTACCAAGAACCAAACATTGCATTCTGTCACTTACCATTTCTACCTTGCCTGCAGAGATACCACCTCAGTACAGGAAAAAAAACATGGATATTCTGCAAGGTGAACCTTCAGACACACTAGAATACCAACATCTCCCAGGAATAGGCTTAAGAAATGTGTAAAATATGAACACATCCAATTTGCAACCTTTTACTTCTCACAATGGGAGCTTTATGTTTTCATCAGAATTTATTGCCCTACTCAGGTTTCTTTTTCATTTTTCCTTCCCAAGCAGTTTTTCTTCTTTTTAAAATTTCTATTTCATATTTGTTTCATCTGTATATAAGATGAAGTGTCAGAGAGAAAATGAAACGATAATAAAGATAGAGTATGTACCCAGCAAAATTGCATTATTTGAAAAATGAAGACAAGTTGATCTCGTTCAGCACCGCACATAGGACATCAAGATTTAATGCATTTTAACGTCAAGGTTGATCAGGGGTTGGAAAATAATTGGAGCAAGGATGAGGTAGGACTGTATGTAAAAAGGAGATGAGAATAAGACAGAGCAGTTTGAAGCAGAGTAGAAACTGGTATGGAACAGAGGGGGCAGGGAATGGATGAAAACAGTAGATGAGGAGTGGTGAAAGAGAGGAGTGAAGGTAGGTAATGGGATTGCCAAGAACAAAAATGGAGCTGAGTAAAGTAAATGAAATGAAGAGGAATGCTTCATTAATTTAAAGCAGCTTTACAAAGAATGGGCAGAAACAGCACCAAATAAATAACTTGGAGAAAGTTGGCAATGATTAGGACAAATGAATTAAAACATTTGGGAAAACTAACTAAATAAAGATGTGGGATTAAGAATCCTGACACAGCACCAATTTTTTTTTTTAAAGCAATAAAATTAAAGTATCAGGCTTTGCTGGGGAAATCATTTAAACACAAGAGCATTTGGAGCACAGTGAGGATAGGCAGGAGCACAGCAACAACCAGCTTTTCCCTCTGATGCTATCAGGGCAGGGCAGAGCAGCAGCGAGCAAAGTACTGAGAGGCCAGAAAGGTGGGAAGGCAACCTATCGGGTGAGGGCAGCTAAGTAGACAGGCACAGCAGGTAGAATGGTACAAAAGCCAAGGCAGTTACTTAATTATGACTGGGAGAGGGAAGGCGGCACAGCAGCTGAGGTACTGCCCTTGAATAGAAAGAGCTGCTAAATGAGGCAAGCTGCAAACCTCCATTACCTGAGAAAACCAGAATGGGCGGACATGGAAACAGGGTTTTCTGTGGGCAGTGAGGGGAGTACAACAGACCTGTCTTTACATGCCATCAGTGAGGGAAAATTATTCCCTGGAAAATGTATTGGTGTACTGCCACCCTCTGGTGTATGCTTAGTACTGCAGTTAGAATTGAAAAGGTCTCGAGTTCATGTCTGATGGTCACATAACATTAGGGATTATAATGTTACATTCATAGCAGCACCTACAAGCATAATTGCATTACAATCTTGAGAGCACACACCATTTTTATTATATATTCACTGTAAGTGTAAAGCACAGCTTCACTGATTCTGAGGAAACCACTTACTTCTCATGCACTTTATAAAAATAACATTATAGATAGGTGGTTTCCTGAAACTACATTGCATATTCCATATATTGAAATTGAAGAGGCAAGCAAAAAACTTTTATGTACAGAGATTTTAACCTGGAAATTGCTGCCAACGTTTGATGGTAAGGCAGCATTGCAAGCCTGTACATTACGAGCCACTGCAATTTTGTTCTGTAGGTTTTATTCTGGTACACTGAATGTTTGTTGCAATATATCAAATGAAAGCAGTGAAATCATATGTTAAAACTACGGTCTTGCTGACCCTCAAAGGGTGGAAGTAAATATATTGCATACAAAGAGGCCATGAAGAATTTCACTCCTGGCCCAGTTTCATGCTCCTGCCTCTCCAGCCAGCTTTCTGCTGTTCCAGGCTGTCACAACTGATATACCAAGGCCTTGCAAACTGCTCAAACACTCTTGCATATGGAAGTGGTGTGGTGGGCCCCTGCAATAATACCCAGTGCCAGTCCACCATTCTGGCACTCTCCTCTCTCAAGCACAACATCAAAATAGTCAGCACAAGATGGGGAATTTAAAAAGGTACAATACTGTTCTCCATGTCACGGGGTTTGCCCATTTGAAAGAACTCATTTGAATTTGGACAGCCCAGCACAGGTACGCTAAAATGAGCAGCTCCATTTCCTTCAAAACTACTTACCTTAATTTCAGCATCAAAACTCCTACATGGCAACTTTTCAAACAGCTTTTAAAACTCCACACGCACATTTACAGCATTTCCTTTATCAATACACACTGTTATTTCTTCAAAAGAACGCTTATTAAATTTGACAGGCCTGCTTTTACAAATCCATTCTGGCTGTCTTATAATTAACGCATACGTTTCTTCGCAAGTATTAAATTTGTCCAGTATTAGGGATTCTAGTTGCTTATCCATTACTGTAGCTAGGTTGACTAGTCTACCATTATTCTTACAACCCTCAAAATGATTCCTCAGCAGATACTGGGCTCATTTTCAAAGACGATAATCTATGCAGCATTAATAACTTTAGTGAGTAGCTTACTCCTCATATTAAAAACCCCGTGGGGTGAGAAATCATTCTAATCTCTAGTTTTGCTAATTTTATACTCGTGTCCCTTTAGGGCATGACTGAAATTCCAAATTAAATAACCTTGTACCATTACTCTACACTTTAAAAGCTTGGATCATATTGCTCTCAACCATCTTCTCTCCAGCAAGAGCACTTTCAGTTCCAGATTGAAACTTCATAATTTAGAGCCCCAAGTAGCAGAATCATCCTCTTTTTTCTTCTCTGAAGCAGCTCCAACACAAAATCTTCTGAATCTAGTGTGATGGAAACTGCATTCAATATTCTAAATGACTGGTATAACCGTGGAGCATCCTTCTTCAACTTAGATTCAAGTGCCCCGAGGTTCACCCTAGTAAGCAAGTAGTCCTGTTAATAACTCTCAGAAATCTATTTTTTTTATATGTGAACATTTATATTCCTTGGCAAATATGGTATAACTCATTTGCATTCTAGGCCAATTAACCCAACCATATAGATTTGGCATTGGTACTTATCTTTTCATAAATATTATTAACTGAAATAACTTCGGTACAACCATTGACTTAACCACCTTAAAAGAGCATGACTTTGCTAGGTAGAGCTGACTGGCCATGCAGTCACAACACATTTGCCAGACTAAAGACTGGTTTGTGTCAGAAATCCAATTTGCATAGCAGAACATGTGCAGTAACACAACTTTATGTATTGAGAGAGCCAAGGTGGCTGTTCTTGCAAAAGCTAGGAGAAATATTAGATTAAGGACAAAACAGCAAGTCGTAGTAAATGGTTGTTTTTTTAACTGGTAGACAGTGGTGTTCCCCAAGGGCCAGTGCCAGGACAAGTGCTTTTTTAAAAAATATTTATAAATGACTTGGATATTGGAATAGAAAGTAAAATTTCAAAATTTGCTGATGATAGCAAACTTGGAGGTTTGCCAAAGAGTGAGAATGATACCAGTTGACTGCAGGAGGACATAGCAGAATGGGTAGACAAGCAGCAGATAGAGCTTAATACAGGAAAGTGAGGTAGAAGAGATACAAAGATGCAGTATAAACTTAATTACACAGTTCTAAAGAGTGTACGGGGACAGAGGGACTGGGGATTTAGATACATAGATCTTTGAAGGTGACAAAGACATATTCAGAGAGTGGTTAGCCAAACTTATGGGATCTTGGGCTCCATAAATAGAGGCACTGAGTACTAAATCAGAGGAGTCATGCTGAACCTTTAATAAAGCTCTAGTTAGGCCACAACAAGAGTATTGTCACCACACTTTAGGAAGGGTGTGAGGGTCCTTGTGCAAGAACAATTTTCCAGAATGATTCCATGAGGGATTTTAACTACAAGGTTAGGTTAGAGAAGCCGGGGTTGTTCTCCTTGGAGCAAAAGAGATTCAGGGGAGATTTGTTATGGCAGGTTTAGATAAAGTAGACAAAGAAAAGATGTTCCCATTAGCTGACGGCACACAGATAGGGGACACAGATTTAGAGTCTTGGACAAGACATGCAGGGATGATGTGAGGAAGAACTTGTTTATGCAGCATGTGTAATGGCCTGGAACTCTCTACTGCGAGGGTGATGGAAGCAGAGATAATCAATGATTTCAGAAAGAAATTGGATGGACACAAGGAGGAAATAAACTCGTAGAGCTGCCAGGATAGGGCGGCAGAATGGGACCGACTGGATTGTCCACAGAGCTGGCATGGACTTGATGGGCTGAATGGCCTTCTTTCATGCCATAATGACCTTATGACTCTAAATATAGTGCCCTATAATATGTAACAAGATAAATTTACCTCAGCATTTAGTTGGGGCCCAGATACAATATTGCACAAATTGACACTCCGCATCGTCTATCTACCTAATTGTCTGCCAGAAAATTTGTGACGGTCAGAGTGTAGCCTTGGTTAGCATTGTAGTTGCAGCTTTGTGTACAGGAAAACAACTGGAGTTGGAACAGACAGAGTTTATTCAAAAAACAAAATGAAAAAAATCCTTCCGTTTAAATTATAACATTGGAACGACTGACACAAACAAAATTTTAACAGGAATCAAGCCTTCAAGTCAGGAAGCCTGTGGGAACCAAATGCCAGAGCTTGAGAAGAAAAATCTGAAAATCTTCAGCATGTGAAACCTCACCAACTGTCGCTAAAGAAGAGAGAAAGCTGGATAACAGCTGTGACAACATAACAGAAACTTTCCAAACAATATCAATATTCTTACGGTAAAATAAAGTGAATTACAGAGGAAAGACATATTGCTAAATTACCACAGTGGCAAGAGATTAAAATGAAATAAACAATCTATTCACAGTTGATGAGAAGTGTCATGATACAATGAAACTTCAGTTCTAACTAATTTCCATGATCCAAAAATGATTCTTGTCATTGTTGCAGGTAGCAGCATTTCCAACGTAATCAGTGTCGACTGGGGACCCAGGTTTGAATCCCACCACAAATGATGAAATTTGAATTCAATAAAAATCTGGGATTAAAAGTCTAATGATCACAAAACCATTGCCGACATTGTCGTAAAAACCCATCTGATTCACTCATGTCCTTTAGGGAAGGAAATCTACTGTCCTTACCCGTTCCGTGTGACTCCAGATCCACAATGTGGTTGGCTCTTTAACTGCTCTCTGAACAAGGGCAATTAGAGATGGGCAACAAACGCTGGACGAGCCAGCGATGCCCACATCCCACGAACGAATCAAAAAAAAAAGCTGATTCAGGACAGAATTGTAGTCAGGGTCCTGGAAGAAACATCATCCGGTCTCTTACAGACAAGGCAGGACTGAACACTATCAAAAACAGTGCAGATTGCGAGACAAACAGAATTCAGGAAACAGAATCGGGCATTTGTTCTGGGAAGGAGAGGTCCCATGGAGAAGTTTGAGTCAGTCAGTTCAGTTTGTAGACAATAAGAGAGAAGGCACGCCAAAGCTTAAGCCTTCCAAAACAAGTAAAAGCACGCTAACCGCCATTCTGTAATGCCTTTGGTATGGGGGGAACAAACCACACAAGAAAGAAGAATGTCCAGCAAGGGGCAGCAGAGTGCCACAACTGTGGAAAAATAGGCCACTTCAAAACTGGCTGTCACTCAAATACGCTAACAACCCATAAAAAGGGGGAGAAAATTTTAAAACAGTGCCACATACAAGGTGGTGGAAAAACCACAAGCAGAGGAACAAACCTTCCTGGGGGAAGTAAATGATACTGAAAACAAACATTGAAGAATTAACCTCGGAGTGGATAGGCACCCACAGAGTTTCAACTAGACACAGGGTCTGTTTTTTCAAATGAAGTCAAATGGCTCAAACAGGTCTCACTCCAACCCTCATCTGGTAAATTACAAGGTCCTGGAGAGACAACTTTAAAAGTTAAAGGCCAACTCATGGCAAAGCTGAAAGATAGAGTGAGAAATCCTCGAACCCCTCTCTGTCATTCACAACCAAGAGTGCTCTCTACTAAGAAGAAAGGCATGCCTAAAACTGAAATTAATCTATAAAGCCAGTGAAGTTGTTTATAAGTAGCACAGGCATTTTGAAATTAATTCCAAAATTGTTTACAAAGCTAGGGGAGTTAAAGAACAAGTACCATTTCACCCTACGAGCTGATTCTAAACCAATTTGCCTCTTTGCGATTGGAAGTCTGTGACGAGTGGTGTACCTGCAGGGATCAGTGTTGGGACCCTTACTGTTTGTAGTGTACATTAATGATTTAGTGAATATAGGAGGTATGATCATATGATAAGTAAGTTCGCAGGTGACACGAAAATTGGTGGTGTCATAAATAGAGGAGGAAAGCCTTAAATTACAGGACGATATGGATAGGCTGGTAAGATGGGCAGAGCAGCGGCAAATGGAATTTAATTCTGAGAAACGTGAGGTGATGCATTTTGGGAGGACTAACACAGCAAGGGAAAACACAATGAATATTAGGGGTAGGACCCTAAGAAATACAGAGGATCAGAAGGACCTTGGTGCACATGTCCATAGATCCCTGAAGGCAACAGCACAGGTAGATAAGGTGGTCAAGACGACATACGGGATACTTGCCTTTATTGGCCGAAGCACAGAATATAAGAGCAGGGAGGTTATGTTGGAGCCGTATAAAATGCTAGTTAGGCCACAGCTGGAGTACTGTGTGCAGTTCTGGTCGCCACACTTGAGGAAGGGTGTGATTGCACTGCAGAGGAGATTCACCATAATGTTGCCTGGGCTGGAGACTTTCAGCTATGAAGAGAAACTGGATAGGCTAGGGTTGTTTTCCTTAGAGCAGAGAAGGCTGAGGGGGGATCTGATAGAGGTATACAAAATTATGAGGGGCATAGTTACAGTAGATAAGAAGACACCTTTCCCCTTAGCAAGGGTGTCAATAACCAGGGGGCATAGATTTAAGGTAAGGGGCAGGGGATTTAGAGGGGATTTGAAGAAAATTTTTTTCACCCAGAAGGTGGTTGGAATCTGGAACACGCTGCCTGACGGGGTGGTAGAGGCAGGAACCCTCACAATATTTAAGAAGTATTTAGATGAGCATTTGAAACGCCATAGCATACAGGCCAAGCGCTGGAAAATAGGATTAGAATAGATAAGTGCTTGATGGCCAGCACGGACACGATGGGCCAAAGGGGCTGTTTCTGTGCTGTATAATTCTATGGCTCTATGACTCTATGAAAGTCCCTCACCTATTCTTGGACAAAGTCAAAGGTAAAACTGAAAAGATGCAGCAGCAAAGGGTTCTCTCACTGGTCACCAGGCTAACAAAATGGTGTTCAGGAATGATCACGGTCCCAAAGTCAAATGGCTCTATAAGAATCTACATGGATTTAACTCAACTAAACAAATCAATGGAATGCAAGATCCACCCAATGCCCACAGTGGATGAGAACCTTGCTAAACTAGCGAAGAGTACTTTATTCACCAAATTGGATGCAATCAATGGATTTTTGGCAGTTGCCTCTGGACAAAGAATCCAGATTTCTGACCATATTTAAAATGCCAATTGGCCATTAATGTTTCAACAGATTACCCTTTGGAATAGCGCCTGCTCCAGAAATTTTCCAGAGAACAATGTCTCACACACTAGAAGGCATGGAAGGAGTAATATTCCATATGGATGACATACTTATGCATGGCTCCACGAGAGAAGAGCATGATCACAGACACAGACAGTGCAGCTCTGTGAGTCATACAGGATGCAGGCCTCACAATGAATGAAAAATGTGAGGTTGCTAAACCTACGATCAAGTCTCTAGGTCAAATGGTGCAGACAAATAGAATCACAGTTGATTCACAAAAAACTGAAGTATTCAGAGAATTTCCACAACCAAAGAACGTAACTGAGCTTCAAAGATTCCTTAGGATGGTCAACCAAATAGACAAGTTCCAGCCAAATTTAGCAGAGGTCAACAAGCCCTTGAGGCAGCTGTTGAGACAAGGTCAACAATGGTGCTGGAATGTGGACCAGCAAAATGTTCCCAAAAGGATTAAGCAATGTTTAGTCTCTTATGAAATCTTGGTACATTACGACCCAGAATTATTGACCATAATAGCGGATGTATCGTATACAGGTCTGGGGACAGTTTTATTTGACATAAGCCAGTCTACTATGCTTCTAGGTCACTAGCAGAAACAGAACAACTATATGCCATGATAGAAAAGGAAGCATTGGCACCCACTTAAGCATGCAAAAAATTTTCAGTCTATGTTATGGGATTGCATTTCAAAATCGAACCAGACGAAAAGCTACTAGTCGCCCTCTGAACGTGAAAGAAATTGCAAAGATGCCACCCAGAATCCAGTGGTTCAGATTAAGATTGACGAGATATGACTCCATCATAGCGTATGTGCATGGGAAGTATCAAACAATGGTAGACACATTGTCATAAATACTATCCCAGGAGGAACCATACAAGAGGATTGACACTACTTCGAGGAGGTTTAAGCATATATATCTTTGATCACTTAGCACTTACCAGCTATTGCAAAAAAAAGTTGCAGGAAATAAAATAAGCCCAGCAACGGGATGAAGAATGTCTCCAAATCTGAGAATATTGTCTCAAAAGATGGTCAGAAACTATGTCCCCACTAATCTGATACTACAGCAGTATTTTGAACAGCGCGAGCACCTTGCAGTCATTGACAACATACTAATCTTCAACAGAATAGTCATACCAAGAACACTTCTGTTTGATATCCTTCAAAGACTTCACCAAGGTATTCCCAGAATAGCAAAATGTTGTGCAAGAGCACAGCAGTCTGGCGGCCAGGCATTACTTGCTCTATAGAAGAAATTATTTCTAACGGTCTTTATTGTGCTGTAAGCAGACCTAAGCAAACTCAAACCCGGAAAACAATGATCTCATCTGTGCTGCCGCAGTAAGGCAACCTCTAAATCGCTCTAAACTCACACACTCACAAGGCCCTCATGTTCACTGGCATCTCAATCACTGCCAGCTCAAGGGCCATCACCACTCTCTCTCTCTCTCTCTCTCTCTCTCTCTCTCTCACACACACCCTCACATCTCCATCTGGACTCCTCTCCCCTGGAGACTGCCTCCTCAGCCCTTACCATCTTGAGGCCACTTGCACAAATCAACATGTGTCCCCTCACACACCCTGGGCTACCCCTCTTCACTAGTACAGCCCTCTCTCGGCAGGCTCTTCCCTTCCCTCAGGCCTCTTCTCCTGCTTCCCCAAGAAAGTCCTAGCCCTGCAGCTGGTGAAAAGCCACCACCCCACCCCCCCACCCCCCCCACCCTCCCTTTATGGCTGGTCTGGTAGATAGAGAGCAGCCTGTGAGCCCCCCTAAAATTGATGTGATGCTGCCTGTGAAGTCTGGCGCTGATGACCGCGAGTGCTGCCCAAAGCCAGGTAGGCAACAAACCTCAAAGTCCCAAGTGAAGTGCAGTGCGCCAGGTGCTCATCGTTTCCATACAGTTGTGAAACACGTCGGTGTGCAATTGCGCTGACGTGCCAAGATGATCCAGTGTGGGGCATGATTCCAGCCAGCAAGGCTTATAATTATATGCAGTAGTATTAAAATGACGTTCCCAACATATGGCAGGAAATGTAACTCGCCATTGACGGGTGGAGCGGATGATTGCAAACTGGTTTCACAACAGCGTGAAACCAGTTTTTGCCCTTCTCGCCATATTGTCCCTCCTGCCTGCCATGAGGCCAGATGCCGACAGGGCCAGAAAATTCCAGCCCAAATGTCATCAGCTCATTCAAAACAAATGCGGAACCGTTAATTCAAGGATTTGTTGTGGAGGGATGATTCTGAAACCAGGAGCACCAAACCTGATCCAGAGTGGGATCCATTAGCTTAACCAAACACCAGGCAAAGCATTTTCACCTTACAAATTCAAAATGAGTTTCTTTTCACTTTGGTTCCTGTGGAGACAGTTGGAGGCTTGCAGCTGTCTTTTGATCTCACATTGCCTCTGCTCTGCACACCTGAAAACTGCTAAAGTTATACCTACCACTGCCCATTTAATGTTAATTCTCAATGTATCAACAACTTCTGAACTAAACCTCTCTAACAATAAAACCCCTTCCATAGTACCATTTTGTATTAGTAATGTGAACATATTGCTTGGTATCTGCTGGATAGGCATCAGTTTTCACCCCACTTCTTGGATGCGCTATTCAAAAAAATGCAAATGCACTCTACCTCTCTGTTTACATCTCAAAACTAATATATATCAAAGCACTCAGACTAGCTAGCTTTAATCCAATTAAGACACATCCACAGACTAAATCTCTATTTTAAAAGAAAAATATTTTCCAAAATATTATATACATTAATAGTTTCATGACATGCTGTCTCTTGAAAATAAGTCTCATGCCTCAAGGTGGTATGAGGTCTTATTAAATTATAAAGGGCCAGGTTTTCACAGAATTGGTACAACTCCGAAGATCTTTAAAAATGGTGGGCAGGACTCAGATGTGGAAGCCCTGTCCCCATTTCTAACTTAACATAATTTTTGCTGGAAGGGGAATGGGGGCAGGTGCGAATCACACAGGCATGAAACATAAATCTCCTGAGCCATTTCAGTTTAAACAGGCCCCATTTTGCTGCTCCTTAACCCACAGTATGGGAGTCACAAATTTATGAAGGAGAAGTAAACACTCTTGAAGGTCAGATAAGATATGTTTAAGTGTCATAATCTGAAGTTATTTAAATCCCCTTTAAAAATGTCCTTTAAAAATGAAAAAACTAGGCTGCAGCTGTCAGTGTAAAAAAACATACACTGCTGGAGTACATTGATTGACAGCCATCTTATGTACAGCTGTTCCTGCCGTTTCAATAGACTTCATTGTTGACATTTTCCAAGGGCCATTATGACAGCTGAGCCATTATGAATGCTTGGCTAAGTTTCAAAAAGTCCAAAGCCACTTCTCAGTTGAATTTGTATTTTGATTTAAAGGCTATTAAAGGAGTATCTGTCTTTGACATGGCTACTGAATTAAAGCTTGCTTTTATAACAGATTGACCACTTGAGGGGATTTAAAATCTTTGAATGGGTTACACGAATGAGAGGTCTTTTTTTCTGTATCAAGTGTATATGGGTGAGAGCTGTATTAGATTGTTAGAAGTTTATTATTTGTTCATCTCCACATGACTCCTGAGGTCTGTCCATAGTGGATAATTGGTGAGTGACTATGAAGGTGACATGATTGGGGGGGGTTAGGTCGAGGTGTTACATGGCATAGGGGGTGTGAAGTGGCATTGAGGGGGATTAGACATGTGGAGACATACAGGTGGCATGTGGAGCTTGGGTGGAGGAGCTGAGGGCTAGAGGGCCAAATAACCTATTAAAAACTGGAATAAAGTCTTAGAAAACTGAGGTGGACTAGTTAGAATCCAGCAAGTAGGTGTGAAAGCACCTGAATCAACAAGTCCTCTCCTCAATGAAGCTGCCTGCTTTCCTGACTCTCAGGAAACCCAGCCGACAGCACTTTGAGTTTCAGTCCTGCTCGACAATGAGATTGACAGCCTCATTATATTTAAAGTTCCAACATGCAATTAAAGTTCCAATGCAAGGATTGATTTGGCTGCCCTCCCATGTTCCAGTTTCAGTTAAAGGCAGAAATAAGCGAGTTGGAGGCAAATCCATCCGTTCCTTTTTGGATAAAATTAAGCCCATATTTATTAGTTGGGTTGCTTTCATGATCGATAGCAACTAGTGCCTCGCAGTTGAGCTTCGAAATTTTTGGTGGGTTGTGTTTTTTTCATCCATGTGGTGCAAGTGTAACTTGTCTTAATTGTTAACACTTTGATAACCAGGGAGCCTGGTTAAAGGTCCTGGATCAGCCCATTAGGAACCTCTGCTGCCGATGTTGGCAGACTTTCCAGGATCAGAGGGAAGTTCCCCCATTTTAAAAAAATATCTGTAGATTCTTGGGCCACTGGGGCTAAGAGATCACAAAATGCAATAGATACCCCCACTCTAGGTTGTGGTGTACCTTTCGCTGCCCAATCAACTTCCTTTCAAAGGGGGCTTGATAGAAAAAGGATTTTTAGTTAACAATCATGCAATTCCAAAAGACACTGGGCGGAATTTTATGCTGGCGGGATTTTACGGACCTGCCGAAGTCAATGGACTTTTGAACGGCTCACTGCATTTTACAGCCCCTCCCCCGCCGCGATGGGACTGTAAAATTCTGCCAACTGTACTCAAAAGGGTTCATCTGCCCTCTGTTTCATTCCAGTGGTGTGAGGCAGTGACAAAACATTTGCTTTGGCTGTTCCCTCCATCCGTTTTCCTGAGGGTTCTCAACACTACCCTGCATACAGGACCAACTTGCACTCCTCCAATGGCTGGTAAGTCTTTCAGCCAGTGTGCCAGCTGTTACTCATCCATCAGGCTGGAGACAAGGGAAGTCCCAGACTCCCCTTCACCTCTGTCAGGTTGCTCCATTTGGTATGGATGAAGGTTGTGTAACAAGAGCCTATGGAAACGGAAGGGGAGGATCTGGACTTGCAGGTGTGTGTTGGTAAGCTAATGCAAGTTCAGTGTGTCAGAGCCAAAAGACTGGATTCAAGCCCCACTCCAGCACTGAACTGATCAACTTAGCTTTTTTAACCTTGCCTCACAACTCACTGCTCTGACAGTAGAGATTAGCTTTGTGGCTCTTCACTGCATCATTTCCATTGTACTTCAGTAACCAGAGTTGAATGCATCATTCAAAATGCAGTGTGATTAAGAGCACAATATAAATTCAGCATGACAGCCTCAGAACCTCTACTCTATTGACTTAGCTATATAGCTCAGTATTTGGTTTGCTTCATTGACTGTGGCTGTCAGTTAATTACGTGGTTAATGTTGAGTAAAATATCACTCCCAGATCTTTTTGAGCCTGTCCCCAGGCAGTTCAACACCATTCATTAAGTAGGCGTCATTTTTTCTTACAATGTATAATGCCCTGCACTAATCAGGCATGAATTTTGTTTGACATAATTCCACTTATTCCAGGCTAACTAGTCAGAACTTTCCAAAGTCTGGTTCAGAAGTTTTGAAAACATCCTTTCCAGAGTAGGAAACAAAATTGAACAAGCACCTTTCTGTTAGTGATATTCTACAATGAAACTCATCATTATCTGTTAGCACAGTCAGAAATATAACTCTCAGTGCTAAACAAAACAATACCATTATTGCCATATATTTGCCCTGCAAATTGTTTGTAAGACAACAAATAGATTCAATTGAATTTGCAAATCAACTAACTCATTTACTATATTTAAAGCTTAGCTATAAAATTAAGATAAAATTAAAAGCATACTTGTATTGTGGGCCAAAATTGGCTTTGATTAAACGTTGCTGGAGAGTTGTGGGTGAGAAATGGGCTCTTTGTTGCATCTTGCTGGTTGGACAGGGCAGGAAATTGGTTGTCCCCTAAGTTGAGCCATTTGGCAAGCTGAATCTAAGGTGCAGCCTTGAATGCGCCCGCAGTGGGCCGGAACTTTTTCTGTGGGCCCAGGAGAAGCACCAGGCCCAAATAAATAGCTTTAAAAATTTCCTTGGACCTTTTCCGAGTAACCTCTAGGGCTCCTTTTAAGGGTTAATGTTTGGAAGCTCAACACATAGCATTTCTAAGCTAAGCTTAGAAAAGCCCAAGCTCTGAAATTTGTGCCTGAGTTTCACATTGCAGGTCAGCCAAATGCCACAGCACCCTAATTTGCATATTTAAGGGGCCCAACGCTCATTTCAAGCAGGTACACAGGATGACCAACGGCCAATATGGCATCCACCGCAGTTCAGGTGTGGCAGGTAGCCACATGACATTCAGAGGATTTATACCCATTTTATGCTGGGGCAAATGATTAACTGAGAGTTGAATTTCTGTGCAAAATTGCCACAAGAGAGGTATGAAGCTGTAGGTGAAAATAATAGAATCCAACCAATATTAAGGTTTTAAGGTGCTTTTCCAGTTCCATATATTTAAAATCACTGAGCATACGCAATATGAACATTTTTTTTAAAATCAGTCACAGGATGTGGGCTTCTCTGGCTCGGCCAGCATTTATTGCCCAACCCCAGCTGCACTTGAGAAAGTGGTGGCGAGCTGCCTTCTTGAACCGCTGCAATCCATGTGGTGTAGGTACACCCGCAGTGCTGTTAGGAAGGGAGTTCCAGGATTTTGACCCAGCGACAGTGAAGGAATGGCGATATATTTCCAAGTCAGGATGGTGAGTGACTTGGAGGGGAACTGCCATATGGTGGTGTTCCCATCTATCTGCTGCCCTTGCCCTTCTAGATGGTAGTGGTCGTGGGTTTGGAAGGTGCTGTCGAAGGAGCCTTGGTGAATTCTTGCAATGCACCTTGTAGATGGAACACACTGCTGCTACTGTGCATCAGTGGCGGAGGGAGTGAATGTTTGTGGATGTGGTGCCAATCAAGCAGCTGCTTTGCCCTGGACGCTATCCAGCTTCTTCAGTGTTGTGGGAGCTGCACTCATCCAGGCAAGTGGGAAGTATTCCATCACACTCCTGACTTGTGCCTTATAGATGGTGGACAGGCTTTGGGGAGTCAGTAGGTGAATTACTCATCACAGGATTCCTAGCCTCTGACCTGCTCTTGTAGCCACAGTATTTATATGGCTAGGCCGGTTCAGCTTCTGGTCAATGGTAACCCCCAGGATGTTGATAGGGGGGGATTCAGTGATGGCAATGCCACTGAACATCAATGGACAATGGTTGGATTCTCTCTTCTTGGAGATGGTCATTGCCTGACACTTGTGTGGTGCAAACGTTACTTGCCACTTGTCAGCCCAAGCCTGGATATTGTCCAGGTCTTGCTGCATTTGGACATGGACTGCTTCAGTATCTGAGGAGTCGCGAATGGTGCTGAACATTGTGCAATCAACAACGAACATCCCCACCTCTGACATGATGATGGGCGGAAGGTCCATTTCAAATTACAGAGGAGAAAATAATTAGCATTTTGACATTCCAAAGCAATGCTCAGCAACATTCCACAACACGAAATACGGTCAAAGGGTAGAAAAGCAAAGATTACCTAAATTAATGAGACTGGGTACGCCACATAAATTCATTATAAATTTAAAACAAAACATAAAATTGATCCAAACGTTGAACTTTCAGACACTTTTGATGCCTAGTTTTTTCTTATGCTTAAAACAAGAACTGTTCAGTATTGCTATTCAATAAGAATATTATGATAAAAGAGATTAAGATTTACAACTGCACAAAGTGGAGGAAAGCTGCTGAATTCTGAATCTTTCTGCAGCAACTGCTTAGATGCCATGAGGCATTTTTGCTTTAAAAACCTGTAGAATTAGTGAGTTTATTTTAGAGGTGTTGTAACAGCTTGATTAAAAAAAGTCACTTAATTTTAACGTACACATTAGCCGTATGTGCCATGTGTAGCCTCGAGTAGTTAAGAGAAAAGACGCTTATTAAACCTGGTTACACCCAGTTGAGATCGTTTGGGTTCCAGCCCCAAACAATGAGCTTTAGAGGCAGGAAATTTTTTTTAAAAAGGTAAGAAACGGGATAAAATAAACAGAAACAGATTAAAAGCAAAGTTGAAATGGTAGGAAAAAAAAAATGGGGAAGGGCAGAAATGGTGAGAAGGAAAACAATTTTTATTGTCTATTTTAGGGATATAGAGTTCACACTTGAACAGCTTTTATTATTGTAGCAGTCGAGTTTGATTTAGCATCAGCATGAGAACCTCAGTAACTGGATTTCCCAGAGTTCCCTAGGTTGACAGAGGATTGAAACACAAAACAGTAATAGAAGAAACTAAATTCACTAATCTCACACTCTGCATGAAGATGAGCATCCACAGGAAATGCTGCCTGGGGAACCATGGGCAGAGATTTTCGCTCGGCGGGTGGGTGTGCCCCCGACCCGCTCGAGCGTGAAATGAAACAGCCGAGTGTGCCGACGTCAAAGCGCAGTCACGTGGTAGTTTGGTCGGCAGGCATGTGCTGGAGCCAGCAGTGCGTCCGCCAACAATGAAAAGGTCCGTTAGGGCCATTAGGTTATCAATTAAGGTAAAGTTTTCGCTGCCTGGCCAACCAAGCGGCCTTTGCATTTTTTTTTTGAAAACCTCAACCACGGGCAGGTTGAGGTTTCCAAAAACAAATAAAAACTTTAATTTTTCATTAATAACATGTCCCTGCTCATGTGGCAGAGTCACATCAGGGGGCATGTTTTATTACATGTAAAAAAAATTATTTTAAAAAATAATATACATCTCTTCATCTCCCTGAGGCAGTTTACGTGCCTCAGGGAGATTATGCAGCACTCACTCACGCGCATGCATGAAGTTTGCGCTTGGCCAGCTTGCACTTCCCCTCTGCCCCACCCACCCACCCACCTCCCCCCACAAGCAGCGCTCAGCACTGCTGTCGCATTTCACGTGAAATCGCAGTTCAGTCAAGATCGCAGGCAGCAGCCAGCTTCCTGCTCGCCCCGCCAAGTACCGCTGCCAAAAGCAAAATTCTGCCCCGTGAGCCTACAGCAGCTGAATATTTTATTCATGACTTTTACTCATGGGGCCGGCAATTTTTGTCCAATGCTCTCAATGGATGGCAGTCCTTGCCCCAAGTGCCCATAATCAGCTCAAGAAAAGTAATCACCAAGTTCATCAATAGTTTCTTGTACAACACATTTCAGACCTTGTCTAAGCTCACTAGAATGCACTTTCCCTTTTAAGGTGCCAAAACATATTTGGTGCTTACATATGAAGGCAAACCCATCAGCTTCAAAACAAAACCAGCCACTGTTGAAAGATATATCGTTTGTGTTCAGTTGCTGAAATGTAGTTACATGCTTTTAAGTCTAGGTTATTAGATCCAAGCATTTCTACAGAAATTAAGCCCATGGAGACAATGTTATTACAGAAAAAAATGCTCCCAGTAAATGCTTGAGGGCATGAAAACCAGAATAATAAAGGGGGGATTTTTTTCAACATATATCTCAAACCCTAAGCAAAATTCTCCACCCCCCCCCACATATAGAACTCTTTAGTTCCATCCATGACAGGAAGTGACTGCTAGTGAACAAGTTTGTTATGAGGGAAGTCAAGACGAATAATGATCAATCACTTTTGGCTACAATAGTTTTTTTTCATTCATTCACGGGATGTGAGCTTCGCTGGCTGGGCCAGCATTTATTGCCCATCCCTAGTTGCCCTCGAGAAGGTTGTGGTGAGCTGCCTTCTTGAACCGCTGCAGCCCATGTGGTGTAGGTACACCCACAGTGCTGTTAGTAAGGGAGCTCCAGGATTTTGACTCAGCGACAGTGAAGGAACGGTGATATATTTCCAAGTCAGGATGGTAAGTGACTTGGAGAGGAACTTCCACATGGTGGTATTCCCATCTATCTGCTGCCCTTGTCCTTCTAGATGGTAGTTGTCATGGGTTTGGAAGGTGTTGTCTAAGGAGCCTTGGTGAATTCCTGCAGTGCATCTTGTAGATGGTACACACTGCTGCTACTACGCATTGGTGGTGGAGGGAGTGAATTTTGTGGATGTGGTGCCAATCAAGCGGACTGCTTTGTCCTGGATAGTGTCCAGCTTCTTCAGTGTTGTGGGAGCTGTACTCATCCAGGCAAGTGGGGAATATTCCATCACACTCCTGACTTGTGCCTTGTGGACAAGCTTTAAGGAGTTAGGTGGTGAGTTACTCACCGCAAGATTCCAAGCCTCTGACCTGCTCTTGTAACCATTTATATGGCTAGTCCAGTTCCGTTTCTGGTCAATGGTAACCCCCAGGATGTTGATAGTGGGGGATTCAGTGATGGTAATGCCATTGAACTTCAAGGGGTGAAGGCTGGATTCTCTCTTGTTGGAGATGGTCACTGCTTGGCACTTGTGTGGCGCCAATGTTACTTGCCACTTGTCAGCCCAAGCCTGGATATCATCCAGGTCTTGCTGCATTTGGACATGGACTGCTTCAGTATTGAGTCATCACGAATGGTGCTGAACATTGTGCAATCATCAGCGAACATCCCCACTTCTGACCTTATGATGGAAGGAAGGTCATTAATGAAGCAGCTGAAGATGTTTGGGCCAAGGACATTACCCTGAGGAACTCCTGCAGTGATGTCTGAGATGACTGATCTCCAACAACCACAGCCATCTTCCTTTGTGCAAGGTATGACTCCAACCAGCAGAGAGTTTTCCCCCTGGTTCCCATTGACTGCAGTGTTGCTAGGGGACCTTGTTGCCACACTTGCTCAAATGCTGCCTTGATGTCAAGGGCAGCCAATCTCACCTCGCCTCCGGAGTTCAGCTCTTTTGTTCATGTTTGAACCAAGGATGTATTGAGGTCAGGAGCTGAGTGGCCCTGGCGGAACCCAAACTAGACAGGCCTTTGACAAGGTGCTGCACAGGAGACTGCTCAGTAAGATAAGAGCCCATGGTGTTAGAGGCAAGGTACTAGCATGGATAGAAGATTGGCTGTCTGGCAGGAGGCAGAGAGTGGGGATAAGGGGGTCCTTCTCAGGATGGCAGCCGGTGACTAGTGGAGTTCCGCAGGGGTCAGTGTTGGGACCACAACTTTTCACTTTATACATTAATGATCTAGATGAAGGAACAGAGGGCATCCTGGCTAAGTTTGCAGATGATACAAAGATAGGTGGAGGGACAGGTAATATTGAGGAGGCGGGGAGGCTGCAGAAGGATTTGGACAGGTTAGGAGAATGGGCAAAGAAGTGGCAGATGGAATATAACGTGGGGAAGTGTGAGGTCATGCACTTTGGTAGGAATAGAGGCATAGACTATTTTCTAAATGGGGAGAGAATTCAGAAATCTGGAGTGCAAAGGGACTTGGGAGTCCTAGTCCAGGATTCTCTTAAGGTTAACTTGCAGGTTGAGTCGGTAGTTAGGAAGGCAAATGCAATGTTGGCATTTATTTTGAGAGGACTAGAATATAAAAGCAGGGAAGTGCTGCTGAGGCTTTATAAGGCTCTGGTCAGACCACATTTAGAATATTGTGAGCAATTTTGGGCCCCGTATCTCAGGAAGGATGTGCTGGCCCTGGAGAGGGTCCAGAGGAGGTTCACGAGAATGATCCCAGGAATGAAAGGTTTAACATATGAGGACTCTGGGTCTATACTCGATGGAGTTTAGAAGAATGAGGGGGGATCTGATTGAAACTTACAGAATACTGAAAGGCCTGGATAGAGTGGACGTGGGGAAGATGTTTCCATTAGCAGGAGAGACTAGGACCCGAGGGCACAGCCTCAGAGTAAAGGGAAGACCTTTTAGAACAGAGATGAGGAGAAACTTCTTTAGCCAGAGAGTGGTGAATCTATGGAATTCATTGCCACAGAAGGCTGTGGAGGCCAGGTCATTGTGTGTATTTAAGACCGAGATAGATAGGTTCTTGATTGGTAAGGGGATCAAAGGTTACGGGGAGAAGGCGGGAGAATGGGGTTGAGAAATTTATCAGCCATGATTGAATGGCGGAGCAGACTCAATGGGCCGAATGGCCTAATTTCTGCTCCTATGTCTTATGGTCTTATAGACATCAGTGAGTACGTTAGTGCTAAGCAAGTGCCTCTTGATAGCACTGTTGATGACCCCTTCCATTACTTTACTGATGATGGGGAGTAGACTGATGGGGCGGTAATTGGCTGGGTTGGATTTGTCCTTCTTTGTGTGTACAGGACATACCTGGCAATTTTCCACATAGCCAGATATATGCCAGTGTTGTAGCTGTACTGGAACAGCTTGGCTAGGGGCACAGCAAGTTTTGGAGCACAAGTCTTCAGTACTATTGGCGGAATATTGTCTAGGGCCCATAGCCTTTGCAGTATCCAGTACCTTCAGCAATTTCTTGATATCACGTAGAGTGAATCGAATTGGCTGAAGACTGGCATCTGTGATGCTGGGGACTTCTGGAGGAGGCCAAGGTGGATCACCAACTCGGCACTTATGGCTGAAGATTGTTGTGAATGCTTCAGCCTTGTCGTTTGCGCTGCTGTGCTGGGCTCCTCCATCATTGATGATGGGGCTATATGTGGAGCCTCCTCCTCCAGGGAGTTGTTTAATTGTCCATCACCATTCACGACTGGATGTGGCAGGACTGCAGAGCTTAGGTCTGATCCATTGGTTGTGGGATCGCTTAGCTCTGTCCATCACTTGCTGCTTATGCTGTTTGGCACACAAAGCGTGTTATTATTGTGTTTTAGTCCTGTGTTATAGCTTCACCAGGTTGACACCTCATTTTTAGGTATGCCTGGTGCTGCTCCTGGTATGCCCTTCTGCACTCTTCATTGAACCAGGGTTGATCCCCTGGCTTGATGGTAATGGTAGAGTGGGGGATATGCTGCGCCATGAGCTTACAGATTGTGTTTGAGTACAATTCTGCTGCTGCCAATGGCCCACAGTGCCTCAAGGATGCCCAATCTTGAGTTGCTAGATCTGTTCGAAATCTATCCCATTTAGCACAGAGGTAGTGCCACACAACACGACAGAGGGTACCCTCAATGTGAAGGCAGGACTCTGTCTCCACAATGACTGTGCAGTGGTCACTCCTACCAATACTGTCATGGGCATATGCATCTGTGGCAGGTAGGTTGGTGAGGATGAGGTCAAGTATGTTTTTCCCTCTTGTTGGTTCCCTCACCACCTGCTGCAGACCCAATCTAGCAGCTATGTCATTTAGGACTTGGCAAGCTCGGTCAGTAGTGGTGCTATCAAGCCACTCCTGGTGATGGACATTGAAGTCCCCCACCCAGAGTACATTCTGTGCCCTTGCCACCCTCAGTGCTTCCTCCAAGTGATGTTCAACATGGAGGAGCACTGATTCATCAGCTGAGGGAGGGTGGTACATGGTAATCAGCAGGCGGTTTCCTTGCCCATGTTTGCCCTGATGCCATGGGAGTCATGGGGTCCGGAGTCGATGTTGAGGATTCCCAGAGCAACTTCCTCCTGACTGTATACCACTGTGCCACCCTCTGTTGGGTCTGTCCTGCCAGTGGGACAGGACATATACAGGGATGGTGATGGTGGAGTCTGTAAGGTATGATTCCATCAGGATGACTATGTCAGGCTGTTGCTTGACTAGTCTGTGAGACAGCTCTCCCAATTTTGGCACCACCCCCCAGATGATAATAAGGAGGACTTTGCAGGGTCAACACGGCTGCGATTGTTGTTGTCGTTTCCAGTGCCTAGGTTGCTGCCGGGTGGTCCTTCCGCTTTCGTTCCTTTTTTGTGACTTTGTAGCGGTTTGTTACAACAGTGTGGCTTGCTAGGCCATTTCAGAGGGCATTTAAGAGTCAACCACATTGCTGTGGGTCTGGAGTCACATGTAGGCCAGACCAGGTCAGGATTTCCTTCCCTAAAGGACATTAGTGAACCAGATGGGTTTTTACAACAATTGACAATGGTTTCATGATCATCATTAGACCTTTAATTCCAGATTTTTATTGAATTCAAATTCCACCACCTGTCGTGGCAGGATTCACACCCTGGTCCCCAGAGCATTACCCTGGGTCTCTGGATTAGTCCAGCAACAATGCCACAATACAACTATGCTATTGCCTCTCCTTAATGTGATGTGTTATCAATATATAATGTTTTTGTGACATAATTCTACCATAGTCAGTGACTTATTTCAATGATACAATCATTTAATGTCACATTGAATTAAACAAGAAATATAAGTGGACTTTTAATTTAAGGATTTGTTATAACCTAAACATTCTTAAAGTCTGAGGATAGTATTGCAAGAAAGAGTGAGTTTGTCAAATCAGATTTGACTGAACTTCAAACCAGGCTGCTCTGTAGGAACAGGTAATGAATGTACTTTATTTTGTGAGACATACATCCAATACAAAAATGCTATAATAAAGCAAGGACACCATTCCCACGATGGTGTAACTAGCTAGAGCTGCATAGCTGAGCTATGTGGTTCAGAGTGCTCCCAAAGCTCAAACCCTTTTCTGTGGGCAGTTAATAGGTCTCAGTCATTATAATGGACTGAGTAGCTTCTAGAAGAGAAATGAATAAGCTAGCTAAGGTTCCCAAACCAATGACTATCCAGCAACGTTTGCTGCAAGTGTACCTATATGTGAGATGGAAACAGGGGAAAAACCTGACAAAAAGAAAGGGGCGGGCAGTGTGAAATATCAACACAGGTGAGGGAAATGCCCGACAGTGAGTCAAGCTGGCATGTTAGCAATAATTCCATTTATTCCTAAATTATATTCAAATAATTGCAAAATTGCTCCTTTGTCAGCCCCTGCTGCCACTTGTGATGAGTTTCTTCAATTCTACTCATGTAGATAATGTAATGTCATGCTGTTGCATTGGACTGAAACCACAGTAAATGTCATTACAGATATCTAAAATAGTTACTTTTAATCCCTTAGAAAAGCATTTTTTGAATTTCAAAACTTCAATATTTCACCATCCCCCCCCCGCCCGCCCCCGAACCCATGCTGTATGTGACATGAAACTAGTTCAGTACCTTAGTGAAGACTCCCTTCTCCAGACAACTAAGAAACTGCTGTGAAATCACCACACTGTTAGAAGTCAGCTGTCAAAGCCATTTTCATTAATTTTGTTCCATTAGTTCAAAATCATGATAAGATACCCATGCTCTTTCATTTAAGGCCATGTCTATGTAAATGAATTTTGGAACTTAATTAAATTATTGTTCATTTCATAACTCCATTTCAAGCACAAAATCACAACCTTTCTATAGCATTCTAATTTAAAGATACACCTGTTATGGAGGGAGTCAGGACCCATGTTGTTCATTATCTGTTTGCAGCAAGTATTTTTCTTCACAAAAGTTTATAATATATGCATTACTTCAAACCTCAATTTGTTGGCAAGAAGTTCCATTTGAACCTGAAGTGCTGTCAGACCACTGACTCTCTTAACAGCACAGGGAACATTAACAATATGAGAGTATAAAGCATACTGCAATAAATTTGTAGGACTTGGGCCCATGCTTTCACATAGCAGTGAATTCTCAATTTCAGGCAAGTCAAAATGCAATGTCAGAGAAAGCAAAAATCAAAAGAATAGACATTGCTGGTCAAATTGTGCACTTTTTATTCATTGTTCTATGAAAATGTAAATAGGGGCCTTTATTTTCTATACATTCCCTTAACTATATGGTGTAATTGGTTGCTGCATTTATTTATTGGATAATAGAGGGTGGTCTTGTTAGCAGGATAAAGATGCGCTAAAGGCATTTAGCTACCAAGTGGAAGACACAGAACACCTGTATTTATCAATGCTAAACTGGGATGAGCAGGGGAGCAAATATTAGTTTTGAACTAATTGGTGGTCATCATTGGAGTTATTTATTTATTTTTCAGTCCAGAAAAGGTGGAGGGAAGTGATTCTGGATTTATTTGTTCAGTGAGCTGAGCAGGTTTTTTTTTGATTCTTTCATGGGATGCGGGTGTCACTCGCTAGGCCAGCATTTATTGCCCATCCCTAATTGCCCTTGAGAAAGTAGTAGTGAGCTGCCTTTCTGAACTGCTGCAGTCCATGTTTTGTAGGAACACCCACAGTGCTGTTAGGAAGGAAGTTCCAGGATTTTGACCCAGTGACAGTGAAGGAACGATATATTTCCAAGTCAGGATGGTGAGTGGCTTGGAAGGGAACTGCCAGGTTACTCATTGCAGAATTCCCAGCCTCTGACCTGCTCTTGCAGCCACAGTATTTATATGGCTGGCCCAGTTCAGTTTCTGATCAGTGATAACCGCAGGATGTTGATAGTGTAGTATTATTCTTCTATTTTATCTTGAGAGTAAATATGGCAGAAAATAATTTTTGTATTTGAGACTGGGGTCAGGGATAAGATGGTTGCATTTATTTTGTTATTCAGGAGTGAGACATTGTTTGAGAGCTTGGAGAAAAATGGTAGCCATTTAAAGCTGAAGGAAAGCAAACTGACATTTATTTATCTATTTCTGACAATTGGTAATTTTATTTCTTTTGCAACCAGCAGGGAAGCACAATAATAAATTGCTGAAGTTCCTTGAATGAAAAGTAAAGACAGTATAAGAAAATCTGAAAGGAGGTAGCGAAATATCTCAAGGTTTCATGGCTGTCATTTATTATTTCCAATGGCCCAGCACCAAGTTAAATATTTATTTTTGTGGGGGCTGAGGAGGGGGAAAATAATTGGCAGGGTTTGACGAAATCCAAAAAGAGTAGGTTTGCATTTCTCAGGAGGAGAAGTTTGGCAGAGCCAACTATTCATTTCCAAAAACCTGCTCAAAAGAAATGGCGATTTATTTGTTTAAATTATGTGACACAAAGCCATTACAGCTTTAATGAAGAATTGCACATTGGAATCAACGTGACTCCAGGTCTACATCTGCACTCATGGGATCTGCAGTGATTGAATATACCAGGTACTAAATCTACTAATAGCTAGATTTCTTTCAACTTAAACTTTGAATCCAGGCCTGTCCTCAACTGATAGTGGCTCCCTTTCAGCAAAGGGCAAACTACACAATTCTTATCACCATCTGGACACCCCACTTCCTCTTCCCAACACCCAATTACATCCCTTTCCAGGCAACGCTCACTTCCAATTCACTCCTTTTGAGTATTTATCTTCATTTCACTTGGATTAAATCAAACTCAAATTCTACCAAAAAACAAGTGCAAAACAGCAACCAAGGCAAACTCAAATATCCACTAATATACATTTCAAAAATGTTAGGCTGAACACAATAAAAGTCAACCATTCAGGGAAAACATCACCACCTCATCAATGCATTTGGGCTAATAACTTCCCCAACCTCAAGTAGCTTGATGCACATCACTAGGCTTCTGAACATTGGTGCCCCCCTCTGAATATCCCATAAGTCAACTCAGACAGCTAACAATTCAAGAAAAATGTTTCCAAGATCAACAAAACAAGATTTGCAGGAATCCATCGCCAATGTGCACACATCAGTTTCCAGGACCCAGTACATGGGCAGGGCTCCAAAACAAGAATGAAGAAACATATTTCTTTTGCGGTCTGAATGTGCCCGAGACCGACCAACTCATTCATTCTCTATGCATTCCCAAAGCCTTCACACTGTCCCTTATCCTCAGTGTTCCTGAGGCCTTTTATCAATCCTACTTTTTGCACTGCATCAGCAGTCCTTGTGCATTTGCATCCGATTTTTTCAGCCACCTGGATTGCCCATGTAAAAGCACAAACAATGCAAGTAGTAAAGGGAAAAAAACAATAAGAAGTTACAATACATATTGGTAAAGATGTGCTTAAGAAAAGGACAGAGCTAGGATAAGAGAAAAGTTGGAGAGGGGAGCAGAAAGGAAGATTAAAAAGAGAAGATAAAGAAAGATAAAGGAACTGCAGAATGAGACAATTCTTGGAGAAAAAGCCAATCTTTATAACTAACAGGTGTACAGTACCTTGAGTTTGTCAGCAGGTCTTCATGGCAAATGAAAAGGAAATAACTGACAGAAATGAAACAGTGCAAGAAAAAGGAAACAAATGTAAAGAAAGAGAGAATGAAGAAAGACAAAAGCAATAAACAGACATCCAGATAATGAAAGGTGAGGGAGGGGCAAACAACAAAAAGTAACAAGATGGAAACAAAGGACAGAATTTTCCGGTTGGAGTGCGGGGGAGGGCCATACAGGCCGACGCGTAAAATGGCGCACGGTGACGTCGGGCATGCATCCCGACATCGTCACGCTCAGTAGCTACGTTTCGTTCGGCGGGCGCGCAGCCGACTCTTGCGCATATGTAAACAGCCTATTAAGGCCATTAAAGGTCTAATTAAAGTTATTCTAAACGCTGTCCATCCAACCTTAAGATTGGCGGGCAGGCAAAAAGGCCAAGCGGCCTTTGCGTTTTTTAGGAAACCTCATCCACATGCGGGATGAGGTTTCCTAACGTGTTTATTAAATAAATGTTTTAAATTTCATAAATTTAAAACGATGTCCCAACTTATGAGTGCTACCGGCTGCGTGTTATGCTGGGCGGGCCTGATATTACCCGCCCACATAAAATGGCGGCGTGAAGCCAATTGAGGGCGGCGATCGGCTCCGCGCCTGCCCCACCCCCTCCCGCCGAGCCCGCCATATGAAAAATCCTGCCCAAAGGTGGAAGACAAACCGAAAAAACCAAGAGGTTTCTCATACAAGAAGAAAATTGTTTCTTTTTTAAATGGTTGGGTGTACAAATACCTAGGCTACTAATTAGTTTATTATAACAAATAAGTGAGGCTAAAGTTGAAGGAATAGTTCAATCTTAGAGTCCTGTTGGTATTCAACAACCCTTTAGTGGTGCGCTTATGCTGTGAAGCCATCAGAACTGCCTGGTTAAATTGCTGCCTTGAAGCGCTGCTAGTCGTCTTTCATATAAATCTTCTTTAGAAAAGAGATTTAGAGGTGACTTAATTAAAGTTCTCAAGATTGAAAAAAAATGACAAAGATGCTCGGAGTGAATTTATTACTACAGCTAAGGGTGTTAACACCAGGGGATATAACTTAAAAATTAGGACAAAAATAGAAGTCAGTAAAACCTCTCTTTAAGATGAGGTAATTGACTTGTGGAACAAGTTACCAGGAAATACCACCGAAATAAATATAAATGAACTGGCTTCACGGGGCATAATGAAAAGACAGGTAGGTTATTTGAGATCAAAAACGGTCAAATTATTGCACTTGATGTATTTTCCAGTTCCTAGCAGTGGATGGATATAAAATCTTTCACCTATGTCCACTTCCTGTCAACTATTCCTTTTATAAATTTCTATGTTCACACTCCCTGGGCGCACTTGTCCTGCATTAATTACATCTCCCAGTGACCTTGCAACAGTGCAATTACAATACAAAAACACATTTACACAGATAGTTTCAATCACATATCAACATAGGATTTTATCATGTTAAAAGTTGACAGGAAGTGCATTGAGACTCGCTCAACTGAACATATAGATAATAAAAATTCTGTCAAAACATTTTTATTTAATTAATCTCGGAAGCCTCATCCCACCTGTGGGTGAAGTTTCCTCAAAAACCCAAAGGCCACCTGGCCGATTCGCCTGCCCACCAACCATAAGGTTGGACGGGCAGCAAAAAAAATCGCTCTTTAATACATTAATGGCCTTAATTGGCCTCTTAATTGTCAGCGGGCATGCTGTCAACTCTCACACATGCCCGTCGACCAAAATTTCGCACAAGTGCCCAATGATGTCAGGATGTTCGCCCGACGTCATCGCATACTATTTTACACCCGATCGGGTTGGGCGCGCACCCATGTGTCGTAAAGTTCTGCCCATGGTATTAAGATGCATGCTGGAGGTAGATAGCTCTTATTTAGCGGTACTAGGAGGAAATGGGGAATAGCTACATTTAAGCCAAACCTGCACTTTAATCTCACTTGACATGGTCAAACTGATTGGACTCTTGCAGTTTGACAACATAAAGATGTGGATTTGATCTGGAATTACTTGAGATTGAAATCCAACGTTTACCAGAATAATGAAAGAAGGACCCGTGGAATGAATGAGAATTTAGCCACTGGTATCTGTCAACAGTGAGGGAGGAGACAGGCCATGACCCTGGCAACACTGAGATAGGAGGGAGTCACCTACAACTGTCATCTCTGATTTGTGCCTTTCTAAGCATTCTCTGTAACCAACTAATTTTCTGTTTTAGGATTAATTTCTGAGCACGTCTGTTTGTGTGGCTCTCACTCACAGCTGTAATATAAATATTCCAATTACTGGCAAACAGGTATTAGAGTGATCAAAACATTTGACTCATTGTGACCTCCCCAACTCATCAAAGCAACTTTTCCACCCCCTCCCATCCCAACTGAGTGGCATTCCAATGTAATCTCCCACACTCTTCAGGAGCAACACTGTTATTTTAGCCTTTGTCATCTCATTAAAACATATTTCAAAAACTATCCCCGCCAAAGCCCTCCCTGCCACCCACCCATCATTAATAAGCCCAACATCCTCATTCTCTTTCCTCTTTTTTATTTTTCCCTTTTGTCTCCCTGACTTCATTCTTTTCTTTTTCCTACCATTTACTCCTAAAGTCCTTCTCTCATCTAACCTCTTTCTCCTAACATTCTCTCTTTTACATCTCTCCCATTCTTTTGCCCTCTTCCGCACTACCTTCCCTTCTCATATTTCTTTCCCATTGTCATCCTCTAACCTCCCCTTGCTCATCTGGGTCCAGTCATCCCTGCCAGCTAAGACTGATTGATCAACTGCATTTGATCTTGACTTCTTTCTGCTGTCACAAGAGATTGACTCATTACACACACCCACACGCACTTACTCACAACCCCATACAGTCTCACACCCACACTTGGCTATCCTAAAGACTGACCAAAAAGATATTGTCATCATTTATACTCGACTATGTATCTGCCTTCCTTGTCTAGACAGCAACTAATGTTATTCCTCAATGTCAGTGCCAGTCATGTGTAGGATTTCAGGCAATGTTATTAGCCCTAGAGCCTTAAATGGGTACTTAAGTGCAGCTACAAGGATTTACATTGTCA
Source organism: Cetorhinus maximus (assembly GCF_964194155.1). Classification (NCBI taxonomy): domain Eukaryota; kingdom Metazoa; phylum Chordata; class Chondrichthyes; order Lamniformes; family Cetorhinidae; genus Cetorhinus; species Cetorhinus maximus. The sequence continues at coordinate 63,667,923 of NC_135881.1, read as the reverse complement.
CTGGAATGTGCAACCACAAATGTCTGTTTCAAAATACATAACCAACTGTGACTGACCATAACTGTACAAAACAATAAGTTAAATGTCTAATTATCATGAGAAATCTATACAGAAATTCAAGCATCAATTTTCTCCTATTGTTGCTCCTGATTCACATGTAAGGTTTTGCGTAATGAATGATCTGCCTTTGTTTATTCATTTTCATGTCAAACACTTGACAAGTTCAAAATGATACCAATACTTTCTTTGATCCTTTTAGTACTGAAAGGCACTTTGAGCTTTCAAAACAGAGACTCCTGTTCTTACATATGGTGTAAGCCGCAGAGGGGAAATAGCATTTAAAAGGAGTGCAAGACCATCGACCTAATTTCCCAACCAACACTCGCGCCTTGTGTAGCTCCCCAGTGGGAGAGCAGGATCATGAAATTAGCCTTAAAAAATTCTATAAAACATTGACAATCACTATTGGGAATATACATATTAGTAATTATAAAATTCTTTATCCACAATACTCTTAGAATAAAACGTCCATTCAAATTGTGTGCTGTGTTTTGTCACAGTCCATAAAGGATTAAAATCAACATTTGATAACCAAATTTGAGGCAGTTGCTTTCCCATTTCACATTCTGCAGGAAGGAGGAAGGGAGTTCAGTAATCTGTCTTGCGAATTCATGCAACTTAATTAAAAACAATACAACCTTGACATCCATACTAGGTTGGAAATATCCTGTGTCACTTAATTAAAAAACATAAGAATATAAAAAACATACGAACATAAGAAATAGGTGCAGGGGTAGGCCACACAGCCCATTGAGCAGGCTCTGCCATTCAATACGATCATGGCTGATCTCCATTTTCCTGCCCACTCCCCATATCCCTTAATTCCCTGAGACACCAAAAATCTGTCTATCCGAGCCCTAAATGATGGAGCATCCACAACTCTCTGGGGTACAGAATTCTAAAGATTCACAACCCTTTGACTGAATAAATTTCTCATCACAGTCCTAAATGATCCACCCTTTACCCTGAGACTGTGCCCCTGTGTTTTAGATCCCCCAACCAATAGAAACAATCTCTTGTCAAGAAACTATCATATTTTCCCTAATATTACTGGGGGATGTTTTTTAGCAGGTGTAGGTGTATGTGTGTGTGTGTGTGTCTAGTTTAATTAAACTAGAGATGATTAGACTGCAAGGTTTTAATTATCGAAGAAGTGAGGTGTAAAACAGGCAATTAAAATGGAGATGAGTAAAGCTAGGGTCAGGTCAGTAGATACGGTGTGAATGAAACTTGCATTTTTAGATAAGTGGAATTGTTTGACTTTCAAAGGGACATGGAAGATGTTTACAACGGGCAAGTTAAATAAGGCATGGTTATTACTTTGGCCATATTAATAATATGAAAGATAGTTATGTACTGGAAAAAGTAACTTCCAAAGACAAGTGGAAACAATGGCATTCACAAATCAAAAGGGATAAAATATATTTAAATAAGGGTGGAAGGCTGTGTGAAGTGTGGCCACATGAGATCTTGAAAGGTCACTGTGTGAAACAGACTCTGGTCACCCTGCAGAAGTTTGCTGGTCCAGTAACCAAGCTGTGTTATAAGCTTGTGGAAGCCCAGTGGGTGTTTGTGGTAAAATTGCTGGATGACTATAAATTTGGAATCTATGGACTGTTGCCTTAAAGGTGGTGTGTAGTTGAGGTCTAGTTAAGTTGAAATTTTGGGAACAGTTACAACTGTGTAACTGTAATATTGTATGTGTTTAAGTTTGTTCTTTTGTTAATAAATGTTTTAATTTAATCTTTAAAATCTCTAAAGGTGGTAATGGACACATTACTTCTGACTTCAGTACACCAGCCCTCCCGTAGTAAATACAAATTGCAAAATCGTTGAGAAAAACCATTTGGAATTCCACTGTCAAGTGTGTACTGTGCTAACTTGCTGGTTTTATTTTTAAATCTAAAATCTATTTTGGACCGTTGCCTTAAATGGGATGTATAACTGGGAGTCAGGTTAATTAGGAATTTTAGGAGTGGTTATAGTAGTAAGTAATTGTAGTCTTATGTATGTGCTTGAAATCATTTTTGTTAATAAATATTTTAATTTAACTTTTAAAAATCTCTAGAGGTCTTAGTAGACTCATTACTTCTGAATTCAATGCACACATCTTCTCATAATAAATACGAATTGCAAAACCATAGTGATAGCATGACCAAGTTTCACTTGTGGATTTGATCTGCCTGGCACACATCATCTGCCATGTCATAACACTCTTTAAACATCAACACTTACAAGTTTCTGACCTTTTAAAAAACATTCTTTTTTATTCTTATGACCAAAGTAAGTAACTTCACATTTCCCTCTATTATACTTCATCTGCCATCTTGTCGCCCATTCACCTAACCTGTCAATATCTCTTTGCAGCCTCTCTGAATCCTCCTCACAGCTTACCTTTCCACCTATCCAGAGAGAATCCAATCATCTCCCTTTGACACTCAAATGGCATTACCATCCCCAACCTCCAGTCCAGTGTTACAATTCCTGAATCTAAGGAATTTTGGAAAACCATAGATAACTCCACTCTCTTTGCAGCTATCTCTTTTAAAACTGTAGGCCATCAGATCCCAGAGATTTGTCAGATTTTAGTCCCTTAAGTTCTGCCAATACTTTATCTCTGCTGATATTAATTCCCCTAATTTCCTCCTCTTTTTAGCCCCTAGGTTATGGTATATTTTTGGAATGGAACTTGTATCTTCTACTGTGAAGACAGATACAAAATATTTGTTTCATGCCTCCACAACTTCCTCGTTCCCCATGATAACTTCTCCTGTCTCTGCTTCTAAGGGACCAAAGTTTACTTTAGCTACTCGCTTCCTTTTTATATACTTATGAAAGCTCTTACAAACTGTTTTTATATTCCTGGACAGTTTACTCTCTTATTCTATTTTTTTCCCTTTTTTATCAACTTTTTGGTGGCTCTTTGCTGGTTTCTGAAACACTCCCAATCATCAGACTTACAATGTTGCAATAGGTAAAATCAGCAGCAAGCCTCTTTTTTTATTGTAATACTTCTTGCTATGTTTTTGTTGTTCAATACAATGTATTTTTATTGAACATCTTGAATTGTTTCTTTAAATGTTTCCAACTATTCATTTACCACCATACCTTTAAGACTATTTACCCAACTAACCTTAGCCAGTTCTTCCCTCATACCTATGTAATTGGTTTTGTTTAAGTTTAAACTTTTTGCTTGGGTTGGAATATGTCACTTTCAAACTTATCATGGAATTTAATGGCATTGTGGTCACTATTTCTCAGTGGATCTTTTTCTATGACATCATGAATTAACCCTGCTTCATTCCACAATACTAGATCTCAAATAGCTTTATTTGTAGCCAGTTCCACTATATACTTCTCCAAGAAACTACGATGAAAATATTTTACGTGCTCATCTTCTAGATCATTTTTGCCAATTTGATTTTCCTAATGTATATGAAGAGTAAAGCTTCCCACAATTATTACATTTCCTTTGTTACAGGCCCCAATTTCTTGTTTAATGCTCTGCCAATGGTATGATTACTGTTAGGGGGCCTATAAGCTACTCCCACCAGTGTTTTCTGACTCTTGCTATTCCTAATTTCCACCCATACTGATTCTAATTTATAATCTTCAGAGACCAGATCCTTTCTCACTATAGTCCTTATGTCATCCTTTACTATAAAGTCTACCCCACCTCCTTTGCCATTCTGTCTGTCTTTCCGGAATATTGTATACCCTGGAATATTTCTTTCCTAACCATGATCACCTTATAACCATGTTTCTGTAATGGCAGTTAGATCTAAATTATTTACTTCTATTTGTGCCACTAATTCATCTATCTTATTGCAGATGCTTTGTGCATTCAGATAAAGAATCTTTAATTTCATTTTATTTTAACTTCTATTCCCTGCAATGACATTATTCACTATTGTACATTTTTTTGTTAAACTCTCTGCTTGTCTTTACTCACATCACTATGCTTTTCCAATACCTCGACTTGTCCCTTTGGATTTCCAAGTCTCCGTTGACCCAGACCCACTCCCCTCCCCAACCGGTACAAATCCCACAACATCGATTGTTTAAGGATAAAGGTTGTGTTTCAGAATGGCAGTCCCTTTTGCATAAACAAAAACATTTATGTGAGAAGATTAGGTTGCTACGAACAGGTGGACACTATTTAAAGACCCTTGTTTATATTTGGAACAGAATAATGGATATGTCGGAGTGAGCTGCAAAGCGTGCAGTCTAATTGAGGGTTTTAAACAATGGCAAACAAAAGAACAACCCAGAGCAATCTGCAGTCATTATTTGAAACCTGTAGTTAGAATACACACTTGAGCTCACTCAGTTATATTTTCATGCTAAATTAAATGACAGGCTGCTTACAACAACATTTTATGCAATGTTGGGGATGGTATCAGGGCCACTTATTTAGTAACTGAATTAGTCAAATTTCATTTAATTTCATGGTATTATAGAATTTTACATGAATTACAGTTGAATTCCATTATTCTGTCAAAATCATAAATGAGTACCTTTTATTTGACACCGTGTATTCTTTTATCTACACATATTCAGTTTTAAAGCTAAGAAAAATTGGCAAGAGATAACACAAGATATATCAATATAGTTGCTTGGTAATATGGAGCTTGAATATTGCTGAAAAAAGAGACATGCTATCAAAGCTTTTATGTCTTGCACTCATCAGGACAGATTTGCAAGAATACCAAATCTAAAAGGAACAATTTATACTACATGAGAAAAGGGTGCTGATTGATTGGCAAGAGCCATTTGGTAGATTGGTAGAGCCATTGCCATGGAGAATACACCAGGGAACAGTTAATTGCCAAGTTTTTGTTCAAATTCAAACCAGGCAGGCTGACTCCGATTGGCCAAGGCATTGCCCTGGAAAATGACCCCATGTTTTTGTTTAGTTCGGGGGGCAGACGGAGAAGGGGGAAGCCTTTTTCTTATAAGGGCCACTTACACCGACAAAATCAGTCGCGGGCCACACAAAAATAAACACCAAGTTAATTTATTTTTTTTAAAAGAGAGAATACAGAAACGTTCAACTCACCCACTGCTTTGATTGCGATGTTAGTGTTTGCTTTTCTTTAATGAGTAGCACAGCATCTGTGTCTCAATCACAGCACTTCTGAAATTCAGTTCAACTTTTTGCTTGCTTTTCTTTCCCATGCTCTCTCTTTTGGTCTCTCAATCTCTCCTTTCCCACTTTGTCTGTTTCTCTATCCCTCTCCTTTCCCACTCTGGTGCACCCCCAATCCAGCCCAGGGCAGTGACACAACAACCCAAGGCTCTGGCCAACCCTCAGTCCGAGGCTGCACACGAGCCTGGAGGCTGGGCCTCTTCTACAGCCTGCAGGAACTGAGCCCCTGGCCTGGGGTGCCAATGGAGCTGGCAGGGGGAGGGGGCATGAGCCGCCAGTGGAGCCGAGTGTCCTGCTCCCTTTCTGCCCCGCCTCGGGTTACTCACTATGAAATTTATAGTGTGGAACTTCTAATTCCTGCACTGTCCCAGCAAGTTCCTCTATCATGGAAGGGATGGTCTCTCTGCTGTCAGGTCCATTGGGGAAATGAAGTTTTCTAAGTTGAGATTTGAGCATTTAATACGCTGACTGTCCTGTTGATCAGTAGATAACATAAATAGGAAGCTATTAGAAGTGGATAAAGAATACAAAAGTACTTCACAGAATCACAATCACAGAATCTCTCAGTGCAGAAGAGGCCCTTCGGCCCATCGACTCACCAACACGTGAGAAACACCTGAACTACCTACCTAAACCCATTTACCAGCACTTGGCCCATAGCCTTGAATGTTATGACATGCCAAGTGCTCATCCAGGTATTTTTTAAAGGATGTGAGGCAACCCGCCTCCACCGTCCTCCCAGGCAGTGTATTCCAGGCCGTCACCACCCTCTGGATAAAAAAGTTTTTCCTCACATCCCCCCTAAACCTCCTGCCCCTCACCTTGAAATTATGTCCCTTCGTGACTGACCCTTCAACTAAGGGGAACAACTGCTCCCTATCCACGCTGTCCATGACCCTCATAATCTTGTCACCCCTCAGTCTTCTCTGCTCCAACAAAAACAACCCAGGTCTATCCAACCTCTTTTCATAATTTAAATGTTTCATCGCAGGCAACTTCCTGGTGAATCTCCTCTGCACCGCCTCCAGTGCAATCATATCCTTCCTATAATGTGGTGACCAGAACTGCACACAGTAATCCAGATGTGGCCTCACCAAGGTTTTATACAGCTCCAACATGACCTCTCTACTTTTGTAATCTATGCCTCGATTGATAAAGGCAAGTGTCCCATATGCCTTTTTCACCACCCCACTAACATGCCCCTCCACCTTCAGAGATCTATGGACACGCACGCCAAGGTCCCTTTGTTCCTCAGAACTTCCTAGTGTCATGCCGTTCATTGAATACTTCCTTGTCAAATTACTCCTTCCAAAGTGTATCACCTCACACTTTTCAGGGTTAAATTCCATCTGCCACTTATCTGCCCATTTGACCATTCCGTCTATATCTTCCTGTAGCCCAAGACACTCAACCTCACTGTTAACCACTCGGCCAATCTTTGTGTCATCTGCAAACTTACTAATCATATCCCCCACAGTCATCTATGTCGTTTGTATAAATGACAAATAATAGGGGACCCAGCACAGATCCCTGTGGTATGCCACTGGACACGGGCTTCCAGTCACTAAAGCATCCTTCTGTCATCACCCTCTGTCTCCTACAACTAAGCCAATTTTGAATCCACCTTATCAAATTACCCTGGATCCCATGTGCATTTGCCTTCTTTATAAGTCTCCCATGTGGGACCTTGTCAAAGGCTTTGCTGAAATCCATATAAACTACATCAACTGCTCTACCCTCATCTAAACACCTGGTCACCTCCTCAAAAAATTCAATCAAATTTGTTAGACATGACCTCCCTCTGACAAAGCCATGCTGACTATACTTGATCAAACCTTGCCTCTCCAAGTGGAGATAGATTCTCTCCTTCAGAATTTTCTCCAATAGTTTCCCTACCACTGATGTGAGATTCACTGGCCTGTTGGTCCCTGGCTTATTTCTATAACCCTTCTTAAATAGCTGAACCACATTAGCTATTCTCCAGTCCTCTGGCACCTCCCCCAGAGCCCCTGCGATCTCTTTCTGTCCTCTTTCTGTTCCATGGTATAAAAGTAATTTTTCCTGCCTCCCCCTATTCCCCCACAGCACACATCATTCTGACCAGCCTAGTCATGGTTGACCTGGAGATCTGTTCTCAGATCTTTCCTATTAAGGCTCTTGAGTTGGCCACCCACTGTGGCTGTCCGGGTTCCTCACACTGCACCACCCGATCAGCAGCTGACAGCTTCCCGTCCCTGCACTGCGTTCCTGCTCCTGGATCTCAGTCCTCACTTTCTCCCCACAGCCTAGGCCTCTGGTGACTGTGACTGAGGCTCAGGCACCAGAACATGGTGGCGGCTGGCCGAGAGTGCAGCACTTTGGGGTTGGGGTGGGGGGGGGGGGGGTGAGTGCAGGGCCGGATTTTGAAATCTCCCCATAGGCCGCATCTAAAAGCGCAACAGGCTGGATCTGGCCCCTAGGCCGGGGGTTCCCCACCCTTTGTTTAGTTGAAAAAAAATGCAAAGCGTGGACATGCTCTATTTTCAAAGGACAGGGCCCTGTGTGTGAATATATGTAGCTTCTGGCATCTGTAAGTGGGCCATACTGCGAGCCTGACTAATAATCTTAAATTGGTTGCCAGTGTAATTCTTAGCACAATCTGGATTGTTTAGCAAGTCTTGCACAATCGCAGAATCACATCCAATTTTGGACACTATGTTCTGAGTTTTGCAAGCACAGGCTAGTTGAACATAGTCAGTATTTTGCCTGTTGCAAACAGCCAAAGGGATGTGCTGTTTGATACAATCCACCATTCACTGGGACAGACAGCGTACATACCTGGCATCACACCGACACCGAAATTCATGTACCACATTACTCATTTGTGTGATAGGCAGAACGTCTTTTTGGCTTGACAGCAGCGTGCTGTTAGTGGAGAATACCAGTCGTGTTGCTACCTCATTTGTTAGTTATTCTTTCGTAACTACACAAACAGAGCCTTTGCCTTTTGTATTGTATCAAATACTTTTTCAGATACTTCTCATTCTTTATTTACTGGCTTACCTATTCATAGTTCAGCCCAGTTTACACTGGTTAATTTTTGTTATTCCTTCAAAGTTTACCTTACTTAAATTTAAAACTTAGTTTTTTCCACTCTCCCAAATTTAATATCAAAGTTAACCATTTTTGTGGTCATTATTTTCAAGATGTTCCCCTGGAGACGGATTGTTCATGAATTCTGGTTTGTAATTCATCACCAAATCTAGTACATCTCTTCCCTTGTCAGTTCTAAAACATGTTGTTCTAGAACATTATCATGAATACATTCTAGAAATTCATTGCCTTTACTACTTGAACTCCCAATCTATGTGAAAATTAAAATCTCCCATTATAACCATGCTGTTTTTGTTACATACATCTCTGATTCCCCCTTCCCCCACTACCTCACTGCCATTGGGAAGCTTGTAAACAACTCTTCCATCCTTTGCTGCTTCTTCATTTTACTCACATTGTTTCTGCTGAACTTACTGAAATTCCTTCTGTTTACTGTGATAATTGTGTCTCTGGTCACTATTGCGACTTCCTCTCCTTTCCCAATTTCTCTGCCCTTTGTAAACATCCTAGAGCCCGAATTATTTCGCTCTCAATTATTTTCAGGTTGTAGCCAGATCTCGAAGTTGAATTTGTGCTTTTAACTCACTTCTCAAAATTTCATACGTACAGACATTCATGTCTAGAACTCTGGATACCTATCCTTACCCACACATATTTTCCCCCTCACATTTTTTGACTTAGTTCCTCCTCCTTCTGTCCTAACTAGTTCAAACCTCTCTTTGTAAAATTTACATTAAAAAAGCTCTTGAAAATTGTCCTCTATAGCTTTTCTTCAATTCGTTTTGAAAAGAGAGCAAAAAATTTTATTAGAGATTAAGGGAAAAGTTAACAGTTACAAATAAAAAGGAAATCACTCTGGCTGGTTTCAGCACTATTTTTGAAACTGGTATGATGTTTCTATGTGTTTTTGTTTAAACAAATTAGTACCCAAGATGGATGCATTAATAATTGAAGTTGAAGGAGAGAAATACACAAAGTTTTGTTTTATATCACCCTGACACCCAACTGAAGGATAGTCATTTTGGCTGAGAGAGAAAAATTGTTTAATTAGTGATAAAATGCTTCTCTTCATTTTTTTTATTTCTCAAGATTTTCTAATTTTTTTTTTAATTGATGTATTCTTCTTTCTTAGTTTTTCCTCTCCTGGACCACTCCTTCAGCCACCTTTCCCACAAAAACTCTATTTGTATGTATTCAATATTGGCAGGCTATTTGCTTCCTGGGAGCATCACAGCTCAGCCCAGCCCACCATTATCTACTATCCACACACAAGTACTTACAAAAGGGATTACTGGACAATGATAGGAGTGGGAGCCTTGGTTGAATTTCTCCTTATGAGAACCATGTCAAAGTCACCTGCAGCTGAGGTCAACTAACTTAGCAGAGACCAGGGATCACACTCAGGACCTTCCTGATCAGCATGGTTCAGCGACCCAGTTGATTAACCTTGCTAAGCCGTCATGGGAGTTTAGAAAAATGATTTTTATAAATAGCTCATGACTGGAAAATGGACAAACAAGTGCAAATAATAAAACTGAATGTACATTTTGAGGGTGCTCTGCAACAAAATAACTCAACTAACAAAGGTATTAGACTCCTTCGGAGAGGGGTTTTTAAAAAAATATATATACTCCAGCATTATCCAACAGTTTTGAAACTTTTGCTCATCTGAGTGAGTCTGGGCAGTTCTTGTTTAGGTCAGCAGATGGAGCGCTGCACAGCAAATAACACCACCAAAGACCAGTGCTCTCCTCACACACTTCCACAAATTTTAATATTTGGAGAAAGCTACAAATCTCTAGTCCTGGGAGAAGAGGACACATCTTTACCATCTAGAGAACGAGATCTCAATCCCTGCTTCATCCTAATTATGGAAGAGTCAGACTGGCCCTTCTTCCAAGCCAAATATTAGATTATCTTGTGGATAACAAGAGCAAAAGCAAGCAAGAAATATATATTTTATAAAAAGGAAATAAATATACGCTGACACGTCCTGCACCAGGATTAGGTCAATCTTGCTCACTGTGAAATGTGCAAATCCCCATGTGCTATGTGGAAAGGGAATTCAATTATTTTTTTCAAATATGTTCTGGGTTTTGATGTATTTCTGACAAATTACTGCATGTTTCTTCGTTGTAAATAAGGATAATGGTGAACTGGATCACATGATATTGATAAATCAGTATTGAAAGCACCATTGTCTGTTCTTTCAGTCCACATCAATGCCTAGTTATTTTCCCCTACAAGACCTGTCCATTTTCACATTCCTTTCCTTCTCGATTATCAGGCCACGGCTGAAACTTGAAGGCATCTCCTTCCATTCTGAATGTTCCAACATTAAAATACAGATTTACGGGTCTTGCTCAGCTGGTGCACTCCCAAAGAATCATGATTTGCTGTGAACCTTATTATTAGGGCAGGAATTAATGACACAATCTGGTACACTCCACAAAGACAGTCCACAAGGAAATCTAATTAACTTGGAAAACACAGCAGAAACGTTCACCTTTCACATTAGCCTGTTTCCCCCAGCATTTTATTTTATTTTATCTTGTTAGTGAAAGCAATTACAGCTTAAATTTATTCTGTGGTTCGCCCGGCAATGGTTTGATGAACTGAAAGGCATCCGAATCATCATTGTCACCAATTTAATAAAAGAAAGGTTATTTGTCAGTAGCTCTCTCACTCGTATAGAATTCTTTGAACAAGACAAGTTTCAAACTGGAAGGTATAGGAGCAATATATGTATGTTCTCCATTTTGTTTATAAGATAATGAAGTAGCATTCATTAAAAAGATTTTACTCATCAATGTTTTCAAAACTGAGGTAGTGAGATGCAAGATTCATATCTGTAGAACTATATCCCTGCAAAGAGTTGCAGGGGAGGGCAGGAACATGCATCACATTATTCCAATTCTTCCTACAATTTATTTTGCTTATTAATCAAAATATGAACACTAATATCTAGAGATAGAAGTATCTAACTAAGGAATCTAAGCTCTGAAGAAACACCCAAATTAAAACCTGAATTAAAAGATCTACACACATGCATTTGTGAAAAATACCACTTCAGAACATTTTTAAAAAGTCATGTATTGAGCACCCATCACACTTCAAAGCAGCAACTTTTTAAAAAATTCTTTTCATAAGGTGTGGGCATCAGTGCTGCTCAGAATGGAGTTCCAGGATTTTGACCCAGTGACAATGAAGGAACAGAAATATAGTTCCAAGTCAGGATGGTGTGTGGCTTGGAAGGGAACTTGCAGCTGGTGGTGTTCCCATGCATCTGTTGCCCTTGGCCTTCTCGGTGGTATAGTTCACAGGTTTGGAAAGTGCTTTTGAAGGAACCTTGGTGAGTTGCTGCAGTGCATCCTGTAGATGGTACACACTGCCCCCACTGTGCACTGGTGGTGGAGGAAGTGAATGTTTGTGGATGGGGTGCCAATCAAACAGGCTGTGTTATCCTAGATGGTGTTGAGCTCAAACGTTGTTAGAGCTGCACTCATCCAGACAAGTGGAGAGAATTCAATCACAATCCTGACTTGTGCCTTGCCGATAGCGGACAGACGTTTGGGGAGTCTGGAGGTGAATTATTCGCCGCAGAATTCCCAGCCTCTAAGCTACTCTTGTAGCCACAGTATTTATATGGCTAGTCCAGTTCAGTTTCTGGTCAATGGTAACTCTCCTGATGTTAATGGCAGGGGATTCAGTGATGGTAATGCCATTGAATGTCAAGGAGAGATGGTTAGATTCTCTCATTGGTCATTGCCTGGTACTCATGTGTTACAAATGTTTTTGGCCACTCATCAGCCCAAGCCTGCATGTTTCCCAAGTTGTGCCTGGTATCTTTAACAAAGGCAAATGTTCAACGGCACTTTACAAAGGCAACAGTCACAAATGGACATCAAGTAAAAGGAGGAGATATTAGATGGGATGACAAAGCTGGATGGAACAGGTGGGCTTTAAGAATGGCCTTAAGGAAGATGCAGAATGGTTTAGGAAAGGAATTTGAGAGTTTGGGGTCTGGGTGGAAGATTGCCAACTGTGGGAATGAAGGGAAATGGGAAATGTGTGAGCTGGAGATTAATGAGTGTGAGGGAAGGGAGGCCAGGTAGGAGAGGATTGCAACGATCAAGTCAGGATGCGACAAAGGTTTGGATGATGGTTTCAACAGCAAATGGCTGAGGCAGGAAGGGAGGCAGGCTATGTTACAGAAGTGAAAGCAGGAACTCTGATGTAAAGGACATGGGTTCAGAAGCTTAACTTAGTGCAAAATAAATTGCTGAGGTCATAAACTGTCTGAGAGAATTGCCAAGAAATGGGATGGAATTGATGGTGAGGTTTTGGAGTTTGGGGTATGGCAGAAGGCGATGGCTTTGTCTTTTTAATGTTCAACTGGAAAAAAAAATTACACCTCATCAAAGACCAGATGCTGGTCAAGCAATCTGGCAGCATAGAGGGAGTGGGTAGAATAGGAGAGGTGATGGTGGGCTATAGAGCTGGTGTCATCTGCATTCCTACCTACGTGTGTAGCTTCTCCAAACTTCTTCAGCTAATATCGCCAAGGGGTAGGATTTAATTGAGGTGGTGGTACTGGTCAAGCATAGATGTTTGGAGAACTCAGAGGACCACAATTTGATAGTTAAGAGTGGAACCAAACAAGGGTAGTCCCACTGAGTTGGACAATGGTGGGAGCCATTGAAAGAGAATGGGTAACCATGCCAAAGGCTGCAAAGAGGTTCAAGAGAATGAGGAAGAAAGGCCACCATGATGACTCATAGAGGATGTCATTTGTGACTTGTGATTAGGGCCATTTTAGTGCTGTGGGAAACCCAATTGGAGAAACTGAATTATGGAGTTGTGGAAAAGGTGGACATGGATTTGGGAGGAGACAATATTTTGAAAGGCCCGAGATGAAAGGGAAGTTAGAGGTTGAGTGGTAGTTTGCAAAGACAGAGGGTTCAAGGCTGGGATTTTTGAGAAAGGGGTAATTAATTGTGCAAGGGGAGGGGTCTATTTACAATATCAGCTTGCATGTGGGTCATGAAGGGAAATGAGGCGGTTAAGGGAGCAGAATGCCAGTCTGAGAGAATTGGGGGTTCAGGGCTAGGGAAGGATGGGTTTCAGTAGTGGCAGCTGAACAATCTTTGTGACAAAGAGCTCACTAGGTCTGAAGCCATCAGTTCAGCTGCCTCCCCCTCTTTTTTTGAAGCAAGGGTGCAGGGGATGGAGGAGAGAAGTTTAAGGAGATAGTTGTTAGTTTTGAAAAGAAGTCAAGGGTTATCTTTGCTCTCCATGGATTGGAGACTAGATCAGTGAGCTTTTTTTGGCGGAGAAGCTGGATATAGTCCAACCAGTCATGGTCAGACATAGATGGATAAAGCTATATTTCACATACAGCCATGTGTGCACCCATTGAATGTGAGAACACCAAGATTGGGTCCATACAGGGGCATGACAAGGGCAGGAAACATCAAGGGTTTTACTGTGGTCAGGGGCATTAAACATCATGGCAGTGGGGATATGGTTAAGATTTATAGTTATAAAAACAAAAAACTACTGCGGATGCTGGAAATCCAAAACAAAAACAGGATTACCTGGAAAAACTCAGCAGGTCTGTTGAAGGGTCATGAGGACTCGAAACGTCAACTCTTTTCTTCTCCGCCAATGCTGCCAGACCTGCTGAGTTTTTCCAGGTAATTCTGTTTTTGTTTAAGATTTATAGTTGTTGTTACAAATGCAAATGGAGGGCTATACAGGAGTTGGAAAGCGCAGTTGTAAGTGACTTGGGGAGAGCTGATCGCAGGTGGAGACACAACTGGGATGATAAAGGGGTACTGGGATGTGGGTGACTACAGATGAATAATGATCTTTTTATTTAAAAAAGTAAACCCCGTATTTGATTTCTGATTCAACTAATTTGGAGCTTGAAATTTACAAATAACCTAACCTCTGGGATTTAGAAGCAACTACAATTAACTGGATTCTCACAGTGGATATTTAAGCAGTGACTTTAAAGAAACAGGCAATGTTATCAGCTAAACGCCACAACAAGGATCCATATCCCAGACAACCTATAAGCAGGACCACAGGGAGTCTAAACATGCATGTGATGCACACAAGTGGAACAAGACTGCGTCAAATGTGCATTGATGCACATGCTCAAGATGAGGCAGATTTGTCAAATGGGAAACAAAATCCGATCAAAATATGTCGGCTTCATATCTTGATTGCATGATCTCTGCAGTTTTCCACCAAACCTATTGTGTAATTCCTACTTACTCAATTCACTGCGATATATTAAAGCAAAATTCACTTTTTAAAAGAAAAATCATAACTGTCTAAACAGTATGAGTGTTTAAATCAATGTCTGTATTAATTAGATGCTCAAGTTGAATGGATTTAAAGTGACATTAATTTTGTTACTTCAATCACATCTAATATTACCATTCAAAATCAGCAAACAGTTATAGTGATTGACAATTGTAAGAGTGCTTTTGAACCAGTATAATAATCACATTATACTGTAGCACACTACTAACAAAATGTCAGTATTTTCTAATTTGGTAAAATTAGTCAATGTGCCAGACTTATCTGTAACATATAATTTCAGAGATTGTACAATGCGGAAACATGTTATTAGACCTAACTGATCTGTGTCAGTGTATATGTTCCATATTACACACCTCCCACCCCTCTTTATCTAACCTGTCAGCATAATTTTTTTTTACCCCTCTTGCTAATCTAGTTTCCCCTTAAATACATCTTTGCTACTCCCCTAGATGATTCCTTGTGGTAATGAATTTCACATTCTTACCATTAATGACCATTCTTACCATCTTCAGGATGAGAAACCTAGGCATTGTCTGTTCTTTTGGATGGATGTTAAAGATCCCATGACTTCAACATGAAGACTAGCTGGGGAGTTATCCCTGGTGTCCCGTCATTTATTTAATCCTCAACCAACATTATTAAAAACAGTCATTATCACATTGTTGTTTGTGGGAGTTGCTGTGAGCAAACCTTTTGCATTTCCTTGAAAATTATTTAATTGGCTGTAAAGCACTTTGGCACACTGCTTAGCCATGAAACCTGCTATATAAATGCAAGTCTTTCCTTTTTTGGATAAAGAAGTTTCCCCTGAATTCCTTATTGGATTTACTGGTGACTATCTTATCTTTATGGCCCTTAGTTTTAGTCTCCACCACAATTAGGATCATCTTTATATTTATCCCATCAAATCCATTTATAATTTTAAAGATTTCTATATAATATTAAGAGAATTTATATTCTCTTAGAGAAAGGAGCCCCAGCCTGTTTAGTCTTCCCTGATGTTCTGCTTTCATCCTTGTAAATCTTTTTATCACCTTTTCAAGTGCTTCTTTATCCTGTAATTTATCACTGTTGAATATTAGTAATTTGAATTTGGTGACTTTCTTTAACTCGCTACCTAAGTAAATTAATTGAAATACAAGAACTACTGAGGACTTATTGATGCTTAACATACATTTGAGGCATCAACAGTCACTTTGCATAAAGGGAAGTACAATTCCTTTGTAATTTTGCAAAGTAAGTTTCTGTTGAATTCGCAAATCATACAAACAAGGAGGAGTAGGCCATTCAGCCCCTCAAGCCTGCTCTGCAATTTAATATGATCAAAGCTTTTCTGATAGTAACCTGAAATCTGCATCCCACCTACCCCCGATAACCTGTCCCCCCTTGCTTACCAAGAATCCATCCACCTCTGCCTTAAAAATATTCAAAGCTAACTTCTTTTCAGGAAGAGAAGTTCCAAAGAATCACAACCCTCGGGGTGAAAAAATTCACCTCATCTCTGTTTTAAATGGGCAACCCCTTATTTTTAAACAGTGACCCCTAGTTCTAGATTCTTCTACAAGAGGAAACATCCTCTCCACATCCACCCTGTCAAGACCCCTCAGGATCTTATATGTTTCAATCAAGTTGCCTCTTACTCCTCTAAACTCCAGCGGTTACAAGCATAGTCTGTCCAACCTTTCCTCATAAGACAACCCACCCATTCCAGGTATTGGTCTGGTAAACCTTCCCTGAACTGCTTCCAACACATTTACATCCTTTCTTAAACAAGGTGGCTAATACTGTACACAGTACTCCAAATGTGGTCCCACTAGTGCCCTGTACAACTGAAGCATAACTTCCTTACTTTTGCATTCAATTCCCCACACAATAAATGATAACATTCTATTCGCTTTCCTAATTACTTGCTGTACCTGCATACTATCCTTTTGGTGATTCATGCACCAGGACACCCAGATCCCTCTGCACCTCAGAGCTCTGCAATCTCTCAGCATTTAAATAATATGCTTCTCTTTTACTCTTCCTGCCAAAATGGACAATTTCACATTTTCCCCACATTATACTCCTTTTCCCAGGTCTTTGTCCACTCACTTAACCGATGTCTTTTTGTAGCTTCCTTTGTCCTCTTCACAACTTACTTTCCTACCTATCTTTGTGTCATCGGAAAATTTGACAACTATCCCATCATTTCAATTTTCTTTTTGGAAATGGGTTCCATTTATATTCAGTAACCTTAGTGTGAGTATGAGCATGTTATTCAAAATGTAAAGCAAGATTATGTGTTTGCTCTAAACAGCATCTAATGTTCCTTTTAGTTTAATATGACAGTTTACCCAACAATGTATCTCTGCTGCCTGGCCTTGTTTGCCAGCCATTGGATGCCAACTGATGAGAAAGTGACGCAAAGGAGACCAGTCAGGAAACAATAGCACTTGCCACTTAACGTTGGGTGGCTGAAGCAAGAATACCCTTCCCAGTCAAGTAATCAGGCAGAAAGACGCCAGTTGGACTGAGTGGGGCAGAGCAGGGCACAGAGCCATCCTTAACTTTAAAAAAGCTAAAAATAAAAGTAACAAATAGGACCGTCAAATAATAAAATAAACCTGGGGTCATTATTGGACAAAAAGCAACAGAAGGAAAAAGGGCAAAGTTAAGCATTATGGAGGGAAGCACTTAATATGAAAGAATTGTGAACTGGATTTTTTTTTAACGTTTTGACAATTTATTGGATAAAAATTGTTAAACTGAGGTCCAGTATCACAGAGCTACATCCAATCTGCTGTAACAACTGTGTGCTAAACATTCTTCCATTTCTGAAAATAAATTTTTCAGTAGTTCATCTATTACAGGCAATGACAAGTGAAACTCAACAATTTTCATATTGTACTCTTATAGAACTTCAGGGTACTTGCAAGTCTTCAAAATGGACTAAGTATGATTATGTAACCAATGCTATCTCAAGGTGGATAGATACCAACAGCAAACCAGCTAACAAGGTAAAAGCAGTACAGGGCTAAAATGGGTTTTTGGAATAGCATCTCCTAAATCAGTCATCTTCCCCGAGGAACCATCGTATAACAAACAGACTATCTAGATAACAATGAAACAGCTACATCAGTGTGATGGAAGAACAGGATAACTGTTACTTTCACTGATGATTACTGTCCATGAGCAATCAGAACACAATTAATTC
The DNA here is from genome assembly GCF_964194155.1 of Cetorhinus maximus. Taxonomy (NCBI): domain Eukaryota; kingdom Metazoa; phylum Chordata; class Chondrichthyes; order Lamniformes; family Cetorhinidae; genus Cetorhinus; species Cetorhinus maximus. The sequence continues at coordinate 63,650,092 of NC_135881.1, read as the reverse complement.
TGCTTGGACACTCAATAAAGTACACACCAATGAGAGAAGCTGTTACAACATGTGCAAATTATTTCTTCAAGGTTGTGAATGAGTAGGATATGCAAGGCAAGGTAACAATTGGTATCAACAGTATACGAAATATGATAGTCGCTCTTTTGTTACTAAAACACATGCTATGCTTCTTTCACAGTAGTACTTCATGCTTCTCATCAACAAAACACTGAAAATCTCGGTGTCACTTCAAACATATAGCCCAACTAAAGTACAGAATTAGAAATACGACTGGCTGGAAATAGGCAGAGGGGAGAATATAAGATATATAAACTAGGTGGACCTACACATTACATATGGTTCAGCAACTGCAATCACAGCCATTTACGCTCTTTAGGTGCACAATCTAGTGGAGGTACTCCTGCTGGATGTGACAAAATGAGTGTGAAAGAACAGATTTAACCAATGCTGCTTTGGATTATTATAAAGCAGAACCAGTCATCAGCATGGACAATTTTCCTCTGGAATTATTCTTGAAGCATACGTAAGTTTAGAAAACCTGGCACATAAACGCTTAGGCTGGAACGGTCCGGCCCCACCATGGCAGGTTTCCCCTTGGCGGAAATGACGAGCCATTCAAATCTCCATTGACTTTGGAGGGTCCGGAAGATCTTGCCCTTAGATTCTAAAACAGTTCTCAAGGATTGGAAGGTGGCATCATAACACTGTCATTTAAGAAAGGAGTAGGAGAAAAAAATAGGAAACTATAAGCCAGTTAGCCTAACTGAAGAAGGGTCATACGGACTCGAAACGTTAACTTTGTTTTTCTCTCTCCACGGATGCTGTCAGATCTGCTGAGTTTTTGAAGCATTTTCTGTTTTTGTTTCAGATTTCCAGCATCCGCAGTTTTTGCTTTTAGCCTAACATCAATAGTAGGCAAGATGCTAAATCTATTAGCAGCGACATGGTAACAGAGCACATAGAAAATCATATGATTAAGCAGATCTACACAAGTTTATGAAAAGTAAATCACGTTTGACAAACCTGGTAGGTTTTGTTTTGGAAACGTAACTGGCATGATGGATAAAAGGGAATTAGTGGATGTAGTGCATTTGGATTTTCAAAAAGCATTCAATATTGTGCCACATAAGTGGTTATGGCACACAATTAGGACTCATGGGATTGGGGTAATATATTAGCATGGATGACGATTAGTTAATGGACAGAAAACACAGAAGGAATAAAAATCTCATTTTCAGCTATAACTAGAAATAACTAGAACCAAGGATTAGTACTTGGGCTATATTAATGACTTACATGAGGAGACTGAATATAACATTTCTAAGTTTGCTAAAACAAAGTGAAATGGGAAAGTACTTGGTAAGGTGGACACAAAGAAGCTGCAAAGGGATATAGACAGGTTGGGTGAATGGACAAGAACATGGCAGATGGACTATCATGTGAAGTTATCTACTTTGTAGAAAAAATAATAAAGCAGAATGTATTTTTGAATGGTGAGACACTGGGATATGTTCGCATTCAGAGGGACCTGGGTGTCCTTGTACATGAACCACAGAAAGTTGACATTCAGGTACTGCAAGCAATTAGGAAAGCAAATGGGATATTAGTTTTTATTACAAAGGGTGTAAGAGTAAAGGGGTTTTACTGAAATTGTACAGGGTCCTCATGAGACTGCCACTGGAATATTGTATGCAGTTTGGTCTCCTTACTGATGGAAAGATAGACTAGCCTTGAAGGAAGTACAACAGATGTTCATTAGACCAATTCCTGGAATGAGGAGATTGTCCTATGAGGAGAGATTAAGCAGATGACCTATATTCCATAAAACATAAAAGAATAAGAGGTGATCTAATTGAAACATATAAACTGACAAGGGGCTTGACAGACTAGAGGCTGGGAGGAATTTTCCTCCAGCTAGGGAGTCTAAAACAAGGGGTCACAATCTTAGAACAAAGGATTGGCCTTTTAGGCCTTTTAGAGATAAGGAGAAATTTCTTCACTCAAAGGGTTGAGAATCTTAGGAATTCTCTACTCTAGAGACCAGTGGATGCTCAGTCATTGAGTATATTTGAGATAGAGGTCGATAGATCTTTGAGTAATTCGGGAATTAAAGGATATGGGGATAGAGCAGGAAGGTGAATTTGAGATAAAAGATTAGCCATGAACTTGCTGAATAGCGGAGAAGGCTCAAAGGGCCAAAAGGCCTACTCCATCTCCTGCTTCTTATTATTTTATGTACTTATATATTTAGCTCCACCAGTGATAACAGTGCCATGTACAGATGGAATCTGCAAAAGATGCAGACAGGCTCAAATTTAGGATGAGCACTAAAATAGTAAACACTGAGTGACTATTTCCAGCAAGTTTTTCACAAGAAATGACATAAGTGACAAGCCCTTTCCAAAAAAGGAAATCCCAAGTATCATCAGTCACATTACCACATACAAGGTAGGTTAAATCCCCTAGGATAGGTTCTATTTATCCCAGAGTGCCGATGCAAACTATGATGGAGATCTGTGAGACATTAATAATTATTGAGGCAGTCAATGGACTTTGGAAAGGTACCTGTGAATTGGAAACAGGCTAATGAAGTGTCAATATTCAAAATGGATGACAAAACAGACAAGCGACTACAGCAAACTGTTAGCCTTACTCATATCCCAAAAAAACCAATGGACTCAATTATCGGGTATAAACCTATGGGTTCTCTACCATATTTACAGTTAACAGCATAGATTGAGGTGGGTGGGGAGGCGGGGGGGAGAGAAGATCAACCTCCTAGGACTTCTTTGAGGAAGTGACAATCCAGACTGTGGGATGTCTTAGAATGCAATGTAATCTGACTTCCAAAACGCCATTGATGAAATGCCACACAAAAGGTTACTTATTTCATTCAAAGCTGTATAGATTCAAAGTGAACCCTGAGAAGAGAGAAGAAACTCACTGAAAGATAGGGAATAGTGAATGCTCACTAGAGGAGTTATGTTGGGAGTGAGGTACCTCAGGGTTGAGTACTAGGATCACTATTCTATGTATACAAATTATCTGGATTACAATATCAATATAAAGTGGCAAAATTTGCAGATGATGCCAAACTTGAAGAGGTAGTAGAACCAAAGCGGGCAGTACAAAACAAAGGCAGGTGCAGTTCAATGCAAATATTAAATACAAGACATACAGAGGAAAAATAAATGACATATTTACTCCATGAATGGTATCAAACTACCTAACAATGAAACTGAAGGAAACTCGAAACTTTACAAGCTCAATTGCAGAGCAGCACACAACAAAGTCAACAGGATGTTGACCATAACCAAAACAGTAGAACACAAGTCAGATGAGGTAACGATCAAACTGTAGACTGCTCTGCCAGATTGAACCTTGAATACCGCGCCTAGTTTCATTTCCAAAAAGCAGAATATGCATTCAAAAGGGACTGCAATAGAGGAGTGGGGAGGTGGGGGGTGGATGGTGATAGGCTGAGCTATGAAGAAACACTGGACATTCTGGGGCTTTTCAGGTTGGAGACAAAGCATCCAAGGAGTGATTTTACAGAGATATGCAAGATTGAAACCTGGAATATTACTTTAAATTAAATTGTGGGAGCAGAATTCCTGGATAGAGGTTCAAACCAGTAAAAGCCAATATTGGGAATGACAACAAGATGTTGTTTCCATATCAAGTGACCAACACGTGCAATCAATTTAAAAACATAATGGATTTTATAATGGGGTGACATTAGCAGTCCTCTGAAGAGATGAATAGAATGGCCTTCCTTATCTGTAACATTATGGTGATTTTTAGTCAATGGTTTTAGTCAATTTATGGTGATAAATTTTTAGTCAATTTATGGTGATAAATGTTTTTTTTCCCCCCAAGTCTAAAATCTCATGCATGATAAACCTACCTTGATCCCTAGTTTGTCTACTTTTGATCAGCTGCAAGTTTGACTTTCAGCTGAGTGAGAAAGCAGTTTTACTCAAAGGTTGTACTCTCAGGTCCAATATTGTATTAAGACTATTTTAAAACAGTACTCTGCTGTTATCATTCATCTCTGTTCCAATTTCACAAAAATAAATTTTAGGAACAAATGATAAAACCATTATTTTGTTCCAGTAATTCCACTGCCACAATTTGCACAACATATATAATGCCAAGTAATTGTTCAATCAATCCTGAATGACACAGGCAGCAAGAAAAGGATTTACTTTCTTAATTTCTTTAAATTTTCCCTATTTAAACAGCTGTAAGAAAACCTAAAATATATATAATCGCTTATCTGTTATATAAATAGAAAACTTAAGACCCTATTTTCATGATACGTGGGAAACCCATGGGTCTGATCAGATAACATTAACTCGTTTTTATTTAATAGATGGTAAAATTATGAATGTTTTCATACTGCACCTTTCAAAACCCCAGGATATCCCAAAGCACTCCACAGCTAATGAAGTGCTTTTTAAGTTAAGTCAATGCTGTATTGTAGGTAAATGAGGCAGCCAATTTGACTACAGCAAATTCCCACAAACCAAAATGAGATAAACAAACAATATTTCACCCCTTTCCTATTTTTACTTAGTTCTGTTGAAGGGTCATGAGGACTCGACTGTGCTCTTCTCTGCCGATGCTGCCAGACCTGCTGAGTTTTTCCAGGTATTTCTGTTTCTGTTTTTTGAATCAGAATTTGTTTTTCAGTGTGTTGGTTGAAGGAGAAATACTGGCCAGGACACTGGCAAAACGTTCCTCTTACTCCATGAAAAGTACTATTTACATCCGTCTGAGAAAGCAGACAGGATCTTTGCTCAACATTTCATCCAAAAAATGGCACCTTAAACATTGCAGCACAGTCAGACTAGATTATGTGCTCAAGTCTCTGGAACGTTGTCTAAACCCTCAATCTCCTGACTCAGAAGTAAGGATGCTACCACTAGCATCAAATCTCTCCTCCCTAACAGAAAAGTGATCATTTTGGCCCCTATTGATCAGAATGTCATAGATAATATAAAACAAATCAAAATATAGGTTTCAGTACTTCGTTAAAACCTACATTATAGAGCAACTGTGTGTGTCTTGCTCAACATCCTGTACAATGCCTTAGTAATAAAAGTACTAACCAAAAAGATTCGCTCTAGTTGATCCTGAACATCCTTCATTCCTGGAAAAGCAGCAACTCCTTGAATCATTTCAACAAAAATGCACCCCACACCCCTGGAAAAGAGAACAGAAAGTACTTCATGAAGGACTCATACTAAATTCCTAAAATGATGAAGTACAAGCACTTGGCAGAAAGGAAAGACAAAATGTCATATTTTAAACAGTACAACAGCTTTTATTTAAATGCACAGAAGCAGGACCAAATACAATGTACCCCCTTATTGCACAATAGTATAATAATTTATGAAAAAAATTTAACATATCAAATTCTCAGCTTTTTTTAATTGAATGTCAAGAAGAAAAATCATTATTGTAATTTGTACTTAGCAACGTAAGTTGTAAACCATTAGGAACCCCCTTGAGTAGTTATAAAGCACAAAAGGGATTATAGGAGTTAAAATGAAACCAATTCTTAAACAAAGGAGGATCTATTGACCAAATTGCCATGCATCATTTATTTTTATTAGAATATTAGTGGAAGGCAGAGAAAAAATAAATCTTAATCATTGTCCAAAACCTGAACTCTTACTTCTCCTATTACAGACATTAGTAGTTAAATTTGGAATGGTTCCTTCAGTCTTCTTGATCCTACAAAATATCCATAGCATCACATGTTCTAAAGCTGAGCTCATTCGACACCCACCCCTCTCCGACCCAAAAGGCAAGAAGAATATAAAAGCAACTGAAAATATTTTCATTGCACATGATCCTGTTTTTAATTATGGTGGCTCATATCGCAGTACGCCATTTTATGATGGTGCTGGCTGCAGAACATGCCTGTTAAAGAAATCTTTCTAGTCTTCTGTATGTTAGCAGCAAGTTTTTATTAACTACTTGTAACTACAGTTCGAGTATCCTTTATCCAAATCCCTTGGGGCTGATTGCATTTCAGATAATTTCGGTTTTCGAATTTCGCATATAAACTTGCATTACAATAGCCTGAGCATAGGCCAGCTACAGCCTAAAGAAAACAAAATGGCTAGAAAAATAAAATGCACCACTGAATAATAAATACCAGGTACCTGTCCTTTCTGACAAGTTCACCACAAAAATTGCAGGCTGAACAGTGCAGACAAACAATTAGTCTTCCCGTGCTAAAGGTTGATGAGGTTCAAAAAAAGTGTGATTTTTGAATGAGTTTGGTTTTCAGGTTTACATATAAAGGATACTTGACCTGTATATACAAATATACAGTAAAGGATACAGGCATGGAGCTATCGCCATTCTAATTCTTAACACAGCTCTGGCCAACACCACACTGGCCCTAGATCTAGGTCACGTGCCTTCTTGCATCACTGTGTGGGTGGTGCAGTTCCACATTAATCCTGCATATAAATTGAAGGTCAATGCAGAGAAGTGTGAGGTGATTCATTTTGGCAGGAAGAATATGGAAAGACAGTATAAAATAATGGGAGGAACTCTAAAGGAGGTGCAGGAACAGAGGGACCTCAGTGCATATGTACATAAGTCATTGAACTTGGCAGGGCATGTTGAGAGAGCAGTTAATAAAACATATAGTAGCTTAGGCTTTATTAATAGGGGCATTGAGTACAAGAGTAAGGAGGTTATGTTGAACTTGTCTAAGACACTAGTTAGGCCTCGTCTGGAGCATTGCACCCAGTTCTGAGCACCATACTTGTGGGAGGATGTGAAGGCATTGGAGAGAGTACAGAGGACATTCACAAGAATGATCCCAGGAATGAAGAACTGCAGCTATGAGGATAGATTGGAGAAGTTGGGACTGTTTTCCTTGGAGGAAAGAAGGCCGAGAGGAGACTTGATAGATGTATTAAAGATCTGAGGGGTACGGACAGGGTAAAAAATGAGAAACTGTTCCACTCAAGAGAGCATCAAGAACTAGAGGGCACAGATTCAAAATAATTGGCAAAAGGTGTAAAAGTGATGAGAAGAAAACATTTTTTCATCCAGAGGGTGGTTAGAGTCTGGAACAAACTTCCTGAGAGGGTGGTGGAGGCAGATTCGATCGAGGTATTCAAAAGGGAATTGGATTGTTATCTGAAAAGAATGAATGTGCAAGGTTATGGAAATAAGGCAGGGCAGTGGGACTAGGCAGAATGCTCTTTCAGAGAGCCAGTGCAGACGCAATGTGGCAAATGGCCACCTTCTACAATGTAAAGATTCCGCGATTCTGTATATACCAGACCCTTCTACTACACCTTCCCCCAAGTCTTCATCCCATGCATAAAGGGTTACTTTAGTTTACTTCAAGTCTTACATTGTTATAAGTCCTAGGTATTTACCTTATTGTTACAACCTTAATGCTATTCCAACATTATTACTATTATTGTATTAGCATCAACAACATTCTCAGTACCACATCCCCCCTTCAATCCTTGAAGTTAGAAGTTCAAGCGGTCTGGAGGCCGCTGGTCTGGAGGGTTATAAACCCTTCCACATCTCGTTCGCTGTTTCATCGGGAAAATGGTTGGGTCTATCGGCTCTGGTCCTTGCCGCTGGCTTGCAGCTTGTCTGGCATTTGGGTATGCTTTCATTCTTTTCTTTCATTGCCTAATGTTGACCCATGCCTGGTCAGTTTGCTGCTGCATCGATGCATGGTTGCTGTTACTCTCTATCACTTTTTGTGAGGCGGACGAAGATGGTATTCGTCTCCTTGGTGCTGCTTTTTCTTCTTCTTTCTCCATGTGGGCCATCTGGAGGCCCTGTGAGGCTGAGGTAGAACATTCCTGTGGTGAGAAGAGGGCGGGTGGCATGGTCACCTCTGCTTTTTGTTGTTAATGGTGATAGACTGCTATCCGGTTGCAGCATCCCATGTGGTTGTGGCACGCTCACTGGAAGTTGCAGTTGTGCGCAGAGGTTGACGTGTTGGCTAGTTGTACCATCGTTGTGGTTGGAGGTACAGGCTTCTCAGACTTCTCATCATTCTCTGGTACCACTTCCACCAGAGGTACCATGCTAATAGTGTGGATGGTAGGTTGGTCTGATCATTGGGGACTTTCTGGGACCTGGAATGATGATGGACAAACTTGCTCCGCAAAGAGAGAAGAGATATCGAAGGTGAAATCCAAGTCTAAATACTCTTTAGTATTGGAGCACCCAGGACCATGCTGTTCTGACTGGCTAACAACAGTGGTAGTCTTTACAGCCTCTGCCCTCTGGAGGAGATCCAGGGCTACACAGGCATTTCAGCTCAGGAGATAAAGGCTGGTTACGGATGACGTACATCAGCCCAAAGATTTGTTTGCTACTCCATGTTGCATTCTCTCCACTGATTGGTTTTTCCTTGGCAGTGTATAATTCCTGTGTGCTACCTTTCAAGCGCACATTCTGTAATTACACTTCTTCCATTTAAAGACTTCATGCTCTTTCGTGAGAACTGCCACCTTCGCCTGCCATTCTGTGTTCTTGGCTTTCATCTCTTTGCATACCTCTTTGGGATTGTAATGGTTTTCCAAGGTTCCTTCCAAACATGCAACTGTTCCCGTCAGCGGTACAGTTTCATTCTTGTATCTCCTCCCAGAATGGTAAACATGCCTTTCAGAGTGGCATTAAGTTCATTTTGTTTCATTTCACTATATTCCAGAGGGACAAACTCAGGCCTGAGGGATCCTTGTAGTGTGTCAAGGTCTCTCAACAGGTTTTCCTTTTCTCTGAAAAGCTCAAGTACTTAGTCTTGAGTTTTCTCGTAATTTAACAAAGTTTCATTGAGTTTGTTCTGCTGTTCTGGCATTCTGCTGTTCAAGGTATTCTTTATTCCGTCATGTTGCTGAAGGATAATGTTTTTGAATCTGATCCTGAAGGAAAATTAGCTGTCGTCAACTGTTTACTTCTGTGTTCAACTCTGGTCTTCTCAATCTGCATGTCAGTGTATAGCTTTGTCATTACTGACAGCTCCAATGCATCTTTTCCTGAAGTAGCATTCAACATCTTTTCCAATTCCTCGTGTTTTTCCAGGGGTGCATATTCGTTTGTAAAGAGTCTTTCAAGGCAGTGAGCTCTGAGTGCCCTTCCTGTCCACTGTCATGCTTGGCTTACTGCTGGATGAGTTCTTCCAAAGCAGCTTTAATGCGAACATTTTGATTGTAGTTTGCTTTTTCTTGCTCCACAGCAGAGCTGTTTACCTGTCATTCACCACCAGCTGCTGGTACAGTTCTGGAAACATGCCCATGACTCTGAAAACTTCTGCGATGGGCTTCCCATAAAGATATATTACTGGAGCTTCTGGAGAGTTCTGTGCCTCTTGTGGTTTGCTGTTTTTTGCCTTTTCTTCACTTTGCTGGGAATTTTTTATGCTGCTTTTCAAGCTCTGAACTCCCCTCAGCTTGAAGATTAAAATATTCATCAAAGGCTGCTAATAGTTCTTTGAGGCTGGTTGTAGATTCATCAGAGCCTTGCATCAGGATAACATGATTAACAAGGTCACCAAACCAAGAGTAAAAGATGATAATCTGGTCTTCCTCTGATTTTTTTTTTTTAACTGAGACCCAGTGTACTCAAGTAATGTGAAAAGTCGCTTCTCAAGATTGCAAAATATCCTGTTGGATTTGGCACTGGGGTTGGTCCAAACCAATCTGTTAAGTTGGATTTTTGATCCATGTTGAAGACAGCTTTAAGAGTTTACAGGCTTCCAAGATGGCATCGCTGTTCACTACCGAGCAATGGATTTCCGGCGCTTGCTGGTTTGGCAGGTTTCGCAAAATGACGGCACCACGCTTCGAGAAGAAGAATTTTCAACAATGGCTGCGTGGGTTGGTGGTCTGAAAACTTAATTTAATCAGCGATATAGAGCTCTGAGTAGCAAGAATGAATGAACCCCAGACTTGCTGTTTAAGAATTCGGACGGTCACGAGGTTCTCAACAGTTAAGCAAGTTAATTATTAGTTTGGTTTTTTTTCTGTTCAACTGAGAGGTCACATTTTGAGGCTCGGAGTTGGGTAATCAAGATTAGCAATGGGTTTCATTCAAACGGCATTACTGACTGAATTAGTAAAACAGGTTCTCAGAGCTGCCACCATGTTGAGATGGTGTTGTCTGTTAACGAAATCTTCATACTCTTCTGTATGTTAACAGCAAGTCTTTATTAACTACTTGTAATTATATACAAATATACAGTAAAGGGTACAGGCAAGGAGTTATCTCCATCCTAGCTCTTAACACATCTCTGGCCTGCATCACACTGACCCTAGGTTGCGGTCATATGCCTTCTTACATCAATGTGTGGATGGTACTGTACTCAGTTTCACATTAATGCTCTTCTACTGCACACAATAGTGCACAAATTTATGCCCTCAATCGCTTACAGAGTGAGTTCTGGCACCTCAGTCAGGTGCAGAAGAAAGTAAAAATTCTATACAAGGAGGAAGGAGAAGAAAGATGATCAGTGCACAAGTTTCCTTGGATTACTTTTATTTACTTCTAAGCAGATGCACAGCAGTACTGGTAGCACTATGAGTAATTTGCTGGTCAACCATTTGTACGTTTAGAAAGATGGGTAATGAGAACATTTTTTCCAAAGTAGACGATTAAAGATAAATAGTAATTTATGTTAAATATATTTATATTAGATTAGAGTAAATACATATAAATATGAAGATATTGAGCAATTTTCCTCTGCTATGCACCAAGGGAATACTTAATTTCCAACTATAACGTAAATGAAAGACTTGGGGAGCCAGGGGTGGTGGCTGGTGGGTGCAAGTGGGCCCGGATTTTCCTCTGAGCAGTGAAGCTGCAGCGTTCACCATTTACTGTCCCGAAAGATTCATACTTACCTTGTCCATAAGCTGCAGTGAAAACTTCCCCTTCTTCCTGCAGCAGAGCCTAGCGCCGAGACTAGCAGTGAAGGCTTCCAGCTAGGCATGTTGCCGGTGAAGCCATACCCCCATTTGATGTCGTGTGGAGATACGCCCTTAGAGTTCAATTCAGCTCAATGCCAGTTAGGGTTTTCTTAATGATTTTTAATATTTTAAAATGCATGACACTTTTTAAAATTATCAACTTATACATACTTTTACCACTTTTCTAACAGTTTTTAGAAGTTTGCCAAGGTCTGTCACGATATGCAAACAAACTTACCCCCATAGAATCTTAACAATACAGGAGGAATCCATTGACTCATGATGCTTGAGCTGGCTCTTTGGAAGAGTTACTTAATTAGTTCAATACCCCTGCCTCTTTGTCATTAAGATTGTGGGAATTCTATGGTTGTTTTTGCAGTGTCATGTAAATTCACTCCATATGTATCTCAGCAATTTCCATTTAGTCGTGGCCTGAGTTAGATTTTAACATTCTGAGTTTTAACAATATTGAATTTTAGTTATAGGCCTGTTTGCTAATGATTGCACTGAGTTCACAACTTCTCTGACAAGGACCCGTACAAGGACTAGGACACAAAGATTTAAGGTTTGGGGCAAAAAAAAAACGGGGGGAGCGCGAGAGGAAGGATTTTTTATACAGCAAGTGATGATGATCTGGAATTCGCTGTCTACAAGGGTGGTGGAAGTGGAGACTCAAGGATTTCAAAAGGAAGTTGAATGGGCATTTAAGGGAAACTTGCATGATTATGAGCATAGAGCAGGGAAATGGAACTAAGTGGATTGCTCATTAGAGAGCCAGCATAGACTCAATGGGCCAAATAGCCCCTTCCTGTGTTTAATGATGCTATGGAGCAGCCCATGCCAGCCTACTACAGGATCCAGATAACATCCATGCTTGGCTGACAAGTAGCAGGGAGTTTGCTTGCCACCCAAGTGTCAGGTGATGGTCATCTTAGTGTCAGGTATTGACCTATCAAACAACAGGAAGCCCAGTCATTCTGACATGACCGTCAATATCACTGACCAGAAATTTAACTGAACCAACCACATCATCAGCACAGCTACAAGATCGGGGCGAAGGCTGGGTATTTTGCAATGAACGGCTCCCCTCTTGGTTCCTTTAAAGTCTCTTCATGATCTACAATACTTACATCAGCCGTACAGTGGAATATTCATCATTCAGATGAATGAATGTAGCTTCAAGAACATTTAAGAAGCTCAACAATATCTAGGGCAGAGCAGTTCACGAAGGGCAACTAGAAGTTGACACTAAATGTGGCATAGTTAGCATCACTCACACCCTGATAGCATATTAAAAAGAACCCTCCCTAAACCTCTAAACCAAGACTGAGACTATAAACGTGAGTCTTGCAGATGCACATTTCAAGCAAGCAGTTTAAAAGTAGAACAATGTGAAGAACATAGGTAAGTGGTGGGGCTACGTGGAAATGACCTTAAAGATTCCTTTCATAAATTGTAACAGAACAAGGTGAATCCCAACAAGTTTCCCCATACTGAGCTACAATAAGTTTGTGTGGACAAAAATGAAAAGGGCAATAATCCAGATTCCATCAAGCCAGAAGCCCAGGTACTTCACTATAGAGAAGTTGCATTTTGGAATCCTGTTTCCCGATTTAAAAGAAAAACCCCTATTAAATCGTTCCCTTCCCATTGCAAATGGTCCAAGCACTTCAATTCCCTCCTCACAATTAGTTTCTCACTGGTGAATCTATGCTGTAGAGTCTCTATGGCTTTAATCTAGTGCCACAAATCATACAAAATACTATAACAGTAGCCTAATCCAATACATAATTAGCTCTTTGTTCTTGTACCCCACAATGCTATTTCTGACCACAAAGTGTCTTACATGTACCTGTACTTTCAGATAATTACATATTTGCACCTTTAGATCGCTGTTCCTCTGCATCATTTAGCATCTTTTCAATGAATGTATACTTCTTGGTCTTTCCTCCCAAATGCAGCATCTCACTTGTCACTATTAAATTATGCCTAACACCTGTTTTCCTATAGCCCTAAATGCAGCACATCATAGTACCATTACTTATACAAACATATGAATTAGGAGCAGAATAGGACATTCAGCCCCATTCAATAAGATCATGGCTAATCTGATTATGACCTCAACAGCACTGTCCTGCCTACCTGATATCCTTTGATTCCTTTGTTAGTCAAGAATGTATCTACCTCTGCCTTAAAAGTATTGAATGACTCTGCCTCTACACCACTCTCTGGGGAAGAGAGTTTCACAGGCTCACAGCCCTCAATGAAAAAAATTCTCATCTCAGTCTTAAATGGAAGGCCCCTTATTTTGAAACTATGCCCCCTAGTCCTGGTCTCTCCTACAAGGGGAAATACCATTTCAGCATCCACTCTGTCAAGCCCCTTCAGGATCTTATAAATATCAATAAGATCGCCTCTAATTCTTCTCAACTCTGTTTTGGAAAAAGAAGCCATTCTTGAGTTTGTAAGCTTCACGTATCCAAGGATTTTTATTTACAAACATATGCTGAGAGGACACAGCCTGATTCTACAGGGTGTCTTCTCTGATCAAAGGCTGGGTAGCATATTTATATCTTTTAGTTCTCACATTTCACTATACGGCCTAGTACAACCTCGAGTTACATACCTAATGAGCCGAATTATTCAGGCTGTAGACGTTCTATCTTACTGGGAGGTGGGGAATGCCTCAGATCTAACGCCTCCTAATCTGTGCTCTTATCACACTGACATTTGTTTACCCATCCTGTGAAGGTCATTAAGTCATATGGCTTGTGATTGTTAGTTGGGTTTCCACAGTACTGGCTGTATACCCATTAGGCCTATAAGTTGGCTATATTTCCCTTCATGCTTAGAAAGAGCTCTCATAACTACTTTTGTCTATTCTAAACTCTTAATACATGTCCATCCTAGTCAGTTACCCCACTTCAATTCCAATGGATACAGGCCCAACCTGTCCAACCTTTTCTCATAAGATAACCCCTCATTCCAGGAATCAGTCAAATGAACCTTCTCCGAACTGCTTATAATGCAAATATGTCCTTTCTTAAATAAGGAGATCAAAACTGTACATAGTACTCCAGATGTAGTCTCAGCAATGCCCTGCACAACTGTAGCAAAATGTCCCTACTTTTATATTCCATTCCACTTGCAATAAATGACAACATTCCATTTGCCTTCCTAATCACTTGTTGTACCTGTATTTTAACTTTTTGTGATTCATGTCCCAGGAAACCCAAATCCCTTTGTACCTCAGAGTTCTGCAATCTCCCTCCATTTACACAACATGCTGCTTTTCTATTCTTCCTGCCAAAGTGGATGAGTTCACACTTTCGAACTTTATACTCCAAAAACCACTTGTCATCTATTACCCTTTGCTTCCTGCCACTATGCTAATTTTATATCCATTTGCCATTGTCATCGGCTGTCCCTCGATTTGAGAATGGCATTTACTCAGGGCCGTGAGTTTCTCGATTTGAGAATGGCATTTACTCAGGGCCGTGAGTTTCTGCCACGGTTCTTCATGATACTGAACAGGCCTATTTTTTTTTCTATATTCTTTCATTGAGGTTGCTGGCAAGGCCAGCATTTGTTGCCCATTCCTAATTTCCCTTGAACTGAGTGGCTTGCTAGGCCATTTCAGAAGGCAGTTAAGAGTCAGCCACATTGCTGTGGATCAGGAGTCACATGCAGGCCAGAGCAGGTAAGGACAGCAGATTTTCTTCCCTAAAGGACTTTAGTAACTAGATGGGTTTTTTTTTAATATGACAATCAATGATCATTTCATGGCCAACATTACTAGTTTTCAATTCCAGATTTAATTAATTGAAATTAAATTCCATCAGCTGCAATGGTGGGATTGAACCCATGTCCCCAAAGCATTAGCCTGGGCCTCTTGATTCCTAGTCCAATGACATTACCACTATGCCACTGTCTCATTTTGTCCTCAGCATCTTACCCATACAAACAATTATCCAATTGTTAATTTTGTTTAAAAAAACTCTTAAATTTAGCAACCACAGCATTCTTTTCACAATCACTGCTGAATGTTGTTGATTAACCCATGCGTTGCTAAATGCTCACTAATTTTGTGGCCAGTTATAGATTCTAAAATTTGCCTATAACGTATGCAAGACTAATGGTTTCAGTGTTGACATCAGTAGTGGGGAAAATGTTACAGTATTATAAAGGGTGTGATAACTGGACACTTGGGAAATAATAAGATTGGGCAGACAAACCTGCTAGAGTTTGACAATGCTTCAAGAAGGGAAAAGATGGTTAACTCTAAGTAAGAACGCATATAGGAACATAGGAAATAGGAGGAATAGGCTATTCAGCCCCATCGAGCCTGCTCCACCATTCAACTAGATCATGGCTGATCATTGACAAACCCATTAAGAGTTTTTTTTGAGGATATAACTAGCAGAACAGATAAGGGAGAACCAGTGGATGTGGTGTATATGGCTTTTTAAAAGGCTTTTGATAAGGTTCCACGCAAGAGGTTAGTAAGCAAAATCAGAGCACATGGGATTGTGGGTAATATACTGACATTGATTGAGGATTGGTTAGCGGACACAGTGGGAATAAACAGGTAATTCACAGGCTGGCAAGCTGTGACTAGTGGGATACCACAAAGATTAATGCTTGGGCCCCATGCTATTCACAATATATCAATGATTTGGATATGGAAACCAAATGTAATACTTCCACATTTGCTGATGACATAAAACTAGGTGGGAGTGAGAGTTGTGAGGAGGATTAAAAGTGGCTTCAAAGGGATTTAGTTAGGCTAAATGAGTGTGCAAGGTGGTATATTATGTGCAAATTGTGAAGTTATTCACTTTGATAGGAAAAACAGAAATGCAGAGTAATTCTTAAATGGCGAGGGATTGGGAAGTGTTGATGTCCAACGGGACCTGTGTGTCATTGTTCATGGATCATTAAAAGCTAACATGCAGGTGCAACCAGCAATTAGAAAGGTTAATGGAGTGTTGGCCTTTATTGCAAGAGGATTTGAGTACAGGAGTAAAAGATGAGTTTTTTTAAAAAAACCATGGTGAGGCCACACCTGGAGTAGCCTGTGCAGTTTTGGTCTCCTTACCAAAGGAAGGATATATTTGTCACAGAGGGAGTGCAAAGAAATGTTCACCAGATTGATTCCGGTGATAACGGGATTGTCTTATGAGGAGAGACCGAAAAGGGGCCTATATACTCTGGAGTATAGAAGAATGAGAGGTGACCACATTGAGACATACAAAATTCTTACAGGGCTCGACAGATGTAGGGAGCATGTTTCCACTGGCTGGGGGCAGGGGTCTAGAACCAAGGCACACAGTTCTCAGAATAAGAAGTAGGCCATTTAGGGCCGAGATGAGGAGAAATTTCTTCTTTTGAATCTTTGAATTCTCTACCTCAGAGGGCTGTGAAGACTGAGTCATTGAATATGTTCAAGACAGAGATCGATAGATTCATAGTTAAAGATATCAAGGGATATGAGGATAGTGCAGGAAAATGGCTTTGAGGTAGAAGATCAGTCATGATCTAGTTGAATGGTGGAACAGGCTCGAGGGGCTGAATGGCCTACTCCTGTTCCTATTTCCTATGTTCCTATGTATGTGTTTCTAGTTAGAGTTAACTCTTTTTTTCCCTTCATGAAGCATTGTGTTATATTGAGAATCTTTCAGTCTGCCAGGGCAATACGCATATCTAGAAACAACTGAACAATTGCCACGAGAATGCCCACTATCTCATGATTCTCAGTATTGTTAATTCTTTTATTATATACCTCCTTTTTAAGTTTCAGTTTTGTTTTAATCTATTTATCTACAGATCTCAACTGTACTTTGATGCACTTTCTTGTGTCTCATATGAATATACAGTGAAACCTGTAAATTACCAACAACTAAGGGACATGCACCAGGTGTCCTTTATTTACAGGTGTCTGTATTTTCAAAATGATCATTGTTTGTATTGATGAATCAAATATCCCAGGATTGGCTGTTTTTCCTGCAGTGTTCCTTCTTTTTTCACCCTCGCCTGAAATTGTGCCGAATTCTTGAGCCCTGCCAGCAGGGTGAAATTTCAGTTCATTTTCTGATGGCTTGGTTTCCCAGTCCATTGCCCCGTGGATCTTTTTCAATGGAAGGATAGATGTCTAGATCCTGAGATCATGTTATGTTGGCAACGACACAGGGCAAGGTGGCTGCTGCAGGGCTGGAGTGCCTGGCACATTCCAGCTAAATTGCGGGGGGAACACTGCACACTAGTGTCTGGGTACCCCGTCCCCTTGCACTATGAATGTTTGATGTGCTGGGGAGTAGGTAGGAGCTGTTAGTACCTCATCAGTACCTGATAAACAGTTGGAATAGGATTTGCAACTCTGTGTGGAGGCATTCTTGAAAGTTTGATCACGTGACGTTGATGAATGTTATTGGATAACCTTACAAAGATTGGGTTCATGTAGCTAAGAATCTTTATTTGTTTTGTATGACTAATAATAATATCACTGAGTCCCTCAGTTCCTCTAGGCCTTTGATTGCCCAGGATTTTCAGAATGTTTCTTCTGTCCTCTACTCTGAACGTAGATACAAAGTATTTGTTCAATGCCTCTGCTACTTCTTCATTTCCATTATCATTTCTCCTGTCTCAGTCTGTAAGGGACCCAGATTTATTTTAATTAATCTTTTCCTTATTACATGCCTCTTCTTGTCTCTTACTAGTTTACTCTCATATTATATCTTATGTGTCTTACAGCAGGCAAAGAAGGAAAGTGCATTGACTCATGAGAGGAAATGAGTTAATGACAGCACAAGATATGTTGATGTGGTAAGCAGTCAGCATGGGAATTTTCAATCCACAAAACATCTGTAAACATTCTGGATTTGTGCACAGATGCAAATTGCTTGATGGATTTTATGTGTGCGCGTCACCAACTTACACAATTGTAAAAACAACAAAAAATAAAAGGGAGATTCTGGGTCTGCTGTACAGCAGTTGAAAGGAAAAAATATACCATCACATCACTCAATGAAAATGGCAAGCAAGCAGCCTTCAGGCCTTGTGTCTAATACTTAAAGATTAATCTTATCCTGCATTACACCAGCTGGAAAAATCCCAATACTGTGCACAGATACAAATCTGGGCATTTGAACTTGACATTTTCACCTGTATCCATGCTTCTACTCACTTGGGGAAGAGTGCAGCAGATGCAATAAAGCACTTAACAGCACTCAACTTTAGTAGTATTTTATTGGATAGCTTCACAGAGGGGACAAAGAAATAATAGACTACAACAAGGGAGAAATTAATAATATATCTGCACTTTTCTAACTCTTTACCCACTTTTGCTTCAAAACTGCTTTTTCTCCAAATATAACATTCTAATTGATTGGTCTGTATTTATTAGCTGGGGAACATTAGTCGTTAGTTACTTTCTCAATTCTCTGAAGGAACCAATGAAGTATAAAAATATCCTCAAGCCATATTCCATTGGGTGCCCAACATTTCCCAGCATTCACTAATTGCAGAGTTAACAGCTGGTGCAATGTACTAATGCCCCAAGCCTTGAATACTCTTTCACGCCATCCATCATATATTCAGGAAGTCACTTGCGGACTCCTTCCAGACTTGTACTATACATGTCAGGAGGACATCTTTAGCAAGTCTTCATATACCGTTGTTAAGAAACTATATTAGTCATAATGCACATAATATTAGAATATTTAAATTTAATTATTTAAAAAGATAAATGACTGAACAACGGAAATATGTTACAAACATCCACAAGTTTAACAATAAAACTTTTGGTATGTGTTATAATTAAATGTACTTTTACAGATTAGTTTAAACATTTTTTGGCACTTAACGAGATGAATCTTGGAGTAATTTAACCATGACGACGACTGATAAAATGGAATAATAGAATGTTCTTTCTTTCTCTGATCCATCTATAGTGTGGTTGTAATAAATGCAAAGCCTACTCAGGTGAATAACTGTATTAGCTTCATTATTTACTTTATGTGGAACCTCACCTCCGGATTTAATTCTGATTTTAACACTAACTTGGTAAGAAAAAATGCAAAAATAAAAACAGTTAAACAAATTACATGCAGGCGAATGTACCTACCACATGTCAAGGCAGGTGGAGTACTCTGTGGAGCCCAGGAGGACATCTGGAGGCCTGTACCATAGGGTAACCACCTCATTGGAATACGTGTGGCTGGGTACCGATTTGGCTCGGGCAAGTCCTGAAAACAGAATGATGATCAGATGTTAAAATGGTGAGTTTTACCCTCAAAGAGCTCCAACCTTTCTCAAGGCCTATGATTATAACTAGGCATTGCTTTTGAAAAGGGACTCTCTGTACTGTTTACTGAACATTTGGACACACACACAGTTCTATTATTACACAACATGTTTATATTAATATTTTTAAGTAAGTAAATGCTTTTCTCATACTTCTGGACTATATAAAAGGAACACTAATTAAACATTAGTTAAGAGCTCGGGCTTTATTCCTGGACAATTAACATAACATTTCTTTGTAGTGGACTGTTATGTCCAGATGAAAATAACTTGCTTCCCAACTGCAACCCTTAAAAAGGTACATTCATAAACTTGAGAAAGTTATACATTTTAATTGAAAGAGCAGACATAAAGCCAGACCATTTAATTATTAATTGTGTCTAAATGATACAATAACATAGTCCCATGGTGTCTTATATTATTGTTGTGAGAAATATTCACAGTAATGGTCAACGAAACAAACAAAAATGACATGGAGAATCTATAAACTTTATAAAGCCGTTTTTTAAAACTATTTTACTACAGTTAGAGGCATTGTAAAAATTCAGCTCAAACATAGTTGGTTCCTGAAAAATATTCTAGAATAAAAACAGTTTGACAGAGCTGTAGTGCACAAACTGGAACTGTCTTTATAAACCACAGTGTAAATCATGGTGATCAATATGCTGATATATTTACTTAAGTATTTGCTATCAGGTTTGTCTCTTTGGTTTTGCAATTCTTAGACACAAGGAGCTTACACGAGAGATGGCAACTATATAGATGGAATACATTTCATGTTACAGTGTTACTAAGCCAGCCTGCCAAAATATAGGTGGAAAAGTTCACAGCTGGCATTAATAGAACTATGTTAATTTAGTAAACCCACTATTTCTGTTATATTACAGTTTATATTGTCTTGCTTCACTAATGCCTTTGTGGAATGTATGTTCAAGTATGTCAAAGCATTACTAAGTTATCAATACCACTCAGAAAATACTGTTCATAATGCATCTACTGCTTATTCTTTCATTATTGTACATATTTCAAAAGAAAATCATACAAATAAGCTAACAGGGTTTAGCACTCTTATAGAAGGATTTTACTTGGAGCATTTGAAAAATAGAACAACCAACTTGAGGGGAGTTCACTTATGTGCTATTTTCCTCCTCTAAAAGAATAGGAGGGTGAAACTGCTGGAGAAAAATCATTCATTCATTCTCAGGAGATGGATGTTGCTGGAATGTTCAGCATTTATTGCCTCTCCCTAGATTCCCTGAAAAGGTGGTGGCAACTGAGCAAAAAACAGAAAATTTTAGAAATACTCAGCAGGTCAGACAACATCTGTGGAAGGAGGAAGAAAATTAGCATTCAGGTCGATGGCCTTTCATCAGAGCAGAGTAACTGAGTATCTTGCCAGGCCACCTTTGAGGGGAGTTGAGAATTAATCACCTTGTTATATACATAGTCCAGACCAAGATTTACTTCTCCAAAGGGCATCAGTATCTTAAAAGCCCAGTGGTTCACTAAGATAGCCCCTTGTACACCATTATTGATGCCAACCTTTTTGTTCATTTCCAGATTCTAGTTTGATCTGATGTTTTCTGAATTACAAGTCCATGACACTGATCATTATTCTAGTGGCACAACTATTACACCTCAATACCTTTGTTGGGTTCCTATGACATGAAAAGAAATCCAACACTATGCTCAAAACTTTATCCCTATTGCCATTTTTTTTTTACATGGACTTTATGCTGAACCAAAAAAAAGACTGCCACAAGTCACTTGATCACAGGGTTGGCCTTTTGTCTGGGAGCTACCCCATAAGAGTTACAAGAACAAAAGAATTCTTTTCCCAGCTGTGAGATTTCACACTTAATTGTACAGACCCCTTGGAATAACGAAACCAGGAGACTTGCACATTGAAATGTGTTATGCCTATAGAGTGCTAACAGGCTTGTATCACAACTGGGACTGTCCAGGCCCATTTCAAAAGGGAACCAAAGGGACGTCATTTGCATCTACTAAGCTCACCTTGCTAACGGAGTCAATGGGCCTGACTGGACAATAGCTTCCCAACACCAGACCCTCAATATGAATGGTAACTCTTCCAACAACTAATGACTGGGACATTATCAGTACAGAAATCAATGCCAATTCAGACACAGGATAAACATCCCTCTTGAAGTAAGTGTGGAGAAGGTAGATCACATGACCCAAGCGACCAATTTTAAATCTCTATATGCCCTTGAGAACTGAGAAGTAGCAAGTCCCCCCCCACCCCCCCCAAAACTATGTGCATGCGTGTATGAGAGAGTAAGAGGGGGGGTGGGAAGTTGATAAAACCTGACCTGGGGAAGGAGTGTTAAATTTGAAAAATAAACTAACCTTCTGAGCTACTGAGTTATTCCTAACTGGGGTTTGCTGCGTTATTAGCAAATTGGGTCACAATAAAAAGGATTGGGAAAACACGTTATCACTTATTTTTTTTAAAAAATTCACAACACCTTCTGGTTATGGACAGGTGGTAAGAAATCAGTACAGTTTGCCTGTCTCTCTCTTATCTGTAACACCTTTTGTATCATGTTCCCAAAACACTATGATGCAAAATGCCATACTCATTGTTGTGACTGATTGTTACACCCTTAGATCATTGATTGATGGTATTACCAGAATATTGGCCAGAATTTTCCTGTCAGTGCCAAAGCAGTGGCTTATGCCTTCAGCTACGTTTAAAGTGCGTTCTGAACTCTGTTGTTTGCAACAAGAACTTGCTCTCTTGGCTGCAATGTGGGTCCAATGACGAGGTAAGTCAGGAGGCACAATTCCAACAAAGCCACACGCCCCCTTTGGATGTCATTAATAAAGTCACATGCTTTGAGGTCTGCCTTTAGTTCGATGACTTTAATGAGTTTTCAAGTGTTCAATGTTGTTTTTAATTGCTTCCAAGTATTAAAGATGTTTACAAGTAGTTTTTACGGGTTTTCCAGTGTTCACAGGAGTCTGCCTGTAAGTGTTATCAGTTTTTCATTTATTCCACTTTTTAACTCCATTCCTCACCACCATGCCCCCCATAGCCATGGCTCTGTTCACCCCCTTCCTCTCTCCTCAACCCTGGCCCTTCTCCATAAACATCGACCATACTGAGGATTTGTAGATGCGGGAGTGGAGCGTGGGGCGGGGGGGAGGGACGGTGGAGGCTCTTGTGAGCATAGCCGTGGGAAAGGCCGAGTGGTGCCAGGATTTGGCGGAGGAAGGAAGGGCAGGTGAGGCAAATCAGGTGGCAAACATGTCAGCGTTCACCATTATGGGGACCAGATGATCTGGGCCAATAGGTTTTAATAATACACAGTAGCTGCCATCACAGGGTAAAATATCCATCATGTAGCTTAAAGCAATAGGATAAAGACTACTCCTCACTATAGAATATTAAAAATAATGTTCCATATATATTTATATATTAAAAATAATTAGTCTTGGAAGTAAATGATTGATACCAAGATGACAGACCACTTTTACAGAATCACAGAATTGTTACAGTGCAGAAGGAGGCCCTTCAGCCCATTGTGTCTGCACTGGCTCTCCGAATGAGCAACTCACCTAATGCCATTTCCCCATCTTCTTCCCTCAGCTTCTCAATCTAAGTCACTTCTGCAACCTTTGGATAATACAGCTGAATACTGTAGCTGTGAACTAATCAATAATTGCAGGATATGAATCCTGCTTTGGGGCCTGACATATAACATCAAAAAACGTCTGAAGGTCAGAGAATGATTCAGAAACAGCATTCATCCCTTTGAGGTTTTCCAACCTTTAAGGTGCTTCTATGAATACTTAACTAAATGCAGAATGTAAGATCTTATACGTTTCAATTGCACTAATATTCAAAGCCACGGAACCTGAATTTATCACTCAAAATATTGTTCATATTTTTGTATGAAACATACAAGAGTAGAGCACAAGATATTCTTCCAAACAAAACACCTGGCTACAGGTAGCAATAGGGTGAGATTAATCTGCACAGCACTTGTAGTGACTTTACTCCCTGTTTCCTGAACTGTTACCATGACTACACTGCAGGGAGACATGTTTTATCTTTTGAAAGGATAGAGCCCTTCAGCTGACATTAGAACTGGTTATTTTAAGGGTTCACATGAATTGAAAAGCACAAGAATAATATCTGAAGACTTCTGGCTGTGCTATCAGTATGTGCCACAATACGATTTCCTTCGCTTCACTACACTGGTAAGTCTATCCATTGATCATCACAGACATATCCACCCTTGGCACTCTGCAGAAAGATATATCCTATTTATCTTTGCTTTGACAGACTCTCACTATGCACCCTGATTCTGCACACATATCAAACCACTTTTAGACAGCAAAGACATTTATTTGCACTATTGGCAGCAGGCTGAATATTTGTAGCTGAATATTTCCAACTTCATTTAAGCTCATTTCCAATAAACCTTCATCGTGCTACTGTGCCTTGTGGCAGCCCCAGATATTATAGCTTTGCTCTTGTTTGCTGATCTTTTCAGAAAGGTATTTACTTTCTGCTCATTTTCTCCTCCATCCCCCTGCTGTAATCTAGCTGAAATGCACCTCCTCCAATTCCCTATTAACATTGTTCCATTGCCAAGCATAGGAGCACATGGAAGATAATCAGTAGGGCTCTCATTGCACTAGCTATTTACTTTAGAGAAAAGCAGGCTTGAAAGGAGTACAGTAAAGGTTTTAAAATGCTAAACTGATTGTAATCAGCGGAAAGGTTATTTGAGATGGAAAAGAACTGCAGGGCAAACACATGGCATACTTCAGTTAAATTCCAGGGAATTACTTCACTCCAGAAACAGATGATCAAAACATGAAATGGGTATGGATTTGTTCTTGTCCTTTCTAAGGAAATCTGACAAGTTTTAAGTAAGAGAACAGGTCCAATCATTGACAATAAATAGCTAGTAAATTGAGATTAAGCAGATTATGGGCTACTGCAGTTCTCTGGTGCCTTTCCTGATCACTTCAGGTGTTAGATAGGAATTTGCAGCACTTTTACAGAATTGGTCATTGCATTATTTTTTGCCTTGCCCCAGGGGATGTCTGGTTAGAAGATGAGTTGATGGTCAAAATTGCAATGTCTCTGGACATGGCAGACTTTATGGGACTGAAGATAGATAGATATAGGTAGATAAGGTGGCTAAAAAGGCATATGGGATACTTGGCTTTATTAGCCGAGGCATAGAATACAAGAGCAGGGAGGTTATGCTGGAACTGTATAAAATGCTGGTTAGGCCACAACTGGAGTACTGCGTGCAGTTCTGGACACATTATAGGAAGGATGTGACTGCACTGGAGAGGGTGCAGAGGAGATTTACCAGGATGATACTTGGGCTGGAGGGTCTAAGTTTTGAGGAATGATTGGATAGGCTGGGGTTGTTTTCCTTGGAGCAGCGGTGGTTGAGAGGGGACCTGATAGAGGTGTATAAGATTATGAGGAACATAGATAGAGTGGATAGGAAGGCACTTTTTCCATTAATAGAGGGGTCAATAACCAGGGGCATAGATTTAAGGGAAGAGATAGAAGGCCAAGAGGGAAGTAAAGGAAACATTTTTTCATCGAGGGTGATGGGAGTCTGGAACTCTTTGCCTGAAAGGGTGGTTGAGTCAGAAACTCTTGTAACATTTAAGAAGTATTTAAATATTCACTTGCATTGCCATAGCCTCCAGGGCTATGGGCTAAGGGCTGGAAAATGGGATTAGTGTAGTCAGATTTTGTTGACCAGCGCGTACATGATGGGCCAAATGGCTTTCTTCTGTGCTGCAAACATCTATGAGTCTATACTTTGCAACCCCATTAAGCCCATTATTACTCCTCCCTATCAACTGTTGCCACCCTTGTCTCTGTTAGCTGAATGATTACACCCATTGAATTTCCAAGATGAGGAAGAATCCCACTGAGCTCCAGCAATATTTCCACAGTTCATCTCAAATGATGGAAGGAATCTACTCTCCTAATAAAATCACATTAAAAAGGTTAATGGTCCCAATTAAG
The DNA here is from genome assembly GCF_964194155.1 of Cetorhinus maximus. Lineage (NCBI taxonomy): Eukaryota > Metazoa > Chordata > Chondrichthyes > Lamniformes > Cetorhinidae > Cetorhinus > Cetorhinus maximus. The sequence goes on along the minus strand of NC_135881.1, from coordinate 63,624,784 downwards.
GCAATCTGAATTGTCTACCGAAGACTCTCTGCAGCTTTGGACATTCTTCCACAATCACTAAGAGAAAGCAACAGAAGGCCTCCTGCAGCAAAAGGAATAGCGCAATAGGAAAATTTTATTGTTGTCAGCTGTGGCTCAGTTGGTAGCTCACTTGCCTCTGAATCACAAGGTTCTGGGGGTCAACCCCCATTCCAGGGCTTGAGCACAAAAATCAAACTTGCAGTCCAATGCAGTACTGAGAGAGCACTGCACTGTCAGAGGTGCTGTCTTTTGGGTGAGACGTTAAATCGAGGCCCCATCTGCCTATTCATGTGAATGTAAAAAATCCCATGGCACCATTTTAAAGAAGTGCAGGGGGGTTATCCCTAGTGTTCCCCCAAACGACATCACAAAAATCAGATTATCTGGTGTCATGTCTATGTGCTTTATGTCAAATAATGATTTTTTTAATCCACTGGCTAGAAATCTGAATTGAACTTTTCAAAACAAACTTTCTAAAAACAGAGACTAAAACTCGCAGCCCAAAATGGATCACACCAATTTGCACTACTATATGTTCCACATTCCAATTCATTGGAATGGAGTTAGTCTGCCTGCAAAACCCACCAAAGACAATGACTTCAGGGGAGCATCCTGTCTCCTTAGCAAGGCATCCATGGTAATCATCTGAGGTATTCAGTTGTTGGAGACGGGCTATTAAGACTAGCCGCTTGGACAGTGACAAATTAGCTTCCAGGCATGAGCTAATTAAGTCAGCTTCAGAATACACAGAAAATGTCGTTCCCTGAAATCCCCTGGCAGATGGAGAAGGAAGGCAATGTGATAAGCCAAACCTCTATATTTAAGCACATTTTCTTAGCAGAACTGAGGACAAGCAGCTTAGAGAGAAGACCTAAGTGGGATACCTCCTTTTCTCATTAATACACCTGATAAGCTTTGATCCCTGTTTGCTAACTGTGATCATCCAAGGACTCCCTGCTGCCGACAGAAATTTCTTAAAAGAATCCCATCAGGCACCACCATCTCCCGAGGAACAACCAACTCAGTTGCCTACATCTTTACATCAGAAGCATCAAGACTAGCGAATTCAGCTTGAAGCTAGCTGAGTCACCAAACTACAGACTATATACTCTTAGGTTTTTTATGGTCTGTAATTTGGCCAACCTATCCTTCCCCACTCTGTAATTTTTATTTGTGTGTGAGAGAACCTCAAGAAAAAGAGAGAGAGAGGGATTGTGTGAGTGTGAGTGAATGCACACTTGCAGAAATCAATGCGTATTTTATTATTTTACTTCGGTCAGTTTAAGAATAATAAAGTCAACCTCTTTCTTTGTTAAACGCAAGAAAATCTATCCTATTGGCTCTTTTATGATCACAGCACAAAAATCAAGTACTCACTGAACTGGCAATTATATCTTTTTCAAACAAAGAAAACCCTTTGCAGTCAAATGCAGAGAGCGCAAAGAGGGGAGCTATTCAACCCCCCCTCATTTGGTTGTAACATTGGTTATCACATTGCTGTTTGTGGAAGCTTGCCAAGTACGTATTGGTTTTTGCATTTCCTACATTACAACATTGACTATACTTCTGAAAGTACTTCATTGACTGTAAGGCGCTTCGAGACTTCCGGTGGTTGTGAAAAGTGTGATATAAATGAAAGCCTTTCTTTCTTTTGCCTCATACAGATATTGTAAGATTCCATACAACCGGTGAACCATTTGATTAGCCAGTTGAATGTCACAAATGTTAAGCCCATCTCTTTCTCCCACATGTCAGATCTAAAAGATTATTTCCCACACTGATCCAAATCTCTTATTCATGGAATATGAAGTGTCTCTCGACAGAATGAATAAAGCCTCCAGCTCAGATTAACTCATCTTTTCCCAGCAACCATCAGAAAAAGCTGACTTCCTGGCTCAATACAACAAAGATTAGAACTAGAGTCTTAAGCAAGAAGGTAGGTAGGGAGGAATACCTCAAAGTGAAAAAATAAGATCCTTCAGACTTGAAACTATATAGATAAATATTCTTTGGCTCCCAGCATGTACCACACATTTCAATAATTACAGAATCAATTATTTCCTAACAAGTACTTGACAGTAGTTTAAAAATGGCTCAATTACTTATAAGAAATGAATCTTTATTGTTTGAATACCAATGATTTACTGATCTATTGTGACTCAAAGTTATTGAACCACTTAAATATATAATCATAGACTCGCACCATAAAATAACTACGTTGGCCTTTCCTGAATATTTTGATAAGAACTTCTGCCAACAGCTCCAAGGAAATGCAAGACAAGAATTTTGCTCAATGTAAACATGTTTTTCAAAAATGTTATACGAATGGTCTTTTTTAAAATATTGATGCGTTATTTAATGGTGTAAAGCATTAGAAAAGAGTTGCATAGGTATGGGTTTTGTGCACTATTTTACATGAAATAGCATCTTTAATTATTAGCTTTTGTTAAAAATAATAAACTAACTTTGGATGAGTGCAGTGAGTAAAAATAGCGGTAAATGGAAAGGAAGAGAAAAAATAAAAGATCATGTAACACTTGAGAGAAACTGGGAATTTACAATGACTATTACAAGATGACAAATTTGTTCCATTTTATTCACTGAAAGGTGATAAATATGTTATCAAGTTGATTGAGTGGGCTTTTTAATATGCTGACTCTTTACAAGCTTGCATGGTTTAACAATGGGATTGCAAATTCCAGGCCAATGACACTTAGGCAATGAGAATAACAGTGAAACCATTGGCATTTACCACGATAATGGAAGAAATCTGAAAGCAACATCTGGAGTACCCACATGTGCAGTTAAGCACCAAAATCCAGAAGTTGCTCCTAGAGATATTTTGCTTCTCCACAGGGTACACTGTTACAGTCCTCACCAATAGACTCTGCATTTAACTGGTAGCCACAGCAGAGACTTGATGTACTTAGCCTTAAGTTTCACACTAAAAATGACTGAAAAAGGTGAAGCCGGCACTTTCAGAACTAAGTTTATAAATGTGTGGTAAGTACTAATTAATGCTTAACAACCCTGGCTGTGTACAATTAACTTTATAAATGTGGAGTCTCATTCCCTCAGAGGAAAATTAGTGTTAGAAATTGAAAAGTCTAAAATTTTTTTTAAAACATGTTTTATTTACTGCTTTAGTTTCTTCTGTTCTCTCTTTTAATACCATCTGTATTTCAAACCTTTAATTCATTTCTGTACATCATTTAAATCTAATTTATATTTTCTGCTTTATACCTCTGAGTTTGAACTTTGCAGCCTAGATTTTGGATTTACTTCATCTTCTGGGCACAGTGTGGAGGTGGAACATGGAGATCAAGTAAATTGTTAAGGTGTGGTATACATAAAATCCTGGGAAGGGGATAGGAGATGGGGATATGGATTGGGAGGTGGCCAGGGAACTGCGGATGGAGGAAGCGGAGGCCTCGGGGGAGGCGGGGGGTGGGGAGCATGGAGCACACTGGATTGTGAGACACCACCTGGATTAGTGGGGGTGGAAAATAGGTCAGGGCGACAGGGTGGGAGAAGGAATAAAAGCTGGGTGGTGGATGGAGGTTGGTAGGCCTCAGGATGGGAATGGGAGAATGGAGGGCCCCCTCAAAAAGCTGGAGTTCGGGTGCCCAATAGTGGGAGTTGTCCAGGCAGGCATGCTGAATCCAGCAGGTAGATGTAAAAAGGTACTTACCTCCTGGATTCAACAGCCCTCACCTGAGTGTAGCTGCCATGTTTTCCAAAGCGCAAGAAACCCACCATCCTCAATTAGATTTAAAAAGTTGAACACCAATGAGACTCGCAGCCTCATGATGTTATTTACAGTGTCAACCAAGCCACCTATCCACCTTTGTTAAAACAAGTTGGGATTCCCAACAGGACATTAACACCCCACCCAATCCAAAACACTCCCCACATGCTCCCCCCCGCCACCTTTTTTTTGCAGTTAAACCCACCCCTACCTGCTTGTCCCAATAGGGGTACATCAGCCCATTTTTGTGATTCATTCTTGGGATGTGGACATCACTATAAAGGCCAACATTGCTGCCCATCTCCAACTGTCCTTCAGAAGGTGGTAGAGAGCCAACTTCATGAACCGCTGCAGTCCATCTTGTGTAGGTACCCCTGCCCCCACATTGCAATTAGGAATGGAGTTCCAGGGTTTTGATTCAGCGGCAGTGAACGGAAGGCAATTTAATTCCAAATCAGAATGGTGTGCAATTTGTAGAAGAGCTTATAGGTGGCAATGTTCCCATGCATCTGCTGCCCTTGCCCTTCTAGGCGGTACATATCATGGGTGTGGAAGATGCTGTCAAAGAAGCCTTGGTGAGTTGCTACAGTGCATCTTGCAAATGGCACACACTGCTATCATTGTGCATCGGTGGTGAGAGTGAATGTTTAAGATGGCGGATGAGGTGCCAATGAAGTGGGCTACTTTTTCCTGGAGGGTGTTGAGCTTCTTGAGCGTTGTTGGAGCTGCGCTCATCCAAGCAAGTGTACAGTATTCCATCACACTCCTGACTTGTGCCTTGTAGATAGTGGACAGGCTTTGCTGAGTCAGATGGTGAGCTACTCGCCACAGAATTCCCAGCCTCTGACCTGCTCTTATAGCCAGGGTATTTATATGGTTGCTCCAGTTCAGTTTCTGGACAAAGGTAACCCCCCCCAGGATGTTGATAGTGGGGGATTCAACAATAGTAATGCAACTGTATGTCAAGGAGGGATGGTAAAATTCACTCTTGTTAGAGATGGTCATTGTCTGGCACTTGTGTGGTGCGAATGTTTCTTGCCACTTATCAGCCCGATCCTAAATGTCGTCCAGTTCTTACTGCATATGGACATGAACTGTATCCGAGGAATTGTTAATGGTGCTGAACACCAAGCAATCATCTGTGAACATCCCCACTTTTGCCCTTATGATAGAAGGGCAATCATTGATGAAGAAGCTCAAGATGGTTGGGCTAGGGTCACTACCCTGAGGAATATCTGCAATGATTAGCTGCCAACAATCTTCCTTTATGCTAGGACGCTAGGTCAGACTCCAACTAGTGGAGAGATTTCTTCCCTACCATCCCACTCCACCCACCAATTTGCATCAACTTCAATTTTGCTAGGGCTGTGCGATGCCACCCTGGGTCAAATGCTGCATGGACATTAAGAGTGGTCACCCTCGTTTCACCTCTGTTCTAGAACGCAGCTCTTTTTTTCCCTTATTTGGAATAAGGCTATAGTAAGGGCTGGAGCTGAGTGGCTCTTCTGGGACCTAAAATGAGCCTAGTGAGCAGGTCATTGCTGAAAGTTCCACTTGATAGCACTGTCAATGATACCTTCCATCACTTTGCTGATGATCAAGAGTAGACTCATAGGGTGGTAATTGGCTGGATTGGATTGGCCCTGCTTTTTTGGACAGGACATACCTGAGCAATTCTCAACATTGTCAGGTAGACACCAGTGTTGTAGTTGTACTGGAACAAGCAGGCTAAGGTGTGGCTAGTTCTGGAGCACAAGCCTACAGTACTATAGTTGGAATATTGTCAGGTTCCATAGCCTTGATTGTATCCAGTGCCTTGAACCGTTTCTTGATATCATGTGGAGTGAATTGAATCGGCTGAAGGCTGGCATCTCTGATGCTGGGGACTTCCGGAGGAGGCCGAGATGGATCATCCACTTGGCACTTCTGGCCAAAGATTGTAGCAAATGTTTCTGTATTTTCTTTTTTGCACTGGCATGAGGATGGGAATGTTTTTGGAGCTTATTCCTCTGGTTATTTGTTTAATTATCCACCACCACTCAGGACTGGATGTGACAGGAATGGACAGCTTTGATCTGATTCGTGCATTGTGGGATAGGGGTTGAAGAGCTTTGGTATTGCTTGCATTGTTCACAGGTGCTACAGAGTGCCTGTGGAGGGTACCATGATGGACAAGATGCTGCATTAGAGGAAATCTTGGCTGACAAGACTGAGAAGTTTGTGGGAAGCTGTCAGAGAGGTGAACAGTGAACACTGTTCCTTTATCAGAAAACAATATCCAGGTAATTATTTACATGTAGCCCAGAAACAGCTGAGCATGATGGTTTAATTTAAGATAAGATTCTGCATTGTCTACCAAGTAACTTTGAAAATGTAGTAAAGACTACAAAACTAGAGTTTTGGCTTGAGACAGCACTAACATGGATTAACATGACAAGAGGCGAAATAGAGGTGTGAACAGTTATGTTAAAAATACCACGTGAATAAAAATGTGTACATTTGATTTGATACACTTGAAAGAATTCTGATTTGGGCTTACAGAAGGGTTTCAAGGATATTGGAAAACAACAGCTGAGGGCCACTCCAGCAAGAGTACAGTCTTGTTCTGAACATTTATTTCAAACAGAAATATATTTCAAACAGAAATATTTCATTTTTCAATAAAATTGTTTTCTATTATAAAGTCACAGACACGAATAAGTTTCCCTCTTCAGTATGCCTCATTTCCTCAGATGCTGTAAAGAGGAAAAAGGGGTGGAAAACAGTTATTACAATTCTTTGCCTCCTCTGTATTGCCTGTACTTTCTGCAGACATTCCCATTCATAAATTTCAGCTTATTCCTATGGAAGTTGCAGGCCCTGCAGAGTTGTCAACCTTCTCGGATTGTCCAGGAGTTTTTTTTTAATTAATTCATGGGATGTGGGCATTGCTGGCTAGGCCAGCATTTATTGCCCATCCATAATTACCCTTGAGAAGGTGGTGGTGAGCTGCCTTCTTGAACTGCTGCAGTCCAAGTGGTGTAGGTACATCCAAAGTGCTGCGAGGGAGGGAGTTCCAGCATCTCAACCCCGTGACAATGAAGGAATAATGATATATTTGCAAGTCAGGATGGTGAGTGGCTTGGAGGGGACCTTCCAGGTGGTGGTGTTCCCATGTGTCTGCTGCTCTTATCCTTTTAGACGGTAGTGGTCGTGGGTTTAGAAGGTGCTGCCCAGTAGGGTTGGTGAGTTCCTGCAGTACATCTTGTAGATGGTACACACTGCTGCCAGTGTGTGTCAGTAGTGGAGCAAGTGAATGTTTGTTGTTGGGTGCCAATCAAGTGGGCTGCTTTGTTCCTGGATGATGTCAAGCTTCTTGAGTGTTGTTGGAGCTACACTCATCCAGACAAGCAGAAAGTATTCTATCACACTCCTGATTTGTGCCTTATAGATGGTGGACAGGCTTTGGGGAGTCAGGTGGTGAGTTACTCATCGCACGATTCCTAGCCTCTGACCTGCTCTTGTAGCCACAGTATATATTGTTCAGGAGTTTCCTGGAATCCACAATTAATCTCCTGGACACTGCTGCTGGCAACTCAACTAAGGGATAATGTGGAAGTGGAGTTCATAGTTTACGCATGAAGGACTTTACATCTTCATATTCAAGCACCAGATGTGCCCTGCTCGATGGCATGGAAAAGAACGAATGAAAGGTTGCAGTTAGCAATGTGGTTAACACTGAGGAAAAAGCTTGAGCAGCACGAGTGAGAATGCCAAATTTGGATCAGTTCCAAAAACTGGACAAACTGTACATACAAATTATGTGAAGTCATAAATGAAAGATTGGTTTAAAGAAATTTAAAGAACAGAATGAACTTCAAACTATATTTCATAAGAGAGAGATGCATTGTAGAAATAGTATACAGAAAACACGCATAATCACTGGATTATTCTTAGCATTTGAGTATTTGAAGTACTTCACAAAATGAGGAATCTAAGTATTCATTCAGATTAAATAAGTTTCAATAAAAAAGAATAATTCAGTTAACATGATTTGGCCTGGATTTTGTGGTTGTTCTGATGGTAAAACTTCCTGCACTCACTGTCATTACTTTTTAAAACTGACAGCAACTTCTGGCATCTGCACTTGACCTAAGACCAGTTGGTTTGACATCAATAGTGGGTAGGATTTTAGAAGTAATAATCAGGGAAAAAAGTCTACAGGCACTCAGGAGAGGCTCGTGCTAATTAAGTATAGCCAGCATGGATTCGTAAAAGACAGATTGTGCCTGATTAATCAAAATGAATTTTTTAATGAAATAACAGAGAAGGTTGATGAAGGGAATGCAGTGGATGTTGACTACATGAATTTTAAGAAAGCTTTTGACTAATGAAAGGCTAGATAATAAAATTGACATGAAAGGCTAGATAATAAAATTGAGGCTCATGGAATAAGAGAGTCAAGTGTCAAATTCGATACAAGAATTGGCTTAAGAACAGAAAACAGCGAGTTGTGGTAAATGGTTATTTTTCTTACTGGAGGATAGTAGAAGTTGATGTTCCCCAAAGGACAGTGCTTTTTTTTTTGTTGTACAGAAATGACTTGGATATTGGAATAGGGAGTACAATTTCAAAATTTGGCAATGATGCCCGACTTGGAGGAGGGTCAAGGAGTGAGAATGATACCAATCAATTGCAACAGGATACAGGTAGGCTAGCAGAACGGGTAGACAAGTGGCAGATGGGTTAATACAGAAGAGCGTGAGGTGATACATTTTGGCAGAAACGATAGAAAGAGGAAATACAGACCTAATAATACAGTTTTAAAGAATTTGCAATAACAGGGGTACCTGGGGGTGCATGTACATAGATCTTTGAAGGTGGCAGGATAGAGAGAGAGACTGGTTAGCAAAACATATGGGACCTTGGGCTGCATAAATAAAGGTATTGAGTACAAAAGCAGGGAAATTATGCTGAACTTTTAATAAAACTCTGGGTAGGCCACAACTGAAGTATTGCATCCAGTTCGGGTCACCGCACTTTAAAAAGGATGTGAGGGTCCTTGTGAGTGTATAGAGATAGTTTACCAGAATAGTTCCAGGGGTGGGGAATTTTAACTTCAAGGTTAGTCTGGAGAAACTGGCGTTGCCATCTTTGGAGCAAAGGAGATTGAGGTGAGATTTGATAGAGGTGTACAAAAATATTACTGGTTTGGATAAGATAGACAAGGAAGAACTATTCTCATGAGTTGATGGTACAAGGACAGGACCACAGGTTTAGGATTTTGGGCAAGAGATGGAGGAGGAATGTGAGTAAGAACTTTACACAGCCAGCGGTAATGACCTGAAACTTGCTCCCCATAAGGGTGGTGGAAGCTGTGACAATCAGCTATTTTAAAAGAAAATTGGATTGGCACTTGAGGAAAATAAACTTGCAAGGCAACGGGGATACAACAGGTGAATGGGGCTGGCTGGATTGCTCCATATGGAGTTAGCATGTACTCGATGGTCTAAATGGCCTTCTTCTGTGCCACAAATGACTATGTGGAGTTCAACACTGAATTTCAGAAGCTGCTGTCAGCAGTCCCCTGCTCCTCCACAGGGTACATTGTTGAAGACCCACAGGCGGCCATCTTTATAAATCATGGACTTATCAAGGAATTTTCCCTTTCATGCTGTAATATTGCTATTAAAAAACACAAAAATGTAATCCCTTGTTAATGAGACGTAACTGAGTTTTTAATGGCAGGCGATGTCATAGCTACTTCCAAAGGGCCTCTAGTCTGGAAAACTAATTTGTTATTTGTGTAATGTCAAATTTTTATATTCTGACAAAAATACCATAATTTTATTTACAGTTTAAGATAGTTGAGCTTCTAATGTGTATGCCTCAATATTTACTTTACTGTGAAATTTATAAGAGGAGAAATTTATAAAAAGAGAAAAATAATCAGTGCATTTTACTTCCTGGTTTACCGTCTGTAAGAATTCTTAGATATGATTGACTGCTTACCCTGCTTTATGACATTACTGTTGCTGGAAACCTGATTCAAACTAATGCCAGGAAAGGTGAAATCCATGGCACAAAGACCAATAGATCTATTGGTCTTTGTGGGCAGCTTTCTTTCAGGTAGATAGATTCTTGTTAGGCAAGGGCATCAAAGGTTATCAGGGGTAGATGGGAATGTAGAACTCTAAACACAAACAGATCAGCCATGATCTTATGAATGGTGGAGCAGGCTCAAGGGGTCGAATGGCCTACTTCTACTCCAATTTCATATGTTCGTATGTTCTTTGAAGTTGATCAGCAGTGAGTGCTGTCACTTGGCCACTGATCACAAAATCTGGTTCAATAACTTTACAAATATCAGCAAGGGCAAAAGTGGAGCAAAGCTGTACTGGAGATATTTTCTTTTTTAAATTGGCATAAAATGCAGTACATAACTGATATCTTCTAAATCTAAGATGCAATTTGCAGCTTTTCCAAAATAGCAAGTCTAAATTTGCAGGAGTGCCTTAAAGCTCTTGCTTTTGCCATAAGTGGGGTTGTTCCAAAGACAAAACTTTTTTTTACACTAAATGGATTTCCAAACTGTGGGCAAATGTCAATTGATAAAATTCCAAGTGGCCAAACCTCCGGGAATATGTCCAATCAGACCTGTATACTCTAAGATCCAAAGGTTTGATGCTAATGAGATAGGGAAGGTGCTTCCAGTCTACGACTTGAATTTGCTGCAAAGAGAACCCAATTAGCAGTTTTTGAACACAGGCAGTACCAGAGGTCAACACTAGGAGTCTCTCAAGGGTGTTACAGGGCAGGCTGAAGATGCATTAAGTGAACTTGGGCACACAGCCACCTTGCAAGGCAATCTGAAGGTGTCAGGCCTGAGAGGCTGTTGCAGATCTCTAAGGGCTGCAAATGGACCTGATTTCCTCCTGGATTGTTTGGTTCAAGGACCGTGCAGAGGATGGTCTTCTTCCTAGATGGGACTGGGCAAGAAAATTTGTGTACTGACAAATGCAGTGTACTCTGTGCCTGTCAGGCACTCAGAGGGGAAATTGGCCCTATAATCTCTTTGAACTGATATGAAAATTATATTAAAACAAAGGTTTGATTTCACCACATGGAACTTAAAACTGACTTATAGTATAAACAGTGAATTTGAAGTCACTGTGGACATAACTATATCTTTTAATTGGTTATTGAAATATGTCAGATTTAATTTCTGATGATATCAGCCCTTTTAACTATTCCTGAGTCAGTGTGCATCATACTTTTAACTAATGCAAATAACTGCACTGTAAAATGCCATCTCGAAAATTATGGCAGTGACAAACAATCATGAGGTAAATTGCTTCACAGAATTGTACCTCACACTTGTCCAGGCATCATTTTTTAAAATTTCTCTTTCCTTAACAATAAAGCTGTGAAAATTCTACATTGTAACAGTCTTAAAATCACATGGACCATCTCTCTTCAGAAATCAGTTATGTAGTTAAACAGCTGCACTGTTCAATGATCATCAGCACAGTGAAGTCAACATCGCAAATAGAGTCAGTTTGGACAGTTGTGTAAATTAGATGAACTGTGCATATCCAGCCCAAACATATTAACATGCAAATGCATTAGGTTAATTGTTCCAAACAGGATTATCAGCTTTTCAGGTTGCATTTGGTTTCTTGCGCACAACCAAATCTCTCTGGGTTTTTCATTCCGATTTTCCTAGTCTCCTGAGATGATCCAATTTTCCAGGTTGCCATAATTAGATCCAATTGTTCCAATCTTCCAATCAAAAACTCTCAAGATGTTCACAACTCAGAGGAGGCTGTGGCATAGTGGTATTTTCACTGGACTTGTATTCCAGAGAGCTAGGGTAATGCTTTGGGGACTGGGGTTCGAAACCCACCATGGCAATAAAAATCTGGAATTAAAAGTCTCAAGATGACCATAAAACCATTGACAGTTGTTGTAAAAACCCATCTGGTTCACTAATGTCCTTTAGGGAAGGAAGTCTGCTGTCCTTAATTGGTCTGGCCTATATGTGACTCCAGACCCACAGCAATATGGTTGACTCTTATATGCCCTCTGAAAAAAAGGGCAACTTATGGATGGGCAATAAATACTGGCTTAACCAGTGACACCCACATGAATAAAAAACTCACATCATTCTTTTTAATTAGATAGTGAATTATGTCAATGCAATCTGTTAGACTTGATTCATTGAGCTACAAAGACATGCAGCCCAGTATCAATAAATTGGTTGTTTACACTGCAGATCAAAAAATTAATCCTTGGGGTAGAATATGGATTACATTTTGCTCTGTTCATCAACAGAGTGAAAAAGCAAATGAGAGTGCCGATCTAGAATCTGGCAGGAAATTATAGTTTATTACATTAAACAGATCAAAGGATTACACAGTGCTAACAACTCTTGATAAAAGTAGTGGCAAGTACACAGAAAATGTTATAGCTAGCAGATTGAAATAACCACAATAATTTTGAGTTTCATTTTATAATTACTTAATCATGATGACTAATTTTCCATCATTAAGTTTGAGCGCTCTGCTTTTGATATTCACACAAAATCCTTTTTGCACAGATATCATCTCACATGCACAAAAGTATATCTGTTCTCCATTTCCAAATTATTCTCACCTAGCCTTCAAAGAAAGCAGATACAAACAGAACATATTTACTTCCTATTTTGTTTCAGTAAACCTTGTAAAAGTGAGAATATTTTTAAAAAATAATTCACACAACATTCAAAGGTGGACTGCATAATTTATTATGCAGTCATTACTACATCATTAGTTCATCCTCAACATAAATTGCATTAAATTCCATCATCAAGCCCTAAAGCAACATACTTCCAACATTCAGTCTTTACACATCACTTTTCATTAGCCAAGTCGACATAGTTCCATTGATTTCTCCAACTTTTTGGCTCTTCCAATATCAACCTGTAGCAAGGACAGTAGCGTAATGGAGCTCTGCATGACTTTCATGCTTTTAGTCTATTCAGTCCCCAACCGCTTTGCTTGCCAACATTAACAGCTTAAATGCAGCAAAATTACAAAAACCTAGAAGTACTATTTCTACCATATTCAACTTTCTACGTGTATTTTAAAACAATGATATATATCACTCAATGAGACACTCGACTCATTGCCGGACTATAACCCCATTTAAGCTATTCATTATAAGGCACATGTTCCCACCCAAATTATCTAGTAATTCTTTAAATGGTTCAATGTTTCCACAAATTAGTTGCATATGCAAAGTTGGTTCTCATAATAGAATTTACTACATAACTTCAAGAAGCAGATTTCTTCCATTTATACAGTTGTTTATTTAGTTCATCTTCTTTTAGCCAAAGTAGCTCCTCGTTAGTATAGTGGTTAGTGTCCCGCCTGTCACGCGGGAGACCGGGGTTCAATTCCCCGACGGGAAGTAGGCGGAGTCCTGTTATCTTTACATGAGAAAACACGAAATTGGAAATGTCTTGGGAATTGTTTGAGGTGTCAGCTGTGGCTCAGTTCATAGCACCCTCGCCTTTGAATCAGAGGGTTGTGGGTTCATGTCCCACTCCCGGAAACCAAGAACTGTGATTGTACTCGAAAGAGTTGCAATCTGTGACTGTTGATAACTCGAAAGAGTTTCTTTTAGCCAACTAAATCTACAAAATGGCAATCAAGCAAAAAGCAAAATACTACAGATGCTTGAAATCTGAAAAGTAAAATGAGTTGGAAATGCTCAGCAAACCAGGCAACAACTGTGCTGAAACAGAAATCAGTCAATGGTCCAGGTCTCCGAGGTCTGAGACAATCAACTCTTTGATATCTACTTGTCCATAAAATGCCAATATGGAGACATGTTAAATTTATAAAACTTCTGAAAATTCTATGGAATACATTAACAGTCACACTGTTTCAGGCGTATTATTTTTTTAAATCAACAAATGAAAAAAGTGCAGAGCACTCTATCCTTCTCATTTACATGTTCATTTCAAATTTAAATAAGCTTTGAAATCTAAAGTCAATTGCCCCAGGGAATAATCAAAGACAGGAATTCAGAAACATTCTATTTTGCCATGTTTAAAGATTTACTACCAAAATATTTCCCTTTCTTCTATTCAGATCAGAATGAGTTCCCAATTTAAACTATCTTCAGCAGTAGCATGCAATGGGCAATAATGAATAGGTAGCTGACTTATTCCAGAAGGTGCTGTAAAACAGCCTGCCAATTCGCCATCATTCATTGGGTGCAACCAAAGACCGGTTTCACTCCTGATATTTCAAAGGTAATGACACCCAAACCTTTGCAATTCAACCAGTTTTAATTTGATTTTGCTCATTGTAACTTTTCATACAATGAAGACAATTCACTGTAAATAATAACCTAAACTACAAGGCTGTGACTTATTCTTGTATTTGAAGGCACAAAAATGAAGAAAACAGCCTATAGATTGAACTGCATCAGAAAAATACCACACAATAAGTCTGCAGTCTATGGGGAAATGGTAGTGACTGTAAATTGTGGGTAATTTCAGTGGACTACTTATTTTGTATAATTGCACTACACCATGTTCACTTTTCTCAAAGGGCATAATGTACTTCCATTAATCATCACATGATAAAGGACAGAGAGTTTAGTAATTTGCTTTGCTAACAAGATTCAATTCTGACTATACTATACTGACATTAGGCCTGAACTTCTTCGGCATGGCAGACTCGAATTGCCATTCCGTTCCTACTTTTTTACCGTAATTTTTTTTTTTGATTCTATCTAGTCCAACCTTCCGACTCAGGCCTGGCTGGGGGAGGAAGGGGGGTGGGGGGGGATGGGCTGGGTTAGGCTTCGGGGGCGGAGGAGCGGGCCAGGCCTCTGTGGGGGGGATGAGAGGGGGAAAGGGGATGGATTGGGCCTCAGCAGGGAGGGGGAATGCGCCCCTGTTGAGGTGGGGGGGAATCCCATAGGTTGGGAGTTCCCGTCTGGGGTGGGGGATGGATGGGGTTGTAGTCCCTTGTGGGAGGTAGTCGGGGGTTGTGGGAGACCCCTGGAGATGCATAGGGCAGGGAAAGTCACTTTGGGGGTAAATAGTTGGGGGTGGATAAGGGGAGACCCCTCGGGGGTTGGGGTGGGGGAGTCACATGGGGTGTGGGGTGGGGGGGGCGGGGAAAAGAGCGGTTGTCCAGTGGGAGGAGACCCCTTAGGATTTGAGGGTGTTGGGGATTCCTGCTGGGTTCAGTGTGGGCCTTTGCAATAGTTACCCAGAAGTTAGAAGAGGTTTTAATTCTTCTAACTTTTTCTGGGTAACTATTGATGTAACCCAGTCAGAACCATCCAAACTTTGATTTAAATCGCATTTTCGGATGGTTCCCATTGCAGGTCAATTGTCCAGGGGATATTTGCACTTCTGGGCAATTGTCATGCAAACCTTACCTGTGAACGTCCGGGGATGGGTTGGGGTCCCACCACATATTTGAGGTACCGCACCCAATGTGACATCCTGGAGCTCGGAAGTTGCGCCCATTATACATGTGAGCGAACACCCTCTGCCTCAAAACTAGTTATTCACAGAACTGGTTATTTAGATCAGTTTTAAAAGCATGGGGAAATTACTTTCTTCTGAGGAGCATTATGGAACAATGCTAAAATTAAGATCCTAAAATATTTGCTCTAAATATACAAAAGTTCTGAATGTCAATTAAATCATGTCTCTGTGATGAAACACTGATATCTACAGATGTCTGTGAAATCTTCTTTGCTCCAGAAAATAAAAATGGAGAACTGAATTAATGGAGTTCACGTAAATCTGTACAACCAATAAACTGCTATTGCACAATTTGCTAAGTTTTTCAGAAGGAAAACATAAAGCCAACAGCCCATGGAGTCTCCTGTGAACAAAATGCCAATTGGAGTACAGACAATGGCCTGAATTTTTCAGTTGGCGCGTGGGGGTGGGCCCAACACCCCAGTGCGTAAAATCTTGCGCGATGACGCGGGCGTGCGTCCCGACGTTATCGCGCTGTTTCATTCGGCGGGTACATGGCGTCGGCTGCACACCACCGATAACTGATAGGCTTATTGAGGCCATTAACAAATTAATTAATGTAATTGTTTACGCTGCCCGTCCAACCTTAGGGTTGACGGGCAGGCGAAAAGGCCAAGCGGCCTTCACATTTTTTAGGAAACCTCATCCACCAGCGGGATGAGGTTTCCTAAAGCTTTTACCACTTAAATTTAAAAAATTTCTGAAATATATAAACATGTCCTGTCTCATGTGACACAGACACATGAGGGAACATGTTTAATTAAATTTTCAAACCATTTATTTATTCATTTCAAAAGCGCTTTAATCTCCGGGGCAGCTCCGTGCCTCAGGGAGATTGAAGCTCTCTTTTGTGCACATGCGCGAAAGAGCGCTCGCCCCGACTCTCCCTCTACCCTCTGCCTGCACTGAGTGCTACGGCTCACGTCTTATGCTGGGCGGACCAACACACAAAACGGCGGCACAGAGCCGATCGCGGGCGGCAGTCAGCTCCGCGACCACCGCCGACTGAAAAACTCAGGCCAATAAGTTTTCCAATATTAAAATAAACATTACCAATAAATTGTGAAAATAATTTTTCTGCTTTCCACAGTTCTGACAAAGTGAAAATCTCACATTTTAAAGGCACAGTAACTTAACAAATATTTTGACATTTTTTCTAAGAAGAGGAAACAAAAGAGTGTTACAATCCCAGCTGATGTTAATACTGGACAAGTCAGGTCCCAAAGTGAAACACGGCTTGATAGATCCTTTTTTTAAAAATAAACCATGGAGGAAAGTTACTGAACAAAGTTACAGGAATCTGATGAACTTTTAACATAAAGAATAAAATATTTATTAAACAAGAAAAATGAACAACATTACACTAGACAAAAAGGTTGAAAAAAATCTCAGTACAAACACAAGATGATGTTTTAAATTCACACTATTCCTTTACCCCAGCAATATCCTTACAGACACAAACGAGTGAAGTGCTACCACTAGCTTGATACACAAAGGCTTCTCGCTTGGGACTAGCATAGTTGCAGTTTTCTTCCTGTTAATTCCTCACCATTCACTCGATGCTTTTTACCCAACTCTCATCTCTCCCCAAGACACCCAAAAACCCCACTCGAAACTCAGTCTTCCAGTAACCTCACTGCTAAACTGATCACTTTACCGAGTTCTATAACTGACTATTCAGTCAATTACTGTCCCAATAGCCTTGTAATGTTTTCTTCTCAAAGAGCTGAAAATCTGTCTTCACTCTCTGACAAACTGAACTCTCTCCTGTCTTTTCTGTGACTGCGTCCCTGAGCCACTGTCGCTAGGCAACAGTAATGTTTTTTCCTACTTTGTTTTCCTCCCCGCAATCACTAAAATTTTAACCCATCTCTTTACCTTCAGGGGTTGTAAGACCTCATTAAAATGTGTATATACACAAACAAACCCAAAAGATCTTACCTTTACATTGTTCATAACAAGAGTGATGCATTATTTTCATAACAATGGTGATATTTTTTGATGCAAATCAAATCAAGTTATGAATTTGCAAACAAAAAATACTGCCAAATATTCAAGACGACTCTCACTTTCAATCAACAGAATCACTAGCTAACTACTTATTTGTTCTCCTTGCAACTTAATGCAAGCCTTCAAAGATCCTCTTTGCCACAGTACCACCTAATGTTCCATAACTTTTACTGAGTCTGCCCAACTGACTATTAGCTTTACATGTGCATGATTGTATACGGAGTCCTTGAGTTTAAATTATTTGCTGTAAAATTACCCTTGTTTTATCAAATACATAACATCTAAGGTCACGGATATTAGTGCTGGAGAACTGACAATTTCCTATTTTGTCTACCATCAGCAAAATAAGATATTCATCTCATCATTTTAGGGGAGATTTGAATGCTTTTATCAAGTGAAAAGGTCAGTGTCTATCCCGCTGCATCACCCAGTCCCTCTCATTACATGCTTACATATAATTTGCACACATAATGCTTTGAATTTCCTGAATATTGTTAAGGCATAGGTTTATAAATTGTCATTATATTACAGTTAAGTCCTTTTTACAAACTCAAGATCACAATGCTTTTGTATATTCAATTAGATTAAAACATAATATTTTAAAAAATGAAAATTAAATACTTCAATATGCACTTACACAAAATTTACTTTGGACATTAAGCTCTATTTCCTCCAAATACATCTATTCAGGTTTCTTTTTTGGAATATTGTACTGGATTTTCCAATACACAATATACTCTAAGAGGAATGTCTAATCTCCAAACTCAAATTATTTATGAATTTAGTTGGACCCTTTAATCAATCCATCAGTCCAGACCAAAACTTCTCTTAATTTATATTGTCAGCGGTATCATTTATTTTTCCCCTTGATCAGAGAACATCAAAGTCAGCCTACTTCCAAGAAGACCCTTTACTTCCCGGTTGAAAGTCCATTACCCTAATGGATCATAATGTTTTAGCTGACACAATTGGACCCGATAGAATCTGTGACTAGTTACAGTACAAAAGGAGGCCATTTGGCTTGTCAGACGGAATTTAATACGCTCCCAGTGAGTGGATGGGAAGGTGGCATAGGGGCGGTGGGTGTGGTGGTGCAGGATGCATGCGTTTAACGCAGCAAGATGGTATGGGGTTCAGAGCCCCTTGCCTTCCTGACTCTCTCCCAATTAAGTCCAGCCTTTCTGTCCCTAGGCCAACAGAGGCCTTTATGTGGCCGATTAAGGCCACTTAAGTGCCTCAGACCACTGCTGCTGGTCAATGGGCTGCCCCCACAGAAGACACACCTGCCCTCAAAACTGTTTCCCCTTCCCCACTTCCAAACGGACTTCCCAGCCCCTCCCCAATCTTGCTGGCGTCAACAAGCCTGCCTCACCCTGAAGGAAAAAAACAGTAAAAACTGGGAAATAAAAGAGTACCGCTCTGAACTGTTTTTTCCTTCTGGGCACTTGCCTGTATTCCAGGGTCTCCAGCACGGCTTCTGATCCCTGGCCTACTGCAGTCTCAGCAGTTGCCGCTGCCCCCACCAGTGGCACTGCTGATACTGAACAGCTGTGAACCTCCGATTCGCTGGTAGCTATTGGAGGTGGTATCCTTGTCATGAAGACTCATGTATTCCCATCAGGGCTCCCGGGAATGGCTGCAGTAAGGTTGCCACCAGTGGACAGGCCCATCGCCACAACCATCAAGTTCAGCCCATCATGTCTATGTCAGCGCTCTGCAAGAGAAACTCAGCTAGACCTACTTTCTTGCCTTTTGCCCATAGTTCTGCAGTTTTTTTCTCTTCACATAATTATCCAATTCTCCTTTTAAGGCCATGATTGAACCTGCCTCCACCACATTCTCAGGCAATGCATTCCAGATCCAACCCACTCACTTCATGAAGATGACTTTCCTCATAACACCATCGCTTCATTTGCCAATTATCTTAATTTGATGTCTTCTGATTTTCGATCCTTTTGCCAAAGGGAACAGTTTCTCTGAAACTACTCCGTCCAGCCGCTCAAGATTTTGAGCAGCTCTATCAAATCCCTCTTAATCTTCTCTTCTCCAAGGAGGACAGCCCAAGCTTCTCCAATCTACACATCTGAAGTGAAGTTTACAGCACAAAAAGAGGACACTTGACCCATTGTGTCTGCGTCAGCTGAAAAACGAGTCACCCAGCCTAATCCCACTTTGTGGCATTTGGTCCCTAGCCCTGCAGGTTGATGTGCATACCCAGACACCTTTTAAATGAGTTGAGGGTTTCTGCCTCTGCTTGCCCTTTCAGGCAGTGAGTCACAGACCCCCACAAACCTCTAGGTGAAAATGATTTTCCTCATCTCCCCTTTAATTTTTCTACCTATCAATTTTAATCTATGCCCCCTAGTCACTGACCTCTTTGCTAAAATAAATAGGCCCTTCCCATCCACTTTATCCAGGCCTCTCACAAATTTGCACATCTCAATCAAATCTCCCCTCCGCCTCCTCTATTCCAAGGGGTCATCCTCATCTTATCCAATCTTTCCCCACAGCTGCATTTTTCCAGTCCTGGCAACATCATCATAAATGATCCCTGTACCCTCTCTACTGCACTTACATCCTTACTGTAATGAGGTGACCAGAACTGCACGCAGTACCCAAGTGGTGGCCTAACTAATGATTCATACAGTTCTAGCATAACCTCCCTGGCTCTTATATTCTGTGCCTCGGCTATTAAATGAAAGGATTCCAAATGCCTTCTTAACCACTTATCGACCTGACCTGCTACCTTCAGGGACCTGTGGACATTCACTCCAAGGCCTCTCACTTCCTCTACCCATCTCAGTATCCTTCCATTTATTGTCTATTCCTTTGCCTTGTTTAACCTCCCCAATTGCATTACCTCTCACTTTTCTGGGTTGAATTCCATTTGCCATTTTCCTGCCCACCTGACCAGTCCATCGATATCTTCCTACAGTCTACAGAAATCCTCCTCGCTATCTACCGCATAGCCAACTTTTGTGTCGTCTACAAACTTCTTGATCATTCCCCCTAAATTCAAGTCCAAATCATTAATACATACCACAAAAAGCAAGGGGACCTAGTACTGACTCCTGCAGAACTCCACTGGAAATAGCCTTCCAGTTGCAAAAGACTGTCAACAATTACCCTTTCTTCTCCGCCACTGAGCCAATTCTGTACCCAGCTTGCTACATTCCCCGGGATTCCATGGACTTTTATTTTTTTAACCAGTCTGCCATGAGGGACCTTTCTTGTTTTTGTACTCTTATGCTCATATTTATGAAGCCCAGGATCCTGTGTGCTTTATGAGCTGCTTTCTCAGTCTGTCCTACCACCTTCAGTGATTGTCCACATATACCTGCCCTGGAGAGGATAACTGCTTTACTTTACAACACTGTTGCTGTAACCACCGTCCTAATAGAGCAGTGAGACTTGGATCACCTACCAAAGGCACCTCCAGGCATTGGAATATTTTCACCCAGCAGTGCCTCTACAGGATTCTCAACGTCAAGTGGGAAGACAGGTGAACAAACTTCAGCATCCTCAACAAAGCCAATTCCTCCAGCATTGCAACTATGATCATGAAAAATCAGCTCTGCTGGACACTGCATCCACATGACAAATAATCAGCTTCTTAAGCAGATCCTCTTCTCAAGTTAAGGGTGGCTTCAATCTTAAGGAGGACTAAGAAAATGTTTTGAGGGCATCCTGAGGTCCTCATTGAAAAGGGGACAAATTGACATCGGTGCATGGGAGAAACTTGCTGTAAACCATGTCATCTGGTGGCACCTCATCCAACAAGTCGCAACAGAGTTGGAAATTGACCCCATAAACAAACAAAGGAAGAAGAACACAGCCCTGGCTGGAGAACCCCTCCCCTTCCTCAGGGCAACTCTTGGCTTCTCTCCTAAAGACCTGCAGCTCTAGGATTGGCCTGCTGAGTCGCCAGAGGACACACAAATCATGAAACCTGACAGAGATCATCCTTGTTTCGAGGGCCTGGCGATGAGAACGTATATACCTAGGTCCCCCTGTTCCTTCACCCTTTTTAGAATCATACCCTTTACTTCTTTTGCCTGCCCTCATTCTTCCTACCAAAATGAATCACTTCACACTTTTCTGCATTAAGTTTCATCTGCCACTTGTTTGCCATTCTACCAGTATGTCTATGTCCTTTTGAAGTTTATCACTATCTGCCTCACAGTTCACAATACTTCTAAGTTCTGTATCATCCACAAATTTAGAAATTGTGTGCCGTACACCCAAGTCTAGGTCATTAACATCAAGAAAAGCAGGGATCCAAGCACCAACCCCTGGGGGACCTCACTAAATACCTTCCTCAGGTTTAGAAAAAAACTTTTGACCACCACTTTCCATTCTCTGTCACTCAACCAATTTTGTACCTATGCTGCGCTCTTCCTTTTATTCCATGGGCTCTAGCTTTGCTGACAAGCCTGTTATGTGGCACTTTATCAGACAATCCCACTCCTCTCACTAACCTTTTACTATGTATATGCCAATGGGAGACCTTAGGATTTCCTTTTATTTATCTGCCAGTCTCATCTCATAATGTCTTTTTTTCACAAACCCTCTGAACCTTCTATATTCAGCCTGGTTCTCAATTGCATTATCCACATGACATCTGTCATATGTAACTCTTTTTTTGCTTCATCTTGTTCTCCATCTCATTCATTATCCAAGGAGCTCTGGATTGGTTTATTTGCTTTTCCTTTCCTCTGCCCTGTAGTATTGTGCCTTGATAGTACCTGAACCATCTCCCCCTTAAAAAGCAGCCCATTGTTCAGTTACAGTTTTTCCTCCCAATCTTTGATCCAATTTGCCTGCAACAGATCTGTTCTCACCCCACTGAAACTTGCCCTCCCCCAATTATTCTGACTATAGAGTGCTCCTTGTCATTTTCCATAGCTAGCCTAAGCTCTCTGATAATACAATCACTGTCCCCTAAATATTCCCCTACTGACATGTAATTCACTTGATCCACCTCATTCCCCAGCACCAAATCCAGCAATGCCTCCTGCCTTGTTAAACTCTAAACATATTGATGTAGCACATTCTCCTGAACACACTCTAGAAACTCATGCCCCTCTCTGTCCTTTACATTACTGCTATCCTGGTCTGCTTCACACTGCTCCCAGCATGTCTCACAATGCTCCCAGAGCATATGGTCATAAAATTAGCAAAAACTTAACCAAATGTTGAACCAGAGATTGAATGTATTCATTTATGATGATCCAAATGCTAATTCTGCAGAGCATAGTACTAACAATAACTGCACTGGAGTGTTTCCTTCCAAAATTACTTTTGTTCAATTAGTCTCTTAAGGAAAATATGGAGGTTCCAATCAACAAAGAATTCTGGATGAAATTGAAATCATCAAAAGAGTTTAAGAGTGAAACTGACTCTGAATGCTGCTATCAAAGAACCAGATTACAGTTTTTTCATATAGCATGCATATTCTTGATTTTCCAATCTAGCCCTGAAATTATGCAGTGCGATATTAGTATATGAATAATTAGCACATTCTCCTGAATTAATTTAGCAGATGTATTAATTCATTTAAAATAAGCAGGCTAAAGCCTCCATTAAATACTTCAAACATTCAATACTTCAAATAAGAATGCCAAGTGCTTGTAAGCTGCAGTATTTCAATCATTTACATGTCTATTAAGGAAAGTCTACACACAAAAATATTACCAGTGAAGGTCTTCTCATTTTAAACTGTAAATGTCAATAAATATACGATTATGTAAATAATAGAATATAACCTTTTAGCTCCTTTGTATGAACTGCATTTGTTATTTTAATAAAGGCATTACTCTTTTCAAAATGTCTTAAAATAGCAGGCAACAAAATTGGATATTCACATTTATATTCAGTCAGCAAATTCAAGGCTATTTTGCAAAAAAGAAAGAAACGTGTTTTTCAATAAATGCATTCAGTTTGAACCTGCACATCTAATGGTTTCCTTCAGTACATTATAAAGGGCACAATAATCTAGAAAAGAAAACTTAAGCAATAATTTAATTTGCTAACTTGTTTGTTATTCATGAAAGCAATTTTTATATTTTGACACTTCAATGTTTAATCAGTTAGACTGATGTGGATGTTGGTTTGTCATATTAAGTTGCATAACGTTCTGTAGCTGTACTATTCTGTGACTATCCTAAAATATTAAGAACAGAACAAACTGTGCGTGTCTGAGTTTCTATTTTACCATTTCAGTTAAAGAATACCTACAGCTAAATAATGACACACTAAATTGTTAACATGTTGCATTTAAAGCAAAACAATGTAGTAGTAGAAATAGACTGAGTAGCAGTTAAGGAAGTGGCCAAATAAAGATTCCTCCGGGTATGTCATGACCCACGAGCAGGCAGACCGACCAGAGATGGTGGCACAGTGGAATACATTCAGGCAGAGTAGCCCTGGGAGTATTCAACATTGATTCCAGACCGCAAGGAGTCTCGTGGCTTCAGGTCAAATATGGGCAAAGAAAGCCCCTACTGATTACCATCTACATCCCTCCCTCACTGATGAATCAGTACTCCTCCATGTTGAACACATGTAGAAAGTCACTAAAGGGCACAGAATCTACACTGGGCGAGGATTTCATCAAGTTTGGCTCAGTAGCATCAGCAAAGACTTTGCTGGCCACGACACAGCTGTCAGGCTGAGCTTGCTACAGCTTCTGACAGAACAAACACTGAGGAATAACCTACTCTACTCATCCTCACCAGTCTATCCTGTAGCAGGAACAAATGCCCAAGGCATTTAGGAGTAATCATCTTACAAACCTTACGAAGGCCAAGTCCCATCTTCGCATTGCGGGTACCCATGCAGAATGTTAGCATGCAAGTGCAGCAAGCAATTAAGAAGGCAAATGGCATTTTGGCCTTTACTGTAGATTGGAGTACAGGAATAAAGTCATGCTGCAATTGTGCATGGTTTAGGTGAGACCATATCTGGAATACTGTGTACAGTCTTGGTCTCCATATTTAAGGAAGGGTATGCTTGCGTTGGAGGCAGTACAGTGAAGGTTCACTAAATTGGTCCCTGGGATCAGAGGGTTTGTCCTCTGATGAGGCGCTGAGTAAATTGGGCTTATATTATCTGGAGTTTAGAAGAATGAAAGAGTTCTCATTGAAATATACAAGATTCTGAAGGGGCTTGATGGGGAAGACATAGACTGTTTCTGTTGGTCATAGATTCTAAAACATGGGGGCACAGTCTCATTTAGGACTGAGGGGGACCAAGGGAAGGAGAAATCACTTCACCTAAAGGGTTATGAATATTTGCAATTCTCTACACCAGACGGTTGTGGATGCTCCATCATTGAATATATTTAAGGGAATAGACTGATTTTTGGTCTCTCAGGGAATCAAGACATATGGAGAGCAGGTGGGAAAGTGGAGTTGTAGCCCAAGGTCAGCCACGATCGCACTAAATGGCGGAGCAGGCTTGATGGGCCATGTGCCCTACTGCTGCTCCTATTTCTTGTGCTCATCATGTAATTGCGATACCATTGTGTGGATTAGATTAAAACCAAGTCCAGGAGACCAAAACTGGATATCCATGAGGCACGGTGGGCAATCAGCTGCAGCAAAGTTGTATACCAGCACAATCTGGAACCTCATGGCAAAAGTTCTTTGCTTGATGGTTATCAAACCAGATAATGAATCCTGGTTCAATGAAGACTGTGCTGAAAGCCACCCATCGAGCCTGCTCCGCCATTCAAAATCAGATTCCAAGCTGGTGAAGCTACAACACAGATTGCATGCATGCTGAACAATGGAAGTAGCAGGCTACAGAAACAAAGCTAAACAATAACAGAAAAAGGATCAAGTTTAGGTTCTACAGACTTGCCACATCCAGTTGTGAATATTGGAGAGGCGGGGGCAGAGTGGTATTGTCATTGGACTAGTATTCTAGCAGCCAGGGTAGCCCGGGGAAATTTGAATCCAATAAAAATCTGGTATTAAAAGTCTTGTTGATGACCATGAAACCATTGCCAACTGTCATAAAAACCCATCTGGTTCACTAATGGGAAGGAAATCTATCGTCCTTACCGGGCCTACATGTGACTCCAGATCCACAGCAATGTGGTTGACTCTTAAATGCCTTCTGAACAAGGGCAAATAGGGATGGGCAATAAATGCTAGCCTAGCCAATGCTGCCCATGAATGAATTTAAAAAATGAATACAGGGAAACAGAAGGTGGCTCTCACAGGCATATGAACATGAGTGGAGAAGTGAGGGAGAAACTGCAGTGTAATGGAGTCTGCATTGGGATCGGCAGAGAAAGAATGGGGAGTGGGAGGGAGAAGGAGCAAGGAAGAAGGGAGAAGGAAGAGGAGAGATGGAGAAAAAGGAAGCTAGGATAAAATGAGAAAGAAAAAGGGACAAAAAAGAAAGCAAGAAAAAAAACAAGATTGCAAGAAAGGAGAAGGCAACTACGTTAAATGGATCTTTAAGACAGAAGTCCATACATTTCTCGCAGTTATGTTTTTGAAGGTGTGGATGGAAAGGTGGTAGGAGTTCTAAAAGACAAATGATCATTCATTCCTAAGAGAAGGTTAAAATTGGCCTTGCCCATTGAAGGTGATTTTTGCAGCAACATCAAGAGAAAGAGAATTGCAAAGGTGAGCGAGCGCCTATCAAGGACAGATTCACGTGATACTGTAATCAGAATATTGAAAAAACATTTATTAAATGAGTATATCTATTTTCACAGAAGAGAAAGGGAAGAAAATATTAACAGTACAAGGGAATCAAAATAGATGAAGAGGAGAAACTTACTGGATTTAATGCAAGTTAAAAATGGCAATAAAGAAAATCATGGGACTTAAGACAGATAAATCTACAAGGCCTGCTAATTTCCATCCAGAATATTAAAGCAATAGTGGAGTAAACCACAAATAATAAATAATTTTCCCAAGCTTTCTTTATTCTGGAATTGTGCTGATAGTTTGGAAAATTGCAGGTGTCACATCATTACTTAAGGGAAGAAGGGGAAATTAACTAACTGAAGTCCCATCAGTTGTGGAAAAGTAACAGGGTTCTGTCATTATGGACAGAGTGGCAGAGCACTTGAACAAGTATGAGCTGATCAGTGAGGGAGACGGTGAATTTGTTAAGGGTAAATCACATCTGATAAATCTGCTTGATTTGTTTTGAGGAGGTTACTAACATGATGTACAAGGGAGTATCTGTGAATGTTGTCTGAATGGACTTCCAGAAGGCATTTGATAAGGTTCTGCACAAGAGATTATCAGAAAATAAAGCACACAGAGTTAGAGACAATCTTGCAACTTATGTCTGAAATTGTGTTTGAAATTGAATGGGAGGTAGGATACAGGTAGTAGTGATAAAGGGAATGCACTCTGGTTGGCGAGAAGTGACAAGTGGTCTGTACAGGGGCCACAGCTACTCATCCTTCATTGATAATGCAGATGAAGGAATCGGGCAGCATATCCAAGTTTGCAGGTGATGCTGAGTTGGAAGGTGCAGTAAACAGTGCAGATGAGAGCAGTAAGTTACAAAGAGACTTAAACAGATTTAGTGGGAGGGATTTAATGCCCTTCCACAGGGGCAGGCTGAGGGGTTTAATTGGGTGGTAAGGAGCAGGATGGGGAGCCTGTTGCTTTCCCCACTTCCTCCAATAAGCCAGGGGTGAGGAAGGTCGAGGATGGCCTTCCCACCGGAGACCAATTGAGGCCCTAAAAGGACACTCAAGGGCCTCATATCAGCAATGGTAGGTGGGAATGGGCAGTGGGCACTCAGTTAAAGTTGGCAGCCTGACTGTAGGCTGGGTTTGGGGAAATGGTCCCTGCTGTTCAGGCCCCACTGGCAGCAAAGGCCACCCCCATAGGAAGAACCCCACCCCTGCCCTCCACACTGACCCACACCCTTTGCTAGGGCTTGTCCAATTGGCCCTGTCAAGACCTCCCAACTTACCTTGCCGCCTGGTCTCCATCACTGTTCTCTGCAGTGGCCACCACTCCCAGTGGAGCTGCTGGGACTGAAGAGCTGCCAGCCTGTGATGGCTGGCAGCTCTTGGAGGTGGGATCCCCACATTCAAAGGCTCACTCAGGTACAACAATGACAAGCAGGTAAGTGCCCGAGTGCGATTAATCTCACTGGGGCTCCTGGAAATGCTTCATTGGGATTGCCATTAGCTCTATGGTCGGTGGACAGGGCCATTGTCACTACCTTTAAATTCAGTCCAGTGAGTGGGAAAATCTGTGGCAAATAATAAAAACATAAGAAATAGGAGTAGGAGTGGGCCATACAGCCCCTTGAACATGATCTGCTATTTAATAAGATTATAGCTGATCATCGACCTCAATCCACTTTCCCATCTAATTCTCTTATCTCTCGACTCCCTGAGAGTCCAAAAATATATTGATCTCAGCCTGGAATATTCTCAATGATGGAACATCCACAGGCCTCATGGGTAGATAATTAAAAAGATTCACAACCCTCTGAGCGAAGAAAAAATCCATGGCAAATAGAATTCATTTGGGGAAAGTGTGAGGTCATCCACTTTAGATGAAAGGGAAACTAATTCTTAACAGTGAGAAACTAAGAACTATTAAGGAGCAAAGAGATTTATATTTATTTGCAAACAGATTACTAAAAAGTAATAAAAAAGCCAATATAATATTGAATTTAGCTCAAGAGTCTGGAATACAAAGGGAAGGATGTTAAGCTTCCATTGTATGGAGCCTTGGCCAGACCCCATTTGGAGTACTGAGATCAGTTCTGGACAATGCACTTAGAGGAGGATATATTGGAAGTGGTATTTGTTATTGCTGTCTTTGGTCTGGTATATGGTAGTCAGGTCCGAGACTTGCAGATAAGGCTGGAGGCAATATTATTCATAAATTCTCTTTTATTTAACATTATGCCAACTATTTTCAAGGTAGTCTCTACACAATGCTTAACATGGAACTCTCTCTCCATGCTCTGCTTTCATGTGCTCTTATCTCACTGATGATATAGACTATATATTTACATATTCAATATTAATCCTTTATACAGGGTACAGTACTGATTCAGCAGAATGTCACCTGGTGTTATTGGGTTAAATTCTGAAGACTAATTGGATTGACATGGCTGGTACTCCATGGAGTTTAGATCATTGAGAATGATCTAATTGAGGTGCTTAAAATACCTGAAGGATTGGCCTTCTAAGTGGAAGGCTGCTGAGAACCTGTGACCACTAATCGGGGAGTCCAGAATAATGGGAGAGAATCTTAAAATTAGAGCTCGGCCATTTAAGGATGAAATCAAGAGGTGCTTTTTCATACAAATAGTAGTAAAATTCTAGACATGTCACCCCAAAAAAGGATGTGATAATGAGTCAATTGAAATTTTCAAGACAAAGGGGAATAGAATTCTGTTAGCTAGGGGTATCAAGGGGTGTGGATCAAAGCTAGCTAAATAGACTTGAGGTACAAATAAGCCATAATCAGTGGAACAGGTCTGAAGGCCTAAATGGCCCATTCCTGTTCCTATGTTCCCATGTCAACGAAAAGGGTGAATAACCAGCCGCTGATCCATGACCAATTTGCTCCCTGCCAAAGTTGAATTTCATACCAAGACCATTTACAGAGGCAGTCCTGTCAGATCTGGTGAAGGACAACCAGTCTGGTCATGCACCAGCTGTACTCAAATCTGCAAACTTCAGAGACCTGTGTAGAGATAGGAATGTACTGAATGATCTATGAGATTGCAAGACTATTACTAACTCAAAGGAAAATAGGCCACCAAAAGTCAACAGCAGCAACAACGCTGTGTAGTCAGAGGGCTGAAATATGAATTAAAAGATGGGAAGTTTATTGAAGAGTGAGCATGGATGATATTTTTGAATGCTAAAGGTAGTGGAAGGAGATGTAGAGAGAGAGAGAGGAGGGAGAGAGGGAGAGAGATAAAGCAGAGTCAGAGATGCAATTCACAGTGACTGATTCCACAGAGATAATAAACACCCTCTTACACTAGCACTCTTAACATGATCTCGATTGATCCATAGCAGGAAGAATTTCCAAAATATTTCGCAGATCGGAGTCATATTTTTATCGTGTGCATCGCTATCAGTCTGTACTTTATTTCCTCACGATGACACGCAAATTTTCCAAAATACTAACACCTTTAAAAAAACAAATGTGATGGCCTCCAAAGACAAAAATCATTTCAATCATTGCTCAGTCAACTGTAGTGAAAGCACTGTGTAGTTATCAAATGCCTGTGCCGCTCTTCTGCAATTTAGCAATTAGTGTCACACAGATTGTTGCTCTCCAAAGCCTTATTTGATCCCTTCACACTGAGTAAACACAGCTGTTAATCATGGTGACTTTAATCAAAAGAAAACTAAACAATGCATTAATACTGAAATTGCCAATTACCTTGCAAGATTTCCTCATTAAATGCTTCAACTTAGTGTGATATTTGGTGCCGACTGGGCAAAACAACAGCACCTTGTACTTATGTTGCACCTTTAACATAATAAGATGTCTCGAGGCTCTTCACAGGAGAGTTGTAAAACTAAAATTTGACACCAAAACACATATGCAGGTATTAGTCCAGCTGACCAAAAGCTTGGTCAAGGAGGTAGATTTTGAAGAATAGAGGAAGAGGCACAGAGAGGTTTGGGAAAGGGACTTCCAGAACACAAGACTTTGACAGCTGAAGGCATGATCACCAGTGGTGGAGCAATTAAAATGAGGGATGCCAAGAGGCCAGAATTGGAGGAGGTATGAGAGTTGTAGGGCTGGAGCAAAATACAGAGATAGAAAGGGCAGAGGTCCTGGAGGGATTTGAAAACAAGGATGGGAATTTTAAGGGAGAACTTCGCCCTTTTCAATTGGCACACTGACATCAGCATCAAACAGGGATCACAACACAGCATTATGTGAGCAACTGTCACCCGGCAGTGATTTTCCCTGAAATAGCCAATTAGTGGCCAGAGGGTGGGCTCTGAGATGACGAGCAGGCTCTCGAAGCTGGAGAGCCAAGAGGAGGTCCTCCAGCATCAAAGAAGCAGCAGCTTGCAGTTCAGCTGAGAGATAGAGTGCCTTCATTATGAGAGTGCCTCCATACCCCAATTCCTTTCTCCCACCAGCAGGCCATCTACAGTCCCCGATGCCTCCAGGGCCTGGAGAACAACTGGAAAATTCTAGCAGACCTTAAACTCCATTAAGCTTTTGCTCCATTGGTTACACCCTTCCTCCCCTATTCCACCTCTGGAAAAATGATCCAACATAATTTGTCCACCTCCGCACTCTCCCCCATTAATGGCTATAAACCAGGAGCACAGGGATGATGGGTGAGCAGAGTTCTTTATCTACTCCAGATCTGCAATGGGGTCAAAAAGGGTTCTGTTCTGGCACCGACACTCTTCGGCATATTCTTCTCTTTGCTGTTGTCATATGCCATCAGGTCATCTACAGAGGGTGTCTACTTATAAACCAGAACTGATTGAAAGTTGTTCAGCCTTGGTCACCTG
This sequence comes from Cetorhinus maximus, assembly GCF_964194155.1. Taxonomy (NCBI): domain Eukaryota; kingdom Metazoa; phylum Chordata; class Chondrichthyes; order Lamniformes; family Cetorhinidae; genus Cetorhinus; species Cetorhinus maximus. The sequence goes on along the minus strand of NC_135881.1, from coordinate 63,593,968 downwards.
AGATCCATGATGAAGTTGTGCCAAATCCTCATCAGAGCTGCTTTAAGCTGACCGTGCTGCACTAGCATTCCATACAAGGAGTAAGAATGTGTGGAACAACAGCAACCTGACTGAGAACATCAAAAGGTGACTCTACAAAGCCTGTGCCCTTAGGGTACTTCTCTACACTGGTGAGACCTGGACAACATATGCTAGGCAGAGTAAGGGCTAAACAATTTCCACCTTCGCTGTCTCAGATGTATCCTTGGAATCTCTTGGCAGGTCCAGGTCACTAACTCAGAGGTCCTTGAGCACGCTAATTCCATCAGCATTTACTCATTGCTAAGCCAATGATGTCTGCGCTAGCTTGGCTACTTTCATTGAATGGATGATGGGTGTAAACCTTCTGTACGGTGAACTGGCCACTAGATCACAAGCCTGCTGGGCATCCATTCCTCTGCGATAAGGACAAATGCAAGCTAGATATGAAGCTGGCGAACCTTGACACCAACGTTGGGAGACAGTCGTCAATCATAACCTCTGGAGGCTGACTGCTTGGAGAGGCATTGGAAGAAGTATGCAGAAACAGAAAGCTCAACGGGCTGAGAAGAGGGCCCAGAGAAAGTAACTCCCCTGAACGCCACAAGCTGGTTCCCAGCTTTTATGTGGAAAGTGTAGCTGACTTGCTTCCAGCACTTGATTGACAAAAGCAGAGCATCCTGTTGCTTTTATGAATGGATTTTAATTTATCCTGAGTTATTGTGCGTACTGTACGATCCTGCATCTTCTCAGTCCACTGTTTTCCTGTGCAGCAAATGCAGAAGAGACTGTCATGTCAGAGTGGGGTTCCTGAACCACAGCAGGTGATGTTTCCTCATTGTACTTAACTTCAGTACATCAAAACTAGCATCTCAGTGCCTGAGTGCCCAACTAATCCCACTGACCATCTTTGTGATGACCTAGCCCGATTAATTTTGATGGGAGTAACACCCTATAAATAGGATTGGTGAATTAAAAATCTGATTATCTAAACTAATATATTTAAATGCCTCAACATACTGGATTCCCAATTTTTCATTGTAACATTGATAACATTTCTCCAATTCCACAGAACCATCCCATTCCACAGAACCATCCCATAAGAAATCATCAACTTGCACCATAAAAGTGCTTAAAAGCTTTCCTTTATGATATCAATAAAATATTGTCCGATCCGTTTTAGTTGAACACAATCTATTTTCAGCAAAACAGATCTCACCAAATAAAAACACACTGAGGGAGCATCATTCAGGCCAGAGACACATTTGTTTCGTTCCTATATTTTTCCTTCTGTTGCCTCTTTGAACAGCTTCAAAAATACTTCTCTCCGAAGAGTATTGTCCTGCAGGAATGCAGCTTTTATGTTGATTGATCTATACTCCCATGAACATGTGGCCAAAAAAGAAATAAAAAGATTTAAGATTACTTTTCCAGCTGTTGGAATGTCCACTCTAACATCTGTATCACAGTCACTCTTCAAAACCCTGTAACTCTCATCTATTAGGGCTTTTTTAGTATTAGTCCACCTACATGACAAACCTGGCTGCCCCTTCTCTGGTACCTCATGAACTTCATGAACTCCAACCTCCAGCCTTTAGTTTTGCCTCTTATTAGCTTATCTTCAAGTATATTGGCAGCCACCAAAACTTCACAATAATAAGAAGTTCTGCTTCTGATTTTGTTGAGACTGTTCTGTGACCTTCATTGCAGTGTGCAACCTATTCAGGCTATGGTCTCCACTTTCACTTTTCTGCCTATCAGAACTACTACTGCAAGATTGCCATCTTGCTCCATCAGAGAGTCTTTCTCCAATGTGCAATCATTTTAGGTGCAAGAGTCACTTCCGGATCCACCATCATTACTTGCACTGCACTTAATTACTCTCCACTCTTTTACACCTTCTGCCACGATATAGACCTCACTTCTTGGTCATCATCCTGAAGATTAAGACAATATTTAAACTTGTCAGTAGTTTTTTCTGCACATCTCACAGTTGTTTCATCCCTACATTCAATAGGCCCCCTCTGGAACATCTGTTAACCATGTATCCACTCAGGGAAACAGGTCTTTTGAGCTGTTAGAATTACAGAACTGCTCTGTCCTGATTGTGACCATCACTTACATTCCAACTGTACAGCCCTTTCACCTACCATAGTCTGTTCCTCAGGGGCTTCAACACAAAATATGTAAACGCTTAAGTTATAATTTGTCTTGTTTACTTTATCAGCTGCTCAGAGTCCAAGGTTTCGCAATTCATTCTGATTGATTGTGAGGAATGAACCTCCACAGTTTGATAACAATTGTCTTACCATCACAACCTTAGCAGGCCCTTTCCATTCCTTATGGCCCTCTCTTTTAAAATACATTAGATTTCCTGAATTAAATCCTTCTCTCAGGTGGTCTTATACAATGCCTTAGAGCTCCCTGAATTTTCTCCAAAATCTCTGCCTTGACAAAAGCCCATTTCACAGCATGTAAGCTATTCAAATATGCAGAGAAAATGGAACCGATAGCACCTTCTAGAGCAGGACGATTTGGGATTTCACTGATAGATTAAGTGAATGGGGCTATACCATCCAACTATCCAGAGTGAATTCCTCGCACGGACTGCCCAGGCTAGGGCGATTGCCAACTTTGTCTGGTTGATGAGCTAAAATTTTATTCAGCATTTCATCAATCATCATGTGATTCCTTTCATAAAGTCCATTGCCGAAAGGACTTTAATGGTCATGATGTTTATACTATCACATGTCTCTGTGTTGACATCACTAAATCTAAGCTAGTGATTTTATATTCCTTAAACTTACAATGATTCTCACTATTTAGTGAATCAAGGTAATCTTTTAACTAATCTATTCCACATGAAGTGCGAGCACTATCTAGCACTGCACAGTTAAATGGGTCCACATTCATCACAGGACTAAAACATTTTTAGACCAGTGTAATAACATAAGAAATAGGAGAAGCAGGTGATTCAGCCGCTTCAGCCTGCTCTGCCATTCAATAAGTTCATGGCTTAATTCTACTTTCTTGCCTGCCTCCATAAACCTCAACTCCCTTGTGAATCAAAAATCTGTCTAACTCAGTCTTGAATTTATTCAATGATCCAACTGCACTGCCCACTGGCGAAGATGATTTCAAACACTGATGACCCTCAGAAGAAATTCCTCCTCATCTTGGTCTTAAATGGGAGATCGCTTTTTAAACTGTGTCCCCTAGATATAAATTCCTCCACAAGGGGAAACATCCTCTCAGCATCTACCCTGCCAAGTCCTCTCAGGATCTTATATGTTTCAAGAAGATAACACCTCATTCTTCTAAACTCTAATGAGCATTGGCCCAACCTGCTCAACTTTTCCTAAGAGACAAACTGTGAGGTTTGTGCTTAACGTTCATGATTTCTTGTAAAAGGTAATTTTAGTTAAAAAGAATTGTTATATAAAACCTGCCAGTAGGGTGTGCTATGTCCCTGATGTATTGCCCTTTGGTGGAGAATAAGGAGTAAAGGAACCTTCTGTTTTTCATACAGGAAGTTGGAGTTCAGAAGCAGATAGCTGTGTGTGTATTCTTAATTGTTAAGCAGTGACAAAACGCTTCAAATGGTTACGGGTGTGGGATCATCATTATTAGGGGCTTTAGAGGCTTTTGAAGCAGGCCTCAGTGTTTGTTACAGTAATCAGAATTAAAGTTTCACTTTACTGAGAAATCTCATTGCTCCTGACAAGCCAGCAGATAAAAGCTTTAAAGAGCTTATGGATGTTTTGAGAAAGTACTTCAATCCCAGGCCAGCAATTATTGCCGACAGATTCAAGTTTCACCAAGAGAATGGCAAGAGAAAGTGAATCGGTTTCCCATTTCCTGGCTGAGTTGAGAAAATTAGCAGAACATTGACTTTAAAAAGTTACCTGGAAGAAGCATTTGAGTGATCGCTTGGTTTGTGGACTAAGAAATGAAAGAATTCAGCGTAGATTGTCAGCGGAGCAAAGAGTTGACACTGAAGAAAGCTTCCAAGATTGCACAAAGCAATAGCAAAGGATCAAGCTGGAGATTTGAAAACGCACTCTAATAATGCCGAAGTTAAAATAGTAAAATCGGGTACACTCGCTTTCAAATATGTTACTGCTGTAATGGAATGGCATAATGCAGGAACCTGTAAGTGGAAAACCACTGATTGTCGCTACTGTGGGAAACAAAAGGACACATAAAGCATGCATGTAGATCAAAGGCTGATCACAGTAAAGCAATACCACCAAGAAAAGGGCCTCACAAGGGTCACACAGACAAGTCACACTTGAAAATAAACAGACAGTTTAAAAAGTCACATTACTCGGAAACAAAATACAAAAGTAACGCGAGTCCACACGAGGCAGAAAGTGAAAATAACAGCGACAATGAGGGAGAGCAATTGTATTGCATTCAGTCTGATTTGAAACTAGATGAAGGGTTAAAAGTTGGCATTGCCTTAAATGGTAAAATGGTTGAAATGGAGATTGACACTGGAGCATCTGTTTCTATTGCTTCTGAGAAGACATAGGAGAAAATTTTCAAGAAATGCCCATTGGAGAAAACCCACCTCCAGCTTAGCACCTACACTTATGAGACTGTGAATATATTTGGAAAGATGTCTATTCAAGCTAAACATGGAGATCAAATAGCAAGGTTGCCACTTATCATTGTGAAAGGGGATGATCGTCCATTGCTTACGGGCAGGAACTGGCCAAAAGAAATTCGACTGGACTGGAATAAAATAAATAAAGTGCATTGCAACCCCATGTTGCAGTCCTTGTTAGACAAGCATACTGCTGTCTTCAAAGAAGGTCTTGGAGTTATTAAAGACATTGAAGCCAAACTTACTGTGAAGGCTAAAGCTTCTTCAAGGTTCTTCAAGCCATGTTCAGTTCCCTACTCAATGCGACAAAAAATTGAGCAGGAACTAGAACTTGAAAACTTTCAGATAATTGAGTAAGTTGATTATGCAGAGTGGGCAGCTCCAACTGTCCCAGTGGTGAAGGATGACGGGTCCATCAGAATATGTGCTGACTACAAAATCACCCTTAATCCTTTCCTGGAAGTGCATCAGTAATAGGGGATTCTGTGGTCAGGGAACAGACAGGCACTACTGTGGCCGTCAACGTGACTCCAGGATGGTATGTTGCCTCCCTGATGCCAGGGTCCGGGATGTCACTGAACAGTTGCAGGGCATCCTGAAGGGGGAAGGTGATAAGGCAGAGGTCATGGTACACATTGGACCAATGACATAGGTAGAAAGAGGGATGAGGTCTTGCATCAAAAATTCAGGGAGTTAGGCAGTAGACTAAAAAGTAAGACCTCTCGGGTTGTAATCTCTGGATTACTCCCAGTGCCACGTGATAGCGAGTTTAGAAATAGGAGAAGAGCGCAGATAAATACGTGGCTTAAGAGTTGGTGCAGGAGGGAGGGTTTTAGATTCCTGGATCATTGGGACCATTTCTGGAGAAGGTGGGACCTGTACAAGTGGGACGGTCTACATCTGAACCAGAGCGGGACTAACATCCTTGCAGGTGGGTTTGCTAGTGCTGTTGGGAGGAGTTTAAACTAATTCGGCAGGGGGAGGGAACACAGAAAGTTAGCAGAATAGGGACACATCATAATATAGTAAAACAATCAAGTCAGACGGAGTACAGCTGCATTAAGCTTCAAGGGAGTAAGGCAAGGCTGGATGGCCTCTACTTTAATGCCAGGAATATTACAGGTAAAACGGATGAGTTAAGGGTGAAGATTGACATGTGGAATTGTGATATAGTAGCCATCACTGAGACGTGATTGAGGGAAAGGTAGGATTGGCAGCTCAACATTCCAGGATATAGAATCTTCAGGCGAGACAGGGGAGGGGGTAAAAGAGGAGGAGGCGTTGCATTATTGGTTAAGGAGTCAGTTACTGCAGTAAGGAGAGATGATATCTTGGAGGGGGCATCAAATGAAGCTTTGTGGGTAGAGTTTAGGAATAAAAAAGGAGCAGCCACATTGTTAGGTGTTTATTATAGACCCCCAGATTGTCAGCGGGAAATTCAGGAGCAAATATGTGCACAATTTGTAGAGGTGTGTAAAAACAATAACAATATGGTAATTATATTAGGTGATTTCAACTTTCCCAACATTAATTGGTATAGACAGTGTTAAGGGCTTGGATGGAGTGGATTTCTTGAAATGTGTACAGGAGAACTTTTTAGGCCAATATGTAGAGGGTCCAACAAGGGACAGCGCAGTGCTGGACCTAATTCTGGGGACTGAAGCCGGACAGGTGGCTGAGGTGGTGGTGGGAGAGCATTTTAGCGATAGCGACCACAACACAGTACAGTTTAAGTTTGTTATGGACAAAGAAATCGACAAGCTGCAAAAAGATGTTTTGGATTGGGGACAAGAGTGGATTTTACAAAAATAAGGCAGGATCTGACCAAGGTAGACTGGAAACAGTTTCTTGTTGGGAAATCTACAGAGGAACAGTGGGGGGCGTTCAAAGGAAATGGGGAGGGTACAGGCTCAATGTGTTCCCTCTAGGGTGATAGGAAGGAGTAACAAGCCCAGAGAACAATGGATGACCAGAGGTAACCAGGTTACGATGAGAAGGAAAAGAGAGGCCTTTAGCATGTACAGGGGAGCAAATCAGCGGAGGCATTAGTGAAGTACAGAAAGTGCAGGGTGGAGCTTAAGAAAGCACTTAGGAGAGCAAAGAGGGGATATGAGAAAGCTCTGGCTGGTAAAAGTAGGGAAAATCCAAGATATTCTATAAGTATATCAATGGGAAGAGGATAACCAGGGAAAGAGTAGGGCCCATAAGGGACCAAGGGGGCAGTCTATGGGTGGAGCCAGAGGACATCGCTAGAGTGTTGAACGAATACTTCACATCCGTCTTCACTCAAGAGAATGAGGATGAAGGTATCGAACTCAGGGAGAGAGACTGCAAGGTTCCTGAGCAAATTGATATAGGGAGTGACAAGGTATTGGAGGTGCTGGCAGACTTAAAAGTGGACAAATCTCCAGGTCTGGATGATTTGTGTCTCAGACTACTGAGGGAGGTAAGGAAGGAGATCGCAGGGGCTCTTACCCAAATTTTTAATTCCTCTCTGGCCACGGGGGAGGTGCCAGAGGATTGGAGAACAGCTAATGTGGTTCCGCTATTTAAGAAGGGTTGTAGAGATAAGCCAGGGAACTACAGGCCAGTGAGTCTCACATCAGTGGTAGGGAAACTATTGGAGAAAGTTCTGAAGGAGAGTATCTATCTCCACTTGGAGAGGCAAGGTTTGATCAGGGATTGTCAGCATGGCTTTGTCAGAGGGAGGTCATGCCTAACAAATTTGATTGAATTTTTTGAGGAGCTGACCAGGTGTGTAGATGAGGGTAGTGCAGTTGATGTAGTTTATATGGATTTCAGTAAAGCCTTTGACAAGGTCCAACATGGGAGACTTATAAAGAAGGCAAATGCACATGGGATACAGGGTAATTTGATAAGGTAGATTCAAAATTGGCTTAGTTGTAGGAGTCAGAGGGTGATGACAGAAGGATGCTTTAGTGATTGGAAACCAGAGTCCAGTGGCGTACCACATGGATCTGTGTTTGGTCCCCTATTATTTGTCATCTATATAAATGACATAGATGACTATGTGGGGGTAGGATTAGTAAGTTTGCGGATGACACAAAGATTGGCCGGGTGGTTAACAGTAAGGTTGAGTGTCTTGGGCTACACGAAGATATAGATGGGATGGTCAAATGGGCAGATAAGTGGCAGATGGAATCTAACCCTGAAAAGTGTGAGGTGCTACACTTTGGAAGGAGTAATTTGATAAGGAAATATTCAATGAACAGCATGACACTAGGATGTTCTGAGGAACAAAGGGACCTTTGCGTGTGTGTCCATAGATCTCTGAAGGCAGAGGGGCATGTTAGTGGGGTGGTGAAAAAGGCATATGGGACACTTGCCTTTATCAATTGAGACATAGATTACAAAAGTAGGGAGGAGTTGGAGTTGTATAGAACCTTAGTGAGGCCACAGCTGGAATACTGTGTCCAGTTCTGGTTGGATAGACTTGCGTTGTTTTCGCTGGAGCAGAGAAGGCTGAGGCGCGACCAGATCGAGGTGTACAAGATTATGAGGGGCATGGACAGGGTCGATAGGGAGCAGCTGTTTCCCTTAGTTGAAGGGTCAGTCACAAGGGGGCATAAGTTCAAGGTGAGGGGCAGGAGATTTAGGGGGGGATGCGAGGAAAAAACTTTTTTTACCCAGAGGGTGGTGACGGTCTGGAATGCGCTGCCTGGGAGGGTGGTGGAGGCGGTTTGCCGCACATCCTTTAAAAAGTACCTGGATGAGCACTTGGCACGTCATAACATTCAAGGCTATGGGCCAAGTGCTGGTAAATGGGACTAGTTAGGTAGGTCAGGTGTTTCTCACGTGTCGGTGCAGACTCGATGGGCCATGATTCTGTGAGTCTTACAAAGACTCCTCCGCATCATGTGTCATTTTGCAGACCCTGCCTCTCTTCTTTGGACAGCTAATGATATTTCAAGTCACACCTGAAGCACCTACTAACTGTTCTTTGGATTCACTTGTCTATTATTCCAATTTTGTCTTCTGCTGTAAAAGGCAGATCTGCTAAAGGTTCTTTCATCCTTATTTCGCTTGCCTTGACCCCATCCATTATATCGATGCTTGTAACCAGTCCTTGGATCGTTTTGAAATCTGACAATCATGAAGTTCTCTATTCTTTTCGTCGCCACATAATGTTCCATTTGTTCCATGGAAGCAAAAGGAAATTACCATTTTTTCAGCAATTTTTTCAAGGCAGCAGCCATCTGATCCAATTGGATCTGCCCCTCTGAGAATCAAGCACCAGTTAGAACCAGGAGCCTCTCCATGAGAGATACTTTGGCACAATCTGACAATTTAAATGCTAGTATTGCTCCAGGGATCCCCATATTGAATTTTGCCAATCTTTTATACAATTTTTATACAATCTGTTCAAGTCCACCATAGAAAGACTATGGGTTTTCCAAAATCTATCAAAGTCTGACCCATGCCTCATGGGCATTTAGTAGATCATCTTTCTTGTGGCTTTCATCCAAGAATTCCAACAGAAGATCCAAACCTTCCTCACTATCCAACTGATAGGCATCATGCTCACAAAATACTTTACTTCTGATTTTACTTCTTGTAGGAAACAACAACGCAAAGGCCAAACTTTGTTTCTCTTTTTTCGTAGGCATGTAACCGGTGTCCACATATCCACTTTATTCCTGCACTGGTTACATGGTTCATACTCTGAAAATACTGGATGGTAATTTAATCCTGACAATTTATACTTGATTTTTCCCATTTTTCACAATGGCTACAAGAATTGTAGTTTTGTCTGCTTTTTTTGATTGCTGCCAAACTTCACCTTCAGGCAGACATTTTCCGTTACAATGTTATGGCCCAGAAAGCCAATTAGTAAAGGAACCAGCCAACCTTTACACACTTCTATATTTATTTAGAGAATTACAGATTACAAGTTTATACTCCTAATACAACATACATTGTTTTCATCTGAGCCTATTTATATGAACTCAAATGCAACCCCAGTTAATGGCCACCAGCTGCTTACAATTAAAAACAACATACAATTAACAAACAGGTCTTGGTACAAGTTAGGACATTGATAACAGAATTTTGATGACTCCAAGTTTACAGCACTTTACAGTTTAAAGTTTACAGAGACTAGCCAGGAGTGTATTGGATTACTCAAGTCCAGAAGTAATGAAGGCATGGATAAGGGTTTCAGCAGATAAGCTGAGGTAAGGGTGAAGTCAGGCAATGTTAGGGAGGTGGAAATAAGCAGTCTTACTGATGTCATGGATATGTGATCGAAAGCTCACCTCAAAACCAAATGTGACATGAAGATTGTGAACAGTCTGGCTCAGCTCCAGACAGTTGCCAGGGAGAGGGATGAAGCTGGCGGCTTGGGAACAGATCAGAGATAAACACAGGTTGCTAGCTGCTGGCATTTCTGCAATGCCCCTCAATGTTAATATTGTGAAACTGATAAACAGTATTTAAGAATTCTGCTAAGATTCTACTTGCTAAAGTAGGAAGTCTATTGTAAAATAGTTTTGAGGAGAGTACAAAATACCTGCTTAAGATAAAAAAGCACAAACAAAGCATTTCTACATAACCACATGTGGATGTTTTGAAGAAAATGCTGCCATAAAATTATGTTCGTGTCAGGGACAAAAGCCTTAGCTGTGGCATCAGAGTAAAGAGAATTTTAAAAGATACATTGAGAAAAAACACAGCCAACAGGGAGGGAAAAAAAGTCATAAACCAATTTTCTTTTTCAATAAAGAACAGAATTTGACAAAAGGAAGACTTATATTTTGTACGATTTAAAACAGAAAATGCAATGCACAGTATACACATTGCAATGATAGGTTAATTCTGTAAGAGTGAACTATAAAGAGCTTGGAGAGATAGGTAAAGCTATTGCACCCAATCAAATCTGATTGTTTTTCGAGTACCAGCCCTACCTAATCACTTCACACCATGCTCCATAATTCTTTCTCTCTCTAAACACTGTTTCTAATTATCTTTTGAATCTATTTAGGTTGTCTGCTTCAATGATCTTCCTAGGTAGGACATTCAGAACTTATATTGCACACTCAATCAAAATCTTCCAGTGCATTTCCTTCTTTATTTAACATCCCAACTTTAAAACTTCTGCTCTGTTATATTGGGAACTTACAGTGAAGACATTATCTTGATCAATTCGATCTTGGAACTTCAATTATATCACTTTAAAATCATCTATTTTCCAAAGAAAACAAGCCTGACATTTTTAATTTAAATTCCTCATTTCTATACAAATCTTTGTTGGTTGCCTCTTTACACTTTCAAGAATAATTACAGCCTGGAATTAGATTATATGAATGGCACAAATCTGGCTGTGGTCCAATTAACAAACGATGCAGTACATTTAAATTTCCCTCTGCTAATGTAACCATACTATTTGTCTCTACTTAGAATAACTGTCATTTCTTACCAAAGTCTGCCAGTTTCAGTTCCCCAGTATCACTGATAAGTAAGTTCTGAGGCTTCAGGTCTCTGTGCAGGATATATCGCTGATGAATATAGGAGAGGCCCCTCAGTAACTGAAACAAAAACAGCTAAAAAGACAAAAATGGAAACACAGCAATAAGTTGGCAGCCTGAAATGTAAGAATAGTTTTTGAAATCTAAATTTTTCAATTGAGATTTGTAAAAAATGATGCACATTCAAATGTGATTACTTTCATCATAAACCAAGCTATGTCAAATTTCTAAACTTTAATCCTTTAAAACAATGAATGCACCTATTTTACATTAGTCTAGAGTGCAGGAGGGCATGACAGGAACAGCACCAGGCATACCCAATAATGAGGTGTCAACCTGGTGAAGCTACAACAAAGGACCACTTGCATGCTAAAAAGGAGCAGTATGCGATAGATAGAGCTAAGTGATCTCACAACCAACAGATCAGATCGAAGCTCTGCTGTCCTGCCACATCCAGTCTTGTATCATGGTGGACAATTAACGGACTGAAGATGACACCACATATATCCCCATTCTCAATGATGGGAGAGCCGAACAGATCAGCACAAAAGACAAGGCATTTGCAACCATCTTCAGCCAAAAATGCCGAGTGGATGATCCGTCTCAACCTCCTCCTGAGGTCCCCAGCATTACAAATGCCAGCCTTCAGCAAATTTGATTCACTCCACACGCTATCAAGAAACAGCTAAAGGCACTGGATGCTGCAACGGCTGTGGGTCCTGACAATATTCCAGCAACGGTACTGAAGGCTTGTGCTCCAGGTTAGCCTCACCCCTAGCCAAGATGTTCCAGTATGGCTACAAAACTAGCATCAACACAGCAATGTGGTGAATTTCACAGGTTTGTCCTGGCCACAAAAAGCAGGATAAAACCAATCTGGGCAATTACAAACCCTTCAGTCTATTCTTGATCATCAGCAATGACATCAAGCAGTACTTGCTCAACAATAACCTGCTGACACTCAGTTTGGGTTCTGTCAGGGCCACTCAACTCTTGACCTCATTACAGACTTGCTCCAAACATGGATAAAAGAGCTGAACTTGTGAGGTGAGAGTGACTGTCCTTGGCAGTCATTTGACTAGTGTGGCATAAAGGAGTCCCAGCAAAACTGAAGACAATGGGAATCGGGGAGAAAACACTCCATTGTTTGGAATCATACCTAGCATAAAGGAAGATGGTTGTGGTTGTTGGAGGTCAGTCATCAGTCCCAGGACATTGCTGCACAAGTTCCTCAGGATAGAGTCCTAGGCCCAACCATCTTCAGTTGCTTCATCAATAACCTTCTTTCCATCATAAGCTCAGAAGAGGGGATGTTCAGCAGCATTCACAACTACTCAAATGCTGAAGCAGTCATGTCCATATACAGCAACATTCAGGCTTGGGCTGATAACTGGCAAGTAACATTCATGTCACACAAGTGCCAGGCAATGACTATCTCCAACAAGAGTCAATCCAACCACCTACCATTGACATTCAATAACATTAGCATTGCTGAATCTCACACTAACAACATCCTGGGGGTCACCCTTGACTAAAAACGACACCAGCCATATAAATACTGTGGCTACAAGAGCAGGTCAGGGGCTCGGAATTCTGCAGTGAGTAACTCACCTCCCAACTCCCCAAAGCCTGTCCACCATCTACAAGGCACAAGTCAGGAGTGTGATGGGATACTCTCCACTTGCCTAGATGAACGTAGCTCCAGCAACACTCAAGAAGCTTGACATCATCTGGGACAAAGCAACCCTTTTGTGTGGCACCCCTTCAATCTCCTTAAACATACACTCCCTCCACCACTGATGCACAGTGGCAGCAGTGTACACCATCTACACATGCATTGCAGCAACTTGCCAAGGCTCCTTCGACAGCACCCTCCAAATCCACAAACTCTACCACCTAGAAGGACGAGGGCATCAAATGCATGGGAACACAATCACCTGTGGGTGTACATACCCAACATGGACTGCAGCAATTCAAGAAGGTGGCTTACCACTATTTTCTCCAAGGTAATTAGGAGTGGGCAATAAATGCTGACTTAGTCAGCAGTACCCACATCCTATGAACAAATTAATTTTAGAAATCTAATGGGCTTTTAAAACTAACTTCCTATTTATAAGGGGGTCCCTCTGTAAAACAGAATACAGTATCATAATATAATTTTAATGTTACTTTCTTGATTTGGTATGTTTGCTGACTGCTTTCAAACTTCAAACCTGGATTATTATAGGTGCACATTTTTTTGAGACCACCATAAATGCTATCTACAATCTGCCAGAAGGATGCATGATTTGAAAAAGGACATGCGGTAAAATGTCTATTTTTCCTCCGTCATGACCTCTATTACCTCAAGGTAGAATGGCTTAGTCTTTCACAGTGCTCTCATTGAACAGAAATGAAGCATCGGCATCTCTCACATTGGACCAACTTCCCCTTTTTCAGAAAAAAATTCTCCCCTTTCAAAGTCAGAAAATAACAGAATTGCTACAGCACAGGAGACCATTCAAGCCCACCATGTTAGCACCAACTCTCTGTTGGAGCATTTCACCTAGTAACATTCCTCCACCTTCTCCCTATAACCTTACACTTCCTTCCTTTTCAATAACAGTCTAATTCCCTTTTGTTTGCCTCAATTGAACTTGTCTCCACCACACTCTCATGTAGTGCATTCCAAACGCCAACCACTCTGTGTAGAAAAGGTTTCCCTCTAAGCTTTTGCCTCTTTGGCCAATTACTTTAAATCTGTGCCCTGTCATTCTCGATCCTTTGATGAGTGGGAACAGTTTCTCTCTATCTAGTCTGTCCAGACCCCTCATGATTTTGAATGTCTCGATCAAATCTCCACTGACCCATCTGTTCTCCAAGAAAAACTGTCCCAACTTCTCCAATTCATCTATCTTCTTAACTGAATTTCCTCATCCCTGGAGCCATTCTCGTGAATCTTTTCTGCACTCTCTCCAATGCATTCAAATCTACCTGAAGTGCGGCCCAGAGCTGGACATAATACTCCAGCTGCTGAACTAGTGTCTTACACAAGATCAACATAACCTCCTTGCTCTTGTATTCTATGCCCCTATTAATATAGGCTAGGATACTGTATGTATTATTAACCACTCTCTCAATCTGTCCAGACACCTTCAATGACTTATGCACATATATACCCAGATACCTTTGCTCTTGCACCCCTTCAGAGTTGTATCATTTATTTTATGTTGTCTCTCAATGTTTTTCCTCCCAAAATGAATCATTTCATATTTCTCTGCATTGATCTTCATCAACCACTTGTCTGTCCATTTGACCAACTTGTGTATATTCTTTTGAAGTTCTACATTGCCCTCCTCACAGTTCACAATGCTTTCAAGTTTCAAATTACCTGCAAATTTTGAAACTGTGCCCTGTACATCAAGGTCTAGGTCATTAATATATCAGGAAGAGCAAGGGTCCCAGCACTGACCTCTGGGGAACTCCATACAAACCTCCCTCCAGCCTGAAAAATCTCCATTAACCACTACTTTGTTTCCTGTCACTCAGCCAATTTTGTATCCAGGTTGCTACTTCCCCATTGATTCCATGAGCTAAAACTTTGCTCACAAGCCTGTTGTTGGGCTTCTTTCAAATGTCTTTTGAAAGTCCATGCACACCACATCAGCAGCATTGCCCTCATCAACCCTCCCTGTTACCTCTTCAAGAAAAACTCCAGCAAGTTAGTTAAACATGAGGGGGGATCTCATAGAAACCTATAAAATTCTAACAGGACTAGACAGGGTAGATGCAGGAAGGATGTTCCCAATGGTGGCGGGGGGGGAGTCCAGAACCAGGGCTCACAGTCTGAGGATATGGGGTAGACCATTTAGGACTGAGATGAGGAGAAATTTCTTCACCCAGAGAGTGGTGAGCCTGTAGAAGTCGTTACCACAGAAAGTAGTTGAGACCAAAACATTGTATGTTTTCAAGAAGGAGTTAGATATAGCTCTTGGGGCGAAAGGGATCAGAGGGTATGGGGAGAAAGTGGGAGCAGGCTATTGAGTTGGATGATCAGCCACGATCATAACAAATGACGGAGCAGGCTCGAAGGGCCGAATGGCCTACTCCTGCTCCTAGTTTCTATGCTTCTATGATTTCCCCTTAACAAATCCATGCTGGCTTTCCTTAATTAACCCACATTTGTCCATGTGACTGTTAATTTTGTCTTCTGTCAAGAAGTTTCTCCACTACCAAAGCTAAAATGACTGGCATGTACTAGCTGGCCTTATCTTTACACCCTTGTTCAAACATTTGCAATTGCCCAGTCTTCTAGAACCCCACCCAAGTCTAAGAAAGTGCCTCTGCAATTTCCACTCCCATTTCCCTCAGTATCCATGAATGCATCTCATCTGGTCCAAGTACTTTATCAACTTTTAAGTATAGACAGCCTATCTAATGCTCCTTATCAGTTTTAAATCCTTTCAGTGTATTAACTACATATTCTTCTACCATGGCCTGGGTAGCATCTTCTTCTTTGGTAAAGACAGGTGCAATGTGTTCATTTAATACATCAGCCATTCCCGCTGTCTCCATGTGCAAATCCCCCTTTTGGTCCCTAAACAGCCTGACTCCTCCCGCCCTTTAACTATTTTTATGCCTCTGCAAAACTTAGTGATTCCCTTTTATGTCAGCTGCCAGTCTATTTTCATGCTCCCTCTTTGTTTCTCTTAGTTGCTTTTTCATTTCCCCTCTGAACCCTCTATATTCAGCCCGGTTCTCCAGCTTACATCTGTCATGAGCATTCTTTTTCTTCTTCACCTTAATCCCTATCACTTTTGTCATCCAGGGAGCTTTGGATTTCTTTACAGTACCTTTCCCTTCCGAGGGATTATACTTTGATTTGTGCCCTCTCTTCTTTGAAGGTAACCCATTGATCAGGTGCAATTTCTCCTGCCAACCTTTGACTCCAACTTATTCTTCCCAGGTCCATTCTTATTCAAATCAAATTCAAATTCATTCAAATCAGCCATTCAGGCCTTCTATCATGTAGACTGGTGGCATTTTGGTGGCGTAAAGAATTATCTGACTTATTCCTTTCTGCCTGCATGCTCTTCCCCTTTTCTCAAATTAATAGTATTCCTCAGGGCAACCATGAAAACTCCAAGACAGATTTCAATATGTAAATCATTCCTAAGTGGCATCTAAAGTGAAAACTCAAAGTATTTTGGAATGTCATAAGCAACATTTCCCTTCAGACTTAGAATACTCAATTTGAAAAGCATTTTGAACTTTCAAGTGATGTGCTTGCATGGTTCCTGCACTCTGCTGATGCTGAATACTGGGCTGCAACCTTTCAGTAATCAGGATTCCATGCAAAATTGTTGCAGACCCACTATGTGATTGGAATCCGTTTGAATAAACTTTGAAAATTTCTCCCAAACCCCATGAAAGCAAATAATTTATACTCAAACTCTCTGATCAAAGTCATGGTAAAGCAAAGTGCTTCTCTACACTTTGGTTGACCACAGGAAAAAAACAACATTCTTGTAACCACTAACTAACAACAGATCTGTTGCAATATAACAGAAGGTTAGACTTGAAGCCAAGTTTTATACTAAGTGAGCTTGACACATTGTGAACAGTGTGCCATATTGAATTATGTTTTTGTATACAAATCATAATTGCCAAATTAGAAAAGTATGAAAAGCTGACCAATAGCTTCAAAGTCACCCCAAAAAGTTGAAAAATTCAAAAGCGGCACTGATGTATGAAAAGTAGCAACTCACACTTTATAAATTAAGTAGTGGGTATACACAACAATCTTCCACAAGTACAGGAAAAAAAACAAATAAATGAGAGCATGAAGAGGTGATCCAAATGTTGAAGGCGCAAAATTGGTAACCCCCCCAGGGCATTTCAGTGAACAATTAAAAATGATGCATTCTGCTTCATTTATGTCTCATAATTAACAGATCACTGTGTACAATAGGTAGGAAGCATATGTGGTACACACACACTTCAGACTCAATAGAAGTGGCAGGGAAGGAAGAAAACACTACTTTCTTCTGATTTCTGTCAAACACCAAAAGTCAGACCAGGCAACCAAAACACCAAGAGTATAAAAATGCTGACAGTTATGTACATTTGCCCCATGAATTAAGCATGATGCTGCAACCAATGATTGAAACTATACATTGTTGCGGAATAAAGGAGAAAACTGATGTTGCACTCAAAATCAACAGTGCTAGGGGCATAATATGACAGCCAAGTATGTTTTTAATTGCCACTTTGAAAATAGAAGTCAGATAATACAGGTATGCTAGAATTCCAGGAAGATTTAGAGCTACGAATTTTACAGAATGGTCATAAAACTATCGATCATATAACTTTGAGATTTACATTGATAATTAAGAGATTTTGAATGTGTAATCAGGCTCACATTAACTAGATATTGCAGGCACCAGTGAAAAGGACAATAAATTCACATTATGCTACAATTTTCAGACCACAGCAGCTGTTGGCATCAGCCAGCCAGCCAGCCAGCAAGTTCTGTCGTTTCTTTCAGGATTGCTAATTTACTCAGGGGAATGTTAGGACCAGAATCGGAAGGTTTTGCTCCCCAATGTCTGGCCAATATTTATCTCCATCAACATTTAAAAAATGATTATTTGGTCATCATCACATTTATGTGCTTGGGACCTTAGTGAGCAAATTGACTGCTTGGTTTCCTACATTATAACAGTGATTACACTTCAAAAGACCTTCATTGGCTGAAAAGTGTTTTGCGATGTCCTGAGGTTGTGAAAGGTGCTATATAAATGCTAACCTTTCTTTCTTCTATGTTTTCTCTGCACTGGTCACTCCCTCAAAGTACTGAAATCCAACTGTTTTATTTATTCCATTCATTACTTACAATGCATAAGTCAACCGTAAAATGGAATGTGCAGAGGTTGAGATGTTAAGAAGATTACCAACGTTTGTGCTAACTGGCCTGACAACACACATTACTCATTTATCCATGCTAGTTTGGATGTAACCAGGCATGTCTTGAGACTGGCAAACAACTTTCAGTAACACAAACACACCAATATCAGTGCTGTATCTTTAAGGACATCGCAGATGGCAGAGACAATGATCGGAAGACCCTGCTGTCAAATCATGCAAGCTGTATACAGAATAGTCTAACAAGATTTATTTTAAAACCAACGCAAGATCATGCAACTGCTAATTTAATAAGATTGATTCATTTACATTACACTGATTACCATCCAGCCTTAGGAAGGTTTGCAGTTATTTTGATGCCTGCTTCATCCTGTTAGAGAATCATGACAGATGAATGGTGGAGGCGGACAAACAAAAGGACAAAAAAAGGATGCAGCTGGCAAAGGCGTTAATGATATCATCTACAATAACAGAGTTACTGGGCACCAATCACATCCTCACGCATAATGCATTGTAAAAGACAGGGATGGTGATGATATATATTGTCACAAAGCTATTAATGTTTATAATATTATTGGAAAATATTTTTCTTTTAAAATAAAGGTTTAGTCTGTGGGTGTGTCTTAACTGGATTAAAGGCAGTTAGTCTGGGTGCTTTGATGTGTATTAGTTTTGACATGTGAACAGGGAAGAAGAGTGCATTTGCATTTTTTGAATAGAGCATTCAAGAAGTGGGGTGAAATCTACCACCTAGCTAGCAGATACCAAGCAATATATTTATATTACTAATAAAATTGGTACTATGAAAGGGGTTTTATTGTTAAAAGGTGGAGTTCAAAGAGGCTGGTGATACAATGCGAATTTACATTCTTTGGACTGTGCTAGGTATAACTTCAGCAGTTTTGTGTGTGTAGAGCAGAGGCAATGTGAGATCAAAAGCAGCCGTAAGCCTCCAACTGCCTCCACAGGAACCAAAATGAAAAGAAACTCATTTTGAATTTGTAAGGTGAAAATGCTTTGTCTGGTGTCTGGTTAAATCTATGGGTTGCTGTTGCCTTAATGGAGCTTAGTTTGGGATTTTGTTAAAAGTTATGATCATATTAATTTGTAGCCAAGTGTATATATTTAACTTGTGTAAATTAATAAAATAGTTCATTTAGGTTAATATAAAACCTCTCGAGAACTGGTAGTATGATTCCTGAATTTAGAGTTGCATCTCAAACATAACACTTAAAATTATGGGTTATGACAATTGTTTAGAGTTTCCCTCTGGGATTTTTTTTAAATAACTGAGCTTTACCAACTGCTCAGTCATAACTGGGAGCTCACCTGGGATAAATTATATTTCTAACTGCCTGATTGGTTTGGAATTGATGAAACTTAAAGGTTACGTGTATGAGAGGCACTTTGAATTCAGGAGTTGGAGAGGTATTTTAGAAGTGGTGAGATGGCAAGATGACTTTGGTAATTGCTAAGACTTGTCTGGGAGTAGAAGAGATAACTTTTATTGGTTTGGAGAAAATGGCCAAAAGTAAGCTAAAAGAGTTGGCAGATGAGTTAAAATTGGGTTCACCTAAAGGTGCTAGGAAATCAGATATAATTAAAAGTATAGCACAGCATCTACAGTTGGAAGTAAAACCTGACACCAGTGAGTCACAGCTGGAGGTGGTGAGATTTCAGTTGCAAATAAAGAAGCTCAAATTAGAAGCAAAGGACAGAGAAATAGCTTTTAAAAGGGAATCTGCAATTGCAAAGAAGGAGGAGGAAGAAAGAGGGAGAGAGAGAGAGAGAGAGAGAGAGAAGGAGAGAGAACTGAAAGTGGTGGTAGTTAGAAAAGAGACGTCAGTAGGTGAGTAAGGATTTATCTCAAGATTAGGCCTCAGTGGGGATATGGTTAAATTTGTACAAGCTCTTCCAAAGTTTGAGGAAAACATATTCTTTATTTCATTTGAGAAGTTAGCTGAACAGATGAAATGGCCACAAGAAAACTGGACGTTATTATTACAGTCTAAGTTGGTAGGTAGGGGGCATGAGGTATATGCTTCACTTTCAGAAGAAATGTCGATCAATTGTGATGTGAGTACATATGAGTTAGTTCCTAAAACATACAGGCAGAAATTTAGGAGTGAGAAAACAGCCTGGACAAAATTCTACTGAGTTTGAAAGAGTAATAGAAAGTAATTTTGACCGGTGGATACGAGCACTAAAAATAGAGACAACGTATGCAGCTCTTAGGGAAGTAATTCATTTGGATGAATTTAAAACTACAATCCCTTTGGTAGTGAGAACTCATGTGGAGGAGCAGATGGTTGATTCTGTAAGACCAGCAGCAGAGATAGCTGATGATTATGAGTTAGTTCATAGAGCTAAACCTTCTTTTTTGTCACCCTTTCAAATTGGAAAAGGATAGAATGTGGGAAGGTGAAAGGAAGGTAGGTAGTCAGGGAAGAGGAGTAGCTGGAAGATCCCAGGAAGTTTTTTCTCAGAATAAAAAGGAAGGTGCTGAAGGTAGAAGTGATATTCAAAAATTGAGATGTTTTCATTATAATAAAGTGGGGCACACAAAGTCAGTGTGTTGGAAATTGAAGAAAAAATCTGTAGGAATTAATGGAGTACAGAAAAGCTCTGGAAGTAAAAGTACTGTGGGTTCTGAGGTTCAGGCACAGGAAAACCCAATGGTTTGTGTACAGGTGAAACCGGGAGAATCAGTGAAAGGTAAAGAAGTGAGAATGTGTTCACAGTTTACTCAAGAGAATTCTGAGGAGAAGGTTGCAGAAATGTTTAAAGATTTTGTATGTGAAGGGAAAGTCTTTCCATGCGTACAGGGTGGAGTAGGTAATGTTGTTAAAATTTTAAGAGACACAGGGGCTAGTCAATCCTTAATGTTGAGAGATAGTGATATTTGTTGTTCAAAGGGAGTATTGCAGGAGAAGGTAATAAGCAGCGGGGTTCATGGAGATGCTAAATCTATTCCGTTGTGGAAGGTAAATTTAAAGAGCAAATGGAAGTCAGGTGAAGTTATAGTTGGAGTGGTGGAGAAATTGTCCATTTCAGTGGTTCAACTTATTCTGGGTAATGATATAGCTGGATTGAAAATGTGGGTGATGCCTATGGTGGTTGAGCAGCCTGTAGACGTGTTTTCCACAGAGGTGTTACAGAAGGAACATCTTGGATTGTTTCCTGATTGTGTTATGAGATCAAGGGCTCATAAGGAATAACAAGATAAACAAGGCAGTTCAAAGGCAAGAAAAAGGTGTTGAAATCCAATTAGCTGGCACTGTATTTGATAACATAGTTCAAGAGGAAGGAATGCTGGACAATTCAGCTAAAATATTTAACTCAAAAAGGTTAGTGGAGTTACAGAAAAATGATTTGCAATTAAAACAGTTATATCAGAAAGCTTATTCAGAAACAGAAACAAAATGTATTCCAGTAGGTTATTATCTTCGAGGAGATATTTTGATGAGAAAATGGAGGTCGGATCATGTTTCAGCAAATGAAAGCTGGAGGGAAGTGCATCAGATTGTTATCCCATTAGGGTATAGAAATGAGATTCTAAGGACTGCTCATGAAATTCCAATGTGAGAACATTTAGGAATTAGGAAAACACAGGAAAAGATACATAGGTATTTTTTTCTTGGCCAAGATTGCATTGGGATGTAGTCAAATTCTGCAGAACCTATTATACATGTCAAATAACAGGGAAACCACAAGCAGTGATTAAGCCAGCACCTTTAATCCCAATACCAGCATTTGAAGAACCTTTTACCAGGGTCATGATTGATTGTGTAGGACCCCTCCCTAAGACTAAAAGCGAAATCAGTATTATTGACAATAATGGATGTGTCTACCAGGTTTCCTGAAGTGATGCCTATAAGAAATATTACAACAAAGATGATTGTGGAGAAGTTAATTATTTTTTTTTGCAAGATATGGTTTACCTAAAGAAATACAATCAGATCAGGATTCAAATTTCATGTCACAGCTGTTTAAGGAAGTAATGAACAGTTTGGGGATAAAACAGTTTAAGTCAACAGCTAATCATCTGGAGTCACAAGAAGCTTTGGAAAGATGGCACCAAACTTTAAAAACTATGATAAGAACATACTATCATGATTATGCACAGTATTGGGATACAGGAATTCCATTGTTGTTATTTGCTATTAGCAATGCTCTAATAGATTGACTGGTTTTAGCCCCTTTTAACTAGTTTATGGTCATGAGGTAAAGGGACCACTGAAATTGATTCATGAGAAATTGGTGGATCAAAATTCAGAAGCGACTCTCCTGGATTACATAGCAAATTTCAGGGAAAGATTGAACAGAGCATGTGAGCTGGCTAGGGAATATTTAAAGATATCACAGCAAGTGAGGAAAGTGAAAGCAGCTAAAAAGGCAGCTAAAATTTGCAGTTTTGTTTCTGGAAAGAAAGTGTTAGTTTTGTTACCAGTACTAGGTGATTCATTAAATGCAAGAAAGTACCAGGTGCTTCATTAAATGCAAGAATTAGTGAGCCTTACAGGATTGAAAAGAAATTGAGTGAAGTAAATTATTTAATAAATACTCCAGATAAAAGCAGAGGGTGTGTCATGTAAATATGCTTTAAAAATACTTTGACAGGGAAGAGGAACAAAAAGAGATATTAGTGGTGGTGGGTGATGAGAAAGACACAGAAGTTTAGGACTCTGAAATTGATTTTCCTCTATTCAAATTGGATAATGAAGGGGTGCTTGAAAATTTAAATGAAACGCTGAGGTACCTTCCAAGCAAGTGTCAAAGTGATTTGGAAAAGCTATTGCAGTCACAAAAACCTATTTGTGGATATAAGTTGGGAAAGACACTTTTAGCTTAGTTATGTAAAGGAATATCATCTTCAATAAGGTAACCACCTTTTGGATTAAATCCGGCAAAGTTATCACAAGTATAAAAAGACGTTGATTTTATGCTTCAAAATGACATCGAGTCTAGTTGCAGTAACTGGAGTTCACCTATTGTACTGGTAACGAAACCAAATGGAACACAAAGACTGTTGTGGACTATCAAAAGATGAATGCGGTGACAAAAGCAGATTCATCTCTCATACCACGGTTGGAGGATTGCTTTGAGAAAGTGCGACAATCAAAATTTATCACAAAGATTGACTTGCTAAAAGGATATTAGCAGATACCATTGTCAGGGAGAGCAAAGGAGATGTCAGCTTTTGTAACGCCAAGTGGACTATATCAGTTTAAAGTAATGCCATTTGGTATGAAGAATGCACCTGCGATATTTCAAAGACTGACAAACAAAGTAATTGCGGGTCTCAGCAATTGTGTGGTTTATATTGATGAACTAATCGTTTTCAGTCAGATGTGGGAGGAACATTTACAGCATCTGGGAGAATTACTCGAGTACAAGATGCTAATTTGGTGATGAACTTGGTTAAAAGTGAATTTGCAAACGTGCAAGTTATGTATCTAGGGCATACCATTGGACATGGTAAGGTAGCTCCAAGAGATGTGAAAGTCAAGGCTATCATGGATTTCCCAGTGCCTACAACAAAATGAGAAGTTTTGAGATTTCTGGGCATGAGTGGGTTTTACCAGAAGTTTGTACCAAATTTTAGCCAAGTGGCTGCTCCACTGACTGAACTATTAAAAAATACTGGAAGTTTCAATGGACACTGGAGCATCAGATGTCATTCGATAGTTTGAAAACTGTATTAACTGCAACACCAGTGTTGGCCATACCCAATTATGTCAAGCTAATCAAGGTGGCCATTGATGCAAGTGACATAGGCATTGGAGCTGTACTGTTACAAGATGACAACACTGGAATTGAAAAAGCAATAGGATATTTTCACTGAAGCTGAATGTACAACAGAGACGATATTCAACGATCGAAGAAGAGACTTTGGGTTTGGTGCTAGCATTGCAGCATTTTGAAATTGATGTTGCAAATAATTCATCAGAAACAATTGCTAATACAGACCACAATCCTTTGAAGTCTTTGGACAAATTTTGAGACAAAAGTGCAAGGCTTTTTAGATGGAGTCTATTATTACAACCATTTAACCTACATATTATACATATTGCTGGAAGAGAAAATCTGCTCGCAGATGCGTTATCAAGAGTTTGAAGCTTAAAGGAAATTGGGACATTTTTTTAAAACCTGGACACTGAACTGGAGTGATTTCTGTTGATACCAAGGACTTATGTTAATGCATGCACCTGGTAATGTAATAGTGTAATAAGTATACGACATAATGTGAGATGGGTTATTGAAGCCATCTTTTAGAATTATGACGATTCATTTTCCGATAAGGAGGGGGATGTCATGAAGCTATTAACGTATATAAAATAATTGGAAAATATTTTTCTTTTAAAATAGAGATTTAGTCTGTGGGTGTGTCTTAATTGGATTAAAGCCAGCTAGTCTGGGTGCTTTGATGCATACTAGTTTTGACATGTAAACAGATAAGAGGAGTGCATTTGCATTTTTTGAATAGAATTCAAGTGGGGTGAAATCTATCACCTAGCTAGCAGATACCAAGCAATATGTTTATATTACTAATAAAATTGGTACTATGAAAGGGGTTTTATTGTTAAAAGGTGGAGTTCAAAGAGACTGGTGATACAATGAGAATTTACATTCAATGGGCTGTGCTAGATATAACTTCAGCAGTTTTGGGTGTGTAGAGCAGATGCAATGAGAGATCAAAAGCAGCTGTAAGCTTCACAGGAACCAAAGTGAAAAGAACCTCATTTTGAATTCCTAAGGTTAAAATGCTTTGCCTGGTAAAACTCAACAGGTCTAGCAGCATCTGTGGAGAGAGAAACGGAGTTAATGTTTTGAGTCCATGTGACCCTTAGAAGCTTTTCTAGCATTTTCTGTTTTTGTTTCAGATTTCCAGCATCTGCAGTATTTTACGTTTATGCTTTGTCTGGTGTCTGATTAAGCCTATGGGTTGCTGTTGCCTTAATGGAGCTTAGTTTGGGAATTTGTTGAAGTTATGATCGTAGTAATTTGTAGCCATGTGTATATATTTAACTTGTGTAAATTAATAAAATGTTTTATTTAGTTTAATATAAAACCTCTCGAGAACTGGTGGTATGATTCCTGAATTTAGAGTTGCATCTCAAACATAACACTTAAAATGATAGGTTATGACAGTTGTTTAAAGCTTCCCTCTGGGATTTTTAAAAAATAACTCAGCTTTACCAACTGCTCGTCATAACATATATGCATGCACTTATTTACCCATACCTTCTTCCTCTTTCGAATCGATTCCACAAATTTGACATCTTTACAAATTGGTAAGATAAATGCAGTTATACCATATCATATTAAGACTGCAGGAAAGGATCAGCCTTCTAATCGAATAGTTTGATTTTCTTTTTGCAAGTTTGCACAAAAGTGATCACAAAACAACCACTTTCTGAAGATCAGGTCCTTTCCTGTTGGGAGGGTGTTGGTAACAGAACAGTATGTCTTAAAGAAGTCTTTATAGTCTTCTATAGATTAACTGTAAGTCTTTATTAACTACTAGAACTACTTACACATGTACAGTTAATTGTACAAGCTAAGAGCTGTCTCTACACTTTGGTCTATACACATCTCTGCTCAACTGCACACTGACCCTGTGTCTGGGTCATGTGCCTTACATCACTGTTGGCAGTACTACACTTGGTCCATTAACCCTATATGTGCCAGACCCTTATACTACAGTTCCTTGTATTCAGTGTCACCTCACCAGACAAGCAGGGATGTGACCTTAACATGTTCGAAGTTGAATTAGTAGCTGAACGCAGCAGCAGGAGTGTGCCCAACTGGAAGCTACTACTGGGTGTTAGTGTTGTGCAGCTTGTCTTATGATTTAATATACAAAGTCCTTGGAAGATGCAAAAGCTTTTGATGGCATATTACAGACTGAATGTCATGCTAAAATATGGGAATGTGGTAACTAACTATAAGGTGCTGTCATGAAAGCTTGGCACTGGCAAGCAACAAATATGAAAAAGTTTGATAAGCAATATCTCATTGTGAAATCTTAACCATCAATCTGGTATATTTTCTCATATATTACCAGGATGTGACTGGTGCTGGCAAAGCTGGCATTTACTGCCCATAGATAGTTATTCTGGCAAGATGGTGATGGGCCTTTTTGAAAGTGGTTTGATACAACTGAGTGACTTGTTGAGCTATTTTAGAGGACAATTAAAGACACATGATGAATCAAGATTACAGGTCAGGTAATTCACTTCATTGAGCGGTAGGGATAGAGAGAGGTTGCAGTCTCGCTATTTTGTTTCAACGCTCTTACCTCTTTTTAAATGTTGTTATAAGCTCTGTCTTAAATGTTACTAATGGTAAACATTGGTATTTGTAATAGCCATGCAGGAAAAAAAATGATCCCACTTCCTCCTCTGTCCTTCTTTTGGAAATACTGCATTTATCCCATTTACCTTCAGGTCTGCTGCTCCTGTCCAGTCTCCTGATTTCCATTCCCAGCCACAATTTCATCCCCCCCAGCCAAATCCAGTGTTGACAGAATGGCTAGAACAACAAAATGCAACTGAAGGTTTACCAACCCCTTTCCACAGATGCTGCCAGACCTGTAGAGTACGACCAACATCATTTCAGATTTCCAGCGTCTGCAGTACATTATTTTTGTCTAGATTAAATGAATTTGAGGAGTCTAACCTTTAGTTCTTCAACTTTCCCACATGATGTCTGCCAGTTGGCAAGGTTTCAGAGTCAGGCACACCACTACCTTTTCTGGTGCCACTTTGCTGAGCATCTAGGAAATCTCCTACACATAGGATGTGGCAAGATGTTAGGAACACCTATTTCTGTCTCATTTACTGCGTGGGAACAATATCTCCACCTCCCCACCTTCTCTCTTTTTCCTAATCTTTGCTCCAAGCGAACAGGCTTCCGTGGGGCCAAGAGTCAGGAATATCAGCCCTGCTACTTTCACGGAAGAAGCAACAAAAAGAACTGGAGGTGAGAAAAGAAGAGTTCAAGTATGTTTTACAGGTTCTATAGAAGTCCTCATTTTTCTGGTAAAAGAAGCATGCCAAAAGTCTCAAGAGATTTAGAAAATTAATTAATCTTCTTGGGGTCAGTTTGTACATCTCTGAATCAAGCTCAATCCAATTGACTGAAAAAACGTACCAGTAAATTAAACAGTTTCACTTTTGCCCTTCTCCGAGAGCCCAATGTTCAATCGGAGAGAGGTACTGGCAGAGGCCTAGGATCAAATTATTGTTAGTCAATCTCCTTCCATTTGTAGTTCTGGCAACACACTTCAAATAAGCATGAGACAGTTAAGTGTATGGAACGAGACATTATTCATACAGTATTGGTGATCAGTCCATGCAGCACAAAAGGCAGAAATTTGGGTTAAATTTCACTCTAGGCAATTTAGCCCTGAAACCATTTCTATTTTATACACTGGTAAATTACTATAACCTCCTGACTTCTGATTACTCCATGAAGGATACAGTCTTTATGTCAAAGCATCTGTTCTACGAATGAGGTATATATTAATCTCTCATGTTTGGTGTCCATTCTAGCCAGCATGCCCTTGCGTTCAATTTTATAAGTATACATCTGCATTAGAACAGAACCCCTTTGTTCATGTTCTATTGCTCCTTGTGTTTCAAAGAAAACTTGCTGGTCTATTGACTGGTTAAAGTTACTACAGTTTATCATAGCTACTATAGTTCAGTTTAATTAACTCTCAACTCTCCACCTTGTCCAATATATCCACCAATTCTTATTTCTTCCAATCCTTTCTCATGTAGTAGTAATGGACTGTGTAAGCTTCTTGTATGATCAGGCAGACTGAGTATATGGTATGAGTTGCAGCCATTTGGCAAGTGAAACTTGGTTCATCAACATTATCTTCCTTAACCAGCAGCAAAGGGCTGCATGATGACAACATCAAGATCTGCGAGGTCACACTGCATATGATGAGGTGCCAGAGCAACATTCAAAACTCCAGTGGCTGATGGTAACCACTTTCATGACGAGTCAAACACAAGTACTGAACATCAATTTCTATTCTTGTTAAGATCACCAGTGTCTGATCTAGGTCATCCTCAGTTTCCAAATGCAATTGCCAATCATACTCTCTTGACTTTTTAATTCCTTCTTCCCATGCTTATTTATCCATTAATTGTTTAATTTTTTTGATATTAAGTCCCATGCCCCTATTACCAATTGAATAGTTCAACTCACCTATATCCTTACATCAATGATACCATTTTGGAGTAGTCAGCAAGAAATCTTCACATATCGATACTGAACATGCACCAAACATACAAAATAACCACTAAGCACATTAATGGTTATATCATTGCACTTTGTTTAAAAAGATAACAGTCTTTATACAGCATAAAACAACGTGGAATTCATTCATTTTTGCACATCACAGAATCACACAGTGCAGAAGAGGCCCTTCGGCTCATCAAGTCTGCACCGACACTTGAGAAACACCTGACCTACTTACCTAATCCCATTTACCAGCACTTGGCCCATAGCCTTGAATGTTATGATGTGCCAAGTGCTCATCCAGGCACTTTTTAAAGGATGTGAGGCAACCCGCCTCCACCACCCTCCCAGGTAGTGCATTCCAGACCGTCACCACCCTCTGGATAAAAAAGTTTTGTCTCACATCGCCCCTAAACCTCCTGCCCCTCACCTTGAACTTGTGTCCCATCGTGACTGACCCTTCAACTAAGGGGAACAGCTGCTCCCTATCGACCCTGTCCATGCCCCTCATAATCGTGTACACCTCGATCAGGTCACCCCTCAGTCTTCTCTGCATGAAAACAACCCAAGTCTATCCAACCTCTCTTCATAACTTAAATGTTTCATCCCAGACAACATCCTGGTGAATCTCCTCTGCACCCCCTCCAGCGCAATCACATCCTTCCTATAATGTGGCGACCAGAACTGCACACAGTACTCCAGCTGTGGCCTCACCAAGGTTCTTTGCAACTCCAATATGACCTCGCTACTTTTGTAATCTATGCCTCGATTGATAGAGGCAAGTGTCCCATATGCCTTTTTCACCACCCTACTAACATGCCCCTCCGCCTTCAGAGATCTTTGGACACACACGTCAAGGTCCCTTTGTTCCTCAGAACTTCCTAATGTCATGCTGTTCATTGAATACTTCCTTGTCAAATTACTCCTTCCAAAGTGTAGCACCTCACACTTTTCAGGCTTAAATTCCATCTGCCACTTATCTACCCATTTGACCATCCCGTCTATATCTTCCTGTAGCCCAAAACACTCAACCTCACTGTTAACCACGCTGCCAATCTTTGTGTCATCTGAAAACTTACTAATCCTACCCCCCACATAGTCATCTATGTCGTTTATATAAATGACGAATAATAGGGGACCCAGCACAGATACATGTGGTACGCCACTGGACACTGGCTTCCAGTCACTAAAGCAGCCTTCTGTTATCATGCTCTGTCTCCTACAACTAAGCCAATTTTGAATCTACCTTATCAAATTACCCTGTATCCCATGTGTATTTGTCTCCTTTATAAGTCTCCCATGTGGGACCTTGTCAAAGGCTTTGCTGAAATCCATACAGACTACATCAACTGCACTACCCTCATCTACACACCTGGTCAGCTCCTCAAAAAATTCAATCAAATTTGTTAGGCATGACCTCCCTCTGACAAAGCCATGCTGACGATCCCTGGTCAAACCTTGCCTCTCCAAGTGGAGATAGATTCTCGCAATCAGAATTTTCTTCAATAGTTTCCCTACCACTGACGTGAGACTCACTGGTCTCTACAACCCTTCTTAAATAGCGGAACCACATTAGCAGTTCTCCAATCCTCAGGCACCTCCCCCGTATCCAGAGAGGAATTAAAAATTTGGGTCAGAGCCCCTGCGATCTCCTCCCTTGCCTCCCTTAGCAGTCTAGGACACAAATCATCCAGACCTGGGGATTTGTCCATTTTTAAGCCTGCCAACACCACAAAATGCACTGCAGAAACAATCATGACTGCACAGATATGAGGAAGTGAAAAAGACCTTCTCCCTATTGCAATGTGAGAAATGAGTGCCAGTTTATGAACAGCAAGGCCCCACAAACAGCAGTGAAAAAAATTATCAAATCACCTGTTTTAATTTTCATGGTCCTTGTTACATAGCCAAACACAGAATTAGAGAAAGATGTTCATTTTCTATTCATGTAAGTTGTGTGGAGTGTTGTGATTGCAATTAGTGACAATGACAGGAGAAAATAAATGAAGATGGTAATGTAATGACACTAATGCAGGGTTGAAGTGGAAAATTAAATAGCTCCAGCTGAAAAGGTCTGACAGATCCCTGGTGGATTTGTCAAGTTGGATTATTTGCCTTACCCACAGAATTAAGAAATCAATGAATGAGGAACAATGCCATCTTGATGGCCTGTAGGGACAACCAGGGGATATAAAAACAATTTAGTTTAAAATTTGGGGTATTTCAATAACAACAATAATCTCAATTACAAAAAGCTCACTTTGAAAAATACTTCCAGATGCAATTCTTCTAATGCATGCAAATCAGAGGAACTGCAGCACCATCTAAGCAGCAGCAAGGTCTAAGTGTTCATGAATACACTCAACTTAAATTATAATCTGATTTAACTAATTTGACAATCTGTAGCCATTTCTAGCATCCAGAAATAAGACTAGCTTCCATGTTAAGATTAGAACTAAATATTTGGCTGTTTGCTTTAATAGCAAACTACAAAATATAAATTTGAAAAAAAAATCCCATTTTGAAATATTACACTAAAATCTTTTCAGAGCTCGGAAATCTACTTTTGACATTACATAATTAAAAATTGCTTGATGTACTGAAACAAAATTATGTTCGATTATTCAAGAGTGAAAACGGGTTTGCAAATCATATCAACAGCCCAAACACAATTGGCAACAAAATAGAAACAAAATAACTGAGTACATTTGCCTGAAGCCACATATTCAAAAAGTTGTAATTAAATGACTAAATGTACACAGGGACAGGGAAGACTGTAGATAATCTCATGGTTTAAGGTAAAGTGGAAATGAAACGTCACTTAATACTTAAAGCATCTGTACCACCCAATGAGATTCTCATTTTCGAATCTACCCTCTCTACCATCTGTAAAGGGCGGGGGCTTAATTTGGCATAACATTCATTTATCAGCACTACACCTGCTTGCGCTCTGGCCTGTGAATGAAAAATAGAAATTTGTTTAACTGCAATGAAGCTCATAGCATCTAATTAACATATCCATTGCATCAGGGAAAAGGTTGTTCCATCCCAGCACCCACTCTGCCACTTCATTATATGCCCCATCTGCCAAATGTTCCAGTCATAATGTGGGCATATATACTTGGCTTTAACTAATAGCATAGGAGTCCTGGGGCTTCAGTCAATAAATGGAGCATTAATAACAGAGATGCCTAAGCTGCTAAATGTGCATTTGTAAGGGTCAAGAAAATGCTAATTTTGAGTTGTATTGTAAGGCGCATTATATTTTACAACCTCAAAAAGGTCAAAACACAAGGTTGCACAGAAATGGGCACTAAAATAACAGAAACAATGTGTAATCTAGAACATTTTAGGTGTAGATTTAAAACCAGTTTGGCATAAAATAGATGAGACTTGCTGTTGCAATTGTGCATTTAAACCACAATAGTGGATTGCTCTCGAGTCCAACAACATACATTAAAATCTATCACTACCAATCGTACCCATAATAAAGCGTATTTCACTCTGAAGACATGAACTACTGCTGCTCAACCAATAGGATGAAGCCATAATGGACCTGCCCACTGGCTTAAGGATCTAATGGATGATTAAGCAGCTAAAAGGGGGGAGGGTGGTTGGTGCAGAGAGAAAACAAGACTCCATAAACAAAAATGATGAGGACAAGGAAATACATGTGAAACAAAGGCATTGATGTTAACTCCCCTGTCAGGAAGAGATATTAATGTACATAATGTTATTGGAGATTACTTTTTTTAAATAGAGGTTTAGTCTGTGTGTGTGTTAATTGGATTAAAGCCAGCTAGTCTGGATGCTTTGATGTATAGTTGTTTTGAGATGTAAACAGTAGGTAGAGGGGACATTTGCATTTTGTTGAATAGAGCATTCAAGAGTGGGGGGTGAAATCTTGCACCTAGCTAGGAGACACCAAGCAATGTTTATATTACTAATAAACTTGGTACTATGAAATAGGTTTTAATGTTAGAAGAGGTGGAGTTCAAAGGGCATGGTGATACAATGAGAATTTGCATTCAAAAAGGATGACTAGGTATAACCTGAGAGGAGTTGTGCATGTGTACAGGTCTGAGGCATGTAAGATCAAAGCCTGAAAGCCTACAACTGTCTGCAAAGGAACCAAACTGAAAGGAACCTAATTTTGAATCCATAAGGTGAAAATGCTTTGCCTGGTGCCTATTTAAGTCTATTGGTTACTGTTGCCTTAATGGAGATTAATTTGGGAATTTATTAAAAAGTTATGATAGTAGTAATTTGTAGTCATGTGTATGTGGTTAATTTGTGTAAATTAAATAATGTCCCATTTAGCTTGATATAAAAACCTCTGAAGAACTGGTGGTCTTATTCCTGAATTTAGAGCTGCAACTTAAAACATACCAATTGAAAAATAAGTTATGACAGTTGTTTAAGGTTTTTTGGGATTTTAAATAACTTAGCCTTTAACAACTGCTGTGCCATAACATCCCATCAATGGGTAGGAGGGGCTGTGGTAAGGGCAGGGAGGAAAAATTGTTAAAACATTGGGATCCAGCAACCTGGCCCCCTTCACACCCATCAGGGATGGTTATGTTTTTATAGACACAAATCAGGCCATTGTTGAGGTTCCTATTCAACATTCAAAAGACCAATAGTTTACTCAAGCCACTCAAGAAAGCCTTTGGCCTTCTTCCAACCCCTTAAACGTCATCTCCTGTCATACCCACCTACCAACTCTGATGGTTCAACAAATCCCATCTCTAAATATGGCCCAGAGCAATCAGCCTCTACTGACTACTGTCGACTTTCCCCATGGGTTCCTGGGCTGCAGTTTCCTGTCTTACAATGTTTGTGCTCACATCTGCCCAGCCAGGCTACCAGCTTGACCAACTGATGGGTGAGAACCTGAAGATTATTCATATGAGGGCTTTACCATTAAGAATAGCAGGGCCTCCATGTCCACAGGCTTGCCATTTTGCACATGGATTTCACCCTTGCTAATCAACTCCAAAATTTCTTGGTTTTCTTATTGGAATACCCCACTGCAAGAACAGAGACAAATCAAAAGTGATGCAGCCAATGGTCAATGTTTGCTATTGGATGCACAATATCTTGAAGTAACACAAAGCTGAGTTTTCTGTCTGACTATCCTAAATATTCAAGGGAACAACCTCTGCTGCTTTATGGTTCATAAAAGTTTAACTTATTTGTGCACCAAAAATAGCTTTCCTTATTAAGTAAAAGGGCACTAACCAAGCTATTGTACAAAAGATTCAATCTTGATTAAATATTAATTAGAGTTTTGGCTATTCCATCATATTAGTGAGCTGTAATAGAATTTTATTACCTTGATATGCTGTTAGATTTTCACAGTGTCAATATAGTGAGTCAGAATGCTGGGTTTAAAATGCCCTGTTTCCTAAATGTAAGCTAAATAAATGTAAACTACTGTGGTAAAAATGGATTAGACCCTTTGGAAGAAAATGTTCCCAGTGTAACAACTCCAGGTCTTATCATCTCTGTATTGATTGATGGAGGATGACATATCAATGGAGTTACAAGTCACAATGTAGATGCCAGCCTCATATAGCCTGTCAAATGCTTGCTCCAGGCAGATGAATTTCAGGTAAAAGGAGTCAATCAAGAAATGTCTCTCATTCAGAGTATCCCCAAAAACCTGTGACACCACAATCCTGCCACATTAATCATCGTAGTCTCTGAAATTTAGCACCTGCCTGGTTATGGCCAGCAGCTTTGGGAAGTGGGTGAGCAGGCAGTTGCATGTCTATGAGGTAATCCCAAAACACAAGAGGAATTCTTCTTGGTCTATAAAATAACAATTCTTGGTTGCCCCTGGGAAGCCTATTCCATAAAAAACGTTTACAATAAGGGAATTAGAGGCACCAGCCAGGTTGTCATGCTTGGTCACATACAACTAACAAAGTTTAGGTCCACTACCTTGGGAAAGGAGGTGGACCTTTCACTCACGTGCAAGATGGAGCATAATGTTGTTGTGAAAAGTCAGCCACAATGTTGTTGTGAAAAGCCATTTTCGTTTTTGGAAAAACCTCAAGTTGTGAAGTGTACTGTCCACAAATCTCAGCTCCTAGGAGGAGAGCCTGCATATTGTTCACTTGGAAAGTATGTTCAACATGCGAAAGCAATTTTAATTCAGGGTCTCACAATAAAGTGTTTAACTTTGCTATAATCATCTTGCAATTTATCATGTTGAAAAATATTAATGCATCTATGCTATAAATGTTATTTCAAAGGATTTGTGTGTTTCAAATACTTCTACAACTTAATCTTAATCTATTTTTTAAACTATTAGGCATCTGAGTTTGTTATAAACTGAAAGTGAAGTTGCTATACAGTT
This sequence comes from Cetorhinus maximus, assembly GCF_964194155.1. NCBI lineage: Eukaryota > Metazoa > Chordata > Chondrichthyes > Lamniformes > Cetorhinidae > Cetorhinus > Cetorhinus maximus. Next base: position 63,559,332 of record NC_135881.1, on the reverse strand, counting down.
CAATATCTGCAAAAAGGCAGCACTCAGTCAGGAATCACGCTCGCTGGAAGCACACAAACTCAAGCAAAGTGGAAAACACATTTTAAGGAAACAGATCTTAAAGCAATGTCTCATGACAGTACCAATATCAAGGTCCCACCACTACTATTACTTCACAGTCTGAGTAGCAGCTGTGATAAAAATAGCATGAATTGAGGAATTTTGTGATTGCTGTTATTTTACTGCACAATTGTAATGATGATTAATTTATCAAGTGTAAAGGCACAAAAGTCCCAGGAAACTATTGCCTGGCTTAAATCACCAAGTCACTAATACCATAACCTTCATGGACTTTGCTGCCATAAAATGGCAAACATCTCCAGAAAAATTTGAGCCAGCATCTCCAACAACGCTACGCTCCATCAGCACTGACTAAAGAATCAACCTTGATTACATCAACTTTAAAGTCAAGACTGAAAGCACAACTTTCTGAATCAGAGCCAAGAATCTTACAGCAATCCAGGGCTGTCATTGGCATTGTACTGTGTACAGTGAGTGTGAAACAACAAATCAGACGATCAATTTTTTACAATTACAATGAGTGCACTAGAATGGAGTGCCACTGTAATGATGGAAGCACTGTCTAAAGGAGCACACCACTAAAAGAGAAAAACAAACTAAACATTAGTGGGACTCCATGGTTGAATAAAGACATAAGGGAACAATTGAGGGCTAGGAAAAAAGAGGCAAATATTAGGTACATAGAAAGTAGAAGAGTGCATGATAAGAGAAAATATGAAGAGATTAGGAGAGAAGTCAAAAAAACAAGTAAGTCAAAGAGGAACAATGAAATTGTGTTGTCAACAAACATAATACAAAATTGTAAAATATTTTACAGGCACATTAAAAAAGGAGGGCTGTGATGGGAATAGGATAATTAAGGGCTAGATAGGATAATACAGAGGTAATGATAGAGATGACAGAAATATTAAATTATCTCCCTTCAATATTTACAAAGGAGATAGATCAGGTAAACATGGAATGAGGAGATGAGTAATGAGATAAGTGCATTTAAAATGAAAAAGAGGATGCATTGAATAAACTAACAATCTCAAAAGGAAGAAAAGCCCCTAATCCAGATAGATTTCATCCACGCATTTTAAAAGAACCTAGGGAAGAGACAGCAGAAGCATTACTACTCATATTTAACAATTTGTTAGGAAAAGGTATAGTGTCAGAGGACTGGCAGATGGCTACTATGATTTCTATATTTAAGAAGGGGGACAGAACACACCCAGGGAATTACAGTCCAATCATCTTAACATCAGTGTAGGGAAAATAATAGAATCCTTGCTAAAGGAGAGAATCAAAAAAACATCCAGAAATGAAAAATATAATAATGAATGGTCAGCATGGATTTCAAAATGGAAAATCTTTCTTGGCCAACTTTATTGAATTTTTGAGGTGATAATAGAGTCGATTACATCTACTGCATTTCTATCTGGGTTTTCAAGGCGCCCCACAATAGACTGATGAATAAGATCAGGCAACGTGGAGTTAGAGGACAAGTGGCAAAATGGAATGCTAGCTGGCTTCAAGACAGAAAGCAAAGAGTGGAAATAAAAGGTAGTTATCCAAAGTGGCAAAAAGCAGGAAGTAATGTTCTACCTGGATTGGTGACGGGACCACTGTTGTTCGCAGTTTACATTATGGAATCAAAACTCCAATTACTAAATTTGCAAATGACATCAAATGGGGACCGCAGGCAGAGAGAGCAAGAGAGAGAAAGAATGCGAGAGAGAGAAAGAACGCGAGAGAGAGTGAGAACGCAAGAGAGAGAACGCGAGAGAGAGAGAGCGAACGAGAGCGCGAGCGAGCGCGAACGAGAGAGCGCGTGAACGAGAGAGAGAGAGCGAACGAGAGCGCGAGCGAGCGCGAACGAGAGAGAGCGCGAACGAGAGAGAGCGCGAACGAGAGAGAGCGCGAACGAGAGAGAGCGAACGAGAGAGAGAGCGATCGAGAGAGAGCGAGCGAGAGAGAGAGCGAACGAGAGAGAGAGCGAGCGAGAGAGCGAGCAAGAGAACGAGAGAGAAAACGAGAGAGAAAACGAGAGAGAAAACGAGAGAGAGAGAACGAGAGAGAGAACGAGAGAGAGAGAACGAGAGAGAGAGAACGAGAGAGAGAGAACGAGAGAGAAAGAACGAGAGAGAAAGAACGAGAAAGAGAGAACGAGAGAGAGAGAGATAACGAGAGAGAGAACGAGAGAGAGAACGAGAACGAGAGCGAGAGAACGAGAGCGAGAACGAAAACGAGATCGAGAACGAGAGCGAGAGAGAGAACGAGAGAGAGAACGAGAACGAGAGAACGAGAGAGCGAGAATGAGAGAGCGAGAGAGAACGAGAGAGAGAACGAGAGAGAGAGAACGCGAGAGAGAGAACGAGAGAGTGAGAACGAGAGAGTGAGAACGAGAGAGTGAGCGGGAGCGAGAGCTAAAGAACAAGAGAGAGAACGAGAGAGAGAGGGAACGGGCGGGCGGGGGGAGAGAGAGAGAACGGGCGGGCGGGCGGGGGGAGAGAGAGAGAGAGAGAGAGAGAGAGAGAGAACGGGTGTGCGGGGGGAGAGAGAGAACGGGCGGGCGGGGGGAGAGAGAGAGAGAGGACGGGCAGGCGGGGGGAGAGAGAGAGAGAACGGGCGGGGGGAGAGAGAGAGAGAGAGAACGGGCGGGCGGGGGGAGAGAGAGAGAGAGAGAACGGGCGGGCGGGGGGAGAGAGAGAGAGAGAGAACGGGCGGGGAGAGAGAGAGAGAGAGAGAACGGGCGGGCGGGGGGAGAGAGAGAGAGAACGGGCGGGTGGGGGGGAGAGAGAGAGAGAACGGGCGGGCGGGGGGAGAGAGAGAGAGAACGGGCGGGCGGGGGGAGAGAGAGAGAGAACGGGCGGGCGGGGGGAGAGAGAGAGAGAACGGGCGGGCGGGGGGAGAGAGAGAGAGAACGGGCGGGCAGGGGGGAGAGAGAGAGAGAGAGAGAACAGGCGGGCGGGGGGAGAGAGAGAGAACGCGGGCGGGGGGAGAGAGAGAGAACGCGGGCGGGGGGAGAGAGAGAGAGAACGGGCGGGCGGGGGGAGAGAGAGAGAGAACGGGCGGGCGGGGGGAGAGAGAGAGAGAACGGGCGGGCCGGGGGAGAGAGAGAGAGAACGGGCGGGCCGGGGGAGAGAGAGAGAGAACGGGCGGGCGGGGGGAGAGAGAGAGACAACGGGCGGGCAGGGGGGAGAGAGAGAGAGAGAGAACGGGCGGGCGGGGGGAGAGAGAGAGAACGGGCGGGCGGGGGGAGAGAGAGAGAACGGGCGGGCGGGGGGAGAGAGAGAGAACGGGCGGGCGGGGGGAGAGAGAGAGAACGGGCGGGCGGGGGGAGAGAGAGAGAACGGGCGGGCGGGGGGAGAGAGAGAGAACGGGCGGGCGGGGGGAGAGAGAGAGAACGGGCGGGCGGGGGGAGAGAGAGAGAACGGGCGGGCGGGGGGAGAGAGAGAGAACGGGCGGGCGGGGGGAGAGAGAGAGAACGGGCGGGCGGGGGGAGAGAGAGAGAATGGGCGGGCGGGGGGAGAGAGAGAGAACGGGCGGGCGGGGGGAGAGAGAGAGAACGGGCGGGCGGGGGGAGAGAGAGAGAACGCGGGCGGGGGGAGAGAGAGAGAGAACGTGGGCGGGGGGAGAGAGAGAGAACGTGGGCGGGGGGAGAGAGAGAGAACGTGGGCGGGGGGAGAAAGAGAGAGAACGTGGGCGGGGGGGAAGAGAGAGAACGCGGGCGGGGGGGAAGAGAGAGAACGCGGGCGGGGGGAAGAGAGAGAACGCGGGCGGGGGGAAGAGAGAGAACGCGGGCGGGGGGAAGAGAGAGAACGCCGGCGGGGGGAAGAGAGAGAACACCGGCGGGGGGAAGAGAGAGAACGCCGGCGGGGGGAAGAGAGAGAACGCCGGCGGGGGGAAGAGAGAGAACGCCGGCGGGGGGAAGAGAGAGAACGCCGGCGGGGGGAAGAGAGAGAACGCCGGCGGGGGGAAGAGAGAGAACGCGGGCGGGGGGAAGAGAGAGAACGCGGGCGGGGGGAAGAGAGAGAACGCGGGCGGGGGGAGAGAGAGAGAATGTGGGATGGAGGGGTGTGGGGAGAAGAGAACAGGGGTCAAAATATTATATACATTAATAGTTTCATGACATTGATTTATTCACATATATGCCCAGGTCCCTTTGCTCCTTCATTCCCTTCAGAATTGTATGCTTCATTTTATGTCACCTCCCCTCATTCTTCTGACCAAAATGCATCACTTCACACTTCCCTACTTTAAATCTCATCTGCCACGTGTCTGCCCATTCCACCAGCCTGTCTATATCCTCTAGAAGTCTATCAATACCCTCCTCAGTTCACAATACTTCCAAATCTTACAGCAACTGCAAATTTTGAAATAGTGCCGTGTCTAGATTATACATATAAATAGAGAAAAGCAATGGCCCCTCCATATACTTCTGAGTGGGAGATGGTAAGTAAGTTTTCTGTAATTCATGGTCAGAAGTTTGCCCTGCTCAGGTGGGCTCAGTGGGGGCAGGTGGGAGCAGACAGGAAGCCGACCGCCGCCTTCGATTGGGACCGGACCGCCCACTGTGAAACGCTTGCTGCAGCACTCAGCATTGCCTGTCTCGGGGGCTGCAGGGGTGGGTGGGTGCTGTGGGCGAGCGTGCAAGCGCACACAGGAGGCACAGAGCTACCTCAGAGAAATGAAGATATGAAAAATTAAAAATAAGCATTGTAAGATTCTAAAAAAACCTTGTAAGATGTTAAAAACAAAAGACATGTTAGAAATTAGTATGAAATTTAAAAAAAACATTTTTAATGACGGATCGAAACCACCGCCCGTGGATGAGGTTTCACAAAAAATGCAAAGGCCACATGGCCTTTTCACGTGCCCAACTGTAAGGTTGGATGGGCAGAGAAAAGTTTTAATCAATTGGATTGTTAATGGCCTTAATAGGCCTGTTAAATGTCGGCAGGTGCACTGCCCATGCGCGCCCGCCAACCAAAATATCACATGAGTGCGCAATGACGTCAGGACACTCGACCGATGTCATCATGTGTCATTTTATGCTTGTTCAGGTCGGGTGTGAAAAATTCTGCCCCATGTTGTTGATAAGCTTGAAATAAAAAATTAAACTGTTGCATAATGAAATTCTAGCTATGCTAAAGACTAATGATTTAAAATGCCACACGGTTCAAACTAAAATGCCTACTGGCACTAATATTTTTCACTTAAAAAGCATAGTATACTGCTTTTTGGGGACTCAAATGATTAATACATAGAAAAACAACATAATAGTAGATTCAGAAATGATAGGGCCAAAACATTTTCTTAGAGCTCTTGCGCCTCTAAGTTTGCCACTACAGCAATGCCCAGGAAGAGCTGTCCCCCAAGCTTGAGTTTAGTTCAAAAAGGCGCAATATGTGGGCATTCTCCTCCTGGCTGAAAAGGACAGGGCCCTATGTGAGAGAATATACATGGCTCCTAGCATGCAGACGCTGCAAGCCCGACTGATAACTTGGTTTAAATTGGTTTTCGGTGTAAGATTAATTCTTAGCATAATCAGGATTGCTTAGCAAGTGTTGTCCAATCGCAGAATCACATCTAATGTTGGACACTGTTTTCAGTTTTGCATGTGCAGGCTGGTTGGGAATGGAGTAATTCGCCTGTTGTGAACAGCCAAATGTGCATGCTGTCCGGTACGATCCGCCAGTCATTGGGACGTACAGCCTACATACCTGGCATCACACCGGCACTGAAATTCATACACCATTACTCATTTGTATGATAGGCAGAACATCTATTTGGTTTAACGGAAGCATCATGTTGGTGGAGAATACCACCTGTGTAGCTACTGCATAGTAAACAGTGTGAGATGGCTAGCTTCACCTGTTGCTCAAATCTTTGAGACACCTTACCCTTCCAGGGCAACCCGAGTTAGGAAAGGCATTTTTCAGGGCCAAAGTGGTGGCCCTAAGCCCATTCACAAATTTCAAGCTTGCATGGTGAGCAAATGGATTGAGCCCTATTTATGAGGCTGCCGATAAGGCTAATCTTATAGCACGTGGATCTGTATGAATCCTGACACAAGTTGACCAATGAAGGTAGACTTGCAGTAGACAGTAGTAGAGAACCATTTCTTACTGTTACTATGCAGTAGCAACATGAGTAGTATTCTCCATTAATAAGATGCTGTTGTCAAGCTAGACAGACGGTCTGCCTATTACACAAATGAGTAATGTAGTATATGAATTTCAGTGTCGGTGTGATAACAGGTATGTAGGTCGTACAACAACTGGTGGATCATATCAAACAGCACTTCCCTCCGGCTGTTCGCAACAGGCAAAGTACTGACCATACCCCCAACCAACCCGTGCTTGCAAAACCCAAAATTAGATGCAATTCCACGATTAGACAACACTTGCTAAACAATCCTGATTGTGCTAAGAATTATACTGAAAACCTATTTAAGATTATCAGTCAGGCTCACAGTGTGAAGCCACATATATTCACACACATGGCCCTGTCCTTTGCAGACAAAAGCATCATGTCCACCCATTGTGCCTTTTTCAACTAAACAAAAACTTGGGGGGCAGCATTCTCTGGTTCATTCCCCATGACAATGCCTTGACCAGAGTCGACCTGCCTTATTTGAATTTGAACAATAGTTTGGCAGTTAACTGTTTCCTGCTACATTCTCCATGGCCTCTACCAATCAGATTCCTCTTGCCAATAAATCAGCACTCTCTTCTCATGTTGTATAAATTGTCGTTTCCTTTACTGTTGGTAATCTTGCATCTGTCCTGATGAGTGTAAGATGAAAGGCTTAGACAGCATGCCTCTTTTTTCAGCAATACTCAAGTTCTGTACTGGCAAATAAAGTTCAACATAGTGAAATGTGAAGTTGTACATTTTGGTAGAAGAATAGGCAGGTCACTTATTACTTGGAAGATGCAAGTCTCTTGGGTAGTGGATCAAACAGAACTCAGAATTCAAATACATTAATCGCTAAATGTTATGCCACAGGTTAGCAAGGCCATAAAAAAGCAAACCAAACTGTAGATTTTATTTCTAGAGGGATAGAATTGAAAAGTAGGGAAGATATGCTAAACCTATATCAAACCTTGGTTAGACCCCATTTAGGAGTACTTTGTGTGCAGTTCTGGTCACCAGGTTATAAGGATATCAAGGCATTGGAGAGGATGCAGAGAAGATTTACAAAGATGACACCAGCAATGTGTAGGTATAAAAATCAGGAATGGATTGACAGGCTGGGTTTCTTACCTCTTGAGAAAAGGCAGCTGATGGGATGACCTATTAGAGGTCTTTAAAATTATGAGAGGTGTTGATAGAATGGATACTGAGAAAAATGTTTCCTCTTGTGGGGAAGAGCATAACTAGAGGCATCAACAGAAGGTAGTCAAGAAGAAATTTAAAAGGGAATTCAGAAGAAACCTCTTTACCCAAAAAGGGGTAAAAATGTAAAAATCACTTTAGTTTAGTGCTTCTTAGTTTTATGTTTTTTCTCTGCTCTCATCAATAGAATATAATATAAACTTTCAGAACAAGTTGGAATATTGGCAATCCATAATGTGGCTTGCCTTTGCAAACTGTATTTACATACTATTAAACCAATTTCCAGATTCGGAAACAGAAAATTAAGATATGGACAGACCTGAAATTGCCACCAGTGGCTTTTATGCCAGATCTTGATCCAGTACACATTTTGATTTCAGATTATTTTTCAACAAAGAGATGGTCAACAATTCTCTCTTATTCATGGAGGCGTGAGTCCATTAATCTGGGCAAGAGTACAAGGAAGGGAAACTTCGAATTGGGTTTAATGCTCTTAACAATTTTTTTAACTTGCCGTCATTCCTTGAAACTATTAATGGGATGCCTGTCCCCAGTGATTGTCTTTTCATTTGGGATATGCCGTGAAAGTTTCCTGTTACTCTACTTTCAACATTGGAGATGAATTGTTCAGAAATCATCACATTCTGAGAAGTATCTTAAATTCAGTATAAACATATGAAAAAGGATGGTCATTCGATCCATCATGGCCACCACAATCAAGCATGGTGCAGTCACACACGATTCAACTACCCCCTTACTCTCTTGGGGGAAAAAAAGAAAAAAGTCTCGGTCGCCAATTTAGAACACCACCCCAAAAATGTCTTTCTCACTCCCAAAGACAAAGATCCTGGAAGCATCGCAGCACAGCATCTACATTTAACAACTGCTCATATGAATGATGATTGTCATGAAGCTGTTAATGTATATAATATTTTGGAAAATATTTTTCTTTTAAAATAGAGGTTTAGTCTGTGGGTGTGTCTTAATTGGATTAAAGCCAGCTAGTCAGGGTGCTTTGACGTGTGCTAATTTTGATATGTAAGAGAGATAGCATGCATTTGCATTTTTTGAATAGAGCATTCAAGGGGGGTGAAAACTGACACCTATCTAGCAGGTATGTTTATATTACTAATAAAATTGGTATTATGAAAGGGGTTTTATGGTTAGAGAGGTTTAGTTCAGAGGTTGGTGATACAAATGAGAATTTACATTCAATGGGTTGTGCTAGGTATAACTTCAGCAGTGCTGTGTATGCAGGGCAGAGGCAATATAACATCAGGGCAGCTGTGAGCCTACCACTGTCTCCACAGGAACCAAAGTTAAAAGAATCTAATTTTGAAGCTATAAGGTGAAAATGCTTTGCCTGGTGTCTGGTTAAGTCTATGGGTTGCTGTTGCCTTAATGGAGATTAGTTTGGGAATTTGTTAAAAGTTATGGTAGTAGTAATTTGTAGCCATGTGTATATCTATTTTAACCTGTGTAAATTAATAAAATGTTTCATTTAAGTTTAATGTAAAACCTCAAGAACTGGGTCTGATTCCTGAATTTAGAGTCACATCTCAACATAACACTCAAGATGATAGGTTATGACAGTTGTTTAAAGTTTCCCTCTGGATTTTTAAATAGCTCAGCTTTACCAGCTGCATGAGTCATAACATGATGGACCCTCTGAATTAGCACCTCACCTTACCCACTTGCATCCTTATCCCCATTCCAGTCAGGAAATGACTCGTCACCCTTCAGCACTTCTACACCATGACCAGGAATTTCAGCAAACCCATTTATCAACCCACTTGTGAAAACCAGCACCACTGCACACTGTTGAAGAATACCAATAAAGGAACAGTGGCTTATAAAGTGATATTTTTGCCTATAAAACTAAAAAAATGTGATTATCCTTGTAAAGTCATGATCTTACTTGATGGGTATATATAACTGAGGGAGGAACAATGATATACAAATAACCAAAACAAAAAATTAAGTAAATAAAGCTTCAAGTAATTACTTCTTACTCCAATTCTAAGAAACTGCTACAAAACAATGAAAGCAGACTTGATTCAACAGTTCAAAAATAAATGGGCAGATTTTAGATTCAGAAGAAAATAGAGCAATACAAGTTAGATAACAGGACAACAGGAAGATGAAAATTGCATGTGCAATTCCTGAAAAAACAACCTAAGTGGGCCAAACAACTTATCCACTTTCTTATATTCTTTATCCATGCAATTTTCTGGCTGTCCAATCAATAGGTTTTGGGTCAGCTCACAGACAGATATGTGTCACAATAGCTGCAGCTGTTCCCATGATGAATGACAATCTTAATTTCCTTTCAATCTTTGTAGCATGGGAGAACGGCTGACAACCGAAAATCAACAGCAACATATCATTCATATTGCCACGTAGATTTTCAAGTCAACTCTTCATGTAAAGAAAGAACAGAACCAAACGACTTTCATTTATCTAACACCTTTCACATCCTCAGGATACCCAAAAGCACTTCCTATCTAACATGACACATTTCCAAGTATATTCACTGCAGTTACATAGGCAACTATGGCAACTAAGTTACATCCAGCAAGGTCCCATAACAGACAATAAGATGAATCTATTTTCCTAGAATTTGAACATATAGAGGAAGGCCATTTGGTCCATCGCACTTGTGCCAGCTCATTAAATGAGCTATCCAATTAGTGTCACTCCAACCCTTTCCCCATAGCCCAGTATTTTTTTTCCTTTCAAGTATACATTCAACTCCTTTTAAAATTACTATTGAATATGCTTCCATCACCCTTTCATGCAATAAATCCAGGTCTTGGCAATTTGCTGGGTAAATACATATTACCCCTTCAATTCTTACCCATTGCCACCCATTACACACACACTTATTTCCACGTGTCAAAAAAATTAACATTCCCATTGCCTAGGGCTTGCTAAATACAACCACCAATAATGAATTTTTAAAATAATTATTCTCAACTTCTTTTTTCTATTTCTGTAAGTCATCTTCCTATTTAACTATCTAAAATCTGTGCTGCAACATTGATTGCTTATGCTTGCAGATTGTATCGGCGATCAATCCAATCAGGCTGTTTTCATGAGAAAAAGTTATTGGAAGTCTTGAACCATATCAATTTTTATAGTTGTTCTTGCAACAAATAGAATGCAATTTCCTACACATCATATGCAAAATAACAAGCATTGGTGCATTGCAAACATCATTTTAAATATTCTGAAGTTCCATTTTGACTTTGCACTAATGAAATAGGAGGTAACATTCAGCTAATGTCAACAGAGCAGAATGAGTTTCCGTTTCTCCCCAGCTGCTGCATTGTAGGGCGACATTTGTCCATATGACAGTCACAGGCGACTAGATTCTAATCAGTGATGAATCTTTGGCAGTTTTCCTATTAGCAGTCCTGACTCTCTGCTCCCCTCAGGGGCATGCACTGTCCTTAACAGACAAATATAGAACAAGCCGATTCATAATTGGCCTCAAAGTCTCCCTTGGAAACCAAAGCAATTACAAAAGACATTTGTTTGCAGGTTATTTGTACATTTGGTACATACTAGTAATAAAAATTTTAAACTATACAGTTTAAACTTTTGAAAAGGCAAATGAACCCAATACTGGACAAAATGTTACACCGGAATATTTTCCTTTATCACATTTGTCTCCCTTCCAAGCCTAGATCTTTGAGATGCTACAAAAATACTTACTTTCCATAACTCAGAATCAATTATATAACCGCAACCTCATTTATCTTTCCTTGTCCCATGTTACCATGTTATTTTAGAAGCATTTAACGCCAGAACAATTAGATTCCCTCTGACTGGCTGTTAACCATTATGACCATAGTAACTTTATTTATTAGGATGAACTGTAAAGCATTGTCCACAATCACAGTAGTAGTTTCTTCAAATGTAATGGAAGTCTGCCTCTGTACAGTTTCATAATTAATAAAGAAATAAAAATTACTATGGCTTTGTGCTACTATCCTATTCAGCTCCTGTTACTCACTCCTCAGAGAACTGCAATAACAGAGGCAAAAATATAAGTACACTGTTGGATATGGTTTATGCCATTATTAATTATTTAGCACAAATTGTAAACATATTCAGATCTCAACAGGAATTGCAATTTTCCTTATGGAACATTTAAGGCTCTTCAATGGCCTAGGATGTTTACCAAGTGAATATTTGACCCAAAGTATCAGTTCAAACTCCAGTATGTGTTACATGCAGATTTGGGCAAACTACAGCCCTTGAGCCACCAAATCTGACCTACGGAAGCTTCTAATCCAGCCTACAGCTGCAGAGCCAGCAGATATAGCATGTGCCAAGCGTGCATGCGCAACTGCTCTTAGGACCTGCCCACCTGGCGTCACAAGCTGTGAAAACAAAATACTGATCTGGGGAGCTTCAGGGAGAGTACTTCAAGGCCAAGGTAAGCTGGAGTTGGCCAATGATCGACAGGCTGGAGGTGGGCTTCTTGGGAAGTATGGCAGCCATTTTAAAGGACTGAAAACATATGGAAATGCATTGAAAACAGCACAATTTAAGTATACATGTAAGATTAATTATTAGGTTACTGAAGTTTTAATGTGTTTTTGGTTTTCCAAGTACTTAAACTATAATTGCAAAACATCAACTTATTTTACACTTGGGTTTTAATACTCCATGAAAAGTCAAGACAACTCATCGGTTTCCCCCATTTTTCTCATTCCCTCACTGAAGGTGCTGATTCCTACGAAAGCCTGGTGCCACAGGTGCTGGCAGTCCAGGATTTGAATTGGGGACTTTCAGGTTTACATTGGCATAGTGCTACAAGGACACACTGAAGCCTTTGCTTAGGATTTTTGATATCAACTGAGAGAAGCTCACCGAGGATCACCTCACCTGGCACAACCCAAAAGAAATGGTATGGCTTCCTTCAAAAGCAAGCCCATATCAGAAACAGGGAGAAAACATAAGCAGATGAAATCCGAAACAAACAACTCATCCAGAACTCAATCTGTGGTATCTTGTCCTATTTGCAGCAGAATCTTCCAGGCACAGATCGGCCTTAGCAGTCACCTATGTGCCCACTGGAACCTTACAAGACACCACAGCTCAGGAACATGGTCATCTTTGCCTCAAAGGACAAACAGACATAGTAATATGCTGAAGAGTGCCTTTACTACTAGAATGGTTCCACATCTACAATCTATTAAAAATCTTTCATTTGTGTGCAAGTCCTGTCAACTTCTTAGATTATAAATTCCTATAGCCACATTTATAATGGGATATGCAACCTCAGTTAAGAGAGGAAACGAGAAAAGCTGGCATTGTTTTCAATAACAGAAAAAACTAAGGGTAGTTTTAATAAAGGTATTCAAATTCAGGAAGGTATTGATTAGGTAAATAAGGGTAAGGGTGGGACAAGGATCAGTAACCAGGGGGCACAGACCCGAGGTAATTGGCAAAAGCACCAGATGGTAGCAGATTTGTAGAGCTGGCAAAAACTTAATCTACATCTCTGTTGGAGCACGAGGGATTGAAATATTAAAGTATGAATGTTTCGCTACCTGCAGCGAGTCCCAAGAAATGTATGACTGAAGGTCTCCACAAACAATCCGAGTTTAACATTTTGAGATGGGCATCTCAGGGATAGCAGTTTATGCACTTCTGAAAGTAAGAGTTTTAAAAGCATCTTCTGTTCCTGCCAGAGATGCAGCTAAGATTTAGATTTTTAGAAGAAGGATGATAAAAGTGTAAGAAAGTGAAGCATATGTGGTCTTGGGTTAAGATTTTGTGTTTCGGGAAAACTGAAAATTAGGAAAGTGTTCTCTAGCAGATGTAGAACAGATTACAGATGATCTTGGGAGTACGTCTCAAAATGTGCTACGAGATTATTGAATCCCAGCTCTAGGAATGAGAGGTGGAAAAATACAGATCATTGTGCTCCCCACAAGATGAGGTAACTTCTTCTAAGATGCCTTTTGGTCTCTCCACATTTTCACTCTCTTTGCTGTTTATCCCTTGGCACCTTAATGCAGATCACAGTAAAGCAGCATTTATATTGACAAGAGTAAAGCAAAATACTCTGGATGCTGAAAACTTGAAATAAAAACAGGAAATGCTGGAAGGGCTCAGGAGGTCAGACAGCATCTGAGGAGAAAGAAAAAGACCGACAGGGGATTTTGATGCGATTGTAAAGGTGCAAAGAGGGGTGATCAACTGCATTCTTCACATTAAGCCAAGAGGGCATGAAAAAGAGGGGACATTTGGTTTCATTATTGTATGTAATATATCATTATCTTAATGAAGGCTTCATGTTTATTTGTACCAAAAATGCATCTTTATTATAATAGTGTTCATGTCTTAAGCGTTTATAGCTGGCCCCTGTGCAATTTTCCTCTGACTGAAAAGTTTGCCCACTCCTGTGCCACAGTCACCGTTTTTGCTTAGATTATGATGGGGACACAAAAAGCCTCAACGCCCCATTGCTGTGGGGGAAAGAAAAACAACCTGTGTTCTCAATTCCAATCACTGTTGAAGGTGATCATGGATGTTGAGAACAGACAGATTGGGCTTTGCTGTGGCACACTCCATGTCAAATGATCTGCCAATGCTCACTGCCAAAATATATACATGACTAATAGCCAGCAGGACAAGTTCCTGGAGTGTGTTTAGTACCCATGGAGCCACACCTCAAGAACAAAGGAAGATTTGGAAAAAAATTGAAAAAGAAGCAAATGCTTGTATTATCAGTCCTATGATTAAGTTGTTGCAATTCTTACCTTCACATTATCTGGAAGAAGTCCCCCTGGGTGTTTATCCATATACTGACACAAATCTGTATGCTAGAACAATGAGAAAAAGGACAAGACAATTGTTTTAGATTTAATAACTATTTGATCATTTAACTCTTTCAGCTTATTTTAAATACAGTTTAAGCTCAGCTTGTCTTAAGTATTTAACTAGTTTTTGTAATTCAACAAAATTAGGCTTATAAGTTTATCAGCATTTACAGGACCTTCAACTTGTATGCACCTTTCAAAATGTCATGACTGCTATCAAGTAATCTTACTTCTATTCTATTTCATTGAACTAGTTTATGAAATGTTTTAACAGCAAAATTTACTGATCATGCATGCAGAAAAATGTCCAAATACATGGTTTAAATTGCACATTTTATTTTGCATAAGGAGTGTATGATGAAACCTTAAAGTTTGTGAGAATGTCTTTTAAAGAAAATGAGAATTGAAAAGAAAAATGCGTATTCACCCAAAAAACTTTTTTTGAGAGCAAGGCCATTGAATAATAGCTTTGTACTGTAGACTGTCATAGAAACCAGAAATGGAATATCCCAATGAGCAATATAATATTAGAACATTATTATACGTGACACTTTGGTCGAACCATTCTGGTTACATCCGGGAAAGACTCATAATAATGTGATGAGAAAGAAACCTATTGCAGCATTAGGGTTGATACACTCAACATTTTGCAATATTTGAATATATTTTTCCTATGCTTTAGTTTCTTACAGGAAATACTGTGGATTCAATAAAAACTATAAATAGGTGTTGGTTCCGATTTAAATAACTACTTAAAGATGTAGATGTGCAGTTACTAATTACACAGCAAACAAAGATAATTGTAATGCAAAAATTCACAAGCCTGCAATTTAGAGACAGGTTCTCAAAATATAATTTTGGAAGGGGTTTTGAGATTGTTTATGTATCTCTTGGTGATAAGACGTAAATGGACTGAATTTAAGAAATCTGTGAATATTTCAAAGAAAAGTAAATCAGTTTTTACATTAGTCAATAGGTGTTTCATCACGGTTTTATCAGCTCTATTTCAACTATTTCTGGAACCATTTTTCCACAGATAAAAAATAGCTTAATTGATTTTACATCTAAATTATAAACAAATGATCCATGAAGCTCAGCAACTGAGAACAATATCAGGATTATTATGAATTTCTATAATTTAAGATTTAGTGAAACTAGATTTGGTATAATAAAAAGCATGTTACACAGAAACACATGCAATTATTTCCATATGAAAATGGCGTTCAATTTAACTGCACAATAGACATTTAGAAAAGGTATTTCTTGGAACCAAAGTCATCCAAACACGATCCAAACATTTTTCATTTTGGATTTTCCAAATGCACTACTTAGTTCCTCAATACAGTTGGCACATAATGAATAGTATCAATCTTAATTACTCTAAGAGACACTAGTGGAGGGAAGTGGATTTCCTCTCTGCATTTTGAAAATGGGTTTCTGATTGTTACACAGAAATCTTTCTACAAATAGTTAAAAATATGGTTGGGCTCAATAATATAAAGGCTAAAGGTGAATTGGATCAGAATAAAGGGAACTTAGTTTTCTCATAGATCCTTGAATGTTTAATGTAATGGCAATTGTGACATGATATTTGATATTGGTACATTTGACAGAACAATGGAAATCCATCTTTATAGAGTCATGGGCATGTTATCATACAGTAATAATTTCACATGTGTAAGATTGTGAAGCAACAGACAATAAAATTATTTATTTCAAATTATAAATACTCCAATTAGCGAGGGCTATTAATTCCATAATTACATGTCAAAAACTAATGTAAAAAGAGTCCATTATACATGATTTGTTCTCTTAAGCACTGCATTAATGAGAAGGCAAACCATTTCTATTACACTTTTTAAAAAACAAAAATAAATCAGGGCTTTGGTAACTGGAAAAGGAATATTTTATACATAATCTTAAAAATCTAATTATTTAGTATTAGGTATGAGAGACGAAGCGTGTGCCTTTTAAAGGTCATGAAGGTTATCACTGAATTTCACTTCTATGCTATTCTATAAAATATTGATAATTTGTCCTAAATTATCTTGGCCATTACTTTTCAGAATGCTGCAAAGATATAATTAATTTTCACTAATAGCATTAAGGGAACAAAAAGGTACATTGGAAACTGTGTAGAGAGTTACAAAGCTGACTGCTGGTGGAGGCTGGAACCTTGAGGAAAGACTGGCAAAACTTAGGTTTTCCAGCCATGAAAGGAGGTGCTGAAGATGAGATACATAAAATTGCAGATTGTATATAAAAGTTAAATTTAGAAATTACTTTAAATTAACTGTGGGAATGGACAACATGTCACAGGCTCTAACTAGTAAAAGTCAAATTTAGGACAAATATCAGAAAGATTTTCCTTTCACAGTGGTTACATGAAATAGACTTTATAGTGGATGTTAATAAAGTATAATTTTCAAAGCAAATAAACTTCACAACGGGAAGATTTGATTATTTCTGCGTGGGTAAATTAGGATAGCATGAAATGTTCATCCTCATGTGTAATCATCTTCTGAACTTGTGCAGAATTGTAAAGAGAGCAATATAAATAAAGTATATCATTTGCTATTCATGCTCACTAATTTTTTTTTTTTGGAAACATGTAGCCTTTCTCAATCTGCATGCTACTTCATCTACTTTAACGTAACTCCCTAGCTGAAAAAATTACAACAGCGTGCAGGCCTTCTACCCATTTGTATGATTTCTTCCAATGTAAACACAATGTTAGGAGTCTTCTTTACTCAGGTCAAAGGGGTGTATTACTTGAGTCACTTACATAGCGCTACATGATGGCAGCACTGCTGCTATGCTTTCCCACACCTGTTAGTACTGGCAGTCAACTCCACATCATGTTTATTGGCTGCAGAATGTAAAATGGTAATCAGTAATGACCTGCCTGAATCTCTCCCTCATGTTTTTTTTAAACATTCTCCAATTAGGTTGAAGCTGGCTCCAATAGAGAGATCCAAACCATCAGCAACAGATGGTACTGCTGTGATTATGAAGGCCAGTGACAGCTCAACACAATCCATGTGTTCTAATAAGCTCCATTAAACCATAGGCCCACCACACTGTATCCAGAGATTATTCATGAGGGACAGGCAAAATGTAATTTCTCTTTCTTACACCTGCTTCCCTTCAACCCTCCTAGTCCTGACCATCAACATCCTGTGCTTCACCATATGTTTCCTCATCCAAATAACTATACACTTGTCACAAGATGTCTGCATGTGAGATGGTACTTGCTTAAAATGTGTATGGTGATGGTTGCTGTTACATTGACTATCCTCCCTGGACATATGCTGCAGAACACTTGGGTTTTCCTCACACTGGGAACACTACAGATGAGATATTATGAATACACCGTACATTTGCAGTTATTATATTGTTATTTCATGAACTATTAAGCACCTGTGTACAGCATGCAAGGATATTTTGATGAACACAGTATAACTATATGCTTAATTTGGGGCATACCAGATGTCCAAATTCATCTACCCCCTCGCCCTGTTCTCCCCATTAATTCTACAGTTCCTTATCCGACTGAAGTTAATAGCATCTCCTCAGATGTTCAACCACATGTTCTGTTGGCTGCTCTCCAATTACGTGGTTTTAATTTTAACTATTATAGCAGTGTGAATTAAAATTTGCGATTTGACACAGGACTGTATTCATTTTTTGAGACAAAGCATTTTTGCATCTGTCATGACTAACACTCAATCTTGTATATCAGTCTGTATTTTTTAATCACTATGGGCTGCATCTTCCAGTAGGCGAGCAGGGGGTGGGACCCACTCACTGACACGTAAAATGATGCAGGGTGACGTCGGGCGTGTGTCCCAACGTCACCCCGCGTCATTTAGATTTTCAGTTCAGCGGGCGCGCAGCCGAATCGGTTGCGCGCCCGCCGAACTGTCAAAGGCCTACTAAAGCCATTAAAAAAAGTAATTAACATGATTAGTGGACCTGCCCGTCGAACCTTAAGGTGGGTGGGCAGGCCGGGAGCCCAGGCAGGCTTCTGAGAAAACACGAAACCTCATCCATGAGTAGGGTGAGGTTTCATGAGGGTATTAAAATTTTTATAAAGTGTTTAAATAAAATAAATTGACATGTCCCAGCTCATGTGACAGTGGCACATGAGGGGACATGTCTAATTTTTTTCCGCCTTCTTTATTGAAACTTTCAAACCTGAGCCGATCTCCGAGGCAGCACTCTGCCTCAGGGAGATATGTGTGCTCTTTCACACGCGTGCGCAAAAGAGCACACTTCCAGCTCAGGGAATCACCCCCCCGAACCCGCACAAGGAGCGCTCAGCACTTCCTGGCAGACGTTACGCTGGGTGGGCCTTAATTGGCCCGCCCACGTAAAATGGCGACACACCCCCAACCAGGGGCACCAGTCAGGAACCCGCCCGCCCGCACTCACTCTTGCACAACCCCCCCCCCCCCCCTCGTTGGGGTGGTGGGGGGGGGGAGGATCCTGGCCTATATCTATTCTTTGCTGTTGCTTTCCAATAATATTCTTAATTGTCCTT
Organism: Cetorhinus maximus; assembly: GCF_964194155.1. Classification (NCBI taxonomy): domain Eukaryota; kingdom Metazoa; phylum Chordata; class Chondrichthyes; order Lamniformes; family Cetorhinidae; genus Cetorhinus; species Cetorhinus maximus. Next base: position 63,540,564 of record NC_135881.1, on the reverse strand, counting down.
CATGCTGCTTTAGAAATTCCAGATTCATTCCAGATCTCTATAATGACCTATGAAGATTTCCACACCTTATAGTAAAGTAGGCTATTTTGACTAGAAAAGAACTGTTGATGAATGACTTTTTAAAGTCTTTTTTTTACTGATTAACAGTTCGAGGAATTTGAAAAAAGCTTACAGGTGGACTTTTTGTTGCAGAAGTGGTTACATGAAAATGATCACACCAAAATCATTCAGATTATTCAACAAGGAGAAAATTATTTTCCCTTTTCTTCCCCAAAGAGAAAAATAGTTAGAAAAATTAGTTACTGCGAACAAAAGGCAAATCTATTAAGTTAATTAGGTCAAGGTTTTGTATCTATTTTTCCCCCTGTAATTTACTCCCATCCTCATGATTCATGCTGTGATGTTTCTCCATGGGGACCAGCAGCCCTTCAGTATATCACAGACGTGGCCAATCTTTTGGCAATGAGGGGTCACTGTTTTAGGACAGATGATGAGAAATTTTTTTCTTGAGGGCTCTGAGACTTTGAAACACTCTGCCCTAGAAGGTGGTGGAGGTGGAGGTCACTGAATATTTTTAAGACAGAGGTAGATTGATTCCCCTGCCTAACAAGAATCTAAGGTTCTGAAGAAGGGTCATACAGGCTTGAAACTTCAACTCTGTTTCTCTCTCCGCAGATGCTGTCAGACCTGCTGAGTTTTTGCAGCATTTCTTGTTTTGTTTCAGATTTCCAACATCCGCAGTATTTTACTTTTAAGAATCTAAGGTTATGAAGGGTAGATAAGAATGTGGAATTCAAAACACAAGCAGATCAGCCATGAGCTTATTGAATAGCGGAGCAGGCTCAAGGGGTCAAGTGGCTCACTCCTGCTCTTATTTCTTATGGTCTTTGTGTGAACCAAGACAATCAATGGCATGCAGTCCCACTGCAATCACAATTCACACAAAGAATCTGAAGTACTTGAGGGCTGATTGGTCTATATCTCTCTCTTTGGCAATGAAATGTGGAACAACTCTATTTGTTTCAGTATGACTGTACAAAAGTCTAGTGCCCTACTGAGTCATAGGGGGTCAGAATAAAAAAAAGTTAGGTTCCAGTTGATCAAACCCCATCTGCAGCATATTCAGTTTTGGGCATTGAACCTCAAAATAAAAATGGTCAAGAAAGAAGTCTCTTTTTATTTGTGGGACGTGGGAATCATTGGCTATGCCACAATCTATTGCCCAACCCTAATTTCCCTTAAGAAGACTGTGGTAAGCCACCTTCCTGAACTGCTGCACTCCATGTGATGCAGGTACACCCGCGGTGCTGTTAGGGAATTGCAGGATTTTGACCCAGAGACAGTGAAGGAACAGCAATGTAGTTCCTAGTGAGGATGGTGTGAGACTTGGAGAAATTGCAGGTGCTGTTCCTATGCATCTGCCGCCCTTGCCTTCTTGGTGGTACAGGTTGAGAGTTTGGAAGGTGCCAAAGAAGTCTTGGTTAGTTGCTGCAGTGCATCTTGTAGATGGTACACACTGCTTCTGGATCCTGGTGACGAACTCAGAGGGAAAGATCAAAGTGACCAACTAGAACCAAAAACACACAGCTGATTTTTGACCAATTCTGTATCCCAGATGGAAAGCATTTGGAATAATTCTGTCAAGTGTCCCAGGCAAAAGATGGCAAGTCCATTTCAGCCACAATTTTCCTTTAGGGCTCAGGTAAATTCCCAGACACAACAGTTAGGTGGTGCTCCCCCTGAAAGCAGAGTTCTTCTGACAGGAAGTTTACCTGGCATTGGTCTACTCAAAATCCAGAGCATACATTCCAGTTGAATTTTGCAGAAGTCAGCAAAATTCCTTACCAAGAGGAGAACATCATCTGTATAAATTGAAAAGGGTGGCCTCCATGCCTGGCCCACAAGAAGTGGTCCCAACAGACTCTTGCACAAGAAATGGAGTAAGCAAGCAGAATTACTAAGCAAAATTAGAGCACATGAAATAGGGGGTAATATACTAGCATGGATTGAGAATTGGTTAAGGGACAGAAAACAAATTAGGAATAAACGGGTCATTCTCAGGTTGGCAGACTGTGACTAGTGGGGTGCCGCAAAGATCAGTGCTTTGCCCCCAGCTATTAACAATCTATATCAATAATTTGGATGTGGGGATCAATTGTAATATTTCCAAGTTCGCTGATGACAAAATTAGTTGGGAATGAATTGTGAGGAGGATGAAAAGAGGCGTCATGGGGATTTAACAGGCTTAGTGAGTGGGCAAGAACATGGCAGATGGATTATAGTGTGGAGAAATATGAATTTATCCACTTTGGTAGGAAAAACAGAAATGCAGAATATTGCTTAAATGGTAAGAGATTGGGAAGTGTTGATGTCCAAATGGACATGTGTCATTGTTAAGTGTCATTGAAAGCTAACATTCAGGTGCAACAAGCAATTAGAAAGGCAAATGGCATGTTGGCCTTTATTGCAAAAGGATTCAAATACAGGAGCAAAGAGGTCTTGCTGCAACTGTATAGAGTCTTGCTGAGACCGCACCTGGAGTAGTGTGTTCAGTTTTGGTCCCCTTACCAAGGAAGGATATACTTTCCATAGAGAGAGTGCATCGAAGGTTCACCAAACTGTGAGATTGAGGTGATTGGGCCTGTCTTGTTTAGAGTTTAGAAGATTGAGAGGCGATCTCATTCAAACATAAAAAATTCTTGCGGGGCTTGAGAGGGTAGATGCAGCAAGAATGTTACCCTGGATGGAGTTCTAGACCAGGGAACATAATCTCAGAATAAGGGGTAGGCCATTTAGGGCTGAGGTGGAGGGATTTATTCAGTCTGTGGTGAATCTTTGGAATTCTCTGCCCCAGAGGGCTGTGGAGGCTCAGTCATCGAGCATAGTCAAGACAGAGATTGACAGATTTTGAGAAAGTCATCAAGGGATATGGGGATAGCGCAGTAAAGTAGTGTTGGAGTAGAAGATCAGCCATGATCTAGTTGAATGGCAGAGCAGACACCAGGGGCCAAATGGCCTATTCCTGTTCCTATTTCCTATGTTCCTATGTGGAGGAAAGGCTCTGTGTAGATCAAATACTGGCTGGACATTCGGTATATCTGCTGCACTTCTCCCCCAAAATAAGATGACAAAGATCCAATAACTTGAACAATTAGATCTCAACAACCAAATATATCCCAAATCCAAAAGCCTGCAGACTTCATGATTCCCTGTATCAAGCCTCTGATAATCTAAGGAAAGAAAAACAGACAACAAACCAAACCTCTCAAAGCAGTGGATCAGGTTCAGAAACAGACATCTTGTTGTAGATGCAGCTGCCCAAGATTTTGTAGAACCATCAGGTGGTCAACTTGGGCTAGCAATGAGTCAAAGACAGACAATCATGACCCAGGCAAATGTCTTTTAGCCCATGCTGAAGAGGGAGAATGGTCACCAGTTTTCCATCATCACAGATTCTGCTTAAACAGCAGGGCAATGATCACACTGTACTTGAAAAGATATATCTATATGATCATTAATGCAGGATGTTCCAGAGCACCCTGTTGTACTCCACAGTTAATCCATTGATGCCCAGTGCCTTTATTCAGGGACGACTGATGGAAGGCACCCCAAAGCCCCCTGATCGTAAGTCAAGCTTCAAGCTTTCTGACATTCCCTAGACTGACAAGGTAGGTCCTTCCACAAAGCTCTGCAGCCATTCTTACTGATCATACGCAGGGTCGAAAATGGCCTTATTAAAAGACATCGGTTCTGCTGTTAATTCACCTTCTCCCACCCCCACACAACCCATGCAGGAGTGAGGGGCAGTTTAGAAGGCAATACCATGTAGTTAACTAGCTCCCTGCATGGAGAAGGATACCAGCACCCTTGACCAATTTGATGTCCTCCTCTTCTATTAAACTAAGTTCATCTGGACCAGTTGTGCCTCCGGTTGATTCACCTCACAAACTATGTCAAGAGAAGTGGTCACTGCAGCTGGTTGGACTTCACCAGGTCCTATTCCCGGGATCCCAGGCCAAGAACCTCCTATTGAGTCACTTTAAATTGGTGCGGAGTTTGAGGGTCACAATAACGGCTTCACCATCCCTCAGGCAACGTATCCTGGTGGTCAGGTCATCAGTGAAGCCACAGAATATCCCAGGAATTAGGCCCAAGGAAAGGATAAATAGAAATTATCACTTTCCTGACACTGTAACTGTCAAGATGATATAATAATGCCGATAATGTTTTTAGAAATTATTTCAAAGGAGTTTGGGGGTGCGTCTCTCTTCACCTGCGCGTGTCTGTCTCTGCGCCTGTGTCTCTGTGTTAACTGGATTAAAGCCAGCTGATTTAGAGGCTTTGATGTATAGAAGAGAAGTAGGTTTGAAATGTTAATTAGTTAAAGATGGGGGCAACTTGTATTTTTCTTCAAACAAACTAGTGTAGCTTGGATTCAAAGAGAGGGGGTGAAATATTACACCTAACCAGGTGAAGCTCAGAAACAGCGTGTTTGTTTATTTTTCCCAAGGATTACTAATAAAGTGGGTATTGTGAAAGGGTCTTATTAGAAGAGGTGAAGTTCAAAAGACATAGTGATACAATGAAAATTTGCATTCAAAGAGGAAAATACGTATAAAGGAAGAGAAGACAGTTGGAAAAAAGGAGAAGGATTCAAAAATCTAAAGCCTCCAGCCTGTAAACCTCAAGCTGCTGTCTGCAAAGACCCAGAGCTGGAAGAAACTCATTTTGAATGCGACTGTCCAGAGTGTGCTTTGCCAGGGGTCTGTTTAAATCTGTGTGTTTTACAGTTGCCTTAATGGAGGTGTAACTAGGAGTCAGATTAATTAGCGGATTTTTGTAGTTATTATAGTAGTAATTTTATAGACATACATATGTGCTTAAAATCTTTCTTGTATTAATAAATGCTTAATTTAGTTTTATAAAACCCTCTTGAGGCTTGATGGTCTTGTTATAGCTGAATTCAAAGCCTGCACCTCAAAATATACAAATTGCAAAAATTGGTTATGACAAATGCTTCAAGTTTCCCCTCTGGGATTTGAACTCAGTATTTACCATCAGTTGTGTCATAATAGTAGCCCAATCCAGCCAAAAGGCTGAAACCATTCACATTAGTGATCAGGTTGAGGAAATCCTGGGAGAGGTCAGGCAAGATTGGAATATATATGGATCTTGAGAAGTCAATTTTCTTGGAGCCCAGAGTGCAGGACCCAGGCTTTGATCATCCCCTTCATTATACTTTAATTCTGACCGGAATCCTCAATAATTAGAAGCACTTCTAGCAGGGGAATTTTTTTAAATTTTTTAATTTAATCATATGTTGTGGGCATCAGTCAAGTCCAACATTTATTGCCTGTCCCAAGTTTCCCTCAAGACAGTGTAACAAGACATCTCTTTAAAATGCTGTCCACTTGGGCCGAGCAATGAAAAAGAGTGATATATGTAGTGTTGAAGAGGAAATGGTGGAGCTTGCATAGTTGGAATGACACGAAGAACCTGTATTCTCAGTTTTTGACCTCTGAAATAGATGCCTGAACTTGCAGTGAGCCTGAGTGAGGTCAGTATATCATAGCACCCGAGTCACTGGTAGGACTCGTTCTGTCTGCTATTTTCACCTAGCAACACAATCAAATTCAGTAGTCAAAATTCACCTTCTATTGACGAGGGGCAGACTGATTTTAACTGACATCACTGCGCTTTAAGAGTTTTCCAAAATACTTTGTCACAAAAATATGTTCACATAAGCATTAAATTGAACCCAGCTCAAATCTTAAAATTAAATGGGTGTGGAATCAGTAAATTACCAAAAAGATTGGTAAATTGTTTTACAAAAAGGGAGCCCTGCTGTTGTAACTCATAAGTTTCACAGAAAAGAACAGCATTTTAATATAATCCCAATGGAATTCTCACCCAAGTCACATTAGGATACACTGGGCTGCTTTATGTTCCAACTGTTCTTTCAGTCATGACAAAGACCTCGAGGTTCTTTTACTGTCCCAGGTTTTTTTCATGCTTATTAATATGATTCTCCCAAAATCTCTCATACAATTTAAATAGTTGGCTGCTGGATATAGAGCTTCTTCGAAAGCTGATTAAAATAATTAGCTTTAATTCAAGTCCTTTTCTTTGGGTTTTCCTTCTCAAAGTTTCTCCTAAAGGGGACTTAACTCATGCTTGGATAAAATGTCATAGGCACTGGCTACATCAGTACCTTAGTAACATGCTTCACTGTTGAGACCAGATAGTCAATGTAGTCAGTGTTATTCAATCATAAGACATCTCTCTGGCGCCAAAGTTTTATTTCTTTTTCACAAAACTTAAATATTTTTAAAAGGAAGTCAATACAAGAAAAATTGAAGTGCAAGAATTTTCAAGGTACTTAAAACGCAACATAAATCACCCTACACATGCATAGAACTGATGGAAAATAATTTAAAAAGCACTTCAAAATCAATAATAGACCCACACACTCATGCAAACACACATGCACACATACAAACACTGCAATTGGTTTCAAAAATATAGTTTAAAGCTCTACTTTCTTTCACTAGTACATTGTCACAGACACACACACTAAAAAAAACTTGCCTGGCTGAAATTCAAACCTCACAAAAAAAAATAGAATGGAGGCATTCAATGGAGCATAAAGCTCTGCAGGGCATAATTTGTGTTATTCAGTCTGTCCACATACCAGGCACTGACATGGAAAATAGCAGCTAAATCTAGTTTCCGATAAAGGACAAGACACAGAATGATAGCATATTGTATCACACCCGAAATTTTCCAGTGCCGACTGCAGGAAAAGCAATGAAAAGAAAAATACAAGGAAAGGCAGGAGGGGTTATTATGGGATACCCTAATCCCTGGTGCAATTTCTGGTTATGACTGATAAAATAGTACAACTAAGTGCCCGATAACAAGTCTCCTATGAACCCTCTTGGCCAAACACGGCAGTTGGTGCAAATAAAAACAGAAGGCAAGAAATAAACTTTAAAAATATAAAATAATGCAAAATATTCCATTTTGAGCTGCATTTTTATTTAGATTTCAATTTCAGCTTTCTTTGAAATGAATACCCTTTAGCGTATCACATCTCTTGCACGAAACCATGCTCCCTGGAGATAAAGGTATAATAGTCAACCTCCCAATAGCCAATTTATACTTCCAATATCCAATTTATATACAAATAAGAATGCATGCCACAGCAAAAACAATAGAAATATTGCCCTATTGAGGCAAAGGGTTGCGTTAAAAAATTATTCCCGTGAATATATGCACATTGACAGTTCCAAGGGACCCAAGCGAAAACAAGTTTGACAGCCGTGTTAACCTGTTTGTGGATGTCAATCCACAGAATAAAATTGCCCAGAATTCAGGATTAACTGGGACTAAATTTGCAATCTTTGCAAACATCACTGCTTTGTTTTAATGGAACAACTTTCACAACACTTATTACTGTGACAAGAAAGAGTGGAAGGATTTGCATCTAGAGCTATCGCGTTTTCTTTCAAAGCCTGTGCAAGGACAAGTGTGGAAAAAGGACGTATTATATTGGTTTTATAATGCTGAGATTGGGGTACATATCATTATTGGACAGAGTAGAAGGGTCTTTGCTCTGCATTTGGAACAGTGTCAGAGACTTCTAGTTACGCAGATGCAAATGAAATTGGGTGATTGAGGTTGGAAGGTTCTGCATTGGAATAAAGTGTGGGCTGATACTGGAGGACAACAATAGAAACCCGTTCCATTTCCTGTGCTCTGACATTCCTCATCCTAACATTGATTAGTATTTAAAAATAAGTATTTAAAAAGACAAATAAAATCAAACGTGGAGTAACTGTCACCATCCAGAAAGGGATGAACTCTTTAGTTACTGGTCCAAATTTTCCCCATTACCACAGGGTAAAAATCACAGCAACTTCTGGTGTCCATGCATGTGGTTAAATGTGGAAATCCACAAGCTGCTGTCAGTGATCCCCTGCAGCTCCACAGGCTGCGCTGTTGCAGTCTTTGCTGATGGAACCTGCATAGAGGTCACAATAAAAGGTGTGAACTTAGGATAATTACCTATTATTCTCATACTATAGAGGGATGAGGTAACAATGAAGGTTGATGAGGGTAATGCTGTTGGTGTACATGGATTTCCAAAAGGCATTTGATACATTGCTGCATAGCAGATCTACGGGCAAAGTAATAGTTCATGGGATAGAAGGGACAGGAGCAACTTGGATACAAAATCGGTTGAGTGACAAAATCAAGTAATGGTTAATGGGTGTTTTTCAGGCTGCAGGATGGTTTGTAGTGGTGAGTGTTGGGACCCTTGCTCTTCCCAATATATATTAATGACCTAGACCTTGGTGTACAGGGCACAATTTCAAAATTTGCAAATGATATGAAACTTTGAAGCATTGTGAACTGTGGGAAGGATTGTGTAGAACTTCAAAAGAACATAGGCAGGTTGGTGGAATGGGTGGACATTTAACGCAGAGAAGTATGAAGTGATTCATTTTGGTAGAAAGGATGCAGAGAGACAATATAAAGGGTACAGTTCTAAATAGGGTGCAGGAGCAGAAGGACCTGCATATGTATGCACATAAATAATTGAAGGTGGCCAGACAGGTTGAGAGTGCATTTAGTAAAGCTAACAGTATCCTTGGCTTAATTAAGAACAGCATAGAGAATAAAAGCAAGTAAGTTATGTTAAACTTGCATAGAACACTGGTTCGACCTCAACTGAAGTATTGTGTTCAGTTCTGGGTGCCATAATTTAGGAAGACATTAGAAAACTTGCATAAAAGATTCGCAAGAATGCTCCAGGGATGAGGAACTTCAGTAATGTAGATAGATTGAAAAGATTTGGACAGTTTTCCTTGGAGAAGGTTGGGAGATTTCATAAAGGTATTCAAACTCATGATGGGTCTGGACAGAGTAGATAGGGATAAACTGTTCCAGTTGGTGGAAGGATAAAGAACATGAGGATACAATTTAAGATAATTGGAAAAAGGAGCAATGGCGACATAAGGAAAAACTTTTTAGCACAGCGATTGGTTAGGATCTAGATGCACTACCTGAGTGTGTGGAGGAGACAGGTTCAATTGAGGCATTCAAGAGGGAATTGGATTGTTATCTGGAAAGGATGGATGTGCAGGACTATGGGGAGAGGCAAGCAGTGGCACTAGGTAAGCTGCTTCTATGGAGTTCCAGCACAGACCCAATGGGCCAAATGGCCTCTTTCTGCACAATAACAATTCTGTGATTTGAGTAAGCATGCTTTTAACAGAATAATAAGTGAATATCTAAATGATAATTAGTGAACTGTCTCTCTCATAAAAAATTAACTTAATAAATGCTGAGTCTCAGTTCCTCAGTGTAGTATAAGGGTCTAGCACAAAGGGTTAAAGTGGGACTGAGCCCAGTACCACCCATACAGTGATGTAAGAGAACACATGACCCATACCTAGTGGTCAGTGTAGTGTTGGACAGAGCCGTGTGTAGAAGCAAGCATAGAGACAGCTCCTAACTTGGACCTTTACTGTACTTATGTGTATAGTTTCTAGTAGCTAATAAGTACATACTGTCGAACTACCCAATACTACAAATACCTTAATAAGACCTACCTAACAATCTCCAAAATCTAGCAACACTCAAAAGAAAATTGTAGATTACTAAAAGTTTTTTTCTGAGTTTCTGTTTTCTCTCTTATGTCTCTCCTTTCATACCAATTGTATGTCCCAATCCTTATTTCTCTTGCTATACAAGTTAAGTGAAATTCAATATACTCTGAGGATTCTTCAGTCTGATTGGCTGAAGAATCTCCCAGCTACTTTACCTGTTCACAGGCCACAGATCCCCTGTAGAGGACACTGCCTTGAATTAGATGCCTGAAAACCAATAAACATGTGAAAAGTCTCCAGGCAACTATATGCAAGGTGAAAGCTGTTCCTTCTCCAATCACAACAAAAGCTAGGCCAATAAAATGAATAATTTAAACAACTAAATATTTGAACTTAAATAATTCAAATCAGCCTTCAAAACATAAATGACCCAGCCAAGAAACAGGAGAACAACATTCTCAGCCCATCAAAAACACTCCATTACAATTATCACCAGCTTCCCATCTTCCAGCAGGAGTTTAAAGACCTGAGCCAATCACTGGACAAGCACAGTAAATTATGTTGGTTTAATCAGCGCTGCTTCTTCAATTTTTGACAGTGCAGGAACACACAAGTAGCACACATGCTGTTCCAGTACAGCTACAACACTGGCACCCAACCGGCAATGTGGAAAATTGCCCGTGTGTGTCCTACCCACAAAAAGCAGAATAAATGCAACGCAGCCAACTTCCACCTCATCAGTCAACTCACAGTGATGGAAAGAGTCGTCAGTGCTATCAAGCAGCACTTACACAACAATAACCTGCTGACACTCAGTTTAGGTTCCGCAGGAGCAATCAGCTCCTGACCCCATTACAGCCTTAGTCCAAACATGGACAAAAGGGCTGAACTCCAGATGTGAGGTGAGAGTGACTGCCCTTGACATCAAGGCAGTATTTGACTGAGTGCAGCACCAAGGAGCCCTAACAAAACTGGAGTCAATGGGAATATGGGGGGAAAGCTATCCACTGGTTGGAGTCATACCTAGCACAAAGGAAGATGGCTGTAGTTGTTGGAAGTCAATCATCTCAGTCCCAGGACATTGCTACAGGAGTTCCTGAGGGTAGTGTCCAAGACAGAACCATTTTCAGCTGTTCTATCAATGACCATTATAAGGTCGGAAGTGGGGATGTTCACTGATGATTGCACAATGTTCAACACCATTCATGACTCCTCAGATACTGAAGCAGTCCATGTCCAAGAGCAGCAAGACCCAGACAATATTCAGGCTTGAGCTGAGAAGCGGCAAGTAACATTCATGTCACACAAGTGCCAGGCAATGACCATCTCCAACAAAAGAAAATCCAACCATCTCCCTTCGGCTTTCAACAGCATTATCATCGCTGAATCTCCCACTGACATCATCCTGGGGGTTGCCATTCACCAGAAATTGAACTGGACTGGACAAGAGCAGATCAGAGGCTGGAAATATTGTGGAGATAACTCCTGACTCCCCAAAGCCTGTTCACCATCAACAATGCACAAGTCAGCAGTGTGATGGAATACTCACCACTTGCCTGGATGACAGCATCTCCAACAAGAAGCTTGACACAATCCAGGACAAAGCAGCCAGCTTGACTGGTACTCCAACCACCACCTCAGCATTCACCCCCTCCACCACTGACAAACAGTGGCAGAAGTGTGTACCATCTACAAGATGCACTGCAGGAACTCACCAAGGATCATAGAAACAGAAAAATAAAAGGAGTAGGTTATTTGGCTGTTTAAGCCTGCTCTGCCATTCAATATGAGCATGGCTGATCCTCTATCTCAACACCATACTCCCACTCTCTCCCCATACCCCTTGATGCCTTTAGAGTCCAGAAATCTATTTCCTTCTTAAATATATTCGGTGACTTGGCCTCCAGAGCCCTCTGGTAGAGAATTCCACAGGTTCACCACCCTCAGTGAAGAAGTTTCTCCTCATCTCAGTCCTAAATGGCCTACCCCCGTATCCTGAGACCGTGACCGGTTGTTCTAGACTCCCCATCCAGAGGGGACATCATCACTGCATCCAGTCTGTCCAGCCCTGTCAGAATTTTATATATTTCAAAGAGATGCCTTCTCATTCTTCTAAGCTCCAGTAAATACAGGCCTAGTCAGCCCAATCTCTACTCATACAACAATCCTGCCATCTCAAAAAACAGTCTGGTGAACTTAGACAGCACCTTCCAAACCCACAACTTCTACCACCTAGAAGTACAAGGGCAGCAGACATATGGGAACAGTGCCACCTGCAAGCTCCCCCCCAAGCCACTCACCATCCTCATTCGGAAATATATTGTCATTCCTTCACTGTCACTGGGTCAAAATCCTGGAAACCCCTCCCTAACAGCACTGTGGATACGCCTAAAGCACATAGACTGCAGCAGTTCATGAAGGTGGTGCACTACCGCCTTCTCAGGGTATTTAAGGATGGGCAATAAATGAAGAAACGCCCACATACCATGAATGAATAAATGCAAAACAAAAGCAGACTTTCTCAGTTATAAGGTGTTCCCCACCCACCCCCACCACCCAGCAGGATGGACACCTATGTTAGAGAGGTCTCTTTAAAAAGTAAAGTACTTCAGCAGTATTTAGATCACATGCTGTAAGGCATTTTGATATTTTGTGCAGTTCTGTGATGCTGTAAGGCCTCCCCTTTGTTTCTTTTTAATTTGTATTATTTTTATACTCATGTCAAAATGTAACCAGTTATGAGGTGGACCAATATCCTGAGCTCAGAACTGGGTGGTAAGAACATGAAGTGTGGAGGACATCGGACAAAAGAAGAAGATTTTTTACCGAAGACATACGCTCAGACTTATAGGGATTTTTTTTTTTAAATAAAGGCTGGACAAGGATACACAGACACAGATGTGTCAGGACATGTCACTGGCTAACCACCAGACACCCTGATTACAGAAACTGACCTAGACAATGGTCTCTCAGTATGAGTGAATGGCTTTCTTCCTGCCTTACCAAAATACAGAAATCATAGCCATTGCTGGCAGGTACCTGGAGACACCCCCTGCCATGAACAGGAAATTACCACATGCAGGTTGCCTTTGGATCATCAATCCCACCCTGGCCATGCAATAAGATGACTCGCTTTAAGACATTAGCTGATATGCCAAGAGACCAGCCTCAGATAGGGGTATAAAGCCACAGCTCCCATGGACATTGGGGCTGCAACCAGGAAGTGTGATTTGGTCAGTCATTCAAAGTCGTGTGGAAGAATTCATTCAGTGTACCGACCACCCGGGGATGAGCTCGTGCATGTGGGCCTTACTAAGCAACTGGTATTGTAGGTATATACTATTGCTTAGTGGGTTAATAAAGGCTTTCCACAAAGTGGAAATTGCATTCAGAGTTTGTTTTGTGTCGTTGACACCAAGTACAGGGTGAGGACCTTAGAGGGTAGTGAGACCCCCTGGTTAAGAGTCTTACAACATGATATGCTTTAAACTGTATTGCATTTTATTCATTACAATGAACACTGGTACTATTCACTTTGTCAGTTAGGTTCAGTGGTGTTACTCTCATTGCAGTCAAGGTTCTCCTCCAGGAATGTGAGCATGTAGTCAGAAGGTAGATGTGCAAGTATCTTTGCTATCATGGGCCATTTAGGTACCTACCATTCAATTGGCAAAAGATCAGACACAAAAAGTTTAAATTCATTTTCCTAGAATGAATCTCAAGTTGCTGATACTAACAGTTCCAGGTCTTTTTATTTAGGATTCCTCTATCAATGACAACGGCATTAAGCTCAAGCTTTTCCAATATTTCAGGACGCAAAAATGTAAAGACAAACAAACAAGAAAGAAGCACAAGCACAATGTAGGACACCAACAACATTGCACTTTTACAACAACTTCACGTGAATGATGCTCATTCAAAGCTTTGTTCCCACATTCTAATCCACAGTCTCACTCTCCCATCTTCCCTGTGCTTGGAGACCTAGATTGGTTCTTGACCTACCAATGTTCAATTGCAAAATTCAAAGCATCCTTATTCTATTCCTGCCATGCTTTTGCTCCTTGGCATATCTAATCTCCTCTAGCACTCAAACCCATCAAGCTCCATGCTCCTCCAATTTTGGATTGTTGTACATCCTCTACGTCTTTAGTCCCATTATTCCCGACTACATCATCTAGGCCCCAAGCTCTTGAATTCCTTCACTAACCTCTCAGCCACTCCACCTCTCTCTGCCTTCCTCACAATAAATACAGTACATGAGACAATTTGTATCTTTATTTGCAATATTAGATAGAATAAGCTTATAAAAACCATATACAATCAGAGCTAACAAGCAGAAATATATCATTTGGGAGCAGGTCCAGCACTTAATGGAATGACATAAGCCACTGTCTTCAGTCCTTACCGCTAACTCTCGTTTCGTAGCTACTGACTCCATCCCTCTTCCCAAGCAACTGTCTGAGGCTAAAGCAGACTATACAGAACCTTCATGTCATATTTGACCTCAAGAAGAGCTTCCAACTACATTGTAGTATAAAGGGTTAATGTTAAATATGTAAATATATAGTCAACATCATCAGTGACATAAGATTACATGACAATAAAGCATGGAGAGAGATAGTTCTATGTAGATCCTCGTGCTCAGTCTGTATTGTGCATTGTTAGTATTGTGTTAAATAAAAAGTAGAGTTTCCAGCAGCCTTGCCTCCAGCAGTAGTAAAGGCAGACTACGAACAATCCCATCTAAGACCCACAATGATAACAGATGGCAGCAGCAGAAAACATAATGAAAGAAGCAACCAGAGAAGAGCACAGCTACCACAAAAAGCAGCGAAAGAGACAACTGCCAGATAAGGACAGCACAGGAATATCTCCAACTAAATTCCAGAAAAGGCTTTAGTGAGTGGAAGCCATGGAGAAAATCCTACCTTTGCCGGAGTGCTTCGACAATTTATTGTAAATTAGTGGTGTGTGTGTGTGTGTGTGTGTCTGTGCGTGAGAGACTTAATTGGATTAAAGGCAGCTGGTCTAAAGGTTTTGATGTAATAGAAGGTGAGCTAGGTTTGAAATGTTAAGTAGGGGAAGTTTAGAATGTAAGGTGTAAAAGGACATTTGCATTTTTAAATAAACTAGGCTAGATTGTTTTCAAAGGAGGGTGAAAAGTGTCACCTAGCCAGGTGAAATTCAGAGTGTGTGTTTACTTTTCCCAAAGATTATTGGTAAAATTGGTACTATGATGAATTTTTATCATCCGGGAGGTAAAGTCCAAAGACATAGTGAAACAATGGAAATTTGCATTCAGAGGAAAATATGTATAAAGGAGCGAAGGCTGTGTGAAGGAGTAGGAATTATAAGATCTAACAAGTGTGAAACGCCTTCAGCATTTAAGCCAGTAAAGACAAATGGTGGGACGAACAAATCCAGGGAACCCTGGATGTCAAGGGATATAAAGGATTGGATAAAGAAAAAAAGGAAGGCTTATGGCAGATACCGAGGGCTCAAAACAGTGGAAGCCCTACAGAACCATAGAATGTGTAGGGGGGAGCTTAAGAGTAAAAAGGGAGCATGAAAAAACATTGGCAGGTAAAATAAAGGAAAATCCAAAGATATTTTACAAGTGCACTAAGAGCAAGAGGATAACTAGGGAATGAGTAGGGCCCATTAAGGGCCAGATGGTAATGTGTGTGTGGAGCCAGAAGTTGTAGGCAGGGTTCCAAATGAATACTTTGTGTCGGTGTTCACAAGTGAGGGAGATGACGTGGGTATGAACATCAGGCAGAAGGACTATAATATAATTTTAAAAACTAGCATAGAAAGGGAGGAGGTTCTAAGTGATCTGGCAGGCTTAAAAGCAGATAAATCGCCAGGCCCAGATTAAATGTATCTCAGGCTGTTGAGTGAGGCAAGGAAGGAGATAACAGGGACGCTGGCAATAATTTTCAATACCTCTCTGGCCACAGGAGAGGTTCCAGAGGTCTGGAGGACAGCCAACGTGGTACCATTATTCAGGAAGGGAGGAAGGGATAAACCAGGGAACTACAGGCCAGTCAATCTAACCTCAGTGGTGGGGAAACAATTGGAAGTAATTCTAAAGTACAGAATTAATCTACACTTGGAGAGGTTGGGATTAATCAAGGATAGTCAGCATGGTTTGTTAAAGGAAGGTCATATCTAACCAATTTGATTGAATTTTTCGAAGAGGTGACCAGGTGTGTAGATGAGGGCAATGCATTTGACGTAGTCTACTTGGACTTCAGCAAGGCTTTTGATAAGGTCCCACATGGGAGGCTGATAACGAAGGTAAGAGCTCATGGGATCCAAGGCAATTTGGCAAATTGGATTCAGAATTGGCTGAGTGGCAGGAAGCAGAGGGTGGTAGTCGAGGGGTGTTTTTGTGACTGGATGCCTGTGTCCAATGGGGTTCCACAGGGATCGGTGTTGGGTCCCTTGCTGTTTGTGGTATATATAAACAATTTAGACTGGAATGTAGGAGGGTTGATCAGTAAGTTCGTGGATGACATGAAAATTGGTGGGGTGGTAAATAGTGAGGAGGATAGCCTTAGATTACAGGAGGATATAAACGGGCTGGTCAGATGGGCTGATCAGTAGCAAATGAAATTTAATCCGGATAAGTGTGAGGTGATGCACTTGGGCAGAACAAACAAGGCACGGGAATACACGATGAATGGTAGGACCGTGGGAAGTACCGAGGATCAGAGGGACCTTGGTGTGCTTGTCCACCGGTCCCTAAGGTAGCAGGACAGGTAGATAAGGCGGTTATGAAGGCATATGGGATACTTGCCTTTATTAGCCGAGGCATAGAATATAAGTCCAGGGGGTTATGCTGGAACTGTATAAAATGCTGGTTAGGCCACAGCTAGAGTATTGTGTGCAGTTCTGGAATCCGCATTATAGGAAGGATGTGATTACACTAGAGTGTGCAGAGGAGACATACTACAATGTTTTAGTTATGAGGAGAAATTGGGGGATAGACTGAGGCTATTTTCCCTGGAGCAGAGGAGATTGAGGGGGGACATGATTGAGGTGTATAAAATTATGAGGGGCATAGATAGGATAGGCAGGAGAGAACTTTTCTCCTTGGTGGAGGGATCAATAACCAGGGAGCATAGATTTAAGGTTAAGGGCAGAAGGTTTAGAGGGGATGTGAGGAAGAATTTTTTCACCCAGAGGGTGGGAATCTGGAACACTCTGCCTGAAAGGGTGGTGGAGGCAGAAACCCTCATAACATTTAAGTAGTATTTGAATGTGCACTTGCAATACCATGGCATGCAAGGCTATGGGCCTAGTACTGAAAAATGGGATTAGAATAGTTAGGCACTTGTTTGACTGGCGCAGACTCGATGGACTGAAGGGCCTTTTTCTGCGCTGTAGACCTCCATGACTCTAAGCTGCTGCCTACAATGAACTAAAGTTAATGAAACTCACTTTTTATTGTTCAGGGTATCATTTTTCTTTTAAAATCTGTGCGTCTTACTGTTCCCTTAACAAAAATGTAACTTGGAGTTAGATTAATTAGGGGATTTAGAACATAGGAAATAGGAGTAGGTCATTCAGCCCCTCAGGCCTGCCCCACCATTCAATAAGATCATGGCTGATCTGCCCCAGGCCTCAACTCCTCTTATCGTGCCAGCTCCTCATAGCCCTCAACTCCCCGATACTTCAAAAATCTATCTAGCTGCTCTTTAAATGCTTTCAGTGATCTCGTCTCCACATTCTCCCGGGTAGAGAATTCCAGACATTCATTACCTTCAGAAGAAATTCCTTCACATCTCAGTTTTAAATGAGTGTCCCCTTATTCTATAACTATGTCCCCTAGTTTGAGATTTCCCCACTAGTGGAAACATTTTCTCAACATCTACCCTGGCAAGCCCCCACAGAATCATGTACGTTTCAATAAGATCACCCCTCATTCTTCAAAATTCCAATGAGTAAATGGCTAACCTGTTTAGCCATTCTTGATAAGTCAACCCCATCATCCCAGGAATCAGCCCAGTGAATTTCTTTTGAACTGCCTTCAATGCCAGTATATCCTTTCTTAAATACGGGGGCCAAAACTGTACACAGTACTCCAGGTGCGGCCTCACCAATACCCTGTCCTGTTGTAACAAGACCTCCCTGTTTTTAAACTCCAACCCCTTAGCAGTACAGGCCAAAATTCCATTTGCCTTCTTAATTACTTGCTGCACTTGCATGCTAACTTTTTGTGTTTCATGCTCAAGAACACCCAGATTCCTCTGTGCTGCATGTTTTTGGAGTCATTCTCCATTTAAATAATAGTCTGCCTTTTGATTCTTCCGTCCAAAGTACATGACCTGACACTTTCCTACATTAAACTCCATCTGTCAAGTTTTTGCCCACTCACTCAACCTATGTCCCCTTGCAGATTCCTTATGTCCTCATCACAACATGCCCTCCTACCTACTTTTGTATCAGCAGCAAATTTGGATATATTACACTTTGCCCCCTCCTCCAAGCCATTAATATAGATCGTAAATAATTGAGGCCCCAGGACTGATCTTTGTGGCACTCCACTAGTTACATCTTTCCAACCTGAAAAAGACCCAACAATCCTGACTCTGTCTTCTGTGTGTTAACTAATCCTCAATCCATGCTGATACGTTACCCCCAATACCGTGAGCTCTTATCTTGTGCAATAACCTTTTATGTGGCACCTTATCGAATGCCTTCTGGAAATCCAAATACACATCTACCGGTTCCCTCTTATCAACTCTGCCTATGTCCTCAAATTTCACTTCCACAAAACCATGTTGACACTGTTTATCTCTGTTATCATAGTAGTAATTTGTAAATCTGTGTATGTATTTAAAATTAGTTTTTCTATGAAATGAAGGTTTAATTTAGTTTGGTCACAAACCTATAAGACTTGGTCTTATTACTACTGAATTCAAGGCATGCATCTCGAAACAAACAAATTGCAAAATTAAAAACAAAAACAAAAATACCTGGAAAAACTCAGCAGGTCTGACAGCATCTGTGGAGAGGAACACAGTTAACGTTTCGAGTCCGTATGACTCTTCAACAGAACTAAGTAAAAATAGAAAAGGAGTGAAATATAAGCTGGTGGAGGGGGGGAAGAAGAAGAGCTGAATAGAGGGCCAGTGATAGGTGGAGATAACCAAAAGATGTCACAGACAAAAGGGCAAAGAGGTGTTGAAGGTGGTGATATTATCTAAAGGAATCTGCTAATTAAGGGTAGAAAGCAGGACGAGCAAGGTACAGATAGCCCTAGTGTGGATGGGGTGGGGTGAAGGAATCGAAAAAGGCTAAAAGGTAGAGATAAAACAATGGATGGAAATACATTTAAAAATAATGGAAATGTGTGGGAAAAGAAAAATCTATGTAAATTATTGGAAAAAGCAAAAAGGAGGGGGAAAAATCGGAAAAGGGGTGGGGATGGAGGAGAGAGTTCATGATCTGAAATTGTTGAACTCAATATTCAGTCCGGAAGGCTGTAAAGTGCCTAGTCGGAAGATGAGGTGCTGTTCCTCCAGTTTGCGTTGAGCTTCACTGGAACAATGCAGCAAGCCAAGGACAGACATGTGGGCATGAGAGCAGGGTGGAGTGTTGAAATGGCAAGCGAAAGGGAGGTCTGGGTCATGCTTGCGGACAGACCGAAGGTGTTCTGCAAAGCGGACACCCAGTCTGCATTTGGTCTCTCCAATGTAGAGGAAACCGCATTGGGAGCAACGAATGCAGTAGACTAAGTTGAGGGAAGTGCAAGTGAAATGCTGCTTCATTTGAAATGAATGTTTGGGCCCTTGGACGGTGAGGAGAGGTGAAGTGAAGGGGCAGGTGTTACGTCTTCTGCGGTTGCATGGGAAGGTGCTGTTGGAGGGGGTTGAGGTGTAGGGGGTGATGGAGGAGTGGACCAGGGTGTCCCGGAGGGAACAATCCCTACGGAATGCCGCCAGGGGGGTGAAGGGAAGATGTGTTTGGTGGTGGCATCATGCTGGAGTTGGCGGAAATGGCGGAGGATGATCCTTTGAATGCGGAGGCTGGTGGGGTGATAAGTGAGGACAAGGGGGACCCTATCATGTTTCTGGGAGGGAGAAGAAGGTGTGAGGGCAGATGCGCGGGAGATGGGCTGGACATGGTTGAGGGCCCGTCAACCACCGTGGGTGGAAAACCTCGGTTAAGGAAGAAGGAGGATATGTCAGAGGAACTGTTTTTGAAAGTGGCATCATCAGAACAGATGCAACGGAGGCGAAGGAACTGAGAGAATGGGATGGAGTTCTTACAGGAAGCGAGGTGTGAGGAGCTATAGTCGAGGTAGCTGTGGGAATCGGTAGGCTTGTAATGGATATTGGTGGACAGTCTATCACCAGAAATTGAAACAGAGAGGTCAAGGAAGGGAAGGGAAGTGTTAGAGATGGACCATGTGAAAATGATGGAGGGATGGAAATTGGAAGCAAAATTAGTTGTGGCAGCTGTTCCAAGTTTCCCTCTGGGATTTGAACAACTCGGCATTTACCATCGGCTGCGCCATAACACTTCATCACTGATTTACATCAATTGGCTGAGAATTGTGAACGTGGAACCCTGAAGGATGAATTAATTCAGAATCACATTGTTGAAGGAGTTTAAGAATAAGCTTCATCCAATTTTCTGCAGTCAAGGAAAAATTTGACCCTATCAAAGGCTGTGCAAATAGCAAGGCAGGCAGACAGTAGTCAAAAACAATCTTTTTTTTTCAAATAGAGAAGAAAAGGAAATCTCATGGAGAAAAACTGCTGAGATAGTGCAGTTTGTAGCACACAGAAGTAACAGCGCTCCTAAGTGTAAACAAGGAAACAATCCGCCAATAATCAGTGTTCTCGTTGTGGCAGGGAAATGTTACATCAGTGTAAAAATTGCCCCACCAAAAACGCAGAGTGCCATTCCCTCAGGAAGAAAGGCCATTTTAAATCAGTGTATTGCAGCAAAAATCACTTACCACCAAGATTAATGGAGAAACAACTAAAACCATATACCATTCAAGAAATTAAAGGAAAAGATAATGTGCCATTCTTGGGAGAAATTAGCACATCAAATGAGAACTATTAGAGTGCAGACATTACGGTCAAGGCACACAAAACTAATTTCAATTTAGAAACTGGAGCAGGAGTTTCAATTGTTTCAGACACAGAACAGTGGCTGAAGCCAGGATTCCTCTAGCCATCGACCAGAAGGCTTCATGGTCCAGGAGGCATTCAGCTAAAAGTCAAGGGAAGTTGACTGCTAAGCTCCAGTATAAAGAAAGAGAAGTCACAGAAACTGTGTGATCCACAACCAAGAATGTTCATGGTTAACTGCAACTTATCTACATGAATTTAGAAAACCCAGAAAGGTCAACAGAATTCAGGACAGAATTCCCAAAAGTATCCAGAGGTCTGGGGGAGCTGAAAACAGCTTATTGCATCACATTGAGATCAGAGCAAAACCAGTGGGCTTGCTCATCCCAATGAACATTCCACGCTTGCTTTTGCAGAAAGTGAAACATGAAATTGAGTCAATGCTGCATTAGAGAGTCATCTCACCTGTCACCAAGCCCACAAGCTGGTGTTCAAGCATTGTCCTGGTACCCAAATCGAATGGTCATTACAAATTTGCATTGACCTCACATAGCTAAACAAAGCTGCACAGAGGGGGATGCAAGCAACAACATTTGTAGATGAGAGTCTGGCAAATCAAGCAAAAAGTACAATTTTTACAAAGCCGGATGCAAACAGCGACTTCTGGCAGCTACCATCAGACGAGGTATCCAAACTACTGATTACATGTATCACACCCTTTAGGACTTATGCTTCAATCACCTACCCTTTGGAATCACATCAGCTCCTGGGGTTTTTCAGAGAACAATGACAGGCATTTCAGAGGGATTAGAAGGATTCACCTGCCACTTGGGTGACCTACTGATCCATGGGTGCACCTCACTGGAGCATGATACAAGGGTGACAGCACTGCTGCAATGCTTGAAAGAACAACATAAGAAATAGGAGTAGGCCATTCGGCCCCTTGAGCCTACCCCACCATTCAATAAGATCATGGCTGATCTGCCTCAGGCCTCAACTCCTCTTTCATGCCAGCTCCTCATAACCCTAACTCCCCAATATTTCAAAAATTTATCTACGTCTTTAAATACTTTCAGTGATCTATCCTCCACAACTCGCTGGGGGAGAATTTCAGACATTCACTACCCTCAGAGAAGAAATTCCTTTGCATCTCAGTTTTAAAAGTGTCCCCTTATTCTGTAACTATGTCCCCTAGTTCAAGATTCCTCCACTAGTGGAAACATCTTCTCAATATCTACCCTGGCAAACCCCCTCAGGATCTTGTATGTTTCAATAAGATCACCCCTCATTCTTCTAATCTCCAGTGAATAAAGGCTTAACCTGTTTAGCCGTTCTTGATAAGTCAACCCCTTCACCCCAGGAATCAGCCTAGTGAATCTCTTTTGAATTGCCTCCAATGCCAGTATATCCTTTCTTAAATACTGGGACCAAAGCTGTACACAATAGTCCAGGTGCGGCCTCACCAACACCCTGTACAGTTGTACCAAGACTTACCCTATTTTTAAACTCCAACCCTTTAGCAAAACAGGCCAAAATTCCATTTGCCTTCTTAATTATTTGCTACACCTGTATGCTAACTTTTTGTGTTTCATGCACAAGAACACCCAGATCCCTCTGTGCTGGACTTTTTTGGAGTTTCTCTCCATTTAAATAATTGTCTGCCTTTTGATTCTTCCAGACAAAGTGCATGACCTCACACTTCCCTACATTAAACTCCATCTGTCAAGTTTTTGCCCACTCACTCAACCTGTGTATACCCCCTTGCAGATTCCTTATGTCCTCGTCACAACATGCCCTTCCATCTATTTTATATTGTCAGCAAATTTCAATACATTACACTCTGCTCCCTCCTCCAAGTCATTAATATGGATAGTAAATAATTAAGGCCCTCGGACTGATCCTTGTGGCACTCCACTAGTTACGCCTTTCCAACCTAAAAAAAATCCATTAGCCCCGACACTGTCTTCTGTGGGTTAACCGATCCTCAATCCATGCTAATACATTACCCCCAACACTGTGAGCTCCTATCTTGTGCAATAACCTTTCATGTGGCACCTTATCGAATGCCTTCTGGAAATCCAAATACACTACATCTACCAATTCCCTTTTATCAACTGTGCTCGTTATATCCTCAAAGAACTCTAGCAAATGTGTCAAACATGATTTCCCCTTCACAAAACCACGTTGACTCTGTTTGATTGCATTAAGCTTTTCTAAATGTCCTGCTATTTCTTCCTTAATAATGGGATCTAGCATTTTCCCAATGACAAATGTTAGGCTGGCTGGCCTATAGTTTCCTGCTTTTTGACTCCCTCCCTTCTTGAACAGGGGTGTCATATTAGCAGTTTTCCAATCTGCTGGGACCCTCCCGGAATTCAGTGAGTTCTGGAATATTTTGACCAATGCCTCCACTATCTCTGCAGCCACTTCCTTTAAAACCCTTGGATGCAGGCCATCAGGTCCTCGTGACCTCTTTGCCTTTAGTCCCATTAGTTTGTCAAATACTTTGAAATGCATGATAGAGACTGTTACAAGATCTTTCCTCCTATTAGTTCCTCGCTTATCTGATATCTTTGGAATGTCCATAGTGTCATTCACTGCGAATACCGATGCAAAATATTGGTTTAAATTATCTGCCATTTCCCTGAACCCCATTATCAGTTCTCCAGTTGCATCCTCCAAGGGTCCCACGCTCACTTTAGCTACTCCCTTTTTATATACTTGTAGAGGCCCTTGCTGTTTGTGTTTTATTTCTTGCGAATTTACTTTCATAATCAATTTTCTTCCTCTTTATTAGCTTTTTAGTCATCCACTGCTGGTTCCTAAAACATTCGCAATACTCTGGCCTACCACTAGTTTTTGCTGCTTTGTATGCCTTAGTTTTTGATTGGATACTGTCCTTGAGCCCCTTTGTTAACCATGGGTGGTTCATCCTTCTCAGAGTCCTTCTTTTTGACAGGGATAATTTTTTGCTGAGCATTATGAAATATCTGCTTAAATGTCTGCCACTCCTCATCCACTGATCTTCCTCTTAGTCTATTTTCCCAGCCTGCTTTAGACAACTCTTTCTTCATACCTCTGTAATTGCCCTTATTTAAGTTGAGGACACTGGTTTGAGACCCATGTTGCTCGCCCTCATTCTACCATGTTGTGATCGCTATCCCCTAGAGGATCCTTAACTACGAGATCTCTTATCAATCTTACCTCATTACAAATTACTAGATCTAAAATAGCCTGTTCCAGGATAGGTTCTGCAACATATTGCTCTAAGGAACAATCCCTGTTGCACTCTACAAATTCGTCTTCCATGTTACCCCGCTAATCTGATTTGTCCAGTCAATATGCAGATTAAAATCACCCATGACAATTTTAGTGCCCTTCTTACACACCTCCATTATTTCCCGATTTATACTTTGTTCTACAGTGAGGCAACTCTTCGGGGGCCTATAGACGACTCCCACCCATGACTTCTTCCCCTTGCTATTCCTTATTTCTCCCCAAACTGATTCAATCACGATCTCTGGCACCTATATCACTACTCACCATTGCCCTGGTACCTTTCTTTATTAACAAAGCTACCCCATAAATTTCATGGCGAATGTACAGTCATATACCCTATTGACTACAAAATTCCAACCAGCAAAAACTCAAGAGGCTCTCAACAATAACTGTCAGTTCTCACAGCCAACCATTAAATTTTCAGGACACATCGTTCACGCATCAGGCATCAGGGCTGATCCCCAAAAAACCAAGGCAATCAATGATTTTCCACCACCCCACATTGTTATGGAGCTTCAATGCTTAATGGGGATAGTCAATCAAGTAGGGAAGATCCTACCTAATCTGGCACGTGAACAAACCACTACAACAATTGGTTAGGCAAGACCAAGCATGGTGTTGGGGAGAACGTCAACAAATCTTGTTTCAAAAAATCAAAGAGATGCTCATTTCACCAGACATATTGGTGCACTATGAGCCCGAACTGCCCACAGAAGTTGCTGCGGACGCATCAGCGATTGGACTAAGTAGTACTCTTTCAAATCTGGAAAGATAGAACATGCAGACCAATATATTACACTTCTTGGTCATTGGCTGAAACAGAGCAAAGATTGGAAAAGAGGTATTGGCAGCCAGATGAGCCTGTGAGAAATTCACCGACTACGTCCTAAGCCTGCAGTTCACCATTGAGACACACTACAAGCCATTGGTCACCTTATTAAATATGAAAGAACCAGCAAAGATGCCACCTAGAGTCTGGAAATTTTGACTAAGACTCATGTGGTTTGATGCCAAGACCAAATATGGCCAAGGCAGAGAACAAACTATGGCAGGTGCATTGTCATGCATTCCTGTTGAAAAGCCTGGACAGGAGGACATAAATTTCATGGAAAATGTAGAGTCATATACCTCATTGACTACAAAATTCCTACCAGCAAAAACTCAAGAGTCTGAATTAAATTCAACAAACACAAAAAGCTGATGAAGAATATGCAAAAATTAGAGAATACTGCCAAGGTGGATGGCCAGAAAATATTCCAAACAACTATCCTATCCTGAAACAATACTTTAAGCAATGCTGACATCGCAGTGTTGTAGACAACTTACTAGTTTATCATGAGAGGTTGGTCATACCTAGAGTCCTCAGACTCAAGATCCTTCAGAGAATACACCAGGGTCACCGAGGAATTACAAGTGTTGTGCTAGAGCACAAAATTTAGTTTGGTGGCCAGGGATCTCAAAATTACTAGATGAAATTATTTTGAGCTGCATCATCTGAGAAATTCATCACCAAACGCTAAAAGAACCACTGGTGGTGTCCCCATTCCCATCCAGTTCATGAGAACATCTCAGAATGGACCTTTTTGAGCTCAAAGGGATCTTGTAGCTATGGGAGCTGATCAGGGGCTGGGGCTTGATTATTACAACACATCAGGGGTCGGGCATGTCACTCAACTCATAGTTGTTGACTATTTCTCCAGATGGATAAAGGTTAAATACCTTTATGGTACAACCTCAGAAGCAGTTATCAGCTCACAAAGACATTTTTTGCCACTAATGGCATTCCAGATCTTGTCATTTCAGACAATGGTCCACAGTTTGCAAATAAATGGTTCAAGAAATTTTCAGAAGACTATGGATTTGTCCACAGAACTAGTCCACCCAAGTACCAACAACCAAATGGAGAGGACAAGAGAGGCACAAGAACTGTAAAAGCTTTGTTGAAAAAGAATGATGATATCAACTTAGCACTTGAGCTACTGTTCCACATCACTTCAGAATGGGTTGGCTCCATCAGAACTTCGGAAGGAAAGAAGATGAGGCACTCAATTTCCTGTTCTTCCACATATGCTCATGTCATGTTTAAAAGCAACTGATCTCAAGGGAGTAAGGGAGAAGGAAGAGTATCATGAAAAATCAGACCAGAAACTACAAACACCTTAAAGTGCATGATTTACCAGAACTCCAACCAGGTAAATCAGTTTGTTTGAGACCAGAATTGAGAAGGCCAATTGCCTCCCTTAAGCCTCTCCACTTTTCTGAAACAAAAACAGAAAATGCTGGAACTCAGCAGGTCTGACAGCATCTGTGGAGAGAGAAACACTCTCTACTTGTCCACTCTCTTCTCTCCTTTAAGAAACCTACCTTCCCTGTTGTAACATCTCTTTATGTTGCTCAGTGTCAAATTTTGTTTGATAACGCTACTGAGAAGTGCCATGGGATGGTTCACCACATTAACGGCACTAAATAAATGCAGGTTGTTTTATTTGACACAAAAATGTTAGGTTCACGCATGAACATCCATTTTTAATCAGAAGGTAAAAAACCTATATCAGGCATTACTCTGGGCTCCAAAATAAATGCAACGATAATGAAACAGCATTACCAAAATGAACAAAAAGGTAACAAGGTAATAAATCATTTTACACATCAAATGAAACAGGTCAGCCACTTTTTCATGTTAATTATGTATCAGTTGTTATTTGCTACATGACAGAGTATTGCCTGAAGGAAAAGTCACATTTTATTCTGAAAATAATTATACAATGGCTACATTAATCCAAAGAGTCAACACGAAATAGCAGTAGGAATGCTATGTACACCATCTCACCGGATTTTGAAACAAATCCCTGGACAGTACCATCACCTGAAGCTGAAACAATTATACAGAAATGCTGGAACCTCTGCTTAAAGATCAAGGGAGCAGAAAACATTATGCCATTAAGAAAAAGCAGCTTTACAATAAACTACATTTTGCTCAACAACTGCACTGCTCTTCTGAAATGCTCCATTCTACTTTAAGCATTAGTACAAATCCAAAGCAAATCACCCATTGAGACAGTGTTGCTGAAATGGGAAATCTATGTCTTTCCCATTGTAGCCAAATTAAAATATCTCCAAGCCTTCCTGTGCCTCCAGAGAAAAAAACTCACATTTGAGAGAAACTGTCTATTGGGATAGGTGTCTCCTGCTACATCACCCAATACATGAAGGAAAAACTAAAGGCTTAAAAATAGTTTGCTGTTTTCAATAAAATACTGTGGATGATGGGAGTCTGTAATGAACACAGGTCTGGCAGCATGTGGAGATAGAAACTCTTCTGAAGAGTCATATTCAACTCGTAACGTTAACTGTTTCCTCTCTCCACAGATGCTGCCAAACCTGCTGAGTTTTCCCAACATATTCTGTTTCTATCGCTCTGTTCAATCACTTTCCCGTCCTGAAAGGTGATTTGTCTTTTTTCCAAACTAAGTCAGAAACCCTTTGCTATTACATTCCCAGGAAGCAGCCTTCTTTACTGAGGCAGAGACAACAACAACTTCCACTGTCCTTATTTCAGTTAATAGTTCAGGGCTAGGGAAAACATCTTGGGAGAAGATTTCTGACTTTAATGTTCCAGGCATTTTTTTTTAAAGAGCTTTTTAGACTAGGAATACATTTCAGGAATTTAGGAACTTGATCTTCATAATTTTCCATTGATTAAGTGTGTGGGAGGTTTTACGATGTTAAAGATGCTAAGAAAATGAAATTTGTTGTAGTAAAATGAATGGACAGAAAATCATGGGATGTATAGCCACAATTTCATAACAGCCCCCAACAGATGAAAATTTATCCATGGGCATCAAAAATGGGTGACAAATTGTTATCACTACTACCCTTGCAATTTGTTATTTCCAGTGTTGGTTCTTTGCCTAACTTTTTCCAGAGCAAAGTAAAAACTTAGCACTGGCCAATAATATTTTACACCCATCACAACCAGGTGTAAAAGTCCATTTACAATCACTTCCAGGTGGTTGAAGAGGAACTGCTGTGCCCAGAGGGTCAACACTAATTACAGAAAGATCTGTGTTAATCTGCCCTTCTACAATACTTGACCTATTTTCCATTGATATTTTCAAATAAAAACAGCAAAGAGATATTTCCACACTTAACAAGGTCTAAGAGCAGTAGGAAATGTTTTGGGTTTAAAATGATTGACAAGCAACTAGTAATGCACAAAGCAGTTAACTAAATTTTTCACTTAACTTTTTGACCACCTCAAGGGCAATTAAGGATGGGCATTGAATGCTGACCTTGTCAGCAACACCCACATCCCATGAGCGAATAAAAAAAAAAACACCTAGATTTAACAATAGAGCTTGACTTCTCATATAAAATGAGATACCATGTACTTAACCCGTGTAATGTGCTTTTGCATATAGATGTTCTGAATTAAATCTTCACACTTTGCATACACGTCCCAAAATTACAACTGTATAGGTACAAAATACTTTTGTTTCAAATTCAAGGGTCATTTCTAATTACTTAAGCGTTAAACTGAAAAGCAAACCATTTATGAGGGCTAATTCAGTTGAAGAGCAGTTTGCACTTACTAACCCATCAGTCTACCAGCAGTCAATATTTAAAAATTTGCACAGCTCACAGGCCCTATGGGAGGTCCTGCCAAGCAGACTATGCAGTCTACACTTATGATGTGAGTAGATGCAAGGAAAACATGCTTAGATCATGACAAAGACTGATCACCTTGTGCATAAAAGCAATCATAAATGCAATTATATTGTAATTTTAATTCAAACCATTACATCAGTGACCAGCTGCTCTTAACTGGAGGTGGAAAGCACTTACCACATATTCAAATACAAGAGTCAGGGTTTCCTTAGTATGAATGATGTCATGGAGCAGAACTATGTTAGCATGTTTCAGCCCTTTCAACAAGGAAGCTGCAAAGGAATAAGAAGGAAACTTTTAAAAAGTGACATAGTTAGACTTGTCAGAGAGAATTGATCACTGGCCAAAAGCCTCAGGTGTCAGCAGTTTATTTAAAAATAACATAACCAATATTCCCACTAAGATACGTGACCATGCAACAACATGAAAGATACAGTACCCAGAAGGACAAGCCAGTAAGATTTGGGAAATGACTGGCGTTGCTCCAAACTGGTCTTATATATCTTAAGATAGAACTCCAGTTTGGACCAGTACCAGTCATTTTCAAGTTTTACAGTTTATTTTTTTACCTGCGAGACTTTGCTCTATTTAAATAAAGCACATGCATAGCTGCACAAGAAAATTTTCAAGGGGCCATACACTGAAAAAAAATGGGCAGCAGTCAACAGCTTAATTTTAAAAGGAATATTGAGCGTAACCATTGAACATTGAACTCATGTATGACAGATAAAACATACACTGTAAGCTCCCCAGCCCCGAGTGCTTGGGACCAAGTCATTTCTCGATTTTGAAATTCTCTGGATTATAGACTGATGTTAAAAACATTGTAAATCAGGAATAAAAATTGTTTTACTTATCTAAAGGCTGTATCTTCTATGTTTCCATTCGACAAAGTACTATACTAAAATGATGCCAATGACGTCAAGGGAATGCTGAAAACATTTCTGGACAATGTGGCTGACCCTTAAGTGCCCTCTGAAATAACCTAGCTAGACACTCAGTGTCAAACTGCTACACAAAGTCAATAAGGAGTGAAGCCAGATGGAGTTCCCAGCATTGACCTAGGCAACAGATACGACAACAACACAGCCAGCCCTGAAGTCCTCCTTGATGATATCTGGAGGTTTGTGCAAAAATTGGGAGAACTGTCCCAAGCGCCAGTCAAGAAATAGCCCGACGTAGTCAAGCTCACAGAACCATAACTTACAGACAATGTCCCACACGCCACCATCACCATCCCAAGCTATGTCCTATCCCACCAGCAGGACAAGACCACCAGACGTGGCGGCACAATGGTATACAGTCAGGAGAGGGTTACCTTGGGAGTTCTCAACATCGACTCTGGAGCCAATGAAGTCTCATGGAATCAGGTCAAACGTGGGCAGGGAAACCTCCTGCTGATTACCACATACTGCCCAACCCTCAGCTGATGAATCAGTGCTCTTCCATGTTGAATACCACTTGCAAACAGCACTGAGGGTGGCAAGGGCACAGAATGAAGTCCCAGGGTATAATGTCCAACACCAACAGTGGCTCGGTAGCACCACTACTGAACAAGCTGGCTAAGTGCTAAAGGACAAAGCTGCTAGACTGGGACTGTGGCAGGTGGTGAGGGAACCAACCAGAGGGAAAAATCTACCTGACCTCATCCTCACCAACCTGCCTGCCATAAATACATCTGTCCATGACCATACTGGTAGAAGTGATGACCTCAGTCCTTGTGGAGACAAAGTCACATCTTCACAATAAGGATACCCTCCATGTTGTGTGGGATTGACCGCCATGCTAAATGGGATAGATTTTGAGCAGGTCTAGCAACTCAAAACTGGGCATCTATAAGGCACAGTGGGCCATGTGCAATAGCAGAATTGTCTTGAACCACAATCTAGAACCTCATGGCCCAGCATATGCCCACTCTACCATTACCATCAAGTTGGGAATCAGCTCTGGCTCAATGAGGAGTGCAGGAAGGCATGCCAGGAGCAGCACCAGACATACCTAAAAATGAGGTGTGTGTCAACTTGGTGAAGCTAAACACAGGGCTACTTGGATGCTAAGCAGCAGGAACAACATGCAATAGACAGAGCTAAGCAATCCCACATCCAACGTATCAGATCTAAGCTCTGCAGTCCTGCCACATCCAGTCATGAATGGTGATGGACAGTTAAATAACTCACTGGGGAAGAGGCTCCACAAATAGCCCCATCCTTAATAATGGAGGAGCCCAGCAGATCAGTGCAAAAGGCAAGGCATTTGAAACCATCTTCAGGCAAAAGTGTTAGGTGGATGATTCATTCCTGCCTCCTCCCACGGTCCCCAGCATCACAGATACCAGTCTTCAGCCAATTCAATTCACTCCATGTGATATCAAGAAATGGCTGCATTCCTCATTGAACCAAGCACCAGATACTGCAAAGACTATGGGCCCTGACAACATTTCAGCAATAGTACTGAAGACTTGTGCTCCAGAACTAGCCACCCCCCTAGTCAAATTGTTTCAATACAGCTACAGCACTGACATCCACCAAGCAATGGGGAAAATTGCCCAGGTATGGCCTGTCCACAAAAAGCAGGACAATCCCAAACTGACCAATTACTGCCCCATCAGTCTACTCTCGATCATCAGCAAAGTGATGGAAGGTGTTGGTGACAGTGCATTAACCTGCTCACTGACGCTCAGTTTGAGTTCGGCCCGAGCCACTCAGCTCCTGACCACATTACAGCCTTTGTTCAAACATGGACAAAATTGGATCCAGAATTGGTTAATTGGCAGGAAGCAGAGGATGATGGTCGAGGGGTGATTTTGTGACTGGATGCCTGTGTCCAGTGGGGTTCCACAGGGATCGGTGTTGAGTCCCTTGCTGTTTGTGGTATATATAAACGATTTAGACTTGAATGTGGGAGGGTTGATCAGTAAGTGCGCGGATGACATGAAAATTGGTGGGGTGGTAAATAGTGAGGAGGATAGCCTTAGATTACAGGAGGATATAGACGGGCTGGTCAGTGGCAAATAGAATTTAATCCAGATAAGTGAGAGGTGATGAGCTCGGGCAGGACAAACAAGGCACGGGAATACACGATGAATGGTAGGACCCTGGGAAGTGCTGAGGATCAGAGGGACCTTGGTGTGCATATCCACCGGTCCCTTAAGGTAGCGGGACAGATAGATAAGGTGGTTAAGTAGGTATATGGGATACTTGCCTTTATTAGCCGAGGCATAGAATATAAGACCAGGGAGGTTATGCTGGAGCTGTATTAAACACTGGTTAAGCCACGGCTAGAGTATTGCGTGCAGTTCTGGAATCTGCATTAAGGAAGGATGTGATTGCTCTAGAGAGAGGGCAGAGGAGATTTACCAGGATGTTGCCTGGGCTGGAAAGTTTTAGTTATGAGGAGAGATTGGATAGACTGGGGTTATTTTCCCTGGAGCAGAGGAGATGGAGGAGGGAACATGGTTGAGGTATATAAAATTATGAGGGGCATAGAAAGGGTAGACAGGAAGGAACTTATCCCCTTGGTGGAGGGATCAATAACCAGGGAGCATAGATTTAAGGTAAGGGGCAGAAGGTTTACAGGGGATGCGAGGAAGAATTTTTTCATGCAGGGGGTGGTGGGAATCTGGAACTCTCTGCCTGAAAGGGTAGTAGGGGCAGAAACCCTCATAACATTCAAGAAGTATTTGGATATGCACAAGGTTCTGGGCCTGGTTCTGGAAAATGGGATTAGAATAGTCAGATACTTGTTTGACTGGCACAGACGTGATGGGCTGAAGGGCCTTTTTCTGAGCTGTAGGCCTCTATGACTCTATAAAATGAGGTTCCTTTCACTTTTGTTCCTTTGTAGGCACAGTGGTAGGCTTACAGGCTTTGATCTTACATTGCCTCTGCTCTGCATACACAAAACTGCTATCTGTTATACCTAGCACACCTCATTGAATGTAAATTCTCATTGCATTACCAGCCTCTTTGAACTCCACCTCTTCTAACAATAAACCCCTTTCACGGTGCCAATTTTATTAGTAATATAAACATTGCTTGGTCTCTGCTAGCGAGGTGCCAGGTTTCACTCGCTTTCTTCAACGCTCTATTCAACAAAATGCGAATGCACTTATCTCTCTTACATCTCAAAACTAGTATACATCAAAGCACCCAGACTAGCTGGCTTTAATCCAATTAAGGCACACCCACAGACTAACACTATTTTAAATAAAAATAATTTCCAATAATATTATATACATTAATTGCTTCATGGCACGGCAATAAAAACAGCTTGGGGCCAGTCAGTGGCTCCAGAGCAGGCCAACCACATTCTGAGAAAATTGAAGTGCAACATCAAAGGAAAATGGGTAAGTGATTGGCTGGTGAGTATTTTTCTCCTCGATCTTCTGAAACTCGGATATTTTATGAATAATTGTAATGTTTTATTATTAGTAGGAAGATTTATGAGCAGTTGTGCAGCTTATTAGTTGGAGTAGGGTTTATAGTTATAAATTGAGTAATATAAATTCATTAGCTCTCAATTAGGACAGCAGGGCAGGTGATGAGTTGCGGCTGCAGTATGTGGAAGCTGATGGAAGCCAAAGTGATCTAAGGCAACCATATCTACAATAAGCGCCTGTGGCTCAAAGAGCTTCAGCTTCAATGAGCTGAAGGCCGAGCTAAGGACACTGCAAGGCATCACGGAGGCAGTACGTTACCTGGACACCTTGTTCCAATCACATCTCTTGTAATAGGATCGCCTGGTTTGTTCAGTGATCAGGGACGGGAGGGTATCACTGCGAGTGAAGCAGGTAAGGAGATCAAGAAGGTGGAATTGGATAAGCCTCAGGCTTTGCAACTGTCCAACAAGCTCGAGGTTCTTACAGCTTGTATGAATAAGAGCAGGGGCTGCAAGGTGGATGGGCAAATTCCCCATGGTACAGCACGCCATTCATGTGCGGGAGTAAACAGGAGTGTAGTGGTAGGAGATAGTATAGTAAGGGCAATAGACACAGTTCTCTGCAGCCGTGAGCAAGTCTCCAGAAGGCTGTTAAAAACAAAGAACTGCGGATGCTGGAAATACAAAACAAAAACAGAAATACCTGGAAAATCTCAGCAGGTCTGGCAGCATCGGTGGAGAAGAGCAAAGTTGACGTTTCGAGTCTTCATGACCCTTCAACAGAACTAAGTAAAATAGGAAAGGGGTGAAATATAAGCTGGTTTAAGTGAGGGGGGGTGGTTGTTGGGACAAGCAAGCAGTGATAGGAGGAGATAACCAAAATATGTCACAGACAAAAGGACAAAGAGGTGTTGAAGGTGGTGATATTATCTAAAGGAATGTGCTAATTAAGAGTAGAGAGCAGGACAAGCAAGGTAGCTCTAGTGGGGGTGGGGTGAAATAAACGATAGGTGGAATACATTTAAAAATAATGGAAATAGGTGGGAAAAGAAAAATCTATATAAATTATTGGAAAAAATAAAAAGGAGGGGGAAGAAATGGAAAGGGGGTGGGGATGGAGCAGGGAGTTCAAGATCTAAAATTGTTGAACTCAATATTCAGTCCGGAAGGCTGTAAAGTGCCTAGTCGGAAGATGAGGTGCTGTTCCTCCAGTTTGCGTTGAGCTTCACTGGAACAATGCAGCAAGCCAAGGACAGACATGTGGGCAAGACAGCAGGGTGGTGTGTTAAAATGGCAAGCGACAGGGAGGTCTGGGTCATGCTTGTGGACAGACCGAAGGTGTTCTGCAAAGTGGTCACCCAGTCTGCATTTGGTCTCTCCAATGTAGAGGAAACCGCATTGGGAGCAAAGAATGCAGTAGACTAAGTTGAGGGAAGTGCAAGTGAAATGCTGCTTCACTTCACCTCCGTCACATCTGTTTTGATGATGCTACTTTCAAAAACAGTTCCTCTGACATGTCTTCCTTCTTCCTTAACCGAGGTTTTCCACCCACGGTAGTTGACAGGGCCCTCAGCCGTGTCCGGCCCATCTCCACCCTCAAGCCTTCTCCTCCTTCCCAGAAACATGATAGGGTCCCCCTTGTCCTCACTTATCACCCCACCAGCCTCCGCATTCAAAGGATCATCCTCCGCCATTTCCGCCAACTCCAGCATGATGCCACCGCCAAACACATCTTCCCTTCACCCCCCCCGACGGCATTCCGTAGGGATCGTTCCCTCCGTGACACCTTGGTCCACTCCTCCATCACCCCCTACTCCTCAACCCCCTCCAACAGCACCACCCCAAGCGAACGCAGAATATGCAACACCTGCCCCTTCACTTCACCTCTCCTCACCGTCCAAGGGCCCAAACACTCCTTTCAAGTGAAGCAGTATTTCACTTACACTTCCCTCAACTTAGTCTACTGCATTCTTTGCTCCCAATGCGGTTTCCTCTACATTGGAGAGGCCAAACGCAGACTGGGTGACCGCTTTGCAGAACACCTTCGGTCTGCCCGTAAGCATTACCCAGACCTCCTTGTCGCTTGCCATTTTAACACTCCACCCTGCTCTCTTGCCCACATGTCTGTCCTTGGCTTGCTGCATTGTTCCAGTGAAGCTCAACGCAAACTGGAGGAACAGCACCTCATCTTCCGACTAGGCACTTTACAGCCTTCCAGACTGAATATGGAGGTCAACAATTTTAGATCTTGAACTCCCTGCTCTATCCCCACCCCCTTTCTGTTTCTTCCCCCTCCTTTTTGTTTTTTCCAATAATTTATATAGATTTTTCTTTTCCCACCTATTTTCATTATTTTTAAATGTATTCCACCTATCGTTTATTTCACCCCACCCCCACTAGAGCTACCTTGCTTGTCCTGCTCTCCACTCTTAATTAGCACATTCTTTTAGATATCACCACCTTCAACACCTCTTTGTCCTTTTGTCTGTGACATCTTTTGATTATGTGCTCCTATCACTGCTTGCTTGTCCCAACAACTCCCCCCCCCCTTAAACCAGCTTATATTTCACCCCTTTCCTATTTTACTTAGTTCTGTTGAAGGGTCATGAGGACTCGAAACATCAACTTTGCTCTTCTCCGCCGATGCTGCCAGACCTGCTGAGTTTTTCCAGGTATTTCTGCTTTTGCTCCAGAAGGCTGTGTTGCCTGCCCGGGGTTGGAATATCTGCTTGGGGCTGGAGAGAAACTTGTAGTGGGAGAGCAGGGTTGGGGTCGGGGGGAGGGGAGAAGATCCAGTTGTACTGGTCCAAACCCACAGCCACTACCACCAAGAAAGAACAAGGGCAGCAGATAGATTGGAATACCACCACCTGGAAGTTCCCCTCCAAGTTACACACCATCCTGACTTGGAAATATATCGCCGTTCCTTCATTGTCGCTAGGTCAAAACCCTGGAACTCCCTGTCTAACAGCACTATGGGTGTACCTACACCACATGGGCTGCAGTGGCTCATGAAGACAGCTCACCATCTTCTCAAGGGCAACTAGGGACGAGCAGTAACTGCTGGCCCAGCTAGTGAAGCCCGCATCCCATGAATGAATAATAAAAAAAAATAGACAGGACTAGGAAAAGGTTTCTATATAGAGAGTATGAGGAGCAAGGGGTTAAATTAAAAACAAAACCTTGAACGTCTCTGGATTATTATTTGAATCTCAAACAAATAGGTGTGGTGTAAATAAGATTAAGGAGATGAATGCATGGCTCAAAGATTGCTGTGCAAGAAATGGATTTTGCTTCTTAGGGCGCTGGCACCAGTACTAGACAAAGTGGGAACTATATTATTGGGAAGGTCTCCACCTGAACTGCACTGTGACCAGTGTTCCGGTGAGTTATACAACTAGTGCAGTGGATGGGACTTTAAACTAAATGGGGGGATGCAGCGGCAGTGGATCATGTGAGAGAATATAATGGTATATCAAAGGGAAAGGAAGTCAGAGTTGGGTAGCAATTTGAGTAATGACAACTAGAGTGTGGCAGAAAGGACTGAGCACACAAACATAAGTGTTCACCAGTAGATAAGACCCGCGATCACAAAAATACTAAAAACAAAAAAAAGATATAAAGGCTCTGTACCTGAATGCATATGTGTACCGAATGGATGAATTGTTAACACAGATAGAAATAAATATATATGACCTGATGGCCATTACAGAGGCATGGTTGCAAGATGACCAAGGCTGGGACCTGAATATTGAAGGGTATTTGACATTTCAAAAAGACAGGAAGCTAGGAAAAGGCGGTGGGGTAACTATTTAATTAAATATGTCATTAGTACAGTAATCGAGAGATGACCTTAGCTCAAAAGAGCAAGATGTATAATCAGTTCAAGTAGAGTTGAGAAATAGGAAAAGTAAGAAGTCACTTGTGGGGGTAGTTTATTGGCCTCCTAACAGTAATTACACTGTAGTACAGAGGAAGAAATATATGGGGCATTAAGAATCATGGGTGATTTTAATCTACATGTAGATTAGGTGAATCAGGTCGGCAAAGGTAGCCTGGAAAATGAGTTCATAGAGTGCATTCCGGATAATTCCTTAGAGCAATACATTCAAGAGCCAATCAGAGAGCAGGCCTGGTAATGTGCAATGAGACAGGATTAATCAATAACCTCATGGTGAAGGAACTTCTAGGTGACAGCAATCATAACACGAGAGAATTTCACATTCAGTTTGAAGGGAAAAAGTGTGCATCTAAAACTAGTATTCTAAATCTAAATGAACTTAATTAAAAGGCCATGAAGGCAAAGCTAGCTAAAGTGAACTGGGAAGCTAGATTAGAAGCTAAGACAGTAATAAAATGGCAGACTTTTAAGGAGATATTAAATAATTCTCAGCAAAGATTTGCCCCAGTGAGAAAGAAAGACCTTTTGAGAAGGATGTATCTTCTGTTGCTAAGTAAGCAAGTTAAGGGCAACATCAAATTGAAAGAAACATTGTACAAATCTGCAGAAATTAGTGGTCGGTCAGAAGCTTGGTCAAATTTTGGGACCAGCAAAGAATGACTAAGCATACAATAAAGAGGGAGAAAGTAGAGTATGAGAAAGCTAGCTAGTAATATAAAGAAGTTAGTAAGAGGTGCTACAAGTATTTAAATAGAAATCGAACTAAAGCCAGTGCTGGTCCTCTAGGGAATGAGTCTGGGAAATGATAATGGAAAAACAAGGAAATGGCAGAGGCATTGAACAGATATTTTGTATCTGTCTTCAATGTAGAAGGCTTAGAAGACATCACAAAAAGATACTTGAAAATCAAGAGATGAAAGGAAGCGAGGAACTGAAAACAATCACCATCACTAGGGTAAGGTACTGGGAAAGCTATTAGATCTAAAGGCTGACATTTGCCCAGGACATGGCGGCCTGCATTGCTGGGTCTTAAAAGAAATCGCTGCAGAGATAGTAGAGGCATTGGTTATAATCTTCGAAAATTCCTTAGATTCTAAAAGGATCAGTGAAAAATACCAGATATAACATCTTTATTCATGAAAAGGAAGAGTCAGAAAGCAGGAAATTATAGACCAATTAGCATAACATCCATCTTAGGGAAATTGCGAGAATCCATAATTGAGGAGGTTATATCAGGATCCTTTGAAAATCATAATGGGATCGAGTAGAGTCAACATGGAAGAATGTGCAGGGCTGTGGGGAGAAGGCAAGAGAATGACATTAAGTGAATTGCTCATTTGGAGTGCCAGTGCAGACATGATAGGCTTCCTTTCGTGCTGTAACGATTCTGTGGTTTTGTGAAAGCGAAATAGTGTTTTTACTAATGTACTAGAGTTTCTTGAGGGAGTAACAAGCAAGCTGGATAAAGGAGAACCTGTAGATGTGATGTATTGGATTTTCAAAAGGCATTTGATAAGGTGCCACATCAAAATTACTACATAATACAAGGGCTCATTGTGTAGGGTGTAACATATTAGCATGGATAAAGGATTGGTTAGCTAACAGGAAGCAGAGAGTAGGGATAAATGGGTCTTTCTCAGGTTGGCTAGATGTAACTGGTGGAATGTTACAGGATCAGTGCTGCAGCCTCAACTATTTACAAATTATATAAATGACTTGGATGCAGGGACCAAATGTATGGTAGCTAAATTTGTCGATGACACCAAGATAGGTAGGAAAGCAAGTTATCAAGAAGAGGTAAAGAGTCTATAAAGGGATATAGCCAGGTTAAGTGAGTGGGCAGAATGCAGTGTAATGTGGGAAAATGTGAACTTGTCCATTTTGGTAGGAAGAATAGAAAAGCAATATACTATTTAAATGGAGAAAGATTGCAGAACTTGGTGGCACAGAGGGATCTGGGTGTCCTGGTATATGAATCACCAAGTTAGTATGTAGGTTCAACAAATGATTTGGAAGGTAAAGGGAATGTTGGCATTTATTGAAAGGGGAATGGAATATGAAAGTAGAGAAATTTTACTGCAGCTGTACAGGGCATTGGTGTACACTATGTACAGTTTTAGTCTTATTTGAAAAATGATTTTTTTTTTAAATATTTGTTCTTCGGATGTGGACATCACTGGCAAGGCCAGCATTTGTTGCCAATTCCTAATTGCCCTTGAACTGAGTGGCTTGCTAGCTATTTCAGAGAGCAGATAAGAGTCAACCACTGTGGATTTGGAGTCACATGCAGGCTAGACTGAGTAAGGATAGCAGATTTCCTTTCTAAAGGGCATTAGTGTAACATGTGGATTTTTATAACAATCAATAACAGTTGTCATGGTCACCATTGCTGAGACTAGATTTTGTATTCCAGATTTATTAATTGAATTCAAAATCCACCAGCTCCCATGGTGGGATTTGAGCCCATGACCCCAGAGTATAGCTTGGGCCTCTGGATTACTAGTCCAGTGACATCACCACTACATCACCATCTCCCCTGCAAATATAAGGGTAAGCATTAGAAGCAGCTCAAAGAAGGTGCAGGCAACTCATTCCTGGGATGGAGGGCTTATCTTATGAAGAAGGGTTTAACAGGTTGGACCTATACCCATTGGAATTTAGAAGAATGAGAGGTGATCTTATTGAATAATATAAAGATCCTGACGGGATTTGATCAGGTGGATATCAGAAGGATGTTTCCTCTTGTGGAGGAGACTAGAACTAGGGGACACAGTTTAAGAAAAGAGGTTCCCCTTCAAAGAGGGGATGAGGAGATTTTTTTTCTCCGAGGGTCATTAGACTGTGGAACTCTTCCCAGAGAGCAGTGGAGGCTAGAACACTGAATTTATTCAAGGCAGTATTAGACAGATTTTTGATAGACAAGAGTCAAGGGTTATGGGAGGCAGAAAGGAAAGTGGAGTTGAGACACAACCAGATCAACTATGGTCTAATCGAATGGTGGAAGCAGGAAGAGCCGAATGGCCTTCTCCTGCCCCTAAGTCCTATGTTCCTATGTTTATCCTTCAAGATATACCACTTGCTATTGCGGTTTATAAAATTAATTGGATGCCTATTTTCAACGATGAAAAAGGATAGACTCTAATTTTTCTTTTCGTTCATGGGATGAGTGCGCTGCTGGCTAGGCCAGCATTTTTATTGCCCATCCCAAATTGCCTTTGAGAAGGTGGTGAGCTGCCTTATTCAACTACTGCAGTCCATGTGGTGTAGGTAGACCCACAGTGCTGTTAGAGAGGGAGTTCCAGGATTTCCAGCAACAGTGAAGGAACAGTGATATATTTTCAAGTCAGGATGGTGAGTGATTTGGAGGGGAACTTCCAGGTGGTGGTGTTCCCATGTGTCCACTGCCCTTGTCCTTCTAGATAGTAGTGGTCATGGATTTGGGAAGTGCTTTCCAAGGAGGCTTGGTTAGTTGCTGCAGTGCATCTTGTATATGGTACATACTGCTGCCGCTGTGCATCAGTGGTGGAGGGAGTGAATGTTTGTGAGTGGAGTGCCAATTAAGTGGGCTGCTTTGTCCTGGATTGTGTCAAGCTTCTTGAGTGTTGTTTGAGCTGCACTCATCCAGGCAAGGGGAGATTATTCCATCACACTCCTGCCTTGTGCTTTATAGATGGTGGACAGTCTTTGAGGACTGAAGAGGTAAGTTACTCGCCACAGGATTCTTAGCCTCTGACCTGCTCTTGTGGTCACAGTATTTATATGAACAACTAGTTCAATTTCTGGTAACCCCAGGATGTTGACAGTGGGGAATTCAGCAATGTTAATACCATTGAATGTCAAGGAGAGATGGTTAGATTCTATCTTCTTGGAAATGGTCATTGCCAGCCACTTGTGTGGTGCGAATGTTACTTGCCCAACCCTGGACATGGATTGCTTCAGTAAAAGCTGGACAATGTCCAAATGCAGCATCTGAGGAGTTGCAAATGGTGAACATTGTGCAATCATCAGCGATCATCCCCAACTCTGACCTTATGACGGAAGGAAGGTCACTGATGAAGCAGCTGAAGATGGTTGGGCCTAGGACACTACCCCAAGGAACTCCTGCAGTGATGTCCTGGAACAGAGATGATTGACCTCCAACTACCAGAACCAACTGCTTTTGTGCTAGGTATGACCCTAATGCTGAGGCATTTGATGATAATCCAATCAACTCTACTGGGTGCGATAAAATAATTTTGTATGCTCCCAAGTTCATTTTCAAAATCTTAAGGCAGTCCAAATTGCAACCTCAGCATGTTCCACAAACTTCTCTCAGTTCTATTCCAAGAACAGACGTAATTGATTTGTTACTATCCAAATCCTTCTCTAACTGACAAAATATTGTCCACCAACTGATAAAGTCACAAAGCAACATTTAATAATAATTAGCATTTTTAATTGAACATCAAAAAAAGTCAAGAAACAGAGTTGTAACATACAACCAAGATTCCTCTGGAATTCTCTAATGCAATCCAGCTGTTAATTAAAAAGCGTACTCTTCTGAATACCTTGTTGAAATGTTCCCTAGTTACCGACTCCAACATCTCCCTGACAGCTAAGGTTGAACCAACTTTGATAACATTCTCAACCCTGGGATGAGCTTCTGAGCAATATCCACAGTTAAAAAGCCTTGGTGAGACCTCACCTGGAGTATTGTGCACAGTTTTGGTCTCTTTATCTAAGGGGGGATATACTTGCCATGGAGGGAGTGCAACAGAGGTTCATCAGATTAATCTCTGGGATGGCCAGATTGTTGTATGAGGGAAGATTGAGGAGAATGGGTCTCTATTCCCTAGAATTTCTAAGAATGAAGGGTGGCCTCATTGAAACTTAAAATTCTTACAGCGTGTGACAGGCTGGATGTAGATGTTTCCCCTGGCTGGTGAGTCTGAAACCAAGGGTCATAATCTCAGGATAAGGGATAGACCATTTAAAATGGAGATGAGGAGAAATTTCTTCACTCAGAGGGTGGTGAATCTTTGGAGTTCTTTACCCAGAGAGCTGTGGAAGCTCAATTATTGAGAATGTTCAAGACAGAAATCGATACATTTCTGGTGGCTAATGACATCAAGAGATATGGAGATACTGCAGGAAAGTGGCATTGAGGCAGATAATCAGCCATGATCTAACGGAATGGCAGAAAGGCTTGACAGGCCAAATGGCCTACTCCTGTTCCTATTGACTCCCTGCCTTCAGCTGCCAGGGTGCTAAGCTCTCTTTCTTCCTTGAAACCTTGCTCTTTTGAGCAAGCTGATCTGGTGAATATCACCTTTTGTGATTCAGTGCCAAAGTCTGTCTTTGAACACTCCTACACAGCACCTTGGTACGTTTATTATGTTAAAGGAGCTATATAAATGCAAGTGGTTATTGGGAGTCATTAAGCATTTTGTTCAATTTTCTTAAAATGTTATCTTAAAATACAATATTTAGTGTTGATATGTTTAAAGTTTATTTAATATTAAATCATAACTACTGTTAGATAGATTTTACAGCACACAAAAGTGAAACAGTAATTAACTGTTGTCAGCCGTAGCTTAATTGGCAGTGCTCTTACCCCCAAGTCACAAGGTTATGAGTTCAAGTATCACTCCTATTAAGCACAAAAATAATGGTTGATACTCCTGTGTGGTACTCAAGGTGTGTTGCAGCATCAGAGGTGCTGTCTTTCAGCTGAGATGTAGGCTCCAGATAACCTTTCAGGTAGATTTAAAAGATTTCATGGCACTAATTCAAAGAAGAGTTGTCTCTCGTGTCCTGGTCAATATTTATCCCTCAATCAGCATCACAAAAGAAAATTCTGGTCATTATCACAATGCTGTCTGTACAAGTTTGTTGTGTGCATATTGGCTGCTGCATTTCCTACATT
This sequence comes from Cetorhinus maximus, assembly GCF_964194155.1. Taxonomy (NCBI): domain Eukaryota; kingdom Metazoa; phylum Chordata; class Chondrichthyes; order Lamniformes; family Cetorhinidae; genus Cetorhinus; species Cetorhinus maximus. The sequence continues at coordinate 63,497,727 of NC_135881.1, read as the reverse complement.
AATAATTGCATTTCAAAAGTACTTTATTGGCTGTAAAGGACTTTGGGGTGTTTGGTGGTCAGGAAAGGTGCGATATGAATGCAAATTTCTTTTGAAATTGGTATGTGCTAGTGCTAATGCTCCACATGAACTTCCTCCCACGCTACTTCATATAACCTTATCAACATATCTGCTTATTCCCTGAACTGCACCTATACTATACACCTCAACTATTCAATGTGGCAGTAAATTCCACTTTCTAACCACAGTGTAAAAATGTTTTTCCAAATTCCTTACTGAATTTATTAGTGACTATCTTATGCTTAAGGCCCTAGTTTTGGTCTCCCCATTAGGCAAGTAAACCTCCTGCTGATTAACACCTTCCCTCAGCTGATGAAGTGCAGTAATCTTCCATGTTGAACACCGCTTGGAAGAAGCACTGAGCCAATGGCACAGAATGTACTCCAGGTGGAGAATCTTCAATATCCATCACCAAGAGTGGCTTAGTAGTACCTCTTTTGACCAGACTGGCAAAGACCTGAAGACGACAGCTGCCAGACTTGGCTTGCAGCAGCTGGCAAGAGTCAAACAGTAGGGAAAAATCTACTGGATCCCATCATCATCAATCGATTGCAGGTGCATCTGCCCAAGACAGTGCCGGCTACACAGTTCTAGTGGAGACAAATTCAAGTCTTCACATGGAGGACACCCTCTATCATGTTATTTGGCACTACCATGGCACTAAACGTGACAGATTCAGAACAGATCTGGCAGCTCAAAACTGACCTCAATGCTTCTTCCAAGTGATACTGAACAGAGGAGCACTGATTCCAGAGGTTTGTGAGGAGAATTTTACAAGGTTGACTGCTTTGTGCACACCTTTTTGCGTCTGAATCTGATGTCAGGGTCAATGCAAGGTGGTCCATCCAATTTTAATTTAAACTTTGTCATAGCGGTTTGGTACTACTGAATGGCTTGCTAGGTTATTTCTATGGACAGTTACGTGTCTGGAGTCACATATAGGTTAGACCGGGTAAGGATTGCAGATTTTCTATCCTCCAGAATATTAGCCAACTAGATGGGGTTTTAACACAACCCGGTAGCAGCAGAATCACCATAAATCAATCAACCATGGCTAATTGGAGCATATGCCAAGTCCCACTCCAAGACTTGAACACAAAAAAAACAAAAAAATTGAGGCTGGCGCTCGAGGGTAGTATGAAGGGAGTGCTGTGCTGCTGGCAATGCTGTCTTTCGGATGGGACATGCAACCAAGACCCTGTCTGTCCTCTCAGGTGGATTTAAAAGATCCAATGGCATGATTTTGAAGAAGAGCAGGGGAGGTTTCCCTAGTGTCCAGATAAATATATCCCTCAATCAACATCACAAAGACAGGTTATATCATCACTATTGTTATTATTATAAAAAGAGTGCACATCTACCTGTAGCATTTGTTAAACCAGCTGGTGGCACTATGACAGGGCATTGCAATGTGAAGCATTTGTAATGTTAGTACAGCAATACTGTAACACCTTACCACAAGAGCAAAACTACAAAGTCACTGTCTCTTCAAAATTAGATAAATCCATCTGATGCAGGGAAGTACTGTTTTTGAGAAATAAAAAAATTACACCTAATAGTTTGAGAAAAAAAAGAGGTCTAAATAAAAATCAGGACTTTGTATGGTTTTTAAAATATTTGTACATATAGAATGCTAGAAAAAGCCCCATTCATTGAAAAAAAATCAGAGACACACTCCTTCTGCCCTTATTTCTAACATTCCCTCACTGTTGAGATATTTCTCCAATCCTCCCATCTCTCCCTCCACTGCTTCCTCCACATCTTGACTGGATTCAAAATTAGCCCCCAAACCTCACCCTGTCCTCTAACCCTACTTGTTGTAAACAGTGCACTAGATCTTAATTTCACATCAGGGGACAGACAGATAACCTGCACCCAAGGTTCCAACAAGCACCAGTGGAAGGTTATATGGAGAACAAGCCAGAGTTTGTATACTAAACTTGACACAACAACCACAGGCAACAAGTCTGAAACACAAAACAGAAAATGCCAGAAATGCTCAACAGGTCTGGCAGCATCTGTGGAGAAAGGAACAGAATTCACATTTCAGGTTGTGACCATTCATCAGATCTTTTTCACTAGAATAGCAAGCCTCACTACTGATCTGGGGCAGATTTTCTTTTCTAAAAGCAAGAGAAACAGGAACATCCTTGAGAAAAACCATGAGCAACTAAGTAACTGCATTAACTTTTCCTAATGGAAAAACTGCAAATGGTGGAAATATTTGGATCAATCAGCATCAGAAAGTAAGTAGATTTTGGACACGATGCTTCATTAGAACAGGGTCTAAAAACATTTCAGGTGACGATCTTTCCTCAATTCTCTTTTGTGTGCTTGCTGACCAGTTATTTACTCTTGACATTCTTTATTATTAGATAACTCTGGTTCTGCTTCATGTATGAAACCATTTTTTTTTAAGTAGCTAAGGCTACTTGGATTATCATGTCTATGATATCTCTGCTGGAGAAATCCAAAAACAAAACAACTTTCCTCTATTTGTTATAATTATATCTGCCTCGGCAAATAGCTTTTCCAATTTTCCTTTAAAAGATGCAATGCTCTCTGCTTTAACCCTATGGGAAATTATTCCAGTTTACAACAGCCCTCTGCATCAGATTCCTTCTAGCCTCTATCCTCACTCAATGATGATTGTTAACCAATGATCTCTCATCAACTGTGTAACCGGAAGGAATAATTTTTCCTTATGCTGGCAAAACTCATTTTGTTAAAACCTTGATTAAATATCACCAGTATAATCAGTGCTAGAACCTCAGGTCTCTCCCAAACATAGTTTTGCATTCTTGGCATTATACTGGTGAATCAATGCTTCTCTCTTTGGCAGTCACTTAGGATTGAGGATGACTCGATTCCACTCCGATTCGGTGTGTTCTGAGATGGCTGGTAAGTCCAACGCGCAATCTGCAGATTCTGCAACATGTGGGGCAGTTGGTGCTTGGAGGATCAAGTATATGACTTGTTCAGAGGTTTGTGCACTCTGAAGCTTCAACTTCGCCTCTGCATGTTCCCGAAGTTCCTGAAGGGATCGTCTCCATTTTGGTTGGTCGCAAGCCTGAGACTCCCATGACTCAGTGGGCATGTTTGACATCTTAATGGATACCCTCAAAGCATCCCTGAAGCGTTTCCGCTGTCCTCCTGGGAGTCTCCTGCGCAACTGAGTTCCGCGTAGAGCAGTTACTTCGGGAGTCTGGTGCCAGGCATACGACCGACATATCCCGCCAAGCGGAGCTGATTTCGAGTGATTAGCATCTCAATGCTGGGCATGTTAGCTTGGGAGAGGATGCTACTGTTGAACCGCCTTTCCTGCTGCTGGATTTGGATGATGTTGTGAAGGCACTGCTAAGGATATATCTCCAGTGCTTTGAGGTGCCTGCTGTCAGATGTCCAAGTCTCTGAAGCAAACAGGAGCACGGGGATCACTGTTGCCCAGTAAACCATGATCTTAGTCTCTGTGTGAAACCCTGGTCCTCAACAACTTTTATCCCTCGGTCGGCCGAAGGCTGAGATGACACTCTAGTGGACATGGTGAATTATCATCTACTGGTACCTTTATTGAGAGGAGGATCCCAAGATACGGCAAACGGCCCACATTTTCCAGGATCTCACCATGGATCTAAATCGACAAGGGATGGTGTTTTGCTATGGGGCTGGTTGAAAGAGGGCCTTAGTTTTCTGGGCGTTTAGTGAAAGGAGTCAACAACGACCTGAAGCTCGGTTTCAGTGAGTGCCCACCATGTCTCATTTGCACACTGAAGCTCAATAGCTGAGGCTGGAGGGATTTTGGTTTTGAACTGAAAGCAGCGTAGGTTGAACAATTTCCTGTCTGTTCTGTAGACTTATCTCCATGCCTGTATCACAGCAAGGAAAATGGCGAAGAGGAGTTGGTGCCATGACAGAACCTTATTTGACCCCAGTCTTCACTTTATAGGGTCTGCGGCTTGCAAGTCATCGTGGAGTAGGCAGAGGGTAGTGACAAATTTCCGAGGCAGCCAAATTTGAGGAGGATTCTCCATAAGCCTTCACAGTTGACAGAGTCAAAGGCTTCCGTGAGGTCGGAAAAGGCCATGTACAGCAGTTGCTTTTCCTTGCATTTTTCTTGAATTTGTATTGCAGTGAAGGTCATGTCTCTTGATGGGCGAAAACCACACCAACTCTAGCAGTTGTTCTTTGGCCACTAGGAGGAAGTGATTGAGGATGATCCTTGCAATGATTGTCACTGTGTCATACACCAGGGAGACTCCTCTGTAGTTACCACAATTGGACTGGTCTCCCTTCTTGAATATGGGCCTGGATTTTCACCAGGGCAGGTTGACTTGGGAGCCCTTTAAAAATGGCGAGCAGGTCCTGATTCTGGGATTCCCGACCCCATTCCCAGGCTGTCTGATTTCGGGACTGCAGTTAAAGGGTGCAGGCTGGTTTCTGTCAAAAGCCTGCATCCAACACTCCCAACCTGGCTTGTTCCATTGCAGAGATAGGCATCTCCCACTTCTCTGCACTTCCCATGGAGTTGGACCAGGTTTTTAAAGAGTCGTGGTTCATAGCCACTCGGAGGAGTCATGAACCCTAGTCTGCATAAGGGACCTTTAAAAAGCTAAGTTAAAAAGGCCCCCTACTGCCAGGTTACATCCCCATCTATCCTTCATGGCCCCTCTTGCCCACTATGCCAGGTTCTGTCCTGCTATCCACCACCTATGCCAAGCTATGGCACTTCCATGCACAGGCTCAATGAACCCTATAGAGTATAGTGGAATTTATTTTAAAAACTTTGAAAAAAGTAATTCATTGATAACTTTTTCTTACGTTTCAAAAAAGAATTCTGCACTACAAGCGAATAAAAGTATCAATCATCCAGACCCTTTAAAGTCTCAAAAACCACAAAATAAAAACTCTTCAAATCACAACTCGTGTAAACAAACATTGTGAAATTGACAGCAGAGGTTTGAAAGATTGAGCTGTAATTCAAACAACATTTCTTCTGGGGAACAGTTGTTCCTCTGGGGAGCAGGCCAGTGAGATTGATGTCTGTCGTGAGTAAGGTGTTAGGATCAATCATTCAGGAGGTTATAGCTGGGCACTTAAAGAAAGTCAAGGTAATTGGGAAGAGTCAGCATGGTTTTGTGAAAGGGAAATAATGTTTAACCAATTTATTGGTGTTCTTTGAAGGGGTAAGATGCGGTGTGAGTAAAGGGGAGCCTGTAGACATACTGTGCTTGGATTTCCAGAAGGCATTTGATAAGGTGCCACATCAAAGGTTATTGTGGAAAATAAAAGCTCATGGTGAAGGGGGTAACATATTAGCATGGACAGAAGATTGGCTCACTGGCAGAAGAGGGAGAGTATGCTTAAATGGGTCTTTTTCTGATTGGCTGGATGTGATGAGTAGAGTCCCACAGGGGTCTGTGCTGGGGCCTCAACTTTTTACCATTTACATCAATGACTTACAGGAGGGGAGTGAAGGCATGGTAACTAAATTTGCAGATGACACAAAGATAGGTAGGAAAGTATGTTGTGAAAATGACATAAAGAGGTTGCTGATGGATATAGGTAAGCTGAGTGAGTGAACAAAAATCTGGCAGATGGAGTATAATGTGGGGAAATGTGAAGTTGTTCACTTTAGCAGGGAGAATAAAAAAGCAGAGTATTGCTTAAATGGAGAACGAGTGCAGAATCCCAAGGTGCAGAGGGACCTAGGTGTTTTAGTGCACGAGTCACAATAAGTTAATTGCTTGCTGTACCTGCATACTAAGAAGGCTAATGAATGGCTATCCTTTACTAAGAGAGGAATCGAATTCTACATCAAATTCTTGCAACATAAAAGTAAGGATGTTAGACTTCAATTCTACAGGACATTGGTGAGACCACATCTCAAATACTGTGTGCAGTTTTACTCTCCTTTTTTAAAGGAGGATGTAAATGCGTTGGAGGCGATTGAGAGGACGTTTACTAGATTGACATCTGGAATGAGTGTGTTGTCTTATGAGGACAGGTTATACAGACTGGACTTGCTTCCACTGGAGTTTAGAAAAGTAAGGAGTGACTTGATTGAAGCATATAAGATCTTGAACCATCTTGACAAGGTGGACGTGGAAAGGATGTTTCCTCTTGTGGTTGAGTCTAGAACTAGGAGGCACTGTTTTAAAATTAGAGGTTTCCCTTTTAGGACAGAGGTGAGGAGGATTTTGAGGGTTGTGCGACTTTGCAGCTCTGCCTCAGAAGGCGGTGGAGGCAGGACCATTGAATATTTTTAACGGCAGAAGTAGATTGATTCTCTTGCCAAACAAGATTCTAAGATGGGAATGTGGAATTCAAAACACCAACAGATCAGCCATGATCTTATTGAATGGTGGGGCATGCTTGAGGGGCCGTAGTGTAGGATTGAAATCCCCTCCAACTGGGAAATTTATGGAACATAATTTCAAACCCATGGACACATTTTGACCTCATGATTGGAACTATAAATTTCAGAAAGATAAGCTGCAGTCCAGCAGTACAGGGCTGAGCAAAAGGGGTTAATTCAGACATTTAGGAAAACATAGCAGCTCATCAAAAGGGTTTGGACATTGGCTAACGCGATCAAGAAGTCTGATTACCCAGTACAACGGCACAAAGGACATATCATCAATGCAATATATTCAAGGAATTATTCAATCACCATAGACAATAGTATTGGAATAGGGTCATTCAAACCCTCATTAACCTTGGAGCCAGGTGCTCTTACTGTGCTACCTCAAACAACAGAAGAATTGCTCATACGAAAAGAACTGATAATATTCATCTGAATACATCTTCCATGGAAAACCCTGTATTTTTTTCAACCAGCAGAAGCTGATGACATTTGTCTGGACTTTGCGTGGAATCAACTAAATGGACATTGGAACAGGAAATATGTTTTGGCATATCTGAGTTAAATTATTGTAAAAGAATAGCAGATCTGAGGTTTTGGTCTGCTGTCAGAAGGAGGATCGCATTTGGTCACCTTGACTCAGGTCTACAGTCAACACCGGCAGACCAGCCGTGGTGGGGATTCTAAGTATTTTCAGCCATATCGTGGTGATACTGGCCTGAAGGTTTGGGGCTGCAGTCAGAAGATGGGTTGAGTTTGGTCACACTAACTCAGGCCTACAGTCAACAGCAGACAGACCAGCTGTGTTGGGGATTGTAAGTTTCAACCAAATTGTAGTGATATTGGTCTGAAGGTTTTGTGAAGGTTTGGGGTGAAAACATGGTGTTTTTCCCCAGTACCTTGTAACTTTTTTCAGCCATATTTTGGTGATATTGGTCTAAAGGTTTTTTTCCTAAGGTTTCAGGACAGTACGTGGTGTCTTGCCTGTGTTTTTGTAAGTTTAACCGAGTCATGGTGACTGTGTCGGGAAATAGGAATAGGTTGTTTTAAATTTTGGGCTTTGTACTGTGGGGTTGTGGGTGATTCAATAAACAATTGTGAATTATCAGAAGAAACTTGTCTCACTGGTCATTCTATTCAAGCCATACACTTGTGAATCTGGTCTCACGAACTTGAGTGTGGGGAGGGTCTCTGAGAGAAAAGGGAAACCCCTATACTAGTGTTCTAACAGCTGTCTGGGCTCTCAGCCAAGCCTCAAACGAATATATTTATTTTGTACTCTTATCCATCTCACAGATTTTTCATTACTGACCTGTTAACTTAGTTGCTAAATTTTCTGACATTTAAATTTGGGCCAAATGGGATTCCCTTTTATGTCACTGAACTTTGTGTTATTCCAGTCTAGCACCCTCATTTGTGGTTCTACATTATCCGTGTGTTTGTACAGCCTTTAGGAGAGCAATCATTTGGTGATTTTTTTTTGCTGATGTTGCAGATGCTCCTCATTAAGCCTGGAAGGCTGCATGGTTTTGGATTGCGTCCAGGAGCAAAAGACGATTTCCCTGAAACCTGCCAACTAAGGCTACAATATGTCATCCGCATTAATCCCCGAAGATGAAAACACCAGCTTTGATATATTAATTGGTGATTGTAGTTTCATAATTTTGAGATTCATCGTATCATACAGCACAGAAAGAGGCCATCCACCTCTGCACCTATTTGAAAGGCTACAGAGTTTTCCAATTAGCCCCATTCCCTTGTTCCTTTACCACAGCCCTGCCAATTACTCCTTTTTAAGTATGAATCCAATTCACTTATCAACATTATTAAAAAATCTGCTTCCATTGCCCTTTGACATAGTCAAATCTATAATTCAGTTCAGAGAAAAATATTCTCCTCATTCACCCTCTGGTTTTTTTTTTGCCAATTATCTTAAATCTGTGCATTCTGGTTACCAAGCCACTTACCAGTGGAAACAGTTTTTCCCTGTGAATTCCATCAAAATCCCTCATAAGTTTGAACATTTCCTTAAATCTCCCTTAAAATTATCCAGCACTAAAAAAAATTAATACATATTCATCAGAAAAATAAATGAGTCTTCAGAGCATAATAACTGATGCTAAGCAAATTGTGAAATTAATATATAGATGCAAAATTCTACGGCAAATTCTTGCAACAGCAGCAAAACTGCAGTAACAATTTTGAGCACTCAAAGATCTGGTGCATTTCAAGTTTATCTATTTGTAGCTAGGGCTTCAATTTTTAATTTAGAGACTCTTGTGTCACTGTGCCAAGGGGAAGAAAGGAAGGAAAAAAACTGCGCTTGTGCCTTTCCTGACCTCAGAAAATTCCAAAGCACTTCATAGGCAAAGAAGTGCTTTTGAAATACAGGGCAGAATCGTCCCAGATTTGCAATAAGTGCAGTAGCGGGTGGGTAGAATGATGTTTTACCGGCCAGCTGCAATGGCGGCTTTTCATGCCGTATCGTCCCAAACCCACTGCATTCCCATTTCCACCGTTTCCATAGCGGGCGGGCTGTCATTCACCCACCATGCCATCACCTCACCCATTCATCACGCCTGGTGCCATAGTTAAAGTCCAGCCGCACGCACACCTCTGCTTCCAGCCCACAAAGACGACAGGATGGCCCCGAAAGACAAAAAGGCTGAAGCCCCCAGGTTCAATGATGCATCTCTCCAGTGTCTTGTGGATGCACTGGAAGCTCACGGTGATGTCCTCTATCCCAGCTCTGGCCGCAGGATGGACAACAACCTCACTAATATGGCTTGCAAGGCGGTGGCAGCGGTGGTCAGCGCCAATGCACTGCAAAAGAGGACAGCCACCAGTGCCACTACAAGATGAATGGTCTCATCTGTTCCGCCAAGGTAATTCACTCTTATCATTCTCAACTCTCAAACCCATCACACATCCACAGGGATCTCACACCTCAAGGGACAACACCTCTAACTCTCTCACACCCTCACATCATTAGATTCATACCCCCTTGAGCTCGTGTCCTCATCCTGTCCATGGCTCTGCTGACTATACTAACATTCCATGCAGTGCCATGTTTCCTGCTCTCACATTCTCCATCTGTTTTTATGCAGGAAAAGCCTGCTTACGTCAGCAGGAAGAGGTCCCAGGCGAGGGGTGGACTGGCCCACATTAGGCCCTTCACTCACTTTGACTGGTGAGGACGTGTGACGATCACCTTCATAAGGATCCTGCACCCACATCATCCCTCTCTCAACACAACTGAGTGTTCTCTCTCCTGTTTTTGGCTCTGCTGCCATGCACTACTTGTCTCTACTTTGGTTCACTGGGAGCTCTGTCAAGCGACCGATACTCAGTCAGCCAATCTCTCAGCTCCATCCACATCCTCACATCCAGTCAAAAGGCCACTTCCGACACTGAAGAGGTGGAAATGAGCAGCTTGGAAGACCTGTCACAGCGCTTACCCATACCCTCCACCAGCGCAGAGACACACACCTCGGTGGAACCTAGATCAAGAGCAGTCTCGGGGACATGTCCAGAGCAGCAGGAGGCAGATTTGTGCGAGCTCCCCGGTACTCGGAGGACTGTTGGGAAAGAGGCATCTGAGAGGTCCGAGTCAAATGGCGAGCTTCTGGGTTTGGCCTTCCAACTCATCCAGGAGAGTCAGCAGGTGGCGTGTGAACATCACGCAGAGCTGTTGGAAGCCCTCAGCAAAGTGGCATGTGAGTCGGAGGAGTGCGTCCACTTGCTCTCTGATGAAGTGGTGCCAACATGTGCGTTTATGGAGGTCTTCATGGGGAGGATGGTGGACACCTGAGAGATCCTGATCCAGCAGAAAGTGGAGATGTGTGCAGACCTACACTCCATCACAGGAGTCATTCCTGCAGTGGCAATGCGAGGGGGGAGCAGGGCACCTCCATGTCCCACCAGGTGCTCCTTCCCCTTGGAAGCAGGCCAGGCTCCAAGTCACCTGAAAGTAGGAGGAGCGGCAGTTGGACACCCCTGGGTCATCCAATCAGGAATCTGAGGCTGTCTTCTCCCTCTTAGTCCCCTTTGCCTGTGAGCCCCTTAACCTCATCCCCTGTCACCGCAGATGGAGTAGCTGGCCAACGAGTGATTCTGGAGGGAGAAGTGTGTATGGCAGGGCCTTTTGGAGCCTTGTGCAAGCACTCTCCCACACATGTGGGTCCTTCATGTATCACACTCACTACAATGTCCTGAACATTTTGAATGCAGGAGTTTGCTTTCAGTTGTCCATCTGAGCTCTCCTGCATCTCCACCAACCCAATGATCACACTCCCATGCAGGCAATGATCACACTCCCATGCAGCACCTGATCTCGCCAACAACAACTGTCATTTCACTTTTGATTTGGACAGTATGGTCTGGATTTGGTGTTTTGTGCCCCTCCTCCCTCCCTCTCCTCCCCCCTCCCCTGCCGGTCTTTTCCCCTCCCCCAGTCACCCATTTCCATTCTCCAATCACAGGTGACCCCCCGGCATCACCTTCCACCTCTCTTCCATGACCCAGCAGTCACAACCCTTTTCTTTTGGGGATATCCAAGTGAATATGCACGTTCCCTTCCTTCCTGAAAATCCCACCCCCATCCATGTTCACCTCCCAACCCACCCCCAGGGTCCATGTCTGCCTCCAAGTCCCCATCAACCACCCTTGCCATCCTTTCTACTGCTACCGTCGAACACTCACCCTCCCACTCTACCGCCTTACTCTGCACTCGGTCATTCTCACCATTCCCGAATACCACGACCATCCTCAGTTTGCTCCCCAGGAGGCAGTCATGGACCCATCAGAGCCCTCCCTCAAGTTCACCTGGTTATCCTCTCCCCACCCACCACCCTTAGTCCTTCCTCCTCCCAAACTCCCTCCCCTCTCTGCACTCTTTCCCCCCACCCACCCCCGGACTCCCTTCCCTCTCTGCACTCCTTCCCCCACACCTACCTCCCCAGGTGCCAGCTTCTCCCCCTGTACTCCCTTCCTCCCAACCTCATACTCCACTTCCAACCTTCCCCCGCTACACCTTCACTCCCCCCTTCCTAATCTCACACCCCACAACACCTTCACTCCCCCACCATCCCAAACTCACCCCCACTGAACACCTCTTCCTCTCCCAGTCAGTCCTAAACCATCCTCCAATGTGAGCATCAACGGTGACTTTCCAACTTCAATGAGTTGCTTCACAGCAAGGGCACGTTCATGACAATCCACCCAGCATACCATGGACATTCCTCCAGTATCCCGTTGCTGTCGGGCTCCAAAGTCTTTTGCTCCTTAGAGGTCCACGATGTGAGCAAGGCCCTGGTGGTAAGTCCCAACTTTTGCATGTCACAGTTGTCAAGACGTGTTCAGCACCAGCGTGTTTTCCCGCCAATGTGAGCAAACGATCCACCAATGGGCCAGAGGCCGGCAGGGAAGAGGGGGAGGGCAAAACAGTCCAGCTATCTGGCTTTATAATGTTATGCTGATGTAGTACAGTGAGGTTCCCGATGTCTGATGGTGGGGAACACAGCCTGCCATCAGCAGGCAGAGCCAACGATCGCAAACTGGTTGAACAGCGTCATGAAACCAATTTTTGGCCTTCTAACCATATTGCCCACTCACGCTACCAAACATCTGTCGCCAGCAGGCACAGAGAATCCAGGCCACAATCACCATTGTGATATAGGGAAACTTGGAGATCAATATGCACACAGAAAGCTTCCACAAACAGCAATGAGATAAATATCCAGATTATTCATTTTGATTGATGGATAAATGTTTAAGGGGACTCTGGAGAGCACTCCCCTTCAAAGAGTGGTACAATCCTTTATATCCACCTGAAAGGACAATTTAACATTCAGAAAACAGAACCTTCCAATGTAGTACCCTCTCAGTACTACACTGAAGTGGCAACCTAGGTCACATCCTCAAACCAAGTCAGGAAAAGCAGCAAGAGTTGTTGGGATTTACCCAGAATTCATGAAGAACATTGGATCCCAGGAAAGGAAGCCGCTAGCAAAGCTGTTCACCAACATCCACATCATAGGCACCATTCCAAACATTCTTTTTTATTCGCTCATGGGATGTGTACGTCACTGGCTAGGCCAGCATTTATTGCCCATCCTTTAATTGCCCTTTAGATGGTGGTGAGCTGCCTTCTTGAACTGCTGCAGTCTGTGTGATGTAGGGTACAACTACAGTGCTGTTAGAGAGGGAGCTCCAGCATTTTGAGACAGCAACATTGAAGAAACTGCAATACAGTTCCAAGTAAGGATGTATGTGGTTGGAGGGGAGCTTGCAGGTGGTGTTGTTCCCATGCATTTGTGGCCCTTGTCCTTCTAGATGGTACAGTTTGTAGATATAGAAGGTGCTGTCGAAGGAGCCTTGCTGAGTTACTGCAAAGCATCTTGTAGATGATACACACTGCTGCCACTGTACATCAGTGGTGGAGGGAGTTGGTGTTTGTGAATGCGGTGCCAATCAAGCAAGCTGTTCTGTCCTGGACGGTGTCAAGTTTCTTCCGTATTGTGGGAGTTGCACTCATCCAGGCAAGTGAGGAGTATTCCATCACACTCCTGACTTGTGCTTTGTAGATGGTGGATGGGCTTTGGGGAGTCAGGAGTAACCCTGGCCAAACCCAAAATGACCATCAGTGAGTAGGTTATTGCTAAGCAAGTGCCGCTGTTGATCACTCCTTCCATCGCTTTACTGATGACAGAGTAGACTGTGCATAGAACATACCTGGGAAATTTGCCACATTGCTGGGTAGATGACAGTGTTGTAGCTGTACTGCAACAGCTTGGCTAGGGACATGACAAGTTCTAGAGCACAAATCTCCAGTGCTATTGCCAGAATATTGCCAGGGCCCATAGCCTTTGCAGTATCCAGTGCCTTCAGCCATTTCTTGATATCACGTGGAGTGAATCAAATTGGCTGAAGACTGGTATCTGTGATGCTGGGGACCTCGAGAGGCTGTCAAGATAGATCATTCGTTCAGCATTTCTGGCTGAAGGTTGTTGCGAATGTTTCAGTCTTATCTTTTGCACGGATGTGCTGGGCTCCCCATCATTGAGGGTGGAGATATTTGTCAAGCCTTCTCCTCCTCCAGTGAGTTGTTTAATAGCCCATCACCATTTATGACTGGATATGGCAGGACTGCAGAGCTTAGATCTGATCTGTTGGTTGTGGAATCACTTAGATATGTGCTGCTTAGATAAGCTTACTGCTTATCCTGTTTGGCATGCAAATAGTCCTGCATTGTAGCTTCACCAGGTTCTTTTACGTATGCCTGTTGCTGCTCCTGGCATGCCTTCCTGCATTCTTCATTGAACCAGGGTTGATTCCTAGCTTGGTGGTAATGGCAGAGTGGGGGATAAGCTGGGTCATGAGGTTACAGATTGTGGTTCAGTACAATTCTGCTGTTGCTGATGGCCCACAACACCTCATGGTTCCCAGTCTCAAGTTGCTAGATCTGTTCGAAACCTATCAGATTCAGCACGGTGGTAGTGCCAAACAACATGATGGAGGGTATTATCAATGTGAATATGGGATACCCTGGCACCAAAGATAGTGGCCATTGCCAAGTCACAAGTCACTCAACAACCTATCGCCTTGTTCTCAATGACATATAAGACCATATGATGTGGGGGCAGAAGTAGGCCACTCGGCCCATCAAGTCTGCTCTGCCATTCAAGGAGATAATGGGAGATCTGATAATCCTCAACTCCACTTTCCTGCCTTTTCCCCATACCCTTGATTCCCTTGCTGATTAAAAATCTATCTCAGCCTTGAAGAAGATAAACGACCCAGCCTCTACAGCCCTCTGCGGTAAAAAATTCCACAGATTCACTACCCTCAGAAGAAATTCCTCATCTGTCTTAAACGGGTGACTCTTACTCTGAGATTATGCCCTCTGGACCTACGCTTTCCCACAAGGGAAACAAGCTCTCAGCATCTACCCTGTCAAGCCCCCTAAGAATCTTATATGTTTCAATAAGGTCACCTCTCATTCTTCTAAACTCCAATGAGAACAGGCTCAACCTCTCCTCATAAGAAAATCCCTCCATACCTGGGATCAACCTAGTGAACCTTCTCTGGACTGCCTCCAATGCCAGTATATCTTTCCTTAGAAAAGAGGACCAACACTGTTCACTGCATTCTAAGTGTGACTAACTCTTGCCTTGTATAGCTTTAGAAAGACTTCCCTATTTTTATACTCCATTCCCTTTGAAATAAAGGTCAACACTCCTTTTGCCTTCCCTATTACCTACTGAACTTGTATGCTAACTTTTTGTAATTCAAATCCCTCCACACTGCAGCTTTCTGCAGTCTTTCTCCAATTAAATAACATTCACCTCCTCTATTCTTCCTGCCAAAGTGCACAACCTCACATTTTCCCACACTATATTCCATCTGCCAAGTTTTTGCCCACTCACTTAACCTGTCGATATCCCTCTGCAGGCTCTGCATCATCCTCACCGCTTACCTTCCCGCCTATTTTTGTGTCATCCGCCAACTTGGTAATAGTACATTCACTTCCCTCATCCAAGTCATTAATATATATTCTAAATACTTGGGCCCTAGTACTGACCCCTGTGGCACTCCACTAGTTACAGGTTGCCATCCCGAAAATGCCCCCCTTATCCCAACTCTGTCTTCTATTAGTTAGCCAGTCCATGCGAATATACTACCCCGACACCATGGGCTCTTATCTTAAGTAACCGTTTGTGCAGTACCTTATTGAACTCCTTTTGGAAATCCAAATATATTACATCTACTAGTTCCCCTTTATCTAACTCTAACATTTTCCCAATGACAGATGTTAAGCTAACTGGCCTGTTTTTTGTCTCCCTCCCTTTTTGAATAAGGCACTTTTCCAATCCTCTGGGGCTTTTCCAGAATCTAAGGATTCTTGGAAGATTACTACCAGTTCAGCCACTGTCTCTGTAGCTACTTCTTTTATATCTTAGGATGCAACCCATCAGGCTCAGGGGACTTATTAGCCCTTAGCCCCATTAATTTCCCTAGTACTTTTAGACCATAAGACATAGGAGCAGAAATTAGGCCATTCGGCCCATCGAGTCTGCTCCGCCATTCAATCATGGCTGATAAGTTTCTCAACCCCATTCTCCCGCCTTCTCCCCGTAACCTTTGATCCCCTTACCAATCAAGAACCTATCTATCTCGGTCTTAAATACACTCAATAACCTGGCCTCCACAGCCTTCTGTGGCAATGAATTCCATAGATTCACCACTCTCTGGCTAAAGAAGTTTCTCCTCATCTCTGTTCTAAAAGGTCTTCCCTTTACTCTGAGGCTGTGCCCTCGGGTCCTAGTCTCTCCTACTAATGGAAACATCTTCCCCACGTCCACTCTACCCAGGCCTTTCAGTATTCTGTAAGTTTCAATCAGATCCCCCCCATATCCTTCTAAACTCCAACGAGTATAGACCCAGAGTCCTCAAATGTTCTTCATTTGCTCTAGTGATAGTTATTGTATTTATTCCTCCGTCTTTTTCCCCTTGATTATTTAGTATTTTTGGTATGCTATTAGTGTCTTCTACCATGCAGACTGATACGAAGTATTTATTCAACTTCTCTGCCATTTCTTGGTTCCCCGTTATTTCCCAGCCTCATTCTCTAACGGGCCTATGTTCACTTTGGCCTCTCTCTTCCTTTTCATATATTTAATGAAACTCTTACTGTCCATTTTTATATTACATGTTAGTTTAATCTCAGTTTATTTTCACCCTATATTTTTTTGGTCATCTTTTGTTGGTTTTTAAAACTTTCCCAATCCTCTGGCTTACCACTAATCTTTGCCACATAGTACCAAGTTGAAAGGAAAAAACAATCCTCAACTTCCTTGGTTAACCTTGGTTGGTGTATCCCCTTCCTGGAGCCCTTCTTCCTCACTGGGATATACCTTTGTTGAGAGTCATGAACTATTTTATTAAACAGCTGCCACTGTTCATCAACTGTCTTTTCTGCTAAACTTTTTTTCCCCAGTCCACTCCAACCAACTCTGCCCTCCTTCCTTTGTAATTACCCATATTTAAGTTTAGCACAGTTATTTCTCACTCTCAAACTGAATGCTAAATTATGCCATGTTATGGTCTCTGTTTCCAAGGGGATCTTTTACTCAGGTTATTTATTAAATTTACCTCATTACACATTTCCAGATCCAAAATAGCCTGATCCCTGGTTGGATCCACAACATATTGTTCTAGGAAACTGTCCCGAATACACTCTATGAATTCTTGCTCATGGCTACCTCTGCCAATTTGATTTTCCCAATCTACATGAAGATTAAAGTCACCCATGTTTAATGCACTGCCTTTTTTACATGCCTTCATTATCTCCTGATTTATTCTCTGTCCTACATTATAGCTACTATTAGCGTGCCTATAGACTACTCCCACCAGTGTCTTCTGCTTGTTATTTCTTAACTCCACCCAAATGAATTCTACATCTTCCAATCCAAGGTCATTTCTTGCTATCACACTTATTCCATCTTGTACTAACAAAGCTACCCCACCACCCTTTACTTCCTGCCCATCCTTTTGGAGTCACATACCCCTGAATATTTAGTTCCCAGCTTTGAACTCATCAGCATGTTTCCGTAATGGCTATAAGGTCATACCCATTAACCTCTATTTGTGCCATTAATTCATTTATTTTGTTCTGAATACCACGAGCATTTAAGTAAAGAGCCATTAATTTTGCCTTTTTACCATTTTTCCCCCTTTGACCCTATTTGCTGTTCTTTTTAATGTTTGTACGCTCTGTCCCTTCCTGTCACACTCTGGGTATCATTACCTAAATAGCTGCCCTGCAATGCTGCCATTTTCTTTTGCTTTGTAAGCCTACCTATCCCCTCTCGAGAACCCTCCCCCACCCCCTCCCTCCCCCAGCCTCTATTTAGTTTAAAGCCCTTTCCACAGCCCTAGTTATTCAATTTGCTAGGACACTGGTCCCTGCATGGTTCAACTGAAGCCCATCCCACCAGAACAACTTCCTTCTACTCCAGTACTGGTGCCAGTGCCCCATGAACTGAAACCCATTCCTTCCACACCAATCTTTGAGCCACGCATTTAACTCCTTGATTTACCCTATGCCAGTTTGCCCATGGCTCAGGTAGTAATTGCTTTTGAATTTAGCTCGTAACTGTTCAAATTCTTTCAGCAGAAACCCCTTTCTAGTCTTATCAATGTCATTGGTACCAATGTGGATGATGACAACTGGATCCCTCCCCTCCCACTCCAAGTTCCTTTCCAGCCCTAAGGAGATTACCTTAACCCTGGCACCGGGCAGGCAACACGGCCTGCAGGACTCACATTCACGGCTACAGAGAACAGTATCTATCCCCCTAATTATACTGTCCCTTACCACTTCTACGTTCCTATTTCCTCCGCCCACTTGAATGGCTCCCTGTACCACGGTGCCAGGGTCAGCTCGCTCGTCTTCCCTGCAGTCCCCACTCTCGTCCACAGCGCTTGCAAGAACCTCGTAACTGTTGGACAGCTGCAGGGGCCGAGGCTCTTCGAACGCTACCCCCTGGGTCCCCATACCTGCCTCACCTGCAATCACACCCTCCTGTCCCTGATCACAGGCCAAATTTGAATAACCTGAGAGGCATGACCACCTCCTGGAGCAAAGTGTATAGGTAACTTTCCCCTACCCTGATGTGGCACAATGTCTGCAGCTCAGACTCCAGCTCCTCAACTCGGGTCCAAAGTTCCTTCAGCTGCAAACACTTTCTACAGATTTGTTCGACCTGGATCACCTTGTCGCCCAGCAGCTCCCACATGCTGCAGCAGCAACACATCACCCGTCCTGCTATCACTATCGCATTGTATTTAATTTAGTAATTGATTACTCTAGTATCCCTGCTCTTTACACTTGAAGAGCTCCCCAGCCTTTACACTTTACTGGTGTGTAAAAAAAAAAATACAATATCGATCTTATACTTAACAATCTATTTTTAAAAAGAGAGAGAAAAAAAGACTAGAGACTTAAACACAAACTAAAGACCTTACTTTTACTTTAAAGACTAGAAATACTCGCCAATCAGCTGCTTTCCCTGCATTCGTGTCACGTTGTGGTTCATGACGTCACTCCGCCGCTGGTCTCTCATGAACTCTCCCTGCTCTTATTGAAATTAACTGTTTGCGCTCTTTTTTAAAATGAAGTTTCCCCACTATCTTTTTAAAAATTGATCTCTCAATGCTCTTTTTAAAAATAAGGTCCTGTAATGCCTCCTGCTAAACAGTGAGTTCCCCCACCACGCACCCCCCATCCCACCACCCTGGAAGCAGTGAGGCAACCTCTCCCCCTGCCAACTGGCAAGTTATTGCACAGGCTGCAATTACTCCAAGCAGGTCCTGACACTGACCTTACACATTGAGGCTGGTTTCCAGAAAGGCCTGAAGACAGGGTGTCAAATGAGGCAGATATCCATGTTTGGAAAGCCATGAGAATTATTTCTAGGATGTTGAGACCAACACTGCTCTAGTGGCTTCCTGTGTGAGCACACATTGAACCTCTATGTCCACAGGGAAAACATCCTTCTCAAAGAACACCATCGCCTGACAGCTAACAAAGTATTCCAATAGACCCTGGACCACAAACAAAAAACAAGCATTCACCAAAAATCATTAATCTCTATTGCAACACTCTCCACATGCCACAAACTAATGACAGCCCCGCCTCTCAATGACGCAGATCCTGGTTGACTACGAAGATTACCAAATGCAATCTGGAACTGACCCAAGTGCTGAAGTCCCAGGTTTCATCCTTCCATGGAAAATCTGGACAATCCTCAACCGCTTGAGGACGGGCCTGGGAAGATGTGGCCACTTGCTCCACAAGTGGAACATGAGGAACAGTTCAAATTGCGACTGTGGCCAGCCAAATCAGACCATCATCCACATAGTGAACTCCTGCTTTGAGATCTCCATTCCTGGTGGCATCACAACCATTCACATAGTCATATTCCCAGACATCCCTGTGCAGGTCGAGGGGAAGCCCAATATGATTTAAATGTAATTTAAATAATCTTTGCGCACTTTTCTTATGCAAAAGGAGCATTGCTGTACCTCTGGTGCTGAATGTGCAGAGGAAAAGTCAAGGTTTCAGAGGGAGTGCACAAACCCTCAAATAATCCACCACCAAACCCTTCAAGCACCACCTGATCCACATGTAGCAAAATCTGCAGATCACAGTATGGATTTATCAGACTTCTCAGAGCCGTTCAAATTGGAGTGGAAGCAAGTTATCTTAAATCCCGAGGGACCGCCGAAGAGGAGAACATTGTTTTGGAGGCTGATGATGGATAATGGGGAGAATTAACCTCTTGAGCAACAAAAGAAAATCTTACTAGAATTGGCCACCCTGAGGGAAAGTGGCAACTTTTGGGCCATCCCTTCCTCACCCCAATTGCTGGGGAAACCTTAGTCACACCTTTCCTGTTTCCAGGCTCCACTTCTCTCATCTTCAATAAACTTCCGCTCATAAAGAACTCTGCCGTCCGTATTCTATCCCACACCAAATCCTGCTGATCCCTGTCCTCACTCTTATATACTGGTTCCTACAATACCCACAATTTAGAAGCATCATCTTTATATTTAAAATTCTCAGCCTCATTCTTTCCCTGTCTGTAGCTTTCTGCAGTCCCACAACCCCGGACCCTGCATTCCTCCAACATTGCCTCGTGTATTACTTCCTCCTTTCACACCACCATTGGCATGCACAAATTAGGGCATACAGACAACAGGCAAAGTGACCTTCACAGATTAAAGCTCTGTCAATCATCATTCCCCATGAAAGGGAATGGCAGACTGCCCAATTTTGGTCAGAAGTGCAACCACCATGAAAGAGAATTCAACAGGCATAAAGGCACAAGATATAAATGGATAAAGGGTCCAATTTAAAGAGAATTGTTAAAATAAGCATGGTCTTTCTTGCACCACTAAAATAAATATGCCTACCAGCTGCCTTGTATTGTTATACATTTGTATCGATGTGAAATATCTTTTATTTGTAGAATTACCATTCTGAGATGGCTGTATATATCAGCTATGTCTGCCCAAATAGGTACAAACTCCAATGGGGTCAATCAAGTTAACAATTGGAATTGATTCACACAGTACAGAAAGGTAAAATGCAGCATTTGATTTGAAGTACTGTCCCCCCCAAAACCCCACAGAAGTAAACAATGCTTAAAAAATATCTTGATTGGTCATTGTTATATATGCAAGTAGCAAAGCAGATACAGACACTCCAAGTAACAACTCCTAAATATAAAGGATCCACAGGGTGACGTATTTTCACACCAAGGATAATGGAAATCTGGAATTCCCTCCTCCAAAAAACTATTGAGGCGAGGACAATTGAAAATTTCCCTTCAAAGCTGCAGCATGCGTTTTCACCCTAATCTCAGGAGGACCACTACTACTGCACCACATGATTTTTTTCCCCATTTCCTATGCTAGCACCCTTGTGGCCTCAGAGATCGTGTCAATTTATAGCTGAATTATTCGTTTTGTGCTGGAAAATCAGGTTTAATACAATTGGCTTGAAATTGGTTAAACCTATTTTATTCAGGATGGAAACTAAACAGGGAGGGAAGGCTTCCACCCCATTAGTTTAGGCTAGATTCACAATTTAGGTCCAAGGATTAAACTACCTTTTCTATCTAGGCAGCCAGTCTCTAATGCAGGTATATTTAATGACAATGATGCTAATAAATCTATATAATATGACCAATCAGGATAGAAAGCCTCCAGCACATATCTGCTTGCTCACTTTGAGACACACCAGATTGAAATCTTTTAGCCAAATAAATGCAAAAAACACTTTTCAGGTCCTCAGGTTATTGAGATTTCCAGCAATGAAGATTGTACAAATGATTAAGTAACCCTACAAACATACCTACACACTTCCGAATATAAATGTTCCACTTCATGAGAGATACACCTGATATTAATAGATTATATTAAGATAGCCCTATTAAAAAACACAATGAGACATTTAACTAGAAAAAATGAACCACTTCACTTGTTCTTAAATTAGTTACGTCACTTTGAGGATCTATTCTGTTTAGCAACAGCACTAACATGCAAATAACGACACCTGCAATTGCTCAACTATATCACTGACTGACTGTCATGAAGCTATAAATGTATATAATATTTTGGAAAATATTTTTCTTTTAAAATAGAGGTTTCGTCTGCGGGTATGTCTTAATTGAATTAAAGCCAGCTTGTCTGGGTGCTTTGTTATGTACTGGTTTTGATACGCAAGGGAGAAAGCGTGCGTTTGCATTTTTTGGATAGAGCTTTCAGGTGGGGTAAAAATTGACACCTTTCTAACAGCTACCAAGCAATATGTTTGTGTTACTAATAAAATTGGTATTATGAAAGGGGTTTCATTGTTAAAAGGTGAGGTTCAAAGAGGTTATTGATACAATGAGAATTAACATTCAATGGGGCTGGCAGGTATAACTTCAGTAGTTTTCGGGTGTGCAGGCATAGGGGATAAAAGATCAAAAGGCAGCTGCAAGCCTCCAACTGGCTTCACAGTGAAAAGAACCTCATTTTGAACTCGTAAGGTGAAAATGCTTTGCCTGGTGTTTGGGAATTTCTTAAAAGTTATGATAGTAGTGATTTGTAGACATATGTACATACATTTTAACCAGTTTAAAGTAGTAAAACGTCTCATTTAGTTTAATGTAAAACTTCGAGAACTCGTGGTCTGATTCCGGAGTTGAGTCACATCTCAAACATAACACTTAAAATTATTGGTTATGACAGTTGTTTAAAGTTTCCCTCTGGGATTTAAAAAAAAATAACTCCACTTTACCAACTGCATTGGTCATAACACTGACCTCATTATACAGACAGGCAAAGATTACAATCAAACCGGATAGAAGAATGTGACCTTCAAAATAATTTCTGCGATAGGTTTCTTTTCACTGAAATGGCATCTTTTTAATTCAAAGCACTGGAAGATCATTTTGTTTTTTATATCTTTGCAGAATGTAATTCAATGGTTTTGTTTATGAAATAAAAACCATAAATGGCTTCATGTCTCATGCCCAGTAGCTCATAGAAAGCAAATGGTCCAGTGAGTAGAAGTCAGAACTTAACAGCACATTAGAACATTTTGAAAACAGTATAAAATTTGTCTCAGTTACTGAGGAACAGTAAATTAATAATATTTAGGCATTTAAGAATTAAATGCATTATGTTGGCAGAAAAGTACTTTATAGGAACTGTCACAAGACAGAGTGCTGCAGGCCCTGATCAACTTTAAAATAGTCCCTTTATCCAGATTACTGCCCATAGCCAAAAAACCTCTATAAATCTCTGCAGACTTGCAGCTAAAATAACATGCCACTGTAATTTATACATTTTTTCCCCCCTTAAAATAAGTGTATCTGCATATAACCCTGCCAAGCTGTAACTTGAAAAATCAGGAACTCACAGCAACTACTTACATTCATTTAGCAACCTGAATACAGGAAAAGCTCAAAGGCCTTTACGGAAAAGGGTGAAACTGAATAAACATAGAACATGATAGGAGAACAAAGGCCAAAAATTGAGTTTGAAACATGGGTTGTAAGGAGGCTTTTAAAAGAATATAAAATAAAAAGGCATATGGTTTTAGGCAGGTAGTAGGGCCAATATGGTGGAGCCTTTAGCTACCAAAGGCAAAGCAAGAGAAGGAAGCTGCACATAAGACTGAATTTGGAGGATTAAAGGGTGAGGGAGGAAAGATAAGGCTGGAAGTAAGATGGGAAAAGGCCATGGAGTGCTTTGACGATGAGAATTAATATCTTAAGTTCAATACTTCAGGGACAGGAGATCAATATTCCTCATAGAACAGTGACAATAAGTGGGCAGCAGAGGATACAGGTGGGTGAATTTAATAAATTTGAGTTTATGGAGGATGGGAGGTGTTAAAAGACAGCATTGGAGTCATAAATAGCAAATGTGGTGATGAGGGATTTGCTAGTGATGGAGCTGTGGTTGGTTTGATGTGAGTGATGTTGTGAGAACAGGCAGTCTTGATAGCAACTACGTTGTGGGGTTTGAAACACACCTCTGGTTTGAACAGGAGGTCAAGGCAATGTATGGCTTTTTGCAGCCTGGGCATCTAGCCAAGGAGAGGGATGCAGTGGCAAGGCAATGCAGTTTACGGTAAGGTCTGAATACAATGAGTCTGGTCTTTCCAGTATTCAGTTGAAGGAAATTTTGATTCGTCCACCACTTAATATTAGGCAAGCAGCCTGACAGCAGTAGTGACATTGGAGTTAAGAGAAATAGAGGGATAAGCTGGATGTCATCCGCATAGAGTCTCATTCTTTATCTTCATGTAGAAGAGGAACACAGGAACAAAGGAACAGCACTAGGCCACTCATCCAATCAAGCCTGTTCCACCATTCAAGACAATCATGGCTGATCAACCACTTCAATGCCTTTTTTTCCACACTATCCCCATATCCCTTTATGTCATTGGTATTTAGAGATCGATCAATCTTTGCTTTAAATATACTCAATGACTGAGCTTCCACAGCTATCTGAGATGGAGAATTCCAAAGATTCACAACCCTCTTGAGTAAAAACATTTCTCAAGAAAAAGGCCAGAACAACAATGGATCTTTGGGGAACTGCAAAGGTGCCTGAATGGGGTTAGGAAGAGAAAGCACTGCTGGACATGTGTTTTGTATATTAGGGCAGGGAGGAATCACACAAGAGCATTGTCATGAGGCTAGACAACAGGAAAAAGGTGGTAGTGGAGGTGGTCACAAGATCATTATGGATAAGGAAGGCCATTTAATCATCATCCAAAATAACCCTGGTCCCTCCAGTTACAGTACTGAACTGCTTCTTAAATAATACTAAAATGTTTACCTCTGCTACTCCATCTAGAAGCAAACATCCTAATATTGGTGGGCTTAATTGGATAGTTCTTTCAAAGGACCAACACAGACACATATGGGCTAATGACCTTATCTGCTGTAAGATACTCTGATAATACCAATGCATGTAAAAATAGAATGTATTAGAATAAAACCGTTTAGATATTGGGATAGGTTTTAAGAATTGGAACTTTCACCCAAAGCTGTGCGTGATAAGAGCACATACTGGGAATTTGAACAGAGATCAATGCACTACAGACTAATTTCCATCCATTAATGGAAGCCCTGTTCAGGAGGTATTAATTTATAAAATTTAGACCAGTGTTCTGAAGTCTGTAGCACTCCCAAGATATAAAGAAAACACAATATAATTAATTATTTTCAGTGTGCTCATTCCATGATGTATGCCCTGATGTATCAGTACCATATCATCCACAATTAAACAAAATGAAATTAGTTAGCTAATAATGAATCAAGATGTTTTGTGCATGATCATTTTGTCCCGACACAAACAGTTTGACTCTGTCATTGTTATTTGTTTATTATGTCATTCGCTCTGTCAGTCTCAATCTTGCTGCACGATGATTATTATTTTTTTGATTGTAGTGTGTAATACACTATTATTGTACTTTTCACAGCGATTGGCACACAAGCCAAGGTTTTACACCTGCAACATCAATGGCAACCCATAATTTAATACCGAGTGTTAAGGGCAGAAAACTATGATGACAAGTCAAACTAACCAGGTTACGGAACAATCGGTAGGCTGCCAATAAAACATTCCCATGTATGTCCTTCTGAATTCAACTGCATTTATTCCATATTTAAGCACCGTATTGTTTCCTCAATGTCCTAATGGATCCAGTGCAGGGTAAAGCAGATCTGGCTGTGGCTGAATATGACTGTGATACAGAGGAAGAAGAGTGGGGGGGGGGCAGAGGGTGAGAGTGTGGGGCAGAGAGAGAGGGAGAGAGGGAGAGGGAGAGAGAGAGCGAGAGAGAGAGAGAGAGAGGGAGGAAGGGGCAGAGAGAGAGGGGAGGGGGAGAGAGGGGCAAAGAGAGAGAGAGGGAGGGGGAGAGACAGAGAGAGAGAGAGGGGGAGGGAGGGGCAGAGAGAGAGAGAGAGAGAGAGAGAGAGAGAGAGAGGGGGGGGGAGGGGGGGAGGGAGGGGCAGAGAGAGAGAGGGGGGGAGGGAGGGGTAGAGAGAGAGAGAGAGAGAGAGGGGGGGGGGGGGGAGGGGGGGAGGGAGGGGCAGAGAGAGAGAGGGGGGGAGGGAGGGGTAGAGAGAGAGAGAGAGGGTGGGAGGGAGGGGCAGAAAGAGAGAGAGAGGGTGGGAGGGAGGGGCAGAGAGAGAGAGAGAGGGGGGAGGGAGGGGCAGAAAGAGAGAGGGGGGGGAGCCAGAGAGAGAGAGGCGGGGGGGAGAGACAGAGAGAGAGAGGGGGAGGGAGGGTCGGAGAGAGAGAGAGAGAGAGGGGGAGGGAGGGGCAGAGAGAGAGAGAGAGAGAGAGGGGGGGGGGGGAAGCCAGAGAGAGAGAGAGGGGGAGGGAGGGGCAGAGAGAGAGAGAGAGGGGGGAGGGAGGGGCAGAGAGAGAGAGAGAGAGAGAGAGAGAGAGGGGGGAGGGAGGGGCAGAGAGAGAGAGAGAGAGAGAGAGGGGGGAGGGAGGGTCAGAAAGAGAGAGGGGGGGAGAGGGAGGGGCAGAAAGAGAGGGGGGGGCAGAAAGAGAGAGCGGGGGGCAGAAAGAGAGAGGGGGGCAGAAAGAGAGGGGGGGGCAGAAAGAGAGGGGGAGGGCAGAAAGAGAGGGGGGGGGCAGAAAGAGAGGGGGGGGCAGAAAGAGAGAGGGGGGGCAGAAAGAGAGAGGGGGGGCAGAAAGAGAGGGGGGGGCAGAAAGAGAGGGGGGGGCAGAAAGAGAGGGGGGGGGCAGAAAGAGAGGGGGGGCAGAAAGAGAGGGGGGGGCAGAAAGAGAGGGAGGGGCAGAAAAAGAGAGGGGGGGCAGAAAAAGAGAGGGGGGGGCAGAAAGAGGGGAGGGGCAGAAAGAGGGGGGGGGCAGAAAGAGGGGGGGGCAGAAAGAGGGGGGGCAGAAAGAGGGGGGGCAGAAAGAGGGGGGGCAGAAAGAGAGGGGGGGGCAGAAAGAGAGGGGGGGGCAGAAAGAGAGGGGGGGGCAGAAAGAGAGGGGGGGGCAGAAAGAGAGGGGGGGCAGAAAGAGAGGGGGGGCAGAAAGAGAGGGGGGGCAGAAAGAGAGGGGGGGCAGAAAGAGAGGGGGGGGCAGAAAGAGAGGGGGGGGCAGAAAGAGGGGGGGGCAGAAAGAGGGGGGGGCAGAAAGAGAGGGGGGCAGAAAGAGAGGGGGGGCAGAAAGAGAGGGGGGGCAGAAAGAGAGGGGGGGGGCAGAAAGAGAGGGGGGGGGCAGAAAGAGAGGGGGTGGGCGCACCAGAGAGAGAGAGGGGGAGGGAGGGGCAGAGAGAGAGAGGGAGGGGCAGAGAGAGAGAGGGAGGGGGCAGAGGGCCAGAGGGAGGGGGCAGAGGGCCAGAGGGAGGGGGCAGAGGGTCAGAGGGAGGGGGCAGAGGGCCAGAGGGAGGGGGCAGAGGGCCAGAGGGAGGGGGCAGAGGGCCAGAGGGAGGGGGCAGAGGGCCAGAGGGAGGGGGCAGAGGGCCAGAGGGAGGGGGCAGAGGGCCAGAGGGAGGGGGCAGAGAGCCAGAGGGAGGGGGCAGAGGGCCAGAGGGAGGGGGCAGAGGGCCAGAGGGAGGGGGCAGAGGGCCAGAGGGAGGGGGCAGAGGGCCAGAGGGAGGGGGCAGAGGGCCAGAGGGAGGGGGCGAGGGAGAGGGGGGCAGAGGGAGAGGGGGGCAGAGGGAGAGGGGGGCAGAGGGAGAGGGAGAGAGGAGCAGAGGGAGAGGGAGAGAGGGGCAGAGGGAGAGGGAGAGAGGGGCAGAGGGGGGCAGACGGAGAGGGAGAGAGGGGCAGAGGGAGAGGGAGAGAGGGGCAGAGGGAGAGGGGCAGAGGGAGAGGGGGCAGAGAAAGAGAGAGGGAGGGAGAGAGAGAGAGGGAGGGAGGGAGAGGGAGGGAGGGAGAGGGAGGGAGGGAGGGAGAGAGAGAGAGGGAGGGAGAGGGAGGGAGGGAGAGAGAGGGAGGGAGGGAGAGAGAGGGAGGGAGGGAGAGAGAGGGAGAGAGAGGGAGAGAGAGGGAGGAAGAGAGAGGGAGGGAGGGAGGGGACAGAGAGAGAGCGAGCGAGAGAAGGGGCAGAGAGAGCGAGCAAGAGAGGGGGGCAGAGAGAGAGCGAGCGAGAGAGGGGGGCAGAGAGAGAGCGAGCGAGAGAGGGGTCAGAGAGAGAGCGAGCGAGCGAGAGAGGGGGTCAGAGAGAGAGCGAGCGAGCGAGAGAGGGGGGCAGAGAGAGAGAGCGAGCGAGCGAGAGAGGGGCAGAGAGAGAGAGAGCGAGCGAGAGAGGGGGGCAGAGAGAGAGCGAGCGAGCGAGAGAGGGGGGCAGAGAGAGAGCGAGCGAGGGAGAGAGGGGGGCAGAGACAGAGCGAGCGAGAGAGGGGGGCAGAGAGAGAGCGAGCGAGAGAGGGGGGCAGAGAGAGAGCGAGCGAGAGAGGGGGGCAGAGAGAGAGCGAGCGAGAGAGGGGGGCAGAGAGAGAGCGAGCGAGAGAGGGGGGCAGAGAGAGAGCGAGCGAGAGAGGGGGGCAGAGAGAGAGCGAGCGAGCGAGAGAGGGGGGCAGAGAGAGAGCGAGCGAGCGAGAGAGGGGGGCAGAGAGAGAGCGAGCGAGCGAGGGGGGCAGAGAGAGAGCGAGCGAGCGAGAGAGGGGGGCAGAGAGAGAGCGAGCGAGAGAGGGGGGCAGAGAGAGAGCGAGCGAGAGAGGGGCGCAGAGAGAGAGCGAGCGAGAGAGGGGGGCAGAGAGAGAGCGAGCGAGAGAGGGGGGCAGAGAGAGAGCGAGCGAGAGAGGGGGGCAGAGAGAGAGAGAGCGAGAGAGGGGGGCAGAGAGAGAGCGAGCGAGAGAGGGGGGCAGAGAGAGAGCGAGCGAGAGAGGGGGGCAGAGAGAGAGCGAGCGAGAGAGGGGGGCAGAGAGAGAGCGAGCGAGAGAGGGGGGCAGAGAGAGAGCGAGCGAGAGAGGGGGGCAGAGAGAGAGCGAGCGAGAGAGGGGGGCAGAGAGAGAGCGAGCGAGAGAGGGGGGAGAGAGAGAGCGAGCGAGAGAGGGGGGAGAGAGAGAGCGAGCGAGAGAGGGGGGGAGAGAGAGGGGGACAGAGAGAGAGAGGGACAGAGAGAGAGAGAAGGAGGGACAGAGAGAGAGGAGGGACAGAGAGAGAGAAGGAGGGACAGAGAGAGAGAAGGAGGGACAGAGAGAGAGAAGGAGGGACAGAGAGAGAGGAGGGACAGAGAGAGAGAAGGAGGGACAGAGAGAGAGAAGGAGGGACAGAGAGAGAGGAGGGAGAGAGAGAGAGAAGGAGGGACAGAGAGAGAGAAGGAGGGACAGAGAGAGAGAAGGAGGGACAGAGAGAGAGAAGGAGGGACAGAGAGAGAGAAGGAGGGACAGAGAGAGAGAAGGAGGGACAGAGAGAGAGAGAGAGCGAGGGCGGGCCAGAGACAGAGACAGAGAGAGAGAGAGAGAGAGGGCGGGCTGAGAGAGAGAGGCAGAGAGAGAGAGAGAGGAGCAGAGAGGGACAAAGAGAGAGAGAGAGGGACATAGAAAGGGGGGCAGAGAGAGAGAGAGAGAGGCAGAGAGAGGGAGAGGGCAGAGAGAGAAGGAGAGGGTAGAGAGAGAGGGAGAGGGAGG
This sequence comes from Cetorhinus maximus, assembly GCF_964194155.1. NCBI lineage: Eukaryota > Metazoa > Chordata > Chondrichthyes > Lamniformes > Cetorhinidae > Cetorhinus > Cetorhinus maximus. The sequence continues at coordinate 63,468,634 of NC_135881.1, read as the reverse complement.
GAGGGGGCAGAGAGAGAGAGAGAGAGGGAGGGATGGAGGGGGCTGAGAGAGAGAGAGGGAGCACAGCGAGAGAGAAAGAGAGGGGTCAGGGCAGAGAGATAGAGGGGTCAACTATTTTTTTAATCTTTATTTTTCCTTCTAAACCCTTCCTCCTAGGCCCAGATTTCAAGGCTACAAATACTGCTGGAGCAACAAATAAATCAACAAATTAAATCCTTTCCAAGGGCTTTCTTCTGCTTTTATATTTGTCCAATTATGTGGTTTGAGAGTAAAGTTTAAAGTAGAAAAGCCTTGAGTAGAGGGAGAAAAATGTTGTGGAGTAAGTCCAGTTTTTTCCATTCCCTTTAGATTTTTTAAAAAATGTTTCTGCTATACAAGTGTCTGTCTATCGGCAAGCTTATTTTGGCTCTCGTGCGTGTGTTTTCTTTCGTATTATTTAATGGAAACACAGGACAAGTTTGCAATTCGAGAGCAGCTTGGTTTCAAACTTAAATTTTTAGATCTAAGGAAACCTTGTAAACCAACAAGTAGCCCACAGAAACCAAATAGTAGCCCTCAAGAAAATCTCAAAAAGAACTCTCGGAAGGAAAAAAACTATCGTGACCAATGGAATGAATGAATCGGTGTCTCATTATATTGGATGAGGGATGAGTGCTGACCAGGACACTGGGGAAATTTCCTGCTCCTCTTCAGAGCAGAATGGGAGCTCTTTGGTTAAACTGAAAAGGAATTTTAATTTATCATATCACCTAACTCTCAACATGTAGTGCTACTGCAAAGGAGTGTCAGCCTAGAATATGACCAAGTACTTTATGGGGCTTAAACCTCCAACTTTTTGTCTCAAAAGCAGGAGTGTGATTGCATAGACTATCATTTAAATTGCAGAGTTCCTGCATTTGGCTATATCGAGTTTTTATATAGTCAATGTTTTTTGATTTTTTTTTCATTCTGCCATGGGATTTGGCATCACTGACTAGAGCAGTATTTATTGCACATCCCTAATTGCCACTGAGAAGGTGGTGGTGATTCACCTTCTTGAACTGCTGCAGTTCATGTGGTGTAGGTAAACCCACAGTGATATTAGGAAGGAAGTTCCAGGATTTTGACCCAGCAACAGTGAAGGAACTGGTTGCTTTGAATGTGAGTCATTTGTGCTATGTATATTCTCTACACCCTGCGGATGCAAGCAGATGGTAGAAATGTTGCACCAAGTATAAGAGAATTTTGTTTAAACTAAAGAATCTTACTGCATTTTGCCCCATGCCCTTCTTTTCATTCCTATGGAATTACTTGTGAGACAACAGTGCCTTTTTAAAAAAATCTTTGCTAATGAAAATGGCTTGCCATTTATGTCAGCGGATGGAAACTAGTGATATTGTAAGAGATTTTTCTGCACAAAATGTCTTGTTCGCAGGCTGGCCAACCATTATTCTAATAAATAAACAAATCAATGGGCGGCAACTAGCAACCATACACAAATCTACTTCTATTACACATGGGCAGAATGTTATGGCAACTCAATGGAATGGGCTTTTCTTATAAATAGGTTGACAAAATCAAGCAGATGAGAGTTCAGAAGCATGCAAATGCACTACAAAATGTTACATCAGTTATTAATGAAAGATGCAAAGTTCGAGTGGGGTTATTAAGATTGTCTTTGAACAACAACTTACATTTATATAGCACATTTAACAGTAGAACATCCCAAGTCACTTCATGCACAAAATTAATAAAAATATTATTGGCATCTTCTGTGGCTTGGTGTCAAAAGGAGACACCTAGAAAGTCAAACAAAAATTTCAGAGAGCTAGGTTTTAAGAACCATCTTAAAAAGAAGAATGTGGTAGAGACAGTGTTTAGGAAGGGAATTCCAGAGCTTAGAGCCAAGCCGGCTACAAGCACAGCCACTAGTGATGGAGAGATTAAAATCAGGGATGCGTAAGAAGCCAGAATTGGAGGTTGCCAGGGTCTCAAAGGTTGGAAGAGGCTGCAGTGATAGAGAAGGGCAAGGGTCTTGGATAAGAAAATTGCACAAGAGTACATAATATCATCAAATCTGACATTTTTTGTACTTTTTCTCGAGGAAAATAGGTGTGATACCTTCTCTGATTGCTGTGAATGGAGTTCCTTCCTCCTCTTGTAGTCTGATTACCTTTAAAGCCACCAGCTTCCCATGCACCCTGATTCAAGAAGAAAATATTAGAATCATTTAGTCACACAAAATACAAATACCTTAAATAAGAGGATACCTCTTGCTAAACAAAGTACTTCAGAATTTTCAAATATCCATGCTTTCTCAGTTATTTTAATTAGTTTTTAATTATAATACTAAAATATAAATAAGTGCTACAGCTATTTATACAAAGATCAAATGTATGTGTTGGTAGAAAATAGTTTCAATAATGTAGAGGATCTCAATCTGACACTAACTAATAGGTAAACCCCTCCATCGGCAATGGGTATCTCTGAAACACAATGTGGTGCTTATTCTGTTTGTTTATTTAGGGTCACTAAGCAGAATCCATTTAGACTTACAGAATGTACAGCAATCAGAATTTCTACGATGCAAACAGTAGAGTTAGTAAAATGTTTGTAGTGATCAACTGATTCTCTCCATTTTTAATCAGCAAACCATTTGCACATGAAAGTTAATGTGATACAACCACTTCTAGCTCTCGTGTTTTTTTTTTAAATACATGACTTTAATACATTTAGACATTTTCTTACAAATTCTCTCCGCCCAAATTCAGTACCATGCGACCTCTCATAATCTCGAGTGTTTCTCAAAACACTAAACATAGAATCAGGATTGTTCAGTTAAACTCCCACTTTTAAAAATAAATCCTGGCCAGGGCATCCTCCTAACACTGGAGAAGGATTGGGACAAGACTTCGGCTCATTGCCCCAACTCCAGCCCAGTTTCACAGCTGGGTCTCATTATCTAATTCGGGCAAGCTGGCCGCAGGATTAACGACAACACCAAGAGTGAACTTGCTGCTGCTGAAGGGGGAAATCAAGCAGTGGAACATTAAAAAAGGGAACTACAATTAAAGAAGCAGAAGCACCCTGAAGACTAAATTAATTTTCCTCTTGGGCTGGATCGAGGCCAAAATCAGATCCTTTTATACAGTGCCTTTTCCACTCTGGAGGATGTGGTAACCTGGACCACAAAGGGCTTTTTTAAAAAAAAAAAGCAGCTGCTAATCAGTGATCATTTCATGATCACATAGGGAGCTACAAATGATGCACGACTAGAGAACAAAAGTCCTTTTTCCATTTCATTCCTTTGACTGTCATCATTATTGTTTGGTTAATGCAAGCTGAAGCACTGCTCGTAACATACACCACTAACGAACAGCTCATTTTTAAAGCTACTTCTGGTGGAACCATTAATCAGCTGACAGCAGCCTTTATTCTGGGTAGGAGTTAACACTGCTTGTGCAGATGTAAAATAGCTACTGCAGCTCAAACCTCACAGGCATCACAGTGAGTCAGATATTTTAGCCCATTAAAATGTTTATCAGCAGGAAGAATTTTAGAGTTCTCTAGTAATCGTAGTTTGCAGCTTCCCCCCCTGAAGTTCAGGTTCTAAATTATAGGCCAGCAAATGGTTTTAGGACAGCACAGAAATAACAGAAACACATCACTGACACTCATTTCCATGATTCTTTGTTTAAGCATGCAGCAACCTACAATCTTCTAGCCTGTGAACAAAATGAAGCTATCAGGCTTTTCAACAAAAATTAGAGGGTAGATAGCAATCTATTCTTATAGTACTGTTCCTTCTGAGTGACGGCCATTGAACTTTAGCATACCAGAGTTTTTCCAGAAGGGCAAAATCTGGCTTACAAGAATCTCTTTTCCTGTTGGACAAAGTCCAGCTCTTTTCATAAAGTCTTGTGATTGCAGTTCAGAGAATCAGTTGTTTATCACACAGGTTTTTAATTCTTACAAACAAGGGCACAATATCAACCATTATTGAAACAGAATGTAAATAAAAATGCACCCCACTCCATTCAATTGGTAATTAGCCAAGTATAAAACTGAACCAGAAAGCTTCCAGGTTCAATCCCCAGTCGGTTGAGTTAACTAACTTAGCCATCAGGGACATGAAAATTAGTCTCAGCAGGTTAGGCAGCATCTGTGGAGAGAGGAAGAAGGGTCATGTTTCCGACCTTTCGTCAGAAATGGATAAGTTAGAGATGTAACAGGCTTTAAGCAAGTAGAGGCAGGAAAAGATGGGTGGAGGGGGAGACCCAATGAGAAGGTCCGTGATAGAGTGGAAGGCAGGAGAAATTAATCAACAAAAGGGATAAGCAAAACAAAAGGAGATGGCAATGGGACAAGTAAAGAAACAAAGGATGAGTCTAGAAGAGGTGTCAATGGGAATAACAGTCATCTTCAGCAGCTACCATTTGAAAAGAATGGAAAGAATAGTTATATTGAAATTGTCAAATCTAGAGGTGACAAAGGTATGGCTGAGGAGCTCAACAGCAGATGAGCTGAGACTTAGACAAAGTTGGTGATGTTATGAAGATGGAAACGAGTGCTCTTCGTGATGGTGTGGATATGTGGGCAAAAAGTTCATCTCAGAAACCAATAAGATTGCAAACGAACAAACAAGGTTGCGTATTGTCTCATTCAGCCTCAGACTGCTGGCAGGAAGAGGGAAAAGAGTTGTTAATGAGGGAACAGAGTTTGTGATGAAGGCCAAGGATAATGGCTTTGGTCTTCCCAGTATTTACTTGGAGTAAATTTCTGCTCACCGGAAGTGGATGTCGGACAAGTCATCGTCCCTCAGCCAAGTTTACATCAAGGCCAATGCAACCATCCACAATAAGCTCTGGATGGCATTAAGACCCAAGCAGGGAGGGGGGGGGGGGGGGGGGGGGGGGGGGGCGTCGAATGGCTCCCCTCTTTGCCCTCTCCTCATTTGAATGCAACGGGTTCTTTTGTTTGGGAAGGATATACTTGCCAATTCTGTGGGTACTTAACTGTTTACATACTGTGATTGTAAAAGAACCAATCGGACAGGTTTTCTTAAGTGAGGGAGGGAGGGAGTGAGGGAGGGACGGACGGACAATGCTTAAATCAATCACAGTAACATAAAATATGCACCGACTTTTGGCCAAATTAGAGTCCATTACAAAAAAGTAAGAGTATAGGGTCTAAGCTTCCAATTTAAATGTGTAGACAACGGAGTTGGTTGTTCTTTGGGAGACTGCAGCTCTGGGTTGGATTCTTTTAAGAAATCTTTGGCTGCAGCAGGGCATCCCTATATGATCAGAGTCAGCAAACAGGGCTCAAAGCTTACCAGGTGGGTTAGAGAAAAGAGGAGGCAGGAAGGACCCCACTTAGGTCTGCTCCCTAAGCCAATTATGCTGAGAAAACATGTGCTTAAAATGCAAGGGTTGGTTTGTCATGTGACCTTCCCCCTCCAACTTCCAGTGGAATTTACAAGAAAAGACATTGTCCATGTATTCCAAAGGTCTGATTAACCTCAGGTCTGGAAGCTACCTTAGCCAGGGTTCAACTGTCCAAGCAATTAGTCTTAATTGCCAGTCTCCAACAGTTGAATACCTCAGGTGATTGCCATAGGTGCCTTGCTAATTAGACAGGAGACAAGTCCTTCACACTACCATGAAGCCATTGTCTTTGATGGTTTTGCAGGTAGACTGATTCTTCTCCAATGAACTGAAATGTGGAACATACAGTAATGAAAATTGGGGTTAGCCATCTTGGGCTGTGCATTCCAAGTCACTTTAGTCTTTGTGTTTTTAAAAGTTCCTTTTAGGTTTCCAGCCAGTGGATAAAAATCAGGATTTGGCACAAGGCACATCTTCATGACAACGGAAAAGGCCTTGTTCACAAATGAACAGACATTTTGGAGGGAGATGTGGAGAAGGGTGGTGGTAGATTTTTGGTTGGCAGAATTATAGGGCCAGGCTTTGGAGGGGTGAGATAGACTGGGATGGATTGTCAAATTTAGCCCCAATAGTTGTGTTGAGTATGAAGGTCAGCAAGAGTCGGATGGAGCAGTTAGGCTTACTGCTTCTAAGGAGGTGGCGATGAGTGCCTCAATGGGTCAGTCACAGAGGGTGTTATTTATGAATTTGCTTAGACCAGTTTCAGTGCTGCAGCAGAGATGAAAACATTGTGGTTGGATATTATTTATAATTTCCAAATGATGCATTTTACTCTGATGAACAGTACGTCTTTGTATTTTAATTGTCTTTTTATAAAAGTAGCCTATGTCAACTTTATCTGGCTTTTACAATCAAACTGTCATGGGTAATTCTCTTCATTTAACATGATCAAATGATTGATCATATGCATTCTGAAAATACTTTCCCATGACTATTAATTAATTTTTCCCTGTTTACAATTTCTTTACCTGCTGTATGGAAATATGAGATGTACAGGTGGAAGATAATCTTTTGTTTACCTTTACTGTCAAAATCATAATTTATTTTTATATTCAACACTTGACAGAAAAAATGAGAACATCTTCACAATTTTCTACACCTACACTTATAACAAAATCCCTTATTGATTTCACTAGCTCCATAAATTGCACACTAATTTTCCATGTTTCTCCAGCTCCCAAATAATTATGCTAATCATCACTGTGCCTCTGCCGTTAACTGAGGCAATTGTGACACTTGGTCAGCACCTTATTTACAGCTTCTATTTTACTGGTTTGGTCATTTAATGCTTGGGAAACCAAAGGACATACATTTTATTCATGTTGCCACAGTAACTTAGAGCATCAGGGTTATTGCTTCTTTTCAAGATTACTTCATTTTCAAGGTCTTGGCGTAACTTTGTGTAGAGGGCGGAAAAAAACCATGGCAATGATACAGCATAATAAAAAATTGCAGTTAATGCTGATGTAAAATGATTGAAAGAACTGTTAACTATACCCAGAGTGTGACAGGAAGAGATAGAGTGTACAAACATAAAAAAACAGCAGCAAATAGAGTCTAAGGGGGAAAAAATGGTAAAAAGGCCAAAATTAATAGCTCTTTACTTAAACGCACATAGTATTTGGAACAAAATAAATGAATCAATGGCACAAATAGAGGTTAATAGGTATGATCTTATAGCAATTTTGGAGATGTGGTTACAAGAAGATCAAAGCTGGGAACTAAATATTCAGGGGTATGTGACTTTGCGAAGAGACAGGCAGGAAGGAAATTATGGTGGGGTAGCTTTGTTAGTACGAGTTGCAATAAGTACAATAGCAAGAAAGGATCTTGGATCGGAAGATGTAGAATCCATATGGGTGGAGGTAAGAAATAACAAGGAGAAGACGAGACTGGTGGGAGTAGTCTATAGGCCCCCGAACATTAGTTCTACTGTAGGACAAAAGAATAAATCAGGAGATAATGAGGGCATGTAAAAAGGGCAGTACGTTAATCATGGGTGACTTTAATCTTCATGTAGATTGGAAAAATCAAATTAGCCACGAGCAAAAATTCATAGTGTATTCGGCACAGTTTCCTAGAACAATATGTTGTGGATCCAGCCAGGGATCAGGCCATTTTGCATCTGGTAATGTGTAATGAGGCAGGTTTAATAAACGATCTCAGAGTAAAGGATCCCCTAGGAAACAGTGACCATAATATGGCAGAATTTAGCATTCAGTTCAAGTGAGAGAAACTTGGGTCAGAAACAACTGTGCCAAACTTAAATATGGGTAATTACAAAGGAACGAGGGCAGAGTTGGCTGGAGTGGACTGGGAAAATTAGTTTAGCAGAAACGACAGTTGATAAACAATGGTAGACATTTAAGAAAATAGTTCATGATTCACAACAAAGATATGTCCCAGTGAGGAAGGAGGATTGTAGGAACGGGATAAACCAACCATGGTTAACCAAGGAAGTTAAGGATAGTATCAAAGTGAAAGAAAAAACATACAATGCGGCAAAGATTAGTGGTAAGCCAGAGGATTGGGAAAGTTTTAAAACCAACAGAAGATGACCAAAAAAATAATAAAGAGGGAGAAAATAAATTTTGGGGGTAAACTAGCAAGTAATATAAAAAATGGACAGTAACAGCTCCTTTAAATATATAAAAAGGAAGAGAGGTGCCAAAGTCAATATAGGCCCCTTAGAGAATGAGGCTGGGGAAATAACAATGGGGAGGAAATGGCAGAGGAGTTGAATAAGTACTTTGCATCAGTCTTCACGGTAGAAGACACTAATAGCATACCAAAAATACTAAATAATCATGGGGCAAAAGGGATGGGGGAGGTAGGAAATAAATACAATAACTATCACTAGAGAAAAAGGACTAGGGAAACTAATGAGACTAAAGGCCAATAAGTCTGTTGGGTCGCTGTTATGTCTGTCGGGTTGCATCCTAGGATATTAAAGGAAGTAGCTGCAGAGATAGTGGATGCACTGGTAGTAATCTTCTAAGAGTCCTTAGGTTCTGGAAAAGTCCCAAAGGATTGGAAAACTGCCAATGTAACACCATTATTCAAAAAGGGAGAGACACAAAAAACAGGCCAGTTAGCTTAACATCTGTCATTGGGAAAATGTTGGAGTTAATTATAAAGGATGTAAAGCAGCGCATTTAGGCATGCATAATCTAATCAAGTAGAGTCAGCATGGCTTCATGAAGGGGAAATCATGCCTGGCAAATTTATTAGAATTTTTTGAAGGGGGTAACAAGCAGGATAGATAAAGGGGAACCAGTAAATGTTATATATTTGGATTTCCAAAAGGCATTCGATAAGGTACGACACATAAGGCTACTTAATAAGATAAGAGCCCATGGTTTTCTGGGTAGTACATTAGCATGGATAGAGGACCAGCTAACTAATAGAAGACAGAGTTGGCATACGGGAGGGAGGGAGGGTACATTTTCAGGATGGCAACCTTTAACTAGTGGAGTGCCACAGGGATCAGTGCTGGGCCACAATTATTTACAATATATATTAATGACTTCGATGAGGGAAGTAAATGTATTCTCACCAAGTTTGCAGATGACACAAAAGGTAGGAAGGCAAGTGGTGAGGATGACTCAGAGTCTACAGAGGGATATAGACAGGTTAAGTGAATGGGCAAAAATGTGGCAGATGTTATGCACTTTGGCAGGAAGAGTAGAGGAGCTAAATATTATTTAAATGGAGAAAGACTGAAGAAAGCTGCCACACAGAGGGATTTGGGGGTCCTCGTGCATGAATCCCAAAAAGCTAACATACAAGTTCAGCAGGTAATAGGTAAGGCAAATGGAATGTTGGTGTTTATTTCAAAGGGAATGGAGAATAAAAATAGGGAAATCTTGCTAAAACCATACAAGGCACTAGTTGGACCACACGTAGAATAATGTGAACAGTTTTGGTCCCCTTATCTAAGGAAAGATATACTGGCATTGGAGGCAGTCCAGAAAAGGTTCACTAGGTGGATCCCAGGTATCGAGGGATTTTCTTATGAGGAGAGGTTGAGTAGGTTGGGCCTGCACTCATTGGAGTTTAGAAGAATGAGAGGTGGCCTTATGGAAACATAAGATTCTTAGGGGGCTTGACTGGATAAATGCTGAGAGGTTGTTTCCCCTTGTGGAAGAGTCTAGGATCAGAGGGCATAATCTCAGAGTAAGGGGGTGCCCATTTAAAACAGATGAGGAGGAATTTCTTCTCTCAGAGTAGTGAATCTGTGTTATTCTTTACGGCAGAGAGCTGTAAAGGCTGGGTTAAGTACATTCAAGGCTGAGACAAGCAGATTTTTAATCAGTAAGGGAATCGAGGGTTGTGGGGAAAAGGCAGGAAAGTCGAGTTGAGAATTATCAGATCAGCCATGATCTCATTGAATGGCGGAGCAGACTCGATGGGCCAAATGGCCTACTTCTGCTCCTACATCTTATGGTCTTACCTGATTAACTCCTTTTTTAATAATTCATGGAATCAGCTTCCACGACCTTTACAGGTATAGCATTCCAGATCCAGGCTATTCAGTAAAAAAAAACAACACTCATCTGCTCTCTAGGTTTTTCCCCCGAATCATTTTGAATCTTTATTTACTGACCTACTTCCAGAAAGGATGCAACACCCCATCCCCCACCCACCCCACATTTACTAGGTCACGTCTTAAACTTTTCTGTTCCAAGGAGAACAGTCCTAGTATTTTCAACCTCTCCTCATAGCTGAAGCCCTTCATCCCTAGAAACATCCTGGTAATTCACCTTTTTCAAAAAAAAATAAAGTCCTTCTTGGCTTGTGAATGTCTCACTGGCAAGGCCTGACCCTACTTGCCCTATTTACACTAAGGGTTTTACATCTTTCCTGAACTGTGCTGTCCAGAACTCCAGCTGAGGCTTAACCAGTGATTTAGAAAGTTAGAGCTATGGGATCATTGAACATTTACAATACAGGAGGCCACTTGGCCCACTGTGTCTGTGATGGTCCCAACCTAATTCCAACTTTCTGCATTTGGTCACAGCTCTTCAAGTAGACATTCAAGTGCTTTTTCAAATGATAAATAGTGAGAATTCTTGCCTCCAACACCCTTTCAGGCATGAATTCCAGGTTGCTACTGCCCTCTGGGTGAAAAGATGCTTTCTGATATCCCCTCTAAAAGCCTTCCACCAATTACTTTAAATTTATGCCCCCAGGATTTTGACCACTCTGCCAAGGTGTATTTACTCCTTCTAGACCATTAAATTATATATACCTCAATTGAGTCACCCCTTTAACTCTTCTGTTCCAAAGAAAACAACCACAACCTATCTCATCTTTCCAAATAGCTAATATTTTCCAGTCCTGGCAACATCCTTGTAAATCTCCTCTGCACCCTCTCGAGTGCAATCACATCTTTCCTATAATGTGATGACCAAAATTGTACACAGTACTCCAGCTGTGGTCTAACTAATGTTGTACACAGTTCCAGAATAACCTCACTGTTCTTTTATTCTTTGCCTCGGCTAATAAAGAGAAGTATTCCACGTGCCTTCTTAACCACCTTATCACATTGTCCTGCTACCTTTAAGGATCTGTGGACATACACTACAAGGTCCCTCTGTTCCTCCACATTACTCAGTATACTCCTATTTGTGTATTCCCTCGCTTTGCTGTAACTCCAAAAATGCATTAACTCACTTTTCTGGATTGAATTCCATTTGCCACTTTTCTGCCCAACCAACCAGTCCATATATATCTTCACGCATAGACAACGCATAGTCAACCACATGGCTAACTTTTATATTATCTGCAATCTTCTTTAGCGTGCCCCCTACATTTCAGTCTATATCATTATAATAAACTACAAAGAGCACCAAGTACTGAGCCCTGTGAAACCCCACTGGTAATAGCCTTCTGGTTGCAAAATCCTTCTTTACCCATTACCCAAAAGAGAAAGAGGGACCAGGGAGGGAGGTAGGTGCCAGAGGGGGGGAGGGAGGGGCCAATGGGCTACACTACGATAAAGAAAATTACACTTATATAGCCTATGCTTTTAAAGCAGTTTCATGATCTCAGGATATCCCAAGGCACTGTACAATGAGGAAGTAGTCACTATTATACTGCTGAAAACATGGCAACCAATTTGCATACAGCAAGGTCCCACAAACAGTAATACAATGACCAGGCTTAGTGATGTTGATTGAGGGGTATATATCGGCAGGAACATCAGGGATAACTTTACCACTCTTCGTCAAAATAGTGCCATGGCATTTTATGTCCACCCAAAGGGCTGAGCAAAACCTCAGTTTAACGCCTCATCAAAAGACAGAAACTCTTGACAGTGCAGCACTCCCTCAACGCTGTCCTGAAATGTTGGCCTAGTTCTGAACCCACAACATCTTGATTCAAAGGTAAGAGTACTAACGATTGTGCCAGAGCTGAAACCCTAGAATACCGACCGCTTAAATGCTTATAGAATGCTGATCAAAACACTCACTTGCTTTTTCCCTTGTACACTGTGGCATAGGACCCTTCTCCTAGTTTTTCTAATTTTTCATAGGAGTCAGCTTTTCCAAATTTAGGGCTTGTTGGCTAAAAAGAAAAAGAGAAAAAAATATGAAGCAACTGTTCAAAGTTTCAGACAATTAACACTTTTACTAACCAGATGAATTCATTCTCAAGCTTCCAGTGTACTGCATACTTTGTGCTGACATTATTAACCAAGATATACAAGTATATAAAATATGCAAGAATAAAAATCACTTCCTCAAATGCCTATAACAATAAATATGTTTAATTAATTTTTTTCATTTTTGACACAAAATAGATGAATACTAGAAATCTGAAACGGGGACAGAAAACACTGGGAAGGCTAAGCACTTGAGTCAACATTGGAACAAGGTGGTTTAACAAACAATCCAGTCGTCAAAAATCAAGACCTGGACTGGGAAATATCCCTGCTCATCGCATCGACCTCAGGAAAACGTAGCCCGAGTGGTGGGATCTTCAGAGGGTGGTTGCAGCATGGAGTCAGGCCCACCATCCAAATCAGAGACAGCCACAGAGACTGCCGGGCGCTGAGGAGAGCTGTTTAAGAGGCCCACCTCGGTTCTCTGGGACTTTGTCCCAGTTGTTTCCTTAAATATTAGGCCCTGTAATCCTCACCCCTCTCATACCCCAATACTCCCCATGCCCATTCATGCCAACCCATTTCCCCTTATAGTGCCAATGCCAACTCTTGACCCCCAACCCATCCCCATGCTCCCTTATAGCCCCTATGCCAACTTAGCACCAACACAACATTCTCCCACCCCTCACTCTTTGGCCCTATGTCAACTCGCCCAGTATCCATCATGGGCAGAGCACAGGAGCCATTAAATTTTGAACATCTTTTACAGACTTCATACGGGTGGCAGTGTGACTAGACTAGTAACCCAGAGACCCAGGGTAATGCTCTGGGGACCCAGGTTCGACAGATGGTGGAATTTGAATTCAATAAAATATCTGGAAGTCTAATTATGACCATGAATCCATTGTCAATTGTTGTAAAAATCCTTCTGGTTCACTAATGTCCTTTAGGGAAGGAAATCTGTTGTCCTTACCTGATCTGGCCTACATGTGACTACAGATCCACAGCAATGTGCTTGACTATTAAATGCCCTCTGAAATGGCTTAACAAGGCACTCAGTTCTATTAAACTGCTAAAAACAAGTCAATAATAAAATGAAGCCGGACGGACCACCCAATATCAACATAAGCACCAGAAACGACAACAGCAAAGTCAGCCCTGTTGACCCTGCAAAGTCCTCCTTACTAACATCTGGGAGCTTATGCCAAAATTTGGACAGTGGTCTCACAGACTAGTCAAGCAACAGCCTGACATAGTCATTCTCATGGATTCATACTTTACAGATAATGTCCTAGACGCCACCATCACCATCCCTGGGTATGTCCGTCCCACCAGCAGGACAGGCCCAGCAGAGGCGCAGTGGTAGAGTTGGGAGGGAGCTGCCCTAGGAATCCTCAACATCTACTCTAGACCCCATGAAGTCTTATGGCATCACGTCAAACATGGGCAAGGAAACCGCCTCCTGATTACCACGTACCGCCTCACCACAACACCATCCCTCCCCCTCCGCCCCACCTGATGAATCAGTGCTCCTCCATGTTGAACACCACTTGGAGGAAGCACTGAGGGTAGCAAGAGCACAGAATATACTCTGGGCAGGAGACTTCAATGTCTCCCAAGAGTGGCTCAGTAGCACCATTACCGAGTAAACCGGCCAAGTCCAAAAGGACATAGCTGCTAGACCAGGTTTGCAGCAGGTGGTGAAGGAACCAACAAAAGTGAAAAACATACCTGACCTCATCCTCATCGACCTACCTGCCACAGATACATCTGCTCATAACATTATCAGTACCAGTGACCACCTTATGGAGACGAAGTGACATCTTCACATTGAGAATACCCTCCATCGTGTTATGTGGCACTTCCACCATGATCTAAAGATCTAGCAACTCAAGACTGGGCATCCATGAGGCGCTGTGCGCCATCAGCAGCAAAATTATACTTGAACACAATCTGTAACCTCATGGCCTGGCAAATCCCCCACTCTACCACTACCACCAACCCAGGGGATCAACCCTGATTCCATGAAGAGTGCAGGAGGGCATGCCAGGAGCAGCACCAAACATACCTAAACATGAGGTGTCAACCTGATGAAGCTACTTGTGTGCCAAACAGCATAAGCAGTAAGCAACAGACAGAGCTAAGCAATTCCACAACCAACGGCTCAGATCTAAGCTCTGCAGACCTGTCGCATCCAGCCGTGAATGGTGACAGACCATTAAAAACTCACTGGAGGCAGCGGCACCACAAATATCCCCATCCTTAATAATGAAGGAGCCCAGATCAGTGCAAAAGCAATGCCCACGTTCCATGAATGACTAAAAACACATTGATGAATGCCCATTTAATACATTTAAATCCCAAGTACTTAATTCCTTATAGAAACAAACATTTGTAATCAGAACCCTATATATATATTTTTTTTTAATTCTTTCATCGGACCTGGGCGTTGCAGGCAAAGCCAGCATTTTTATAACCCATCCCTAATTGCTTTCAAGGTCATAGTAGTGCAGTCCATATAGTGTAGGTATATCCACAGTGCTGTTGGGAAGGGAGTTCCAGGATTTTGACCCAACGACAGTGAAGGAACAGCAATCTAGTTCCAAATAAGGATGCATGTGGTTGGAGGAGAACTTGTAGGTGATGGTGTTCCCATGCATTTGCAGCCCTTGTCCTTCTAGGTGGTACTGTTTGTAGATACAGAAGGTGCTGTCAAAGAAGCCTTGCTGAGTTACTGAAATGCATCTTGTAGATGGGACACACTGCTGCCACTGTACATCAGTGGTGGAGGTGGTGGATGTTGAAGGTGGTGGATGGAGTGAAAATCAAGTGGGCTGCTTTGTCCTGGATGGTGTCAAGCTTCTTGTTGGAGCTGCACTCATCCAGGCAAGTGGTGACTATTCCATCATACTGCTGACTTGTGCCTTGTAGATGGTGGACAGGCTTTGAGGAGTCAGGTGGTGAGTTACTCTCCATAGAATTCTCAGCCTCTGACCTGCTCTGGTCAGTGGCAGCCAGGATATTGAAGTTGGGGGATTCAGCGATGGTAATGCCATTGAATGTCAAAGGAGACAGTTGGATTCTCTATTGATGGAGATGGTCACTGCCCAGCACTCGTGTGGCACAAATGTTACTTGTCACCCCAAACCCGAACGTTTTCCCAAATCTTGCTGCATAATGACACGGACTGCTTCAGTATCTGAGGTGTCTAAAATGGTGCTGAACATTGTGCAATCATCAGCGAACATCCCCACTTCTGACCATATGATGGCAGGAAGGTCATTGATGAAGCAGCTGAAGATAGTTGGGCCAGGACACTACCCTGAGGAACTTCTGCAGCAATGTCCTGGGACTGAGATCAAGTACAACCATCTTGTGTTGAGTCGGTATGACTCCAACCACTGGAGAGTTTTTCCCGATTGCCATTTAATCTAGTTTTGCTGGGCTTCTTGATGCCACACTCGGTCAAATGCTGCCTTGATGTCACTCTCACCTCACCTCTAGAGTTCAGCTCTTTTGTCCATGTTTGCACCAAGGCTGTAATGAGGTGAGGTACTGAGTAGCCCTAACAGAACCCAAACTGAGCATCAGTGAGCAAGTTATTGTTAAGCAAGTGCCGCTTGATAGCACTGTTGATGACCCCTTCCATCACTTTACTGATAATCGAGAGTAGGCTGATTGGGAAGTAATTGCCCAGGTTGCATTTGTCCTGCTTTTTGTGGACATGACATAGCTGAGCAGTTTTCCACATTGCCAGGTAGATGCCAGTGTAATAGTTGTACTGGAACAGCTTGGGCTTGGCTAGGGGCACAGCAAGTTCTGGAGCACAAGTCTTCAGTAGTATTATTGGAATGTTGTCAGAGGCCATAGCCTTTGCAGTATCCAGTGCCTTCAGCCATTTCTTGATATCATGTGGAGTGAATCGAATTGGCTGAAGACTAGCATCTATGATGCTGGGGACTTCCAGAGGAGGCTGAGATGGATCATCCACTTGGCACTTCTGGCTGCATTTGTTGAAAATGCTTCAGCCATATCTTTTGCACTGATGTGCTGGGCTCTCCATCATTGAGGATGGGGATATTGGCAAAGCCTCCTCCTCCTCCTCCAGTGAATTGTTTAATCATCCACCACCACCATTCATGACTGGATGTGGCAGGACTGCAGGGCTTAGATCCAATAAGTTGCTTGTGGGATCACTTAGCTCTGTCTATCGCATGTTGCTTTTACTGTTTGGCATGCAAGTAGTCCTGTACTGTAGCTTTACCAGGTTGACACTTTCTTTTAAGAAGTATGCCTGGTGCTGCTCCTGGCATGTCCCCTGCACTCATCATTGAACCAGCTTTGATGGTAATGTTAGAGTGGAGGATGTGCTGAGCTAAGGTTACAGATTGTGGTTGTATACAATTCTGCTGCTGCTGATGGTCCACTGTGCCTCAAGGATGCCCAGTTGAGTTGCTAGATTTCTTCAAAATCTATCCCATTTGACATGGTGGTAATGCCACACAACATGGTGGAGGGTACCCTCAATGTAAACATGGGACTTCATCTCTATACAGACTGTGCGGTGATCACTCCTACCAATATTGCTGTGGACAGATGCATCTGCAATAGGTGAATTGGTGAGGACCAGATCAAGTATGTTTTTCTCTCTTGTTGGTTCCCTCACCATTTGTCACAGACCCAGTCTAGCAGCTATGTCATTTAGGGGTCAGCCAGTTCGGTCAGCAGTGGTGCTACCGAACCACTCTTGGTGATGGGCATTGAAGACCCCCAACTAGAGTATAATCTGTGCCCTAACCACCCTTGGTGCTACCTCCAAGCGATGTTCAACATGGAGGAGTACTGATTCATCAGTAGAGGGGGAATGCTACATGGTATTCAGCAGGTTTCCTTGCCCATGTTTGACCTGACGCCATGAGACTTCATGGAGTCCGGAGTTGATGAGGACTCCCAGGGCAACACTCTCCTGACTGCATACCACTGTGCCACCACCTCTGGTGGGTCTGGCATGTCAGTAGGACAGGGCGTACCCAAGGATGGTGATGGTGGTGTCTGGGACACTGTCTGTGAGGTGTGATTCCATGATATGACTATGTCAGATTGTTGCTCGACTAGTCTGTGAGACAGTTCTCCCGATTTTGGCACAAGTTCCCAGATGTTAGTGAGGAGGGTAGTGTAGGGTCGACAGGGTGGGGCTTGCCGTCATCATCTTTTGCTGCCTAGGTCGATGCCTGGTGGCTTGCTAGGCCATTTCAGAGGGCATTACAGAGTCAATCACATTGCTGTGGATCTGAAGTCACATTAGTCTAGGCCAGGTAAGGACAACAGATGTCCTACCATAAAGTACATTTGTGAACCAAATGGGTTTTTAATGACAATCGACAATGGCTTCATGGTCACTGTTACTGAGACTACTATCAAACTTGACTAATCTTTTAATAACTTCAGTTGTCAAACTGTGAATTTACAGCCTTCCACTGTGATAATGATAGGTTGTGGAAGCAATCAGGCAGTAATAATGCTATAATGACAGCACTTAAGGTTATGTCAACAAACAATTCTTCAAATTGCTAGGACAGATTTTTTTCAATTTACATAGACACAGGCAGGAAGGTTTTTTCAACTTTTGAAAGGTTGGTTATTTAATAACTTGGCATCAGAACAATTCTACAGATCTTTTACACCCTTTGAGCATTTACGACTTCTCAAAAGATTCAAGTCCCACACTGTGGGATAAGTTTGCTGCAGTGAAAATAGGGTCTGTTTGAACTCGGCACTCTTTCATGAATCCCCCTCAGAAAAGGAAATCTGCCATTCTTACCTGGTCTGCCCTACATGTCACACCAGACCCACATGATATTTTAGGCTTTTCACTTCCATCTGAAATGGCCCAGCAACCCACTCAGTTGTAACAAAATGCTACAGCAAAGTTAACAAGTGCCACTTGGCATTGATCTCTGCACTGGAAATCACAACAGCACAGTTGACCTTGCAAGGTCCTCCTTGCTAACATCTAGGGGCTGGTGTCAAAATTGGGAGAGCGGTCTCACAGACTAGTCAAGCATAAGCCTGACAGTTATACTCAATAAATCATACTTTACAGCCAATGCCCCAATCCCTGGCTACGTCCTGTCCCGGTGGAAGAATAGACCAGCAGGGCCTGCAGCAAAATTGCATACAGTCAAAAGGAAGCTGCCTTGGCAGTCCTCAACATTGTCTCTGGACTCCATGAAGTCTTCAAGGATCAGGTCAAACATGGGCAAGGCTTAGCATCTATTGCCCTCCCTCAGCTGATGGATCAGCACTCCTCTCTTCTTGAGTGCCACTTAGAACAGGCAGATGGTAGCAAGAGAATACTCTGGATGGGGAGCCTCAACGCCCATCAAGAGTGGCTCAGTAGCATCACTACTGATCAAGTTGGTTGAGTCCTGAAGGACATATTTGCCCCAATAAATCAACAACAGGTGGTGAGGGAACCAACATGTCCTGACCAATCTACCTACCACCGATGCATCTGTCCATTACGGTATTCGTACAAGTGACCACCGCACAGTCCTTGTGGAGACAAAGTCCTGTCTTCACACAGAGGATATACTCTACAGTGTTGTGTGCCACCACCCCAGTATTAAATGGGATTGATTCAAAACAGATATAGCAGCTCAAAACTGGGAATTCATCAGCAGCGGCATTGTGTTCGACCACAATCTGTAATCTCATGGTCCAGCATATCCCCACTCTGCCATTACCACCAAGCCAGGGGATCAATCCTGGCTCAATGAAGAGTGCAGAGGGAATGCCAGGAACAGCACCAGGCATATCTAAAAATGAGGTGTCAACCTGGTGAAGCTACAACACAGGACTACTTACATGCCAGCAGCTTAAACAGCAAGTGATAGATAGGGCTAAGCAATCCCATAACCAACAGATCAGATCTAAACTCTGCAGACTTGCCACATCCAGTTCTAAATGGTTGTTAGCAAATAAACAACTAATGGGGAGAGGAGGAGGCTCCACAAATAACTTCATCCTCAAGGATGGATGTGAGAGCCCAGCAGATCAGTGCAAAAGATAAGGCTGAAGCATTTGCAACCATCTTCAGCCAGACGTACCAAGTGTGTGATCCATCTCGACCTCAAAAATCCCCAGAATCACAGATGCCAGTCTTCAGCCAATTCAAATCATTCCATGTGATGTGAAGAAACAGCTGAAGGTGCAGGATACAGCAAAGGCTATAGCTCCTGTTAACATCCCAGGAGTAGTACTGAAGGCTTTTGCTCCAGAACCAGCCACTATCCAGTACAGGTACATGCACTGGCATCTACCCACCACAAAAGAGCAAAACAAATCCAAACTAGCCAGTTACCACCTCATCAGTCTACTCCCCATCAAAGTAACGGAAAGCACAGTCAACAGTGCTATTAAACAGCACTTACATAGAAATAACTTGCTCACTGATGCTCAGTTTGGATTTCATCAGGGTAACTCAACTCCTGATCTCATGAACAGCCTGGATCCAAACATGGTCAGAAATTCCAGGCGTAAGACGAGTGTAACTACCCTTGACCTCAAGGCATTTGACCAAGTGTGGCATCAGGAGCCCTGGCAAAAATGAAGTCAATGGGAATTAGGGAGGAAAGTCTCCTTTGGTTGGAGTCATACATAGCACAAGGTGGTTGTTGTTGGAGGTCTATTATCTCAGCCCCAAGACATCACTGCAGGAGTTCCTAAGGCCCAACCATCACAGCTGCTTCATCAATGACCTTTCCTCTACCTAAGGTCAGAAGTGGGGATGTTCACTTATGATTGCACAACATTCAGTACCATTCATGACTCCTCAGATACTGAAGCAGCAAGACCTGGACAACATTCAGGCCTGGGCTGACAAGTGGCAAATAACATTCCTATCACACAAGTGTCAGGCAATGACCAACTCCAACAAGAGAATCTAACCATCTCTCCTTGAGATCCAATGGCATTACATCACTGAATCCCTTCAACATCCTGGTGGTTACCATTGACCAGAAACTGAACTGGACCAGCCATGTAAATAGTGTGGCTACAAGAGCAGGTCAGAGGCTGGGAATTCTGCAGAGACTAATTCAGCTCCCACCTCCCAAAAGCCTGACCACCATCTACAAGGCACAAGTCAGGAGTGTAACTGAATATGCTCTTGTTCAGATGAATGCAGCTCCAACAGCACTCACAAAACTTGACATCATCCACAGCAAAGCAGCCCACTTGATTGGCACCCCATCCACCTTCTAATCTAAACATTCACTCCCTCCACCACTGGTGCATAGTGGTAGCAGTGTGCACCATGTGCAAGATGCACTGCAACAACTCAACAAGTCTCCTTCAACAGTACCTTCCAAGCTCACAACTCTACCACCTGGAAGGACAAGGACTGCAGATACTTGGGAACACCTGTTGCAAGTTCCCCTTTAAGCCACACATCACCCTGACTTGGAACTATATTGCTGTTCCTTCACTGTCGCTGGGTCAAAATCCTGGAACTCCCTTCTTAACAGCACTGTGGGTATACCCCCTACACCACATGGACTGCAGCGGTTCAAGAAGCTAGCTCAGCAACACCTTCTCAACCACAATCAGAGTTGCACAACAAATGCTGACATCCTATGAAAGGATAAAAAAGAAATATGGACTTTGATAACATAATGTCATGGATAGCATTAAACAGCTTATCTTGATAGTAGGTTGCTGCTCTGTAAATTAGTCAGTCCCGCTGAACCATTTACTAACCTGTGTATTAAAAATGAATGCAAGTGTGTCACTTCTTCAACATTAAAATAGAGAAGTGCATAAATAAGTAATGCAGCAAATGATTTACCGAAGGACGCAAGAGTCAAGAATATGGAGCAGAAATGTCAAATGGAATTTCTAAAAACTGGTAAAATGGTTAACTTGTCTATAATTATGCAGCAAATGCAGTTGAATTCTTAATAAGAAACTTGGATAAGCTTTCAGCAATCAGTCAATATTGCTTTCAGTGCCTGGATATTATCGGGGAGGAATTAGAAAAAGCAACTAGAATCCAGAAGCCTTCAGCTGGAACAGCAGAGTACAGGATTATCTAATTAATGCTGAGGCAATGCAGTGCAATTGTTGAAACTACATTTGGAGTACTATATTTAATTCTGGTTGCCAAGCTCTTCAAACTATTCGAATAAGTTTTGAGATGCCAAGAAGTGCATCAAAACCGATCCCTAGAGTGAAGGTTTGAGCTAGGAAAAGTATTACGAACCGTCAAACTTTACAGTTGAGAAAGAAGGGAGTAAACCATGTGGGAAAACTTTGTGGAGGTATATGAAATATCAAAATGAAAGCAATAAAGGAAACTCCGAATACTACTTCAAATTAATTTAGGAAACTAGGATCAGCAATCAAAATGTAAAACTGAGAAGACCTCTTTTGCTGAACAATGAGTAATTCTTCGAATAAATCAGGCAGAATATGATAGAGGTAAATACAATAGGAATATCTGAAATACAATGGAGACTATGATGATTTGAGTGGCTTTTGCAACGCTCAGTTTTTCATGTTACTTTGCAGACATGCAGGACCATCCACAGCTGTGGCCAGATCATGGAGGAATTATTTTCCACCACTGAATTCCAAATGATCTCACTGTTTAGCACTGTTCAAGTGAGTTCAGCAGCAACATAACTTCTAACTAGGTGCCAGTGTTGCACATTGGGGCTCAAATACATTGTGACAATTGCCAGACCTGCATCAACAGGGACAAATGCAAAACATTGGTCATAAAGAGGCATGTGTGTGTCTGTTGGTTGTGAGGGGGGTGAAATAGAGGAGAACAAGTCACACACCCACCCCTCTTAGTGGTGTGAGGTATGTTCTATTAAAACATGAATCAGGTTCAGTCTAAAAAAAATGTGAAGGACAGCACATGAAGATAAAGGGATCCATAACCAGGAAAAACAAGTAAATTGCAGCGAGATAAAAAGAGGGTGCAACAAAAGCTAGAATTCCTTACTGGAGTTTGAGAAATTCAGATGAAACTCTAGTAACATGTGTGCTAATGATATATACACACAAAATTAATAGCATACAAAATGTAGTTAGAAAACAAAAAAATGATTAACATGGATAAGGTAGGTAGGTAGGTAGGTATAAGGGAAGGTATAAAGGGAAACAGTAATGTGGGCAACAGATAAAAGATAGGGACAATTAAAGCCAAAGGAGGAAATCTTCTTATGGAGGATAAAGAAACAGCTTTTATTAAAGTAAACTAATTGTGGCAGAATGAAAAGGTACATGAGGTGCTGAAGTAGTGAAATAGGATAGATAAGTAAATAGCACTGAAGATGAAACTCAAAAGTACAAAAAGAGTAACCCAGGTCCAGATGGCATGCCTTCTTGAAGTTGGAAATAGCCAGAAAGAAAATAGTAGAGGATCCAACCACAATCTTTTGAGCTTTACGGATACTGCAGTCTTCCAATCTTTTGGCACAAAGTCTTCTTCTAGAACAAGAGATGGAGAGATAATCAAACCAGATGACTGCCAAGCATTATTGTGGGCCTGTTTCCAGAGTCCTACGCAAAGTAATTCCAACACACTCATTCCTTTAGGTGTATTAACTCAACCTAAATATTAAGTTTCATTCGATCTGTAGGTTTTAATTTTTTATAATGACAGATGGCAACAAATAGCAAAGTATAATAGCCATAATTTTATGTTGTTTTCCACTTTTAATACTGCGCTCATGTTGTCAGCACATGGAACTGTTAATGCCAACACTGAAGGATTTTTTAGCATGCTGTCACAAGAGTAGATATTGCAGACATAAACAATTATTCTTTTGATAAAATGTACAGATCAAAGAACCTTCTATACATTAACACCCATCCATTTCATCACAATTGATATGAATCACAGCTTGATTTAGTGAAAGTTCTCTTAATGGAAAATTAAAACTTGCTATGACCTGATCGTTCCTTTGAAAACACCTTGGTTCAGGATCTCATGCATTTTTCATCATCATGAATCAGTATTTCACTGTCACATTATTAGATTCTTTTGCACATAACATCACCTTATTCAGGTGTTTAAAACTAAATGCAAATCTTCTAAAGTGATGCCAAATCACAAAAAGCATCTCAAAAGTGGATGCCAAACAAACATGATTTGTTCAACCAAAAAGCCAACAAATTTCAAGTAAAATTAGTCATTTAATCTCATTAAAAAGTTATTTGGCTTTTCATGTTGCAATAAGTGCTGAGTTCTTCATTTTGCACTCTGGTGAGCAGGGATGTGCATTATTTATAATTAAATTTTCAACAATACTGTCATTCACTAAATGAATACCCACATTATTGCTGAACAAGTTCATCTGACATTACTAAATTATACCCTCAATTTATAGCAGAAAACCTCATGTATAACTAACTCCAGTTGACCACAATACCATACTATACTGCATCACAAAGTGCTCAGGTCTCCCCTCCATTAAAGAGCAATGTATGTTGGCTGAACATGTTATTTAAAACTCGTCAATTTTATTCAACTGAATCTAAAGAATTCAAGTTTTCCCTCCCATTTTTTGTTCTAAGACATTAGGTTTCAGACATTACACACAAGGTGATCTGCCAACACATTATCCACTCACTGAAAAGTTACATTTTGATGTGAGGACAGAGTTGACAGGCAGTCAAGTGAACAATAGATGTCAGCAAGCTATTCAACCACAGCAGACATGACAGATAAATCAATTCTGTTCTCATTTCATCCATAGATGCAGGCTCTCAGCAAAAGTCAATGTATAGAAATTTGGTGCAGAATGCCAGGTCAATTTCCCTCCACCTCAGGGCCAGAGATCTCTTGTCGCACCAATAGCTGAGCTAATTACGATGCCATGTCCCAGTATATTATGAACTGCCAGACAATACTTTGTTTCCATTCAAAATTTTAAACATTAAAATGGCTACTGCCAATCATATGACCTTTGGCAGTATCAACTCCAGATAGTCCTAAGATTCAAACAAATACCTACTTTTACATATGGACATTCACAGCCATCCAAGAAATTCACACATCCCCTTTAATGATGGAATGTCAAAACAACTATAGCATTCTAACCAATTCATCTTTCTGGTTCAGCATAGAATAAAAACACATCAAAATTCAATGTCTATTAGATGAATGTGAAGGGGCCCCATTGATCTCCCATTGTTTAAGATGGTTCCTCCTCCGAACACGGCATGGGTAAATTTCAAAGTGTCTGTTGACAAAGGCAGGATGTTTATCGACATATTTACCCACATTATTTGTGAAAGGACTTGGGACTTCTAACAGGTCACATGGGAAAGACAATGCTGCCTGCTTTTAAATCAGCAAGAATCAGCTCTGCAGAGACAGAGTCCATCATGAAACCCACTGAACCAGCTGCAATCAAATAAACAGCCAAGGTGATAAATTGCAACACCTGGAAAATGGGAGGATTCTCCACAAGCTGTTCCAACTTCAAGTTCAACTGAGAACTACACTCCTGGAATTTGAATGACAGGAAACCTCGCCGCTTAATGAGAAAGCTCTGCTTACAGGATGTTCACTTCAACAAAAAGCATCAACTTATCGAAGAAACTGCAGACCTGCCACAAAAGACAATATACTCCATAGACAACATGGTTCAACAACTTCAGATCATGAATTCTCTCCACCATCCTCACCCCTTTTGTCAATATTTATTTTTTAATTTTTACATATTTTTCCCACATATTTCTATTATTATTTTTTAAATTTATTTTCATTCATTGCTTTGTCCCCACCTTTTAGCCCATTTCCATCTGTTTTTCCTACACCATCCCATCCCCCCACCCCACCCCCACTAGGGCCATACTCATCCTGCTTTCTACTCTTAAGGGCACCATTAACACATCCTTTAGCTAGTATCACCACCATCAACACCCTTTCGGCTTTTTGTTTATGACACCTTTTGCAATCTCTCCTTTGCCTTCACCTATCACTGGCCTTCTATCCAGCTTCACCTGTCCCACCCTCCTAAACAGTATATATTTCACCGCATTTCTACTTTTTAGTTCTGAAGAGGGTCATATGGTCTCTAAACGTTAACTCTGTCTTTCTCTCTACAGATGCTGTCAGACCTGAGTTTTTCCAGCAATTTTTGTTTTTCTTTCAGGTTTCCAGCATCCACAGTATTTTGCTTTTATATTTTTGTTTTGGAATTGTATTGATTTTTCTTCATCGGTATCTAAATGTTGTGTGGGTGATAGTCTGGCTGAGTCAAGGGAGTGAGACGTTGTCTGTTTTTTTAAAACCTCCAGGGCAAGCCTGTAAATTACCTATATTTTTATTTATTTAAATTTTAAATTTATTTTTAAAATTCAGAAAAATAGCTTGCTGCTGGAATTGTTTACATTGGGATAACCACTCCATGTAAGAAAGTACACATGCCTTATATCCAAATCACTATGATTTTAGGCAGTAAGAAAATGCACAAAATTCTGTGACAATGAGCTTCACACCTGAATATTCTAAGCTTCATATTCCTAGATTAATGTGTCAGTATTCTTTAGCATGCTCAGCTGGGCAAAATTTAATAGATTTTCTTAAATTAAATTGTATTATGCCCAAATTTCCAATAAAATAGCAAAAGACCGTTCAGACACAAGATTCAATCTGCAAATGTATCATCAACCTTTGCACTTAGTCATCTAGGCAAAGCAAAATACTGCAGATTATGGAAATCTGAAACAAAAACAGAAAATGCTGGAAAAAAACTCAGCAGGTCTGACAGCATCTGTGGAGAGGGAAAAACAGAGTTAACATTTCGAGTCCATATTACCCTTCAGAAAAAGGGTCATACGGACTCAAAATGTTAACTTTGTTTTTCTCTCTCCCTAGTCAAAGGAGGTCCTGGATTCAATCTCTGATCTACACTGAATTAGTGGATCTCAACCAGGGCAACAGTGTGGCACAACAGTTGACTTACAGTGCTCAGGCTAGGCACAAGTTAAAAAGTGACAGCAAGGTGTTTCTGTTGATGATGGATAGCTAATGACAAGTTCACATGCAAGTCGTCAGATGAGAATGGAATCAGGTTTAACTGTGATATCCACACCTCCACTTTTCTCTTACTGTCCAATAACTAATACAAAATGCTTATGCTCACATACAAATTACTGTTACTGTGCTGTAGTACCAGAGGATTAGGGGTTCCCATATGCCCCAAAACAAGGTAACGTCTTTGGGGAAAAAATAGTGGGTGAGGATGAAAAGAAGGAGAACAAGAAACACAGAAAAAAACCTGTCTTGAATCTTACACAAAAAAAATGCCAAGATTCATTTTTGTAATTTTTACTTAACTTTCAACTAATTAGTTTGACAGGCACAGGCACTTCATTTCATTCTGGAAATAGTGGTAAAGTTTTGCCAATTTGTATTGTTAGCAACGTTTATGTTAAAAGAATGCAACATACTTGGTGGAAAGAAAACAAATGATGTATTGCAATTATTGTCGAGTCCCCTGCTTTAGATACATTAATATATATGGCAATTCTGCTATTGATACTATGTCACCAACTGCACGTCATATTTTCATTAATGGGGTGTGAAGGGGCTTAATTGGGGACTGGAAGAATAATAGGAGTTAGAACTCATTCGTTCCACATCTGGATCCTGGATTTCAACTCCATCAAGGGGATGGAATATCCTCTCTCTTCCAGCTGTTACAGATCTCAAATAAAATGGCTTTGTATTGTCTCAATTACATATTCTGATAGACATAACATCCACAGGTCCAAGAACCAAAGATTTGCGAATTATTCAGCAATCTGAGGTCATAAAAGTATAGCATGAGAAATGAAAATTCCACACCCCATCAGTGAAGGGACTGTTAAAACAAGATTAGGGCATTGTAGGTGTAAATGTAAAGATGCTTTCTATTGCATTTTTGGTACAACATAATTGATCTCCATCTGTTGAATACTGGGTACAACAGGGAACATGGTGCATCTGTTCAGAATGTGAAACTTAAAATAAAAAAGAGAAACTTTATTTTAAATCCAGTCGACTTTGATATTAGAACACATTTGTCTTAAAACTCCTTCCTCTATTTTGGCAGAAATGTGAACCTATTTAACACAAACAGGTTATCATTTCTACTAAAATATTGAAGAGAACTTGCATACAAATACACTAAAGGTTCATACATAACTAACAGAGGATAATTTCAGGACTAGTATTATTAGTAACTCTAAATCTGTTCAATTTCCATTAATTTTACTTGTAATCAATAGATTTTTAATTTTTTTTAACATGTTGATATTATGATACGTTGTATACAAATAACATCATCCGACATTTTTTTGATTTACACATCCTGATGTAAAAATCTGTAGATTTTTCTGTTATTTTGCACCTTCAACATCAGAATTCTAATTGTTACTGAAAGCTCCATCCTATGTAGTCAGCTCATAGTGACACATGCAAGCCATCTGTCACAAACAGAATGGAGATGGTGGGGGCAGGGGGGGTAAGGATGTTGCCAACGTACCATTAAATAACACTTCCTCGCTTTTCAACTGGAAAATGTAGCTTTGGCTATACGCTAGTAATGCAGGCACAATAGTCCCAAGTAGTGACATGGTAAATGCTTCAGAGCATGGATGGAACTACGCAAGATTAACTCTGTTTCACTCAGTTCCCAATTGATTCATGGGCTTGCCGGTAACCTGGGGCACAACAGATCCCTTGTCCATTGTAAAATGCACTTGATTTTCATTCCACTGACTTCAAAAAAGGGATGAAAATTGGTCAGGTTCTACAATAGATAGTTGATCTACTATGCCAGATTACCACTCGGCTCATGAAATTGAAACCCATTTTTATGTGAGACATGAGGACAATGACATTTCCCAGAAGGGAAATCAAGGAGGTTAGTCGTGCCTTGAGAATGGACCTGCTGTCTGTGCATGGCTGGCCATGTGGTCATTAAATAATTTAAAGACAAGATATGCACCAGTCACTTCCAATACATAAAGGATCAGATCTGAACGAAATATAACATTACAGGAAGAAAGGGAATGTTACCCAAAGTTCTCCAATCAAAAGTAAAAATACATGCTGCAATGAAGGTCACGCATCCTCTTCACCTCCCCCGCCCCCACCAACCCTCATGGACCCCCTCATACCTATGTTGATCTGCTGCCTAGCCATTGACTGGCTAGCTGGATAGAAGCTCTGGAAAAACCTAACATGAATTCCACCCACTTCACACAATGCTTCCACCCATCACTAGCCTGAAGAATCTTCCATGTGAAATTGAGTGATTTCTCAGCTCACCGCACCTAAGGACTGACATCACATGCTCATAGTAGGCTATTGGTTCCATGCAGCACAGAAATATAGAAAAGGCTCCAGCTACAACAGATAGTTGATCTACTATGCCAGATTACCACTCAGCCCATGAAATTAAAACCCATCTTTGTGTGAGTCATGGGGACAATGACATTTCCCAGAAGGGAAATCAAGGAGGTTAGTCATGCCTTGGGCATGGACCTGCTGTCTGTGTGTGGCTGGTCATGTGGTCATTAAATAATTTAAAGACAAGATATGCACCAGTCACTTCCAATACATAAAGGATCAGATCTGAATGAATGTCCTAATCTGTGCTTGTGAAAATAAAATCATGCTTAAATAAAAAAGAATCCTGCATTTAATACACGGAGATGTATCAACTCTAATTCTCTTAGAGAAGTAGACAGTACTTATGGCAAGGAGATCTAGAGTCCTCTCCACCTTCAAGCATGTTTGTGTGTCTATTTAAAATTGCTTTCATTGACTCCTATACCATTGCAGACTCTTCTCAAGTTGTACAATTTGTTGGAAGCTAAGCAATTTGGAAGTCTTAAATAAATGTTTATGCAGTCTTGAAGCTCCTTACTATGAGGGAGACTTGCTGTTTTCACCAAGAACAGTAAAACAAACACACATTACTTTGTATTCTTAAGATTTCACTTAAGAACATTAATTGAATGCATAAAAATGCATTCAAGAGGCAACAGGGTGGGGGGGGGAATGAACTTAAAACAATCACCATCACTCAGGAAAGGTCCTGGGAAAACTATTAGACCCAAGGCTAACAAGTCCCCAGGACCTGATGGCCAGCTTCCTCAGGCCCTAAAAGAACCCGCTGCAGAGATATAGAGGCATTGGTTGTAATGTTCCAAAATTCCCTAGATTCTGGAAGGGTCCCAGAAGATTGCAAAATAGCGAGTGTAACACTTAATTCCAGAAAGGAGATAAAAAACAGGAAACTATAGGCCAGTTAGCTCAACATAGGGAAATTGCTAGAATCAATGATTAAGGAGGTTATAGCAGGATACGTAGAAAATCATCATTGGATCAAGCAGAGTCAATATGGTTTTGTGAAAGGGAAATCGTGTTTAACTAATTTATTAGAGCTCTTTGAAGAAGTAACAAGCAAGATGGATAAAGGGAAGCGTGTAGATGTGGTGCACTAGGATTTACTGAAACACAAGGTCCTAAGGGGACATGATAGGGGGGACATCAGGAGGATGTTCCCTCTTGTGGGGGAACTAGAACTAGGGGACACAGCTTAAAAACACAAGATTTCCTTTTTAAGACATGAGGGTTTTTTTCTCTGAGGGGGTCATTAGTCTGTGGAATTCTCTTCTCCAGAGAGCAGTGGAGCTGGGTCATTGAATTTAGTAAGGTTGAGTTGGATAGATTCTTGACTGACAAAGGAGTCAAAGGGTATAGGGGATAGACAGGAAAGTGGAGGCCACAATCAACCACGATCTTATCAAACAGCAGAGCAGGCTTGAAGGCCGAATGGCCTACTTCTGCTCCTATGTTCCTAAAAAGCAGTAGTGTGTAAATGCAAGAATCCACCTAATGAAAGGAACTAAAGCTACACCAGCTAAGGTTAAGGTACAGTAACTAAAGTTGAGTCCAGCAGTTAGTAGCAAGCAGCAGTCCAGACACTAAGAACAAAAAAAAGTGATAATCTGTAGATAGGAGCAAGTCACATTTTTGGCAGAATGTTATACATCTAAACTTTTCCGAATAGAGCATTGATAGCTCAGGGCATAGCTGATGCTGGGAACACAAAGTGGCTTCAAATTCACATCGCTATGCTCCACAAAGCCACTCATCAGTGCTTCTGTGAGTAGCACCACTGTAATTATGTTATTCTGTTTACGGTTGATCCCATTGGGCTACAAAATTCAACAGCCAGCCAAATCACTACTTGCAGTTTTATTAAAGTAATAAAATATTTCAACAAGCTTCACATGAGAGAGCAGATGTCAAGCAATAATAGGAGAATTAGGAGGAAGGGCTGAAAGCAAAGTCAAAAACTAAGGTTGAGTATAAAGGTCAGAAAAGCAGCAGGATGAAGAGGTTTAGTGTGAAAATACCAGAAAGTAAAGCTGAAGGCTCTGCCACTGATGATGCAGCAGCAAAAAGGAATAAATGCCAGAAGTTAGATTTAGGAAACAAAACACCATAAGCTGATCCATATGACAGGCCACTAGGACATGCCAGTGCAAAGGTTATGGTACTGGTCAATCCAGAGGCCACAAGTTCCTAGCATGGCAAGATAAATAATTTTTCAAAAAAAACCTTTTACTTATAAATTCATAGAATGTTTATAGTCATGGAGGTCATTCAGCCCATCATGGCTGGGCCAGCTCGTTGGAGGAACAATTTAGGTACATCTCACTCCTGGGTCCTTTCACATACCCCTGCAAATTCTCTCTCTTCAGACACTTAGAAAATTCCCTTTTGAAAGCCATGATTGAATCTGCTTCCACCACCCTTTCTAGCAGTATATTCTAGATTGCAACCACTTGGATGTGTAAAAATAAATTTTCTTCATGTTGCCTTCAGCTCTTTTGACAATCACTTCAATGTGTCCTTGGGTTCTCAAACCTTCTGCAATGCAAGCAGTTTCTCCCTATCTACTCTGTCTAGACTTTTAATGATTAGGAAAAGCTCGATCAAATCTTCTTTCAACCTTCTCTAAAGAAAGCAGCCCCAGCTTCTCCAGTCCATTCATAAGTGAAATCCCTCATCTCTGGAACAATTTTCGTAAATCTTTTCCATTCCATCTCAAAAGCTTTCACATCCTTCCTGAAGTGCGGTGCCGATAATTGGACACAACACTACAGTTGAGGTCTAACCAGTGTTTTATAAAGGTTTGTCATAACTTCCTTGCTTTTGTATTCCATGTCTCTATTTATAAAATCCAGGATCCCATATGCCTTTTTAGCCACTTTCTCAACTTGCCCTGTCACCTTCAATGATTTGTGCACATATACTCCCAGATGTCTCTGTTCGGCATATTGTTGCTCCTTGTTCTTCCTACTAAAATGCATCACTTAGGACTCTATTAAATTGCATCTGCTATATGTCCACCCATTTCACTAGCCTCAATGTCCTCTTGGAGCTCATCACTATCCCCCTCACACTTCACCACACTTCCAAATTGCTGCAGGACCCTGTTGGCATTCAATTATTGAGTGCTTTTGGTCAAAAACTCTTGTTCTGAGCTGTTTCATTTAAACTACTAGCAGTCAATGGAAGCCTTCCCCTTACACTTTCCTTCACATATTTTCACTACCTTACTAACCTAGTGTCATTTTTCTTTAAATGCTTTTTAATTGCCTCACTTAGATGTTCCTAATATGTCAGCCAGCAGCTTTTACTTCTTTCCAGCTATTCAAAGAAGCTGATTTGGCATTCAATCCGTTACCTTTCTCTCCTCCCTCTTTATTGTTCAGTTATATGAGGGAACTCATTGACCTTACAGTTTTAATAAAGGATCTATATCCAAAACTGTAACTGAATAACTCTCTTTACAGATATTGACACACCTGCTTTGTATTTCCAGCATTGTCCAATTTTATTGCAATCAATGCAATGGCTATCTTAAGCGTTTTGGCCAGTACTATGGAAAATCACGAGCCAGGAAATATAAAGGCTACTGAACAAAGAATTTATTAACTTAATTATAAAATTCACAAGCTTCAAGCAAGATTAAGAGATTAGAAGAATTTATTCCTCCCTTGAACATGACCACCCACTCCACCACACTATCCCAGAGTGCGGCTACGTGGAACAGAGCAGCAGAAAATCTTACACATTCTGACGTAATTGATAGATTTAGAATCTATACCAGTCAAGAAAACTGATTTAAGTTATACAGATATTAAAAGTGCAGTTTGATTAGTATGAGGGAATAGAAACAGAGATCTAGGGCTGGATTTAGAGATGTATTCCCGCCCACGCACCATCCCCCTCATCCCAAACCCCCGATGAAAGAGTCAGTGATGAGCTCGCTGACTCAGAATCCAGCTGCCCTGCAGTGATATTACACTGGGAACAGCTTTACTTGATTCAGAGTGGGACTTCCACCCTCTCTGGAAGGACATCCCACCTGACAGCACTGCTGGCCAATGAGATTGGCTGTAGTGCCAGGGTCAAGCGGTAGCCACTGCTGGGATTACAGCCAGTCCCCAAAGAAGAAATGCAACAAATAGCATCCATGATTGATGGCCGTGCATGGACTGTGAAAGCAGCACTGCTGATAGACCAAGTAACCTTTTCTTCTTCCGAGCTTTCCGATGTTCGTTTTGGTAATATCAGAGATCTTGATAGGTATCTTGATATTTTACAGGTGAGTCCATAACAGTAGTTTAGGGAAGGGAGGAAAGAATGCATCTTAAACTTACACAGGCATTTTTTTTTATATATAAAGAGAGCCAAAATTATCTATTTTTACCATTTAAAATTCAAAGGGACAAACTTATTCCTTCAAGCACAATTTCCTATCATAGAATATAGCAAAGAGGTGTTTTTGAGAAAAGTGGAGAGCCTGCTCATTTCGCTGGTGATTTAGCTGTTTAAACTTTTGACCTTTTCTGTAAAGGGTATTTTCTGGAAATCTTCATAGCTACTCCCCAAAACTTCATCTTTTTTGACAATGTGATGGTGGAACTGAAAGCCTGAACATTTCCAAATAATATCTTGCCAGGTACAATTTTTCCTAACACTCCTGTTAGCAGGTCATACTAAACCCAAATGATAATTAAATTTTAAAAATGGGCTTGACATCAACCTGGTTTTAGAATATTTAGAGGAAGATATCTGGTTAACTCCAGAATAAATTATGAAGGATACCAAATAATAGATGGTTAGACTAACATGAAGGTGTTGAGTTAAGAATTGGTTTGGGCTTACTACATAATGTACAGCAGCCATAGATGGGCCTAAAAGCATTTGAGAAACACGATAGTGATGAATGCAGCTGTTAAAATTTTAAGTTGTACTAACGGAAATGAAATTGGAAGGGGCAAAATGCAAATCTGCTCCAACATAAATATTGCACTCCTTTGACATTTTTCCAGTTTCATTCTAGTAAAATAGGGAAAGTATAATACAGAACAAGACAGAAAAGAGGACAATAAGAGAAATATGTAATAATATGCTCATATGCACAAAGATGCACATGGGAGCTGCATTTCACCTGCTTGAAACATGAGCAGCATCAGCAAGCCTGTATTTATTGTCTATGTCCAGCTCCCCTGAGGTATTTAAGAGTCAGTCATGTAGTGTGAGGCTTGAATCACCTATAGGTAGACTGGACAGGGATCCCAGGTTCTTTTTTCTGAAGGACATGAATAGCTGAGCTTTTTTTTTTACAACTAGATAGCAGCTATTAAAGCTATTTTTTCAGATGTCAGGTTAACCAAATTCAATTTCACAATTGCCAGGGTAGGATTTAAAAGCAGGATTCTGGATTGCCAGACCGCTACCATTAGGAATATCATGCCAATATTAAATTATATTGTTGTGATGATGGGGAAGTAGAGCTTCACATGTCCCAACGCAGTGATGATGGCATCCATGCATCGCGGGAGATGTTGAACTGCGCCCAAGGTGTATGTCACTTCTAGAATGACTATCATCTGTTGTGGCTGTAGAGGCTGATTGGTGAGAGACAGTCCCTTCCACAGTTGGCACAGATGAATAGCATTGGCCCGAGGTCAAAGCATGTTTTTTTTTCCTTCCAGTGGGCTCCCTTGTCCGCCATCTGGTCACTTCTTTTGTCCTCTGATTTTTCTACACCCTTCCTGACTACTTCCCTCCAGACACTCCGGTCAGCAGCGAGCACTTCCCATGCATCAACTCCGATCCCAGTCAAATTGAGATCTCGCTTGCAAACATTCTTGTATCGCAGGCAAGGGCAACCTGTTGGCCTCATGCCAAAAGCAAGTTCGCCACAGAGCATGTCTTTGGGAATGCAGTCATAATCCATTCTGGTCGCTCCAGCCAACGGCGTCTTTACGGAGTCAAGAGTTCCAACATGCTGGGGTCCCTGAATGCTGCTGTACTTCCATATTCAGCACTCTGTCTTGCCAGGAGATGCTCAAAATGCATCTGAGGCAGCGGAGGTGGAAGTTATTCAGCCTCTTTTCTTGGCTTGCATAAGTTGTCCATGCTTCACAATTATAAAGGAGGGTGCTGGGAACACAAGCCTGGTACACATGGAGCTTTGTATTTTCAGTTAGTTTGTTGTTGGTCCACATTTGACTTTTCAACTTTGACCAAAGTACATACTTAGTTTGCGAGTTGTTGTTTGCTGATTACGCCACACTAGCATCCTATACTGAAGTTCACTTGCTGCAGTAAATCTGTTCCCCCAGGCCTGCAAGGAGATTGGACTGAATTTGCATCAGGAAGACCAAAGTTATGGGCCAAGACAGAGAGACGCCACCTCCCATCATTGTCGACAACCACCTCACTCTGGAGGTCGTCGACAACCTCACACACCTTGGGTCAACAATTACCTACAATCCGTACCTCAATGCCAAAAATCAGCAGCAGCTGTCACGTGAAAGTTGAGAAGTTGAGTGTGGACCAACAGCAAACTAATTAAAAATACAAAGCTCTGTGTACACCACCAGGCTTGTGTTCTCAAACAGTGATGCCAAAATATCTGAACATATGTTTTGGGCTTATCCAGTTAACAGCTAAGATAGTATAATTACTGCTTGTTTTTTTTTTGGAAGAAGTTCATTATTTTGAAAGCACTCCCCCTGCTCATCTCCTGGTCTCTCTCTCCAGGCCATGGGCTCCTGCTTCACTGAGTCTTCGGTCACCAGGGAATATGGAGAGGTTGGCTGAAACCCCAGTGGCCAGTAACTATCACACGTTATGTTCTATATCTGTTCTGCACTCTACTTTCTTCATAAAGCCTGGCCCCAACCACAAACCCTGTGACAATGCCTCTACTACTGAGCTGCAGCTTGTCTGAACTGAGCTGTGTCAGATTCTGGAGTGTTTGTATATTTAAAATAACAGCCTCCGTTTCTTTACATTTACCGATTCCTGAATTGTTAGACAGAAATTTCCGACAAATATGTGATGGACAGGAAATGTGAGAATTGTTGCTTACAGTAGTTCAGAGGGTACTTTTCAGTCTAAGTGTTGTGCCATTACAGCCAATGGACTATCAGGGCTTCTGATTCATGGTGATCTGGCAATGCTATTACTGCATAGCATTCTAGAATTTTAAAATCCATGCTTTAGGCTCAATTCTGCAACTCAATTTTTACATGAAAAATGCAAAAAGTAGCCTTGATTGTTATATGCACATTTACCTATATTAACTGTTGGCTTTTGCTTTTTTCATAGAAGTTGAGCTTAGTAGGCCAAAAACAACAAAATAGGTTGGAATAAGCAGCAAGCTCCAGACCCCTGACATAAATTAGGCCTCAAAATAAAATAGGCATATTCCGAACAGCAGTTGGGCAATTTTATGGATAATAATCTAGTCATTGCAGCTTATCAATATTAATTACATTGCAAATTGCACTTTTCTTTTTAAAAAAGAGTATAGACTGTTAGCTGAGAACAAAATGGATAACAAACTATTTTCTAGCGAGTGCTTGGAGAGGTTGATTGGTTAGCCTTCTCCTGTTTTAAAGACATTTGCATAAATCTTAATTACAATTAATAAATTTAAATAGAATAAATAGACTTTGTTTCATTAGTCAAAAGGCATTTGAATTGAAGAGGGTCAAACTTTGTTATTACAACACAAAAATACATCTGATTACATCTGAAAAATGACTCACCTCAAAGCATGACAGACTGAAAATGTGAACATATGGAAGTTTTATAACTAATTGATCTCCTGTGGTTTGTTTCATGAGAATTTGGAGGATACTATTCTATAAGGAGGTAGATTCTGGTGCTGGTTATGATAAGCAAGCAGATATGTTGGCTGTCTGGATTTCTAAGATTTATACCATTTTAGAGCATTCTGCATTATGATTGTTTTGGAAAATCACTCAACATCTCATATGCTAGAATACTCAAAATCTCAAATCATCAACAGTGCTATCAAATGGCACTTGCTTAGCAATAACCTATTCACTGACACCCAGTTTGGGATCTGCCAGGGCCACTCGGCTCCTGACCTCATTACAGCCTTGGTTCAAACACGGTCAAAAGAGCTGAACTCCTGAGGCGAGGTGAGAGGGACTGCCCTTGACATCAAGGCAGTATTTGACAGAGTATGGCATCAAGGAGCCCTAGCAAAACTGGAGTCAATGCGAATCGGGGGAAATCTCTCCGCTGGTTGGAGACATACTTAGCACAAAGGAAGATGGCTGTGGTTGTTGGAGGTCAGTCATTTCAGCTCCAGGACATCACTGCAGGAATTCCTCAGGGTAGTCTCCATGGCCCATCCATCTTTGACTGCTTCATCAATGACCTGCCTTCCATCACAAGATCAGAAGTGGGGATGTTTGCTGATGATTGTACAATGTTCAGCACCATTCGCGACTCCTCAGATACTGAAGCAGCCCACGTCCAACATTTGCACCACACAAGTGCCAGACAATGACCATCTCTAACAAGAGAGAATCTAACCATCTCCTCTTGACATTCAATGGTATTATCATCACCGAAACCCCACTATCAATATCCTGGGGCTTGCCATTGACCAGAAACTGGATTGGACTAGCCATATAAATACTGTGGCTACAAGAGCAAGTCAGAGGCTAGGGATCCTGCGGCGAGTAACTCACCCTAGATTCCCCAAAGCCTGACCACTATCTACAAGGCACAAGTCAGATGTGTGATGGAATACTCACGCTTGCCTAGATGAGTGCAGCTCCAACAACACTCAAGAAGCTCGACACCTTCCCGGACAAAGCAGCCCATTTGATTGGCATCCCATCCACAAACATTCACTCCCTCCACCACCAACGCACAGCAGCAGCAGTGTGTACCATCTACAAGATACACTGCAGGAACTCACCAAGGCTCCTTAGACGCACCTTCCAACTGCTGCCACCTAGAAGGTCAAGGACAGCAGATACATCGGAACACCACCACCTGAAAGTTCCCCTTCAAACCACTCTCCATCTGGACTTGGAAATATATCGCCATTCCTTTGATGTTGCTGGGTCAAAATCCTTGAACTCCCTCCCTAACAGCACTGCGGATGTGCCTACACACCATGGACTGCAGCGGTTCAAGAAGGCAGCTCACCACCACCTTCTCAAGGGCATTTAGGAATGGGCTATGAATGCTGGCCTAGCCAGCGGCACCCACACCTCATAAATGAATTAAAAAGGCCTCCTCCTTAGGAACAGGAAGACGAGCTTTTGAGGGAAGAGGAGGATTTGAGGAGGTTACAGAGATCAGGAGGGGTAAACCCACAGCAAGATTTCAATGCAACAGTGAGAATTTTAAACTGGAGGAATTGGAGTGCCAGAAGCCATTGTTGGTTATCAGAGGAGCTCCTCCCTCCTCTCTAGGGTGGGTGACTATTGGATGTGACTCAATCTAAGTTGGTTGGCCTCCATGCAAGTGTTGTCAGGAAGTATCCATGCCCCCATTGCCATACTGCAATGAAACACTGCGGGGTGTGCAGAGGGGTTAAAATTGCACAGAGTCAATCTCCAGGTTTCTTTGCAGTTCAGAACCTCTTTCCTGCCTCCAACATATCACAATTCCCAATGTCAGAGTGCAAGTGGCCCAAGGGAGGGACTTGCAGCTACGCACATTTCCTTATCCCTGGGAGCACAATGCCAGTACAATGGGTCTAACAGAATGAATGTGGCGGCTGTACAGGGAGTCAGGGTAGGGCAATCTGAGGGAGGAAGGTCAGGTCATGGCAGCCTTAAATGTTATGGGGTCAGAGGGAGGGAACTGGATGATGGAAGCAAGGTCAATCTCTACTGAAGGCAGCGCAAGCATGATAGAAGAGAGATCCAGAGTGATTGTGGGCAATAAGAGTCAACGGCAAACAAAGGTTTGCCAAGAGTGATAGTGGAAGGATCAAGGACGATAATTGGCAGGTAGAGAGTGATACGAAGCAGATCCAGGGCCGGGGCAGATTTAGGTTGATAGACAGTTGATCAAGGGTCATGACGGGTGGCTCAATAGTCATAGAAGGCAGGGCTAGGGTAATGGGGGGAGGAGTGAGTGTGATGGAGGGAACATCAGAGGAAGAATCCAGAGCGTTGGCTTGCAGCTCCATGAATCCAAGTATGGCAGATGAGGAGGGGGTGGCAGCAGTTTAAATTCTAAATCCTCCCCTCAGACCAGCAGAATGAGGCTGCTGGCTTGCAGGGAGTGGATACCTGTCCAGGTGCTTTTTAAATATGGTGCCAATACCTACAACCACAGTGAGGTAATGGCAGGGTCAGTGACTTCCTGCCTGCCCCCACCGCATAATTGGCTAGATCTTAAGCATGTACTGCTTATTGGCTGGCTGCTGCTCAATTGCATGTGGCCCACTGTGCCGCTTCAAAGCGGAAGCCCCAGTCCCACCATCAGGAAGTGTGCTGCTACAAGCTTCCATCAATTAATTTTGTTTTTCTCTCTCCACAAATGCTGACAGGCCTGCTGAGTACATACGAACATACAACTTAGGAGCAGTAGTATGCCACTCAGCCCCTCGCGTCTGCTCCACCATTCAGTAAGATCATAGCTGATCTCACTGTAACCTCAACTTCACATTCCCACCTACCCCTGATAACCTTCCACCCCTTGCTTATTAAGAATCTATCTACCTCTGCCTTAAAAACAAAGACTCTGTTTCCTCTGCCCTTCGATGAACAGAGTTCCAAAGAATCACGACCTTCAGAGAAAAACACCTATTTATGAAAAAGTACCTTAAGGGCACAAAAATGCAATAAGTTTAAATACTTACAAAAAGCGAGGAACAATGTTAAAGTAACAATGACTTACTGAACTGGGGCTGGAGTGTCGTCTCAATTTTGGAGACTCTTTACCAGCAGATGAGCTCTTGAAGTTAATACATGCATTGTTCTCAGAATGAACCCTCTTCACTTGGCTGGTTGGTTTGTCAAATGGATCAAAACTGCTTTGTGTCCTTTGCACTCTGACTTTTCTGTCCTCAGGAATGGTATCCAGTGGTTTGATAACTGAATCGACAGCCTGGGAATTTCGTGTGGACATCTTTGCGACGCATATCTGTGGAAAAAAAAAGTAGTCCATTTAATAGATAAAAACTGCTGTTCTATAGTACCTTTGTATGCTAAATGTTTTTCTTTGTTCACTTACTGGCCATTCCATTATGTAGTAACATAGGTTCAGATTCTGGCACTACTGCTTGCAAAAAGCTATGTGCCTACTAAAATCTTAATAGTCCTCCGGAGCCTCTTTCAGAATAAGACATTTATAATTTATACAATAGGCTGCTGTGGTGTAACTGGCTTCAATTACTCTTCCAGAATGCTGATCCAAACAATGTTAATGAGCAAGGACCTAGTCGACGAGTGTATTAGCATTCCAGCAAATTATGAAACAACTAGGCTGCAGGCCCTGTTCTAAACGAGCAAATGAGGATTTAAGTTTCAATTGATAATATACAAGAATGATGTTAAATCATGCATGATTTAACAAGTTAGGTAGATCAACTCAACAAATAGTGTAACATTCTGCTATTCAGTACACACATTTGACAATGACAAAGTACCAGATCATGTAAATTTTGCAGGATAGGATTAACATGCTAAATTACTTAATGCAACTGCCCAAGATGTGTTTGCTAGTATAGTATCATTTTATTCAGGATACCATTAAAACTGTCATTCAATCTACATTGGACTGACATCAACCATGCAAGAGCTTACATTGTTGTTCTAGGTTTCCCCACAGTAGTTTTTCATTATTCAGAGCAAGAGGGAAGTAGACATCAAAACAGAAAAATGGACATGAGAGCACGGGCGTGAGCAAGAGGATAGAGTATAAGCAAATGAGCGAGAAGAAAAGGAAAGAAAAAAGTGAGAAGAGGGGGAAAAAATGACATGGAATAAGAGGGGAAAAAGCAGGGAGAAAGACATGCAAAGAGATAGAAACACAGAACGAAAGAGCAACAGAAAGAAGATTCTGAGTAGACACCATAAAGCACAAACAATTCCTAGTTAAGGCAACAAACCAACCTCTGGAAATAGATGGAGGATAGACTTAACTGTGACTCTAAGACCGGTGTTCAACTGCACTGTTTTCCTCTCTCAGTACAAACGTGCTGACTGTATATGCTCAAATCTGAAAACAGACTTGCATGAGGAAACCCAGGGGTAGAGTCAAGAGAGGAGAGCAAAATAGTAATATGGGAAACGAGGTGTCAGAGAATGACAGGAAGGGACAGAGAAAAAAAAGAATTCACCAGTCAAGATTAGATGTTACAAAGGTAACAAAAAGACGAAACTAAAGACTCTGTATCTGTATGTACACAGTATTCATAAAGTAAATGAATTGATAGCACACATTGAAGTAAATAAATATGATTGATAGCCATTACGGAGAGGTGAATGCAGGATGACAAGGACTGGGTCCTGAATATTGAGGGATACATGAAATTCAAGCAGAATAGGAAGCTAGGTAAAGGTGGAGAAGTAGCACTGTTAATTAAAGATGGTATTGGTGCAATAGTTAGAGATGACCTTGATTCAGGAGATCAAGGTGTCGGATCAGTTTGGGTGGAGATGAAGAATAGTAGGGGAAAGAAGTCACTAGCGGGAGTGGTCTACAGGTCCCCTAACAGTAACCACAATGTAAGACAAAGTGTACAAGAAGAAATAATGGGTGCTTGTGATGAAGGGACAGCAATAATCATGGGTGATTTTAATCAAAAATGAACTGGAAAAATCAGACTGACAGTAGTAGCCAGGAAGAGGAGTTCATAGAATGCTTGCTGGATAGTTTCTTCGGGTAGCATGTTCTGGAATCAACCAGAGAACAGGTTATATTAGACTTGGTATTGTACAATGTGACAGGATTATTTAATGACCTCAGAGTTAAGGTACCTCTATGTAGCCACGACCACAATATAATTGAATTTTACATCCAGTTTGAAAGGGAGAGAGCGGGTCTAAGGCTAGTATTTTAAACTGAAATAAGGGCAACTATGTGGGCATGAAAGCTGAGCTAACTGGGATACTAGAATAGAGGATAGATCAATAGAGAAGCAGTGGCAGACATTTAAGGAGATAGTTCAGAGTGCTCAGAATAACTATATTCCTGCTGTATAGAAAAATTCTAAGGGCAGGACCCACTATCATGGTTAACTAAAGAAGCTAAGGAAAGCATCATACTTAAGTAACAAGCATATAACTGCACAAAGATGAGTGGCAGGTCAGATGATTGGTCAGAATATAAAGAATGGCAAAGAATGACTAAAAGGTTAATCAGGAGTAAGAAATGAAATATGACAGGAAGCTAGCTAGAAATATAAAAATGGATAGCAAGAGTTTCCACAGGTATTTAAAAGAGTAAGCAAAGTGAGTGTCTATCCTCTGGAGAGTGACAATGGGGAGTTAATAGTAGATCAGGGAATGGAAGATGAAATGAACAAATATTTTGCTTCTGTTTTCACTATAGAGGATACAAAAAACATTTCAGTGATAGCTGTAAATCAGGAGTGGAAGGGAGAGGGGAACTTGGTAAAATTACAATTGCTAGCGGAGCAGTACTGAGCAAACTGATGGAGCTGTGAGATGACAAGTCTCCAGGTCCTAATGGGCTTCATTCTAGGGTCTTAAAGAGGTGGCTAATAAGGTAGCAGATGTGTTGTTGTTAATTTTCACAATTTCTCTAGATTCTGGAAAGATTCTGTCAGACTGGAAAGTGGCAAATATAACCCCTTTATTCAAGAAGGGAGGAAGGCAGAAAGCAAGAAACTGTGGCCACTTAGCTTGACATCTGTCATGGAGAAGGTGGTTATAACTGGGCACTTAGGAAAAAAAAATCAACATAATTGGGAAGGGTCAGCATGGTTTTGTGAAAGGGGAATCATGTTTAACCAATTTATTGGACTTCTTTGAAAGAGTTAACATGTACTGTGGATAAAGGGAAGCCTGTCGATGTACTGCACTTGGATTTCAAGAAGGCATTTGATAAGGTGCCACATCAAAGACTATTGAGGAAAATAAAAGAAAATGGTGTAGGTGATAATATATTAGCATGGATAGATGATCGGTTAGCTAGCAGAAAACAGTATGCATAAATAGGTATTTTTCTGATTGGCAGGATGTGATGCATGATATGACGAGTGGAGTCCCGCAGGGGTCTGTGCTGGGGCCTCAACTTTTTACCATTTATATCAATGATATAGATGAGGAGAGTGAAGGCATGGTAGCTAAATTTACAGATGAAAAAGATAGGTAGGAAAGTAAATTATAAAAATGACATAAGGAGGTTGCAGACTGTTATAGATAAGCTGAGTGAGTAGACAAAAATCTGGCAGATGGAGTATAATGTGGGAAAATGTGAATTTGTTCATTTTGGCAGGAAAAATAAAAAAGCAGAGTATTACTTAAATGGAGAACAACTGCAGAATTCCAAGAAGCAGAGTGATCTAGGTGTTCTAGTACATGAGCCACAAAAAGTTAGTATGCAGGTACAGCAAGTAATTAAGAGGGCTAATGGAATGCTATTCTTTATTATGAGGGGAACTGAACCTAAAAGTAAGGATGTTATGCTTCAGTTATACAGACATTGGTGAGACTACATCTCAAATTGTGTGTGCAGTTTTGGTCTACTTATTTAAGTAAGGATGTTAATGCATTGGAGGCGGTTCAAAGGAGGTTTACCAGGTTGATACCTGGAATGAGCAGGCTGTCTTATGAGAAAAAGGTTGGACAGGCTGGGCATGTTTCTACTGGGGTTTAGAAGAGAGGGGTGACTTGATTGAAGGAGTTAAGACCCTGAATGGCCTTGAAAAGGTGGACATGGAAAGGATGTTTCCTCTTGTGGGTGAGTCCAGAAATGGGGCCCTCTGTTTTAAAATTAGGGGTCACCCTTTTAGGACAGAGATGAGGAGAATTCTTTTATCCGGGGGTTGTGCAATTTTGGAACTCCCTGCCTCAGAAGGCAGTGGAGTCGGTGTTATTGAATATTTTTAAGGCAAAGGTAGATGATTCCCTCACCTAACAAGAATCGAAGGTTATCGGGGTGAGATGGGAATGTGGAATTCGGAACAAAAACAGATTAGTCACAATCTTATTGAATGGCAGAGCAGGCTCAAGGAGCTGAATGGCCTACTTTTGCTCCTATTTCATATGTTCATATTAATTCTGATAAGTCCCCTTCCTACTGAAAATTATGCAAAAAGTTCCATTTAATTCAATGAGTTTTGCAGCCATTTCAAAACATTTGAGTAAACTGCACCCACATTAAAAAGTATATTGTAGCATCATTAGCCCTTCA
The DNA here is from genome assembly GCF_964194155.1 of Cetorhinus maximus. NCBI lineage: Eukaryota > Metazoa > Chordata > Chondrichthyes > Lamniformes > Cetorhinidae > Cetorhinus > Cetorhinus maximus. Next base: position 63,424,824 of record NC_135881.1, on the reverse strand, counting down.
AAGAATAGGTAAATGAAGAAAATACAAAGAAACTGAAAGGAGGAAAAGCATAGTAGACATTAATGGGAACAACAGGAAATCAAAGCAAAAACTTATTGCCCCCATTTTTTTTACCCTTTTTGAAAATGCAAATAATGCATAAAATGGGTGCCAGTTCAGTGGTTTTGGACCTCTTCCAATTTTCTAATTGGGTTTGTTAGATTTACATCTCATTGAATGAAGCTGATCAGAAATATCTATGCGAGTAAGTGTTTATAGGGCATGCAATGAAGTCCCAATCAATATTTATTATCTACACAAGCACCAGTCATTGCATGACGATCAGGAACCAAACTTCTAACAGGTTGCAAATATTGATGGCTCTGGAGGATAGTTTTCCTGCAACATGTCCATTTAAGGATCTTAACTACACTGGTGTTTTATATTCGAACAAGTTACGTCCTACAAGCCAAAAATTAGACTTAAATTTCAGTTGTTGATTTATTATTAGTACAGATTGTCACTGGAAAGTTCTTAAGCATCCTCAGCTGTATATCAAAAGAACAACAGTCCTGTATGTTCTCCAGAAATGATTACTGGAAAAGTTCCTAGATCCCTCATCGCTACACTGTGAAATTGATATTTTGGTGGCCCTCCCCTGTCAGATATAGCTGCAGTCAGGTTTCAGTACATCTGAATTCCAGCTGCCTAGCTACATGTCTTTCAGCTCTCACCAGTCGTTTTGTTTGGGCAAGAGGAATCCATCTGGCCTGTATGTTTACTCCTAAAGGGCCAGATGTTCCCCTCTTAATTTTCCACGACAGTACTTTCCTTTTCCCCTCTTCAATGCACAATATTGATTGAATTTTAACTTTAACAGCAGATCTTCCATCCCAACAAGTCTATTTTACATGATTACAACATAATTATGATTCCAAGGTCTCCCGTGGTATTACTCAAGTCCCAAGCATGTTGCTGTTTTCTCTCGCCTCTCCTCTTCTGTTTTAGTGGGAGATTTTTCTTGCTTCTTTCTCATTTCCTTTTTTCCTTCCCAGTGGGAGTTCATGGGTGGTGTGCAGGGAAAGGCAGTGCTGAGAGGGACAGATTAGATTTCCCAACATGAGATGTGGGGAAAATGTGGTCAGGAGTATGATCAGGAACGGAATGGAATGGGAGAAAATAAGAACAGAGGCAAACGCAGGGCAGAGTTATTTGGGGACATTATCCTGAATATTCTCTTCCACTGAGAAACACTAACTGAATTTTGCTTACCCCACTGATGGTAATGGTTCAGGGTGACATGCAACAGGGCCAGCAGCCACTTAATGAGACAGAGCCTGGTCTAAAAAAGCATGTCAAGTGGGACGGGAAGAAGTAGGGCTACAAATTTTAAATTTTATTTCCAGTGGATCAGACAACCCTAACTGAGGCTTTCTTTCTCCAAGGAGTATTTTAGTATAGGAGAGAGTGGTGTCAGCTGAAGCTTAATCAAGGCTGAGTGCTTACATTTAGTTGCTGCCAAATCTAATTGCCAATGCCATGAGTACCAACAATAAGAAAAGTGAAGGCGGGTGTTGGGGGATGGTGACACAGGAAAAGACAGGCAATGGAAATGCACAAGAGGCCTGTGGTGAAGATGCATGCAAGAGGAAACAGATTTATTTGTGAGAATTTAAAGAAAATCTAAAATGTCACGAGGAACAGGGCTGTGATTCACAGCTGCACTCAACACTTCATCACAGTTAGCCAAAACAGGAGAGGTGACTCGTGATGCGTCAAGATGGCCTTTAAAATGGTATTGCAAACAGCCTAGAGTTACCAGCATTGTGTTTAATGCGGCACATGAATTACCATGATTGGGCTGAGGGAGCCTCTCCAGTGATTCCCACTGTACAGATATGCTGCAGCACCTCACTGCACTGTTCCCTAAATAATTTGACTCAAGTTTAATCATTATAAATTACAAAACAAGCTATGAAACAAACTTCTTTCAACAGCAAATTCTAAATTTGAGGTCAGTGACAGGAAGTCAGATTTGGAGTTTTTCGTTCTGTTGTCTGTAGTGTCTAAGCACACTGAATTTTGTTAGCTGACAGCTAAAACATTTGCAAAGGTAATTCAAACATCACATTGAATCCAAGGCACCCAGCTTATGCAGCTCTCAAGTATTGTTGCATTTCAGCTCAGTTAAATTTTCTCTACCAAAAACAATTGGCTGGATCACACAGCTCACAGGAATTTTTTTTTTTGTAAATTTAAATTGTTGGTTCTTGCATGGACACAAAAACAAAAACAGATTGGGAGTAAGTTATACATAGGTACAAGGCAATAACACAGCAGGGCTCAAAAGGAACATAAATTGTAAGGATGAAAAGCAATTTAGCAATATCCGAATTCCAAAATTAGATTACTATCTTGGAACACACTTGCTGGTTGAAGTCATTTCAGTATAATTCATTTGTTAATGTATGTAGGAGAGCAGAGAGAATTCAGATTGAGTGCTTCTTGTGCCATACTGTCCATGTGATCTGATCTTATTTTGCAATCATATTCTCTGGAGGCCTGATACTAATTCTTCAACCCAACCTTGAAAGAAGTTACAATTGATTCCAAAAAATTTTAAGTCCACTTACAGTATCACAGTATCTTTACAGTGCAGGAGGCAGCCATTTGGCCCATTGAGTCTGCACTGACTCTCTGAAAGGTCATTCCACCTAGTCCCACTCCCCTGCCTTATCCCCATAACCTTGCGCATTCAGATAAAGGCAAAATACTGCGGATACTGGAAATCTGAAACAAAAACAAAAAGTGCTGGAAAGACTCAGCAGGTCTGACAGCATCTGTGGAGAGAAAGACAGAGTTAACAGTTTGAGTCTATATGACTCTTCTTCAGAGCGCTAAAGAGTCATACGGATTTGAAACGTTAACTCAGTCTCTCTCCACAGATGCTGTCAGACCTGCTGAGTTTTTCCAGCATTTGTTTGTTTTTGTTTCAACCTTGCACACACTCTCTTTTCAGAAAGCAATTCAATTCCCTTTCAAATACCTCGATTGAACCTGCCTACACCACCCTTCCAGGAAGCTTGCTCCAGACTTCAACCCACTCTGGGTGGAAAAATTTTTCCTCAATATCACATTTACTCTTTTTGCCAATTATTTTGAATCTGTGCCCTCTAGTTCTTGATGTTCTTTTGAGTGGGAACAGTTTCTCACTATTTACACTGTCCAACCCCCTTAGGATCTTGAATACCTCTATCAAGTCTCCTCTCAGCCTTCTTTTCTCAAGGAAAACAGTCACAACCTCTCCAATCTATCCTCATAGCTACATTTCTTCATCCCAGGAATCATTCTTGTGAATCTCCTCTGTACTCTCTCCAATGCCTTCACATCCTTCTGTCATCCAGAATTGGACATAGTACTCCAGATGAGGCCTAACTAGTGTCTTATATAAGTTCCACATGACCTCCTTACTCTTGTACTCAATGTCCTTATTAATAAAGTCTAAGATACTATATGCTTCAATAACTGCTCTCTCAACATGCCCTGCCATCTTCAATGGCCAATGTATGCATACACTAAGGTTCTTCTGTTCCTGCACCTCCTTTAGAGGCTCTCCCTTTATTTTCTACTGTCTCACCGTATCTTTCCTGCTAAGATGAATCACCTCAGACTCCTCTGCATTGAACTTAATTTGTCACTTGTCTGCCTAATACACCAACATGTCTACGCCTTTTGAAGTTCAAAACTATCCTATCACAGTTGACATTTCCAATCTTCATATCACCTGCAAATTTTGAAATCATGCCCTGCACACCAGAGTCTAGGTCATTAATAATATCATAATTCCATTTGTTAACCTGTGCCTGCAATCTTATTAATCATGCTCCATGCATTCGCATACACGCACATTAGCCCTGATTTAGGCTTTTACTTTCTTGCTTATTCTGACCCCATCTAATGACTTACTGTTGCCTACTCTAGTTCTATCAAACGCTCCAAGTAGTCTATCTATCTTGATGCAACTCTGATATATCGTCGTTATCAGTTGATGCTTCACTACTTCCCACTGCCAGTTTTTCTCCTTTGCACTCTGAATTTCCCCCCAGGTTCCCATCCCCCCGATGGCCATATGATAAAAAATTTTACATCCTGTTCAAATGGGCAAAAAACATGCAGATTGTCTCAAGTCTCTCATTCAGTAAAACACCTAAACACACTCACTCTCTCAAAGACAGTCCCATTCACAAAGTTACCATTACAATCCAAAATAAAACAGTCCTTTCAGTGATTAAATTGGTTCCTTGCAATTAAATCCCACTATGGACCCCAAAAATTACAACTGTAATAAAAAGGCTGCAATTTAAAAAAGTCATATCCATCATATCATCCCACCTTCAGGAGATTTATCTTCTCCAGGCATCTCTTCATTCATACACTTTGGGTTTGCCTTCTCCATTCCCAGAGTTATGATCCTTTTCATAGACACATGAATTAGCAAGTACTGTTTTTCCATTTCCCCACCTGCCACTGGACAGTAGTCTCTCTCTGTGGTCTATTTCCTACATCCAACTGTTTCTGCTCCACCTCCACAACCTTATCAGCTTCGCTAGGTCATGGAATTCTTTGCTTCCACTCAGACCTCTACTATTTCTTTCTAGACATTAGCATTTTTCCCCCAAGGAAAAAATTGTTGCACCTTGTAAGCCCAGGAGGAAAAGATAAAAAACAAACACTATGAAACATAAGAAAAATGGTAAAATAACCTTGGAAGAAATTATCTCCTCTTATGATTGGTAAGAGTTACGACCATTTAACAAGACATGTAGCCGAGGCCCCATCTACCTGGTAAGTTAACTGTAGAACACCCCATGGCACTAGACTCCTGGTCAACACCACAGTAAGAGATTAACTGACCATTTATCACCTTGTTATTTGAGAGAGACCTTGCCATGAGCGGCAGTGCTCTTCCACAAACAGCAGCTTCACTTTAAAAAGTAATTTAGTAGTTGGGAAACGTGTTGGGATATCCTTTAATTTGTACATAATGATAGTTGCAGTCAGGATTTTAACAGCATATTACTTTACAATTTGGATTGAGTTCATTCAGAGGGAAACAAGAACACTTGATATTCCTAGAACAGCAAGGGTCATATTACTGTACCAATGTTTCCTCCCTATAAAATGGTTCACTTCACTGTCATGCTGCAGTACTACGAATAGCTATTTTTATTCTCTCCAGTGAGGAGCATTCAACTGGGATTTACAATTAAATTAATTTCCTTTTGGTTGCCCAACGCTCTACTGCTACAGCTACCAAATTATCAGTTTTTACACTTGGTTCTTAAAGGGAGAGTGGCTAAGGCAAGTATTAGGGCATGATAGCTAATTGTTATGATGTGGCAGATGTATGCCAGGTGGACCAAATCCAAGAGGGAAACTTGGTTGCACTATCACAACGGTTTGCAATTTGTATCTATTATGAGATATGTGCACTGAATTCAGAAGTAATAAGTCCACCAAGACTTTGAGATTTTAAAAATTAAAATATTAACAAAATATAAAAAAAGATTAAGCACATAAGAGTACAATTACTTACTATAATAATATTTTAGTTTTAGTTTTAAAACAGAACCAGCAAATTAACACAATACCCACTTGACGGTGGAATTCCAAATGGCTTTTCCCCAACTTAGTTTCGCCATATAGCAGACTTATACACAAATGCTGGAGGCTTCATTAAGGCTATTTCACACAGTCTTATTAGATCTTATATGGCCTTCTGCCACATAGCTGTTCATTCTCCTTTATATATGTTTCTCTCTTTTTAATATCTAAGTTCTATTGTTTTATACGTCTTTGAAACTGTACCTTCCTCATAATATAAAAACTTTCATGTTGCCAATATGGTCAGTAACCTTTGGGAAAAATAAACATTTCTTAGCCTTGCTTATCTGGCTAGTTGTAAACAGACCAAGATCCCTTTGAAATCCAAATCTCTTCATTTATCTAAAAATGCAAATTCCCTTCACACCTTACATGCTAAGCAGCAAACATGTTTACTCATTAGCATGTCAAGCACCTAGCTGTTTTTGATTATTTCAAACTCGCAGTCTACTTGACTTCAAATGTCATTAAATCACAGAGTCCAAACTATACTTACCCCCATAAGCCTACTTCATAATAAACCAGAAAAATATCATGAAAATTATTATACATTCATCACATTAATGAATAGGTAAAGATCTCAGTTCTTGAGAAGGTGAATTAAATTGAAGGTTTGTTCCAATTGCTATGCATGTTGAAGCCACAAATTTGGCTGAAATTTTTTAGTTTGTATTCAACGTTACAGACTCATTTCTAAAATTGCATAATCTTCATTCCAAAGAGAAAGCTCAGAGAAGAAAGGTTAGGAGTATGATGGTTACAGTTGTACCCATTTACCCAGGTGGGTACAGCTGCAACATTCAAGCACAACAGAGTTAGGCCAGTTTGGTAAATCAGTGCCCCCATCATTGAACTCAATACGAGACTTCCTCCAAAATAGGTCCAGGATGTCCAACATTCAGCACTGTCACACCTCCCTATGGAACCAACATCTCCAGGTTCCACCCCCACCCTCCAATTAATACACCATCCCAACCTCGGCAGGTTTCCATTCATGGTTGCTTTAAGATCTTGGGAAGTCCTATCTGATACCATTGTTGAAGCACCATCACAAGCCTGCAACAGTTTAAGAAGGACCGTTATCTTCCAAAAGCAGTTAGGGATAAGCAACTGTTACTGCCTTTCCAGAAACACCCAGAGAACTTATATTTAAATGTACCAGGCAACTATATACAAGAATTGTTGAATGATAAAGGCATTCAGCCATTAACACTGTTCTCTTACATGCCATGTAAAATCTCCCTGATTTATGACCTCTTCCTGGCAAATTTAGAATGAGTGAAAGCTCTGCACAAGTATGACCTAATTCCCAAAAACAATCAGGCAAACTTCTTCCTGGAAATAATACAATTATTATATGTTCCAATAATGAGCAAGGAACAGAGAAACATCTACTGTTCATCCTAAGCTGGCAGCCTTTATAGACTTTGCTCACATCCATTCTCAGCAGCAGTGGTATTTGGAGTATTTGCTCACTTCATTTTATCCCTATAATCTTAAATCACATTCTCCAGCAGATATTCACACACTTCTTTTGAAATAAATTGCCACGGGTTGTTAGATTTCATTTCATAATCCTAACCATCAGCCTCTTTATTTCAGGAATGTTAATGCTTTCTGCCAACACTTTTCATTCTATTTTTGTGCCTTCTCTCAACCAAATTTTCCATCCTATTAACACCATCTTTTGATATCTTGAGAGACAGACACACACAAGAAACATGGCAAATGCAGAAAGGTTCTCACCCTGGTTTTAGCAATTGTCATTTTTTGATTTCCATATTTTGCCTTAGAATACTTCTGAGTTTTTGTTGCTTGGATAAGGTTAGAACTTCAGACAATTTATTTCTACCACCTCTAATCCATCTTTTATTTGGTGAGCTGTCATTTTCCACATGCAGGAATGATTTCAATCGTCATCATACATCTTTCAAAATAGCACAGTGCTAGATTTGCACATTAAAACTGCAGCTTTGGGTTAATACAGCAAGCCAGCAAGCTTTGTGCAATCATTGTTCGACTGTTCATTGTTTAAGCATGCATTTCTCTGGAGAACAAACTATTGAGGTTATATCCTAAACTGAGGATCGTCTTTCATTTCATTGTCTTTCATTTGAGGAGTTAAATTGACTGGCCACCAGCCAACTCGGGTGGATGTAAAAGATCACAAAGATAATCAGGGTCATTTTTCAAGTGCTTGTTCATCCCTCATCACTTAATTGGAAAGTAGATTATCCGGTAATTTATCTCATTGCTGTTTGTGGGACCTGCTGTATGCAAATTGGCCATTGCATTCCAACAACAATTGCACTTCAAAAGAACTTAATTGAATGTTAAGTGCTCCAAGATATTCTAAGTTCATGAGAGATGCTATATAAATATAGGCGGTCGACTTGGTTCATATCAGCAGTAAGGTATTCAAAGACAACAGCTGCACACAGGTATATATAGTTCATGTATTTACTAGGGTAACCATTGAGCATACTGTTAGCATATTGGAACAATGCTATAAGTTCTGGATAGATCTGGGAACACCTTGTTGCACAGTATTCATTACATTTGTCCTGCACAAAGGCATTATCATTATTACCTTGGAGGAGGCCACAGGAGGTGGTCATTTAGAACGGAAGTCGTTGGCACTAAAACAAAAAAACTACTGACGCTGGAAATCTGAAATGAAAACAGAAAATGCTGGAAATACTCCGTAAGTCGAACAGCTCCTGTGCAGAAAGCAGAGTTAAAGTTTCAGGTCGATGACCCATTGTCCAATAAATTGGAGGCAATGACTATTATCTGAAATAGTTGAACTCTTTTGTTTAATTCATTGATGTGATGTGGGGGGCACTGGCTAGGCCAGGATTTATTGCCCATCAAATTACCTTTGAGCAGGTGGTGGTGAGCTGCCTTCTTGGACATCTATGGTCCATATGGTGTAGGTACACCCACAGTACTGCTAGGGAGAGAGTTCCAGGATTTTGATCCAGTGACAGTGAAGGAACAGTGATATAATTTCAAGTCAGGATGGTGAATGGCAAGGAGAGGAACTTCCAGGTGGTGGTGTTCCCATGTATCTGCTGCCCTTGTCCTTCTAGATGGTACTGGTTATGGGTTTGGAAGGTTCTGTTTAAGGAGCTTTGGTGAGTTTCTGCAGTGCAGCTTATAGATGGTACACACTACTGCCACTGTGTCGGTGGTGGAGGGAGTGAATGTTTATGGATGGGGTGCCAATCAGCGGGCTGCTTTGTCCTGGACAGTGTCAAGCTTCTTGAGTGTTGTTGTAGCTGCACTCATTCAGGCAAGTCGGGAGTATTCCATCACACTCCTGACTTGTGCCTTGGGAAGGTGGAGCAGCTCTGGGGGGTCAGGTGAGTTACCTGTCACACGATTCCTAGCCTCTGACCTGCTCTTGTAGCCACACTATTTATATGGCTAGTCCAGTTCAGTTTCTGGTCAATAGTAACCCCCAGGATGTTGATAGTGGGGGCTTCAGCGATGGTAATAGCTTTGACTGTCAACGGGGGTTGGTTAGATTCTCTCTTGTTGGAGGTGGTCATTGCCTGGCACTTGTGGCACGACTGTTACTTGCCACTTGTCAGCCCAAGCCTGGATATCGTCCAGGTCTTGCTGCATTTGGACATGGACTGCTTCAGTATCTGAAGAGTCGCGAAAGATGAACATTGTGCAATCATCAGCAAACATCCCCACTTCTGACCTTATGATGGGAGGAAGATCATTGATGAAGCAGCTGAAGATGGTTGGGCTTAGGACACCACCCTGAGGAACTCCTGCAGTGATGTCCTGGAGCTGAGATGCCTGATTCCAACAACCACAACTATCCTCCTTTCTGCTAGGTTTGCAACCAATGGAGGATTTTCCCCTTTATTCCTATTGACTCCAGTTTTGCTAGGGCTCCTTGATGCCATACTCAATCAACTGCTGCATTGATGTCAAGGGCAGTCACTCTCACCTCACCTCGGGAGTTCAGCTCTTTTGTCCCTGTTTGAACCAAGGTTGCAACAAGGTCAGGAGTCAAGTGGCTCTGGCAGAACCCAAACTATCAGTGAGGTTATTGCTAAGCAAGTGCCGCTTGACAGCACTGTTGATGACCCCTTCCATCACTTTACTGATGATCAAGAGAAGACTGATGGGGCAGCAATTGGCTGGGTTGGGTTTGTTCTGCTTTGTGTACAGGTCATACCTGGGCAATTTTTCGCTGGGTGGATGCCAGTGTTGTAGCTGTGTTGGAAGAGCTTGGCTAGGGGCGTGGCAAGTTCTATTCAAGTCCAGAAGGTCAACATTAAGACTGCAGATGCTGGTAATGGTTCAGCCATTTGCAGCTCCACTGGATCCTTCCTTAGATTCTTTGCATGTCTCATTACCGCTCTCCTTAAAAAAGACTTGCACTTATATAGCACCTTTCATGACTGAAGGACATTCCAAAGTGTTTTTCCGCCAATGAAATCCTTTCAAAGTGTTGTTACTTTGTAATGTAGGAAACATGGCAGCCAATTTGCACAAAGCAAGCTCCCACAAGCAGCAATGTGATACTGACCAAATAATCTGTTTTAGCAATGTTGATTGAGGGATAGCTATTGGCTAGAACACCTGGGATAACTCCCCTGCTCTTTGAAATAGTTCATTGGGAACTCTCATATCAACCTTGAAAGCAGACAAGGCCTTGGTTTACCATCACATCCACAAGACAGCACCTCAGACAGTGCAGCACTCCCTCAGTACTGCACAGGAGTGTCAGTCTTGATTTTTTTGTGCTCAAGTCCTAGAGTGAGACAAACTCTCAACCTTCTGTCTTAGAAGTGACAATGTTACCAACTGAATAATAGCTGACAATCTTTCTCACACGATCATTCTTTTGCAATTGATCAATCCTGCTTTTCACCTATCACAAACTTTCCTTTGTTATTCTCACTCTTCCTTTACCCTCCTCTGTAAGTTCCCTACCTCTACTTGCTTAAAGCCTGTTACATACCTGCCTTTTGCCAGGTTTGATGGAATTCATTCACCTGAAATGTTAAAGTTGCTTTGAAAATCAGAACAAATGATTTTGTATCCATTTGATAGGACAGGCATATTTGGTGGTCAGGGAGGAGCATTGTTAAAATCCTCAGATTAATTGCCAAAATGTTAACAATGTAAGAAGCAAGAGAATAATGTTTAAGAGAGCCTAGAGGTCAATCTTTGACTATAGACTGCACTAATTCCACACCTCTGTTCAGAGTCATAGGATTTCTCAAACCTTTTCTAAGTCTCTCAGTGCACTAAACTGGACGCCTTCAAATGGGGTCTGCTTAAGGCACTGAAAATCACGAACAACACAAGTGCTATTGGAGGTACACACAGACAAAGCAAAATTCCAAGGCTGAACAGTTTGGAGCTGTACCCATTGGAGTCTAGAAGAATGAGAGCTGATCTTATTGAAACATAAGATCCTGAGGGGATTTGATAGGGTGGATACCAGGAGGATATTCCCACTTGTGGGAGAGACTAGAAGCAGGGAATACAGTTTAAGACTAAGAGGTCTACCATTTGCACAGAAGAGGAGATTTTATTTTCACTAAAAAGGTTGTTCTCTTCCCCAGAAAGTAGCGGAGGCTGAGTCATTGAATTTATTCAAGACAGAGTTTGACAGATTTTTGATAGACAAGGGAGTCAAGGGTTATAGGGGGCAGACAGGAAAGTGTAGTTGAGACCACAACCAGATCAGCCATGATCTTATTTAATGGCGGAGCAAGCTCAAGGGCTCACAGGGCCTACTCATGTTCCGAAGTCCTATGTTCCTCATTCTGATCACCCCAATTCTGGCCCAATGAATTGTGATTCTCAGTAATCTTGACAAGGAGAAAACCTCTAACCTGTAACCTACTGCAGGTCAGAGACTCCGGACCCCACGAAGTCTTATGGCATCAGGTCAAATATGGGCAAGGAAACCTCCAGCTGATTACCACGTACTGCCCTCCCTCAGCTGATGAATCAGTGCTCCTCCATGTTGAACATCACTTGGAGGAAGCAAGGTGGGTGGCAAGGGTGCAGAAGGCACTCTGGGTGGGGGACTTCAATGTCCATCACCAAAAATAGCTCACCAGCATCAATACTGACCGAGCCTTACAAGACATAGCTGCTAGACTGGATCTGCAAGTGGTGGGGGAACCAACAAGAGGGAAAAACATACTTGACCTCATCCTCAACAACCTGCTTGCCGCAGATGCATCTATCCATGACAGTATTGGTAGGAGTGACCATCGCACAGTCATTGTGGAGATGAAATCCCACCTTCACATCGAGGATACTCTCCATTGTGTTGTATGGCACTACTCGTGCTCAATGAGATAGATTTCGAACAGATCTAGCAACTCAAGACTGGGCATCCATGAGGCGTTGTGAGCCATCAGCAGCAGAATTATACTCGAACACAATCTGTAACCTCATGGCCCGGCATATCCCCCACTCTACCATTACCATCAAGCCAGGGGATCAACCCTGGCTCAATGAAGAGTGCAGAAGAGCATGCCAGGAGCAGAATCAGGCATACTTAAAAATCAGGTGTATAACACAGGACTACTTGCGTGCCAAACAGCATAAGCAGCAGGTGACAGACAGGGCTAAACAATTCCACAACCAATGGATCAGATCTAAGCTCTGCAGTCCTGCCACATCCAGTCCTGAATGGTGGTGGACAATTAAACTTACTGGAGGCAGCGGCTTCACAAATATCCCCATCCTCAATGATGGAGGAGCCCAGCATGTCAGTGCAAAAGACAAGACAGAATCATTTTCTACAATCTTCAGCCAGAAGTGCTGAGTGGATGATCCATCTTGGCCTCCTCCGGAGGTCCCCAGCATCACAGATGCCAATCTTCAGCCAATTCTATTCATTCCATGTGATATCAAGAAACAGCTGAAGGCACTACATAGTGCCAAGGCTATGGGCCCTGACAAGATTCCAGCAATAGTACTGAAGACTTGTGCTCCAGAAGTTGCCACGCCCCTAGCCAAGCTGTTCCAATACAGCTACAACACTGGCATCTACCTGGCTATGTGGAAAATTGCCAGGTATGTCCTGTACACAAAAAGCAGGACAAATCCAAGCCAGCTAATTACTGCCCCATCAGTCTGCTCTCAGTCATCAGTAAAGTAATGGATGGGGTTATCAACAGTGCTATCAAGCGGCACTTGCTTGGCAATAACCTGTTCATTGACACCAAGTTTGGGTTCCACCAGGGCCACTCAGCTCCTGTCCTAGTTACAATCTTGGTTCAAACAGAGACAGAAAGAGCTGAACTCAGAGGAGGCAGTGTGCTCAGCCATGAGGGTCAACGCACTGCTCATGCTCTGCATGGACTTCTCCACAATGGAGGAGGACATGGCAAGCAGACCCTCATGGGCTTCTGCCAGATCCTCCTGCACATCCTGATAGACATCCAGCATCTGCCGCCTAATGGACGGCTCCAGAGGCTCATCATTTGCCTTCGGCTGAGCATCGTCCTGGTTCCCAGCAGTCCTCCGACTGCCAGCGCCCAGGGCACTCTGCTTCCACCTGCACCTCAAGCGAGTGTGAAGTGCCCTCACCAATGTGCACAGACATTCTAACTGCCGATCTAATGCCCACCAAGGTGCTGGTATCTGCGTTGGTGCCTGGTTTAGGGAGTGGGTGTAATGCAGGTGCAAATGAAGCCTGGTGGTCCTCTGGCATCAGGAGTGGCCCTTCGGGGTCTAGGAGCGACTGCATGTTGGTGATTGCGTGCTGGCAGCCATCTCCTCCAGGAGGACCGCGAGGCACTCGTCCAAAAAGCAGGGGGCCAAGTGCCCACCTGACCTGCCCTCCAGCCACACCAGACTCCATTACTCGAGGTTGCTAACGCAGAACAGATGTACTTCTGTGGCAGCTTTCCGGGGCTGCCTGTGCCATTTTTAAACCAGCCGCCAGGTCGCCATTGGACCCAGCGGGCAACAGGCCCCACTCCCATTCAGCCCTTCCTGACCAGTGGGGAGCCACGTTTCTTGCTGGGTGGGCTTTAATTGACCCGCCAGCATGAATCGCGGCTGGGGGCTGATTGCGGGCGGCAGCCCGTTTACCACCTGACCTCGAGCCTGCCGACCTCAAAATTCTGCCCTACGTTCCCAAAAGCAGCTGCTACTCAAAGTGAGTAGTGCTAAAGTACAGGGTTCAGCAGTGGGAGAATGGAGCAATTTGAGAGTATAGGTTTACAGGGCATTTAAGGTGACCTTTTAGCCATTTTCACAGCCTTGCAACCTAATAGAATTCTATATCTTGAGATAAAATCCAGAATATAAAAGCAAAGAGGTAATAGTGAGCCTAAGCAAACTTTAATAAGATCTCATTTAGAGTCCTGTATGTATTATTGGTCTCCAAAATTCTAGGAAGAACGTTTAGGCTTTCAAAAGGATACAATGCAGATCCACTAAACTGCTGTCTGGTATGAGGAATTACACAGGTTATGGGATGATGTGTTTGAAAGGATTGTACAGAAGTATTTCCAGTAGTTGAGAGACCAAGGGCAAGGGTTCACAGATACATGGTCAAATGCAAGAGATTTAGAATCAAGAACAGGAGAAATTTCTGAGTTGACACAATGTGGAGTTCACTTCCAAGATTAATGGTAAATACAGAAATTATATAACATGCAAGATTGATTGGGTAGCTGGATGAAGGAAAGAGGGTGAAAGGATGTGGGAACAGGCTGTGAAAACAATTAGAATTATCTGCTTACTTGGAGGGTAAATCATGATTTGGTTGGGCTAAATGGTCTAATTCTGTAACTTGTATGAATTTCTGTATTCTATATTGCATTAGAGGATCAATTCACATGGGTAAAATTGGGAAGGGAGGATAGATGGGCATTCTTAAAAATGATATGACAGAACCAAACAAAAATTAGCTCCCCAGAACCAATTAAGACCGTACTTGTGTGTAACAGCTTTTTAATTAGAGAAATAAAGAAGCCCCTACCGATAGTAATCTTACTTTAGAGGCACTTGTCAAAGATAGCCAACTGCTCCTTTTATTATTTGTTATTTATTCTTGTTCAGCCTTCCAAGCTGTAATGATGACTGGAAATATGACAGCACGTGCTGTAAAACGTGTGTTTGTTATACAAGCATTAGCTGGAATTTTATATCACAGCAACAGACTATTGCACCCAGCAAGTCTATGCTGATGTTTATACTGCACATGAGCCTTCTCACACCTTGTTTTATCTCACCCCCATCAACATATCCCTCTATTCCTTTCTTCCTCATGTACTTAACTAGCTTTCCCTTAAATTCATCCATTAAATTCATCCTCTCACCCAATCCATGTTGTAGCAAGTTTCAGATTCTCACAACTCTCAATAAAGAAATTTCTCCTGAATTCCTCATTAGATCTGTTGGTCACCACCCTATATGTACAGCCTGTAGTTTTGGACTCCCACAGGTCTACCCTAACAAATTAAAAGCATGTAACAATGAACTCAAACACTATACAAAAAAATGACAAACATTCTTAATTTGAAAGTTCCAGTGGTGTGGATTTGCATGCTTGGGGGTATTGAGCAATTTATGCTTTCCTTTTCTCCAATACCTCAAAAAGATTACAAATCTGCTAAAGTTGCAAAATATAAAAGATGCACACTGTGGACTTGCTGTACAATGTCAAGGATCAGGTAAAGCCAAGTTTTATCCGTGCATGGAATTTGCCCAGAGATTGCAATAGAAAATAGCATTTGGCATATGGCAAGGGGTGGTCATGCACCCTTTGAGACATACATCTTGCTGCACCAATAAAATAACTAGAGTCCATCACTAGAATGTGTAAATGTCAAGGGTGAAAGATTAAACATCACAAAAATTAAAAATGAAAGAATTAGTCATCAAAATTTACAAACTTTTGATTTAACATTTTATCCCTATAAATCAATAACACATTCATTCACTAAAAGTAAACATTGATACTAAGAGAGAGAGAGAGACACACACAGACAGACAGAGAGAAGTTTATGGATTAAATCTAAAAGTGATGTCACAGGAGTCTCATAGGTTGGTATAAGTACAGGTCCCATAGGTATAGGCCTTTCCGGACTCAGCATAGGCACACTTGGGGAAGGATGAACAACCAGAGGTCGTGGTCCACACTGGGACAATGACATAGGATAGGAAAAGGGATGAGGTCCTGAAAGCAGATTTTAGGGAGTTAGGAAGGGAATTTTAAAAAAGGACCTCAAGAGCAGCAATCTCAGGGTTACTCCCAATGCCACATGCTAGCAAGTATAAGAATAGGAAGATTGAGCAGTTCAACAAGTGGTTGGAGAAATGGAGTAGGAAGGAGGGCTTTGGATTTCTGAGGCATTGGGACCAGTTCTGGGGCAGGTGGGACCTGTACAAGGATGAAAGGTTACACATTAACAGCACTGGGACTAATGCCCTCACGGGGAGGTTTGCTAGTGCTGTTAGGGAGGGTTTAAACTAGATTGGCAGGGGGATGGGAACCTGAGGGGAAACTCAGAGTGGAGAGGAGAAATTGGCAGTGGGAAGTAGAGAAGGAGTAATATCAAGGTCAGAGTAATATCAAAGTAGATATATTACTTGGAGACAAAAAAACAGAAAATGCTGAAAAACTCAGGTCTAACAGCATCTGTGGAGAAAAAAAAGTAGAGTTAACGTTTCCTGTCCATATGACTCTTCTTCAGAGCTTTTGCTTTTAGAATACTTGGAGAGTTTGATGGAATTAGAGTAGACAGTAGTAAGTCATTAGATGGGGTCGGAGTATGGGGCAAAGTAAAAAGGCCTAAATCAGGTTTGATGTGCATGTATTGAATGCACGCAGTGTGGTTAATAAGATTGCTGAGCTACAGGCACAGGTTGATAAATGGAATTATAATATTATTTCTGTAACAGTGACCTGGCTCAAAGAAGGGCTGGACTGGTCATTAAATATTCCTAGGTACAAGGTGTTTTGGAGAGACAAAAGGAAGAAGGGGGTGGGGGGAGTGGCAGTATTGATTAAAGATGAAACTACAGTACTGGAGAGAGAGCATGTTCCAAAGGGGTCAAGGACAGAATCTCTCTGGCTAGAGGCAAGGAATGCAAAAGGTGCGATAACATTGATTGGAGTAGCATATAAGACCACCAGCTTGTGGAAGGGATGTAGAGAAACAAACCTGAAAAGAAATTACAGAGAGATGCAAGAATTATAGAGTAATGCAAATGGGGGACTTATTATTCAAATACAGACTGGGATAGGAATAGTGCAAAGGACCATGAGGGGTGAGATTTCCTGGAATGTGTTCAAGATAATTTTTTGCATCAGAATGTCTGGTCCAACAAGAAGGAAGGCACTGCTGGACCTGGTTATGGAGAATGAGTTGGCCCAAGTGGATCAAATATCAGTGGGAGAGCCTCCAGCGGACAGTGACCATTGTATCGTAAGGTTTAGGTTAATCATGGAAAAGGACAGAACAGGGTGGTAAAAGATTAGGGCCAATTAGGGATAAAAGCAAGGGGACTTGCACGTCAAGTCAGGAGAAATAATGGAGGTATTAAACAAGTACTTGACATCTGTCTTTACAAAGGAAGATGCTACCCAGGCCAAGGTGAGGGGGGAGGTAACTGGTACACTAGAATTTACAATTGAGGAGGAAGGGTTTTAGAAAGGCTATCTTTACTTAAAATAGATAAGATGCCAGGACCAGATGAGATGCATCTAAGGGTACTGAGGAAAGAGTGGAAATTGCAGAGGCACTAATAATCTTTCAGTCTTCCTTAGACAGAGGAGTGGTGCCAGGGGACTTCAGAATTGCGAATGTTACGCCCTTGTTCAAAAAAAGGGTGCAAGGATAAAGCCAACAATTACAGACCAGTCAGTCTGACTTGAGTGGTAGGCAAACTTCTGGAAATGATAGTTCAGGACAAAATCAATAGTCACTTAGACTAATGCAGGATAATTAAGGAAAGCTAGCATGGACTCATTAAGGGAAAATCATGGTTAACTAACTTGGAGTTTTTTTGAGGAGGTAACAGAGAAGGCTGATAAGGACAACATTGTTGATGTGGTGGATATGGATTTTCAAAAGGCATATGACACATTGCCACACAAGAGACTTGAGAGCAAAAATCTACCTCATAGAATAAAAGGGAAAGTAGGCACTTAGGAAGAAACTGTCCGAGTGACAGGTAATGAAGTGTAGCAGTTAGTGGATGTTTTTCAGATTGGTGGAAGGTTTGTAGTGGAGTTCCCCAGGGGTCAGCGTTGGGACCCTTGCTCTTCCTGATAGATATTAATGACTTGGACTGTGGGGTTCAGGACATTATTTCAAAAATTGCAGATGATACGAAGATTAGAAACATTGTCAATTGTTGGGAGGATAGTCTTGACGGTCAAAAGAACATAGATATGTTGTTAGATTGAGCAGACAAGTGGCAGATAAAGTTGAATGCAGAGAAGTGAGAGATGATTCATCTTAGCAAGAAGGATATGGAGAGACAGTATGAAATAAAGGGAGAAACTCTAAAGAAGGGGCAGGAATAGAGGGACCTCAGTGTATAAGCCATTGAAGATGGCAGAACATGTTGAGAGCACAGTTAATAAAGCATATAGTAGCTTAGGCTTTATTAATAGGGGCATTGATTACAAAAGTAAGGAGGTCATGTTGAACTTGTATAAGACACTAGTTAGGCCTCATCTATAGTACTACTTCCAGTTCAGGGTGCCATACTTGAAGGATGTGATGGCATTGGAGAGAGTACAGAGGAGATTCACAAGAATGATTCCAGGCATGAAGGACTGTATGTATGAGGTTAGATTGGAGAAGTTGGGACTGCTTTCCTCAGAGAAAAGGCGGCTGAGAGGAGACTGGATAGAGGTATTCAAGATCCTGAGGTGTATGGACAAGGTAGTGAGAAACTGTGCCCCCTCAAGGGAGAATCAAAAACTAGAGGGCACAGATTCAAAATAATTGGCAAAAGGAGCAAATGTGATACGATGAAAAAAATTTTCACCCAGAGGACGGTTGGAGTCTGGAACCGACTTCCCGAGGGTGGTGGAGGCAGGTTCGAGCAAGGTATTGAAAAAGGGAATTGGATTGCTATCTGAAAAGGAATGTGCAAGGTTACGGGAATAAGGTAGGGGAGTGGGACTAGGTAGAATGCTCTTTCAGCGAGCCAGTGCAGACTCGATGGGCCGAATGGCCTCCTTTTGTACTGTAAAGATTCTGTGAATTCCTGATTATTCATCAGTTCAGCCAATGACAGTGATTGGAGGTAGGAAGGACATGTAATTAGATGGGATGGCAGTATACCGGATCCCCACCACCTTCCTGCCTCCACTAGAATTAAGTTCTGGGTGGGAAGGTCCATGGTCAACCTTCCTGCTCGCCACCTATTGAGGCCTGTAAGTGGCTAATTAATGATCACATAAAGGCCTCATCCTGCCACCGCTGGTATTAACCCAGCTACAGGCAGGCCCATCACCATACGAAATGTACAGCAGCCAAGACCATATGGCCACCCTGCTACCTCTGAGGCGGGTGGGGGTTCCCTCAATCAAAGGCATTATCAGTGCCTGCTTGAGGGTCTTGACATCAGGAAGGACGAGCACACATTACTTACATGTGGTCTGGGACATTCTATGATCCTGGGACTCCGGTGCCTGCCCTTCCAGCAGCAGCCATATGCTCCCGTGCCACTGCTGAGCACAAAAGCTGCCATCCTCCAATTACCTGCAGTTCTGGGTAGGCAAGACTTCCGGTCCCAGGGTTTCGCTTCTAGAAAAGGCCTGCCAGTTACCTCGCCACTGCCTGATTGACTTGCGATTCGGTGGGCCTTCCCAAAAGGGGGCAGCTCAGGTCTCACTGACTCTCCAGCTGGCAGGCAAGACCCCCAACAAGATTCTGCCTTTTTTTTTTAAAAAGACCTATTAATCAAATATGCTCTTAGAATCTGGCATCAGAAATTTGATTTAGAACAGGTGAATTCATGTTTTAGCTGTAATTTCCGGAATTAATGTTGGAACAGCTTCAAGCTTTGGGGTTTGAAAGGTTCAAAACAGTTTGACACAGCACATGCAATTTAAGCTTTGTTTTCAATTTGATATACCACAAATATTTACAGACAAGGCTTATTGTAAAATTTCCCAACAATTCCCCTCTTAAGAGATCTACGTTACACAGTAGTGGGTGGAGGTGAACAGGTCACTTAACTTGAATACGTTGCATCCCGCTCCCCAAAAAATCTTAAGCAAATAGAAACAGTATTCATCATTTTGCACTTGAAAAGAAATCAATTTATCAAATAATTCAAATTAGGTAACTTCAAATTTGAAGGAGTTGATTATATAACCTGTTTGACAATGTAGCTCAAAGCACTATTTATTTCCTATTCATTTTATATACCCATTCCGATTTAACCATAAAAAGTTATTTTGCAAAAATCCGGTCATTGTGGGATTCTGGCATGGTGATTCATTTATACCATTTGTTAATATTTTTCTTCCTTTAGTCCACCAACCAGCTCCTGAACCAACCAGAACCAAACTGTTAGGTGATTTTAGCAAAAAAAAAGGAGCAGGGCACAGAGATCTATCATTCAACACCCTAGAGGGGGGAGTTAACTTCATGATAGCATGTGCCTTTGCCAAAGTCCATCAAATGATGACCTAAATTAAGCAGCTGGTGATGAGCTAACACATTATCTGGTAAAAGTTAAAAAAAAGTAGATGCCTGCTAGCTGGTTGATGAGAAACCCGATACTTGGCATGCAAGGTGCTAGAAGGGATTATGTAAAATGTACCAGTTCATCCCGAGCACTCAATTTTGTCAATTTGTATGCTCTCCTAGACCGCCATCCTTCAAACCACAACATTGCTACACATCATCCCAACATTTGGAGATGTGCAGCTTCACTAATAATTGCTTCCCTCTATGCAATCTGGCACTGTATCCTAGATTAATCCCTCAGCCAGATGCATCTGTGGGATTCTAGGATACTGTCTGTAAATGATCATCCAGCTAGACTGGGATTGCTCCCATTTGGCTTCAAGAAAGCCAATGCCTTAATGGGCAGAGTGCTCAACTGGATAAGCTGAAAGTCTACATTGGTCTTAAGTGTCAGTGGTATTATAAATAGTTCATGCTGCATAGTACTAATTTAGGAGGTGATATTTAGCTCTGGGAGAATTCAAGTTAACTGTAGAAAATGGGATAAATGCAAATGGAACAGCTTGAAGGCAATTACACTTAAAGGGTTTGGGCCATAGTGATTTAAGGGGCAAATGGCTAGAAAGATCAGATCATAATGAGCACTGTGCCACAGGGATGAGTGCTGGGGCCTCAAATTTTTACAATTTATATAAATGACTCGGATGAAGGGACCGAAGGAATGTGTCATCAGCAAATTTAGCAACCAAAGATAAGTAGAAAAGTAAATTGTGAAGAGAATGTAAGGAGGCTACAAAGTGACATTGATAGGTTAAGTAAGTGGGCAAAAATCTGGCAAATGGAGTATCATGTGGCCAAATGTGAAATCGTTCATTTTGGCAGGAAGAATAAAAAAGATTATCTAAATGGTGAGAGATTGCAGAGCTCTGAGATTCAGAGGGATCCGGGTATCCTCATGTATGAATCACAAAAGGTTGGTATGCAGCTACAACAGGTAATTAGCAAAGCTAATAGAATGCTATAATTTATCGTGAGGGGAATTGATTACAAAAGTAGGAGATTATGCTTCAGTTGTAGAGTGTATTGGTGAGTCCACATCTGGAGTATTGTATACAGTACTGGTCATCTTATTTAAAGAAAGATGTAAATACGCTAACAGTTCAGAGAGGTTTTACTAGTCTAATACCAGGAATGGGCGGGTTGTTTTATGAGTAAAGGCTGAACAGGTTAGGCTTGTATCCAATGGAATTTGGAAGAGTAAGAAGTGACTTAACTGAAACCTTCAAGGTCCTGAGGAGTCTTGATAGGGTGGATGTGGAGAGGATGTTTCCTCTTGTGGGAGAATCTAGAACTAGAACTAGGAGTCACTGTTTAAAAATAAGGGATCGCTCATTTAAGAGAGATAAGGAGGAATTTTCCGAGGGTTGCAAGCCTTTGGAATTCTTCCTCAAAAGGTGGTGGAAGCAGAGCCTGTGAATATTTAAGGCGGAGCTAGATAGATTCTTGATTAACAAAGGGATGAAAAGTTATCGGGGTAGACATTACATTCAGATCAGTCATGATCTAATTGAATGGCAGAGCAGGCTTGAGGGGCCGAGTGTTCCTAATTCGTATGTTCGTATAAAACAGCAGGTGGGCTTAATTAGCTGGAGAGTTGGAGGTGAGGTGTCTACACAGTTTGCAAAGAAATGCAGCCTAGACAGTTGCTTTGTTTTGGGAGTTAAAGCCACAATTAATTTAAAAGCAGCGAACCCTAGAAGGCTGTGTCGACATGGAGATGGGTGGAGCTCAGGAAAGTTCTAGAGTTTCAATTTATCTGGGTGTTTTCTGGGGTAGTGTGTTCTGCAGCAGGGGAAAAGGCCATATCAAAAAGGTGGAGCTGTTAGCAGGCTCCAGGCAGCAAACGTGTTGCTGTTGCTGGCCCTGTGTAGTTGGAGTTCATGAGAAGTCCCAGGGGCCGTTTGATATCTCTGCATTTTAGGGCTCAGGAAAAGTCTTGAGGGGCTGAGGAGGTGGCAGAAGGTGACTAGCTCTGTGCTCGAAAGGGTTAGGGCTCAGAATAAGCCCTAGGAGCCATTTATAGCTTGGTGTAGCTAGGGAGATTGGAGTTCAGTGATATCCAGGGGCAGTACCAGCCCAGTGAAGCTAGCCAGCTATTAAAGAGCTGAAATTGCATCAGTAAGTGGAGGCTGGATTGCAGACTCAGAAATCCAGGGGAATGGGGCCTTGGGAGCTGAGATTGAAACCATGGGGGGCATGCAATCACTGAGGCAGTCCAAGTTGGAATGGCTTTAGAGAATTCAGAGGCTTGATCTTCAAAAATGAAAGTTTGGAATCCCCCGTGAGTTTCAACAAGATTCATTGACTGAGTGTTTACTGATGCCCAGGTGGGTTGCTGAGAAATCTGTGGGATGTGTCTTGGTCACATTTGCTATTTATTGTACAGTATGGCATGTTCGACCACAGTTTGCCTGTTAATTCACAAGTATCTCATATTAACCCTGAATGTTAGAGCACAGGATAGTTATTATAAACTGTTTCAACTTATTGACTCTCTGCAGTAAAGTATGTTTTTGTTTGTTCAAAACCCATGGAATCTTGTGGCTTTATTCTCTTAGCCAGTGCCTTGAATCTCAAACTTTGCACACAGTTTAAACAAAAAGGTTATTGGTTCCAAACCGGATCTTACCAAAACATAGGTCTGGTCTCAGACTAACAGTAATAACTCTGAGATAGAACTCTCACTGAAGGAGGAAATAAGTCACAAGCATATAGCAAAGATCCCACAGCACAATTTTAAGAAAAGCAATGCAATTCTCCTGATATTCTGACCAAAGTTTCCTTCTCATCCAACACTATCAAAAGTACATTATCTGGTCATTATCACATTGCTTTTTGGGATCTCCCTCTGCACATATTTCCCTATATTACAACATTGATGCAGCTTCAAAATTACTTAAATTAACAGTGATGTGCTTTCATGATGGAATGCCCTCCACTTGCCTGGATGAGTGCAGCTCCAACAACACTCAAGAAGCTTGACACCATCCAAGACAAAGCAGTCCACTAGATTGGCACCCCATCCCCATACATTCACTCAATCCACCACTGAGGCACAGTGGTAGCAGTGTGTACTATCTACCTACAAGATGCACTGCACGAACTCACGAAGACTCCTTAGACAGCAGCTTCCAAATCCACGTCCACTACAGTCTAGAAGGACAGGGGCAGAAGACACCACCACCTGGAAATTCTGCTCCAAATCACTCACCATCCTGACTTGGAAACATATTGCCATTCCTTCACCTGTCACTGGTATCCTGGTACTCCCTCCTTAACAGCACATGGACTGCAGCGGTTCAGGAAGGTAGCTCACCACCACCTTCTCAAGCACAATTAGGGATGGGCAATAAATGCTGGCCCAGCCAGTGATACTCACATCCCATGAACAAAGAAAAAAAGACATCCTGTGGATGCAAAAGTGCTATGCAAATCCTTTTTCTTTAACTGGTTAATTTCCAGCAGTACACCTGCATAAGCTTAGAGATCTCCAAGATTTGATTGTGGAAATTCTAACTACATGGATTCCTCTGAATAAAAGCAAAATACTGCAGATGCTGGAAATCTGTAACAGAAGCAGAAAATGCTGGGAAAACTCAGGAGGTCTAACAGCATCTGTGGAGAGAGAAACAGAGTTAACGTTTCAAGTCTGTGTGGCTCTTAAGAAGGGTCGTACAGACTCGAAACGTTAACTGTTTCTCTCTCCACAGATGCTGTTAGACCTGAGTTTTTCCAGCATTTTCTGCTTTTGTTTGGGTTCCTCAGAAGTTTGGTTTGGAAACTCAGATTGGTTTCTCTGCATATTTTCAATGTGACGTCAATGATCCAATGATTGAAAGCTAGGGAGAAGACGATAAAAATCAACGCTCGCTCAGCTGGGAGCAATGTTATCTACTCAGCTTCAATTATTTCTTTCATGAAACTAGTGAAGTTTTAAATGTATGAGAAAAAAATGAGAACATGAGGAAAAAAAGCAGCTCTTCAATTGTCAGGTTAGATTGTTTGCTGTACTATCCCTTCTACTGTACAATATATGTAAACAACATACTCTGCACTTCAATAAACTGAAAATTTGTAATATAAACCAAACAAATTATTTTTGGGATCTTTCCTACTTGATTTTAAGACACAACATACCATTTTAGGAAAGGATTCTTTTCAATGAATATCACTTCATCACATAACCCATATTTTTTTTGAAACTAATAATCACTGTCCCCAATATGATTAAGCAGAAGACACAGCTCAAACCATTGCGATTAAGATTCATAGGTTACTACATTTACATGTTTTAACACTTCTTGGCAACTAATAAACAACTTTGTTTTAATTCAATGTATATCTCTCAATGACCTTGAAAGGAAAACACTTCACCTGAAAGGGAAAAAAAGAACTTGCTCAAACTATAGATTCTACATAACTTCATGCAAGAAAACCTCAATAAACTATTAAGACCAAATAGAAATACATTCACCACCTCAAGAAACAACAGAAAGAATGAGTTCTTAAGTGCAGTATGAATGACGCCCTATCCTATAAATACCTTGGCATTTACTGTCCTCGTACATTTTCATTTAATCTCATTTTTGTAACTCAATACTTTAATCATTTCCTTTATACTTCCCTAAACATGAAGCCAGGGAAGTCATTCATTGCCAGCACCATGCCTGCAGTTCTACTGCTATTTACGCATCCACCAAAAGTGCGCTATTCCATTTTAAATCTTAAATAGTTGATGCTACATTAAGAATACTGAAGAGCAATTCCATCACCACTTCACATTGTATCAAAACCACACATACATATATCTTTTTAATTGTACAGAAATGCTGCAATGTTACCTCAACTTGCTGAGCAATCACATTGGAGTCAGCCATAATACTAGGCAACAGCTGCTGCCTCTGTTTAATTCTGCTTCAACAGTAGCAACACTGTCTAGTGACAGCTTCTGCCATTTGATTCCTCGATTCAAATTGTATTCAAATCAAATGTTAAAAACTAAATGTGCACTGCACAAATCAAAAACATATATGCAATGTGTACACTTAATACAGAAATCTACTTCACCCTCAATAGCATTCAGCCATGTTCAAGGCTTGTACAATATATATTGTATGGGAAAGCGGCCCATGAATTACTTACCTACCTTGACCCAGAGTAGGTTAAGCCAACCATGCTCTGACAATGCAGGACAGTATATAAACATATTTTGAGAGAGAAAATAAACAGACCGAGGTGAAACAATCTTGCAAAACAAATACTACAGTATTTCAATGTCAGCCATCTAAAACAACGTATCAGTATCATCTGCAGCCCCATGCTGGAAAGCATGAATTTAGAATCTTATATCAAACAGAATATCAACAACCATTTCTAGGGCCAGGGACACCAACTGCATCAACATCGCTGCATTCCTAGGTGTTGCACTTGTGATCTGCTTTAGGAATGCTGATTCAAGCTGTTCACAGTAATGCTTCACCCTGCAAACAGTCATCAGTCTTACCTTTAAGTCCTAGATACTTTACAGGATCCTTTCACTTCTACTTCAATATCTGGAAATTCTCCTGAAACCTGGACAGGCCAATCAGGTTCAATAAATGAACTCAAAATATCTTCCTGCACAAGCAAGCTAAAATGGTACGATTGTACTACTTTTGGAAGGGGGAATACAACGGAGGAAACTAAATTTTTCCTTTAAAGTCAGTTCAGTCACATATAGTTTCATTCACAAACCAGCAAGCATTATGAGCAAAAAATATATTGCAAAGAAAATACTTCCCTTTTAAAAATATATAACCTCATACAAACAATATTCTGAATAAACAGACCCCACGGTGGGATGAGCTGGTCTGTATAGTTACAAGGAAACTGAGATAGTCTGGCTCTGCAGCATGACTGCAGTCAGAAGTAACCATGCGGATTTCGTCTTGACAGTTATTGTACAGTGCTCGTTTAACAAAATTCAATTAGAGATCAATTTGCAGCAGTGTCACAGTTAATAAAAATGGGGCAAGAATGTGGGAAACATGTATTACAGAATAAAGCACAAGAGACCCCTCACAGTGAAATATGCAAGTGCTCCCTAGAAAACTACAGGCAAAGCGGTCATTCGAATGGCATGGGGTCAGAAACACTGCTTAGATTCTTATTAGTTTAAAAAAAAGACTCCCAGCATTGGCTGCTGCAGCTACAGATAACATTGGTCTGCAGTGTAGATCTGCAGAAAGCTATTTTATTGGAACCTACAATGCATGCACTGAAGTCATCAACATGTGGATGTGTAAGTCGGACATTTCATTCACAGAAAAAAACCTGTTGAAAGTCAAGGCCACAGCCTACTGGGAGCTGGGAGGTAAAAGTTTGGTTCAAAGAAAAAGACTTGCATTTATATAGCATCTTCCACGACCACCAGACATCTCAAAGCACTTTCTAGCCAAGGAAGTATTTTGAAGTGTAGTCACTGCTGGAAATGCAGCAGCCAATATGCGCACAAAAAACCCTCACAAACAGCAATGTGACAAATGAGCAGACAATCCATTTTTGTTATGTTGACTGAGGGATAAATATTGGCTAAGTCACTGGTGATAATTTCCCTGTTTTTCTTTGAAACAGTACCATGGGATTTTTAACATTCGCCCAAGCAGGCAGATGGGGCCTTGCTTTAACATTTCATCTGAAAAATTCATCCGACAGTACAGCCCTCCATCAGTACTATATTAGACTATCAACCTTGGTTGTTGTGCTCAAACCCTGGCTCAGAAGCAATAACATCTATTAACCTAGCCTGAAAAAACTTCTGAAAACTACTGTCTTCAAACTATTGCCAAGACCTAGATAAAACCTGTGTTTCTACTCATCTCCCTAGATCAGCTAGTGACTGCTGAAAAACAGTGGGAGCCTATCCCTTGTTAGAAATGTCCCATTTAAAAGTTTGTCTCTTGACGGGTTGTATAAACAGTACGCAATCCATTAAGGTGAAAATTATCACTGAAACCTGCTTAAAGTTGCTTCGAGAAGTGTTTATTTTCCTTTCGCTGTCATCAGCGAACAGAAAACCACACTTCAACAATTCACGATAAACATCTCAACAAATGAGCATCGAGTGCATAGCTGACATTCCAGCGGTTGTTTGTAATGTGCAGTGTGTGTGTGAATAAAGCAATACCAGAGACTAATCTACACAGTAAGCTTGTTCACAATTGTGAACCTGTTCCTGGCCCAAGCACACACAAACTAACTCTTTAACACTTCAAGTGTTTGATCCCCTCCTTTGTGGAGTTCAATTGTACCACACCCACTTATTGCAACTTGTACTCGTGTAGTAATTTTAAAACTAAAGTTGAAAACCCTGAAAAGCCTTTCAAAAATTGCTGCAAGAAAATCAAGTGGTACATGCAAGGCAAAGAAACAGACTGGAGAGAACGATTCATAAGTTTCATTTAGAATAATAGTTTGGCATTTTGACCTGCAAAAGGTGACGTCAGAAATATTTGGCAAGTTTTAGACATTTTCAAAATGTGCAGAATGGGCTATGTACAAAGCACACCAGAGGGACAAACCTTTGGGTGGTGTGGGGGTTGGAGAAAAAGGGGAGTGCAGCCAGATTGATAGCTTGTTTTGTCAAAACATTTAGCATTGATTTGCAGGTTCTCTTCAAATGGTCCAAGATGCCACCAGTTCATAACATGGTTAAACGGAAAACTCGTCTGTCCTCCACAACCTTTGGAGAAAAAGTCTACCGGAACTCTTTGGGTGCAAGTTAAGAATTCCTCACCAGAAAATACTTCCTGCACCAAAGGCCAAAGGCCATTCACAAAACAAGCTTGCTCATTGAGGCAGCAGCAGTAGGGAGGCTGAGCTAAGTGCAGTCAAGCATTGCAGTAGAGAAGGTCGAGGAAAGACTGCTCAAGTTTCACTTTTTCGGCCTAAATTTGAAACATCTAGGAATTTATCTTATTGACTTGTATGCAATTGCTAAATTAAACTTCAGATGTGGAAATAGGGACATGTGTTCAAACAAGTAGTAAAACGTAGATTTAAGACTAATACATGGAAATTTTGATCAGCATGTGAGATATACCATCAAAAGATACTATAGGCAAAAACCATAAAATCATTTACAGAACAACTGGACACTTGAATAAGCAGGTGGGGGGGCCGGGGTGCATGAAGGGAGTGTAAAGGTTAGGATCTCTGGGTGATTAAATTAAAGTGGGCTGAATGACTTTCCTCAAATCATTATCTAGTACTGTAATCCCACTGGTTGTCCTAATCACTTTCTACACTTACAAACTAACTTTTAATGGCTAATATTGACATATAATAACGCTAGTCTACAGGCAGCAATGAAGTCAAAACTAGGTAAGGAGCTTGGCATCTTAGGTTAGATAGCAGCTATGAGAATAATAATCAACTAACCTGCATTGCAAGCCTAACTGTAGAACATTCAGCTGGATGTTGAAAGTGACTCAGACTCAGCTGAGGCCTTTTTAATATGTTCAACTAGTTAATTAAAAACTCAATTTTGTGCTTTCATTACAAATACTCTTCATTCCAAGAGAAATGGCTCCAGGAAAAAGTAGGTAAAACTACTTTTTCCCTTTCAGAAAGTCACTCGTCTGTGGAATTCTCTTCCCCAGAGAGCAGTGAAGACTGGCTCATTCAAAGGGGAGTCAGATAGATTTGAGTCAAGGATTATGGGGGGCAGCAGACAGGAAAGTGGAGTTGAGGCCACAATCAGATGAGCCGTGATCTTATCGAATGATGGAGCAGGTTCGAGGGGCCGAATAGCTTACTCCTATTCCTAGCTCGTGTACAACTTAGGCTGAAAACTGGTACAGCAACATTTGAATTTTGCAGAACATGAAAAGCCCAATAGGTCAGCCGCATTTTGATGGGCTCAACTCTGCCACACCCAGCAAATACAAATTTCCTGAATCAATTAAATATTAGTTGCTGCACTAAATTTCTGTGATAGCTTGTTCAACAGGGCCTTGTATACAAGAGTCGTAAGGTCTAGAAGGCTGGAAACAGGTGAAGCCCGTGGAGAATATAAAGAAAGTAGGAAGAAGCTTAAGCAAGGAGTCAGGAGGGCTAAAAGGGGTCATGAAAAGTCACTGGCAACCAGGATTAAGGAAAATCCCAAGGCCTTTTATACATATGTAAAAAGCAAGAGGGT
The DNA here is from genome assembly GCF_964194155.1 of Cetorhinus maximus. NCBI lineage: Eukaryota > Metazoa > Chordata > Chondrichthyes > Lamniformes > Cetorhinidae > Cetorhinus > Cetorhinus maximus. Next base: position 63,395,277 of record NC_135881.1, on the reverse strand, counting down.
AGCCAGGGAAAGGGTAGGCCCACTCAGGGACAGAGGTGGGAATCTGTGTGTGGAGCCAGAAGAAATGGGAGAGACACTAAATGAGTACTTCTCATCAGTATTCACCAAAGAGAAGGACTTAGCGGTCGATTTGTCTAGGGAAGAGTGTGTAGATAGCCTGTATCATGTTGAGATCAAAAAAGAGGTGTTAGGCGGCTTGAAGAATATTAAGGTGGATAAATCCCCAGGGCCAGATGGGATCTACCTCAGAGTACTGAGGGAGACAAGGGAGGAGATTGCTGGGGCCTTGACAGAAATCTTTCTATCCTCACTGGCTACGGGTGAAGTCCCAGAGGACTGGAGAATAGCCAATGTTGTTCTATTGTTTAAGAAGGGTAGCAGTGATAATCCAGGAAATTACAGGCCGGTGGGCCTTACGTCAGTGGTAGGGAAATTATTGGAGAAGATTCTTCATGACAGAATTTACTACCATTTGGAAGCAAATGGGCGTATAAGTGAGAGGCAGCATGGTTTTGTGAAGGGGTGGTCGTGTCTCACTAACTTGATCGAGTTTTTCGAGGAAGTGACAAAGATGATCGACGATGGAAGGGCAGTGGATGTTATCTACATGGATTTCAGTAAGGCCTTTGACATGGCAGACTGGTACAGAAGGAAAAGTCACACGGGATCAGAGGTGAGCTGGCAAGATGGATACAGAATTGACTTGGTCATAGAAGACAGAGGGTAGCAGTGGTGGGGTGCTTAGGGAGAGCTGTGACTAGTGGTGTTCCGCAGGGATCAGTGTTGAGGCCTTTGCTGTTTGTAGTATACGTAAATGATTTGGAGGAAAATGGAACTGGGCTAATTAGTAAGTTTGCAGATGACACTATGGTTGGAGGAGTTGCAGATAGTGAAGAGGATTGTCAAAGGATACAACGGGATATAGATTGGTTGGAGACTTGGGCAGAGAAATGGCAGATGGAGTTTAATCTGGACAAATGTGAGGTAATGCATTTTGGAAGGTCTAATACAGGTAGGAATTATACAGTAAATGGCAGAACCCTTAAGTGCATCGATGGACAGAGGGATCTGGGTGTACAGGTCCACAGGTCACTGAAAGTGGCAATGCAGGTGGATAAGGTGGTCAGGAAGACATATGGCATGCTTGCCTTCGTCGGCAGGAGTATTGAGTATAAAAGCTGAGAAGTCATGCTGCAGCTGTGTGGGGCCTTGGTTGGGCCACACTTGGAGTATTGCGTGCAGTTCTGGTCGCCACATTGCCGGAGGGATGTGGAGGCATTGGGGAGGGTGCGGGGGAGGTTTACCAGGATGTTGCCTGGTCTGGAGGTTATTGGCTGTGAGGAGAGGTTGGAGGGACTCGGATTGTTCTCGCTGGACCGACGGAGATTGGGGGGCGACTTGATGGAGGTTTGCGGGATTGTGAGTGGCATGGACAGAATGGACGGTCAGAGGCTTTTTCCCAGGGTGGAAGGGTCAGTTACTGGGGGACTTGGATTTAAGGTGAGAGGAGAAAACTTTGGAAGAGATGTGCGGGGCAAGTTTTTTTATGCAGAGGGTGGTGAGTGTCTGGAATTCGCTGCCAGAGGAGGTGGTGGAAGCAGGTACGATAGAGGCAGCTTGACAAATACATGAATAGGATGGGAATAAAGGGATACGGACCCCGGAAGTGCAAAATGTTTTAGTTTGGCAGGCAATATGATCGGTGCAGGCTTGGAGGGCCGAAGGGCCTGTTCCTGTGCTGTACTTTTCTTTGTTCTTTGCTCATGTGGTTTCCATTCTTAATCCCAAACTTCCTTATTCCTCAGAGGAAGAGTCATACAGACTCAAAACGTTAACTCTTGTTTCTCTCTCCATAGATGCTGTCAGAACTGAGTTTTTCCAGCATTTTCTGTTTTTATTCCTCATTTTTAAGCATGTCAATTTGCCCATGAACTATTTACTGTTTATCGAACACACTGCCTCCATCAAGCTTTGTCAGATCTTTTCAATTTAAGAATTCAATTAGGAGCCAGCTAACTGGATGTATATCCCATATAGTGATCAACATAACTCAAGTCTGTGTTTGAAATAGAAGTGAACTTTTAGCTGCCAGTTTCTGTTGGTAGATGGCAAAGGAATTTTTTTTTCAGTCAATTGTAAATCAAAATTGCAGTGTTGATTAAGCACTTTATTGTAATTAATTTTATGGTGATCAAGGATCTGCCAGTTTGCCAAGATTTAGCTTATGTCACAAGACTCATGAAGGCTACACTAGTGGACTGATTAAAAGGTTTTATTATAAAATGTAGCAAACAATAACTTGCACTTACCACAAATTATGGATGTACATTTTTCAACAACACTTCAAAAGTGCTTCATTGACTGTAAAGCACTTTGAGATGTCCTGAGGTTGTGAAAGGCGCTACATAAATGTATGTTTTTTTTTACATGCAGTATGAATTAAGTTACTGCTTCCTTTGGAAGGTATTACAAAATTAGCCAAGAACCTTAGTTACTTTTTTAAAAACTGTTCATGGGGTGTTAGCATCACTAGTTAAGCCAGCATTTATTGCCCACCCCAATTACTTTTGAGAAGGTGGTGGTGAGCCACCTGCTTGTACCACTACAGTCTACCTACTGTAGTTATATCCAATGCTGTAAGGAAGGATTGCAGTTTTTTGACCCAGCGACAGTGCAGGAACAGCAATATAGTTCCAAGTCAGGATGGTGTGAGACTTAGAGGGAATCTTGCAGGTGATAGATAATAAAGGTTGTGGATTTTGAAGGGGCTGTCACAGAGCCATGGTGAATTGCTACAGTGCATCTTGTAGATGGTACACACTGCTGCCACTGTATAAGTGTGGTGGAGGGAGAGAATGTTTAAGGTGGTGGAATGGGGTACCAATCAAGGGGGCTGCTTTGTCTTGCATGGTGTTGAGTTACATATGAATTAGGAGTAGGCCACTCAGCCCTTCGAGCCTGCTCCGCCATTCAATAAGATCATGGCTGATCTGATTTTAACCTCATTTTCCTGCCTACCCCCGGTAACCTTTCACCCCCCCCTTACTTATTAAGAATCTATTTCTGCCTTAAAGATATTCAAGGGCTCTAAGTCAACCACCTTTTGAGGAAGAAACCAAAGTCTCTCAAACCTCAGAAAAAGCTTTTCCTCATTTCCGTCCTAAATGGGCAATCCTTATTTTGAAAGTGACCACTAGTTCTAGATTCTCCCAAAAAGAGCAAACATTCTTTCTACATTCAACCTGTCAAGTCCCCTCAGGATCTTATATGTTTCAATCAAGCCGCCTCTTACTCTTCCCAAATCCAGCGGATACAAACCTAGCCTGCCCAGCTTTTCCTCATAAGACAACCTGCCCATCCCAAGTATTAATCCAGTAAACTTGCTCTGAACTGCTTTGAATAAGGAGACCAATAATATACACAGTACTCCATATGTGGACTCACCAATGCCCTGTACGGCCAAAGCATAGCCTCCCTACTCTTGTATTCAATTCCACTTGCAACAAACAATAACATTCCAGAAGCTTTACTAATTACTCGCTGCAACAGCATACTAACCTTTTGTGATTCATGCACTAGGACACCCAGATCCCTCTGCATCTCAGAGCTCTGCAAACTCTCACCATTTAGATAATATGCCTTTTTTTTATTCATCCTATCAAAATGGTCAACCTCACATTTTCCCAAATTATGCTCCATTTGCCAGATCTTTGCCCACTCACTTCATCTATCTATATTCTTTTGTAGCCTCCTTATATAGTCTTCAAAACTTGCTTCCCTACCTTTTTGTCATCAGAGAATTTAGAACCATACCATTGATCCCTTCAATAAAATAATTTATATAAATTGTAAAGAGTTGAGGTCCCAGCATTGATCCCTGTGGCACACCACTTGTCACATCCTACCAACCAGAAAATGAACCACTTATGCCTACTGTTTCCTGTTAGCTAACCAATCTTCTATGCCAATATGCTACCCCCCCACGATGAGCTTTTATTTTCTGCAATAACCTTTGACGAGGCACTTTATCAAATGCCTTCTGAAAATCTAAATACAGTACATCCACCTTCCCCATTATGTACATCACCTGTTATTTCTTCAAAGAACTCCAATAAATTGGTTAAACATGATTTCCTTCTCATAAAACCATGTTTACTCTGCCTGATTACCTTGAATTTATCTAAGTGCCCTGCTATAACATCTTTAATAATAGCTTCTAACGTTTTCCCTATGACAAATGTTAAGCTTACTAGCCTATAGTTTCCTGCTTTCTGCCTCCTTCCCTTTTTGAATAAAGGAGTTATATTTGCTGTTTTCCAATTTAATGGCACCTTCCCCAAATCTAGTGAATTTTGGAAAATTAAAACCAACACATCAACTATCTCAATAGCCTTTCAAGACCCTGGGATGAAATCCATCAAGACCCAGGGACTTAGCAAATTGGTGGAACTGAGAGTTGACAAGTACCACTTGCCTGATGATTGCAATTTTCAAGTTCCCCCCTCACTTCCAATTCCTGTTTTACAGCTATTTTTGGGATGTTACTTGTATCCTCTATAGTGAAGACCAATGCAAAAAACCTGTTCAATTCATCCGCCATCTCCTTACTTTCCATTAGTAACTCCCCAGGCTCGCTTTCTTTAGGACCAATGCTTATTTTGTTAACTGTTTTCTTTTTTAAAATATCTGTAGAGCTCTTACTGTCTTTATATTTCTAGCTAGCTTTCTCTCGTACTCTAATTTTTCCCTCATTCTTTCATTCTTTGCTGCTTTTTATATTCTATCCAATCTTCTGACCTGCCATCCATCTTTGTACATTAAGTACAGAGTTTGATACTATCTTTAATTTTTTAGTTAACCATAGGCGGTGGAAACTCCCCTTTGAGTTTCTCTCTCACTAGAAAGTATCCATTGAGTATTCTGAAATATCCCCTTAAATGTCTGTCATTGCATTTCTATTGACTTATCCCTTAACCTAAATTGCCAGTTCACTTTTGTCAGCTCTGCTTTCATGACTCATAATTGCCCTTATTTAAGTTTAAAATACTCGTCTTGGACCCACTTTTCTCTCCCTTGAACCAAATGTAAAATTCAATCATATTATGATTACTGCTACCTAGGGGTGCCTTCACCTTGAAGTCATTAATTGGAGGTGTCAGCTGTGGCTCAGTTCATAGCACCCGCGCCTTTGAATCAGAGGGTTGTGGGTTCATGTCCCACTCCTGGAAAACCAAGAACTGTGATTGTACTCGAAAGAGTTGCAATCTGTGACTGTTGATAACTCGAAAGAGTTTGAAGTCATTAATTAACCCTGTCTTGTTGCACACTACCAGGCCTAGTGTAGCTTCCTCCCTGGTTGGTTCCAGAATGTACTAATCTAAGAAATTATTGTATGAAGTTGTCATCTATGCTACCTTTGCCCAGCTGATTGTCCCAGTCCATATGTAGATTAAAATTCCCCATGATAAATCGTTATACCTTTCTGACAAGCTCCCACTATTTCTTCTTTGATATCCCTTCCTACCATGCGATTACTGTTAGAGGGCCTATACACCACTTCCACAAGTGACTTCTTGCCTTTATCATTCCTCATCACTACCCAAACTGCTACTATATCCTAGTTTCCTGAATTTAGCACAACAGAGGGGGATGAGTGATGTCACCTTTAATTAAAAGAGTCACCCCTCCACCTTTTCCCAACTTCCTATCCTTCCTAAAAGTCACATACCCTTCAATATTCAGGTCCCAATCTATGCCATCCTGTAGCCATGTCTCTGCAATGGCTATCAGGTCATACTTATTTATCTCTATTTATCTTTATTTGCACTTTTTTGTTTCGAATGCCAAGTGCATTCAGACTAAAGCCTTAAGTTTTGTCCCTTTTTTGTAACCTCTAGCCTTATCTGTTGATTTACTCTTGTACTCGATCCCTTCCTGTCAGGATCTGTTCATCATTTCCTACATTGATACCTTCCTCTCTTACCTTGTCTCTTTCTCTATATCTTCCCACATTTGATCTCTTGCCCCCATTATTCAGTTTAAAACTCTTTCTACTTCCCTCATTATGTGATTTGCAAGAACACTCATCCCAGCATAGTTCACATATAGACTGTTCCAACGGTACAGCTGCTACTTTCCCCAGTACTGGTGCCAGTACCCCATGAACCGGAACCCACTTTTCCCACACCAGTCATTGAGCCACGCATTCATCTCTCTAATCTTATTTACCTTATGCCAATTTGCATGTGGCTCCAGAAATTATTACTTTTGAGGTTCTGCTTCTTAATTTGGTATCTAGCTCCTCATACAGACCATGCAGAACCTCCTTCCTTGTCCTTGGGACATACTGAGACCACAATGACTGGATCCCTCCCCCCTTCAAGTTCCTCTCCAGCTCTGAGAAGACATCCCAAACCCTGGCACCAGGCAGGCAACACAGCCCCCTGGACTCTCGCTCTTTGCTGCAGAGAACAGTGTCAATCCCCCTCACTATACTATCCCCTACTACCACTACATTCCTTTTTGCTCCCCCTGCTTGAACGGTTTCCTGTACCATGGTGCCATGGCCAGCCTGCTCATCCACTTTACATCCACACAGGCTGTAAACACCTCAAACCTGCTCGGCAATTGCAAAATCTGAGGTTCCTCCGCTACTGTCTGCTCGGTCCCTTTACCTGCCTCACTTATGGTCACATCCTCCTGATCCTCACCGCTGACGAAAACATACGACCCTATTCTAAGAGGTGTGACTGACTTCTGTAACAAAGCGTCCAGGTGTTCCTTCCCACTCACTTATTTTGCGCAGTGTCCACAGTTCAACTTTCAGATCGACAATCCTGATCCAGAATGTCTCTAGCTTTCAATTACACTTACACTTTCTGCAGACATCTTCATCATGGTTTGCCTTGGCATCCAAAGCCACCCTATTCCACAGCTGCAATGTAACGCTTGTCCTGCCATTGTTACCTATGTTATTTAGTTAACTTTAATTAAATTACTCTTAATTAACTTAGAATATTCCTATATATACACACCACGCCTCATTCCCCCGTGCACAAAATTCCCACGTGAACCTAACTTACTACTCTATCGCCATCTCACTCACCTCAACCTCACCTGATTGAGTTGAGTATTTTTAGAGCCACACTCATTCAGGCAAGCAGAGAGTACTCCATCACGCTCCTGGCTTATGCCTTGTAAATGGTGAAAAAGCTTTAAGTAGTCAGAGGTGAGTTACTCGCCACAACCTCTGGCATCCATTTGTAGTCACAGTATTTATATGGCTGGTCCATTTGTGTTTCTAGTCAATGGCAATCCCCAGAATGTTGAAGGTGGGCGAATCAGCAATGTTAGTGCCATTGAATGTCAAGGGGAAAGTTAGATTCTCTTTTGTTGGATATGGTTAGAACTTGTATGGCATGAATATTACTTGCCACTTGTAAATGCTTTTGAATACTTACCAATCATCAGTGAACATCCCTAATTCTGAATTTAGGTAAGAGAGAAGGTCATTGATGAAGCAGCTGAAGGTGGTGGGCCTAGGACACTACCCTGAAGAACATTTTTCTTTACTCTTTCATGTGATGCGGGTGTTGCTGACAAAGCTGGCGTTTGATGCCCATCCCTAATTACCCTTGAACAAAGTGGCTTGCTAGGCCAATTCAGAGAGCAGTTAATCTGCCATTCTTACCTGGTCACATGTAGGCCAAACCAGGTAAGGATGGCAGATTTCCTTCCTTAAAAAGGACATGAATGAATGAGATGGGTTTTTTACGACAATGATTGTTTCATGGCCACCATTACTGAGGCTAACATTATATCCCAGATTTATTAACTGAATTCAAATTCCACCAGCTGCCATGATGGAATTTGAACACATGTCCCCTGAGCATTAGCTGGGTCTCTGGGTCACAAGCCTAACGACATTACCACTATACCACCATCTCCTAGTAATATCTTGGAATGGAGATGATTGACATCCAACAACCACAACCACCTTCCTTTGTACTAGGTATGACTCCAACCAGTGGAGAGCTCTACCCTCAATTCCCATCGATTTCAATTTCGTTAGGGTTTCTTGAAGCCACACACTGTCAAATGCTGCCTTGCTGTCAAGGTCAGTCACTCTTACCTCACCTCTGGAGCTCGCATGTTTTGCTCATATTTAGACCAAGGCTGTAATAAAGTCAGGAGCCAAGATGCCCTGACAGAAGCCAAACTGAGCAGTGAGTAGGTTATTGCTGACTAAGCACTACATGATAGTGAAATCAAACAACTTCCATCACTTTGCTGATGATCAAGAGCAGACTGATGGGGCGGTTAATTGCCAGATTGAATTTGTCTGTGTGTGTACAGGGCATACCTGGGCAATTTTCAACATTGCCAGGTAGATGCCAATGTTGTAGCTGTACTGGAACAACTTGACTAAGAGCACAGCTAGTTCTGGAGCACAGGTCTTCAGTACTACAGCCAGGATGTAGTCAGGGCCCAATGCCTTTGCTGTATTTGGCTCCTTCAGCCATTTCTTGGGGCAGAATTTTCAGGTCAGTGGGCGGGCACGATTGGCAGGCCAGGGATCAGCTGGGAAACGGGCCGCCATTCTCAATCAGCCTACAACCGCGATTTCAGGCTGGTGGGCCAATTAAGGCCTGCCTAGCGTGAAATGCAGCTCTCCAATGGTTGGGATGGGGCAGGCAAAGACGGGTACCTGTCGGCAAGTGGGTCCGATGGTGAAATGGTGGCCTGTTTAAAAATGGCACAGGCAGCCCTGGAAGAACAGAAGAATGTCTCTTCTGCATTCTCAATATTCAAGTTATAGAGTCGAGTGCATCTGGAGATGCCATGCAGGAGGGAAGGTTGGGTGGGCACTCAAGCTCCCCCAGCCCCCCCACTTTTCAGATGAGTGCCTCACGGTCCTCCTGGAGGGGGTAGCTGTCAGGAGGGACACCCTTGTCCCCAGAGATGGGAGGAGAAGGCCACCACACCTCAAAGAGGGCATGAGAGGTAGTGGCAGTGCTGGTTAGCAGCCTTGACGTGATGCGGCGCACATGGGTGCAGTGCCGGAAGAGGTTTAATGACCTGCTGCACTTAGAAAGGGCAAGTACAATGTTGGCATGGGTCAGAGCGCAAGAGTGTTAAGGTGTGGCCATTGCCCTGTGGACCTTAAAATGGTGCTCAAGTCTGAGCACCAACTGTCAATGAAGCCGGAGCTGGCCAAGCGGGTGAGCGCTGACTGCTTGGACTGAGTGCCTTGCAGCTCGAGGGCCATGACTCTGATGTGCCCTGCAAGGTGTTCCTCAGCTGGGGTTGGCCAGGCTGCAAAGGCACTGCAGGTAGTAGAGAGTGGAATAATCAAAGCTCCTGTCCTTTCAGGAGAAAGGAAGCCATAACCAGAGAGGTCACACACAGGCGGAGGCCCGCCCAACCTGCTGCTGCTCACCAGGTTCAACCAGTACGCCCTTAAGCTGGAGAGCCAGCATGCTCCATGTGCAACCGGGCATAGAGAGGTGGGGGGTGTGAGATGAAGGTAAGAGCACAGTGCATAGAGATGAGTGTTTCAGGTTGTGCAACCATTCTAGTGTAGCCTCTTCATCGATGGGAGCCTCAAACCTGGAGCCCCATTGATCATTGAAAGATGATGGCATCATGATGCAGATCTCCATCGCCTCGCCAGGGTGCCTGGCATGCACAGTGACAGTCTGATGACTTTAAGTAAAGACACGTCCTTGTTCTCCTTTTTAGATTCGCCAGCACGCACTCACTCTCTGGACCCCAAAGGGCCATCCCTGACGCCGGAGGACCACCAGATTTTATTTGCACCTGCCTCAGACCTGCTCTCTAAACCAGGCACCAGTGCAGATATCAGCACCTCGGTGGGCATTAGATTGGTGGCTAGAATGTCGGTACACATTGGTAAGGGCACTTCATACTCACTTGAGGTGCAGGCGGAGGCAGTGCACGCCCAGGGCGCCAACAGTCGGAGGAGTGCTGGGGACCAGAACGATGCTCAGTCGAAGACAGATGACGAGCCTCTGGAGTCAGCCATTAGGTGGCAGATACTGGATGCCCAGTGGAATGTGAGCGAGGATCTGGCGGAGATCCACGAGGGTCTGCGTGTCATTGACTCCGTTGTGGAGGAATCCATGCAGAGCATGAACACTGCAGTGACCCTCATGGCCAAACGCACTGCCTTCTCCCTTGACAGTGTGGTGACTCTCAAGGAGAGGCAACTCCAGGGACAGAATCAAGGGTTCCTGGGGTTGTATTTGGACCTGTAAGCCCTCACACAGGCACTGAGCTCAGATGGTCAGTGCCAGTGTCGGAGACGGATGAGGCACCTAGTATCCCAGCTAGGTGCCCATCCATCAATGGTGAGCAGGGAGCAGAGCGACCTCACATTGGCACACGAGTTGCTCGTCATCTCTGCGGGCTCCTCTCAGGGCATCTGGATGATGGCAGCAGCTCCTCCACCCCTCCACCAGTGACCATCATATTTGATGAGGCTATGATGACTGGGAAGATGCCAACTGTGGCACTGGCCGCTCCCTCCCAGGCGCGGCCACCACAGGTTCCACTGGCTAGAGGACAACCAAGGTCATCAAGGCTGGCAAGACAGCAGAGTTAGCAGGCTGTCTCCAATGCCGGTGCCAGTGAGGAGGTGGGCGCTAAGACGTAGTGCCCAGAAACATAAGTTAAAGGCACCATGAGCACAAAAGAGGGACAGTTCACGTGTGATTTTCTGTACATGTATGTTTGATTTATATGTCTGCTGGGGTGGACATCAACACCAGTAATGGTAATGGCATTATGCTTTCAATGCGACAACAACATTAAATTTGCTTCGGTTCTGATGGCCTGAGTATGCTTCACCTTTTTTCTTTCTGGCTCAGGGTGCGCGGGTATGTAAAGCTGGACATGAGTGACTGGATACTTTTTTGCACAGGCATTGAGTGGACTTTGGGTGCAAAAGAAAGGGTCATTTCAGACATCTGGGGTGAGGGCGGCAGCCCTGCCATGATGTGGAAGCAGATCTTTGGTAGCCTAGCTGAAGGAGCATTGGATCAAGGCATCCCTGGTGTCCCTACCTCCACACCCCCAGCATTCCCCTCACTGTGCTTCTCTTCTGACTCACTGCTGGATTCATCATCTGTGGCCTGTGCAGCAGCGTCAAGATCCCCTTCCTCCAGTGAGTCCCCCCTTGCCAGTGCAGGTAGTAGAGAGCACAGCATGCAACCACGATCAGTAACACCCACTCTGGAGGGGGGGTATTGTAGTGCACCCCCTGAACGGTCCAGGCCTTGGAAGTGCATCTTAAGACCTAAGGTCCGCTCTTCCACCGCCCTTGTGGAGGCAAGATTCATACGGTAATGCTGCTCTGCCTCTGTTCTTGGGTGTCGGAGAGGCGTCATGAACCACCTTTTCAACGGATAGCCCTAGTCACCCAACAGCCATCCATCCAGCTGGGCTGGAGCACTGAAGAGCCTCAGCACCCGGGAGTGTTTCAGGATGTAAGTGTCATGGGAGCTGCCAGGGTGCCTTGCACAGACTTGCAGAGTCTACATCTTGTGGTCACACACCATCTGCACGTTCACGGAGTGGAATCCCTTCCCGTTGACGAAGGCACCCGGCTGACCCGCTGCCACCTTGATAGCCATGTGTGTGCAGTCAATGGCACTCTGTACATGGGGGAGCCCAGTAAATCACTGCAAAACCTCTGGTCGCTCAGCCTGGCTGGCCTTGTCCATACAGTAAAGAATAAAGGTCAGTACCCGCCTGAGCAGAGCTTCTGTCACCAGCTTCATGCAGCTGTGGACAGCTGATAAACTTCACACAGATCCGCCACTGACCCCTGGAAAGAGCCAGAGGCATAGAAGTTGAGGGCCACTGTGACCTTCAGAGTCACTGGCATGGGGTGTCCACGCACACAGTTGGAGCTGATCTCAGGCCCAATCATCTGACAAATGGAGGTACGGTCTTCCTCGAGAGGGAGAGCCTCCTTCGGCATTGCACCTCAGACATATTGAGCCAGTTGCATCGCTGCCTGTAAACTCTGGTAGCAGGATAACGGCGCCTTCTGCGGCCCTTTCTGCCTTAGACTTCCTGCTGGCCCTGCGCCCCTTGTGCCTGTGTCTCTCCTCCCACAGGTCCCTCCCCTGGAAGCTGCATTGGGACACCTGGCCTCCTCTCCCTTCTGCCCCTCTCTTCCTCCTCAGAGAAGGTACCACCAGCAGAGACCACAATCCCCATTACTAGGGTAATGGAAGGATGTCTGATACCTGGAAGGGTCCACATGGTCTGAATCCTCCGGGGGCCTTGGAGACACCAATAAGTCCTGAAATGAAGCCTGTAAATGCTATGACTGATGCTCAGAACAGAAAAGCTGTCAAGAGCAAATAAGCAACCAGCAGCAAACAACCTCCAAAACTCCTCGCTGCTCACACTGGCAATGCTACTGCCCTTTTTATCCCGCCCTTGGATGAGGTTTAGCAAATTGTCAGTTGCTCACCTGCCTGTTTTGCCCGTGAAACGAGTGCGAAATCACACAGGCAACATAAAATACAGCTTAATTGCCTTTCTAAATGGCCTTAACTAGCCTCGTAATTGATGGCAGTTGCAGCTCCAACTCCCGAGCACGCCGACTGAAATAACACGAGTAAGCGATGATGTCAGGATGCTCACCCAATATCATCGCACACTATTTGATGCTCAAGCAGTTCAGGCACTCACCCACCTGCTCAGCGAAATTTTCTGCCCTTGATATCACCTGGAATGAATCAAATTGTCTGAAGACTGGTATCTGTGAGGGCCTTAGGAGGCAGAGATGGACCTCGGCACTTCTGGCTGAAGATGGTTATAAATGCTTTAGCCTTGGATTTTGTATTAGCAGGCTGGGCTCCTCCATCATTGAGGATAGGGATATTTTTGGAGTCTCTTTCCCCCCGTTATTTATCATTCACGACTGAATATGGCAAGACTGCAGTTTTGGGCTGATCTGATGTTTGTGAGATCACTTAGCTCTACCTATATCCACCCATGGAAAATATTGGAAAACCACAAATCTAGAAATTACTCAGTGACATTAGCAGATTTGAATATGAAATTTCTTCAGTTATTATTATAAATAAACATGGTAGCTATTTAAAATAAACTGAACTAATGATGCAGCTAATAGAAAAAAGGAATGTCATACATGCATATAATTCCCCAACTAAATTAATAGATAAATTAAGGAAAGGATTAAGCTGGCAAAGAGTGGCACATGGAATTCAAAGTGGGAAAATGTGATGATATCCACATTGGACCCTAAGATGATTGATGAGTATTTGCTAAATAGTGAGGATCTTGGAACTGCGGAGGAGCATTTTTTTAAAAAATTCAGATTGTGGATTTCGTTGGCTAGGCCAGTATTTATTGCCTACCCCTAGTTGCCATCGAGAAGGTGGTGGTGAGCTGCCTTCTTGAATCGCTGTAGTCCATGTGGTGTAGGTACACCCACAGTGCTGTTAAGAAGCAGGTTCCAGGATTTTGACTCAGCGACGGTGAAGGAATGGCTATATATTTCCAAGTCAGGATGGCAAGTGACTTGGAGGGGAACTTCCAAGTGGTGGTGTTCCCACCTATCTGCTGCCCTTGTCCTTCTAGGTGGCAGTGGTCGTGGGTTTGGAAGGTGCTGTCGAAGAAGCCTCGATGAATTCCTGCAGTGTGAGTAGATGGTACACACTGCTGCTCCTGAGTGTCGGTGGTGGAGGAAGTGAATGTTTGTGGAGGTGGCGCCAATCAAGCAGGCTGCTTTGTCCTGGATGGTGTCAAGCTTTCCGAGTGTTGTTGGAGCTGCACTCATCCAGGCAAATGGGGAGTATTTCATCACACTCCTGACTTGTACCCTGTAGATGGTGGACAGGCTTTGGGGAGTCAGGTGGTGAGTTACTTATTGCATGATTCTTAGCCTCTGACCTGCTCTGCAGTCCTGTCAGTATTTATATGGCTAGTCCAGTTCAATTTCTAGTCAATGGTAACCCAGGATGTTGATAGTGGGGGATTCAGTGATGGTAATGCCATTGAATGTCAAAGGACAATGGTTAGATTCTCTCTTGTTGGAGATTGTCATTGCATGACACTTGTGTGGCACATATGTTACCTGCCACTTGTCAGCCCAAGCCTGGATATTGTCCAAGTTATGCTGCATTTGGACATGGACTGCTTCAGTATCTGAGTTGTCACAAATGGTGCATGGAAATTTAGGGGTTCAGGTACAGAAATCATGAAAAGCCAGTGGACAAAATAATTAAAAAGGCCAATGGAATCTTTGCATTTATCTTGAGGGAGCTTGATTATAAAAGTGGAGTTTTGTTTAGTGATATAAAGCACTGGTTAGACACCTTAGACTACTGCATTCAGTGGTGGGCATGGCATCTGAAGGAGGATACACTGACCTTGGAGAGGATGCAGGGCAGATTTACCAGAATGATACAGGGGTGAAGACTGTTAAATTATGAAGTAGAATAGACCAGGTTCATAATCCCCTAATATATGGTTAAGAAGTAATGTAATCAAGGTGTTTAGGATGATCAAAGCATTTGATAGTTTCTATCTACCCTATTTCCTCTATTGCAGGGTTTGTTTGGTTGCGGGGGGGGGGGGGGGGGGGGGGGGGGGGGGGAGACAGTAGGAGTGAGATCCAGAACTGAGATATAATCTGAAAATTTAAATAAGGCCATTGAGGGGTCATGTCAGGTGTCATGACAGCAGACTGTAATCCAAATTACTTAGACATATTGAACTTTTAAGACATGCATGTTTTTTTCAAAAAAGGACATACAAGCAAAATCTAGCTGAGACTGTAAAGTAATCACTTGCTGGAAAATTCTTGTGGATTACACTTGACCAACTAGTCAATGGAATGTCGCACCTAAAAAAAGATGTCAAGGCCTACTTCAGACAGAGATATTTCAAAGGAAAACATGCAACACAAAAACTGAACTGTAATCTCCCATGGTTGCAGAGATAATGAAGGCTGGTTATCATCTTAGCAGAAATCATCTCCTGAGAGTTATATCCCAGACTGTGGACATGATTTGAGAGTTGAAAAGAAAGCAGATCTGGGCCAAAGATGAGTTTGTTTTTTCCATTCCAGGAATATACAAGAAAAGGGGTTAAAAAGCCAATTGCAGCCCCGGTCTGTGTGCTAGTTTTGGTGTTCTGTTCTGGTGCTAGTGTGTGCTGTGAAGGTCACAGCTGAAGAACCAACAACTAGGCGCCCCTGCACATGCAAGTAAAAAGTCTCTCTACAATTGCTAGAAGCAAGTCACAAGTCAGCAATGCCACATTCGAAAACAAAACAAGACAACTCCTTTCCACTAGCTGCAGAACCAAGAATCTCCAAACCAATTGAACTGCCAAAGTCAGCTCTACCAGAATCATCCAATTTAACAGTCATAACACCATCTACCTCTCACGGACAAGCCAAAGATTGATCCATATATCTTTAACTTTTATGTTAGGACTCACTCCTCATTTCTAATTAGTGTGTATGTGTTGTTATTTTTTCCTCGCATTTTAGTGACTAATAAGCTCACTCTGACTCAAGAAAGCCTGGTTAAAGTGGCTCCTTTTAAAACATAAATACATTTGGACTGGGAAAGGTATCCGCGAGGGAAGGTATCCTTTTAAAATTAACCTCGTTGTGACCAACCAAGGGGGCTGAATAAAGGAGGGGGGAGCCAGTTCATCCCTCCTCACCTGGAGCGTAATGATTTGGGGTACCTCATCCAGGATCATTAATTGCGGGACCATGCCCAGGGACCAGTCATAACACAGGCAAGTTGATTGAAATCTGGAGTTCTCATTCAAAAAGCTGCTACGGCTCGGTCAATTAGAGATTTCTTAAACTTATAGGGTAGAAGTTTCAGGTTGGCAGGCAGGCACAATTGGCGGACCGGGGATCAGTCAGGGGACAGGCCGCCACCCGTGATCGGCCCACGACCGGTGATTTCAGGCTGGCGGGCCAATTAAGGTTATTTGGACTGTATATGAAAGTCTCTTCAACTAAAGAGTGAGGAACTGACAGTAATTAATCAAGAAAAAGTTAGAGAAATTTAACGAACTAGAAGTATGCAAATCGCCTGTACCAGATGGCCAACATCCTACAGCCAGAAAAGAGGAGCAATAGTAGATGCATTAGTTGTAATCTTCCAAAATTCCCTAGATTCAAGAACAGTCCAAGTGGGTTAAAAAGGTAGGGGACAGTTTAGTGAATGGGATTGATACTGTTCACTGCAGCAAAGAGCAAGGGTCCAGAAGGCTGTGTTGCCTACCTAGTGCCAGGTTTCGGGACATCTGCTCAGGGCTGGAGGAAAAGTTGCAGTGGGGGGGTTCCTGGTCTTTGTGGTCCATGTATGTATCAACAACATTTGCAGGACAAGGAAAAAGGATCTGCAGAGTCAGTATGAGGAGCTAGGTACCAAATTAAGCAGAACTTCAAAGCTAGTAATCTGGATTATTACCCGAGCCATTTGCAAATTGGCATAGGGCAAATAAGATTCGAGAGATGAACGCATGGCTCAAAGACTGGTGTGGGAGAAGTGGATTCCAGTTCGTGGGGCACTGGCACTAGTACTGGGGAAAGTGGGGGCTGTACCATCGGGTTGGTCTACGCTGAATGGTGCTGGGACGAATGTTCTTGCAAATCACATAACTAGGGAAGCAGAGGGCTTTAAACTAAAGAAGGGGGATGAGGGATCAAGCTTGGGTAGATGTAGCAAATCAAGGGGTAGATTCAAGGCAGGAGAGCAAAATAGTAATATGGAAAATGAGGGTCATAGAATAGTAGGAAGGGACAGAAATAAAACCTAAGAATACACCAATATTCAAGACTAGATGCGACAAAGATAACAAGATGACAAAAACTTAAGGTTCTATATTGAATGCATGTAGCATTCATAACAAAGTAAATGAACTGATAGTGCACATTGAAGTAAATAAATATGATCTGATAGCCATAACTGAGACGTGGCTGCAGGATGACAGGGATTGGGTCCTGAATATTATAGGGTATATAACATTCAAGAAGAATAGGGAGCTAGGTAAAGTTGAAGGGGTAGCAAAGATGAGTGGCAGGTCAGATGATTGGTCAGAATATAAAGAACGGCAGAGAATGACAACGGTTAATCAGGAGAAAGAAATTTGATTACAAAAGAAAGCTAGTGAGAAATGTAAAGATGGATAGTAAGTGTTTCTACAGGTATTTAAAAAGGAAAAAAGTACAGCGAGTGTTGGGTCTTTTTCTGATTAGCGCGTAATTAAGGCAGCTAATGGGATGCTATCCTTTATTACGAGAGGAATTGAACATAAAAGTACAAGTATTCACCATACCCCCTGACCTTCCCCTCTGATTGCTGAATGTTCTGTACCCAGCAAAGGACTCAGTTTCATACCCTTACACCCACACTTCAATGAATTCTGGGCTCAGTATGATGCTGAACTCTTCTTCCACCGCCTTCGTCTCCATACTCACTTCTTTGGGCAGGAGTCTTCCCCCCCTGTTCAACAGATCCTGTCACCTGCCTCCAGTATTCTCCCTCCACCTGGAGGCCTCCCTCTGGTCTCTTACCTGTTCTTGATCTTTTCATTGAGAACTGTCCGGGTGACATCGGCCATCGCAATTTCTCTGCTCCTCTCACACACTCTAACCTGTCTCCTTCTGAACTTGCCACGCTCTGTTCCCTCAGATCCAACCCTGACTTTGTTATCAAACCTGACAAGGGTGGTGCTGTTATTGTCTGGCGTACTGACATCTACCTCGCAGAGGCGGGGTGCCAACTCGCAGACACTTCCTCCTACCCCCTGGACCATGACCCCACCACCGAATATCAAGCCATTGTTTCCAGGACTCTCACTGGCCTCATCTCCTCTGGGGATCTTCCCTCCACAGCTTCCAACCTCAGTCTCCCAAACCTCGAAGAGCCCGCTTCTACCTCCCCCCCAAAATCCACAAACAGGACTGTCCCGGTAGACCGATCGTGTCAGCCCGTTCCTGCCCCACGGAACTCATTTCTTCCCATCTTGACTCCATTCTCTCCCCTCGTCCAGTCTCTTCCCACCTACATCCGCGATTCCTCTGATGTCCTACATCATATCAACAATTTCCAGTTCCCTGGCCCTAACCACCACCTCTTCACCATGGACGTCCAATCCCTCTACACCTCCATCCCCCACCAGGATGGTCTGAGGGCTCTCCACTTCCTTGAACAGAGGCCCAAACAATCCCCATCCACCACCACTCTCCTCCGTCTGGTTGAACTTGTTCTCTCACTGAACAATTTCTCCTTAAACTTGTCTCACTTCCTCCAAATAAAAAGGTGTGGCTTTGGGTACCCACATGGGCCCCAGTTATGCCTGTCTCTTTATGGGTTATGTGGAACATTCCTTGCTCCAGTCCTACTCAGGCCCCCTCCCACAACTCTTTTCGGTACAGCGATGACTGTTTCGGTGCCACTTCATGCTCTCGTCTCGACCTGGAAAATTTATCGATTCTGCTTCCAAATTCCACCCCTCCATCACTTTCACTTGGTCCATCTCCAGCATGTCCCTTCCCTTCCTTGACCCCTCTCTCAATTTCTGGTGATAGACTGTCCATCAATATTCATTACAAGTCCACTAACTCCCACAGCTACCTCGAATATAGCTCCTCACATTCTGCTTCCTGTAAGGACTCCATCCCATTCTCTCAGTTCCTTCACCTCCGTCACATCAGTTCCAATGAGGCCACTTTCTGAAACAGTGCTTCTGACATGTCTTCCTTCACGGAGGTTTCACAACCACAGTGGTTGACAAGGCCTTCAACCATGACCAACCCATCTCCCATGCTCTGCCCTCACACCTTTTTCTCCCTCCCAGAACCATGATAAGGTCCCCCTTGTCCTCACTTTTCACCCCACCAGCCTCCGTATTCAAAGGATCATCCTCCACCATTTCCACCAACTACATCATGATGCCACCACCAAACACATCTTCCCTTCACTCCCCTCCCTGGTTGGCATTCCATCGGGAGGGTTCTCTCTGGGACACCCTGGTCCACTCCTCATTCACCCCCAACACCTCAACCCCCTCCCACCGCACCTTCCTATGCAATCGCAGAAGGTGCAACACCTGCCCCTTTACTTTCCCCGTCCTCACCGTCCAAGGGCCCAAACGTTCCTTTCAAATTGCACTTCCCTCAATTTGGTCCACTGCATTCGCTGCTCCCAATGCGGTCTCCTCTACATTGGAGAGGCAAAACACAGACTGGGTGACCACTTTGCAGAACACCTTCGGTCTGCCAGCAAGCATGACCCAGACCTTCCTGTCGCTTGTCATTTCAACACACCATCCTGCTCTCATGTCCACATGTCCATCATTGGCCTGCTGCAATGTTCCAGTGAAGCTCACCGCAAACTGGAGGAACAGCACCTCATCTTCCAATTAGGCACTTTACAGCCTTCCGGATTTATCATTGAGTTCAACAATTTTATACCATGAACCTACTCCTCCATCCCCATCCCTTTTTGTTCCCCCTTTTTTCAATATATTTTTTTAATTTTTATTTATTTTTTTCCGCACTTAATTTTATTATTATTATTTCAAAAATTTATTTCCATTTTTATTCATTGTTTTATCCCCAGGCGGTTCAAAAGGAGGTTTACTAGATTGATACTTGGAATGTGTGCGTTGTCTTATAAGGAAAGGTTGGACAGGCTGGGTTTGTTTCCACTGGAGTTTAGAAAAGCGAGGGGTGATTTGATTGAGGTATATAAGATCTTGAACAGTATTGAGAAATTGGACGTGGAAAGGATGTTTACTCTTGTGGATGAGTCCAGAACTCGTGGGCACTGTTAAAATTAGGGGTCACCCTTTTAGGACAGTGACGAAGAGAAATTTTTTCTCCGAGGGTTGAGAGACTTTGGAACACTGCGTCAGAAGACAGTGGAGGCAGGGTCATTGAATATTTTTAAAGGCAGAGTTAGATGATTCCCTTGCCTAACTAGAATCTAAGGACAGCAGGGATAGATTGGAATGTAGAATTCAAAACACAAACAGATCAGCCATGATCTTAGCAAATAGTGGAGAAGGCTTGAGGGACAGAATGGCCTACTTCTGCTCTCCTATTTCGTATGTTCATATGGAACAGCACTATTCAAGAAGAGGAAGGAGAGGAAACAGGGAGCTACAAGCCAATTAATTAGCATGACTTCAGTCTTCAGTAAAATGCTGGAATCCATTAAGGAAATGGACTAGCCACATAAATACTGTGGCTACAAGAGCAGGTCAGAGGCTAGGAATCCTGCAGCAAGTAACTCACCTCCTGACTCCCCAAAGCCTGTCCACCATCGACAAGGCACAAGTCAGGAGTATGATGGAACACTTTCCATTAGCCCGGATGAGTGCAGCTCCAACACCACAAGCTTGACAGCATCCAGGACAGAGCAGCCCACTTGATTGGCACCCCATCCACAAACATTCACTACCTCCACCATCAACAAAGCAGTGTGTACCATCTACAAGATCCTTAGGCAGCACTTTCCAAACTCATGGGTGCTACCATGTTACCAGAAGGACAAGGGCAGCAGACACATGGGAACACCACCTGGAAGTTCCCCTCCAAGCCAGAAACCTTCCTGACTTGGAAATATATCGCCGTTCCTTCATGGTCCTTCCCTAACAACACTGTGGGTGACCTACATCACATGGACTGCATGTTCAAGAAGGCAACTCATCACCATGTTCAAGGGCAATAAATGCTGGCCTAGCCAGCGAGGCCCCCGTCCCGTAAATGAAAAAAAAGTGGTAATTGTGCACTTAGAAAATATGATTGGGCACAGTCAACATGATTTTAGGAAAGCAAAATCACATCTGAGAAATCTAAGAGAGTTTTTGAGGATGTAACTAAAAGGACAAATAAAGGGAAACCAGTGAATTAGTATATTTGAATTTCCAAAAAGCAGTCAATAGGGTTACACATAAAAAGGCATCATGGGGTCAGGGGTAATGTATTAGCATGAACACAAAGGACAGAAAGCAGAGTAGGAATGAACATGTCATTTCACATTGGCAGGCTGTTACTAGTGAGGTGCCATAAGGGTCAGTGCTGGGGCCTCAGCTACTTTCAGTTTACATTAATGATGTGGCTGAAGGGATTGAGCATAAATGTTATCCAAGCTTGCTGATACAAATTTAGGTGGGAAAAGTAAACAGTCTGCAAAGGGATATAGACAGATTGAGTGCGAAAGAAATTTTCACATCAAGTATAATGTGGGGAAATTAGAGTTTATCCTCTTTGGTGCAAAGATGGAAACAAAGATGGAAAAAGGTGGAAAAATAAAACAATGACAAATTATTGAATGTTGGAATTCAGAGCGATTTGGGTGTCCTTGTGCAAGAAACAAAGTTGACATGAAGGACAGCAAGCAATTAAGAAAGCAAAAGGTATGCTGACCTTTATTGAAAGGGGGTTGGAGTACAAGAGTAAGAAAGTATTGCTGTATTTGTATGGGGCTTTGATGGGACCACACCTGGATACTATACAGTTTTAGTCTCCGTACCCAAAGATCAATCTACTTGCTTTAAAAGCAGTGGCACAAAGGTTCACTAGATTAATTCCTGGGAGGAGAATGTTGTCCTGAGGAGATGGAGTAGGATGGGCCTATATTAACTGGAATTTACAAACAAACGAGGTGATATCATTGAAACAGAAGATCCTGAGAGGGTTTGACAGGATAGATGTGGAGATGCTATTTCCCTTGGTTAAAGAGTCTGGAACTGGGGTCAGTCCCAGAATAAAGGGTTGGCCATTTAAGATTGAGGAGAGGAAAAATTTCTTTTTCTCAGAGGGAGGTTGTGAATCTTAGAAACTCAATACTCCTGAGGATTGTGGATATTCAGTCTTTCAGTATACTCAAGGCTAAGACCAATAGATCTTTGGACTCTAAGGGGGCAGCCTTCATCTTATTGAATGTGGAGCAGTTTCATGGGGTCGTATGGCCTACACCTATCCCTATTTCTTATTATGCTCTTAATAGAGATAATGCCGAAATGTTACTAATATACATCAATGCCATAATGCTATAAATCAGGATGTTTTCTCACCAACTTAACAGTAAAATAGATTTGAGGTAATGCCAAAAATAAAAGTTAGGTTTAACAAAAAGAAAGTGAGGCCAAGCTACTGCAATATTTAAACTAATACTGGCCTGCATATTGGGGTCAACAATGAAGAGAGTCAGCCATTCTTTACATGCACTTTTTCATAGACGTATGTAGATTTTTACACTGGAATTTGCAGTGATTAAGAAACCAATTGGTACACCTCCTTCTACAGGGAATCTGGAACCTGTGGGTACAGGACAAGCAGCTGTACAACTCCAAGCAGAATGAAGAGTCATTAGTAAGCAGTGCAGAGTCTGAACCAGGAAATGTTAGTCATAATATTTAATGCAAT
This sequence comes from Cetorhinus maximus, assembly GCF_964194155.1. Lineage (NCBI taxonomy): Eukaryota > Metazoa > Chordata > Chondrichthyes > Lamniformes > Cetorhinidae > Cetorhinus > Cetorhinus maximus. The sequence goes on along the minus strand of NC_135881.1, from coordinate 63,372,806 downwards.
GTCAAATCATGTACAGAAAATGAAATAAAAAGAAAAAGGATGATGGAATTCAGAGAGAAAGAATTACAAATTTACATTTTTATTCCGCAAACAATAATTAAAATCTAAACAATGAGACTCAACACTTAAGTATAAATTAGGACCAGAAAGGATGGGTGGTATTTAATCAGTGGCACTCCATTTCTGACAGCAGAAATGCAAATGGCCAGCACTTCTGCTCATTTTCTGCTACACCCCCTCAAACCTTACCCCCCACCCCCACCCATCACACTCTCTACCTTATTATTTACAGTCATTCAGCCACCTCCATCATACCCAGAATGCCAGGCCCTTCCCACTTCACTCCTCCATGCCCCAGTCCACACCTGCTCCCACCCTGTTCAGTCCTGACTTGCCTTTGCTGGTCCAGGTCAGTCTGGGACAACAAGGGACCACTACCAATTGTCATAAAGACCCATCTGGTTCACTAATGTCCTTTAGGGCAGAAAATCAGTGTTGCCCATCCCTAATTGCCCTTGAACTGAGTGGTTTGCTAGACCATTTCAGAGGGCAATTAAGATTTAACCACATTGCAGTGGGTCTGGAGTCACATGTAAGACAGAACTGGTAAGGATGGCAGATTTTCTGCCCCAAAAGCACATTAGTGAACCAGATGGGTTTTTACAATAATTGATCATAGTTTCATGGTCATCATCACTGAACTAGCTTTACAGATTTTATTAATTGAATTTAAATACCACCAGCTGCCATGGTGGGATTTGAATCCATCTCCCCTGGGCAGTTGTCTGGGCCTCTGGATTATTAGACCAGTGACAGTAACCACTTTCTCCCCTATTAGGAGTAGCTGTAGGCCATATGACTCCATGAAGCTGCTCCACATTCAATAAGATGAAGGCTGATCTTCACTTTCCTGCCCAACTCCTTTAGAGTCCAAAGGTCTATCAATCTCAGCTTTGAGTATACTGAAAGATTGAACATCCACAGTCCTCAGGGTATTGAGTTTCCAAGATTCACAACCTTCCTCTGAGTAAAGGAATTTTTCCTATCCTCAGTCTTAAAAGGCCAACCCTTTATTCTAAGGCTGACCCCAGTTCCAAACCCTTTAACCAAGAGAAAAAGCATCTCCACATCTATCCTGTCAAACCCTCTCAGGGTCTTCTGTGATAACGATATCACCTCATTTATTTTTGTAAACTCCAGTTACTATAGGCCCATTCTACTCCATCTCTCGTCAGGACAACATTCTCTTTCCAGGAATTAATCTAGTGAACCTTTGTGCCACTGCTTTTAGAGCAAGTATACTGATCCTTGGGTACGGCGACTAAAACTGTATACAGTATTCCAGGTGTGGTCTCAAAGCCCCTTACAATTGCAACAATACTAGCAATACTTTCTTACTATTGTACTCCAATCCTCTTTCAATAAAGGTCAACATACCCTTTGCTTTCTTAATTGCTTGCTGTCCTTCATGTTAACTTAGTTTCTTGTACAAGGACACCCAAATCACTCTGAATACCAATATTCAATAATTTGTCAGTGTTATATTTAAAATTTTATTTTTTTAAATCTTCTCGATGGTGGTGGTTCCCCTTTGCCCCAGACCGACCTGGACCAGCAAAGGCAAGTCAGAGAAGAGTGGGAGCAGGTGCGGAGTGCAGCTGAGCACATGGAGGAGTGAAGTGGGAAGGGCCTGGCATCCTGGGCATGATGGAGGTTGGTGAATGACTGTAAACAATAAGGTAGAGAGTGTGATGGGGGGTAAAGGTTCGAGGGGGTGTGAAAGTCACAATCTGTTGACTCAAGAAAATAACAAGATTTCTGAGGCAATGGAGTTTGCCAGGAAAGTTGCAGCCATGATGCAGAGCCTCCCTGTTTGTCCAGGAGACATTTATAGCCAGCCCATACATGCTGCATTATCAGCTGACACCACTGAAAAGCTTCCCCTGCCGCGGAATTGCACACATCTCCCCAGCCAGTGACGTCCACATCCCCTGAAAGAAAAAAGAAAAATAAAAGCAACCAGGCAACTCTGAAGAGCTAATTTGTTCCCTCATGGGAGAATATCTTATCCACAGAAGCTCGGCCATAATTTCGTATTAAATTGAAAGTGTCTGGATTTTATCTTCAGACAAACAAGAAAAAAAAACTGATCAAGACTGCAATGGCTCCCATCTTAAAGCACTAGTTTAAAAACACAAGATTTGTATTTTTTTATTCATTCATGGGATGTGGGCGTGGCTGGCTAGGCCAGCATTTATTGCCCATCCCTAATTGGGCTTGTTCAGAGGGCATTTTAAGAGTCAACCACATTGCTGTGGGTCTGGAGTCACATGTAGGCCAAACCAGGTAAGGATGGCGGGTTTCCTTCCCTAAAGGGCATTAGTGAACAGATGGGTTTTTTTTTTAAAAAAAGGACAATCTACAATGGTTTCATGGTTACCAGATTTGTTTTTTTTTAAATTAATTCAAATTTCACCATCTGCCATGATGGGATTTGAACTAGGTCCCCAGAGCATTACCCTGGGTCTCTGGAATACCAGTCCAGTGACAATACCATTGCCTCCCCCAGATTACTCTATTAATAATTTCACCTCTAGAACTTATCTTTTCTTGTGTGTGTACCTTACTGTTCTTGTTATGAGAGAATGTGTTTTTTAATACTTTGGGGTATATTGTGTTATTCTGTAAAGGGAGAGCGCGAGAGAAAAAAAGAGAGGGAGATTGATTTAATTAAACTGGGCAAGAGTTTGATAGGAGTCAGGCTGTTTGGAACCATGAAAAGGTTCAAGATGTTAAGTTTGAGGTACAAGTAAATAGGTTAGATCTAACATTTGCATTTTTAGATAAGTTGGGAGGTTGTTTGAATTTCAATGGGGAATCATAGGTAACAAGGGCTATGTTTGCATCTTGCAGGAGTCCATAGGTAAATAGTGGTGGGTATTATATTTTTATTGACCCAAAAGCAAAGACAAGATGGAAACATCAAAGATCTTGTATTTGGAAGGGTTCGAGTTTCAAAGGGGTGAGAGAACAATGGGAATGAGATGAAAGGGAAAAAGAGTTACTGTGGATAGTTCGTTTTTAGTTATTGAGCTGGAAAGCTGGAGATAGCTGGAGCTATCTGAGCTGTTGAGAAGTCTTGGGCTGTAGCAAGGAGTTTTATTCTGAAGTGAATTCCATAGCAAAGTGGAAGAGGGTACAGGTCATGTGATACCCCTTTACTGAAGCTAACAGCAGTCTGCCTTGAGAGATAATACTAGATTCCATATTTAAATACCTAGAAGGGAGTGTTGCCTGGAAAGTGCTTACTTGTGGGTTTGACCAAGTAGTGTGTTCAGGGGAATGTTTTGTAGGACTAACTTTAACTGTCTAATTGTCTAACTAAGATGATAAGAAATAGGAGCAGGAGTAGGCCATTCAGCCCCTAAAACCTGCCCTGCCATTCAATCTTGTAACTTTAAGGTTTTTTTTGTTATTGAAGCTTTAACTTTTAACTTCTTAAAAACCCAAAAAAGTGTTACTGGGCCTCTTACTGCTGAGATTGCTAAGTCATCTCCTCATTCTTAGAATGGAAAAAAAACACTGTAAGGCGAGTTTCCACCTGGGATTTGGTTTGCACATCAAACAACATTGACTGTGGTCATGACCGTTGTGTTTACATAGTGCGCTTTGTGAACAAACATTTCTCTTTTTTTGATTTAAAGCTTGCCAGAAAATCGGTTTTGTTGTCTATTCTTTCAAGTCACAAAACTAAAAAAGGTTTAAAACGCTTCCTTTAAGACATATCTCGTTGCGAACAACCAAGGAGTGAGAGAAGAGGGGAAAAGCTATCCCACCACCTCTGTCTGTAACACTATTAATACAATAGCTCGAGCAACAAAGGCAACCATAAATCCCACAGCCAGGCAAGTTGTCAAAGAGGTGAGAATGGGGAATGGATAAGCGGATAGATGAATAGACAAGCTAACAGAGCTCCTGTAATGTTGCCTATGGTGAGCTGGAGATTATACAGTCATGCAGGGTGTGACCGCCCATGGAAAGGATTTGGAAATAAATTTTAAGGACGTCCACACCAGAGGTGGTAAAGGATGTGCTTTTGGGTTTTCCTTATCCCTGCTTTACCCCCTCACCCTGCGCCCCCCCCCCCCCGATCTTTTAAATAAAAGAGAGTGGCACAAGCAAGTAATATGAATAAATCTGTGCACGTTTCAACAGCAGGAAACAGCTCGAAGTCATAACTATCCATCTGTTTAGAATAAAGGTTTTTGTCAGGGCCAAGAAATCTTTGAGAGATTTAACTAAATCATATCTCTCCTTCCTTACCACCATCTCAGCAACAATATTTACTATTACGAAAGACTTCCATTCAAACAAACATATTTATCATCAGGATCTTTCTGCAAACTTGAATAATAAGTCAGTGCAGTAATAATTGCCTAGATATTTTGGCAACTGCTATAGAGTTCCAAAATGCTACCATAACCATTTAGAATACAAATAAAATTGTAAACAATGAAAACGATGTAGTGCAAAAATTAGTTTACTGAATATACACTTTAGTTATTAAATTAAACAATCCATTGATGTTGGAATGAGTTTCATTTATGACAAAGGAAAGACCTTTCAAATAGGACAGCAGAATCTGTGAGTGGCCAGTCTTGCTATAGACACATATGCTGGAAGTTGTAGCTTACTATCTTGTTGAATCATCTTCAACTGATAACTCAAACTCCATGAACTTGACTTTCTCAGAGAAGCTAGACCTCTGATGGAGCCCCTCCACCAGTTATCACTATTGTGTGGCTTACCTTTCCAGACTCCTATAACCTTAATGGGACTAAAACCACTAGGGAGATGAGAGCAGAGCAGAGACTAAGTAGCTTGCGAAGAATGGCAGAATCCCTTACCCCTCAAAATCTCTTGACATCTGCAATATGCAATGTGATGGAATTCACAGCACTCACCATCTCTGATTTTAATTACTCATCACTGCTGACTGCGCATCAAAGTTATCAGATGGTAGGTAGAAATGTGGAGTTGAGGCCACAAGTCAGCCATGATCTTATTGAATGGCAGAGCAGGCTTAAGGGGCCAAGAGAGCCCTCTTGCTCCATTTCAGATGTTTGGTCAGCTGCCAAGGCCCTAAGCTCTCAAATTCCATCCTTAAACCTCTTTTTCCTCATCAAAACTCCTCTGTTTGAACAAGTTTTTTGTCATGTACCCGATCTCATGTGATTTGGCGCTGTATTTGCTTTAATAACATTTTTGCGAAGTGCCTTATAACATTTCACTGCACTAAAAACTATATAAATGCAAGTAGTTTCTCTTGAATGGGTGCAGTAGCAACAACTCAAGCTCAACACCATCCAGGACAGAATAGCCTGCTTCATCAACTCCTGTCACTAAAATGAGTATTTACCCTCCCCACAGCTAGCACACGGTACATGCTGCAATCACAATCTACAGAACGCACTGCACCTCCCCTCCACTGTAACTTTTACGAAGTCGAGGACAAACGCAACAATATTGTGGGAATACCATCACCTCCAAGCTCCTCCCACTTGTCGCACGACCTTGACCTTGACATATATTGCTTACCACTGGATCAATCTCTTAAAATTCCCTAACTACCACCATTATCCTGGAATGTCATTACCACAGAAATTGCAACAGGTACAAACATCAACTGCAGATGGAGGATCATCAACTCGGTGAAAGGCGTTCTTTGGTCTGCCCGAAACTTGTTGGTCTTCCAGCGCAAAGAGTTATCCCCGTCCCAGTGTTGCAGACTGGCACATTCCAAGGTCCAGGACTATGTGCTGAGGGACGCACTAAAGCTTGGGGCAGCCGCCGCAAAGGCGCAATGGGGAAAGGTCGCTGTCTAAGACCTTTCTGCCATAGTGCACCGAGGGGCTGGGAATTGTATAGAATCCTCAGGCTGTAGGGCTCACAACGAATGTATGCATTGAATACTAATTGTATTATAATTGTATTGAAGCACTTCAGAGTGCAACATGATGTATGTTGATAACTCCAATACCATTTGACTGTCTGTAATGACCATATTGAAATGACTAATATTTATTGATTGCATTGAAGCACCTTGTGATCCATGTGTAAAAGTTGAATCTGATTGCACTTTTTGTGATGGTGATTTAGAAATGTTTTGTAATGTTCTTCCAGATATTTTATGAAGTATATATTTTTTTAAAAACAGGTTAGGTGTTGACCAGCAGCACCTACTCAGGGAACTAGGGATAGGGAACAAAGAAATTTGTTGCTATCATGCATCTTTAGTAGTTCAATTTAACCTCTTTCCATTAATTTGTTCCTGAGCTCTTCAGTTGTAATTGGTGCCATTTAGTTAATATGACACACACAACTACTTATGGGGCTTGTCATTAACTCAAAACTTCATATTGTTCTGTATCGACAACAAAGTGCAACAGTTTTAAAGTGTCATCTTTGTTGCAATGTGGGAATTATGGCATCCAATTTGTGCAGAACAAGGTCCCACAAACAGATGTGATAATGACCAGATAGTTTTCTTTTAATGTAATGTTGGTCAAGGGATAAACATTGTCCAAAATCCCCTGTTCTTCTTCCAAACAGTGCCATGGGATCTTTTACATCAATCTGTAAGGACAGATGGGGCCTCTGTTTATCCTCTAATCCAAAAGGTGGCAACTCCAATGGCGCAGCACTCACTTTTGTGCTGCACTGAAGTGGCAGTTTAGATTTTGTTAATTAATGCAAGTCATTTGTTAATCAGCCTAGTTTTTTTTTTATTTAAAAGGCTGCATAAGTTGAATTGCAAATTATCCTTTACCTGTGCTCAAGACACCTATAGTTGCAAGCTAGGAAATTGCTTGCTACATACACTCGGTTTGTGGTTTCGCTCTTCAGCTAATAGTGATGTCTACATGGAAAAACGCGAAACAATGTTCAACTGCTAGCCACCCATTTCTCTCCTGAAAAACAGGCAGCCAGCCATTCAGAAATAAGGGCTGCCCCAATCCATGTCCAAATTCCAGCTGATGCAATTTTCAGGTGGCCTGTAAATGGGAGAGCAGCCTGCGCACCTGACACAGATGAATCATAGAATTATTTAATCTCACAGGACAGAATGAGGCAACTTGGCACATTTTGTCTTTGCCGGTTCTCCTCCACGCTCTCTTTATACACCTGCAATTTTTTTCCCCTTTTCAAGCATATATCCGATTCCCTTTTGAAAGTCCCAACTGAACCTGCTTCCACCAGCCTTTCAGGCAGTGAATTCTAGATCATAACTTACTAAGATAAATAAATTCTCCCTCTGGTTCTTTTTCCATTCATCTAACACTTGTGACGTCTGGTTATTGACCCACCCACCAGTGGAAACAGTTTCTCTTCGTACACTGTTGTCAAACTTTCATTTTTGAACACCTCCATTAAATCCCCCCCTAACCTTCTCTACTTTGATGACCTTCTCGATTTTCTAATCTCTCCACTTAATATTCACTACAATGTTATCAGGGCTCCGAGGGTTATATCATGAAGGGAAATTACATAAACTAGGCTTGTATTCCTAAAATATAGGAGATTAAGGGGTGATTTGATTAAGCTTTTTGGATTTAAGGAATTGAAAGGGTAGATAGAGAGAAACCTTTTCTACTGCTGCGGGAGTGTAGCACAAGTGGACATAACCTTAAAAAACAGAGCCAGGCCATTCAGAAGAAAAGTAAGGAAGCACTTCTTCACAAAAAGAGAGAGAAGTGTGGAACTTTGTCCCACAAAAACAATAGCTGCCAACTCAATTAGTCATTTTAAATCTGAGATAGAAAGTTTTTACGAATGGTAAATGGTGTTCAGATATACATCAGTCGTGGCCTCAATGAATGGCAGAACAAACACGAGGTGTTGGATGGCCTATTCCTGTTCCTATGCTCCTTCATTCATGATATCATTTTGTTAAATCTCCTCTGCATCCTCAGCCTATTTTGAAAAGCTCCTTTCAGAAAAATCTTTTCAAAATATTCCATCCTGTTGTTCACAGGTCAATGCCTTACCCCTATTTAGCTTAAATAACATCCAGTTATCAACCATGTTGGATCATAAATAGAATTAATGGTTTTGCTTATCTAGCGACAAAGAATGCTAACCTGTCAGGAACTTGGCAGTATGCCTCCTTATTATAAATTCTGAGCTGTTATACTTAATTTTGTGACAAAACAATGCTGGCATCGGCATTAGTTCTTCACAAAACTGCTTGCCTAACAAAACTACACAATGTTTCACCTGGGAGTAGGTCCTTGTAGTATTGTTAGCGGAGCATGAATCTGACCATTCACTAGCAATACGTCTGTTCTATCAACAGAGACTTTTGACAAAATGCTCACATTAACAAAGGATAGAAACCCCAAAAGTTGAATCATTAGAACATGCTTAATGCCATTCCTAATGTCTTCCAGCCTTCACTGATAAATGTGTGCTATTTATTGACTCGAAAGTTAAAAAAATTACATGGCAAAAACAAAAAAGTAATATCGATTTTTAAATATTAACATGGGTTTGTGTCAACACACCAAAACCCATATGGGAATAGATACTATTTAAAATATAATTGTGGGGGAAATCAAGGCTGTTTCTGTCCATACAATGGTAACAATCCTGCTGACCAGAACAACAGGCCAGGAATCAGCTGTTGTCACTAGGAAAAATTAGATGTCAGAAGGCATACAGAATGTAACTTATAACCCTGTAGTGCAAGAATGTCAACTTTAATTCACTACCATAAAAGCAGCATTAGAACACCTCTTTCATGGCACCAGCACTAATAATGACAGAAGGTAAAATTTCCACAGAAATTGGCCGATGGTCTTTCTGCCAATCCACTGCAAAATTTACAGCAGGAAATCCCCTGCAGAACTCATTGGTGTTGGTGGCTGCACCAATTAGAAAGCGTGAAAAAAGTAATAATAAAATAAAAATGATTAAAAAAAGTGTGAAGCAAGACAAGAGATATTTCAACATACTAAAACACCCAGTATTTGCTCCCTTATTTTGGAGAGCAGTGCACTATTTCTGAACAAGGTAACTGCCCTGAGCCATAGTAATAGGAAGAACAGAACACTAGAGGAAATAGTTTGATATGGGATCAATATCAGTGCAGACAGGAACCGTTAGCACCATAAAACCAGGAAGGCTCTTGCAGAAAACAAAAGTTTTCACCATTTACCATTTATAAAATTCTAATTTCAATTTTGTATAATAATTCAGGAAACAGACATAGTTCAAAAGGTGCACCTTGTTTCAGGTCCCTCTATCCCAAATCCATTTTCTGACTACACACAAACATATGTATGAACATACGAAAGAGAAGTAGGCCATTCAGCCCCTCAGCCTGCTCCACCATTCAATAAGATCATGGCTGAACTGTTTGCGTTTCAAATTGCACATTCCCATCTACCTCTGATAACCTTTTATTCGCTTGCCTAACAGGAATCTACCTACCTCTGCCTTAAAAATATTCAATAACCCTTCCTCCCTTGCCTTTGGAGGCATAGAGTTCCAAAGTCACATAACCCTCAAGAAAAATTCTCATCTTTGTCCAAAAAAGGCAACTCCTAATTTTAAAACAGTGCCCCCTAGTTCTGGACTCACCCACAAGAGGAAACATTCATTCCAGATCCACCTTGTAAATACCATTCAGGATCTTATATACTGTAATCAAGTCAGCCCTCGCTCTTCTAAATGCCAGTTTACCAGCCCAGTCTGTCTCACCTTTCCTCAGAAGACAACCCACTCATTCTAGGTATCAATCTAGTAAACCTCCTTTGAACTGCCAACATATTTACATCCTTCCTTAAGGAGACCAAAACTGCACACAATATTCAAGATGTGGTCTCACCAATGCCCTGTGGAACTGAAGCATAACATCCTTACATTTATGTTCAGTTCCTCTTGCAATAAAGGATAGCATTCCATTAGCCTTCTTAATTACTTGCTGTACCTGCATACTAACCTTTTGTGACTCGTGGACTAAAGCACCTCGATCCCTCTGCACCTTAGAATTCTGCAGCTATTCTCCATTTAAGTAATACTCTGCCTTTTTTATTCTTCCTGCCAAAGTGAACTTCACATTTTCCTACATTATATTCCATCTGATAGATTTTTGCATACTCACTCAACCTACCTATATCTGTCTGCAACCTCCCTTATGTCCTCTTCACAACATACTTTCCTACCTATCTTTGTGTGATCTACAAATTTAGATACCATGCTTTCACTCCTCTCATCTAAGTCATTGATATAAAATTGTAAAAGTTGAGGCCCCAGCACAGACCCCTGGAGGACTCCACTCATCACATCCTGCCAGTCAGAAAAAGACCCATTTATGCATACTCTCTGCTTTCTGCCAGCCAGCCAGCCTTCTATCCATGCTAATTTGGACTGGTGAAAGAAAGATGCTGCTTCAGCCAGATGCTGGCTTATGCATGATTACCACCCCATCAATATTTTCTTCCTCCTTGTTTCCTTTATCACAATGGTTTGGCGGAAATCAGAAATTTACCATGCAAGGAATCAAGACCGCAAATCGCATCAGTCAACTGTACAGAGCTGTGCAAAGAACCTTTGTACAACATGTTTTAGAATCTGCCCCAGGAATACCACTTATTCCAGTAACAATAAAGGTAGGGCTCAATAACTCTGATGCAATGTGAAATGACTTCAGCACAGCTGGTGAGGTACAAAGAAACCTCACAGGTAAGCTTCTCTGCAGACCTATATATGAGACCATTTTAATTATTGCAACATTATTTGGATTAAGAAACATATTGCAACCCCTATATGTTGTGCCACTGAACTGCAAGTTTGCTACTACAATTCCCCAGAGTTCCTGATCTTTAATTATACCTTCTGGGCAAAGTGCTGAGCTGAAACAAGATCCTTCTACAAAGAGAGGAAGACAAAACCTGAACAAGTGTTACAGGAAGCCAATATCAGATAACAACAATGTCATGGGAATATCACCACCTCCAAGTCTCCTTCCAAGTCTTACATCCAGACTTGGGCATATTGTTGTTACTTCATCATTATTGTGCCTATAATCCCCCACGCAACACCATTATGCACATATCATCACACCACAAGGACGACAATGGTTCACAAAGATGGTCCATCACCACCCCCTCATGAACAAGGGGTCTGTAACAACTGCAGTGTTGGCAGTATCATCTATATCAGAATATTTTAAGACACCACCAATTATGAAGCAACATTAGCCAAGGCCTAGGAGCTGGTTAACTACCTAACTGGATAAACTGAGATTTAGGGGCTTGGAGAGGGCACAGTGTGTGTAAACAAAAGCAAGAAAAAAAAGGGGGCACTACAGCTTTAAAGGAAATTTAGCAAAAAATAAATTTATAGTCAAGTATACACCTTGTTCAAGTCAATTAAGAATACAGTAAAACAAATTGAGTGGCACTGCTTCAAATTAAATTTGGTCAGGAGGGGTTGAATGAAGTCAGTACCATTTCCAAACGATTTTTGAGAAAGTATATTACACAAGCTCTCATGTGCAATAATCCTCCACTCCATGAGCCAATTACTTGCTGTGGAAGAAGTGCCATATAACAGTTGCTAAAATGGAATGGGAATTTAATGAAAGTGAGGGAGTTATTGATATATTTCACATCAACTAGTTTTCTCAGTCATGAACCAGAGAGGTGGGGGGAATGCTCTGGATCACAGCTCAAACAAAAGTTCTTGCTGTTCATTATCCCAGCACAGAAACTGACGCATTGATTTTATTTCAAACAGCCTGGATACATAAAAAGTACCGCAATTTTCCTGAGTACAGGGTTCTTAGGAAAGCCTCCTGCTGTGATTTTTATACAAATGGTATCGCACAGGTTAAAATGATCCCCTCAGTCATTTTGATACATTCATTAACTCTGAATTACTTTCTGTATTGAAATATAAAACAGTTTTGTATCTCTGCAGTCATTTTACCAAAACCATGGAACAAGTGCTGATTAATTCTGTTTTCCTTTATAAATTTAAATGGACAATGCTTCAAAATGTAGTTGGATTTGTAAGAAATCTACAATCTTATGCGCTGAGATTGATGTTTGTTTTTAAATTAGCCTTTCCCAGAAATAAAATTAATTGAGTTAAATGTGCATCATTTGGAACAAGACCAAGGATGCACTATATCTGGATGGAATTTAGTATTAAGAGCTGTAATATCTGATCGTTCCTTTTCCTTTTAAAAACAGGTCTATGTCTTGATGACATTAAAATAGAGGGGAATATGGCTGGGAGTATAAACAATGAATAAAGGAGCACATATAATCTGTTCCAGATTGCTAGCAATGTTAAAAATCAGAAAAATTATTATACTACTAGTATAAGTAGTCACATTATGAAGACAGACTTTAAGTTAAGGCTTTTTTCACAGGAGTTGAGAAGCTTAAGAGAAGACCTGAAAGGGCTTTAATAGCATGAAGAGTTATAGGATAAATATTGGAAAAATTTGTTTTCACTGGCTACAAGACAGAAACAAAAGGCTATTAATTAATAATTTAAGGATTAAAGAGTAGGTTACAAAAAGTTCTTTACAGGGGATGCTTTGAACATAGAAATCTCTACACTGAAAAGTCCATAAATTGTCTCAAAGAGAAATTTGATAGTTGCTTTCAGAAGATGACTATTAAAATGATGCATAATACAAAGTAAGGACAGGAGCTGGATTAGAGGAGATGGTTCGTGTGGATAAAAAAAAGCGGACTTGATAGGCCGGTTTCTGTGTTGTCTTATTGTGCAACATTATAATTGAATTGAGTTTAGATGTGGCACAACATCAAGCAGCACTACAGCAGTGGCAAGCTCAGGCTGAGCACTCCCACGATGCAGAGTTCCTGACCTCAACCACATTGCCCTTCTGACCAGCCAAAACACAATCAAATAGCTTTGAGGAATTTTTCCAAGCTGCACTGACAGAGGCCAGAAAAAACAGACTATTCAGCTCACTGACAATACTCTATAGTCCAGGAAACCAGGAGCATTTATTTAATGTAATTCATATATTTATATTAAGCACACTGCTCAAAGCATCAAATATGACTTAATAAGATGATACAATTACCTCACAAATAGATTTAAATAGAAAGAAGTGATTGATCAAAATGGATAAACTACACTTTGAAGCTTCATAATGATATCTGATCAAATGAAGATCAGCATGTCATAAAATGTTCAAATTGAATTCATGTCTTTTTCATTTTTTAAAAAGTGTGAACTTCACCTACACAATGGTTCATAATTTTCTATCAAACAAATGGTGAGGCTTTTATTTGTTCGTTCATGGATGTGGGCGTCACTGGTGAGGCGAGAATTTGTTGCGCATCCCTAGTTGCCCTGAAGGTGGTGGTGAGCTGCCTTCTTGTACCGCCGCAGTCAATGTAGTGTAGGTATACCCACAGTGCTGTTAGGGAGGGAGTTCCAGGATTTTGACCCAGGCTAATGGTGCTCCCTAGTATTTATGGGCAAGTGGCACAGCAAAAATCAGGCAAGGGATGGATGTATGGCTAAACTCAAATTCAAAATTTGCCCGCCAACTTTCAGTGCTCCGCCATTAGGGCTAAATGGTCTACTCCTGTCCTATGTTCCTTTGAGCCTGTTCAGTCATTCAACAAGGTCATGGATGACAGGTGGCCTAACTCCATATCATTTGCTCCCATATCCCCAATGCCTTTGGTGAACAAAAAATCTAGCAATCTCATTTGAATATTAATAAATGATATAGCATAATTTGCTATTTCCATTATCACAGAATCACAGAACAGAAGAGGCCCTTCGGCCCATCGAGTCTGCACCGACACGTGAAAAACACCTGACCTACCTACCTAATTCCATTTACCAGCATTTGGCCCATAGCCTTGAATGTTATGACGTGCCAAGTGCTTTCATCCAGATACTTCTTAAAGGATGTGAGGCAACTCCCCTCCACCACCCTCCTAAGCACTGCATTCCAGACTGTCACCACCCTCTGGGTAAAAAGGTTTTTCCTCACATCCCCCCTAAACTTCCTGCCCCTCACCTTGAACTTATGTCCCCTTGTGACTGACCCTTCAACTAAGGGGAACAGCTGCTCCCTATCCATGCCCCTCATAATCTTGTACGCCTCGGTCAGGTCGCCCCTCAGTCTTCTCTGCTCCAACGAAAACAAACCAAGTCTATCCAACCTCTCTTCATAACTTAAATGTTTCATCCCAGGCAACATCCTGGTGAATCTCCTCTGCACCCCCTCCAGCACAATCACATCCTTCCTATAATGTGGTGACCAGAATTGCACACAGTACTCCAGCTGTGGCCTCACCAAGTTTCTATACAACTCCAACATGACCTCCCTGCTTTTGTAATCTATGCCTCGATTGATACAGGCAAATGTCCCATATGCCTTTTTCACCACCCCACTTACATGCCCCTCTGCCTTCAGAGATCCATGGACACAAATGTCAAGGTCCCTTTGTTCCTCAGAACTTCCTAGTGCCATGCTGTTCATTGAATACTTCTATTACTCCTTCCAAAGTGTATCACCTCACACTTTTCAGATCAGACTTAATTCCATCTGCCACTTATCTGCATATTTGACCATCCCATCTATAGCTTCCTGTAGCCCAAGACACTCAACCTCACTGTTAACCACCCGGCCAATCTTTGTGTCATCCGCAAACTTACTAATCCTACCCCCTACATAGTCATCTATGATGTTTATATAAATAACAAATAATAGGGGACCCAGCAGAGATCCCTGTGCTACGCTACTGGACACTGGCTTCCAGTCACTAATGCATCCTTCTGTCATCACCCTCTGCCTCCTACAACTAAGCCAATTTTGAATCCACCTTATCAAATTACCCTGTATCCCATGTGCATTTGCTTTCTTTATAAGTCTCCCATGTGGGACCTTGTCAAAGGCTTTGCTGAAATCCATATAAACTACATCAGCTGCACTACCCTCATCTACACACCTGGTCACCTCAAAAAATTCAATCAAATTTGTTAGGCATGACCTCCCTCTGACAAAGCCATGATGACTATCCCTGATCAAACTATGCCTCTCCAAGTGGAGATAGATACTCCCCTTCAGAACTTTCTCCAATAGTTTCCCTACCACTGACGTGAGACTCACTGGCCTGTAGTTACCTGGCTTATCTCTACAACCCTTCTTAAATAGCGGAACCACATTAGCTGTTCTCCAGTCCTCTAGCACCTCCCCTGTGGCCAGAGAGGAATTAAAAATTTGGGTCAGAGCCTCTGCGATCTCCTCCCTTGCCTCCCTCAGCAGTCAGGGACACAAATCATCTGGACCTGGAGATTTGTCCACTTTTAAGCCTGCCAACACCTCCAATACCTTGTTACTCCTTAAATCAATTTGCTTAAGAACCTCACAGTTTCTCTCCCAGAGTTCGATACCTTCATCCTCATTCTCTTGGGTGAAGACAGATGTGAAGTATTCATTCAACACTCTGGCAATGTCCTCTGGCTCCACCCAAATACTGCCCCCTTGGTCCCTTATGGGCCCTACTCTTTCCCTGGTTATCCTCTTCCCATTGATATACTTATAAAATATCTTGGGATTTTCCCTACTTTTCCCAGCCAGGGCTTTCTCATATCCCCTCTTTGCTCTCCTAATTGCTTTCTTAAGCTCCACCCTGCACTTTCTGTACTCCACTAATGCCTCTGCTGATTTGCTTCCCTTGAATCTGCTAAAAGCCTCTCTTTTCCTTCTCATTGTAACCTGAATACCCCTGGTCATCCATGGTTCTCTGGGCTTGTTACTCCTTCCTATCACCCTAGAGGGAACGTGTTGAGCCTCTAACCTCCCCATTTCATTTTTAAACACCCCCCATTGTTCCTCTGTAGATTTCCCCACAAGTAACTGTTCCCAGTCTACCTTGGCCAGATCCTGCCTTATTTTACTAAAATCCACTCTCCCCCAATCCAAAACATTTTTTTGCAACTTGTCGATTTCTTTGTCCATAACAAACTTAAACTGTACCATGTTGTGGTCGCTATCACTAAAATGCTCCCCCGCCACCACCTCAGCCACCTGTCCGGCTTCATTCCCCAGAATTAGATCCAGCACTGCACCGTCCCTTGTTGGACCCTCTACATATTGACCTAAAAATTTCTCCTGTACACATTTCAAGAAATCCACTCCATCCGAGCCCTTAACACTATGTCTATCCCAATTAATGTTGGGAAAGTTGAAATCACCTAATATAATTACCATATTGTTATTGTTTTTACACACAAATTCTGCACATATTTGCTCCTCAATTTCCCACTGACTATCTGGAGATCTATAATAAACACCTAATAATGTGGTTGCTCCTTTTTTATTCCTAAGCTCTACCCACAAAGCTTCATTCGTTGCTCCCTCCAAGATATCATCTCTCCTTACTGCAGTAACTGACTCCTTAACTAATAATGCAATGCCTCCTCCTCTTTTACCCCCTCCCCTGTCTCGCCTGAATATTCTATATCCCGGAATGTTGAGCTGCCAATCCCGCTCTTCCCTCAACCACATCTCAGTGATGGCTACTATATCACAATTCCACGTGTCAATCCTCACCCTTAACTCATCCGTTTTGCCTGTAATACTCCTGGCATTAAAGTAGAGGCCACCCAGCCTCACCTTACTCCCTTGAAGCTTAATGCAGCTGTACTCCCTCTGACTTGATTGTTTTACTGTATTATGATGTGTCCCTATTCTGCTAACGTTCTGTGTCCCCGCCCCCTGCCAAATTAGTTTAAACTTCTCCCAACAGCACTAGCAAACACGCCTGCAAGGATGTTAGTCCTACTCTGGTTCAGATGTAGGCCGTCCCACTTGTACAGGTCCCACCTTCCCCAGAAACAGTCCCAGTGATCCAGGAATCTAAAACCCTCCCTCCTACACCAACTCTTAAGCCACGTATTTATCTGCGCTATTCTCCTATTTCTGAGCTCGCTAGCACATGGCACTGGGAGTAATCCAGAGATTACAACCCGAGAGTTCTTGCTTTTTAGTCTACTGCCTAACTCCCTGAATTCTTGATGCAAGACCTCATCCCTCTTTCTACCTATGTCATTGGTACCAACATGTACCATGACCTCTGCCTTATCACCCTCCCCCTTCAGGATGCCCTGCAGCCGTTCAGTGACATCCCAGACCCTGGCACCAGGGAGGCAACATACCATCCTGGAGTGACGTTAAGGTCTACACCACATTATGGTGTGAGTGTTACCTAATTTCATACCTGAAAGGCCTGGTTCTAATTTTTAGACAATGTTCCCTAGTCCGAAACTCCCCAACCAGTGGAAATAGAGTAGACAGTTTCAGTTCCCCTTAATATCTTGAAAGCGTTGCTCAAAACACCCCTTAACCTTCTAAATTCCATTAAGTGCAACCCTTATTGATGTAATTTATCCTCGTAATTTAATCCTCTGAGTGCAAGTAGCATTCTGATAAATCTACACTGTGCTCCCTCCAAGGCCAGTGTATCCTTCCCAAGATGTGGTGCCCAGAGCTACTCACAAGGCTCCACATGGCATTACATTCACTGAAACCCCCACTAACAACATCCTGGGGATTATAATTAACCAGAAATTGAACTGGATCAGTCATATAAATACTGCGGCTACAAAAGCAGGTCAGAGGATGGGAATCCTGCAGTGAATAACTCAACTCCTGACTTGCCAAAACCTGTCCACCATCTACAAGGCACAAAGTCAGGAGTGTGATGGAATATTTTCCACTTGCCTAGATGCGTGCAGATCCAACAATACTCAAGAAGCTTGACACTGTCCAGGACAAAGCAGCCCACTTGACTGGCACCCCATTCACCACCTTAAACATCCACTCCTTCCAGAGCGGCAGTCATACATACTACCAACAAGATGCAATACAGCAACTCACGAAGCCATCTGCGATAGCACCCCCCAAACCCCCGACCTCTACCACCTAGAAGGACAAGAGCAGCAGATAGATGGGAACACCACCATCTGCAAGTTCCTCTCCAAGCTGCACACCATCCTGACTTGGAAATATATCGCTGTTCTTTCATCGTCAATGGGTTAAAATCCTAGAACTTCCTTCCTAACAGCACTGTGGGTACTTACACCACATGGACTGCAGTGGTTCAAAAAGGCAGCTCACCCACCACCTTCAAGGGTAATTAGGGATGGGCAACAAATGCTGGCCTAGCCAGTGACACCCACACCCTATGATGGAATAAATTTTTCAAAATACGGTCACAGCAGGGTGTTGTCTAGCTATAACACAACCTTAACCCCCATATCAGCTTCCCACTGTTCTGATCTCAATAGAGATCAGTAACCTTTCTTTCAAAATCCGAAAACCCAGATATTTACTCAAAAGAATGAATTCACAAGGTTTACTGTTTAAAAACAAAAGAATTTTATGACATAAAAAGAACGTGAATACTAATAACTATATTATCTTAACTAATCAGTTACGTTAAATATATTAGAAGTACAATGAGCACGGTTACTTAAATTCTAAACCGCACAACTCAAATTTCCTTCTACGCTGAATGATGGAGAAGGCCTGATGGTCGACTCCTGCTCCCATTTCTTGTGTTCTTGAAAATAATTAAACGAAATTACTTTCGAAATCTTATTTTCTTTTACAACTATAAAATATTTATTCTAATAATGATAATAAGATCATCCTCACGCACTCAAAATTTGGTGCCAAATTATATCAACACAGACTTCAAGCCTAAAACCGGGATGAGACTTATATTAAATTGCGCATGGTTACAAACTGGATATTTTTCTGTTCACATTGTTTGGGCAGTCAAAGGTACAATTTCATTTTACACATGCATCTTACATATAATATCTAAACAAAACATAATATAAAAGAGATCTAATTTTTCATAAAACTCTGCTGACTTATCTTAGCAATCAGTCTGTGTTCCATCAATATGTCTCCTAATGAAAGACACTCATAATTCGCTGTGTCATAACTAACAACATAAAAGATTTCTTTGAAAGATTAATCTTTATGAGAGAGTGGAGTCAGAAAACTTACAGCAGCTAAGCAGCCTCATGGCTTCGAGGAAGATGCAGTTTACCAGAATTTGCTTTTTTGATCTGAAATTAAGAGGTTAGCTGCAGAATGATAGAAAATCTCAAGAGTAACAATGCTAATCCTGTTCTATACAGAATCTGAAACTTATTAACTAGATTCTGGAAAGCCATTAGACATAAAAATTTGAGCTAATATGAAAATATTGGTCACAAGGGCCCAGATTTGCATGCCCAGGTTGGGTCTCCGAGCTTGGCAAACCCAACCTTGAAGCGGTTGCCCACAGGTGGAATTTTCGTTCAGCGGGGTGGAGGACAGACTGAAACAGGAGTCAGTGCAGGCAACCTTGGAATGAATCCGCAGGCTGCCAGTGCCTCTGTGCCCCAGCACCTTATGTAAATAAATAAAAAATAAAAATAAAAAACATCCTTCCAGCTCTCATCTCTCACCCCTGCCCACATACTTCCTATGTCCTATCCATGCCAACCTATGCCCCTCCCAACATCCACCATGGCCCCTCATACCCCTATGCCAACTTATCCCCCTATCCACAATTGCCCCATGCCCCCTATTCCAACTTGGTGCTAACTCATGCCCCTCACCACCCTTTACCCTTACCCCCTCCATGCCAACTCATCCAGTATCCCTGGACTGCTTGGATAGTTCTTAAACATTTCCTGGACAGTTTGGACACCGCTTTTTCAGCTGGTTTCCAGTTTCAATCAGTTTGTGTATAAAAAGTGCACAATCATGTTCACTTTTAACAATCCCAAAGGCTGCCTTAAATCTCCCAAAGGAGTCCTGCACCACTATCCAAAAAGGTGCCTTACCTCTCCAAAGGTGTACCCTGACCAGCTGTAAGAATCCACCAAGTTCAGACCTCCTCTTACCTGTTCTAATCTCACACTCTGGATTCCCTGTTCTTCCAAAATCCCACTTCAGGAGGCAGCTGGTGATTTAAAATGGCCAGCCACCTCTGCAGATCGTGTATTCTCAGCCCGGCTCCAGTCCTGCCCCAGCAAAGATGGGAAATACTGGGTTTGGGGGCTGGACTTAGGATTTTCGCCATGACAGAGAAGCTCTCATTCATGGCGAAAATCCCAGCCAAGATATTTCTTCTATATCATTTTGTTATGAAAAATGCACCATGTGGTGTAGATGCAGGCCCACTACAACCATTTAAGTGTTTTAAAAGCACTACAGTTAAAACTGTAGATATGAATTCTTCACTGATATTTTTCACTGTGGAAAATTCCTTTACATCTTACAAACTATTAAATTAAAATTGGACAATTAAAATCCAGTCTCGGAGTCATATCACTGCCATTTGATATACCTCATCTAGAATGAAATAGATGCAGGAATAAGCTATTCGTCCCCTCAAGCTGCTCCACCATTCAACTGGATCATGGCAGATCTTCTCCCTCAACACCATTTTCTGCACTGTCCCTTGACCTCTTTACTATCTAGAAATCCATCAATCTCTCACCTACATTTCCATCATGATGATGCCATAAGGCGCAATCCTTTTCCTTCACCTGGACTTCACTTTAAAAGCGGAGAAACCCTTTTGTTCTCCCTCATGTGCAACAGGACTACCCTTGATATTTCTATCAATGATGCCTATTCTTCCTTAAAACAGAGACTGACTTAACATTGAACGCTTAAGTTCTCTGACGTATCTAAAATAGGAACACAACCATTCTTAGGATTTCAAAAGTTCGTAAATCTCCAGGGGAAAAAATCTTTGGCTGTTAACAGACTGATAAATATTAATCTCAAGTGTCACAAATGACAAGAGGCAGATTCATGCCCGCAATTCCATAGATGGTGATCCTGCTTTCAATACAAACTATTATAGCATGAATGCAAACATACCTCTTAACAAAGGATAAGATGGGAAAAAAAGGGATGGCATGCCATCAGGTGTTTGTATAAAGAAAGAATGGAGACATTTGCTAACACACTGAGTAAGTAGCAAAGTCATCTTCTTTTGGGTACTTCTATAGAATAGAATTTGGTGGAAGGGATGCAGTGAAGGAGGGGGGGGAGGGGGGGTGCCCACTGTTATTTTTTTTTCCTTTAAAAAAAAAACTAGCAGCAGTCTGAAGAAGATAGCAGGATCCATGAGCTGCAATCCTATGCCATGTGGGAACTTCAGGACACGACATGTATCCTGGGTGCCCATGTGTGCGTAGGGAGTGTCTCCAGCTGCTTGAACTCAAGCTCAGGGTTTAAGGGGCAGTTGGAGTCACTATAAAGTATCAGGGAGGACGAGAGATTTCTTGATTGTATGTTCCAGGAGGCAGCTACCCCACAGGCAGAGTGCGTTCAGGTTAGCAGATGGCTGGCCATCTGGGAGTAGGAAGAGGCAGAAAGTGTAGGAGTCTGGGGTCAATGCACTGTCAAACCAGTATTCAACATTGGAAACCACTATGAATGAAGCTAGCTTGAAGGATGCAGCCCAGACCATGGCAGCATTGGGCAAGAGGCAGCACAGGAGGGAACAAAGTAGAAATGCAGTTGTTACAGAATATTTCACAGCTGGGGGGACGGCCAGGCATTTTTGTAATCATCATCGTGGGTCCTTCATGTTTTTTTTGGTTTTTTTTACTTCATTCATCGGATGTGAGCGTCACTAGCAAGACCAGTATTTATTGCTCATCTCTAATTGTACTTAAGTTGCCAGTGAGTTGCTGCCTTGAATCATTGCAGCCCATGTGGTGTTGGTACATCCACAGTGCTGTTAGAAAGGGAGCACATGCTTTTGAGCCAGCAATACTGAAGGAACAGCAATAGGCTTCCAAGTCAGGATAGTGTGCATGCCTTGGAGGGGAACTTGCTGTGGTGTTCCCATATGTCCGCTGCCCTTGAGATAGAAAATATGATGAAACAAAAGAAGTGTGTTTGATGCATGTCAGGTGAATTCTTCAAGCAAGAATCAGGCCAAATACAATAGGTGAGAAGGGAGGTGATGGAAAAAAAACAAGCATAGCAAAGAGAGAATACGAGAATAGAATGGCAGTCAACAAAAAAGAGAACCCAAAAATCTACTGACATGTAAATAGTAAGAGGTGGGGCATGTTAGGGACAAGGAAGGGGATAGACGCTTGGGATATGTACAGGGAAAGAGTAGAATATGAGTATTTTGTCTCGGTGTTTCTTAAGGATGAGGATGCTGTCAAAATATCAGTAGAAGCAGATGATTGAGGTAATGAATGGGATGAAAATTGATAGGCAGGATATACTAGATTTGCTTAGTGAATAAATCACCTGGTCTGGATGACATGCAGAAATAATAATCAGAGGAAAAAAATCAAAAAAGGTACTTGGAGAGGTTTGACCTAATTAAGGACTGCCAGCACAGATTTGTAGAAGGCAGATCAAATTCAACTGATCTAATTAATTTTTTTTATGAAGTAACAGAACTTTGATGAAAGAAATACAGTGTATGTTGCTGTAATAGATTTTAACAAAGCCTTGGACAAAGCACCACGTACCAGCTAATTATCAAAATTGATTCTCATGGAATAGGAAGTCAGTGTCAGCTTGGATTTTAAAAAATTGGTTTAAGGACAGCAAACAGGGGGTCATGGTAATGGTTATTTTTCAAACTGGGGGACGATAGACAGTGCTGTTCCCAAGGATCAAAGTTAGGACCACTGCTCTTTTCTAAAACATACAAATGACTTGGATATTGGAATATAGAGAAAAATTGGAATATAGTGAAAAATTTTAAAATTTGCTGATGATACCAAGATTGGAGGTGTGGCAGACAGTGAGGATGACACCAATCCACTGCACCAGGGTATGGATAGGCTAACAGCAGGGGCAGACAAGTGACAAATGCAGGTTAATACACAAAGTACAGAAAGATGCATTCTAAGTTTTCAGGTTTTTTCAATTTGCGGTTGGGTTGCCAACAAATCTGAATGGAAAACCCTGTTTTTGTGGGATTGTATCTGCTACAGGTGTATAGAATAGAGAGGAAACAAGAAGGCCCAAAGTCACTGTTAAGCATATTTATTTCAAAACCAGATTTAGTAATATTTTTTGAATCCCCTGAAGAATGATAGGCTAGAAATGGAAGAAAGAGAAAGTGATGCATCAGATTGGCCTGGATTTTGTGATCAGTGGTGAAGCAGAGGTGTAAGCCACAGGCTACTTTTAAAAAGTACGTGCTCACCTTTATCGTTGGCTGCAGTGGAAACTTGCTGTCCCAGCTGCAGCATGTATCCATTAGCAAGGTGATTAGGGAGGCTGTGGCCTGGTGTAAATCACAGCAACACCATGCCCCTCTGACATCACGGGCTGAATTCTTGTCCCTTTAAGCTGTCGTTGAGCAAAGGCAGACCAAGTGTTTTTAACGATTGTCAATTTTTATGATCTGCCTTTTAATTTCAGATCCCCCTGGTTCCGCTCCCCCCACTTCAGCACCCACAATCTGCCTCCCCAGCTCTGCTGCCCCACCCTGCCCCCCAGCTCCTTTCCAACATCAGCTGGACTGAGGAGTCGGGAGTGTTGGAGGATAAGGAGCTGAGCCAGGGGCAGGGTGTATCGAGACTCTTGTTGCTTTAAAAGGGCTGTGCTCCTGAGTGGGCTCTACACTTGAGGAGCAGCCCTAAATAAATTACTACAAATATTGATACCAGTCCAGGGCAATCATTCCAAGTTTAAATGCTGACAGGTCCAATCAGTGTGGGCTCTCTTGTAGCCCATTCAGGTGCACTACACTGCAACCTGAACTTAGGTGGGCTCCCCAGAAGTCATTGCGCTGTTGTAGCCCTCAATAGCAGCAAACACCTCAGCATTAACTGCTTTTGGGACCGCTAGATCCAGGCCATCAAGTCCTGTTACTTATAAGTTAATACATTCAAAGGTTAAATCTGCATCTGCAGGGCTATTTGGCAGATTACAACTCATCATGTATCTTCTCACGTGGCCAACACGCTCCCTACATGAACAACATCCTATGCATGAGAGAGATGGTAGCACCAAAATGTTTGTTTAAAATAACTCAAGAGATGACAATGACTATTATATCTGCCTGTAGCAAGCATTTTCCCCATTCTATAAAATGCAAAGAGAAACACAAAAACCAGTCCCCATCAATCAAGTTCTTGAGAAATCTACACAAATACATTTTGATGGAATGCACTGCACCTTTAATAGCCTTAGGCAGCCAAAACTGCATGTAATACATTATCAGTGGTTGAACCAATACCTTATTACCTACTTACACTCTTACGCCCCCATTTATAAAACCTCAAAATGCTGATGGCCTTTTATCTACCAATATTCACATTTTCAAAGAACTATGACAGCAAGTGTAACAGCTCTTCATGGTGCACTCGAGGTTTTCCTCCTCTACAATCTCCATGACGATGCTTCTTTGCAGCATAAGGTTTCTGAATGGAACAGACAGCAACAATCCTAGAAACTCTCATGGGGTTCAATTGTAGGATATCCAGGGACTTAAAGCACCACTTCTGCATGTTAATCCTGTTTGGATGATCACAATAACAGAGGCATGCATCCCACTATATCTGCTTTTCACTGGTTCAGAAAACTGCAGATCTTTCCTAAGCGATGGCTGCAGAAAACCTTGAGACACCTCAAGGACTGTTTTTCAGGGTCAAACATCCATGGGACCATGGAATGTCTTAAAATAAAGGCATGGTGACAGCTTCAGAAAAAGCAAGCATTTACTTGCATTATGTGATCCTGATGCAGCTACAGATGCAACAGATGATTTTTGTTATGTGATATCTTTATCAAACGCCTTTTCAATCAGAAAATAGAAACACTAAAAGGACCAGCGTAACTTGTGTACATAATTGGCTAACGATAGGAGGAAAAGTGTAGTGAACAGATTTTCTCTTTCTGGAGAAAAGTACCAGAACTTTCACAAGGCATCGAGATATATACTTAAAGGGGACCAATTTACAGGGTAATGAGGATAAAGCTGATGTGTGGTTCACTTTTCCTTTAAGCTGCAAAACCATGCAGCAACCAGAAACTTCTCACACTGGTCATGGACAACTCAGCCCCTTTAAGTTACCATGTATGCTTGGCCAAGCAAAAAAAAAAGTCTGCACACTTCAACAAACCAGATGTGTACAAAAAAAATGAGGGTATAAAGAGTGTGGGACTAAATTGGACACCTTTCTCAAAGAACCAGCACATGTCTTCTGTGCTGTAAGATTCTTTGAGCTGAATATTGACAGTGGAATCCTTTGAGAGTTGTAATGCCATTCGTAGTTTACAGTTGGAATGTGAAAGTAGCTAGCACCAATATATTGAAATCAAGAAGCTATTCTTCATAAAATCCCAAGTTGAATATCTGTTCTGTCCATAACAGCAGCAACTTATACTTCAAGTTCAAAGACTCGGGCATTATCAAGGTGCATTTAGGAAGGTTTTTTTTTGCATATGCCTCCATTGGTTCAGAAACGTTACCAATTTGAGTGTCAAAATCTATAACAGAGCATTAACAGAATAACAAAATAGCTGTTTGATGCCTGGGGGATGCTTCAAAAACACATTGTTGTAACCATGTGGAGAGCATTCTGATAGGAAACAATGGAACACAGAAGTAGAGTCAGCTATTTGGCCTTTTGAGCCCGCTCCACCATTCACTAAGATCATGGGTGATCTGGTTATGGTCTCAGCTCCATTTTCCTGCCTGCGCCACCCCTCACCCCCATCACCCATGACTCCCTTGTCTAACAAAAATCTGTAACCCTGCCTTGAATAAATTCAAAGACCCAACCTCCACTACTTCCTGGGGAAGAGAATTCCATACACCAGTGACCCTTTGGGAGAAAATGTTAGATGCATAGGGGGATGTGTTTCATCTTAACAGCTTACAATTTTAATTACCAATAATGAATGAGCTTTGGAAACAGGGCAATGAATAGAAATTTACAAAACAGTCAAGCAATGGGAACAAAGTGCAATAGCTGTAACAATTTTAAAGCTGTAAATTGTAAGGGTTAGATTTGAATGAATAACAATGCAAGGAAACATATGTATATGAAAATTGGAAATTTTGTCCATTAGAAAGCACACAACATATTGTATCATTAATTCTGTTAAGAATTTCAGATACCTACAAAAAGATTGAGCATGTCTCTGATTTGTGAAGACAGTCACATCATGGTTTTTAATGCATAGCACTAAGTATAGCGCTATCTAGGCAAAATATAGTCCAGGTACCAAATTGACTCCTAAAACAAAATAATTGTGAAGACAGCACATAAAATTCACCTCTGACTCTCCAATGTTGTTCATCTGATCCATAATTCTGAACTTAATTCCATTTCCCTTTATAACTATAGTTCCATAGGTCACTGGTAGCCTTCCAGTTTCGCTCTTGCTTTTTGCAGTCAGTTCAGCAATGCTTGTCAATGATTTTAAAACCTGCTTTGACTCAGAGCTTCCTTTGGCTCCATGAGCAACAACGTGAATGTAGTGAAGAATCACAACTTTATTATAACTTTTCAGAAATCCAAGTGTACCATGTTACATCTAAGCGTTCTGACCCACAATGAAGGTTCAATTCTAAATACACACACTTCAGTTTAGTAGTATCTCATCACATCTACATTCCTTACAATTTCACTCTAATGACCGTAACAGGAATGCTGTCATTTTCTTTGTGGAGTCATCCAGAGGTTAAATTTCTGGAACAGTTAAACCAGTTTGTGCCAAGGCCCTGTCAAGATAGTTCATACTGCTGCAAATGCAGCATTCAAGGAAAAATAACTTAAACATACTAAAGAATCATCTGTATGGTCACAATGTTCAAATAGGCCACAAAGCATGTTCTTCCTTACCTTCTCCATCTCAACTTTATTTTTGTATACACAAATTTAGCCCCCTGAGTTTACGCTCAAAGAAGGCATAATGATCTTAGATTAATGCAAACACAATCAAACACAGGAAGATAAAAATTGGTCATAGTGTAGCTGAAATATGTAGAGTAGAAAAGTATCATATAAGGGGTTAATCCTAGCTGTGATATGCTAATTAAACATGCACATATCATCACAGGAAGTGATGCAGTGTCTCACGATCTTGCTCTCATAGACTTCATGGAAAGATGCAGACACAGTAAGAGATGTTCCGATAAAGTTAATGTTTTCCTTACCTCAGCAGACTTTGTAGATATTCAGTATTAGTAGAACAAGACCAAGAATGTTATATGATGGCAGCAGTGAAAGTAGTAAGGAAGAGTCTCTGCCATTACCAGAAAGCTTCAAACAGGTTGCAGGTCTCAAATCTCAACCGAGCAGAAACGTGGCTGAACTGACACCAAACATATCCCAGATATCACACCACATGGGTCTTGCAGCAAGGTCAGTAGTGTTACACTCAATGGATGGCTGTGCAGATAATACCCTAATCAGGCAAGGGATTGATGGAGAAAAAGCTACGCACGAAGTAATAGAAGCATATGATGCCTACTTCAATCTGTGAAAGAATACCATCGTCGAGCAGGTTAAATTTAACAAGCGTGGCCAATGACAAGGAGAAAGTATTGATACATTTATCAACAATCTATATAGGCTCAGAACTGTGAATATGGCAGCTTGAAAGATGAACTAAATCAGGGACATAATTGTTGTCGAAGTCTTGGATGAAGTATTGCCTGACCACTTGCAATCGAAACACGATTTAACCTTAAAAAGGCAATTCGACTGACCAGACAAGCTGTATCAGGAGGCAAAATTGATTTGTGATTCATGGTGACATGGAGAACCATAGCCCATAAAACAGCCAATTCAGTGGAATGATAAAAATAAAAACAGAGCTGGCCGTAGAAAAGCAGAGGAGGAAGGAAGAGCATCCATCAACTGCCCCAGCTAACCGTAATTGATGAGGTGAGAAAAAAAGTGTCCCCCCAAAGAAGCCAAATGCCATTTTTACAGAAAGAAGGGTCACTTTCAGGCGTGTCTCACAGCAAGAAGCCTGTACAGAATAAGCAAGAGAAGTCTTCAAAAAGGTGGCAGGATCCACGAAATAGAAGATATCAATGATACTGAGATACCTTTCCTTGCAGGTGTCCAGGAACCAAGCAGAAGGTACTGGAGTGCTGATATCCTGGTAGAGGGAAACAAGACACACAGTTAGACACAGGTGCAGCAGTTTCAGTTCTTTCTGATGCTGAACCATGACTAGTTACAACAGAGCCATCATGCAAAAATAATTACATGGGCCAAGAGGTATAGAACTCAAGGTCATAAGACAACTGAATGCAGATAGAGAATATAGAGAAAAGTCACTGAAATCTGTGACCCTGAACCAGAGTTATTCACTCTTAAGCATGAAAGCCTGTATTGACTTGCACTTGATTTGCAAAGTATAGCCAAGAAGATCGGCCTAAGAACTTCAGAGCTGAATTTTCACAGCTGTTCACAGGACTAAGGAAGCTGAAGCCAGCATACCACATCACTATGTCCTAAAACGAAGCTTGTGTGCTTGTTTACACCCAGAAAAGTTCTTCATCCACTCTGGTCAAAGGTATAGAGGAAATTGACTATGTTGTTGCAAGGGGTTCTCAGTCTCCTTCCCATTAAGAGTTCACACAGTGCTAAACCATTTTGGGAGTGGAGTTGACGAAAGCTTGGAAGTGCAGGTTGGATGTCAATGCTCTTCTTTAGCAATGCTTTCACTGTATACCCTCCTTTTTCAGCATCTGACTTGAGAGCATCTTGGTGAGCTGGTAGGATGCACAATCCATACAATGACATGAATTCGAAAATATTAATTGACAAACAGCGGTCCATTGAATAAGATTACAAGGTCAAGGTCAATGTGCTGCAAATATCTCCTTCAGCGATGTGATCACTGCTTCAGAAGTGTGATACTGCAGTTGTTTGACTTCTTTCGAGTAGTCATTTACTACAATCAAGAACATTTTACTTCTGTTTTTAAAGAGGCCCATCCCAAGACATTCCCATTCTTGATGTAAAGGATGATAATATCAACAGTTCTCTTATCTCCTGATGATGAACAGCACAAGTAATACAGTTTGATATCATCGGAGGTGTCCTCTGTTCACAGTATCGTCTGATAATGGGATTGAGAAACATGTGCACTGGCCATTCTTTGATGCAGTACTCTCTGAACTGAGCACATTGTTCAGATTGCTGTACATCTCCAACTTCACTCAGTCACTGATTCTTCCTGGTAGACATGTGGTTGTTGTCAATGAGAAGGTTTCAATGAGGGCTACATCACCTTGTTCAGGCCTTGCCACTGGGATACGGGGCAAAGCATCTGCTATGGTCTGCTGCTTTCCCAGAACATACTCTTTACATCAAACCTCAACATCTTCAGTCTGAATTGTTGTACTCAAAAGCATTTTTGCCAACTCCTTAGAATTTACGAGTGTCACTAAGGGGTTGTAATCTGTCACTATTTTAAAAGCGGAGACCAAGAACACAAACTGCAAACTTTTCACAAGTCAACATAGCAGTTAGTGCTTCTCGCTCCATTACTGCACATCGCTATTCAGTGTCTGTCAGTGAACAGGATGCATAGATGGGACGAGATGGGGGCGTAGTGGTAATGTCACTGGATTAGTAATTCAGAAGCCCAAGTTAATGCTCCAGGGATATGGGTTCAAATCCCACCATGGTAGCTGGTGGAATTTAATTC
The DNA here is from genome assembly GCF_964194155.1 of Cetorhinus maximus. NCBI lineage: Eukaryota > Metazoa > Chordata > Chondrichthyes > Lamniformes > Cetorhinidae > Cetorhinus > Cetorhinus maximus. Next base: position 63,343,054 of record NC_135881.1, on the reverse strand, counting down.
AATTTGGTACCATTGACCAGAAACTGAACTGGATCAGCCATAAAAATACTGTGGCTTCAAGAGCAGTTCAGAGGCTAGGAACCCTGTGGCTAATAACTCACCTCCTGACTCCCCAAAGCCTGTCCATCTACAAGGCACAGGTCTGGAGTGTAATGGAATACTCTTCATGTGCCTGAATGAGTGCAGCTCCAACAACATTGAAGAAGCTTGACACAAGGCAAAGCAACCCACTTGATTGGCACTCCATCCACATTCACTTCCTCCACCACACGCACAGTGACAGCACTGCAGAAACTCACCAAGCCTTCCTCGACAGCACCTTCCAAATCCATGACCACTACCATCTAGCAGGACAAGGGCAGCAGATGCATGGGAATACCACCACCTGAAAGTTCCCCTCCAAGCCACACACCATCCTGACTTGGAAATATGTCACCATTCCTTCACCTCACTGAGTCAAAATCCTGGAACTCCCTCCCTAACAGCACTGTGGGTGTACCTAAACCACATGGACTGCATCAGTTCAAGGCGGCAGCTCACCACCACCACCTTCAAGGGCAATTAGGGGTGGGCAATAAATGCTGGCCTACCCAACAATGCCCACATCCCACAAATGAAAAGATGATAATAATGGCATGGTGAGGCTGAACAGACCGTACACTAGTTGCCACACAAAAGCAACCTTTTACAAAGTCAAAGCAGTCATCTATCAAACTGAACAGACCTGAAATGCTGCATTCATCTACTACTCCAGATGGCTACCAGATTGGTAAACCGGATTCATCTATTAATTCTCCTTCTGCTCAGCAATGTCAGAGGTCACCTGTCAGACTTAAATCCCCAATCTCTCTAAAGAAGCAGAGGACCCAATGGGTAGAACCAGAGACTTGAGGGGAGATCTCGTATAAGGGGTCAATTCTAACTGTGTGAAATGCTAATGAGACACGGTATATATGATCGCAGCAAATGATGCAAACTTTCATGATCTTGCTCTTTCTTATTGAGCGTCATGGAAAGTTATAGACACAGTAAGTGTTGTTCCAGTAAAGTTAATGTTTTCATTACTAAAATATTTCAGTATTAGCACAACGAGACCAAGAATTTTATAATATGCAGCCTTTGACATTGCCATACAAACATTTAGCTTGAGGAAATATCAGCATTCATCACATGAGCTTGTGAATGCTTTTCCATCTCAGGCAGAGCAAGAGGGGGAGGGAAAAGAAGAAAAGCAAAAAATAAAAGAAAACTGCATTTTTATATACAGTAGTACCTAACATCTACTCAGAATAGTCTTCACAACTAACTTCTTCACCACTAATGAAATACTTTGAAGTGTAGTCAACTGTTATTTAGTGCACAGAGAGGCATCACAAACAGGAAACGAGATCAATCACCAGGCAATCTGTTCTGGATGGTGATGTTTAAGGAAGGAATGTTAGCCAAAACACCAAGGGAACCGCTTGTTCTTCAAACTGTCCCATAGGAGGTTTAATGCCCACTGAACCAACAAGACAGAACCATGGTTTAATATGTCATTTAAAAAAGGTATTAGCTCCAACAATAGAGCACTGCACTGTTGGTAATCTAAATTATGTACTCAAATTCCTGCTTGGGCACTGTAACCTGAATCAGAAGCAAATGTGCTAACTGAGCCAGGCTGACAGAAGGGCTTACATGATGATTCAACCTTTTTGTGGTTGTTTAATTAGTTCTGGAATGTACTGTTATAGTTCAAAATTGCAGGTAGGACAACATAGGACCAGTATTTAAGGAAGGATGTAAATGCATCAGAAGCAGTTCAGAGAAGGTTCACTAAACTAATACCTGGATTGGGCTGGCTGTCTTATGAGGGAGCTTGGGCAGGCTAGGATTGTATCAGCTGGAGTTTAGAAGAGTAAGAGGCGACTTGATTGAAACATAAGATCCTGAGGGGTCTTGAGAGGGTGGATGTGGAGAGGATGTTTCCTCTTGTGGGAGAATCTAGAGCTAGGGGTCCCTGTTTCAAAATAAGAGGTCACTCTTTTAAGAAGATGAGGAGAATTTTTTTCTCTCAGCAGGCAGTGTGTCTTTGGAACTCCCTTCCTCAAAAGGCAGTGGAAGCAGAGTCTGTGAATGCTTTCAAGGCAGAAGTGGATAGATTGTTGATAAACAAGGGGATGGAGGGTTACTGGGGATAGGCAGCAGGTTACAGTCAGGTCAGCCATGATCCTATTGAATGGCAGAGCTGGCACAAAGGGTCAAGGGGCCCCACTCCTGCTCAGAGTTTGTATTTCTACTGTAAAATAACTATAATTAGGTACAAAGGGATATAAATTCAGTTATTTATAGACTATCACAGAAAAATGTCACATAGGCTAACAAACAGAAGAGTTATCAATGTGGATTTAAATTTATTGTAAACAGCCAGCCCACCAGTGGCAAAATCTATCACACTAGCCTAGACTTTAATGAAAAACAAACAACTTGAATACAGAAAAATTTAATGAGGAAGTTTTTTTAAAAAAGGCTTCCAGAGCACTAAAAAAAGCATTAAAACAACAGATTTGATGGCACATCTCTTCCCTATGATAACTGTATTGTTATAAAACAAAGCTCTGTTGCCTGTGTAACATCACAGGAGTTCTTATTTTAGTTAGCACAGTGTAGAGCAGAAACTTATGGGGTCACTTGGCATCCAACATGATACTGCGACAAGGGTCAAGGATTGTGTTTCAGTCACGACATTACCCGCAATTTGAGTGCTGCGCTGAAAAATTCAGTGTTTTAAAAGATATATTATTTTATTCATTCATGGGATGTGGGAATCGCTGGCTAGGCCAGCATTTATTACCCATCCTTAATTGCCCGCGAGAAGGTGATAAGCTGCCTTCTCGAACCGCTGCAGTCCATATGGTGTAAGTACACCCACAGCGCTGTAAGCGAGGGAGCTCCAGGATTTTAACTCAGTGACAGTGAAGGAACGGCGATATATTTCCAAGTCAGGATGGTGTGTGACTTGGAAGGGAACTCAGGTGGTTGTGTTCCCATATCTCTGCTTCCCTTGTCCTTCTAGGTGGTGGTGGTGGAGGCGGTGGTGATGGGTTTGGAAAGTGCTATATAAAAAGGAGCCGTGGTGAGTTGCTGCTGTGCATCTTGTAGAAGGTATACACTGCTGCCACTGTGCAACAGTGATGGAGGGAGTGAATGTTTGTGGATGGGGTGCCAATAAAATGGGCTGCTTTGTCCTGGATGGTGTCAAGTTTCCTGAGTGTTGTTCGAGCTGCACTCATCCAGGCAAGTGGGGAGTATTCCATCACACTCCTGACTTGTGCCTTGCAAAGGGTGGACAGGCTTTGAGAGAAGTCAGGTGGTGAGTCACTCACCGCAGGATTCCTTGCTTCTGACCTGCTTTTGTAGCCAAAGTATTTATATGGCTAGCCCAGTTCAGTTTTTGGTCAATGGTAACTCCCAGGATGTTGATAGTGCAGGATTCAGCGATGGTAATGCCATTGAATATCAAGGGGCGATGGTTGGATTCTCTCTTGTTGGAGATAGTCATTGCCTGGTACTTGTGTGGTGTGAATGTTACTTGTCAGCCCAAGCCTGGATATTGTCCAGGTCTTGCTGCATTTGGACATGGACTGCTTCAGCACCTGAGGAGTCACAAATGGTGCTGAACATTGTGTAATCATCAGCGAACATCCCCACTTCTGACCTTAGGATGGAAGGTCATTGATGAAGCAGTTGAAGATGGTTGGGCCGAGGACACTACCCTGTGGAACTCCTGCAATGAAGTCCTGGAAATGAGATGATTGACCTCCAACAACTACAACCATCTTCCTTTGTGCTCGGTATGATTCCAACCAATGGAGAGTTTTCCCCGATTCCAATTGACTCCAGTTTTGCTAGGGCTCCCTAATGCCACTCCTGGTCAAATGCTGCCTTGATGTCAAGGGCAGTCACTCTCACCTCACCTCAGGAGTTCAGCCTTTTTGTCCATGTTTGAACCAAGGCTGTAATGAGGTCAGGAGCTGAGTGACCCTACTGGAACCCAAACTGAGCACCAGTAACCAGGTTACTGCTAAGCAATTGCTGCTCGACAGCACGGTTGATGACCCCTTTCATCACTTTACCGATGACCAAAAGTAGACTGATAGGGCAGTAATTGACCAGGTTAAATATGTCCTGCTTTATGTGTACAGGACATACCTAGGTAATTTGCCACATTACCAGGTAGATGCCAGTGTTGTAGCTGTACTGGAACAACTTGGCTAGGGGCACAGCAAGTTCTGGATCAAGTCTTCAGTACTATTGCTGGAATACTGTCAGGGCCCATAATCTTCGCAGTATCCAGTGCCTACAGCAGTTTTTTGATATCATATGGAGTGAATAGAATTGGCTGAAGACTGGCATCTGTGATGCTGGGGACATCTGAAGGAGACTGAGATGGATCATCCACTCAGCACTTCTGTCTGAAGATCCTTGCAAACGCTTCAGCCTTATCCTTTGCACTGATGTGCTGGGCTCCCTCATCATTGAAGATGGGGATATTTGTGGAGCTGCCACCTGCAATGAGTTGTTTAATTGTCCACCAGCATTTTAAAAAAATTCATTCACAGGATGTGGGCTTCGCTGGCTGGGCCAGCATTTATTGCCCACCCCTAGTTGCTCTTGAGAAGGTTCTGGTGAACTGCCTTCTTGAACTGCTGCAGTCCATGTGGTGTAGGTACACCCACAGTGCTGTTAGGAAGGGAGTTCAGGGTTTTGACCCAGCAACAGTGGAGGAACAGCGATATATTTCCAAGTCAGGATGGTTAGTGACTTGGAGGGGAGCTTTCAGGTGCTGGGTGTTCCCATGGATCCTCTTCCCTTGTCCTTCTAGGTGGTGGTGGTCATGGGTTTGAAAGGTGCTGTCTAAGGTGCCTTGGTGAATTCCTGCAGTACAGCTTGTAGATGGTACACACTGCTGCTACTGTGTGTTGGTGGTGAGAGAGAACGCTTGTGGATGGGGTGCCAATCAAGCAGGCTGCTTTGTCCTGAATGGCATCAAGCTGCTTCAGTGTTGTGGGAGCTGCACTCATCCAGGTAAGTGGGGAATATTCCATTACATTCCTGATTTTTGCCTTGTTGACGGTAGGCAGGCTTTGGGGGGTCCGGAGGTGGGTTACTCACACAGAATCACAGTGCAGAAGAGGCCCTTCAGCCCATCGAGTCCACACCAACACGTGAGAAACACCTGACTTACCTACCTAATCCCATTTACCAGCACTTGGCTCATAGCCTTGAATGTTATGACGTGCCAAGTGTTCATCCAGGTACTTTTTAAAAGGATGTGAGGCAACCCGCCTCCACCACCCTCCCAGGCAGTGCATTCCGGACCGTCACCATCCTCTGGGTAGAAAGGTTTTTCCTCACATCCCCCCAAAACCTCCTGCCCCTCACCTTGAACTTATGCCCCCTTGTGACTGACCCTTCAACTAAGGGGAACAGCTGCTCCCTCTCCACCCTGTCCATGCCCCTAATAATCTTGTACACCTCGATCAGGTCACCCCTCACTCTTCTCTGCTCCAACGAAAACAAACCAAGTCTATCCAACCTCTCTTCATAACTTAAATGTTTCATCCCAGGTAACATCCTGGTGAATCTCCTCTGCACCCCCTCCAGTGCAATCACATCCTTCCCATAATGTGGCGACCAGAACTGCATACAGTATTCCAGCTGTGGCCTCACCAAATTTCTATACAACTCCAACATGACCTCCCTACTTTTGTAATCTATGCCTCAATTGATAAAGGCAAGTGTCTCACATGCCTTTTTCACCACCCACTAATGTGCCCCTCCGCCTTCAGAGATCTATGGACACACACGCCAAGGTCCCTTTGTTCCTCAGAACTTCCTAGTGTCATGCCATTCATTGAATACTTCCTTGTCAAATTACTCCTTCCAAAATGTATCACCTCACACTTTTCAGGCTTAAATTCCATCTGCCACTTATCTGCCCATTTGACCATCCCGTCTATATCTTCGTGTAGCCCAAGACACTCAACCTCACTGTTAACCACCCGGCCAATCTTTGTGTCATCCGCAAACTTATTAATCCTGCCCCCACATGGTCATCTATGTTGTTTATATAAATGTCAAATAATAGGCGACCGAGCACAGGTCCCTGTGGTACGCCACTGGACACTGGCTTCCAGTCACTAAAGCATCCTTCTATCATCAACCCCTGCCTCCTACAACTAAGCCAATTTTGAATCCACCTTATCAAATTACCCTGTTTCCCATGTGCATTTGCCTTCTACTCACCACAGGATTCCTAGCCTCTGACCCGCTCTTCTAGCCACAGTATTTATATGGCTAGTCCAGTTCAGCTTCAGGTCAATGCCAGCCCCCAGGATGTTGATTGTGGGGGAGTCCGTGATGGTAATGCCATGGGGCGATGGTTAGATTCCCTCTTGTTCGGGACGGTCATTGCCTGGCACTTGTGTGCGTGAATGTTATTTGCCATTTGTCAGCTCATGTCTGGATATTGTCCAGGTCTTGCTGCATTTGGACATGGACTACTTCGGTTATAAATTACAGAAACCAAGCTTCAGTCAGAAGTACAGGACTGGGTAGCAAGAGGTTAATTCAGACATTTAGTAAAAACACAGTACTCATCAAAAGGGTTTGGACATTGACGAATGCAATCCAGAAGCCCGATTACCCAATACAAAATGGCACAAAGGACTTATCAATACACTCAAGGAATTATGCAACAAAGATCTGCACCACAGACAATAGCACTGGAATAGGTTCATTCAAACCCTCACTAACTTGGAGCCTGGTGCTGTTCCAGTGCTACCTCAAACAGAAGAAGAATTGCTCATACAATAAGAACTGATAATATTTGTCTGGAACATGTTCCATGGAAAACCCTGTATTGTTTCAACCACCAGGAGCTGATGACATTTGCCTGGACTTTGCATGGAATCAACTAAATGCACATTGGACCAACAGGAAATATATTTTGACATGTCTGAGTCAAATGATTAAAAAGCAAGAGCAAATCTGAGTATCTGGGCTACAGTTGGCAGGAGGATCAGGGCTGGTCACCTTGACTCAGGCCTACATTCTACACTGGACAGACCAGCCATGTTGGGGATTGTAGATTTCAGCCAAATCATAACGATATGAGTCTGAGGGTTTGGGGTGAAAACTTGGAATTTTTTTCTAGTAATTTGCAACTTGTTTCAGCCATATCTTGGTGATATTGGTCTGTGGGCTTTTTCTTAAGGTTTCAGGACAAGACGTGGTGTTTTGCCTGTGTTTTTATAAGTTTAAGCCCAAATCGTGGGGACTGTTTGTTGGGTACTGGGAATGGGTCATTTTAAGTTTTGGGTTTTGTACTGTGGGGTTGTGGGTGATTCAATAAAGCAATTGTGAATAAGAAACTTGTCTTGCTGGTCATTCTGTTCAAGCCATACACAAGTGAATCTAGTGTCATGAACTAGGGTGTGTGGAGGGTCCCTGATGGAAAAGCAGGCTCCCCTACAGAGAGATTTCAGTTATGTGAAGAGATTGGACAGGTTGTCCTTGATTGGATTGTTCTGCTTGAAGAAAAGGAGGTTGAGGAGCGATCTAATAAAAGTTTGCAAAATTATATTAGGGTTTTGGCAGAGCATATAGGGAGAAATAGTTTTGCTCTGGCCATTGGTTAGTGACCTAAGGTCATAGCTGTAGAACAATTGGCAGAAGAATTAGTGGGGAAACAGAAGGAACTTTTTCCAGAGTGTTGTTAAGATCTGGAACACACTGCCAAAAAGCTTGATGGAAAAAGATTGTGGGGGAGCTTCTAAAAGCAAATTGACATGTACTATAAAAAGGACTAATCTGCAGGGTTATAGGGAAAAGTTGGGGTGAGGGAATAAGTTGTTCAGCTCTTTCAAAGGGCTGGCATGTTGAGCCAAAGGGCCTCCTTCTGTGCTGTAGGATTCTACCTATCCACCCTTGGGTTGGTTAGAAATTTTAGGACCACACCTTTTAATATTCCTGAGCATAAGTCAATTATCATAACATTTTACAAACAGCAACATTGTGTCCCATTCCGCCAACAGCTAAATTTAAAATTCCTATCCTGGTGTTTAAAATCAATTCACTTCTTCCCATTTATGTAAACTATTGCACTATGACAATCCTACTCTCCCTGACCCCTTTTGCATTGTCCCAGTATTAGCAATCATCTTTTTGACACCTAGGTCATACATTTATATAAAAGCAAAATACTGAGGATGCTGGAAATCTGAAATTAAAACAAGAATAGCTGGAAAAGCTCAGCAGGTTTGACAGCATCTGTGGAGAGGAAGACAGAGTTAACGTTTCAAGTCCGTATGACTTCTGATGAAGAGTCATATGGACTTGAAACGTTAACTGTCTTCCTCTCTACAGATGCTGTCAGACCTGCTGAGCTTTTCCAACTATTATTGTTTTTATTTCATATAATGAGGAAACAACAACATATAAATGTATGAAATAAAAACAATAATAGTTGGAAAAGCTCAGCAGGTCTGACAGCATCTGTGGAGAGGAAGACAGTTAACGTTTCAAGTCCATATGACTCTTCATCAGAAGTCATACGGACTTTAAACGTTAACTCTGTCTTCCTCTCCACAGATGCTGTCAGACCTGCTGAGCTTTTCCAACTATTGTTGTTTTTATTTCATACATTTATATGTTGTTGTTTCCTCATTATAACAGTGAGCACACTTCAGAAGTACTTCATTAGTTGTAAAGCATTTTGAGATGTCCAATGGCCATGAATGGCACTATATAAATGCAAGTCTTTTTTAAAAATTCCCTTCCTATACTCCTCTGTTACCCCATTTCCCTTTTCTTTTAAGGGCCTCCTTAAAAGGTACCTCTTTGGCCAAGCCTTATGAAATGGCTTATAATTTCTCCTTTGGCTCAATGTCCATTTGAAGTATTTGGGGCCATTTTCCTACATTAAAGCTGCTATATAAAATGTAAGTTAGTTAGTTGAAATGTTGCTTTTCTTTACAAGGAAGATATATTTGTCCACGCACCTACCATTTCAAAATGCTTATAGTATATATAATTTCCAAGATACCCTGCTAATACTCCAGAGAGAAATGGATTGCTATTTGGCACAGTAGCTGTTATTGTTCAAATTAAAGTAAAAAAAAACAGATTCTAGGCACCCTCAGCCTTCAATTTCATTGAACACTGCAAAAGATACTGGGCAGCAAGTAAAATAACCCAAATTATTCTAAAAAACAGATTGTAGATTTACCTGTATCATGGTTCACAATTCCTTCCACCATCTTCCTATCTAAAAACTTTTCAGCATAGGAGATGTTAATGTGTTTTGGCTAAAGTTTGCCTGATAGGACATAATTTCCCTTAAGGCCCACATTTTGCAGTACTGGCGATGGTAAAACAGCCATTGCTTTCCGTCATTACTCCTCTGAAACTGACAGTACTACTGAAGGCTGCATATGCACAGTTAAATAAAAATCCTGAAATTGCTATCAGTGATTCTAAGTATTTCCATTGGCTACGCTGAAGACCCACCCACCCCCACAAGACCGCAATCAAGTAGAAACCACTGAACTGCTAAAACCCTGAATGCTTATGCTATTAGTTTCACTGCAAAGATCCTTGAAAAAAATTACACCTTGAAGTAACTGGGCTTTTACCAGCATAATGAATACGTAATTACTGGACTGCTTCATTGTCTCTGAAAAGCAAATTTCATATTTGTGTAATGTCCATTTATACTAAAAGCAATCATATTCTTAAAATAAGATATTTAAAGTTTGCTGTCTCAGCTTCTACCTTAAATCATGTGCATGCCCCAATCACATATTTCAATCCATAACATTTTAAACTCAGTGAAAAATCCAATTTACTTCCCGTTTTGCTATCTGTAACAATATTTCAATGTGATTAGCTGTTTACCCTGCTTAACATTTTTACTGGACAGCTGTAGATCTCCTTGACTTAGCACCAGATTCAAACTGACATCAGGAAAGAGGAAATCCACGCCAGAGATTTCTTCAAGGTCAGCACTGAACGCTGTCATTTCGCTGCTGACCATGAAATCTGGCCATATTGTAGAATAAAGCAATTTAGCAAACCAAACATCACCGCACTGGATTAAAGACATAAACGCCTTTCAGATATGAAGATCTGGAAGGATCACAATAGAGCATCACTTCCAGGCCTCTCACTATGCTGAGAGAGAACGGGCGAGTAACAGTCAACTGTGCTTTAAAAAGAAGCAGGCAACCAGATCACTTAAAAGAGAGCAACTGACTCCATTGAACCAGAATAGATATCTGTGGCAGCCTCAACTTCATAACCTATGAATCTATAAGAGACACCAAAGCAATATGTAGAAGAGGAAGATCCTGCCAAACATTTATAAAGCCCTGAATTACATTGTATGGAAATGTCTGTGGCTATTGAGAAAGCAGAATCAAAGTAGAAAATCGAATGTTGCTTTTTTCTTCAAGACTTTCAGAAAAAATTTTACTAAAATCCATATTCAAGGCTTCTAATTCTAATTTACTTTTCCCTTGACAAAATAAAGCTGAAAAAGGAAGATCAGACTTTCACCTTGGAGAGCACATTTGACTCCAACAAGGAGGAGGATAGAAGTCCAAAGTTTGTATTGGCATCTCTTTCTCTTGCACAATGAAAGATTAAAAATAAAATGTATTCTGGCAGTCAGCAAATTATGATCACAGAACAAATTTCCTAAATTTGACATTCAATTGAGTATACTGGATGTGCTGGAATACAAATGAAAGATAATGTTGGATTGCCTACCCTAGAGATATGCATTCATGTCCTCTGAATCCTATTGCCATCATACCAAGTTATCAACTTCTTGGATTCCTTTTGAAATACAGGTTTGCCTTATTGGAAGGTTCCCCAAATGTTTAAAAGGCCATTGAAAAACCAGGCAAGTACACAGTAAGATTAGTGTTTAAAATGCTCCTGAGATTAAGCAGAAGTGTTTTCATCAGGCCTAGATTGTATAGCAATAAACAAACCCAAACCATTCCTTTTTGAAATTCTACATAGAATCGATCAACAAAATCATCAAAATCTAGAATGTAATTTATGGGACAGATGGCCTAACCAGGAAAGAATTATCAAGAAATAATATGACAAGGATTCAATGTCGGATATGGTTTATCCTCTTCCTTGTTCATCCATTATGTAAAAAGGTAGAATATTTCAACATCTCTTTCCTTTTCCCCACTGCCATATGGCAGCTAACAGCTCCTCCTACATCCTCAGGCAATGAGCCCACTACTACACAGCATGGATTTTGTCCTCTTCTTCCTTGAATAATCATCCCAGCCAATCGCATTCTTTGGATAAAAGATGTTTCTATGGAGCATTAATGAACCAGATGGAGATCACAATCTTAGAATTGTTATAGTACAGAAGGAGACCAGAGAAAGCAATTGATACAATTAGAACTACTTTTCATGTGAAAGATAAAACAACCTCATGGGCTGGGTAGACCAAATGGCCTTTTCATATACTGCAATTTCCATGTAATTCTACATGGGACACATTTGGAAGCATGCTTCAGTTTCCAGCATGCCTCGGTGCATAAGGCTTCTACAAATTCTTACAACCAGAAATAAAATTACCCTTTCAGAGAGTGAAAAAAGCTTCAAGAGACATTGGATACACAAATGGTAAGAGAGTTCTGAGATGGATATACAAAGACCATGCCTAAAAAAAAGTTCAACAATAATGCAAGTTTGCTTGATATTCAGTCACAGTACATTATACAAAGTGTTACAGATAGGAGAGACACAAATTGAACTGCTGTATCCTCTCACCGATTGTCCGTAAACAGAAGGTGTTTTTGAATTGTTTTAAAACTAGACTAGGGCATCTTTTGCCCAAACCCTCAGTTTGAGTGGTCCTATTTTACAAGTAATATGCAGCAAACTCAGAAGATTAGTTTATTTCACATCCAGACCCGGAGGGAGGATTGTTTGCAACCACGCACACAGTAAGGGGGATAGGAAAGAGGAAGGAGTTTTTACAAATATGGGTAACAACCGTAAAAGAACCACAGGAATCAATATTAGTTCACATGATTTCCAAAATCCAGGAAGCAGAGGTCAGTCAGATGAGTTTCTGGTTGGAAACAGCAATACAAAAATCCTTGAAACAAATGACAATGCAGCATGATGGGATTTCTTTGCTTAGGCTGCTTGGCTGGTGATGATCGGAGACTTAAAATCAAACAGGCCCCAAGGAGTTGAGAGATGGTGGCTGGCTGCTTGGTCAGCTGGGAGACCTGCTGAAGCTCTTACCAGTTGGTGTTAAATCAGCAGACTGAGGGTTTCTCAGCTGTTTCTCAGATTTCAAAATGGTCAGTGATGTGACCTTTTCCCCCCCACAAAAATTTCAAAAGGTATGTTTATCTAGTGTCTGGGACTGGCTTTGGCTTCAGGGCTGATAATGTCCCAGCCATTAACTTTTGAAAGCGTTACCATCCATGTGGAGGATCTTGTGTCGAGAAGTCATTGTCTGGGCAGACCCTCTGACTCCGCCAGAAGGGTAAGCTTATCAAAATGCAAATTATGTCCATTGTCCCATCAATAGTCCTCTTTTGAAATGGACCTTCACAGTCCCAGGTGTGAGGTGGGTCTGTTAACAACTCTGCAGGAATAACAAGTTTTGATCTGCAAGTCCCCTGATTTTGTGACTATAATGCCCTTACAGTTGGGTGTAAGATTCCACAATGATGAGCAGGGGTGCCCTATTGTTCTTGTAACTCCTGTTGAAAGCTTCCAGGACAGATAGCCAATCCTGAGCCAGGTGACCTATAGCAGCCATCTTTCTGGTTCAGCAAAAAGTCAATTTTAAAAATAAAAAAAATGAAGTCTGATGTACACAATTTTGATTTTCTTCAAATCTTATTGACAAAACACAAATGTTATATTCTGGGTTTGAAATAATATTGTTCAAAATTATACATCAAAGTATTTACAACTCAAGGACACTAGTCCTTTAAACTTCCTCATTTACATACAATGCTCTACATGATTTATGGTTGATTCCCTATCTTATTACTGAGGTATTTCTTTCTGCATCTACAAAAAGAACAGATGGACAACTGAATAATATTCATTTATAGAACAATCAACTTACAGCAGTAATAATAAATAATTCATTTCCTTGGGCAATAAGATGAAGAAGGGTGGAGGATCTCATGTAGAGCATGTTAGGATGAATGGACTATTTGATTTGTAAATACTTGTTAACTTATAATTTTAAACAATATTATAATCAAACTCAAAAACATCCAAGCACGCCTCTTGCAATCAAACCACATCACAATCGGCCACATGTTTCAGATAAAAGGATACATTTTTCACCTGTTATTTTTCCAGACAGGCTACTGGTACTCCTCCAGATCTTTGGCCTCTAAAACATCGGCAATCTCTCAAAACTGATTTTTACACAAAGAATTTGACACAAGTAATTTTGGTTCAGAGTGAAAGACTATATTACTTGGATAAGCCTTTAGAGAAAAGCCATGAATGATACTTCTTACACCTGTGGTACAACTCATTATCACCCTATCTACGTGAATGATAGATTGAAGTAAAGGTACTTGGGTGTGGAGTAAAATAAGGCCACGGTGAGCAATACTCCCCAAGTTCACCTGATGGCAAATTATTGAAAGCAGCTCTTGAAGCTAGTAAATGTGCTTTAGTGCATAATTAAATTTAATCTCAACTTTATCAGAGGTACCAATTTAAAATCTTTACTCCAAATCATCCAGGTATAAATGAAACTTTGCAACGGAAGGTGGTGGTGTATTGTCACTAGACAAGTAATCCACAGACCTAGGGTAATACTGTGGAGACCCGGGCTTGAATTTGAAATCAATAAAAGATATGGGATTAAATGTCTAATCATGACCATGAAATCATGTTGATGTCATAAAAAACCATCTGGTTCACCAATGTCTTTTAGGGAAGGAAATCTGCCATCCTTACCTGGTCTACATGAGGCTCCAGACCCATAGCAATGTGGTTGGCTCTTACATGCCCTCTGAAATGGCCTGGTGAAATGGCCTAGCAAGCCACTCAGCTGTCGAGCCACTAAAAAAAAGTCAACAAGAAGTGAAACCGGATGGACCACCCAGCATCAAAGTAGGCACTGGAAACGACAACAACAAACTCAGCCTCATCAACCTTGCAAAGTCCTCCTTGCTAATATCTGGGGGCTTGTGCCAATATTGGGAGAGCTGTCTCACAGATTAGTCAAACAACAGCCTGATAGTCATCCTCATACCTTACAGATAATGTCCCAGACACCACCATCATTGGCTATGTCCTATCCCACTGGCAGGGCCAACCCAGCAGAGGTGGTGGCACAGTAGTATACAGTTGGAAGGGAGTTACCCTGGGAGTCCTCAACATCGACTTCGGACCCCATGAAGTCTCATGGCACCAGGTCAAACATGGGCAGGGAGACCTCCTGCCGATTTCCATGTACTGACCCCTCTCAGCTGAGGAATCAGTACTCCATGTTGAACATCACTTGGAGGGAGCACAGTGGGTGGCAAGGGTGCAGAATGTACTTTCAGTGGGTGACTTCAATGTCCATCACCAAGAGTAGCTTGGTAGCACCACTACTGACCAAGCTGGCAGAGTCCTAAAGGGCATAACTGCTAGACTAGGTCTTCAACAGGTGGTGAGGGAACCAACAAGAGGGAAAAACATACCTGACCTCAGATTTCAAACAGATCTAGCAACTCAAGACTGGGCATCCATGAGGCACTGTGGGGCATCAGCAGCAGAATTATACTCAACCACAATCTGTAGCCTCATGACCTGGCATATGCCTCACTTTACCATTACCACCAAGCCAGGAGATCAACCCTGATTCAATGAAGAGTGCAAGAGAGCATGCTAAGAGCAGCATCAAGCTGTCATGAAGCTATTAATGTATATAATATTATTGGAAAATATTTTTCTTTTAAAATAGAGGTTTAATCTGTGGGTGTGTCTTAATTGGATTAAAGTCAGCTAGTCTGGGGGCTTTGATAATGTACTGGTTTGGGATGTAAACAGAGAGGTAGAGTGCATTTGCATTTTTTGAATAAAGCATTCAAGAAGTAGGGTGAAAACGGACACCTGTCTAGCAGCTACCAAGCAATATGTTTATATTACTAATAAAATTGGTACTATGAAAGAGGTTTTATTGTTAGAGGTTTAGTTCAGAGGTTGTTGATGCAAGGAGAATTTACATTCAATGGGCAGTGGTAGGTATAACAAGACAACCGTTTTGGGTGTGCAGAGCAGAGGCACTGCAAGATCAAAAGGCAGCTGGCTCGTAAGGTGAAAATGCTTTGCCTGGTGTCTGGTTAAGTCTATGGGTTGCTGTTGCCTTAATGGAAATTAGTTTGGGAATTTGTTACAAGTTATGATAGTAGTAATTTGTAGTCATGTCTATATATTTTAACCTGTGTAAACTAAATGAAACATTTTATTAATTTAATGTAAAGCCTCGAGAATTGGTGGTCTGATTCCTGAATTTAGAGTTGCATCTCAAACATAACACTTAAAATTATTGGTTATGACAGTTGTTTAAAGTTTCCCTCTGGGAATTTTAAATAACTCAGCTTTACCAACTGCATCGGTCAAACGAGTATACTTAAAAATGAGCTGTCATCCTGGTGAAGCTACAATACAGGGTACTTGCTGCTTATGCTGTTTGGCATGCAAATGTTAGACAGAGCCAAGCAATTCCACAACCAACAGATCAAATCTAAGCTCTGTAGTCCTGCCACATCCAGTCGTGAATGGAGGATGACAATTAAACAACTCATTGGAGGAGGCTGCTCCACAAATATCCCCATCCTCAATGGTGGGAAAGCCCAGAACATTGTTGCAAATACTTCAGCCTTACCCTTTGCCCTAACCTTCAGCCAGAAGTGCCGAGTGAATTATCCATCTTGGCCTTCTCCAGAGGTCGCCGGCCTCACTGGTGTCAGTCTGCAGCCAACTCAATTCACTCCACATGATATTAATGAATGGCTGAAGGCACTAGATACTGCAAAGACTATGGGCCGTGACAATAATGCAGCAACAGTACTGAAGACTTGTGTTCCAGAACTTGCTGCATCCCTAGCCAAGCTATTCCAGTACAACTACAACTCTGGCATCTACCCAGCTATATGGAAAATTGTCCTGTGCATAAAAAGGGCAAATCCAACCCAGGCAATTACCTCCTATCAGTCTACTCTCGACCATCAGTAAAGAAGGTGATGAAAAGGGTCAACAATGCTATCAAGCAGTACTTGCTTAGCAATAACCTGCTCAGTGACGCTCAGTTTGGGTTCCAGCAGGGTCACTCAGCACCTGACTTCATTATAACCTTGGTTAAAACATGGACAAAAGAGGTGAACTCGAGGTGAGGCGAAAGTGACTGCCCTTGACGGTGTAGCATGAAGGAGCCCTAGCAAAACGGAGTCAGTGGGAATCAGGGGGAAAACTCTCCACTGGTTGGAGTCATGACTAGCAAAAAGGAAGATATTTTTGGTTGTTGGAGGTCAATCATCCAGGGCTTCACTGAAGGTATTCCTGTGAGTAATATCCTAGGCCCAACCATCTTCAGCTGCTTCATCAATTATCTTCCTTCCATCATAGGGTCAGAAGTGGGGATGTTCGCTGATGATTGCACAATGTTCAGCGCCATTTGCAACTCAGATA
The DNA here is from genome assembly GCF_964194155.1 of Cetorhinus maximus. Classification (NCBI taxonomy): domain Eukaryota; kingdom Metazoa; phylum Chordata; class Chondrichthyes; order Lamniformes; family Cetorhinidae; genus Cetorhinus; species Cetorhinus maximus. The sequence goes on along the minus strand of NC_135881.1, from coordinate 63,326,309 downwards.
CGGAAGCAGTCCAGGTCCAAACGCAGCAAGACCTGGACAACATCCAGGCTTAAGCTGACAAGTAGCAAGTAACATTTGCACCACACAAATGCCAGGCAATCATCATCTCCAGCAAGGGGAGCGATCTCCCCTTGACATTCAATGGCATTACCATTGCTGAAATCCCACTAACATCCTGGGCTTACCACTGACCTGACACTTAACTGGACAAGCCACATAAATACTATGGCTACAAGAGGTCAGAGGCTAGGAATCCTGCAGCAAGTAACTCACCTCCTGTCTGCCAAAGCCTATCCACCATCTACAAGGCACAGGTCAGGATTGTGATGGAATACTCTCCACTTGCTTGGATGAATGCAGCTCCAACAACACTGAAGAAGCTTGACACAATCCAGGGCAAAGTAGCCTGCTCGATTGGCATCTCATCCACAATCAAACATTCATTCACTCCCTCTACCACCAACGCACAGTAGCAGCAATGTGTACCATCTACAGGATACACTGCAGGAACTCACCAAGCCTCCTTAGGCAGCACCTTCCAAACCCACAACCACTACCATCTAGAAGGACAAGGGCAGCAGATAGATAGGAATACCACAACCTGCTTGAAGTTCCCCTGTAAGCCACTCACCATCCAGATTTGGAAATATATTACCACCCCTTCACTGCCACTGGGTCGAATTCCTGGAACTCCCTCCCTAACAGCACTGTGGATGTACCTATATCACATGGACTGCAGCTGTTCAAGTCAACAGCTCACTACCACCTTCTCATGGGCAATAAATCCTGGTCTAGCCAGTGGCACCCATATTCCATGAATGAATTTTGGAAAAAAAATCAATGTGGAGTGGTTGCGAATTTGCGCTTCATGAAGTAAAGAAAGCAATTGCCATTGGGTAATACAGTAACCAGGAAATTTCTACATTTCAATGACCAATTTGCTTTAGAACATAAGGCTAGGAATTTCAAAAACATTATACCCAATTTCCTCCCAAAACTAGAACCTATGTAGCAGCATTAAACCTGACACTAATGGGCTGAATGTTCATAGAGGTGTGGAGGCAGCTTGAGACTCGGGCCAAAGACTGTCAGATGGTTAAAAGGAGTCCTCCTGGCAGCAGACCGCAGGACTAGCGATGCCTCCTTTAATTCCCCTCTCCCCACCCACAACCACCATTGCCAGAGGTCCACAACTACAGCTGCAGGCCATCCTGTGGTGAGGCTTCCCCTCCACAAAACTGGCCTGGCAGCTGTGGCCACATTTTATTTTTAAATATTGAAAAGTTTTCAGAAGGCACCTCTGTCTTGGGGCATTTTTCACAATGGTCAATCAACTTCAGTAGCACACACCCCTGATGTGGGACTGCCAATCTTCCATGGCCCTCCAGACTTAAGAGCCTGCCCACTGCCCATAATTGGACTGGGGCTCTGGAGGTAGCCACTTAAATGGCCACCTCCTCTAAAACCTCCTTCAAGCTCCCATTGCTGGCATCTGGATTCTCATTCTGCATTTCATCCCAACAATAGGATTGAGATCTGGGAACCAAAATCCTGTCCCAAGTGTTCAGTGTAGCTAGAGTCTGTCTATCCCAAAACATTTATAAGCTAAGGAAGTTCTTCTAATTCAATTAGTTTGGTATCTTCATCTCATAAGGTCATTCCTTGCTTCTGCATTCTTAGTTAGAACTTAAATTGGCAAAATTTAAAACAATTGAATCATGTGGAATTTAAAGCAGCCTTGCTGTTCCTCTCAGCTCCACATTCAGGTAAGAATGGGGCCATCCACAGCTAGGTGTGCTGTGCAAGTTCAGCACATGGCAATTCGAGCATATAAATCAAAAACCAATTCTGCACAGCTAAGACCCTCATTTAAACAAATTCTACCCTTTAATGTTCCCACCATGTGTTCTTGCCATCATTGCATCCACCTTGTCCAATATGGTGGGAAGCGCACACTTCCAGGTAGAAATATGCATACACTTTCTGCCCACATCAGTTGACACTCAAAATAGGTGCTGCTCAGCTGAATGTGTAAGCCTGAGGATGTTAGCACAATTATTATACCATGTACAGTCACAGTTCTTCCAAATTTTGGGAGGAATTTGCTCTAAGTACTTTATTCTAATTTAATAGTTTGCGGAAAAAGGAGACATCCTGTCAAAGCTTTTCGCCTTGCACTCATCAGGACAGATGCAAAAATGCCAAATTTCAAAAGGGAGCAACAATTTACGCTGCATAAGGAAAAGGTGCCGATTGGTTGGCCAGTCAGCTCCGATTGGTCAAGGCATAGAAAAATACCATGCACTGTGTATCGCATACACTCAAGGTTGCTACTTTCAAACCCCTGGAAGGGTAACTTATCGCAGAAATGAGCAACAGGTAAAACTAGCCGTTTCACACTGCAATGATGCGTAAGCAACATGAGTGGTATTTTCCACTAACAGGGTGCTACCATCAAGCCAAAAAGGCTGCCTTCCACACAAATGGATAATGTGTATACGAATTTCAGTGCTAGTGCAATATGTCTCAACAACTGGCAGCCCATATCAAATAGCACATCCCATTGACTGTTCGCAATAGGAAGAGTACTGACTGTACTCAACAATCCCATGCTTGCAAAATTCAGAACATAATGTCTAACATTAGATGTGATTGCACAATTGGTCAGCACTTGCTGAACAATCCTGAGTATGCCTAGAATTAACACTAACAACCAATCATCACACAGGACACAGTATATTAAGATCATCAGTCAGGCTCACAATGAATCTCAGACAAAAAGGAACACATTAAGTCACTGCACCATTTTTTTAATGAAACAAAAGAATAGCTCCCTGCTGCATTCTCCATGGCAATACCTCAACCAGAATTGACTTGCCAACCCATCAGCACCCTTTTCTCATGCAGCATAAATTGTTATTCCCTTTGAAATGCAACATTTTTGCATGTCAAGTACAAGATGAAGAGCTTCGACAGCATGTCTCTTTTTTCAGCAATATTCTAGTTCTCTATTACCAAGTGACAATTTAATCGTTACAATAATTCTTTACTTTTTTAAAGCTTTAAAAGGAGGACTTTGGTACAATGGCACCCATTGTGTAACTATTGCTTTATTTACAACACTGCCAACTTCAGTGGTAGGACTGTAAAGTGCATAAAATAGTGCTGCTGCTTCCAGTACTACCAAGATATATGTTAAAGAGGTGACTATTTCATTAGTGACTATCGAACGACATAGACTAGCATCTTTTCTGTCCACTAGGTGGACAACTAGCTTATCTTACTTATAGGACAGCAGAGGCTGGCCTGTACATATTGTTTATAGTCAGAAGATAATATTGAGAATGCATACAAAAAAAGTGCAAGCGGATAAGACACAATCACATTTTAAGGTCCTTTGAGATGGATTATGAAAATACTAAATATTCTTTTGCCTTCTACTGTTTAGTTTACCTACTCCAGAAATACCAAGGCTTAACAGTGCATTATTTAGATTTGGTGTTTGGACTTATTCTGTATTATTCTACACCATGAAGGATGCAGTTTGTTGGGAAGACCTCTGCCCCCAAGGACACAGTATATTAAGGCCATGGGAATTCAAGATTACAATGAGGAAACGGATTAGATCATCCTCATTTAGCTAAGACAAAGAATTGATTATAGAATGCCACTCATTGTTGCAAAGGAATGTAGGCCAAATGGATTGTGACTAATATTAAACAATGGGCAGAATTTTCCCAGCCTTGTGGGGATGGAAGTGGAGTGGGTGAGGAATAAATGAGCAGGGAAAACAAGAGCCACCTCGTCAGGATGGCTCCCACAAATATTCTGACCAGGAAAGATTCCCAGGGGTGGCTTGGGAGGGGGATCAAATGCCTGCTGCACAGAGGTAGGCAGTCAATTTAAATAGTTACGACCCCAATTAAGGGTGATTTTGCAGCCCCCCATCATTTCATGGAGGCTACCTTACTCTGGCAGTGCAGTGAGGAGCAAGAGAGCCAGAGGCCCTGTCCCCCAAAGAGGAAGCTACTGGCAGAAAAGCCAGTTCCCACTGCTCCAATGATCTAACCCCTTCAGTCCAAGTGGCCTGCTGCCTTCACCACTCAAAATATTCTTTTCACCCCTCCGAATGCACCTCCATTTTGAGGTGTCCACACAATTTCTACCTGCCTCAGCAGCACCCACCTCTCATGGTGGGGCTTCAGAGCTGCTAGCCCGGTGATCAGGAGCCCACCCATCATTCTTCATAGGACCCCAAGCTCAGAGGCAGCAAATTTGAAGGCCACCTTCTGGAAAATGGTTGCCCTAGTGTGGTTCCAGCCAAGTGCAGGCTTGGGACTCCCATTTAGCCCCGACATCTGGCTCCTGAAGCTCCTGCCTACTATGTCAGTTCAGCTAATTTGGTACAATTTTGATCCTGAATTAGAAGGTAGTGCGAGTTCAGCAACCAGAGCTCATAACCCAGGCCCCAGAGCAGTACTGAAGAGTCATTGTACTATTGAAGGTTTTTATTAGGAAGAAAAGGTTAATCCAAGGTTCCATCTTCCTGCTCTGATGTACATTTAAAAAATCCTAAAACACAAAACAAAAAACAAAGATTTCCCAGCAGCCTGGAAAGCATGCCTCTATGAATCACTGCCAAAAACAGATTAAACGACTATTCATCACATTGCAGTTTGGAGATATTGGCCCAAATCTTCCAGCATCCCAATCATCGAGGTCAGAAGCTTATCTCACAATCAAAATGTAACAGCTAGGTGGCAAAAAGTCTGGCTTATTCTCAGACAATTGCCAGGCACATGGATCGAGTCAGTAGCTAGGGAACGGATTGGAGCAGGAACCAAAAACAATGACTTCAGTCTTCCCAACAGTTATGGCTGTCAGATAAGCAATCTGACAATTTAGCAACAGCGAAGGAGTTGAGAGAGGTGGTGATGGTGAGGTAGAACTGGATGTCATCAGCCTACATGTGAAAACTAATGCCATGCCTTCAGATGATGTCACTGAGGGGCACCATGTAGATGAGAACTAGAAGGGGGCCTTGGAGGACACCAGAGGTAACAGTCCCTTCATGTTACACTTCCAAGTGCAAGCAAACATAACTTATTGTTAAAAAGGATGTTTTGTTTAATTATCGATTTTTAAAATAGCTATATCTATATAAAAAAACATGGTAATTAGATTCAAGTATATGAATATTGTGGATGCACACAATTTTGACAAAATGCCAGCAACATGTAGCTTTAAGAGCCTACCAAGAGATATAAGGTATGTAAATAGGAGTCAAAATATTAATCCCCACATCTCCTCCCAAGGACTGTTTTTTTTGATTTTCAGGAGCTACTTTTTGTTTTTCAGAGGATCCTTTTCCATTCCCATCAACTCCTTTAATGTGTGATGCAGTCAAATGGTAACATTACCTTCTGCATTCATGTTGACATATGGGGTATTTGAACTCCAAGGCAGAATGGGAAGAATTCATCAATATCCTCAATAATCATCACCCCTCCATTAAACTTAAAGCCAAAAAACACAAGGAAAGCATTAATTTCCTGGACACCACAGTATTTAAATTGGTACAAGAAAACCATAGGCATAAGCAAGCAAAAGCTGACACATTTCTACACAAAAGCCATCATCCTAAACATGCTAATGCAACTTTGTGTCATCAAAATGCAAGATTTTAACCAGGTATTTACTGCCTTTTTTTTTTTAAACTGCATCTCAGAACTCAATCTCAGATTTAAATTTAATAATCGATCTAGCACTGATATTGCTGTTTGCAGAAGAGAGCTCTTCATTCACCCTTTGTGTGTAGAAGTGTTTCCTAATTTCACTCCTAAAAGATCCAGTTCCAATTTTTAGATCATGTTCCCTTGTCCAAGACCCCCATAAATTAATTGATCATTAACCTAGTTACATTTCCTTCAATACAACAGTGACAATCCCTCCAAAGTATTTCACTAACTTCAAAGCACATTGGGGTGTCTTAAGAGCATAAAAAGCAGTATAAAAATGCAAGTCATTCATTACTGTTTGGGATCTTAGCATACATAAAATGGTTGCATGTTTTTCTCTCACACAGTCACTGCACCTCAAGTAATTCACAGTATGTAAAGCTTGGAGGTAAGATAACACAAATGCAAATCTTTATGAAATAAAACTGTTCACTATGGAATTATCCAAATTAAGTGTTCATTATAATAGCATCCACATTTTTTCCCCCATATAGTAGTTCCTGAACTTACACAGCTTTAAGTTAGAGACTCCACAGGCAATTGCAAGGAATCCATTATATCAGGGACTGACTCCTAATTAGAGAATATTCCTTTGTTGGTCCCTCCCTAGCTCTCCCCTAACCCCCACTGCATCTACCCCCCACCTCCCCTGCACTCCCAGACTCCTCCATTCACCTTCCTACTGCTCCCCGAATCACAGGCCAGTTCTCTCCCACATTTGATGCTGGTAGGCTAAAATGTATCCCACTAGCAGCAAATGTGGAAAAGAAACAGCCCGTGATTGGAGGAGCAGCTCCTCAGATTCTGTCATTTTCACATACTCACTCTCTCACTGGTCTCTTTTTTAAATTCATTCATGGGATATAGGCACCACTGGCTAGGCCAGCATTTATTGCCCATCTTATTTATTTATTGTCCTCTCCCCCCACCCACCCACCTTAAACCAGCTTATATTTCACCCCTCTCCTAACTATACTCAGTTCTGTTGAAGGGTCATGTGGACTCGAAACGTCAACTCTTTTCTTCTCCACCGATGCTGCCAGACCTGCTGAGTTTTTCCAGGTAATTCTGTTTTTGTTTTTTATTGCCCATCCCCTATTGTCCGTGGGGTGGTGGTGGTGAGCTGCCTTCTTGAACCACTGCAGTCCCTGTACATCCAGAATGCTGTTGGGGAGGGAGTTCCAGGATGTTGACCCAGCGACTGTGGACTTCTCTCTCATTGGTCACCAATGATTTAATTTTTTAGTGCTTTTATGGGGCTTTCAGGGGCAAATTCACCTGCTGCCCCCATGTATTTTGAACCCTGTATACAAATGTAGTTGACCATCAGTTTCAAGTTCACGACATGCATTACTTTAACATACAGAACACCGTTGAAGGATTGTTATTGAAATATTTGAGCTTTTATTTATTTACTTGGGAGGTCAGTGAATTACACAGTCATGGCATTTATGATTACCTTCAGAAGCCATAATTTTAAGGCATTGTTTGGGCTCTTAACATTTTAAACAGCATCACCATAACTTCACACAGGCTTTATGTGCATCATTAATGTATCTGATAAGAACATCATATTGCCATTTTTTTTTCATCAAGATTGCCTGCATTGAGGTGGCACATCATTCTGTTAAATAAAAGCCGAGATCTAACTTAGGCAAAAAAAGCATTGCCGTGAGATTCTCATTAGCACATTGACTATAACTGGTACTGAAAGGAAGCACACAAACAAACAGAACGAACAAAAATCAGATTCACAGGGAAGTCAATGCAACATGCTGGCCAGATCCTGCAGTCAGCAGCAGCAAAGCACTTGCTGATCTTAGAGAAAAAAAGGTGCCCTCAAAGGTTTAGCAGGCTCTAAATTGTTTGTTCTCAGTCTTGATGTGATTTTGAATATAGTGCCATCTGTAGCATCCAGCAACAGTGCAGTCAGCCTGATCAGCCAATCAGATTGAAAAATTCTCACAATCAACAAAGCAGGAAATAAGCAGTATGGATTATAATTCACATTTTAAAACATTGTGCAGAAAGTGAAATAAAGATTGATACATACATGCGGGTTAAAGTAGAAGCTGAAAACATTTTTTTCTAAATAAGAAATATTTCAATATCATGCAATTTTCAAATGCTCAAGGAAAATGAGACTTCATACCCTGTAAAATTCCATTTTCAGTCCAGAGAAGTTGTTCAGTAACTATGATTTAGCATGTCACTAAAAACTCCGTTACTCCTGATTCAATAAGGCTTAATATTTTGTTTTTACAGCAAGAAAAGCATTAAAAATTAATGACTTGTATGGGTATGTTAGAATAGAAATTACTTTAGCAAATTACTCTACGTTTAAATAGTCTAATAAGGAATTAGAGTGGTTAGGCTGGATAGGCATTATAAACAGCTCTTGAGCATAAACAACTGATAACAGGCAAATACTCATAAAGAAGCACCTGAAAGTTTGAAAGGCGGAGATGGGATGCTTCACTGGAGTTGTGGACTGATCATGGGGGACAGCATAGGATGCAATAAGCGAAGATGTAATGGCCTGGTTGATCAAGGTCCAATCAAAGATGACACAGCTCTTGGAAGATGGGAGCTAACACAGAATGGGCTTTTATTCCATGGTTTAAACAAAGAACTCAATGCACCCTGGGACAGTTTATTTTAAAAAAGGCATTACAAAACAATAAGGCCCTATCAATATAACACCCAAATGCACCTCTGAAAAAAGAGCATAAAAGACAGGCTTTTGAAGGAAACCACTGTAGTAGGTGATAGAGAGAAGCTCTTAAAGGTAAATCTATGCCAACACTCTTGGGTAATTTGAGAAGTTGTGAAGTTGTGGCACCCTGAAGAGAGAAAAAAAAGAAAGCTGTTCATGCATACCAGCCATTCTGCCCAACATGGGCTGATACTTACTATTTGACACGGTTGTATGCTTTTGCTGTGTTGTATTCTATCTTATACCTTAATTAAACTCAACGTGCCCATCATGCTGGTTGCAGTTGATCATAATTGATTACATATTTGATAATAAATTGTTTAAATCTACTGTAATAGTGCACAAAAAGTTGAAGTTCACACCAAATCTCTGATTCGGTGTTGATTCCATCTGTGGTGAAGGTCGCAGCAGCGCATCCTGTGGAATAGCAGCAACTTCTGAATTTCCACATTTAACTGTGTGCAGATGCGAAAAGTCACTGCCTGTTTTACACAGTAATGACAGTGAAAGCCGGAAGAGTTTTGCCATAATTACAACTGAAAATTTCATGCCTATGCATTTTAATGCCTTAGAAACTAAATGGTTAACCAATAAATGTACTGTTTATATGGAACCTGTTTGTGATCTACTGCCTTGACCAGACACTGTCTGATCTTCTGCTATGATTTGTTCTTACTGGGAAGTTAAAATGTTGTAAAATGCTGGAATAAACTAAATTCTGGCAAATAATTCATGTAGACTAAATTTAATTATAGCCATAAAAATAATTTTATAAACTGCAAATGCTGGAAACACTCAGTAGGTCAATCAGCATCTGTGAAAGGACTGATAGTCACATTTCAAGTGTAACCCTTTGCTATTAATTTTCCTTCTCTTTCATAGTAAAGATAAGAGCAAGGAAAGAAGAGTCTGAAGAGGAGTCATATTTGACTCGAAATGTTAAACCATTTTCTCTCCAGAAGCAAAGAGGCGTGTTAGACAAATGTGAAAGCATCCCATCGATGTTCCATTGTATGATGGTCCCTCATCCAAACTAGACTGGCTGAATTTCAAGGTGTCAAATAACACAGGGTGTGCATTAAATGCACCACACCTTTTTGGAAAAACGACTTTGAACTTGGAAAAATCACTTGGTGAGGAAGCCATATTGGCATCTGCTTTTAATTAACAGCATGAAACTGGTGTGTCCCATCAGAAAGTCATCAAACCAGCTGTGCGTCATCTAAGAAATACCTTGAAAGGGAGGGCTCCCCGCTCCCAACCTACTTCAACTTAGAATTCCCTACAGAACCAAACCCCTGAAAAATTCAACTACAAAGTGGCTCACATCGTATGGAGAATCATCTGCTTTACAAGACTTTCGCTTCAACTAAAGTATCAACTTATCTAAGAAACTGCATGCCTGCCACTAAAAGACTGAATCATAAATTATAATTGTATTGTTTTACCTTCATTCATATTTGATCTGTGTGTGAGACAGCGAGAGAGAGTCAAGTGAGAGAGACATCACATTTTAAACCTCTGGGGAAAGTATGTGTGATAGTAAGTAATCTTTTTCTTTAAAAAATTTTTATGCTCGCATTATTTAAATTGGGACAATCACTGAGGATTAAAAAAAAAAGCACACACCTTTTGCACTCAAACATAGATCCTGGGCAATAAAAAGGAACACAAATGCTGTCCGTGACAAAATAGATAGCTACAGCTTTGCTAATGGCTCAAGAAAGAAACAAGGGAATTTGCATTCACACAGCACTTTTCACAACTTTGACATCCTTAAGGGGGAGGGTAATAAGGCAGAGGTCATGGTACATGTTGGTACCAATGACATAGGTAGAAAGAGGGATGAGGTCTTGCATCAAGAATTCAGGGAGTTAGGCAGTACACTAAAAAGTAAGACCTCTCGGGTTGTAATCTCTGGATTACTCCCAGTGCCACGTGCTAGCGAGCTCAGAAATAGGAGAATAGCACAGATGAATACATGGCTTAAGAGTTGGTGCAGGAGGGAGGGTTTTATATTCCTGGATCACTGGGGAAGGTGGGATGTGTACAAGTGGGACGGTCTACAGCTGAACCAGAGTAGGACTAACATCCTTGCGGGCGTGTTTGCTAGTGCTGTTGGGAGGAGTTTAAACTAATTCGGCAGGGGGAGGGGACACAGAATGTTAGCAGAATAGGGACAAACCATAATACAGTAAAACAATCAAGTCAGAGGGAGTACAGCTTCATTAAGTTTCAAGGGAGTAAGGCAGGGCTGGATGGCCTCTACTTTAATGCCAGGAGTATTACAGGTAAAACGGATGAGTTAAGGGTGAGGATTGACATGTGGAATTGTGATATAGTAGCCATCACTGAGACATGGTTGAGGGAAGGGTAGGATTGGCAGCTCAACATTCCAGAATACAGAATATTCAGGCGAGACAGGGGAGGGGGTAAAAGAGGAGGAGGCGTTGCATTATTAGTTAAGGAGTCCATTACTGCAGTAAGGAGAGATGATATCTTGGAGGGGGCATTGAATGAAGCTTTGTGGGTAGAGCTTAGGAATAAAAAAGGGGCAACCACATTATTAGGTGTTTATTATAGACCCCCAGGTAGCCAGTGGGAAATTGAGGAGCAAATATGTGCATAATTTGTGGAGGTGTGTAAAAACAATAACAATAGGGTAATTATATTAGGTGATTTCAACTTTCCCAACATTAATTGGTATAGGCATAATGTTAAGGGCTTGGATGGAGTGGATTTCTTGAAATGTGTACAGGAGAATTTTTTAGATCAATATGTAGAGGGTCCAACAAGGGACGGAGCATTACTGGACCTAATTCTGGGGAATGAAGCCGGACAGGTGGCTGAGGTGGTGGTGGGCAAGCATTTAAGTGATAGCGACCACAACATGGTACAATTTAAGTTTGGACAAAGAAATCGACAAGTTGCAAAAAAATGTTTTGGATTAGGGGAGAGTGGATTTCAGTAAAATAAGACATGATCTGGCCAAGGTAGACTGGGAACAGTTAATTGTGGGGAAATCTACAGAGAAACATTGCGGGGTGTTCAAAAATGAAATGGGGAGGGTACAGGCTCAACGTGTTCCTTCTAGGGTGATAGGAAGGAGTAACAAGCCCAGAGAACCATGGATGACCAGAGATATTCAGGTTACGATGAGAAGGAAAAGAGAGGTTTTTAGCAGATTCAAGGGAAGCAAATCAGCAGCGGCATTAGTGGAGTACAGACAGTGCAGGGTGGAGCTTAAGAAAGTAATTAGGAGAGCAAAGAGGGGGTATGAGAAAACTCTGGACGGGAAAAGTAGGGAAAATCCCAAGATATTCTATAAGTATATCAATGGGAAGAGGATAACCAGGGAAAGAGTAGGACCCATAAGGGACCAAGGGGCATTCTATGGGTGGAGCCAGAGGACATCGCCAGAGTGTTGAATGAATACTTCACATCTGTCTTCACCCAAGAGAATGAGGGTGAAGGTATAGAACTCGGGGAGAGAGACTGCGAGGTTCTTAAGCAAATTGATCCAGGGAGTGACACGGTATTGGAGGTGTTGGCAGGCTTAAAAGTGGACAAATCTCCAGGTCCAGATAATTTGTGGTCCAGACTGCTCAGGGAGGCAAGGGAGGAGATCGCAGGGGCTCTGACCCAAATTTTTAATTCCTCTCTGGCCACGGGGGAGGTGCTAGAGGACTGAAGAGTAGCTAATGTGGTTCCGCTATTTAAGAAGGGTTGTAGAGATAAGCCAGGTAACTACAGGCCAGTGAGTCTCACGTCAGTGGTAGGGAAACTATTGGAGAAAGTTCTGAAGGGGAGTATCTATCTTCAATGTGGAGAGGCATAGTTTGATCAGGGATAGTCATCATGGCTTTGTCAGAGGGAGGTCATGCCTAACAAATCTGATTGAATTTTTTGAGGTGACCAGGTGTGTAGATGAGGGTAGTGCAGCTGATGTAGTTTATATGGATTTCAACAAAGCTTTTGACAAGGTCCCACATGGGAGACTTATAAAGAAAGCAAATGCACATGGGATACAGGGTAATTTGATAAGGTGGATTCAAAATTGGCTTAGTTGTAGGAGGCAGAGGGTGATGACAGAAGGATGCTTTAGTGACTGGAAGCCAGTGACCAGTGGTGTAGCACAGGGATCTCTGCTGGGTCCCCTATTATTTGTTATTTATATAAACGACATAGATGACTATGTGAGGGGTAGGATTAGTAAGTTTGCGGATGACACAAAGATTGGCCGGGAGGTTAACGGTGAGGTTGAGTGTCTTGGGCTACACGAAGATATAGATGGGATGGTCAAATGGGCAGATAAGTGGCAGATGGAATTTAACCCTGAAAAGTGTGAGGTGATACACTTTGGAAGGAGTAATTTGACAAGGAAGTATTCAATGAACAGCATGGCACTAGGAAGTTCTGAGGAACAAAGGGACCTTGGCGTGCGTGTCCATAGATCTCTGAAGGCGGAGGGGTATGTTAGTGGGGTGGTGAAAAAGGCATTTGGGACACTTGCCTTTATCAATCAAGACACAGATTACAAAAGTAGGGAGGTCATGTTGGAGTTGTATAGAACCTTGGTGAGGCCACAGCTGGAATACTGTGTGCAGTTCTGGTCGCCACATTATAGGAAGGATGTGATTGCACTGGAGGCGGTGCAGAGGAGATTCACCAGGAAGTTGCCAGGGATGAAACATTTAAGTTATGAAGAGAGGTTGGATAGACTTGGGTTGTTTTCGTTGGAGCAGAGAAGACTGAGGGGTGAAGGTGTACAAGATTAAGAGGGGCATGGACAGGGTGGATAGGGAGCAGCTGTTCCCCTTAGTTGAAGGGTCAGTCACAGGGGGGGCATAAGTTCAAGGTGAGGGGCAGGAGGTTTAGGGGGGATGTGAGGAAAAACTTTTTTACCCAGAGGGTGGTGATGGTCTGGAATGCACTGCCTGGGAGGGTGGTGGAGGCGGGTTGCCTCACATCCTTTAAGAAGTACCTGGATGAGCACTTGGCACGTCATAACATTCAAGGCTATGGGCCAAGTGCTGGTAAATGGGATTAGGTAGGTAAGTCAGGTGTTTCTCACGTGTCGATGCAGACTCGATGGGCTGAAGGGCCGCTTCTGCACTGTGATTCTGTGATCCCAAATCTCTTCTCAATCAATGAAGTGCTTTCTAAGTGTAATCACTTTTGTTATGTAGAGAAACACAGGTAGCAGAACTGTACACAGCAGAGTCCCACAAACAGCAATCAGATAAATGAACAGATTATCTTTTTTTAAAATTGTGGTTGGGGGATTAAGCGTTGACCAGGACATAGGAAAACATCCCGACTCTTCAAATAATGCCATGAGAGTTTTTTTTTGCCCAAAAGGACTACTGGGTTTCTGTTTCACTGCTTAGCCAAAAAACGACACCTCCAAAAGTACAGTCATCCATCAGTACAGCAACACTGTCTTGTACCTCAAAAGAAAGGAGGTGTCATGTATTAATTATTGAGAAAGGGGATTCCTTAGGAATCTGTTTAGAGTTAGAGTTAAGAAACAATAGAGTTTTCATTACATTACTGGGTGTACTCTATAGGTTGGAAATAAAGAAACAAATTTGCAAGGAAATCACAAAGGTGCAGACACTATGCAGTAGTCATGATGGGGGACTGTGATTATCTAATATAGACTGGGATGATATTAGTGTAAAGGGCAGAGAGGGGGAAATAGCCTCTCAAGTGTGTTCAGGAGAATTTGAGATCAGTATGTTTCCAGCCCAATGAGGAAGGTGGGATTGCTGGATCTGGTTCTGGGAAATGAGGTCAGACAAGTGGATCAAGTGTCAATGATCATAGTACATGAGGTTTAGGTTAGCTATGGAAAAGGATAAAGTGCAATCAAATTCTATTAGGCATTTTGTGATGCACAGGAGAACCACTTCCATTAATCTTTGCAGATATTTATAAAGGGAACAGATATTTATAAAGGGTTTGTACAGTTCAAACAACGATTTGTTTTTATAATTGATTGCAAAAAATTACTTAGGGGGAGCAAAATAGGTTTCATATTGGTATTTTAACATTTCAATGCAGTGGCGCCCACAAATCCCCACATAAAAGTCTCATTTTTTAACATATAAAGCAAGAGGGGGAAGGTTGCCCTGGAGTCTGGTAGCAGGGAGGCAAATCCAGCAAAATCAGGGACGTGGAAGTCCTGTCGATCTCAAAAGGTACATCATTATTTGAATGGATTTCTGGAGAGTCTGGTCAGTTGTTAACCTGACTGGATGTGGGACTAGCGGGAGTGGGTATTGTCTCAATTCTTTTTTTTTTAAATAATGCATACAGGCCGTCGACATTGTAGCTGAACTAACTTAATTAATAAGACATTTTCCTAACATTAACACGTATCTACAGTGTCTAAACTTTATCAAGACAGCCTGCAACATGTGCTTTCTGACCTTCCATCCACAGGTCAGGTGACCCTGTATATAGTAGAGTACCATCTAGTATCTAATACTGGAATCCACAACCACAATCAGCTGTTAGGTAGGTATCTGGTGGCTGGAGACTGCATGCTTGGGGCTCTGGTCCTAATTTTTGTTTAAATTTGAAGTAACATTGTGATGGTTCGTGAATTTGCGACAATGAAACTCCACTAAGAATTAACTTCATAAAATACCCACAAAAGGAAACTAAAATTGTTACAAGTTTTAGATCTGCCTTAGATAGTCTGAGCACAGCAGCTCTTAAATCACTCCAAATAAATAGTTTGAGCACCCGTAGTGCCCAATCACAAAATATACAATAGCACTGTTAAGACTCCTTTGTAATCGGAATTGGCTAACATGTCCTTTGCACATTAGAGTCAAGCTGTTTTATTTTACAGAAGCAAATGAACGTAGAGTAAATCAGCACAGAGTACCTTGATTCAACATAGTACAGAAGTCTTGTAGATAGGGAGAAAATAATAAAAGTACACCATGCAACCTCTGTTCCTGTTAGAATTTTATTAGAAAGCTTGTCTAATTTTCTCCTGGTGAACCTTTCTGCCAAATTTCAAGTTGGTGACAGGCGAGTTTCCCTTCACTCTGCTAGACTTTCTCCCCAGAGTTAGCTGGATGACTATGCATTTCCTTGTTCTTGTTGTCCAGAATTGTCACAGACTATGATTTCATATTGTTCCAGTTAGCCCATCAATATAACTGATTACCTCTCTTTCACCCCATGGGGTGTGGGAATAATGAATTGATACGCAAGAACATTCTGACGCAATTGGCCCGTCACGAAGCATAACAAGTACAAATGGAAAGTGTCACTGATTCTTAAAAAAAAGAGTTCAACTTGGAAAAAAATCCAACATCAGAAACAACCGATTTCCTGATATTTTGAGTATTAGGTTGAAGAGTCAGCCATGTCTGAATCTGCAATCAAACTGGTTAAGCAATTTAAAAAATTTGTTATATACATTTCTGCTCCCATTGAGTTTTTAAAAGTATAACTCAAGATGCAGCTACAGTTTATAATTTCTGTTGTCATTAACTGCTCATTACATAGCTTCAGACAAAATATCAACTGTTATGCAAAGTATCAGTATAAAAGGAGGGAGCGTCTGTAGTAACTGTCACACAAAGAAAGAAATGCAGTATTTGGCAGAGCTCTGTTGCTCTTACATTATCAATAATTGGAAATAGCAGGAAATTCAAACAAAATGCAGAGGTTTTCTGTATTTTTTTAGCATTCTACAAAAGGAACGCATTAGTTGTTTGTTACAGAAAATTATTTTGAGTTAAATAAAACATCTTTCCACAAAAGGATTCAAAATTTCTCTGAAGTAATGACTGGAAGCCAAATCAAAAGATTTCATCTAATTTGTACACATACAAGGGTACATTTTTTTTTAAAAAAGAAAAATAAATGCATTTCACTCCCAACTATGCCCTCAGCAAAACTATGATTTTCTTTTAGACTATTCAATAAATAACGTCATCTCATTTCTAACTGTTCAAAACAGACTTCACAAGTGAGTATCGCCTTAAGTTAGAAATCTTCAGAAACAAATGTATAAAAATATTTTATGGAACAAGAGACCCACAGAAGGTTTGTGCTTCATACAACTCTGTTAGACAAACAGGACTTAAATCAGTAGTCATGATCACAATAGTTTGAGCACTTAAGTTTATTTCCATTGACTATACCCAAGGAAATCAGTAATTAGCCAAAATATATTTTGGTAAACAATGCAATAGTTCAGAAAAGCAACTCCCATCCTTACATGTTTTCATTCCAACAACATGTATTCAGTATTCTTCCCATACAGTGCTGCATCTCTCATGATGTGTCACCTGAAAATTAGAGACACTTAATGTTTTAGTATATTTGCATAAGAGAACTTTGTTCCTATATTTTTATTTTAATTAAATGCATACCTATACTGAACAGGCAGTAGTGCAGGGAATTTGTAATGCTCTTGCCTTTTAACACTATGTATTGTCACTAAGGGATTGTTCAAGTGATAAAGTCTCAACTTTTGTCAATATTCAGCTCCTGGACTGACAAAACATACTTAATGTTTGGAACATCTGAGAACACATGCAATAAAAAGTCGCAGAGCAGAATACGCCCACAGTTCTTAGTTTATTAGGAATAGATTTGATATAAAAACAAGATACATAATTAGGAGGAGTAGGCCCCTCAAGCCTGCACCACCATTCGATAAGATCATGCCGGATCTGACTGTAAACTTAACTCCACATTCCTGCCTACACCCAATAACCTTTCACCCACTTATTAATCAAGAAACCATCTAGCTCTGCCTTAAAAATATTCAAAGACTCTGCTCCCATTGCCTTTTAAGGAAGAGAGCTCCAAAGACTCAATGACCCTCAAAAAAAATTTCATCTGTCTTAAATGAGCAACCCCTTATTTTTAAACAGATGACCCCTAGTTCTAGATTCTCCCACAAGAGGAAACATCTTCTCCACAACTGCCCTGTTAAGACCCCTCAGAATCTTAAAGGTTTCAATCAAGTTACCTCTTATTCTTCAACTCGTGAATACAAGCCTAACCTGTTCAACCTTTCCTCAAAAGACTACCCACCTATTCCTGATATTACTCTAGTAAACCTTCTCTGAACTGCTTCTAACACATTTAGATATTTCCTTAAATAAGGAGACCAGTACTGTACATAGTACTCCAAATGTGGTCTGACCAGTGCCCTGTACAACTGAAACATAACCTCCCCACTTTTGTAACCAATTCCCCTCACAAAAAACAATAACATCCTATTAGCTTTCCCAATTATTTGCTGTGCCTGCTTACAAGCCTTTTGTGATTCATGCACTGGGACATCCAAATCCCCCTGCATCTCAGAGCTCTGCAATCTCTCACCATTTAGATAAGAAGCTTCTTTTGTATTCTTCCTGCCAAATTGGACAATTCCACATTCACCCACATTATGCTCCATTTGCCAGATCTTTGCCCACTCACTTAATCCATGTCCCTTTGTAACCTTCTTACACGTTCTTCACAATTTATTTTCCTACCTATCTTTGTGTCGTCAGCAAATTTAGCAACCATTTCTTCAGTCCCTTCATCCAAGGCATTTATATAAAATTGTAAAAAGTTGAGGCCCCAGCACTGATCCCTGTGGTAAACCACTTGTCACATCCTGCCAACCAGAAAAATACCCATTTAAGCCAGCTCTGCTTCCTGTTGGCTAGACAATCTTCTATACATGCCAATATGTTACCACCAGACCATGAGCTTTTATTTTCCACAATAACCTTTGATGTGGCACTTTATCAAATGCCTTCTGGAAATCTAAGTAAGTACATCCACTGGTTTCCCCTTTATCCAAAGTAGATGTGACTTCTTCAAAGAAGCCCAATAAATTGGTTAAACACAATTTCCTTTTTACAAAACCACGTTGACTCTGCCTGATTACCTTGAATTTTTCTAAGTGCACTGCTAAAACATCTTTAATAATAGCTTTAACATTTTCCCTATGACAGATGTTAGGCTAACAGGGCCTATAATTTCCTGCCTTTTTGAATAAAAGTGTTACATTTGCTATTTTCCTATCTAATGGAACCTTCCCCAAATCTAGGGAATTTTGGAAAATTAAAAGCAATGCATCAACTACCTCACTAGCCACTTCTTTCAAGATGTTCAGGTGAGGTCCATCTGGACCTGGGGACTTGTCAGCCCGCAGCTCCAACAATTTGCTCAATACCACTTCCCTGGTGATTGTAATTTTCCTGAGTTCCTCCGTGCTTTCCATTATCAATTCCCCAGGAGCACTTTCTATAGGACCAATGCTCAGTTTATTAACTCTTTTCTTATTTAATTATCTATAGTCATGGCAGCAGAGCTCACACCTGTGATATGCTCCTCCTGCTCTATGTGGGAAGTCATGGACACTTCCAGTGTCCCTGACAACCATGTGTGCAGGAAGTGTGTCCAGCTGCAGCTACTGGCTAACCGCATTTTGGAACTGGAGCTGCGGGTGGTTTCACTGTGGAGCATCCGCGATGCTGAGATTGTGGTGGACAGCACATTCAATGAGGCGGTCACACTGCAGGTAAAGACTGAACAAGCAGAAAGGGGATGTGTGGCCACCAAGCAGAGTACAGGAAGGCAGATAGTATAGGAGTCCCCTGTGGCTGTCTCCTCTCTAACAGATATGCCATTTCGGATACTGTTGGGGAGACAACTTCTCATGGGAAAGCAGCAGGAGCCAAGTCCATGGCACCACAGGTGTCTCTGTTGTACAAGAGGGGAGGAAGAAGAGTAGCAGAGCTATAATGATAGGGGATTCAATAGTAAGGGGAACAGAAAGGCAGTTCTGCGGCCACAAAAGGGACTCCAGGGTGGTATGTTGCCTCCCTGGTGTCAGGGTCAAGGATGTCTTGGAGGCTGCATGGCATTCTGAAGGGGGAGGGCAAACAGCCAGTGGTTATGGTACATATTAGTACCAACGACATAGGTTAAAAAAAAGATGGAGGTCCTACAAGTTAAATATAAGGAGTTAGGACGTAAATTAAAAAGTTGGATCTCAAAGTTAGCAATCTCAAGATTACTATCAGTGCCATGTGCTAGCGAGAGTAGAAATAACAGGATATATCAGATGAATACATGACTGAAGAAATGGTGTAGGGGGGAGGGATTCGGATTCCTGGGACATTGAGACTGGTTCTGGGGAAGGTGGGACCAGTACAAACAGAATGGGTTGCATCTAGGCAGGACCGAGACCAATGTCCTCGGGGGTGGGGGGGAGGGAGGGTGGTGTTTGCTAGTGCAATCAGGGAGGGTTTAAACTAGAATGTCAGGGGGGGTGGGAACCTAAGCAGGGAGTCAGAGGAGGGGGATCAAGGGTAGAAACGAAAGCCAGAAAAGTAAGAAGCAAAAGGCAGAAAAAACAAGGGTGAAAAACAAATGGGGTCATAGTGCAAAATAAAGCCAAGATGACTAATAAGGTTAAAAAGACAAGGCTAAAAGCATTGTATCTTAACCCGTGGAACATTCGCAATAAAAGGTAGATGAATTAACAGCGCAGATAGATATAAACGGTTATGATATAGTTGCAATTACAGAGACATGGCTGCAGGGTGACCAAGGATGGGAACTGAACATTCAGGGGTATTCAATATTTAGGAAGGACAGACATAGGGAAAGGAGGTGGGGTAGCACTGTTAGTAAAGGAGGAAATCAATGCAATAGTGAGGAAGGATACTGGCTCCTAAAATTATGTGGCATCTGTTTGGGTGGAGATAAGAAACACCAAAGAGCAGAAAATGTTGGTGGGTGTCTATAGGCCCCCAAACAGTAATGGAGATGTAAGGAAAGGCATTAAACAGGAAATTAGAGACACATGCAAAAGGGTACAACTGCAATCATGGGTACTTTAATCTACATATAGATTGGACAAACCAACCTAGTTTACTGTGGAGGAGGATTTCCTGGAGTGGGTACGTGATGGCTTTTTAGACCAATATGAGGAACCAACTAGAGAGCAAGCTATCCTAGACTTGGTATTGTGCAATAAGGTTAATTAACAATCATGTTGTGCAGGGACCCTGGGGAAGAGAGATAATAAAATGATAGAATTGCCCATTAACATGGAGAGTGAAGAAGTTGAATCCAAAACTAGGGTCCTGAATCTAAATAAAGGGTATGAGGTGCAAGTTGGCAATGATGGATTGGGGAACCTTACTCAAAGGGTTGACTGTGGATAGGCAATGGCTAATATTTAAGGAACTTATGCATGAATTACAACAATTATTAATTCCTGTCTGGCGCAAAAATAAAACAGGAAAAGGTGGCTCAACCATGACTTGCAAAAGAAATTAGGGATAGTATTAGATCCAAAGAGGAGACATATAAAATTGCCAGAAAAAGCAGCAAGCCTGAGGATTGGGAGCAGTTCAGAGTTCAGCAAAAGTGGACAAAAAGATTGACTGAGAAGGGGAAAATGGAGTATGAGTGTAAACTGCAGGGAACATAAAAACTGACTGTAAAAGCTTCTATAAATATGTGAAGAGAAAAAGATTAGCGAAGACAAATGTAAGTCCCTTACAGTCAGAAACGGGGGAAAATAAAATGGGGAACAAAGAAAAGGCAGAAGAATTGAACACTTATTTTGGTCAATGGAAGTAAATAGACAGTTGCAGCAAGCAATTAGGAAGGCAAATGGTATGTTGGCCTTCATTGCAAGAGGATTTGAGTTCAGAAGTAGGGATGTCTTACTGCAGTTATACAAGACCTTGGTGAGACCACACCTGGAGTAGTATGCGCAATTTTGGTCTCCCTACCTAAGAAAGGATATACTTGCCATAGAGGGAGTGCAGCGAAGGTTCACTGGGCTGATACCAGGGATGACAGGACTGTTGCACGAGGGGAGATTGGTTCAACTGGGCCTATATTCACCAGAGTTTAGAAGAATGAGGGGATCTGAGTGAAACGTATAAAATTCTAACAAGGAGGCCAAGTCACTGAGTATATTCAAGAAAGAAATTGATAATTTTTTGGATATTATGGGCAAAGGGATAAAGGACAGAAATCTGGAATATGACATTGAGACCGAGAAGATAGAGGATCAGCCATGATCACATTGAATGGCTGAGCGGCTCAAAGGGCCTACTACTGTTCCTAGTTTCTATAGGAACTTACTATCCATCTTTATATTACTAGCTAGCTTTCTCTCTCACTAATTTTTCCCTCCTTAGTAATCTTTTTGTCATTTTTTGCTGTTCCAATTTTCTGACCTGTCAACCGTCTTCGCATAATCACATGTTTTTTCTTTAAGTTTGATACTGTCTTTAACTTTTTTAGTTAACCACGGATGGTCCCCCCCCGGCCCCCTTAGAATATATACGTTCCAATGAGGGAGAAATTCCATGTATTCTGAAATATCCCTTTAAATGTCTGCCACTGAACCTTTATTGACCTATCCCTTAACCTCACTTGCCAGTTCACTTCAGCTAGCTCCGCTTTCATGCCCTCATAATTGCCCTTATTTAAATTTAAAATGCTAGTCTTGGAAGCACTAATTTCAATTAATCCTATCTTGTTGCTCAATACCAGGTCTAGTAGAGTCTGCTCTCTGGTTCACTCCAGAACTTGCTGTTCTAAGAAACTATCCCAAAAACATTTTATGAACTCCTCATTTATGCTACCTTTGCCCATCGGATTTTCCCAGTCTGTGTGTGGATTAAAATCCCCCATGATTTTGCTGTACCTTTTTGACAAGCCTCAATTATCTCTTCTTTTATACTCTGACCTGTGTAGTTACAATTAGGGGGCCTGTACACCACTCATACAAGTTACTTCTTGCCTTTATCATTTCTCATCTCAACCTAAACTGCTTCTACATCCTGGTTTCCTGAACATAGGTCATTCATCTCTAATGTGCTAATACCACCATTAATTAACAGAGCCTTTTCCTAACTTCCTGTCCTTCCCAAATGTCATGTACTGTTCAATATTCCGGAACCAATCTGTGTCATCCTGCAGCCACGTCTCTGTAACGGCTATCAGATCGTACTTATTTATTTCTATTTGTGCTATCAGTTCATCTGTGTTATCTTAAATGCTACGTGCATTTAGATAGGACAACACTAAAGGTTCTTTTATTATTTATTTTTGTAGTGGCTAGCCTTATCTGCTTATTTACTCAAATTTGTACCTTGTCCTTTCCTGTCAGGGTCTGTATGTATGGTTTCCCAGATTAATACCTTTCTCTCTTGCCTTGTATCTCAATTTGGTTTACCACATCTTACCAAATTTGATCTCTTGCCCCCCACTATTCATTTTAAAACCCTCTCTACTTCCCTAGTTATGCGGCTCACGAGGACACCAACCCCAGCACAGTTCAGGTGTAGACTGTCCCAACAGTACAGATTCCACTTTCCCCAATACTGGTGCTAGTGTCCCACAAACCAGAACACACTTCTCCCACACCAGTCTTTGAGCCACACGTTCATTTCTCTAATCTTATTTATCCTATGCCAATTTGCACGTGGCTCAGTTAATAATCCGGAAATTACCACATTTAAGGTTTCTTAATTTGGTGCCTAGCTCATCATACTGACTATGCAGAGCGTCCTTCCTCATCCTGCCTATGCCATTGGTACCTACGTGGACCATGACCACTGGTTCCTCTCCATCCCACTGCAAATTCCTCTCCAGCCCTGTGTAAATGTCCCGAACCCTGGCACCAGGCAGACAACATAGCAGTCAGGACTCTCACTCTTTGCTGCAGAGAACGGTGTCAATCCCTCTCACTACAAACAACTACATTCCTTTGTGCTCCCCCCACTTGAATGGCTGCCTGGACCAAGGTGCCACGGTCAGTTTGCTCATCCACCCTGCAACCCCCACATTCATCCAAACAAGCTGAAAGAATCTCAAACCTGTTGGACAATTGCAGAGGCTGACACTCCTGCCCTCTGCGTCCCCTTACCTGCCACAGCTACAGTCACAGCCTCCTGTCCCTGACCACCTTCCATATCAGAAGGTCCTGTCCCAATGGGCGTTCTTATTTTTAAAAAAGGAACGATTTATCATGGTTCTTCAGAGTCACTACAAGTGCATTATGACTAACTGCACAAAATCATAGGTTTCCATGATGGATAGTTTGCACTACTGTATACTCGTAGCCAAAAGTGACACTCCATTATTGTTAGTTCATACAAGTCATTATTGTGCTCCATTTTTTCTATTGTAGTGGAATTTCAAGGAACTCTCAAATTTCTGCCAATTTGAATTAAGACCACTGTATTAAAGGGTCAGAGAAACATCAAAATATTGGACAACATAATCTGGACTGACCACTGTATTAAAGGGTCATTGAATGTTCACCTGCAAGATTTTAACAGCACAAGGGGCAAAAGTACCACCAGTTAGATAATCCATATCTGCAGCTCTACTTCAAAAAACACAATTGAGTCAGCTCAGTCGCAGTAATGAATCATTTCCCTTAGCAACTGGAGCAGCCAAAATAAACAATTTAATTGGATGAGAGCGGTCTATTCTGTTACCACTTTATTTTTCATGCACCAATTTAAGTGGTTGTGTTTTATCACTCATTTTCAGTGATCTCAAAAACAAGTCAAACCTTCTGCCTTACAATGTCACAAAGGTTTACTAAGTCAGTGGAATATATGGTTTAGAAAAATAGGTTTAACTTGGCGTTCAGAAAAACAAATATTTATGGCAGTTATCTAGCTAGCTATAGTTGGCAAGCTATCAGCATTCAGCTTTGGCTATTAAAATATACCGTGAAGGTCATGTTATTCCCACACTAATAGCCAACGTTTGATAGGTTTAATGGGGGTGCAGTGCAGAAAATGTAGAGATTAATCAGGTTAATGCAATAATTGTACCTGTAAAGGTTGAACCTGTCTTTTCAGTGATCTTATTTAAAATAGGATATGAAGCACTAAAAGCTCGTTATTGCAAGAGAACAGAAGTTGATGGAAATTGACCTGTGTGAAAACCTAAGGCGGAATCTAGTGGAGGCAACAGGGGTCTCAGCCATCAGCTGGAAAGTCAGCAACAGCCCCACTTCGACTCTTTTCAAGAGGGCCTGCCGCTGGGATCAAGGGCACTTGGGGCTGAGGCTCCACCAGCCGAGAGCTGCCGGCCAGAGGCCAGCAGTTCTTCTGTACTCAGCAGTGGTACCAGGAAAATGGTGGCTGATGCTGGTATTACACCCATCAGAGGCCACTGATGGAGGAGGGACCCAGGCACAGGTGGGTGATGGCAGAAAGAGTTCATGGGGGAGAAGCGTCAGCAGCAGTGGCAGGAGTGGTTCTCAGCTGGCCCACCCCTTCCCAACATCAGTTTCTTCAATTAGACACAGTGCCTTTGAGCAAGGGACCCCCCACCTTGAAGGCGACCAATTTGCTCATCGTGCTCCCTGCATGGCTAGCCCCCCACCACTCTCCACTGGGCTAATACCAGAAGCTACAGGACAAGATCCTCAAGTGACCAATTAATGCCGTGGAATGCCTTCCCACCAGGGGATGGAGGTGGAGGGGGAGGATGGTGTGGTCCCCATCTGTGACCCTCAAGCCTGTTTGAATGCCCCCACCCCACCCCTCTGGCAAGTTTGTGGAAGGGAGGAAGGGAGAGCACAAGATTTCGCCCCTCAATTTTTAAAACTATGTAACATAATTTCACAGAAAACTCATTTCTAATTAAAGTTTCACAAGAATTGCTTTGGGATTAACTGCGTCATTACCATTTTCGTGGAAGTGTCTTTCAAGAGAAGGTCATTGTCCCCAGCATAGGTGAAGCCCATTCCCTGAAGCTGTAGTAGAGGACATCATAACTACTGGCAGAAAGCACACTAGGATTGACCAACTATTCAACTAAACTGAACCATTACATTTTCTGCAAGAAGTGGAACATTACCAAATGCCTGAACAGTGTTCATGAGCAAAAGAGAATAGAGGGAGAAGATATACAGAAGAATGTATTACATTTCAGTTCTAGACCTATATTTCAGTCAATGTACAGCTGTTTGTGGTTATAAGAATGTTCCTTGGATTTGAATATGAAGCATATCTGTAGAACAGTTTACTAAGAGACAAGCTCTCAGAAAATAATAAATATGATCAAATTAAACACGTAGGGCAAGAAATTGGTTTGCCCTGATTTTCATGCTCGAAGTCAAATCCACAATGTCCCTACGCCTGTTCAGATCGAGGGAAGTGACACAAATTTGGTGCACCCACTTCATCCATAAAATTCACATCTGGCCAAGTAGGCCCTGCACTGCTGTCTACTCTCTAATACTGCCAGCCCCCTCTGCACTCAACAGGGAACCCCAGGGGCATGTGGTGCAGCCAGCTTACTCTTCTTAAAGGTCACTCAAAGGGAATCATTAGCATTGAAGAGTATAACCAAAATGTAAGTGATTACAAAACGCACACCAGGACAGAGAGAGCGTTCCAGGGTGAAAGATAAGGCGCTGACAGCATTGGTGGTAGAGGTGAGCAGAAGGAGGCACTCTGGTTCCATGGGGCCTCTGGTCCCCTCAAGGGCAACCCCTATAAACAGAGTGGGAGCAGGAGGGGTTAAGTCCCAGAGTCTGGACCTGGGGTCCTGGTAGCTGTGCCACAAGTCTAATGACCTCATGCAGGTGGTCAAGCAGTGAATGCACTTTCACACGACATCGCCTACCAACCACACCATCGACATCTCACGCTGCTCAATGCAACACATCATCACTAGTTCCTGGCACTCAGGGTGATAACTAGCATCCAGTTACCCACCTCATCCATCTTTCAACAAGACCAACCTCATGCCCACCTCTCACTGCCTGCATATACTTCTAGCTATTCAGATATGGCAGGTACATCACTACACAATCACTGGCCCTGCAAAAAAGAAAAGGGCAGAATACAAGATAACAAAATAGAAAGGAGATGAGGAAAGCTGAAAGGGGACAGGGATGCCTATCCTTGGATGATGGTTTTCCCTATCATGCAACCAACTATAATGGGGCTCATGGCATCTGATGTCACTGAGAACATTGAGGATGACACTGTGTTCCATCTTATGCTCCTTTTCAACTCGCTGCTCACCCTCATCCTGCCACATGGCATGATGTGCAAGGTGCAGACAGTTTGACCGTGGGTGTCTCACTTTCCACTGCATGCCCTTCCCCTCAAACCAACCTTCCTCTTCAGAGTTCCTGCTTTCAGGCACCCAAGGGCTGCAAATTCTCCAGCCAGAGAAGCCCAAGGAGAGAGAGAGAGAGAAGGCAACAGCTCAGCACAAAGAGAACAGTCACTTGATCTGACACTTGCAGCCACCAGCTCAGATACTGGCACTGCAAAAACCTTGGCGGCAAGTGGCGTTGGGAACAGCACATGAACAAGTCATTTGGGCATGAGCAGGATGCAGCCAGGTTAGGGATAAAGACTGGTTTATTTGCCAGCTCACCTGACAGCATAATCACAGACATGTTCTGCTGCAGGTAGCCTCCTCTCAATGTTAAAGGAGCATGGAGGAGTCCAGCTCCAACTTGGCAGAGAGGTGATGCAGAGCTCACTATCTGCAGCCTCTGCTTATTTCCCTCTCATACTGAAGACCTAGAGACATTGCAAAAGGTATGGGGCAGTAGTGAGGACAGGTCACTTATTCCTCTGACACTCCCCCCAAGGATCCAGTACATTTCCTTGGCAAATCCATGAATTCACCACAACCCCACCAAGAACACTCCAGAGTACTTCCAGGCATTGTTGCAATAGATAAAGTTTCAGAAATTATCTTACCTGCAATTAGGGTGCTGCCCCTTTAAGTAACTTGAGTGCAGGGCTCAGCTTGCAGCAGAATGCTTGTTGTATGCGGAGTGATCTATGAATTCGTTACCAGGTCCAGCGTTGCCCAAATTTGGGATCCTTAAATCGCATCTGCTGGTTGAGACTTCAGTACAGCATTGATTCAAGGCCTTCCAGCACACATTGGAAAGCCCCCATGTTCTCCTCAGAACCCCAACGCAGGAAGCAACTGGTGGTGCAAGGCACCCCACAAAAATCAGCATTAAGTTGCCACAGTGCCACCTGCTGCTACACAAGGGAATTGTGTGTCTTTAGTGGCATTTGGGTTTTAAACAAATAGTGTGGCACTTCCAAATCACAGTATTGGTAGATGTCATTTTTGGCTGGTTCAAAGTTTAAAGAGTTTTTGCAGCTATTTCACAAATGGCCATTTGTGGATTGTGTACTCTTATGTGCAGATTTGTTGAATAGGGTAAACAATAAGCATGACCGATTGCATGTAAATTATTTTCCATCATTTCCCCATGGTTGTCAACATACCTGTTTAACTTACACTACCCAAAACTATCATAGATGTCTATTGAGTCCTTATAAATGTTACTCAAGAGGAATATTCCAGACAACACTCCATCGACGCCACCCCCTCCCGGCACCTACTGACATGAATATACCAATATTTGGTGGAATTAAATGCACTCTGTCTGGCTTTATAAATGACCTATTAAGGCAAACTCTTCTACTGAGATTAAGTATTGCTGTCTGCAATCTAATTTAATATTTCAAAAAAGCGGCAGGTGTTGGAATATTTTCTACTTTGCAGCCATCAGTCTGACTGGCAATTGCATCACACTGCTTTGGCACAAGAGTATGGTGAAATTAATGCAGAACTAGTAAAAATATAAATGTATGAGCTGTCAAATCATGTATGTTATTATAGTGATAGTGTTACTAGGCTAGTAATCTAGAGGCCTGGACTAATAACCTAGAGAATACAAATTCAGAGCTCAGTTTTTCTTTTCAATCCATTTTTTTTCAAATCCGAAAATGAAAAAGTATGAAAGTGATCATGAAGCTTTGATAAGCATCTGACAAACTCAAAGCTACAGAATTGTACTCAAGGTTTGATCATCAACAGGAAAATAATGTTGTGATAAGAAAAGTTGACAAATCTTCAGCATTGAATTGAAGCTCTCTTTTTCTGTTGTAAAAATCCAATTGGTTCACTGATTCCTTTAAGGAAGGAAATCTGTGGCCTTCACTTAGTCTGTCCTATTTACAACTCCAGTCCTACATTAATGTTGTTAACTCTTAATTGATCCAGCAAGTAACTCAATTGTATCTAGGAATGAGAAGTAAATTCTGACCTTTCCAGCAGTAGCTACATCTTGGAAACGAATTTTTAAAAAAGGCAATAATTCCTCTTTTGTGGAGATTTCACAAATCAAAGTGGTGCCTAAGAATTACCTGCACCACGCAAGCCACCAGTTGTTTTCTCAACAAGGTCATATTAAATGAGGAACATAGCAGTGCATCCCATATGGTCCTGAATATCTTGCAGGATAATGTCACCATCTCAGGATAACTGACAACGTCCAGCTCTGCAGAGGACCTCACACTATTATGAATTTCCCATTCTCCATATTCTTTATCCGGGCCTTATTTTTATTTGGAACTGCGATTGAGGAACTATGTTATCGATTAGCATCTATCGGGATCCAGGCTGTGACTGCCTCAAATCACAAGGAGATACAAATCAGTTTTGCTAAAATGCAACCCAACTTCCTCAGAGGTGATTAGATATTACTTCAAAAGATTACTCAAATCTTTATAGCGGACAAATCACAACATTAATTATGCAAAGGGATGGGGGGGGCAAATGCCATTGTTGACATTGTAAACGTTTAATCAGCCTTCTAAAAAAGGTCCAAAGTGTCAGCAGCACTAATTACTTCACTAATCCACAGAGAGTCTTATTTTTTTAAAAATGGGAATTCATCATGTTTAGCTGAAATATTTATACTAAATGTACCAGATGTAAACTTAGGTTCTCACCCCAGGATTTTAAAAGCAATTTTCTTTAAAGTATACCTCATCGAAACTGTTTTCAACCTGTTTACATTGAGCTTAAAACCATTAACTCCAATCCATGTTTAACAAAGCACAGATTTAAGAGCTGGTGAAAAATGTGCACAGCATATGTGAACACTTTAGAATCTGAACAGAGTCCACATCGAAATTCACCTCAGTCTCATTTGTTGGCTTCATTAGATATATAGAAAGAGTATTCGACCCATAGACTTTTGATATTTGAGCAATAATGCTTTATTTGCTGTTTCATTATTCAGAAATGGAACTTCCCATATTACATTCCAAGTCTTGATTCTCATAAGGAAGTTCCGTTAAGGTACCCAAGAAAAAATATGCAAAAAGCAAAAACAAACAAGAACAGTAAAAGTCTGAAGTGGAAATAGAAATTGGTTTTAATAGTCTAAGCTCTGGGAGAGCAAGCTAACTGCATTGTTGTCCTACATTTACCTTTATGATATGCAGTTGATCTTTGTAAACTTGCTACATAGTGCAGGCCTGCCATTACTAGCATATTTTGACCGTCTGTGGCCACTCAGCCTGAGAGACCAGCAGTAATCAGTACCAACTTGCATTTCTCAAATTCTCATGTGAAGCAAAGTACCTCAAAGCAGTTTAAAATATCAATACCAGTGGACACTATGCACGGGAACAGAGCAAAAAATGCTCCAGACACCACAGAAAACCTGCCTGTCATGGCATTGCTGGATATCCAACCCAGTGGAGGAGCTTAACAAAGCTACTGTCTCACTTGCCATGGCCAAAGCTCCAGGTGCTGATGCTATACCACCTGAGTTCATCAGGCACAGGAAACCGGCACTCCTGCAGCATCTGCGCATAGTTCTCTGTCTCTACTAGAACGAGGGTGCAACGCCCTAGGATTTGCATGATGTAGAGAGGTGAACCTCTAAGAAAAAGGACAGCCAGTGATTGCAACAACAATCGAGGCATCTCCCTGCTGAGCATCATGGGAAAAATATTTGCTCTCAGACTGCAGGTCCTGTCTGAACGCATCTACCCCAAATCCCAAAGTGGTTTCAGAACTGAAAGATCTACAATTGATATGGTGTTCTCAATCCGGTAACTCCAAAAGGAGACCACTATACATTGCCTTCATTGATCGTACCAAGGCATTCAAGCAGCGGTGGTCTATTTAAGCTGCTGGACAAAATGAGCTGCCTGCTGAAGCTGCTCAATGTGATCTCCTCTTTCCATGACAAGATGGGCAAAGGTCATCCGTGACTGAACAATATCAACCCTTTGATATCCACAGTGGGGTCAAACAGTGTTGTATTCTGACAGTCAACCTTTGGTATATTCTTTGTTGCTATCATATGCCTTCAGGTCATCCACAAAGCTGCTCTGCCTTGCTCCAAGCCAAGGTGCGCCAAGTCCTCATCAGGAAGTTGGCCTACGCTGACATTGCCGCAATGATATTCCACACCGAGGAACATCTTCAGTGGCAAATGGGCAGACTCTTTCACACCTGTAAAGATTTTCGTTTGACCATCAGGAAGGCAAATGTCATGGTCCAGGAAGCCACCATCAGCACTGACCATGTGACACTGGAGGTTGATAGCTTCAAATATCCAGGCTCTGCATTCACCAGTAAATCTGTCACTTGATGAAATCAACACACGCATCGCAAAGACTACAGCTATTATGTCCAAGTGGAGTAATAGAGCATGGAACAACAGCAACCTGGCTGAAAACACCAAACCGCCAGTCTGCCAAATCTGCTTCCTCACACTGTGGTGAGACCTGGACAACATATGCTAGGCAGGAGAAAAGGCTGAATTTTTTCCACCTTGGACATGTCTGAGACATATCCTTGGCATCTCTTGGCAGGACAAGATCACCAACTCGGAGGCCCTGGAGTGTGCTAATTCCAATGGCATACACTTATTGCTAACCAACAATGTCTGCGCTGGCTTGGCCACATTCACTGGATGCACGATGGTCCTGTACCCAAAGACCTTCTGTATGGTGAACTGGCCAACAGGTCACAACCTCCTGGGCACCCATCCCTGCACTACAAGGGCACCTGCAGGTGAGATAATAATGATAGTGGATATTGACAATGATAACAGGGAGACAGTCACTGGCCACCATGACCTCTGGAGGCTGACTGTTTGGAAGGGTATTGGTGAGCAGAAACAAAAGCTCAGCTGGCCAAGAAGACGGCCCAGAGAAAAAAGGAGGCCAATAAATCCTGCACCTTCTCAGCCCACCGTCTTCCTTTGCAACAAATACACAGAAACTGCCATGCCAAAGTGGGGCTCCTGAGTCACACCAGTGATGATTGGCTACAATGGCACAAACCATCAACTTGAGATGGAAGGCTGCCTTGATAACCAGTGGACATCATGCACAGGAACAGGGCAAAAAAGCCTGACTTGTATTTATATGTCAAATTATTCAGAGCACTCTACAGCCAATTAAGTACTTTTGAAGTGAAGTTGTTTTTGTAATATAGAAAATACGGCAACCAATGTGTGTGCACAGCAACGATATCATCCCATTGTCTGTTTTGGGGATGTTGATTGAGGGATAAATATTGGCCACGGCACTGATGAATTCTGTGCTCCTCTTTGAAATGGTGCCATGGAATCTTTTACATCCACTGACAAAGGTAGGCAGGGCCTCAACTTAATGTCTCAATGGAAAGACAGTTTCCAAGAAGGTTTTTGAGCATCAGGGTGAGGCTGTGGAGAATGTGCATTCAGGAGTACAATGCAGGAGGAGTTTACTAATGCAGTACAGGCTGAGGGGGAAGACTTTTTAAAGATCAAACGCTGGGATATTGGGAGATAGTAGAGTTTAAAGATAATAGGCTGATGGGAATGCAGAGCTAGAGGACAGCTCTATTTGGGAATAACCAGTGAAGGGGAGAGAAAAAAGAAATCTGCACCATGGTGGTTTACAATGGAAACAAATTATTTTCCAATTCAAACTGCAAAGGTAAGTCTAACAGTGTGCTATAATTTCATTTCAAAAGGCAGATAAAAAAATTACTTTTACTAAATGCAGAAATGTTTATGCACAGAATTTATAGAAATTTAAATTCCAAACATTGAAACTTTAGGTAGGAAAGACTTGCATTTATATAGCGACTTCCACAACCCTAAGACGTTCCAAAGTGCTTTACAGCCAATGATTTACAGCCAACTCGAAAAGTCATCACGATCATAGGAAACAAGGATGCCACAAAGTGCGATAACGATTACATTTTTTTAAAAAAACAAATCCGACAGTACAGCGCTCCTTCACTGCTGCATTGAAGTGTCAGCCTGAATTATGCAATCAAATATATCTTCAGTGGGACTTGAACCCACAACCTTCTGAATTAGAAGAGTGCTAACAGCTGACAGCTTCAATTCTACCTCCCAGTCCCAGTGCTTTAAAACAGCACAACTTCAGATCATCCAGTGCCACACTTGACAAAAATCACACTTGGTTGATCAGTATTCAAGTGAGCTTGCAATGTATATTGTACCTGCCAGTGAGAGCTTGCTGCAAGTCAGAGTAGGAAGAAGGAGCTGTTTAATATTTAATGGAAAAAAGGACAAACAGGTGTAGGAAGACAACTAGCTCCATTCTCAGGCTTATGTCTATTGAGATCTTACACATAGTGCAAGCATTCCAGGACTCTGTCCTCTCAAGGTGAAAATGTGCCAGCTGCTGGATAATGAGGTGGCTGTCACAATAAATGCAATCCTCAGAGAATCTACAAGAGGATGCAAAGATTAACTCCCTCGGCAAGTTGGTTGTGTACCAAAGCAAAAGAGATGTAAAGCGTGCACAGTACCCCAAGGCTGCAATGATAAACGCAAAATATTATTTTCAATGAACATGTGCAAGCCACTTTCAGCAGCCACTTCAAACTTTAAAACTTGCCAGTTGGAATATGTTTTCCAAGAAACCAACTCATTGCACAGCTGAAGAAAAAAAAAAGGGTTTATAGAATGCCTTTTATATTCTCAGACCACCCCACAAGTGCATCACAATCACTGCTTTGTAGGTATAGCAGCAGCCAATAAGAACACAGCAAGATTCCATAAGCAGTAATCAAGATAAATAACCAGTTAGCAGGGAGAAGGATTTGGTGGTGTTCGTCACCAGGAAAATTCCACTGCTCTCCTTCGGCCCTGCTCCACTGGGATAGTTAAGGCCTCAGTTGAAAGAGGAAAGGAAAAGACTAACATTTAGGTCTTTTGTGACCTCAGGAAGTTCCAAAGAACTTTACAACTAATGAAGTAAATAAGTGCAACCTTTGCTGTCATGTAGGGAAACACAGCAGCCAACTTTGCACAGAGCTAGGCTCAACCAACAGCAAATAAATAAATGACTGGGGATAAATATTGGTCAGAAAATCAGTGTCAGCCTAGATTGTGTGCTCCAGTCTCTGCAGCAGGGTTGCTAACCTTCTGTCAACAATAACTTACATTTATTTATCTAACACCTTTAACATAGATAAACATCAAGGCATTTCACATGAGCATAATTGGACAAAAATTGGCACCAAGCCGAAGCTAGAGATATCAGCATGGGTAACTAAAGAGGTAGGTTTCTGAGGCCCATATGCTAACACCAGGCCAAGGCTGAAAACAGATGCAATGTTACACGAAAGCTTTAATATAGGCCACTTTTTTGATTCTCACTCATCTAAGGTTTTTCAAGCTCTCAACTCATTCTCATTTCTGCAGGTAGTCCTGAAAAGTAATCTGGATAATTGGTATGCACGACACCAGCACCTTGCTGAAATTGGCACAATTCATTTCACTTTTACCATACACGAATACAGGTACACACAAATTTATTTACTCAGTTTAACATGGATACAGTGAGTGTATTATACACAGACTAAGAATCAAGGTATCTGCAATCAAATGACAATGCAACGAATGTTATTAAAATTGGAAAAACAAAAAAGTCCATAAACCCTTGCTTTGCTTCTCCAAAAACAGTTCAATATACACCAAAAACTGAGGCACTGGGCAGTTCATCTAACAGATCAACCAAGATATTCCTTTCCATGATGGGTCATTTTCTGAAACACAGGATTGTAACTGGTGTAGAAAGGGGAGCTGGACATCAGCAAAGGCAAACAGGTCTGGTTCTCCTCAAAAAAAGAAAAAAAAAAGGTACCAAAGGTGCCAATGGACATTAGAGCTAATTCTACATGAAAAAGGAAGTGCATGCCAAACACAATTGAAAAATGAAAAGAAATTAAAGAGGAACCAGAGATACACACAGAAAACAGAGCCATCATTTATGGGATGATGAAGAGAATTCAGTTACACACACTAACACACTATTGTGGAAACAGAGCCACACAGTAAACCAACAACAGCCACAACAGAAAACTACAGCCAGTAACAAAAAAAAGTGAGTCAGCATGGCAATCGGAACCACGGAATAGAAATGGCTCCCATTAACATTACATAGGAGGAGAGGTAGAGCAGTTAGTGCCTTTACATCTAGCAGTGAATTTGAACTTTTTAATTCTGGGACTCTTAGTTTTTCAATTTGCTTTCAGCTATGTTGCAGAAGTAATTTTGCTTAAAGATTTATGCCAATACTGATTTATGTCCATAATGAAGGAAACAAAGTTCATGAAGGATTCCCTTGGAAATGTTTTGCAATGGTTGAACAGTAAACAGCATGCAGTCTTTTCTGTTAACATCAGACATTAAAATTGTTTTAAAGTACCCGAGAAGCCTGATACTTTGAATGTTTTAACGACACCCCAAATATATCCCCCTCATCCCAGTTCCCCTTTGACAACATAATTGGAGAGTCGGTAAATAACAGCACGACATCCAAGTAATTTTTGCTGTAGACCATGCAGCTTGTGTTATTGACCAGTTCCAATCCCAGGTTTTTAGTTTGAGTGCTCCTGGTCTTTGTAGGAAGTACATGCCAGAAAACACGATAACCTTAGTCCAACTACTGAACTAGGAAGAAGGTAAGAAAGTCACTGGTGAAGTGTGTGGCATTTGTCACCAACAAATGAGAAATCTTCGCCCCAAAGTGTTTCTCCAGAAGAGTTCATATAAAATTTGAAATCACTAGAAGCTCAAGTAAAATAAATGCACTGATATGCAAAAATTGTAACAATAAAGAGTGACGAAATATCCAAATGTGGATCAAACTTCTTGAAAGTGTAGGAAACAGTTGTATTGGTCTGCAGTTGCAAACTTCTGTAATCAGCTTCAGAAATAAAAAAAATTCAAAAAAGGTTACATTTATACAAACATACTAAAATTGCAAGATCACCAATATTATCGAGGGAATGACTAACTCTCAGGGCATTTCTGTTGGCAACCACATTAATTTCCTGCATGCCCACGACAGAATCCAGCCACAACAATTTTAACTGCTGAGCCTCAATAATATAAAAAGGTGGCCAACATCCTGGTTAGGCATAAAAACAAAAAGCTAAAAGCTACTGCAGATGCTGGAAATCCAAAACAAAAACAGAATTACCTGGAAAAACTCAGCAGGTCTGGCAGCATCGGTGGAGAAGAAAACAGTTGACGTTTCGAGTCCTCATGACCCTTCGGCAGAACTCATAGGAGGTAGAAGCGGGCCGTCCGAGGTTGGGCGACTATCAGGTTGGAAGCTGTGGGAGGAAGATCTCCAGAGGAGATGAGGTCAGTGACAGTCCTGGAAACAATGGCTTGATGTTCAGTGGTGGGGTCATGGTCCAGGGAGAGGTAGGAGGAAGTGTCTGCGAGTTGACGCTCAGCCTCCGCGAGGTAGAGGTCAGTGCGCCAGACAACAACAGCACCACCCTTGTCAGCGGGTTTGATGACAATGTTGGGGTTGGACCTGAGAGAACGGAGTGCAGTAAGTTCAGAGAGAGACAGATTAGAATGGGTGAGAGGAGCAGAGAAATTGAGACGGCTAATGTCACGCTGACAGTTCTCAATGAAAAGATCAAGAGAAGGTAATAATCCAGAGGGAAGGGTCCAGGTGGAGGGAGAATATTGGAGGTGGGTAAAAGGATCCATTGAACGGGGAGAGGACTCCTGTCCAAAGAAGTGAGCACGGACACGAAGACGGCGGAAGAAGAGTTCAGCATCATGCCGAGCCCGAAATTCATTGAGATGAGGGCGTAAGGGTATGAAACTAAGTCCTTTGCTGAGCACTGAACGTTCAGCATCGGAGAGGGGAAGGTCAGGGGGTATAGTAAATACGCGGCTGGGGCTGGGATTGGAAGATGGGGTGGGGACGGAGGGACAAGCAGGGGTGGCGGGTCCCAGATGGGTGTTGGTGTCGATGAGTTGTTGGAGCTTGCGTTCCTTAGCACTTGAGAGAAAGAGAAAAAGTTTCTTGTTGAGGCGACGGATGAGGCGAAGAATAAAATGAAACTAGGGGCACGCGCAGCTTTGAAAAAGGGTGCGGCGGTGCTGCTGGAGGGAGAGGTCGAGTGTGTTCATATGGTGGCGCATGGCACTGAGTGTGGATCTCAGAATGCGACGGGAACAGCAGTCCGAGAAACGTTTTATGTCCCGGAGATACCTGTAATCCTGGGTGGGTTCGAAACAAGAGGGATGGAATTTCAGTTGAAATCCACGTGGGGTGAGTCAGAGACGGAGACAGTCACTGAGAAAGGAAATATGGCTGTGAAAGCGGGTTTTAGTAAACACCTTGTCAAACACCAGGAGAGAAATGGAAAGCAATAAAGGTGAACAGGGCAGAAGAGACAGGCGGCAATCCTGTCGGAGAACAGAGCAGTACTTCTTCAGGGAGGGCATTTCTTGAAGCGAGGTGGCAGTCAATTAAACACAGATAAAAACAAAAAGCTAAAAGCTACTGCGGATGCTGAAAATCCAAAACAAAAACAGAATTACCTGGAAAAACTCAGCAGGTCTGGCAGCATCGGTGGAGAAGAAAACAGTTGACGTTTCGAGTCCTCATGACCCTTCGGCAGAACTGAGTTCTGCCGAAAGGTCATGAGGACTCGAAACGTCAACTGTTTTCTTCTCCACCGATGCTGCCAGACCTGCTGAGTTTTTCCAGGTAATTCTGTTTTTATCCTGGTTAGGCAGGCAGGAAGCAAATATCAAGCAGCATCTGGCCTACAATAGCTCAAACATCCTCAGCCACCTGCCAGTACTCAGGTAAATACAGGTGCGGTGGGGGGTGGGGGGGTTCCAGCAGCACTCCATGGTAGGACCATGCAGGATCAGAATCCAGGACAGAGAAGGAAAGTTAAGACCTTGTGGGGCTTGGCTTGCCAGGCTCCCCTGGCCTCAACAGAAGTAGTTTTTTTTTAAAAACCTTGCTTTGAATGGCTTCCAATCTTCTTCTGGCCATTAGAGTTAAAATCTACCTACAAGTTTCAAAACATTTGCAACAAAATTCAGCATAGACTATAATTTTAGACAAACTCAGCACAACTTAAAGAATCAACTTCATGAGCAAAGGTTCTCTTTGCAGAAACCGGTTTATGAACAGGAGTTGTGTTGGAAATCATACTCCTATGCTTAAATTGCTCTACATATCAGGGGCACACTAATACCAAATTTCAGTAATGTTTCCTAAATGTTGATGCACCTGTATCTCCATTCAGCTATTTTAGATCAGCTTTATGTACATAGAATCAAACCTTCCCCTTTCGTAAATCCGATTTTTTTTTAAAATGTGGTTCAAAGTTTGTCATCTCATTATTTTGGATTTATTCTCTCATGCTGCAGATCTCTGTTCTTCAGAGTTCCACCAAGCTTAACCACTTGTGCAAGAAAAAAAATGATTTCAATTCAGACAACCTGAGAGGATGGCAAAAATGCAGTTGGTAAATTAACTACTCACGTGTTACTTATTCTGGGATCTTCTCTCAAAATCACACTTGTTCCTAAAATGGTGTATTGGACTACCACCACTTTATAGACAGTTTCACTAGGTCTAAGATGGGTATTGTCAACCCTTAAGTTGATTTAACAATGCCATATATCACTTCTACTTAATATTCCATATGAGAAGGGCACATTAAGCAGCTAATTCAAGGTGAAAACACCAAAATTTAGAATAAATGAAGTAAAAACATTAGTTTAACATGAACTTCAATATAGTCAGTTCCATGGTAAAAGCTTTTTAATAAAAAAGTCTGTTAATGCATAGAATACTAATGGTTTTCCCTTTAAGCTAGCATGAGTCAATATAAATGTACAGAACTAGGATAAGTTGAAGGAAATTACAAGGAACTATTAAAAAAAGTTCAGTGACACAATGATCTTTCCCAGTCATGGAAAACGTGCAGAGCATTTTTTCCCCCCAAGCTCTCAATTCATATTTACTTGGTTTCTCTGCCTGGCCCTGGTGGTGACCATGGCCATGATGCTTCTCCTACTTCCAGACCTTCAGGTGTGCCTGTGCAACAGAACGTTTAAAGAGGCCAGAAACAAAGACAGCATGGTTCACAATTTTATCTGTTTTGTGATCAGCATGTCTGAGAACTCTGCTGATTGCTGCTTCTCACTACAATATATATTTAAAATCTATTATGCAAGACAACTTCATCACGATATTACAACACCTTAGAAAACTCATAAAAGGCACCAAGGTAGAGTAGGATAATAGGCAAGTAGACAAAAGGACAAGATTGAAGTCAATGGAAAAGACTCCTGAGAATCATGTGCAGTGTAAAACAGGTTACTGATTCACTATGAGCCCATTATGCACTCCTGCCCCCCCCCACACTGGCCAACCAACCCAACTGTCACTTTCTCCCTCACCGACTTCCTGGGCAATTCCCACAGAGTCACTGCATTGGGACTTCTGAGGGGTCCCTCAGCACATTTTGGGTGGTATGTCCTGTAGCACAAGGGTCTGGTGTACACAGAGTTAATGAGGGACTGAGCACAATACCACATACACGGTGATGAAAGAAGATATGGCCCAGACCTAGGGTTAGTGTGGTGTTGAGCAGTGGCGGGTCAAGACTTAGATATGGTAATAGTTCCTTGCCTGTGCATGTGTACATAGTCACAAGCAGTTAATAAAGACTTGCTGTTAACATAGACTAGAAAGACTTAACAGACACGTTCTGCAACCAACACTATTACAAAGATAAAGATAGAGGCAAAATATTGTTCTAAATTCCATTACAACATGTCCGGTCTCCAACTAT
Organism: Cetorhinus maximus; assembly: GCF_964194155.1. Classification (NCBI taxonomy): domain Eukaryota; kingdom Metazoa; phylum Chordata; class Chondrichthyes; order Lamniformes; family Cetorhinidae; genus Cetorhinus; species Cetorhinus maximus. The sequence goes on along the minus strand of NC_135881.1, from coordinate 63,286,868 downwards.
CTGGGAGATCCGAAGATCTGAGCCAATGATTTTGTGATTTCTGGGTATGGCACTGCCAGGTTGTCTGAAAAAGTGCAACATTGCAGAACACAGTACATTCACAGAGATTAGCATAGTGTTCAGATAAAATGTGAATAAACATAATGGATTTTACTAAAGACAGACACAATAAACATACAGAAAATATTCAAACCAACTCAGATTCAAAATAAATGGGCAATGTAATTTGATAGAAAATATTTGCTCCCAGCACAATCACAACCTCAATTAATCTTGTGATAGGTTCAATTCAATTTTATCTCAGAAGAATTTGTAGCACTTCATAACTTCAGAATGTTCAAAATACTGAATTACTTTTGAAGTGCCATCACCGTTGTTACTTAGGCAAAGCAATGAGAGATGAATCAATGAATAATACAGCAGGTGCCCATTCTGTCCATTGTGCCTGTGTGGCTTTTTGGCAGTTATCCAACAACCCCATCACTTTCACCATAATACTATTTTTTTTATTTCAAGTATTTACTTCATTTCCTTTTGAATGTTACTATTGAAATTGCTTCCACCATCCTATTGGGCAGTGCATTTCAGAACAGCGTGCTGTGTAAAAATTGTTTCACGTCAACTCTGGCTCTTTATCATCGGTTCTTGAATTAGCATGCGAACCATTTAATCACAACTTGCACAAAAAAAAAGGGAACTTGGCTCATATATATCTTAAGAAATCTCCAGAAATGTGAAGTTTCTTTCTCTTAGCATCAATCTTTCATGCAGTTTGATACTGACGGATGGTATCAGTTTCTCTTAGTGCCGTAATCTGAATTGCACTTGCTTGGTTACAAATAATTTCTCACAACAGATGAATTATGCCAGTATTATTGGCAGGTTTTCAGAGTAATGCACGTATAACAGACAAGACTCTTGTCCCTGGTCAAGTCTGTTGCAATGGAAAGCTTGTATGGTTCACAACTGTGTATTCAAAAATCAAATTGATCTGAGGTACCATTCCGCTAACTTGTATGAAAGATATCCATTATTACCTCACTAGGCAAAATCACACACAGACTTTGAAGAATTTCTTCTCTTTTACACAAAGTGCAAGCAAAGACACTACAACCTTGGCATACTCCTGTATTGCGCTTAACAATCTGGTTTCACAAGGACCAAATCTATGCATGTTCTGACCTGTACCAAGTCAGAACTTCCATGTGTGTAATTGGATCTCCTGGGTAAATATAAACACTGACTACAGTAATCTGTGCATAGTGGCATCCTTCAATGCTGCAACTGAGACAAAGTGGAATCTAGGATGGTTGACTTTCTTGACCTGGAATCTTTATTTGCACTCATACAAAATAAGTCAGTTAACAAAGCTCCAGTCGACAGTCTTGCTGTGATCCAAACAACTACCTTCTGGTGTGTGGTGATTATTTGACAAGGCTTTCAATAATGTGACTGCACAAAATTGAATCAAAATGTGGATCTGTTTATTGGCACAAATACCAAATGCCTTAAGTTTAGTGGAAGTTTAATGCCTGCATTTCCTATTTGTGATCAACGACTTCCTTTTTGCGATCATCAACAGATGTAACCAGTCAGTAAATGCACATATCAAATACAAGACTATAAAGCAGGAAATTTGAAAAGGCTATTTCTATTTGGCCCATCAAAGCACTTCCATTCAGACCTTTTAGAGACTATTTTATTAGCTAACCTAACCCACATCAGGTAAAATCAAATAATCCTTAATCATAAAAAGCAATAACATAGACTCCCACCCTTAGAAGCTCTGAGCCATCATGTCATGTGAAATATTAGATTTATGCTATACCAGTCTGTGACCTCAATCCTGTTCCTAGTACATTTATCTAGCTACCTTACGAAGGAGTTAATCAAGACAGCATCAAATTGCTTTTGCACAATGCCTCAGGAAATCCCTCAAAGCAGAAGGCTTTACCCCATATAGAATTTAGGTAAATACATAAACAGTGCAAAGTTTAATAAAAGTCAATATCTGACAGGCTATGCAACTACGCCCTATCATTGCACAAGTTACCACAGCACATAAATGAAATGCAAACTTGATTTGCCTTTACACTAAGGTTCTGTTTTCAGATTCATTGCTATGGACAAACAATAGGCTAGATACTTCCAAGGGTGGGATGTGGAATAAAGAGTCTCTTTCCTGGAAAATTACACACAATTTAAGGTAGTGTGGCCTCAACAATTGTAAATTCAAAGGGAACCATTTCACATTTTTTTGTACACATTCCAGAACTGATTCTGCCATCTGATCAATACATTTTCCTTATATTTGACAATTTCAAGATGCCACAGATGTAGTATAAAGGTTTAATAGTTATTATGCTAATAGCTAGAATGCAGTGGCATCAGATCACATGTAATTGGAACCTAAGGGAAGAAGGTTCTAATAGAGTCTTGCTAAAGTCCATCTATGTAAATAGTCAATAAATGTTCACCAGTTTGCAACAGCATGGTTTCCAGCTCTCTTCTATCAAAGACACCCAGAACCCAATCGTGATAATACAGTGGCAGCAGTTTGCGAACTGTTTATGAAGGATCCCAGTTGACACCATTAAATGTGGGAAAATTGAAGCCCATCAGCCCAGCAGAGCACACTCGAGAAATGCCTGCAGCAGCAACTGGAGAAACTAATCGATGCTGGAGTCCCACGATAGCTGACTAGAAGCGTGCAGAGATATGGAGAAAGTCTTACCTCTGCCTGAGCCCCTGGACCACAGACGGGCCTCAACCAAACTACGCACTGATGAAACTAGTGTCACTGATTCAGTTGATACTGGACTGCCTCCGGACTCGCTCAAGCCAGATAAAGATCAAGTCAGCGTTATCCTTTATGCAATTGGCAGCTGTGCCGACAGTATTTTAAGATGACAGGGATGAAGAAACTGCTAAATATGAAGAGATCACCAAAGTCTTCGGTTCCTACTTTGACCTACAGCACAATACTATAGTAAACCAAGCAATATTCAACTGGCACAGCTAGGAACCTGCATGGAATATTGATTTTATAAATGATCTGTATTGTTTAGCAGATAACTGCGAGTATGGTACATTGAGAGATGAGCTCAGAGCTCAGTGGGGGATGATCGATGAAGCATGGTCAGGCTTACTGTCGTTTGATACAGAACTTTGAGTATTGCTGAAAAAAAAAATGACATATTGATGAGAGCAAGATGAAAAGCTTTGACAGGACAATTTGCAAGAATACCAATTGTAAAAGGAACAACAATTTATACTGCATGCAAAGAAAGTGCTGGCAATCAGCACTCTTTGCATGCAGTTTAAATTGTTGTCCCCTTTACAATTGGTATTCTTGCAAATTGTCCTGATGGGTGCAAGATGAAAAGCCGGAACAGCATGAGTCTTTTTTCAGCAACTGTCAGACTTCTTACAGTCCAGAGGAGGTCTCACTTTGTCCAAAGCAGCACAGTTAACCAGACAGGCTGAACTTCAAGCAAAACAGACTATTCATCCAGAGTGATAAGAAGCCTTCTTGGGGCAGACCACTGACTCAGTCCAAGTTCCCCTCCAAACCACACACCATCCTGACTTGGATGTTATATTGCTGTTCCTTCATTGGTCACTGGGGTCAAAATCCTCGAACGTCCTCCCTAACAACACTGTGGGTGTTCCTACAACACGTGGACTGCAGAGTTTTAAGAAAGCAGCTCACCAACACCTTTGAGGGCAATTAAGGATGGACAATAAATGCTGGTCTAGCCAGTGAGGCCCATATCCCACAAACGAATAAAAAAAATTTGTGAACCATAGGATTATCAGCACGCCTGCCAGAAATCAAAGCCAGGATAAGGAGGGCACTCCCTACACCATTGTTCCACGTCCACATTATGGCAGGAAAAGGCCTCATTGCATTAATGGCTGTGCAAGGTTCATGCCACGGTGCCGCACCTGCTACAAAAAGGGACATTCTAAAATATAATGCCGCAACAGCAGGAAACTTCCACCTTTAGGTCAAAAATCTAAAGACTGACTATTCCATTCTGCAAGTTTCCAAGAAACAGATGATACTGGAGAACAAGATGTATTCTTCCTAGGTGAAGTGGCAGAGCCTCATGAGTATCTAGTATGCAGAAATCATGACAAATTTTAAACTTGACACAGGGACAAGTGTCCATTCTTTCTGAAACCATGCCGTGGCTGAAGTCGGAATTTCTTCAGTCATCTACCATTCACAGCACAGGAGGTATTCCACTCAAGGTGCGAGGAGAGATTACTGCTACATTTATTTATAATGGTAGAGCTCACCAATACGCTATATCATTCCTAGCCAACATTATGCTTTGTTGAGTAGAGAAGCTTGTATAGCTTTGAATCTTTATTCACCAGTTGAAGAAACTCAAGTTGACTCAGAATGCAGTGAATCAGTCTTCATAGAAAAAACTCCATCTCTATGACCACACGGACATCGTAGATCTTTCATTTCTCTTCGGAGAGGGGCTAGGTGAAGTGGGAGACAGGCGCACCAAGGATGAAGATGACCAGCCACAAAATAACATTCTAAACCTTAATTTGCTCTTTTGGGATAGAGTGGAAGAGGATGGTAACCAAGTTGCCACTGAGCACGATTATTTGTCACAGGAGGAGATCCTGAACCTTACTTTATTTTTTGTCATCATCTACGCTGTCTTCAATGATAGCCCAGGTGCCTCTGCTGAGGGGGCTCAGTATGTTATTGAAGGTGATAAAGATGCAGGTCCATCTGTTCATTCTGCTGAAGACACCAATGACAGACAGACAATAACACACAGCAATTAGTTTGTAAAAATGATGAATCTACTCCAGGTGTTCTTACTATTGCCACTGTGACCATTCGCAAACAAATCCCTGCTATTGCTGAATCTGAAGTTAAATATAGAGATAAAACTGGAGGTGTTTATTATAGATCTTACTAATACCAAAGGTATACAAGTGTAATTTTTTTCTGCCTCTATATGTTACTTCACTGCTGGTGCTGATGACTGCATACATTCAGATGAAGTTCCAGAGATATTAATGCCTGCTGAGGAGCAAACTTACTGAAGAGTGTATACAAGTTGAGCCACTACCTACAGGATTAGCAGGACAAATCAGTTTTTCTTCAGAATATTCTTCCTCCTTCATTTCATCCATCTGATTTGCTCATGGATGAGGCATCACATAACACTTTGTTCATTGTAGCAGTAAAAGGTTTGCAGACCTTCTACTGCTGTAGAAATATTCACAGAGGTTGAATGAGCTTCATTTTTTCAAGTAAGAGCAGTCAGCAGTTCAACCTTTCCCCAGAGTGCAAAGAGGGGAAAGGAAAAAAAGACAATGAAAATCTCTTTTCATCAGCTTTATACTGCAGACCAGAAGTAGAGATCTGTCTGCAGAGGTTGATGCCTTCCAAGGAGAAGATTATGGCAAGCCTATCCTACACATCCTCAAAGAGACGAGAACACAGTTGGAGATTGACGTCACCGGTGCAAAAGACTGGGATGGAGAGTAGGATGAATACGCAAATAGTTAAAGAGTAGAACGAAAAACTTGGAGAGAGGTGTAGTATAAAGGGTTAATAGTTATTATGCTAATGACTAGAGTACATCATCAGTGATGTCAGATCACATGTAAAAATTCTTTCGAGTTATCAACAGTCACAGATTGCAACTCTTTTGAGTACAATCACAGTTCTTGGTTTCCGGGAGTGGGACATGAACCCACAACCTTCTGATTCAAAGGCGAGGATGCTATGAACTGAGCCACAGCTGACACCTCCTCAGATCACATGTAACTGGAACCTGAGGGAAGAAGGTTCTAATGGAGTCCAGCTAAAGTCCATTTCTGTAAATAGTCAATAAATGCTCACCAGTTTGCAGCAGCATGGTTTCCAGCTCTCTTCTATCAATGGCACCCAGTCCCCAGTCATGATATCAATGCAACAGTTATTGGAAAGACAGAATCAGAGGCCACAGGAGGGGGCATTCGACCCATTGTACTTCTACCAGTTCTTTGAAAGAGCTATTCAAATTAGTTTCATTCCCTTGCACTTTCCCCACAGCTCCTATTTATATGTTTAAAAAAGGAAAGCATAGCAAATATTCTTTGAAAAATGTTAGGATTTTATATGGGGCAGGGGAAGGGAAAGAAACAGCTCACTCTCCTTCCCCCACACCCCACCCTCCCCTCCCTCAAATCCCTCCCCCCCCACCACCAAGTGGGCTGGAAGCCAACTCGCTTCGTGAAAGCTCACTCTGCAGGCATAATAGGCTACAGGTGGGCTAAATTGGCTCACAGTAGAACTTCCACCCCTCACTGGGGAAGTAGTCCCAGCCTCAGGGGCTGCCGGCCAATCAGACTGCTTGACAGCGCCAGTGAATCAGATCTAAGCTCTGCAGTACTGCCACATCCAGTCATGAATGGTGGTGGACAATTAAACAACTCACTGGAGACGGCGGCTCCACAAATATCCCCATCCTCAATGATGGAGGAGCCCAGCACAGCAGTACAAAAGATAAGGCTGAAGCATTCGCAACAATCTTCAGCCTGAAGTGCTGAGTGGATGATCCATCTTGGTCTCCTCCGGAGGTCCCCAGCATCATAGATGCCAATCTTCAGCCAATCCGATTCACTCCACATAATAGTAAGGAATGGCTGAAGGCACTGGATATTGCAAAGGCTATGGGCCCTGACAATATTCTGACAATAGCACTGAGGACTTGTGCTCCAGAACTTGCAGGGACCCTAGCCAAACTGTTCCAGTATAGCTACAACACCGGCATCTACCCGGCTATGTGGAAAATTTCCAGGCATGCCCTGCACACAAGAAGCAGGACAAATCCAACCTGGCCAATTACCGCCCCACCAGTCTCCTCTCTATTATCAGTAAAGTAATGGAAAGGGTCATCAACAGTGCTATCAAGCGGCACTTGCTTAGCAATAACCTGCTCACTGATCCCTAGTTTGGGTTCTGCCAGGGCCACTCAGCTCCTAACCTCATTACAGCCTTGGTTCAAACATGGACATAAGAGCTGAACTCCCGAGGTGAGGTGAGAGTGACTGCCACGACATCAAGGCAGCATTTGACCGAGTGTGGCATCAAGGAGCCCTAGCAAAACTGGAGTAAATGGGAATCAGGGGGAAAACTCTGATGGTTGGAGTTGTACCTAGCACAAAGGAAAATGGTTGTGGTGTTGGAGGTCCGTCATCTCTGCAGGAGTTCCTCAGGGTAGTGTCCTCAGCCCAAACATCTTCAGCTGCTTCATCAATGACCTTCCTTAAGGTCAGAAGCGGGGATGTTCGTGGATGATTGCACAATGTTCAGCGCCATTCGCAACTCCTCAGGTACTGAAGCAGTCCATATCCAAATGCAGCAAGACCTGGACAATATCCAGGCTTGGGCTGACAAGTGGCAAGTAATACTCATGCCACACAAGTGTCAGGCAATGACCATCTCCACCAAGAGAGAAATCAGCCATCACCCCTTGATGTTCAATAGCATTACGATCACTGAGTCCCCCACTATCAACATCCTGGGGGTTACCATTGACCAGAAACTGAACTAGACTAGCTATAGAAATACTGTGGCCACAACAGCAGGTCAGAGGCTTGGAATTGTGCAATGAGTAACTCATCTCCTGACTCCCCAAAGCCTGTCCACCATCTACAAGGCACAAGTCAGGAATGTGGTGAAATACTCCCCACTTGCCTGAATGAGTGCAGCTCCTATAACACTGAAGCTGGGACACCATCCAGGACAAAGCAGTCCACTTGATTGGCACCACATCCACAAACATTCACTCCCCCCGCCACCGACACACAGTAGCAGCAGTGTGTACCATCTACAAGATGCACTGCAGGAATTTATCAAGGCTCCTTAGACAGGACCTTCCAAACCCATGATCATTACCACCTAGAAGGACAAGGGCAGCAGATACATGGGAGCACCACCACCTGGAAGTTCCCCTTCAAGTCACTCACCATCCTGACTTGGAAATATATCGCCATTCCTTCACTGTTGCTAGGTCAAAATCCTGGAACTCCCTTCCTAACACCACTGCGGGTGTACCTACACCACATGGACTGCAGCAGTTCAAAGCGGCAGCTCACCACCACCTTCTCAAGGGCAACTAGGGATGGACAATAAATGCCGGCCCAGCCAGCGAAGCCCACATCCCGTTAATGAATAAAAAACAAGTCCCAACAACACCAAGAAGTCAGTAATGGACACTGCCGGGGCTGCAACAAGCCCCAAATTGGCAGTCCAAAGGATCGCAGAGTGAGGTAGAATGGATGGGAATGTGGTGGAATGGGCACCCACTCTATTTATGTACCCCCTGCCAAAAATAAGCCCACACGGATTCAGCCCAGTGATTCTGTTTCCACCACCCTCTCAGGTGTTGTATTAGAAATCAGAACACACTGCATTAAAAAAATTATCCATCTCCCCATTTTACCAATAATCATGACTATGCGCCTCTGGTTACCAACCCTCCTACCAGTGGATACTTATCTTATTTATTCCAAAACCCATCATGATCTCTATCTGATAATCAAAACTGCAGCTTTGAAGCATCCTTTCACTAAACATGATACAAAATGGCACCTTCATTAAACAGTTGACTTTTAATTTTGTTTTCCATTGCTCCTTGAGGTTCATCATTTTTCCCCCACATTACTTTTTTTCCTCCAAATGAACTTCTCCATCAGGCACACTAGGCTACAGATTTCTACACCACAGCTAACAACTCAGGTATCCTGCACTATGTTTATTTCAGAGACCAAAATAGGTAATATGTTTTCCCACAATGCTGGTATATCCATCTCCCATACATAAGTTATTTAATAACAAAATTACCACATTTATTGGCACGCAACATTAACAACCTTCCCAAGGCTTGATCCTTAAAATAGCAGTTTTATGTGCACTAATACATTATGTACAACACTGAGGAGCCACAAACTAAACTAGTGGGAGAAAATCTACTGTTCCGTAGAACTGTGTGTTTATTTTGTAGAAACCTGTAGGTGCAAAAACTGAAGGTCTTATGGCGCAGTGGGTAGTGTCCCTGCCTCTGATCCAGAGGCTGTCGTTTCAAGTCCCAGTCCAGGACATGCTGGCTTCATAACGTGGCCAAACAGGTTAGATATCAACTTGCAAATCCTTCCAAAACACACCAATGGCAGAAGGCAAAAGCAGGAGAGATTCACGGTCAGCCATATGATGGAAAGAAAATTGGAACCTCTACCACCATCACCATTCATAGCTCTGGACTACAACATTTACTTAGAAAGTGTATGCTGCCCCAACAACTTGGGCGTCTAGGGGGCCGGTTGGCTTAATTAGCCAGAAGCCAGTGTGGATCAGGTTGGTGCTAACAGCATGGGGTTCAATCCTCGTTCCAGTTGGGGTGGATTCGGGACCTGCCTCCTTGCCCTACCCACGGTGGGGGTAATGGCACTGTGGGTTGGACCTGCCTTCAAATAGAGAACTGCAGTGCAAAGACAAAGCAAAACTTTCTAAATGGTTCCTCATAGTTAGAGTTTTCAGTTATGTGTCCAAATGAAATACCATAGCGATAGAATAATCTGTTACAGGAATATAGCCGAACCCAATCCAAAATATATTACTACAAATAGCATCTTTTATGAAACTCGACACCATTTGTTCACTTTTGATAAATGGTTTGCGCTGTTACCATTTCTAACATTGTACAAATGAAAAATCATGTTTTTCCTTCCTTTAGGAGCCAGAATAGTATTCAGTGGTTTAAAATCATAACTTGTTCAACTTTTGGCCACACTTTAAAGGAGAGGGTAGGAAAAGATGTAAGCATTCAGCTCCTATTTCACCATTCGATTAGATCACAGGTGATCTGTACCCCAATTTCATCTATCCACCTTGACTCCACAATCCTCTTGCATAACAAAAATCCTTTAACCTACTTTGCCTCAACTGCACTTGTGGGTACAACAGCGTGAAAGAAATGCTTCTGGTATGACCCCTGAACAGCCTAGTTCTGATCTTTAAGGCTATGACCAATTGCTCTGAACTCTTCAACTAGAAGAAATTCAGTAGAGAAGCAGAGACAAATACTTCAATCACTGCAAACACCAATCACATCACTTTGCAAATCTTCTATATGCAAAGGAATACATGTCCAGTCTATAAACGATCCTCAATTTAACCTTTCAGTTCCAGTATCATTCTAGTTAACTGCATTGAACCCCCCTCCAAAGGTCAATATATTCTTCCTGAAGCACCCAGTACAGAATACAATACTCCTGATGAGGTACAACTAGAACTCTATACAGCTGTTAACATAACTTTTATCTGTTTGTATTCCAACCCTCAAAAAAGGCCAATTACAATCTCTCACTTCCCTTATTGACCAAGGTTATTTAAATACACAGGGCTCTTGCCCTTGATGGGCATGTACAGGTCTTGCATTCTATCAAATATTTATTTGAACACTTCCTTTTGTTCTTCCACAGTTTCATTAGTAAGTAGTTTTGCCCAGTCTATTGTGGTCAATTTTTGTCTCATCCCTCTAAAGTCAGCTCCACCTAACTTTTAATGCTTAGTTCATGACTCACCATTCTCCCCATCAACCTAACATTGAATTCCACATTACGAACGTTATTAGCAAGATATTCCTTACCTTAAGATTATTAACTAAGTTCACTACTTGTTAAGTCCAAGATGGCTGTCACATATACATTCATGTCCATTGCCTTCAAGGCTTTAGCTGCTTTGCTTCTCCCAGTCTGTGTGAAAATTGGTGTGTCCAATTATAACTACTTCATTGTTGCAACAAGTTTCTTTGATCCCCTCTTTTATGAATTATATAACTATCACTGCTGCTCTCTTTCTCTCTCTCTATGTAGCATCCTCACTGGTCCAAGGGTTGTTCGTCATGGTTCCATGATATTCCAATGGGTTAAGTAGAAGTGGCAGGCCCAAGAATCACTTCAGTCAGTACAGGGACTGAACCCCTCCCCCCACCACCATTGTGTTTAAGCACACTAACTAATTGAGCTAACTGGCCCTACTACCAGGAAGTCTATAATCTTCCAAATTTTCTTTTTCTAATTTCTCAATTCTACCCATTTGTTTCTCCACTGCCTGCTCACCCTGACTGATAAATTCCACTTCTGCAGTAATATTGTGCCTTATTAACATTGCTACGCCTCCATTTCTAAAATATTCCAGATTACAAGGCCTTTATGTCCCAGTTATGCCCACCTTGTAGCTAAGGTTTCAATGATGGTCATTATGTCACAACCTTTTAGTGTGCATTTGCACTTCAATTCACTACTTTTGTTCCTTAAGCTACATGCATTAGCGTGTAGAATTGTTAAGGCACTCTGTTACTCTCTATGACCTGGATCCAAGTAGTAATGCTTTCACTTGGTCAGTCCATCAGCTTTTCCCCACCACAAAATGAGTACTGGCAAGATTTACTGGTATGACCTTCACTGCTTGAATGTGCATTTGTCTACTGGTTCTAAAATTCATTTTTCCTTTTTAAAAATCTTCAAAGCTTTTTCTTCTGAAATGCAGAACTTTTCCCCCATTCCTTTCCTCAACAGTGGCTGATGGGTGCTATTTCATTGTACTAAGCAAATTACTCAGCACCAAGAGTTCCTTCAGACATTGCTACAAAGCCACTCAAACCCCGTGCCCTAGACTTGGAGGGGGGGAAAACAACAGCTTCTGTAGAGGAAGAAAATGTAGGAGCAATTGCACTTTAGCAATTTGGTAGGCAGCCACTCATTTGTACCAGGGGTTGTGTGATCAGACTCAAGAACATCTGCCAAAGAGTGTCATAAGAAACAAAACAAAAATAAAAATAAAAATACCTGGAAAAACTCAGGTCTGGCAGCATCTGCGGAGAGGAACACAGTTAACGTTTCGAGTCCATATGACTCTTCAACAGAACTAAGTAAAAATAGAAGAGAGGTGAAATATAAGCTGGTTTAAGAGGAGTTGTCCCACCCCCCCTTAAACCAGCTTATATTTCACCTCTCTTCTATTTTTACATAGTTCTGTTGAAGAGTCATACGAGCTCGAAACGTTAACTGTGTTCCTCTCTGCAGATGCTGCCAGACCTGCTGAGTTTTTCCAGGTATTTTTATTTTTATTTTGGATTTCCAGCATCCGCAGTTTGCTTTCATTGTGTATGGTTCTTGAGAAGGGGTCACCAAGTTATACAATAACTTGAATCCACCCTCCGGATAATTTTACCACTGGGACAGTGCTACCTAGTGGCTATGAAGGTGACCAGAGTAATAAACTTCTAAGCCACACGACATATTCAAATAAAATTTCTGTGCACAAGCACATCAAACAAGCGACAGAAGACTTGTTCCCAGAAGAAACACTTTAATCATTTTCCTCTGGACAGGCAACAGCAAAAAAGTAGTGAATACTTTTACCAGGTGGCAGGTCTCCCAACAATACAAAAGCACCATTGTTACAAGTTGTTTCATTTCCTGCCACAGGTGGAAATGTTAAGTGCAACATATCAAGCATTTGAGTGCCAAGCACTGCATTCAACATGGAGATGCACATGTTGAAGTTTATATTGGCATATTGCATGACCTGTCATCAACACTGCATCAAGTTAAAAACATAGTGCTTGTGGCATGCGTGCTAAAGCCATATACTTAGAATTGGCAAATTCTGGCCAGCTTTACTTTGGCACCTCTTTCCAAATGAGACAGCTTTCTTCTCTGCTCCTATGATGTTAAAGCCAACACTGGCATCATCTGTCACTTCCAACAGCAAGTGTAGAGGAGTATTCCCCTCAGTCTAAAACATTCTTACTTTTTTACCCCTTCTGTATTTTTCCCAGGACATCCAAGCTGCCTTCATCAAATAATGCCAATGGTGTGGTGGTGAGGGGGGGGTTGCAGCTTGTTTACATTCTCTGCCATTTTGTCCATGCAGATGTAATGCAACCAAAAGAAAGCGCGACTTGAAATGGCAATAGCAGATCTTTATGATATTCACACATACATCCCCAATAAACGTACAGAGAATTCACAAAATTGTTTTGCCAGCAGCAGATGCCCCAAATGGCAAGTTCATTGAATTGGGCTTCCTAATCTTGACAGGCAGGGGTAGAAATTGGTCCTTGTTTTCCGTTTTCCAGACAACCGAGCAAGAGCAGATCATTTCAGGACATAATATCCCACAAACCATCTGAGACTCCGCTAAGGGCATCGCCAGATTTGTAGAAGCGAATTTGCAGGCAATCCGGGCAGCAGTTTAAAGCAATCATATACATATGCAAGGTTTGAAATAACTGTTTTAGATCTCCTCACCAAAATGGGTTGGCAGTCTGCTCAGATCAAGATTGCTCAACAGCACCTGCAACTATTAACAAGATGCAAGTAATTTTATTTTAAATCTCAGTAGTAGTAATTGTAAAATCAGGAAAAGTAGGTACACTGAAGACACCAAAGCACTTACCATTTGCCTCTTAATCACTGCCACTTCCCCATTCCAGCACATAGGGTTGCTGCCAATGAAACAAGTGGCCCAATACTGATCCAGGCTTTGCTGGAGGGGGCATCTTCCAGTGTCCCCTTGTCAGACTTCTTCCCTTCAGCTCCAACATTTTTGTTCCACAAGTTGCTGAAAGTGTGTGAGGTACAATGAGGGAAGTCAGGCACCAGGGACCTTGGTAAATGACGGGGCACACAGCTTATCTCCTCAGTCAATGAGAATTAAGGATTGAAAAAACAGAGAAACCACAGGGAATTGGTTGAATTAGAGTCACATCAAGGAAAGGAAGAAAGATAAAGACTGGATCAAAACAAAATAAGATAGAAAGTAAAAGACAAAATATAAAACAAGATTTTTTTTTCTAAAAAAAATCTCTTAATTTACTCCCATAGAAGTGATGCTCCATGGTTTAAATTATGCCCTTTCTGGGCTGGAGAGGTTGAGTAGCATGGAAGGAACATAAATCTCATTTAAGCAGCTATCAAATAGTAGCCCTAACCGTTTGTGGAAAGCTTAATGCAAAATAATGCATAAATACAGCAATTGCATACAACTCACAGGAGGTTGAGGGGTGAGCTGAGCTGTCATTCCTCCCGCCCCGACGAAACTATACAATTCACAGGGTCTCTTTTCCTTGCCACAAGTTGCTGGGCAATTTATATATCAACTTCAATGAGCACCATTAAGCCCACTATTAATTTGGCAGCAAAATAAGGGCCAATAATTCAGTTTGTGCACCAGACAGTCTGTGGAGGCACAACAGGCACCAGCAGCTTATCCAATTGTTGAACCAAGGTTGAAGGCCCAATTACTGGTCAGCACTGGTCCTCCCAGTTAGGGCACGCACTTGTCTCTGCAATGCCAGCCAACTTTCTCTCTCAAGGTTATTTTCCAGTGCAGATTACAGGAAATAACACACCCTGCATTCAAGATCAGATGATAACAGAAGCCAGGGGAGTCAAGCTGAAGTACTGCCATCTAACTCATGAGGGCAAAGCTTTTTTTTTAAAACAAGCCATCAAGCACTGTGAAGCAGTTTGAACAAAAGGGCCATTTCAAAAGGACAACAGAAACTAGTGACTAGATCACAATTGACACACATTGGGGAAACTATATCTTCATAATCAATCACTGATTTGTTGGCTAACAAGTGTCAGAATCACATCAACAGGAAGTTACGATGATCTAAGGGTCAACTATAATGATAATGAGATCATGAACAGATAAAACATTTCTTTCTATTCAGAATACCATTGCAAACAAAGTAAAAATATATAAATGTATTCAAATGTTATTTTTAATTTACCTCAAATGACTTTCACTTGAGATTAGGGACTATAATTTTGAAGTTTGTAGATGATACAAAATGTTCACTGTAATAGTTCGCATGATAGCAGTAGATTTCAGGAGTCCTATATTGGTGAAATGCGCAGGCACATTTTAATGCAGATAAGTATCAGGGGTACGGCAGAGTAGTGGACTAGTGATCCAGAGGTGAGAACATTGCAAATGCCTTACTATAATCTATATTCTCTCATTTTGGGAACTAATGCTCTAGGAAATTGTGCATGTCATTCTCTTGGCAGGGTGTGACCTGCAAGTGGTTAAGGCCTCAACTATTCACAATATTCATTAGCGACTTAGATGTTGGGATAGAAGGCCACATATCAAAATTTGCAAAAGACACAAAGATAGGCAGTATTGTAAACAGTGTAGATGGAAGCATGAAATTAAAGAGATATTGATTGATTAACAGAGATATTGAATGGATAAACTGTGGCACATGGATTTCATTGCAGGAAAATGTGAGGCCATCTCCTTTGGATCTTAAAAGACTTACAGTACTTTCTAAATGGGAAAAGCTAGAAACAGTGGAGGTCCTGGTACATAGTTAAAATGTCATGAACATGTACAGAAAATGACTAAAAAGACTAGCCTTTATATCTAGAGGACTAAAATGCAAGGAGGTAGAAATTATACTTCAGCCACAAAGCACTAGTTAAACCTCACCAAGAATTCTGCGAGCAGTTCTGGACACTACAACTTACAAAGGATGTATTGGTCTTGGAGGGAGTGCAGCATAGATTTACCAAAACACCACCTGGACTTCAAGGGTTAAAAGGAGTGCAAATTACATAACCTGGTGATGTATTCCCTGGAATTTAAAAAGCTAAGATTTGATCCTACTTTTCAAGATATCAAGGGGAACAGATAGGGTAGCTGGACATTTCTGCTGAGCAAAGAGTCTAGAACCAGGAGGCAGAGCTATATTAAAAAAAAATTCAGAGTCAGTCCTTTCAGCAGTGAAATTAGGAAACACTTCACATAAAAGGATGGTAGAAATTTTGAATTCTCTTCCACAAATGATGCTAGATCAATTGTTAATTTCAAAACTGAGATTGATAGGTTTTTGTTAACTGAAGGTATCATGGAATATGAGCAAAGACAGGTATATGGAGTTAGGTCACAGATCAGCCATGATCCCATTGAATGGTGGAACAGCGAGGGGTTAAGTGGATACTCCTGCTCATGTGTGGTCTGGACTAATGATCTACAGACATTAGTTCAAATCCCAAAATGACAGCAGGATAATTTAAATTCATTTAATTAAATAACATTTGGAAAGAAAGAGTATCCTTTAGGGAAGGAAATTAGTTGGACTAGTACATACTTCCACAGCAACGTGGTTAACTCTGAACTACCCTCTGAAATGGTTCAGAGGAGAGCAGCTTGAACATTATGAAACAAGCTTTCAAAGTCAATGTTCAGTATCTCATTCAGAGCATCCTTTACACCAATTTTGTCTGCTATGTGAATACACCATTCTCTTGGGTGGTTACTTCCTCAATTATAGTTCATGGTAGTTAGTCATTTGTATAACACCATCTCACTGCAGTTTGGAGTCTTAAAGAGTTCAGAAAGCCCTGGAACAGAACTGCAGTTATTTAGCCAGAGCACCAAATGAGCTGCATCACAAGAGTAGATTTGTCACTACAATTCAACCCATATGAGTTGCAGATCTCAACTGTACCACTGCATGGAATTTCCATAAAGGATGCAAGAGCCAGAAGTTAATTAGGAAGAATAGTAATATTCAGACTGTTACTGTGCACCTTCTAGCAACATGACTGGACAGCTGTACTGGTAGAAGCTTGCAAGTTTTGATGCATGATTATAAAAGGAGAAATCTTGTTGAAAGTGCAGCCTCAGCTCAAACTTAACTAAGTTTAAGCTACAAATGCGCAACCATAGAAAGATTATCTTTCATCTGTGGTTCAAATTCCCTACATTTTTGCTGCAACAATCACAAGGGAGTGCTGACATTCCTTAAGCTCTTCCTCGTCCTAAAACTATGCCAGTTTTAGTTGCTTGAAGGAAATTTTTTAAATCAACAGCTAAGAATATTTGACAGATCAATGTTCTGACCGTTATCCAGTGTTTTTACTAAAAGAGATATCTTATTTTGAACTTGATCAAATGCCACATTAAAGGTTAAATTGTTATTCTGCAGGTGGTGAAGATATTCTAGTAGAAAACTAATCTGGAAAATATTTAAATAATTATGAATCAGAATTGTACTTTTTAACATCAGCAAGACATAATAAACATTTAATATACTGTGCTACAGTAAGTAATTTTCCCAGACAATTTAATTTTCTCTATTAAATGCAAGCTATTCTGCTTCAGGCTTCCTCATCTGAAACATTTTAAAATAAATTGAAAATCATCTTTGTTAGTAGCAGACAGAATCAATAGTGACTCAAAGCACACACACACACAATGATGCCCCCGCCCCCACCACAGTATTATGTTAATTAATTCATTAGTTAATATCTGCAGTCCAGTAAATAAGATTTTATTTTATTTAAAATAAATTTTCTCAATTAGATCTCCATTACATTCATTAGTTAGGGAGTCAGTAAAAGTACCAACCCTGCCTGATTTTATGGAGTCAGCTTCATCTACATTGCATGAGTTAACTCACAATACATATTGGACTTGGCATTCAACTCACCAGGGGCTGTGTTACGACCAGTCCCCAGGAGAGGTTCTCCCAAATTGTTATGCTCCCAGGTGAGTAGGGATGATCAACTGGCTCCCCATCTTTATTCAACCCCCTCGTTAGGTCACAACAAGGTTAATTTAAAAAGGATCCCTTCTCCCAGTCCAAATGTATTTATGTTTTAATAGGAATCAATGTGAGCATGCAACTTTTTCAACCTGCAAGTGCAGGGATGCCTAGTTGATGTTCTTCAGCTGTGATCTTCACAGCACACACTAGAACAACATACTAGCACACAGAGACCAGGGTTGCAGTTAGATTGTTAACCCCTTTTGTGTATTCTTGGAAGGGAAAACACAACATGTCTTTTGCCCAGAAACTGCTTTCTTTCAACTTAGATCATGTCCACAGTCTGGAATATGACTCAACAGGGGATGGTTTCTGCTGAGATGGTTATCAGCCTCCATTATCTCTGCAACCACGGGAGATTACAGTTCAATTTATGTATTGCATCTTTTCCTTTTAAGTCCTCTGTCTGGAGTAGGCCTCGACATCTTTTTAGGTGTGACATTGTTTTCTGGACTAGTTACTCAAGTGTAATCCACATTGAAATTTTTCAAAAATGGTTACTTTACAGTCTCAGCCAGCTTTTGCTTATAGGTCCTTTTTTTAAAAAAATATGTTCATAAGTAATTCAGGACTATAATCCGTGGGCATGACAAGTGATAGGGTGGGAAATCACCCCTCGCAAACAGCTTTTAAAGATATGTAAATTTAAAAAGGGTACAGCCATTTAAAAGATAAGTAGCTACAAATGGGTATAAAAGTTTTGCCATCAATTGTTTAGGCCATTAATATTCTCAATGCATATCCAGCCTTCGGAAAAGTTGTTTGATTAACTAAGTGTCTGGCACAATAAATCTTGAAGGAGCTAAACACTATGTGGCCATGTGATGGAGCAGTGAAAAGCTCCAAACATCACCACCTTAACTGTGCCCACAACACCTTACCCCCACCATTTGATGGTTGATGAGATAGCAGTCAAGCATGACAAGGCAATAGAAAGAAAGGGTGTCCTGCTTTCCACTCTAGTGTACCTTACCTATGGGACCTTTGCATCAGATACCTGGAAGGTGGCAGACGACAACCTGGCACCACAACTGACTGCTACTGCTATTGGCTTCGTCAGCTTTGTTTCTCATGTCAGCTGCAAGTGTCCTTACAGCAGAAGGCAAACAACTGCATTTGACAATCTACTAACCCAAAACTTGTATAGTCATTTCAGAAGGGTCACTGGCACATACATTTTCCAGGCTGAGACGTATCCATGTCAGAAGATACAGCAGGTGGGCAATGTCTGCCTCTGATGCAGGCAGACATCCCTCCATTGCTCCTACTCCTTTTCCTCCAAAATACAAATTGACACTAGATGAGTGCATTTCTATCTTCTTTGGAGGATTAGGTTACTTTGGAAATGGAGAGCTAACCATTCTCTACAAAAACCAATTACTTAGGGGAAAAAGTCACTACTGATGGCAACCACAAAGTTGTTTAAAAAAAAAATAGCTGGGGTCAAGGATATGCTTCCCTAAAGGACAGCTGTGATGCAACAACAACCACTTGTATTTATATAAGACCTTTAATGTAGAAAATGTTCAATCTTTCTTTACAGGGGGACACACCAGGAAAAAAAAGTAGGTAAAGGAAAGGAATGAATGCTGAGCAATGGATTACGAAGATGGAGGGAGACAGGGGGGTTGAGGAGGGATGCTATCCAAATGATTTAGGACAAAAATGAGCTTTCAGAAGGATTTCGGGTGATAGTTCTCTTTCAAAAGGTGGGGAAAAGGGAGGATGCACAAAAGACAAGAAGAAGAATTAAAGGGAATAAGAGAGGATATGACTGCAATGAAAGAACGTGGTAAGATCATTGAGGGATTCAAAGACGAGCCTTGCGGTAACGTAAATGTGTTTAACAGCTCATTCAATATGCTCCAAAAACCAATTTCTCAATAAGGTTAAGACATCAAACCCTAAGCAAAGACTAAAGTTGATGGGTAATGCTCTAACTGCATGTTCACTATTGAACAATTACTTGATTAAAAGCAGGAGGATGATCAAGTGTTGATCCATTTGCACAAAGGTCAAAATGGCAACCAAAAGTTAGCTTCTCATGCATTGGACTTCCATTTCCTTAACCAGCAGAAAGAACACAAGTTATAATTATCAATTTTATGTATGATTTTATGTTATGGATAAACTTAGCTTCTACTGTTAGGACAAAGTTAGGCAATCAGCAGCTAAGAGTGAAAATAAAAAAAGAGCTACTTCCTCAGTTTTCAAAGCCCAGTGCCATCTTCCCGCCCACCCCGAGTGTGTGTAGGTGACTGGACAGTTATCATCGGACCTGGGATTTCACTTGACATTTTTTCAATAAATGTTTGTTTCCATATTCAATATTATTTATAAAATTGTTGCACATTATTCTGAACAGACATGTTTCCAAAATCAAGCTCCATCTTCCAGAACACAGCAAAACTTGCTGAAGCCAGTTTGAAGTACAGCTCAGACTTTGTGCTTTAATCCAGAATGGTCAGTTCCTGGATTATCATTAGGCACATATCAAACTAGACCCTAAAAGCTACTCCAAAATGAAGATCTGTAAATGGCATTTATCTCTTTTCTGACTACTAACCAAGTAAACAATAGAAACATTTAAAGTAAAATTTTCAGGATAGAGGGGGAAACAATATTAAAAAAGGACAAGCAAGAACTCCAACATTTAAAACTTGCAGCAATTTAAGTTTCTGCCAGAGAAGTAATTCATACCATTTCAAAATACTAATTATCTTATACTACCAATGAGAAAGAGGGTGGTAATAGTTCCAAACTGGCAACATTTTCAACTTTTTTTTAAAGTTTGCACTTTGAATCCCACTATACATATAAGAACATAAATAGGAGTCACTCACCATCCTAAACTTAGAAATATATTACCATTCCTTCACTGTCACTGGGTCAAAATTCTGGAACTCCCTCCCTAACAGCACTGTGGGTGTACCCACACCACATGGACTGCAGCGGTTCAAGAAGGCAGCTCACCACCACCTTCTCAAAGGCAACTAGGGATGGGGAATAAATGCTGGCCCAGCCAGCGAAGCCCACATCCCATGAATGAATGAAGTAGGACATTCACCGCTTGAGCCGGCTCCACCAGTCAATAAGATTGTGGTTGATCTGATTGTGGCCTTAACTCCACTTTCCTGCCTGCCCCCCAAAACTCAGCTTCTTTGTCAATCAAAAATCTGTCCAACTGAGCACTGAATATATTCAATAGCCCAGCCTCCATTGCTTGCTGGGGAAGAGAATTCCAAAGACAAATGACCCACAGAAGAAATTCCTCATTGCCATCTTAAATGGGAAATGCATATTTTGAAATTATGCCCAAAGTTCTAGATTCCCCCATAAGGGAAAACATCCTCTCAGCATTTACCCAGTCAAGTTTCAATAAGGTTGCTTCAAGTTTCATTAAGGTTGCTTCAAGTTCCAATAAGGTTGCTTCAAGTTTCAATAAGGTTGCTTCAAGTTTCAATAAGGTTGCTTCAAGTTTCAATAAGGTTGCTTCAAGTTTCAATAAGGTTGCTTCAAGTTTCAATAAGGTTGCTTCTCATTCTTCTAAACTCCATTGGGTATAGGGCTCAACTGCTTAACCTTTCCAAATAAGACAAACCCTTCATCCCATAAATCAGCCGAGTGAACCTTCTCTGAACTGCTTCCAGTGCAAGTATGTCTGTCAAGGTGGCCAAAACTGTACTCTAGGTGTGGTCTCACTAATGCCCTGAGTAGGTGGAGCAAGACTTCCCTATTTTTATACTCCAACACCACCCCACCCCCCTCCCTCGTAACAAAGGCCAACATTCCATTTGTCTTCCTTGTCTTCCTTTCTTTACTTGTACCACCTGCAAGCAGAGTTGTGAGATTCATGTATAACGACACCCAGGTCTCTCTGTACTTCAGCATTCTGCAGTCTCTCTACTTGAATAATGTTCTGCTTTTCTATTCACCCCAAAGTGGACAACCTCACATCTTCCCATGTTAGACTCCATCTCCATCCATTTGCACACCTCTTTAATCCATATTCATTTGCAGACCCTATGTGCCCTCAACCTGCTTTCCCACCTATCTTTGTATAGTCAGCAAATTTAACTACAGTAGTCAGCCCTTTCACCCAAGCCATTAATTTAAATCACAAACAGTTGAGGCCCCAGCACTGATCTGTGGCACTCCATTAGTTATGGTTTGCCATTGTGAAAATGACCCATTTACCCAGAATTTCCTGTGAGTTAGCCAGTCCTCTATCCATACTAAAATATCACCCCCAACACCATAAGCTCTTATCTTGTTTAGTAACCTTTTGCATGACATTTTTCACTTTTGGAAATTCAAATACACTACAGCTACTAGGTCCCCTTTATTCACCCTGCTTGTTATATCCTGAAAAACCGTTAATAAATTTGTCAATTTCCCTTTCACAATACCATGTTGACTCTGTCGGATTGTATTATGGTTTTCTAAATGTCTCGCTACTACCTAAATGTAAGTTTCATTATTAATTAATAATGAATTCTAGCATTTTCCCCAATTACAGACGTTGGGCTAAATGACCTATAGTTTCCTGCTTTCCAACTCCCTCCTTTCTTGAATAGGATTGCTGCATTTGCAACTTTCCGATGCGATGGGACTTTTCCAGAACTTAGAGAACATTGGAAGATTACAACAAATGCAACCACTATCTCTGCAGCCACTTCTTTTAAGACCCAGGTTCAGGGGACTGGTCAACCCAAAGTTCCATCAGTATTCCCATTATCGTATCTCTAATGATAGTTTTGGATTTCCTCCCTCCCTTTTGCCTCAATTTTCTACTGATCTTGGGGTGCTTTTTGTGTCTATCATGAAGGATATAAAACATTTGTTCAAAGCCTCTGTCATTTCCTATTAATTCCCCAGTTTCACCCTGTAAGGGACCAATGCTCACTTGAGCTACTTATTTCCTTTTTATACACTTGTAGAAACTTATACTGTCTGTTTTTATATTTCTTGCTATTCTTCTCTCATACTCCAATTTCTTCCTTTTTTTTTTAAGTCACCCTCTACTGGTTTCTAAAGCTTTCCCAATCTTCTGGTCTACCACCAATCTTCACAGTATTGTGCATCTTTTGTTTCACTTTGACACCACCTCCCTAAGTTAGCCACATACATGGCACATTGCAATGGAATATATCTTTGTTGAGCATTGTTAAATAGCTCCTTAAATGCCTGCTACTGCTTCTCTACCAAAATACCACTTAACCTATATACCCAATCCACTTTAGCCAACTCTATGTTCATAAACTTAAGGGCAATTACATGGATATGACACTAGTTATGGACCCACATTTCTAACTCTTGAATGGATGTGCAATTATATCCTGGTAAGATCACTGTTGCCTCGAGGATCCTCTGTTACAAGGCCTTTAATTAATCTTCTCTCATTACACATTGCCAGCTCCAAAATATACTGTTACCTGATAAGTTCCAGAATATATAGTGTTCTAAAAGCCTGTCCCGAATACACTCCATGAAGTCATCCTCTAGGTTACCTTTGCCAATTTGATTTGCTCAAGATTAATCCCTGGAGGATGCCCAGAAGTGACTTGTGCTGTTGTTCAAGATTTTTGAGATATACTCCAGCAGAAAGTTCTCAACCACCAGTGTTCCACAAGCCAAGGTACCACAAATATGGAAGTATTATCTTCACTTCTGTATCATTTCCTCCTTTGCAACAACAGAAACTTACATTTATACAACTACTTTAACATGGCAAACTGTCTCAAGCAACTTTCCCTCTAATCTCTAATTGTTTGTGACCCATTTATTGCATTGCATGTTATCTTTGAGATTGCTGCGTAGCCAGCATGCATCTGAAAGGGACCACGTGTGGCCAGTTTGTCCCTTGTGGCATCCTCCTGATGGGTGTACGGCTGCGCACCCAAGAATCTTAGAGGGAGTAAATGTATCTAAGGGTTGTTGGACTGGAGGAGCTTACAAAGCTAGTGAGGGGAAAGCCATGGAGGGATTTCAATACAAAGATGAGAACTTTAAAGCCGAGGTGTTTCAGGACCAATAATCAATGCAGGTCAGTGAGCACAGGGCTGTTGGTGAATGGGAGTTGGAGACAGTTAGGATGTGACCAAAGTGTAAAGTATAATAAGTTTCATAATATTTATCTGGTTTATTGTGAAGTAGGTTATGGGGGTAAGTATAGTTGGGTCTGTGTGTGATTTAATTACACTTGAAGTCAAGTAGACTGCAAGTTTGAAATCAAAAGAAGGTAGGTGCTTGACATGCTAATGAATAAACATGGATGCTGGCTTAGCATGTAAGGTGTAAAATTTGCATTTTTAGATAAATGAAGGGATATTTGGATTTCAAAGGGATCTTAGTCCATTTACAACTAGCCAGATAGGCAAGACTAAGGAATGTGTTTATTTTTCCCCAAAGGTTATTGTCAATATATTGGCAGCATGGAAGTTTTTATATTGGGAGGAAGAAACAGTTTCAAAGACATATAGAACAATA
The DNA here is from genome assembly GCF_964194155.1 of Cetorhinus maximus. Lineage (NCBI taxonomy): Eukaryota > Metazoa > Chordata > Chondrichthyes > Lamniformes > Cetorhinidae > Cetorhinus > Cetorhinus maximus. Next base: position 63,262,719 of record NC_135881.1, on the reverse strand, counting down.
GAATTTATATATTAAAAAGAGATAAACATATATAAAAGGTGAATGAAAGGCTGTGTTTGGACAGCCATGTAAGATCTAACAAGGGTGTGCGATATAGCCTTAATGAAGCCTCCAGCATTTGTGCATAAGTCTGCTATATAAACAAAACTGAAGTTGGGGAAAGCCATTTGGAATTCTACTATCAAGTGGGTATTGCGTTAACTTGCAGGCTCTGTTTTAAATCTAAAATCTATTTTGGACCGTTGCCTTAAAAAGGGAGTGTAACTAGGGGTCAGGTTAATTCGGGATTAGTAGTTAAGTAATTGTAGTCTTATCTATGTGCTTGAAATTTTATATTTTGTTAATAAATATTTTAATTTAATTTTTAAAAATCTCTAAAAGTCTTGGTGAACTTATTACTTCTACATTCAGTGCACACATCTCGTAATAAATACAAACTGCAAAACCATTGATAGCACAACCAAGTTTCCCTTGTGGATTTGGTCCACCTAGCACACATCTGCCACATCATAACACAAAGGTTTAGATTACCTCAAGTTTCGAGAGAGAGTGCAAGATGGGACACCATCCAGAACAGCAAAATAGTCAAATCCAGACGTTAACAAAAAAGGATAAACGAGGATTTCAGCAGCAGATGAGCTGAGACAGGGTGAAGTGTGTCGACATCACAGATTCACCAATCACTTAAGTGTTTCCTCTCCATCTTACTTGCCCATTTTGTGTGCTCTTAGCTTTTAACTCTACCTTAACTTCCTTTTCCTTATTCTTCTGTTTTAATTTCTGTGACACTTCCCCCATTTTGCACAGTGGAGCATACTGGGAGTTAGAGAGTCTTTAGGAAAGAAATGAAGCCCAGGCTATTGAAGGAGCACAGAAATCCTGAAAGGATGTGAAGTGCAACTGATAGAAGGACATTTCTTCAAACATGATTGGAGTCCCACACATAGAATGGCTACTGGAAATTATGGTTTAGTTGAAGAGTGCGCAGAGAAGATTTACAAGAATGGCTTCAAGAAAAGAGGGATGTAGGTACTTTGGAGATACCAGAGAAGCTAGGCTGTTTTCCTAAAAGCAGAGAGAGTTGAGGAAAGATTTAATAGTTCAAAATTATGAAAGGTTTTGATGGAGTAAATAGGGAGAAACTGTTTTAACTGACAGGTAGTTTAGCAATCAGAATATGCAGTTAGATAATAGCAAAAGAACCACAGATAGATGATTTTAAAAGTTCTAGAATTCACTGTCTGGAAAAGTGGTGAAAGCAGATTCAGTAGTAAATTTCAAAAAGAAAATGGATACAATACTTGAAGAAAACATTCCCATCTAGGGGGAAGAGCAGGGGTATAGGACTAATTGATATTTCTTTTAAGAGCCAGTAATAATGAGCTGAATGGCCTCCTACAGTGATGTATGATTTTATGAGTTGAGAAATGCATTTTGGAAGGCAAAAGGAGTTAGGCCTATGGGACACTCCAACTGTGGAGTGTTAAAAGAGGGTATGTCCAATGCCAAGGGTGTTCATAGGCCCACTAAGATGTATTGTGCTATTTGTGGAAAGGGGAAGAAGTTGTTCTTAAGATAAGTTTGATTTATTTTCCTTTGTTCTACAATACTTCTGAAATACAAGTGGGATAATTGTGCAAAACTAAAACACCATTGTAGCTGTGTGTAGCTCTGAAGAAGGGTCACACAGACTTGAAATGTTAACTCTGGGCAGGATTTGCCGCACCACAATCATCCGGTCCCACCCCAAGTCAATGGACTTCTGGCTAGGGCATCGCATCGCCCACGGTGTCGTCCCGCCCACGACAGGGCCGAAAAATCCCAGCCTCTGTTTCTCTCCACAGATGTTGTCAGGCCTGCTGAGTTTTTCCAGCATTTTCTGTTTTTAATTCAGATTCCCAGCATCCGCAGTATTTTGCTATTATTGTAGCTGTGTAATTAGTTTATTTTTTTTAGAAATGCCATTAGTTAACCGGAGGAAGTTAGCAACTGCTTTCCCTAAAATATATGAAATGTGTTTCATTTCAATGCGCTCCATGTACCAAACGTACATCAATGACCCCCTAATTGACAGACTAAACCATATAAAAAATATCCCATCGAAATCACCCCTTCTATAAAACCTGTCTTTGGACACTTCCTCAACCATTAATGCAACAAACCTCTACAGTACAGAACTTTAACTATATTCTGGAACGTGTCTGAAGTTTTAATTAGATCAGTTACCCTTTCCTTTACAAACAAAGCTCCCAACACTTAGAGTTTGATATTAACTGTACCACTTCATAGTAGATGGAGGCATTGTTGCTATGGGTCTTTTCTAAAATGAATAGTGGACACCAAATAAAATTAAAAAGTAATATTTTCACATGGCCACTAACTTGTATTAAATATGGAGGCAGCAAGCCTGAAGTACAGCACAATCATTTAAATTCTGTACTGTAATATTGAAAAGTGAATAGTACAACTCTTGTATGTTTTTCATTATTACATACTTAACTTGCCATATAAAATAAAATATTAATATGCCATAAAAATATTTTTTCAAATTGTGTTTATTTTGCCAGTTTAGATAGAAAGTTGCTAAAGTCACCACATGCAAGGCCTTGTCGTGTGTACACATTTCATGCTGTTCAAATTTGCATAATTTTCACATACAATACAAAGAGCAGCCTTGTTTTGAACCGAAATATAGGCTTTTCCTTGAATGCATCATGCACAGATCATCTCTGTCATGTGAACGAAGAAGGTACAGATCTGAAACACCATAAGATTGTATTGCTCCCTCTCTCTTGGGTTTACTCACTGAAAAGGAACCACGAGTCATGCGTTTTAGAACAAGAGGCAATCAGCAGCAACTTCTATATACCGCTGGTTATTACCTCTAAATATTGCACAAGGTTTGAAACAAATTGCTTGCTTCACACTGATTCAGCAATAATTAGATAATCAGAGTTTATGGAAAAATTATTAGACAATTTTCAGTACTGACTGTTTAACAAGTTTGCAGAGAAAACATCATTTTAAAAAGATATACCATAACCTACTCTCAATGTACCCAATAAAACAGTTTGGATAAATGGGTCCATTCAGGTTGGCAGGCTGTAACTACTGAGGTACTGCAAGGATCAGTGCTTGGGCCCCAGCTGTTCACAGTCTATAATCAATGATTTGGACATGGGGACCAAAGACCAAAAATATTTCCAAGTTTGCTATTGGCACAAAACTTGGTGGGAATGGGAGTTGTGAGGAGGATACAAAGAGGCTTTAAGGAGACTTAGACAGGATAAGTGAGTCAGCAAGAACATGGCAGATGGAATATAACATAGAAAAATGTGAAGTTATCCACTTTGGTAGGAAAAACAAAAATACAAAATATTTTAAATGGTGAGAGATTGAAAACTGTTGCTGCCCAAAGGGACCTGGATGCCCTTGTTCATAAGTCACTGAAAACTAACATTCAGGTGCAGCAAGTAAATTAGGAAGACAAGTTCTTTGTTAGTCATTATTGCAAGAGGATTTGAGTACAAGAAAAAGGAAGTATTGTTGTATAGAGCCTTGGTGAGACTACATCTGGAGTATTGTGTGCAGTTTTGGTCTCCTTACCCAAGGAGGGATATACTATCCATAAAGGGAGTGCAACGAAGGTTCACCAAACTAATCCTTGGGTTGGCAGGTTGTCCTATGAGAGATTGAGGAAAATGGGACTGTATTCTCTAGAGTTTAGAACAATGTGGGATGACTTCATTTAAGTATACCAAATTCTTACAGGGCTTGGCAGGGTAGATGCAAGAAGGATGTTCCCCCTGGTTGGGGAGGTCTAGAACCAGGGGAGACTCCGAATAAGAGGTAGGCTGAGATTAAATAAGTAAATAAGATTTAGGACTGAGACAAGGATTTTTTTCAATCAGAGGGTGGTGAATCCTTGGAATTCACTACCCCAGAGGCCTGTAGAGGCTCAGTCATGGAGTACTTTCAAAGCAAAGCAGAGGTCGATAGATTTCTTGATACCAATGACATCAAGGGATGAGGATAATATAGCAAATTGGTGTTGAAGTGGAAGAGCAACCAGTTGAACGGGAGAGCAGGGCCCAAATGTCCAACTACTTTGTTCCTTAATACTGAAAAAAGGGAAAATCAACCCCGTGCTTAGATTGACATTTTTCAAGACCCATCAATCTTTTTTTTAAAAAAGTGGTTTCACAATTACGACTTTAAGAGTGCATAGAAACATCTGATACAACATTCCATTCTCAAACAATGCAAGATTTTGGTAGGCAGGAAAATAACTCTTTGCCCAATGAGTAAAGTAGATTTTTCAGAGCATCACTGGCTCTGTTAAAAAAATTAATACACTAAAGGATTGTACTTTGTATAACATATACACCTTTAAACACAAAAATGTAATTTAACAAATCTAAAGTTCCGAGTGTCCTTTGTAGCTTCGTAATAGTAACAAATCAAATTCAAATTTGAATTTCATTTACATGTGACAAATTAGGTGTGAAATTTAAATGAGTTTGATCATTAATAATACAAAACACCTGCAACATGAGCTATTAATAGAGCTGCAATACAAATTCACTGTTCAAGTCAATTATTTTACAAAATTAATGTTGGACAGATTTTCCATCCAAAAAAAATTTGAATTTTTACAGCAAATGCAGGGAGATTACTTATTTTATGTATTGTTGTGTCAATTTCTCCCAATGCTGTCCCAAGTCACCACCTTTTATTTATTTATTTTTACACATTTTAATTTCACAGATAATGCAAACCAAAAAGCTTTTGTTTTTTGATCATGCGTCACTCACCAGAATTAAACCAAACTACTGAGAAATCCATTGAGTTTCCATTTTCCCAAGCACTAATGATCATGACCACCCATTAAATCATCAAGTTTCAGGCTCAACGGCATCCGAAAACAAAGAATCCTGCCAAGTAACATGTCTACCCCTCCAGGTTCCATTAACAAACCAGGGTGGCTGATCAGTCATCATTCCCTTGGAGTACTGCAGACCTGCCTGGATCCAATATCAGGTTTTAACTCTGCATACCAGGCTTCTATTGACAACCACATCACTCTAGAACCATCATCACCCCAAACGGATGCTGTTTATTTGCCTTCCTTAACCCCAGCCAAAAATAAAGTAGACAACTGATAAACACATGTTGAGTCCCGACTAGGTTAACAGCAAATTTCAGAAATAAATGCAAGGTTGATTGGCAAGTACCACAACCCATCACCACAAGGTGTGAATTTATTACTGCTATCCTCCTGACCACAGCATAGACACTCACTGCAATGCATGTTAATGGAATAAAGCAATAATTTAAATGAAACCCAGTCTTGTGCAGCATTGCTTATGTGCAGATTAATATCTTCATTTGATACTGTTCCTAATTGCAGGTTTTAATGTTAATTCTTTCAGTGTGGAACAATATACTGAAGAATAGTGTCATAACTTTCATCTATTTCAAGGATGAAAACATGGTTTACCAGCAGCTATATTTTGCACTCATTGGAGATTGAGCAAAATTGTTGATCCTTCTCTATTTATTCACAAACTGTTTTACACTAACAACTATCTTAAACAGCTTCCCAATTTCTGTGTGAAAATATTTCACTTATGGATGATATTCTACTACTTGTTTACTTCTCCATAAAGATGGGGAAAAAATGTTAACAATTGGGATCAGTGGCACAAACTTTACAGATTGAGCTTTTATTTCAGAAGTGTGGATTCAAATTCAACCTTTTCATCCTCTCCTCAGAAGAATGACAGTTGGACATTTAAAGCACACACAGGAATACCCATTCCACTACAAGCCTTCCACCACCTTATTTATATCATTTAGTTCACATGCAACTCAGGTTTGGTCCCATTTTCACCCACAATCAATTCTGTAGACCATCACTCTGTTAAAATCTCAGGCACCAATATTATTATTTGCAATCAGACTGGTCCAGGATTAGATTATAACACCAAAACCCAGGGAAGAAAGTGACTTTTTAATGCATTCAAATTGACCAGTATATCAGCACCCAACATCCCCAAGCTAACTAAAGCATGGCTAGATACTGAATGAAAAAGATTCCTCCGAGGAAACATCTAACATGGATTCAAACTGCCCTAAATCATTTCAGGTAAGAAGAGTATGATCCGGATTTAAACCTTAGTCACAAAAGGTAAAAGGGGAGTGCGCCTTACCCAGTATCCCAAAGAGAACTGATTGTAACCAGCACAGTAACTTCAATTCAGTACTAACTCTACAAACAATGTACACGAACACGAACACATTTTGTGCGCATCTTACCTCATCGAAGTTATTGTCATCCTTCTTCAAGGCTTAAATAAAAGAGAAACAGAAACATGATACATTTACATATAGTTTGTAAGTGACCTCCCAGTCATCCTACACTCACTTTATGCCCAGTACTCGGATGGGCAAAATTGCTGTTAGAACAGCTTGATCCTCGAATTTTTTATACAACAATAACTTTCTTTTACACATATAAATAATGCAAGGCATTTTATTAACGGTACTGCAGGATCTAAGTATATAAAAACGTTTGGAATATTTTAAATAGTTTTCCTTTTTATTGGAGTACATCAGCAGCTTGCCTTACAAACTAGTACAGCATAAAAGCAAACACTGTGACTACTGCGCCAGCTAGCTTTACCTCGGTGAAAGTGTTTCTTTTTGTTAAGGGACGAAAAAAAAATCCCCAACGGGCAATGGACATTTTTGAGCTAATAATGGACACACTTTCCGGGAAACGAAAAATATTAAATTTCACCATTTGGTTTAAAAATTAACTACAGCAATTAATACACTCACCCAAACGACTGAAACTCTCAGATAAAGTTCTTCTCAACTTCTTCATTCTGCCGATTTTCTCAGTCGACTGCTCTGAAATCATGTCACACATCTTCGAGAAAATGGTCCAATCTCTCTACCTCTGGATCCTCGTCGGTACCCGGCAGAAACTGTCACAATGGGGCAGAAAAAATATTTGTCCCCCTAAAATAAATAGCAGTAAATGAAAAGACGGAAGACGGTGGACTTAAGTTTGAAGGTTTCCCCCCATCCTTCTGTCAAACACAGGAAGTGTGTTCACAGCCCCTCGGCGTTTTTCTACAAGTTAAAATCCTAGAGAGTTTCCCCTCGAATTCTTGGCGCGCCACTAAAACAAAGAGAAGCGATGCTGCAAAAAAAAAAAATCGTTCTGTACTTCGAACAAGAAAGCCGGAAAGGGAATGTGAAGAGATTTAGTTTAGAATGATAACCGCTCTCAGCCCTGAGTCGACAGACTCAGTCTCTCAAATCTACGCTGCACTGGTTGTCATTTTCTGCACAAGTCAGAGGCACTTCAGCTCCCGCTCCCGCCCCTCTCTCATCCGATTGGGTCTCTGCCACAGCCCACTGCTTTCTCTATGGACGAAGCGTAATGCCAATCAATCTGCAGCCCCGCCTTCTCTCTCTCTGAGGATGCGGGGCTCCCAGAGTTGGTTGCCACCCAGATATTTCTCTCATTTTTTTTGTTAAACTGTTTGGCACAGTGGAGAGAAACATTGTTCAGTTGAAAACGATTCGGCTTACCATCTAACTAGATGAGAAATAATTTAATAGTTTGCTTAGAACGGATATGGTGCTTATTAAATGTGTTAATAAACGATACATAAAACCTCTCCGACTCAAGCCTTCTGTTGCAAATCATCTCCGTTTATTATTTTTTACATTAGTGAATGGCTCAACCTAATTAATTTGATGACATCACGGTTATTGACATCCGTGCTCGAATAAAAATTACAGCTATAAGAAAGTAGCCTGCAGCTAGCTTGATAATAACAGCAGTAACAACACCCTCGAAACAAGACAGATTTAAATTGTGTAACAAGCTAACGATGCTAATGCGCCACAACATAACTGCATGAACACAAATAGCGAGAAATCACTTCTCGGCGTTTCCTTCTTGCTATGTTCACTCTGTCGTGGCAGTTTATAACCTGCTCGGCATCCTCATTCGACCCCACCCCACCCCGGTTTGGGTACGTGATTTAATCTAATGTTTTAAAACAACTGAAACGATCCAAAATTAAGTTTTTATTCAAGTTCAACAGACAGTTGCATCAAGTCATATTTCCAATGCTAAGGTGCAAATGCAAGGCTTTTTTTTTATCCAATAGGGGAATGTTAAGAAAAACCACGTCTCCGCACACTGACTAGATTCTGTTCCATTTCTAATAACTTTTAACTCGTATCTGATTCATTGATGCGCTGTGATATTTTCGGTGTTGCTAGATTTCAAACTGCCTTTATAGAAAAGTGTATACCAAATACGTAATGAAACGCAACTGTTTACTAATTGTATTCCGCCATTCTCGTTCCCCGTCCCGCAAATGAACCTCACACAACCATCACAGAATTGACTGGAGGATAGGCAGGGGAAAAGTTCACAAGGCCAACATTTCCTCGAGGCTGCAAATTACCTCATCATCGTAATTCAATCATAAAGTGGTTAACTAGGCCATAGAGTATCAAAGCCTTTTATTTGACAGTGTAAGTTTCTATGGGGCCAATATTCTGCACATTTTTCTGCTTTGGGGAATCTAGTGATCTTTATTACCTGATTGGTCACACTTAATAAATTGCCAATAAGGATTTATTTAATTAATACAAGCAAAGAGAGATTGAATCCTAAAATCTGCAGTATATTGGGTGTACTAGTAGTTATGTTTCAAGGATATTATAAAATCATATCAATTTCCTTTTCAACAAAGTTTTCATACAGAGGCAACTTCACTGGATACTTTTTGGCTGTTATCAATGTGCACTTCCAGCCTAGTACTACAATTTGTGTCAAACATGCTTAATTTCAAAATTTTCCCAACAATTATAGAATTCTAAAGCATATTGACCTCACTTAGTTTCCTCTTGCTAATTTGATTTTCTACAACTTTTCTTCTGAGGGATATCTTCAATATTCATGTCTACTTCATTTTTACATGTTTATTTCAGGCTTCAAAGGAACTTTCAATCAAAATGGACAATTTTTACTTTGTGCTTGAGTATGTTGGTCCTCTCCCAATATATTCCTAGAGGAAATTTTCTGATTTAATAGATAGGTGCTTTAAGAATTGTTGATCACTGTACTATTGGTGTTGAAAATGTAATCTAGGAGATGGGTTTCTAGCTACTTTCAGCTCCGCAACTCTGTTTCTATTTGATTGTTAGAATCATTTCTCTCAAGACTGAAATTTTCTTTTACAAAATGGAAGGACATGTGTAATGTTTGTAGGTATAACCATTCCTACTGCCTTTAAAGGTCATGTGATTGTACTGACAAATGGGCCTTAAGTGCCAGTAATCTTAGGGGCGGAGTTTTCTAGTTGTGGACCTGCTTCAAGCATGTAGCTTCTCAAAGAGCTCTGTAATAAAGTTATCTATTTCAAGTAAGAAACCTGTTCAGTACATAAAGTCCTCATATCTTTGGCAATGAGGATAAATAACTCCGATGCTGCATCGCGCCTTGTGAGTGTGAGTACATCAACTCTTAAGGAAAGAAAGAAAAGTATGCTCACCAGTCATGCCATTTTTTAGCAGAATCGACCCTTATGACTTGTCCATGGAAGTCTGGAACCGCATTGTAGAGCACCGAGAAGCTGCTGATACTAATATCTATTCCTTATACAGTGTCAAAGCAGTAAAAACTGAACAAATAACAGCCACCCTTCAAGTGAATGGGAAAAGCCTGTGGTCATGGAGGTAGGCATGGGAGCCTCAATCACAGTGGTGGGAGAACACACATTTAAATACTTAAATGAAGGTATCCAGCCACTGAATCTGGAGCAAACCACGGCTCAACTGAAGACATACACTGGAGAGTCAATACAGGTAAAAGGCATTGCCACAGTACCTGTGGCCTATTGGCAACTGGCAGCCCAGCTTCCAGTAATCATTGTAACAGGTGAAGGACCTAGTCCTCGGGACTGGGACTGGTTAAAAAAAAATTAAGCTCAACTGATCAAAAATATTTCAAGTGAGAACAGGACGAGTTCCTGAGTTAATAGGGAATATGACAGTGTATTTCGCAATGAGTTAGGAGAATCGAAGGACCTTCGCAGAATGTAAGGATCCCTCAGGTCAGAGTTGGTTCCACTGGAAAATCATGAAAAGAGATAAAACGAATATAGTACCACTCTGAACAAACTGAAGAAACAGTTGGCAGAGAAGACCCAACAGTATTTAATGTTCCAGGAGGAAGCCAAAAGTTATAAGAAGGAGACAGAAGAACTGAAGAATCAGCTGATTGAAACAAAAGAGGCATTGGAAGGATAAGTTGCGGAACTTTCCAAGATGCAAATGAGTAATTAGGCCATGGGTAGCTCAACCACCAAACTGAACCAAGTTAAGGTTTCAACAGAGAAATCAAAATGAAGGACATGACTAAAAGACAGAAATCAAATCAGAAAGGCAGCTCACCACCATCTTCTCAAGGGCAACTAGGGATGGGCAATAAATGCTGGCCCAGTTAGTGAAGTCCACATCCCATGAAAGCCTATGTTAAAAAATTATTCAATGTTTCAAGAACCCTCTCTGCAGCAGAGAAGGGTTATTCACAACTTGAAAAGGAAGGTTTATCAGTAATATCTGGAGTGAAGAAATTCCATCAGTTCATCATAATGTCCAACCATAAACCACTAATGGGTTTATTTAGTGAAGATAAAGCCATTCCGTCAATAGCCTCAGCAAGAATTCAACGGTGGGCTTTGATATTATCTGTGTATGAGTATACCTTTATGCACCGTCCGAGTGTACATATTGCAAATGCAGACACACTCAGTCATCTTCCGTAACCAGATAGCATTGTACAAGCTCCAGTGCCTCAAGGAATTGTGCTTATATTGAATTTCTTGGACTCTTCACCGGTCTGTGCAAAGCAAATAAGGAATTGGACAAACAGATATCCAATTTTGTCAAAAGTCCGAGACCAGGCATTGCAAGGATGGTCAAATTCACCAGTGTTTGAAGAGGTAAGACCATTCCATGCCCATAAAACAGAGTTAAGTTGTCAAGGTGGAATCTTGTTGTGGGGATCAAGAGTCGTTGGCCCTTCGCAAGGGAGAGAACCACTCTTGACAGAGCTTCAAAGTGCATATCCAGGCATTTAGCTTCACACAAGAATCTTCATCTTCTATGTCTTTTGGCCAGGCATAGACAGCGACATTGAAAGCATGGTCAAGCATTGTCTCCAGTGTCAGCAACAACAGAAGTTGTCCGTTTCAGCTACACTGCATCCATGCGAGTGGCCTGGTCGACCCTGGGTTAGACTGCATATAGACTACGTAGGTCCATTTTTAAGTTCCATGTTTATATTGATCATCGAAGTGGATGGATGTGTGTGAATTTATATAACCGACATCGTGTGCAACTATTGAAAAGCTGCGCCAATGCTTTAATATCCATGGCCTACTGGAAGTCATTGTTTTGGATAACAGTACTGTCTTCACTAGTACTGAATTTCAAAGATTCATGAGCTTAAGTGGAATTAAACGTATTAAAACAGCACCATATCAGCCTTTATCAAATGGGCTAGCAGAAAGAGCAATGCAAACCTTCAAATCAGGAATGAAGAAGTTATCTGAAGGTACTTCAGAAACTAGACTTTCTCAATTATCGTACGACTCCTCATACAACAATGTGTTCAACACCACCTGAATTACTGATGAAATGCTGCCTTCACACAAGGTTAAGTCTGGTGTTTCCAAACTTAGAGGGGAATGTAGAGAAGAGTCAGAGTAGTCAGAAATTGAATCACGATATTCATAGCAAAGCTCGAAGATTCACTGTGGGAGATACAGTTTTAATGCGGAATTTTGGAAATTGTCCTAGTTGGGTTCCTGATATAATTGTCTCTGAAACTGGACCCTTGTCATTCCAAATGGAAGTGGAAGACCGGATTGTTCGAAAACATGTGGATCATCTAAGGAGTAGAGAGAGACATTCCAACAGCCAGCTATTCTGCCCGTGTGTCAAACCTTTAATCCCTGAGGTGCCAGATCAACCTAGAATAGACATACCTGATATCTCTGTTGAATTAACTAATCCTGAACTGCCACTTTCAAAGGATGTCCCTGATGCTACAGTTCCTGATCATGTCGATCCAATTGGAGAATCTCAAGTGGTAGACTGCTCTAACCGAATTAGAAAACAACCTCTGAGAATTAATCTTTAAACACATGACCTGTGTATATATGTAAATGTTGGGGATTAAAGCATTCTTTGTAAATAGGAAATGTATAAAAACTAAACGGGAGGAAATGTAGTGATTGTAGGTATAACCTTTCTTACTGCCTTTAGGGGTCATGTGATTGTACTGACGAATGAGCCCTAAGCATGCGTAATCTTAGGGCCAGAGCTTTCTAGTCATGGACTTGGTTCAAGCATGTAGTTTCTAAAAGAGCTCTGTAATAAAGTTATCTGTTTTAAGACACCTGTCCAGTACATCAAGTTCATTACAACATGGCATGATCTGGGTGCTAAACTTTTTTTTAAAGAAGGTCACAAGTTCACCTTGAAACAAACAGACCTCTTCCAAGAAATCACCTGACCTACATGGTACTTGAGAAGGAGTTATTTGTCTGTGTTGAACTGTAAAGCTCTTTAATTAATTAAGCTGGGAGACAAAAAGGCAATCACAAGGGAGAGAGGAAAAAAAACTTAAGCTGTGAACCTGTTTGTGTTGAAGACAGTCTTGTTGAAGAACAAGCTGAGAAAGGAAGGCTACCTTGACTGGTTCCCTGTCTCTACCTTGTGTTAAATTATGTGTGGCTATCAACCTGTAGCCAGATAACCCTCAAAAGACCATAAGACCATAAGACATAGGAGCAGAAATTAGGCCATTCGGCCCATCGAGTCTGCTCTGCCATTCCATCATGGCTGATAAGGTTCTCAACGCCATTCTCCCACCTTCTCCCCGTAACCTTTGATCCCCTTACCAATCAAGAACCTATCTATCTCGGTCTTAAATACACTCAATGATCTGGCCTCCACAGCCTTCTGTGGCAATGAATTCCATAGATTCACCACTCTCTGGCTAAAGAAGTTTCTCCTCATTTCTGTTCTAAAAGGTCTTCCCTTTACTCTGAGGCTGTGCCCTCGGGTCCTAGTCTCTCCTACTAATGGAAACATCTTCTCCACGTCCACTCTATCCAGGCTTTTCAGTATTCTGCAAGTTTCAATCAGATCCCCCCTCACCCTTCTAAACTCCATCGAGTATAGACCCAGAGTCCTCAAACGTTCCTCATATGTTAAACCTTTCATTCCTGGGATCGTTCTCGTGAACCTCCTCTGGACCCTCTCCAGGGCCAGAACATCCTTCCTGAGATACCAGGCCCAAAATTGCTCACAATATTCTAAATGTGGTCTGACCAAAGCCTTATAAAGCCTCAGCAGCACATCCCTGCTTTTATATTCTAGTCCTCTCAAAATAAATGCCAACATTGCATTTGCCTTCCTAACTACCGACTCAACCTGCAAGTTAACCTTAAGAGAACCCTGGACTAGGACTCCCAAGTCCCTTTGCACTCCAGATTTCTGCATTCTCTCCCCATTTAGAAATTAGTCTGTGCCTCTATTCTTCCTACTAAAGTGCATGACCTCACACTTCCCCACATTGTATTCCATCTGCCACTTCTTTGCCCATTCTCCTAACCTGTCCAAATCCTTCTGCACCTGAGTGTAACTAGTCTGTGTTTGGACCTGTGAAGCTAGACCAGTTGGTGAGAACTTCCAGGCAAACACCAGGACCAGCACACAAGAGAACTCCAATTCAACAACGTCAAGACCCTGTGGACTTTATTTTATAACACCCGTCCTCCAAAGCCCCATCTCTGCAGAGGGAATCTATCTTTTTGTCCTTTGTTTGTCTGTGTGTGCCTGTGTGTGTGCTGGGGAAATCCTTTAGGAAGAGATAGATAGTTATACTTCCCGAATACAATTGTGTGAGAGCCAGTACTTGCAACTTGTTAAAAGAAGTTCTGTTTTGAAATAAATTAATCATCCTGAGTTTTTGAAAGAAGCCAGGTCAGAGTCTCTTTTCTTCTGGGTACTAGAGATATAGGTACACAATTGGCCATTTTGGTGAGAAAATTAAATATTTAACTTAATGGTACAGCCTGTAGAGTAGTGGGGTTTGATAATTTGCACACTCCTCCCATCCCAATCGTAACATGATTTTAAATCCTGATTTATTCTGCACTCGTGTGATTTAAAAGATATTTTGTCACTTCTTTCAGATTTACAGAATTAGAAATTTAAAAATACTGCACCTGATTTTCAGGCACAAAATGGATGCTTGAACAACCAATATGGTGGGCGAAGCACATGCAATTATTATGCACTGGAAGTGGATCACCTGCCACATTGGTAAAAGCCGAAAAAGAAATGGCCTGGCCCTGTACTGAACCAGCCATTAGGAAAGAATGCTAATTCTCCATGATCGCCCAAGCATCTCCGGGATTGGAAGATTAGACTTATGGACACTGCTGCAAGTAAACCAGTAGAAAATTCATAGGGGCCTTTAAAAAATGTGTTCCTTTCATTTTCTTTCATTTCTTTTGTCTATTCGTTATAAAAATATTGGAGATGGGGATAAAAGCTGCAAAAGGCCATGTGCTGAAACCTCCAGGAATACGGCCAAGTGGAGTTGGCAACCCTTCATAAGGCCCTTTGCAGGGGAAGTTAAGGGGTTCAATGTCTGTTTGAGATTCCACATGCAAAGTTAGGCTACCCTGAATACCAAGTATGTCTCTGGCCTACAGGTTATATTGCAGGAATTGTTCCCAGCACCCTGTCTGCCAGCTAGAAACAATTTCTAGGTCACTGTGTTTGAGAAATTATTAAAGGATATTTATTTTACTGACATGGACAATGGCCTGAAAGAGATAGCATGCATTTGATCAGTGCTATCAGATCCTTTTCAATATAACATCATGGTATGAGTTTTTGCTTTTATTTGAACCACAATTTAGTTGGTTTGCTCAAACAAGTCAAACACTATAGATGGAATGTTCTGTGTCTGCTGGCACCAGGCGTCATGGCTGGCGTGAGCCAACAATATGGTGGGAAGGCCAAAGTTCAGTTTCATGATGTTGTGAAACCAGTTTGCAATCGTCCGCTCTGCCCGTCAATGGCAGGTTGTGTTTACTGCCATTGGACATCAGAAACTTAATTGTAATACATCTGCATATCATTATAAGCCCAGCTCGCCAGAATCATCCCCCCGACACTGGATCATCGGAGAATCACGCCGACGTGTTTCACGACAGCATATATAAGGTGTGCACCTGGCAAGCTACACTTTGAGGGGAACTCAGAGGTGAGTGCACAGTAACATTGTGCAGCACTCGCAAGGGTCGCCTGTTGGAGTTCAAGGTTGAGGTGCTGCACATTCAGACGTGGGAACAGGCAAGTCGCTTTTTCCCAGCTGGCTGACAGTGCAGTGCTGGGGCAAGGGCTGCCCTGCGGTTGAGGCAAGTTGATGGGGGGTGGGGTGGGGGATGCGGTGCACGGGCAATGACTGCCCTGCGGTTGATGGTAGTGCACAAGCACGTGTTGCCGGGGGGAGGGGAAAGGTGGGTGTTGGAGGGAAGCGGCCATGCATTAGGCAAACCTTGTATAAAGTGACCATTCCTCCACAGCTGAGATAGTTCAGATGCAGCTACATATGCTTGGAGTCAGGCCTTTAGCTTATCTGCCTACTCAAGCAACACAGAGGCACGAAAGTGCCACCAAGTGCTCCAGAGCTTTTCACCCCTCAGGTGCAGACTGCAAACTAATGAGAGTTTTAGTAGACTGCAGAACAATAGGATCCCTGTGCACATTGTACAATCCCTGTGCACGTTGTACAAGTACCAGCTTGTGAAAGCTGGCCATGGTCAGTCACTGGTGGAAGCGCTCACAGCCCCTTGCAATGTCATCATTCAGGTTTGGACCAGTCTTGAATGTCTACGAGATGGCTTTTTGGAGCAGCCTGTGGTGCAGCCCACTAGGGAACAGGCAATTCTAGATTTAGTGATGTGTAATGAGGCAGATTTGATAAGGGAGCTTAAGGTGAAGGAACCCTTAGGAGGAAGTAACCATAATATGATAGAATTTACCCTGCAATTTGAGAGGAAAAAGCTGGAATCAGATGTAACGGTATTACAGTTGAATAAAGGCAACTACAGAGGCATGAGGGAGGAGCTGGCCAGAATTGACTGGGAGATGAGCCTAGCAGGAAAGACAGTGGAACAGCAGTGGCAGGAGTTTCTGGGAATAATTTGGGAGACACAGCAAAAATTCATCCCTAGGAAGAAGAAGCATACTAAAGGGAGGACGAGGCAACCATGGCTGACAAGGAAAGTCAGGGACAGCATAAAAGCTAAAGAGAAAGCATACAATGCAGCGAAGAGCAGTGGGAAATCAGGGGATTGGGAAGCCTACAAAGACAAACAAAGGACAACTAAAAAAGAAATAAGGAGGGAGAAGATTAAATATGAGGGTAAACTAGCCAGTAATATAAAAGAAGATTGCAAGAGTTTTTTTAGATATATAAAGGGTAAGAGAGAGGCAAAAGTGGACATTGGGCTGCTGGAAAATGACACTGGAGAAGTAGTAGTGGGGAACAAAGAAATGGCGGAGGAACTGAATAGGTACTTTGCGTCAGTCTTCATGGTGGAAGACATGAGTAACATCCCCAAAGTTCAAGAGAGTCGGGGGGCAGAGGTGAGTATGGTGGCCATTACCAAGGAGAAGGTGCTAGGAAAACTGAAAGGTCTGAAGGTGGATAAATCACCTGGAGCAGATGGATTACACCCCAGAGTTCTGAAGGAGATAGCTGAAGAGATAGTGGAGGCGTTGGTGGTGATCTTTCAGGAATCACTGGAGTCAGGGAGGGTCCCAGAGGACTGGAAAATCGCTAATGTAACCCCCCTGTTTAAGAAGGGACTGAGGCAAAAGATGGGAAATTATAGGCCGATTAGCCTGACCTTGGTCATTGGTAAGATTTTAGAGTCCATTATTAAGGATGAGATTTCAGAATACTTGGAAGTACATGGTAAAATAGGGCAAAGTCAGCATGGTTTCATCAAGGGGAGATCATGCCTGACAAATCTGTTAGAATTCTTTGAGGAGGTAACGAGTAGGTTAGACAAAGGAGAGCCAATGGATGTTATCTACTTGGACTTCCAGAAGGCCTTTGACAAGGTGCCGCACAGGAGGCTGCTCAGTAAGATAAGAGCCCATGGTGTTAGAGGCAAGGTACTAGCATGGATAGAAGATTGGCTGTTTGGCAGGAAGCAGAGAGTGGGGATAAGGGGATCCTTCTCAGGATGGTGGCTGGTGAACAGTGGAATTCCCCAGGGGTCAGTGTTGGGACCACAACTTTTCACTTTATACATTAATGATCTAGATGAAGGAACTGAGGGCATCCTGGCTAAGTTTGCAGATGATACAAAGATAGGTGGAGGGACAGGTAGTATTGAGGAGGCGGGGAGGCTGCAGAAGGATTTGGATAGGTTAGGAGAATGGGCAAAGAAGTGGCAGATGGAATACAACGTGGGGAAGTGTGAGGTCATGCACCTTGGTAGGAAGAATAGAGGCATAGACTATTTTCTAAATGGGGAGAGAATTCAGAAATCTGGAGTGCAAAGGGACTTGGGAGTCCTAGTCCAGGATTCTCTTAAGGTTAACTTGCAGATTGAGTCGGTAGTTAGGAAGGCAAATGCAATGTTGGCATTTATTTTGAGAGGACTAGAATATAAAAGCAGGGATGTGCTGCTGAGGCTTTATAAGGCTTTGGTCAGACCACATTTAGAATATTGTGAGCAATTTTGGGCCCGGTATCTCAGGAAGGATGTTCTGGCCCTGGAGAGGGTCCAGAGGAGGTTCACGAGAACGATCCCAGGAATGAAAGGTTTAACATATGAGGAACGTTTGAGGACTCTGGGTCTATACTCGATGGAGTTTAGAAGGATGAGGGGGGATCTGATTGAAACTTACAGAATACTGAAAGGCCTGGATAGAGTGGACGCGGGGAAGATGTTTCCATTAGTAGGAGAGACTAGGACCCGAGGGCACAGCCTCAGAGTAAAGGGAAGACCTTTTAGAACAGAGATGAGGAGAAACTTCTTTAGCCAGAGAGTGGTGAATCTATGAAATTCATTGCCACAGAAGGCTGTGGAGGCCAGGTCATTGAGTGTATTTAAGACCGAGATAGACAGGTTCTTGATTGGTAAGGGGATCAAAGGTTATGGGGAGATGGTGGGAGAATGGGGTTGAGAAACCTATCAGCCATGATGGAATGGCGGAGCAGACTCGATGGGCCGAATGGCCTAATTTCTGCTCCTATGTCTTATGGTCTTATGGTCTCCCCCATGATTCAAGCTAACAGTGCAGCCTTGCAGTGTGGGTTAGGACAATGCCTGCACCTGAGCTGAGAGCACAGCATGCAGCCCAGTTGGCGACGCTGCTGCCAAAAGGTCAGGTGGAGTGGGGCGGAGTTGGGTGGCGTCTCGGGCAGCCATGCAGCGCACTAATCTCCGACCATCCAAGTGGTGGCCAGCACGTCCGGGATGCATTAAGGGGCCTTCAGACTTAACCAAGAGAGGTTCTTAGAACACCCATGCTAACCCACTCATCTCTCTCTTTCATCCTGCAGGAGGAGTACATCAGGAGCAAGGAGCCTGATCACTTAGCTGTATGTTTCACGGCTTACAGAGAGCAGAGACAAAGGAGAAGAGAGTGATGGAGGTGCCTGGCTGGGCAGAGGGAGGAGCAGCACCTTTAGGAAGGAGGGGTGGCTGGGGATCCCGCACACGCTGCTGAAGAGCCACAGCGAGCCATCGCTGGTCGCCACCTAGCTAGACCCAGGGTCTATGGACGCTGATAATCATTCCTGCAGATAACTGAAAACCCGTGTTGCCAAAGACTGCGCATGTCCAGGGAACTGGTGGGACACATCTGCCACCTGCCACAGGATTTGGCGCCAGGGAGACATAGAGGGCATCCACTACCAGTGACTGGGAAAGTGACCGTGGTGCTCAATTTTTACGCCACTGGCTCCTTTCAGGGCTCCACAGGTGACTCCTATGGGATCTCACAAACCTCCACCCACAAATGCATCCATGAGGTCACGGACATCTTTGCGAAGGCACACAGTTTTGGGCATTTCACCCAGGGCCGGGAAAGCCAGGATGCAAGAGAGCTAGGATTTGTCCAGATCGCAGGTTTTCCACAGGTGCAGGGTGCCATTGACTGCACTCACATGGTGCTCAGATCTCCATGGCAACAAACAGTCAACTATGTCAACCACAAGTGATTCCATTCACTGAATGTGCAGCTGGGGTGTGACCATCACAAGCGCATCCTGCAGATCTGCGCAAGGTACCCAGGGACTGTCCACGACTCCTACATTCTCAGGCATCTGGGATCGACTGACATCTTCCAGGGTCCACAGAGGCTGCAGGGTTGGCTCCTTGGGGACAAGGGCTACCCACAGAGGCTGTGGTTGATGACACCACGTGCGGCGGCCTTAGACTGCAGCAGAGCAACGCTATAATAAAGCTCATGCTGCAACTCGCACCTTGTTGGAGCAGACTATCGGGAGGCTGAAAATGAGGTTCCAGTGCCTGGATCGGTCTGGTGGAGCCTTGTAATACAAGGGTGTCACACAACGTCATCGTCTGCTGCGCCCTTTACAACCTGGCTCTGCAATGGGCAGAGGAGCTGGCTGAGCAGGCGATGCAGGAGCTGGGCGTCTCCTCCGATGAGGAGGACATCAACAGGGATGAGGGTGAGGAGGTCCTCGAAGGTGAGGATGATGGTGATGAGGCCATCCCACTGACCAGGTGAGGCAGGCGCACTCAGGAGGCCCTCATAGCTGCTAGATTTGTGGAGGAAGATGACAACATGCAGTGAGGAGACACCATAGATCCTCACATTGCATCTGTGTACTTTTGACTCCAGTCTGGCAATGGCAGCGCAAATACCCTCTGTGATAATGCTCCTGTCACAAGACGCAGCGAAGATCCCACTAGTCACCCGATTCCAGGAGGATGATGACAACATGCAGTGAGGACACCCCATAGATCTTCACATAGTCTCTGTGAATATCTGCCTCCTGTCTGGTCGAGGGCAGTTCACTTGCGCTCTATGATCAGGGTCATATCATGGAGATGCAGCCGTGAAACTTTAAATGCTCCTGATCCTTTGTCAGGCTTCAGCACCTGACCCCTTCAGGAGCACAGAGTCACCTGTCACAGGTGCTGACGAAATGGGGGGGTGGGCAGTCCCATCCCAAAGGTGTTGAGAGCACAGAGAGAAAGGCAGAACTCTGTGATGCCTGCGCACTACATTCTGGCAGCAATGGCAAGTACCATCAAGGTACAGGCATCAGTAATGTGTTCAGTGAGTGTGAAGCCAGCAAGGCCTTGGTATAAAGGTTGCACAAAGTACAGGGGGATGCCATGGACTGAGACACTTGCCTTTATCCTGTGCAGAATCAAGGTTTCCCAACTGAGTGACATAAACACTGCTCATCAGAACAAGGAGCCATTGGCAAGGAGACATTCTTGGGATAGCGATACAATGGCAAGCATTATGTGCAAGTGACTAACACCCAAGCCCAGGTTATGCAACTATGTCTTCTGAACCTTCCTAATCCTGCTGCTACATCTTGGTGCTCCCCCTGACATCCACAGCAGAGGTAGAAGCAGCCTGCTGACTGCTACGACCAGTCTGTGATGACCTTGATAAGCGTCCTCAGGAGGCCTGAGACCTGGAGAGCCACGGATTGATTTCAGAGTCCTGCCGTGTGGCAGTGGCTCCCTCCTCAGCCTGCAGAGCTGGAGATGCTGGGGTGACAAGAAGTGGGGATTCGGATGGGCCAGACACTCCAGAGTCACCTGGGTGGGTGGCCCCGGGAGTGTGCCTGCTGGTCCTCCTCCCTATGGGTGCCCGAGGGTCCCTGGTTGACTCCTTGTGGAGAAGGGGAAGCTGGAGTGAGATCGAGCTGCCCCGCACCCCTCTCACATTGACACCGTTGGAGGCCAACTATTGTGTCAGCGATGGAGTTCAGCCACACAACTGTGCCTGACCGATGTCCTGGACTAAGGTCTCCATTGCGATGCATTAGCATGCTGGTGCTATCACCTCAGACTGTTGGCGGACGGACTTCTCCATTGTGCCTTACAATCTGAGGAGCGCAGTAGACATCCCTTCCGGGTATTCCCGAGCTTGCCTTTGCAGCTCCAGCAACTATGACATGACTGAGTCCAGAGGCTCATCATCTGACTCGGACTCAGCAAATTTCTGGCCTCCAGCAGCCCTCCGAGTGCTGGAAATTTGGGAAGCCCCTGCCTCCGCCTGCTGTGGATCAGACAGTTTGATGTGCTCACCAGATTGTGATCCCGGGGCTACTTTAGAACTAAGTCCCACCATGGTGTGTGTCTCTGTGCTGGTGGAGGATGTGGGTGAGCACTGTGATGGGACTTCAATGCGGGTACCTTCAGATTTTTCTTCCAAGGTGTCCTTGGGACTTGATTGGAGGCCGTAGATCGTGGACATCCTCGACTGTTTCTCTGATGTGCCTGCGAAAGCAAGGATAGATAATTAGTGCATGGTAGGGCCTGTGAAAGAGGACACATCAGTCACAGCATGGTTGTCTGATGGATGTTGCTCTGCTGGATCCTCACTTGGTAGAGCATCGCCGACCTCACCGTAAGCACAGAATGTTTGAAATCCTCACTGGCCAGCTAAATGGCTTGATTTTCAGAGTCTATTAGTACCTTGATGTCGGGCATTCGACCTCTCCCTCTTGTTGTGTGCCAGCTTGTCCTGCATGAATACAAATGGAGAGAGTGTAAGCAGGATGTTGGCCAGGCAAGATGATAAGTATGTCTGGCATGTGTGGGTGGTGAGTCGTCCCATGGACAGGATGAGGACAATGAAGGTGTGTGTGAGTGAATGGTGATGTTCCTTGAATTGACAGTGAGTGAGGTCCCTGTGGATGTATGATGGGTTTGTGTGTGTGTGAGTTGAGCGTGATGAGAAAAATGACTTACCCTGGTGGAACGGAGATCATCATTCATCCTTTTGCGGCACTGGGTGGCTATCCTCTTTTGCAGGGCATTGGCACTGACCATTGCTGCCACCATCTCCCAAGCCAGAGCGGTGGTGGAGGACACCACGGCAGGTCTCCAAGACATCAAAAAGATGATCAAGGGATTCTTGATGACTTTACTTCTCTCCTTAAACCGGGGTGGCTGCAGTCTTCTTGCCTTTCAGGGCCATGTCTTCTGCACTGCAGTCCTGGGCTGAAAGCACTGAGAGGTACACATGGCTGTACTTTACGTATGGCGTCCAGTGTAAGGAAGCAGCGAAATGACTGTGTCAGGAGAACCTGCCCGCCATCAAAATGGTGTGTTTCCTGGGAATACATGATTAATGAGGCGGGTTTGGGACTATATGGCGTGAAAAGCCGCCATTGCGGCCAGAAAGGTAAAACGTTCTTTTCCCTGCCCACTACTGCACTTAGTGCAAATCTGGGACAATTCTGCCCTATATGTTTGTATAGAGAAAGGATAACGCTCTAGCTCGCATGCTTGTGACATTTCTAAATAACTTAATTACGATGTAGCTGAGAGCTTTGAGTTTAGATAAAGTACAGTACAAAAATAATCATACCAACATGGTACCTGAATTGAGGTTTCATAATCAATTGTGCTGTCTGGCGCAATTTTTAAAAATAATTTAATTTACCAGATGTTTAGTGACTGTCATTAAACGGTGTCACCCTCAACTGCAGTCGTTCATATAGGGAGAACCTGAAAAGAGTCACAGAAAAGACCAAGACCAGAGTAAACCCTAACTGGAAACTAGCAAGCACCAGCTAGGGATCCAGTGCATGGACCCTTTGTATTGCTAGCTACGCTCTTGTGTATTCTTCAGCAGAATACTGCTCCCCTGGGCGGAATTGTCCCAGATTTGCACTAAGTGCGGTAGCGAGTGGGTAAAATAACGTTTTACCCACCAGCCGTGATGGCACGGTTTCACGCCGTATTGTCCCATACCTGCCATATTATTTATGCATTCTCAGGAACCACGCCATTTCCATGGCAGACGGGCTCTTTTTCACCCACCCGCTTCATCACGCCGGGCGCCATAGCTAAATTCCAGCCGTGCACACAAATCTCAATGCTTCCAGCCCATGATTGCCGCAGAGAGGATGTCCACGAAAGGCAAAAAGACAGCAGCCCCCATGTTTAGCGACACGTCACTGGAATGCCTTTTGGATACAGTGGAGGTCAGCCGCAATGTCATCTATCCCCGCTCTGTCCGCAAGATGGGCAGCGGTGTCACCAACAAGGCTTGGGAGGTGGTGGCAGTGCTGGTCAGCGCCAATGCCCTTCAAAAGAGGACAGCCAGGGTAGGTCACTCTTCTCATCACTCTC
Organism: Cetorhinus maximus; assembly: GCF_964194155.1. Classification (NCBI taxonomy): domain Eukaryota; kingdom Metazoa; phylum Chordata; class Chondrichthyes; order Lamniformes; family Cetorhinidae; genus Cetorhinus; species Cetorhinus maximus. Next base: position 63,239,221 of record NC_135881.1, on the reverse strand, counting down.
AACTCACACACTCACAAACCCATCCCGCATCCACAGAGACCTCACTCATTGACAATTCAAGGGACATTATCATTCACTCTCTCACACTCACCGTCATTGTCCGCATCCTGTCTATTAGACCAATCACCACCCACACATGCCAGTCATACTTATCATCCGGTCTGCCAGGCGTGCTGCTTACACTTTCTCCATCACTATTCATGCAGGACAAGCTGGCACACAACAAGAGAGAGAGGTCACAGACCGGTGGTGGAACGCCCAAAATCAAGGTGCTCACGGACTTTGAAAACAGAGCCATCCAGCTGACCGGCAAAGATCTGGACCAGTCCTTGCTGATGGTGAGGTCGGATGTGCTCTACCAAGGGAGGGTCCAGCAGTGCAACATCCATCAGACAACCATGCTGTGAGTGATGTGTCCTGTTTCACAGGCCACTGCCATGCACTAATTATCTCTCCTTGCTTTTGCAGGCACATCTGCCAAACGGCCGATGGAGTCCATGACCTACGGCCTCCAATCAAACCCCGAAGAAACCTCTGAAGAGGAATCTAGAGGCACCCTCCTTGAAGTCCCATCACAGCGCTCACCCACACCCTCCAAGAACGCAGAGACACACACCTCGGCGGGACCTAGCTTTAGAATAGCCTCAGGATCACAATCTATTGAGCACATCGCACTGTCTGATCCACAGCAGGCAGTGGCAGGGACTTCCCAGATTCGCGGCACTCGGAGGACTGCTGGAGGCCAGGAATTTGCTGATTCTGAGTCAGATGACGAGCCCCTGGACTTGGTCATGTCATAGCTGCTGGAGCTGGAAAGGCAAGCTCGGGAACATCAGGAAGGGATGCCCTCTGCATTTCTCAGATTGCAAGATGAAGGAGTCGCGAATGGTGCTGAACATTGTACAATCATCAGCGAACATCCCCACTTCTGACCTTATGATGGAAGGAAGGTCATTGATGAAGCAGCTAAAGATGTTTGGGCCAAGGACACTACCCTGAGGAACTCCTGCAGTGATGTCCTGGAGCTGCGATGACTGACCTCCAACAACCACAACCATCTTCCTTTGTGCTAGGTATGACTCCAACCAGTGGAGAGTTTTCCCCCTGATTCCCATTGACTTCAGTTATGTTTGAGTTCCTTGATGCTACAGTCAGTCAAATGCTGCCTTGATGTCAAGGGCATTCACTCTTACCTCCCCTCTTGAGTTCAGCTCTTTGGCCCAGGTATGTCCTGTACACAAAAAGCAGGGCAAATCCAACCCGGCCAATTACAGCCGTAATTGGCAGGGTTGGACTTGTCCTGCTTTTTGTGTACAGGACATTCCTGAGCAATTTTCCACATAGCCGGGTAGATGTCAATGTTGTAGCTGTACTGGAACAGCTTAGCTAGCGGTGAGGCAAATTCTGGGGCACAAGTCTTCGGTACTATTGCCGGAACATTGTTAGAGCCTACAGCCTTTGCAGTATCCAGTACCTTCAGCCATTTCTTGATATCACGTGGAGTGAATCAAATTGGCTGAAGATTGGCACCTTTGATGCTGGGGACTTCTGGAGTAGGCCGAGATGGATCATCGACTCAGCACTTCTGGCTGAAGGTTGTAGCAAATGCTTCAGCCTTATCTATTGCACTGATCTGGGCTCCTCCATCATTGAGGATGGGGATATTTGTGGAGCCTCCTCCTCCATTAAATTGTTTAATTGTCCACCATCATTCACGACTGGATGTGGCAGAACTGCAGAGCTTAGATCTGATCGGTTGGTTGTGGGATTGCTTAGCCCTGTCTATCACTTGCTGCTCATGCTGTTTGGCACACAAGTAGTCCTATTTTATAGCTTCACCAGGTTGACATCTCATTTTTAGGTATGCCTGGTGTTGCTCCTGGCATGCCCTCCACACTCTTCATTGAACCAAGATTGATCCCCTGGCTTGATGGCAATGGTAGAGTGGGGATATGCCGGGCCAAGAGGTTACAGATTGTGTTCGAGTACAACTCTACTGCAATTGATGGCCCACAGCACCTCATGGATGCCCAGTTTTGAGTTGCCAGATCTATTCAAAATCTATCCCATTTAGCATGGTAGTAGTGCCACAGATCACAATGAGGGGTATTCTCAATGTGAAGGAGGGACTTCGTCTCCACAGCGACTGTGCGGTGGTCACTCCTACTGCTACTGTCATGGACAGATGCATCTGTGGCAGGTAGGTTGGTGAGGATGAGGTCAAGTATGTTTTTCCCTCTTGTTGGTTCCCTCACCACCTGCTGCAGACCCAGTCTAGCAACTGTGTCATTTAGGACTCGGCCATCTTGGTCAGTAGTGGTGCTACCGAGCCACTCTTGGTGATGGACATTGAAGTTCCCCCATCCAGAGTACATTCTGCACCCTTGCCACCCTCAATGCTTTCTCCAAGTGGTTTTCAACATGGAGAAGCAGTGATTCATCAGCTGAGGGAGGGTGGTACGTGGTAATCAGCAGGAGGTTTCCTTGCCCATGTTTGACTTGGTGCCATGAGACTTCATGGGGTCCGGAGTCGAGGACTCCCAGGGCAACTTCTTCCCGACTGTATACCACTGTGCCACCACCTCTGCTGGGCCTGTCCTGCCGGTGGGACAGGACATACCCAGGGATGGTGATGGTGGTGTCTGGACATTATCTTTAAGCTATGATTCCATGTGGATGGCTAAGTTAGACTGTTGCTTGACTAGTCTGTGAGGCAGCACTCCCAATTTTGGCACTAGCCCCCAGGTGTTAGTAAGGAGACTTTGCAGGGCTGATAGGGCTGAGATTACCTTTGGTGTTTTGGGTGCCTAGGTCAATGCCTGGTGGTCTGTCCAGCTTCATTCCTTTTTTACGACTTTGTAGCGGTTTGTTACAATTGAGTGGCTTGCTAGGCCATTTCAGAGGGTGTTTAAGAGTCAACCACATTGCTGTGGGTCTGGAGTCACGTATAGGCAGGCCAGGTAAAGATGGCAGATTTCCTTCCCTAAAGGGCATTAGTGACTTGAATGGGTTTTTGCAACAATCGATTTTAATTCCAGCCTGTTCCACAGGTCCACTCTTCTTCGGAAAAGAGCCACCTCTGACACCTACTTTAGATCTGGCTTTATATGACATAAAATTATGACCGCTGGACCACAATAGAAACTGACTGTGAAAGTGCATTTATTAACATTCCAAAGGTGTTCACTCAGCCATCTAAGAAGCTGTACCTTAGCTGAATTATGAACAATAGGCCTTTTATCTTTTTCCTGACAACTTTTAATTCCAGATTTTTATTAGATTCAAATTCCACCATCCGCCGTGGCGGGATTCAAACCCCGATCTCCGGAGCATTACCCTGGGTTTTTGGATTACTAGTCCAGCGACAATAGTACTACACCATCGCCTCCCTGCATTGTTTTTTTTGTACTCTGGGTGAGTGTGAATTAGTCCACAATGTGTTAATTCGTCCTTTCAGAAATGTGTCACTTCGCAGTTTTTGAAAATGTAATGATGAATCAGCTGAATCACCTTTTTCCTTTGTACATGGCCTGCAATGAGATGACATTTCTAGAAACAGGAGTTGAACATGTTCATAGAACCTACCTTGGCCTGAGGTAAAGTCTCAGAGTTAGCCCTGGAATATTTGTCCTTTAGCTTTTATTGCTGAAAAGCCACATTTTTAAAGCTATCTAGAAAGCATAAATGCTATCAGTCGGAGAAGATGAAGAATGAGTCACATTTATCAGCTTTTGTGGTGTATTTCCCCCATTTTGTATTATGAACATACAGGCAGGAAAAGACCATCTGGTCTATTCAATCTACCCACGCAATTGTAATGTCTTGTCTATCATCTGCAGCCCACCTAAACCATGACATCTCCTGGGAGAATCAGCATTCACCGCACAACCTGGCAGCCTGTTCCACAGGTCCGCTCCTCTTCAGAAAAGAGCCACCTCCGACACCTAATTTAGATCTGGCTTTATACGACATCAAATTATGACCGCTGAACCACAATAGAAACTCTGACTGTGAAAGTGCATTTATTAACATTCCAAATGTGTTGACCCATCCATCAAAGAAGCTGTACCTTAGTTGATTATGAACAATAGGCCTTTTATCTTTTTCTGACAGTGTCTTCTGCCGTCAGCTTTGTCTCCAGCCTTCACCTTAGACCCTCACTATCTGAAACTATGAGGCTAAGGTTCCACTGGGACACATCAGTATCATGAGTTCATGTGTAGCAGTACACTCTGTATTTCTGGTGCACAGAGAGAAACCCTACAGGGTTTTCAGAGCGCCTTCATTTATATGCCACTATTGTGTTCCCAATGCAATTGGAGTGAAACACAGACACACATGGACGCCAGGGTTTGGGATTTCCTAGGTAGGTACTAAAAATGCAGGTGCAGATCCTAGCTTACTTTAGCACAATATGTAGCTGAGGAAGCAGAACTGGCTCATTGCAGCCATTTCAGGAAGTATACCTTCAACTGCACTTCCTGTTAGCTGCAAACTGACCAATTCTGCTTCCTTTGCTGCATATTATACAAAAGTAAACTGGGTTTCTGCCAAGTTCCAAGGGGAGGGGCAGATCCTTTTACCAAGAGAGCTCAAGAGGTTATGCAAAGGCTACAATGGTAAGGAATCATGCCATTTTTGAATGCAATCAGCACCCTCTTTAATCAGCTGCTGATCAAGCTGGTGAATATGTTTCTGCAGTAAAGGGGTCATTCTCCCAGATGAGGAAGACATTCAATGACTTGAAGAAGTTTGTCAAGGTAAGTGACAGCTGTGCCACAGTGGCATGCCTGCAACACACACATGGAATTTTCCTTCAAATATGGGCTCAATGAGGCTCACAAGTCTCCTGTTCCGCCAGCAGAAAATCCAAAGCAAGTGTACTACTGCTACTATGATGGGAAAAGCTATCCATTCAATGGCCTCTTGAGATGCCATGGAGAATTGAGGTGCCTCCCACAACAGATCTTAGTGGTCAGGTTGATGTGATATGTTTCATGGGCTGCTGCTACAATCGCGCTTTGTATCATCCTTTATTTTGTAATTATGGAGCAGGTGACTGCATTGCCCATGCAATATATGGATTCAGTTGAGCGTTGTCCACTGCCTTTGAAGGAAATCAAAACCAGGGACCTCTCCTGTTACGTCAGTCATGAGATGTTGAATTTTGAGCTGTTTGGGTCCTGTGATTCTGTACATCTGTAGTGGGTTGTGGGGTGGTGGGCTGATACCAGATGCATGAATAATAGTTGTCATTTTCAAGAATGGCCGACATGAATTTCAGCACTTTCTTAGTAGATTTTTCAAATCTTCATGAATGGGAAGGTCAGCATTGTTTATGACATTTTCCATTTAAAGGGAAATGATGGTGTTGCAGAACAATGTGAGGCATCACCAGGAGCCAGTCAATTGGAGTAGAGGTAAGGATCCCTAATACTATCCTTATGACAATGTTTAGCTGTATGTCCATGATCCTTGTGAGGTAGCTTCATGACCATGACATAGATCAACATTCTGCAGCCAAGTAGATTAGGGCCACTGTTGCAAAGATGCCTCCATTTCCACCAATACAAGCAGAAAGGAACTCTCCAATCTTGCAACAGTAATAGAGAAATCTCGCTCCTCTCCATTGCTAGCAAAACCTTGGCCAGAGTCCTTCTGAAACACATAGTGCAATATCTTGACAAGGATCTGCTGTCAGAGAGTCAGTGTGGTTACAGGAAAGATTGAGGAACCACTGATATGGTGTTTGCAGTTAGACAGCTCCAGAAAAAATGCCAACAAGAGCACAGGGGCATCTACACCATGTTTGTTGACCTGATCAAGGCCTTCAAGTGCCTAGGGGAGGTAATGGAGAGATTTGGTTGCCCTGAGAAATTCATGGACAGTTTCATGAAGGCCTGCTCGCATGTGTCCTGGATGATGGTGAGTCTTCTGACCACTAAAGGAGTTAAAACCAAAAAGCGCTGACAAAAACTCAGCAGGTCTGGCAGCATCTGTGAAGAGAGAAACAAAACTGAGTTGGGGTGGTCATGTAGCCAGAATGCCTGACACTCACTCCTATAGAGAGCTTGAGCCTGGGGTCAAAGGGAGCATTACAAGGACCTGCTGAAGCTTTTATTTTGATATGGACGCCATGTTCTGGGAGAAGTTTGCCCAGAATTGCTGCACCTGGCACAACCAAATAAAAAAGGGTGCTACTTCCTTCAAAAGCAAGCAGAGATAAAATGCAAGAAGAGGAATTCCCAAGCCAGCAGCTCCTCCAAAATCCAATTGTCTGCAGTATCCTGTCCTGTTTGCAACAGAACCTTCTTGGCACAGTCACCTACATACCCACCAAAACCCCACCTAACACCCTAGATGATGGACATCTTTGCCTCAAAGGATGAACAACTGAATTTATCTAAAACTTTCCAACTCATGTGATCAAGATGTCATGTATCGTCAATGCTCTGTCGAATATAGAAATTCACATACTAAGACTTTTTTGTAAATCTCATGGATGCATAGTTAGGGAAGTCATGTTAACAACTTTACCAGTCTTTCTGGGATGTTTGCCAATGTCTGGTGCAGCAATGTAGTGAAGACCAGCAACAACAGGGGATATAGATTTAAGATAAGAGGAGAAAACTTTAGAGGAGATGTGCGGGGCAAGTTTTTTACGCAGAGGGTAGTGAGTGTCTGAAACTCGCTGCCAGAGAAGGTAGTGGAAGCAGGTACGATAGTGGTGTTTAAGAGGCAGCTTGACAAATACATGAATAGGATGGGAATAGAGGGATACGGACCCCAGAAGTGCAAAATGTTTTAGTTTGACAGGCAATATGATCGGCGCAGGCTTGGAGGGCCGAAGGGCCTGTTCCTGTGCTGTACTTTTCTTTGTTCTTTGTTCTAACAATACTGCAGTGCTGGCCCCGGTAGGCAGCCAACTCCAGCTTGGCAGCCACGACCTGTGTGATGACCGATTTATATTTTGCAGTGTTGGTAAAAACCACACTTAAGGAAAGTCTTGGCGCCTCGTTTTGCAGTGACATAATTTTACGGAATGCATCCAAGCCTGTCTGCTGCAGAGGCAATCTTGTGATGTAAATGGGCCATTAGTGAAAGTTTCAACTGTAAACATGCCCTAAATCATTGCAGATTGTGAAATGGTTCAAGAGACTTCAATTTGAAAATTTTCTTCTGCAGATACAAACATATGAATTAGGAGCAGGAGGAGGCCATTTGGCCCCTCAAGCCTGATCCTCCATTCAATAAGATCCTGGCTGATCTGATTGTGGCCTCAAATCTACTTTCCTTCCTGCCCCCTATAACTTTTGACTCCCTTGTCAAACAAGAATCTATCTAACTCAGCCTTAAAAGTATTCAATAACCCTGCCTCCACCACATTGTGGGGAAGAGAGTTCCACAGACCCACAACACTCTGAGAGAAAAAAATTCTTCTCATCTCCACCTTAAATTGGAGACCCTTTATTTTAAAATTGTATCTCCTAGTTCTAATCTCTCCCACAAGGGGAAACATCATTTCAGAATCCCTCCTGTCAAGTTCCCTTGAGGATCTTATATGTTTCAATAAGATCGCGTCTCATTCTTTTAAACTCCAATGGATACAAGCTCAACCTGTCCAACCTTTCCTCAGAGGATAACTCCCTCATCCCAGGAATCAGTTGAGTGAACCTTCTCTGAACTGTTTTTAACACAATTATGTCCTTTCTTAAATAAGAAGACCAAAACTGTACACAGTACTCTAGATGTAATCTCACCAATACCCTATAGAACTGTAGCAAAACACCCTTACTTTTGTATTCCATTCCCCTTACAACGAATGCCAACATTCCATTTGCCTTTGTAATCACTAGCTGTACCTGCATACTAACTTTCAATGATTCATGTATCAGGATACCCAGATCCCTCTGTACCTCAGAGTTCGGTAATCTCTCTCCATTTAAATAATATTCTGCTTTTTTATTCTTCCTGCCAAAGTGGACAAGTTCACATTTTATACTCCATCTGCCAATTTTTTCGCCCATCCACTTAACCTATCCATATCCCTTTGCAGTCTCTTTATGTCCTCTTCACAACTTACTTTCTTACCTGTCATTTTGTCATCAGCAAATTTAGCATCCATACATCTGGTCCCACCATCCAAGTCATTAACATAGATTGCAAATAGTTGAGGCCCCAGCACTGATCCCTACGGCACTCCACCCATTACATTTTGCCAATTCGTAAATGACCCATTTATGCCTACTCCCTGTTCCTGTTAGTTAACCAATCCTCTATCCATGCTAATATGTTACCCCCTACACCATGAGCTCTTATTTTGTGTAGTAAACTTTGATGTAGTACCTTGTCAATTCCTTCTGGAAATCTAAGTACACAACATCTACAGGTTCCACTTTATCCACATTGCTTGTTACTTCCTCAATGAATCCTAATGAATTAGTCAAACATAATTTCACTTTCACAAAATCATGTTGACTCTGCCTGATTGCATTGAGATTTTTTATGTGCCCCACAAATAGCTCCAAAATAATAGATTTTAGCATTTTCTCTATGACAGACGTTAAACTAACTGGCCTGTAGTTTCCTACTTTCTGTCTCCCTCCTTTCTTGAATAGAGGAGTTACATTCAATATTTTTCAATCTGATGGGACTTTTCCAGAATGTAAGGAATTTTGGAAAATTTAAACTAATGCATCTCCTATCTCAGCAGCTACTTCTTTTAAGACCCCAGGATGAAATCCATCAGGACCTGGGGACTTGTCAGCTTTTAGTTCTAATAATTTTCTCAGTACTCTTCCCCTGGTGATTGTAATTGTTTTAGGTTCCTCTCTTTCACCTCTTGGCGCAAACTTATTTCTGGGATGTTATTTGTATCATCAACAGTGAAGACAGATGCAAAATATCTATTCAATTCATCTGCCTTTTCCTTATTTTCCATTCTCCATTCTATTTACATTCACTCTGTGGATGACCAACATTCACTTTACTTATTTTTTGTTTTTAAATACCTGTAGAAACTTCACAGTGTTGTCTTTTGTCAAGCATTATCTCCCCAAATTATGAAATAGTTCAAAGAGATAATGTCATGACATTGGAAATTATTAATAAATCAACTATTATCTTACTATTTTTTTCTAGGCATTTTAGCTTTCTTTTTTTGTATCACTCTAGTAACTCAGTTTGATGTAATATTTTTTAAGGTTACCATTACTGAATATACTAATTAAATAGCAGAAGCTTATTGCACCTTGTCATAGAGCACAACAAATTCCTTACACAACACATAACAGAGTGATTAATTCCTTTTCTGCTCAGTATTTTGTAGGCCTGATTGTGATCTTCACACACTTAGCTTATACGCAAGATCTTAGAAAGTTTGCTGTTGCTATGACAACTTGCCACAACTACTTCATTAAACACTCTTTGAAGAAGGTGATCTTAAACATTCTGGCTAACGTGTTTATAGTCCAAAGCTATCAGCCATAGCTCAATGGTAACACACTCATCCATCATTGAAAAGGTCACAGGTTCAAAAGACTTGAACAAATAATCTGGGTTGACACTTCAATGTAGTACTGAGGAAGAGATCCATTATTGCAGATGCCATCTTTTGCATGAGGTATTAAACTGTGACCTTGTCTGCTCTGTCAAGTGGAACGAAAAATTCCATTACACTATTCAAAGAAGAGCAGCAGAGCTCTTCTGATGTCCTTGCCAATATTTATCCTTCAACCACCATTAATCAAAAAAAAAAGTCACAAATCTCATTGAGGTTTCTGAGACTTTAATGTGGGCAGCATTTTTCAGTTGGCGTGCAGGAGCAGGCCCGACACGCTGACGCATAAAATGACGCACAATGATGTAGGGACGCACGCACAACGTCATCGTGCAGTCCCATAATATTTCATTTGTCTGGCGCGCGCCAGAGTTGGCTGTGCGCCCGCCGATAGGTAAACAGCCTATTATGGCCATTAAGAAAGTACTTGATGTAACCTTAAGATTGGTGGGCAGGCGAATAGGCCAAGAGGCCTTCGCGTTTTCTAGGAAACCTCAACCACGAGCAGGATGAAGTTTCCTAAAGTTTTTATTAAATAAATTTTTAAAAATTCCTAAATATCAAAACATGTCCCATCTCATGTGACACAATCACATGAGGGGACATGTTTAAATAAATTTTTAAACTATTTATTTAATTATTTCGATATTGATTCAATCTCCCTGAGGCAGCTCCATGCCTCAGGGAGGTTGAAGCGCTCTTTCGCATGAGTGCGCAAAAGAGCGCTGGCCCCGACTCTCCCTCCTCCCCCCGCCTGCACAGGTAGCGCTGAGTGCTACGGCTCACGTAATACGCAGGGTGGGCCTTAATTGGCCCATCTGGGTAAAATGGCGGTACGGAGCTGATCGCGGGCTCTGCTCTGCTACCGCCCCTGCCCGTTCCTGCCGAGCCCGCCTGCCACCTGAAAAATTCAGGCCTGTGGGTAAGTTTGCCACCTTATTTACTTTCAGTACAACAATGACTACCTTTTAAAAGCACTTAATTGGCTATAATGCATTTTGGTATGTCCTGGGGTTGTGAAAGGTGCTATATAAAAGCAAGCCCTTTCCTTTTCAAACAAACATGATAAAGCATGATCTTGGAATATAAACATAATTTCAAGATGATCATATAAACAACAAATAATAGCTAGGTGAAGTTTACCCAAACAGCTCAGGAATTATCATTCTGATTAGCTTATAAGAAAGTTTTATAGATTGTAATTATGGTGGAGAAAGAAATGAAGTGGACACAGGTGCCTTCATAATCTCATCCCAGGTTTCAGTTACATGACTGAATGGATAAATTCCAAATCATCTTTGCTGTCTGATTTCAGATCTGCCTCAGATATGAGTGGCTATATCTGTTGGGAAATCAGCAGTTGTTTTGTAAATTTAGTAACGCTGCACAAGTATTCAGGTCTTTGGGCCAGCCAAGCATATATTATCGATGCTGCAGTATTAAACAATCTTAATGTGCCAACTCTTTCTGAATCATTCTGTATGAAGCGGGTGTAAAAAGGAAGGTAATCAATTATAAATATTGCCCGTAGGATGTTATCAACCTGAGCTTGGAATATGGGCAAATCTATTATTAGCTGTGTCGATCAAAATTGATCGTGCATAAAACCAGATAATGCAGAAAATACACAACACTCACATCTGAAAGGAGAAACAAGGTTTTAGGTTTAGACCCTTCACCCAGGAACTGAGGCAACCAATATAATCCTCAAGGACAGAAAAGACCTTTTAGCAATGATTTTCTATCTGCTGTCTTGTATCAATTCATTGTATCAATTCATCAATTCATCCTACTTACGTGACATCATGACAATGTTTGATCATCTTCCCAGGAGCTCCATTCTCTTAATCAATAGCTTCAAGTATCAGCTTGAAAATTATTTGTAAACAAACCATCATAGCTTTCTCACTACTTTCACAGCTAATAACAAGATAAAGAGGGCACTCAGTAGAGCGCATACGTCTGCCACACTGTTTTAGCTCAACTTTAAACTACATTATAACATTTTAATATTACTGTAAAGAGAGATAGGTTGCCGAAGTTTTTCATCTTGCAGTTATCAGGACATATGCAAGAATGCCAAATTCCAAAAGATCACAACAATTTATGCCACAGGAGAAAAGGGTACTAATTGGTTGGCAAGTCGACTCTGATTGGCTGAGGCGTTGCCATGCAGAAAGCAGCAGTGAACTTGAGTTCCCCAAGTAATTCAAAAAACACACAAGGCTTGGGCATATTCCTTTTCTTTGGCGAGAACGGGAGCTTGCAAATGAGTGTATGTTGCTTTCAGCAAGCATAAATGAGCCACGTTATGGGCAGAATTTTCCGTTTGTCGGGCGGGCGGGCCTGACCCAATCGTGGGCGGGCGCGGAGCCGATCACCGCCAGCGAACGGGGCCGCACCGCCATTTTACGTGGGCGGGCAAATTAAGGCCTGTCCAGTATGACATCCGCCGGGAAGCACTATGCACTCCCTGTGCAGGGGGGGTGGGGGGGAATCCCTAAAATCGAGAGTGCGCTCTTTCGCGCATGCGCACGAAAGAGCGCACATCTCCCTGAGGCTAGGTGCAGCCTCAGGGAGATCACCTCAACTTTTAAAAATATTAAAAATAGAGAAAAGAAAAATCCCTTACATGTCCCCTCATGTGACAATGTCACATGAGTTGGGACATGTTCATAATTTACAGAACAACTTTATTACAATTTTTAAAACCCTACATGAAACCTCATCCTGCCGCTGGATGAGGTTTCATGCTTTCTCCATTTGCCGCCGGGGCTCCTGGCCTGCCCACCAACTTTAAAGTTGAATGGACAGGTCCTTTAATTGGTTAATTGATCCTGTCAATGGCCTCAAGTGGCCATTGATAGGTTGGTGGGCCCGCAGCTGATTTTGCTGTGCTCCTGCCTTCCTGAAAATTTAAATGGGGCAGGGTGACGTCAGGGGTTCCGCCCGACATCATCCCGCGTCATTTTAAGCGTCGGCAAGCGGGCCCCGAGCCCCGCCCCCTCGCTCGCCGATGGTAAAATTCTGCCCTATGAGTTGGTTATGGTCTGTACTCTGCCTATTACAAACAGACGAAGGATGTATGTTGTTTGATCTGATCAGCCAATCATTGGGACATATGGCCTAAGTACCTGGTTTGCAGCAGCACTGAAAGCCATACATGAGGTTCCTCAATTGTGTGGTAGGCAGAATGTCTTTTTGGACTTATGGTGACATCCTGCTAGTGAAAAATACCATTCATGTAGTCACAGCATAGTAGCAGCATGAAGCGGCTCGCTTAACCAGCTGTTCAAATTTTTGAGATACCTTCTGAAATAATTTGACATAGATCAGGCACATTTCAGGTCTGAAAGTGACAGCCTTGGGCCCATTTGTGAGTTTGCGTGATATATAGCAAACAGTGATCTGATCAGGATAGACACTGTCCCCCAAGATAGCTTTGATGTTCTCTATTTCTGAATCTGAGACCATGCATAAGGACTTCCTTACACACATTAATATGGTCCATACAGCACTCAAGTTCACTTTTGAGATGCAGCAGTCAAACACGGTCCCTTTCTTCAACAGGAGAGGCGGGATAAATGGATCATTTTTGGGTCGGCAAACTATAAGTGGTGGGGTGCCACAGGGATCAGTGCTGGGGCTTCACCTAATTATGATCTATAATAATGACTTGTATGAAGAGACCAACTGTATTGTAGCCAAATTTGCTGATGTTACAAAGATAGGTAGGAAATCAAGTTATGAGGAGAATGCAAAGAGTCTGCAAAAGGATATAGTTGGTTAAATATGTGGACAAATGGTTGAAGATGGAGTATAATGTGGGAAAATGAGAGGTTGTCCATTTTTGAAGGAAGAATAGAAGAGCAGAATATTATATGGAGAGATACTGCAGAATGCTGCACTACAAAGGGACCTGGGTGTCCTTGTATAAATTGTAAACGATCAGAATGCAGGTTCAGCAAGTAATTAGGGAAGCAAATGGAATGTTGGCCTTTATTGCAAGCAGGATGAAGTATAAAAGTAGGGAACTGTTAGGACAGGAGAGAGGCAAACTGAACTTCTTTGTCCTCTCCCCATCTGTCCATAAGCAGAAGGGGTTTTTTAATTATTTTAAAGCAGGCTATGGCATGCTTCCCCAAACCCTCAGTTTGGTCTAATTTTAGAGGTATCACGCAGCAAACTCTCTTAGGATTAACTCAGAAGGTTTATTTCACATACAAACCTGGGAGAGGGGGATGATGTTCACAACATCTCTCACACACACACACACACACACACACACACATATATAGAGGGAGATAGAAAAGAGTGAGTTTTAACAACTATGGATAACAACAGCAAGAACTACAGAAATGAGTATTAGTTCACATGACTTTCAGAATCCAGAAAAAGTCAAAGTCCAGATGGTATTTCTTTCATGACAGAGTTCAGCCCAGATGAATTCCTGGTTGGGGACAGCAACATGAAAATCTTTGAAACCAATGACAATGCAGCACGATAGGATTTATGTGCTTTGATCACTTGGCAGGTGATGATCAGAGACTTTTAAAATCAAACAAGCTTCAAGGATTTTAGAGATGCTGGCTGGCTGTTTGGTCACCTGGGAGATCTGCTGGAGTTCTTTCCTGTTGGTGTTAAATCAGCAGATTGAGTTATGAGACTAGAAATTAAATATTAAAATGGTCCAAAGGGCTGGAAGCATGGGGTCATATGACCTGGCCCCTTAATGAGTTAATTGCAGCCTTGCAAGCAGTTTCTGTGCTTCTGGCCAAAATCTATTGTTTCCCTTAAAAGTGAAATGGTGGCTATTATCAGCTCTTCAGATATAACGAGTACAACTGGAGTACTGTGTTTGGCAGTAGGGAGCTTCAGTTGCAGCTGGGTGACTGAGGGAGTTTAAGGGTTAAATTAAGCGTTGACTTCTATCCAAAACCTAGTCTTTCTTTAATTTAGCAATTAACCAAAAGTTGCTGTTAGGGTTGGAAGAAACCTTAAAACAGGGCTCTTACAGGCTCAGCTTGCAGCTGCAAATATTTAATTAGATAACTGGCTTAATTAATTTTTCGGAAGCTAAGTTCAGAGAGCATAAAAGTAGGCTATCTTATAGTGCTGACTTTGTCTCTACTGGAATGCTGTGTTTGGCTGCAGTCGTGAGCTTCATTTAGAGCTTGGTGGCTGAGGGAGTTTAAGGGTTAAATTAAGGGTTAAATTCTATCTAAAGGCTAGTCTTTCTTTAATTTAGCAATTCAAGTGCTTCGGTTGGAGTTTGGTGACTGAGGGAGTTCGGTGAGAAGGGAGAAGGTGCTCCTTTCTTTTTCTACCTTTGCTCAAAAAGAAGAGTGATGGCCTTGGTAAATAGCAACTGGTGAGTAAATTAGAAAAGTGTAATATTTTTAAAGTTCCTATACTTGGATTTAACTGTGAAGCGCCAGGAATAAGGGAAATTTAAGGACAAATATAATAAAGTAATATAAATAATCCAAAGTACAATAAAGTTAACATAAAAGAATTAGAGTTAAGACATGGCATGACAGCTCAGTTGAGTGGAATGTGTGTACTGTAATATGTGCGATGTCATGGATGCTACCGGTGTCCTAGCTGACTACATGTGTAGGAAGTGCTGTCAGCTGCAGAAACATGAGCTCTGGGTTTCAGAGCTCGAGCGGCGGCTGGAGTCGCTGTGGTGCATCCACGAGGCTGAGAGCTACATGGATAGCATGTTCAGAGAGGTGGTCACACCACAGCTTAAAGGCCTGGAGACAGAGAGAGAATGGGTGACCACCAGGCAGTCCAAGAGAACTAGGCAGGTAGTGCAGGAGCCCCCTGATTTTTTTTAATTCCTTTACAGGATGTGGGCTTTGCTGACTGGGCCAGCATTTATTGCCCATTCCTAGTTGCCCTTGAGAAGGCGGTGGTGAGCTGCCTTCTTGAACCACTGCAGTCCATGTGATATAGGTAGGTTTACCTTTTTGGAAGCTGGTGAGGGCATTGGTTCCTCAGAGGAGTGCAGTCAGAGCCAAGTTTGTGGCACCATGAGCAGTTCGGCTGTACAGGAGGGGAGGAAGAAGAAAGGAAGAGCGATAGTGATTGGGAATTCATTGGTTAGGGAAACAGACAGGCATTTCTGTGGCCGTAGATGTGTCTCCAGAGTGGTATGTTGCCTCCCTGGTGCCAGGGTCAAGGATGTCGCATTGCGGCTGCAGAACATTCTTCTGGGAAAAGCAGAACAAGTTGGGCCTGTACTCATTGACATTTAGAAGAATGCAAGGTGATCTTATTGAAACACATAGGATTCTGAGGGAGCTTGACAGGGTAGATGCTGAGAGGATGTTTCTCCTTGTGAGGGAATCTAGAACTAAGGGCCATAGTTACAAAGTAAGGGGTCTGTGAGGGGACTAAGACCCCACCCTGTATATTTTTTATAAAATAGATATAGATATCCTCATGGCTGTTTCTAAAGTTTTAAAAACTGGACAAAGACAATTTAAAATGGCTGAAGCTATACCGTTCTGTGAACCTCGAACACAAGGAGCTATCTGGCAGTATCGCAGGAACTTGCACCTCTTTATCTCTTAAAAGATACTAATGACTCCCTGTGGGCTGCAGAGGCCAAATTCAGAGCGGACTATATAAAGGCCATCTGCATTTCATAACCCAGGCCGACCAACTGGAGTATATTCATCTGATGGGACAAAGGACCCCGCAACATTCCTTTCAAGTCTTAATGGTTGGACATTTAACCAACTTGGGGACCCATATGAGAGGTATTCATCCCTTGTCAAAGACAGTGTGGAGAGGTGGGAGTCATCTGACATGAACCTCTAGCTGCTGGAACCAGTTATATTGCCTTGCTGTACTGCAAATTCAGTCAGCCATTTTACCATCTAACTAGCAGCAGCACAGAAAAGGAGCTCTGCCCAGATTGAATACCTTGCCCCCTCTACATTGTTTCTACTGGAAATTCTGTACCATTGCCCACAAGACTGATGCATTTCTGTGTGCCTATCTCATTGTGTAAAGTCAACACAATCGAAAAAGTGAATTATACAGCATTGGTTTTCATCCTGCTGACCTCTGTGAAGGAATACCACCTAATTTTGGACTTTGATGCCCCACGCTGGAACCCATGTGAAACACCGTTTCTTTTCTCTGTTCTTTGTACTGTAAATCCTTTCTCTATCCCTCTTTTACTGTATAACTGCAAAGGGGGCAACATTGTGACCCCCCCCACTCCCATGTTTGAGCGTGTGCAAATAAGCTAACTTCATGAGTTCATCCTACCTTGACTTTGCTATGAGGTTATTAATAGAAATTGGCTCACACCAAAACCAAGGGGTTAGGAAATACGCCACCGCTTATAAACTAGGAAGTAAATCAAGACACCTTTCTGCTAATGGACGGGTGGTGAGAGGAGAAATTATGCAGTTTAAATTAACCCCCCTCCTGTCTGTAACAGGTTTCTGATTTAAGACAACGATGAGGAGCAAATTCTCCTCCAAGACAGTTGTTTGACTTTGGAATTCTCTTTCATAGAGAATAGAGGAAGTTGGGTCATTGAATTTAATCAAGGCTGAAATAGACAGATTTTTGATTAACAAGGGAGTCAAGGGTTATGGGCAGGAAAGGGGAGTTAAGGCCACAATCAGATCAGCCTTGATCTTATTGAATGGCAGAGCAGACTCAATAGACCAAATGGCTACTTCTGCTCCTATTTCTTATGATGTTATGATCTAAATTCAACCACCCTTTGCATCATGCAATCTTTTTATTCAGTGTTATGTTTTAAAGAGGCACTATGAAGTTTATACATTGACTAACAAAAACAGGCACTGAATCACTGTAGAGGTAATTATCAAACTGTTTAATGGTCTAATACTCTATTAAACTGCATGAGCATATGGACATATGAATTAACAGCATGAGTAGGCCATTCAGCCCCTTGAGCCTACACTGCCATTCATGGCTGATCTGATTGTGGCCTGCATTGCACATTCTACTTACCTCCAATAAACTTTGTCTCCCTTGTTAGTCAAAAATCTATCTACCTCTGCCTTAAAAATGTTCAATGACCCTACTTCCACCGCTCTGTGGGGAAGAAATTAAACAGACTCATGACCTTTTGAGAGTAAAAACTTCTTCCCACCCTCGGCTTAAATGGGCAAGCACTTATTTTTTAAACTGTGTCCCCTAGTTCTAGTCTCTCCCACAAGGGGAAACATCCTTTCAGCATCCACCCTGTCAAGTCCTCTCAGAGTTCTGCAATCTCTCTCCATTTAAATAATCTGCTTTTCTATTCTTCCTATCAAAGAGGACAAGTTCACATTTTCCCACATTATACTCCATCTTCCAAATTTTTGCCCACTCACTTAACCTATCTATGTCCCTTTGCATCCTCCTTATGTCCTGGTCTCAGTTTACTTTCCTACCCATCTTTGTGTTGTCAGCAAATTTAAAAACCATACATTAGGTTCCTTCATCTAAGTCATTGATATAAATTGTAAATAGTTGAGACCCCAGCATTGATCCCTGTGGCACTCCACTCATCACATCTTGCCAACTGGAAAATGAACCATTTACCCTTACTTTCTCTTTCCTGTTAGCCAACCAATCCTCTATCCATACTAATATGTTGCCTGTTACACCATGAGCTCTTATTTCGTGTAGTAAATTTTGATGTAGTTCCTTCTCAATGCCATCTGGAAATCTAAGTACAGCACTTCCACAGTTCTCCTTTATCAACATTGCTTGTTACATCCTCAAAGAATTCCAATAAATTAGTCAAACATGATATCCCTTTCACAAAACCATGTTGACTGTGCCTGATTGCATTGAGATTTTCTAAGTGCCCCGCCATAGCCTCCTTAATAATAGATTCCAGCAATTTCCTTATGACAGATGTTACACTAACTGTCCTGTTTTCTGTCTCCCTCCTTTCTTGAATCGAGTAGTCACATTCGCTATTTTTCAATCCACTGGTACTTTTCCAGAATGTAAGAAATTTTGGAAAATTAAAACCAATGCATCTGCTATCTCAACAGCCACTTCTTTTAAGACTCTATGATAAAGTCAAGACCTGAGGAATTGTCAGCTTTTAGTTCTAATAACTTTCTTAGTACCCTTTCCTATTGACGGTAATTGTTTTAGGTTCCTCCCTCCCTTTCACCTCCTGATTCACAAGTATTTCTGGTATGTTACTTGCATCCTCCACAGTGAAGGCAGATGCAAAATATCTGTTCAATTCATCCGTTGTTTCTTTATTTTCCATTATTAATTCCCCATTCTCACTTCGTAGAGGACCTACGCTCACTTTACTTACTCTTTTCCTTTTTAAATACCTGCAGAAACATTTTATATTTGTTTTTATATTTCTAGCTAGCTTTCTTTCATATTATAATCTCTCCCTCATTAATCTTTTTGTCATTATTTGCCATTTTTTATGTTCTATCCAATCTTCTGAACTGCCACTCACCTTTGCAGAATTTAACGCTTTTTCTTTCAATTTGACACCAACTTCTTTAGTTAATCACGGATAGTAGCATATTATCCGTACCTAACACCAAAATTTCAGAGAGTAGCGATTGTTGAATAAAGAGTTCCTATTATAAAAATGATCATTTCTGCAAGGTACATTCAATTATACATCACAGACTTAGAGTTCTAGAGAAAATGCAAAATTTACACTAATAATCCACTGGCTGATGAATACATCGAATATTTACAGCACAGAAGGGGGCCATTCAGCCCATCATATTTGTGCTGGCCGAAAAGAAAGCTATCCAGTCTAATCTGACCTTCGAGCTCTTGTCCAGTTTTGAAGGATACAGCTCTGGAAGTACATATCCACGTATTTTTTAAATGTGATAACGATTTCTGCCTCCCTATCAGGCAACAGACCCTGAACACCCTTTGGGTGATAAAATTCCTCCAAGGCTGCCCTCTAATCCTTCTACCAATTACTTTACTGCTGAAAGAAAATTCCTTCATTATCACGGGTAGGAAAAGGTTGATCATATGGAAACATCAAACCAGTCCATCCATCTAGCCAGTTGGAATGCCTTAGAGACTGGGTACCCTGAAAGTGCCATGTAATCTCATGGGGGAGATGAAAAATCAGAAGAAAAGAAATGCAAATTAGGCAATGGTGGTGCTTGAAGGGTTGGGTAGTTAATGTGTTTTAAACTATGTTTCACCCTCGTGGCCCTCCTCTGAGCTGTTTTCAAAGTTGCAATATTACCCACTATGTGAGCGAAACAAAACTGGCCACAGTATTCTAACCAAGGCCGAACCGTACCAGGACAAAATAGTGTGTTTTGTTTTGTAATTATAGTTCTGTGAATGCAACCAAGAACTCTATTTGCTTTAGTTATAGCTTCATGACAAATGAATGTGGTAAAGTCTCATTGTACAATAGTAGCATGCAAGCACTAATATCTTCACACACAAACATTAATATCTCATATCAGTGAAATTCCTTCACTGCTATTTTAATTGAGGTGATAACATATTTATTTTCAATGGTGCTGTTAAAATTGCAGATAAAAGAACTTCACATAGATGAATTAGCAATTATGTACAAATATCACACAACATAATTTCACCTCAGAAAAAAAACATCATTGTTTCAGAGTATAAATTGCTGTTCATTTTGGTAGAAAGAATGAGGAGAGACAATATAAACTAAACTGTATAATTTTAGAGGGAATGCAGGATCAGAGAGACCTGGGTATACATTCAACAACTCTTTAAAAATGTCAAGACAAATTGAGAATTCTGTTAATAAGGCATTATGGATCCTTCATTTTATAAACGGAGGCATAGAACACAAACAAAAAGAAACACTTGTATTTTTATAGCACCTTTCATACACAGGATGTCCAAAGTGCTTTATAGCTAATAGTAAGAGGTGCATGAGCAGTGAGGGGAGACTTCGGCCTGAGTGAGACAGAGACCGAGTTAGTATATATGGAAAGTTCAAAATGGGAATTCAGTGCATAAGGGGACAGAGGAGCTTTAGGTAAAGTTTACTGCAAGAAGTGTGACTTAGAATAGAGTGCTGGGAATTGGTTAATTAAGGGAGTTGGGGAAAGAAGAGAAAAAGGTGTTCTTTTGTTTCCTGCTTTCTAACTTCCTCAGCCTTCAGGAAGTGGTCATACTCTGTTACAGGAGAAGAAGCTAGTTATTTGGTGAGTATCTGGTAAGTGACTAGGGTTTATTCTATTCCTAAGGTTCAAAATAGTCTACCAACTGGTGGTAAGGTTAATAAAATATAATAAAACAGAAGTAAAATATATAATTGAATAAAATAATTAAATAGTTAATTAGAACACATTAAGGATGTCAGGACAGGTGATGTGTCACAGCTGCTGCACGTGGGAGCTCTTGGATGCCAGTTTGATCCAGGGCAAACATGTGTGCAGTAATTTTTTGAAGTTTGAACAGCTTCAGCTCAGAACTTAAGGGCTGGAGGCTGAATTACAGACACTTCGATGCATCAGGGAGGGGGAAAGTAACCTGGATTCTTTGTACCAGGAGGCAGTCACACCTCTTAGGACAGAGCCTTCTGATCTGGTCAGTGTTCAGGGTCAGGGGAGTGTGACTGTGAGCAGGGCAGGTAAGGGAACTCAGAGGGCCGGAGTGCAGGAGTCTCAGCCTTTACAATTGTCCAACAGGTTTGAGATTTTTTCAGCTTCTTTGGATGAGAGTGGATGAGCTAATTGGCCATGGCACCATGGTACAGAAAGCCATTCAAGAGGGCGTAGCAAAAAGGAATGTAGTGGTAGCAGGGGGCAGTATAGTCAGAAGGACTGACACCGTTCTCTACAGCAACAAGTGTGAGTCCAGGTGGCTGTGTTGCCTGCCCGGTGCCAGGTCTGGGCTGGAACAGAACTTGCAGAAGGAGGGGGAGGACCCAGTTAACCCAGGACCCAGATAAAACTTATGAAGGACAAAGAAGGAGGTTCTGCATAGTCAGTATGAGGAACTAATTAAGAAGCAGAACCTCAAAGGTCATAATCTCAGGATTGTTAACCTGAGCCACGTGCAAATTGGAAAAAGGACATATCAGATTAGGGAGATAAATGTGTGGCTCAAAGACTGGTATGGAAGAAGTGGGTTCTGGTTCATGGGGCACTGGCACCAGTATTGGGGAAAGTGGGACCTTTACTGTTGGAACGGTCTACACCCTACTGGGACCGGTGTTCTTGCAAGCTGCATAACTCGGGAAGTAGAGAGGGTTTTAAACTAAATAGTGGGGTCAAGGGATCAAATTTGTGAAGATGTAGTAAATTAAAGAGTAGAGACAAGGCAAAAGAAAAAAAGTTATTATTGCAGGAAATGAAAAACAGACCATGACAGGAAGGGATAGAGAGTACAACTCTAACAGTAAATCAACAGATAAAACTAGAGGTTATAGAAAGAATAAATCGATAAAACTAAAAGCTCTGTACCTGAATGAATGTAGCATTCGAAACAAAACAGATGAACTGAAAGCGCACATAGAAATAAATAATTACGATTTGAAAGCCATTACAGAGACATGGCTGCAGGTGGAACCTGAATATTGAAGGGTAAAGGAGAGTTAGGAAGGACAGGAAGCGGAAAAGACGGAGGGGTGGCTCTGTGAGTTAATGATAGTATTAGCACAATAGAGAGGGATGAGCTAAGCTCAAGAAACCAGGATGTGGAAACAGTTTGGGTAGAGAGGAGAAATGGTAAAGGCAAGAAGTCACTTGTGGGAGTGTGTACAGGCCCCCTAACAGTAACCACATGGTAGGGTTGAGCATAGAGGAAGAAATAATTGGAGCTTGTCAGAAAGTCACGGTGATAATCATAGGAGATTTTAATTAACATGTAGACTGGAAAAGTCAGATGGGCAAAGATAGCCGAGATGAGGAGTTCATTGAATGTTTTCAGGATAGTTTGTTAGAACAGCATGTTCTGGAGCCAAGCGGAGAGCAGGCTATACTAGATCTGACATTGTGCAATGAGATGGGAGTAACTAATGATCTCATAGTGAAGGTGCCCCTAGGTAGCAGCGACCATAATATGATTGAATTTTACTTTCAGTTTGAGGGAGAGAGGAGTGAGTCTGAGACTATGGCCTGAATTTTCCTGTCGGCGATTTGGGGGCGGGGCTCACTTGCCAACGGGAAAATGATGTGGGATGACGTCGGGAGGAACCCCCAACGTCATCCCAGGCCCTTTAGATTTTTAGGAAGGCGGGCGGACAGCGAAATCAGCTGCCCGCCCACCGACCTGTCAATGGCCAATTAAGGCCATTGACAGGCTAATTAAGATTATTAAAGACCTGCCCATCCAACCTTAAGGCTGGCGGGCAGGCCAGGAGCCCCAGCGGGCTTCTGATAATACATGAAACCTCATCCACTGAAGGGATGAGGTTTCATGTCCATTTTTTAAAGATTTAATACATTTTATGTGATATTTATTAACATGTCTCATCTCGTGTGACATTGTCACATGAGGGGACATGTTAATAATGTTTTAATTTTTCTATTTTTATAGTTTTCTGGACTGTCACTAATCTCCCTGAGACAGCACTTTGTCTCAGGGAGCAGTGCACGATAGAGCGCACTTTGACAGATGGGAATTCCCTCCACCCCCTCGCACAGGAAGCGCATAGCACTTCCTGTCTGGCAGCCTGCTGGGCGGGCCTTAATTGGCCCGCCCACTCAAAATGGCGGCGGGCCCCATTTTGGTGGCGGGGGTCAGCTGTCCCCCTGCCGCCGAGCCGGTGGGGCCTGCACGCCCACCTATGTTTTTAAACTTAAATAAGGACAATTATGAGGGCATGAAAGCTGAGCTGGCTAGATGCATTCCAACGAGTAAGAAAAAGTCCAAGGGACGGACACACCATCAGTAGTTAACTAGAAAAGTTAAAGATAGCATCAAACTTAAAGAAAAAGTATTTAATTGTGCAAAGACAGGTGGCAGGTCAGAAGATTGGGCAGAATATAAAGAACAGCAAAGAATGAAAAAAAGACTAATAAAGAGGGAAAAATTACAGTATGAGAGAAAGCTAATCAGAAATATAAAAACAAATAGTAAGAATTTTTATAAATACTTAAAAAAGGAACGAGTTAACAAAGTGAGCGTTGGTCCAATAGAAAGTGAATCTGTAGAACTGATAATAGAAAACAAGGAGAAGGCAGGTGAATTGAACAAGTATTTTGCATCAATTTTCACTATGGAGGATACAACTAACATGCCAGAAGCAGCTATAAACCAGGAATTGGAAGTTGGAGAGGAAGTCAGGAAATGACAGCCACCAGAGAAGTGGTACTGAGTAAATTGTTGGAGCTGCGGGCTGACAAGAGCCTGGATCCTGATGGCGTTCATCCTAGTGTCTTAAAAGAAGTGGCTAGTGATATAGTTGCTGCATTGGTTATTAATTTTCCAAAACTCCTTAGATTCGGGGAAGGTCCCATTAGAATGGAAGATAGCAAATGTAACTCCATTATTCAAAAAGGGAGGGGGAACAGAAAGAGGGAAACTACAAGCCAGTTAGTTTAATATCTGTCATAGGAAAAATGTTAGAAGCTATTATTAAAGAAGTTAGGGCAGGGCACTTGGATAAGCTCAAGGTGATCAGCCAGAGTCAACATGGTTTTGCGAAAGAGAAATCGTGTTTAACCAACTTATTGCAGTTCTTTGAGGAAGTAACATGTGCTGTGGATAAAGAGGAACCAATTGATGTACTCTACTTAGATTTCCAGAAGGCATTTGATAAAGTGCCACATCAAAGGTTATTGTGGAAAGTAAACGCTCATGGTATATCGGGGGTAACCATGGATGGATAACCAATGCATGGCTAGAAGATTGGCTGGCTAACAGGAAACAGAAAATAGGCATAAATGGTCTTTTTCAGGTTGGCAAGATGTAATGAGTGGTGTGCCACAGGGATCAGTGCTGGGACTTCAACTGTTTATAATTTATATAAATGACTTGGATGAAGGGATTGAAGGGATGGCTGTCAAATTTGCTGATGACACAAAGATAGGTAGGGAAGTAAGTTTTGAAGAGGACATAAGGAAGCTACAAAAAGATATAGGTAGGTTAATGAGTGGACAAAGATCTGGCAAATGGAGTATAATGTGGGAAAATGTGAAATTGTCCATTTTGGCAGGAAGAATAAAAGAGAAGCATTTTTTTTTATTCATTCATGGGATGTGGGCTTCACTGGCTGCACCAGCATTTATCACCCATCTCTAGTTGCCCTTGAGAAGGTGGTGGTGAGCTGGCTTCTTGAACCGCTGCAGTCCTTGTGGTGTATCTACAACCACAGTGCTGTTAGGAAGGGAGTTCCAGGATTTTGACCCAGTGACAGTGAAGGAATGGCAATATATTTCCAAGTAAGGATGGTGAGTGAACTTCCAGAGGAACTTCCAGATGCTGGTGTTCCCATGTATTTGCTGCCCTTGTCCTTCTAGATGGTAGCGGTTATGGGTTTGGAAGGTGCTGTCTAAGGAGGCTTGGTGAATTCCTGCAGTGCGTCTTGTAGATGGTACACACTGCTGCTACTGTGCTTCGGTGGTGGAGGAAGTGAATGTTTGTGGATGTGGTGCCAATCAAGCGGGCTGCTTTGTCCTGGACAGTGTCAAGCGTCTTAAGTATTGTGGGAGCTGCACTCATCCAGGCAAGTGGGGAAGATTCCATCACACTCCTGACTTGTGCCTTGTAGATGGTGGACAAGTTTTAGGGAGTCAGGAGGTGAGTTATTAATCGCACAATTCCTAGCCTCTGACCTGCTCTTGTAGCCACAGTATTTATATGGCTAGTCCAGTTCAGTTTCTAGTCAATGGTAACCCCAGGATGTTGACAGTGGGAAATCAGTGATGGTAATGCCATTGAACATCCAGGGGTGATGGTTAGATTCTCTCTTATGGGAGATGGTCATTGCCTGGCACTTGTGTGGCGCGAATGTTACTTGCCACTTGTCAGCCCAAGCCTGGATATTGTCCAGGTCTTGCTGCATTTGCACACGGACTGCTTCAGCATCTGAAGAGTTGTGAATGGTGCTGAACATTGTGCAATCATCAGCGCACATCCCCACTTCTGACCTTATGATGGAAGGAAGGTCATTGATTAAGTAGCTGAAGATAATTGGGCTGAAGACACTACCCTGAGGAACTCCTGCAGTGATTTCCTGGAGCTGAGATGACTGACCTCCAACAACCACAACCATCTTCCTTTCTGCTAGCTATTACTCCAATCAGCTGAGAGTTTTCCCTGATTCCCATTGACCCCAGTTTTGCTAGGGCTCCTTGACATCACACTCAGTCAAATGCTGCTTTGATGTCAAGGGCAGTCACTCTCACCTCACCTCAGGAGTTCAGCTCTTTTGTCCATGTTTGAACCAAGACTGTAATGAGGTCAGGAGCTGAGTAGCCCTGGCGGAACCCAAACTGCGTCACTGAGCAGGTTCTTGCCAAGCAAGTGCCGCTTGATAGCACTGTTGATGACCCCTTCCATTTCGGAGAGTAGGCTGATGGAGCGGTAATTGGCGGGTTGGATTTGTCCTGCTTTTTGTGTACAGGACATACCTAGGCAATTTTCCACATAGCTGGGTAGATGCCAGTGATGTAGCTGTGCTGAAACAGTTTGGCTAGGGGCACAGCAAGTTCATGAGCACAAGTCTTCAGTACTATTGCCGGAATATTGTCAGGGCCCATAGCCTTTGGAGTATCCAATGCCTTCAGCAGGGATGGATCATCCACTCGGCACTTCTGGCCGAAGATTGTGGCAAATGCTTCAGCCTTATCTGTTGCACTGATGTGCTGGGATCCCCCGTCATTGAAGATGGTGATATTTGTGGAGCTTCCTCCTCCAATGAATTGTTTAATTGTCCACCACCATTCACGACTGGGTGTGACAGGGCTGCAGAGCTCAGATCTGACCCGTTGATTGTGGATTTGCTTAGCCCTGTCTATCACTTGCTGCTTATGCTGTTTGGCATACAAGGAGTCCTGTGTTATAGCTTCACCAGGTTGATGCCTCATTTTCAGGTATGCCTGTTGCTGCTTCTTATCTAAATGGTGAGAGATTGCAGAGCTCTGAGGTGCAGAGGGATCTGGGTGTCCTGATGCATGAATCACAAAAGACTAGTATGTGGGTACAGCAAGTAATTAGGAAAGCTAATAGAATGTTATCATTTATTGCGAAAGGAATTGAATACAGAAGTAGGGAGGCTATGCTTCAGTTGTACGGGGCACTACTGAGATCACATTTGGAGTACTGTGTACAGTATTGGTCACCTTATTCAAGGGAGGATGTAAATGCATTGGAAGCAGTTCAGAGAAAGTTTACCAGACTAATACCTGGAATGGATGGGTTGTCTTATGAGAAAAGGTTGGACAGAGTGGGCTTGTATCTCCTGGAGTTTAGAAGAGTAAGAGGCGACTTGATTGAAACATATAAGATCCTGAGGGGTCTTGACAGGGTGGATGTTGAGAGGATGTTTCCTCTTTTGGGAGAATCTAGAACTAGGGGGGTCACTGTTTAAAAATAAGGGGTCACGCATTTAAAACAGAGATGAGGCAAATCTTTTTCACTCAGAGGATCATGAGTCTTTGGAACTCTCTTTCTGAAAAGGTGGTGGAAGCAAAGTCTTTGGGCAGAATTTTCTGCCTGCCAGACGGGTGGGTCCGACCCAATTTCCGGCGGGCGGGGAGCCAATCCCCGCCAGAGAAGCGGGCTATGCGCTTCCTGTGTGGGCAGGGGGGATTCCCCAACAGCGAGAGTGCACTCTTTCGTGCATGCGCACGAAACAGCGCACATCTCCCTGAGGTTAAGTGCTGCCTCAGGGAGATCGCTGACAGCTGTATAAATGTTAAAAATAGAAAAATAATAAAATCCTTAGCATGTACACCTCAAGTGACAATGTCACACGAGATGGGATATGCTAATACATTTCACTGAAACTTTAATAAACTTTTTAAAACCCTACATGAAACCTCATCCCGCCGGTGGATGAGGTTTCATGTTTTTTCAGAAGCCCGCCGGGGCTCTTAGCCTGCCCGCCAACCTTAAGGTTGGACGGGCAGGGCCTTTAATTGTTTTAATTATCCTGTCAATGGCCTCTATTGGCCATTGACAGGTCGGCGGGCGGACAGCTGATCTTGCTGTGCCCCCGCCTTCCTGAATATTTAAATGGGGCGAGATGACGTCGGGGGGCACGTCATTTTGCCGTCGGCGAGCGAGGCTTTGAATATTTTTAAGGCAGAGGAGGCTAGATCCCTGGTAAGCAAGGGGGTGATAGGTTATCGGGGGTCAGTGGGATGCAGATTTCAGGTTACTATCAGATCATCCATGATCTTATTAAATGGCAGAGCAGGCTCGAGGGGCTAAATGGTCTACTCCTGCTCCTTGTTTCCATATATGTTCATATGCAATGAAGCATTTTTGTCATCACTGTTGTAATGTGGAAGAGGAAGATATGTAGGAAATGTTGAACGAGCAAAGGAGTTATGCTAAACCTTTATGAAACACTGGTTAGGCCCCAGCTGGAGGATTGTGGCCAATTCTGGGCACTACAAAGATATTAAGGCCTTAGCGAGGGTGCAAGAGAGATTTGCCAAAATGGCATCAGGGACGAAGAGCTTCAGTTATGTGAAGAGAAGAGAAACTGGGGTCGTTCTCCTGAGAACTTGAATGTTTATAGGGAGATTTAATAGAGATGTTCAAAACCATGAACAGTTTTGAGAGGGTAAATAAGGAAAAATTGTTTCAAATGGCAAAACGGTTGGTAGCCAGAGGACCCAGATTTAAGCTAGTTGGCAAAAGAACCAGAGGTGACATGAAGAAAAAAAATTACATAATGAGTTGTTATGCATTGCAGAAAGGGCGGTGGAAACAGATTCAATAATAACTTTCAAAAGGGAATTGGATGTAGACTTAAAGGGAAAAAGTTTGCTGGGCTATGGGGAAAAAGCAAGGGACTGGGATTAATTGAATAACTCTTCTGGAGGCTGGTGCAGGCACAATGGGCCAAATGGTCTCCTTAAGTGCTGTAAAATTCTATGATCCTAACTATACTTAAGTTGTAACCACTTAATTACCTGTATTTCTCAAGAGTAAAAATAACGTTGACATCTACAATATATATTCTTACGTCATGACCACAAATGACTTGAAACTACCTACACCTGAGGTAATTTTCCTTGCTAAATAAGAATGCTTCATGTATTAGTTTCACTCATAACACATCACAAATACTGACCTACCATTCCAACCTTCCACTCACATGAAACATTACACTTTGTTGTATATAAAGATTAAAAGCTAAAATAAATGATTACCTCATTTACTTTTCATTGTTCTCCTATTAATAAAGAAGCAATCATTCTCATTGCAACAACGTTGTGTAGCCCCTTTATAATGGAAAATGTCCCATGATAATTTATAGAGGATGGAGAAAAAATTAATCGGGATAAATAAGGTGGAGGATTGTGTGCTGTGAAGGGAGTGACTGAAAGCTTATTAGGCAAGAAGATAGATTTTCAGAAATAAAAACAGAAAATGCTAGAAATACTCAGCAGGTCTTGCAGTATCTGTGGAGAGAGAAACAGAGTTAACATTTCGACCTGAAACGTTAACTCTGGGAAGAATTTTATGTCCCATGGGTGAGCACGTGACCAACTCGATCTGGCATAAAATTGTGCGTGATGACGTCGGGCCAGTGTTCCGACACCAATGCGCACTCGTGCGATATTTTGGTCGGCAGGCGCAGACGAGAGTCAGCGGCGCACCCACCGACGATTAAGAGGCCTATTAAGGCCGTTAATTTATTAATTAAGAGAGATTTTTCGCTGCCCGTCCAACATCACGGTTGGCGGGTGGGTGGACGTATCGGTCAGGCAGCCTTTGCATTTTTAAGGAAAACTTATCCATGGGCGGGATGAGGTTTCCGACATTAATTTTAAATATATATATCTTGACATAATTTTTGTTATGTGTATGTTGATGTGAGTGAGTCCTATGTGGGGACATCTTTTTCAGAATTTCCAAATCTTTATTTTTATTTTAAAGTTCTTCAGCTCCCTGAGCCAGACCTCTGCCTTCAGGGAGCTTTCATTGTGCGCTCCCTCGCACCTGCACAGACTTCAGCACTCGCCCTCCCCCCGCTCCCACCCCAACAGTGCCGAGCCTTTCACGCTGGCTGGCCGTTAATTGGCCAGCCAGTGTGTAATCGCGGCCGGGGGCTGATGGTGGGTGGAGGACCGTTTCCCGGCCACTCCCGGGCCCGCCCACTGCGCCCGCCTGATGACCCGAAAATCCTACCCTCTGTTTCTCCACAGCTGCTTCCTGATCTGCTTAGTATTTCCAACGTTTTCTGTTTTTATTTCAGATTTCTAAGGTCCGCAGTGTCTTGCTTTTGGATTTTCAGAAGGTTTTTGAAAGAGGAAGTAGAAATGCTTGGGAAGTGAATTCCAAAGAGTAGGCCTTTAAGGCAGCTGAAAGCTCTGTCACCAATGGTGGGCAAAAAATAATGGGGGTGGTCAAAGGGAGCAATCCAGGTACTGAAGGATACAGGATGGGATGTAAAACTGGAGGAAGTTTCAGACTTTCAGACATAAGGTGGTGTGAGAACACTGAAAGCTTTTAAGATAAGGAAAATAATTTTAAATTTAAAGAGATTGGAGGCCAATGTAGCTGAATGAGGAGCATGGTAACAGCTGAAGTTTACACAGGATGAAGGCTGGGAAGCCAATGACGAGGATATTGAACAATGAGGCTTAGGGATGTGAAAAGCATGGACAAAGGTTTCAGAAAAGGAGGGGTTAAGAGGAATATAGATGGGCAATGTTGCTGTGATGAAAATAAGGCATGTTGTTGATGGTAGGATTTACTGCGCTTACTGTCACCAACAGGAGAAAGGTAAAGAAATTGACTTTTGTTTTAAAAGTCTTTTAAACAAATAACAAACTGGTGTCCAATTTATTGCTTTCTCCATGAAACCATGTAGCACATCCCTTCTCTTTCTGCTATCAATAATGCTGGATGAAAAGTAGTTCTCAATTATCTCAACATCACGGTAGTTTCTTTCTTTTCAATAGCAAAAACTTGCATTCATCTAGTGTGTACTTATTCACATCGGGGTTACATTTCTGTATCTGCAACAGGAAACTACTTCCTGCTTTCATAACAGGAATCTTGTGCAAACAAATTCCTCTGTTCAAGGCACTAATTAATGATATCCAGAACCTCATCCCTTTTGAGGTTTTTATAGGGCTTGATGTGCAAAATTTCTTTTGCATTTGTGGTAAAACCACTTCCTGAAGTGTGATTTATCCTTTGATACAGCACCCCATAAGTCTCACACTGTTTGCAACCCCACACCCACTGCAAATCAACTGGATCCTGTTAACTGAAATCCTGCATTATTTGGTGGTGAGGTGGGGGGGGGGGCTGCAGTCTAGTGATTGGTTAATGAAAATTCATAAAATTAGCTTTTAAATATTTCAACAGCATTTCCCTCCACAGCTGAAGAAAATATAAAATTTGAAATTATTGTTTTGGCTGGACAATTTATCTCTTTCTGACAATTTGGCTGCTTCTAATTTAGGCTAATTATGTCTCTGCTTGTAATGTTGCTCCAGAATAAACAGGTTAGCTTGCATGAGCCAAAACCACAGAAATTCGCCTTCATAGAATCAGATGCTATTTCCATTTTACACACCTCATCCTGGGAATCTCAGAATTCATTTCATTTCTGACCTTTGAAACTCTCTGGAGAGTGGTGATCTTTTCAGTGTTCTCACAAAAGGATGAATTTTAATCCATTTTTCTAAAGCTCAAGGCATTTTAAATAAATGAAGAGGGCAGCAAAACTGCCAAAAATACCTGAACTAGTCCACAAAACGACCTGTAGTAGTTAGTAGATTATGTGGACTATTGGGAATGTTTTGCAAGAGACTGGAGCATATAAAACGGAATGGAATACATTTGATTTAGCATCATTTTGAAATGTAGTTTATTCAAGCATCACCTGCAACAGGACTTTTCTTCTGAACAGACATTTTCAGAAATAATTGTGGCAAAATCAAAGCTTGCTTTTGGATCACTGCACTGGAAACATGATTAGAAACAATGAGCTGTGATTCAGTGAACTAAAATGTTGAATGGTGGGCATCATGGTATTGGTAGTAAAAAATTGTTGTGTTCTCGTGCTATCGTAATATATATCTTGCACAACCAAATTCCTCTGTTAAGGGGACTATTAAGCATCAGAAAGAAACTCACCTCTTTCTATGACCTTGGGCTAAATTTTATGGCCCTCCATCTGGCATGTTTATGCCGGGGCAGGGGGGGAATGTAAAATATGGCATTTGCGTAGCCCTTTGCCTTACTACCCACCCCTAACCCAGTCCCCATAATATAGGGGGGGTGCATAAGGTGGCCACTAGTCCACCCACCCTTAGGTCTATTGAGGCCCTTAAGTGGCCAATTATTGCCCACTTAAGGCCCTCAGTCCGCCTCCACTGCCATAATATACTGAGAAGTGGCAGAAGGGTGAGAGTGAGAAGGCCATGTTTATAACAAATTTGTTGAAAAGGCAGGAAGGGAGGGTACATCATTCGGTGGAGGGGGTGTGCATCAGGGGCAATTCCCCGAAGATGTTACCCCTCCACCTTTGTGCCTCCCCGCCTGGCTTCCAAAAACTGTCCTCTCACCCACCCACTTGCCCCCCTCCCTAGACTCCATGATCCCTCCCCATCCAAAAGCACAGGCTTACCTCTCTCTGCTGGCCAGGCCCTCTTCATTCCGTGGCCTCCTTGCAGTCCGAGCAGCACCCCACAGTGCTGCTGTGACTGCTAGAGCTGTTGGCCAATCAGATTGGTTTACTCTAGGAGAAGCCCTCTGTAGCGATTACGTGGATTCATCAATCAGGACCAGTGCTAAAGTTTCCTGATTGGAGGTAGCCAAGTAAATGAATATAGTCTCTCGTATCCTTTGGTCACAGGAGCAGATGGAAAAGAAATTTTCTTTTGAAATGGAATCAAGAATGTTACCATGGTAAAAATATCATAATTTTCCAGTTTTACCAGATTTCCTTAAGTTGAATGAGCAGGATTCGAGTCTCCCCTTGGCACAACTTCATTAAGATAGCACATAAAAGCATTCAGGCAACCATTCAGCTTTTTGGCACATGCAGGTCCATGTTGCTGCAGGGCACATTTTACTTCATTGCTGGCACAGAAATATACTTCTAATGTTGCACATAAATCTTGATAGTCAAGACTACAAAGCTTCTTGCCAACATAAGCATCATGGTGGCATGTAGGATAAACACATAGATGATACAAGTAAATTTTGGGGGGGGGGCTGCAGGTCCTACACTGCAACTTCAGTGTGAGATTGGCAAAATTACTATTTGCACAGTTTCACTGGGGTTGTCATCTAAATTGAAGAGACATATCAAGAATCTCCAGTAGAAATTCTACCCCACTGTGCCTGCTTTTCTAAATTCCAACATATTTTTGTTTGCATATATTAACGGGTGAAGGTGTAATGGTATTGGGTAGGGAATTTCAGGATTTTCACCCAGTGATGATAAAGGATTGGCGATGGGAAGACGCTGCTATATCCTGGATGGTGGTGAGGAGCTTCTTGAATATTGTTGTGGGTGCATCCATTGCAGGTGAGGAGGGAATATTATATCACAGACCTGACTGGAGCCTTGAAGGTGATCAAGAGACTTTGATGGGACAGGAAGTAAACCACTTTTCACAGGGGACTTTGCTTCTGCCCTGCTTTTGTAGCTATGTTGGTGATATAGAGTCATAGAGTTATACAGCACAGAAACAGGCCCTTTGGCCCATCATGTCCGTGCTGGCCATCAAACACCTATCTATTTTAATCCCATTTCCAGCACTTGGCCCATAGTCCGGTATGGATAAATTTAACTTAAGATCAATGATCACCTCCAAGAGGTTGATGATATGGGGCATCGCCAATAGTGCCATTACAGGAAAAGGGGATGGGTGAAGTCTCTCTTCAAGATGATCATTACCTGGCACTTGTATGGTGCAAATGCTACAGGCCACTTATCAGCCCGAGTCTAGATTTAGGTCCTGTTGTAGGTTGGCCTGACTACTTCATTGTTCAGAAAGTTGTCAATGTAACTCTTTCGAGTTATCGACAGTCACAGATTGTAACTCTTTCGAGTACATTCACAGTTCTTGGTTTCTGGGAGTGGGACATGAACCCACAACCTTCTGATTCAAAGGCGAAGGTGCTATGAACTGAGCCACAGCTGACACCTCAAGTTGTCAATGTAACTCTTTCGAGTTATCAACAGTCACAGATTGTAACTCTTTCGAGTACATTCACAGTTCTTGGTTTCTGGGAGTGGGACATGAACCCACAACCTTCTGATTCAAAGGCGAGGGTACTATGAACTGAGCCACAGCTGACACCTCAAGTTGTCAATGTAGTTGAACATTATTGACTTGTCAGTAATCAGCCACACTCCTGACCTTATGACACGGGGAAGGTCATTAAAGGAGCAGCTGAAGATGGTTGAGCTGAGGTCTCTTCCCTGAGTAACTCCTACAGCCATAACTTGGGGCTGTGACAACTGTCCTTTGGCATTACGACCCTTTTCTTTATGGCAGGTATACACAACTCCTTGGTGCTATACTTGATGCTACCTTGATGTTTAGGACAGCTAATTTTGCCTCTCCTCTGTCATTTAGCTTCTGCATTACAGTCTGGATCAAGATTGTGATATGGTTTGAAGCCAATGGTTCTGGTGGAGCCCAAATTGAACATCAATAAGCAGGTATAAAAATAGTTCTGACATAAGGTCACAGACCTGAAATGTTAAGTCTGTTTCTCTCTGCACAGAGGCTGCCAGACCTACTGAGTATCTCCAGCATTTTCTGTTTTTATTTCATATTTCCTGTATCCACAGTATTTTAATTTTGTATCAGTGAGCAAGTTATTTGTAATTTTACTTGCATTTAAAATATGAACGATAGGAGATGCTATGCAATTTGTGCATTGTCTCATTTATAATTTTCCTGAATGGCTGTGGAGTTAGCTCAGTATTTGGGAATGTCCTGCACAGCTGGAATTGCCAAAAGTGCATTGTTGGCCTGTACAGACGAGATGAGAGATGAACACACCCACAGCTGGTCACAATGGCAGATGTGACTTACATGTGAACAATGCTTCATAGTTATATTTCACATCCCTGGCATGAAGAGATCAGGATACCTGTTCTAAAAGAGAGGCCTATTGCTTCCAGCAACACTGTTTTACTGTGTTTATTTACAGCATTGTTTCCTTGTTATAGCACCTAAAGTAAATAAGTATCAGATTCCAAAGACTTGACATCATGTCTATTCTTCCTAATGGTATGGTAACAAATACTGCACACAATACTCCAATATATTATTGTATAAAAAGATTTTAAAAAACAATTTATTTTAAATAAATATTAACTTAGAGAAAATGTTATTGGTAATTAAATATTTACTAAATCGAAATTGATGGTTATGAAACATAATTGTAGAGTTTCATTTAGAGCTTTTTTTGAAGTGTTTTGTGTTCTGCTACTTCGGATTTCTTATCACCTCTTATTCTGTCAACTGGATCTGGACCTACAGCAACAATGCATTTATGAAGTGTGATAAGCTCCTCCACACAGTTTAAGCAGCCTGGCAGATCAATGTAGGTACTACATGATGTAGGGTTTAGCCATCTCCATGTCCTGAAAGAATTTAAAACATTACTATAACTGGGCATTTTCTTGTAGGCATTTTCATTAGAGGGCAAATGAATGTGGAAGTTAATGAAAATGGGAATTTTAAAAGTGCTTTTGTAAATAACAGATTATTGTAAGCATGTTTCAAGAAAAAATTAGAAGGCACAGAAATGCAATGCGCTCCAGTAGGAGATTAATATCATAACTTAGACATGGGTGACTGAACAATAAATTGAAAGCAATTGTTGAGAAAAGTGTCAACTTTTTTTTATCCTTTCACGGGATGTGGGCATTACTGGCTAGGCCTACATTTGTTTCCTATCCTTAATTGACCGTGAGAAGGTGGTGGTGAGCCGCCTTCTTGAACCGCTGCAGTCCATGTGGTGGAGGTACACCCTCAGTACTGTTAGGGGGGAGTTCCAGGATTTTGACCCAGCCACAGGAGGGAATGGCGATATAGTTCCAAGTCAGGATGGTAAGTGGCTAGGAGGGGAACTATGTGGCGAGGTTGCCATGCATCTGCTGCCCTTGTCCTTCTAGGTGGTAGATGTCGCGAGTTTGAAAGGTGCTATTGAAGGAGCCTTGGTGAGTTGCTGCAGTGCATCTTGTAGATGGTACACACTGCTTCTACTGTGCACTGGTGGTACAGGGGGTGAATGTTTAAGATGGTGGATGGGGTGCCAATCAAGAGGGTTTCTTTGTCCTGGATGGTGTCAAGCTTCTTGACTGTTGTTGGAGCTGCACTCATCCAGGCAAGTGGAGAGTGATCCATCACACTCCTGACTTGTATCTTGCAGACGATGGACAGGTTTTGGGGAGTCAGGAGGTGAGTTACTTGCTGGAGAATTCCCAGCCTCTGACCTGCTATTGTTGCCACAGTATTTATATGGCTAGTCCTGTTCAGTTTTTGCACAATGGTAACCCCAGGATGTCGGCAGTGGGGGATTAATGATAGTAATGCCATTAAAGGTCAAGGGGAGATGGTTAGATTCTCTCTTCTTGGAGATGTCATAGCCTGGCACTTGTGTGGCACGAATGTTACTTGCTACTTATCAGCCCAAGCCTGACTGTTGTCCAGGTCTTGCTGCAAATATATATGGGTTGCTTCAGTATCTGAGGAATTGCGAATGGTGCTGAACATTGTGCAATCATCAGTGAACACCTCAATTTCTGACCTTACATTAAATGGAAAGTTATTGATGAAGCAGCAAAAGATTTTTGGGCTGAGGACTCTACCCTGAGGAACTCCTGCAGTGATGTCCTGGGACTGAAAAGATTGACCTCCAACAACCACAACCATCTTCCTTTTGTGCTAGGCGTAACTCCAAAAAGTGGAGAGTTTTTCCCGATTCCCATTGACTCCAGTTCTGCTAGGGCTCCTTGATGCCATACTCTGTCAAATGCTATCTTGATGTCAAGGGCAATCACCCTCACCTCACCTCTTGAGTTCCGCTCTTTTGTCCATGTTTGGACCAAGGTTGTAATGCGGTCAGGAGCTGAGTGGCCCTGGCGGAACCCAAGCTGAGAGTCAGTAGGCAGGTTATTGCTGTGTAAGTGCTGTTTGATAGCACTGTTGACGACGCCTTCCATCACTTTGCTGATGATCAAGAGTCGACTGATGGGGTGGTAATTGGCCAGATTGGATTTGTCCTGGTTCTTGTGGACAGGACATACCTGATTGTATCCAACACTCTATTTAATTTGGCAACTAAAGGGTTGGGAGCTAGTCAGCCTCTTCCATTAAAAAGTGAGGCACGTTGAGGGCTGTGCAAACCAAAACCACTCATGCATCTGGTCATACATTCAATATTCATTGCTAAGATAAGTAAATAATGGTGGAGGAGATTGTGTTGTCCAGCTTAATCAAACATTTTGCTTCCATCACTTAAGCATTTTGAATCTTGCTCTACTGTCACCTGTCATTAGACTAAGTTTGGAAGACCATTGCGTTACAAGGTTGAATGGCAGAAGTTTTATCATCAGCCATCTCATTTAGACTTCCTAGGATATTTTTTTAACCTCCACCGCTGCAGGTCAGAAAAGGTTATGTTTTCATCCCTGTTGGTTTTTCTGCTTGGCTGTAAACAATATAGCTTTTCACTCTAGCAGCAGTCTTTTATGTTACCTCTGCCATCAAAGGTGACAGGAGTTAGAAATGTTTCACCTCTGTTTCTTAGTTTGTTTATTTGTTGGTAAGATATCTAAAAAATGAATGGATTGATTTGGACAAAACTTGGTACATAGATAGGTCATGACCCAAGAAACATTGAATAGTTCTTAATTAAGATCAGTATCTGGACAGTATATAATCCTTGAATTTTTGATTAATATTGAGAGGGGAAGGTTAACTTTTTAATGTTAATTCTCGTGAACAAAGCTCATACAGGTCTTGATCTCTGCCATTACGTAATATTTGTAATATATGGAATAGTGAAAAACTAATTGTAAATTCTATTGGCACATTTTCTAGAAATGCATAAATGTTATAATGTAGGTTAAAGTTGAGTTAACACAGTGTGACAGAGGTATGCGCTCTAGTTTTATGGCTTATATCAGGGAAAATATCTACTGCTTCAACATATTGTAAAGATACATGCAACATTTGTCTGCAACGAAGGAAATTCTTGAGCTTTCACTTAGAAGAAACTAAGACAAATCCCTTTTTTGTCAAATTGAGTTTAAGATTTTGTCTAACTGCCTCCAAACCAGGGCACAGCGAAATCCCAGGACACTTTGTGGTACCACAATGTAATAGTAATGCAAACCCCTTCTTTTCTGCTCAGAGGGAATTCTTTTGCATAATGTGCACAATAGTAGATTGATCATTTAGTAAATAGCCTTTTGCTGAATAGTTTGAAATTAGTCTACTGCGCGGAAGACAATTTACAGGGCTGTCCAAAGGTTGTAACTTTGAAAAGATGTAGCTAAAATATCTTTAGATAGAAATGTACTAGATGAACGAGTAAGTCTAGCCTCTGAACAATTGCTGAACGGTGGTCTTTGTTAGCTCTCGAAACAGCTTTAATGGGCCAACAGCCTTAATGGAGATATATTTGCAACGCTGTAGTCTTAAGGAGGCTGCAATCATAGAAAGGCACTTTGGTCTCTTCCACTGCTAGGCTGTTCATGAAGGCAGCATTTTGGCAAGTAGCTTCTTCTTTCTAAATGAATTCTCAAGAACTTTCTTTTTTGTGGGCAAATGCTCTGTGCAAGTATGTATATTCAGAGTATATGGAAACAGGCCAGTCTCCTAGGAAACTCTCTGAATGCTTCATCATAGGGCAATCATTGTGAAATGTGAGAGTTTACTTAGGAGTTTTGCAAATGGTTTCAGTTCCAGGAGGCACTGAAATCCCAGGGCTCTTTGTTGTATCACAAAGTAATAGGAATAAAACTCCTTTCTTCCCTGCTCAGAGAAACCCTTTTTGTTTAAGTACACAACAGTACATTCAACACTTTGCATAGGAAATCTTCCAGAGCTGAGCTTGCTAGGTGATGCAAATGATAATTTCCCTACATTTAGTAAATCCTAACTCAATTTAAAAGGTAGTGCAACTGGCTAGATTCTTACTTGCAGATTATGTAACGGGACTTTATTACTCTGAAAATTATGCTCAAACCTTTTCCGTGAACTGTGCATAAACCATAATGGGAATATGGCAACTATTAGGAGAGAGCCACTGGTAAGCTATCTCTCTGCACTGTATGGTGCTAAGAATATTAACTATGGCAGGAACAGTGGACCAAGAAATCCTTCTTAGCCAACTCCTTTGCAAAAGACCCAGTAGTTTTTAGTCCTCCAATAGCAGAAAATGTGGCTTAAACTTGTGAAAACCATGACAAATCATTTAGTTTTCCATGCAGTGAACGGAAACAGAATGTGGGGAGCAGAAGTGAGTATCAGTCACATTACCAATTTGAATCTCCAGCTGTCATTATTCAAACTTCAGTTGAAAACATGTAAAAGGAATGAAGAAGCCAAGTGACTTCAGCAACTTATTAGAAAAACAGCATGTAAATTCAAAAAACTCAATGACGATACCAAATGTTATTACAAGGCAAACTTCTTGACCAGCACCAGGTGCAGCAGAACTCATGGGAAACATTATTTATATAGCAAAATGACTCCTTTTATTCTCATGACATGAAAGACATCTTAGAAAGGGACTTTGCTCGTGCAATTCTTTCCTCCTGGTAATTTTGGCTTATTCCTAGGGAATGCATGAAGAATTAACCGGTTCACCCCGATGCTGATTTTGGATCTGTCTTTAATCAGTTGGAAATCTTACTGGTTTCACAGAAGTAAGCTTCCAAGTCTCTATCAAAACAGTAACTGAGTATTGTTGGATGATTAATTTTCTTAGAACAAGTGGGTCACGGGAAATTTTAACCAAAATAAGGTGGCTCAACAGCATTTTGCTCATGCGACATCAGTCAGGAATCTGAAGTAGTTAGATATTGCTTTACTGTTTCATCAATAACTCCATTATCTCTGCACCACATGGTTACTAGGATGGCAAAAAGTGATACAGATAGATCTTCAGCTTTTTGTCATCTAGCAATTGCTATGTTCCTACAGGGCAAACGATCAAATACAGTAAAGTCTTGCTGCTCATGGGGTTATGCTCCCGCAAAGTCACACGAGGGGTGAAATTGTGAACAGCAAACTTCATAATGGGAGTGAATTAGATAGGTTCCAGCCATCGCAAAATTACTTGCCTGCTGTACATATGAGCTTTGCGCTCTTGCAGACATGGAAACCTCTCCAAATTTATACTCGGGAAAAACAAGTCCTTGAATTCAGTCATCTTAAACAAAAACTACATCACCACAATATGAAATTAGTGTCTTAACTTTACCCAACATATAATTGTCCTGTAGTGCCAGCATATTATTTAGCAGCTTGGCTTTGAGCTTATTCACAGTTCATAAAGAAGCTCAATGCACTTTTAACACTTTCACCCAAACAAATCTATATTTCTGTTTCAACAAATTAAAACCTGCAAAGCATTAATTTATGAAGTAGCTCGCCAGCTGACTGCCCACCCCTCCTCAGCCCCCAATCTATACAGTATTGTGTTTTCAAATTCGACTACTGAAAACAGATGGAGGGCTTTGTTGCAATTGCCCTGGAGTTTTATTTATACTGCACAGTTTATCTTTGTAATTAATTTTCACTGACCAATGGATGATTGCTGAAAATGAAAATTTGGTTTGAGCTATATATGTAGTATTTAAGAGGAAAAGTCTTGAAGGCTTTAGGTAAGTGCACTGACTTCACTTGTCAAAGAGGTTTGTTAATTGTAGAATTGATCTTTCAAGCACAATTTTAAAATGCAAAACACC
Organism: Cetorhinus maximus; assembly: GCF_964194155.1. Classification (NCBI taxonomy): domain Eukaryota; kingdom Metazoa; phylum Chordata; class Chondrichthyes; order Lamniformes; family Cetorhinidae; genus Cetorhinus; species Cetorhinus maximus. The sequence goes on along the minus strand of NC_135881.1, from coordinate 63,198,584 downwards.
TATAAGGCAAAGTTCAGAAAAATGGGACAATGACTCATTATGCCAGTTCTCCATTCCATTTATGTTCTTCCAAGATTTCACAACTTCCAAGGGGCTATAACTGAACCTGCACTTGCAACAGACAACACGGAGTTCATATTAATGAAGCAGAAGAGGATGTTCTGGGCCTTCCAACTAATTCCTCCTTTTGCAGCCTGAGGCACCCAGGCACAAAGTTGGCCTGACAGGCAGGCGCTAAGCCTTAAACTTAGTGCCCTTTAGATTGCAGAATCCAATGGGTCAAGCAGCAACTCAATGATAGGTTCTCATCTTTTTCTTAAGTACTCACCAGATCTTCAGATCATGGGACCTTTTGGATTCTAGTCTCCAGTAGTAGCCAGAAGGCCCCATGGCCATTGGTCAGGCTGTCAACAGGATTCCATTTTCTTCTCCTATTTTCTGATACAAAAGTATATCAGGAAGAAGCCAGTATATCAAATTCAGCTACAGTTCACTATGGACGAACTCAGTGCATTTTCAGCCCACTGTTCTTGACAGGTGTCAGGAGGAGGCCAAAAACTTTAGATTTTACAACAAGCATTGCGCATAAAAGTAAAGACTCTATTTTGTACATAAACAATTTTATTACACTGAGTGGGAAATAATACATATATAAACTTATCACAATTCATTGAAAATACCGAGGAAATACAGAATGTATGATGTAGAAGATTAAATTTCTCACTCCTTGTGGCATTTATTTGTAGACATCTCTATTGATAAACATAAATTTGATTGAACTTGATTTGTAAGAAAAACATACTAAATGGCAGCAATTTTGCATTCTTGTAATTGAATATCACAGTGATTTAAAAGTATCTCAATATTTGAACTGATGTGCAAAGATTTTGTCTATTATAAATTTCAAAACAATTTTGACTTGTAATAAAGGTTTGCCATTTAAGATTTGTATTTTTAAGCAGAAGGTGATAATTACCCTTAATTGCAAATTGTGTCACAAATAACAAAATTTGTTTTTAACCATTGCAATGCTGCATGCAACTAATTATTGTGGTAAGACTCCAAATGTACACAAACATTTCTTTTCAGAACTACCAAAATTTACAACTTTACAATTATTACTAGAACAAACTATGATTTAGAAATACTTCTACCGGTTCTAATTGAATTTCGGATATCTACTAGTACTCCCTTTGAAACAAGTTAAGGCTACGTGCATAATATAAAACAAGGTATAATAATGTGGATCAAGTTTTGATGAAAGATCATTAATCTGAAACATTAATGTTGTTTCTCTCTCCATTGGTGCTCCCTGGCTTGCTGAGTATTTCCAATATTTTCTGTTTTTATTTCACATAGTAGTATGGAATGGCCTGCACATTAATACCTCAGAACACAGTGTGATTTTGACACCAACAACCTATGGATTCAAAACATGAATGCATCTGAACCTTTAGCTTTAACAAATAAAGGTGTATTCAATGTCACATATGCCAAATTAGAAACATGTCATTTTGAACAAATACAGCATTTTTAGGATATGGTGGATTGGTTTTGGTATAACATCAAATTAGAAAATGTGAAATCTTAGAATAAAACCAAGAATGTTAATTTTAATTTTCATCTTTAACAACACTGTGCAATTAAGGCAATCTAGATAAGGCAAGTAGCTAGGAGGACTTCTCAATACAATTGTCACTCCACTAAAAATATATGATAACCTTGTCGGTTTCTGTACAGAAGTGCAATTTGCCACATGACAGTTGGAAATCAGAAGAGATACATCAACTTTCAAAAGACAATTTGACATATTTCTTACCCTGTTAGTCCATTAGAATTTCAGGGCTTTCTACATTACAAATGCATAAATTATACTAAAAGAGCCATGATATGAAAATGGCTCATCATCTGATATGATTTTTAATGTGAAATAAATGTTAATGTGAAGATAGACAGCTACATTTTAACATGCAATGACAGATTTATTGAATAGCAGGTTGCAACAACAGACAGCCACTAAAACCCATTTAGCCATTCTTGAACGTCCAATTAATGGTTGAGTCCCTTTATTCATTTTCAAACCTGCTATACGGGTGATCAGAATCCTGAATAAGACCTGAAATTCAAAAAAAAATGTTCTTACATCCAGAATAAACAACGCAACAATTCAAACGCTTAATTCAACATAATATTGAACCACCTTAGGAACATTGCAAGCTAGAAGTTTTATTCGTTCAGTATTAAACTTTGGGTAGACACCTAAATCTCAGCTCTGTCCACTATTTAAATTTCCACTCATTTTTGGTTTGAGACTTTGGGGAGAGAGATAAAGAAGATTTTAGATACAAAGCCACTCTACATATTGGTTAACCCTCTTGCTTAAATTGGGAAGCTGAAGACCAGTCAGTGGAATTTAATGGCTTGAGATTTCTGTGTCATCCTTTGATTGGGGTGCATCTCTGGCAAGGCACAACTTCTTCTGCCCGTCGCTGAAATACCCTTACAACCTTGGTTGCATTTGCTGCCCAACAGCTATTTATATACAAGATGATCTGCTTTCTAACCTCTATTGGGAATCATCCTAATATGAAGGCCAAGATCTGTTGTGACCTACCGCAATGGGGAAAGAGATGGCTGGCAAGCTGCACTTTAAATTTAAAAAACAATTATAAATGGGGCTCATGCACAGATATGATCGCAGATTCTCCTCAATTTTTAGACCACAGTCCCATCTGTTGAGCTCCAAACACTTGATTCTGGTGTCCAACAGGCTTCCCCCAATGTTCCAAAAGTGTAAATGGCAGGAAGCATAGTAGAGACCACAATAAAAATAGAAAACGCTGTAATTACTCAGCAGGTCAGGCAGCATCTGTGGAAACAGAGACTAAGTTAACATTTCAAGCTCATGACCTTTCATCAGGACTGAAATACGTGAGAGATCTTACAGGATTTTAGGTGTATCTTAAAGCAAGAGGGTAGAGAGGCACGGAGGTTCAGGTGAATTCTGCAGCCTAGGGCCTGAGCAGCTAAAAGCAAATCTGCCAGTGATACAGTAATGAAAATCATGGCAACGCAAGAAGCCTGTATAGGCAGAGTAATAGAGATCCCACAGCAGCCGAAAGAGGTTACGAAGGTAAGGAGGGACAAGGGCATGGAGGGATTTTAAAACAAGGATGAGAATTGTAACATCAAGGCATGCCCTAACCAGCAGTCAATGTATGTCAGCAAGAACATTGGTGATGGGTGAATGGGACTTGGTACAAGTTGGGATATGGGCAGCAGACCTAGATGATCTGAAGTTTATGAAGGATGGAAAGTGAAAGATTGGCCAGGAAGCAAATGAAAAGAGGTAACAAAGACACAGGGGACGGTTTCAGCAGATGAGCTAAGGCAGTGATGGAGATGGGCAATTTTATGGAAGTAGAAATTGGCGACTTTGGTGATGGAGAGGATTTGGTGCCAGAAGTTTAGTGTCAAATAAGATGCCAAGGTTGTACATGATTCAGTCTTAGACCATAGCTAGAGAGAGGGATAGCATTGGTGGATAAGGTTTGCAGTTGGAGGCAGGAACTAAAGATAATGGCCTTGGTCTTCCCAATAAATAATTGAAGGAAATTTCTGCTCAACCAACACTGGATGTCTGACAGGTAGCATAACAGACCAGAGATAATAGAGGGGTGGAGAGAGGTGGTGGTAAGGTAGGGTTGGGTCTTATCAGAGTACATATTGATCCTGACATATTTTTGGATGATGTCACCAAGGGGCAGCATGTAGATGAAAAATAGGAGGAGGCAAAGTTTAAATCCTTGGGGAGTGAAGAAGGGGCATGAAAAAACACTGGCGGGCAAGATAATTTTTGGTGTATCTTAAAGCAAGAGGGTAGAGAGGCACGGAGGTTCAGGTGAATTCTGCAGCCTAGGGCCTGAGCAGTTAAAAGCAAATCTGCCAGTGATACAGTAATGAAAATTCATTATTTTAAATGTATCTCAGGAAGGATGTTCTGGCCCTGGAGAGGGTCCAGAGGAGGTTCACGAGAACGATCCCAGGAATGAAAGGTTTAACATATGAGGAACGTTTGAGGACTCTGGGTCTATACTCGATGGAGTTTAGAAGGATGAGGGGGGATCTGATTGAAACTTACAGAATACTGAAAGGCCTGGGTAGAGTGGACGTGGGGAAGATGTTTCCATTAGTAGGAGAGACTATGACCCGAGGGCACAGCCTCAGAGTAAAGGGAAGACCTTTTAGAACAGAGATGAGGAGAAACTTCTTTAGCCAGAGAGTGGTGAATCTATGGAATTCATTGCCACAGAAGGCTGTGGAGGTCATTGAGTGTATTTAAGACCGAGATAGATAGGTTCTTGATTGGTAAGGGGATCAAAGGTTACGGGGAGAAGGCGGGAGAATGGGGTTGAGAAACTTAGCAGCCATGATTGAATGGTGGAGCAGACTCGATGGGCCGAATGGCCTAATTTCTGCTCCTATGTCTTATGGTCTTATCTATGGTCTTATAAAGGAAAATCCCAAGGTATTTTATAAATATATTAAGGGCAAGAGGATAACCAGGGAAAGAGTAGGGCCCATCAGGGACCAAAGTGGCAATCTGTACGTGGAGCCAGAGGACATAGGTGAGGTTTTGAATGATTACTTTTGATCTGTGTTCGCTATGGAGAAAGACGATGGAGGTGTAGGAATCAGGGAGGGGGACTGTGATATACTTGAACAAATTAGCATTGAAAGGGAGGAGGTATGAGCGATTTTAGTGGGCTTAAAAGTGGATAAATCCTCAGGCCCAGAGGAGGTGTATCCCAGGCTGCTATGTGGGGCAAGGAAGGAGAATGCAGGGGCTCTGACACTAATTTTTAAATCCTCTCTGGCTACAGGAGAGATGCAAGAGGACTGGAGGACAGGGAATGTGGTGCCATTATTCAAGAAGAGTAGTAGGGATAAACCAGGTAACTACAGGTCAGTGAGTCTAACATCAGTGGTAGGGAAACTATTGGAAAAAATTCTGAGGGACAAGATTAATCTCCACTTGGAGAGGCAGGGATTAATCATGGATAGTCAGCATGGCTTTGTTAACAAATTTGTTTGAATTTTTTGAGGAGGTGACTAGTTGTGTAGATGAGGGTAGTGTAGTTGATGCAGTCCAAATGGGCTTCAATAAGGATTTTGACAAGGTCTCACATGGGATAATGGTCAAGAAGGTAACAGCCCATGAGATCCAGGGCAATTTGGCAAATTGGATCCAGAATAGGCTTAGTGGCAGGAGGCAGAGGATGATGGTTGAAGATTGTTTTTGCAATTGGAAGCCTGTGATTTACCGCAGGGATTGGTGCTGGGACCCTTACTGTTTGCAGTGTACATTAATGATGTAGACATGAATATAGGAGGTATGATCAATAAGTTTGCAGATGACACGAAAATTGGTGGTGTTGTAAATAGTGAGGAGGAAAGCCTTAAATTACAGGACGATATAGATGGGCTGGTAAGATGGGCAAAGCAGTGGCAAATGTAATTTAATCCTGAGAAGTGTGAGATGATGCATTTTGGGAGGCAAGGGAATACACAATGAATGGTAGGACCCTAGGAATTCAGAGGATCAGAAGGGCCTTGTTGTACATGTCCATAGATTCCTGAAGGCAGCAGCACAGGTAGATAAGGTGGTTAAGAAGGCATAAGGGATACTTGCCTTTATTAGCCGAAACATAGAATATGAGAGCAGGGAAGTTATGTTGGAGCTATATAAAATGTCAGTTAGACCACAGCTGGAATAGTGTGTGCAGTTCTGGGCACCACACTATAGGAAGGATGTGATTGCACTGGAGAGGTTGCAGAGGAGATTCACTAGGATGTTGCCTGGGCTGGAGTGTTTCAGCTATGAAGAGAGACTGGATAGGCTAGGATAAAAGCAAAAAACTGCAGATGCTGGAAATCCAAAACAAAAATAAAAATATCTGGAAAAACTCAGCAAGTCTGACAGCATCTGCGGAGAGGAACACAGTTAATGGGTTAGGGTTGTTTTCCTTAGAGCAGAGAGGGCTGAGGGGGGACTTGATAGAGGTATACAAAATTATGAGGAGCATAGATAGGATGGATAGGAAAAACTTTTCCCCCTAGCGGAGCTGTCAATAGCCAGGGGGCATCGATTTAAGGTAAGGGGTAGGAGGTTTAGAGGGGATTTGAGGAAAATATTTTCACCCTGAGGGTGGTTGGAATCTGGAACATGCTGCCTGAGGGGGTGGTGGAGGCAGGAGCCCTCACAACATTTAAGAAGTATTTAGATGAGCACTTGAAACGCCATAGCATACAGGGCTACGGGCCAAGTGCTGGAAAATGGGATTAGGATAGGTGTTTGATGGTCAGCACAGACACGATGGGCCGAATGGCCTGTTTCTGTGCTGCATGACTCTAACTTGCAGGAGTAGTAAAAGGAACTATTGCAGCTTTTGACTAAGACTGGATAGATAAGAATTAAACCAGGCTGAGAACCAATCTGTCCTCTCAAGTGGACATAAAAGATCCTACAGCGCGATTTGAAGAGCAGGAGAGTTCTACCAGGAGCATGGCCAAAATTTATCCCTCAACCAACATAAAAAACATTGCTGTTTGTGGAACCTTATGTGCTGCTGCATTTCTTACAATACAACATTGACTAAATTTCAGTCTTTCATTGGCTGTAATGTGCTTTAGGATGTGCTGAAGTCATGAAAGGTGCTACAGAAATGCAAGTTATTTCTTGCTATATTTATTAAAACACATCAGCAACTAGTGGATTGTAATTATATACTTTAAACTAGTTGCATTAATGTTTTTCTGGAAAATAAATGTAGACTATACTGACGAGAGCAATACTCAGTACGATTTAATATAAAATGTGGTGCAAGACCTCTGCAACTGCTTCCTGCATAATTTGTAACTTGTCTCTCATCTGGATGCAGCTCAATAAATAATGCATTTAATTTAACAGATCCATATGTCATTCATTTATAATGCAAAATAAATCTATCCTGTTTATTGGAATGTGCTGTATAGAACCAAATTGATTTATGTTATACGTAATTTTCAATCCAAACTGCACAAAAATCCAAAAATATTCCAACAATGCTTTATACTTGCCAGCCAAAAAAGATTAGTAAAAGTTGAGCAACAGGTTGAATATAACTGACAACACCCCAAAGCTGACAATTTAAGATCAGCCCAGAGAATAAGCCGATAACAGACGAAAGTCAGTGAAACAAAGCTTTTGTAACTTAAATGGAAAACATAACCAATATTTTGTTTTCTGTAATGAAAGCTTGATGGAGTGATGCATTTCCACAAATCAGCAGGCTAGAAAGGATACATTCTGGCTATCTTCTCTTTGCTCTCTTTCAAGTTAGCATTCGGCCCAACTCCATTCAGTTCAAGTTCTAATTCTTCCTATGCTAGTTCATGTTGGCATTCTTTCTTTTCTCCATCACTATATTCATGTTAATAGTCTTTCTTTCCTCCCCTCTCAACGGAATGCTGTAATTCTTTTTCTTCCACACCCTACTCTCAACCTATGCTTCCTTCTTTTTTAGCTTCGTTATCCATTCCCTCTCTTTCCTCCCCTTCGTCGATAAAGATCCACCCCCATATCAGTCCTATCCGAGTCTAGCTACAAATGTTTTAACCATTGCACACAGTAGTCAGGAACTCCTGATCTCATGAAACTTTTCAACAACACTAGCTAGTGTTGGTAATCACTTCATTATAGCCCTCTTATCAGAATTCCTACCCCAGTCTTGCCACTGGTTTTTGGCAGCAAACACTGAAGGTAGCTGGGCCCATGAAGTGCTGACAGTTGGCATGTATGAGACTATTGTAGTTGAGATCAGAGATGACACATATTTTTGATTATTTAACATATGCAGGAGTATCATAACCAGGCAATGTACTTTTCCAGAACATTGCAAACTTCTCAACTCTAGTACTAATGCTTTTAGAAGGAGATAGTTCTTTCGGGTGTCAGCCATGGCTCAGTTGGTAACACTCTTGCCTTTGAATCAAAAGGTTGTGGGTTCTGGGACTCGAGCACGAAGACCAAAGTTAACATTCCAGCGTGTTACTTAGGGAGCACTGACCTGTCTTTCAGATGAAACATTAAATCAGAGCACTGTCTGTCCACTCAGGTGGATTGAAAAGATCCTATGACATTATTTCGAAGAGAAGCAGGGGAGTTACCCCTGGTATTTTGGCCAGTATTTATCCCTCAACCAACATAAAGAAAAGCAGATTATCTGGGCCATTATAATATTGCTGTTTGTGGGACCTTGCTGTGTGCAAATTGGCTGCTGTGTTTCCCACACACAACAGTACACTCAAGTAACAAAAGCAGAAAATGCTGGAAAAACTCAGCAGGTCTAGCAGCATCTGTGGAGAGAGAAGCAGAGTTAACGTTTCAAATCTGTATGACCTTCTTCAGAGCACTTCGTACAGACTCGAAACGTTACCTCTGTTTCTCTCTGCATAGATGCTGCTAGATCTGCTGAGTTTTTCCAGCATTTTCTGTTTTTGTTTGATTTCCAGCATCCGCAGTATTTTGCTTTTATCTTAGTGCACTCAAGTACTATGCTGGCTGTAATGCGTTTTTGGGCGTCTGGTGGTTGTGAAAGATGCTATTTGCACTTTTCTTTCTGGTTGCTTTTTACACTTTAAAACCACACAGATCAAATGCCTCCAATGCAGCAATATAGCATCCATGCCAAAAGCACAGATCACCATGATTATCTCAGAGCTGCTGCACATACTCCCGCATTGCCAGCAGTACTGCATATCTATCCTTAGTGGTGTAGACGCTGGCAGTGGACTCTGCTACTTGTTTTGCCATTTGCCGCACATTTTGGGAGATTGCATGAAAAAACGTTGTCTAGTAAAAAACAAAGAAAACCAAAAATTGTCTTATAAATATAGAAAAAGCAAGAGGATAGAGTAGGGCCTATTAGAGACCAAAAAGGTATCTTATTTGTAGAGGAGGAAAACGTGTCCTGGCTCTTAACAAACACTTAGCATTCGCCTTAACAAAGGAGGGGGCGATGCAGACATTATAGTTAAGGAGGAATCTAAAATATTGGATGGAATAAACATAGGGTAAAAATATTAAGGGATTTTCATCTTTGAAAGTAGATCAATCACCAGGCCCAGATGAAACTTATCCCAGTCTGTTATGAGAAGCAAGGGAGAGAATAGCAAAAGCTGACCATTATTTTCTACTCCTCTCTCATTACAGGTGTGGTGCCGGAGGAAAGTAAACGTTATACTGCTATTTAGTAATGGAGAAAAGGATAGATTGAATAATAGCAGACCAGTCAGCTAAACTTGTGGTGGGCAAATTATTGGAAAGAGGAGTTCAGGAGGTCAGTAACAATCATTATTTACAAAGGCATGGATTAATCAAGGACAATGAGCATGGATTTGTTAAGGAAATTTGTGACTGATGTATTGACTTTTTGAGGAGGTAACAAGGATGATTGGTAAGGGAAATGTGTTTGATGCAGTCTACCTGAATTTTAGCAAGGCTTTTGACACAAAGGTCAACAGGTTATTTCCAGTGAGGACATGCAGGGCTCTGTACCAGGTCCCTTGTTTTCTGTGGTACATATCAACAATTTAAACTTAAATGTAGGAGGTGTGATTATGCAATTTGCAGATGATACAAAAATTGGCCACATGCCTGATAGTGAGAAAGAAAGCTGCAGCTTGTAGGAAGATATCAACAGACTGATCAGGTGGGCAGAAAAGTAGTAAATGGAACTCAATCGGAAGTGAGGGTGGAGGGCAAATAAGCCATGAGAATACGAAATAAATGGAAGGATACTGAGAGATGTAGAGGAATAGAGGAAGCTTGAAGTGGATATGCATAAGTCCCTGAAGGCAGCAGGAAAGATAGATAAGATGGTTAAGGTGGCATGTGGGATACTTTCCTTCATTAGTTATGGCATAGAAGAGCAGGAAAGTTATGCTGGAACTGTCTAAAACGCTAGGCAGGCCACAGCTAGGGTACCCTGCAGAGTTCTGGTCATCACATTACAGGGTACAGAGGGGTTTTACAAGGATGCTGCCATAGCTGGAAAATTTTAGCTATGGGGAAAGATTGGATAGACTGGGGTTCTTTCCTTTGCAACACAGGAGGCTGAAGGGAGATTTAACTGAGGCGCATAAAATGATGAGCAACCTAGTCAGAAATGGATCGATTTCCCTTAGCAGACAGGTCAATAACCAGGGGAATAGATGTGAAGTAATTGGGTAGAAGGCTTCGAGGGGAGTTAAAGAGAAATATTTCCACCCAGAGGCTGGTGGGGTTTGGAACTCATTGCTTGAAAGCCTGGTAGAGGCAGAAACACACATTGCATTTAAAAATTACTTGGATATGCACTTGAAGAGCCATAATCCACAAGAATACAGGCGAAGAGCTGAAGGTGGGAATAGGCTGGATAACTTTTTAGTCTAGTACAGACATCATGGGCCAAATGGTCTCCTCCTGTGCCATAAGTTTCTGTCATTTTATCAGCTCAAGTGCCTATACATGTGGAATGCTCTGCCAATACCTTTCTTTCACAAACAGGACAAATAAGAGATGTTAGCCTACAACAAACATCTGCATCATATTCCCCCCTAGTTTCTCTTGGTAGGAGGATTAGTGGAAATCTTGTCCTGCCACATTTCTGCCATTGAGGAAAGTTTACGTTGTGGTGTTACAACTGTTGCCTGGGGACCACATATGGCCCAAGACTGAAAATTTAGCTCTTTCCTATTTGTGTTTCTATTTATTGGATTGCTAGTTTTCCTTCTTTGAATTTCAAAGATCTGAAGATTTGGAAAAGGCTGTTCTTAACACCATTGGCTCATTAGTTGACAAGTCCTAAAATCAGAACATCAAGTTCCATTAATTTCAGCAATTTTGGACATATATAAATTAATGGACTTATTTGACTTTATACGTGGCCTCTGAGGCCTAGCCCACAAAGAGGAAAAGCTTAGATGTTCCTGCCCCAGAATTCTTTACAAGAAGGTACTTATCCCATAGCTGTTGTTTATGGTCTTTCTACATTAACTATAACCTTCAATCTCCAAAGTAATAAATTTTTTATGGAAAACCTTTTGCAGCCAGATTACTCATGGGATTTTTATAAGTGCTTTAACATAAATAAACTATTCAGCAGTGTACAGGAGTGAGGAGCTTAGTGTAACATAACCTGTTCAGATTAACACACAGTGTTCCTTACTTTAAGGTGAATTGTACACATACAGCTCACCAACAGGTATTTATACAGCATCTTTAATGTAATCAAATGTCTCAAGGTGCTTCACAGGAGCATTATAAAACAGAGTTTGACACTGAGCCACACAAGGCGATATTAACGCAGAAGACCAAAGATGCAGTTTATAAGGAATGTCTGAAAAGGAGGAATGAAAAGTAGAGAGGTAGCAAGTTTTAGGCAAAGGAGGTCAGAGTTTAGGGCCTATGCAGTAGAAGGAATAACTACTAACAATGGAGCGATTAAAATAGGGAATGGTCAACAGGCTAGAATTAGATGAGCACAGATATCTTGGAGGTCTCGGGCTGGAGGAGATTACATAGAAAGATAAAAAATAGGAGTAGGTCATTCGGCCCTTCAAGCCTGCTCCGCCATTCAATATGATCGTGGCTGATCCTCTATCTTAATGCCATACTCTTGCTCTCTTCCATACCCCTTGACACCTGTAGAGTCTAGAAATCTATTTCCTTCTTAAATACATTCAGTGACTTAGCCTCCACAGCCTTTGGTGGTAGAGAATTCCACAGGTTCACCACGCTCTGAGTGAAGAAGTTTATCCTCGTCTCAGTCCTAAATGGCCTACACCGTATCCTGAGACTGTGACCCCTTGTTCTAGACCCCCCAGCCAGAGGGAACATCATCCCTGCATCCAGTCTGTCCTGCCCTGTCAGAATTTTATGTTTCAATGGGATCCCCTCTTATTCTTCTAAATTCCAGTGAATACTGGCTTAATTGATCCAATCTCTTCTCATGCGACAATTCTGCCATCCCAGGAATCAGTCTGGTGAAACTTCGCTGCACTCCCTTTATGGCAAGTATATCTTTTCTTAGGTAAGGAGACCAAAACTGCACACAATTCTCCAGGTGTGGTCTCATCAAGGCTTGTACAGTTGCAGTTAGGCATCCTTGTTCCTTTACTCAAATCTTCTTGCAATGAAGGCCAACATGTAAGTATTTAAAGGCCCCAGAGCTTTTCAGTTGTTAGTGAGTGGTTTGGAAAAGAGCACAGAGGTTGCCCTGGCCTAAACTTGGAGCAGAACGGTCATTATCTGCCGTAAAAAAATTGTGAACCAAATGAACCAGAATTAAAAAGTTGCACAGGGAATCTTTTACTATGTTGAATAATGATTTGGGAAGGATATGTATCTCAGAATCTGGTCCCTTTGTTGTCAGTAGCTATCCATGTGCCAACTCTCTTCCAACATGCTTGAACTTCAAGTCGAACACTGCACGTGGTGGAAAGCCAGAACTGTCTTCTGGGACTTGCAGTTCTTGGGGCTGGAGAAACACTTCAAGATTCAGTGCTACCTGTCAACCCCAGAGACACTGGAACTGATGTCAGTACTGTGCCTCTCGGAGACACAAGTATAATGGGAGAAGCAACCGTTGGTATGGAGGGAGATGGGGAGACGCATAAAGGGAGATAATGCAGCCCTCTACAGAACTGAATTCTACTTTCCCAGATAAAAACCAGCCTTTATAGACTAATTTCAAAAATAATCTCACAACAGAAACGCACCAAGTCTATTGGTATATATTGAGAACCATGTCAGTTTGACAGATAGCGAAAGTCAAGGCAGACCATTATACAGCAGAGATGCCACTGCCATTGAGAAGGTTTTGGCAATATCGCGTCGAGTCGGATTGGTTGTTTGTGGTGCTGGGCCGAGTTACACTATTAATCATTATGTTACACCAGAGATCACAGAGATTAAACAATGTAACAATTCTAGGGTAAGTACCTGGGTAAGTACAGGTCGAGTGTCCTTTATCCAAGACCCTTGGGGTTGATTGAGTTTGATATTCAAACATTTTCAGTTTTTGGATCAACCGTATATATGGTAGGCCTACTTACACTACAATAGCCTAAGCTTAGGCTAGCTACAAATACTAGATTGTTTCTCCATTTTCTAACTCTCATACACCTTACTTCTTACCTGTTAACACTTATTAAAGCTATTTCATTGCTTTATTAACATACAAATTAACCGCATAGTCGTTCAAAACAAGTTTGATTTTTAGATTACGGATAAAGGATATTTGACTTGTAGTACATACCTAGCCCAAGACTTTAACAATGGATCAGTGTAAGGGACATGGCCACAGGGTCCAGCGTAGTGCAAATAAAGCCCATTGGATGTTTAAACTTCCTGGCCAATTTTAGTGTCAGTCGTGTGTCAGGACTTCTGCAGGGTCCTGATGTGCATCACAGACCTCAGCCCAGATTTCACCACCCTGGATCTCAGAAGATTTCAGCCAATAATCTAATGAGCCTTGCAATTGTAACAAGCAGGAACTGAAGACAGTGCCTTCAGTCTTCCCGATGTCTAATTGGAGGAGATTTCTAGTCATTCAGTAATGGATGTCAAACAAGCAGTCTGATAATTTACAGTGTTGGAACTGAGAGAGTCGGTAGTGAGGTAGAGCTGGGTGTCAGAAGTGTACATGTGAAAACTGATGCTGTGTTTTTGGATGTCGCTGAGCGTTGACATATAGATGAGAAATCGGAGGGGGGCCATGGACAGATCCTTGGGGGACACCAGAGGTAATGACGTGAAAGTGAGATACTCTGGCTACGATTAGATAGAAAAGAGTGGAACCAGGTGAGTGCAGTCCCACTCAGCTGGACAAGTGGAGAGGTGTTGGAGGACGATGGTGTGGTCAACTCTGTCAAAGGTTGTAGCCAAGTGGAGAAGGATGGAGATATAGTTTACCTTTCGCACAGTCACATAGGATGTCATTTGTGACTTTGATAAAAACTGTTTGGTACTGTGGAAGGGCAGAAACAATTGGAAGGGTTCATACATAGTTCCAGGAAATATGGACACAGGTTTGGAAGGCAACAACACATTTAAGGGCTTTGGAGAGGTGAGTGAGGTTGGAGATGGGGCAGTAGTTTACAGGCCAGTGAGGGTCAAAGGGTTTTTTTGAGGAGAGGGTTGACAATGGCAGTTTGAAGGAGAGAAGGTCAGTACATGAAGAGAACCTGAACAATATCAAAGAGGGAAGTTGAGTTGTCAGCAGTTTAATAGGAATAGGGTTGAGGAGTAGGAGTTTGGTCACATGGATGAGATGAACGCAAAAGTGGCGATCAGGGAGATAGGAGAGAAAATAGTGAAAGATGCAAGTTCGTCTTTCTCATCTTTGGAAGACAGATAAAAACAATGGCCTGGATTTTGCTATGATGACTGACAGCATTATTCATTATTACTCCCCTGAAACTCTCTGCAACCTACGGAGTTCGGACATGGGCAGTCCAGAAATTGCTGTTAGTGAATCTACGCTCATCCATATGGTGTGTTGCAGATTCCAATGGACTACTATCTCCTTTGCTACCATGAATTGATTAGAACGATCACTAACGCTAACATTAATCTTGATGCCAAAACGCTGGAAAAAGTTATACCTTGTTAACAAAGGTGTAACTGCATTTTCATGGCTTAATAACTTCATAATTACAGCTAATAACCTTTCCTGATGCTTGAAGGTTAATTTTATATTTATGGAATATTTTCGGGACAGAATTAACAGTCACTTGGACAAATGTAGGTTAATTAAGGAAAGCCAGCATTTATTGTTAAAGGTAAATCAAGCTTAACTAATTTGAGCGAGTATTTTTGATGAGGGAACAGAGAGGGTTAATGAGGGAAATGCATTTGATGTGGTGTACAAAGGCTTCCAAAAAGTGTTTGATAAAAGTGCCAGGCTTGTCAGCCAAGAAAAAGCTCATGGAATAAAATGGACAGCATGGATATGAAGTTGGCTGAATGACAGGAAACAGAGCAGTGATGAACACTTGTTTTTTAGGCTGGAGTATGGTATACAGTGGGGTTCCCCAGGCATCGGTGCTATGAGCACTGAAGGTGGGTTAAGGTAATGTTTTCAACCTTGTTTGTTAGTCTGTTTGTCTGTAAACAATATATCTCAAATGGAAGAATTTCAACTAAATTTGGTACGCAGATACGGTATGGCCCAAGGAAGAATTAGTTTATGGTCAAGATGCTTATGTGGATCCTGAAATTTTTTAAACAATCCATTAACATTGGGATATGGGGGTGAGTTGACTATTTTTTTCAAAGAATGTTGTGGGTTGTTTATTTAGAAAGTTGTGGAGTCAGGGATGCTGTTTTGTAATTTGTCACAGCTGTCAAAAGGTGAGCAGAGTTTTCAGAGCAGGTTGTTGGATGTGGATTGCCCTGAAGCCTCCTCAGTGAGGTGGAAGCTCTTAATAAAAAGATTTATTTTTTCAGCTTTGTAATACCAGAACATCAACCTGACAGGAAAATGAATAAATACATACATAAAGAATAAAAATCAAAATAAATATTTTAAAAAACGGATTTAAAAAGGGGTAAAGAAGGGGGAGAGTGTTCATGGTCTGAAGTTGTTGAACTCAAAGTTAAGTCCGGAAGGCTGTAGAGTGCCTAATCGGGTGATGTTCCTCCAGTTTGCTTTGGGCTTCACTGACATTGCAGCAGGCCAAGGACAGACATGTGGGCATGAGAACAAGATGGTATGTTGAAATGGCAAGCGACAGGAAGGTCTGGATCATGCTTGCGGAATGAGCGAGGGTGTTTCACAAAGCGGTCACCCAGTCTGCATTTGGTCTCAATGCAGAAGAGATCGCATTGGGAGCAGCGTATATAGCAGATCAAATTGAAGGAGGTGCAAGTGAAGTGCTGCTTCACCTGAAAGAAGTGTTTGAGGCCTTGGACGATGAGGAGGGAGAAGGTAAAGGGGCAGGAATTGCACCTCTGTGATTGCATGAGAAGGTGCCATGGGAAGGATATGAGGAGTTGGGGGTGATGGAGGAGTGGACCAAGGTGTCCAATATAAAATCTATCACATTTCTACAAGTCTCCAGCTCTGAAGAAGAGTCATACAGACTTGAAACGTTAACTCTGTTTCTCTTTACACAGATGCTGTTAGACCTGTTGAGTTTTTCTGTTTTTATACAAGGGGCCGCAGTTGTGTTGTCTATTAAATCTTCCCCAAATTAAGTAAAAGCAGTGGCAACTGGGGAACTGGGGAAGAAGTTCTAACTCCGTAAGCTCATCAGGCTCGTGGGCAGCAGGAACCAAAATAGTTCTAAACATGGGAAAGAAACTCTGAATAAACATGGAAGTGGGATGGGGAAAGAAAGAAAATAAATCAACAAAGTTTGTGAGGAAGAAAGTCAAACTGGACACTTGTGTACAGAAAAGAAGTAAATGCAGAAAGCTTGTTGGGAGGAATATTAAATTGAAGTCAGCAATGGGCTCTTATGTTAACAGGGAGTAAGTAAGGAGGTAAAACAATTTCAGGCAGCAGGGAATGGCGTGGGAGTTTTAAATAAAATTTAACTGCCAGTCAGAAATTGTAATCAGAATTCTTGGACTTTCCGTATTTTCCATCCCCATTTAGATGTCACAATTCCTTACACTGGCTGTTGCTTATTGATCATTTCATTCCAGTCATGCAACTATCCTATTGGGAGTGCATAATACAAATACCGTACACATGTGACCCTTGGAATTATCTGAGGTCTAAGCTATGAGGCAAAGCACAACTGTTCCATTTATTTCCCGAGGCAATATTTCGTGCAACAGAATATTTTGTAGTTTGGATATTTTTTCTCATTAATAGGAAGATTCTCCAGTTACACAACAACTACTGCAATGCCCCAAGGGCAAGGCAGCAGTAACCAACATCTGTACTGCATAATAAATATGTAATTACCATTTAAATGGAGTGAAGAAAGCCACAGAATAATTTTTTTAAAATATATGCTATGAGTTGACATTAAGCATGTTCATCTCAACCTATTGTGGCAGGTTAGCAGGGCTAACATCATCCTGCCATTCATTGATTCTCTCTCCTTTTTTACTCCTTTGTGCATTTAATCCTGGACTTTTTTTTTTAACCTTGACATCTTAATCTTAAGTTCTGGAAAGCAAAGTAATCCATCTATTTCATATTTCTGCAACTGTAATTTTACCAGCACTTAGAAAATCGTAAAACTGTAATGATGTGCACAAATTCGGCTTTATGAACTGCAATGCAACACGAAACATTGAAGCTTGAGGCCCGGATCAAAATTAACCTAACTATTCACAATTAGTTTTTCCAATATAATTCACTTTGGAATTTACATTAATATTGAAAAGGGTTGAAGAACACAACCCTGACCTGTGGGTGGAGGATAAAGATAAACCATAAACTAATAGAGTGGTGGAACAGGCTTACGGGACAGAATTGCCTGCTCCTGTTGCTATGTTCACCAGTGTGGTTTCACTCTGTCAGGAACTTGCAGTACAGGGTGAATGTTAATACCAATGGCAAATCATTGGTCAGGAACAGAATGCCGTCTATAAATGTAAAAAAAAGACAACAGATTGAGTTTTAAATGTACATTTTGATTATAAAATGCAACATGGAGTTAGGTTGCAGATCAGCCATTATCGCATTGAATGGTCGAACAGATTTGAGGGTCTAAATAGCCTACTCCTGTTCCTATTAACTTAAATACTACCAATTATGGAAATTTGCAGAATTAAATGAAAGTATGGATCAAATGAATAAGTGATTGATTTCAATTTATTCAGTTGCATTTCAGTTTACTCGACAGCCTTTTGGTTGTATAAAAAAAATATTTATGTTCAATAATTATATACCATCAGTAGTGCTGAAAAAAGAGACATGCCGTTGAAACATTTCATCTTGCACCCATCAGGACTGATGCAAAAATACCAAGGTTTCAAAGGGAACAATAAGTTATACTGCATGAGGAAAGGGGGCTGATTGATTGGCAAGTGGACTCTGATTGGTCAAGATGTTGCCATGGAGAACGCACCATGGAATAATCATCCCCCATGCTTTTATTTAATTGAAAAAGGTTCAATGCTTGGATATTTTCTTTCTGCTTGCAGAGGACAGGGCCCTGGGTATGAATATCTGTACCTTCTAGCAAGCATAAGTGAGCCACATTGCAAGCCTGACTGATAATCTTAAATTGGTTGTTAGTTTAATTCTTAGGACACTTGAGACTGTTTAGTAAGTGCTGTCCAATTGCGGAATCACATCTAATGTTGAGTTTTGCAGAGCACGGGCTGGTTCAGTACAGCTGGTCAGTGATCTGCAAAAGGATGTGCTGTTTAATATGATCCACCAGTCGTTGGGACATTTGGTCTAAATACCTGGCATCACACCAACACTGAAATTCATATGCCACATTATTCAACCGTGTGGTAGGCAGAACATCTTTTTGGCTTGACAACATCCTGCTAATGGAAAATACCACTTTTGTTGCTACTGCAGTAGCAGTGAAATCTGTCGCTCAAATTTTCGAGACACTTTACCCTTCGTGGGTAATTTGAGGTAGACTTGGCACTTTTACATCAAGAACATATTACATATATCAAGAATATAAAATGAATAGTGGAATAGTAATTTTATCAAAAGATTCAAGTGGTTGTATCAGGTGTGATAGCAGACAGTTCCAATATGGCTCTGTAACTAGTTTTACAATTTCTTTTGACATTTTTCCAGAAAGAAATTGGATAATGGAGCTAATTTTAAATGCTAGGCTTTTAAAGCAATCTTTGTGCATACAACTTAAAGGCACTGAGGCAATAGGTGGTTAAAGTAAAATGAGCGAAGCTTTGATGTTGTCTCCCCACAGGCTGTAGATGATCAGCAATCCATTAGCTTGTCTCAACAATCGACAAAAACTTCATACCCAATTGTGCCGGGAAGTTTCTGGTCCCAGTCACTTAGCAGAGATGGGACTGGAAGGCTGGTTATGAATATTGTAATAAAAAATAGAAACAAAGATATAAGCTGTCAAGCCTCCATTAGGTTCACATGGTGAATGCAGGAGAATAGTTAGGATTTATTTTATTTAGTTAATTAAGGTGAGTGACTCTTGTGCAGCAGAACAGCTTGGTCATTATTTTGTATTGTTACATAAAGACTAGTAGTGTGGTTGAAGAAGCGAGTCTCATCAAAATTGTTCCATATGTTCAATTGTTGTGAGATAGCTGAATAATTTCTATCTGAGCAGACTTACCAGGTGTTTTCATGGTTTGCCTTCAAGAAGATTGAAGACACAAATTAGAGCACATACGAATATCTGAATCACTGCCCTATTAAGGGTAACCACCCATGATATCATACCTGTCTTTCTTATTTATCTTCTCCTTAGGCAGTCCCTTGGGATCCAGGATCACTTCGGTTCGATGGGTTCCGAGATGGCTGATGAGTCCATTGTGTGATCTGCAGGCTCTGTCACATGCAGGATAGGTGGTGCTTGAACGGTTGAGCAGATGGGTCATTTGGAGTTTTTGCGCTCCCTCTGACCCCTCGACTTCATCTCTGCGCACTCCCAATGAAGTCTCTTGATGTATTTGGTGCTTTCCCGAATGAGGCTTCTGCATTTTGGTCAGTCACAAGCTAGGGTCTCCGAGTCGGTCATGTTTGACTTAGTCAGGGATGCTTTGAGGACTGTTGTCTCTCCTGCTGTCCTCCTGGGAATCTCCTGCTGCAACTGAGTTCTGAGTAGAGCAATTATTTCAGGATTCTGGTGTCAGTACTGGTTCTGATTGATCAGGGCTTTGATGCTGGGCAAGTTGGCTTGGGAGAGGACTCTGCTGTTGGACTGCCTTTCTTGCCACTGGATTTGGAGGATCTTGCAAAGGCACCACTGGTGATACTTGTCCAATGTTTCGAGGTGCCTACTGAAGGTTGTCCAAGTCTCTGGAGCACGTAGGAGGCGGGGACACTGCTGCCCAGTAATCCAAGATCTTAGTCTTGGTTTTGAGATCCTGGTCCTCAAATAGTCTTTTTCTCAGTTGGCCGAAGGCTGAGCTGGCACATGATGAATTGTCATCGTCTACGTCTGCCTTCATTGAGAGGAGGCCCGCAAGATATGGAAAATGGTTCACATTTCCCAGTACCTCACTGTTGATCTTGATCAACAATGGGGGTGTGGGTGTGGGGGGGGTGTAGTTTGCTGTGGGAACTGCTTAGTGGAGCACTTTAGTTTTCCGGGTATTTAGTGAAAGGCCCATATGCTTTGGAGAAGGAGTTGGCAGTGACCTGGAGATCAGTTTCTGAGTGCACACACAAGTGCCATCTGAATACTGAAGATCTATAACTGGGTTGGGGTGGTTTTGGATCGAAGGCGGTTAGGTTGAGCAGTTTTCTATCTGTCCTGTAGATTATCTCCATGCCTGTGGGCAATTTTCTGGAGGTGAGGTGCAGTATTGCAGCAAGGAAAATGGAAGAGAGTTGGTGCAGTGGCACAGCCTTGTTTGACCCCAGTTTTTACTGAGATAGGGTTTATGGTGGTTCTGTTGGCAAGGGTCATGGCTTGCATGTCATTGTTGAGTATGCGGAGCATGGTGACAAATTTCTGAGGGCGGCCAAATTTGAAGACGATAATTCATCAGCCTTTACAGTTGATGAAGGCCTTATACAGATTATTATTTATAGACACTGACAGAGCTGCTGTAAATTTCATAATTTCACATTTTTATTCATTGTCTTACATTGCAAGGTAATTCTGGTTAGGAAGTTTCTTACTGTGAAGTAAAGGATTGAATTTAACGAACCTGAATAGTTTTGCTGTTCTGGTGTCACTGAACTAGTGGATGCTCTAAAATAAATACTTTTCAGCATTGTATACTGAAACGTTTCATTCTGAAAGAAATCTGTCTGCTTCTATATTGCAAATTGGTCCTTTTAATTGTGCTAAGAAAATATGTAGCTATAAAGCAAAACTAATTGTAATACTCAAATATAATCCTGAAAAATAACAATGAAAGTTGAGCATAAAATTACAATGAATTAGATTAGAAATAATATGCTAAATACAACTGTCAATCCAAATCTAGAGGATTCAAACCTCAATTTATTATTTGCATATAAAGCTACATTGCCACTAATCCTTCAGACTCTTCAACCATCACGATTCTTCCATTATACATATGGCAGTTCATAAATATACACAATTATTTTTCAGGATTTATAGCATATGCTATTTCAAAAGTGATGGTATTGGTGTACTCACCGGGACAAATATGCAATTTTACATCTCCAGCAGCAATGCTGTGAGATATTAGTTATAAGTGGATAGATCATCTAAAATATCTACACATGATGCCAGCCAGTTGGAAGTAAATGCATTATTATGCATTTTAGCACTTTTCATTTTAGCAAAATTCTCCAAGCCATTCTTTATTCATTATCTAGAACAATTACATTGTTCTCTGAGCAAGAAGATAACCGAACAACCAGTTGGATATATAAAAAGGAAGAGATTAGCGACAGTAAACATGATTCACTTAGGTGCAGAAACTGGAGAAATTATAATAGGGAATAAGGATATGGCAGAGACATTAAATGAATGCTTGTATCTCTCTTCATGATAGAAGACAAAAATATTCTTGAAGGAATCAAGGGTCTAATGAAAATGAGGACTTAAGAGGATTGTTGGTATAAGTAAATAGTACTGGAGAAGTTAATGGGGCTAAAATCCAACAAATACCCTGAACCTCCTGGACTAAACCCTAGGTTTTAAAAGAGGTAGCTAGAAGAACAGTGGTTTTGATCTTCCAGAACTCTCTAGATTCTAGAATGGAAGGTAGCAGATGTGACCCTGCTGTTCAAGAAAGGGGAAGAGAGAAAACAGGGAACAATAGGCCAATTAGCCTGGCATGTGTTGTAAAGAAAAATGTTAGAATCTATTATTAGGATCATGATAACATGACACTTAGAAGAGTCACAGATTTGTGAAAAAAAAGTGCTTGATAAATTTGTTAAGAGACTTATAACAAGTTGGATAAGAGGAAACTAGTGGATATTGTGTATTTGGATTTTCAAAAAATATTCGATAAGATGCCACATAAGAGGTTATTACAAAAAATTAAGGCACATGGGATTGGGAGTAATATATTCGCATGGATTGAGGATTGGTTGGTGGACAAAATAGAGTCATAAGAAACAGGTCATTTTAATGGGTTGGCAGGTTGTAACTAGTCCAGTACCACAACAATCACAATGCTTAGACCTCAGCTATTTTCATTGAAGTCCTTAATATAGATTGTGAGGACTGAGTGTAATGTGCACAGGTTTGTTAACGATACAACAATAGGTAGGAAAGTAAACTGTGAGGACCATAGAAAGAGGCTGCAAAAGGACTTGGGTGAAAGAGCACAAAAACATAGAATGGTTACAGCACAGAAAATAATTTGGCCCATTGCCTCTGTGCACTCTCGGGAACAGCAACTTAGCCCTGCTGTTTCCCCATAGCGATGTAAATTCTCTCTCTTCAGGCAATTGTCCATTTCCCTTTTGAAAGCCATGATTGAATCTTCCTCCACCACACTCTCAGGCAGTGCATTCTAGATCCTAACCATTTGCTAAGTCCATGTCACCTTTGTTTTCTTTTTGTCAATCACTTCAAATCAGTGCCCTCTAGTTCTTGACCTTCTACCAATGGGGACAGTTTCTCCCTATCTTTTCTGTCCAGACTCTCATGATTTTGAATACTTCTATCAAATCTCCTCAGCCTTCTCTTCTCTAGAGAAAACAGCCCCATCTTTTCCAATCTATCCATGTAACTGAAGTCTATCATTTCAGGAATTAATTTTATAAATTTTTTCTGCACCCTCTTTAATGCTTTCACATCCTTCCTAAGATGTAGTGCCCAGAATTGGACACAATACTCCAGTTAAGGCTGAACTAGTGTTTTGTGATGATTCATTATATCATGTTTTATAGTACATGCCTCTATTTATAAAGCCCAGATTCGCATATGCCCTATTGTTTTCTCAACCTGTCCTGCCACCTTCAATGATTTTGCCCTCACTGTAGAGGATACAAATAACATCCCAGAAGTAATTGTGAATCAGATGGTGAAAGGGAGGGAGGAACTTAAAACCTTTACAATCACCAGGGAAAGGGTACTGTGAAAAATATTAGAACTAAAAGCTGACGAATCCCCAGGTCCTGATGGACTTCATCCTAGGGTCTTAAAAGAAGTAGCTGCTGAGATAGTAGATGCATTGGTCTTAATTTTCCAAAATTCCCTCGTTTCTGGAAGGGTCTCATCAGATTGGAAAACAGTGAACGTGACTCCTCTATTCAAGAAAGGAAAGAGACAGAAAACAGGAAACTTGCACGGCAGTCAGTGCTGGAATCTATTACTATGGAGGTTATAGTGGGGCACTGAGAAAATCTCAATGCTATCAAGCAGAGTCAACATGGTTTTGAGAAAGGGAAATCATGTTTGACTAATTTATTGGAGTTCTTTGATGAGGTAACAAGCAATGTGGATAAAGGGGAACCTGTGGATGCACTGTGCTTGAATTTCCCGTAGGCATCTGACAAGGTGCCACATCAAAGGTTACTACACAAAATAAGAGCTTATGGCGTAGGGGGTAACATATAGGCATGATTAGAGGATTGGTTAGCTAACAAGAAGCAGAGTGTAGGGATACTTGGGTCTTTTTCAGGTTGGCAAGATGCGATGATTGGAGTGCCAAAGGCATCAGTGCTGCGGCCTCAACTATTTACAATTTATATGAATGATTTTACAGCAGTAAGGAGGGATGACATCTTAGAAGGCTCCTCAAATGAAGCCATATGGGTAGAACTTAAGAACAAAAAAGGAGCAATCACATTGCTGGGAGTGTATTATAGGCCCCCAAACAGTCAGAGAGAAATAGAAAAGCAAATATGTAGGCATAGTGTTAAAATAATAGGGTAGTAAGAGTGGGGAATTTCACCTTCCCCAACATTAACTGGGTTAGTCATAGTGTGATAGTTTTAGAGGGAGTGGAATTCTTAAAATGCATCCAGGAGAGCTTTTTAAGCCAGTATGTAGAAGGTCCTACAAGAGAGGGAGCGGTCCTGGACTTAATTTTAGGGAATGAAGCCAGGCAAGTGATAGAGGTATCAGTGGGGTGGGGGGGGCATTTTGCAGATAGTGATCATAACTCCGTTAGATTCAAGGCTGTTATGGAAAAGACAAGAATGGGCCAGAAATCAGTGTTCTAAATTGGGGGAAGGCTGATTTTAATAAGGTCAGATATGATTTGGCCAGAGTGGACTGGGAGCAGCTACTCTTAGGTAAATCTGCGTCAGAGCAGTGGGACTCATTCAAAAAGGAAATAGGGAGAGTACAGGGCCAACATATTCCAGTGAAGACAAAGGGTGGGATCAACAAATCCAGGGAACACTGGATGTAAAGGGATATACAGGATTGGATAAAGAGAAAAAGGGAGGCTTATGGCAGATACCGAGGGCTCAAAACAGCAGAAGCCCTAGAGGAGTATAGAATGTGTAGGGAGGAACTTAAAAAGGAAATTAGGAGGGCACAAAGGGGGCATGAAAAAACATTGGCAGGTAAAATAAAGGAAAATCCAAAGTTATTTTACAAGTATATTAAGAGTAAGAGGATAATTAGGGAAAGAGTAGGGCCAATTAAAGACCATGGTGGTAATTTGTGTGTGGAGCCGGAAGACGTAGGTAGGACTCTAAATGAATACTTTGTGTCGGTGTTCACAAGTGAGAGGGATGACGTGGGTATGGAAATCAGGCAGAAGGGCTGTGATGTAATTAAAGAAATTAGCATAGAAAGGGAGGAGGTTCTAAGTGGTCTCGCAGGCTTAAAAGTAGATCTCTAGGCCCGGATGAAATGTATCCCAGGCTGTTGAGTGAGGTAAGGGAGGAGACAGCAGGGGTGCTGGCAATAATTTTCAATACCTCTCTGGCCACAGGAGAGGTGCCAGAGGACTGGAGGGCAGCCAAACTGGTACCGTTATTCAAGAAGGGAGGAAGGGATAAACCAGGGAACTACAGGCCAGTCAGTCTAATTTCAGTGGTGGGGAAACTATTGGAAGCAATTCTGAGGGACAGAATTAATCTACACTTGGAGAGGCAGGGATTAATCAAGGGCAGTCAGCACGGTTTTGTTAAGGGGAGGTCATGTCTGACCAATTTGATTGAATTTTTCGAAGAGGTGATCAGGTGTGTAAATGAGGACAATGCATTTGACGTAGTCTACTTGGACTTCAGCAAGGCTTTTGATAAGGTCCCGCATGGGAGACTGATAATGAACATAAGAGCCCATGGGATCCAAGGCAATTTGGCAAATTGGATCCAAAATTGGCTGAGTTGCAGGAAGCAGAGGGTGATGGTCGAGGGGTGTTTTTGTGACTGGATGCCTGTGTCTAGTGGGGTTCCACAGGGATCGGTGTTGGGTCCCTTGCTGTTTGTGGTATATATAAACAATTTAGACTTGAATGTAGGAGGGTTGATCAGTAAGTTCGTGGATGACACGAAAATTGGTGGGGTGGTAAATAGTGAGGAGGATAGCCTTAGATTACAGGAGTATATAGACGGGCTGGTCAGCTGGACTGATCAGTGACAAATGGAATTTAATCCGGATAAGTGTGTAGGTGATGCGCTTGGGCAGGACAAATACACGATGAATGTTAGGACCCTGGGAAGCACCGAGGATCAGAGGGGCCTTGGTGTGCATGTATACCAGTCCTTTAAGGTAGTGGGACAGGTAGATAAGGTGGTTAAGAAGGCATATGGGATACTTGCCTTTATTAGCCGAGGCATAGAATATATGAGCAGGGAAGTTATGCTGGAACTGTATAAAACGCTGGTTCGGCCACAGCTAGGGGGTTGCGTGCAGTTCTGGAATCTGCATTATTGGAAGGATGTGACTGCACTACAGACAGTGCAGAGGAGATTTACCAGAATGTTGCCTGGGCTGGAGAGTTTTAATTATGAGGAGAGATTGGATAGACTGGGGTTATTTTCCTTGGTGCAGAGGAGATTGAGGGGGACACGATTGAGGTGTATAAAATTATGAGGGGCACAGATAGGGCAGACAGGAAGGAACTTTTCCTCTTGGTGGAGGGATCAATAACCAGGGGGCATAGATTTAAGGTGAGGGGCAGGAGGTTTAGAGGGGATGTGAGGAAGAATTTATTTCACCCAGATGATGGTGGGAATCTGGAACTCACTGCCTGAAAGGGTGGTAGAGGCAGAAGCTCTCATAACATTTAAGAAGTATTTGGATGTACACTTGTGATGCCATGGCATGCAAGGCTATGGGCTTAGTGTTCGAAAATGGGATTAGAATAGTTAGGTACTTGTTTGACCGGCGCAGACTCGATGGGCCGAAAGGCCTTTTTCTGTGCTGTAGATCTCTATGACTATGACTTTATGACTTGGATGAAGCGACCAAATGAATGGTTGCGAAATTTGATGACACAAAAATAGGTAAGTAATTAAGTTGTGATGGGGATAGAAGGAATCTGCAAAGGGATATGGATAGGTTAAGCGAATTGGCAAAAATTTGGCAGATGGGGTATAATGTGGGAAAATGTGAACTTGTCCACTTTGACAGAAGAATAGAAAAGTAGCATAGTATTTTTATGGAGAGATATTGCAGAACATGGTGCTGAGCAATCTGGGTGTCCTGGTACATGAATCATAAAAAATTAATATGCAGGTGCAACAAGTGATTACGAAGGCAAATGTAATACTGTTGTTTATTACAAGGGAAATGGAATATAAAAGTAGGGATGTTTTGGAACAGCTGTACAGGGCATTGGTGAGACCACATCCAGATTCTAGTTTTGGTCCCCCTATTTAAGATTGGATATAAATGCGTGAGAAGCAGTTCAGAGAAGATTCACTTGACTGACATCTGGGGATGGGATGGGGGAGTGGGGTTATCTTATGAGGAAAGATTGGACAGGCTGGGCCTGTATCCATTGAAGTTTAAAAGATTGAGAGGTAACTTTATTGAAACATATAAGATCCTAAGGGGTCAAGGGGTTTTACTACAATTACATATAGCCTTAGTGAGTCTACACCTGGGCCTGGATGTTTCCTATGGCGGGCGGGCTGGGAGAGAGTGGGCGGGGGCGGGCGCGGAGCCAACGTCGCCTACGATCAGCTGCACGCCACCATTTTACCCAGGTGGGACAATTAAGGCCCACCCAGCATAATGCGTGGCTGGTAGCACTTAGTGCTACCCGTGCAGGCAGGGAGAGGAGGGAGAGTCGGGGCCTGCGCTTAAAGAGCACAGCAATCTCCCTGAGGCACGGAGCTGCCTCAGGGAGATTGAATGGATATGAAAAGAATTAAATAATCGATTTAAAAACTTTTTCAAACATGTGACTGTGTCACATGAGTTGGGACATGTTTGTAACGGTGTGAAAATTTATTTAGTTGTTTTAGAAAAGCTTCAGGAAACCTCATCCTGCCCGCGGATGAGGTTTCCAGAAAAAGTAAAGGCCGCTTGAGCTTTTTGCCTGCCCTCCAACCTTAAGGATGGACGGGCAGCATTCTTAAATACTTTAATTAATTTCTTAATGGCCTTAATAGGCACTTAACATTTTGGCGGGTGTGCAGCCGACCACGGCACGCAACCATTGAACGAAATATCGCGATGGTGTCAGGACGCACGCCCAACGTCATCATGCATCATTTTACACGTTGGCGTGTTGGGTGCGCCCGCGCGTGAGTGACTGGAAGATTCAGCCCGTTCATTCATTCAGATTCAGACAGTTTTGGTCTCCTTACCCAAGGAAGGGGCCAAATGGCCTGCTCCTGCTATTTCTTAAGCTCAATTTCTTAAGTGAGCAAAGGACACAACATTTAAAATGAATAAAATGCAATTCCTGAACATCTGAAAATGTACTACGTAAATCTGCCATTTTCCATAACACTAGAGGATGGCTATGTGGAAGCTGAATATTTCTGCAGGGCAGAACTTATGAATTAAAGGAGAGACAAGTTGCACAATACATATGGCAGTGCAATTAGGATTTGTGCTTATTCTTAGAAAAATGTTATCTTATTGGTGAGCCACATCCTTCTGCTTAGCACACTAATGCAACATAATGCCACGCTGCCAGATTTTCTACTGTTTTGCATAATGCAAACATATACTTTGTGCTTGGCTGATCTGCATTTGCAGATGCCATTTTAGATTGCTTTAGATTTTCTCAGTGGAATCTGATTTTTAAAAAGGCCTTCAAAAAAGATCCTACCAAGCTGCTGAGCTAAGAAGTATGAACATGTTAGATTACTGGTCTCCTTACCAGGATGTGATTGCACTGGAGGGGGTCCAGAGGAGATTCACTATATTGCCTAGGATGAAACAGTTAAGTTATGAAGAGAGGTTGGATAGACTTGGGTTGTTTTCGTTGGAGCAGAGAAGACTGAGGGGCAACCTGATCGAGGTGTACAAGGTTATGAGGGGCATGGATGGGATGGATAGGGAGCAGCTGTTCCCCTTAGTTGAAGGGTCAGTCACAAGGGGACATAAGTTCAAGGCGAGGGGCAGGAGGTTTAGGGGGGATGTGAGGAAAAACCTTTTTACCCAGTGGGTGGTGACGGTCTGGAATGTGCTGCCTGGGAGGGTGATGGTGGTGGAGGTGGGTTGCCTCACATCCTTTAAAAAGTACCTGGATGAGCACTTGGCACGTCATAACATTCAAGGCTATGGGCCAAGTGCTGGTAAATGGGATTACGAAGGTAGGTCAAGTGTTTCTCACGTGTCAGTGCAGACTCGATGGGCCGAAGGGCCTCTTCTACACTGTGATTTCCTGTGATTCTGTGATACTGCAAAGGTAAATTAGCTGATTACTCATTGTGTCGGGCACAAGATTGCTGACATAATAGCAACACTGAAAGCTTTTAGATGTGCAACAAATGAACAGGTAAGAGATGGAGAAGTAGCACCTAAGCAAGTCAGAGTAACTAACAAGCTCAGCAAGCACTTCACGTATTCCATATTATTGCACATCGAAAATACATTATCAACAAAATGAAAAGATAGAGATTGAAATATTTGAATATTCTGAGAGGAAGTATTATTTTGTTAAAGGAGGGAACATAAGAGAAGTGTGTTAATGGTAAATTTGCACAGCATTTTTTTTATTCATTCATGGGATGTGGGCTTCACTGGGAAGGTGGTGGTGAGCTGCTTTCTTGAACCGCTGCAGTCCATGTGGCATAGGTACACCCACAGTGCTGTTAGGAAGGGAGTTCCAGGATTTTGACCCAGCGACAGTGAAGGAACGGTGATATATTTCCAAGTCAGGATGGTGAGTGATTAGGAGGGGAACTCCCAGGTGGTGGTGTTCTCATCTATCTGCTGCCCTTGTCCTTCTAGATGGTAGTGGTTGAGAGTGTGGAAGGTGCTGACAAAGGAGCCTTGGTGAATTATTGCCGTGCATCTTGCAGATGGTACACACTGCTGATACTGTGCGTCGGTGGTGGAGGGAGTGAATGTTTGTGGTTGTGGTGCCAATCAAGCAGGCTGCTTTGTCCTGGACGGTGTCAAGCTTCTTCAGTGTTGTTGGAACTGCACTCATCCAGGCAAGTGGGGAGTATTCCATCACATTCCTGACTTGTGCACTTTGTAGATGGTGGACAGGATTTGGGGAGCCAGGCGGGTTACTCGTCGCATGATTCCTAGCCTCTGACCTGCTCTTGTAGCCACAGTATTTATATGGCTAGTCCAGTTCAATTTCTGGTCAATGGTAACCCCCAGGATGCAGATAGTGGGGAATTCAGTGATGGTAATGCCACTGAACATCAAGGAGCAATGGTTGGATTCTCTTCTGTTGGAGATGGTCATTGCCTGACACTCGTGTGGTGTGAATGTTACTTGCCACTCGTCAGCCCAAGCCTGGATATTGTCCAGGTCTTGCTGCATTTCGACATGGACTGCTTCAGTATCTGAGTCGTCGTGAATGGTGCTGAACATCGTGCAAACATCCCCATTTCTGACCTTATGATGGAAGGAAGGTCATTGATGAAGTAGCTGAAGAAGATTGAGCCAAGGACACTACCCTGAGGAACTGCAGCGATGATGTCCTGAGGCTGAGATGACTGACCTCCAACAACCACAACTATCTTCCTTTGTGATAGGTATGCCTCCAGCCAGTGGAGAGTTTTCCCCCTGATTCCCATTGACTCCAGTTTTGCTAGGGCTCCTTGACGCCACACTCTGTCAAATGTGGCCTTGATGTCAAGGCAAGTCCCTCTCACCTCAGGAGTTCAGCTCTTTTGTCCATGTTTGAACCAGGGCTGTAATGAGATCAAGAGCTGAGTGGCCCTGGTGGAACCCAAACTGGGCATCAGTGAGCAGGTTATTGCTAAGCAAGTGCCGCTTGATAGCACTCTTGATGACCCCTTCATTAATTTACTGATGGAGAGTAGACTGAGGGGTGGTAATTGGCCGGGTTGTATTTGTCCTACTTTTTGTGTACAGGACATACCTGGGCAATTTTCCACATAGTCAGGTAGATGCCAGTGTTGTCGCTGTACTGGAACAGCTTGTCTAGGGGCGCGGCCAGTTCTTGAGCACAAGGTACTATTGCCGGAATACTGTCGGAGCCCATAGCCTGTGCAGTATCCTGTGCCTTCGGCCATTTCTTGATATCACATTGAATGAATTGAATTGGTTGAGGAGCGGCATCTGTGATGCTGGGGATCTCTGGAGGAGGCCGAGATGGATCATCCACTCGGCGCTTCTGACTGAAGATTGCAGCAGCCTCATCTTTTGCACTGATGTGCTGGGCTCCTCCAACATTGAGGATAGGGATAGTTATGGAACCTCCTCCTCCAGTGAGTTATTTAATTGTCCACCACCATTCATGACTGGATGTGGCAGAACTGCAGAGCATAGATCTGATCTGTTGGTTGTGGGATGGCTTAGCTCTATCACTTGCTGCTTATGTTGTTTGGCACACAAGTAGTCCTGTGTTATAGCTTCACACCTCATTTTTAGGTATGCCTGGTGCTGCTCCTGGCATGCAACCCTGCACTCTTCATTGAACCAGGGTTGATCCCCTAGCTTGATGGTAAGGTTAGAGTGGGGAATATGCCAGGACATGAGGTTACAGATTGTGGCTGTATACAATTCTGCTGCTGGTGATGGCCCATAGCGCCTCATGGATTCCCAATCTTGAATTGATGGATCTGTTCAAAATCTATCCCATTTAGCACGATGGATGGTATCTTCAATCTGAAGGTGGTACTTCATCTCCACAATGACTGTGTCAGTCCTACCGATACTGTCATGGACAGATGCATCTGAGGCAGGCAGGTTGGTGAGGATGAGGTCAAGTATGTTTTTCCTTCTTGGTTCCCTCACCACCTGCCGCAGACCTACTCTTGTGATGGAGATTGAAGTCCCCCACCCAGAGTACATTCTGCGCCCTTGCCACCCTCAGTGCTTCCTCCAAGTGGCGTTCAACATGGAGGGGCGTTGATTCATCAGCTGAGGGAGGACGGTATGTGGTAATCAGCAGGAGGTTTCCTCCCCCATGTTTGACCTGATGCCATGAGACTTCAGGAATCGATGCAGGGCAATTTCACTGTATACCACTGTGCCGCCACCTCTGCTGGGTCTGTCCTGTCAGTGGGACAGGATATGCCCAGGGATGGTGATAGTGGTGTCTGGGACATTATCTGTGAGGTATGATTCCATGAGGATGGCTATGTCAGGCTGTTGCTTGACTAGTCTGTGAGACAGCTCTCCCAATTTTGGCACCATGACAAGACTAGTCCCCAGATGTTAGGTAAGGAGGACTTTGCAGGGCCAGCAGGGCTGAGATTG
Organism: Cetorhinus maximus; assembly: GCF_964194155.1. Taxonomy (NCBI): domain Eukaryota; kingdom Metazoa; phylum Chordata; class Chondrichthyes; order Lamniformes; family Cetorhinidae; genus Cetorhinus; species Cetorhinus maximus. The sequence goes on along the minus strand of NC_135881.1, from coordinate 63,166,661 downwards.
CCGTTGTCGTTTCCGGTGCCTAGGTCAATGCCAGGTAGTCCATCCGGTTTCATTGACTTTGTAGCGGTTTGATACAACTGTGGCTTGCTAGGCCATTTCAGAGGACATTGCTGAGAGTCTGGAGTCACGTGTACGCCAGGTAAGGACAACAGGTTTTCTTCCCTAAAGATGAGTTTTTACAACAATTGACAATGGTTCCATGGTCATCATTAGACTTTTAATTCCAGAATTTTTCCACCATATGCCGTGGCGGGATTTGAACCCAGGCATTACCCTGGGTCTCTGGATTACTGGTCCAGCGACAATACCACTACGCCATCGCCTCCCCTAGCTACTTTATACATTATGAATCTTTTTATCAAATGTGTTCCGAAGCCAGTGGGATACTGTTTAAAAGTTTTTCTCATTTTCAAACTGACACACTACTTCCACAATTATCTCATTCCCCAACTGCCAAGTGACCACATATAACCATCTTTCCACTGTCATAAATCCACATAGAGCAAAGCCGTCATGTTGTCTTAATTGTTTAAGATACTTCATCACACCTCCAGGGAATTCAGCCAATCTCATATTTCAGTTCACATACCACAATAATTACATAAATCCTAATTTATCCTCTTGGAGTTTGATTAGCTTATTCAATACATCCCCATTTTAGTTTCAATGCAATCATCTCATTGCTCTTCTCATCATTCACTGTCCTATCTACCTGGTCTATCTCCCTGATAAACAACAATGCAAAATATTTATTTAATATTTCTGCCATCTATCATTAATTGTGGTATTATCCAGTTTATCCCTTCATCCCATCACAGCCTTCCGTTTTATTGGTGCGCCTGTAAAATATTTTACTATTTTGTTTTATGTTCCTTGATAATTTAGCTACATAGGGGAGAATTGTCCCAGATTTGCACTAAGTGTGGTAGCGGGTGCGTAAAATGACGTTTTACCCACCAACCATGATGGCGAGTTTTCACTCTATCGTTCCAATCTCACCACATTATTTATGCATTCCCAGGGAACACGGTCCCCAGGTTTGGCGTCATGTCACTGGAACACCTTTTAGATGCTGTGGAGGCCTAATACCCCCTCTACCCCCACCCAGGCTACAGAATGGGCAGCAGCATTACCAATCAGGCTTGGGAGGCGGTGGTCAGCGCCAATGCCCTGCAAAAGAGGACAGCCACCCAGTACCATTACAGGATGAATGGTCTCATCTGTTCCACCAGGGTAACTTACTCTTATCATCACTCTCAACTCTCACACTCACAAACCCATCACACATCCACAGGGATCCCACACCTCAATGGACAACACCACTAACTCTCTCACATACCCTCACATCTCCATCAGGCTCATATTCTCTCGAGCTCACATTCTCATTCCTGGCCATGGCACCGTTCACCACACAAACATTTCATGCAGTGCAATGCATTCTGTTCACTCTCTCCATCTGTTTTCATGCAGGAAAGCTGGTTCACATCAGCAGGGAGAGGTCCCAGACCAGGGGTGGGCTGGCCCACATTAGGCCCCTCGCTCACTTTGAGGAGAAGGCCATCTTGCTGACTGGACCTGCATGCGGTGGCAGTGAGGTCAGCAGCGAACACCCAACTGAGGATCCTGCACTACATTATCCCTCCCTCAACGCACCTATGAGTGCTCTCTCTCCTGCTTTTGACTTTGCTGCCATGCACTACTTATCTCTACTTTGGTTCATAGAAACATAGAAAAGAGGAGGAGTAGGTCATTCGGCCCTTCGAGCCTGCTCTGCCATTCATCATGATCATGGCTGATCATCCAACTCAACAGCCTGCTCCCGCTTTCTCCCCATATCCTTTGATCCCTTTTGCCCCAAGAGCTATATCTAACTCCTTCTTGAAAACATACAATGTTTTGGCCTCAACTACTTTCTGTGGTAGCGAATTCCACAGGCTCACCACTCTCTGGGTGAAGAAATTTCTCCTCATCTCAGTCCTAAATAGTCTCCCCATATCCTCAGACTGTGACCCCTGGTTCTGGACTCCCCTACCATCGGGAACATCCTTCCTGCATCTTCTGTCTAGTCCTGTTAGAATTTTATAGGTTTCTATGAGATTCCCCCCTCATTTTTCTGAACTCCAGCGAATATAATCCTAACCGACCCAATCTCTCCACATATGTCAGTCCCGCCATCCCAGGAATCAGTCTGGTTCACAGGGAGCTCTGCCAAGGGACCAACACCCTCAGCCAGCCAGTTCCTTAGCTCCATCCACGCCCTCATCTGCAGCCGAGAGCACTCCTCCTCCAGTGAAGAGGTGGAAATAAGCAGCCTGGAGACCCGTCACCAAGTGGGAGCAGCCGGCCCACAAATGATTCTGGAGGGAAAAGTGTGTCCGTGGCAGGGGCTTTCGTAGCCTTATACAAGCACTCTCCCATGCATGCAGATCCTTCACATTTCACACTCATCTCAATGTCCTGAGCATTGTGAATGCTGCCTGCTGGGGTTCGCTTTCAGTTGTCCATCGGAGCTGACCTGCATCTCTGCCCACCCACTGATCACATTCCCATGCAGCACATGATCTCACCCACCACAACTCTCGTTTCACTTCTGAGTTAGCAACCATGGTCTTGTTTCATTGCTTTGCGTGCTCCCCTGTCTTTTACCCTCCCCCAGTCGCCCATTTCCTCTCCCCCATCACAGCTGATCCTCTAGCATCACCTTCCACCTCCCCTCCATTACCTACCAGCCACAACCCTTTTCCGTCGGGGATGTCTCCCCCCAGAACCCCCTCTCCCCTTTCCACCCTGGTACCCCTCCACCCCCCCCCCCCCCCCCCCCCCCCGGCTTAGTCTGTTCCCCCTCCTGACTCCTTCCTCCAGCCTTGCTTCTTCCTTCACCCTTACTCCCTCTCCTCTCTACATTCCTTCCCTTGCACCTTCCACCCATCTCCCCAGTTGCCATCTTCTCCCCTGCTACCACCTCTTCCCCGTCCTCCCTCCCTCCCCTCTCCCAGCCTCACCCCAGCCATATAGCTTCATTCCCCTTCCCAACTTCACCCCATCCTGACACCTTCATTCCCCCCATCCCAAACTCACCCTCACCTCCATGCCATCGCTTCCTCTCCCAGCCAGTCCTCACCCTTTCTCTCCCATCCCCTCAACCATTGCCCATTGTGAACATCAACAGTGACTATCCAACTTCCGTGGCACAGCAGAGCCACGTCCATGAGAATCCACCCAGCATGGCATGGACATTCCTCCAGTGTGCCATTGGTGTCAGACTCCAGCATCTTCTGCTCCTCGGATGTCTGCTATGTGAGCAAAGCCCTGGCAATAAATCCTGATTTTTGCACATCACAGTTGTCAAGATGTGTTCTACACCGGCGTGCTTTCCCGCCGACATGGACGGACGATCCAACAGGAGGTGATGATTTTGGTGGATAGGCCTAATAATGATATGCTGATGTATTACAATGAGGTTCCTGACGTCCGATAGCGGAGAACGTGGCCCACCATCGACGGGCTGAGCGGACGATCGTGAACTGGTTTCACACCGCAGTGAAACCGATCGTGCCATATTGCCCGCTCACACCACCGAATGCGCCGAACGCCGGCGGGCACAGAAAATCCCGGCCATAGTTTGTTTTTTTAGTTGCTTTTGTTCTCGCCTAATTTCTTCATATTCTCTCTTATCATGCACTCACCTGATGTCAATGTAATTAAAGTGTGCCTCCTTCCTAACCCTCAATTGTTTCCATATGTCTTTATTCATCCATGAAGTCTGACTAGTGCTTAGTTTATTCTTTCCTGTTAGTGGAATGTATCTTTCCTGCACCCTGTTGAACATCACCTTAAATGATTCCCATTGTTGTTTCTTTTTTATTCTTTAATGGGATGTGGGCTTCACTGGCTGCACCAGCATTTATTACCCATCCCTATTTGCCCCTGAGAAGGTGCTGGTGAGCTGCCTTTTTGAACTGCTGCAGTCAATGTGGTGTAGGTACACCCAGTGTGCTGTTAGGACGAGTGTTCCAGGATTTTGACTGAGAGACAGTGAAGGAACGACAATATATTTCCAAGTCAGGACGGTGAGTGCCTTGGAGGGGAACTTCCAGGTGATGATGTTCCCATCTCTCTGCTGCCCTTGTCCTTCTAGATGGTAGTGGTCGTGGGTTTAGAAGGTGCTGTCGAAGAAGCCTTGTAGATGGTACACAATGCTACTACTGTGCATTGGTGGTGGAGGAAGTGAATGATTCTGGATGTGGTGCCAATCAAGCAGGCTGCTTTATCCTGGATGGTGTTGAACTTCGAGTGCTGTGGGAGCTGCACTCATCCAGGCAAGTGGAGAGTATTCCATCACACTCCTGACTTGTGCCTTGTAGATGGACGACAGGCTTTGGGGAGTCAGGAGGTGTGTTACTCATCACAGGAATCCTAGCCTTTGACCTGCTCTTGTAGCCACAGTATTTATATGGCTAGTCCAGTTCAGTTTCTGGTCAATGGTAACCCCCCAGATGCTGACAGTGGGGAATTCAGTGATGGTAACGCCATTGAATGTCAAGAGTTGATGGTTAGGTTCTCTCTTGTTGGAGGTGGTCATTGCCTGGCACTTGTGTGGCGTGAATGTTACTTGCCATTTATCAGCCCAAGTCTGGATACTGTCCAGGGCTTGCTGCATTTCGACATGGACTGCTTCAGTATCTGACAAATGGTTATGAAAATTGTGCAATCAGCAAACATCCCACTTCTGACCTTACAATGGAAGGGAGTTCATTGATGAAGCAGCTGAAGATAGTTGGGCCAAGGACGCTACCATGAGGAACTCCTGCAGTGATGTCCTGGAGCTGAGATGAATAACCTCCAACTATCACAACCATCTTCCTTTCTGCTAGTATTACTCCAGCCAGCTGAGAGTTTTCCCCGATTCCCATTGACTCCAGTCTTGCTAGGGCTCCTTGTCGTCACACTCGGTCAAATGCAGCCTTGATGTCAAGGGCTGTCACTCTCACCTTAATATGGGAGTTCAGCTCTTTTGTCCATGTTTGAACCAAGGTTGTATAAGATCAGGAGCTGAGTAGCCCTGGTGAAACCCAAACTGGGCATCAGTGAGAAGGTTATTACCAAGCAGGTGCTATTTGCTAGCACTGTTAATGACCCCCTCCATTACAGAGAGTAGACCGATGGGGCAGTAATTGGCCGGGTTGGATTTGCCCTGCTTTTTGTGTACAGGACATACCTGGGCAATTTTCCACATAGCCGGGTAGATGCCAGTGTTGTAGTTGTACTCGAACAGCTTGGCTAGGGGCGCAAGTTCTTGAGCACTAGTCTTCAGTAGTATTGCCGGAATATTGTCAGAGTACATAGCCTTTGCACTATCCAGTGCCTGCAGCCATTTCTTGATAACGTGAAGTGAATCAAATAAACTGAAGACTGGCATCTGTGATGCTGGGGATCTCTGGAGAAGGCTGAGGTGGATCATCCATTAAGCACTTGCTTCAGCCTTATCTTTTGCACTGATGTGCTGGGCTCCCGCATCATTGAGGATGGGGATATTTGTTAAGCCTCCTCCTCCAATTGTTTAATTGTCCACCACCATTCACAACTGGATGTGGCAGGACTGCAGAGCTTAGATCTGATCTGTTGGTTGTGGGGTCGCTTAGCTCTGTCTATCACTTGCTGCTTATGCTGTTTGGCATGCAAGTCGTCCTGTGTTATAACTTCACCAGGCTGACACTTCATTTTCAGGTATGCCTGGTGCTGCTCCTGGCATGCCCCCCCTGCACTCTTCATTGAAACAGGGTTGATCCCCTTGCTTGATGGTAATGGTAGAGTGGGGTATACGTCAGGCCATGAGGTTACAGATTGTGCTCGAGTACAATTCTGCTGCTGTTGACCTGCAGAACCTCATGGGTGCCCAATCGAAATCTATCCCATTTAGCACGGTAATATTGCCACACAACACGGTGGAGGGTATCCACAATGTGCAGGTGCAACTTCATCTCCACAATGATTGTGCTGTGGTCATTCCTACCCATACTGTCATGGACAGATGCATCTGTGGCAGGCAGGTTGATGAGGATGAGGTCAAGTATGTTTTTCCCTCTTGTTGGTTCCCTCACCACCTCTACAGTTTGACACAACTGACTGGCTTGCTAGGTGATTTCAGAGGGCATTTAAGAGTCAACCACATTGCTGTCTGGAGCCTTCCCTAGAAGACATTTCGTGAAACAGATGGGTTTTTACAATTGACAACAGTTTCATGGTCATTAGACTTTTAATTCAAGATTTTTATTGAATTCAAATTCCACCATCTGCATGGCAGGATTCAAACCTGGGTCCCCAGAGGATTACCATAGTCCAGCAACAATACCACTATGCCATCACCTGTTCTACATCAGCGTTTGCCTATATTGTTGCCTTTTTTATTTTCTCATACTATTCTCAGCCCCTCAAAAATCAGCGTTTCTCCAATCTTTTAACCTGGTTTTTGCTATACTCAAGTCTTTCCCTATCATCATCTTAAAGCATATTGTATTATGGTCACTGTTGCCTAGAGGTTCACCTACTTTCACTTCTCTTATCTGCCCTGGTTCATTCCCCAATACAAGGTCCCATAACGAATCTTCCCTTGTTGGGCGCCTTACATACTGGGTTAGAAAGAAGTCCTGCACACATTGTAGGAACTCCATTTCCTTATTCCCTTTACCTACCTCCTCTACCAATTAATATCTGAATAGCTGAAATCCCCATGATCATTATTCTATGTTTTCTACTCAATACTCTAATTTGCCTGCATATTTCTTCCTCCACCTCCCTCCCAATATTAGGTGGTTTGCTTTTAAGGGAGAAGGGAATAAGAGAGAAGGAAATAGAGGATTACAGGATGAGGAAAGATGGGAGGAGCCTCAAATGTAGCAGAAATGTGGACTGGTTGTGCCAAATGGCCTGTTTCTGTGCTGTGTATCCGATCTAATCCTAAACAACGTGATACTAATTTGATCTATCATGGCATTCAGATGTCAGAAATTGCTTCCTTACTATTTAAAACAAAAAAATCTGCTCTGGCCATCTGCCCTTACTCCTAACCTACTCTTACAACTATCAAGTTGATCAGTGTTTAAAACAGCGAGGAGAAAGCTGGGAATTTCAGTGTTTAAAACAGCAAGGAGAGAGCCAGGAGTTTCAGTGTTTAAAACAAGGAGGATCCTAGGAAGGGGATAAACCAAGCATGGTTAACCAAGGAAGTTAAGGACAGTATCAAATTGAAAGAAAAAACATACAATGTGGCAAAGATTAGTGGTAAGCTAGAGGATTAGGAAAGTTTTAAAAACCAATAAAAGATGGCCAAATAAAAATAAAGAGGGAGAAAATAAACTGAAGGTAAACTAGCAAGGAATATAAAAATGGGCAGTAAAAGCTTCTTTAAATATATAAAAAGGAAGAGAGAGGCCAAAGTGAACATAGGCTCCTTAGAGAATAAGGCTGGGGAAATAATAATGGGGAACCAGGAAATGGCAGTGTTGTTGAATAAATACTTTGCATCAGTCTTCACGTTGAAGACACTGACAGCATCCCAAAAATACTAAATAATCAAGGGGCAAAAAGGGGGAAGGAAATAAATACAGCAACTATCGCTAGAGAAAACGAACTAAGGAAACTAATGGGGCTAAAGGCCGATAAGTCCCCTGGACCTGATGGGTTGCACCCTACGGTATTACAGGGAGTAGCTACAGAGATAGTGGCAGAAATCTTCTAAGAATCCTGGAAAAATCCCAGAGGATTAGAAAACTGCCAACGGAACACCCTTATTCAAAAAACAGGTAACTATAGGCCAGTTAGCTTAACATCTGTTGTTGGGGAAATGTTAGAGTCTATTATAAAGGATGTAATAGCAAAGCATTTAGAAATACATAATATAATCAAGCAGAGTTAGCATGGCTTCATGAAGGGGAAATCATGCCTGACAAATTTATTAGAATTCTTTGAGGAGGTAACAAACAGGATAGATAAAGGGGAACCAGTAAATGTAACATATTTGGATTTCCTAAAGTTGTTCAATAAGGTATCACCCATAAGGCTACTTAATTAGATAAGAGCCCATGGTGTTGGGAGTAGTATATTGACATGGATAGAGGATTGGCTAACTAATAGAAGACAGGGAGTTGGGATAAGGGGGGCATTTTCAGGATGGCAACCTGTAACTAGTGGAGTGCCACAGGGAGCAGTGCTGGGCCACAATTGTTTACAATATATATTAATGGCTTGGATGAGGGAAGTGAACGTACTATCACCAAGTTTGCTGATGACATAAAAATAGGTGGGAAGGCAAGTGGTGAGGATGACAGTCTACAGAGGGATATAAACAGGTTAAGTGAGTGGGCAAAAATGTGGCAGATGGAATATGTGGGAAAATGTGAGGTTATGCACTTTGGCAGGAAGAACAGGGAAGCTGAATATTATTTAAATGGAGAAAGACTGCAGAAAACTACAGCAGAGTTGGATTTAGGGGTCCTTGTGCATGAATCACAAAAAGCTACAAGTTCAGCAGGTAATAGGGAAGGCAAATGGAATGTTGGCCTTTATTTCAAAGGGAATAGAGTATAAAACTATGCAAGGCATTAGTTAGACTACACGTAGAATACTGTGAACTCTTTTATTTTGGTCCCCTTATCTAAGGAAAGATATACTGGCATTGGAGGCAGTCCAGAGAAGGTTCGCTAGGCTGATCCCAGGTATGGAGGGATTTTCTTATGAGGAGGGGTTGAGTAGGTTGGGCCTGTACTCATTGGAGTTTAGAAGAATGAGGGGCAACCTTATTGAAACATAAGATTCTTAGGGGACTTGACAGGGTAGATGCTGAGAGGTTGTTTCCCCTTGTGGGAGAGACTAGGACCAGGGGGCATAAGCTCAGAGTAAGGGGTCGCCCATTTAAGACAGAGATGAGGAGGAATTTCTTCTCTAAAGGAAAGTGAATCTGTGGAATTCTTTACCACAGAGGGCTGTAGAGGCTGGGTCGTTAAGTATATTCAAGACTGAGATAGACAAATTTTTAATCAGCAAGGGAATCAAGGGTTATGGGGAAAAGGCAGGAAAGTGGAATTGAGGATTATCTGAGCAGCCATGATCTCATTGAATGGCAGAGCAGACCAACATCTTAAGGTCTTATGATTTAAACTCCAATACAAATGACTGGAAGCTGTTGTTGCACAAATCCAAAATTGCAACAGCTCAGCAGTTGTGGGCCTGAAATCCACTGTTTGAAATGTGTCATAGTATTGTTTGATGTCATAAAATCATCAATTTTTTTGGAAATTGTTTTATCCAGGTTTCAACTGTGGCTCAGTTGGTAGCAATCTTACCTGAGTTAGAAGGTTGTGGGTTCAAGTCCCACTCCACGAATTGAGCACAAAAATCTAGGCTGACATTCCAGTGCACAGGGAATGCTGCACTGTTCAAAGTGATGCCTTTTGGATGAGATGCTAAAGTGAGGGCCCATCTATCCTCACAGGCAGATGTAAAAGATTCCATAACACTATTCCGAAGAACAGCAGTTGAGTTAGTCCTAGCGTCCTGGCCATATTTATCCCTTAATCAACATCACAAAAGCAGATTATCTACTCAGCATCATATGGCTGTTTGTGGGAGCTTGCTGTGCATAAATTGGCTACTGTGTTTCTTATACCAACACTTCAAAAGTACTTTATTGGCTGCAGTCTTTCAGTAAATTAAAATCTAAGATATTTAGATAATAAAAGTAAAACCATTTACTTTAATCTTTCTATAAAGTGCATCAGCACAAGGGAATCAGCTGGTGAGAAGCTGTTGCGTGTTTATTCATTTAAGTCTTAAGTTTATTTCTGTTAAATCAGTTAATAGTTTAACAAACAGAGGCATTCCGAGATATCATGGACCTGTGGAGCTCACAAACTAAATCATGTTGGAACTCCTGGATGCTTCTTGTGTCCTGGGACAACCATATGTGCAGAAGAGGCGTCAGCTGAAGTGGCTCAAGTCTCAGATTTCAGATAAAAGCAAAATACTGCGGATGCTGGAAATCTAGAACAAAAACAAAAATACCTGGAAAAACTCAGCAGGTCTGACAGCATCTGCGGAGAGGGATACAGTTGATGTTTCAAGTCCGTATGACCCTTCATCAGAACTAAGACATATAGAAATTAGATGAAATATATGCTGGTAGAAGGGGGTGGGACAGGAGAGCTCGATAGAGGGCCAGTGATAGGTGGAGGCCAAGAAGAGACTGCCAAAGATGCCATAGACAAAAGGACAAAGGGGTGTTGACGGTGGTGATATTATCTAAAAAGATGTGCTAATGGGCACATTAAGGGAAGCAAGTTAGTGCCAGATGGCCCTAGTGCAGGTGGGGTGGGGGGGAAGGGATCTAAATGGGCTAAAAGGTGGAGATGAAACAATAGATCGAAATAAATTTAAAAATAGGAGGGAAAAGAAAAATGTATAGTGTAAAAAAATTTATAAATTATTGGAAAAAGGGGGATCAGAAAGGGGGCGGGGATGGAGGAGAGAGAGTTCATGATCTGAAATTGTTGAACTCAATATTAAGTCCGGAAAGCTGCAAAGTGCTTAGTCGGAAGATGAGGTGCTGTTCTTCCAGATTGCGTTGAGCTTCACTGGAACATTGCAGCAGGCCAAGGACAGACCCTGCTCTCATGCCCACATGTCTGTCCTTGGCCTGCTGCAACATTCCAGTGAAGCTCAACGCAAACTGGAAGAACAGCACCTCATCTTCCGACTAGGCACTTTGCAGCCTTCCGGACTTAATATTGAGTTCAACAATTTCAGATCATGAACTCTCTCTTCCATCCCCACCCCCTTTCCAATCCCCCTTTTTCCAATAATTTATAATTTTTTTTACACTATATTTTTTTCTTTTCCCTCCTATTTTTAAATTTATTTTGATCTATTGTTTCATCTCCACCTTTTAGCCCATTTAGATCCCTTCCCCCCCCCCACCCCACCTGCACTAGGGCCATCTGCCACTAACTTGCTTCCCTTAATGTCCCCATTAGCACATCTTTTAGATAATATCACCACCGTCAACACCCCTTTGTCCTTTTGCCTATGACATCTTTGGCAGTCTCTTCTTGGCCTCCACCTATCACTGGCCCTCTATTGAGCTCTCCTGTCCCACCCCCTTCTACCAGCATATATTTCATCTAATTTCTATATGGCTTAGTTCTGATGAAGGGTCATACGGACTTGAAACGTCAACTGTATCTCTCTCCGCAGATGCTGTCAGACCTGCTGAGTTTTTCCAGGTATTTTTGTTTTTGTCCCAGATTTCAGAGCTTGAGCAGCAAATGGTGTTACTGCTGAATCTTTCATGGATGTCACACTTCTGGATGGGGTCACCTCACAGCTTAAGGGTGTACAAACTGTGAGTGACTGGGTGGCTACCAGGTGGTTGGGGATGACCAGGCAGGTAGTGGAGGAATCCTGAGTGCATCTCACTCTCCAGCCAGTATTCAGCTCTGAATATTGGTGGGAGTGATTGCTCCTCTGGGGGGTGCAAGCACAGCCAAGTCCATAGCACCATAGCTGAGTCAGCTGCATGGGGAGAGCGGGGCTGGAGGAAAATTGGGAAAACGATTGGGGATTCTATGGTTAGGGAAACAGAAAGGTATTTCTGTGGCTGCAGACTTGAATCCAGCATGGGTATGTTGACTAACAAATGGATCTGATAAAGGGACATCGACCTGAAACATTAACTGTTTCACTCCACAGATGCTGCCTGACTTGCTGAGTATTTCTAGCATTTTCTGTTTTTATTTCATATTTCCAGCACCTGCAGTATTTTGCTTTTGTATGATATGTTGCCTCCCTTTTTTATGGTATGTTGCTACCTGATGCCAGAGTCAGGAAGGTCACTGAGCGGCTGCAGAGCACTCCAAAAGGGGAGGGTGAATAGCCAGCAGTCATTGTCCATGTTGGTAACAACGACAAAGGCTGAAAGAGGGATGGGGTACTGGGCCAGATTTTAGGGAACCAAGAAATAAACTAGTAAGCAGGATCTCAGAAGTAGTAATCAATGGATTACTATGGGTGCCACGTCCAGTGAGTATAGGAGGATGCAGCAGATGAATGCTTAGCCGGAGAGATGGTGCAGGAAGGGGAGCTTTAGATTCTTGGGACATTGGGATCTGTTCTGTTCATAAATGGGACCTGCACAGGTCGGACGGTTTGCACCTGAACAGAGCTGGGAGTAATGTCCTTTCTGGGTAGCTTGTTAGTGCTTATTGGGGAGGGTTAAAACTAACTTGGCAGGGTGGTGGATTCATGAGGTATCAGAGAGGAAATCAAGGTGCAGAAAGAATTGGGAAAGACAGAGAGCACTACAGCAAGAAATAATAAGGTGGGGTCAGAGTAAAAGGAAATGCAATACAGCCTAATAACTGTGCATCTACATCTGTGGCTTGAAGAGCTTTGGCTCAGAGTTGATGAACTTAAGTCCAAGCTTCTGACATTGCAATGCATCAGGGAGGGAGAATGTCACCTGGACACTTTGTTCCAGGAGGCAGTTCTTATCTAAGGATTCAAATTTGGTCTGTGGTCAGGGACATGAGGGTATGACTACGAGTAAAGCTGCTATGAGGATCCAGAAGGTAGCAGCAGAGGAACCTCAGCCCTTGCACTTTTTCAACAGGTTTGAGGTTCTTGCAACCTGCATGGACAAGAGCAGAGCCTGCAAGGAGGATGTGCAAATTGACCATAGTGCCATGGTACAGAGGGACATTCAGTTTGGGTGAGTAAAAAGCAATAAGGGACAGCATGGTTAGGGCAGCTGAGACTGAGAGTCCTGAAAGCTGCATTCCCTGCTGGATCTCAGGGTTAAGGGTATCTTCTCAGGGCTGGAGAGGAACTTTGGAGTGGGAGGGCAAGGGTCCAGTTGTTGTGGCCATTTTGGATACCAACAAAGTAGGTAGGACTAAGAAAGAGGCTCTGCTAAGGGAGTATGAGCAGCTAGGGGCTAAATTAAAAGGCAGAGCCACCAAGATTACAACCTGAGCCATGAGCAAATTGGGATAGGATAAATAAGATCAGACAGTTGAGTGCATGGCTCAAAGATTGGTGTGGGAGAAATGGATTTCAATTCATAGGGTACTGGCACCAGTACTGGGCAAAAAGGGAGTTGTTCAGTTTGGATGGGCTTCACTTGAACTGTGTAAGGACTAGTGTCCTGGTGAATTGAATAACCAGGGCTGTAGAGAGGGCTTTAAATGAAATAATGGTGGTGGAAATTTAGAAAATTAATTAGGAAGGATAACACAACACTGCAGGGTAGCGATACAGGTAATGATAACCAGAGTGTGATAGGAACATACGAGTGGACTAGCAAATGAAGTTGACAACTTAAAAGAACTTTCATTTAAAAAGTGACTGGCTACTTTTATCTCAAATCACTTCACTTAGGTGCAGATTGGACAAAAAAGGCTATCAAGCCAAAGGAGATATTGAAAGATAAGACTGAAACTTCCTCAAGGAGATTTTAAGGATAAGAGGAACGTAAAGAGGTGGAGAGGTTAGAGGGCGATTTCAGAAGGTAGGGCTGAAAGAACTGCTGCCAATGGAGGAGGATGCACAAAAAGCTAGAATCACAGGAATAAACAGATTGGGGAGTGAGGTTTAGAGGAGGTCATGATGGGGTTTAAATAAGTGGATGAACATTCTAAGTTGGAGACATTGTAGGACTGGAGCTAGCGGAAAAGGAAGTTGGAAACAAGATCAAGAGTTTTCAAGGACAGAAGAATAAAAGGTGGGTTTACTGATGATGGGATGATGACAACAGTTTTGAAGGAAGGACAATACCTGAGGAAAGCAGACCATTTATAATGCCAGCTAACTTGGGAGTCAGCAAGGGATTTGGATTGTCAACAGTTTAATGGTCAGCCAGGCAGGGTGACTTCAGTAAGGGGACAAGGTGTCATCACACATAAAGCAAGTTTAAATCAATGCAAGCGTCCAATGGACGGTGGGGGACATTGTTTATTTGTGAAGAGTCTGGAAGAAAATGTGGAGGTGGTGGTAACTGTTTGTGTCCTGGTCAAATCGAAGGAATGCAGTGGTGGGTGGAAGGACAGGAAGGAAGTAGACAAAATTACTCCTGCAAGTAAACTGCTTGGGAACATTAGTGAGAGGAAGATGGGGCAGTTTAGTGCTGCTTATAAGGAGGCAACAATGGGCATTTCACTGGGCCCTTTAGAGAGCAGAGAAAGTAGCAATGGGCTGACCCTAGGAACAGCAGTGGCAGAGCAGCAATGCAGGGGAGGTATGGTGGGCTCCAGTAGAGATTGCTAGGGGAAAAGAACCCAAGGCGGCAAAATGAAATATGGAATGATGAGGAAACAGGGAGGGAGGAACAGGAAAGAAGGGCCCAAGAGAGGGCAAGAGAAAAATAAAAGGAAGGGAAGCAATTGGGGTGGGTCCAGAGTGACAGTCAAAATGTACAAGCAAATTGTTGGAAGGAATTTTTAATTATTATAAGCAAAGTGGAGTTATTTAAAATTCCCCAGAGGGAAACTTAAAATGATAGGTTATGGCAGTTGTTTAAAGTGTCATGTTTGAGTTGGAACTCTAAATTCAGGAATCAGACCATCAGTTCTTGAGGCTTTACATTAAACTAATTGAAACATTTTATTAATTTACACAAGTTAAAATATATACACATGGCTACAAATTACTACTATCATAACTTTTAACAAATTCCCAAACTAATCTCCATTAAGGCAACAACAACCCATAGACTTAAACAAACACCAGGCAAAACATTTTCATCTTACGAATTCAAAATGAGGTTCTTTCACTTTTTGCTGTGGAGCCAGTTGTAGGCTTACAGCTGCCTTTTGATCTTACATTGCCTCTGCTCTGTACACCTGAAAACTACTGAAGTTATACCTACCAGCCCCATTGAATGTTAATTCTCATTGTATCACCAGCCTCTTTGAGTTTCACCTTTTAACAATGAAATCCCTTTCATAGTACCAATTTTATTAGTAATATAAACATATTGCTTGATAGCTGCTAGAAAGGTGTCAAGTTTTCACCCTGCTTCTTGAATGCTCTATTCAAAACGCAAATGCACGCTCTCTCTTCCATATCAAAACTAGTACCCAAAGCACCCAAACTAGCCAGCTTTAATCCAATTAAGACACACCCGCAGACTAAATCTCTATTTTAAAAGAAAAATATTTTCCAAAATATTATATACATCAATAGCTTCATGACATTGTTTCTGGTACTTGGTTATCTCCATTTGATTCACTTCTTGTGCTCCTTTAAGTTGCCTATTTCTTTACTAATAACTTGTCTGCTTTTCTCGGTCTCCGTGGGTTTGCCCTGTTTCTTCCAGAAGGGAACGTGCACTCTGTTCATTCCTAGAGTGGATTCAAATTTTCTTTTTTGGTGATATCAGCCAAGTTCTTGCTGAACTTCCTTGACATTCGCGATTCTTGATTTTCATTTCAGCAATTTCCTTTTTCAACAGCTCAATGGTTCTCAGTACGCTGAGACATCCAGAGCTTTTTCTTCTTCTAGTTCCTTGCGCCTCAGTGACAGATTTACATTTTCTGATCTCATTTTTGCCTTTTCTGTCTGCAATTTGTCCTTATCCTTCATTTTGGTTTCGCTGTTGGCCAGGTCTGTCTCCAGCAAAGTCTTAACTTGTTTCAGTTCTGTAATTGTGCTGCTCATGGCTTTGTTATCCACTTGCGGCTTGGAAAGTTCTACGGCTTTTCCCTTCAATGCCTCCTTGTTCTTGTTCAGCTGGTTCTTCAGCCTTTTTCTTGTAGCTTTTGGCTTCGTCCTGGAATATGTAATATTACTGAGTCTCCTCTGCCAACCGGTTCTTCAGTTTGTTCAGAGTGACATTAATTTCATTTTGCTTTTCTTTGTAACTTTCCAGAGGTACAAACTTTGGCTTGAGGTATTCTTGTGATGTGTGAAGATTCTTCAACAGGTTTTCCTTTTCTTTGCAAAGCTTGCTTGCTTCATCTTGAGCTTCCTGTAATTCAGAACAGTCTCAAATTTCTTCTGCTATTCTTCCATTTAGCTGACTAAGACAGTCTTCACTTCCTCATGTTGCTGAATGGTTATGCATTTCTTTTGCATTTGATCTTGAAGGACAATAAGCTGTTCTTTCAACTGTTTATTTTCTTGTTGACCTCTTGCCAACTCACTCTGGGCATCAGTGCCTCGTTTCGTTACTACTGATAGTTCCAACTCTGCTTTTTCTGAAGGAATATTCTATGTCCTTTTTAGCTTCTCATGTTTCTATGGCAACATATTGATTCTTCAAGGAGTCTTTCAGGATCGCAGCTTCGAATGCCTTTTCTGCCTGCTGTTTTGCATACCTGTACATCTGGTTGAGCTCTCCCAACTCCCACTTTGATTTGCTAATTGTGCAATTGAGGGTTGTTATTTCCTCCTGATACCTTTGTGTCGCCTCTAAAATTTGTTTGTTCAGATCTCGAACAGCTTGGTTCTTCGAAGACTTCAGTTTATTGAAGTTATATGCTCAGCTTGAATCTTGTGCCTCAAATCTTCCAGTTCAGCTCTGATGCAAACATTTTCCGATAGAACAGCTTTATTTACTTTTTGCGCCTTTTGCTTCTTTTGAGTTACCTCAGATAGCTTTTCTTCATTCATAGTCATCTGCTCACTCCGCACTGCCATGTGTTCTCACAGTTTGGGTATTGTGTCAGCATTTGCAAAGAGCTCTATTTTTTTTAATACTTTCGGCTGCTTCTCAGCCATTTCTTTATTCTGCACTAAACTCTTTGGCTCATGCATTTCATTGCACTGACATGGTCAGCAATCATCATGTGGTTTATTTATCCCTCGCTCTGGGGTCTTTTGCTGCCCACAGCGCTTTATTGGAGGTATGCTAGATCTTCTTCTAGGGTCTGCGCTCTCCACAACTTGGAGTTTAAAATACCTGTCAAAGCCTTTTAATATCTCACCAAATGTTGTCCAGTATTGATATATACATTGTCTGCAAATCTATACTTCCCCAGCAAATGAACCAAACACGAATAAAAACTTGTCAACTTGGACTTCTTCTGATTACTTATTTAATCCCATAATTCTCCTGTAAACTAAAAATTCTTATCTCCAAGACTACCACTATTTTGTGTCTAGTTTAACCATTTCCTTATCCAAAATATGTCTGGCTGTTCTAATTTATTATCCATGGCTGCTTTTTTTTGTAGTTACAGCTTTAAATCTTGTTGCCACTTTAAGGCTATTGTGCAGTAGCAGATTTTTTTCACTCAGGCTGTCTAGAGCCTATCAGTTTTGCTGATTCTGATTTTGCCACATGTTTTTGGGTTTAAAAGGAACCCTGTTATCGTTGGCCTATTTTTTAAGACTTTAAAAAACTTACAGCAGTTTCTTCTTTTAAATTATGCAAGTTTTTTCTTTTTTTTAAGTCTTCAGAACAGCAGCAATTATTTTCTTTCTTTACTGAGAAACTCTACTTTACCTGACTGAAAATGGTTCTCTTTCTCTTAAACTCTGGAGGCTTTTTCCATTTTTTAAACTGTGCTCTGCAGGTTTTTCTCTTTACTCTGCCATTTTTTCTTTTAAAACTTGCAGCTGCCTTCCAGCTTCTACAATCTGCTGAGCCTCTAGGACTGCCACCTATTCTATAAGTACAGATCCTTTTTCGTATTTTTGCTCACCCGTATCTGACCAGGTTCCTTAATTCTCCGTCATTCAGGGTCTTAGCTTCTTTTTTTGTAGTTTTGCTCGCCTGCATTGTGACCTGACCTAGTTTCTTCAATCTGCGTCGCTCAGGGTCTTGAATTGGGCCTCCACTCACTCTGCCAGATTCCTCATTAGGCGCACATCTCTTTGGTCAGGCTTCAGCTGCTTTTATGTTTTCATACTTGGGATTCTGTTCTGGGTTCATCGTTTAAATGCCACCTTTCATACCATCGCTGATCACCAAGTTGTGTTATGGGTTCCTTTTGCATCTCAATGATGAGATCTTGAAACTTGTATGTTTAAACGTGAACCGTTTACTATTAAACTTTGACTATGAACAGATCCCAGTTACTGCCATGCATGGTGCTGCTGTCTCCATGCAGACGCCTTCGAGAATGTTCTCCAAGTCTACTATCATGTGACTCTATACATCATACCATGGGCCGAGCTATTCTCCAGTCCCACGCTAATCCCTGGTCTGCTGAGCGCCTTGACATTACAATGGCATGCAGGCACCTACAATATCATAAAACATTCTGCAACCTCCCCCATAGCCTGAAAATTTCACCTTTCAAGTATATATCCAAGCTTCTTTCCAAAGTGATTATTGAATCTGCTTTCATCACCACTGCAGGCAGTCTATTCCAGATTGTAACAATTTGTTGCAATTATCTTGAATCAGTGCCCTTTGGTTACTGACCTAGTCAGTGGAGACAGTTTCTTCCAGCTACTCTATGAATCATCCCAATGGCCTTCTCTGCTCTCAGGAGAACAATTCCAGCGCTTTTCTAGCCTCCCCACATAACAGAAGTCTCTCATTCAGAATATCATTATGGTAAATCTCCTCCGCACCCTCTTCAAGGGCTTGGCATCCTTCCTGAAATGTGGTTCCCAAAATTGGACACAACATTCTAGCTGAGACCTAACCAGTGATTTATAAAGGTTTAGCATAATTTCTTGCTTTTGTACTTTTTGGCTCCTTTTAAAAAGCCAAGGTTCGAATAGCTTTTTTAAAAACATATATAAACTGCCTCAACTTGCCCTGCCACCTTCAAAGGTTTAATAAGGTGCTGGTAAGGGTTAACAAAGAATTTAGCATCAATGGTGAATGAATGGAGTTTATCTATGGATCAGCCATTATCTAATTAACTGGTGAAAACACTCAAGGGCACTCAATGACCTACTCTTGGCCTTGTGGTAGCGGGAACTTCATTCTTTCCTCAACCATCACCACAAACAAATCAACTATTCTTTCATCTTGTTACTGTTTGTAAGTTCTTCCTGAACACAAGGCTGTTGTTTGCCAATAATATGTTAAAGTGGTTCCATGCTGGCTGACACTGTAAAGGGTTTCCTGTCCTCAGATGCTTCTGATAGATGTGATTAAGTTCTACATGCATACGAGGCTTTTACCTTCAAATTTTAGAATTTTTGAGTCAAATACAATGTATATCAAAGTACGTAATTATCACTGAAGGTCAAAGTACCAAATTTTCATCTATGACAATAAAAGCACAAATGTATGATGCAAATTACTCCTACAGTACAAAAGTGAAAAATCATTTGGCTGTGCTGAGATAATGATGGGAGCGGTGCAATCCCCATGTACTTTTATGTGCTTAATTCAATTCAACTATTAAGTAGCCAAAAAGATAGGCACATGCTTTGTTCAAGTAGTTGCTATATTGAATAAGCTTTGGGAACTTTTCACAAATCTATTAACATGAATGATAGAAATGTACTTCAGGCAGAACCAATTTAGCTCCATAGTGGCTTTGTGAGATGTTGTGGGGTTAGATTTCCAAGTTTGTTTAATAATCAGAGACAGTTTCAACCTTTTGCTCCGACCAAAGATGACATCGGATGAAAGTTGGAAGGCCACTATAATGGCTAAATGTACATTTATAGATATAAAAACAAAAAACTACTGCGGATGCCAGAAATCCAAAACAAAAACAGAATTACCTGGAAAAACTCAGCAGGTCTGGCAGCATCGGCGGAGAAGAAAAGAGTTGACGTTTTGAGTCCTCATGACCCTTCAACAGAACTGAGTAATATTAGGAGAAGGGTGAAATATAAGCTGGTTTAAGGTGGGGGGGGGGAGAGAAGTTGAGGGGAGGGGGGTGGTTGTAGGGACAAGCAAGCAGTGATAGGAGCAGATAATCAAAAGATGTCACAGACAAAGGAACAAAGAGGTGTTGAAGGTGGTGATATTATCTAAGAGAACGTGCTAATTAAGAATGGATGGCAGGTCACTCAAGGTACAGCTCTAGTGGGGGTGGGGTGGAAAGACTGACAGGGCATTACAGGTATAGATTTAAAAATAATGGAAATAGGTGGGAAAAGAAAAATCTATATAAATTATTGGAAAAAACAAAAGGGAGGGGGAAGAAATGGAAAGGGGGTGGGGATGGACAAGGGAGTTCAAGATCTAAAGTTGTTGAATTCAATATTCAGTCTGGAAGGCTGTAAAGTGCCTAGTCGGAAGATGAGGTGCTGTTCCTCCAATTTGCGTTGGGCTTCACTGGAACAATGCAGCAAGCCAAGGACAGACATGTGGGCAAGAGAGCAGGGTGGAGTGTTAAAATGGCAAGCGACAGGGAGGTTTGGGTCTTTCTTGCGGACAGACCGCAGGTGTTCTGCAAAGCGGTCACCCAGTTTACGTTTGGTCTCTCCAATGTAGAGGAGATTGCATTGGGAGCAACGAATGCAGTAGACTAAGTTAGGGGAAATGCAAGTGAAATGTTGCTTCACTTGAAAGGAGTGTTTGGGCCCTTGGACGGTGAGGAGAGAGGAAGTGAAGGGGCAGGTGTTGCATCTTCTGCGTGGGCATGGGGAGGTGCCATAGGTGGGGGTTGAGGAATAGGGGGTGATGGAGGAGTGGACCAGGGTGTCCTGGAGGGAACGATCCCTACGGAATGCCGCCAGGGGGGGTGAAGGGAAGATGTGTTTGGTGGTGGCATCATGCTGGAGTTGGTGGAAATGGCGGAGGATGATCCTTTAAATGCGGAGGCTGGTGGGGTGATAAGTGAGGACAAGGGGGACCCTATCATGTTTCTGGGAGGGAGGAGAAGGCGTGAGGGCGGATGCGCGGGAGATGGGCCGGACACGGTTGAGGGCCCTGTCAACGATCGTGGGTGGAAAACCTCGGTTAAGGAAGAAGGAGGACATGTCAGAGGAACTGTTTTTGAAAGTAGCATCATCAGAACAGATGCGACGGAGGCGAAGGAACTGAGAGAATGGGATGGAGTCCTTACAGGAAGCGGGGTGTGAAGAGCTGTAGTCGAGGTAGCTGTGGGAGTGGGGAGGCTTGTAATGGATATTGGTGGACAGTCTATCACCAGAAATTGAGACAGAGAGGTCAAGGAAGGGAAGGGAAGTGTCAGAGATGGACCATGTGAAAATGATGGAGGGGTGGAGATTGGAAGCAAAATTAATAAATTTTTCCAGGTCCCGACGAGAGCATGAAGCAGCACCGAAGTAATCATCGATGTACCGGAGAAAGAGTTGTGGGAGGGGTTCGGAGTAGGACTGGAACAAGGGATGTTCCACATACCCCATAAAGAGACAGGCATAGCTGGGTCCCATGCGGGTACCCATAGCCACACCTCTTATTTGGAGGAAGTGAGAGGAGTTAAAGGAGAAATTGTTCAGTGTGAGAACAAGTTCAGCCAGACGGAGAGTAGTGGTGGATGGGGATTGTTCAGGCCTCTGTTCAAGGAAGAAGCTAAGGGCTCTCAGACCATCCTGGTGGGGGATGGAGGTATAGAGGGATTGGACGTCCATGGTGAAGAGGAAGCGGTTGGGGCCAGGGAACTGGAAATTGTTGATGTGACGTAAGGTGTCAGAGGAATCACGGATGTAGGTGGGAAGGGACTGGACAAGGGGAGAGAGAAGGGAGTCAAGATAACGAGAAATGAGTTCCGTGGGGCAGGAACAGGCTGACACGATCGCTCTGCCGGGACAGTTCTACAGTTCCTCTGACATGTCCTCCTTCTTCCTTAACTGAGGTTTTCCACCCACGGTCGTTGACAGGGCCCTCAACTGTGTCCGGCCCATCTCCCGCGCATCCGCCCTCACGCCTTCTCCTTCCTCCCAGAAACATGATAGGGTCCCCCTTGTCCTCGCATATCACCCCACCAGCCTCCGCATTCAAAGGATCATCCTCCGCCATTTCCACCAACTCCAGCATGATGCCACCACCAAACACATCATCCCTTCACCCCCCATGGCGGCATTCCGTAGGGATCGTTCCCTCCGGGACACCCTAGTCCACTCCTCCATCACCCTCTACTCCTCAACCCCCACCTATGGCACCTCCCCATGCCCACCCCCTTTCCATTTCTTCCCCCTCCCTTTTGTTTTTTTCAAATAATTTATATAGATTTTTCTTTTCCCACCTTTTTCCATTATTTTTAAATCTATACCTGTAATGCCCTGTCAGTCTTTCCACCCCACCCCCACTAGAGCTGTACCTTGAGTGACCTGCCATCCATTCTTAATTAGCACGTTCTCTTAGATAATATCACCACCTTCAACACCTCTTTGTTCCTTTGTCTGTGACATCTTTTGATTATCTGCTCCTATCACTGCTTGCTTGTCCCTACAACCACCCCACCCCCCCTCAACTTCTCTCCCCCCAGCCCCCCCAACCTTAAACCAGCTTATATTTCACCCTTCTCCTAATATTACTCAGTTCTGTTGAAGGGTCATGAGGACTCAAAACGACAACTCTTTTCTTCTCCGCCGATGCTGCCAGACCTGCTGAGTTTTTCCAGGTAATTCTGTTTTTGTGTTGTACATTTATAGAACTGGATTTTCAAACTAAGATTAAGAAAGCATTGTAGATAGCTAGTAGGGTTTCACTAGAATTTAGTGATTGATCACAGAACCAATGGATGAATTTCTTGCATCTTGCACTGCAGGTATTATTGGCAAAGACCTCAACCAATGTGGTACCAAGTTCCACATTTGAACCATGGCTACCACATTCGATTTTCTAGCTATAATTTCTAAGTAACTCTAGTAATGAGGAATTAATAGCATGCACATCAGTCATGTCAAAAGAAAGACAAAAAATCTGGATGGTGCAGTTGCCATCACTTCTTAGCTGGGACATTATTTCAAACTACATCCAACCATTGTCTTTACTGTGCAATCTTATCCTCAAAATTTATCTGAAATTGTTAAATTGTTCAGATTTGAAGTAACTAGGACAAACTAATTTTACTAAAATCTTATATGAGGTACAAGATACACATGTATCAATCATTGAAAGTGGCAGGACAGGTTGAGAGAGCAGTTAATAAAGCATTTGGCATTTTGGGCTCATCAATAGCAGCATAGAGTACAAAAGTAAGGAAATCAGCTAAACCTGCATAAAACACTGGTTTGGCTGCAACTGGAGCAGTGTATCTAGTTCTGGGCACTATAATTTAGGAAGGTTGTGAAGGCATTAGAGAGGGTGCAGAAAAGATTCATGAGAATGGTTCCAGAGATGAGGGACTTTGGTTATGTAGAAAGATTAGAGAGGTTGGAACTATTTTCCTTGGAGAAGTGAAGGCTGAGGAGATTTGATAGGCATATTCAAAAATGATGAGCGATTTGAACAGAGTAGATAGGGAGATACTGTTCCCATTGGTAGAAGGATCAAGAACCAGAGGGTACAGATTTAAGGTAATGGGAAAAAGACACAAGAGGGAGAAGAGAAAAAAACTTATCTATTCAGTGAGTGGTTCAGTTCTGAAATGCACTACTTGAGTGTGTGGTGGAGGCAGCATCAAATAAGTCTTTCAAAATGGAATTGGAATTTTATGTGAAAAGGAAAAAAATTGCACTACTATGGGGAAAAGGCAGGGGAATGGCACTAGGTGAACTACTCCTGCAGACGGCCAACACAGAAAAGTCAGGCCTCCTTTTGTGCTGTAACCATTCTATGATTCGACGAACTGATTTTACTTAAAAACATTATGGATCACTAAATAATAATGCAACTTAACATACCATATTTCTTGCGGATTTCATTGTATTGTGCTCTTCTTTCAGCCTTTCTGAGAAACAAAAATTTTTAAAAATTAAGATTTTCAAACAAGTAAAACAAAGCCTTTAAGAAAATTCTATACTCCAGCTATTACTTGCAAGCATCTACAAAGTGGAACAAAATCTTGTAACTGATCTGCTTTCCCTTTGATTATTGTAAAATTGTACGAAGATCTTGTAACTTAAAGCAACTGCAGCAAAGTATAATGTTTGCAGTAGCAATTTAAGCTTTCAATTTAAAAGGGAGAAATTTCAGCAAGTCCCTAAAAAGCATAAATAGCACCATATTAAACAAGTTCTTCCAGCCATCTCCTTCTCTCACCCAACAAGATTTTGTTCAATCATCACAGATTTTAAAATGATAGAGCAAAATAATTCACAAGATAATAGAATTGGATATGATAACATTAAGAATCAGACCATGCATAAAATGACGAGGTAGAAACAATGAATAGAAGTTTAAACAAAAAACAATGGCCCTGATTTTGCTGTGAGCGGAAAAGGAATGGATTTTGCCATTCAGCATAGTGCAAACTTTGTAGGCTTGACAGCAGAGACTCCCAATTATCGAATGTTTATTTTAATGCAGGACAAGCAGCAGGGAGGCTCTTTAATCAAACTGAAGAGTTCTCATAGGCTGCAAAGCAGAAAGTTAAAGAAAAACAGGAAATATAAATTACACTTAAATCAATACACAGGAGAATTAAGGGAATTAAAGAATTGGAGCATACACAGGGGATTAAGGGAAAGACATAAAAGACAAAAAAAGGTTTTAATAAGTTTTTTTTAAATCTGCAACAAGATGGCAGATAGAGTATAATGTGGAGAAGTGAGAGATTATCCATTTTGGTCCTAAGAATAGAAAAGTAGAATATTTCTTAAAAGGTGTTAAACTTGTAAATGTTGATGACCAGACTTGGGTGTGCTGGTACAAGAAACTCAAAGTTAGCATTCAGGTACAGCAAGTAATTAGGAAGGCAAATAGTACATTGGTCTTTACTGCAAGAGGATTGGAGTACAGGAAAAAAGATGTCTTGCTACAATTGTACAGGGCTTTCTTGAGACACACCTGGAGTACTGTATGCTGTTTTGGTACCCATATTTAAGGAAGGATAAGCTTTCACTGGAGACAGTACTCTGAAGGTTCACTAGATTGGTGCCTGGGGTGAGAGGGTTGTCCTATGAAAGGCTGCGTAAATTGGGCCTAGTCTCTGGAGTTTAGAAGAATGAGTGATGATCTCACTGAAGCATACAATATTCTGGAGGGACTTGACAGAGCAGACACACAAGTTGTTTCTGCTAGCTGTGGAATCTAGAACAGGGAAGGTGGTGTAGAGCACAGTCCAGGATAAGGGATCAATCATTTAGAACAGAGATGGAATAGACAGATTTTTTTGACTCTCAGGGAATCAAGGGGTGTGAGGAACAAGTGGTAAAGTAGACTTGAAGCCCAAGATCAGCCCTGATCATATTGGATGGTGGAGCAGGCACAATGGGCCATAATGTCTACTTTTGTTCCTATCACTTGTGTTCTCATGCAATAACAATTTTCTTCTGAGGGAATGCCACTCCACACTTGTAAATATTTTTTTTAGGCCCACAGAGGTTGTTGAGCAGTAGTTATCATTTATTGCACCATTTAAAAACTTACCTACTCCTAACTGAACAACCCCTAACTTTTTCCATTCTTAGGATTGATTGGTGTGTAAGTAGCACAAGTTCACAACATTATTGATAAATGCACAGATTCCATCAGGTGAAGACAACAACGCTGGAGCCTGTGAAGCAGAGGGGCATCACTGACAGTGAATGCCTCATTTAAGCAAGCATGTGCAGATGCCAGAGATTGCTGTCAGTTTTACCCTGTAGTAATGGCAAGTGCTGACAGAGTTGCCATTATTAGCACAGCAAAATCCAGGCCATTTCTTTCTGTGGCCCTGATACATGTTGGAATTGCATAATCCATTGCACATAAACTCCAATATACGGTGTCATTTTATTTTCACCATATATCATATTATGCATTTCAGTTGCTCAGGGTGAAGCTAAATTGCACTGGTGTGAATAAGTATCTTCATAATAGTGCAAATTACATACAATCTTCTTAAAGGGCTTGACAGGTTAGATGTTCAGAGGCTATTTTGCCTGGCTGGAGTTTAGGGCTCAGGGTCATAGTCTCAGAATAAATGGTTGGCTATTAGGACTGAGGTGAGGAGAAATTTATTTACTTAGTGTGTCATGAAATTCTCTACCCAAGAGGGCTCTGGATGTTCAGTCAATGAGTATATACAAGGCCAAGAGTGATACATTCTTGGGCACTAAGGGGTACAGGTGCAGAGCAGGAAAGTGGAGTTGAGGTCAAAGATCAACTATGATCTGACTGATTGGTGGAGCCTACTCGAGGGTCCATACGGCCTACTCCTGCTTCCTTTTCTTATAATTGTCACATCTTTCTCCTGTTGCATAAAACAGATCCAAATGCCAAAGAGGTAAATATAACAGGTAACAAATGAATCAAAATGGCTAGTAAAAGAATGTTTCTCAATCCTACCCCGACCTAAAAGCTGTCAAGGTGGAATGTTATAGGATTATAAAAGGAACTTCTGGAGTTTCAAAACAATAGACCACTTCAGTTGTTCAAGTTCATCACTTGAGCCCTTTTGGACTGTTTTGCAGTCTTCAATCATTTCAAAATAATTATTCTTCCCGTAACATAACTAAAGCAAATAGAAAATTATTTTTGAGCCGAAGATAGGATAAATAACTCTTCTGAGGATTGAATTATGTATCCACGCTTAATAGAAACAAACCCATTAAGTTTTCTAAAGAATTTCCTGAGCCCATTGAATTATGTTACCTACAATTGATGACCTAGTCATGTTTAGTACCACTTTTCCCTCTTCAGAAACTAATTTACAGCACAATGAAAAATTAAAGATGACATTTAAAGATAATCCTGATTGCTGCCAGCAATTATGGAAATAACTCAGTATTGAAATTATCCCCTTGCTAAAAATGATAGTGCCAGAATGACAACACTCAATCAAAAGTTAACTAGTCTGATATATATATGCATGAAATAATTAGCATTTGATTTATCACATTATAGATGGGAGCCAAAGTTATTAGGGAACAAGCGATCCAAGAATGAAGCGTGAATAATAAACATTCTTCTTGAGGTGAAAGTCTTAACACATTTCAGATTTTCTAAAGAAAGATACAGATGTAAATTGCAGCAGATGAGAAACAATGATCATTGGGCAACTTCAAATTTCCTTAAATGCTTATTTTTAGTCTCGTGGAGCTAATGAACATTTGAGAGTAGAAGCGTACAATGCTCACAGTAACCTTTTGCTAATCCTTTTTCAAGTCACTGTCATAGTAATATTTCAAATGCAAACCCTTGTTTCCTTTTATTCTTATGTTTCTTCTTAAAAGAGGTGTATGAAATTTATTCTTATTCTTGCACAACTGGTTAATTTTTTTATATGACGTAAAAACATTAATATTTTAATAAACAGTACATCCATTTAAATCCAGGACATAGTAAAAAATCTGCCTCCTGCCATGGGAATGTTTTTGGCAAGTCCATTGTAGATAATTAATACATGTACTGAACCACAATTAGACTCAAATTAAGATAAAACATTTTCAAACAGCCTAAGGGTTGGGAGCATAAACAATTTTTTTTTCTCAAGGATGTGGGCTTCGCTGGCTGGGCTAGCATTTATTGCCCATCCCTGGTTGCCCTTGAGAAGGTGGTGGTGAGCTGCCTTCTTGAACAGCTGCAGTCCATGTGGTGTAGGTACACCCACAGTGCTGATAGGAAGGGAGTTCCAGGATTTTGACCCAGCGACAGTGAAGGAATGGTGATATATTTCCAAGTCAGGATGGTGAGTGACTTGGAGGGGAACTTCCAGGTGGTGGCGTTCCCACCTATCTGCTGCCCTTGTCCTTCTGGATGGTATTGGTCGAGGGTTTGGAAGGTGCTGTCAAAGGAGCCTTGGTAAATTACTGCCATGCATCTTGTAGATGGGAACACACTGCTGACACTGCGCGTCGGTGGTGGAGAGAGTGAATGTTTGTGGATGTGGTGCCAATCAAGCAGACTTCTTTGTTCTGGATGGTGTCGAACGTCTTGAGTGTTGTGGAGTTGCACTCGTCCAGGCAAGTGGGAAGTATTCCATCACACTCCTGACTTGTGCCTGGTAGATGGTGGACAGGCTTTGGGGTGTCAGGGGGCGAGTTACTCGCTGCACGATTCCTAGCCTGACCTGCTCTGTAGCCACAGTATTTATATGGCTAGTCCAGTTCAGTTTTTGGTCAATGGTAACCTCCAGGGTGTTGATAGTGGGGGATTCAGTGATGGTAACGCTATTGAACATCAAGGGGTGATGGTTGGATTCTCCCTTGCTGGTCATTGCCTGCCACTCATGTGGTGCGAATGTTACTTGCCTCTTGTCAACCCAAGCCTGGATATTGTTCAGGGCTTGCTGCATTTCGACATGGACTGCTTCAGTATCTGCGGAGTCGCGAATGGAGCTGAACATTGTGCAATCATCAGCGAACATCCCCACTTCTGACCCTAAGGAAGGTCATTGATGAAGCAGCTGAAGATGGTTGGGCTGAGGACATTTCCCTGAGGAACTCCTGCAGTGATGTCCTGGGGCTGAAATGACTGGCTTTCAACAACCACAACCATCTTCCTTTGTGCTAGGTATGACTCCAACCAGCAGTGAGTTTTCCCCGATTCCAGTTTTGATAGGGCTCATGATGCCACAATTGGTCAAATGCGGCCTTGATGTCAAAGCATGTCACTCTCACCTCACCTCGGGGGCTTCAGCTCTTTTGCCCATCTTTGAACAAAGGCTGTAATGAGGTCAGGAGCTGAGTGGCCCTAGCGGAGCCTAAACTGGGCATCAGCGAATGCTTCTTGATAGCACTGTTGATGGCCCCTTCCATTACTTTACTGATGATAAAGATTAGACTGATGATAAAGAGTAAACTGATGATAAAGAGTAGACTGATGATAAAGAGTAGACTGATGATAAAGAGTAGACTGACGGGGCAGTAATTGGCAGGGTTGGATTTGTCCTGCTTTTTGTGTACAGGACATGCCTGAGCAATTTTCCACGTAGCCGGGTAGATGTCAGTGTTGTAGCTGTACTGGAACAGCTTGGCTAGGGGTGCGGCAAGTTCTGGAGCACAAATCTTCAGTGCTATTGCCACAATATTGTCAGGATCCCTAGCCTTTGCAGTATCCAGTGCCTTCTGCCGTTTCTGAATATCACATGGAGTGACTCGAATTGGCTGAAGACTGGCATGTGTGATGCTGGGACCCTCCGGAGGAGGTCGAGATGGATCATCCACTCTGCACTTCTGGCTGATGATCGTTGCGAATGCTTCAGCCTTATCTTTTGCACTGATGTGCTGGGCTTCTCCATCATTGAGGATGGGGATATTTGTGAAGCCTCCTCCTCCAGTGAGTTGTTTAATTGTCCACCACCATTCATGACTGGATGTGGCAGGACTGCAGAGCATAGATCTGATCCATTGGTTGTGGTATCACTTAGCTCTGTCTATCACCTGCTGCTAATGCTGTTTGGCATGCAAGTAGATCTGTGTTTTAGCTTCACCAGTTTGACACCTCATTTTTAGGATGCCTGGTGCTGCTCCCGGCATGCCCTCCTGAACTCTTCATTGAACCTGGGTTGATGGTAATGATAAAATGGGGGATATGCTGGGCAATGAGTTTGCTGATTGTATTAGAGTACAATTCTGCTGCTGCTGATGGATGCCCAGTCTTGAGCTGCTAGACCTGTTCGAAATCTTTCCAATTTAGCACGGTGGTAGTGTCACACAACACGATGGAGGGTATCCTTAATGTGAAGGGGGGACTTTGTCTCCACAATGACTGTGCGGTGGTCACTCCCACTGATACTGTCATGGACAGATGCATTTGCAGCAGGCAGGTTTTAAATTGGAAGGGATTAATATAAAAAGGATAATTGATTCTTACAATCTGATAAAGAGACATAGAAAGAGACAAATTTACTTCTAAGCCCATACTGGCTTGCAGTACGTTTAAAGTAATCAAAAATAGCAAATTGAAGAGCAATTCAATTGTATCTATTTGCAATGGGATCACACTAAAAGCACTACACAAAATTGCTCTAGTTATGATGTGCTAGAAGGTATGATAAATGTATTGAATCATCAGTTCAAAGTACAGTCATGACTGATGCAGAATAGTACAAAAGCACTTCAATGTGCAGAGAAATATCTGGTGCTATATGGCTTTCTTTGCATTGTTAACATAATAGACAAAGTCCTACATCTTAAGATACTTAGGTATCTTTATGCATACATAATATTGGATATACCAAATAATACTATATGAAGAACGATCCCAGTAACTGGTATATAAAGAGAATATCTGACTCTGTCCAATACTAACATCAGATATTATTTCTGTACAACATATGTAGTATTTACTGCATGGACTATCTTCATCTAATTATCACATTGTTTGGATATAATTGGCATTCTATGTATTGATCAAAAAAGTTTGAAATCTCAATTTTTTAGTCTTGCCGGTATATGGATTAGTTTTAATTAAATAAAACTGAATGAAATTGATTAAACTATTTAAAGGCTACGGGTTCAAGTCCCACTCCAGGGTTTGATGGTCAAGAAAGCTGTGGTAATAATACGGCCAAGCAGGTACCGACTTGTAAATCCTTCCAAAACATGCCAACGGCAGGCGGTAAGAGCGGGAGAGTTTCCTGGTCAGCCATGTGATGGAAAGAAATTGGAGCCCCTAATCATTATCCATAGTTCCAGACTACAATATCCATGTAAAAGCATATGTTGCTGCAGGAGCTCGGATTCTTCATTAAGCCGGGGTTGGCGGGGGGGGTTGGTGTCAGTGCAGATGGTTGTCGGTTGCCTCAGTTGGCTGGATGGCTGGTGGGGATCAGATTGGAGCCAACAGCACGGGATTTGATCGCCACTCCAGCAGGGGTGGATTTGGCAACTGCCTCCTTGCCATGCCAATGGTGGAGGTTGTGGCGCGGTGGGTCAGACCTGCCTTCAGGCAAAGAACACAAGAACCACCTATTTAAGCATCCTTTAAAGAAATTGCTCAAAATGCACCTCTGTCCTAACTGAATCTTGCATGAGTTACATTTGCTTTATTTTCTCTATTTTAAATTTTTTCTTAAGTTGGGCTTTTAAAATTTCTCTCATGTTATACAAACCTATTAATTAGGATCAGGAGGTGGCCATTCGGCCTCTTGAGCCTGCTCCGCCATTCAATAAGACCATGGTTGATCTGATTGTAACCTCAACTCCATATTCCTGTCTGCCCCTTTAACTCACTTGTAGATCAAGAATCTGTCTAACTCAGTCATGAATATATTCAATGTCACAGCTTCGACGGCTGAGGGAGTCTGTACTGATTAGAGTTTAGAAGAATGAAAAGTAACCTTATTACAACTATAAGATTCTGAGGGGGATTGGCATGTTTCATGTTGTGGGGGAATCTAGAACTAGAAGGCACAGTTTCAAAATAAGGGATTTCCCATTTAAGATGGAGCTGAGAAGGAATTTATTTTCTCAGAGGGTCATTAACCTTTGGAATTCTCTCAGGAATCAGCCTAGTGAATCTTCTCTGAACTGTCTCCAGTGTGATTAAATCCCTCCTTAAATAATAAGACCATAACTCTAAGCAGTACTTCAGGTGTGGTCTCATCGATGCTGTGTACAGTTGCAGTAAGAATTCCCTACTTTTATACTCTTAACCCCCACCTTGCAATAAAGGTCAAAATTCCATTTGCCTTCCCAATTATTTGCTGTCCCTGAAAGCCAACTTTTTTTAATTTGTGTACAAGACCAGCTAGATCCCTCTGTGTCACAGCAATCTGTCTCTCTCCATTTAAATAATATCCTGTTTTTCTATTCTTCCTGGCAAAATGAACAATCTCACATTTCCCCGCATTATATTCCAACTGCCTTTTTTTTAATGCACTTAACCTATCGATATCCCTTTGCAGGTCCTTTGTGTCCTACTTGCAACTTGCTCTCCTCCCTATCTTTGTATCATCTGCAAATTTGACTCCAATAGAGTCAGTCCCTTCATCTAAGTCCTTAATATAGATTGCAAATTTGAGGCCCCAACAATGATCCCTGTAGCACCCCACTAGTTACAGTTTGACAATTTAAAAATTAGACATTTATCCCGACTGTTTCCTGTCAGTTAACTAATCCCCTATCCATGCTGATATATCACCCCACAATGCCATGAGCTCTTATCTTATATAGTAGTCTTTTATGCGGCAACTTATCAGGTGCCATTTGGAAATTCAATGCATATCTACTTTTATCCTCCCCTTTAGATGCTTAGAAGATGCTTGTTACATCTTCAAAGAACTAATAAATTTGTCAAACATGGCTTCCCTTTCACAAAACCCATGGCGACTGTCTGATTGTATTATGATTTTCTAAATGTCTTGCTACTACTTCCTTATTAATGAATTCCAGCATTTTGCCAATGACAGACATTAGACTAACTGGCCTATCGTTTCCTGCTTTCTATCACCTTCCTTTCTTGAAAATAGGTGTTACATTTGTGGTTTTCCAATCCCCTGAGAGTTTCCCAGAATGTGGGGAATTTTGGAAGATTATAATCAATGCATTCACTTCTTTTAAGAACCTAGGATGCGGGCCATAAGGTCCAGAGGACTTGTCAGCCCTTAGCCCCATTAGTTTACTTAGTACTTTTTGTCTAGTGATTGTAATTGTTTTAAGTTGCCCCCTCCATTTTGCCCCTTGATTTTCTACTATCCTTGGGATGCCTTCAGGGCCTTCTACCATGAAGGATACACAATACTTGCTTAAAGTCTCTGCTGCTTCCTTGTTTCCCATTATTAAATCCCATTCTCATCCTCTAAGGGGCCAACACTTACATTAGCCACTCTTTTCCTTTTTATATATTATAGAAGGTCTTACTGCTTATTTTTATATTTCTTGCAATTCACCCTCGAATTCTAATTTCTCCCCCTTTTTTTAAGTCAACCTTTGCTGGTTTTTAAAAATTTTCCAAATCTTTTGGCCTACCACAAATCTTCGCAGCATTGTACCTCTTTTCTTTCAATGTGATGCCATCCTTAACATCCTTAGCCAGCCATGGATGCTGTATCCTTCTCATCAGGTCTTTCTTTCTCAATGGAATATATCTTTGTTGAGAGCACTGAAGTATCTCCTTAATTGTCTGCTGCTGCTTATCTACTGTCTTACCTATTAACTTTTTTCACGATCCACTATAACCAATTCTATCTTCATAGCTTTGTAATTGCCTTTAAGTTTAAAGCACTAGTTTCACACCCAAGTTCCTTGCCCTCAGACTGAATGCTAATTTCTATCATGTTATGATCACCCGTGCCGAGGGGATCCTTTACTATGTGATCATTAAGTAATACTGTCTCATTACACATTACCAGGTCTAAAATAGCCTGTTCACTGGTTAGTTCCAGAACATACTGTTCTAAAAAAATTGTCCCAAATATACTCTTTTAACTTACCCTCAAAGCTATCTTTGCCAATTTGCTTTGTCCAATCTATGCAATGTTGAAATCACCATGGCTATTGCGGTTCCTTTCTTACAAGGTCCCATTATTTCCTGAATTATACTCTGTCCTATAGTGTAGGGGAGGGTTTGGGGGGTGATAAGCTATTCCCATCAGTGACTTCTTTCCCTCACTATTTCTTACCTCCATCCAAACTGATTTTGCACCTTCATCTACCGAGCCAAGATCATTTCTTTGATGCTATGGCACACCAACTATCTTGCTGAATTCGGATCAAGAAATGAATTAGAAACAGAGAAACATGTTGAAAACTCAATGTCAGAAATCTTTTGTAAATGTTGGCTTATAAGTCGAACTTTGCACTATCCAAAAAATCCTTCCAAAAATGGGGGCCAACTTATACGCCAAGTATAAAATGTGAACCTTTGGGGTGGGTAGTCGCCATTTTGAAATGTGGAAAAAAAAACACAAGGGCTTGTATTGGGCTGACAAGTCCTTAATGAGTTACACTGGTAACTCATTAAATTAATGCATCACAGCTTAAGGAATAAATTAACTGTTAAAAGATACCCTTAACCACAATGAACCTGTCAAATTTATTGTCTTCAGCACTCAACGCAATGTTCGTCAACTTCATTGAGTCACTTTGACTGTGGCATCATCGTAAGGATCTCACTCTGGATCAGATTTGGCGCTTCCAGTTTCAGAATCATCTTTCCACAACAAATCATCTTCGGCTCCATCCACTGAATTAGATAATCTGCAATTTTTGAATGGTCTGATGACAGTTCGTACACTAACGGCATCCATCAATTTGATGTCAAAACCACACAAAACATCAAGAGGGACGGCATGCATGTTTCCACTCTTTGTGAAGGCTTTTTTCTATGTCAACCATCCATCTATTCCATTCAACACAAACATGATCCTTGAATGGCTTGAGGCCATATCCAAAGGTTGAATTATGGATGTTAGACATCCTGGTTTAACTGCAATGTGGGTGTTATTTCTTCACAAGTGCGTTTTGATCTCACTGGTTATACGGGATCTAAAAAGTCCCACAGGAATAAGCTGCATTCTTTGGACATGACACCAGGATGCCTATTCCACAAGACAGTGATCTATAACTTCACTCTGTCCTCACCCATTCAACTGTTGTCACGGACATGCAAAAAACTTTGGCAGGGAACCTGACTTTCTGCATCATTTTACATTTGAAAATTACGATAGGCTTTCATTTCATTCCATTGGCCATGCAGACTAGTACCATCATGAATCTTGTCTTCTCATGACCTGTGGTTTTCACTAAAACTGTTTTCAAACCTTAACACTAGACAGTTCAGTTGCTGGGCATATCAAAATTCAAGGACATTCAACCATGTTGCCAATATGGCATAATGGGTACTTGTGCTTTTGCCACTGTTTGATGAATTGCTGGAAACTGGTCATTTTGGCAGAGATCTTTTGGTAATCTCTGTGCGATCTTGGTCTTCTGCCATAACATTATACATATGCATTCCATAAAGCAGCTACACCAACTAGCTGTTGCTCTGGAATCTTTGCTAGACTTAAGGTTTGCTTGGCCCACTTAAGTGTGTATATACGCGTTACATTTCTGGTGGGGATGAAACCATTGACAATTTTCAAGGACCTATTCCAATACATGTTTCGTAAGATCAGGCCAGTGGCTGGTCCCTGTTCTCAAGGTGCATTTGGTCTTGGACATCATCTTCAGGGGGGGGGAATTCCTTCAACCATTCTCGCACCAGTTTTTCACTAACTCCAAATTCCCTTGTTGCAGCACAGTTATTTGATGAATTAGGAAATGTTACAATTTTAGCATGTAAACAGCTTCGTACTTCATTGCTTTGTTGGAAGACTAATTTCTTGTCGCTGTTCGCCAAATGGGGTCTGCCTTAAACTCCAGTGCATCTTTGCAACATGGCCCGTATTGCCCGCTCAATCCTTTGTGCTCTGTTATAAGTAAAACAAGCATTTGTAGGGCGAAAAATCGAGACTAACTACTAACACGAGTATAGCACATCTCGGCTGAAAAGGGGAATCGACTTATAAAGAGAGTATATGCAAAACAATTTTTGGGGTCAGAGAAATGAAGTCATCTTATCGACCAGAATCTATGGTAAATTGCATCATGAGTGAAGTACAAGTGCGTTTAAAATTAGCCAGAATGTAACAACCTGATGTTAAAAATTCAACTCTTTGGGGAGACGGGACATGACTTGCCCCAGATGTTCCAGAGAATAAGTGCATTTTCAGTATTTGCATTTCATGCAATGTTGTTTCTTCCTCCATATCTTAAGTTAATCACATATGCAACCATCTGTTTTAACTTGCCATAAACTAATCAGGCCCATTCCTGACTTTTCAGCTTGATTTTGAAGCTGTTGTTTGGCTTTTGTTAGTCTTTTACAATGGTATGTATACTTTTATATATGATTCAACACTTAAACTTGAATCACATCATTAGAAGGTGCTGTTCAGGCAAATTCAACTGTAAACATCCAAACTCCTTTACTAGTTAAATTTACACTGAACTAAGCATCTGTTTGCATTTTTAAAAAAATGTAACTTTCCTACAGGGGTGTGTGGAGTTTGTGCCAGAGGTAGTCCCTTCTGCAGGAGTCAGCCGCATCCTACTTCATAGCTGGATAGATAACTTCAGCTGGTGCTCGAAACTGACCAATTCTCACCTGTGGCTCCACATAGCTGCTTATGCACAGCAGCTGCTATACCCCTGTTTGCAGGCCGAACCAAGTGAGGGCAGCATACGGGCTGATGTCCACATGTGAGGGAAAACGCCTATCTCCAACCACCCTTTTTTAGTGCAAAAAGAAAAGCTGCCTTGATGGATGTAGCAGAGGAAATGATATGCCCCTACTGAAAGCACCGCAACACAGCTAAGTGGACAGCTGTAAAGTTCATCGGTATGGGCGCAGAAGGTGCTGCAGATCATCCACTGTAGTTGACCACATCTCCAGTTGTCTTGGCTGATCAAGCTACCAGGAACAGATGTGCAAGACCAAGAGAAGCTGGCCAAGCTCATATCAACTCATACGCAGGTGTTTCTTGTGTGCACTCCTTACCAACTTCCTACACATATCCCGTTATTGCTGAAATGCACTTGTTTTGTGTTCACCCACATATTGCAGTATATTGCAAGAATGTCAAAAAGAAGAAGAAATGGGACCTCTACATAGCCTCCTGGAACATATGAACTCTACTTTATAAAGGCAATAGCTCTTGATCCAAGTGCAGAACTGCTCTGGTTGGAAGAAGCTAATGCAATACAATATTGACATTGCTGCTTTAAGCGAAACTCTCCTAGCAGACCAGAGCTAGTTAAAATTCAGATACTCAGGTAGGCAAGTCAAAGAGTTAGAGGCGAGAGGCAGGTGTCAGATTTGCTATTAAGTATGAATCGCAAGAAGTTTGAATGACTAATCCTGAGGATATCAGAGACAAATTCTGTGGGGCCTGGACAGAGGTATTATAAATACTCAACAAGAGGGCAAGCTCATTGTGAGGGGGACTTCGATGCAAGAGTAGGAGCTGACTACCAGGCTTAGAATGGTGTCTTGGCAAAGCAAGTTGTGGGGAAATGAAACAGCAATTGCATGCTTCTCCTGCGTCTTTGCACATGCTGGAATACACCCATCAACATTTTTAGACAGAAGGCAAAGAAGAAAAATAATCGGATGCACCCAAGATCTAAAATCTGGCATCTGACTGACTTTATCATCACCAGGCAGAGCAACATGATGTTATGACTACCAGGTTTATGATATGAGTGGATTGCTCTACAGGCACTAGAAAGCTAATTGTACAGCAAGTGGCGTCCTCTAGAATTTTTAGCCTTCCTGCCTCAGTGGAAGCCTACTTTACCTTTCACAAGCCTTATAGCCTTCACAGCTTCAAAACGAAGCTCTCTCCAATCCTCCACCTTACCTCTGTTTAGGTAACTAAAAGGAGTGAAGCATGTTTTTCGACTGTTGAGCCAAGCTAAATCAATACTTTCTGGAGTCAAAGCCAAGACAATAGTGCCTTAATTACCCATTTTTAAAGCATTTAAAAACTGCATTTTAAAATCACAATTAGAAGTAACTCCATTTTTTCCAGTTTTTTTTTGTGGAAGGATTTTAAAAATCCCAAATTTGGCAATTTGCTTCTTGCGTTTCAAGTATAATGGTTCTCTTTTGATTGCCTATATTTTTAGATGTTATTTTAAGAAAGATCATAAGAACAATTTTACAAATGCATCTTACTAGTGGGAAGCTTCAACTGCCCACTTGTGTGCATCAGAACATTCCAGAAGTGCTACCCACAAATTTCCTTCATTCATTTGAATAGATGCAAAATTTTGAGCAATTTGTCAGCTTTTTCCCCGAAATAAGCAGCTAAGGGGTGGAGAATCAGAGAAGATTGTCAGAAGCATGAGGGGCGGAGAGGGCAAAGATTGGAGTTTGCAGCTGGGCAGTTCAGAAAAGGGAGGGTGAGACTGGAGAGGCACGTTGGGGAGGCGATGCGAGAGGCCAGGTTTATGTGAGATCACGGCTTGGGTGGTTGGCATGGTGGTAGTTGGACATCCACTAAAATCAAAAGCAGTGGGTTCAAGTTAGGTTGGGTTTGGGCTTGGAGAGTTTTACATTAGAACATCCCTTTGGGCCTAAACCACCCGTTTTGGGGTTGGGGTTAAAATTTCCATCTGTGTGCCTCAGTGAGGATTCATCATTCTGATTGGTTAAAGTTACATGCTGTTGCTTACCTTACTCACACTGCAGAGTCATGTAGATGATGCCAAGCTGTAAAGGAGCTCTATGCATTATAAGTTGTTGTGCAAATGCCCACATAATGCCTGTGGGCAGTTGTAAACATTGTGAATGAGGAGTCCCATTCCTTCACTGTTGACTGCAAAATTTGTGCCGTTGCCTTTCCAGTACTTTGAAGCTTTTTAAAAATGCTGCCCCAATTCAAACAGCTCGAATCTTACAATAAGAAGTAATGCTCAATTGTCACAGATGGTATTCTGAAGAGAAATATGAAAATTAACCATGCCCTAATCCAAATTTTTTTATTCTTTCATGGGATGTGGGCGCCACTG
This sequence comes from Cetorhinus maximus, assembly GCF_964194155.1. NCBI lineage: Eukaryota > Metazoa > Chordata > Chondrichthyes > Lamniformes > Cetorhinidae > Cetorhinus > Cetorhinus maximus. Next base: position 63,128,198 of record NC_135881.1, on the reverse strand, counting down.
GCTAGACCAACATTTATGGCTCATCCCTAATTGCTCTAGAGAAGGTGGTGGTGGTGAGCTGCCTTCTTGAACTGCTGCAGTCCATGTGATGTAGATACACCCACAGTGCTGCTGGGAAGGGAGTTCCAGGACTTTGACCCAGCAACAGCAAAGGAACGGCAATATAGTTCCAAGTCAGGATGGTGTGTGGCTTAGGAAGGAACTTGCAGGTGGTGGGGTTCTTGGTGGTAGAGGTCGCAGGTTTGAAAGATGCTGTCAAAGGAGCCTTGGTAAGTTGCTGCAGTGCATCTTCTAGATGGTACACGTTGCTGCCACTGTGTTTTGGTGGTGGAGGGAGTGAATGTTGAAGGTGGTGGAAAGGGAGCCAATCAAGCGGGTTGCTTTGTCCTGGATGGTGTTGAGTTTCTTGAGTGTTGTTGGAGCTGCACTCATCCAGGCAAGTGGACAGTATTTCACACAACCTTGACTTGTGCCTTGTAGATGATGGACAGGCTTTGGGGAGTCATGAGGTGAGTTATTAACTGCAGAATTCCCAGGCTCTAACCTGCTCTTGTAACCACAGTATTTATATGGCTGTTCCAATTCAGTTTCTGGTCAAGCGCAACCCCCAGGAAGTTGATAGTGGGGGATTCAGCAATGGTAATGCCATTGAATGTCATGGGGAGATGGTTGGATTCCCTCACTGGAGATGGTTACTGCCTGGCACTTGTGTGGCGTGAATGTTATTTGCCGCCTGTTAGCCCAAGCCTGCATGTTGTCCAGGTCTTGTGGCATATTGACATAGACTGCTTCAGTATCTGAGGAGTCATGAATGGTACTGAACTTTGCACAGTGAACATTCCCACTACTGACCTTATGATGGGGGAAAGATTGATAAAGCAGTGGAAGACAGTTGGCCCTCAGACACTACCCTGAGGAACTCCTTCAGTGATGTCCTGGGACTGAGATGATTGACCTCCAACAACCAGAACCATCTTCCTTTGTGCTACGACTCCAACTAGTGGAGAGTTTTCCCCTGATTTCCACTGACTTCAGTTTTGGTATCGCTCCTTGGTGCCACACTTGGTCAGGTGCTGCTTTGATGTCAAGGGCAGTCACTCTCATCTCACCTCGGGAGTTCAGCTCTTTTGTCCATGTTTAGACCAAGGCTGTAATGAGGTCAGGAGTTGAGTGGCCCTGGCAGAACCCAAATTGAGCAGGTTATTGCTAAGTAAGTGCCACTTGGTAGCACTGTTGATGGCCCCTTCCATCACTTTGCTGATGATCGAGAATAGGCTGATGGGGGCAGTAATTGGTCAGGTTATCCTTAACTAATTTTAAAACATTGGATGCAGCCAATGAAAAGGCTATTTTGAAAATAACAATTGACCTTTTTAAGATTTCTTTATTCTTGAGCAGCAGCAAGCATAATAGGAACTAAGTTGCTAATAAGAAAAGCAGAAGGGCAAAATCTCCAGAAGGCATCTTTCATTAAGACATCACAATATTCCCTCTTGTAACACTGTAATCACATTATATAAATAATACTTCCCTTGGCGGTCAGTTCTCTCCCTCCCCAGTTCCAAGAAATCTGAATAAGTACTGAAAGAACATTGAGAACAGTATTTTTAAGGAAATATGTACGCACAAAAATCCAGAGGAGGGAGAGATGAGATCAAGAAGCCAGCAGACCTAGTGCATTTTCTGCATGAAGGATAACTGAACTTAATGAAAACATGTCAAGTATAGCAATTTGATTAATTTAGTACCTCCATGCACTGAAATTGATGACTCAGTATTCACAAATGGCCCTTATATGAATAACTGACTCTCAAAAGAAGCCTTAAATGAAACATTAGCTAAATTCAACTGTAGGCTTTTCTTCAACATAGGCAAAATTATTATTCTGGAGAAATAAAAAATCTATTAGATATTAAATTTGGTACATGGGCCATGAGTTTCATTGAAAGTTCCGATGATAACTCTGATATGTCAATAACATCTGTTATGCCAGTACGTGGTGCTCTGATAGGAATTTCCATTGATAAAGATAATTACAGCTGTGTCACACAATAGTTGCCATTTTTTTGTACCTTTCAACTGCAAATTTTTCTTCTACAAGATATTTTTGTAACTGAAAATGCAAATGTTCAAGTTTAAACAAAATAAATTCAAAAATGTCACAGATTTTTCCATTAAATTTGATTTATAAATAAACCTGCACAGTGCCCATTTTTAAAGGGGTTAATTGACCCACTAGGCCCCCTCCAATGTGGGCGGCAGGAAGAATGTGCGCATGCCCATCTGGAACTGCGCCGTGTCCCAGTTTAGAAGAGGAAGTAGGCATTCTTTACCCAGGCCTGAAACAGGTTAGGCTCTGAGCATTTGCAAATAAGGGGCCTAATGCCTGTTTAAGGTTCCCACTTCAAGACTGGTATTCCCTGAGAGATTTAGAGTTGGGAGCCAGTGCCAGAACCAGCTGTACTCAGTAAAGCCAGTGTTTGGAGCAACCTAAATTGGAAGATTTCACATTTACTGACCTGAATGTGGAGCCTGGAGATGCAGGAATGCTCCTCCTGATCCCACATTTAATAACAAAAGCTCATCATCACTCCAGAGGGCTGAGTGGTGCTCCCATTTTGATCGCTTGCATGCAATGTTCACACTGGGAGCAGAGGATTAAGGATTTGTACGTCCGTGTGAAAATATAGAATATTTTAAATATCAAATTAGAGTAATACAAAGTTAAATTTTGAAAGGGTAATAGATAGGAAAAGCATGTAAGGAACCTTTTGCCTCTCACTACCTGCACTTGGTAGGAGAATAAGTGGCACTGAGGATGAAGGGTTAAGGGTGAGGCAAGCAACAGCAGAGCAAGAATGAATATGGATAGTTAGAAGAGGAGGTGGGGAGTTAGGGGGTGATAGGAAAGGTTGGAGGTTGTGGGAAAGTGAAGGTATAGGAGACATAAGAAGTAAATGGCAGCTCTTAACATGAGTAATTGAAGGTAGGGGGCGGGGGGGAAAGCATGAATAAACTTTTCTCACAACTGCCACCCTAAATTCAGTCCGCAGATGTTTGTAACTCCTTTCCCTACTGCAGCATGTCAGCCCAGCAGTCAAAAAGGATAGAAAAAAAGAGAAACAAACTCAAGAGACAGGGCAGAGTGCAAGGGCAAGAGAGAAAAAAATTCTCAATTACCATTTGCAAAAATTCAGGAAATTAAAATAAAATTACATATCCAATGCTAAATTGTATCCTCACTTACCTTTCCTCCCTTTGTTGCATTCTCTCCTCTTGCTGCTTGGCCAGTCTCACTTCCACTTCATCATGACTATGAGAAATAAATTGGTAAATAATTTACATTTCTAATTATGCTTTTGATCTTTTATAGGCAAAATTCATTTTGGTAGTACTCATTTTAGCATAATGTACCTATTTTTGCTACTTAAGTTTAAATAGCTAGAGACAAAACGAACAAGGCTATAATGTTTAGACTAAGAGCTAATTTCAGTATTCTTCCCATTTTTAATTCCCAGATGTTTTAAGATTAAACATTCGAGGGAATGTGACAAAAAACTGAAGTGCATCAAGAGGTTTGATTAAGCTGCTCACACAGATCAGATCAAAGTCCATTCTGTCATGAATGGTAGTAGACAATTAAACAACTAAGAGGAGGAGGCAGCTCCAGGAACATCCCCCAACTTCAATGATGGCAGAGCCCAACACGCGCGCGCAGAGCCAAGGCTGATGTGTTTGCAACCATTGTCAGCCAGGAGTGCCTAGTTGATGACCCATCTTTGTTTCCTCCTGAGGTCCCCACCACCAAAGAAGCCAATCATTAGCCAAATTAGGTCAATCTACGGGCTGTCAGGAAACGGCTCAGCGCACTGGACAGAGCAAAGGTTATAGCCTCTGAAAACATCTTGGCTGTGGTATCAGAGCTAGCTGCCGCATGAGCCAACACTAGCATCAACCCAGCAATGTGGAAAATTGTCAAGGTATCCACAAAAAGCATGACAAATTCAATCTGGCCAATTATTTACCCACTTCCTGGCCCCCCAAAGCCTATCCAGCAGGAACAGGCACAAGTCAGGAGTGTGATGGAATACTTTCCACTTGTCTGGATGAGTATAGCTCCAACAGCATTCAAGAAGCTCAGCACCATCTAGGACAGAGCAGCCTATTGTTTGGCACCTCACCTACCATCTTGAACATTCACTCCCTCCACATCTGGCACATTATTGCTGCAGTGTGCATTATCCACAAAATGAACCTCCCAAACCAATGGCCTCTAGCGCCTAAAAGGCAAGGGCAGCAGGCACAAGGGAACAACACCAGCACCTGCAAGTTCCCCTCCAAGTCACACGCCATCCAGACTTGGAAATATATCACTGTCCCCTCATCGTTGCTAAGTCAAAATCCTGGAACCTCCAACCTAGCAGCCCTGCGGGTGTACTTACGCCACACAGACTGCAGTGGTTCAAGAAGGCGCCTCAGCATCATCTACCCAAGGTTAATTAGGGATAGGTAATAAATGCTGGCCTTTCCAGCGATGCTCACATTCCTTGGATGAATAAAGAGGCCCTTTCATTATAACTCACTGCATTGAAAAAATGTATTTTTTTGCCAATTATCTTACACCTGTGCCCTTAGGTTACTGACCCTTCCTACTGTGGGAAAAAAATTATCCCGTTTACTTTGTCTAAAAGACCCATATATATGTACTTAACCTCTTCTCAATAAGCTGCTTCTTTAAAGAATTTTAAACTTCCCAGCCATTTCACAAAGGTGAAAAGAAAAAAAAGACAATGAGCAGTGGTTAGAATTGGTAACAAAAGCAAGATTCAAGACACAGATTTTTGAAGACACTATTGAAGGTGGGGAGAGAGGTGGCAATATAGAGGGGGTGGCCAGAGCTAGAAGAGTTAAGGGAGTGTGCTGGAACACAGTTGAAATAGGTTACAGGCAGAGTAAACCATGGAGGGATTTGTAAATGACACTAAGTATTTGAATGGGAGTAGGATTTAGAGGATAAGATACAACACAATAGGAAAGGATAGTGGACAAGTTTCAACTTATGAAAGGCAGATCTCAAGAGGCTGGCAAGAAATTCACTAGAGTAAATTGAGTCAAGGGGTGACAAAAAGTGAAAAGGATTTCTTTCAACAGCAGAGGGACTGGAGGCAGGCAGTGTTTCATGGTCCACCTTAAAAGAGATAATTGCCTGCACTAGAGCCTGCTGGTTTCCTTGAATTAAAATAAATCTGAGGAAAGCATATAAGGTCTTTGCCAAGAGGTTGCAGGGAAATTTCACTTAAGGAATGTATTGTTCTTTCCATTTGAGCCAGCTGGGGAAACGAGGGACAGCTGAATGAGGGTAGAAAAAAAATGAAACAATTTACAGCATTAGCAACTGGCAAAAGAGGCAGAAAATACAAAACTAGTTAACATCCAGGAACAATTGCTGGACCACAGTTCTGGTAGGGATAATTTTACTCAAGTCTGTCCTTTGCCCTCTTCTCCTCCTAGTTTTATATTCCCCATTTGAATTACTGCACCAATTGAAGAATGATAAGAGTTCGGTTTTGAAACTGACCCTAGATGATTCACCCACCAGTTTTTTCTTTTCAACCTGCTTGTAAAGCAACTCGAAAGGACACTTAAATGTTCATTTTAAGTTGGACTGAGCATTTGTATATACAAAATCTAAGTAATGTGCACTGGACCCACACCATGTTGCTCTATTGAGTTTTGTAGTACATATTTGTGCTATTCTAGTGATCCATTGAACATGCAATTAAGCCAGCACATAGTGAAAACTGTTCAACTGAATATTATAATTTTTTTTTAAAAAGTACATATACAATTTTCTGCTTTTGCAACAAATCAATTATCAAATGTATTGAACCATACATTTTTGGCACATCTGATGAAACCAGACTTTTCAGTAAGGTCTTTCACAAAAGTTGACTATTTAGAAGACTTATAAACTCAATTTCAGCTTTGTAATAGGATGACTGTGCTTGGGGATGCTTTTTATATGGTGTGTTTATGATCCTATTATGAAAAAATAGGTCATCAGGAGTTTCATTTAGATGGTTTATCAACATTAAATTAGCAAGTTTGGTCCTCAATACTGACATCATTCTGCCTCTTTCAAAGTTGTTTAGCCTGAAATAAATAAAAATAAATTCAGATGCTGCCCACTGGTTTAATGTATTTTTAACAGTAGACAATATGTTGGCATTTCTGTTCCAGCATTCTGTTCTTAAATGCTGCCTGGGTTTTCATGACTCAAACTAGACAAAATTACACGCTCAGAATATTTTGAAAAAGACAATTACCTGTGGGGTTTCTTCTTGCAACAGCAACATGCTTTCTTCTTGCAACAGCAGTAACAGCAGCAGCACACCAAAGGAAGCAGAATGAGTAGCCCAACCACAGATATTGCAATAATCAAGGATTCAAAGTTCACTGCAGAAAAATAAGATTAGCAGAATGTAGGGCAAGTGTAACTCAGCACCTTAGTCATCATAAACTATTTTTGATCATCATGCTTCATGTGCTCCAACATTTTGTTTTCAGTACTTGATCATGCTTTCAATTATGGGATCTGCCATTGATTTCATTTCCTTTGACTTCAATAGTGTCAAAGTGATTCTCCTTTGGTTTTGGTTGTGCCTGCCACGAAATCCAGCAGGATTTTCATGATATCTTACTTTGTTTATGTTCAGAAATAAAACCAGAATATTGTGAATGTGAGGGTAAGGAAAGAGGTAGACTGATAACAAACCAACACACTAGGGCATGGTGAGGACAGGTTAGGAGAAGTACATAATTTGCATGTTGCTCTATGTACATCTGCTTTCTCTGTCTCTTTAATTTTAATATGGTCAGGAGATTCAGTTAACAGTTCAATTATTAAACCAAAAGGAAAATAATCGGAATGATCAGACAGTAGCAATTGGACATCCAATACAACAGTTTCATCCATCACCAAATATTTGGATTTTAATATTTAGTCTTTTCTGAATAGATCCAATGGATTGTATGTTCAGCGATTGACTTTAAATGAGAGCTAAACAAAGAACATTTTTCTTTCCGAGTGGAAATTGAAACATTCTAGAGGGCATTGAGTGATTATTTAAATAGAAACAATGTGCAGGGTTACGGGGAAAAGGCAGGAGATTGGCACTAAGTTAAAATGCTGAGTGTCAGTGCAGACATGCTGAGCCGAATGGCCTTCTTCTACACCATAACAAATCTGTGATTTTTCTATAGTAATTTGTTGCCTGTTCATAACTATAAACTAAGTATAAGAAACCAACCTACAATAGATGCTTAAAGGGTACAGAGTCTGCATGGAGTGAGAAGACAAAAAGGACAAGATTCTTGAATCGGTTTTGTTGCAATTTTAAAATATTGATCAAGAAGGTGAATGAAAAACTGTATCTTAAATATGCAAAGCAAGTTCTGAGATTTACTTATATTACTTATTATAATATTGCTCCACAGATATTTGAGTCCCATCCACAGATGCCAGTGTCACTCTAATTCCAGTGCCTTAGAGGAGATGGGAAATACTATAAAAAAAACTATATGTCCAATAATACACATTTTTCACTTCTGAGACAATGTTCAGTCAATCTGCTCTGAGATCCCTCGCAATAAGCCCCTGAATCAACTGCTAAAAGACGCACAAAAGTGGCCTCTTTTGACTGTACTTTCAATTTCTCCTCTGCACCATAGTCTGAAATACCTTTGTTGTGCTCGCCCCATCCACAAAGTGACTGGGCTCAGATTAGGTGAGTGGGAATCTGAAGGTGCACTGCTGTACCCCAACTACTGCAGATTATAAGCTCCACCCTTACTACTTCATCAATTCGTATTGGTAAAGAAAACCCAAACTGAAAACATCCTAAATAAAAATCAGAACGTGAAAGGTATTATGAAATATGAATTTATCTTTTACTTTCAATGCTGTGTGCTTCTAATATTTTCTACTTCTTTTTGTCATATTATATAAATCACTTGAAGGTCTATCACCTTCTCCTGACCCACCTGATAATTAGCCATATATTAATGAATTCAATCATGTTTGTTCTTTTATTTGGCTATAGAATACCATGGATACAAACAAGACCAACTTATGCTAAAATATACAAACTGGGTTACTTTTGTTACGATCCCAGTGAGGTTAATCTTGGACAAGCCTGATCCCAGTTTTCCCACATTTAAAAATATGCCCATCAAGTTGAAAATATTGATATGTTTGGTTGCCCTCTGTTCTGAGCCAAAGAAATCCAACTGACTCACTTCAGGAAGACACTGGATCATTAAAAGCCTCTGAAACCTATTTTGTAGAGGTTAAGAATAGCAAACAGAATTGGTAATGGTGATGTTGTTTCCAAGATTGCAAGTTTGATTATTTTTTTAAGTGCAGTGCTGCCATCTGGTGTCTTCCTATATTTATTAAAAACATGCTGCGAAAATTATTTCATTAACGTGCTCTGTTGTGTTATTTACTTATCACTGGATTAAATAGATAATTCAAAGGAGAAAGGGGCAAGAACGGTACATCAGTTTATTTAAAAAATACTTGCTTGTCTTATGAAACACAATTTCTTCTCAATTCAAGTGGTTTGCTCGTGCTATGGTAAGACTGGGCTATGCCATTATCTAAACCAGGCCCGTCCAACCTTTTTGCGTTACCAGAGGGGGGGCACATTTCCATTTTTTTCCCCTCACTCACGAGACCGATGAGCAGATTTCAGAAAGATACATGAATTTCAAAAAAAAGATGAGTAGGAAGAAAAGAAACAACTTGCTGAGTAAAAATAAAGCAATGTCAAAACAATAAATTGATAATTATAAAGAGTAATTAATAAAAATGGCGATTAGAGTGTAAGAGCGAGAGTGTGTGGGGCTTCGGCTCACTCCCAGTCTCAGCGTTTACTCACACATGCCCACCCACTGAGACATTGGGAATCCTGAGACTGGAGTGGGCCAGGCACATGCTGACTCCTCCCTATTCCTCACATGTGCACTTTCACTCCCACTTCTCCCTGTTTCTCGCGCACATGCACTGTCACACCTACTCCGTCCCCTCATTCTCGAGCAAACCCCCCCCCGCCGCTCCCCCCCCCCGCGCGCGCTGTCGCCCCCCTCCTTCCCGCGCGCCGTCGCCCCCCCCCTCCTTCCCGCGCGCCGTCGCCCCCCCTCCTTCCCGCGCGCCGTCGCCCCCCCCTCCTTCCCGCGCGCCGTCGCCCCCCACCTTCCCGCGCGCCGTCGCCCCCCCCCTCCTTCCCGCGCGCCGTCGCCCCCCCCTTCCCGCGCGCCGTCGCCCCCCCCCCTTCCCGCGCGCCGTCCCCCCTCTCCTGCCCCCGCGTGCCGTCCCCCCTCTCCTGCCCCCGCGTGCCGTCCCCCTCTCCGGCCCCCGCGCACACCCCCTCTCCGGCCCCCGCGCACACCCCCTCTCCGGCCCCCGCGCACACCCCCTCTCCGGCCCCCGCGCACACCCCCTCTCCGGCCCCCGCGCACACCCCCTCTCCGGCCCCCGCGCACACCCCCTCTCCGGCCCCCGCGCACACCCCCTCTCCGGCCCCCGCGCACACCCCCTCTCCGGCCCGCGCACACCCCCTCTCCTGCCCGCGCACACCCCCTCTCCTGCCCGCGCACACTCCCTCTCCTGCCCGCGCACACTCCCTCTCTCCCTCTCCTGCCCGCGCACACTCCCTCTCTCCCTCTCCTGCCCGCGCACACTCCCTCTCCCCCTCTCCTGCCCGCGCACACTCTCTCTCCCCCTCTCTTGCGCACACACACTCACGAGTATGTTTGTTACTGTATTACTTATAAACAGGATGAAGAGATTGAATTCAAAATCCTTCAAGAATAGCAACAGGACCAATCTGCAAGATTAGTGTTTGAAGGATTTCTGGACATTGTTCCTGAAGTGCATTTAAAGCAGTCTGTATGTATTCAGAAGCACCGTTACTCTGAAATGCTATATGGTTCTTATGTGAATGCATACATAATATTTCCATTCTGAATTCTATTTAAATTACCACCCCTTCTGAAAGTGATCAGTAGAACGCATCATCAAACTATGAATATCTTTTATGAGGCAAGATCTAAATCTTTAAATAACATTGAAAGCAAAAAGTTGAATTTTACTGGGCACATCAGCTTTAGAAACAAAAATATTTGAATACATTTTATTACTCAGCTACAGTAGTGGGCATTCATCTGACATCCTGCTGCATGCCTAAGATCCGGGAGCCTAGTTAACATTGCCTACAAAGTGAAAGATTATCTCTGAACCTTCAAACTTCACTTCTATTTCACTGTACTGCAAAATGAGCTCCCTGGGCTTGTCCCATATTAGGGCTGCTAACACAGTCTATAATATGGTGTACAGCATAGGCCACTAAGAGACTAGTTTACCCTCCTCATTCAGCTAAATGCAGGATCTTGTATCAAATTAGGTTCTTGAGGAGGAAATAGTGCGTGTAAAATTCCAACCATACCACAAAATAATTGTGGATTGAACTAGATCCAAATTTTAACTGTAAATATTTGACGAGGCTTAATCAGTGAAGAAAGCCTAATCTCCAGCATACAAACTAATATCTGCATCTGTCAGTCTCCTGACAAAGGTACCGACATATCCACAAACTTTGAAGTGGTGGAAAGAATAGGGAATGCTCCACCATCCGAGAAACTTGTCTTAGCCTGGGGTTTGTTGCCAGAATGTGGTACCTGGCCTATTCATCGTTTGCAGCTGGTAAAATCAGTAATTCCAAATTTCCTGTGCTCAAGCAATCTCTACCTTCAGTCACTACAGCTCCCTGGAACATGAAAAACGTTAACTGACTGATTTAAGTGATTGCAAAGGAGAAGCAGGACACCAGCTGGTAATTTATTTCAATTAGCACACCCTCCCTGGGCTTCATATAAATGGGGAGAAGAATAGAAGAGAGATAAGGGAGGGGAGCTAGAGAGAGAGACAGTGAGTGTGTGTGTATGTGTGTGTTGGGAGGGGCAAGGGGGCAGTGTTGGTCAGAAAAGCACAGGGGTCAAGAAATAGCCGGGGAGGGCAAGAGAGAGGTGGGTAGGAAAGGAGACATGCATAAGAGAAGTCAGTCACTAAATTAGATAGATAGGTCTGCATCCTACATATGTCTATGAACTGGCTATTTGTAAAACTTAACACCAACAATTAGAGTAGACTTGGTACCTAATAGTCTGGGCTTAATGCAGAGCTAAAATGTCAGTGCCTAAACAACTCAACCATAAAGCTTCCCCCTCCTTGAATTTAATGCACACCTTCAAAATCCTAATCCAGTTTTCAAATATTAGAAGGAACGCTGCAAAAAAGTCCAAGTTTAACTTCCACATTACCTAAAGTACTTATGTAATCAAGTGCAGTACAAATCATGGGAGGAGCTTCTACTTGCCAAAGTGCTGGGAGACACAGGGCAGGGTGGGGGCTTCTGTTAATTCACAGGAAACCCCAAAGTACAGGTTTTCGCACATATTGTGGAGTTTTAACTCCACAGCATGTGACCTTTGGCCTTGACAGGCTCCTTGATTGACAAACATGCCTTCCAGTTAGGCATGGAGCACTCCAGGGTAGGCCGCAGGATCAGGTAGAGCCGATCCATGCCCCCAGGCAGGGTTTTGATCCCATTGCGGGTGTGGGAGGCTTAGGAGATCAGAAGGAAGCACTCTTCCTCTTCCTTACCTACAAGGAGTAAAGCAAAGGAACTTGCTTTCTCCCAGAGGCTGTCCTCACCTCACTGCAGCCTTTAGATTTCCTGAGGCCTGGGAAAGCCAGTTGGCCATTCTAAAACTTTCAACGATTAAATCTGGGCTTCCAGCCTCTTAAAAAACACCAGCTGCCTCTTGGGAATGGATTGGCTACCTGTCCTTTGTCCCACCTCAGTAAAACTCAGGAGGTCAGCAAGTTGGAGTTGGCTTCCTCTGGAGCTCAGAATTTTTGTCCATTTATTCCCCCCACCCACGCACCCATGTTAAAACTCCCCCCCCCCCACCCCCCACCCCCCACCCGCCATTATTTCATATTTGAAAGAACGGTACATCATGGTATTGACAAAATATTTACTAATAAATTAACACTAATAATCTGAATACAGTACAACAGGGGTTATGTAACTGGAATAGTAGTGAAAAAGTCTAATCCAGGGAATTCCATTTTATGTGACTCCTATCCCACACTAAAGTAGTTCTCTCTTAATGGGCCTCTGAAGAGGCCTAGCAAGCCACTCAGTTGCATCTGCTACAAAGGTAACATATTCCATTCTGATAGCGTCTTCACCACATTGACTGTAACGATTCAAGGCGGCAACCCACCAATGGCAGCTAGAATAGGCATTAAATGCCAGCCTTGTCAATGACACCCACATTCAGGCAACAAGCCCAAAAGAGTTAAAAATTACTAACTCTAGTTGAAATAAAAATCCTTAACCAAGACTTACCAAATTGGATCCTGCTAATCACAAACAGCAGGACAAATCTAACCCAGCCAATAACTGCCCCATCAGCCTACTCTCAGTGAACAAAGCGATTGAAAGGGTAATCGACAGAGCTATCAAACAACACTGACCCATCAATAATCTGCTCAGTGACGCTCAGTTTGGGTTCTGCCAAGGCCATCAACTTCTGACCTCATTACAACCTTGGTTCAAACATGGACAAAAGAACTGAACTCCCAAGGTGAGGTGAGAGTGACTGCCCTTGCCATCAAGGCAGCATTTGACCAAGTGTGGCATCAAGGATCCCTAGCAAAGCTGAAATCAATGAGAATCAGTGGAAAAACTCTCCGCTGTTTGGATTCATACCTAGCACAAAGGAAAATGGTTGTGGTTGTTGGAGGCCAATCATATCAGTCCCAGAACATCACTGCAGGAGTTCCTCAGGACAGTGTGCTAGACCCAGCCAGTTTCAGGTGCTTCATCAATGACCTTCTCTTCATCATAAGGTTAGAAGTGGGGATATTCACTGAAGATTGCACAATATTCAGCACCATTCAAAACTCCTCAGATACTGAAGCCGTTCCTTGTCCATGTACAAGACATAGACAATATCCAGGCTTGGGTTGTAAGCGGCTCATCACTGTAGGAGTACCTCAGGTCATCCTACCATCTCCCCATGACATTCAATGGCACTACCATTGCTGAATTCCCCACTACCAACATCGTGGGGATTACCACTGAGCAGAAACTGATCTTGACCAGCCACATAACCAAGTTGGCTACAAGAGCAGGTCAAAGTCTGGAAATTCTGTGGCGAGTAACTCACTTCTTGACTGCCCACAGCCTGTCCACTATTTGCAACGTGTAAGTCAGGAGTGTGATGGAATACTCTCCACTTGTCTGGATGAGTGCAGCTCCAACAACAATCATGAAGCTTGACACCAACCAGGACAAAGCCGCCCACCTGATTGGCATCCCATCCACCACCTTCAACATTCATTCCCTCCACCACAGGCGCACATGGGCAGCAGTGTGAGACATTTACAAGATACAGCAACTCACCAAGGCTCCTTCAACAGCACTTTCTAAACCAATGACTTCGACCCCCTAGAAGGACATGGGCAGCAGATGCATGGGAGCACCATGACCTGCAAGCTCCCCTCCAAGCCACACACCACCCTGATTTGGAACTAGATGGCAACTCACCACCATCTTCTCAAGTGCAATTAGGGATAGGCAATAAATGTTGGCCCAGCCAGCAACACCTACATCCACCAACAAATAATTTAAAAAAAAATTCAAACTACTATTCCAACAGTTTGATTATACTTCAGATATTGTCAGACAGAAACCAGAACAATAATCACATCTAACTGAGGAACAGTATCTGGTCTTCTGCAGAGTTTACACTTATAAAAAGAAATTCCATTCATTTTAAAGTCTTACCAAATGATTAGATAAGTGCAAAATGCACGTTAAGCTCTTACCCCAGCAAACTCCCCAACGAGCTTGGCGTAAAGGACATATTGAACTAGGTGGAATTATACTTTCAACAGGGTATTTCATACAACGCTGATCAACAAAACACCAGAGACACTGGAAGACAAGAGTTCAAAATGTGTGTTAAAGTTATCCAAAATGCTCTCAATCATGATCCTGCAAAATGCAGACTTTTTTACAATAACAATCTATGTGTTAACTCCACTCTGCAACATAAACCTACTTAGGTCTGCATTTAAAATTCAAATCACTTTCAAAACTACATACTTAAAAACAACCACTGTTTTAAGTTAAATAAGTATTTTTAAAGTCATAACATGATCCACTCTTTATATAGCAAAACTTCATGTGAGATCAGAAATTAGCATCGCAAAGCTCAAAAAATTAGTTTCAGAACTAATGTAGTACTTTTATTTTTTGCTCAATTTCATTCTTTTTTTTTACAATATCTGAATAGTATGGAGCTTTAACTTGTAACTATAACTACATTTACAGCACATATCTTTTTTAAAAAATGTACTGCACTCCAATATTGTCCACATTTCACTTTCTTGAACTGCAGTGTTATGATTTCATAAGATAGTTTATTCTATGAAGAACAGTCTCATTTACATATCCCAACCAGTTGTCCTGCTAAAAACAGAAGTATTATATTCAGGCATGTCCAAAATGTGGCATATGTTCCCAAACTCTGACTGTTCAACTCAAAGCCTAGGCTAGCCAATCTTATTTGCACTTATTTTTATTTATATCCTGCTTTGTCATGCTCAAATTTCGTGGGGCCTTTAGATTAAAAAAGGGCTTAAGTGCTAGAAACCTGTGATATATGCAACTCAATGGAAACACAGGTTTAAAACTTTAGATGCAGTCCCTGATATTCCATGAGATGTGGTGGTGTGGCCCACAAAAACAACTTGCATCATATATTACCTTTAACATAGTAAAACATTCTACAGGGTGTTATCAAACATAATTTGACACCGAGCCACATAAGGAGATATGACAGGTGATCAAAAGCTTAGTCAAAGAGATAGGTTTCAAGGAGTGTCTTAACAGGAGAGAAATTTAGAGAGGAAATTCCAGATCAGAGGACAAGGCAGCTGAAGGCACAGCTGTTAACGATGGAGTAATGAAAATCAGGCATACACAAGGTGTTAGAATTGGTGCTGTGCAGGTTGTAGGCTGGACAAAGTGACAGAGATAGGAAGAGGTGAGGAGGGATTTGAAAACAAGGATAAGAATTTCAAAGAAAAAAGTGCTTGGTCACCTTGTTCTAGTTTATCTGAACACTAAGACAATAGATGTATTCTTCTGTAAGATGCAATGGAATGCAAACATAGTTTCTTTCAAATCTGACCTTGGCTAAAAACAAAGATGTTTCAAGATATTTAAAGATCCTTAGATAGTACAACAAGAATCCCCAAAAATGCAAATCCACAGTCCAAAACTTTTCCAAATCCATTTATATTGCTAATAATTTGCAAGCTCACTTCAGACACTAAAAGAATCAACTTATGACTAGTATAGGATGCTGGCAAGGATGGGTTTTAATTGGCAGGGAAACTTATGTTAGAAAACAATGGGATTCTCTGCATCTTGATTGAGAAAGACCACAAAATTGTTTCTAAAATAGTGGTCAAATCACTTTTTATAATTGAATAAAATGCACCTTGGAAACATGAGTAGGACTGAATAAAAACAAGACTACTGTTGAAACTTGATCTTTTCAACTGATGCAAATTCAACTGCTCCAAGTAAATGATGCAAATGTCTTGAAAGCTGGTAGAATCCTCCAGGCTTGCCGATAAATTCTGACATCACTATGATTGATGGAAGTAATCTGTTTACATTCAGTGGTGTGCATCAAAAGTAAACAGGTGCCAGTTGTCAAAAAGTAAATGAATGGCTATTTGACAGATTCAGTGAAATCAATGCCACTGTGATTAATGGGCATTTCATTTCTTCAAAATGTTCCTGTTGTTCATAAACAAGTTTTAGTTTGAGATAAACAACACTTGCAGAAGTCAACTTTTACAGATAACAAAAGATGTAATTTTAAACAGTTGTGCAATAGCACATAAACACAGCACCTCAAAATTACTGTTACAGAAAAATTACCTTCAAAATTAAAATTACATGCTTGGCATCTAATAAGATACCAACTGTAAATATTTGCCATTTCAAAGCCAATTAGCGTCCTGCAAGTTGTAACGGCTATTTACGGAGTCTGTCAAACTAATTTACAAAATTGAAATTAACCGATTAAACGAGCAGCGTCATTAAGCATATGTACAGAGTGACAATTCTGGGCTGTGAGAAAGTGGAGTTGTAGTTCCTCACACCCCAAGGTCAACTTGAGAACAACAATCTGGAAACTCTTTCGAGTTATCAACAGTCACAGATTGCAACTCTTCCAAGTACAATCACAGTTCTTGGTTTCCAGGAGTGGGACATGAACCCACAACCCTCTGATTCAAGGGCGAGGGTGCTATGGACTGAGCCACAGCTGACCTCAACAACAATCTGGAAGTTGTTCTTGTTATCTGCTGCTAATTATGGGTTTTCGCACCACTAACGAGGCAAATTACTTTTCCTTCACACAGGCGAGTAAAGACAAACTAAATTCAAGGATATTCCTGCAAAAATTGATAAAATTGTGATACTTACATCAACATTTTCCAAGCACTGTTCACAAGATGTATTTGTAAAATCTGAGCAATCTATATAAGAGTAAAGAAAAATCAGCAACAGCAGGTGCAGTTTTCCCTCTTTAATTGTTTGAACACTTCAACAGAAGAGAATTAGAATACGGCTAAAGGAACATAAATGAGAAAGCATCTGAAGAAATAATAACAATGGAGATCCACAGACCTGGGCTGTATTACAAATCTCTTGTGGCTCTTTGTTAAGATACAATTTTCCTTAAGGCTAAACACCCTTAGTCTAAAACAATGACATAAATTATACTACTGTGGGCTCAATCATCCTCAAATTGTTTCAACAAATAATTCAAATAAACAATCCTGGACTGGGAAACTTCATACTTGAATGCTCCTTTCTACTTTATAATCAATGCTAAACAATTTACATTTAATGATGGATGTGTAATTTGAAAAAAAATATCTGGCAACCGGGGTTTATTTTCTTATAACTGAAAACTTCAACAAGTAGCCATTCTTAAAATTTGCATTCTTTCACTTGAGCCTGTCAGCCCTCCTCAATAATAAACATTTGTTTTATTTATTATACACATAGCATTTTATTGCAAATGATTATGCTCCAAGTAAATGATAGCATTGCTGGTACAGTTTTTTTTCAGTTCCATCTCCAATTAGACTTCTCCTTCAGATACAGTGCAGCCTAATGAGAAACAAATTTACTGAGCTGAAAACAATATCATATTTGGAAAGTAAGTGACATGACTAGCACAAGACTAACACTCAGCATGAGGAAATACATTTTTAAGCAGCGAGTGTTTAGGATCTAGAATGCACAGAGTGTGGTGACAATTCAATAAAGGCCTTTAAAAGAGAATTGGAAAATTATTTGAAGAGAAAAAATATTACAGGGTAAGAGGAGAAAGTCAGGGGAATGGGATTAGGTATGTTACTCTTGCAGAGAGCCGACACAGATATGACAGACCGAATGATGTTTTGTGCTGTTTCCAGCTCTCTGTAAATGACTCAGTTAGCCCGACTTCCACTTCCCCATAGCCCTGCAAAGCTTTCCTCTTCAGCTAATTATCCAATTCCCTTTCGAAAGCCATAACTGAACCTGTTTTCACCACATTGTCAGGCAGTGTATTCCAGATCCTACCCACTCGCTGCCTAAAGAAGTTATTCCTCATGTCACTTCTGGTTCTTTGCCAATCATCTAAAAATGAAGCCCTTGGTTCTCAAGCCTTCTGCCAACAGGGACAGTTTCTCACTAACTACGCCGTCCAGATCTGTCATAATTTTGGAGCACCTAGATTAAATCTCCTCTCAACCATCTCAAATCCAAATAGGACATTCTCAGCTTTGCCAATCTATCCGCATAATTTAAGTTTCTCATCCTGGAATCATTCTCATAAATCTTTTCTGCACTCTCTCTGAAGCCTTCACATCCTTCCTAAAGAATTGGACAGACTCCAGATAAGGCTGAACCAGTGTGTTATAAAACAAAAACAGTTCTGTTGAAGGGTCATTGGACTCGAAACGTCAACTCTTTTCTTCTCCACTGATGCTGCCAGACCTGCTGAGTTTTTCCAGGTAATTCTTTTTCTTACTCGACCCCTCACAGTGTGTTATAAAGGTTTCCAACCTTGTTTTTGTACTGTATGCCTGTATTTATAAAGCCCAGGATCCCTTATTAACACCTTTCTCAACCTGTCTTGCCACATTCAATGATTTGTGCACAAAAATCTCCAGGTCCCTCTGCTTCTGCATCTTCTTTAGAATTGTACCCTTTATTTCATATTGCCTCTCCTCATTCTTCCAACCAAAAATAATCAAATGTATTATAATATTCTAATTCTTATATTGTTAACTGTTTCACTACTTAAAACACTATTCTGAATTGTTAATAAGCAAAAGTGTATATAAATTTCCTTGGAAAAAAACTCTCAAAACTGTAAAAGAGGCTCTGTTGAGTACACCGTGTGTGTGTATGTGTGTCCCCACAAAGATATTCATGTGCCAAGACCCAGCAGCAATGCAGACTCACTGTGGGTCTTGCCTCCTGCCACACAACCCTGCAGTTCAGCTGCTAAACATGTAAAGCGACTTCAACAATACAACTAGTATTTATATGGCGCTTTTAACATAGCAAAACATCCCAAGGAACTTCACAGCAGCATTCTTGAAGAAAATCTGACACCAAGTCATGAAAGGGAATATTATGGCAGATGACCAAATGCTTTGTTAGAGAGTTTTGTATTAAGGAATGCCTTAAAGGAGGAATGAGAAGTGGAGAGGCAAAGCGGTATGGAGAGGGAATCCCAGAGCTGAGGGTGATGAGAGCAGAAGACAAAGTTGCAAAAGATCGCAAGGCTGCCAAAGCACTCTCTCTTCCCCTCCAACCACAACCCGCTCCCCTTAGCACC
The DNA here is from genome assembly GCF_964194155.1 of Cetorhinus maximus. Taxonomy (NCBI): domain Eukaryota; kingdom Metazoa; phylum Chordata; class Chondrichthyes; order Lamniformes; family Cetorhinidae; genus Cetorhinus; species Cetorhinus maximus. The sequence goes on along the minus strand of NC_135881.1, from coordinate 63,109,139 downwards.
CACTCTCCCCCCCGCCCCCTCAGGACTCACTATCCCCCTCCGGCAGCAGCCACTCTCTCCCCACACCCCTCAGCACGCACTCTCCCCCTGCCCACTTCAGAACCTACAGTCCCCCCCGTCCCTGCTCGTCCCCCTCAGCACTCTCTCTCCCCATCCCCGCTCCCCCTTCAGTACTCTCTAACCCCACCACCCCTTCAGCACCCTCTACCCCCACCCCACCCCCCCTTCAGCATCCTCTACCCCCGCCCTCCCTTTGCAACCAAACCCCCCCCACCGGTGCCCTCTGCCCCCCTCCCCCCCAGGGGCGCCCTCTCTCCCCTCCCCCAACAGTGCCCTCTCTCGTACCTCCCCCAACGGCGCCACATCTCTCCCCTCCCCCAACGGCGCCACATCTATCCCCTCCCCCAACGGCGCCCCCTCTCTCATGAACCATTTGATGAACAATGGCAGACGTTTAAGAAAATAGTTCATGGCTCACAACAAAGTTATAAAGTATATGTCCCAGTGAGGAAGAAGGATTCTAGATTAAACAAGGAAGTTAAGGATAATATCAAATTGAAAGAAAAAACATACCATGTGGCAAGGATTAGTGGTAAGCCAGAGAATTGGGAAAGTTTTAAATACCAACAGAAGAAGACCCCAAAAAAAATGAGGGAGAAAATACACTTTAAGGGTAGAAAGCACCCCCTCTCCTCCCCGCCGTGCCCTCCCTCTCTCCCACCCCGCCCCCCGTGCCCTCCCTCTCTCCCCCCCCCCATGCCCTCCCTCTCTGCCCCCCGTGCCCTCCCTCTCACCCCCCCGTGCCCTCCCTCCCACTCCCCCCCGTGCCCTCCCTCTCCCCCCCCGTGCCCTCCCTCTCCCCCCCCGTGCCCTCCCTCTCCGCCCCCGTGCCCTCCCTCTCCGCCCCCGTGCCCTCCCTCTCTCCCCCACCCCGTGCCCTCCCTCTCTCCCCCACCCCGTGCCCTCCCTCTCTCCCCCACCCTGCGCCCGCCCTCTCTCCCCCCCCGCGCCCGCCCTCTCTCCCCCACCCCGCGCCCGCCCTCTCTCCCGCGCCCGCCCTCTCTCCCCCCCCGCGCCCGCCCTCTCTCCCCCCCATGCCCTCCCTCTCTCCCCACCCCGCGCCCTCCCTCTCTCCCCCCCGTGCCCTCCCTCTCCCCCTCTGCGCCCTCCCTCTCCACCTTCTTTCTCCCCCTCTCTCTCCCACCTCTGCACCCTCCCCTCAGCACCCTCTCACACCCCCTCAGCACCCTCTCTCTATGCCCCCCTCCCTCTATGCACTGTCCCCCCTCACCTGCTCTCCATAGGCACACCGTCCGAACCCCCCTCCCTCCTGCGCCCTCCCCCCGACGCACCCCTCCCCACCAACATCCTCTCCCTACGCACCCCCTCCCCTCTCCCAACACACCTCCTGCGCCTGCTCCCTACGCCCACCTCTCTCCCAGCGCCCTCTCCCTAGGCCCCCGTCAGCGCCCTCTATGCCCCAAGTGCCCTCTCCCTCGCTCCCTACGCCCCCCCACCACCTCCTCTCCCCCATGCACCCCATCCCCACCCCCCCCTTCCTCATGCATCCTATCCCCACCCCCCCTTCTAGACACCCACAATCCCCACGCCCCCCTTCCTCACACCCAGCCCCACACCCCCTATTCCCACGATCCCCTTCATCACGCCCCCCATCCCCCACGCCCCCCTTCCTCACGACCCCCACCCCCCACGACTCCATCCCCCACGACCCCCTTCCTCATGACCCCATCCCCCACGCCCCCTGCCTCACGACCCCATCCCCCACGCCCCCTGCCACACGACCCCATCCCCCACGCCCCCTGCCTCACGACCCCAATCCCCACGCCCCCCTGCCTCACGACCCCATCCCCCACGCCCCCTGCCTCATGACCCCATCCCCCACACCTCACGACCCCATCTCCCACGCCCCCTGCCTCACGACCCCATACCCCATGCCCCCTGCCTCACGCCCCCATCTCTCACGCCCCCATCCCTCACAATCCCATTCCCCCCTCATCCCCCACGCTCCCCCCTTGCACCCTCTCCCTACAACCCCCCTTCACCACCGCGCCCGCCCTCCCTCCCCACTGCCTCCTCTACCTACGCGCCCTCTCCCCACACACCCTCAGCCCACCTACACCCCCCGACCACTCCCCCTATGCCCCCCTACACCCCCCGACCACTCCCCCTACGCCCCCTCCCAACGCCCCCTTACACGTTCTCCCACCTCTGCACCCTCTCCCTACACCCCCTTCTCCTCCCCTCCCTACGCCTCCTCCTCCCCTCCCTACGCCTCCTCCTCCCCTCCCTACGCCTCCTCCTCCCCTCCCTACGCCAGCCCCCCAGAGCCCTCCCCTCCCTACGCCCCCTCCTCCCCTCTGCACCCCCTCCCTACACCCCGTCCTCCCCTCTGCACCCCCTCCCTACGACCCCTCCCACCCTCCCTACGCCCCCTCCCACCCTCTGCACCCCCTCCCTACGCCCCCTCCCACCCTCCCTACGCCCTCTCCCACCCTCTGCACCCCCTCCCTACGCCCCCTCCCACCCTCTGCACCCCCTCCCTACGCCCCCTCCCACCCTCTGCACCCCCTCCCACCCTCTGCACCCCCTCCCACCCTCTGCACCCCCTCCCACCCTCTGCACCCCCTCCCTACGCCCCCTCCCACCCTCTGCACCCCCTCCCTACGCCCCCTCCCACCCTCTGCACCCCCTCCCTACGCCCCCTCCCACCCTCTGCGCCCCCTCCCACCCTCTGCACCCCCTCCCACCCTCTGCACCCCCTCCCACCCTCTGCACCCCCTCCCTCCCAACGCCCCCACACCCCCCTACACCCTCCTTTCCCCACCGAGCCCTTTCCTCTGCACCCTCTCCCTACGACTCCTCCATCGCCTAACCCCGCCCCCTTTCCCTACCACCCCCGCGACCTCCCTCCAATCCCTCCGCGCCGTTTCCCACCCGCACCCTAACCCAGAATGGACCGAAATCGCAGGTTGCGCTCTTACCTCCCGTGAGTGGTCGGAGCGTGACGTGACCGCCACCAGCTGCGGCGAAAAAGAGGAAGGAGAAAGTGCCAAGTGCCCACACCTCCATATTGTAGCTGCCTCTTCCTGAGCGCCAGGGAAAGCCCGCCCCAGGCAGCGCAGTGCGCATGTGCGGGAATGACTGCCTCTCCCCACGTGACCCCCCAGCTTCTGTATCAGAATTAAAAACACAAACAAGTTCAACTCCGTGTCCACACCGTACATCGCGGTATCCGCCCTCACAGCTCCAAATACACACTGTGCATCGCAGTATCCGCCCTCACAGCTCCATATACACACTGTGCATCGCAGTATCTGCCCTCACAGCTCCATATACACACTGTGCTCTCACAGCTCCATATACACACTGTGCATCGCAGTATCCGCCCTCACAGCTCCATATACACACTGTGCATCGCGGTTTCTGCCCTCACAGCTCCATGTACACACTGTGCATCGCAGTATCTGCCCTCAGAGCTCCATATACACACTGTGCATCACAGTATCTGCCCTCACAGCTCCATATACACACTGTGCATCGCAGTATCTGCCCTCACAGCTCCATATACACACTGTGCTCTCACAGCTCCATATACACACTGTGCATCGCAGTTGCCGCCCTCACAGCTCCATATACACACTGTGCATTGCAGTATCGACCCTCACAGCTCCATATACACACTGTGCATCGCAGTATCTGCCCTCACAGTTCCATACACACACTGTGCCCTCACAGCTCCATGTACACGCTGCGCATCGCAGTATCCGCCGTCACAGCTCCATATACACACTGTGCATCGCAGTATCCGCCCTCACAGCTCCATATACACACTGTGCATCGCAGCGCCACATATACACTGCATTGCAGTATCCGCCCTCACAGCTCCATATACACACTGTGCATCGCAGTATCTGCCCTCACAGTTCCATATACACACTGTGCATCGCAGTATCCACCCTCACAGCTCCATATAAACACTGTGCATCACAGTATTTGCCCTCACAGCTCCATATACACACTGTGCATTGCAGTATCCGCCCTCACAGCTCCATATACACACTGTGTCCTCACAGCTACATATACACACCATGCATCACAGTATCCGCCCTCACAGCTCCATATACACACTGTGCATCGTAATATCCGCCCTCACAGCTCCATATACACACTGTGCATCGCAGTTGCCGCCCTCACAGCTCCATATACACACAATGCATCACAGTATCCACCATCACAGCTCCATATACACACTATGCCCTCACAGCTCCATATACACACTGCATCGCAGTATCCACCCTCACAGCTCCATATACACACAGTGCATCGCAGTATCCACCATCACAGCTCCATATACACACTGTGCATTGCAGTATCTGCCCTCACAGCTCCATATACACACTGCGCCTGGCAGTATCCACCCCCACAGCCTCTGATAAGCACTATGCATGGCAATATCCACCCTCACGGTTTCATAGTCACTACACCTGGCACTATCCACCCTCATGTCTCATTCGACACACTATACATGGCAGTATCTGCCCTCACAGCTACTTATCCACATTGTTCATGGCAGTATCTGCCTCACAACCCCTTATCCACACTGTGCATGACAGTATCCGCCCTCACAGCTCCATATACACACTGCGCAAGGCAGTATCCACCCTCACAGCCCCTGATCCGCACTGTGCATGGAAGTATCCACCCTCACAGCTCCTTATCCACGCTGTGCATCGTAGCATCTAGCCTCAAAGCTCCTTGTCCACACTGTGCATGGCAGCATCCAGCCTCACAGCTCCATCTCCACCCTGTGCATGGCAGTATCCACCCTCACAGCTCTTATCTACACTATGCATGGCAGTATCAAGCCTGACAGCTCTTTGTCAACACTGTGCATTACAGTATCCAGCCTCACAAGTCCTTGTCCACACTGTGCATGGCATTATCTGCCCTCACAGCTCTTTATCCACACCGTGTATGGCAGTATCCAGCCACACAACTCCTTGTCCAGACCGTGCATGCCAGTATCCGGCCTCACAGCTCCTTATCCACACTGTGCATGGCAGTATCCGGCCTCACAGCTCCTTATCCACACTATGTACGGCAGTATCCAGCTTCACAAGTCCTTTTCCATACTGTGCATGGCAGTATCTGCCCTCACAGCTCCTTAACCACACTGTGCATGACGGTGTCCAGCCTCACAAGTCCTTATCCACACTATGCATGGCAGTATCTGGACTCACAGCTCCTTGACCACACTGTGCATAGCAGTATCCACCCTCACAGCTCCTTATCCTCACTCTGCATTTCAGTATCCACCCTCACAGCTCTTTGTCCACACTGTGCACTGCAGTATCCGGCCTCACAGCTCCTTGTCCACACTATGCATGGCGGTATCCGCACTCACAGCTCCTTATCCACACTGTACATGGAAGTATCCGCTCTCACAGCTCCTTATACACACTGTGCATGGCAGTATCCTGCCTCTCAGCTCCTCATCCACACTGTGCATGGCAGTATCCCACCTCACTGCTCCTTCTCCACACTGTTCATGGTGATTTCCAGCCTCACTGCTCCTTCTCCACAGTGTGCATGGCAGTAACCAGCCTCACTGTTCTTTATCCATATTGTGCATGGCCGTATCCAGCCTCACAGCTCCTTCTCCATGCTCTGCACGGCAGTTTCTGCCCTCACAGCTCCTTATCCACACTGTGCATGGCAGTATCCAGCCTCAGCTACTTATTCACACTCTGCATGATAGTATCTGCTCTCAGACAGCTTATTCAAACAGTGAATGGCAGTATCCACCCTCACAGCTCCTTATCCATGCTGTGCACGGCAGTATCCACCCTCACAGCTCCACAGTGTGCAAGGCATAATGCGGTTTCACAGCCCCTTGTCCACACTGTGCATGGCACTATCCAGCCTCACACCTCCTTATTTGCACTGTGCATGGCAGTATCCAGCCTCACATCCCCTTGTCCACACTGTTCATTGAAGTATCTGGTTTCACAGACTCATAGAGTTATATAGCACGGAAACCGGCCCTTAGGCCCATCATGTCCGTGCCAGCCATCATGCACTTATCTATTCTAATCCCATTTTCCAGGACTTGGCCCGAATCCCTGTATGCTATGGCATTTCAAGTGCTCATCTAAATACTTCTCAAATGTTGTGAGGGTTCTTGACTCTACAGTCCCTCAGGCAGTGTGTTCCAGATCCCAAACACCCTCGGTGTGAAAAATTTTTTCCTCAAATCCCCTCTAAACCTCCTGCCCCTTACTTTAAATCTAGGCCCCCTGGTTATTGACACCTTCGCTAAGGGGAAAAGCTTCTTCCTATCTACCATATCTATGCCCCTCATAATTTTGTATGCCTCTATCAGGTGCCCCCTCAGCCTTATCTGCTCTAAGGAAAACAACCCTAGCCTATCTAGTCTCTCTTCATAGCTGAAATGCTCCAGCCCAGGCAACATCCTGGTGAATCTCCTCTGCACCCTCTCTATAGTGTGGTGACCAGAACTGCACACAGTACTCCAGTTGTGGCCTAACTAGCGTATTATACAGCTTCAACATAACCTCCCTTCTCTTATATTCTATGCCTCGGCTAATAAAGGCAAGTATCCCATATGCTTTCTTAAACACCTTATCTAACTATGCTGTTGCTTTCAGAGATCTATGGACATGTACATCAAGGTCCCTCTGATCCTCTGTACTTCCTAGAGTTCTACCATTCATTGTGTATTTCCTTGCCAAGTTAATCCTCCCAAAATGCATCACCTCACACTTCTCAGGATTAAATTACATTTGCCACTGCTCTGCCCATCTTACCGTCCTGTAATTTAAGGCTTTCCTCCTCAACTATTTACGACACTACCAATTTTTGTGTCATCTGCAAACTTATTGATCATACCTCCTATATTCATGTCTAAATCATTAATGTACACCACAAACAGCATGGGTTCCAGCACTGATCCCTGCAGTACACCATTCGTCACAGGCTTCCAATTGCAAAAACAATCTTCAACCATCACCCTCTGCCTCTTGCTACTAAGCCAATTTTGGATCCAATTTGCCAAATTGTCCTGGATCCCATGGACCCTTACTTTCTTGACCATTCTCCCACACGGGACCTTGTCAAAAGCCTTACTGAAGTCCATGTAGACTACATCAACTGCACTACCCAAATCTACACAACTAGTCACCTCCTCGAAAAATTCAATCAAATTTGTTAGACATGATCTCTCCCTGGCAAAGTCATGCTGACTATCCCTGATTAATCCCTGCCTCTAAATGGAGATTAATCCTGTCCCTCGGAATTTTTTCCAATAGTTTCCCTACCACTGATGTTAGACTCACTGGCCTGTAATTGCCTGGTTTATCCCTACTACCCTGAATGAATAATGGTACCACATTTGCTGTCCTCCAGTCCTCTGGCACCTTTCCTGTGGCCAGAGAGGATTTGAAAATTAGTGTCAGAGCCCCTGCAATCCCTCACCTTGCCTCCCATATTAGCCAGGGATACATCTCATCTGGGGCTGGGAATTTATCCACTTTTAAGCCTGCTAAAACCGCTAATATCTCCTCTCTTTCAATTCTTATTTGTTCAAGTATATCACAGTTCCCCTCCCTGATTTCTACACCTACACTGTCCTTCTCCATCATGAACATAGATGAAAAGTAATCATTTAAAACCTCACCTACATCCTCCAGCTCCACGCACAGATTGCCACTTTGGTCCCTAATGGGCTCTACTCTTTTCCTGGTTATCCTTCTGTTCTTAATATATTTATAAAATGCCTTGGGATTTTCCTTTATCTTGCCTGCCAGTGTTTTCTCATGCCCTCTCTTCACTCTCCTAAATACTATTTTAAGTACCTCCTTACACTTTCTATACTCCTCTAGGGCTTCCACTGTCTTCAGCCCTCTGAATCTGCCATAAGCCTCTTTTTTTTTCCTTATCTAACCCTCTATATCCCTTGACAGCCAGGGTTCCCTGGACTTGTTGGTTCTACCCTTCACCTTCATGGGAATATGATGGCTCTGAACTCTCACTATTTCCTTTTTGAATGACTCCCACTGGTCTGATGTAGATTTTCCTACAAGTAGCTGCTCCCAGTCCACTTTGGCCAGATCCTGTCTCATCATATTGAAATCAGCCTTCCCCCAGTTCATTTATTTCCGGTCCATATTTGTCCTTTTCCATAACATAAATGCTCCCCGACTGACACTCTACCAATTGCCCAGCTTCATTCCCTAAGATTAAGTCCAGTACCGTCCCTTCTCTTGTAGGATTTTCTACGTGCTGGCTCATAAAGCTCTTCTGGATACACTTTAAGAATTCTGCCCCCTCTAAGCCTTTCACACTAAGACTGCCCCAGTTAATATTGGAGAAGTTGAAATCCCCTACTGTTATTACACTATTATTTTTACACTTCTCTGAGCTTTGTCTATTTATCTGCTCCTCTATCTCCCCCTGACTATTTGGGGGTCTACAGTACACTCCCAACAATATGATTGTCCCCTTTTTGTTTTTAAGTTCTACCCATATGGCCTCATTTGAGGAACCTTCTAAGATACCATCCCTCTTTACTGCAGTAATTGACTCCTTGATCAATAGTGCAATGCCACCTCCTCTTTTACACACCCCCCTGTCAGGCCTGAAGGTTCTATACCCTGGAATATTGAGCCGTCAGCCCTGCCCTTCCCTCAACCATGTCTCTGTGATAGCAACAATATCATATTCCCAAATGTTAATCAATGCCTTCAATTCATCTGTGTTACTTGTAAGACTGCTTGAATTAAAATAGATGTAATCTAGCCTTTGCATTATTCCCTTGTGCTCTAACAGGTCTATATTTGCTCTGCCTTCCAGACTGACTTAGTTTCTCTTCTAGATTTGGCTGTGCATCGCCCCCGCCAACACTGTACCTCCACTCTGTACCCATCCCCCTGCCAAATTAGTTTAAACCACCCCCACCCCCCCCCCCCCACACCCCCCCCCCCCCCCCCCCCCCCCCCCCCACCCCACCTATCCCCCCCAAACAGCACTAGCAAATCTCCCCACAAGGATGTTGGTCCCATTCCAGTTGAGGCAACCCGTCCGACTTGCGCAGGCACCACCTTCGCCAGAAACAGACCCAGTGATCCAAGAAACTAAAGCCCTTCCTCCTGCAACATCTCTTCAGCCACCCATTCATCCTCTCTCTCTTCCTATTCCTGTACTCACTAGCACATGGCACAGGGAGTAATCTAGAGATTATGACCTTTGAGGTCCTGCCTTTTAATCTGCTACCTAGCTCCCTAAATTCTTGTTGCAGGACCTCATCCCTACCCATGTCGTTGGTACCAATGTGAACCATGACCTCTGACTTTTTGCCCTCCCCCTTCACAATGCCCTGCAGCCATTCTGTGACATCCTTGACTCTGGCACCAGGGAGGCAACACAACATCCTGGAGTCATGTCTACAGCCGCAGAATCACAGCTCCTTATTCACACTGTGCATGGTAATATCCGGCCTCACAACTCCTTATTCACACTGTGCATGTCAGTATCTGGCCTCACACACCTTACTCACACTGTACATGGCAGTATCTGGCCTCACAGCTCCTTATCCACATTGTGCATGGCAGTATCCAGTCTCACAGCTCCTTATTCACACTGTGCATGGCAGTATCTGGCCTCACGGCTCCTTATCCACATTGTGCATGGCAGTATCCAGCCTCATAGCTCCTTATCCACATTGTGCATGGCAGTATCCGGCCTCACAGCTCCTTATCCACATTGTGCATGACAGTATCCAGCCTCATAGCTCCTTATTCACACTGTGCATGGCAGTATCCGGCCTCACAGCTCCTTATCCACATTGTGCATGACAGTATCTGGCTGCACAGCTCCTTATTCACACTGTGCATGGCAGTATCCGGCCTCACAGCTCCTTATTCACACTGTGCATGGCAGTATCCGGCCTCACAGCTCTTTATTCACACTGTGCATGGCAGTATCCGGCCTCACAGCTCCTTATTCACACTGTGCATGGCAGTATCCGGCCTCACAGCTCTTTATTCACACTGTGCATGACAGTATCCAGCCTCACAGCTCTTTATTCACACTGCGCATGGCAGTATCTGGCTTCACATGCCTTATTAACAGTGTGTGTGGCAGTATCCGACCTCACAACTTATTCAAACTGTGCATGGCTACATCTGGCCTCACAGCTCCTTATTCGCACTGTGCATGGCTGCAGATAGTCAGCAGGTCAGACAGAATCTGTGGAGACATGTAATCAAAGTTAACATTTCAGATCCATGACCTTTCCTCAGAACCCAGGCCTAATGTGTAAACAGCATCATCAGCTGTTTCTCTCTTCACAGATGCTGTCTGACCTGCTGAGTACGTGCAGCATTTTAATACTGAGGTCCTGCTTTCCCATTGGCACCCACACTTCAGTTGATTGTAACATTAACTGATAGCACTGTACTGGTCATACCAGGTACAGGCAGAGACCCAAGAATCAGATTCTGACTATTGGACGGTATAATAGTCCAGCATGGTGGACTGGGATAGGGTGCACAGGATTCTTTGCAATTCCTACGAAGGTGTGGGCGGATCAAAACCAAACCTCCCATATATTTAGCCCTGATCATGGTGATATTCATTTGTTTTGCTCGACTCCAAGGCCATCAGCACCTATCTCTGAGACAATCCTTATATTCTGTTGCCCATACGCTCACCTATTTATGTTTGGCAGCTTAATGATTTGAATGATCAAAGATAAAACAAAAGAACTGGCTATTGATGGAAAATTTTGAACTAGTCTGAACTGGTCTCCTATTCCTCAATATGGAACTCTGGCAATATTGGTTTCCCATAAATAATTTTGACCTGGTCTGAACTGACTTTTCCTCCTTCATCATAAATCGGGCCACAAACTGTTAATCCTTGCCTCTTCCAGATTGGCTCAGGCTTTTGATTGATCGCGATTCAGAGTCAGGAACTGGCAGGATCTATTGTCCTAATAATAGTGAGCCAGAAACTGTTTTTCCTGCCTCAAGTGACCATTTGAAAAGAATCCGAATCATTCTGAAGATTTTTATATTGTCCTTTTCTGGTGGGGAATTAAATTGTATGTGATATCCAAAGTATTTATATTTTCCAATCTATTGTTCACTTAAGGTCTGCTGCCTAACCGGGCTATGGGCAGCCATTTCAGGTTAACACCCTGCTTTGATTTACAACTTGATAGGAGAACATGGAATGGATAGCAGTTTGAGGATGTTGGTAGGCCAGAGGGTGGCCCTAGTATCAGGGTGCATGCACTGCATGTGTACTGTAGTTAGGAAAACAGGAAAAAATCTGGTCAGTGCCTACATGCCAATCAGTAGCAGTGTCCACACAAACTTGAAAACAAATGTAACTATTTCTTCACACATTGATTTGCATCTAACAACTGACATGATTTGGGGTCATTGTAAAACTGATGCCAATACACCAATACTGAATATAGCAATACAATAAAACAATGGATGGAAATACATCTAAAAATAATGGAAATAGGTGGGAAAAGAAAAATCTATATAAATTATTGGAAAAAAGGGGGATCGGAAAGGGAGTGGGGATGGAGGAGAGAATTCATGATCTAAAATTGTTGAACTCAATATTCAGTCCGGAAGGCTGTAAAGTGCCTAGTTGGAAGATGAGGTGCTGTTCCTCCAGTTTGCGTTGAGCTTCACTGGAACATTGCAGCAGGCCAAGGACGGACATGTGGGCATGAGAGCAGGGTGGTGTGTTGAAATGGCAAGCGACAGGAAGCTCTGGGTCATGCTTGCGGACAGACCAAAGGTGTTCTGCAAAGTGGTCACCCAGTCTGCGTTTGGTCTCTCTAATGTAGATGAAACCGCATTGGGAGCAGCGAATGCAGTAGACTAAATTGAGGGAAGTGCAAGTGAAATGCCGATTCACTTGAAAAGAGTGTTTGGGCCCTTGGATGGTGAGGAGAGGGGAAGTAAAGGGGCAGGTGTTGCACCTTCTGCGGTTGCATGGGAAAGTGCCGTGGGAGGGGGTTGAGGTGTAGAGGGTGATGGAGGAATGGACCAGGGTGTCCCGGAGGGAATGATCCCTGCGGAATGCCGCCGGGGGGGTGAAAGGAAGATGTGTTTGGTGGTGGCATCATGCTGGAGTTGGCAGAAATGGCGGAGGATGATCCTTTGGATGCTGAGGCTGGTGGGGTGATAAGAGAGGACAAGGAGGAACCTATCATGGTTCTGGGAGGGAGAGGAAGGTGTGCGGGCGGATGCGCCGGAGATGGGCCAGACATGGTTGAGGGCCCTGTCAACCACCGTGGGTGGAAAACCTCAGTTAAGGAAGAAGGAAGACATGTCAGAGGAACTGTTTTTGAAAGTGGCATCAACAGATCAGATGCAACGGAGGCGAAGGAACTGAGAGAATGGGATGGAGCCCTTACAGGAAGCGGGGTGTGAGGAGCTGTAGTCGAGGTAGCTGTGGGAGTCGGTAGGCTTGTAATGAATATTGGTGGACAGTGTATCACCAGAAATTGAGACAGAGAAGTCAACGAAGGGAAGGGAAGTATCAAAGATGGACATGTGAAAATGATGGAGGGGTGGAAATTGGAAGCAAAATTAATACATTTTTCTAGGTCCAGACGAGAGCATGAAGCAGCACCGGAGAAAGAGTTGTGGGAGGGGGCCGGAGTAGGACTGGAACAAGGAATGTTCCACATACCCCATAAAGAGACAGGCATAACTGGGGCCCATGCGGGTACCCATAGTCACACCTTTTATTTGGAGGAAGTAAGAGGAGTTTAAGGAGAAATTGTTCAGTGAGAGAACAAGTTCAGCCAGACGGAGAAGAGTAGTGGTGGATGGGGATTGTTCGGGCTTCTGTTCGAGGAAGAACCCTCAGACCATCCTGTTGGGGGATGGAGAGCCCTCAGACCATCCTGTTGGGGGATGGAGGTGTAGAGGGATTGGACATTCATTATTTTTAAATGTATTTCCATCCATTGTTTTATCTCTACCTTTTAGCCTATTTTGATCCCTTCCCCCACCCTGCCCCCACTAGGGCTATCTGTACCTTGCTCGTCCTGCTTTCTACCTTTAACGTCATCTATTAGCTCATTCCTTAGATAATATCACCACCTTCAACACCTCTTTGTCTTTTTGTCTATGACATCTTTTGGCTATCTCCACCTATCACTGGCCCTCTATCCAGCTCTACTTGTCCCACCCCTCCCTTAAACCAGCTTATATTTCACCTCTCTTCTTTTTTTCCTTAGTTCTGTTGAAGAGTCATACAGACTCGAAACGTTAACTGTGTTCCTCTCCGCAGATGCTGTCAGACCTGCTGAGATTTTCCAGGTATTTTTATTTTAAGTTTACTTACAATGTTGTTTCTATTACTGACAACATTTGTTTCCATATTGAAACACGTAAAGACTTTTGCGAGATTCAAGCATTTTTGTGAAACAAAAATCTTATTGGGACAGTTTAGTTTTGGCTGCCTCAATATTTTTTTTAACAGTCCTGGACCTCATGGATAGGATGTTAAACTGAGGCCTTGTGTGCTTTCCCAGGCGGATATTGTAGAGACGTGCTGTGGGAGGCTTCTTAGTCAAACAAAACAAACTTTATTTACATGAAAGCTTCTGTGGCTACTTGTATCTAGCCAGCCCCTCATACAACAATTTTCTAAGAAACTCCACCCCTAGAATTTATTCCTCCTGCGCTAGCTACACATTGGTTGAACAAATCAGGTGACCCTCTACTCAGTCCAACTGATCTTAAAGTGACAGTCATCACAGATATAAAAGTTTTGTGGCATTATTTGTAGAATAGCAGAGAAGTTGTCATTGTGTTCTGAACAAGAGTTATTTCAAATCGCATAAAAGCAGATTAGCTGGTCATTTATTTCAATGCCGTTTGTGAAACATGATAGCAGCATTCTTCCCTGCTAAAATTCAATGAGATTCTCAGAGTTTCAGGTTTTTATTTGTACAGCAATGCGTAATGAAAGTTTATTATAACTAGTGGCTAGAGTGAAACTAACCTTGAAATACCGAAGATACACACCCAGAATAAAAAGGACAATTTTTAGAGAGTTAACAAAGGAATGGTATATGAGATAATAAACTCCTGGGGATCTCTTGGTTGTTACATTTTGAATAATAACTGTTGTTGGAGCGACTGTTAATCATGTTGGTTCAAAAAGTGCTGAATGTCAATGAAGTGATCCAAGTGTTTGGATCTTTACTGATTAAAATTATCATCCCAGACATTCATCATTAAACTGTGACACTAACATTTTTCGAAATGTTTTAACACACACACAAAAAAAATCTCCTAAAGAAACAAAGTAAATGAATGGAGAAGCTGCGGTCTCTGCTCTGGTGAGAAGTTCAGCAATGCGACATGTCTGCGGAACGGGAGTAACGCTCCGGAGTTGCAGCGGGAACCTTTGGTGCTGCACCCGGAGAGTGAGTGCAACACGTGTGCCTCCCGGGCTGGAAGGTTTGTCTCTGTTCGGATTGCTCCCTTCAACTTCTTGTAAATGTTTCCTACCCCCCCCCCCCCCCCCACCTCGCGAAAATAAAACAACACGAAGCATAATATTTAAGCAGCTGATGGTTTCTTCTCACCGCCTCTTCGGACGAGTCGGTGTTTGATTTATGTCATTTGGTTCGAACACTCAGTCAGTGTTCGGCTGCTGAGGGAGGAGGTGAAGCTGCTTTCTGGTGAAGGCCGTTTGACTGCGAGGGGCAGAATACCTCTGGCGATTTAAATTCGGCTCTCCGCCGCCTGCCACAGGATTTTGTGTTCGCTTTCAGAATGCGGAAATAATATTTAAAACGCATTAATGGTTAAAACCTGCGCCTTCATGCGGCGCTGAAGAATGGGCTGGTGTTTTTTTTTTGCAAATTGTGCTTATGGGATAAAGATCACATTTTAGAAAATTCCGGTTAGTGGGCCTGTAGTGTGTGTTGGTCTCTTTCCATCCATCAGAGATGATGGACACGCAGCAAACAATCCATTTAGTTGGGGGTGTTTTCATGAGGTGCACCTTTGCTGATGGCTGTGAAGGCCCAACCTTGAGGGGCAGGTTCTGCCACAAGCGCTGCACATGGAGTTGTCAAGCGACATTGCGGGTGGTTGCTTTTGGAGTTGGTGCCTGCTGCCAAGCTGCCGTAGGGCCAGTAGGAAGTCTGATTTAAATGCTGGTGTGATGTCAAAAGGTTGTTGTTAATACTACTTTTTGTTCCCTAGCATTTACAAGCCTAAAACTTTAACCCGGTTAACTATGGCTGAAGGAGGAGATGCCAATAATTCTACCAATTATGGTGTGACTGGCCCAGGAGTAGCAGCCATCAAGCCTCAGTAAGTCTGGTTCTTGTAGCCACATTAATTATGTGGCTGGTCCAGTTCAGTTTCTGGATGTTGATAGTGGGGGGATTCAGTGATGGTAATGCCATTGAATGTTAAGGGGAGATGGTTGGATAACCTGAGGAACTCTTGCAGTGATGTCTTGGGGTTGAGATGATTGACTTCCAACATCCACAACCATCTTCCTTTGTGCTGGGTATGACTTGGAGGGGAACTTGCAGGTGTTGGCGTTTCCATGTGTCCGCTGTCCTTGTTCTCCTAGGCAGCAGAGATCACTGGTTTGGAAGGTGCTGTTGAAGAAGCACCTTATAGGTGGTACACACTGCAGCCACAGAGCCTGAGTGTTGGACTGTGAGACGTAGGAGCAGAAATAGACCATTCGGCCTATCGAATCTGCTCCACCATTCAATGAGATCATGGCTGATCAGATAATCCTCAACTCCACTTTCCTGCTTTTTCCCCATAACCCTTAATTCCCTTACTGATTAAAAATCGGTCTATCTCAGCCTTGAATATACTTAATGACCCAGCCTTTACAGCCTTCTGTGGTAAAGAATTCCACAGATTGACTACCCTCTGAGAGAAGAAATTCCTCTTCATCAGTGTTTTAACTGGGTGCTGTTTTGATAGGGTGAATGCTCAAGGTGCTAGATGGGCTGGCCATCAAGTGGGCTGTTTTATCTTGGATGGAAGTATAGTGAACTGAGTAGGATAGTGATAGACTTCAAGAGGACATAGGCTGGTAGAACGAGTGGATATGTGACAGATGAAATTTAATGCTAAGAAATGGGAAGTGATACATTTTGGTAGGATAAAAGGCGAGGAAACATGAAACTAAAGGATACAATTGTAAAGAGTGTGCTGGAATAGAGAGACCCGAGCTGTGTGTGCACAAATCATGGACGGTGGTAGGTGGTTGAGAAAGTGGTTAAAAGGAAATATGGGATCTTGGGCTTTAAAGAGAGGCATAGATTATAAAAGCAAGGAGGTTATGATGTATCTTAATAAAACACAGGTTAGACCTCAGCTGCAGTGCTGTGTCCACTTCTGGACACGGCATTTAAGGGAGGGTGCAGAAAAAGTTTAAAATAATTATTCCAGGATGATGGACTTCAGTTATGTAGGTGCACAAGAAGTAGGAGTTGGCTATTTGGCCCCTCGAGTCTGGTCGGCCATTTGATAAGATCATGGCTGATCTGATTGTGGCCTCAACTCCACTTTCCTGTCTGCTTCACCTCCACCTGATGCTTGACACCTTGCTGATCAAAAACATAACTAACTCAGCCTTGAACATATTCAATGACCCAGCCTCTACTGCTGTCTGGGGAAGAGAATTCCACAGACTAATGATCCTCAGAGAAAATATATATATTTTTTATTCATTCATTGGAAGTGGGCAACACTGGATAGGGTAGCATTTATTGCCCATCCCTGATTGCTTGAGAAGGTGGTGGTGTGCTGCCTTCTTGAACTGCTGTAGTCCATGTGTTGAAGGAACACCCACAATGCTGTTAGGTAGGGAATTCCAGGATTTTGGCCCAGTGACTGTGCAGGAGCAGCAATATTGTTCCAAGTCAGGATGGTGAATGGTTTGATGGGGAACTTGCTGGTGGTGGTGTTCCCATCTGTCTGCTTAGGTGGTGGAGGTGGAGGTTGTGGGTTTGGAAGGTGCTGTTGTAGGAGCCTTGGTGAGTTTCTCCTTATCTTAGTCTTAAATGGGAGATCCATAATTTTTAAACTGTGTCCCGTAGTTCATGACTTTCCCACAAGGGTAAACGTCCTCTCAGCATCTACCCTGTTAAGTACATTTAGGATCTTGTATGTTTCAATAAGATCACACCTTAATCTCCTAAACTCCAGTGGGTATAGGCTAAATCTGCTCAACCTTTCCTCATAAAATAGATTGCAGAAGCTGGGATTGTTCTTCTCAGAGTAGATAAGATTGAGAGGAGATTTGATAGAGGTACTCAAAATCAAGAGGGGTCTAGACAATGTAAATGAGAGAGATTATTCCCGTTGACAAAAGGATTGAGAACCAGAGGTAACAAATTTAAAGTGATTGGCAAAAGAATCAAAAACAACAGGAAAAACTTTATGTAATCAGCAGTTATGATCTGGAATGCACTGTCTGTAAGGATGGTGGAGGCAGATTCAGTCCAGGTTCCAAATGGAATTGGTAAGCACCTGAAGGAAAAAAATACAGGGCTATGGGGAAAGGACGGATGAGTGGGACTAGCTAATTGCTCTTGTATAGAGCTGATACAGGCTCAACGGGCTGAATGTCTGCCTCCTGTCTTGTAACCGTTCGATAATTCAGACATGCAGTTTAGGGCTTTGATCTATTTTCATTACCTTAATTTCTATGAAACGTGCTTCTTGGTCTGTTTCATTTTTTTGGCTCTGTTCTTGACTTTAAATTGTGTTCCTATCTTATGTTGCAGAGTTATACATTCAGGTAAATTTTATTAAGGTTGTTTAAAGGGATAGGGCAGGTGCATGGAGAGGAGATGCTAGGGTCTTTTTAAGATTGTGATGGCTCCAAGTATCAGTAAATCCATACCTGAACCAGAGAGATCTACAGTATTCCAGCAATCACTCAACAATCCAAGTGCAACTGGTACACAGTGGAATTACTGCAAGTTTGAGCCCAGGCAGGTGGAAGGCGAATCAGTAAGGGAGCATTTTGGAGATAGTGACCATAACTCAGTTAGATTTAGGATAGCTATGGAAAAGGATAAGGTTGAGCCAGGAATAAAAGTTCTAAACTGGGGAAAGGCTAATATTACTAAGATGAGATACGATTTGGCCCAAGTGGACTGTCAGCAGTGGGAGGCATTCAAGAAGGTAATAGCGAGAGTACAAGGCAAATATGTTCCCGTAAAAACAAAGGGAGAGGACCAAGTCTGGAGAATCCTGGATGTCAAGGGACAGAAAGGTTAGGATTAAGAAGAAAAAAGAAGCTTATGATAGATACCAAGGACTCAATACACCAGAGTCCCCAGAGGAGTATAAAAAGGTGCAGGGGGGCAAATTTAAATAGGAAATTAGGAAAGCTAAGAGAGAGAGTGCATGAGAAAGTATTAGTGGGCAGAATAAAGAAAAACCCAAAGGGTTTTAAAAAAACTATATAAAGGGCAAGAGAATAATTAGGGAAAGAGTAGGGCCAATTAGGGACCATAGAGATAATCTGTGTGTGGGTACAGTCCTCAATGAACACTTTGCGTCGGTCTTCACAATGGAAAAGGACAGTGCAGGTATAGACATCAGGGTGGAGGACAATGAAATATTAGAGGAAATTAACAGAGAGAGAGACAGAGAAAACTAGCAGGTTTAGCGGCCTTAAAAGTGGATAAATCCGCAGGCCCAGATGAGATGTATCCCAGGCTGTTGGGGGAGGCAAGGGAAGAGATATCAGGGGCCCTGGCAGTAATTTTCAAATCCTCTCTGGCCACAGATGAGGTGCCAGAGGACTGCTAATGTTGTCCCATTATTAAAAAAGGGAGGAAGGGATAGACCAGGAAATTATAGGCCAGTCAGTCTAACCTCGGTACTAGAAAGAATTCTGAGGGACAGAATATATCTGCACTTGAAGAGACAGGGATTAATCAGGGATAGTCAGCACGGATTTGTTAAGGGAAGATCATGTTTGACAAATTTGAGGAGGTAACCAGGAGTGTTGATGAGGGTAATGCATTTGATGTCTTTAGCAAGGATTTTGATAAGGTCCCTCATGGCAAACTGGTCAAGAAAGTAAGAGCCCATGACATCCAAGGCAGAGTGGCACATTGGATCCAAAATTGGCTGAGAGGTAGGAAGCAGAGGGTGATGGTAGAGGGATGTTTCTGTGATTGGAAGTCTGTTTCCAGTGGGGTTCCGCAGGGCTCAGTGGTGGGGCCCTTGCTTTTTGTGGTGTACATAAATGATTTGGCCTTAAATATAGTGGGTATGATCAAAAAGTTCACGGATGACACGAAAATTGGCAGGGTGGTAAATAGTGAGGATAGCCGTAAACTGCAGGAGGATATCAATGGATTGGTCAGGTGGGCAGAGCAGTGGCAAATGGAATTCAACCCAGAAAAATGTGAGGTAATGCACTTGGAGGGCTAACAAGGTAAGAGATTACCCTATGAATGGTAGGATCTTGGAAAATACTGGAGACCAGAGGGACCTTGGTGTGCATATCCACAGATCCCTGAAGTAGCAGGGCAGGTAGATAAGGTGGTTAAGAAGGCATATGGGATACTTGCCTTTATTAACTGAGGCATAGAATACAAGAGCAGGGAGGTTATGCTGGAATCGTATAAAAGGCTAGTTAGGCTACAACTGGAGTACTGCGTGCAGTTCTGGTCACCACATTATAGGAAGGATGTGATTGCACTGGAGAGGGTGCAGAGGAGATTTACCAGGATGCTGCCTGGGCTGGAGGGTCTGAGCTATATGAGGAAAGATTGGATAGGGGTTGTTTTCATTGGAGCAGCAAAGGTTGAGCGGGGAGCTGATAGAGGTGAGTAAGATTATGAGGGATATAGAAAGGGTGGAGAGGAAGGCGCTTTTTCCATTAGTAGAGGGGTCAATAACCAGGGGGCATAGATTTAAGGTAAAGTGTAGAAGGATAAGAGGGGAGTTGAGGATATTCTTTTTTCACCCAGAGGGTGGTGGGAGTCTGGAACTCACTGCCTGAAAGGGTGGTTGAGTCAGAAACTCTCATAACATTTAAGAAGTATTTAGATATTCACTTGTGTTGGCATAGCTTCCAGGGCAATGGGCCAAGTGCTGGAAAATGGGATTAGTGTGGTCAGATCTTTGTTGACTGGCACGGACAAGATGGGCTGAATGGCCTCCTTCTGTGCTGTAAACGTCTGAGTCTATGAGTCCCTGGTGCCAGGGTCAAGGATGCAGGACATTCTTCTGGGAGAGGTTATGGTCCACTTTGGTACCAATGACTTAGGTAGGAAAGGGGATGAGGTCCTGAAAGCAGATTTTAGGGAGCTAGGAAGGAGATTGAAAAGCAGGTCCTCTAAAGCAGTAATTTCAGGATTACTTCCAGTCCCACGTGCAAGTGAGTATAGAAATAGGAGAATCGAGCGATTGGACACGTGGTTGGAAAGCTGGTGTAGGAGGGAGGGCATCGGATTTCTGAAGCATTGGGACCGGTTCTGGGGAAGGTGGGACCTGTACAAGCTGGACGGTCTGCACCTGAACAAGACAGGGTTGAATATTCTCCCAGGGAAATTTGTTAGTGCTGTTGGGGCAGCGGGGGTGGTGGGCGGATGTAAACTAGATTAGCAGGTGGGTGGGAATCTGAAGGCAAATTCAGAGCAGGGAATGAGAGATGGAGAATTAGTGCATGACTCTGAAAGACAGAAGCAGCACAGATGTTAGTAAGTGTACAGCACAGGAATTTGATAATGTTAAAAGATGTATATGTAAATGCAAGGAGTATAGCAAATAAAGCCGATGAGCTGAGGGCACAGATAGATACATGGCAGCATGATATCATTGCTATAACTGAAACTTGGCTAAAAGGGTGAAAATGGCAGCTCAACATCCTTGGATATAGTGTTTTCAAGCAGGATAGAGAGGGAGGTTAAAGAGGTGGGGGTGTAGAATGAAAGCAAAATGCAGATGCTGGAAATCTAAAATAAAAACAAAATATACTGGAAGAACTCAGCAGGTCTGGCAGCATCTGTGGAGAGAGGGTGATGGTGTTAATGTTCTGAGACAGTAGCATCGTTGGTTAAAGAATCAATTACAGCTGTGAGGAGGGATGATATACTAAATGAAGCGTCAAATGAGGCTATATGGATTGAGCTCAGAAATAAAGAGGCAGCCACATTGTTCGGAGTGCACTATAGACCCCCAAATAGTAGGAGGGAGGTGGAAGAGCAAACATGTAGGCAAATTTCTGAATGAAGTTGTTAGAATCCATCATTAGGGAGGTTATATGTTTAACCAATTTGTTGGAGTTTTTTTGAAGGAGTAACGTGCAGTGGGTAAAGGGGAGCATGTAGACGTACTGTATTTGGATTTCCAGAAGGCATTTGATAAGGTGCCACACCAAAGGTTATTACGGAAAATAAAAGTGCATGGTGTAGGGGTAACATATTAGCATGGATAGAAGATTGGCTGGCTGGCAGAAAGCAGAGAGTATGCATAAATGGGTCTTTTTCTGATTGGCAGGATGTGACGAGTGGAGTCCCACAAGGGCCTATGTTGGGGCGTCAACTTTTTACAATTTACATCAATGACTTAGATGAGGGGAGTGAAGACATGGTAGCTAAATTTGCAGTTGACACAAAGATAGGTAGGAAACTATGTTGTGAGAAGGACATGAGGAGGTTGCAGATGGATATAGATTGAGTGAGTGGACAAAGATCTGGCAAATGGAGTTTAATGTGGGAAAATGTGAAAAGTTGTTCATTATGGCAGGAAGAACAAAAAAAGATTATTACTTAAAAGGGGAACAGCTACATAATTCTGAGGTGCAGAGGAATCTAGGTGTTCTAGTACATGAGTCACAAAAAGTTAGTATGCAGGTACAGCAAGTAATTAAGAAGGCTAATGGAATGCTATCCTTTATTACGAGAAGGATTGAACATAAAAGGAAGGATGTTATGCTTCAGTTATACAGGGCATTGGTGAGACCGCACCTCGAATAGTGTGTGTAGTTTTGGTCTCCTTATTTAAGGAAGGATGTTAATGCATTAGAGGCGGTTCAAAGGAGGTTTACTAGATTGATACTTGGAATGAGTGGGTTGTCTTATGAGGAAAGGTTGGACACACTGTGCTTGTTTCCACTGGAGTTTAGAAGAGTGACAGGTGATTTGAATGAAGTATACAAGATTCTGAACGGCCTTGACAAGGTGGATATCGAAAGGATATTTCCTTTTGTGGGTGACTCCAGAGCTAGGACACTGTTTTAAAATTAGGGGTTGCCCCTTTAGGACAGAGATGAGGAGAATTTTTTTCTGAGTGTTGTGAGACTTTGGAACACTTTGCCTCAGAAGGTGGTGGAGGCGGGGTCATTGAATATTTTTAAGACAGGAGGTAGATAGATTCTTGTTAAGCAAGGGAATCAAAGGTTATCGGGTTAGATGAGAATATAGAAATCGCAACACAAGATGATCAGCCATGATCTTATTGAATGGCGGAGCAGGCTTGAGGGACGAATGGTCTACTCCTGTTCCTATTTCTTATGTTCTTATATTAATAGAGCAGTAATAGTTGAGGACTTCAACTAACCTAATATGAATTCAGATATGAAGAGTATGAAGGGTACCAAGGGCACAAAATTCTTTAACTGCATTCAAGAGAACCTTTTCAGCTAACGCGTAACAAGCCCAATGAGAGGGGGTGCAATTCTATATTTAGTCTTAGGAAATGAAGCTGGCCAAGTGGATGAAGGAGCAGTGGAGGACCATTTTGGAGGTAGTGATCATAATTCAGTTATATTTTGCACCATTGTGGAAAAGTAAAAAGATAGAACAGGAGTAAAAGTTCTAAATTGGGGGAAGACAAATTTTACAAAGCTGAGGGGTGAAAGTGGACAGCTACTAGAAGGGGAAACGGTGTCAAATCATTATGAGGCATTCGAAAGAGATTCCATGGGCAAAGCGTAGACATGTTCCCACAAAGAAAGAGGGTTGTACTGCCAATCTAGAGCCCCCTGGTTATCCAGAAGCATAGAGGGTAAAATAAAGCAGAAAAGGAAAGCTTATGACAGTCACAAAAAGCTTAATACTGTAGAAAGCCCAGAGGGAGTATAAGAAAGTACGGGGTCAAGCAAAGAGGATGTGAAAAAATATGACCGGATGGATTATTTCTCTTTCTCTGTCTTCACTAAGGAGAGGGATGACACAGACATTCTAGTTAAAGAGGAGAAGTGTGAAATATAAGATACAGTAAGCATAACCAGAGAGGAAGTACAGGAGCTTCTGACATCCTTGAAGGTGGATAAATCACAAGGACCGGATGGATTATATCCTAGGTTGTTAAAGGAAGCTAGGGATGAAATAGCAGATGCTTTGAGGATCATTTTCCAATCCTCACTAGATACAGGCGAGGTAATAGAGGATTGGAGGTCTGCAAACGTTGTACCATTATTTAAAAAAGGGTGTGCAGGATTGTCCAGAAAATTAGAGGCCAGTCTGTCTGACTTTGGTGGTGGGCAAATCATTGGAATCAATTGAGACACAGGATAAACTGTCACTTGGAAAGGAACTGATTGATCAGGGATAGTCAGCATGGTTTTATTAGGGGAAGATAGTGTCTTACTAAATTAATATTTTTTGAGGAAGTAATGAGGATTGATGAGGGTAGTGCAGTGAATGTTGTTTACATGGATTTTAGTAAGAGCATTTGACAAGGTCCCACATGGCAGACTGGTCAGGAAAGTGAGATCCCATGGGATACAGGGGAAGGTGGCAATTTGGATCCGAAATTGGCTCAGCAACAGGAAGTAAAGGGTAATGGTCGATGGATGTTTTTGCGAATGGAAAGCATTTTCCAGTGGCGTCCCACGGGGCTCAATGTTGAGGCCCTTGCTGTTGTTTGTACATAATGATTTGGACTTAAATGTGGGAGGCATGATTGGGAAATTTGCAGATGCCACAAAAATTGGCCATGTAGTTGATAGTGAAGAGGATAGCTGTTGTCTCCAGACTGATATCAATGTTTTTGTTGAGTGGGTGGAAAAGTGGCAAATGGAATTCATCTGGAGAAGTGCAAGGCAATGCATTTGGGGAGGGCAAACAAAGCAAGGGAATACTCAATGAACAGGAGGATATAGAGAGGGGTTGAGGAAGTGAGTTGGAGTGCATGTCCACAGGTCCCTGAAGGTGGCAGGACAGGTGGAAACAGCGGTAAAGAAAGCATATGGAATGCTTTCCTTTACTGGACAAGGTATTGAATAGAAAAGCAGGGATGTAATGATGGAACTGTGTAAAATGCTGGTTAGGCCACAGGTGGAATTTTGTATACAGTTCTGGCAATCACATTACGGAAAGTGCAGAGGAGATTTGCAAGAATGTTGTCAGGGCTTAAAAATTGCAGCTATGAGGAAAGATTGGATAGGCGAGGGTTGTTTTCCTTAGAACAGAAGAGGCTAAGGGGTGACCTAATTGAGGTGTACAAAATTACGAGGGACCTAGTTAGGGTAGACAGGGAATATCTGTTTTCCCCTAGCGGGGGTGGGGGGGTACCATTACCAGGGGGCATGGATTTAAGGTGATTGGTGGAAGGATTAAAGGGGACGTGAAGAACTTTTTCACCCAGAGGAGAGTGGGCATCTGGAATTCACTGCCTAAATTGGTGGTTGAGGCTGAAACGCTCAACTCATTTGAAAGGTAACTATATCTGCACCTGAAGAGCTGTAACCTGCAAGGCTACGGACCAGGTGCTTAAATGGGTTTAAAAATGAGTGGCTAGATGGCCTCTTTCTGCGCTATAACTTTTCTATGGTTCTATGCTCTGCCTTATTTCTGGAACCTGAAGCAATAGATTTGTCACTGGGAGCTGGAATTCTTCTCTCTCGCTTCCTGGTAACCCAATATCCAGATGTTTCCTGGCTTCTTCCCATTTGCTTCCAGTTATTTCTTCTTCATAACAGGTAGGATGCTCCCATTTGAATGAGCAGTGGGAAATTTTACCAGTGCTGTGTTAATAAGCTGTATGATTTAGTCAGTTAAATTTTAGCAACCACTGTGCATGCTCTACAGTTGCTAAACCTTAGCTCATGGCAACGTGTGCCTAAAATCTCTATTTGTATAAATGAAATGTGTCCATTTGGGAGGGAGTACACACTGCATATTGGGCAAACAGATTCAACTGACATGGGTTTTTCATGAGCTTAATTTGGAGACTCTTGCACATGGTTTTCAACACATTTTAGGCAACTTGCTCACAAAAGTGCTTTTCAAACTTTGGCATGCGTTTACAAAGAATACAGCACAACAGGCCACGAGGCACAGCCTGTCAATGCCAGTGTTTATGCTCCATTCAAACCTCTCCTGATCCTTCCTCATCTAACTATCAGTATAACCCTTTATTCCTTTCTCCCTCATGCATATCTAGCTTCACATTAGATGTATCTATATGACTTGTCCCGACCACTCCCTGTGTTAGCGTGTTCCACATTTTTGCTACTTTCTGGGTGAAAGAGGCTCTTCTGAATTCCCTATTTTGGTTTCTTGGTGACTATCTTGCCTTTGCTTCTAGTTTTGTTCTTTCCCACAAGCAGAAACACTGTTGTCTAGTTTATCAAAATATTTCATAATTTCAAAGACTGCTGTTACATAATTTAATCTGTGAGGAATTTTTTCTTTTAGATATTGTGCTACCAAAGATCATTTTCATGAATACCTTAATAGTGGAACGGATAAAGACCTGAAAGCTACTGACAAAGATCATCTGAAAGATGGAGAAGCTATTGAAGGTGCTGCAGACTGTGACTTCCCAGAGCATAAAGCAAAGAGAATTAAACTGGATGAAAGTGATGAAAATGTTAAAAATGAATCTAAAAAGGATAAAGGTGAATTATTTCAGAAAGAAGGGGAACACAAACAAAGTAATAAGAAAGCAAGGGGCCAAAATAAAAACAGGCCTCATATGAAGCCCAAGCACTATGAACATGATCAAAAGTTATGTACCTCAGTATGCCAGGTAAGCATTTGAATTTAATCTATTTAAGAACATCAATCGGAGTAGGAGTAAACCATACAGCCCCTTGAGTCTGCCTTGCCACTCAAAAAGATAACAGCCGATTTTCTGCCTCAACTCTTCAGGGTAGTGCTCTAAGCCCAACATTCTTCAACTGCTTCATCAATGACCTTCCTTCCATTATAAGGTCAGAAGTGGGGATGTTCACTGATGATTGCACAATGTTCTGTACCATTTGTGACTCATACTGAAGCAGTCTATGTCCATATGTAGCATGACCTGGACATCAGTAAGGTTTGGGCTGATGTGCGGCACAAATGTTACTTGCCAATTAAGTGCCAGGCAATGGCTATCTCCAACAAGAGAGCATCTAACCATCACTCCTTGATACTCAATGGTATTACCATTGCTGAATCCCCCACTATCAATATCCTGGGGGTTGCCATTGACCAGAAACTAAACTGGACCAGTCAGTGGCTACAAGAGCAGTTCAAAGGCTGGGAATTCTGCGGTGAGTAACTCACCACCTGACTCCCCAAAGTCTGTCCACCATCTATAGGGCACAAGTCAGGAGCGTGACGAAATACCTTATACTTGCCTGGATGAGTGCAGCTCCAATAACACTCATGAAGATTGACCCTATCCAGGACAAAGTGGCCTGCATGATCGACACCCCATCTGCCACCTTAAATATTCACTCTCCCACCACCAATGCACAGTGGCAGCAGTGTGCACCAGATAAAAGATGCACTGCAGCAAAACACCAAGGCTCCTTTGACAGCACCTTCCAAATTCTAGACCTCTACCACCTAGAAGGACAAAGGCAGTAGGTGCATGGAAACACCACCTGCAAGATTCCTACCAAGACAGGCACCATCCTGACTTGGACTATATGGCCATCCCTTCACTGGGTCAAAATACTGGAACTGCCTTCAGAACAGCACTGGGGTGGGGAGGGGGTATGGTGAATTGGGGATGTGGTGAATTGAGGGAGGAGGGGTGGTTAGCTATGCACATGGACTGCACCGCTTCAAGAAGGTGGCTCATTACCAATTTTCTCAAGGGCCAATGTGAACATATAAATTACGAGCAGGAGTAGGCCACTCGGCTCCTTGAGCCTGCTCTGCCATTCAGTAAGATCGTGGCTGGTCTGATTGTAAACTCAATTCCACATCCTCCACTGAAGACCTTTCACCCCTTTGCTTATCAAGGATCTATCTAGCTCTGCCTTAAAGATATTCAAGGACTCTGCTTCCACTGCCTTTTGAGGAAGAGAGTTCCAAATACTCATGACTCTCAGGAAATTTTTTTTCCCCCTCAACTGTCTTAAATGGGCAGCCCCTTATTTTTAAACCGTGCCCTTTAGTTCTCTGGATGAGGCAAATGTTGTTCTTGCCAGTGATATTCATCCCATGAAGTGTTTTGTCACTTCTTAACAATTAAGAATACACACACAGCTGTCTGCTTCTGAACTCCAACAGAAGGTTCCTTTATTCCTTCTTCTCCACCAGAAGGCAATACATCCAGGACTTAGCACACCCTACTGGTAGGTTTTATATAACATTCTTTTTAACTTAAATGTTCTTTTACAAAAAAAAGGATAAATATTAAATACAAACATCACATCTCCTCCCCCTTTAGCCAGGAACAAATTGGTCAGGTGGCATGCAGATTTGTTTTGGTCTGGAGAGGAGTGTTGGCTTAGGTATCTCAGTTGTTTGCTTAGAATTGAAAGGTTCTGCTGTTCCACTGGTTTCTGTTCAGGTTCAACAGTTGCAGCTACAGGATTGTCAGTTGAATCAAATTGGGTTTCACCAACTGGGGATGATGCTTCTCAGAAATTTGGTGACTGGAGACCCCTGGAAATTTGGTTCCTTGGATTTGGCTTCTCTAATCTGGTCAGTGTGTTTCTTCCAGATCCCACAGGAAGATTCAATATCATAGGTCAGTGGTCCTCGATGCTTGATGATCCTTCCCAGGACCCACTTTGGTGTCCCACAGTAATTTCAGACCCAAACAGACTAATCCAGATTAAACTCACGAGCTGGTTTACTTGTGTCATGTGACCTTTCCTGATCAAATTGCCACGAACCAATCTTTGCTTTCAAATCCGGACACAGCAAATCCATCCTGGTACGCTGTTGTCTTCCAAACATCAGCTCAGCAGGGGATATGCCTATTGTTGAATGTGGAGTGTTACGAAACATCATCAAAAAGTTCTTCAGCTTCAACTTCCAATCTGTTTGCGTCCTCCCCTTCAATATGGCAGCTTTGAATGTCTGGACAAAATGCTCTGCTTCACCATTTGAGGATGGGTCATAAGGTGAGATGAGAATCTGCTTGATCCCTTTGTTTTTCAGGAATGTTCAAAATTTACATGTGAACTGTGTGCCATTGTCAGATGTAATCTGATCCGGCAATCCAAAAGTAGTGAACACGTTCCAGAGAGCATCAATGGTCTTTGCTGAAGTAGTCGACTTCACGGAAATAACATGAGGCCACTTTGTGCGGGCATCCACCATAATCATAAGATCTAGGAGCAGGAGTCGACAATTCAGCCCCTCGAGCCTTCCCGCCATTCATTACGATCAAGGCTGATCTCATTTTGGCCTCAACTACAATTTCCCGCCCTCTCCCCATAACCTTTCAACCCATTGCTAATTAAAAATCTGTATCTCCTCAAATTTATTCAGTGTCCCGGCATCCACTGCACTCTGAGGTAGTGAATTCCACAGATTCACGACCCTTTGAGAAAAGTAATTCCTTCTCATCTCTGATTTAAATCTACCACCCCTTAGCCTAAAACTGTGGCCTCTCATTCTCAAATGCCCCACAAGGGGAAACATCCCACTCCACGTTTACTTTGTCTATTCCCTTTAGCATCTTATGTACCTCAATTAGATCTCAATCAGGAACATATGTCCAAAAAGTGGTCCAGCAAAGTCCACATGAAGTCTCTGCCATGGGTGGTCAGGCCAAGCCCACGGATGCAATGGGGCAGGTGCAGGGGAAGACATCATTTCTTGGCATGGAAGGCAATCACTGACCATGCCTTCAATGTCTTTATCCAGGTGTGGCCACCATACATGGAGACGAGCTAATGCTTTCATTTTGATGATTCCCATGTGACTTAGGTGAAGTTCTTCTAACACACCGTGTTTGGAATTTGAGGAATAACAACTCTGAAACCCCATAACAAACAACCGTCTTGCGGAGTCAGCTCAAATCTATGCATGTAGTAAGGGTTTAAGCTCGGTAGTCACTTCTTGAGGTACACACCAATGCCACAGCATCCCTCTGCATTTCAAGTCGCATTTGATCCGCTTTAACAGGCATTGTGGAGTTGTGATGTAACAGAAGTCTGGAAAGTATGTTTGCATTTCCATGCTTCTCAGTAGAGTGAAATGTAATCTTGTACTGGTAAGCAGATACGATCAGTGCCCACCTTTGTAGGCATGCAGTGGCAAGTGTCGGGGTTTGAGACTTCTGGCTAAGC
Organism: Cetorhinus maximus; assembly: GCF_964194155.1. Lineage (NCBI taxonomy): Eukaryota > Metazoa > Chordata > Chondrichthyes > Lamniformes > Cetorhinidae > Cetorhinus > Cetorhinus maximus. The sequence goes on along the minus strand of NC_135881.1, from coordinate 63,079,574 downwards.
AACCAAGTTAAAGGCTTGTGGTCTGTAATTAACATGAATTTACGCCCATAGAAATATTGGTGGGGCTTATTGACTCCATAGATTAGTACAAGAGCTTCCTTCTCAATTTTTGCATAATTTTGTTCTGCCTTGGACAATGTGCGTGAGGTGCATGCAGTGGTCTTTTCACTGCCATCAGGAAATGTGTGGGAGATGCAAAAATGCCTGATAGATCAAGCTTTGTGACTAATTCCCCTTCATTCAGAGCAGCGAACAGGTCCTCAATTTTTGGTAGCAGGTACTGATGCACTTCCAGGGAAGGATTAATGGTGATTTTGTAGTCACCGCAATCTGATAGACCCGTCATCCTTCACCACTGGGACTATTGGAGCTGCCCACTCTGCATAATCAACTTTCTCAATTATCTGAAAGTTTTCACGTCTTTCTAGTTCCTGCTCAATTTTGTGTCACATTGAGTAGGGAACTGAACTATCAAGGCTATGGGCCAAGTGCTGGTAAATGGGATTAGGTAGGTAGGTCAGGTGTTTCTGTCATGTCGGTGCAGACTTGATGGGCCGAAGGGCCTCTTCTGCACTGTGTGATTCTGTGAATGTGATTTGAAGAGCCTTGGAGAAGCTTCGGCCTTCAAGTTTGGCTTCAATATCTTTAATAACTCCAAAACCTTCTTTGAAGACATCAGTATGCTTGTCTAACAAGGACTGCAACATGGGATTGCAATGCGCTTTATTTATTTCATTCCAGTGCAGCCAAATTTCTTATAGCTAGTTTCTGTCCATAAGCGACGGACGATCCCCTTTCACAAAGGGTGGCAACCTATTTGATCTCCATATTTAGCCTGAACGGACATTTTTCCAAGATTATTCACATGCTCACCAGTGTTAATGTTAAGCTGAAGGAGGGTTTTCTCCAATGGGCATTTCTTGAAAATTTTCTCCCATGTCTTCTCTGAAGCAATAGAAACAGATGCTCCAGTGTCAACCTCCATTTCAACCATTTTACCATTTAAGGCAATGCCAACTTTTGGTCCTTCATCTTGTTTCAGATCAAATTGAATGCAATACAATTGCTCTTCCTCATTGTCGCTGTTATTTTCATTTTCTGTCTCGTCTGGACTCGTATTACTTTTGCATTTTGTTTCCAAGTAATGCATCTTTTTAAACTGCCTCTTTATTTCAGGTGCGACTTGTCTGTGCTCCTTGTGATGCCCTTTCTTGACAGTACTGGTCTACTGTGATCAGCCTTTGATCGACATACACGCTCTATGTGTCCTTTTTTCCACAGTAGCGACAATCAGCGATTTTTCACTTACAGACTTCTGCATTATGCCCTATTCCATTACAGCAGTAACATGTTTGAAAGCGAGTATACCCTGACTTTACTATTTTAACTTTGGCATTATTAGAATGTGTTTTGAAATCTCCAATTTATTTCTCTGCCATTGCTATGCTTTGTGCAATCTCGAACACTCTCTTCAGTGTCAACTCTTGCTCTGCTGAAAATCTAGGCTGAATTCTTTCATTTCTTAGTCCACAAACCAAGTGATCACGCAATGCTTCTTCCAGGTAACTTTTAAATTTTCTCAACAGAGCCAGGAACTGGGAAACTGATTCACTTTCATGCTGTTCACTTCGGTGAAACTTGAATCTCTCGGTAATAATTGCTGGTCTGGGATCGAAGTGCTTTTTCAAAATGTCCACAAGCTCTTTAAAGCTTTTATCTGCTGGCTTGTCAGGAGCAATGAGATTTCTCAGTAAAGTGAAATTTTTAATTCCGATAACTAAGAAACACCGAGGCCTGCTTTCCGTCTTCAATCTTATTCGCAATTAAAAACTGTTCCATTTGCTCAAAATAAAACTACAAACATAAGAACATAAGAAATAGGAGCAGGAGTAAGTGATTCACCCCCTCAAGTCTGCCCGCCATTCAATAAGATCATGGCTGATCTGCCCCAGGCCTCAACTCCTCTTTCGTGCCAGCACCTCATAGCCCTCAACTCCCTGATATTTTAAAAATCTATCCACCTCATCTTTAAATCCTTTGTGATCTAGCCTCCACAATGCTCTGGGATAGAGAATTCCAGATATTCACTACCCTCAGAGAAGAAATTCCTTTGCATCTCAGTTTTAAATGAGTTTTCCCATATTCTGTAACTATGTCCCCAGTTCAAGATTCCCCCACTAGTGGAAACATCTTCTCAACATCTACCCTGTCAAGCCCCCTCAGAATCTTGTACGTTTCAATAAGATCACCCGTCATTCTTCTAAGCTATAATGAATAAAGGTCTAACCTGTTTAGCCGTTCTTGATAAGCCAACCCTTCATCCCAGAAATCAGCCTAGTGAATCTCTTTTGAATTGCCTCCAATGCTAATGTATCCTTTCTTAAATATGGGGACCAAAACTGTACATAGTACTCCAGGTGCAGCTTCACCAGCACCCTGTAAAGTTGCAATAAGACTTCCCTATTTTTAAACACCAACCCCCTAGCAATTAAGGCCAAAATTCTATTTTCCTTCTTAATTACTTGTTGCACCTGCATGCTAACTTATTGCGTTTCATGCACAAGAACATCCAGATCCCTCTGTGCTGCACTTTTTTGGATTCTCTCTCTATTTAAATAATAGTCTGCCTTTTGATTCTTCCTACCAAAGTGCATGACCTCACACTTTCCTACATTAAACTCCATCTGCCCAAGTTTTTTGCTCATTCATGCTACCTGTGTATATCCCCTTGCAGATTCCTTATGTCCTTATCACAACATGAGAATTAATAGGCAGGTCCTTAAAAGGTATATTCAGCAACCCTTTTCACCACGAGCATAATTTTATAGTTCATCCAAAAATTTTGCAAATACCACTAAAAGCCACAGAGACAGACAACAAGGCCATTACACATTGAATAGTGTTGAAACCCACAAGTTCTACCAACTTTTTTGTTCAGCCATGCAGTATATGCAGACAAGCAAGCAGAGAGCCTGGTCTCTTTTTAATTAACGCAGCTCTTCATTTGGTCACAAGGAAGCATGTACCAGGATAAATGAGTAATAAAGGTAAAAAGTCAAAGATTAAGGCTCTTTATCTGAATGCACGCAGCATTTGTAACAAGATCGATGAGTTGATGGATGAACTATAAAATTATGCTCGTGGTGAAAAGGGTTGCTGAATATACCTTTTAAGGACCTGCCTATTAATTCTTATGAAATCTTGAAGTGCAAACTTTTAGGCAAAAATTGCGCATTATGCCTTTATGAAGAAGAATTAACTGGAAGCATCATGCCAATGGAGGACACTGTGGGAGGAAGAGAGTGTACAAATATGGAGCTAAACAAAGTATGACACTGAGCCACATAAGGACCACATTAGGTTAGATGACCAAAAGGTTGGTCAATGAGTTTGGTTTTAAGGAGCACCTTAAAGAAGGAAAATGAGGTGGAGAGTTGTAGGGAGGAAATTCTTTTGGGAGCCTAGACGACTGAAGGCATGGCCACCAATGGTGACCACCATTGGGAATGCACAAGGTAACACAATTAGAGAGACAGATATCTTGGAGGTTGTGGAGTTGGAGGAATTACAAAGGGAGAGGCAAGGTCATGGAGGGATTTGAAGATGAGGATGAGAATTTTAAAATCAAGATGTTGCTTAACTGGGAGGCAGTGTAGGTCACGGAACACGGGCGTGATGGGGAATGTGATTTGCTGTGAGTTAAGACACAAATGTACAGCTCTTTTCTAACATCTGTCAACTACTGTCTAAACTTTCAAGCTAAAATTAAGGCTGATGCTTTGTTTCATGTTTTAATGAAATGCTTTGTTCAGAACCTAGCTGATTTTAACATTCAAAACACCTCAACCCAGATAAAGATGTCAAATGGGATAAAGAATTGAAGCTTTCAAAAATTCTGTTGAAAAGGAATTGTGTACAAAATGAAGTGGAAGAATGCACCTTGAGTAGGATGCATCTTGAGAACCATTTAATCATTTGGAAAATAGCTGGGATTTTGTTGAGGCTTCTGAGATATTGGCACTGAAGCCTTCTATGCCACCTTAATGATGAAAACAGAGGTCTAAATAATCAGCCGACACATTGATCAGTAGATCCACCAATATAGAAAGGCTCTATGTAGCTCGTTGATAATGCACAAGGAACCCCATGGGTCTATTTACAGTAAAATCTTCTGAACTAAACACAAGGACATAAACATATGTCCAATTACAGTTTATAGACATATTGCATTATTAGGTTTTACTGCTTTCACAAAAATACATTGTTTAAATAATTATGGTTATTTTCTACTGTTACACCATGGTGACTTGCTTTTAAGAGTTTGCAGGCATGTTCTATTTTTAGTTTGTAGTGTTTCACAACTTGAGATTGCTAGACTGCCCTGTTGGTTTTCAGTCTTTTTGTTCTCATAACACTGTTGTAACCCTTTATACTGTTTGTAAACATGCTTAATAAATATGCTGAAGCATACATTAATTTTTGTTTTTCCTTCCCCCATCCCACGAAGGAACCTCCGAGGAAATGTTACTTTGGTGACAAGTGCAGATTTTTGCATGATGTTTCAAAGTATCTGGAATCTAAGCCTTCTGATCTTGGTGACCATTGTTACATATATGACACATATGGGAAGTGTCAATACGGCATTACCTGCCGGTATGCAAAATCTCACATTGGACCAGATAACAAGAACTTGGTTAATGAGGATCTTATGAAGACATGGGAGAAGACAGTGATTGTGAAAAATAGTCTCAGCAAAGAACTGCAGCAGGTCCTACGCAAAAAAAAGTTCTACTTTGGCAAATCTGAGCAATACTTGAGCAAAGATAACAAATTTGAAAACCAAGGCGATGCAGAAAAGAAAATTACCCAATCAAAATGTGTTGAAGATAATGCAGTGGAAATGAAGTTGCCTATTGGTGGCTCAAGTACCGCAGTGGAAGAAAATTGTTCTTCTGTAGGATCACAGGGTAATATAACGACAGGACCACAGAGTGTATCTTGTACAGAAAACACATTGGATAATGGTCATGTATCTGAAGAAAAACAGAAGATTGTTGAAATAAAAGAGACAGCTGTTAGTTCTGGAACCGATACAGTCATAGCCAAATCTGTTAAAAATAACAAACAAGTAACTTCTGCAAAAACACTGGGAGTTGTGACTGATGAAGATATTATAAAACTTCGATCCTGTGAGAAGAAACAAGTAAGTCTCCTTATTAATGTGTATTTAGGAAAATAACCAGAATTTGTTTCCTTAGCATTGTATAAAATATTCCATGATGAGATATAACTGATCGTTTTCCTGACGAAATATGAAATGTGTTGAATCATTCTGCTCCACCATCTCACTCATATAATTCTTGTGATGTTCTCTGCATTTTATTTCTACTTATCCCAATGCAGCCCATGCACCTTTTTTCAATAGTTTCTTCTCCCTTCCCTGACTGGTCACTTACACTGTGTTCCAAGGCATCATCCCTTTCTATTCCTCATCCACATGGTACCCTTCAGTGACATTTGCATACATGAGACCAGCTTCCATACCTGCACTATTGACGTCCAAGTGCACCCCTCCGCTAGCATGTTTGATTCCACATCTGATATGCTGTCTGACATCAGGTACTGGATAGACTGAACTTTCTGGGGATAGGCATGCCTCACATTATAATGTTATAGTGCACATTGGTGAAATTTGGTGATCATTTAAATCATGCCATTAAAATTAATGCACTGAATACAATAATTGCAGTTCATAATTTGTGCTGCAAAATTCAAATTCAGCATCAACTATTCAATTTCAGTCAGACTGGGAAAAAAATTCTTGTTCACCCTACAATGACATTAATATGCAACTTACATTTTAGCAGCTAATGTTTTAATACCTCGTCTGTTCACAAAAACAATGTATGTATTTTTCTGCTAAAATAGCTTGATCATACATTATATTTGGAATTGTTACTGAGGCCTATCTGAACTTGATGAAAATGATGGGTTGTCATTTCACTTAGCTATGAGCCTTTTGCTTGTTTTCTTGTGGTTATTAAAGTTTAGGATAAAAATTGATCTGTAATCGCTGCTTTGATTATACAGGATTTTTGGGCTCTAGTTGTTACTCCTGTTCTTTTACAATTTTGATGCTAAAATAAAAAATAAAAACCTATGGTTTTTATTGGGCAATAAAATTTATTTCAAAATTCCTTATGGCTGTAATAGACTGATATGGTGATGGTGTAAAGGGCAGAAAGGGGAAAGAGTTTCTGACGTGTTCAGGAGAATTCCCTTGATTAGTTTGTATCTGACCCAATAAGGAAGGAGAAATTGCTGCATCTGTTTCTATGTCAAGTCCAACAAGAAAGGATGCACTGTTGGACCTGGTTCTTGGAAATGAAGTGGGCCAAGTAAATCAAGTGTCAGCGGGGAAACATTTAGGAGACCAAGATCATTGTATCGTAAGGTTTTGGAAGATGGTAGCAAAGGATAATATGCAATCCAGAGTAGGAATAATTAACTGGGGGAGAGCCGACTTCAGTGGGGCAAGAATGGAGCTGGACCGGAAAGGCTGGAACCAAAGGTTGGTAGGAAAAACTAGCTGAACAGTGGGCTACCTTTAAATACTAAATGGTTTGGGCACTGTCAAGGTATATTCCCTCAAAAGGGAAAGGTAGGGCAAACAAATCCTGAGCTCCCTGGATGAGAAAGGAGATAGAAATTAAGATAAAAAAGAAAAAGTACACTTATGATAGGTGTCAGTGGAAAATACAACTGAGAACCAAGCGGAATACAGAAGGTTCAGAGAGGAAGTGAAAAAGCGAGTAAGAGAAGCAAAGCAGGATCATGAGAAAAGACTAGCAGCCAACATAAAAGGGAATCCCGAAGTTTTCTATCGGCACTTAAAAAAATAAGAGGGTGGTAAAAGGAGGAGTAGAGCCGATTAGGGGCCAAAAAGGGGATTTACATATGGAGGCGGGGGCATGGCTGAGGTGTTAAATTAATACTTTGCATCTCTCTTTACCAAGGAAGCAGATGCTACCGAGGCCATGGTGAGGAGGAAACTCTGAAACTAGAAAGGTTCAAAATTGTTGAGGAAGTGTTGGATAAACTGTCAGTATTTAAGATTGACAGGGCACCGGGACCGGATGAGATCCATCCAAGGATATTGAAGGAAGAGAGATAGGAAATTGCAGGGACATTGGCCATAATCTTTCAGTTTTCCCTAGACTCAGGAGGTGCCAGAGGACTGGAGAATTGCAAACATTGTTGCAAGGATAAGCCCAGCAATTACAGACCAGTCAGTTTAACTTCAGTGTTGGAGAAGCTTCCAGAGAAAATTAGTCAGGATAGAATTACTCACATTTTATTTCTTTTTTCACTTTCTCCATTCAGCCTGGTTGTTGCTTGTGTTATCAGCTGGATGTGTATCATATGTGCCCTTCTCTCTCTCTTGACATCCAGGGAGCTCTGGTTTTCTTTGTCCTACCTTTCTTGCTTATGGGAATGTACCTCAACTGTAGTTGAACCATCTTCTCTTTATAGACAATCCATTGGCATGTTGGAATGAGGTGGCGGCGGGGGAGTGGGGTGTCAAGTAGATCGGTATTGGTAGGGGAACGTTTATGGGACAGTGATCATATCATAAGACTTAAGTTAGCTGTGGAAAGGGCCAAAGAACAATCCAGAATAAAAATAATGGATTTGGGGAGGGCCAACTTCAGTGGGGTGGAAACGGATTTGGTTCAGGTAAATTGGAAGCATAGATTGGCAGTAAAAACTGCAATTTAACAATGGATTGTCTATAAAGAGGGGATGGTTCAACTACAGTTGAGGTACATTCCCATAAGGGGGAAAGGTAGGACAAAGAAAACTAGAGCTCCCTGGATGACAGAGCGAGAGAGTAAGATGGAGATGATAAAGGGTATATGTGTTATCAGCTGGATGTGTATCATAAGCAAGAACCAGGCTGAATGGGGAAAGTGAAAAAGAAATAAAAGATGCAAAAAGAGAGTCTGAGAAGAGATTGAAAGCTAGGATTAAGGGGATCCAAAAGTCTTCTATAGGCATATAAACAGGAAAAAGGTAGTAAATGATGGAATGGGGTCGATTAGTGACCAAAAAGGGGACTTGCACATGAAGACAGAGGGATTGGCTGAAGTACTGAATGAGTACTTTGCATCTGTCTTTACCAAGGAAGATGCTGCCCAAGTCATAGTGAGAGAGGAGGTAGCTGAGACATTGGATGAGCTTAAAATTGATCGATATGAGGTATTAGAAAACTGGCTGTCTTTCATGCTGATAAAGTGAAGACGACTGGATGGAGAAGCATTTTAGAGCAGTAAGGGTAAAAAGTGTAGAAGCAGCGGTCATGATCTTCCAATTCTCTTTTGATACAGGAGTGGTGCCAGAGAACTGGAGAATTGCAAATGTTACACGCTTATTTAAAAAAAAGTGTAAGGATAAGCAAAGCAACTATAGGCTAGTCGGTTAAACCTGGTGTGGGAAAGCTTTTAGAAACAAAAATCTGGGACAAACAGTGACTTGGACAAATGTGGATTGGTTAAGGAAAACCAGCAAGGATTTGTTAAAGGCAAATCATGTTTAACTAATTAGCTGGAGTTTTTTTTTGAGGTAACAGAAACTTGATGAAGGTAATGCTGTTGATATGGTGTACTTGGACTTCCAGAAGGAATTTGATAGGGTGCCACATAACAGGCTTGTCAGCAAAGTTAAAGCTTAAGGAATAAAAGGAACAGTAGCAACATGAATACGAAATTGACTGAGTGACAGAAATCAGAGTAGTGGTGAGCGGTTGTTTTTCAGACTGGAGGAAGGCATCTTGGGATCCCCAGAGATCAGTATTAGTACCACTGCTTTTCTTGATCCATATTAATAACCTTGACTTGGATGTGCAAGGCACAGTTTCAAAATTTACAGATGACACAAACTTGGAAGCATTGTGAGGGGGATAGTGATGGATTTCAAGAGGACAAAGACAGGCTGGGGGAATGGGCGAACACGTGGCAGATGAAATTTAATGAAGAGAAGTGCAAAGTGAGACAATTTGGTAGGAAGAACGAGCAGGATCAAAATAAAAAAAGGATTCAATTCTGAGCGGGTACGGGAGCAGAGGATCCTGGGCACATATGTGCACAAATGGTTGAAGGTGGAAGGGCAGGTTGAGTGTGGTTAATAAGGTACACAGGATCCTGGAATTTATAAATGGAAGCATAGTGGGTTTTTTTTTTAAAAGCAAGGAAATTATAGTGAACCTTCATAAGTATTGTATCCAGTTCTGAATGTGAAGGCATTACTGAGGGTACAGAAGAGATTTCAGGGAGTAATTCCTAGGGATGAGGGGCTTCACTTCTGTGGATTGGGGAAGCTCGGATTGTTATCCGTAGAGGAAATTTAATAGGCATGCTCAAAATCATGAGGGGTTTAGACAGGATAGATAGGAAGAAACTGTTCTCATTGGTGGAAGGGTTGAGAAGCACAGGACACCAACTTGAGGTGAATGGCAAAAGAGCCAAAGCGGAACAAGGAAAATTTTTTTTATACAGCAAGTGGTTAGGATCTGGAATGCACAGCTTTGAGTGTGATAGAGGCAGATTCAATTGAGGCCTTAATGATAATTGGATAATTATCTGAAGAAGAAAAAATTGCAGGGAAAAGGTGGAGGTAATATTGTGATTGTGGAAAAGCAGAACTGGTTTTAAAGGAAGAGTGCTATCATTTAAGAGTTGATTAAATTTGTAATTGTTTAACACATTGCTTCTCATTAAATTCTGAAAATTAAAAAGTATACTTAATTTTCATTTTGTATAATATATTCAGCTTATACCCAGTTCCCAAGCTTGTCAGGACTTTTATATTCATTCTTAATGCATCCTTGAAGCACTTGGAATTTTGGCCCCCAAGTGGATAAAACTTTTAGACTGGAAGCCACAATTTCATGGTTTTAATTCCAGTTCATTTAAGAAAATATATTATGTAGAAGGAATAGTGATGAACTCCAACACAAAACATCCAATAAGAAATGTTTCAGCAAACTGGCCTGATTATCCTTTTGCAAAATGTTGTTTTGCTGTGATTATCTTAAAACAATGAAAAAGTGATCCTAAACATTTTCAAAGATGTTGTGCTACTGTGCAATTGAGAGAATTCTGTTCAGCAAAATGTCATCACATTGAAATCTGTCAGAAACACAGCTGTGATAGATTGTGCTTTTAACCCAGTCAGATATTAGCAGCTCCTGAAATCTACTTGCACATGAATTCAGAAGCAAACATAGCTTTTTTTTCTGAAATAGTATTCTTTTTGCAGAAACAGTGGATTATATTGTGCTGCATTGCATGTCAGAGCCCGAATGACCCATTCCTGCATTGTTTAAATTTCCTATCTGCATCCACATTTTAAAATCTCTGCAGCTTGAGTTGTTCCCAAACTTGAGTTATGATTATGATGATCAGAGTTATGTTCTCTAACCTTAATACAAAAGAAAGACTGATCAAAAATGTTTCAGTTTTTTTCTTTATCTACCAGACAAGGAATTTGGTAGGAAAATTTTGAGGTGTATTAGTCAGCATTTGGTACAAAAGAGCCATCAGGCAATAGCTGGAGTGAGGGAGGATCAAAATGTAGAAGGAAATTCCACTTTAAGGAGATATAAAGTTGTGTAAACTGTGGTGGTGCTGGGGGCGGTCTAAGTAAAGCTGTAGGATGATGGAGAAAGAAAGAGAGTGAGGAAATGTGAACATAAAATGAAGTATAAATATTATTTTTAAAAATCTTCTTGTATACACAGAGACTCAAAAAAAATTAAGGACTTGTTTCATTACTTACGCACTTCCTTGTTCTTTTCTCACCTGTGCATTCATAGAAAAATAGATTTACACGCAATACACTTTAATCTGTAAAATATTTGTAAAAAAGCCTTTAACTTCAAACCAAAATGTAAAATAAATATACTTTGTCTGTGTTGGGGGTGGGTGAGTAGGCAGGAGGGGTTTTATAAATCATTGTCTACACTGATCAACATTCTAGCATTACCACAAAAATCACTATTTCTGCAAAGTTAACAGTCGGTAGTTGAAATTTGCAATGTAACAGCACTGCTATGCATTATCTTGTTTCTTTTGTATATATTTAATCTTCAAGTATTTTTGTGGTAAGTAAATATTTTATTTTTATTTTGCAGCTGAACTTCAGGGATAAGCTCTACCTGGCCCCACTAACAACAGTAAGTAGGATGTTGTAATTGTTGTTGATGCCAGATAAATCAAAAGAACTAAAATTCTAGACAGGGATCACAACTGGCGTTATTACCATCAACTAGGCTTTCATACCAAGGCATGAGTAAGTTTGCCAGACCTTGTCCATCCCTGAAGGGAGCATAGTGGTAACGTTATTGGACTAGTAATCCAGAGGCCCAGACGATGTTTATTCAGATCCCACCATAGCAGCAGGGTAAGGTATGCCTTTTGTAGTTTCTGGTGCCTAGCTCAATGTTGGGTGGCCTGTTATTCTTACTTGACTTTTCTGTTGATACAACTGTGGCTTTCTAGACCATCTCACGGGACAGTTGAGAATCAACCACATTGCCAAGGGTCTGGTGTCACATGTAGTTCCAACTTGGTAAGGACATAGATTTCCTTCCCTGAAGGAAACCAGAACCGGATGGGATTTTACAATAATTTCATAACCATTACTGAGACAAGCTTTTACTCCATTAATTGAATTTAAATTCCACCAGCTGCTATGGTGGGATTTGAGCCATGTTTCTAAAGAATTAGTCTGAGTCTCTGGATTATTAGTCTAATAATATTACCACTATGCTACCGTTTCCCTGCATTGTTCTGCATATCAGGGATGGACAGCGTCAGGCAAACTTAGCTATGCCTTGGTATGTTGAACGCTACTTGGAAGAAGCACTGGGTGTAACAAGGGCACAGCATGTACTCTGGGTGGGGGACTCCAATGTCAATCATCAAGAGTGGCTCAGCTCACTGAGTCCCGAGGACCTATCTGCCAGACTGAGCCTGTGGCAGGTGATGAACGAACCAATAGGAGGGAAAAACCTAATTGGTTTCCCTTTCCAATATATCTGTTGCAGATGCTTCTGTCCTTGACCATTATTGGTAGGAGTGACCACTGTACAGTCCTTGTGGAGACCAAGTCACATTTTCACACTGAGATACCCTTCAATGTCTCCTGTGGGTCATTAACAGCAGCAGGATTGTATTCAACCACAATCTGTAACCTCATGTCCCAGCATATTTCTCAATGTATCAATACAGGGATCAACCCTGGTTCAATGAAGGGTATGAAAGAGCATGCCAGGAGCAGCACCAGGCATTCCAAAAAAATGAGGTGCCAATCTGGTGAAACTAAACAACTACATGCATGCTATAGACAGCTAAGTGACTCTACAACCAACAGATCAGACCAAAACTCTGCAGTCCTGCCACATCCGGTCATGGACAATTAAACAACTAAAATGAAACAACTAAAACATCCCTACCCTCAATTGATGGCAGAGCCCAGCACATCAGTGGAAAATATGAGGTTAGCCTTTGCAACCATCTTCAGCCGAGAAATGACAATGGATGATGCATCTCAGCCTGCTCCGGTGGTCCCCAGCATCACAAGTGCCAAGCTTTAACCAGTTCAATTCACTCCATGTGATATCAAGAAGCTGCTGAAAACATTAGATACAGCAAAGGCTATGAGCCCTGACAATATTCCAGCTGTACTACTAAAGACTTGTGCTCCAGTGCAGCTACAACACTGGCATCTGCCTGACAAAGTGTAAAATTATTCAAGTATGGCCTGTCGCAAAAAGCAGGACAGATCTAACCCGGCCAGTTACCACCAGACCTATCTACTGTCAATTATCAGCAAAGTGATTGAAGGTGTAATTGACAGTGCTGTCAGGGGGCACTTGTTCAGCAATAACCTGCTCACCAGTGCTCATTTTGGGGCCACTGGGCCCCCAGACCTTGTTACCCTTTATCAAAATATGGACAAAAGAGCTGATCTGAAGAGGTGAGGTGAGAGTGACTGCTCTTCACATGAGGGCAGCATTTGATCATGTGTGGCATCAAGAAACCCTAGCAAAATTGAAGGCAGTTGGAATCAGGGAAAAGTCTCCTCTGGTTGGAGTCATACCTAGTACGAAGGAAGATGGTTATGGTTGTTGGAGGCCAATCAGCTCAACCCAAAGACATTGTTGTAGGAGTTCCTCAAGATAGTGTCCTAGGTCCAACCATCTTCAGTTGATTCATCAGTGATCTTCCCTCCATAATAAGGTCAGAAGTGGGGATGTTTGCTGATGATTGCATAATGTTCAGCACCATTCGCAACTCCTCAGATACTGAAGCAGTCCATGTCTAAATGCAGCAAGACCTGGGCAATATCCAAGCTTAGGCTGACAAGTGGCGAGTAACATTCATACCACACAAGTGCCAGGCAATGACCAACTCCAACAATAGAGTATCTAACCATAACCCCATGACATTCAATGGCATCACCATTGCTGAATCCCCCACTGCCAACATGCTGGAGGTTACCATTGACCAGAAACTGAACTGGGCCAGCCATATAAATAATGTGGCTACAAGAACAGGTTGGAGGCTGATGGTGTGTAACTCACTTTCTGACACCCCAAAGCCTGTCCACCACCTGCAAGGCACAAGTCAGGAGTGTGATGGAATACTCTCCACTTGCCTGGTTGAGTGCAGCTCTCTCAACCATCCAGGACAAAGCAGTCCCTTGATCAGCACCCATCCACCAACTTTATTGTTCACTCCCTCCACCATCAATGCACAGTGGCAGCAGTGTGTACTAAATAAAGATGCAGTGCAGCAACTCGCCAAAGCTCATTTGACAGCACCTTTCAAACCTGCAACCTCTACCACCTAGAAGGACAAGGACAAGTAACTCACCTCCTGACTCCCCAAAGCCTGTCCACCATCTACAAGGCACAAGTCAGGAATGTGATGGAATACTCCCCACTTGCTTGGATGAGTGCAGCTCCTACAACACTGAGGAAGCTGGACACATCCAGGACAAAGCTGTCTGTTCGATTGGCACCACATCCACAAACATTCACTCCCTCCACCACTGACGCACAGTAGCAGCAATGTGTACCATCTACAAGATGCACTGCAGGAATTCACCAAGGTTCCTTAGACAGCACCTTCCATCCCACGACCACTGCCACCTAGAAGGACAACGGCAGCAGATACATGGGAACACCAGCATCTGGAAGTTCCCCTCCAAGTCACTTTCCATCCTGACTTGGAAATATATCGCCGTTCCTTCACTGTTGCCGGGTCAAAACCCTGGAACTCCCTTCCTAACAGCACTGTGGGTGTAACTGCACCACATGGACTGCAGTGGTTCAAGAAGGCAACTCACCACCACCTTCTCAAGGGTAACTAGGGATGGGCAATAAATGCTGGCCTGGCCAGCGAAGCCCACATCCTGTTAATGAATATAAAAAAAATATGGGAACACCTATCACCTGTAAGATTCCCCTCCAAATCACACACTATCTTGTATTGGAACTAAATCATTGTTCCTTCACTGTCATTGGGTTAAAATCCTGAAACTCCCTTCCTAACAGCACTGTGGGTGTACGTGCACCAAGTGGACTGTAGCAGTTCAAGAAGGTGGCTCACCACCACCTCGATGAAGGCAATTGGGGATGGACAACAGATGTTAGCCTTGCAAGCAATTTCCACATCCCATGAAAAAAAATTGTTTCATGGAACTGTTACAAAGGAACGCTTTGAGTTAAGAACTGGTTTGTTGGTTTATCTAATTTTTGGATTAGTAGAAGTATATGTTTTCGGCTCTTCATATGTTATTCCTGTTACATTGTATTTGCAGCATTACAACACTGACTCAACTCACAAGAAGTACCTCATTAGCTTTCAAGTGAGTGCTTTGGGGCATCCCTAGACTGTGAAAGGCATTATGTAAATGCAAGTCTTTTGTTTCATTACAGTGTGGAAATCTCCCTTTCCGTCGAATATGTAAAAGGTTTGGAGCTGACATTACTTGCGGAGAGATGGCAATGTGTATAAAGCTTTTGCAAGGTCAGTCTTCAGAATGGGCATTGTTGAAACGCCATTACACAGAAGACTTCTTCGGAGTGCAGGTCTGTTCTCATAAGTTCCTTATCTTGAAGCATCTTAAATAATGGTATTTAAGACTAGGATTCATTATCTAGCATTATGATTTACATCTGCACCATCTGAGGCAAGGGCTATCGCTTAAGAGTTGAGCTCTTCAGCTACTTACAGTGCTTTGGTACAGCAAAGCAACTGAACTGCTTTAGCACTTAGACAATTGTTGTACTACTTGTCCAAATGGAGATAGACCATTTTGCACCTGTAATTCTCTTAAGTGTGCGAAATACATCCACACCCGTTTGTAATGTCATTTTACTGGGAAGTGTCAAGTGGAGAAAAAGCAATTCAATTTTGTTTCAAGCACTTTACAGGTGAGGTGCCTCGACCAATTTCCCAGATCTTAATGCCATCCATTTTTATAAAAAGGCTTCAGGAATAGTTATCTTGATCATTTATTTAATTAATTATTTAATTTAAATTAATTTAATTAAAACTTTATTTAAAGTCATCTTATGTTTATTGTAAAAATCAAATACATTTTTAGTAAGATCTGTTGGAATATCCTTTTGTTCCAACAAAAGTATATGGAATAAATATCTTTACTTGCAGTTAAAGTGTATTACATTTTACAGCTAGAGGGAGCGTTTCCTGACACCATGACAAAATGTGCTGAGCTTCTGAACCAGAACATAGATGTAGACTTTGTTGACATTAATGTGGGTTGCCCAATAGATCTAGTATATCACAAGGTGAGTTGTTTTACTCCTCCCTGAGATATTTTGACATGAGGGATGTTTTATATAAATATACATTTCTTCATTTTTGTTTTCACAAAATATGTAGGTAACCTGTAATCTGGCAAAGCAGAATGTCTGCTCAAAACACAACACATTCAATTTTCATGCATCCATTTTGGAAGTGAAGATGTACATTTTATCTCTTTTAGTTTGCAAAATTATTCTGCAACTTTTTTTTAACAAACCTAATATTGTTCAATAGATGTAAATTTTAAATCTTAAGTGATCATCTGTGCAAGTAGAGTTGAGTTTTAGATTAATGTTTCCAGTTTGTTTTTTTTAATCTAACCTGTAAACATGCACCATGCTTTAGAAATTATGGATAAATTTTGCTTCTGACCTCAAGTTTGTGAATATTTTAAAAATAGTTTTAAAATATTCTTCAAATTATCCACTTTTAAAAATCATCCAGGGAGGTGGTTGTGGTCTAATGAATCGTTTGAACAAGTTGGAACATATTGTGAAAGGAATGGATTCTGTAAGTAGCTTCTATAGACCTACAATTCATTAATATCAATATGCTTCCCACTTTGTTACATGAAACTAAAGTTAATTGTGCCTTAACTTGCTGTAGGTATTGGATGTTCCATTGACTGCAAAAATAAGGACTGGTGTACATGAAAAGGTCAACATTGCCCACAAAATAATACCTAACCTTAGGGATTGTGGGCTTTCCCTCATTACAGTAAGTGTTATCAAGCACTCTATTCTTTTGCCAGTTATTTTGTATCTTCTGTTTACTAGTTAGCAGCAAGACTTTTAAAGCAGAAGATCAAGTACACAACATAATGGCCCAGATCTTCTGGTCAGCAGCAATGTTGGGGTGATTGGCACTGCGAAGATTGCATCCTATCTTTTTTGGTGCCCTTCCAGCTGGGTGGTCTTGTCCTGGCTATGGCAGCAATGCTTCAGTACAGCCATCCACGGGGAGCGCTGGTGAAGAGGAGCAGCGCAGAAGGCATGCCCCCTTTTAATGATATCAGCTGCTGTATTTGGTTAAGTGTTTAAAGATCTCAAAGGTTATCAGTGAGTGGGTGGGGTGCGGGAAATTGGAGTGAGCTGTCGGGTTGGAGGCTAGGTAGTCTGGTTGGGCAGTAGGTTGGATTGTGTTATGACCCGGATAGGAGGAGTGCGCAGTTGATCTAGCCCCACTACTCCACAGTTGCAATGTTAGTTTAAATATTCAATTCACTCACCAAAATGGCCAGAATAAAAGAGACTTTAACCAGGCTTCTTTCAATAAACAACAAACTTATTCGTTTATTCTAAAACCAGTCTTGACAAATAGAAAGGCAAAGCTTACCAACCGAGAGTATGGAATATGAAATTTTACTAATTACTCTTTGAGATACCGTAAGTCTCTCTCTGTCTCTCACACAGGCACAAACAGACACACATACTAAAGCAATGAAATAAAAATAGAAATGGAGGAATTCTGCCAAAAGGTTAGAAGTCAGTGGTGTAAAGGCTAGATGGTGGAGATCTTGAAATGGCATCCAGTTTGTATGGTTGGTCTCTCAGCAGTGCTCCATGAAACAGTCAATGACTTGGACTGCTTTTCAGGTGGGCTCGAGGAACACTCGCAGGTGCTCTAACCCAGCATGTGGCAACTTAGGAGCAGCTTACATTCACTTTCAGCTGTGGACTGGCTCTGGACTGCAAAAAAGCTGCTGCCATCCTTCTTAAGCAATTGGTCCTTCTCTTAAAGCAAAACCAAAGCTCACTTTTTAAAAACACCGTTCCAGGCATTGTTCTTTTTCAGAGCCATAAAACCAATATGACCCCCAGGGTCAAGAGGTTTACCTTTTTTTTTACAACTGCTTAATTACCCTTTCTTATAAAAGGATGCTTTTTCCAGGAATAGCAATCGGAGTCCTGCATTAACCCTTCAAGGGACAGTGTCTTTTAAAACACACATTACAGATCACGTCAGGACTTCGTTGGGTTGTAAAGTTTAACAGTGATGGACACATCAATATTTGCTGCTGTTGGCTTCGGAAGATCTGACCCAACATCTCAATTTGCCATGTGGTTATTAGTAAATTTACAGTTTGAGGCTGTGAAGTCAATTACTTTGTTAAAACCTGATTAACAGTGGCCATAAATATAATTAGATAATTTATCATTTGCAAAGAGCAGTGTTACTAATTTACTATTGCAGATCACAGTCTCAACCAAATATTTCGCTTAAGGGTCGTGCTGAAGAATGCTGCACCATGAGCGATAGAATGCAGTGATATAGTTTAGGCTGCTTTTGCTGGCAATGACATGCATGTGAAGTTGTGCTGTTTTACTCATTGCAAGCGACAGAGTTGTCAGTGGTCAGGAGCAGAGATGCTTATCAAACAGCTGGTGGGGCGGAAAGGAGGCAGGGATTGGGATGGGGAGGTTTCTGATCCACCCGGTGACGGCCGCAATCCCAGATTACAACCTTCATATCCCATGTTTGCAGCTCTGGGGCTTCTTCTGGTTGGATCTTATTTGGATTCTGAAACCGTTCATCCAGTTTCTGAACCCCACGGCGACCAAGCAGTTGGGGCGCAGCCTCCCTGCAGTTTCGGAATCTCCAACTCTGGAGCCTCTTCCCCTTAATCCAGGCCTGTCACCGGGAAGAAGCCCAGGAGCTGCAAACGCTGGATATGGAAGTTGTCATCCGAAATTGTGCCCATCACGGGGTGGCAGAGAAGCCTCTCCCCCTCCCCATTCTGCTCTCTGAAAACTGTGGGAAGGCAGAGCCTGGACTGTCTGGCTGCAGCGGGGCTCAAACTGGGTGAACGGCTTCAGGATCCAAATAAGATCTAACCGCCACTGTGTCTCCTCCAAATGATGTCATTGGTTTTCTGCGCATGTGCAGATGGGTATCGGCAGCCATCTTGCATTAGCAAAAGACATCCTGTGTAGTTTGTTCACGCAGTAAATTCTGGATTTCAGTCATTTCAGTATGGACAGCTGCCTGGCATTTTCACACACGCAAAAAAGAGGGTAAAACAAAACCTGTGGGGCTATTAATTTATTCTAATAGGGTCCTTCTACTTGCTGTGTGGAAGCAAAACTAACCCTGATCTTTGGAGAATTCTTCTGCTATTTTCCACTGGAGAGAAAGAAAGCTATAGGGAATCCTTCTAAATCTCAGTTCAGCTAACATCTCTCAGACAAGCTATGAATGCAGCCCAGAGGCACATGGTATAGCCAGTCTACTGAGAACCTCAGCTGGCGAAGGAAAGCTGCAAATAGCCCCCTAAATTGGATTGTGAGGTCAAATGACCGGTTTAATTTGGATTTTTTTTTTCCCCTTAGCTTATTGGCTTGTCGATTTGGAGTGAATTGGCTTGTTGATTTGTCCTAAATTTGTAAAATTAGTTATTTTTTCCTAAACAAAAATTGCATTAACTGTTAGAATCTCCAGTGTGTTCCTCCCATTCATTAGCATTTTACTTTTAATCAAGAACCTATTTAAACTGCTAATGTTGTCCATTTCCTAGCTATCTTGAGCATGGAAGAAGTTACCACAATCGGTCCTGCAGTCAACATATACTCTGCTCACTGACCCTTGAACTCAGGCTTTAATTTCACAAGTGCCAGGGAGCCAAGCAGGGGATATATTGACAGAAATTTGGGAATTGCAATTCTAACTAATGTTTAGCTTGAGGGCAACTTATTCAACAGCTAGGCAGGGAAGAGACTCATGATAAAAGTGCCAGAGAGATACTTAAACACAATTGGAAGATTATAACTTGATATTACATGATATTACTTGCATGACCAGAGACTCCAGGCTGAAACAAGGTTAAAACAAAGCAACTTGTGTGCTTTCACTGCTTGGTTCCTTAAAATACTACAGATGTAAACATTTCCAACTGTTCAGTAAATTACATAAAAATTACATTGTCAAATAATATTTCCATTACCCAACATTAGTAAAGCCCAGATGCTAATAAGCTACTGAGGCCCTACTACTCTATTCTTATTGGTGTATACTGTAGTGAACCATTTAAATTATATTCATTATGTGATTGGTGTTCAGTGAATTGAAAGTTTAAAAGCTGCAACTAGAAAAAATATAAGTAGTTTTGGTTTCCTCATTGCAGAGAAGCTATATAATCAGTACTTAAGATGGTGAACTAATAGCTTTTGCTTAATTGTACACTGTAATCATTAGGCAAAGTTTGCCTCCATCCAAATTGGAAATGAGTTGAAGGCCTATAATTGCTCCCTGTATACCCTCATTTTCAAATGAAGGAAGTATCCTCTACATGAATAACAGAAGGTAGGATTAGTGAAGAGAAGAAAAGTGAACTTTTGTTTGTAGGATCACCTACAATTGATGCCTTCCTTAACACTATAAAGTGATTTTAAATCTAAGCTGGATAGGCCCTGAAAATGGGGGCAGCGATCGCGATATGCAATTGACTATTGTCTGTTGATTGCAGTGCAAACAGCATTTCAGCTTTGTGCTGCCTGCTTGTTTTAATGATTCCTGCCTCTAGCCAGCACTATCCACACTGGTCATGGGTGGATGCATCATGCAGAGGTCAATATCGTGAGTTACTAGCACTGCTTAGAACTACCTTGCACTTCTTAAAGAGGAGGCGCATTGTGGCTGGAGCAGGCATCGAAGTCATGGTGGAAGAGAATCTGATCTGCAAGGAATGGCACAGCAGGGTGGAGAGTGGGCTCCAAGAGGTTTTCGGACATTGGACTGAAGGGAAAAGGGGCCTTGAAGACTTAGTCAAAAGGCAGTGGGAGCTGATAGCAATGGAGGTCAATGCTAGGAGTCAGGCTGAAAGTACCTGCATGGAGTGCTGCAAGAAGTTAAATGATCTTACAGAAGTAGCCAAGGCAGTGGATACATCGTCAAATGCCATATCCTACCAACTGTAACAGTAGCCTCAGTCATTGCCCAAATCAGCACACCCCACTCAGTTACCAACAATCTCTAGCAAACAGGATTCTTATTTAATATGCATTTGCTTCACTTCAGCCTCATGCACTGCTGCAAATTTAACACACTTATATCTCACACAAGGTGCTAGCTATTCAGTCATGATGGGCATAACAGCTAAACTGTTTGCACTGACACACTTCTGTCTCCTGCAGGAGAAGTGGCACAACTGGGGTAGGAGGAGGATTTGAGTGCTTGCATGTTCTAACACCCATGGAGAAGATGGAGCTGGGCGAATATGATCTCCTCTGGAGAGCAACTTGTTTTGCTTTGCATTGTTCTGTTCATCCAACAAGCCATGCAGTTTTCCAAGGGAAATGCCTGCTAGTGCACCTATACCTGGGAGCAACTGGTGCAGAATCCTTTTAAGTCAGAAAAATTTCCTTCAGCACCTGACATACCTCTCATTGTAGAATTTTATAAATTGAAGCAACTCTAGAAAGCCCTAAATACTTGTAGAATTGTAGCAACAGCCATAAGAAGTCAACTAGCAACAATTACTGTAAGTAGTTGTTGATCTCTTCCACCTGAGTCACTGCCCTCGGTTGCGGTTTCCTCACTGCCCTTGGATGTGGTTTCCTGGAGTTAAGACACAACGTGGACGAGCCACGTAAACACTCAGATTGGACGCTACAAAAATTTGTGCGTACTAAATTAGCACTGGTGGGATTGGTGGGTCCATCTTGCATGTTCTGTTGTGTGATGTTGGGAGGGCATTAGCTGGTGTGTTGAACGTCAAAATGATACCACTGCCTTCAAATCAGTGTTGCACACTAATTGCTGTCATGACCTAACTGCTCTACATTCTTCCAGTGGATGTTCACTGCGTGTGTACAGATTTACCCCATAACTATGCGCACATGCGGATTTTGGAGCTTTGACAGCATTTGTAATGCCCAAAAACATTTTTGCACAATGTGATTAAAATAGTTGCTTACTGTGCATCAGAAGTATGATTATGGCATTTCCTATTGTTAAGATCTTCTGTTCACGTTCCTTTAGCTCCATGGCAGATCTAGAGAGCAGCGTTACACTAAATTATCAGACTGGGAGTACATAGATTACTGCGCTCAGTTGGCTAATCCAATGCCATTGTTTGGTAAGTTTAGATAATTTTTTTTAATTGTCTAGTTTTTACAGTTCCTGTGGTCAAACTGCATTTGTTCCTGAAATGACAAATATAAGAGCAGTCCAGAGTGACACTTCCTTTTCACTTGTAAATAATTGAGATGAGGAACATCTCGTATAGGGAACTACAATAAAGGTAGGCATCTATCCCTGGATAGGGGTCTGTGATCTGACATGCAGACTCCAGATGACATCCTCTAGTAACTGTCATTGCAATGTTTAAGAATTTCTTCATTAACTGTACAATGAACACCTGCCTTCAAAATGGTGGAAGGACCTACATAGCACTTGTAGAATTGTAGGAACAGCCATAAGAAGTCAACTAGCAACAATTACTGTAAGTAGTTGTTGATCCCTTTAAATAGCACTGGTGGGATTGGATAGCTTGCATTGTCCCCCCTGCCTTTGATTTTGATGTCTAAGTTTACTGCTGCAACCAGCCTTGCTCATCACCAACTGTTTAATCCATAGCTATTTTGGTAAATGGGCTTGCCCATTGACTCTCTCTGTGGAGTACTTAGTGGCATGTTGGTGTAGGCTGCAGCCCTTTTTTCTCTGCAGCTGCTGCCCCCTTAGTACCATATCTCACACACATGCTTGAGAATGCCCTAGCATGGCATGTGTTGGAGTTCTAAAGTATGAAGGAGAACTATTTGGGCATGTCTTGTATGCCACAAAGTGACTTGTTCTGCTGGTGCTAAATAAACATCAAAGAACTCTTTTTTTCCTCCTTTTTAGTGTGGTGCCAAAGGACTGTGTTGAGATTTAATTTATGACACCCAGGTTCAAATGTGAATCAACAACTGCATCAGAGCTCCCTTGTATCTTCTGATCAATAATTTGGATGTCAATTCTTGATCTACCAAGCTGTTATATGCTTTGGAGCATCCGCTGCCAATTTCCACACCAAGGCTGCTTAGACAGCACCTTCCAAACCCACGACCACTACCATCTAGAAAGACAAGGGCAGGAGAAACATGGGGACACCACCACCTGCAAGTTCTCCTCCAAGCCACTCGCCATTCTGACTTACGAGCATATGAATTAGGAGCAGGCCTTTCAGCCCCTCGAGCCTGCTCTCTCATTCAAGATGATCATGGCTGATCTGATTGTAACCTCAATCCCACATTCCTGCCTACCCCCGATAATCTTTCACCCCCTTTTTAAATCAAGGATATATCTAGCTCTGCCTTAAAAATATTCAAAGACTCTGTTTCCACCACCTTTTGAGGAAGAGAATTGCAAAGACTCACGACCCTCAAAAAATTTCTCCTCATCTCTGGCTTAAATGACTGACCCCTTGTTAAACAGTGACCCCCTAGTTCTAGGTTCTCCCACAAGAGGAACATCCTTTCCACATCCACCCTGTCAACATTCCTCAGGATCTTAAAAGTTTCAATCACATCACCTCTTATGCTTCTAAACTCCACTGGATACAAGCCTAACCTGTCCAACCTTCCCTTACAAGACAACCTGCCCATTACTGGCATTAGTCTTGGAAACATATTGCTGTTTCTTCACTGTCACTGGGTCAAAATCCTGGAACTTCCTCCCTAACAGCACTGTGGGTGTACCTACACCACATAGACTACAGGAGTTCAAGAAGGCAGCTCACCGCCACCACCTTCCCAAGGGTAATTGGGGATGTGTAATAAATGCTGGCCTAACCAGCAATGCCCACACCCCATGAGTGAATAAAAAAAAGTTAATTGTTTAAGTTAATAGTGCACCAGCTCGTCTGAGTTTGCCAAAAGCACAATGTAATTTATGTAAAGGAGCACTGAGTACTTTCAGAAATGCCTCAATCAAAATCTGATCCTTGTGATGCTCTCCAGACACAATTAATGAACCTTAACTCAGATGACTGGCAATGTGCAACATGCTTTATTCAGCTTTCAATAGATTCAATTTAGTTTTCCAAATATCCTTGCATAGATCAGCGTGTCCACCTCTTCATAGCTGAGACTCTATAATTTAGTATAGTCCCTGATTTTTAGAAATTTTCAGCCCTCAGATGTACAATTGTCTCCTCCAAACCTTCATTTAACAAATGAACAAAATACTAATTCAGTAGTATGTGTATATTCTGTTTAAGATGGTGACATGGCATCAAGAGTATACCTATATGGGAGCTTTATCTGAATGGTGAGGGGAAAAAATAATTTTATGCCAGTGTTTATAGATTTCTGGTTGCAAAATTAAGTTCTTTATAGGTGACAGTAGTGGTTCCATCAGGCTTGCAATCTGCTGTAGCAGTTACTACAGTACTTTGCCAGTGCAAACTAATTAAAAAGCTTGCATTACTTGTTTATAGATCAGTTCTCTGTATGTAACCAAAATATTAATTTTTCACAGGAAATGGCGATATACTGTCATTCGAAGATGCCAACAGAGCTAAGGCAACAACTAATGTTTCTGGAGTTATGATTGCAAGGTGTGTAATCTATGCAGAAATAGAATGTGTCACTTTTCTGCATTAGAATTTCAACTAAAGTTCAGATGCACGTTATTTCCCTTGCCCTTCTGAAAGTACCATTTCACCACTTTCATTAAGTGTGTGCGCATGCATTACAGAAACTATGCTCATCCATTTAGTGTGTTTGGAATTCAGAAGTTTCTGTATGTAGAACACAAAGTACCAGGCCACATGATTTGGTTTATTTACAAGTTGGGAATAAAGTTGAAAGCTTTCAAACACCTACTTCTGACAGGGGAAATTAATTGAAGTTATCAGAAAAATATCAAATAAATTGAGTAGGAGGTTATCCAAGATGGTTAACCTTATTAGGAGCTGTAAGGAAGAGTTAGGCTGCCTTGTTAAATTATTGTAAGGCTGTTCATGCAATTTTGAAATTAGAAGAGCTTCTTTCCCATTAAAATCACCCCAAATAAAGGTGCCCATCTTCCTCCACACTGGCAGTTCTGAGTGAGCAAGATTTGATGCCAGAACCTAGTTAGGAGCTGAGATTGTTGTTGTGTCTCATAGTTGAAAGGACTAGACTATTATTTTCCTCTGGGTATGTGGGTTAGAGGAAATACACAAGTACTAGCTACTTTAAGATTTTTTTTGTGATATCAATGAGCCTGGTCCCTTATACATGAACTCGAAAGCCTGGCAGAAGAGTTTTGATGGCAGATAAGAGCATGAGTCCCTGCTCTAATTGATCCAATTAGTATGTTGGCAGGTCAACTCCTGGTTTGTATAGTTCTTATGATGGCTACATTGACTTGTTGGACCTCAGATGGAATTGCTTTCTGTTCTCAACTATATAATGCATGCATTTTTATTAGTACACAGAAATATTCCACTCTTTTAAGGTGAGAGCAGAGGCCAGAAGAAGTGATGATATTTTAACATAAAATAGGAGCTGAGTAGGCTGTACATCCCCTAAGCCTGCTCCATCATACAGTAAAAATAAAAACAAAATGCTGTAAATACTCAGCAGATCATGCAGCATCTGTAGAGAGAAACAGAGTTAACATTTCAGATTGATGGCTTTTCATCAGTACATCAACCTGAAACGCTAACTCTTTATTGCAGATTTCTAGCAAATGTTATTTTGCTTTTAGGATTAAAAAAATGTCTTGGGCAGCTGCATCACTTTCTTTCCCACCCCACCCCACCCCACCCCCTTTATCCCATGTTTCCTTTGGAGTCCAAAAATGTATCAATCTCAGCCTTGATATTACTGAATGACTGAACATCCATAGCTCTCTGGGATAGAGAATTCTAAGGATTCACAACCCTCTGAGTGAAGAAAGTTCTCATCATCTCAGTCCTAAGTGACTAATTCCTTATCTTCAGACTGTGACCCCTAGTTCTAGGTTCCCCAGCCAGGGTAAACAGCCTCTCTGCATATTCTGTTGTTGTTTTCCTACAATCACCCGTGACTCACTTAGTAACGTCTTCAATCAGAAGGTTATGGCTTCAAGTCCCATTCTAGGGACTTGAATGTGAAAATCTAGGCTGACACTCCAGCAAAGTTATTCCGGGAGTGCTGCACTGTTGGAGATATCATCTTTTGGATGAGATGTTAAATAAGATTTTGCTCCTTTTAAATGGTTTGTGGACTTTAGGATTTATAAAAAAAACAAAATTACATAGACAGTGTTTAGAAATATAGAAAATAGGAGCAGGAGTAGGTCATTCGGCCCTTCAAGCCTGCTCTGCCATTCAGTATGTTCATGGCTGATCCTCTATCTTAATGCTGTACTCCTGCACTCTCCCCATACCCCTTAATGCCTTTGGAGTCCAGAAATCTGTCTGTTTCCTTCCTAAATACGTTGTGACTTGGCCTCCACAGCCTTCTGTGGTAGAGAATTCCGCAGGTTCACCATCCTCTGAGTGAAGAAGCTTCTCCTCGTTTGTCTTAAATGGTCTACCCCGTATCCTCAGACTGTGACCCCTTGTTCTAGACACCCCAGCCAGAGGAAATATTATCCCTGCATCTAGTCTGTCCATCCCTGTCAGAATTTTAACACTTTCAATGAGATCTCCTCTCATTCTTCTGAACTCCAGTGAATACAGGCCTAGTCGGCCCAGTCTCTCCTCATATGATAATCCTGCCAACCCAAGAATCAGTCTGGTGAACCTTTGCTGCAGTCCCTTTATGGCAAGTATATCCTTTCTTAGGTAAGGAGATGAAAACTGTACACAGTACTCCAGGTTAACTCAACCAAGGTTTTTATATTTTATTGAACCCACTATTGTCCCTAATACAGATACTTTTATGATTAATTAAAATAACACAAGCACAGAAAAAATCCCCAAAGTTAAAACAACGTGCCCTCAGTACAAAGCTGCCTGCGGCTGATTGAAATTGACACCCCAATTCCCAGCTAACCCACCATGAAGTCACTACGACTCGGTTTAAAACTTACAAAATACAGGCAAAGCACTACGTCTTGTCCTGAAACCCTCAGACCAATATCACTACGATTTGGCTGAAACCACGTAGAATCCACAACACGGCTGGTCTGTCCAGAGCTGATTGTAGATCCTGAGTCGAGGTGACCAACCCTGACCCTCCTTTCGACTGCAGCAAAAAACTCTGATATGCCCTCCTTTTTATAATAATTCAGCTCCGATGTATCAAACATATTTCCAATGTCCTGTAGTTAGCACTCTTAGTTTATTCCATGCATAGTTTCGACGAATGTGATCAAATCTTGCTAGTTGAAACAATACAGGGTTTTTCCATGGGAGATATATCCCAGATGAACATTACCAGTTCTCATTGTATGAACAATTCTGCTGCTGCTTGAGGTAACACAGCAATAGCACCTGGCTCCAGGGTTGATGAAGGTTTGAATGACCCTATTCCTCGTCTTGGGAGGAACCAATCGTAGTTGCAATGCCAGATTCCAGTATTATTGTTTGTTTGTGGTGCAGACCTTATTGGCACCATCATTCCCTGTGTATATTGTATTGATGACATGTTCCTTGTGCCATTGTATTGGGTAATCAGACTCTTAATTGCTTGAGTCAATGGCAGGTAATGGCATTTCCCTGGTACTATAAACACTCTGATAGCAATCAGTCAATGTCCAAACCCTTTTGATGAGCCACTGGTTTTACTAAATGACTGAATTAACCCCTAAATTCTGCCCAGCCCTGTGCTGGTGGCTGCAGCTGGGCTTTTGTACTTTAGATTTCCAAACATGAGGTCAAAACATGTCCGTGTGTCTGGATTTGTTATTCCATAAATTTCCCAGTTGGATGGGATTCCGATCCTACTCAAGAGGACGTAAAAGATCAAATAATACTTTTGAAGAAGAGCAAGGAAGTTCTTCCTAATGCTCTGGCACATTTATTTCTGAGTCAACATCAGTAAAAACAGATGATCGTGATCACATTGCTATTTGTGGAAGCTTTCTGTGTGCAAATTGGCTGCCACATTTCCTGTAACAGTGATTACATTACAAAAGTGCTTCATTGTTTGTAAAGCACTTTTACAGTGTGCTGGGGACACACAAGGTGCTGGATAAATGCAAGTCTTTTCTCCCCCTCCATCAATCCCCAGCCAGGGGAAATAACCTCCGTGTCAACCCTGTCAAGATCCTCAATCTTATATGTTTCAATGAGATCACCTTTCAACTTTTAAACTTCAGAGAGTATAGGTCCAATGTAGTCAGCCACTCATCCCAGAAACCAATCTAGTGATCCTTCACTGTACTGCCTCCAAGACAATTCTATCCTTCCTTAAATAGGGAGACCCAAAACTGCACACAGTACTCTAGGTGTGATCTGAATTGTGGCAAGACTTCCTTATTCTTGTACTTCAATCCACTTGCAATAAAGGTCAGCATGCCATTTACCCAATTGCTTGCTGTACCTGCCTCTTAACTTTGTGTGAGTGCACTCAATTCCCTCTGAACACCAATATTCACAAGTTTCACACCTTCTAAAACTACTTGGTTTTTCTATTCTTACTACCAAAGAGAGAATAACCTCACACTTCCCCACATCATGTTCCATCTACCACCTGTTGCAAGCTTACTTGATCTGTCTATGTCTCTTTGCAGCCTCTTTGGGTCCTTTTTATGGCTTACATTGCCACCTAGTTCTGTATCATCAGCAAACTTAGATACATTACTCTCTGCATCTTCATCTAAGTTAGTAATATAGACTGTAAATAGCTAAGGGCCCAACCCCACTTCTTGCAGCTCTCCACTAGTTACAACATGCCAACTTGAAAATACCCCATTTATCACTACTCTTTGCTTCCTGTCCATTACCTAATCCTCTATCCATGCACACATTACCCCAACTCCATGAGCCCTTATCTTGCATATTAACCTTATTTTTGTGGCACCTTTTGGAAATCCAAGTATGCTACTGGTTCCCCTTTATCTACTCTACTAGTTACATCCTCAAAAAAAACTCTAAACATGAGTTTGTCTTTCTCAAAACCATGTTGACTTTTTGTGAACATATATGACTTTAAGAGCAATTGGGGATCAGTGTCAAATGCTAGCATTGCCAGTGACACTCGCATCCCATTAAAGAATGGGAAAAGAGCATTTTTAAGACTTCCTTAATAAATTAGAGCATTTTCCAGATAACTAACGTTAGGCCAACTGGTCTATAGTTCCCTGTTTCTCTCTCCCTCCTTTCTCAAATAGCAATGTTACATTTTCTAACTTCAAATCCACTAGGACCATTCTAGGATCTAGAAAATTCCACAAAATCATAACCAATAAATCGACTATTGCCTCTTTTCAAGCCCTAAAATGTAGGCTATCAGTTCCTGAGGAATTGTTGGATTTTAGTCCCTTAAGTTTTTCCAATACTTTTTCTCTGCTAATATTAATGACCTTAAGTCCATCACTCTTTTTAGACTTTGGTTAGCCCCTATTTCCCCTATGCAACTTGTGTCCTCTACTGTGAAGATGCCCCTGCCATTTCCTCATTCGCAGTGATAATTTTTGCCCCATAGGGATGACCTTTTTATATACCTGTAAATGTTCTTACAATTTGTTTTAATATTTCTGGCTAGTTTACTCTCTATTATCCTTTTTTTAAAAATCAACCTTTTGGTCACTGTTTGGTTTCTAAAATACTCCCAATCCTCAAGTTTATGACTAATCTTTGCCAAATTATAAGCCTTGTCTTTTAATTTAATACTATCTTTAACTACTCTAGTAAACCATGGATGAATACTTCATGCTGAGTTTTTGTTTTTTAATGGAATGTATTTTTGTTGAACATTTTGAAACATTTTGTTAAATGTTTCCTACTGTTTATTTTTCACCATAACTTTTAGTCTGTTTTCCCAATCAACCTTAGCCAGGTCTCCCTTCATACCTATGTGATTGGCTTTAACTTCAGGATTCTGGTTTGGGATTGGAGTATGCCTCTTTCAGACTTAATTCAATTGTATTATGAACTCCATTTCCCAGTGGATCTTTTACTGAGAGATTACTAACTAACCCTGCATCGTTGCACAATACTAGATCAAAAATACTTTTAAAATACTTTTAGTTCCACAACATATTATTCCAGGCAACTGTCACAAAAGCATTCTACAAACTCATTTTCAAGACCATCTTTGCCAATTTGACTGGTTCAGTCTGTATGAAGATTAAAGACCCCACAATTATTACATTGCCATTGTGCTAAGCTCCAATTATTTCTTGCTTAATACTCAGCCTAGTGGCATCAGTACTATTGGGGGATCTATAAACTATTCCTATCAGTATTTTGTGCCCTTTGCTGTTTCTAATCTCCAGCCATACTGATTCTTCTTTCTGATTTTTTGAGTCAAGTGTTATTCACAATAAGAGTATGTGGTGAAAGAATTAATCCAGGCATATCTCTTGGTTAAAGCTGGTTTTTTCCAAGACAACTCCTCAGTGCTAGTAACTTACACACGAAGTGTTCCAGCTGTACCTTTTTATTCTATTCAGTTGGGATAATTAATGCCCATCACCTGTTTAACTACCAATTGGTTTGAATAAGATGATTGCCATATTAACACCAAGATCCTTTCTCAATACTTTCCTTATGTCATCCTTTACAGAATAGGATTCCATCATTGTTGTGGTGATTGATGTCAGACTAATTGGCCTTCAGTGCCATTTCCTCTCTCCCCTCCTTTGTGGATAACACTATTACATTGTTATCTTTCAACCCACTGGGACCTTGCCAGGATCTAGATCACAACCAATGTATCCACTTTTTCTACAGCCGTTAGTGAATAGAATGGAGCTTTTAAATGAAAAATCCATGAATGAGGATTTTTTCAATTTATTGATTTCAATTCTGAGCACAGAATACATTGCAGTAAAATGTCACACAGTCGTAGACAGTAGCAGATACTGTGAAACTGGATTTTTATCCAGTTAACTATTCGCTACCGCTAAAAATATTATTGAAGGACCCTTGAGGTGCAGTACAATTGGCTGAAAATCTTTTTATTCACTTATTCAAAAGTTTACTATTTTGGTATCTAACATTCCCAAACTTTTGTCAAAATTCAACCCCAAATCAAGTATTTTGGGCTGAATTTTAATTTGGTGAATGAAAAACAAATGTCAAACTTCGAACAATATGCCACTTTTACACGTGAGGACAGCTTGGCATTATCTAACATCGATTATAAAAACAAAGCTGATTTTAGTTTAAACATTAGTTTTGACAGATTCTGAACTTATTTTTTCTAAATTACAATAGACCATAATAGGTAGCTTGCATAAATGATGGAATGGAGATAAAATATCTGCTGATCATGAATTTTCTTTCCTGCTGCATAAGTGAATTTCTATGAGATGCAAAAGAAGCAAATGCTATAAAATTCACATGATGTTTGACTTTTGAATTACAGAGGGGCACTGATTAAACCTTGGATATTCACTGAGATCAAAGAGCAACGGCACTGGGATATTTCCTCTCGAGAAAGATTTGAAATTCTACAGGATTTTAGGAATTATGGGCTAGAGCATTGGGGATCTGATACTCAGGGAGTGGAAAAGAGTAGAAAGTTCCTCCTTGAGTGGCTGTCATTCTTATGCAGGTAAAAGGAAAGTCTGCAGAATTGAAACATTGCCTTCAATTGTAGTATGTTGGGCATTAACAAATATACCACAATTTTCTTCTTGGTTTATTGTTTGTTCCAGGTATATTCCAATAGGTCTTCTAGAACATATACCACAGAGAATTAATGAAAGGCCTCCTTATTATTTAGGCAGAGATTATTTGGAAACTCTAATGGCTAGCCAAAATGTGTCTGATTGGATCAAAATAAGGTAAGCTCGTATGCTCTTTAAATGTTAAAGACTTAATCAGTTACCTTTTTATAATGACTTTTTGACATGTAAAGTCCTTGCCTGGATCATTTTAGGTTGTGATCTAATTATAAATGCTTACTATAGAAGTGGAGTATATCAATATATTGCTTAGCTCCAGGTAATTTTTTTTTTTAAACTAGTTGTCTCAACAGTAGCCTGTCATCTTAAAAAAAAAGTGGCACTGTAATTTTTCTCATTTGGCTCTTGCGGAATTATCATTTTATAGAAGATGCTTGAACGTTTGTGTTTTTAAAAGCATGAACTTAACAGCTACATAATCACTTATTCTAAATGTTGTGTATTTTACCCTGATTTTAGTGAAATGCTGTTGGGACCAGTTCCTCCTAATTTCACTTTCCTGCCTAAACATAAAGCAAATTCCTACAAGTGAAAATGATGCTCAAGAGCAGAAGCTGCAAGAAACTTGATTTTTTTTCCTAACAACTTCTATATTGAATTCATATTGTAATTATTTATAAAGCCATGTGAAAATAAAATGCACCAAATTTGGACTGGAGGGATTGGACAACCACTGACAAGGTATGGGGTCTATTACTCTTTGGCCTGTTGTAAAATCTATGTATTCTTGGCAATTTTTAATAAATATTGATTTTTAGAACTTCTCCATATTTTTGTTTTCCAGAATTCTGCTCATGATTTACTTAGTGTTTATGGCTATTTTATATTCTTTTTGTACTGCACAATCCATTGAATTTTATATTTTGCTTCTTTGAGTGGGCGTGGAATGAAGATCTCCTGCTTCCAGTATGGCGTCAGGGGTGGTTCAAAATTGACACACTTGTAGTCATTTATGAGGAATGGAGATGGAGTTACCTTCTGTGTTTTTGTTTGAACAATGTTGGTACACTTGTAAGGTGTGGAAATTGTTAAAATTGGAGGAACTGATATGCAGTTGCTGCTGCTTCCTTTAATGTTCATTTCATTTCCTGGAGAACTTTGTTCAGGGGACCTAGGAACTTCTTTGCTCGTGAGAACATCCCAGAAAGAGGGATAGAGTGGTACTGGCAATTCATAATGGAACCATTCTAAATGTCCGTAAGTTCTCATACCAGGGAGCATCTGGGTTGGATGTCTTTCAACATGAGCTGAACATATTAATGATGAATTTGCAGATACTCTTTCTTCATGAAGATTGCTGGTGTTAATGCTGTCATCTGGAAACTTTGGAGAATTAAATTCTTGTTCAGACACAGAGGGATCTCTGTGTTTCACCAGTGTTGATAGACCAAATGCACTATTTGTTTCCTTCAGTAAAATTGGTAAGAAACCCACCTTAACTTGTTTGTGAAGAAATCTTCTGGTTTGTGAATAGGAGTGATTCAAGAGCATTCTTCTTGTGTCCATATTTCTTTTCCACAAATGCTTTACGACTTCATGAAAGGATGGTGGAAGTTGATGATGTCTAGCTTATTTTTTTTCCAGGCATTCATTTCTTAGATTTTCTCTGGATATTTATTTCTGTTTCTGCAGAGGTGGCTGCAGAATCAGTTCTGGAATATAGAATGGTTACTGCAGAATTTTGTTCATGTTCTTTACAGCTATTATGTCATAGAAGTTGTGATTCTGTATTGAATCAAACTGTAGCCATTCTTTAAGTCTAAGTTAAGAGGGTGGTACCTGATGAAGTTGACTAGGTTTTGGGTTCCTCCATCATCTGGTAATTACAATCGACTGTTTTACACTAGTAGAATTATTGAGAGAAGGATGTGTTTTTTTTAAGTCATTTTGTTTTCCCCAGCTGGATTTAAACTAACTAGTTCTGTGAATCTGTATTAAGCTAGGTCCACACTATGCCATTTACCTACAGAGATCAGAACCTAATAGCTTAAATAGCGGGAGCCTGAAATACATTTTTTTGTTGTTCATTCATAGGATGTGGGCCTCGCTGGCCAGGCCAGTATTTATTGCCCATCGCTAATTGCCCTTGAGAAGGTGGTTATAATAGTGACTTTAATACAGACCTGTTAATGCATACTTTAGAACAAGAATAAAACATGGACAGTGGAAAATACAGCATGGCAAGTGTATTTGGAGCACCCCTGTTCAACCATGAGTTCTCACTGAAGGATCTAAACATAACGGGCCAGATCTTCTGGTATTGGCAGTGGCATGTTGCTGGTTCTCATTGTGGCCCATCGGAGCTCCTGAGGCGCGCATAGACACTGTAATTGCCTGGGAAATTTAAACTTCCAATTGGCTGATTTCCGCTGCCCTGGTCCTTCTGTAAATGTCTCTTACATTGATCTCCGTGTTGGAAACTTGGGCTAAATACGCCCTACTTACTCTCGATACTTACCCTAGAATTGTTATACTGTTCAGGTGGCTGCTGAGGGTCAGGTGACTTTTGCAATTTTGGCACAGACTACCCTAAGTCTCTGGAAAGTTCCTAATTGAATGACTATCCTTCCCCTTGAATGGACAAACCAAGACAAAAGTATTTGTGGATTTATACATTGTATTATCTGTGAACTTAGCCAAAACGCCAGCTCAGACTTCATATCTCCGAATTTGAAATGTAACAAGAAGGAGCTCATGGCAAGGTTCCTCATGGCAGACTGGTACAGAAGGTAAAGTCACACGGGATCAGAGGTGAGCTGGCAAGATGGATACAGAATTGGCTTGGTCATAGAAGACAGAGGGTAGCAGTGGAAGGGTGCTTTTCTGAGTGGAGAGCTGTGACTAGTGGAGTTCCGCAGAGATCAGTGCTGGGACCTTTGCTGTTTGTAGTATACATAAATGATTTGGAGGAAAATGTAACTCGGCTAATTAGTAAGTTTGCAGACGACACTAATGTTGAAGGAGTTGCATATAGTGAAGAGGATTGTCAAATGATACAACGGGATATAGATCGGTTGGAGACTTGGGCGGAGAAATGGCAGATGGAGTTTAATCCGGACAAATGCGAGGTAATGCATTTTGGAAGGTCTAATACAGGCAGGAATTATACAGTAAATTGCAGAACCCTTAAGTGCATTGATGGGCAGAGGGATCTGGGTGTACAGGTGCACAGGTCACTGAAAGTGGCAACGCAGGTGGATAAGGTAGTCAGGAAGGCATATGGCATGCTTGCCTTCATTGACAGGGGTATTGAGTATAAAAGCTGGGAAGTCATGCTGCAGCTGTATAGAACCTTGGTTTGGCCACACTTGGAATATTGTGTGCAATTCTGGTCGCCACATTATCAGAAGGATATGGAGGTGTTGGAGAGGGTGCAGAGGAGGTTTACTAGGATGCTGCCTGGTCTGGAGGTTATTAGCTATGAGGAGAGGTTGGAGAAACTCGGATTGTTCTCACTAGAGCAACGGAGATTGAGGGGCGACTTGATAGTTTACAAAATTATGAGTGGCACGGACAGAGTAGATAGAAGCTTTTTCCCAGGGTGGAAGAGTCAATTACTAGGGGACGTAGATTTAAGGTGAGAGGAGAAAACTGTAGAGGAGATGTGCGGGGCAAGTTTTTTAAGCAGAGGGTAGTGAGTGTCTGGAATTCGCTGCCAGAGGAGGTGGTGGAAGCAGGTACGATATTGGTGTTCAAGAGGCAGCTTGACAAATACATGAATAGGATGGGAATAGAGGGATACGGACCCCGGAAGTGCAAAATGTTTTAGTTGATGGGCAATATGATTGGCGCAGGCTTGGAGGGCCGAAGGGTCTGTTCCTGCGCTGTACTGTTCTTTGTTCTTTAAGCTGCAGAAACCAGTTAATCATAAGGTGGTGTGAATGCCCACCCTCCATCTTCCATTGTGTAGCAATGTCTTCTAGCTTCAATCATTCTGGGTGGACAATAGAAGGATTGATCATACCATCGAAATTGTCTTCCAATAACAAACCTTATTACCCCAAGAACCAGGAAGAAACCAGTCAGTCTGCGAACAACAACTGCAGAGACAGCAGCACCTTTGCTTTTTAAAAACTTGGAGACTACAAGATCTTAAAGGCTCCCAACTTGTTCCTTTTTCAGTCTGATATATGACTCTGACTGTTTGAATCCATCCAGACTACCCTTCAGGAGTGAAAATACTTTATTCAGGGGGCCTGCAATATATGCTTCTTTCCCAGGATGAGTTATGCACATGAATTACTAACTGTTTCTTTGTTAGTAATTGGTAAAAATGTACTATCCTTTTTAACTGTATTCTTCCATCTGTGTTGTAGCATTAGACTCTAGCATAAATCCTCTATATTTAAACCCATGGTAGCTTGCTGCTGTTTATTCCAATTACCTTCACACTCCAGAGCTGAGAAACACACACCTTTGTTTTCAAGAACAACACTGATTACCAACAGAAAGGAAATGAAATTGGGGTTTTACTTCTCTCTCGTAGCTGACCCTAACAGTCGTAGCACAAACAGCCCCTCGCAAAAAACTTGTCTACTGACCTAGTCTCTTCCTACTCTTTTTGAAGCAATCCTAAGTATGTATCTAAACTTTTCCCCCTTATTCCATTCCACAAAAATAAGAAATTAATGAGCAGAAGACAACTAGCTGGTCCATCAGATTTACTCATAATTCATGATGGCTGGAGCATCATGACTAATACTTCCCACCCGTTACTGCAGCCATGTAATCTGGAAGAAGCAAAATCAGGAAAAGCCATGTTCACAAAGGGAAAAAATACTTCCTAAAATTCCTCCCTGAACCCCTCATGTGATTGAATCCAGTCTAGGAGATTAGATGTTTACCTATAAAGCCACTTCCCCAGTTAAGAACCCGTCTAGATCTCCCTTGAAAGCAGCCAGTGTTCATAGGCTTGTTAATAAATCTGTTCATTATGCTGTACTCAAATGAACTGCAGCAATTTCCTTTTTAAATCTGGTTGATTTGTCTGCACCTCTAGTAATTGAACGGTCATCTTGACCTCAAGCATTGGCCCCAGATCTTCCATTCCCCATAGGGCTGTACACTGGCAGATGCACTGGGGGACCCCTTGGAAGTCCCCAGGCAAGCACTGCATGGGAATTGTCTGGGAAGTTGGGCAATTACCCTGCATCTGGAACCCTCCAACTTACTTAGCAGAATAGTTACCAGTTCTAACTTCTGAGTAACTATGCTACTGACCGACACCCCACTGGTACTCCGCCTACTACCCCGACCACCTGACATCCTACCAACTTACCTTACACACTTATTTTTTCTCATGTCAAAGTGCCTGGTACATTTAAACGATTTGGCAGCTAGTGCTGTAAAAAGGGGGACAAAAACAGTTCTGATGAAGTCATACGGACTCGAAACGTTAACTGTCTTCCTCTCCGTAGATGCTGTCAGACCTGCTGAGTTTTCCCAGCTATTTTTGTTTTTGTTTCAGATTTCCATCATCCGCAGTATTTTGCTTTTATCTTACTGTAAAAAGGGGCCGTGGCTTCACTTCCCCCCCAACGCTGCTACACTGCAGTGAAGCCCTCCAGGAGTGGCAATGCCGCACATTTCTCAGCAGGCTGGGGTAAGAAGTCCATGTGAGAGATGTGCAGTTCCAGTCTAAGGTAAGTTAAAAGGAGTGGAATGGCAATCCAAAGGTGATTGCCATGCCACAGAAGATTCGGCGTGTTAACTGATTGTCCCCACAGGTGCTGCCTGACCTGCTGAGTACTTGCAGCATTTTTTGTTTTTATTCCAACCTCTTTCCCCATTGGTTTGTCAAAAAATTATCATGGGGAACCTGAAGCAGTTTGCTATATTTGTTTGAAAGTGTCAAAGAACATGACAAACATCATCAAAAGAAACAGATGAAGCTGTAGTTACCTAGCTGGTGGCAGACTCGGGAGATCTTGTTTTGAAATGAGTGTTATTTTGTAACTGGAATACTCGACTCATAGAAACAAAAATAAAGTGCAATCATCACTCTCTGACAATTTTTATTCATTCTTGGGATGAGTATCACTGGCAAGGCAAGCATTTATTTCCCGTCTCTTATTACCCTTGAGGTGGTGATTATGGGTTACCTTCTTGAACCACTGCATCCAAATGGTGGGTAGTGCTTTTTTTATGTTGTGTTTTGATACAACTGAGTATCTTGCTAGGCCATTTCAGAGGACAGATGAGAGTTGACCACGTTGCTGTGGATCTGGTCAATGTAGGCCAGACCAGGTATGGATGACAGTTTTCCTCTTCTGAAGGACATTAGTGAGCAAGATTTTTTTTACAAGAAACAAGTATTTGCATGATCATTATTAATGAGACTAACATTTTATTCCAAATTTTATTAATTGAATTTAAATTCCTCCCAGTGGGACTTGAACTCTTGCCTCTGGAGCATAAGTCAAGGTTGAGAGATTATTAGTGCAGTAACATTACCACTATGCTACAATGAAACACTGATGACCTTGATATGCAGTTCAGCCAAGCAAACAGCCAATAAATTAATAACACGAGCATGGGCTACTACTAATTCAGTAAACTGATGGTGAGGGAACTGGCAGTTGGCATGGCAAAGTACATTAATACAGCAGCAGGCACAAGTGAATTAATGGTGGTGGGTACAGTGCAAATAAATTAATCAAATAGTACGTGCTCTAGAAAAAAATATCAGTAACTAATGAATCACAATGTAGTAAGCACCATGGAATTAATACACCATTGCTACTTCCCTTGGCCAAAATCTGCTTTAATAGCAAGGGTACTTTTCAAAACACTGAATATTAATATTGTTTTTGGCTATGAATGCAAGCTTTTAAAAAGAATGCACAATAGCAAAAGCTAGAAGTATTCAAGTCCAGCAGCATCTGTAGAGAGAGAAAATGGGCTGTATTTTCCTCTTCTGATGCTGAGCAAACCTATGTTGGGAGGACCAAACGGGAGATGTGTGGGGCCACAGTTTAATACTTGCTAGCTCATTCCTGCCACCTGACATTTTCCTTGGGTCAGGAAATGTGGCAGGTCATGTAAAGTGATGTCAGGTTTGCTATTTAAACACCTGCTCCAAATACAATTTTCTCTTAGGTTGCTATTTTCATCGAGGTGGATGGGTTCCTGAAGGCTGTGGGAACTACACCAGGTAAGTCAGTTCATGAACCCTGGGGGAAGCCTCCTGTGGAGTCAAAAATCTTGATAGGTAAGCTTAAAAGCTCTTGCCAACTTCAACTGTCATAATTAGATACTGTTTGATAAGTTAAATATGTTAATAATGCAGTAATTGATCATAGGGTTCTGTCCTTAAAAGGTAAGTGACTATTAAATTGACCAGCACTGTGTAAGGGTTCAGATGCATTAGAGTATATTTCCTAGTGGATAAAGTCCTTTTCTGCATTCAATAATATGGAGAATCAAATACTAATGTATGTAGGGGACCCCGTGATTTCTTTTTCACATAGATTTAATATTCTGACTCTGCTGAGCCTTTGAAGCACTCTTCCCGTTTCCAGTAGGTACAGAACTAATGAATCATATAATAACACTGACAAGTCTTTGAAATGCTCATAAAATTAAAAAAAAATCAGCCTTTCAAAATCCCTTTTTGAAAAAAATTTACCCCCCTACAAACTCACAAAACTGTCAATCAAATAAAGCTAGCGGTCCCCATTGCAATTGTGTAAACCCCTTGCAGGGCTGAATCAATTAGTGAGCTCTGCCAGGTATTCATAATGAAGCCATCTGGCAAAACAGGTGTCTTATCATCTGTTCAGCCAGCTTTGTTGATACTGCTGCCAGATGGCCTCGTTATGAATGCTTGGCTGATTTTTTAATTTAATGAGCATTTCAAAGACTTACCAGTGTTGTTATATGCCACATGAGTTCTATACATAGTAGATGCTTGGTGAGTGGGCAAGGAGAATAAAACATAGAAACTAGGAGCAGGAGTAGGCCATTCGGCCCTTTGAGCCTGCTCCACCATTCAATGTGATCATGGCTGATCCTTTATCTCAACGCTTTCTCTCCATACCCCTTGATGCCCCTAATATCCAAAAACTTATAAATCTCTTTCTTGAATATACTCTGGGACCTAGCCTCCACAGCCTTCTGTGGCAGAGAATTCCACAGGTTGACCACCCTCCTGAGTGAAGAAATGTTTCCTCATCTCAGTCCTAAATGACCTGCCCCGTATCCTGAGACTGTGGCCGCTGTTTCTAGACTCCCCAACCAGGAGAAACATCCTCCCTGCATCCAGTGAATTTTATAATTTTCAATCATATCCCCTCTCATTCTTCTAAACTCTAGTCAATACAGGCACAGTCGAACCAATCTCTCCTCATACAGCAGTCCTGCCATCGTCAGTATCAGCCTAGTGCACTCCCTCTATGGCAAGTATATCCTTTCTTAGGTAGGGAGACCAAAACTGCATGTAATACGCCAGGTATGGTCTCACCAAGGACCTGTATAAGTGCAGTAAGACATCCCTATTTCTGAACTTCAATCCTCTTGCAATTAAGGCCAACATACCATTTGCCTTCCTGATTGCTTGCTGCACCTGTCTATTTAGTTCCATTGACTGGTGTACAAGAACACCCAGATCCTTTTGTACATCCACATTTCCCAATATATCACCATTTAAACAAAACTCTGCCTTTGTTTTTCACACTGAAGCGTATAACTTCACATTTATCCATGTTATACTACACCTGCAATGTGTTTGCCCACACACACAAATTGTCTAAACCGCCCTGTAGCCTCCTTGCATCCTCCTCACAACCCCGCCCAGTTTTGTATCATCAGCAAACTTGGAAATACTGAATTTGGCTCCCTCATCCAAGTCATTTATATATATCGTGAATAGCTGGGGCCCAAGCACTGATCCCTGCGGTACGCCACTATTCACTGCCTGCCACCCGGAAAACGACCCATTTATTCCCACACTCTGTTTCCAGTCTGTCAACCAACTCTCAATCCATGCCAGTATATTACCTACAATCCAATGTGCTTTAATTTTTCCCACTAGCCTTTTAGGTGGGACCTTATCAAAAGCCTTATTGAAGTACAAATACACCACATCCACTGGTTCTCCCTTATCTATTCTATTAGTTACATCCTCAAAAAACTCCAGTAGATTAATTAAGCATGACTTCCCTTTCATAAAGCTATGCCGCTTGCCTAATCCCATTAATGCTTTCCAAGTGTTCTGTTACCATGTCTTTTATAATAGACTCTAGCATTTTCCCCACGACTGATGTTGGGCTAACTTGTCTGTAATTCTGTTTTTTCTCTCCCTCCTATTTTAAATAGAATGCATGGACATAGGAGATATGAGAAGATCTGGAGAGTGCACGGGGGTAGGGTGTGATGGTTGATTGCTAATGGGCCTAAAAAGCATGAATAGAACTGGGCCCATGTCCCAGTATACAGAGGCGGGCCTTCTAACCTGCCAGTCAGCAGTGGCTTATGCCACTGGCTGCACTTTAAATTGCATTCATAGCAGTAGGAATGTTGATGAGAAACGCTAGGCCTAGTGGCAAGGTGTAGTTGAAGCAAATCCAGACCCCCTTTGTCATCATGCATTGATGGCACGCATCTTGAGGTCTGCCTTCAGTTCAGGGTTTTTAAGTTAATTGCTTTTACATTCCAGCTCCCCCTGCCACATCAGAGAGAGAGCCATGGATGCCAGTGGGGTGGGGGGTGAGCAGCACTGGGGTGATATGTGTGTGAAGACACTCCTGATTTAAAGGTCTGTTGCTAGCAGGGTCTATGCCTGCGAGGAACAGCATAAACAAACAGGTTTATGCACTGACAGGTCCTGGAGGGATTATCAACGTGGACTCCCATGGAGCCATTTCTTATGAACCAAAACTTCCAATTCCATTACAGTCCTCAATAGCAGCTCAGCATTCACTGCTATTGGGACCAGAAGATCTCGGCTAAAGTGAAGGAAATAAATGAGAGAAAAAGCCAGCAAAAACGGTGGCAGAGGGTATCATCTAAAATCGCTGAACTCTATGTTGAGTACAGAAGACTGTAAAGTGCCCGGTCAAAATTTGAAGTGCTGTCCCTTGAGCTCGAGTTGAGCTTCATTGGAACAGTGCAGCAGGCCAGGGGCAAAAAGGTTAAGAGTAAGAGCAAGGTAGAGAATTGAAACGATAAGTGACTGGAAGCTTAGGGTCAAGCTTGTGAATTGATCAGGGGCGTTCTGCAGTGCAATCACTGAGTTGGTGTTTGGTCTTGGAAGGAGTGTTGGAATGTTGGATGGTGAGAAGGGGAGAGGTTAAAAGGCTAAGTGGTTGCATCTCCTGTGCTTGCATAGAAAGATGCCGTGGGATGGGGAAGGGGTGTTGGCGGCAATTTGAGAGTGAACCAAGGTGTTGCATGGAGAATGATCCCTTCAGATTGTTGAAAGGAGAGCGGAGAGAAAGATGGTGTTTGGTGGTGGCATCATGCTTGAGGTGGCAGAAAGGGCAGTGGATGATACAGTGAACATGGAGGCTGGTTGGTGGAAGGTGAGAACAAGGGGAACCCAATTGCGGTCCTGGGAGGGAGGTCCTCTGCAAAAGTTGATTATGCGCCTTCAATGGATTTAGTTTCTGCGTTTAGTTTCTTCAGTTTGGCTTAGTAGCCAAACCAGTGGTCCCTAAAGGGAGCACTGGAGGCTGCTGCCTGAAAGGTAGGTTTGAAAGCTTTTGCTTACCTTCTCACACTGGATTCACATGGTTTCACAGGCTGTGGACAACCACTGCATCCCCTCCCTGAACTCACCAGGGGCCCTTGACTGACTGCAACTGGAGTTCGTACAAACAAACGAGATCCATTTTCTGTGATCCTGCCTCCAACCTCTAAGTTCTACAGTGTGAGCTACACCAGCAGCATGACGTGATTCGGACACAATTCTAATTTCTTAGGTTACTGCCTAAATTTATATCTCATCTGAAAGATGTCTAACAATATCAGTGAGCTTGCACATGAGCAGGGGAGAGACCTCATCCTGAGTGAGACGTAGCCAGAGTGAGTGCGGGTATTGGCAATTTGGTGCACAGTGGGAATTTGGTGCAGAGCGGAAGAGGTGCTCTTTGCATTTTTTCTTTGCTATCCAACTTCTTAAACCTTCAGAGAGTGGTCTTGCCCTGCTGCAGTAGAGGCTACAAGGGAGAGAAATGACTGGTAAGTAGTGGGTAAGGTCGGTAAGTATTTACTACTTTTATCTCTTATAGTTTAAGGTCTTTTTTGTGGTTTATAGTTTGTATATTCTGTAGTAACGAGGATCAGGAAAGAAGGCCCCTAGAGTAATTTGATTTAAAACGTTTAATTTAAAGGGATAAGTCATGGCAGGAGAGCTGAAAGCCGTGGTGTGCTCCATGTGGGAAGCCGTGAACATTTCCAGTGCCCGGGACCAGCATGTGTGCAGGAAGTGTGTCCAGCTGCAACTCCTGGAAACTCAAGTTTCAAAGCTGGAACGGCGGCTGGGGACACTGTGGAGCATCCACAAGTCTGACAGCACTGTGGATAGCACGTTTACAGAGGTGGTCACACCGCAGCTGAAGGGACTTGAGGAAGGAAGGGAATGGGTGACCACCAGGCAGTCCAAGAGAAACAGTTCAGGAGTCCCCTGGGGTCCCACTCGCAAATCGGTATTCCATTTTGGAGGCTGAAGAGGTTCCTCCAGGGAGTGCAGACAAGGCCAAGCTTCTGGCACCACAAGCAGCTTGTCTGTACAGGAGGGGAGGAAGAGCAATAGTAATAGGGGATTCTATAGTCAGGGGAACAGATAGGCACTACTGTGGCCGTCAATGTGACTCCAGGATGGTGTGTTGCCTCCCTGGTGCCAGGGTCCAGGATGTCACTGAACGGCTGCAGGGCATCCTGAAGGGGGAGGGTGATAAGGCAGAGATCATGGTACAAGTTGGTACCAATGACATAGGTAGAAAGAGGGATGAGGTCTTGCATCAAGAATTCAGGGAGTTAGGTAGTAGACTGAAAAGCAGGACCTCTCGGGTTGTAATCTCTGGATTACTCCCAGTGCCACGTGCTAGCGAGCTCAGAAATAGGAGAATAGTGCAGATGAATACGTGGCTTAAGAGTTGGTGCAGGAGGGAGGATTTTAGATTCCTGGATCACTGGGACTGTTTCTGGGGAAGGTGGGACCTGTACATGCGGGGACAGTCTACATGAACCAGAGCAGGACTAACTTCCTTGTGGGTGGGTTTTCTAGTGCTGTTGGGAGGAATTTAAACTAATTCGGCAGGGGGACGGGACACAGAACGTTAGCAGAATAGGGACACATCATAATACAGTAAAACAGAATAGGGACACATCATAATACAGTAAAACAATCAAGTCAAAAGGAGTACAGCTGCATTAAGTTTCAAGGGAGTAAGGCAAGGCTGGATGGCCTCTACTTTAATGCCAGGAGCATTACAGGTAAAACGGATGAGTTAAGGGTAAGGATTGACATGTGGAATTGTGATATAGTAGCCATCACCGAGACGTGGTTGAGGGAGGGCAGGATTGACAGCTCAACATTCCGGGATATAGAATCTTCAGGTGAGACGGGGAGGGGGTAAAAGAGGAGGAGGCATTGCATTATTAGTTAAGGAGTCAGTTACTGCAGTAAGGAGAGATGATATCTTGGAGGGGGCATCGAATGAAGCTTTGCGGGTAGAGCTTAGGAATAAAAAAAGGAGCAGCCACATTGTTAGGTGTTTATTATAGACCCCCGGATAGTCAGTGGGAAATTGAAGAGCAAATATGTGAACAATTTGTGGAGG
The DNA here is from genome assembly GCF_964194155.1 of Cetorhinus maximus. Taxonomy (NCBI): domain Eukaryota; kingdom Metazoa; phylum Chordata; class Chondrichthyes; order Lamniformes; family Cetorhinidae; genus Cetorhinus; species Cetorhinus maximus. The sequence goes on along the minus strand of NC_135881.1, from coordinate 63,035,146 downwards.
TGTGTAAAAGCAATAACAATATGGTAATTATATTAGGTGATTTCAACTTTCCCAATGTTAATTGGTATAGACATAGTATTAAGGGCTTGGATGGAGTGGATTTCTTGAAATGTGCACAGGAGAATTTTTTAGGTCAATATGTAGAGGGTCCAACAAGGGACAGCACAGCGCTGGACCTAATTCTGGGGAATGAAGCCGGACAGTTGGCTGAGGTGGTGGTGGGGGAGCATTTTAGTGATAGCGACCACAACATGGTACACTTTAAGCTTGTTATGGACAAAGAAATAGACAAGTTGCAAAAAAATGTTTTGGATTGGGGGAAAGGGTAAAATAAGGCAGGATCTGGCCAAGATAGACTAGGAACAGCTACATGTGGGGAAATCTACAGAAGAGCAGTGGGGGGCATTCAAAAAGGAAATAGGGAGGGTACAGGCTCAACATGTTCCCTCTAGGGTGTTAGGAAGGAGTAACAAGCCCAGAGAACCTTGGATGACCAGAGATATTCAGGATATGATGAGAAGGAAAAGAGAGGCTTTTAGCAGGTACAAGGGCAGCAAATCAGCGGAGGCATTAGTGGAGTACAGGAAGTGCAGGGTGGTGCTTAAAGCAATTAGGAGAGCAAAGTGGGGATATGAGAAAGCTCTGGCTGGTAAAAGTAGGGAAAATCCCAAGATATTCTATAAGTATATCAATGGGAAGAGGATAACCAGGGAAAGAGTTGGGCCCATAAGGGACCAAGGGGTCAATCTATGAGTGGAGCCAGAGGACATCGGTAGAGTGTTGAATGAATACTTCACATCCGTCTTCACCCAAGAGAACGAGGATGAAGGTATGGAACTCTGGGAGAGAGACTGCGAGGTTCTTGAGCAAATTGATATAGTAAGTGACAAGGTATTGGAGGTGTTGGCAGGCTTAAAAGTGGACAAATCTCTAGGTCTGGATGATTTGTGTCCCAGACTACTGAGGGAAGCAAGGGAGGAGATCGCAGGGGCTCTGACCCAAATTTTTAATTCCTCTCTGGCCACCGGGGTGGGGGGGGGGGTGCCAGAGGACTGGAGAACAGCAAATGTGGTTCCGTTATTTAAGAAGGGTTGTAGAGATAAGCCAGGGACCTACAGACCAGTGAGTCTCACGTCAGTGGTAGGGAAACTATTGGAGAAAATTCTGATTGAGAGAAGGCAAGGTTTGATCAGGGATAGTCAGCATGGCTTTGTCAGAGGGAGGTCATGCCTAACAAATTTGATTGAATTTTTTGAGGAGGTGACCAGGTGTGTAGAGGAGGGTAGTGCAGTTGTTATAGTTTGTATGGATTTCAGCAAAACCTTTGACAAGGTCCCACATGGGAGACTTATAAAGAAGGCAAAGGCACATGGGATACAGGGTAATTTGACAAGGTGGATTCAAAATTGGCTTAGTTGTAGGAGACAGAGGATGATGACAGAAGGATGCTTTAGTGGCTGGAAGCCAATGTCCGGTGGTGTACCACAGGGATCCGTGCTGGGTCCCCTATTATTTGTCATTTATATAAACGACGTAGATGGCTATGTGGGGGGTAGGACTACTAAGTTTGTGGATGAGACAAAGATTGGCTGGGTGGTTAACAGTGAGGTTGAGTGTCTTGGGCTACAGGAAGATACAGACGGGATGGTCAAATGGGCAGATAAGTAGCAGATGGAATTTAACCCTGAAAAGTGTGAGGTGATACACTTTGGAAGGAGTAATTTGACAAGGAAGTATTCAATGAACGGCTTAACACTAGGATGTTCTGAGGAACAAAGGGACCTTGGCGTGTGTGTCCATAGATCTCTGAAGGCATTTTAGTGGGGTGGTGAAAAAGGCATATGGGACACTTGCCTTTATCAATTGAGGCATAGATTACAAAAGTAGGGAGGTCATGTTGGAGTTGTATAGAACCTTGGTGAGGCCACAGCTGGAGTATTGTGTGCAGTTCTGGCCACTACATTATAGGAAGAATGTGATTGCACTGGAGAGGGTGCAGAGGAGATTCATCAAGATGTTGCCTGGGATGAAACATTTACGTTATGAAGAGAGGTTGGATAGTCTTGGGTTGTTTTCATTGGAGCAGAGAAGACTGAGGGGTGACCTGATCGAAGTGTACAAGATTATGAGGGGCATGGACAGGGTGGATGGGGAGCAGCTGTTCCCCTAAGGGTCAGTCACGAGCGGACACAAGTTCAAGGTGAGGGGCAGGAGGTTTAGGGGGGATGTGAGGAAAATCTTTTTTTACCCAGAGGGTGGTGACAGTCTGGAATGCGCTATCTGGGAGGGTGGTGGAGGTGGGTTGCCTCGCATCCTTTAAAAAGCACCTGGATGAGCACTTGGCACATCATAACATTCATGGCTGTGGGCCAAGTGCTGGTAAATGGGATTAGGTAGGTAGGTCAGGTGTTTCTCACGTGTCAGTGCAGACTTGATGGGCTGAAGGGCCTCTTCTGTACTGCATGATTCTGTGAATGCAGCCATCCCTTGGTAATACAATGTAGGCTCACACTTCAAGTGTGTTCCAGTTCTGCAGTGGGGCTCAAGCCTACAATCTTCTGACCCAAAGACAAGATCACCACCCCCGAGCCAAGCACCTACCGAGCCAGAGTATGTGCAGAGTGAAGGATACCCTACACATACTCACTTTTCCAAATAGATTAGGAAAATCATTAACTTAAATGTTATCATATTACCCCTACTTCAAATAATATAAACCAAACATTTGCAACTATAGAGTTTGTGCAACTTATGTATTTGAATTCAATACCCTCATTATGGAAGCTACATTGTTTTTTGTTGCTTATATAAGCTTTCAAAATGTCCACTATCAAACCAAGCATTATTTGGCAAATTCAGTACAAAAATCAATGTCCATCATTATTAAAAAGTTAACTGATTTCACAGCAGTTATCTAGTGCAGCATTATATAATCAGCCAAAACTCATATATTCCATATCATGCACATCTCTTTACATATATACTGTGTAACATTTGCATAATGTTGCAGCTGGCTATTAGACTGGGCACTCAAATAGAAGAGCTTAGGTTCTTTTGGAAAGTATAGTTTCCTTTTCGATCTTGCTTCAGTTAAATAGTCATGGTGCACATGATGAACTGAAAAAGAAATGGTAAAATGTTTATCAATTGTTTATGACTCTCACTAGCAAATCGAACAAAATTAAGCAACCGTAATTCTTTACTTCTAATGTTTATCCATCTCCCAAAGATGTTAACTCCTGTTTGTGTTGCCGTTCAGTACCTCACTCAAATGACAATTATAAACCATGACAGTGGATGGTGATAGTCTATTCAATCATAGGAGGATGACAGCAGTGTCCAGTTCTGTCCACATGTCTGGCAGCGATTGCTAGATAGCAAGCAGGAACAGAAATCATGGTTGTTTGCAATGTCTCTAGCACTACTCTAGACCGAGAAGATGATTCAGCAGAACGGGGACCCAACTTCGGACTTACATGTGTTACTCATATACTCTTTTCACAGAGTCGAAATGTTTAAGTAATTGTGAAAGACCTCTTCTCACTTGAATTCTGATTTAGGGAATTTTCAAGGTAATGAACTAGTGCTTCTGCTGAAGGTTGGAATTTGCCTCAAACCATTTAGAGTACTGAAGTACACTAATTCCTGACACTCCCAAGCGGGGAAAAAAATACTGAACTTTGTAAAAATGGCATTTCTGGACTTTAATTATAATCGTAAGTCTCCCCAAACTTTCTCAAGTGGGATGAAAACATTTCAGTGTTGGTCATTAAATATTCTGTTTATACTTCCCTTTTTTCTTAAAAAAAAAACTTAGATTAGATCTTCTCTCTCATTTGTGCATTAAAAACAGAGCAAGATCCTTCATTCTGCCATTTGCAGCTTGTGGGAGATGCAGTCAAGCCCAGTTATTGCTTATCCCTGGTTGTCATAACTCTCTGACTTATTAGGGCATTTCAAGAGGAATTATCAACTGTAACATTTGGTTGAGTCACAGAATACGTTCCAGGATAGGGTGCCAGTTTCTCTTCCCCAAATGCGTAACGTGAAATAGTTTTGTTTTTAATGACAATTCAGCAGCTATTATAGGGTGGGTCGTTGAGTAGTAACCAATGACTGAAGGAGATAGAGAGGACGGTCAGATATGGAATGGGAAGCAAATGGCAGCTGAGAGCGGAGACTTGTTGTTCCTGGTTTTCTATTTGACATGATAGACAAAGTAGAGAAGGTGCCTGATGACAGGTGGTGTTACTTGCCACAGGTTTGAAAATGTGCTGAAAAACACAGCAGTAAGTTGCAGCTTGCCAGTTTCTATGTTTGGCAGGTAGCTATGCAAATTTAAGTGGTGATTGTAATGGCAACTAAAAGGGAGCTCAATTTCACCTTTTCATATTAGAAACACAATCAATTAATCAGAAAACTGGGGCACAATTGTATACTGAACCAATCAAAGCTTGAAACAGATAATAATAATTATTGTACATTAGATTTCAATTAGTAATGAGTTGCATCGCCGTATTTGAAGAAGGTAAATGTTCTCCAAGAAGCATTGAGGAATCCCTGAGGAGCTGAAAATGACATTCTTGAGTACTGGAGTTGAACATAAGTCAAGTTAACAATTCTTCCCCTCAGTTAGATTAGTATAGAGATTCAGCTATTAAAATGATTCTGCAAGTATAAATAAGTACTCATCTATACTCACATCATCATATGCAAAATTAACAACTCCTTGTTGGGATGCATCTCTTCTTCTGAAGGCCTCTGATGGGAAACAGACCAAGAGCAAAACATTAGAATAACATATTAGACAAAACCGGATTTACAAAGAATGTAACGAAGCTATGTATATGCTAGCAAACATGAATGCCTAACCTAGAATAGAAGTTTCCAAACTTAAGATATAAACTGAGCTCACTGTTCAAAGAGTCACGTCCCATGTATGCCTCCCCTCTTTTTTGCATAGATCAAAATGATTTTATTTTCTCACCAAACAATGCATTATTAAAAGCAGAAAGCAACATAAACAGCATGGTGCCACTACTTAACCGAAACATGTTTCTGTGGCCGTACCCAATAGTGCTTATGATAGAGTACAGCCAAACAATGATATAGGCACGGAGACGAGGATTCAAGTTCCAAAATAACCCCCACAGAAAATTGATCTTATTTCTACGCCCATTTAAAATATACAAATTCAGTTTAAATTAGTATTAGATTTTCTTTGTTGTGTCTACTTTTTCAAATGAAAATGGTTTTGAAGATGAAGCTTTGTTTCAAAATCAAGAAAACATGAAAACACCCAAACTTAAAGACCACAATGTAATAATCTAAAGAGCAGAAACATTTTTTAACTAAAGCACACAGAGAAAGTATATCTGAAGGAATTGTTAATTAATTTCAGAACAAATGAATGAAAATGCACAATGTAGACAGAGACTAGCAATCATCTTGAAAGGAAGTGGCTCAACAGTAAGAAACTCTTCCATAAATGCTAAATGTATTCAATTGTGTTCTTCTTTCAGTGCAAGGCAGGTAGGTCACAATTAAAGTACTAGACAAAAAAAGGTAAGTGGATGTAATCATTTTTGATTTTTACTTTCTTTAAATAAAGACCAGCAAAAAAATCCACAAATAGTTAAAAGTTACAAACTTATTTTGCACTTTAGAACTTATATTTAACAAAACATAGTTGTTGCGAATGTTCAAACAGAGAAAGAAAGAAAGGGTGTGTCGCAAAATAATCTAATCACTGCTTTACTTTGAGCGTCATGACTGCAACATGAATCAAAACAATGAAATGCTATTTACTCTCCACACAAATTTACGGTGTAAAATTTTTGGGCTGTGTAAATAATTCCTTGTACAGTGCATACTGTGGATTCTGCAAGGACCACTCGGCTCTAGACCTCATTACAGACTTGGTCCAAACTAGTACCAACCAGCTGAACTCAAGAAATGAGGTGAGAGTGACTGCCCTTGACATCAAGACAGCATTTGACCGTGTGACATCAGGAGCTCCAGCAAATTTGAAGTCAATGGGAATCAGGGAGAAAAACTCCACTGGTTGGAGTCATACCTAGCACAAAGGAAGATGGTTGTGGCTGTAGGATGGCCATCATCTCAGCCAAGGACATCACTGCAGGAGTATGTTAGGGTAATGTCCTGGACCTAACCATCTTCAGCTGCTTCGTTAATGACCTTCCCTCTAATATAAGGTCAGAAGTGGGGATCTTCGCTGATGATGATATGATCTTCAGGAATATTCACAAGCCCTCAGATACTGAAGCAATCCTTCCCCACAGGCAACAAGACCTGGACAACATTCAGGCTTAGGCTGATAAGTGGCAAGTAGTATTCTTGCCATGTAAGTGCCAGGCAATGACCATCGTAAACAAGAGAGACTCTAACTCTCTCCCCTTATTGTTTAATGGCATTACCATCCCTGAATCCCTCACCGTCAACAGCCTGGGGGCTACCATTGACCAGAAACTGAACTAGACCAGCCATATAAATACTATAGCTACAAGAGCAGATCAAAGGCTGGGAATTCTGCAGTAAGTACCTTACCTCCTGACTCCCTAAGCCCCGTCCACCACCTACAAGACACAAGTCAGGTGTGTGATGGAATACTTTCCACTTGCCTGGATGAATGCAGCTCCAACAACACTTAAGAAGCTCTCACCAGCTCTCACAAAGCCCACAACCTTTATCACCTAGAAGAACAAGGCCATCAGGCAAATGGGAACACCACCACCTACGAGATCCCCTACAAGTCACACATCATCATGACTTGGAACTCTATTGTCATTCCTTCACTGTCACTGGGTCAAAATCCTTAGACCATCTCTGTAACTGCACTGTGGGTGTATCTACACTACGGACTGCAGTAGTTCAAGAAGACAGTTCACCACACCATCTCAAGGGCAGTAGGGGTGGACAATAAATACCGGCATTGCCAGTGAAATTCACATCATGTGAACAAATACAAGAAAAGATGTGATTGCCAAATTGCTAACATATGATAAAATAAAAATCACCATTTACCCTGCTAAAATTATTCCGCATAGTACAATTTGTATTATTCTATATCTTTATGGAGTTGATGCTGCAGCAAAGAATGGTCTGCTGGTGGAGTCTTCAAAGCAGAAACCATTGCATCTTTTAAAGGCCAATTAGATAAATATTCCCAGGGCAACTACAGCTTTGTTAATGACACCCATATCCCAATAATGAATTTTCAAAATCATCTGAAGGTTACAGATACAAGATTAAAATGTCTGAATATCACATCAACATGGAAGACTGGAAAAACCTGAAATCTTAGTGTCACTTAGTGTCCCATTGTACATAAGCAAAAAAATTCAGTTCAAAAACATTTTTCCTGACCAATTAATCAGTGGCTATAGCTTTTATTGTTAAAAGGTATTGATTTTTCAAATACAAGATCAAAGTACTGCCGATGCTGGAAATCTCAAATAACAACAGAAAACGCTGGAAATACTCAGCAGCTCTTGCAGCATCAGTGCAGAGGTGAAGGGTCATCGTCCTGTATGTTAACTTTATTTCTCTCTCCACAGATGCTACCAGACAGACTAGTGTATTTCTATCATTTTCTGTTTTGATATCTCCAACCTAGCCTATTCAGTATGCAGTACAATGTACTACATACACAGAGGAGATACATACCTGTCAGAGCCCGGAGTCTCACACAACAGGCTACATAATCATCAAATGAGATCTTCCCATGGGTGCTATATCGTTTTATTATTCCGTTCAAACCTTGAGGGGACAATCTGTACCCTAGTCAATGAAATGGTTAGAAAATAATTCAGAATGTTACATAATCTTTATACATCTCTGAAGATATGAAACAACACTTTGTGCATGAACATTCAGGTGTCAACTGGATAATTTAACTAGATTTTTTTGGGGGGATGGGGATCTTGTGGTGACAGAAAATTGAAACTCACAGGTATATCTTGAAGTGGTTTGCAGAATTTATATGATTACCATCAAGGACAGGCTGTTTATAAATCCTTAGAAGAAATACAGTAATGTATCAGTTCTTGGATATTTTAAAGCAGCTGAGCTTTTAGAATTGTGATCTTGGAGTGTTTTTTGTTAAATATAGAATCAAAAATGTTGCCAGTGAGACATCCCTGGGTATTTTGTGCTTTTTTAGAAAGTAAAATGTATCACGCTATAGTGCTATACTAAAATGGCTAATGGGATAGCCTCGCTCTTTGCAATCCAGATTGTAAAATGGGCGGTCTGGCATTTTCACAGACAAAATTACATCTGGATTTCCTTTTTAAAGCAAAAGAAAGTTGTTGATGCAAGGCCTAGAAAAGTAATGGCGAATTAGTGAAGTAATGGAACACAGTCAGTCAAATAATTTAGGGTTTATATTTGACAATTTAAAATATCACTAAAACATGATGACAGTTCAAAAGCTAACCAGAATTTAGTAATACATGTAATAATCCATTTTGTCATAAATATTCAGTAACATTTTCAAAGAAAATTTAAAATTTATGAAATTTTGATTTTTTTTTTTAAACAATTCACCCCTTGGGGACTTAGTTTCACGTAGCTTTTCAAACTTCACAAGAAAGTTTAGTTGAGCAGGTCATACTTATATAGTTTTGCAACCTTAAATAAAATTCACAATTTTCACTACAGCATGTTAAAGATGGTTACACTTATGATACATAAAAGAACTATGGCTGCAACAATCAAAGGATCAGTACTAGAACAGTGAAAAATATTACATTTCAAGCACATTCTTGACCGCTCAATCTAAATAAGGAGAAAATAATAGCGCTGTTACACATTGCTATCAATGGATACTGATCTCAAATTGATACTTAATGTAGAGCTTACACTAATTTGTTAATGGCTGCAAAACATTGTTCAAGCAACCCAAGTTCTTAGCTTGCACAGAGCTCTCCACTAGACCGCAGTTACATTTACATTACCTTAGATTTTATTTTGCTATGTATCCTAATTTTTTTAAATAGTATTTAAAAAAAAATTCAGTTAGATCTTCTTTTAGTGCCCTGCTTTCCAAATAAAACAAGGCCAACATTTTCCTCATAGTTTCAAGTCTGATCTCCATGTCCTTAAAAAGAAATAACATCTTTCTTTTATTAACTGACCAGATCTGCCTATTGTACTACAGAGCCATCATTAAGTAAAAGCTGTTGGGGTCACTGCCCATAGATTTTCTTCCTTTTAGCAGGGAAACAATCTACAGAATTCGAGCAATTATTAATTTCTGTACAGATAGTTACTAACTAATTCTGAAGGTACTGAATTTAAGGTCATCTGAAGTACAGAGACCTTATGAAAATTATTTTAGATAAATTTTGGAAATAGTAATATTTTATTATTGAAAGAAAGACTTCCATTTATATTGCACTTTTCATGACCACTGAATGTCTCAAAGTATTTTACAGCTGATGAAGTACTTTTTGAAGCGTAGTTATTGTTGTAATGTAGGAAACACAGCACTCATTATGCACACAGCAAACTCTCACAAACAACAATGTGATCTGTTTATGTGATGTTGAGTAATAAATATTGGCCAGGATACTGGCGATTAAAATCTGTTCTCTGAAACAAATCCACACAAGCAGGCAGATGGGGCCTCAGTTTAATATCTCATCCAAAAGACGGCATCTCCCACAGTGCAGCACTCCCTCAGCACTGCACTAGTGTGTCAGTCTTGATTTTTCTAATCAAGCCCTGGAATGGGACTTGAACGTGGAACCTCATGAGTCAGAGGTGAGAGTGCTATCAACTGCGCTACTGCTGACACGTTAGGCAATTGTCATGTTTCTGCAGTGGTTGGGGAGGTTAGAATAGAAATCAATAAATTAATGTAATGCATCATATCTGTCACTTACCCATAGCACTAATAGCTTGTTGTAGTTCCTGGGGCTCTACAGTTCCACTCCGGTCTCGGTCAAAAGTAGAAAAGTTCTGCCGCCAGTTACTCAAAACTGTCCACAACTCTTTGAATTCTGGAAAACCCATCGTGCCGGACATATCTCGCTGAAAATTATCATTAAGGGACAAAAAGTCTTTGATAGTGATCATTACTGCTAAACAAATATTGAAGTCAACAGTTAACTGTAATATGGTACTAAGCAATGAATGCAAAGCTTAAAGAAGTAACTTGAAAAGGAGCCTACAAAAAATGTCAATTGTATAGCTAATTAAAAGAAAACTTTACCAAGCACCAATTGTACAGTATGCAACCTATCTTGAATCAGTTTTTCCTGCACTAAGTACATGAAGAAGAAAGAAATAGAAATATATGTTGATTGGGTTAGATGAAGTAGGGTGGATAGAGACTTGTGTGTAGCATAAACACCAGTATAGACATTGGACAGAATGGCCCATTTCTGTGCTGTAAATTTTATGCAGCACCCAATGCAGACACACAGGGCAGAATTTTTCCTTTGGCGAGCTGGGGGCGAGCTGGGGGCGAGCTGGGGGCACTCGCCGACACGAAAATAATGGGGGATGACGTCGAGAGGAACCAATTGAGGCCATTGACAGGGTAGTTAAATCAATTAAAGGCCCTGCCCGTCCAACCTTAAGGTTGGTGGGCAGGCCAGGAGCCCCAGCGGGCTTCTGAAAAAACATGAAACCTCATCCACCGGCGGGATGAGGTTTCATGTCGGTTTTAAAAAACTTTAGTAAAGTTTCTGTGATATTTATTAACATGTCGCATCTTGTGTGACATTGTCACATGAGGGGGACATGTTAATAATTTTTAAATTTTTCTATTTTTAAACTTTCAAAAACTTTCAGTGATCTCCCTTTGGCAGCACTTAGTCTCAGGGAGATGTGCGCTCTTTCGCGTGCATGCGCGAAAGAGCGCACTCTCGCATTTGGGGAATCCACACACACCCCCCCACCACAGGAAGCGCATAGCGCTTCCCATTGGGTGGCCCGCTGGGTGGGCCTTAATTGGCCCGCCCACTTAAAATGGCAGTGGGGCCTGGTTCCTGCCGCCGAGCCGGTGGAGCCCGCCCTCCCATCAAGGACAAAATTCTGCCCACAGGCTCTGACATTTTTTAAAAAGAGACTTCTATTTAAATTTATTTTTGCTTCATATTTTCTGCCACAATGATGGAACAAACTTCCATAACAATTGCATGTGATGAGTTTCAGTAAACATGGATGAAAAGGTTACTTTGACCAACACAATGTCAAGATACTGTTGCATTATTGTAAACAAAGGATGGTATTTATTTTTCTCCATCAAGTTACCAAGCCATAGGCCAGAATTTTCTGTTCAGTGTGCAGGGGCGGGCCCTGCATGCCGACGCGTAAAATGACGTGCAGTGACGTCGGGCGTGCATCCCGACTTCACTGTGCATCATTCTGATCTTTCACTCGGCGGGCGCGCACCGGTCAAACTGTCAAAGGCCTATTAAGGCCACTAATAAACTAATTAACCTAATTATCAGGGCTACCTGTCCAACCTTAAAGTTGTCAGGCAGGCGAAGAGCCCAGGTGGCCTTCGCACTTTTCATGAAACCTCATCCACGGGCAGGATGAGGTTTCATGAAGAGCGTATTAAATTATTAAATTTTTTTAAACATTTGATAGAAATGTCCCAGCTCATGTGACGCTGTCACATGAGGGGACATGTATGAATGATTTTTAACTTTTTTTATTTTGATGTTTCAAATTGAATATAATCTCCCTGAGGCACAGAACTGCCTCAGGGAGATTTCTGTGCTCTTTCACGAATGTGGGGGAAAGAGCGCAGGCCCCAACTCTCCCTCCCCCCACTTGCACAGGTAGTTTTGGGCGCTACTGGGCACACGTTACACTGGGTAGGCTTTAATTGGCCCGCCCACATAAAATGGTGGCGCGCAGCCGTTCGCGGGCAGTGATCAGCTACATGCCCGCTCCCGACTGGCCTGCCCGATGAGGAGAAAATTCTCCCCATAAACTCTGATTGCTTTATGAGTCATAGATCTAAATGGGAGCTTCCTAAATTCTAAGGTTCCTGTTTGATGGAGGTGAAGCAGGGAAACAGTGGAAATTCTGAGGTTAACAGCATGTCGTTGTGAAAGCACTTGAGTTTACTTGATACCATGAAAAGACTGTACAGGATCTAATTTTAAGTCTAGTAATGGTCAAAATGTGCTTCAGATTATAAGTCAGGTAGAGAACGAATTATTTATTTTGACATCTACATCATGGTACATTTAATCACCAAGCTATTTTTCAGATGGCATCAATATACTGTCTTGAGCTTCATTCTAAGTTAATTATCATGACTACCTCAATACGTTACTGCCTTGCACAAGTACCTGTTGTTTCCTCCAAGTTATTTTGAAACATGGGGCAGAATCTTGTAGCGCCACATGTCCTACAATGGGACTGTGAGTGGGACTTCCACTGGCAGGTGGGAAGGCTAGCCATGTGTAATCATATGGCGGCCAGCCAATTAATTAGCTATACACGGTCAAGGGGCGCAGGCAGGAAGTCACTAACCACCACCCCACCCCGCTGTTACCAAAGGTTTGGGCAATATATTTAAACAGCACCTAGACAAGCATTCACTTCCTGCAAGCCAGCAGCATCACTCTCTTTGTGAACCTGATGATCCATTTTGGACTCCACCCAGCACCAAAGACACTAGTCTTCGGCCAAGTGAATTCATTCCATGTGATATTAAGGAACAGTTGAACGCAGTGAATACAGCAAAGCCTATGGGACCCAATAACATCCTGGTTGTAATACTGAAGATTTGTGCTCAGAACTAGCCGTGCTCTGAGCCAAGCTGTTTACAACACTGGTATCTACTTGACAATGTACAAATTTGCCCAGGTATGTCCTGTCCACAAAATGCAGGACAAATCCAATTTGGCAATTACTGCACAATGAGTCTATTCCCGATCATCAAAGTGACAGATGGAGCCATTCTAAAGTGCTATCAAACTGCACTTACTCCCAATGCTCAGTTGGGTTTCCATCAGGCTTGGTGGCTTCAGACCTCATTCCAGCCTCAGTCCACACATGGATAAGAAAAGTTGAATTCCAGAGGCAAGGCCAAAGTGAAGCCCTAGACATCAATACAAAATTTGGCTGAGTGGCATCAAGAAGCCCTGGTAAAATTGAAGTCATTAAAACACAAGAAATAGAAGCCAAGAGTAGGTCATTTGAGCCTGCTTTGCCATTCATCAAAATCATGGCTAATCTACCTCAACTTCACCTTCCCACACTATCTCCATATTCTTTAATTCCCTAGTAACCAAAAATCTATCAACCCCTGTCTTGAATGTATTTGACAATTAAGCATCCACAGCCCTCTGAGGTAAAGAATTCCAAAGATTCAAAACCCTTTGAATGAAGAAATTTCTCCTTATCCAAGTCCTAATTGGTCAACCCCTTTTTCTGAACCCATGTTCTAGATTCTCCAACCAGGGGAACACTTACTCAGCATCTACCCTATCTATCCCCTTAAGAATTTTATAAGTTTTTATTAGACCACCTCTTATTCTTCTAAACTCCAGGGAATATAGGCCTCAAATACTTAATCTCCCATCACAGCACAATCCCCTCAACACAGGAATCAATCTAGGGCAAGTATAACATTCCTTAGATGAAGAGACTAAATCTGCACACAGTAGTCCAGATTGTGTGGCCTCACCAATACTGTATAACTGCAGTAAGAATTCTTTGGTCTTACATTCAATCTTTTTATAACAAAAGCTAACATACTAATTGCTTGCTGTAACTGCATTTTAACTTTGTCATTTATGTGATCCAGGTCCCTCTGAATGCAAACATTTCTCTGTCTCTCACCATAAAAATTTTCTTTTTTATTTTTCTCACACGTTACCATATTGTATTCCATCTGCCATACTCTTGTCCACTTACCCAACCTGTCTAGCTCCTTCTGCAGACTCTTTGCATCCTCCTCAATGTTTACTTTCCCAATTAACTTTATATCTTGAGCAAACTTGAGTGCATTGCACTCAGTCTCCTCATCTAAGTCAATAATGTAGATTGTGTATTGCTGAAAAGAGACATGTCTAAGCTTTTCGTCTTGCATTCATCAGGATACTTCGCAAGAATACCAATACAAGGACAAGGTACATTCCAACAAGGGCGAAAGGAAGGGGAACTAAAGCCAGTGCTCCTTGGATGATGAGAGAGATAAAGTGATGAAACAAAAAAAAGAGGGTGTATGATGAATGTCAGGTGAATTCTTCAAGTGAGAACCAGGCGAAATATAATAAGTTGGAGAAGTGAAGTGGAAAATAAGACTGGCAAAGAGAGTGTATGACAATGGAATGGCAATTAACATAAAAGGGAGACCAACAACCTACTACCGGCATATAAATTAGTAAGTTGGTAGTAAGAGGCTGGGTGAGTCCTATTAGGGTCAAAGGATGATATATGTTTAGAGATGAAGGGCAAGCTAGAATGTGTAATGCATACTTTGTATCTGTGTTTACTAAGGAAGAGGATATTGACAAAATATCAGTAGTAGCAGAGATGGTACAGGTAATGGATAGAGTGAAAATTGATAGGATGTACTGGAAAGACTGGCTATGCTTAGAATGGATCAATTGCCTGGTCCAGATGGTTTACGTGCCAGGTTGCTGAAGGATGTTGAAGTGAAGATAGTGGAAGGGCTTGTCAAAATCTTTCCACCTTCTCTACATACTGCAGAGGATTTAAGAGTGGTAAATGTGACACCCTTGTTCAAGAAAAGGTGCAAGGACATTCCTACTAAGTACAGATTGGTCAGATTGGTTTGTAAGGTTTCAGCAATAATCAGGAAAAACAAAATCAGGCACTTGGTGATGAATTTAGTTAAATAAAGGAGAACCAGCCGCTGCTCCTCTCTCAGATTTTCTTCATTCTTTTCTGTGTGACATTATTATATAGCTCCTAAAGCACATGCTCAGTAGCTATTGTTAGAGTAATATAAAAGCAAAAAACTGTGGATGCTGGAAATCCAAAACAAAAATAAAAATACCTGGAAAAATTCAGCAGGTCTGGCAGCATCTGCGGAGAGGAACACAGTTAACGTTTCGAGTCCGTATGACTCTTCAACAGAACTAAGTAAAAATAGAAGAGAGGTGAAATATAAGCTGGTTTAGTTGGGGTGGGGGGGTAGAGCTGGATAGAGGGCCAGTGATCCTTCTTGTTCATCAAAATCAAGGCACTTTTATTTCTTCAGATGATAACCAGTTTCTATCTGGACAAAATATGATCTTGGTTGTTGCAACCTCTCCGTTAAGTTATCTTCCCACAGCTGACCCCTTTCGAGTGTGGGATGATCATGAGCCCTGTGTCATTGATTGAAAAGTGCAGGCTTGGCTTGCTCTACAACCTTCTTCCTTCTTATGGGCACGGTCATCGTCCTGTACTATGATGCTTGGCGTTAATGTATAAAGAAAGAAAGCTGTTCTGCAATGATGTAGAGTAGTAGCTGGGCAGGGCTAACTCAAAATCTTCATTTTTCTGAGGAGGCCTTTAATGGTACGTACCCGTCTCTCAGCCTCTCTGTTGGCCTGAGGATACCTTGGCGAACTTGTGATGTGGATAGATCCATGTGATGCTACAAAGGATTGGAAACAATTGTTGGCGAATCGTGGCCTACTCTTAGAGACAGCAATGCCTGGAATGCTGCGCGTGGAAAAACCCCCTTCAGAGGCGCTATAACGGCTTCAGATCTGAGCCCATGTAGCTTTTGCACCTCAATCCAGCAGGAATAATAATCCACAACAATGAGAAATACTTTTCCTTTGAGTTCAAATAGGTCCATACCAAAGCACTCCCATGGCCAGGATGGTAAAGATCAGGGCAGAAGTGGCTCCAGTCTGTGAATGGCACAGGTAATGTAGTTGAAGACCATGTATTCCAGACAGCGTGAGATAACTGACCACCATACCTGGCCTGACACTTGGTAATACCAAGATGTCCCTGGTGAATTTTCTGGAGGACCTCCAGGCAGACAGCTCGTGGGACCACCAACTGCTCATCATAGACCAAGAGGTCATCAATGATATTGATGTGGCGACATAGTTCAAAGTACTGCCTCAGGACAGGTTGATTGGGAACATACTCTGGCCATCCATCAAGCAGTATGTGCGAATCTGCACACATTCCTCATCTCACATTTAAGCCTCCTGAAATTCCTGTAAATCTGTGCTGTTCAGTTGAAGTTGACAGTAGAATATGTTCCATGGGAAGTCCTTATTGAGTGGTGCATTGAATTTAATTCTAAATCAATACATTTAAGGATTGCCTGTGAAAATGATTCTCCCCCTCACCCTGTTCCAGACTCAAAGTCCAGAAATTCCTCACAATTTAGAAATTCAAAAATATTTCCTGAAAATAACAAGATAAAAATGATTATAACCAAGTTTTTATTTGGTTACTGAGCTCTTTTAGAAATATGCATTTTAGTTTTAACTTAATTTATTGTCATGTGCTGAACAGGTGAAGTCTATGAGCCAACAGTTATCATTGACCAGGTTCATGGAGTATTACAATCATTACAGCACAGGAGGTTGTCATTTGGTCCATTGAGTCCATGCCAGCCCTCTGTGGAACAATCCAGTCAGTCCCATTCCCCCACTCTATCCCTGTAGCCCTTCAAGTTTACCTCCCTCAAGTGCCCATCCAATTTCCTTTTGAAATCTCTCATTGTCTCTGCTTCCACTGCCTTCGTACGTAGCGAGTTCCAGGTCATTACCCTTTGCTGCGCATAAAATTGCTTCCTCACATTTCCCCATTTCTCCTGCCCAAAACCTTAAATCTGTGTCCCCTAGTTCTTGTACCATCAACCAAAGGGAACAGTCTGCCGTTGTTTTCATCAGAAGATTCAACTGGTTGATCTCATGGCAAACATGACTGCTCATGCTTAAAATCTGTATAATTCTGCAGTAAATGAATACTTTTGTAATTAAAGGATACATCTAACATCGAAATCATTAGCCTGCAGGTCTCCATGCTGAATGCTGTAGAAAAACAACTAGGTTAGAAAACCACACAAAATTCATGGCATAATCATCTTTCAAAATGTATGTTCTATAGTGAAAACTAATTAACTGCCTACACCAGAACTATTGATCACACACACTTATTAACCAATTCATTATTTTGCTCCTCCATGCCCAATCGACATTACAGCATTTCTTGACCTAGGGCCATCTAAGTTTTCATCATTAGAAAAACTTTCATTTATCTAGCAGCTTTCACTTTAGGTCATCCCAAAGTGCATAACAGCCAATGAAGTACTTGTTACTATTGTAATGTAGGAAGCATGGCAACCAATTTGTATACAACAAACTCCCTGAAACAGTGATCAGATGATTTTCAGATAATCTGTTTAAGTGATTTTGGTTGAGAGAAAAATATTGGGCAGGACTCAGGTGAGGTTCACAAGATCCAAATTCAGCTAATGGATGTGCATTAAAAAAAAATGTAATTAGAGTGCTCATTGTTAGGGCATGGGAGAGAAATGGCGATGGAAGCTGTTTGGAGAGAACCATAGCCAGTAGTTAAAAATAAATGTAATGCAAAGAAATTTGAAATGCAAACTTTGCACTAAGGGTAATATACACTTTTTTGTATATATTAAATATTAACGTCATTGAACTGTTACCAATATGCAACCAAGGTATCCTAAATATTAATTGTTATAAAATGTTTCTTGGGTGTCCTTACCCCACTGAATGCAGAATGACCAGAACATATTTCAAAAATTGCATGTTTTGTGCTCATCCCAATTGACAGTTATGATTTTAATGTCATAAAATAAATTTTAAAACAGCCGTAGCAATTTAAACTCAAAAGTGGCTAGTTGATACAAAGAAGTAGGAAGGATAAATCATCAGATAATTTAAAATTGGAAATTTATAAGTGAATGAGTGAGTGATGTGGGATTTTTAATTGTATAATGCAGTTTAGATGTAGACAGACTTTCATTTAAATAGTGCCTTATTAAATCTCAAACATTTCAAAAAAGTATTTCACAAGTCACTGCACTTCAAAATGTAATTCAGTGCAAGTAATGAAATTGTAGAAGGTATTTTGCTTTTGGCAAGACCCCATAAACAGCAATGCAATTAATGGTCTAAATTAATCTACTCTTTGGGTGGCATTGGTTGAGGAAGGAATGTTTACCCTTTAGCAATGAGGCGCTGCCTCAGTTTTGACTGGATGGTGGCCTCTGATTACATGCTCAAATTCTGGAATGAGGCATAAACTGCCTTCTGACTGCAGAATTATACTCAAATGAGTAAGATGACAGAGTGAATTTAGATTATAGAGCAAGTTTGGTTGACAAATGTGAAGTGAATGCAAAGGAGAGAACTTAAAAAAGACAATTAGCCCATTTGCAAAAGATAATGCTTGAAAGACGTTCATTTTATAGTGTGCACATTTTCCTTCGTATATTAGACTGTATACAAAAGGACAGGCAGAGCCAATTAGAACAAGCACAGATGTTACACAAAACTTGTCACTTGTCGTTACTGAGAGCACTAGAAGATGATTTCTGCTGCAAGGACCACAAGCAAACTGAAGCTTTGCACAGTCCATTGCAATGCTCTTCAGCTCGAGATTTTGTGAGTGATTCATAGTCCTGCAGAACAGGGACCCAGCCAATTTAGTGTCCAACAATTAGTTCCACAAATAAAAGTGGCTGACAATGCTTCCAATTTATTTTCCCCCACAGACTTTTGGATTGGATGAGTATATTACAGAATACTGAAATAATAATCTTAGTCAGTGTATTATAAACATTTACAACTTACGTTTGTAGTTGCCACTGATGCCAGATTGAGTAAGACATCTCTGAAGTTCCTCAGCATCTATCTGACCATCCTACAAAAAAAAAAGGCCAAATATCCACATGAAGGATGCCATTGGTACAAGGCCCAGGGCCTACTGTTAGGTTCAGATTCATGGAAAATATTCATGAGGAACTTGACACATTATTAGGGCCATAGGTTAAATTTAACAGTCTCTAAGTATGACTTAAAATTATAGCTCTAAAAAGAGAAAGAAAAAAGAGAAAGAACAAAAGAGATAAAATTAAAAAATTAGAATGTGGGAGGGGTAAATTATTGCTTCACGCATAACTACAGAATCAACTGATGCTAAATCAATAAGGAAAGTATATTTGAAAATAAATAAAACATATCATGCAGTAACACAATCAGACAGGAATAATGTTTGTTAGCAAACATTAAGCCACCGACCAAGGTCAATTTTACAATGAACAACCATATAAGAAGTTACTCCTTATATTAATTCTCCACCATTTGAACTATCAGAATAGTCAAAATTCTAAATCACAATAAACACCAACAGGGAGAAATTGGACTTGTGCCCAAAACAGGCAGTAAATCAGTGGAGTAGTCAGCCTGTACCAATCTGTACTGATGCAAGACCAATGCCAATTATGGCACCATGCCACTTCTGTATTTAACCAATGAGCTGTAGGTGCCAATCAGGTATTCAGAAGCTGCTCATCAAACATCCAGCATTGGATGAGCAGAAATTTCCTCCAATTAAAATGCTGAAGAACTAAAGTGATTGCGGTGGGCTCAGAAGACAAACTCCTTTCCCTAGCTATTGGTTATATCACCCTCCCTGGCTGCTGAACCAGACCATTTGCAGCCAAGGCTTCCTATCTGATCATGAGCTGAGTTTCTGATCCCATATCCTCTCTATCCCTATGACTACTAATGCTCACTTCTGTGACATCTTCCAGTTTCACCCCTTCCTCAGCTCATCTGTTGCTGAAACTCTCATCTGTGCCTTTGTTATTGCTAGACTCAACTATTCAAATGCTATCCTTGCTGTTTTCCCACCTTGCAACCCCCATAAACTGGAGCTCATCCAAAACTCTGCTGCCTGTATCCTATCTGACAACAAGTCCCATTTAACCATCACCCATGCTCACGGACCTACATTGGCTCCTTGTCCAGCAATACCTCAAGTTTTAAAAAATGTTTACACTTGTTTTCAAATTGCTCCATGCCCTTACTCCTCCCTATCTCAGTGATCTCCTGCAGCCATACAACCTACGGAGCCTACGCTCCTCTAATTGTGGCCTCTCTTGCATCTTCACTGCTCCACCATTAATGGCCGGGCCTCTAGCTGCCTCAGCTGCAATCTTTGAAATCCCTTCCCTGAACCTCTCCATCTCTTTTTCTTCCTTTAAGACACTCCTTAAAATCCCTCTTTGATTTTATTTCACGTAGCCTAGTATCTCATGTGGTTTGATGTCAAATTTTGTTTGACAATGCTTGTGTGAAACACCTTGGGACTTTTTAAACTACATTAAAAGGCACTATATAAATGCAAGGTGTTGTTTCCAGTAGCAACTGCCTTCAGTTAGTGGGGCAGCCACAGTAGTTTTGTAAAGTCAATAGGGACAGTGCTGACTCCTAAATGTTACAAATTTTTGTATTTTTATGGGTCTTTTCTCAGAAGCCTCCAGCGGTCCATTTAACTCTGCTGGTTGCTATCCAGTTTTACATCCATCTTTTGCACCCTAGTTTGCAGAAACAAAATCAACCTGCTACCTATTTCAAACAAGCCAAAGTTATCTGATTCAATTTTATACAGGGACAACTTCTGGAATCAATTGGGTGGAAGAAATGGCCTATTTCGCACCCAGAAAACATGCAGATTGATGTCCAATTTCTCTCAGTGTCACACAACACCCCCACCTCCAACCAACCCTCATCCACCATTCCTTTCAGCTTATGAATAAGGTAAAAGTTAATTGAATAGGAGTACGAAAACTTTTTTAAAAAAGTCTTGAAATAGGAACTTAAAAGTTATTTTGGCAAATTGTTCCTTTGTTTTAAGTTTTATTTTAAAGAAGATTGCATTCATATTTATTCATTCAAATATTTCCCCCTGTTTTAAAACTGTTTTCAGTTGATCTTAAAAATAACAAAATCTGGGCAAAAGAAGCTGTATTCCCTCATATTGTCAGAAACATTCAAGAGTTTTATTTTTCACAATAAATACAAGATGCACATACTATTTTTCAGTTAATGAATATGCAATGGCACAGTGTTATGTAATTTAATAACATTCAACGGTAAAATCTCCAAAAGAGATACAGGAGCAAATAAACTTTGGGGTTATGGTCCAAAGATCTTTAAGCTGAAAAACAAGTGAATGAATTTATGAAAAAAGCTCACTAAATCCTAGGTTTTACAAATTGGGGTACTGAATATAAAAGCAAAGAAGCAATGCTAAATTCCTGCTGGTCAGTATACGGTTTCCAGTTTGAGCATCCTGCTTTAGGAAGGATGTCAGGCCATGCAGTGGAACACAGGAACAAAGATGATAACAGGGAAGGAAGACTACAGTTATGAGGAGCGATGAGAAAAACTGGGGTTTGTCTGTTTATGATAGAAAATTTAGAGAACTGATGGGATCTTTCAAAATGATGAAGGGTTTTGACAAGGCAAATAGGGAAAGATATTCCAGTGGTCCATTAGTCAGTAACTAGAGGGCATGAATGCAAGATCAGCATATAAAGAATGAAGGGATAGGATCAGAGAAGTTATTTTTGCAAATGCTTACTAGGGCATGAAACATCCTACTGGAAACAGCATTGGAAGCAGAATTCATAACACATTTCAAGAATCCACTGTAGATTTATTAGAGTTCACGGTTGAATATTTGCAAGTGGATAATTTAAAACACTATTGAGAAAGGCCAAGGGAATGGAACTCCTTCAAAATAGCCATAAGTGCAATGAACCAAATGTCTTCTCTGTTGAAAAATGCTCTGATCGTACAAAAGGAACACAAATACACACACCCTAAGGCAATACTGATAGCCACAAAATTAGTCCACATATTATAGCAGCTAAACCCACAGATAAGGAGAATGATCACAACGAAAGTCATCAGTTTACCAGCTGAGAACTCTGACACCTGGCTGCATGCAATTTCTGGTTCTATCAGGTTTACTCATGTGGGTGCAGAATTACAGACGAAGCTTCTAGTGATTGACACTTCAGCCTGGTTCTGTTCTTCTATTAGCTATGGATCATCTATACCTCAACTTTATTTATCTACCTTTTCTCCATATCCCTTAATATTCTTACCTAATAAAAATCTGTAAATCATTAAATCTCTGTATGCTTTTTGTGAAAAAAATGCTACTTGACTTCATATCCTGACTGGTCTTGCTCTAATTTTAAGATTATGTCCTCTTGTTCTGGATTCCTCCAGAGATAATAGTTTCTCTGAATCTACCATATCAAGTCTCTATCATTTTAAATACCCTGATCAGACTCGTCAAATTTCTAAACTAAAGGAAATACAATCTAAATTTATGCAACTTTTACTCATAATTTAATCATTTATGTACCAAATGTTTCTGATGAAACTGGACTGTAACCCCCAAAGGCCAATAGATCCTTCCTGAGGTGTGATGCCCAAAACTAAACTCATTACTCTAAATAGGTCTGACAAAGACTTGAAGCATCAGTTCCTCAACTTTTGTATTCTAGCTTGCTTGAACTAAAAGACAACATTCCATAAGCTGTTTCAATCAAATTTTCTACCTGGGCCCTTGCTTTTAGTGGTCTGTTCACATAAATCCATTTGTTTTTCCACAGTTCCCAGTCTCTCTCCATTAAGTAAATATTCCTATTTGGCTTAAATCTAAAATGGATTACCTCTATGATGGTCATGTTATGCCCATAAAGATAATAGGGCAGTGGACACTGTACTTTTAAAAAGAAAGCAACATGGAATAACGGACACTGTACCTTCACAAAATGGATTCTGGAAAGTCAGATGACTTCAGCTTGTGGTTTCTGGACAGAGGCAACGTGCCTGGGAAACTACTTAAATATGCAAATAAATTTGCGAGGTGCATTTTGACTATCCCTCACCGTTTCAATGGAAGAGCCCCATGAAGATGGGACTTCAAATAAAGCAAATGAGGATGGTCATACCTGGAATGTTGATGGGATATCAATCATCCCCCCATTGTGTTCCAGTTACATCAGCTTCAGCCCATTGCGTGGACAATGGGATACTTCAATACTGCCATTACATGACCGAAACTAGTTGGGGAGGGAGTTGACACCTTATTAATCCACAAGGGAAATCAATGAGGCACTCTTGGACCAGCACCATGGCGAGAGATCACAGCCAGCAAAAAAAAGAGAACCCTACCTTGAAAAAAAAAGTCAACTCAAGTAGTGGAAGGGGGCTAATTCATTTTATCTGCAAGATTATGCTTCTTCATTACAGAAGCTCGGCCACAATTCCACTTGAAACAGACAGAAACTTCCAACCTCCATTTGTTTTCAAGGAACCATGAGGGAATCCTTCAAGCCTGCAAAATTTTTCAACCTCCATCTTAAGGACTGGTTAAATAAGTGACTCGTTTCTTATTACTCTATTCATAATCTAAGTGCATGCTACATCTCTAGAAATAATCTTTCCACGTGTATATGGGTGTCTGATGTTTGGGGAGTGGATATTTGTTGCGTATGTTTCGAGTGTTGTTAAAATAAACATTTATACTTTTGATTTAAACTTACAAGAAAGCCTGCTCATGTCTGTTCTTTAACATAACAGCACTCAAAAGGGTTAAAACATTCCTTCTGAAAAATATATCTTGTTGCCGTCAGCCGAGGTGAGAAAAGGGGGAAAGCTATCGGAAACATCGCTCCGTCTGTAACATCTCACACTCCTTCACATTGAACTCCATTTGTTATGGTTTTTCCCACTCAGTCTATCCACGTCCCTTTGCAACATCCTCCTCCCACCTACACAACTTGTTGTCTCCTAATTTAGCATCATCTGCACACTTGGATATAGAACTGTCAATCCTTCATTCAAATTATAAATTATAAAAAATATAGTAATGGGGAGGCAGTGGCGTAGTGGTATTGTCACTGGACTAGTACTCCAGATGCCAGGTTAATGCTCTGGGGACCTGGGTTCAAATCCTACCACAGCAGATGGTGAAATCTGAATTCAATAAAAAATCTGGAATTAAAAGTCTAATGATGACCATAAAAGTCTAATGATGACCATGAAACCATTATCGATTGTCGTAAAAATCCATCTGGTTCACTCATGTACTTTAGGAAAGGAAATCTGCCATCCTTACCTGGTCTGGCCTACATGTGACTCCAGGCTCCAATGTTGTTGCCTCTTTAATGCCCTCTGAAATGGCCTAGCAAGCCACTTAGTTCTCAAGGGCAATTAGGGATGGGCAATAAATGCTGGCCCAGCCAGTGACGCCCACATCTCATGGACGAAGAAGAAAAAAAAAAAAAAATATATATATATATATATATATATATATATATATATATAGTGAAAAGCTGAAGCCTCAGTACATACCCCGGGAAAGATTTGTCATTTATTGCCAATCAGAGATTGTTCCCTTGATCCTTACTGTCTCCTACCAATTACTGACTCATGCCACAAAGTTACCTCCAATTCCATGTGCTTTCATTTTTGATAATCGCTTTGATGGAACCTTATCAAATGTCTTCAGTAAATTCATGCAGAGAAGGTCCACGGAACACCCAATGACCGCCAAAGAAATTCAACCATGTTAGTCAGACATACCATTCACAAACCCATTCTGACTCTCTAATCAGCTCTAATCAGTCCATGGCTCAGTCAATCCTGTCCCCAATAACAGATTCCAGTAATTTCCACAGAACTAACGATAAACTGGGTTAGCTAGTCATAGGATCATAAGAAATAGGAGCAGAGATAGGCCCTTAATCCTGCTCTGCCTTTCAATAAAATCATGACTGATCTGATTGTGGCCTTAACTCTACTTTCCTGCCTGTCCCCCATAAGTCTTGACTACCTTGTCATCACAAGTGTGTCTAACTCAGCCTTGAATATATTCAACAACCCAGCCTCCATTGCTCTCTGGGGAAGAGAATTCCAAAGACTAACAACCCTCTGAGAAAAGAAATTTATTCTCATCTGTCTTAAGTGGGAGACCCCTTATTTTTAAACTGAGTCCCCAATTCTAGATTCACCCAGGATAGGAAACACCCTTTCAACATTTATCCTGCCAAGTTCCTTCTAGATCACCTCTCATTCTTCTAAATTCTAGTGAATATAGCACCATCCTCCTTAACCTTTCCTCATTAGACAACTCTTTCATCCCAAAAATCAGCCTGCTGAACCTTCTATGAACTGCTTCCAACGTAAGTATATTCTTCCTTAAATAAGGAAATCAAAACTGTACACAGTACTTCAGGTGTAGTCTTACCAATGTCTTGTTGCAAGACTTCCCTACTTTTATACTCCATCCCCCTTGCAACAAGGCCAACACTCCATTTGCCTTCTTAATTACTTGCTGTATCTG
Organism: Cetorhinus maximus; assembly: GCF_964194155.1. Taxonomy (NCBI): domain Eukaryota; kingdom Metazoa; phylum Chordata; class Chondrichthyes; order Lamniformes; family Cetorhinidae; genus Cetorhinus; species Cetorhinus maximus. The sequence goes on along the minus strand of NC_135881.1, from coordinate 63,009,757 downwards.
CATGCTAACTTTTTGTGATTCATGTGCAAATACACCCAGATCCCTTTGCACTGTAGCGTTCTGCAGTCTCTCTCCATTTAAATAATATTCTACTTTTTTATTCTTCCTGCCAAAGTGGACAACCTCATATTTTCCCCACATTATACTGCATCTGCCCAATCACTTAACCTATTTATATCCCTTTGCAGGTTCTTTGTATTCCTCCTCACAACTTGCTTTCACACTTATCCTTGTATCAGTAGCAAATTTGGCGACAATGCAGTTGGTTAATGGCCTCTCACAACCAACACTTCCCCTCCCACCCTCAACCCCACCCTTCTGAAAAACAGACGGCATTTGCAATGTTTCAATCTATAGGCAGAATTTCTGAATCTAATGCACTTTGGAAAATTCCGACTAAAACATCTGCAATTTCCCCACCCCCATTTCTATTAACACTCTAAGTGGAGACATCAGGTCTCATGTAACATTTATCTTAATTCGCATCTATGATTCTACAATTGGGCAGCACTTGTTGAACAATCCTGAGTGTACATTAACAACCAATTTAAGATAATCAGTCAAGCTCTTAATGTGGTTCACTTACACTTGCTAGAAGTGACATACATTCATTTGCAGGAACACATTCTCTGCAAAGAAACAGAATATGTTCAACCCTTGCACCTTTTTCTGGATTACCCGGGAGCTTGGGAAGCCTATAGTGCCCTGTTGCTTTCTCCATGGCAATGCCTCGACTAATCAGATAAAAGCAAAATACTGCGGATGCTGGAAATCTGAAACAGGCTAATCAGAGTCAGCTTGCCAATCAATTTACACCCTTTACTCCTGTAGTATAAATAGTTGTGATTGTTTGAAATTTGGCAGTGTGTTTGTCCTAATGAATGCAAAATGAAAAGCTTCAGCAACATGTCTTTCTTTTCAGCAAAATTAAAGTTCTGTACTACTAAACAAGTGCCAATTTGATTTATTTTTAGTTTCCCTTATAGCAATGGTGCTTAACCCTCTTTCTCCATTGTAAAAAAATTAACCAGATGCAGTTTGTTCATTTCACAAGTCTACTATTTCTTTACTTTCCATTATAATTTCACCTCCATCTTTAATGGGTCCACATTCTCCTTTAGCACTCTTAATATTTATAAAAACTTTTGCAGTTAGCTTCAGTGTCACTGTTATACATGTTTTCCCACATTCGCTTTTCGCATTTCTTATGACATTATTTGTATCTCTTTGAAGCTTCTTATAGCTCTCCCAGTCTGCTGGATTGACATCTTTCTTTGAATTTGAAAAGCCTTTTCTTTTAAGCTTGATTTACAGTTTCCTTGTTTGTTGACCATGGTTGCTTAACTGCACAACTGGAACCTTTACTTTGTTTGGATTTGTACTGGGCTTGTACTATGCCAAACACTTTTTTCAATACTTCCCCTGTTTGATTTCATGTTTAATTATTAATAGTTGAGCTAAATTTACTCTGTCGACTTATTTCTTATCCCTGCAAAGTTTGCCTCACTTAAATTGAAAATCTTGATTTATGACCCTTCCTTCTTCCTCTCAAAGCCAATATCAAATTCACTATTCCCAAGGTATTTCCTGACAGCCAGATTGGAAACCAATTCTGGTTTGTTACTCATTACTTTATGTAATATGGCCTGTTCCCTTGTCAGTTCTAAACCATAATTGTTCTAGAATACTGTTGTTAGGAACTAGAGATAGTTTTAAGTAAGTTATATGTGCATTTGTATGTGTTAAACTTAAAGCTATAGCTTATTCCTAAATTTAAAAATTTATCTGTTGTTATGCATTAAGAAGGGGGAAACATGGGTTTTGGTCACTTTAGAATGTTGCCTGCAAGTCTGAGTGTTTGTTTGTATACCTATATTTTAATGAGGTTCTACAACCCTTGGATTTAAAACAAAGTATAAAAAAACTGAGCTGTTGCCCAGCAACAGGGGGCCCATAGAGACAGGGAAAAATAGAAAAGCAGTTTGATTTCAGTTGGTAGGAGCATTCCACAGAAACTGCCAGAGCAGGCAGGAAGGGAGCTGCAGGGAACAGGTCCCAAAGAAAAGAAGAAAGTCCCAAAAACCAGGGAATTTGGCAGAAGATTGTCCCAGGAAGACAGTGAAGTCAAGGGAAAAGAACAGGAATCTAAACCGGTCCTGTTCAGTGAAATTGAAAGTAAAGAGCAGAGGAAAAAGCTCCCAAGTTAAAAGACAAAGCTGTGGGGATCAGAATCAAGGTAAAGTGGGCTTGGAGAGGGCAGAAGATCTGAGGAGACAGCCAAAGGTGGGTGACTCCTTACTACGGGCCTGTGAAGCAGTGGTGTCCAGCTTGGCTAAGCTGAATACCCGAGGGTGTATGTGGCTGGTAAAGCCTGAATGAAGGCTCCTTCCCTGGATCTAGGGAGGAGAACATTGGAAGGAGGGTTCAAACCCTTCGAGGTGGATCATGTTGAAGACGTTTAAGTGAAAGCGTCACTTGGGAGAAAATTCCAAGGCGAGTTCTTTAAGAGTGGAGATTGGAAGCCCTCATGTGAAAGACAGAGTTCAGTGTGGCCGTTGGCTCACTGTGTGACAAGCGTATGCGGGGAGTTGATGAGAAATTCATAGCATCTGCTTTGGGTGGCATCTGTCACTTGGTTTCACAGTGTGGTGTGTTTGACCACTATTGGTTTACATGGACTGTGTATTTACTGTGAACATTAGAGTATAAGATATATTTTGTAACTTGTGTTATCCTTACTATATCTATATATAACTGTAAAGGTATAGTTGTGGGTGAAGCAGTAGTGTAATATAGTTCATCTTTTCTTGTTTAATAAATGTTTTATTCTCTTGTTCAAAGTTCATCAGCAGACTCCGTGACTCTGTTCAGTAGCCACTCTCCACGTTTTTAAACAAAAATAAAAGTTAGGGTCTATCAAGCCAGGTTCCAACTTGAGATCTGACTTGCCCAGTAGTAACATCAGCTGGGATCATAACACTGTCTTGTTTATATTCTAGAAATTCACTGCCTTTACTACTTGAGCTGTTCTGCTTATTCCAGTTTCTCTGAAATAAATTCTCCCCTTTGTCGTGTAATTATAGTAATTCATGAAGGGATTGGGATCTGATGGCAATTACCTACAAAGTTTTTTTTACACTGTGCGATCCACATTAAAAAAAGCCAATGGTTCCAGTAGGTTTATACTTCACAAGCTTACAAATCCTAGTTTAATGAAAGTAACTTACTTGACCAGCCACTGCAGCAAAGTATCCATAGAGTGGGTCCTGCTGTTGGCCTTGGAACGCTCCATAACCTCCAGCTCCAGGAGCCCCTGGATACCCTTGACCACCAGCCCCGGGATATCCTGCACCACCTGGAGCTCCCGGTGCACCACCATACTGAGAAAATTGCTAAAGAGATCAAAATAAACAAAATTATATAAGCCACAACACATCAGCTAACATTATGTCAAAAGAATTTAACTGCAAAATTAAGCATGATTCATAAATGTAGCATTTTTATGTGAGGATTTTAAGTGTCAGTGTTTCCCTGTACTTAGTTGCAGCAAAGTCTAATGTATTATTTCCAATTTTAGGAACAATGACAAACAAAACCAACTCTCCTGTTCTCATCAACTTGTAAGTTCAAGACCTCGAGTCCAGTCCCTGCGGAGGCCAGAGAATGTTGCCACTTATCCACTCCCCAAATCAGGCCATTGGGTGGGAACACAAACTATATCATTTGTTAAAGAGATTTTATGACATTACAAAAATATGGAGCACAAAAAAACCTCAGATTTTCTTAGTTGTGAGGGAAAAGGTGTCAAAATCTCACCGTGCTGCATGTTTCTACTGACTGTGGCACAATCAAGAGGATTTAATAAGGCTGCACCTCACACAGTTAATCAAATTTGGCACAAAAAACATGCCACATTTTTTTCTGGCTAGGCGTAAACCAATGGTTATAATTTAACCTCGCTTTTTGTCAACTCAGATTCTCCTTTATGAAATTGGAATTTGCAAATCACTTCTTAGATTTTGTTTTGCAAAGTTTAGTAAAAAGGCACTTTATTTTTGTCCTTTTCTCTCAAAGTCTCCTCATGCGCCTCACCATCCCTGGCAACAGGTCTAACATTACATCTGGTCCTTGGACTCCCAAAAAATGGGTTAAGTGGTTAAGCACCTCTCAGTCTGTGGTCTGTTCACCATATGTTGTGCAACACAACAGCTTACAGCTCCCACCCTTTTGTTAAATAGATACGCACACTTGTGGAACTCACATACTGTAGTTTGTGACGTGGCTGCATTAACCCTTTCCATATCAAGAGCCTGTGAAAATCTACTGTTAATTCTTCGCAATGTGATTGACTGTTCACTCACATTTTCAGCTAGAATTTGTGAGAAGCATCATCGGCAGTTAATTGGATGCCTCCCTGATCAGTGGGCACTGCTCAAATCCTTTTTCTCTGACTACCCCAACCTCTAAGTTCTAATTCCATTTGTTTATTTTCAGCATATTTGGGCCAGAAACTCCTTAATTTTTCATGTCATTTCTCCTCGAAGGGAATACATGTTTGAATCCCAGTGAGGTTAGATTTTCCTAATTCCAGAATTCTACTGGTCCACTTTAATAAATAGGCCCCATTTTTTGAGTGCAGCCACAGACATGTTAGAGGAGAAATCATGGAAAACGTTTACCTGCTGAGAGATCAATGCAGAAATGTGTTGTCCACTGGCAGAAATTGAAAGAAATAACTGGTGTGGCCTGAATATCTTCTAGAAAACACATATTACTGGTAGCTCAAGTCTAACCAACAACTGTCACCGCTTCCCTTTGGTAGCTACTTTTAATCCCCAATCAAATCTTTTGCCTTATTTCTTCTGCGCTCATGTGGAATTCCTCTTTTCCCTTACAATTTTCAGACACTTTAAAAAGAAACATATATAGCAACTCCTAAGCATTACGTCCTGATTTACCGTCTCCTTTTACTAATTTCCTTCTTGGTGCTGGCCTGCGCCACGGCTCATACTCCCTCACATTGGCTCAAGAATAAAACAAAAACACCAAATGCTTCACCCTCCACCTTCCGATCTCATCTTATCCCTGCAGAAATGATTTTTACGTGGGTGCCCTTCATCTTCAGTGACCTATACTTGGCATGTTATGTAGGAGATTTTGTTTTCAAACAGCGAGTTATGATCTAGAATGCACTGCCTGAGAAGATTTGATAGCAATATTCAAAAGGAGATTAGATAAATACTTGAAGGGGAAAATTTTGCTCTATTGGGAGTGGGACTAACTAGATGGCTCTTTCAAAGGTTCGGCATTGGTACATGGGCCAAATGGCCTCCTTTGTGCTGTAAGATTCTGTGCATATATTGATTTATGTTAGACAGGATTCCATAGCTAATGGCAGCCCCTACTACATTGCTCAAGTGGCTACTCTGCATGTCTAAGTCCAGATGATGACAATAGTATCAGGCTATTTGGTGCTGGCTACTGTAGCCATGCCCGATCTCACCATTACCAGATGTAGGGCATTGAAATGTTGGAGCCAACCGTAGACTCTAGAGCATCCAGGGCCATAAGACTTACAATAGCAAACTTTATAGGACATCTGTAAGAAATGGTATTTTTTAGAATTGGATAGAATTCTCATTGAACCAGCTGGTACAGCATCTAATTCTCTAAGAAAATATATAAACAATTCTAAAGAGTCAGGGACCAAGACAAGATAGACATAAAGGTCACAAAGATTGTGCTCCCTGCATCGAGGTCTCTAGACTCTACAAACATTCCTGAACTGATAGCAGAAAGCCTGCTGGCGCCCTGTGTACTGCAGTGACCTCAAGCCAAGGTGACAAACAGCAGGCGAAGTGACCGCTCTGACATCTTGGATACCTGTCCTGTATCCATTGGTTTGAAGGGTCTGAAACAGGTGATTGATACTGGGTAAGTTACCAGCCGCTAGAAATAAAGTATATTAACAAGTGCTCGTCAAGGGACATTCTCATCAGGTGGCGGTATTCGTCAGGCAGCTGCCTTCTTCAGTTGGAAGATGGGCCACGGAAGATGGAGGAAGACTGAGGGAAGAGTTCCCTAAAACTTTGACTAGGCTGCAGAATGCTGCTATTACAAGCTACTGAGATCAACGCATTCTGTGCCAACCGTCCGTTTGTCCTCGAGATCAGTGAACACTCTCACCTATCACAGGTCATATACTTAGATAAAAGCAAAAAACTGCGGATGCTGGAAATCCAAAACAAAAACAAAAATACCTGGAAAAACTTAGCAGGTCTGGCAGCATCTGCGGAGAGGAACACAGTTAACGTTTCGAGTCCGAATGACCCTTCAACAGAACTAAGTAAAAATAGAAGAGAGATGAAATATAAGCTGGTTTAAGAGGGGGTGGGACAAGTAGAACTGGATAGAGGGCCAGTGATTCAACACCTCTTTGTCCTTTTGTCTGCGACATCTTTTGGTTATCTCTACCTATCACTGGCCCTCTATCCAGCTCTACTTGTCCCACCCCCCCTTAAACCAGCTAATATTTCACCTCTCTTCTATTTTTACTTTGTTCTGTTGAAGGGTCATTCGGACTGTTAACTGTGCTCCTCTCCGCAGATGCTGCCAGACCTGCTGAGTTTTTCCAGGTATCTTTGTTTTTGTACAGGTCATATACTTTTTTTTGTCTAATTAATTAATGCATCATATCCAAACTGTTGATTCTTAATAATCTATCTTAAAATTACTTACGAATAGTTGACTAACAAACTTAGGAATCTGTGGCTCCCCTGAATCTAAAATCTTACACATCTGCCTTTCTGAGCCAGAGCGCTAGAACTAAGCTGGTTTCAACAATGCAATTTTGATGCTAGTGTGAAAGGTAATGCTGGTGGTGCAGATAAACAAGGGCATCAACAGGAAGTAGTTTCGCTTCATTTTTGCTTTGTGACTACAATAATGTATCTGCTTCTGCTGTGAAAGCAAGCTTAACCAGTTTTAAAGCTTAACTGTACAACAAGTTACTTTACACAGTATCCACTAACTGAAAAAGACCTGACTGCCACCATTTTAACTGATTATGATTGTACAGTCAGCTAGTCACTCCGAGTTCTGTTCATGAGTGAAGCTCATGTTTGCATCACTACAGGCAGTTCTGCACCTATAGGCATAGTAAATAATGACAGCTTAAATAAAAGGGGATATCCTACAGGACTGATTGGATGATCTAATGTCCAGACTAAAAGCAATTCCCTTTCATAAGCTAACTGATTGACAAATTTCACGTCTAAAATATGTTTTATTTTATATAAATATATAAAAATATAAAATATGCTCTATGTTTCATCTTATTCTTCCTTTATAGCTTTTAGGTCAGTAAGCATGTACTGGCTTATTTGTGAATTAAAATGCATGTGCATCATTTAAATAGTGTTTAAATTGCATTTTGTTATAGGTACCCTTTGACCCCCCATTGTTAATCAAGAATTTATCTACTTCTGCCTTAAAAGTATTCAATGACGCTGCCTCCACCGCTCTCCAGGGAAGAGAGTTCAAAAGGGTGGAATCGTCCCAGATTTGCACTAAGTGCAGTAGCGAGAGGGAAACAGGGTGTTTTACCCGCCGGCCGCAATGGTAGCTTTTTACGCCATATTGTCTGCTTCCAGCCTCATTAATTATGCAGCCACAGAAAAGACACTGTCTCACTGGCGGGTGGCCTCTGAATGGCCCATCACGCTGTTATCACACCATATCCTCACGTTGGGTGCCATAACTAAACTGCCAGGCATACAGTTCTCAATGCTTGTAGCCCAGGACTGCTCCAGTGAAGGCATGGCCCTGAAAGCCAAAAAGAGTTCCATGACCCGTCACTGGAATGCCACTTGGAGGCCCGCATGGATGTCCTCCACCCCCGTTCTGGCTGCAGGAAGTCCAGCAATCTCACCACTCCGGATTGGGAGGCAGGGGCAGTGGTGGTCAGTGCCAACACTACACAGAAGAGGTTGGCCAGCCAGTGCACAAAGAGCATGAATGATCTCATCCGTGCCTCCAGGGTAAGGCAACCATCTCATCACTCTGAACTCACAGTCAAGTCCATCACACATTCACTGGTACCTCACTCACTGCCAGCTCAAAGGACATCACCACTCACTCTCTCACACAAACCCTCACATCTCCATCTGGCCTCATCTCCTCTGCAGACTGCCTCCTCAGCCCTCAACATCTTGAGGCCACTTGCACAGATCAACATGTGCCCCCACACATACCCTGGGATTCCCCCCTTCCTCAGTACAGCCCTCACCCTGCAGCCTGTTCCCTTGCCTGAGGCCTCTTCTCCCCCTTCCCCAAACAAGCCCTAGGCCTGTAGATGTTGAAAAGCCGTCCCCGCCTTACAGCTGATCTGGTAGGTAGAGACCTGCCCGTGAGCCACCCTAAAAGTGATGTGGTGCTGCCTGCGAAGCCTGGCGCTGATGACCATGAGTGCTGCCCAAAGCAAGGTCGGCAAAGAAACCGCGAAGTCCCGAGCGAAGTGCAGCTCACCAGATGCATGTCGCTCATGTACAGTTGTGAAACACTTCGGTGTGTTTGCCCGGATGATCAAGGGTGGGGGGTTGATTCCGGTGGGCAGGGATTATAATTATATGCAGATGTATTACAATGAGGTTCCCGATGTCTGGTGGTGGGAAACGTGGCCCATCATTGATGGGTGGAGTGGACGATTGCCTTCCCACCATATTGTCCGCTCATGCCCACCATAACGCCTGACACCAGAGGGGATGGAAAATTCTGGCCACAGACTCACAGCCCTCAGAGAAAAAAATTCTCCTCTTCTCCTTCTTCCATGGGTGACCCCTTATTTTAATACTGTCTCTCCTTGTCCTAGTCTCTCCCTCAAGGAGAGACATCCTTTCAGCACCAACCCTGTCAAGTCTCCTCAGGATCTAATATGTTTCAATAAGATCACCTCTCATTCTTCTAAATTCCAATGGATACAGGCCCAGCCTGTCCAACCTTTCTTCATAAGATAACCCTCCCATCCCAGCTGTCAATCGAGTGAACCTTCTCTGAACTGCCTCTAACTAACTGGCCAGTAGTTTCCTGCTTTCTGTCTCCTTCCTTTCTTGAATAGAGAAGTCACATTTGCTATTTTCAGAATAATTGACAGAATAGGTCAGAGATCCAGAGCTGTCAATCAAGCAATGTTTTCCCTGGGGTATAGCAGTTACAGCACTCTATTGGGCTCTCAGCCAAGAATGCTGTTCTGATGAAGAGTCACATGGACTCGAAACGTTAACCGTGTTCCTCTCCGTAGATGCTGTCAGACCTGCTGAGTTTTTCCAGCTATTTTTGTTTTTGTTTCAGATTTCCAGCATCCGCAGTATTTTGCTTTTATCTTAATGCATAATGGAGCTTGGCTGAGAGACAAGGCATCCATTAGGGTTTTGAAACAGCTGCACCCCAGGGAAAACATTTCTTGATTGACAGCTCTGGCTCGCTGATTGATTCTGTCAATTGCACAATGTTTATTTACACAAGATAGAGGTTTCACGTGCTTGCAGTTTCTGCCATTGATAGTTTAAAGGATCTGCATGATTGACACTTCTATTGGGCTGTAGTGAAAGGAGCTTATTAAGAAAGTGTAAAATTATGAATGAATGAATTTTTAAAAGCATTTTAAACACATCCTATTGTCACTAAACGGTTCATTGGTTCTATACAGAGTGTACTGTGAGTGAATATGCACGGAAGTGCCGTAGCTTGGCATGGAGGGTATAAGAGGACACGGGGGTGAGTGGGGGGGCATGAGGTGACATGGATAGGGCATGAAGAGTGGGGGGGGGGGGGCGGTGAAGGGGTGAGGGCTAGAGGGCCTGTTTTTATTATAACTGGGGCAAATTCCCAGATCACCAAGGCAGGCAGGCCCGTGGCTGCCTCCGAACTCTTTCTGGAGATGGTGGGCCCGACTTCTGTTAGCATCCATACCCCCCATCCCCACAACTAAAATCCGGTCTTTACTAGAACTCCCTCGCTGCCCCCCGCCAAGGCAAACTTGCCGTTCCGGGAAATGTCCTAACTCCCGCTACCCACCTCAAAGATGATAAGCCAGGCCAATATTTCCAATTACAACATTCAAATTTAAAATGTAACAAAAACGCAGAACCCCTAGTTACTAATAAACCTTGAATTCTAACATTTGCATTTCTAGCTGCTGTTAGGTTGTTGTACATTTATGAAGAACATAAGAAATAGGAGCTGGAGTAGGCCATTTGGCTCTTCAAGCCTGTTTCACCATTTAATAAGATAATAGCTGTTCTTCCATATCATTTCCACTTTCCCACACTATCCTTATATCCCTTAATTCCCCGAGACACAATTCCTGGCAATCTGGATTACAAGAAGTCCTACTTCATTTGGTATTCAAATTGCTTTTCTCCCCTTTAAAGTGGATAAAAATTTTACCCAATTTAAAATTCAGCTTTTTCCTACAAAAGTCACAATTTCAAAATAAAGTGATTCCGACTTTTCACTTTGTACATTCCTGTCTAGCCCATTTTTACGCACATATCAATATACTGTATAAATGATGTAAACTCCACATCTGCTTAAAATTATTGGGTTTGTGTTTTTGAAATTTCTCAAACATATTTAAAATGGAGGATGCCACCCATAAACACTTCTTATAAAATCAAAATTCAAGGTAAAGATATGCTCACAGCAACAATAGAAAAAATTGAATCTACCTCGTGGACTAACTAATCGCTCATGGTACAGCAATATGCAAATCTATATATTAACATGGAAAATATGTAAATATTTAGCTACCATAAGTTGCTATTGTGAGTTTTTTAGACCAAGGATATGGTTATCAAGATGAAGGGTAAACACTCTTGCAATACAAGTATGTATTTGTACATACAAACTGTGAGGCACCATTCAGCTTTTTGCTCCAAATAAAGAAAGAACCTCAGCTGCTTCATAGCATTCCTCACATGCAGCAGCATGGAGGACTTGGCTATGGGCCCAGGTATAGATAAATGATGTGTCATTTCCCTTCAAGGAGGGAGACTTAATCATGTGTGCCACCTGAATAGCCAACTACCCTATACAGATGTAGCACTACAGCAAGCACCAACTCAGCTAGGATAATGCATCTGTGCAAGTAACCTTAGGAAAAACATTTTTTTTTCAGCTGATAAGCCCTGAAATCTGTATTTAGAGCCACAAAACACTGAAGGAGAAACGTGTTCAAATGTTAAAATCCTTTGTTTTATAAGGTTAACACTGGGGCAAAATAGTATTGTCCAAGCAATCATTAATTGTGATGTCTATGAATCTCCTAAACTTTTTGGATCAATATTTGCATGTAGATGCAACTTGCACATTGTAGGACATTTTTCTCCAATGTTAGTGTTCAAAACAAAAGATTTTCTGGTCCTCTAGCAGTAGATGTTCCTGATAGAAGAACTTAAGTGAAACATAAAAAAACATTTTACAGATTTTGTTTTGTTTGGGAATTTTCTTTTCATTATTATACATATCCAGGTGCTAGGGGGTAGCATTAAGCATTCAGAGCACAGCACAGCCAGATGCAGAATAAAGCTCCACTTACAACAGGCCTCAACCTCCCGACCTCAAAATCACCTCCTTCTGCATCAGTTACATTTCTCACATCAGCCACCCTGCGGCCTTGTGTAGTGAGAATGTCAAATTAATGCCAAATTCATGCCAATATTCTGCTGTAAGCCCTTGCCAGTAAGAAAGGGGTTGAAACTGTTTAAACTCCTCTCACGTAAGATCCCTTCATTCCATTAGTCTAGACTTGATTTCAACCAAGGTGTCTATGATGAAAGACCAGTTTCAAACCCCTGCACCATCCAACATACCCCCACCAGCGAATTTGGCTTTAAAAAAAATTCCAATCCTCCTTGTTAACACAGTTGGTAAATATGCTGCTTAGGGTGGTTCTAAGTCATGCAAAAGAAAAAGATCCCTGCTTTAACCTGTGCTGCTGGTCAATGACAGTGGTGGCAGCACTATAATTGTTCTTACTAAGTAGGTAAGGAGGGAAATATCCTGGTTGCTATTAGGTAGCCAGTACTGCAATGTTCTTGTCTATTACCACACTGGCACAATAATGAGCTGTGCGGTACCAGATCCATTGTCAAGTAACCAAGACTGCCTGTCCAGGCTCACACATGGAAAATGGTCAATCACATGAGGTAGTAAAATACCGCAGCCTTTCCTTACCTGGTCTGGCCTACACGTGACTCCAGACCCACAGCAATAAGATTTGATTCTTAATTGCCCTCTGCAATGGCCTACCAAGTCACTCAGTTCAAGGACAGTTAGGGATGGGCAACAAATGCTGGCCTTGCCAGCGATGCCCAAGCCCCATGAAAGAATAAAAAAATAAGAGTTATCTCAAGGGCTGGAAACTTGGAGCATGATTAATTGGAAAATTAATTCTCAATGCTATTGTGATCAAACTAATCTCAGTCTGTTCTTTAACTAATTCAAACTATTATTCCAGTGCAGCTACAATACCCGACAATGTAGAAAATTGCCCAGGTATGTTCTATCCACAAAAAGCAGGGCAAATCCAATCCAGTCAGTTACCACCCAATCAGTCTAATCTCAATCATCAGCAAAGTGATGATAGCAGTGTCAACGAATCCTTTCAAGTGAAACTTATTCAGTAATAACCTCCTCACTGATTCTCAGCTTGGGTGCCGCCAAAGACACACAGCTCCAGATCTCATTGCAGCCCTGATCCAAACTTGGACAAAACAACTGGTTTCAGAGGTGAGGTGAGAGTGTTCTTGACATCAAGGCAGCATTTTACTGTGTGTGGCATTAAGAACCATTAATAAAATTGAAGTCAAAGGAAACTATAGAGAAAACTCTCCGCTGGATGGAGTTATACCTACACAAAAGAAGATGGTGTCGGAAGCCAATTATCTTAGTCCCAAGATATCACTGCAGGAGTTCCCTAGGATAGTGTCTTAGGCCCAAACATCTTCAGCTGCTTCTATTACCTTCTCTCCATCATAAGGACATAACTGGGATGTTCACTGCTGATTGCAGTGTTCAGTAACATTTGTGACTCCTCAGATACTGAAGTAGTCCATGCCTGCATGCAGGAAGGGCTGGACAACTTTCAAGCAAGGGCTGATAACTGGCAAGTAACATTCATGCTATACAAGTGCCCGCAGTGACCATCCCCAACAATAGAGAATCTAGCCATCTCCCTTCGATGCTCAATGGCATTACCATCGCTGAATAGCCCACTATCAACATCCTCGGGGTTACTATTGACCAGAAACTAAACTGGACCAGCCACACAAATTCTGAGAAAACAATAGCAGGTCAGAGGCTGGGAATTCCACAGGCAAGTAACCACCCCCTGACTTCCCAAAGCCTGTCCAGCATCTACAATGCACTAGTCAGGAGTGCGATGGAATACTCTCCACTTGCCTGGGAGACTGTAGCTCATACAACTCTCAGGAAGCTTGATACCATCCAGGGCAAAGCAGCCCACTTGACTGGCACCCCATCCACCAGCTTAAACATTCACTCCCTCCATCATTGACGCACTGCAGCAGCAGTGGGCATCATAGGCAAAGTGCACTGCAGCAACTCACTAGCCTCCTTTGACAGCACCTTCCAAACCCTCAACGTTTACCATCTAGAAGGAGAAAGACAAGAGATGCATGGGAATACTACTAACTGTAAGCTCCTCTCCAAGCAACACCATCCTGACTTGGAACTAGATTGCCGTTCCTTCACTGTCACTGGGTCAAAATCCTGGAACTCCCTTCCTAGCAGCACTGCGAGTGTATCTCCACCACATGGACTGCAGCGGTTCAAGGCAACAGTTCACCACAACCTTCTCAAGAGAAATTAGGGATGACAACAAATGCTGCCTTTGCCAGAGGTGCTTACATCCCATGACCAAATCAAAAATTAGTCAGTTTTTCAAATTTGTTCACATACTAACCTGCACCACAACCCAATTCAGCCTGTAGAAGTGCATTTTTCAGATGATTGGTACAGGTTATTGTTTCTTGTCAGGACTTTACACCTCAACAATACCAACTTCCTTACACACCTAAGCTTGATGGAGATGCAAAGCAGTTTGGAGATTTCCCCACCGCCTTATATGGGCAGGCATGATGGAATGTGAGCGCAAAAAAAAAAGTCAAGTCATGTAAATCAGGAGAACATGGTCTCTGTCTGTTTCCTGTCATTTGCATTCCTTGGTTGCTAATGCCATGGAGTCCAGAGGCTGAGTCCATGCCAAACAAAGAGGGGCCCATGTAAACAACCTCCCCCTTATTTCCTTGGGTCTTTTACATCAAAATTGTGCCCCAAGGCTAGCTTCACTCTGTAATAGCTGGGGAAGACTTGCTCCAGAATATTCAGAGATGCGCCCCATTTGGAGGGAGGCAGAAAGCATTGGTTCCACTATGGATGTTGTATAAAAGAGGTATTTGACAAATTTACATAAATATGTAGGCTTGCTCTATGGAGTTTGACATTTTATTGGATACATTTGGGGTAATTTTAAGCTAACCTGCCTGTCGAGACACTGATGGGAACGGACGCAATGCTGGTTTCACATCCCACCTGATAATGACTCTTCATTGAAATCAAGGGCCAGGTGTAGAATCACCAAGTCCTGTAGATTTCTCGCCCAGCAAGTTAGATTAAAATTATCATTGAACCCACAGCTAGCCTTTGATCTGTGAGCTTTTTAAGTAGAGCCAGAGTTGGCATCGGGCTGATGGAATCCTATTGTAAATATGGGAAACTAAATAATATGAAAGATTATTCAATCCGGGTATTTCAGAAATATTACAATATAGTGACAAATTAAAATATAACACTTTTCCATTATTTTTAAATTAAAATATTATACTTGGACAACTATGCTGATTTATATTAGAACACTTGTGGAGCAGATGCAACTTTACATAAAAATCAAGTGTTCATGTGTATAAGGGTGTAACTGTTTGCTGAAGTCACTAACTACCATTTTCTATTTGAAAACCATACTTTTACAGCTTTTATGTTTCGATTTGTATTTAGGCTTTCATTATTACACACCAAATGTAAATATAGAAGGTTCACAGTATTTTTAAACATAATTATGAATTAGAGATTTGAAACAGATGTGGACTCTTCCAAAAATAAGGCTGTATACTGGTTCAGCCTCAAGGACTGTCAAAACATACATGCATATTGCAAAATATTAAACTTGGTTTTTAAAATAGTGTGTGCGGACATCAACATTGTGAAAGAACAAATTTATCATCCTGGGTACAGGGTTGCCAAACCTCCAGGATTGTCTTCAGCAATTAAAGACATCGATGTGAGCAACTCAGGAGAAAAATTATAAGAACATTAAGAAGAATCTCACCCACATTTTTCAAAGACATTTGTCTCGTGATAAAAGTGTTGAGGAACGCAGGAACGCAGGAGGAATAAGGCTATTTGACTGGCCGGGGGTAATAGGCCATGCGATGAAACCTCCAGCCATACGTCCAATTAAAGTTGGCTTTTTCCGGCACCCAGTGCCACAACCAATGTTTCCAGATTAGGTGTTGTGCTCTCTTCTACCCCAATATCAGAACACCAGGTAATGCATTGTTTCGTTTTCCACGGCAGCCATTCAATGGCTTTCACAAGTAAAATTTTAATTTAGTTTAAAATTTTGCACAACCTGGTGCTCAAAACTTACTTTCCTTTGGGCAGAAGTTGACGAATATTTTATGCCAGAACCCTTAAAACTGACAGAGAAGACTTACAGCCAGTCAGTACTACATTGAAACCTAGCTTCCTGAGATGAAAGAGCAGCTTCTAACCCATGTAACTGCCTAACCTGAACTGTTTGATTAATCATTTAGTTCCTTTCTTCACGATGAAAAGCACACACTTCCCCTTATCTAGTAATCTTTCGCAGAATGTGGGTATCACTGGTAAGGCCAACATTTGTTGCCCATCCCTAATTGCCTAGGACTGAGTGGACATTTCAGAGGGCAGTTAAGAGTCAACCACATTGCTGTGGTCTGGATTCACATATCAGCCAGACCAGGTAAGGATGGCAATTTTTTCTTCTCTAAAGAGCATTAGTGAACCAGATGGGTTTTTACAATAATCATTGATAATTTTGTAAGGTTGGAATCCCCTCCAACTGGGAAATTTATGGAACATAATTTCAAACCCACAGACATGTTTTGACGTCATGATTGGAACTATAAATTACAAAAGCCAAGCTGCAGCGCTGGGCAGCAAGAGGTTAATTCAAACATTTAGGGCAGAATTTTACATTCAGTGTGTGGGCGTGCGCCCGACACGCCGGAACATAAAAAGACACGTGATGACGTCGGGCGTGTGTCCCAATGTCATCATGAACTCGCGCGATATTTCGTTCAACTTGCGCGCACTGGAGTCGGCTGCGTGCCCGCCGATAATTGAAAGGCCTATTAAGGACCTAATTAACCTGAATTTTATGCTGCCCATCCAACCTTATGGTTGGCGGGCAGGCAAAAAGGCCAAGCGGCCTTAATGTTTTTTTAGGAAACCTCATCCATGAGCAGGATGAGGTTTTCCTAAAGCTACTACAAATTAAATAAACACTTTCCTTTGAAATTAAAAACATGTCCCATCTCATGTGACACAGTCACATGAGGGGACATGTTTCTTTGAATTTTTATTGTATTTAATAATTTTTTTAACAAGTGCTTCAATCTCCCTGAGGCAGCTCCGTGCTTCAGGGAGATTGAAGCGCTCTTTCAATCGCATGCGCGAACTGCGCGCCAGGCCCACTCTCCCTCCTCCCCTCGCCTGCACAGGTAGCGCTACTGCTAGTGATCCACACAGGGTGGGCCTTAATTGGCCCGCCCGTGTGAAATCGCGGTGCGGAGCCGATCGCGGGCGGTGGTCGGCTCCGCGACTGCCCACTCCCGCCTAGCCCGCCCGACGAATGGAAAATCCTGGCCTTAGTAAAAACACAGTACTCATCAAAAGGGTTTGGACATTGACTAATGTAATCAAGAAGTCTGATTACCCAATAAAATGGCACAAAGGACACATCATCAGTACAATACACTCAAGGAATTATGCAACTAAGGTCTGCACCACTGACAATAGTACTGGAATAGAGCCATTCAAATTCTCATTAACTTTGGAGCCAGGTGTCGTTATTGTGCTGACACTGCGCTACCTCAAACAACAGGAGAATTGCTCATACAATGAGAACTGATAATATTCGTCTGGATACAACTTCCATGGAAAAACCAGCATTGTTTCAACCAGCAGCAACTGATGACATTTGTCTGGACTTTGCGTGGAATCAACTAAATGGGCATTGGAACAACAGGAAATATGTTTTGACATGTCTGAGTTGAACTATTATAAAAGAAGAGCAGATCTGAGTATCTGGGATGCAATTGAAAGGAGGGTCAGGGCTGGTCAACTTGATTCAGGCCTACATACAATCCCCAACATGGCTGGCCTGTCTGGTGTTGAAAGTGTTTCCAGCCATATCGTGGTGATATTGGGCTAAAGGTTTTGGGCTGCAGTCTGAAGAAAGGTCAGGCTTGGTCACCTTGACTCAGGCCTACTGTCAACACCGGACAGACCAGCCGTGTTGGGGATTGTAAGTTTCAGCCAAATCGTAGTGATGGTTTTGTGAAGGTTTGGCGTGAAAACCTGTTTTTTTTTTGCCGGTACCTTGTAACTTGTTTCAGCAATATCTTGGTGATATTGGTCTGAGGGTTTTTTCTTAAGGTTTCAGGACAAGATGTGATGTTTTGCCTGTGTTTTTGTAAGTTTAAACCAAGTCCCACTTCTGGTTCCCTGCCTTTCCTATCTAAACTAAAATGCCAGTAGTCCACAAATGGCCTCGGCATTCCTAGATTGTAGAGCATGGAGGAGCAGCCAGGTTCTTCATTCCTGATCGTTATTCAGAATCCCCTGCTGGATGTGCACATTTGGTCATCAGATGGGGGACAGCATAAGACTCAGCTGTGTGTCATGCCCAGTACAGACATGTCATATTATGAACTTTCAGTCCATACTTTTAAAAATTGGACACAAACACGCTGTTAAGATGGCTACTGCAAATCATGTGTCTTTTGGCATTGGACTACAGACAGTATCGAGTCTCTGGCAAACACCGAATTAAAAATTGACATGGGGAGGGTACCTCACAGCTATTTGTAGAATTCACACTTCTCATTTTTTAAGGATGGGCTAACACCTAAAGCTATAGAGTTTCCAGACTGCCTGTCTCCGTGTTTCATACTGAACAAAAAGGAAGATCAAAACTCAATGGCCATTCTCAACTTCCCACTGTATCATGATAACCTCCCCCATCCAAACTAGACTGGGTAGGTCTCAGAAGTGTTAAGCAGTCATGTGATCGAAACTAGTTTCAGAGACTGTATCTCTATTATTGCAGGAACTAGCAGATCCATGAGACCTATCAGTCATCAGCCAGTTTGAGAACCAGTTTCTGAAACCAGCTGCAAGCAGCCGAAGTAGTTAAAATGTCCCTGTTTCAAAATTCACCTGAGAACCAAACTCCTGTATATTTGACAAGAAACCTCGCAACCTGCTGTGAACCCTTCATTTTACAAGGCCCCAACTTTAACTTTAAATCATTGAATCCATTCAAGAAACCACAGGCCTGTCACATGGGAATCCTGAAATAACCACTTTTATTTTAAACTCACAAAAGTTTGTTGCTGAATTATATAATTGGAATACACACTCCAAGGGTAAGTTAGAGAAGACGAGCTTCTTTCCATACAAATCATACTGACTACGGGCATAAGAGAGCAGATAAATTCTGTCCGTGACATGTGACTTTCTCATTTCTCAGTAGCCTACCAATGCTTACACAAGAATCAACGTGAATTAAGATGACGCATTGGAGGATATCTGATGCCTATGGAACTTAATTTCAGTAACGAAATGCTGCCTTCACAATAGTAGAGAATTGTAGAAAGACAAATGAAGATTAACTGATTAATTTTCAATACAGCTTTAGCCCAGAGCTTCTCCACTGATTATACAAGCTACATATCTCACCAGTCATTCAAGTCAGGAAGGCAATAATTGGTCTAAGTGTCACTAAACAACTGATTAATTTATACATTCTTGTGATGGTTTGATTCCTGCAATTGTGTTAGAGGAGTGTTTTATACCCAGTACTGCTGGGAAACATTTATTGCTGGTCATAAGATGAGTATCACAATTGGGCTCAGTTTATTCAATCCACGATGGCAGATTAATAGGGCCACCCATTTTTTTCTCTGGAAAACAGCACTATTCTACATTGAGTTTAATGAGTTAAATTGTTCCTGCCTTTTTCATGTACATCAGTAAACAAATTTTAACAAAGGAAAACTGCCAAACAGATAGAAACAAAATCCTCCATATTGCGCATGCACACCTAGGTTCTCAAAAAGTATATGGATTACAGAGTACACAGTACTTAGCATCATCTGTCACCAGCAAGCTAGCATCTGTTCAAACTTGGATCAGCATCTAACCAATCGTTGAGGTCAGTTTAACTTGATGCTACTTCTAACTCAGTATTCATGATTGTGCTAGATTATAGTGTGCAGCTGAAATCAGACTGCAGCTTTTTTCAGAATTAGTCTGACTGCAATATAATGGTATGTCCAGCAGATATTGCAAAGTTCACTAGAGTTACTCATCAGATTTCAAGATTACAAGCATGAACTTGTCCATCTCTAGTTACTACAAAAAATGTTTCCCTTCCTTTTGAACATTTCTTTTATCATAACTCTCAGCTTTGAGAAGCTAAACGAAAAGTGAAATAAAGAAAATAAACAAAAAACATTACAAATCAGAGGTCAACATTTCAGGGGGCAACAGAAGCAAAGAAAATCTTTCAATTACATTTAATCATGACTGACAGGCCAAAGAGGAACCCAGAAATCAAAAAGCTACAGACGCTACAGACAACAGCAAGGCTTTTTGTCCCTATAGAACAGTAGGAAAGCAATCAGAACACGCTAAAAGATGATAATGTGCTGAAACCAAGCATGAACATTCTTCCATCTATTCATTAGGGAAAACAGAAATAGGCCTTTTGCATTCAAAGGAGAATGAACAATTTTGACGTCAATGAGGTACAGTTGCTCGGCATGGTAAAAAAGCTTAAAGAAATCTTCAGAAATGGATGATATTTATCCTAAGGAACAGAGAGGGAGAGAGAGAGGGGAATTAGGTCTGTGGGATTCTGTTGATCACCATAAACACTGGGGAGATCACCCTAATTTAACAAGTTAATGTGGTGTCCAACTTAAAATGGATGACAAAAAGCACTCAAGAAATTGCAAATTCATTAATTTTGCATTGCCATGAATGGAATCAGTAGGCAGTATACTTCAAGATTTTCTCTATAATAGCCTAGTAAATAGCATTACTAGGTGAGGACGCTGCCAATTCCTTTACTCTTTCAATGGATGGCATCTTAAGGGGACCATGGGAAGCATTGTTAACTGTAAGCTTACACTTCTAAAAAACGGCTTTGACAAAGTTCCGCAGCAAAGGTGTGATAACCTGCAGTTAGACTGCAGAACTACACTGCAGGTCACAGATCAACTTGCAAGATAGCAAGTGCTATAGGAGAGTTGAATTCAGCACACTACTGACAGTGAGTGAAAGAAGCCCATCTTCAAAACCACAAGATTGAAATTTAAGACTGATATGCTGAGTTTTTTTTTAAAAGAAACACATACAGAACAGGCCTCCAGTTGGGATAAGTCAAGTCCCTGGATTTATTTTAGCAATTGTGTAATGCGATGGGGGAGTAGACATTTGCTAGACAGAAAGGCCAGGTAGTCTTTCTCTGCTCGACTGACCCAACTACCCATCCACTCACCCACGCTCATTTGTCAAAAGACTCGAGACCTTTAAAAACTTACCTGAATACAGCAGCTACTGTCAGTAAAAGGGGGCATGTCCTCTTCTTCCCCCTGACTCTTCTATGCACACTGATTAAGCTGTAATGCCTGGGCTGCCCATTTCTACTTCAGCTGGGATTGGAAGATCCAGGAAGAAATGGACAGTATTGTTGGTTTGGAAAATGCTCTGCAGGCAGCAGCAATACACCTAGCATTGCCACTGACTGGAATATCTAGGCCATTCAGTACAAAAGCAGGGAAGTTACACTAAATCCCTATAAAGTCTGGTTAGGCCACAACTTGAGTATGGCATCCAGTTCTGGACACCACACTTCAGAAAGGATGTGAGGGTTCTTGAGGGGCAGAGATTTACCAGAATGATTCCAGTGGTGAGCGATTTTAACTACAAGGTTAGGTTGAAAAAGCTGGGGTTGTTCTCCTTGGAGCAAAAGAGATTGCGGGGAGATTTGATAGGGGTGTATGAGATTATGACAGCTTTAGGTAAGGTGGGCAAAAATAGCTGTTCACATTGGGTGATGGTGCAAGGACGAGGGAACACAGATTTAAGGTCTTAGGCAAGGAGGATGTGAAGAACTTTTTTTTATGCAGCGAGTGGTAACAACCTGAAACTCGCTGCCTTATGAGGATGGCCAGAAGTAGAGATCAATGATTTCAAAATGAAATTGTATGAGTACTTGAGAGAAATAAACTTTCAGGGCTACAAGGATAGAGCAGGCGAGTGGGATGGGCTGGATTGCTCTCCAGAGAGCCAGAATGGACGAAATGGACATAATGACCTCTTCTGTGCAGTTATGACCCTCATGTCTATGACTCCAGATCTTGGTATATGAGTCAAGGTTAAGTCCAGAAGGCACAATACAATAGAATGCTGGTTGTGCCATAAAGCAGTGAGTTCTACGGGTGAAATCTCAATGGGGGGAAGCTAGGCCAAGCTGGAAATAACAGTGGAAGCGGCCCCATTGCTTCACACACCAGCAATACACACATGAACCAGTCTTGCACACACATGCAGCAGTCACTCTCACACACATTCACAAACACCCAAGCTCCAGTCACACACACATACCAGTCACACCCACACACCAGTCACAGTTAGGCCAAATTGCCAGAAGCATTTGAAAGATGCTCTGCCCCTGGCCAGCTGCACACTAACTGACTATCTGGGGAGGTATCCAACGTGGTTAACTTATGTATAAAATCGTTTAAGTGTGAACTTATACAGCGAGTAAAACCAAAAAAAAAAGAAAATATCGTTGCTTAATGCTCGCCACACAAACGGAAAAGAATCCAACTTCTGGTTGAAAGTCCAAGTGCCGACAGTCTCCTTTTACACAATTTACCCCCTTCAGTTGTAACAAGGTCCCTTCGGTGTATCGAACGAGCGCGATCTAGCTCCTGGTACCTAATACATACCGCTCCGTATCCAGGATAAGCCATTGTCTGAGTGAGTCAGTATCAGCCTCTGGATGCAGTTATAGCTCCACTTCCTCTTCCCCAACTGGCAACACACAAACCGCTTTCACTCTCCACAGGGGAGGACAACTCCTCCAATCAAACAGCGCACACATGCAGAAAAAAAATCTACCTCGTATTTTTGTAGCAATAGAGTTTAATTATTTTAATCCATATTTGGGAGTATAGTTACTTGATCTCGGCCTGTCCTATTTTTCTGTCTGTAGGTTTCCCTCTTCAGTCCCTCCCCACCATCTCCCACAATGGTATCTCCCACAATGTATCCGCTTGGGGTGCGGTTTCCATTGAAAAGCTGAAAGCTGCTGTCTGTCTTAGTTTAGGGACTGGGGGTAGGTTTCAAGGGTGTAGCCCTTGGACATGTTTGGTCTGAATTGTTGATTCTGTTGTATTCCTTTAGGCAGTTGCATAGAACAGACGAGGTTTTAATTAAAAAAAGAAAATGATGAAAACAGGAGGTCAGCCAGCTTCGTCGACAGAGACAGCGCAAATACATGTGTTGCAGCCCTTCCATCAGAATACCATCGACATCTGTTCTGAGGAAGGGCTAAATGCCGGAAGCGTTAACTTGTCTGTTGACTGAGTTGCTGAGCATTTCCAGCTGTTTTTCTCTTTTTTGGATTTTCACCATTCTAAGTTTTTGGCTTTTATATGAATTTTAATTAAACTAAGTATTTCCTAGGATCTGCAAAGGCTACAAGGCCTTAAGGAGCAGAAGTGGACCATTTGGCCCATTGAATCCACTCCTCCAATCAATGAGATCATGGCTGATCTGATAATCCTCAACTCCACTTTCCTGCCTTTTCCCCATAACCCTTGATTCCCTTACTGATTAAAAATCTGTCTGTCTCAGACTTAAATATGTTTAATGACCCAGCTTTTACGGACCTCTGCAGTAAAGAATTCCACAGATTCACTCTGAGAGAAGAAATTCCTCCTCATCCCTGTTTCAAATGGGTGTCCCCTTACTCTGAGATTATGCCTTCTGGTCCTAGACTCTCCCACGAGGGGCAACAACCTCTCAGCATCTACCCTGTTAAGCCCCCTAAGAATCTTATATGTTTCAATAAGGTCACCTCTCATTCTTCTAAACTCCAATGAGTACAGGCCCAACCTACTCAACCTCTCCTCATAAGACAATCCCTCCATACCTGGAATCAACCTAGTGAACCTTCTCTGGTCTGCCTCCAATGCCAGTATATCTTTCCTTAGGTAAGGGGACCAATACTGTTCATAGTATTCTAGGTGTGGTCTAGCTAATGCCTTGTATAGTTTTAACAAAACTTCCCTATTTTTATACTCCATTTCCTTTGAAATAAAGGCCAACATTCCATTTGCCTTTCCTATTACCTGTTGAACTTGTATGTTAGCTTTTTGGGATTCGTGCACAAGGATGCCCAAATCCCTCTGTGCTGCAGCCTTCTGCAGTCTTTCTTCATTTAAATAATATTCAACTCCTCTGTTCTTCCTGCCAAAGTGCATAACCTCACATTTTCCCACATTATATTCCATCTGCCACTTCTTTAACCGGTCTATATCCCTCTGTAGACTCCTTGTGTCATCCTCACCTCTTGCCTTCCCACCTATTTTTGAATCATCTGCAAATTTGGTGATAGTACATTCACTTCCCTCACCTAAGTCATTAATGTAAGTTGTATATAATTGAGGCCCCAGCACTGATCCCTGTGTTACAGGTTGCCATCCTGAAAATGCCACTCACCCACCCCCCCCAACTCTCAGTCTTCTATTAGTTAGCCAATCCTCTATCCATGCTAATATATTACCCCCAACACCATTGGCTCTTATCTTATTAAGTAGCCTTACGTGTGGTAGCTTACTGAACGCCTTTTGGAAATCCAAATATATTACATCTACTGGTTCCCCTTTATCCTGCTTGTTACCTCCTCAAAGAATTTTAATAAGTTTGTCAGGCATGATTTTCCCCTTCATGAAGCCATGCTGACTCTGCTTGATTAGATTATGTAATTCTAAATGCTCTGCTATTACATCCTTTATAATAGACTCTAACATTTTCCCAATGACATGTTAAGCTAAATGGCTTATAGTTATTTGTTTTTTGTCTCCCTCCATTTTTGAATAAGGTGTTCCATTGGCAATTTCCAATACTCTGGGACTTTTCCAGAATTTAAGGATTTTTGAAAGATTACTATCAGTGCATCCACTATCTCTGTAGCTACTTCCTTTAATATCCTAGGATGCAACCCATCATTTCCAGGGGACTTATCGGCCTTTAGCCCCATCAGTTTTCCTAGAACTTTTTCTCTAGCGATAGTTATTGTATTTTTTTCCTCCCCCTTTTTTGCCCCTTGATTATTTAGTATTGTAATGCTATTAGTATCTTCGATTGTGAAGACTGAAGCAAAGTATTTATTCAACTCCTTTGCCATTCCCTGGTTCCCCATTATCATGTTTCTCAGTCTAGAACTCTATTGTCTGAATAAAAGAGCAAAGTTAGGCCACTCAGCCACTCCAGCCTATCTTGTATTTAGTTGGATCATGGCTGAGCTGTACCTCAGTTCCATTTACCTGCTTTATGTTCCTTAGTACCCTTACACATCAAATATCTATCAATTTCCATCTTGGAAATTTCACTGGTTATGACAGGATAGGAGAGATAAGAGTGAAACCAAGTTAATGCAGTACTGCTCAACTGGTTAATGCAGCTCAGGCAGATATTGGAGGAGGACAGTGTGGTTAACGTCAGAAACACCACAACCTGCAAACACTCTCCAAGTTACACATAAAAACATAGAAAATAGGAGTAGGTCATTCAGCCCATTGAGCCTGCTCCACTATTCCATATAATCACGGCTGATCCTCTATCTCAACGTCATACTCGCACTCTCTCCCCATGCCCCTTGACGCCTTTAGTGTCTAGGAATTTATCTATTTCCTTCTTAAATATATATAGACTTGGCTTCCACAGCCTTCTGTGATAGAGAATTCCACTGGTTGACCACCCTCTGAGTGAAGAAATTTCTCATCTCAGCCCTAAATGGCCTATCCTGTACCCTGAGACTGTGACCCCTTGTTCTAGAGACTCCTCTCAGAGGAACCATCCTCCCTGTATCCAGTCTGTCTCGTCCTGTCAGAATTTTATACGTTTCAATGAGATCCCCTCTCATTCTTCTGAATTCCAGTGAATATAGGCCTAGTCGACCCAATCTCTCCTCATACAACAATCCTGCCATCCCAGGAATCAGTCTGGTGAACCTTCACTGCACTCCCTTTATGGCAAATATATCCTTTCTTCGGTAAAGAGACCAAAACTGCCACAATACTCCAGGTGTGGCCTCATCAAGGTCATGTACAGCTGCAGTAAGACATCCTTGCTCAAGTATTCAAATCCTCTTGCAATAAAGGCCAACATACCATTTGCCTTTCTAGCTGCTTGCTGCACCTGTATGCTTGCTTTCAGTGACTTGTGTACAAGGATACCCATGTCCCTTTGTACATCAACATTTCCCAATCTTTCACCACTTAAATTATATTCTGCCACTCTGTTTTTCCTACCAAAGTGGATAACTTCACATTATCCATGTTATACTGCATCTGCCATGTATTTGCCCACTCACTCAACTTGTTTAAATCATCTTGAAGCCTCTTTACATCCTCCTCACCATTCACATTCCCACCTAGTTTTGTGTCATCAACAAACTTGGAAATATTACATTTGGTTCCCTCAACCAAATCATTGATATATATTGTGAATAGCTGGAGCTCAAGCACTGATCCCTGCAGTACCCCATTAGTCACCCCCTGCCACTCCGATAAAGACCCATTTATTCCTACTCTCTGTTTCCTGTCTGCTAACCAATTCTCAATCCATGCCAATATATTACCCCCAATCCCACTTGCTTTAATTTTACACACTAACCTCTTATGTGGGACTTTATCAAAAGCTTTCTGAAAATCCGAATACTCCACATCCACTGGATCTCCCTTATCTATTCTATGAGTTAGATCCTCAAAAACGTCCAGCAGGTTTGTCATACATGATTTCCCTTTCATAAATCCATGTTGTCTTTGTCTAATCCCATTGATATTTTCTAAGTGTCCTATTATCACATCCTTTATAATAGAATCTAGTATTTTCCCTACTACTGATGTTAGGCTAACCAGTCTATAATTCCCTGTTTTCTCCCTCCTTTTTTAAATAGTGGGGTTACATTTGCCACCCTCCAATCTGCTGGGACTGTTCCAGAATCTACAGAATTTCAGAAGATGACAACCAACACATCCACTATTTCCATGATCACCTCCTTTTGTACCCTGAGATGTAGATTATCAGGCCCTGGGGAGTTATTGGCTTTCAGCCTCATTAATTTCTCCAGCTGTGGTAATCTGACGTGTAATATACCTTTAAAAAGAATGTGATGATGGAAGATCACATGATCTTAGTATCCAATAGCAGAGTAGTGCAGGCTACCTCTGTAGTTAGTAGCCTGTAGTCAGTAGTTAGTAGCAGAGTAGTGTAGAGATAGAGTCTGAAGAGTAAGCACATGCTTAGTTGCTGCTGAGTACCTTTGTAAAAAAATGTAGAATTTTTAACTATGCAGTGTTTGCTACTCAACTCTATCATCAGTACCAAACCGGCCATCACTTATAGCAAGCATGAGAACAGGGTCCTATAAACTGGCATTTAGGATCTAACAAACTGGCGAAAAGAAATAAACAAGTTAAACAGAAGAAAACAAGAGAAACAAATCGGCACTATACCTCGCACAATGGTTGTAAGTAGAAGTTCCATTCAAATCGTCAAAGTAACCCCCTCACAGCATACTGCAATTCAGAAGAATTGATCCTTTCAATCCAGCAACGGACGATTGGTCCCACTATATTGAGCGTCTCTCATTCTTTTTCCAAGCAAATGAGATTACGGGAGTAGAGAAGCAGCGGATGTTCCTCTTAAATACATGTGGGAATAAGACTTATGGCTTGATTCAAAGTTTGACGGCACCCAGTGCACTGGACTCAAGAAATTTTGATGAATTAGTGAACCTGGTGAAGGGCCATTACCAACCAAAGCCATCAGTAACAATGCAAAGGTTCAAGCTTCATTCAAGAATTTGAGCCAGGGGGAGACAGTTGCAAGTTATGTGGCAAGTTTGAAGCAATTAACGGAGCATTACGAGTTTGGTACATCCTTAAACGATATGCTTAGACATTGTTTAGTGTGCAGTGTGAATGAGGACATGATTCAGAAGTGATTGTTATCCAAAACAAGCTTGGATTTCAAGAAGGCGCTAGAGATAGCACTGGCCATGGAAAGCGCAGTAAGAAATTTGAAAGCCATACAGGGCGTGCAAAATGGCATCATCCTCCACATCGGGCGGGAAGCCCCAGCCAAAAAGGGAGCGAAAGTACAAGACTCTGCCGAGAGATGGGAAACAGCCCCTGCTACAGGAAAATGAGAAAAAATGACTTAGCAGCGAAAACAAGAAGTAATATCAATAGAAGTGGAAACAAACAGTCTTTTCGCGATTGGCACTTTAAAAAAATAGAATGTTTTTATTGTCATAAAAATGGACATATAATGAGCCAGTGTAAGGAAAAAGTCAAACAGACTTTTAACCAAAAGAAAAAAGCCACTGAGACCTAGAAGCAACAGATTCCGATATTTATTTGTTGTATAACTTGAAGGTTGGAAGAACAGAACCAATCTATGTAACAGTGAAAGTGAACGGCAGTCCTGTTCGAATGGAAGTGGACACAGGAGCTTCCACTACAGTAGTTGGGGAACATACCTTCAAATATCTGAATAGTTGTGAACATCAATTAAATTTGGAAGAAACAACTGCCCAATTAAAAACATACACAGTTGAAGACATCCAAGTCAAAGGCATAAATAGAGTAACGGTCCATTATGGGAGCCAATCATTAATGCTACCCTTGATGGAAGTAGCAGGCGAGGGGTCAAGCCTCCTAGGGCGAAACTGGCTAAAGGAGATTAAGTTGGAATGGGCTGAAATTTTCCAATTAAGAGCATGTGAGTTACTAGAGCTACTACAAAAGTGCCCTACAGCCTTCAAGGGCGAATCCAGGGGCTGCAGGCAAAAATTCATATGGAACCAGAAGCAATCCCCTGATTCATGAAGGCCAAACCAGTACCTTATGCATTAAGAGAAAAAGTTGATGCCGAACTGGACAGACTAGAAAATCTGGGCGTCGTACATTCTGTGCAGTTCTCAGAATGGGCAGTGCCCATAGTCCCTGTCCTTATACTTTATCAGAGGGTTTGAATTTGTGGAGACTACAAATTGACAGTTAATAAAGTGGCTAAGCTAGAGAGACACCCAATACTAAAAATTGATGACTTGTATGCCAAGCTGGCAGGTGGAACAATCTACACAAAGCTTGATATGAGTCATGCTGATCAACAATTAGAGTTAGATAATGCATCCCAGGAATTTGTCACAATCAATACCCACAAAGGGGTTGTACCAATATACGCGATTACCTTTTGGCGTCTCCTCAGCTTGTGCCATCTTCCAGAGAACAATGGAAATTCTACTGCAGAGACTGCCTCAGGTTGTAGTCTATTTAGATGATGTTTTGGTGACAAGATTCACTGAAAAAGAGCATATGGCAAACTTAGAAGAAGTCTTAAAATGTTTCTTGTAGGCTGGAGTGCATTTAAAAAAAGAAAAGTGCATGTTCCAAGCAAGGAAGATAACCTATTTGGGTCACTGGATAGATTCACAGGGCCTCCACTTGGTTGAGGAGAAAGTGAGAGCCATAGGAGAGGCACCTGCGTCAAAGAACCTCTCAGAACTCAAATAATTCCTTGGAATGATCAATTATTATGGGCAGTTCTTACCAAATGTGTCTACAGAACTGGCACCCCTACATTATCTACTAAAAAAGAACCAAAGTTGGTCTTGGGAGGCGGCCTAAGAAGAAGCTTTCAAGAAGGTCAAACAATTGTTGCACTCGTGCAACACTTAGCACATTATGACTAGAGAAAAGAATTGGTGTTGACTTGTGATGCATCCCCTATGGAGTGGGAGCATTGCTTTCCCAGTGGATGGATGATGGCGTGAAATGGCCTATTGGTTACATATCAAGAATGCTGTCAGGAAGATATAATAATGTTACTGGAATTTATTGTGTGTGTGTGTGTATGTGCGTGCGCGCGTGTGTGTGTGTGTGACTTAATTGGATTAAAGGCAGCTGGTCTGAAGGCTTTGATGTAAACATGGTAAACATGTGGAAAATTTAGAATGTAAGGAGTTAAAGAACATTTGCATTTTTAAATTAACTATACTAGATTGTTTTCAAAGGAGGAGTGAGATGTGTCACCGAGCCAGGTGAAGTTCAGAAACAGTGTGTTTATTTTTCCCAAAGATTAGTACAATGATATTTTTTTATGATCAGGAAGGTAAAGTCCAAAAACATAGTGAAACAATGGGAATTTTCATTCAAATATTTATAAAGGAGTGAAGGCTGTGTGTACGGGGAGGCATTTTGAGATCTACCAAGTGTGAAAAGCCTTCAGCCTCTATGCCTCAAGCTGCTGTCTACAACGAACTGAAGTTAAGGAAACTCACTTTGAATTGGATTGTTCAGGGTATCATGTTTCTTTGCCTGGGTTTTTTCAAAATCTATGTGTCTTACTGTTGCCTTAATGAAAGTGTAACTGGAAGTTAGATTAATTAGGGAATTTAGAAGTTATCATAGTAGTAATTTGTGGATCCACATATGTATTTAAAATCATTTCTTCTATTAATAAAGGTTCAATTTAGTTTGGTAAGAAAGCTCTGAGACTTGGTGGTCTTAATACTATTGAATTGAAGGCATACATCTCGAAATTTATAAAAATTGCAAAACAAGTTGTGGCAGTTGTTTCAAGTTTCCCTCTGGGATTTGAAAAACTCAGCATTTACCATCGGCTGTGCCATAACACAGTTGGGTGCTTTTTGCAGGATATATTTGAAATTCCTTGATTGGGTTGGAGTTGGTGAATCTTAAGGTTACAAGTATGAAAAGCGCTTTGAATTCAGGAGTTGGTGTGAGGTTTTTTTTTTAAGTGGTGAGACTGCAATATGGTTTTAGCAGTTGCTCAGACTTGTTTGGGATTGAAGTTATAACTTTGGATGGTTTACAAAAGGTAAATAAAGTTATGTTAATGGAATTGGCAGATAAATTACAGTTGGGGTTACCTGCAGGGGCTAAGAAAGCAGATATAATTGAAGGTATAACAGCACTTAAAGTTGGAAGTGCTACCTTACACTAGTGAGTAACAGCTGAAGGTAGTGAGATTTCAGTTAGAAATGAAAATGTTTGAATTTGAACAAGCAAAGGAACTGAAAAAAACTTGAATTGGAGGCAAACGAAAAGGACAAAGAATTGGAAATGCAAAAACTGGAACTGGAGGCAGCAGAAAAAGAAAGGGAAAAAGAAGATTATTTTAAAAAGAAATAGAAATGTGAAAACTTGATTCCCAGGGGGAAAGCTAGCAATGGAAGAGAGAATGAATTAAATAGACCGAGAGTATTGGCTTAAAAAGCTGGATTTTAAAAAGGAGACATCAGATGCCGAGGAAAGTTCTGATGACGAAAAAACCTTTAGCCTAAAACCCAGTGGGGAGATGTTTAAATTTTTACAAGTTCTCCCAAAGTTTGAGGAAAGAGATGTAGAAGCATTCTTTATTTCATTTGAGAAGGTAGCTAAACAAATGAAATGGCCACAGAAAAACTGGACATTGTTGCTACAATCCAGGTTGGTGGGTAGAGCACATGAGGTTTATGCTTCACTGTCAGAAGAAATATCAATGAACTATGATATGGTAAAAAAGGCTATTTTGAGTGCATATGAGTTGGTTCATGAGGCATACAGGCAGTAATTTAGGAATATGAGAAAACAGCCTGGGCAAACTTATATTGAGTTTGAAAGAGTAAAACAAAATAATTTTAACCGGTGGATGCGGGCATTAAAGGTAAAAACAACATATGCAGCTCTCAGGGAGGTAATTATTTTGGAAGAATTTAAAGATTCAATTCCTTCGGTAGTGAGAACTCATATGGAGGAACAGAGGGTTCAAGGTAAAACAAGAAGCAGAGATGGCTGATGATTATGAGTTAGTTCATAGAGCTGAACCTTTTTTCCATCATCCTTTTAAATCAGAAAAAGAAAGAAAGTGAGAAGGTGAAAGGAAGGTGAGTAGTCAGCGAAGAGGAGTAGGTGGAGATTTCCAGGAAGTTTTTTCACAGAATAAAAAGGAATGTGCTGAGGGTAGAAGTGACACTTGAGAATTGAGGCGTTTTCATTGTAATAAAGTTGGACATGTGAAATCTGTGTGCTGGAAATTGCAGGGAAATTCTGTTGGAATTATAGGGGGCAGAAAAGTATTGGAAGTAAAAGTATTGTAGGTTCTGAGGTTCAGGCACAGGAAAAACCAATGGTTTGTGTACAGGTAAAACAGGGAGAATCAGTGATATGTAAAGAAGTGGGAATGTGTTCACAGTTTACCCAAGAGAATTCTGAGGAGCAGGTTGCAGAAATGTTTAAAGATTTTGTGTGTGAAGGGAAAGTCTTTCCATGTGTACAGGGTGGGGTAGGTAAAGATGTTAACATTTTAAGAGACACAGGGGCTAGTCAATCCTTCATGTTGTGGGATAGTGACATTTGTTGTTCAGAGGGAGTATTGCAAGCACAGGTGATAATAAGCGGGGTTCATGGAGATGCTAAACCTATCCCATTGCGGAAGGTAAATTTAAAAGAGTAAGTGGGAAACAGGTGAGATGATTGTTGGAGTAATGGAAAAATTACATATTGTAGGGGTTCAATTTATTCTGGGTAATGATACAGCTGCATCATAGATGTGAGTGATGCTTATGATAGTTGAGCAGCCTGTATAAGTGTTTTCAACAGAAGTGATACAGAGAGAGCATCCTGGATTTTTTCCAGATTGTGTGATAATGAGATCACAGGCTTTTCGGTTGAAATAAGATGA
Organism: Cetorhinus maximus; assembly: GCF_964194155.1. NCBI lineage: Eukaryota > Metazoa > Chordata > Chondrichthyes > Lamniformes > Cetorhinidae > Cetorhinus > Cetorhinus maximus. The sequence goes on along the minus strand of NC_135881.1, from coordinate 62,977,360 downwards.
ACAGGGGGTTCAAAGGCAGAGAGAAGTTGTGGAAATCCAATTAGCTGACAGTGTGTTTGATAAAGTTGTTCAGGAAGAAAGACTGGAAGACAATTCAGCTGATGTGTTTAACTCAAGGAGGTTAGCAGAGTTACAGAAAAAGAATTTGCAAATACAACATTTATATCAGACAACTTACTCAGAAACAGAGGCAAAATGTATTACAGGATGTTATTACCTTAAGGGTAATGTTTTAATGAGAAAATGGAAGCCTTATCATGCTTCAGCAAATGAAAGTTGGAGGGAGGTGCATCAGATTGTAATACCATTTGGATATAGAAATGAGATTCTGAGGATAGCTCATGAAATTCCAATGAGGGAACATTTGGGAATTAAAAAGACACAGGCGAAGATACAAATGCATTTTTATTGACCTGAGTTGCATAGAGATGTAGTTCAATTTTGTGGAACATGTTACACATGTCAGGTGATAGGGAAACCACAAACAGTGATTAAGCCAGCACCTTTAATTCCAATTCTTGCATTTGAAAAGTCTTTTACTAGGGTCATGATTGATTGTAGGACACCTCCCTAAAACAGAAAATGGAAATAAGCACTTACTGATAATAATGGATGTGTCCACCAGGTTTCCTGAAGCAATACCTTTGAGAAATATTATGGCAAAGAAAATTTTGGAAGAGTTAGCTTTTTTTTTAACAAGGTATGGTTTACCTAAAAAAATACAATCAGATCAGGGTTCAAACTTCATGTCATGGCTGTTTAAGGTAGTAATAGACAGTTTGGGAATAAAACAGTTGAGGTCAACAGCTTATCACCCTGAGTTACAAGGGCCTTTGGAAAGTTGGCATCAAACTCTAAAAACTATGATGAAGGTGCATAGTCAGGAATATCCACAGGGTTGGAATGGGGGGATTCCATTCTTTTTATTTGCTATTTGGGACACTCCTAATGCATCAACTGCTTTCAGTCCTTTTGAACCAGTTTATGATCATGAGGTAAGGGGACCAGTTTTGATGGTACTCAATTACACCAAGTAATTTAAGTTGGCCATTGACGCAAGCAATATAGGCATTGGGGTTGTACTGTTACAGGAAAATGACACTGGAATTGAAAAACCGATGGTATTTTTCATGGAAGTTGGCTGTATAACAGAGAAGATATTCAATGATTGAATTTATTCATGAGAAATTGGTGGTCAAAGTTCTCTCCTGGATTATGTATCAAATTTCAGAGAGAGATTGGACAGAGCATGTGAGTTAACTAGGGGATATTTAAAGATATCACAGCAAGTGATGAAAATGAAAGCAGACAGGAAAGCTGCAGCTCATAGTTTTGCTGCTGGGGAGAAAGTATCAGTTCTGTTACCAGTCCTGGGTGACTCCTTAAAGGCACGATTTAGTGGGCCTTACAGGATTGAAAAGAAGCTGAGTGAAGTGAATTATTTAAAAAATACTCCAGATAGAAGAAAGAAGCAGTGGGTGTATCATGTAAATATGCTTTAAAAAGTACTTTGACAGGGAAGAGGACCAAAAAGGAGGTAGTCGATAATGAAAAAGAAGTAGAAATGCAGGATTCGGTAATTGATTTTCCTCTTAAGCAAATTGGATAATGAAAATTTAAATATAATATTGAGTTACCTTCCAGACAAAAGTCAAAGTGATTTGGAAAAGCTATTGCAGTCACACAAAGATATTTGTGGAAATAAATTGGGGAGGGCAGATTTAGTGATACATGATGTGTGTGTAGAAGTTTCATCTTTGCTAAGGCAACATCCTTATAGATTAAATCTGGCAAGTTATCACAAATACAGAAAGAAATCAAATTCATGCTTCAATATGATATTGAGTCTAGTTGCAGTAACTAGAATTCACCTATTGTGCTAGTACCAAACCCAGATGGAAAACCAAGGTTGTGTGTGGACTATTGAAAGGTGAATGCAGTGACAAAAGCGGATTCGTATCCTATACCATGGTTGGAGAATTGTATTGAGGAAGTGGGACAATCAAAATTTGTCACAAAGATTGATTTGCTAAAAGGATATTGGCAAGTACCGTTATCAGAGAGAGCAAAGGAAATATCGGCTTTTGTGATGCCAGATGTACTATATCAGTTTAAAGTCATGCCATTTGGTATGAAAAATGCACCTGTAACATTTCAAAGACTGACAAACAGAGTAATTGCAGGTCTGAGCAATTGCACTGTTTACATTGATGACATGATAGTTTTCAGTCAGACATGGGAGGAGAATTTACAACATCTGGAAGAATTATTTACTCAATCACAAGAAGCTAATTTGGTGGTGAACTTGGCTAAAAGTGAATTTGCAAAAGTGCAAGTTACATATCCAGGCCATACCACTGGACATGGTAAGATGACTCCAAGAGGTGTGAAATTCAAGGCTATAGTGGATTTCCCCATGCATACAACAAAACGAGAAGTTTTGAGATTTCTGGGTATGAGTGGGTTTTATCGGAAATTTGTACCAAATTTGAGCAGTGTGGTTGCTTCACTGGCTGAACTACTAAAAAAGAACAAGAAGTTTAAATGGACACAGGAGTGTCAGAAGACATTCGACGGTTTGAAAACTGTATTAACTATAACACCAGTTTTGATGGTACTCAATTACACCAAGTAATTTAAGTTGGCCATTGACGCAAGCAATATAGGCATTGGGGCTGTACTGTTACAGGAAGATGACACTGGAATTGAAAAACCGATGGTATTTTTCATGGAAGTTGGCTGTATAACAGAGAAGATATTCAATGATCGAAAAGGAGACTTTGCGTTTGGTGTTAGCATTGCAGCATTTTGAGATTTATGTTGCAAACAATTCATCAGAAACAATTGCTTATACAGACCACAACCCTTTAAAGTTCCTGGACAAATTTTGAGACAGATGTGCAAGGCTACTCAGATGTTATTTAATACTACAACCATTTTATCTATAGATTATACATTTAGCAGGACGAGAAAATCTGATTTGCAGATGCATTATCAAGAGTTGAAGCTTAAAGGGAAAGTTGGACTATTAAATCCTGGACACCGAAATGATTTCTGTTGATACAAAGGATTTATATATATATTGTTATATTAATGCATGCATCTGGTAATGTAATAGTGTCAGTATGTAGATAAGTATGGGAGATGGGTTAATAAAATGAAGCCATCTTTTTAAATTATGATGGTTCATTTTTTAATAAGGAAGGGGATGTCAGGAAGATATAATAATGTTATCGGAATTTATTGTAAAATAGTGGTATCTGTTTTTGTGTGTATGTGTGTGAGAGAGAGAGAGAGAGAGAGAGAGACTTCATTGGATTAAAGGCAGCTGGTCTGATGGCTTTGATGTAAACATCATAAACATGGGTAAAGTTTAGAATGTAAGGGGTAAAAGGACATTTGCATTTTTAAATAAACTAGACTAGACTGTTTTCAAAGGAGGAGTGAAATCTGTCACTTAGCTGGGTGAAGTTCAGAAATAATATGTTTATTTTTCCCAAAGATTACTGGTAAAATTAGTACAATGATAAATTTTTATGATTAGGAAGGTAAAGTCCAAAGACATAGTGAAACAATGGGAACTTGCATTCAAAGGGGAAAATATGTATAAAGGAGTGAAGGCTGTGTGTAAGGGCAGGCATTTTAAGATCTAACAAATGTGAAAAGCCTTCAGTTTCTACGCCTCAAGCTGTTGTTTACAAAGAACTGAAGTTAAGGAAGCTCACTTTGAATTGGATTGTTCAGGGTATCATGTTTCTTTGCCTAGGTTTTTCAAAATCTATGTGTCTTACTGTTGCCTCAATGAAAGTATAACTTTAAGTTAGATTAATTAGGGGATTTAGAAGTCATCATAGCAGTAATTTATAGATCTATGTATGTATTTAAAATCATTTCTTCTATTAATAAAGGTTTAATTTAGTTTGATAAGAAACCTCAAAGACTTGCTGGTCTTATTACTACTGAATTCAAGACACAGATCTCAAAATTTATAAAAATTGCAAAACAAGTTGTGGCAGTTGTTTCAAGTTTTCCTCTGGGGTTTGAACAACTCAGCATTTACCATCTGCTGTGCCATAACAATGCTCACCAAAGCGGAAAAGGGTTACTTGCAGATAGAAAAAGACCTGTCAGTCATCTTTGGTGTTAAGAAATTTCACCAATATGTACACAACCCGCCATTTTATTATTGTTTCAGACCACAAGCTATTGTTAGGATTGTTCAGCGAAGACAGGGCTATACCACCCATAGCCTCGGCAAGAATACAACAATTTAATGCTTTAATCCTGGCAGCATACGAGTATATTTTCGTAATTAGGCCTGGTAGTCAAATTGCAAATGCCGATGCACTTAGTCATTTGCCTTTACAAGAAAAGGATGTAGAAGTCCCAATTCCACAAGAACTTGTTTTATTGCTAAATTTCTTAGATTCATCGGCGGTATGCGCTTGACGGATCAGAGACTGGGTAATTAGGGACGCAGTCCTATCACAGGTATGAGAACAAGTACTTCATGGTTGGTCACAAAAGCCTGTATCTGATGAAATGTAACCAAACCGAAATGAAATAACTAGCCAGGATGGCATCTTATTGTGGGGAGCGCAAGTGATAGTACTTCCAAAAGGAAGAGAGCCATTACTAATTGAACTACACAGTGCACACCCAGGAATATCCCAAATGAAGACCATAGCTTGCAGCTACCTCTGGTGGCCTGGAATGGATGATGAAATAGAGAGTTTAGTGAAGAACTGTGTGCAATGTCAGCAACTGCAAAAGTTACCTTCAACAGCTCCATTACACCCTTGGGAATGGCCAGGAACACCACGGGTACGGTTACACTATGACTATGTAGGACTTTTCATGGGAACAATGTTTCTGCTCATTGTTGATGCCCGCTCAACATGAATGGATATCTGAGGTAATTGAGAAGTTACGTCAAAGTTTTGCCATTAACGGACTACCAGAAGTGGTCGTCTCTGATAATGCACAGCATTTACGAGTGCTGAGTTTCAGCAGTTTATCAGCCTCAACGGTATCGCTCATGTGAAAACTTCACCCGACCACTCTTCCTCAAAGGGACTGGCTGAAAGGGCAGTTCAAACATTCAAGGCTGGCATGAAGAAGTTAACTGGAGATGCCTTAACAACCAAGCTAGCATGCTTTCTTTTCCATTATAGGGCTACCCCTCACACAACAACAGGTGTCACACCTGTGGATTGTCTCAGGACAAGATTGAGCTTAATAGTGCCAAATTTAAGGGGGAAGGTGGAAAGGAGTCAGGGAAGTCAGGAAACTAGTTACGACTGTCATAGTCACGAGAAGAAATTTACTGTGGGAGAAACAGTATACGTGAAGAACTTTGGAGAAGGACTAAAGTGGTTACCGGGTGAAATAAGTGCAGTGACTGGACCTCTATCTTGCCATGTGGAGGCGTAAGGCCAAGTCATATGGACGCATGTGGATCATCTATGGAAGAGAGAAACTACGCACCAAGAAATGATTCCACCAGTGTTCACAATCGGGTCAACGCCTCCTGTTGAGAGAACTCAACCCAGTTTAGACACACCTGTTGTTCCTTCAATAGTGGAGGATACAGATCTGCAGAAGCCCACCGAAACACCTGATATTCAGGCAACTCCAGACAAGGAGGTTCCTGGCAAGGCATCTGAAGTTGTAGAGCTAAGACGCTCTATATGCATAAGGAAACCCCCAGAAAGACTGAATTTGTAAATTACTTATCAGTGTAAATATTTTGCTCTTTTGAGCAAATTGTAATTGTAAATATAAAATGTATTTCTGAGTAAAGGGGGAGAGATGTGGTAATCTGATGTGTAATATACCTTTAAGAAGAATGTTATTATGGAAGATCATATGATCTTAGTATCCAATAGCAGAGTAGCATGGGCTACCTCCGTAGTTAGTAGCCTGTAGTCAGTAGTTGTAGTGTAAAAAGAGAGTCTGAAGTGTAAGCACATGCTTAGTTGCTGCTGAGTGCCTTTGCAAATAAACATAGGCCAGAATCTTCGGGTCAGCGTGTGGGGACAGGATGAGGGTTTATAAAGGATTTATAAAGCAAATAAATTTTTTCATTAAAATTCATTGACACGTCCCAGCTCATGTGACGCTGTCACATGAGGGGACATGTCTGAACACTTTTTTCTTTATTTATTTAAATTTTTAATAATGAAATTAAACTCCTTGAGGCAGCCCACCCACGTAAAATGGTGGTGCGCAGCCAATCGTGGGCGGCGATTGGCTGCGTGCCCGACTGCGCCCGCTCCTGCTCAGCCCCCACAACGGGGTGAAAATTCTTCCCATAGATATTCTACCTATGAAGTGTCTGCTACTCAACTCTATCATTAGTACCAAATCGGACACCACTTACAGCAAGCGTGTGAACAGGATCCAACCAACTGGAATCTAGGATTCAACACCAGCACTTTTTTTTTTATTAATGCTAATTTCCTTCAATTCCTCCTTCTCATTAGACTCTGTTCCCTAGCATTTCTGGGAAGTTATTTGTGTCTTCTTTTGTGAAGACAGAACTAAAGTAGTTGTCTAATTGTTCTACTATTTCCTTGTTCTCCATTATAAATTCTCCCATTTCAGACTATAAGAGACCTACATTTGCCTTCACTAATCTTTTTCTTTTTACATATTTACAGAAACTTTTACAATCCACTTTTATGTTCCTTGCAAGTTTACTCTCACACTCTATTTTCCCCTTCTTAATCAATCTCTTGGTCCCCCTTTGTGGAATTCTAAACTGCTCAGGATTACTCAGGCTTGCTACTTTTTCTAGCAACTTTATATGACTCCTCTTTGGATCTAATACTATCCTTAATTTCTTTTGTTCACCATGGTTGGGCCACTTTGTCTGTTGTGTTTTTGCACCAGAAAGGAATGTATAACTGTTGCAATGCATGCATTTGTTCCTTAAATATTAGCCATTGCCTATCCACCATCATGCCTTTTAATGAAGTTCCCCAATCTATCGTAGCCAATTCACTCATTATATCTTCGTAGTTTCTTTGGTTTAGATCTAGGACCCTAGTTTCGGACTTGACTACTTCACATTCCATTGTAATGAAGAATTCTCTCATATTATGATCACTCTTCCCTAAAGGACCCCGCAAACAATATTATTAATTAACCCGTTCTCATTGCACAATACCAAATCTAAGATTGCCTATTCCCTAGTTAGTTCCTTTATGTACTGGTCTAAAAAACCATTTTTTAAACACTCCAGAAATTCATCTACCACCGTATGTTGGCTAATTTGGTTTGCCCAGAATGGATGCAGATTAAAGTCATCCATGATTACTGTAGCACCTTTGTTATATGCACATACCTGGCTAGGAAATATTACCATTCCTTCATTGTTGCTGGGTCAAAATCCTGGAACTCACTAACAGTACTGCATTCAAGTTCACCGACTTAATTTCTTGATTAGTGTGTTTTGAGTCCAATGAGGAAGAAAGCAGTTCCGTATTTAATTCTGGGGATCAATAAAAGAGGCTTATATTAAGGAATGGATTCAAAATCCAGAAGTGAGCCAAACAAAATAGAAATGCAGAAATGAGCTGAGAAAGAGAGTATATGAGAAAAGATTAGTGGGTAACATAAAAGAGAAAACTAAAGTCTTGGAAACATACAAATAATAAAAGACTGAAGGATTTACAACCATCTTTGAGCCAGAAATGCCGAGTGGATGATCCATCTTGGCCTCCTCCTGAGGCCCCCAACATCACATGCCAGTCTTCAGCCAGTTCGATTCACTCCATGTGATCCCAAGGAACAGTTGAAGGTATTGGATACTGCAAAGGTTATGGGCTGTGACAAGATCCCAGCACTGGCACTGAAGACTTTCTGCTCCAGAACCAGTCGCATCCCTAGCCAAGCTGTTCTGGTATCTACCTGACAATGTGGAAAATTGCCCAGGTATGCCCTGTCCACAAAAAAAAAGACAAATTCAATCTGGCCAATTACTGCTGCATCAGTATACTCATGATCATTAGCAAAGCGATGGAAGGTGTCATTGACAGCAGTATCAAATGGAACATGCACAGCATAACCTGCTCACTGATGTGCCACCACCAACATACAGTGGCACCAGTCTATATTATATACAAGATGTACTGCAGCAACTCGCTGTGGCATTAGCATCTGGCACATAAAGGGTTAACATAGGACTGAGTACAGCACCACCCACACAGTGATGTAAGAGAACACATGACCCACACCGAGGGGTCAGTGTAGTGTTGGACAGATCCATGTGTAGAAGCAAGCATGGAGACAGCTCCTAGCTTGGACCTTTATGGTATCTATGTATACAGTGTCTAGTAGTTAATAAATACTTACCGTTGAACTACCTAAGACTATCTTAATTAGTCCTACTGAACTAAGCCCAACACATTACAACATGGTGGAGGCAAATGGGAAAACTCAAAATCTCGCAGAGACTGCAGAAGGAAGTTAAAATCTTGGAAAAATCAAAGAAGCATTCTGACCAGTAGAAAAGCTCAAGAAATGAAGGTGCAGAAGGAAATCACCACAGATAAGCTTCAAGAAAAGCTTGGGGGCTGAAGGCAGAAGTTAAATTCTTCACTGCAGAAGACACCATTGGATCCCATGGAAGTCCAGCTTCAATATGCTGAATGTGCAAAGTCAGCAGACCTGAGCTAAAAATTTAAAATTCCTGGACAACATAAGACCTGAGAAAAGTTAAAGACTGCAATGGTCAGAAATTTCTGTTTAAATCGCAGTCTGAGAAACCGATTCCGGAGTTGGCGCATGAGCACATGGTGGCCGAGCTCACTCCGAACAAAGATAAAAATGATAATTAATTTAAAAATTAATCGTAACTGAGTAGGCAGCTTTAAAACCCCAGCAAAAGCTAGGATTCGATGGTTCCAAAACCCGAGAACATTGCGCTAAAGCGGTGAAGACTTTAACCAGTTGATCCTGGTAGCTATTGTTAAAAAATTTTAAACACTGAGATTGTGAACACCATTAATATGGGAGCCCACCAAAACTGGCAAGAGTGAGAAAACCCTTTGTGACGAAGAATATGGCAGTGCCATCTTCGATTTTCTGAAACCTCTTAAAGCTGAACCTGCAATTTAAAAATTTTAGCCATGGATCAGAAATCTGCTCTTCCAGATCAATTTGGACTTATTCAAAGCCCAGATCAATCACAAAATTGGGGAGATTCCTTAGATGCATGATTTGGTCTGGATAAAAAGAGAGAAACTGAACAAGTTAACACACTGCTTTATTCAGTAGGTCCGATAGTTGACAATATAATAGCTAGATAAGGAATCAACAAATCATCAGCAAAATGTGATAAAGTTTTAAAATCATTCAACTTTTATTTTAACCTCAGAAGTAACAAAATCCTCAAAAGGGCTCAATTTAATAAATGTGTCCAGCACCAGGAGAACCTCCTTCATTAATGAGCTGTACAGAATGGCTGAAGCCTGTGATTACAGTGATCTTTATCCCTATAAGTTCCCTACCAGGCCATGGGAGAGCCTGGGCTTTGATTTATTTGTCAACAGCGAATGGTTCCTTATGGTGGATTACTTTTCCAGATAGGTTAAGGTGAAGGAACTGTACATGACAACCATAGGTGCAGTAGCTAAAGCACTGAAAGAGATGATCATGAGCCACGCCATCCCGGACGAGATTGTATCCAATAACTGCCCACAATTTTCAAACAAGTACTTTTCTCAATTTGCCATCGCACCTAGATTGGATGAGGGAAGTGAATGTACTATTGCCAAGTTAGCCAATGACACAAAAATATGTGGGAAGGCAAGTGGTGAGGATGACACAAAAAGTCTACAGAGGGATATAGACAGGTTAAGTAAGTGAGCAAAAACTTGGCAGATGGAATATAATGTGGGAAAATGTGAGGCTATACACTTTGACAGGAAGAATAGAAGAGCTGAAGATTACTTAAATGGAGAAAGACTGAAGAAAGCTGCAGCACAGAGAGATTTGGGGGTCCTCGTGCATGAATCCCAAAAAGTTAGTGTACAAGTTCAGCAGTTGATAGGTAAGGCAAATGGAATTTTTGCCTTTATTTCAAATGGAATGGAGTATAAAAATAGGGAAGTCTTGCTAAAACTATACAAGGCGCTAGTTAGACCACACCTAGAATACTGTGAACAGTTTTGGTCCCCTTATCTAAGGAAAGATATACTGGCATTGGAGGCAGTCCAGGGAAGGTTCACTAGGTTGATCCCGGGAACAGAGGGATTTTCTTATGAGGAGAGGTTGAGTAGGTTCGGTCTGTAGTCATTGGAGTTTAGAAGAATGAAAGGCGACCTTATTGAAACATATAAGATTCTTAGGGGGCTTTACAGGATAGATGCTGAGAGGTTGTTTCCCCTTGTGGAAGAGTCCAGGACCAGAGAGCATAATCTCAGAGTAAGGGGCTGCCCATTTAAGACAAAGATGAGGAGGAATTTCTTCTCTCAGAGGGTAGTGAATCTGTGGGATTCTTTACCACAGAGGGCCGTAGAGGCTGGGTCATTAAGCATATTCAACGCTGAGATAGACAGATTTTTAATCAGTAAGGGAATCAAGGGTTATGGGGAAAAGGCAGGAAAGTGGAATTGAGGATTATCAGATCAGCCATGATCTCATTGAATGGCAGAGCAGACTCGATGGTCCAAATGGATTACTTCTGCTCTTACACCTTATGATGTTATGGTCTTCCACCATCACACCAGCTCCCTAAGATAACCACAGGGTAAAATTCTTAGCTTGATGGGTGGGCATGCGCCCAACCTAACTGAACGTAAAATGACGTGTGATGACACCGGGCGTGCATCCTGACGTCATCACGCACTCGGGCAATATTTCAGTAGGCGGGCAGCGCCGGAGTCGGTAGCGCATCTGCCAACAATTAAAAGGCATATTAAGGCCATTACAAAGTTAATTAAAAGAAATTTTTTGCTGCCCGTCCAACCTTATGGTTGGCTAGCAGGCAAAAAGGCCAAGCGGCCTTTGCACTTTCTTGGAAACCTCATCCATGGGCAGGATGAGGTTTCCAAAAGCAAATAAAAACCTTATTTTTTCATTAATAACATGTCCCTGCTCATGTGACAGAGTCACATGAGGGGACATGTTTCATAATATTTATAAAATCTTTAATTAAAAAAAAAAATCAGTTCCAATCCTTGAGGCAGCTCCCTGCCTCAGGGAGATTGTGTAGCATGCACTCATGCACATGTGCGAAGGTCGCACTCGCCCGACTTGCTCTCGCCACCCCCGCCCACACAGGCAACACTGAGCGCTGCGGCTCGCCTTTCATGCTGGGCGGACGTTAATTTGCCCACCAGTGTGAAATTGCCTTCCGGGCCCAATTGCGGGTGGCGACCGGCTTCCTGCCCACCCCCGCCCACCCTGGCTGTGCCCGCATGCCAAGGGCAAAATTCTGCCCATAGTCAAATGGGGAGGCCAAAAGAGGAGTCTACACTATAAAACCCTGCTAAACAAGAACAAAGACTTCCAAATAGCAGTGTTAATCTACAGGTCCACCCGGTTACAATGTGGCCTAGCCGTATCCCAACTCCTGATGGGCAGAAAACTTCACACACAACTTCCAAGCCTGCTGATGAAACTAACACCAGTATTGGTAGCCAAGAATTGCCAGGACGTCCAAGAGAGAGAGCAGTCCTACAGGCAGAAGCAGGCTTCCGCCTACAACAAAAGGCACTGCACCAGAAACTTGCCACAACAACAAAAGGATTAAAGATCTTGGGAGAGAGGGCACTATCATTTGAAAAGACGATGACCAACCCTGGTCATATCTGGTTGGCACCCCAGAAGGTACGCTCAACAGAAACAGAAGGAGCCCCCTCCTTATTCCTTGAAGGGTCCCTCCCACTGTACAGTGGAGAGAAATTGAGGAAGGCACCCAGATGCCAGAACAACTCCCAATTTAACAAAGTTTACCTGTAGCCAAAGAGCCTACCACTCCTCTGACAGCAGTGAGAATAAGATATGGAAGGACTATAATGTCTCCAGACCCTTTGGACCTACGAACTCAGAGACTTGAGGGGGTAGGTGGGGTAGTAGTAATGATGTAAATACATGGGGTAGACTGGAATAACTTGTAAATGTATTGGATAAAGACTCGTGGGGAGGTGTAGTATAAGGGTCTGGCACATAAAGGGTTAACATGGGTCTGAGTACAGTACTGCCTAAACAGTGATGTAAGAGAGCACATGACTTGCACCTAGGGGTCAGAGTGGAAAGTGTGTAGAAGCAAGCATGGAGACAGCCCCTTGCTTGGGCTTTTATGCTACTAACGTATATAAGAGCATAAGAAATAGGACCAGGAGTAGGCCATTCAGCCCTTCAAGCCTGCTCCACCATTCAATGAGATCATGGCTGATCATCTACTTCAACACCATTTTCCTGCACTATTCCTGTGCCCCTTGATGCTTTAAATATGTAGATATCTATCGATCTCATTCTTGATCATACTCAATGACTGAGCCTCCACAGCCCTGTGGGGCAGAGATTTCCAGAGATTCACCACCCTCTGAGTGAAGAAATTCCCCCTCATCTCAGCCCTAAATGGCCAGCTCCTTATTCTGAGACTGCGTCCCCTAGATCTAGACCCCACAGTCACAGGAAATATTCTTGCTGCATATATCATGTCGAGCCCTGTAAGAGTTTTGTATGTTTGAATGGGATCACCTCTCATTCTTCTAAACTCCAGAGAATAAAGGCCCAGTCTATTTAATCTTTCCTCATAGGACAATCCCTCCATCCCTGGAATTAGTTGCACTCCACCTGTAGCAAGACATATTTCCTTAGGTAAGGAGACCAAAACTTTACATAATACTCCAGGTGTGGCCTCACCAAGGCTCTATATAATTGCAGTAAGGCATCTTTACTTCTATACTCAAATCCTCTTGTAATAAAGGTCAACATACTATTTGCCTTCTTAATAGCTTACTGTACCTCCATGTTAGCTTTCAGTGACTCATGAACAAGGACACCCAGGTCCCTTTGAAGTTCAACACTTCCCAGCCTCTCACCATTTAAGAAGTACTCTGAATTTCTGTTTTTCCTACCACGGTGCCACATTACATATGCCAAATATTTGCCACTCACTTACATCTCCAAATAGAGTTTCTAGTAGCTCATAAATACTTACTGTTGAACTACCTAAGACTATGAATACCTTAATAAGACCTACCGAACTAAAGCCAACATATTACAACACTCACCAAGCCTCCTTCGACAGAACCTTCCAAATTTGCATCCTCCACCACCTAGAAGGACAAGGGAAGCAGACACATGGAAACACCACAAGTTCCCCTCTGAGCCACACACCATCCTGATTTGGCAATATGTCATCATTCCTTCACTGTTGCTGGATTAAAATCCTGGAAATCCCTTCCTAACAGCATTGCGGGTGTACCAGCAACAGACTGCCGTGGTTCAAGAAGGTAGCTCACCACAACCACCTTGTCAAAGGCAATTAGGGATGGGCAACAAATGCTGGCTTTGCTAGCAATGCCCACATCCTACGAATGAATTAAAAATAAGATAGTTAGAGGCAATTACAAACTAAAAGGGAAATTCACCTGTTGAGGCAGAGAGCATGGTTGAGGTATTAAATGAATACTTTGCACCTGCCTTCGCGAAAAAAGAGGATGTTGCCAATGTCATAGTAAAGAAAGAGGAGGTAGAGAAATTAGACAGGATCAAAATAAATAAATGGGAGGTGCTTTAAAGATTGACAGTGCTCAAAATAGAAAAATCATTCAGTCTGGATGGATACATCCTAGGTTTCTGGAGCAAGTAAGAGTGGAAATACCAGAGGCTTTGGTCACAATCTTTAAATCCTCATTAACTATGGGATTGGTGCCAGAGGACTATAGGGTTGCCAATGTTGCAGCCCCTGTTCAAAAAACAGGAGAGGAATGAGCTAATGGTCAGTCAGTCCAGCATTAGTGTTGAGGAAGCCTCAAAAAACCATAATTTGAGATATAATTAATTGTCACTTGAAAGGACATGTTAGTAAATGACAGGCAACACAGAATTTTTAAAGCCAAATTATGTCTGAGCAGCTTGATTGAGTTCTTCGATGGACTAATGGAGAGGGTTGACGAAGTTGAGTAGTTGTGAATTTTTTTTTTCAGACTAGAGACAAGAATACAGAGGTGTCCCCAGTGCTTGGTATTTGGTCCACTTCTCTTTTTGATACATATTAATGGCTTGGACTTGGCTAAAAAAGGGGGCATAATTTCAAAGTGATGCAAAATTTTGAAAATCATTAAATAGCCAGGAGAATAATCGACTTCAAGAGGAGATAGACAGACTGGTGAAATGGGAAAACACATGGAAGATGGAATTTAATGCAGAAAAGTGTGAAGTAATGAAGTTTGGAAGAAAAATAGGAAGAGGCACTGGCACTAAATGATAGTATTTTAAAGGAGGTACATGATCAGAGAGACCCGATGGTTCAGATACACAAATCGTTGAAGGTGGCAAGACAAGTTGATAAGCCTTTTTATTTTAAAATCCATGACTTTATCAATAGAGGCATAGAGTACAAAAGCAAAGGTATTATGCTGAAGTGTGGTAAGCTACAGATTAGGCCTCAGCTGGAGTATTGTGCCCAATTTGCACACCATACTTTAGGACGAATGTTTAGACATTGGAAAGGGACCAGAGAAGACTTACTAGAAAGCTAATTTCATGTTTGAGGGACTTCAGCTATGTGGAGAAACTAGAGAAGCTGGGATTGTTTTCCTTACAACAGAGGAGGCTAAGGGAAGATTGAACAGAGGTGTTCACAGTTATGAATGGTGCTGATAGAGTAAATAAGGAGAAACTGTTTCCAGCAGCATGATCAGAAACCAGAGGACAACATTTTAAAAAAAATTCGTAAAGAATTACAAGAACATATGAAAAGGAATATGTAATTTTGCCCCTCAAACCTGTTCTGCCATTCAATTTGATCATGGTTAATCAGTACCCAAACTTCACTTGCCTACCATTTTTTCATATCCCATAACTCCCTTACCTCATCTAAATCAGATCAATTTGAATTGAAATTCTCACTTTAAAATCTTCCACTTTATCCAACCTCAACAGCTTTTTGAGTGAGACAGTTCCAGATCTTTACTATTTTTTGTGTGAAGAAATGCTTCTTGGCATCACCCATGAATGGCCTCACTCTAACTTTAAAGATATATCTCTTGTTCTGGATTCCACCCCCACCACAGGAAACAGTTCCCCACTTCCTACCCTATTAAATTATTTAATCATCTTAAACACCTCAATTAGATCACTCTTACTCCTGTAATCAAGAGAATAGAAGCGTAGTTTATGCAAGCTTTCTTCATAATTTAACCCTTTTAGCCTGGGTATAATTCTAGTGAATTTACATTTGTCCAAGACTAATATTGTCATACTGAAGTGTGGTGTCCAGAACTCAATGCGGTATTCCAGATGAAGTCCAATTATAACTTTATACAACTGTACCATAACTTCCAATACATTGTTTTGGCTGGCGCAGCTGTGATGGACTGAATGGCCTCTTTCTGCGCCGTAACTTTTCTAAACTGTGTGACCATGCAGCAACCCAGATGTTCCCATACGGGCTGAGCACGTCAGCCCTTACCAGTTACTGTGTGGGCTAACACTCTTATTAGCTTTTTAAATTACTTTTTGTACCTGTCGGTTACATTGTAGTGATTTTTGTTCACAGGCCCCTCAATCTCTTGGCTCCTTCTCAGTTCCTAGCTTATTTCAATTGAGGGAATACTATGATTTATCTTTCTTAGGTCTAAAGTGGATAACTTCACACTTTCCCACATGGAACTTCATCTTTACAGGTGTTCCCATTTGAGGCAAGTCTTATTATTTATGCCTGGTGAGGTTTCTGCAATTAAGACCAAAGACAGAGAATAACATCAGTGCTACAGTGGAGTAATTAAAAATGCCCATTATTTTGGCTCTGTTGTTCCTGCCTTTTTCTCTAATTTGTCAATTATCTCTTCCTTTAACTCCTTTCCACTGTTCAGTTGTCTATATTATACTCCCTACATGATAACAGATCCATCTTATTTTTCAGATCTAAGCAAATAAATTCATCTAGTGCAGTATCTCCTCTAGCATCCCTATATTCTGTGTAATAATGGAATCTTTCATTAACGTTGCCACTCATAGTGCCTTTTTATAGCCTGACTATGGAATCCATTATTACTTCTGAATTTCTGCACTGCGTTTCTCCTTCTTTGGCAACTATTTGCTTCACAGTGCTGCGGTTTTACTCCTCTGAATTTTCATCGTCACAGATGTTCCACACAAGTACCCGCAAGCCGATTCAAGGTATCACTTCACTGTATCCTCCCCCCTTTACCTCATCCAATCAATGCCCCCCCCCCCCCCCCCCCCACTCCATTCCTCCTTCATTAACTTGTGCTGCTGTAGAGTGCTGCTGGAATCTGATTGAGTCCCGCCAACTGTTTTTCAAGTTCAGGCAATCTGATACATGCCCTGCACATGTGGTTGTTATGGAGACACAAAGTATCCAGCACCTTTCATATTGTGCAGGCACCACACATCACCAACTTTAGTTGTCCACCATGCTACGTTAAGTAGTTTTCAACAACATGTGACTTGCACCATCAAGTAAAGGTCAGAACTGTTATTCATGTGCAAACTTTCACCACCTCAGAATATTGCAAATGACTTCAAAACCAATTAAGTACTTTTAATGTGCAGTTACCCTTTTAATGTAGGGAAATTTGATGGCCAATTTGCACACAGCAAGGCTCCACAAAGAGCAGTTAGCTGAATGGCGTGAAGTGATGTTGGTTAAGGGATAAATGTCAGCTGGGAGAGTTCACCTACCCTTTTTTTGATAGTGCCATGAGATCTTTCGCATTAACTTAATTGGGTTGATAAGGCTTCCATTTGACATCTTATTAGAAAGGCACCACCTCAGACAGTGCAGCACTCTTTCAGCCTACCTTATATGTCCAAGTCTCTGGACTTGGTCTTAAATACTTGACTTTCTGACTCAGGGCGACCACTGAGCAAAGGTTGCCAAGTATAAGTTTAGGCCAATTACATCTCAAGGCTGCGCTTCTGCTAAGGCTAAACTCCATGCTAACCTGGCCTTTCAGACTTCAATTGTCTCATTGTTCAAGACTAATCTCTGCTTCGTAAATTCAAATTAATTCAATCATGATAGCTCAGTTACCACAGGATAAGATTATTAAACAACTTACATCATCAATTCATTATTACTGTTTCAAACCAGACCACAGATAAAGACCAAATAAACAAGCTTAAACAGTAATACAAAAGCAAAATACTGCAGATTCTGGAAATCAAGGGCGACTAGGGATGGGCAATAAACGATGGCCCAGCCAGCGACGCCCACATCCTGGGAATGAATTTTAAAAAGCCTGAAATAAAAACAGAAATGCTGGAAAATCTCAGCAGGCCTGGCAACATTTGTGGAGAGACAAACAGTGTTAACTTTTTTAGGTAAATTAAGGCTAAAATAGTATGAAAATAAGTAAAGATTTCTGTTCTCATGCCCTAAACATTGCTGTCAAGGTTAAAATCCACACTCTCTTGGCCTTTTATGCTCCACTGTTTTCTCACTGCTTAAAATTGTAAAATAGTTTGCAAATAGTGAAAGGCTATTTCCAATAGTCAGTGAATCAGTGGCAAGGGGATGCATATTTAGGATTATTACTGGAAGCATAAAGGGCCAGGCCAGTAGAATTGTTTACAGGCAAAAAATCATTAGGGGCAGAATTTAGCCCATATTGGGCGAGTTCGGCGGGGGCAGGCGGTGGAGGTCAGGAAGCCAAATAAGGCCTGCCCAGCATGAAATGTGAGCAGCGGCGCTGAGCTGCCTCAGGGAGATAAAACGTTTTTAAGAAGCACTTCAAAAAGAGATTTGAAAAATGTAATAAAACATGTCCCTTCATGTGAATCTGTCTCATGAGCAGGGACATGTTATCAATTAAATTTTAAAACTTTTATTTAATTTTTATTTGCTTTTTGAAACCTCATCCCGCCCGTGGATGAGGTTTTTGAAAAAATGCAAAGGGCGCTTGGCATTTTCGCCTGCCCGCCAACCATTAGGTTGGCTGGGCAGCAAAAAATGTAACTTAATTGATTGTTTAATGGCCTTAACAGGCCTTTTAATTGTTGGCGGATGTGCTGCCGATTCCAGCGTGCGCCCACCGACCGAACTATTGCGTGATTGTGCATTGACGTCGGGACGCTGGCCCGACGTCAACGTGCGTCATTTCATGCTCGAGCGGGTCGGATGTGCGCATGCCTGCTGAGCTAAAAATTTTGTCCTAGGATACAAAATATATTATTACAGCCTGGTTCCATCATAACATTTAAGCAGGAATTGGAGAAAAACTACAAGAAGAAAATACAGAAGATACGTAGGAAAAAATAGGGCCAGAATTGCTTGCTTGAGAGCTGGAAGTGATACAAGCGCAATGAGCTGAAATGGCCTCCGTTTGTGTTTGAATTTCTATAATTAGACCCTTTGACCAATATAGCCCCATTAGATCAGAAATGCAGGTCTTAAACTGCCACATGACCAATTAGTCTCAAGGCGGAACTACAGCGGCAGTAACTCTGATAAGAGCTCAGAACATTTTATTTTGGAGTATGCATGTACTGCCCAATTTCTAACTATAATAGCGTAACCCAAGGTGTAATAATAATATGTCTTTCTGATAGGAATATGTACTTCACCTTATATTTCACCTTTCTCCTAACTATGCTTCAGTTCTGCCGAAGGGTCATGAAGACTTGAAATGTTGACTGATTTCTTCTCCACCGATGCTGCCGGACCTGCTGAGTTTTTCCAGGTAATTCTGTTTTTGTTTTGTACTTCTTCAATATGTCCAAAGCCTAATTGTGCAAGCACTGTGTACAACACTGATTAGGCCTCAGCTGGTGTATTGTATTTACTTCTAGACACCATAATTTAGGAAGTATGTCAAAATCTTAGAGAGGGTGCAGAAAGGATTGACTAGAATGATGCCAGGGATAAAGGCCTTGATGCATGCCTGCCTTCAAGGACATTTCGCAACAGCAGGCAGGGCTATGGATTGGCTGTCCACTGAACAGAGGTGGACAGCTATTAGCATATTTAAGGCTCCAGGTAGGGGCAATTTAGAGCGCCCATCGGCCTTTTGTGTGTGGAGGCTATTAGCTTCATGGAGGCAGCCTCCCCATGGCACTTGATGGACCATTGGAGCTGGAGGTTCCTTACCCCAAAGAGTGGGCTGCAGGCAGGAAAGCAGCACCCACAGCCCCAAAGAGCCATCAGGAGACATTTCCTCTCTTATCTGAGGGGCCTGCATGTTGAGGCGTCCTCTTGATTCCTGAACTGTAGCAGCACTCATCTCTGCTGATGGGGTTGCTGTGATTTCAGAGCTGCTGGATCTCCGGGCCAACAGCATCGTGAGTCTGCTTGCCATCTTCAATTGGACAGTGAACTTAGAGGCAGCCAATTAGGAGGCTGCCATTGAGAAAATAGCTTCCATGGTCTGGCTCCTAGCAAATATGGACTCGGGACTCATATTTGGTCCCGAAATCGGGGCCCCAAAGCTAGTTGGAAAGACCAGTCTCTGTTTATGCTTCTCTGTTCACAGCCAAAACTAGATGAAAAATTTTCCACCATAATAAAAGAAAAGCTGCTGAAAGGTCATCAACCTGAAAGATTAACTCTGTTTCTCTCTCTACAGATGCTGCCTAACCTGCTGAATATTTCCAGCATTTTCTGTTTTTATTCCAGACTTCCAGCATCTGGAGTATTTTGCTTTTGTAGGGTAAGGAGCTGTTGTGAAATTCGAGGATGTGGATTGCATTGAAGGAATTGTCAATTCTCTGAAGGTGGGGGAAAATGAGAAATGGCAGTGGTGTCAAGGTCGACTATTAAACAGATAACGCTTCATAGGTAAGGTGATTTTTGAAGTCTCTTACAATCAGCACTGAATTCTCTGAGTAACAATCCAAGCAGCTGGAGCCAATTTCCTGGGAATCTCTATCCCCAGGGCTTTTTGGATATGAAAGCTTTTCAGGCCTCATCAATCTACAATTATGCAGGATATATACTCAGGACATATTCCGGAGCGCCTGCTGATTTGAAGAGCAATGAGAGTATCCTTTTAGGACAACCATGGTTCTCAATGACAACTCTGGTCAAGCCATGGGCCTTACAGTAATGCTCCTGAGCTGCTGCTCTTATCCATGGCAGCAAACTGTGTGTCGATACCCACAAGCCATCCATTCATTTGGTTACCTTTGTTAAAGAAAGGCAAAACTCCTGAGAATGAATACACCATGGCAACTTGCAGTAAATCTAACCTTAAAGTAAGAATTCTTTGCAATCTGGTTGTTGGACATTTAGTGAGTTGCACTCTTCTCCAATAAGAAAATTGAGGGGATTAACTGAAGGAGCTTGTAATTCCATGTGTGTACCATCTATTGCACTGCAGGGAAACCAGCAACAAAACAAAATGGTGTCATTATCACACTGCTTGTTTTGTTGTCATTCCAAGATATTTGAAATGAGCCTGTGGCATTAAAATTGAGTAGAGTGGTAATTTTCTGTCACAGAGCTGCCTCAGCAGATGATCTTAGCAACAGGTTTTCACAGCAACTGGCACAGTTTTCGACATCCTCCCCGGTGATATCCAGCCTTCTCGTGCACAGCTCCTCTCTGAGATCTTTATAATTAATTATTTGGATAGGAGCCATCCTCCTCAAATGTTGGGCGCATCCTCTTCAAATGCTGTCTTACTTTCCTTTCCTCCATCCTGCTCCTCCATTAAAGTACAGAACAAGGGAATACTCATTTTGAATCCCAGCAACAGTGCAATATCTTTCCAGCTATAAGAGCAAAATAAAAACATTCCAGAGTTCCTGTTGTGTATTAAATAATCACAATCCCAACCTTATCCAAGCTGCAGGCTCCAAAGTAAAGGACTTCCACTCATACCTATTGATGCTGGCGACAGGCAAGACTGTTTTATTCATTCTAAGTTCCCCTTTGTGTACAAGGGATGCATATTAGGAGTTCTTACCACACTTATTCTGGTCTTCGTCATTATCATTTATCATAATAAACTCCAAGCAGCATCGGGCTGGAGCAATTACAGGAATGCCTCCTACCTGTTTGGAAATGGCAGCTCAACTATTACACAGCAGAAACCTGTGTTTTGCCCCAATTTGCTGGTCTCTGAATGTGAAAGTAACTTTCTAGCAAGAATGATGATGTGGAAATGACATATAGAATTAAGTGTGAGCACTATATTTTTCATTATATGCAGATAAGCATCATAAACAATATAATTGTCATCAAAAGAGTGGATGAATTCATTTAATGGTGGAAATGCTGTCTGTACTTTTGAGTTGAGGATCTGTTTGTTCACATTAATTACAAATCATCCATTGGGACAAATTTTGCAGTAGAAATAACAGTAAGGCTATCACGGTTATTTATGTGGCAATCAGACAGGAACTTCCAGTGATTGCTGTGTTAAATACAAAAATCATAAAGCAGTGTGGAGTTCGGAGAGAGAGAGCCCATAAAGCAGTGCAGAGTTCGGAGAGAGCCCATAAAGCAGTGCGGAGTTCGGAGAGAGCCCATAAAGCAGTGCAGAGTTCGGAGAGAGCCCATAAAGCAGTGCGGAGTTCGGAGAGAGCCCATAAAGCAGTGCAGAGTTCGGAGAGAGCCCATAAAGCAGTGCAGAGTTCGGAGAGAGCCCATAAAGCAGTGCAGAGTTCAGAGAGAGCCCATAAAGCAGTGTAGAGTTCGGAGAGAGCCCATAAAGCAGTGCGGAGTTCGGAGAGAGCCCATAAAGCAGTGCGGAGTTCGGAGAGAGCCCATAAAGCAGTGCGGAGTTCGGAGAGAGCCCATAAAGCAGTGTAGAGTTCGGAGAGAGCCCATAAAACAGTGTGGAGTTCGGAGAGAGCCCATAAAGCAGTGTGGAGTTCGGAGAGAGAGAGCCCATAAAGCAGTGCGGAGTTCGGAGAGAGCCCATAAAGCAGTGCAGAGTTCGGAGAGAGAGAGTGTCCTTAAAGCAGCATGGATTTCAGAGAGAGAACCCATAAAGCAGCACAGAGTTCAGAGGAAGAGAGCCTATGAAATAGTGTGAATTTCGGAGAGGGACAGATAACCCATAAAGCAGCACGAAGTTCGGACAGAGAGAGAGAGCCCATAAAGCAGCACAAAGTTTGGAGAGAGAGAGAGAGAGAGAGAGCCCAGAAAGTAGTGTGGAGTTCAGAGAGGGAGAGAGCCCATAAAGCAGCGCAAAGTTCAGAGAGAGAGAGAGAGCCCAGAAAGTAGTGCGGAATTCAGAGAAGGACAGGCAGCCCATAAAAATGGAAAGAAGGTCAATGATGAAGCAGCTGAAGATCGTTGGGCCTAGGACACTACCCTGAGGAACTACCCTGTTCTGGAACTGAGATGATTGGCCTCCAACAACCATAGCTATCTTCCTTTGTACTAGGTATGACTCCAACCAGGGAGAGTTTCCCCCCCATTCCCATTGACTCCAGTTTTGCTGAGGCTCCTTGATGCCACACTCAGTCAAATGCTTCCTTGATGTCAAGGACAGTCACTTTCACCTTACTTTGACAAGTGAACATACACAAGGAAAACATGATTTGAAGTTAGAGATTGGATTTGCATCAAATGAGCAATTCGTGACCACAAACTTGCATCATCTGTATGGACCAAAACAGATCAAGCAGTTGCTCAGTACCAACACTTATCTGTTGGATGACAACACCAAATGGAGTGTGAGACACTTGATAGAGAGCAGACCAGGATATTTCAAGGACAGGGAGGATAAGTTTCCTTTTCCCATGAACAACTGTGATGTTGAACATCTACCTCATTGAGTTGATTATGCAGAACCACAACCTGAAATTCATAGATCACAGTGCTGTCATCAGAGACCTTCATATCTCAAAGACTATTCCTGTCGTTAGAGAAAACAGACAAGCTGAACTCTAAGAAGCCACTCGGTATCATCTGTTTGTTGTTTCGGATGGTTTAATTTAAAATAAGGTATTTAGTTTTACAAGGTGGAAGAGATGTAATGTTGATTTGTTCAAAACTTAATTATGTGTATCTGGTATCTGTTCACTGTTCACTCTACGTGATTCATTAAGTTTGGGTGTGGTGACTGAGAAAGGGAAACTAAGCTATAGGCAAGCTGCTGTAAACATGAGAGCAGACAATTAAAACAGTGAATAAATCTTCTGCACATATAGAACCTGGTGTGTTATCTCTGCTTATCTCTGAGGCATAAAACATAACAGGAGGGTCATCCAGAGAGCAGTTGGTGGCAATCTGTGGCAGTCTATTGTTGCTTCTTCACTGATGGATGGAGGCTGATTGGGGATGTGATTAAAGTGCTCTGCCCATCTTTCTAGAATTTGGTCATTTTCTGTGAGCAGTGTTGACTCATCGGCACCAAGGATTGGTGATGAACCTGCAGACTGGGGCACATAGACTGATGTAAGAGCATCTTAGAATTTCTTCCAGCTTCGTGGTCTGCAAATGACAGAAGTTTGTCTGCCTTCTGATGCAGCCGAGAGCCTGGTGTCTCTCCGAGCTTGCACTGGGCAGTTCTGTGGGTGTTTCAGTAGGCATCATGCTTAGATAGTGATGATTGTCATTGAGGAAAACCCCATGGAGGTGATGTCTCTCCTCTAGCAGTTTCTGGATAAACTCATTTTTTTCATCAAACCAATCTTGATACATCTCAGTGATGAGGAAGGCAGAAGCACCCCTATTTAAAATCAGTGAGGAGGAGGTGGGAGCTGGGAGATTCACTGTTTAAAATCAGCGAAGAGGGAGCCATGAGCATCACTGTTTAAAATCAGCGAAGAGGGAGAGGGGATCTTCACTGTTTAAAATGAGTTAGAAGGGAGACAATATCTTCATTGTTTAAAATCAGCAAGCAGGGAGCCGGGAGCTTCACTGTTTAAAATCAGTGAGGAGGGAGCCGGGAGTGTCACTGTTTAAAATCAGTGAGGAGGGAGCCGGGAGCTTCACTGTTTAAAATCAGCGAGGAGGGAGTCGGGAGTGTCACTGTCTAAAATCAGCGAGGAGGGAACTGGGAGTGTCAATGTTTAAAATCAGCGAGGAGGGAACTGGGAGTGTCAATGTTTAAAATCAGCGAGGGGGGAGCTAGGAGGTTCACTGTTTAAAATCAGCGAGGAGGGAGCCGGGAACTTCACTGTTTAAAATCAGTGAGGAGGGAACTGGGAGTGTCAATGTTTAAAATCAGCGAGGGGGGAGCTGGGAGTGTCACTGTTTAAAATCAGCGAGGGGGGAGCCGGGAGTGTCACTGTTTAAAATCAGCGAGGAGGGAACTGGGAGAGTCAATGTTTAAAATCAGCGAGGGGTGAGCCGGGAGGTTCACTGTTTAAAATCAGCGAGGAGGGAACTGGGAGTGTCAATGTTTAAAATCAGCGAGGAGCGAACTGGGAGTGTCAATGTTTAAAATCAGCGAGGAGGGAACTGGGAGTGTCAATGTTTAAAATCAGCGAGGGGGGAACTGGGAGTGTCAATGTTTAAAATCAGCGAGGAGGGAACTGGGAGTGTCAATGTTTAAAATCAGCGAGGAGGAAGCTGGGAGCTTCACTGTTTAAAATCAGCGAGGGAGGAACTGGGAGTGTCAATGTTTAAAATCAGTGAGGGGGGAGCCGGGAGCTTCACTGTTTAAAATCAGCGAGGGGGGAACTGGGAGTGTTAATGCTTAAAATCAGCGAGGAGGGAACTGGGAGTGTCAATGTTTAAAATCAGCGAGGAGGGAACTGGGAGCTTCACTGTTTAAAATCAGCGAGGGGGGAGCCGGGAGCTTCACTGTTTAAAATCAGCGAGGGGGGAGCTGGTAACTTCACTGTTTAAGATCAGCGAGGAGGGAGCCGGGAGCTTCACTGTTTTAAATCAGCGAGGGGGGAGCTGGTAACTTCACTGTTTAAAATCAGCGAGGGGGGAGCTGGGAGCTTCACTGTTTAAAATTAGCGAGGGGGGAGCCGGGAGCTTCACTGTTTAAAATCAGCGAGGGGGGAGCTGGGAGCTTCACTGTTTAAAATCAGCGAGGGGGGAGCCGGGAGCTTCACTGTTTAAAATCAGCGAGGGGGGAACTGGGAGCGTCACTGTTTAAAATCAGCGAGGGGGGAGCTGGTAACTTCACTGTTTAAAATCAGCGAGGGGGGAGCTGGGAGCTTCACTGTTTAAAATCAGCGAGGGGGGAGCTGGTAACTTCATTGTTTAAAATCAGCGAGGAAGGAGATGGGAGCTTCACTGTTTAAAATCAGCGAGGGGGGAGCTGGTAACTTCACTGTTTAAAATCAGTGAGGGGGGAACTGGGAGCTTCACTGTTTAAAATTAGCGAGGGGGGAGCCGGGAGCTTCACAGTGGAAAATCAGCGAGGAGGGAGCTGGGAGCTTCACAGTGGAAAATCAGCGAGGAGGGAGCTGGCAGGTTCACTGTGGAAATTCAGTGAGGAAGGAGCCGTGAGCTTATCTGTTTAAAAGCAGCGAGGAGGGAGCTGGGAGATTCACTGTTCGAAATCAGTGAGGAAGGAGCCTGGAGCTCTACTGTTTAAAATCACCGAGGAGGTAGCCGAGAGCTTCGCTGTTTTGAAACCGCAAGGAGGGAGACGGGATCTTCACTGTTTAAAATCAGCAAGGAGGTAGCCGTGAGCTTATCTATTTAAAAGCAGCGAGGAGAGAGCTGAGAGATTCACTGTTTAAAATCAGCAAGGAGGTAGCCACGAGATTAAATGTTTATAATCAGTGAGGAGGGAGCCAGGAGATTTACTATTTGAAATTTGTGAGGAGGGGAGCCAGGATCTTCACTGTTTGAAATGAACAAGGAGGGAGCCGGGAACTTCACTGTTTAGAATCTGCGGGGATGGTGTTGGGAGCTTCAATTTTTAAAATCAGCGAAGAGGGAGTCGGGATCTTCACTTTTTTAAATCAGCGAGGGACGAGTCGGGAGCTGTCCTGTTTGAAATCAGTGAGGAGGGTGTCCGGATCTTCACTGTTTAAAATCAGCGAGGAGGCAGTTGGGAGCTTCACAGTGGAAAATCAGCGAGGAGGTAGCCGTGAGCTTATCTGTTTAAAAGCAGCGAGGAGAGAGCCGGGAGATTCACTGTTCAAAATCAGTGAGGAAGGAACCTGGAGCTCTACTGTTTAAAATCAGTGAGGAGAGAGCTGGGATCTTCACTGTTTAAAATCAGCGAGGAGGGAGCTGGGATCTTCACTGTTTAAAATCAGCGAGGAGGGAGCTGGGATCTTCACTGTTTAAAAATCAGCGACGGCGGAACTGGGAGCTTCAATGTTTAAAATCAGCGAGGAGGGTGCTGGTGACTTTGCTGTTTAAAATCAGTGAGGAGGGAGCCGGGAGCTTCACTGTTTAAAATCAGCGAGGAGGGAGCCGGGAGCTTCACTGTTTAAAATCAGCGAGGAGGGAGCCGGGAGCTTCACTCTTTAAAATCTGCGAGAAGGGAGTTGGAGGTTTGTAGTAATTATGGTTTTAT
Organism: Cetorhinus maximus; assembly: GCF_964194155.1. NCBI lineage: Eukaryota > Metazoa > Chordata > Chondrichthyes > Lamniformes > Cetorhinidae > Cetorhinus > Cetorhinus maximus. The sequence continues at coordinate 62,950,766 of NC_135881.1, read as the reverse complement.
TTAGTGCGTCACGTACCTTTTAGAATAATATTTGTTTGGAAAGATCACATGTTCTGTCGTAACCCATAGGAGAGAAGTGTGGGCTACCTCTGCAGCCAGTGTAGAGATAGAGATGGATTTAAAAGCATACGGGTAGTTGCTACTAAGTATTTTGTAAATAAACTTAAAGAAGTGTCTGTAGTTCAACTCTATTAATAATATTACAACTCGGCCACCCTACAACAAACTGGCAACGTGGATAAAACAGGATTGAGCAGAAGAAATCAAGTTAGAAAGAAATCGGCACTGTACCTCACCCAGTGATTGTAAGTAACAAGCTCCATGAGAATTGAAGAAATTACCCTCTCTCAAAATGCCACAATTTGGGAGAATTGATCCTTTTTAACCATCCACAGATGATTGGTCTCAATACTTAGAACGCCTCATTTTTTTTTTGAACTGAATGAGGTTATGGAGGAAGAGAAGAAGTGAGCGATGCTCTTGAGTGCTTGTGGGAGCAAAACCTATGGTTTAATTAAAAGTTTGATGGCACCCAATGCCCCAGATTCGAAGTATTTTGATGAATTGGTGGACCTCGTGAAGAGTCACTTTCAACCCAAGCCCCCAGTCACGATGTACAGGTTAAGATTTAATTCATGAAATAGAGCCCCGGGTGGGACAATTGCATGCAACATGGCAAATTTGAAGCAGCTAACGGAACATTGTGAGCTTGGTACAACTCTGAACGACATGCTCAGAGATCGTTTAGTCCTGCAGTCTGTGCCCTCGTGCACACTGGGAGCAGGAACCTCTTACCTATTGGACAAGGGCACTGGCTGAGGCTCCTCCAAAGCTAAATTTTGGATCCCCATACCTGCCTCACTTGCAGTCACATCCTCCTGTCCCTGACAATGGTTCAAATTTGATGTAGTTAATCTAAGGAGTGTGACTGTCTCCTGAAAGAGTGTCCAGGTAACTCTCCCCCTCCCTGATGTGTCACAGTGCCTGCAGCTCGGACTCCAGCTCATCAACTCTGGTGCCTCACCAAAGGTTATTGGAAAATAAAAATTCATGGTATAGGGGGTGACATATCAGCATGGATAAAGATTGGCTAGCTAACAGGAAACAGAGAGTAGGCATAAATGGCTCATTTCCTGTTTGGCAGGATGTGGCGAGTGGTTTGCGACAGGGATCAGTGCTGGGGCCTCAACTCTTTACAATTTATATAAATGATTTGGATGAAAGGACCAATGGTATAGCTGCTAAATTCGCTGATGACACAAAGATAAGTAGGAAAGTAAGTTGTGAAGAGGACGTAAGGAGGCTACAAAAGGATATATATATGTTAGATGAGTAGGCAAAGATCTGGCAAGTGGAATATAATGCGAGAAAATGTGAGGTTGTCCATTTTGGTCGAACAAATAAAAAAGAGTCACATGGTGAGAGATTGCAGAGCTCTGAGATGCAGAGGAATTTGGACGCCTTAGTGCATGAATCACAAAAGATTAGTTTTTAAAAATTCGTTCATGGAATGTGGGCATCGCTAGCTAGGTTATTATCCATCCCTAATTTCCCTTGTTCAGAGGACATTTTTTAAGAGTCAACCACATTGCTGTGAGCCTGGAGTCACATGTAGGCCAGTCCAGGTAAGGACAGCAGACTTCCTTCCTTAAAGGACATTAGTGAACCAGATGGGTTTTTACAACAATCGGCAATGGTTTCATGGTCATCATCAGACTTTTAATTCCAGACTTTTATTAAATTCAAATTTCTTCGTCTGCCATGGTAGGATTCAAACTTGGGTCCCCAGAGCATTACCCTGGGTCTCTGGAGTATGAGTCCAGTGACAATGCCACTACCTCCCCATGTATGCAGGTGCAGCGACTAATTAGCAAAGCGAATAGAATGTTATCATTAATTGCAAAGGGAACTGAATGCAAGAGTAGGAAGCCTATGCATCAGTTATACTGGGCATTGGTGAGACCAAATCTGGAGTATTATGTACAGTATTGGTCTCCTTATTTAAGGAAAGATGTAAATGCAGAAGGTTTACTAGATTAATACCTTGAATGGGCAGCTTGTCTTGTGAGGAAAGGCTGGACAGGCTAGGCTTGTATCCGCTGGAGTTTAGAAGAGTAAGAGGTGGCTTGATTGAAACATTGGGCTGAATTTTCCCCCTTTGGGCTATGCGCTCCCTGTGCGGGCGGTGGGGGGGTGGGGGGAAGATTCCCAAAATCGAGAGTGCACTCTTACTCACATGCACACGAAAGAGCGCACTCATCTCCCTGAGGCTAAATGCTGCCTCAGGGAGATCAGCTGTGCATGTAAAAAAGACGAAAATAGGAAAATAAAATTTCCCTTACATGTCCCCTCATGTGACAATGTCCATGATTTTTACAAAATCTTTATTAAAATTTTTAAAACCTACATGAAACCTCATCCCGCCCGTGGATGAGGTTTCATGTTTTTTCTAGTTCCCACCGGGGCTCCTGGCCTGCCCGCCAACCATAAGGTTGGACAGGCAGGCCCTTTAATTACTTAATTAACCCTGTCAATGGCCTCAATTGGCCATTGGCAGGTCGGCGGGTGCACAGCTGATTTGGCTGCGCTCCCGCCTTCCTTAAAATTTAAGTCAGGCGTGGTGACATCGGGAGTTCCCCCCAACGTCACTGCGTGTCAGCGAGCGGGCCCCACATCCGCTTGCCAACTCGTAAAAGTCTGCCCATTAAGATCCTGAGGGGACTTGACAGGGTGAATGTGGAGAGGATGTTTCCTCTTGTGGGAGAATCTAGACCTCGGGGTCACTGTTTCAAAATAAGGGGTTTTTTTAGGACACTCACTCACTTTTCTAGAACCGCTCCATCCAATTCAGAGTCATGGGGAGTCAGAGCCTGACCCGACAGGCAATGGGCACTAGCCAGGATACACCCAGGACATGATAGCAGTCCATCACAGGGCACACACTCACCTGCAGACACACTGAAGGACAATTTACCATAGCCAATCCACCTAACCAGCATGTCTTTGGATGGTGGGAGGTAACCAGACACCTGGAGGAAACCCACAGAGACAAAGGGAGAATGTGCAAACTCCAACAGACACCCAAGATCAGGATCGAACCAGGGTCCCTAGAGCTGTGAGGCAGCAGCGTTAATCATTACGCCGCCAAGCCACCTCCCATTTAGGACAGAGATGAGGAAATTTTTTTCTCTCACAGGGTTGTGAGACTTTGGAATTCTCGTCCTCAAAAGGTGGTTAAGGCAGAGTCCTTGAATATCTTTAAGGAAGAGATAGATAGATTCGTGATAAGCAAGGGGGCGGAAGGTTATCAGGGGTAGGCAGGAACATGAAGGTGAGGTTATAATCAGATCGGCTATGATCTTATTGAATGGTGGAGCAGGCTCGAAGGGCCGAGTTGCCTACGCCAGCTCCTAATTCATATGTTCATAGGAAGTTGCTGTCTGAGAAGCTCTGCTCCTCTAGAAGTTAGATGATAATGGTATCTCAGCGAAGGACTCATCATTGACATATAGTGAACAGTGTGAAGTTCCTCTTAACTCAAAGATATGAAATAAACTCACCAGAAAAGGTTAGGGCTTGACTATTCCAGTATAAGTACCCTTTTAACAGTGTGATAAGTCTTAACTACTAAAAAGCAACCTCTCTGGCACTGAAAATTAGTCTTATAAGTGTAGAGTTTCAGCCCTTCAGATTTCAATTATTGTTGATGATTTTAAAAAAACTACAATTTTTTTTACTTTTTCCTTTTGCCTTTTATCTCTCTCTTAATCTAATCTTTCTTTTCCTTTCTTTATTTCACTTTTGATGCCTGATTTGACATTGAATTAAATATTTTTTTATTCATCATGTGATGTGGGCATCGCTGGATAGGCCAACATTTATTGTCCATCCCTAATTGCCCTTGAGAAGGTAGTGGTGAGCTGCCTTCTTGAACCGCCGCAGTTCATGTGGCGTAAGTACACCCACAGTGCTGTAAGGAAGGAGTTCCAGGATTTTGCCCCAGTGACAGTGAAGGAAGAGCGATATATTTCCAAGTCAGGATGGTGAGCGTCTTGGAGGGGAACTTCCAGGTGGTGGTGTTCTCATGGCCAGAATCTTCCCTTCGGCATGCGGGGGCGGGCCCTGCATGGTGATGCGTAAAATGACGCGCAGTGACATTGGGCCTGCGTCCCGACGTCACTGCGTGTCATTCCAATCTCCAGCTCGGTGGTGTGCACCGGAGTCGGCTGCACGCTCGCCGAACTGGCAAAGGCCTGTTAAGGCCATTAGTGATCTAATTGAAGTGCTTGTCAACACTTATGTTGGCAGGCAGGCAAAGAGCCCAGGCAGCCTTCGCATTTTTCATGGAACCTCATCCACAGGCGGGATGAGGTTTCATGAAGTGTTTATTAATTAAATAAAATGTGTTATGAAAATTCATAAACATGGTCCAGCTCATGTGACAATGTCACATGAGGGGACATGTCTGAGTAATTTTATTTTTTCTTTTTTTCAATTTTTGATAATGAAATTAACCTCCCTGAGGCAGCTCCGTGCCTCAGGGAGATTACTGAGCTCTTTTGTGCGTGTGCGCAAAAGGACTCTCCTTCCTCCCCCCACCCGCACAGGTAGCGCTGAGCGCTCCCGGGTGCATGCCATGCTGGGTGAGCCTTAATTGGCCCACCTATGCAAAATAGTGTTGCACCCACCCGCGCCCACTCCCGACCAGCCCGCTTGACGGGGAGAAAATTCTCCCCCTTGTGTCTGCTGCCCTTGTTCTTCTCGATGGTAGCGGACATGGGTTTGGTTAAGGAGCCTTGGTGAGTTCCTGACACTCCTTGGTTCAGCTGCAGTGCTTCTCATTCTTCAGTCTGATTGGTTAAGGAGAGACACAGTTGCTTGTCCTGATCACACAGGTCCCAGATGCCCTGTAGAGGGTGCTGAAATTTTTGGATGGTTGGCTGATAGAAACTTCCAGTGCAAAGGTCCCTAGAATGTGTATGAACAACTGCAAAAGTAATGAATGGCTGTTCATTCACTGGTTAGCATAAAATTCAGGTTATGTTTACCAGTAATGAAACCAACTGTGGTTAATAAAAGTTATTTTTAACCATAGGCAACTGATGACTATGGTTAATATAGAGAGAATGAGATGTGTGCACACAGAAAAGTTAATGAAATAACTGCAGAAACACAAAGCACATTGAATTGGATGGTTTTGTGTAACCTTAGTATCATACAGCACCAAAGGAAATTATTCAGTTAATGGTGCCTATGCTGGCTCATTGAAAGAGTTATCCAGTTAGTCCCACTCCTTTGCTCTTCCCCCATAGCCCTATAAATTTCTACTTTTCACATATCTATCCAATTCACATTTGAAACTAGCTATTATATCTATTTTCACCAACCTTTCCAACAGTGCATTCCAGATTGTAATGTATTGCTGCATAAAAATAAATCTCCTCATATCCTCTTGGATTTTTTTTTGCAAATTAACTTAAACCCAGGCGTTTAGCTGCTGACCCTCCTGCAAGTGGAAGCAGTTTCTCCCTGTCTATTTGGTCAAATTCCTTGTAGGTGGAAAACGAAGTGCTTGTCATCTCCCCACTCTTTCCCTGTGAAAGCCATGGAGCAGTACGAGACAAGGTTTTTTTTTCAACAATGACTTATTAATAAATATTTTGGACTTCTGCAGCAAACAAGACACCAACACCATGATGATGGGGTTGCTATTAATGATGAATGAGCAGTTATTATTGTGCAATAACTACTGGGCTGCGCTCTACTAGATTACCTGGCATCAGGGCAAAGACACTCATTATAATAGCTGCCGCAGTGGTCACAACCTGAGTGGGAGAGAGTTATGGATAAAGTAGTGGTGTCCACTTACTAGTACCACAGCCGATGCCACCAGCTTTGAGAATGGTCCCTTTCTAAAGGGGCAAAACAAAACATGCTGCTGAGATTTTGATTGGGAGCCAATAAATCCAATATCCTGTGTTTATGCCAATGTGCAGATTGCTGGGTGTTGGAGAAGCTGAAGTCAAGGCAGTTCCAGGTACAGGATTTCTTTCACTCCCACCAATGTCAGGGAACATTTTCAGGGTGGATGGGGATCATGCCCCAACAAATTCTATTGGAATTTTGCATCCTGGGTGGGAGCCGGTATATCCAATTCCCACCTGAATTCCCTGAAGCTGTGTCTGGCTGAAATTTGGGTCTTCTGACTCCAACCAGGACTTTCTTGTCATGATCAATTCTGTACTAGACAGGGGGGGATCATTCTGACTTTGGACCATAGTGTAAACTGGGTGCTCCAGATTCATTTCCAGAATATCAGGAAAGCTGTATAACAGACAGCTGATCTGATATCACCCTCTCTCATAGCTGTTAAAATAGCTTCAGGAATTGCAAGTAACTTCAGCATTCAGTTGGTTAAAAATAGAAATATTTTTTAGTTATTACTTGCATTAAAGGATCACTAAGATAAAAACAAAAAGCTAAAAGCTACTGCGGATGCTGGAAATCCAAAACAAAAACAGAATTACCTGGAAAAACTCAGCTTCTCCGCCGATGCTGCCAGACCTGCTGAGTTTTTCCAGGTAATTCTGTTTTTGTTAAAGGATCACTAGATGGCAGTCATCATCTAATGTAGAGGGTAAACCCCAAGTGCTCGTCTGTTCATTTTGGAAATGAACACCAGGTGGCTCTGCAGTCATTTCTTGGATATTTTACTCAGAAGTGAGGAGAAAGCTCACTTTTAACCTGGAGGAGCACATGGGTACTGGTGTGGATGTGGGGAAGGATTCAGCCAGAAAAAAATGGGAAGCCAGGTCCAACCCACCGACTTTGGTATTTAACTCAAGGGTTGGATGTGATTGCTCAATTAGGGTGATGGTTTAACACAGTTTTAAAATTAACGTCGCAGCCATAGTTTTCCTGGAGTTCCTGAATTGTGCCATTGAAAGCAAGGCAAGAGCACAACAGCAATTGAGGGACTTTTTAAAAACTTATTGAAATACGGCAATAAATTCACAGTACTCTCAACTACCTTCTTACCTAGTCATGGGAAAGGGTTTGTGCACAGCACTTTTTCTAAGAATTTACTTTTTACACTTTGGAGGTCTCCTGAATCACAATCAGGGTGGATGGTGCCTTGGCTGCCTTAGGTTGGACCTGGGACGAGGAACAATATGACCAGCACCAGCACCAGGCTGCTGTTGAGAGGCTTGCAGTTGGACAGCAGAGGGGGAGGGGTACAGCTCACAGGAGGTACTACCTGTTACACACAGGCAGAGGCTGAGTTTTCAAACAGCCGTGAATCAGGAGGAAAGAAAAACACAAAATGCTGGAAATGCTCATCAAACAGGCTGCATCTGTGGAGAGAGAAACAAAATTCAGCTTTCAGGTCAATGACATTTCCGAACATTAGGAGGCTCAGATTGTCACGTAATGTGGTAGTGCAGCCTCCAACAAGAGGAACTGCTCCTGCTGGACCTGGTGACCGCAGATTATCAGTGGCTCTCAAAGTGACCACAACACTCCAGATTTTTCCAGGCCTCTGCCAGAGATATATCCAGGATCTCTAGTTGGCTACACGTAAATGCATGAGCGAAGTGACTGACGGCAAACCACATCAAATCTGTCCCTGAAGACAGCTTTGAGGGTCTGGTTCAACTGCGGCACCTTTGGCTCGATGATAACAGCCTAACTGAAGTTCCTATTCAACAGCTGAGCAAACTACCTTCGCTTCAAGCTTTAACTCTGGCATTGAACAAAATCACACACATACCCAACTTTGCCTTTGCAAATCTCTACAGCCTAGTTGTACTGCATCTTCACAATAATAAGATTGACACAATAGATATCCATTGTGTCTATGGATGCTGGAAATGCTCATCAAACAGGCTGCATCTGTGGAGAGAGAAACAAAATTCAGCTTTCAGGTCAATGACATTTCCGAACATTAGGAGGCCAGCAATTATGTCAACTTCAACTGCAACCATGACAGTTAAAGTGACCACCACTGCCTGCTATGGATGAGCTTCAGGTGCCTGGATAGATCTGGAGGCACCTTTCAGTATGGACCAGAAAGGGCCCCCAGAATGGCTGTGATGCACAACAATGCACAGCAGCGAGGTTTCAACCTGCAGGAGGGCAGAGGTGTACATTGCCTGCAAATGATTTACAGGAGGAGGAAGGTCATGAAAACAATGCAACACCAGCTGCTCATATTGCTGTCCAGAATTTCCAAGGATGCCCTCATTAATGCAATGTTCACTTAAGTTGCACAAGTGGACTAAGGTCCGAGGCACATTCAACCCTTTCCTGTTCCACCCTGCCATGCCACGGACACAAAGCAGCCTTGTGAACAACCAGCTACTCCTTGCATATCCTCCTATTGGTCCCCATTAATTCATGTAAGGGAGTCAGCATGGATTTAAGGGCGGGAAGTCTTGTATAAGAAATTTACTGGAGTCATTTGAAGAAATGTTAACGTTATACCACTATTCAAGAATGGAGAGAGAAAGAGAGAGAGAGAGAGATAAACCAGGAAACTGCAGGCCAATCAGCCTAACATCGGTAGCGGGGACATTATCAGGGTCAAAAACTTTCATTTGGAAAGCACTGATTAATCAAAGAGAGCTAGCATGGATTTATTAAAGAGAAATTGTGTCGTATGAACTTAACTGAATTCTTTGATGAGGTAACAGAGAAAGTTGATCAAGATAGCCTGGTGGATATATATATATGAACTTTTGGAAGGCATTCGACAAAGCACCACACAGGAATGTGATGAAGAATCCAAAAGCCCAGGAAGTAAGTGGAAATGGTCATACGAATACAACATTAACTCAGTGATAGGAAGCAAAGGGTGGTAGTGGTGGATGGATATTTTACAGTTTGGGAAGTGATAGAGAAAAAATATTCCTGCTGGTGTGTACATGAATAACTGGACATCTTAGATTTAAAATTATTGGAAAGGTATCTAAAGGGGTGATGAAGAGAAATCTTTTTACCAAGAGTGGTCATGATCTGGAACACTTTATCTGAAAACTGGAGGAAGCTGATTCCATAAATAATTTTTAAAAAAGAGTGGGACAGGTACTTGAAGAAGAGAAACTTACAGGGTTATAGGAAAAAGTGGGGATGTAGGACTAAGCACAGTTGCTTTTCAAGGCAGAATATTAACACCTTAGTTTTTAAATGAGGAATGGGAACATTACTGGGTCCTGACCTCGTTGGTTTATGAAGTCTGCCTTTCTGCACTACTTTTTCAGTTTCTTGATATATACTTAATTCCTCTGTCTCTGATTTTGCATCAAAATGATTTGCTAGAATTGGAATGATTTTGGCCTTTTGTGCTTTAGGTTTTATGTTTACATCTACCTACTTGACTACAGCTCTTAGTTCTTCCATTTTTAATGATTTTAGTGCAGTCCAGTTCATCACCCTATTCCATAAAGTTCTTAGCATCAAATGTGACCATCTTAATATTACGAGACAGCCTGCTGATTGAATTTTCCTTTTGGCCCTTTTTCTAATAAATTTTAACCTCCTGCTTCTAATTTAATCCTCATCCAATGGTTTCAAATTCAAGACCCCAATCTGTTGCGGTCAGCCGAGAGGTGAGAAATGGGGGAAAGTTATCCCACCACCTCTCTCCATCCATAATACGGCTGCTAAAATGCATATGAGATACTTGACCTATTAATAGAGGCTTGCAATAGAAAGCAAGGAAGCTATGCTAAACCTTTATAAAACACTAGTTAGCCCTCAGCTCGAGTATTGTGTTTAATACTGGGAACCACATTTTAGGAAATACATGAAGACATTAGAGAAGGTGCAGAGTTATCAGGATGGTAGCAGCGATGAGTTATGTGGAGAGACTGGAGAAGCCGGGGTTGTCTCCTTAGAGAAGTTTAAGACGAGGTTTGATACTGGTGTGAAAATCATGAATGGTTTTGATGAAGTAAATAAGGAGAAACTGTTTCCATTGGTAATCAGAGGAACAGAAGCAACACCGGGAATCATTTTGTTATACGTATTATTATGATCTCGAAAGTGCTTCCTGAAAAGATGATGGAAGCGGATTCCATAGTAACTTTTGAAAGGGAATTGAATAAATACTTGAAGGTTAAAAATTTACTGGGCTATGGGGAAAGAACAGGGAAGTGAGACTAATGGAATAGCTCTATGAAGAAACCAGCATATACAATGGGCTATCTTCTGTGCTGAATCATAAAATGGTACTACGAACTTTATTAAGCTGTCAAACATTCACAGCATTTCCAGCACAAATGATACTTACACCATTTCAAAGTCAATGACCTTTCATCAACCTGGAACGTTAATTCTGTTTCTCTTACTCCAAGGGTGCTGACTGACCTGCTGAGTATTTCCAACACTTTCTGTTTTCTTTTCAAGTTTCCAGCACCTGCATATAGTAATTTCTTTTTTTAAACCATATTTTACATGTTCTTTGAGGGTAAACATTGGCCAAAACATTGGAAGAACTCCCCTACTCTTCTCCGAGTATTGTCAGTAGGATCTTTTTTGTCCATCCTGGGAGAGCAGGTGGGCCCACTGTATAGTGCCTTAATTGAAAGAAGACAGCTTTGATAGTGCCCCGGTTGCCTTTTGCCTTAGCCTTGAACCTACATCTAAGAATATGATCCTGCTCCGCCATTCAATATGATCATGGCTGATCTTCAACTTCAACTCTACTTTTCATGCTTGCTCCCCTTGACTCCCTGAGAAATCAAAAATCTGACCAACTCAGCCTTAAACATATGTAATGATGGAGCATTCATAACCCTCTGGGATAGAGAATTCCAATGGTTCTCAACCCTTTGTGTGAAGGAATTTCTCCTCATCTCAGTCCTAAGTGATTGACCCTTCATCCTGAAGCTGTGCCCCCGTGTTCTAAATTCCCCAGCCAGGGGAAACAACCTCCCAGTGCCTACCCTCTCAAGCCCTTTCAGAATCTTGTATGTTTCAATGACATCACCTCCCATTCTTCTAAACTCCAGAGAATATAGGCCTCTCATAGAATTATAGAATGGTAACAATACAGGAGGCCATTCAGCCTGTCCAGTCCGTGCCAGCTCCCTGCAAGAGACCACACCTAGTCCCACTCCATTGCCTTTCCCCTATAGCCCTGAAAATATTTTCTTTTCAGATAATTTCCAGTTCTCTTTTGAAAGCCATGATTGAATCTGCTCCACCACACTCTCAGGCAGCACATTCCAGATCCTACTCACTGCAATAAAAAGTTTTTCCTCATGTTGCTGTTGCTTCTTTTGTCAATCACCCTAAATCAATGCCCTCTGGTTCTCAATCCTTCCACCAACGGGAATAGTTTCTCCTTATCTACTCTTTCTAGAGCCTCATGATTTTAAATACCTCTATCAAATCTCCTCAACCTTCTCTTATCTAAGGAGAACATTCCTAGCTTCTCCCATCTATCCACATAACTGAAGTTTCTCACTCTTGAAAACATTCTCGTGAATCTTTTCTACACCCTTTCTAATGCCTTCACCTCCTTCCTAAAGTGTGGTGCTCAGAGTTGGATGCAATACTCTGGTTGAGGCGGAACCAGTGTTTAATATAGGTTTGCCATAACTTGCTTGTTTTTGTACACTATGCTCCTATAAAGTCTAGGATCCCCAATGTTTTATTAGGTGCTCTCTCAATCTGCCCTGCCACCTTCAACAACTTGTGCACATACACTCCTAGGTCCCACTGCTCCTACACATCCTTCAGAATTGTACCCTTTATATTATATTGCCTCTCCTTGCTCTTCCTACAAAAATGAATCACTTCATACCTCTCGGCATTATATTTCATCTGCCAGTTGACCACCAATTCCACAAGCCTCTTGGAGTCTATCACTATCCTCCTCACAGTTCACAGTACTTCAAAATTTTGTGTCATCTGCAAATTTTGAAATTACGTCCTGTATATCCAAGTTTAGGTCTTTTATGCTTGTACTCCGATCCCCTTTCAAGGAAAGCCAACATGCCATTTGGTTTCTAATTGCTTGCTGTACCTGCATTTCTGTGCTCCTTATATGAGTGCACCCAAGTCCCTCTAAACATCAACATTTACAAGTTTCATACCTCTTAAAAAATATTCAGCTTTTCTACACTTATAATCAAAGTGAATAACCTGGCACTTCCTCACATTATACTCCAAATACCAGTTGTTGCCCACTCACTTATCCCATTTATATCTCTTTTCAGCCTCTTTGTGTTCTCCTCACAACTTATATTTCTACCTAGTTTTGTATCTTTGGCAAACCTAGCTACGTTACTCTCCGTCTCTTTATCTAAGTCAATGGTTTCTAGTTTCTTTGATACCTTTGTTATGGCCTCTCTGACCTACTTCCCACTCTGTTGACTTCATTCCCACTGAACTGTTGGACATCCAACTTCCCATCCTGGCCCACATGCATTCTGACGTTGTATATTGTCCCCTCTCCTAATATCCCATCCCTCCCCCATTCCAAAAGTGCCATCGCCATCTCCGTTTTCAACAATGCACCCAACCTTTCTGTCCTTGTCATTATTGTCATTGTTTCCAACTCCTTTTCTAAACTAAATTTCTTGAACATGTTGTCACCCCTCAATCCTGGTCTCTTTAAGACCCTCCTTAAAACCAATCTCTTTGACCATGTTTTTGATACCCATCCACTATCTGCTTCTTTGTCTTGACGCTAACTTTGTTTTTCGTTCTGCCTATGTGAATTAAGCGCCTTGGGACATTTTTCCTGTGCTATGTATATGCAAACTCTTGTTGTGAAGGGATAAAGTTAAGAAGTGATCTGGTTGAGTTGTTCAAAGCAACAAAATTAATTGACCAAGTACTTAGGGAATGATGGTTCCTGTCATAGCCAAATCTGGAAAAAAGAGGATAAGATCATATGCACCAGTTAAAAGAAACCCAGGGGAGAAAACTGAGTAAAATGCTATGACAATTCAATGGGATTGAAGAGATCGAGTGATATTGTCTAACAAAATGTTGGGGAGGCTCAATGGGCTGAAGTTTTAATGTTCCTGAAGGATGATGAGAAAAGTAGCGTGGATATGTAAAAAAGGAAGAAGTATTTGCTTGGAATTTCTTCTTTTGGCACATTTCCTGTGAATTTCAAGCTGAAAATTCATGTTTCTTCTTCCACCAACATTATGAAACACTTTAAATTATAAGAACAGCAGGAAATGTAATAGTGTTCCAAGAATTACCCACTCATATTTTTCTTACTTTCACAAACATTACAAACACAGGACACAGTGCTCTTCATGGAGTCTTGACGGAAAACAGTCACAGTACATTCACATGAACCTCAGATGACCTTCATACATTTAATCATTTCCAAATCCAAGACAACATTGTTCTTGTTTAGATGGTGAATCCAAAGGTTGAATAAACAGTTCAATTTGTTTCAAATGCTCCTGTAAACTTCCGAATCTTACTAATTGGATTCAGTGTCACAAATCATAGGAGGTAATTAGAGTTGTGTCACCAGTGATCAGTTCATATTTCTGTTTACTAAATAGAAATGGTAATTGGTAAATATTTTCCACTTTATCTCTACATTATTACTTGAACGATAAACTACATATTCCACTTTAAACACTGATGTTCAAGCTGCACATATTTATTATTTTTATTTATCAGTATTCAGGATAAGAATAATACATCATTGCCTGTCTCTGGTGCTTTCTCAGCCATTAAGCGTCAAGCACATATTGCAAACTTGGGCCTGAATTTTACCCTTGGCAGGCGTGTGCGATCGGCGGGCCCGGGACTGGTCGGGAAAGCCACTTGTGTTTGGCCCACAACCAGGATTTCATGCTGGCTGGCCAATTAAGGTCCGTCCAGCATGAAATGTGGCTTTCCAATGGTCGGGAAGGTTCAGGCGAGGGCGAAGGCATGTTGGATGCTGGGTCCAATGGCGACCCAGTGGGCAGTTTAAAAGCAGCACAAGCAGCTCCAGGGAAGAACATTTCTTGAGCGTTCTGCAGAGTGAAGCTATGGCCTCAGCAACGGATGGATGTGGGAGCGGGATGTGCGGGAGGATCTTGAGGAGATCCATGAGGGTATGTGTGCCATGGTCTCTGTTGTGGAAGAGTCCATGTGGAGCATAAGCACTGGGTTGGCCTCCTCCATTGAGAGAAGGCGACTCTCATGGAGAGGCAGCTCCAGGGACAGAGTCAGGGGTTCCTGGGATTGTGCTTGGACCTGCAAGCCCTCACACAGGCAATTACCTCAGGTGGTCAGTGCCAGTGTGGGAGATGAATGAGGCACCCAGTATCCCAGCTAGGTGCCCTTCCATCAGTGGTGAGCAGGGAGGCTCAGAGCAGCCTCACGTTGGCACATGAGTGGCCTGTGTCCTCAGCGGTCTCCTCTCAGGGTGCTCTGGATGATGGTAGCAGCTTCTCTGCCCCTCTGCCAGTGACCATGGCATCTGATGAGGCTGCGATGACTGGGGAGATGCCAGCTGTGGCACTGGCCACTCTGTTCCAGGTGGGGCCAGCACAGGCTCCACTGGCCATAGGACGACTGCCAAGGTCAAAAAGGCCAACAAGACACCAGAGTCAGGAGGCTGCCTGCAATGCCACGACCAGTGAGGGGGGATCACTTAGACATAGCACTCGCAAATGTAAGTTTAAGGCTCCATGAGCACAGGAGGGACTGGTCATGGGTGATCTTCTGTTCTGTAATGTTTTGTTTATATTTACCGGTGTGAAAATAAACACCAGAGATGGTCATGTTAATTTTTCTGATTGTGAAAAGTACATGAATTTTGTTTTTGTCGTAATGGCCTGATTATGCTTCACCTTTTTTTTCTGGTGAAGGGTACGCCAATATGTAATGCTGGACGTGAGTGTCTATAAACTTTATTGCACAGGAACTGAGTGGGCTTTAGGTTCAAATGAAAGGGTCATTTCAGACATCCTAGATAGAGGTGGTAGCCCTGCCATGAGGTGGAAGCAGATCTTTGGCAGCCTAGTTGAAGGAGTGAAGGAGTGTTGGATCAAGACATCCCTGATGACAATGTCCCCCTGAACGATACAGACGCCTGTCTCCACGCCCTCAGCGTTCTCCTCACCCTGCTCCTCTTCTGACTCACTACTGGATTCATCCTTTGTGGTCTGTGGAATTGCCTCAAGATCCTCTTCCTCCGGTGATTTCCCCCCTTGCCAGTGCCAGATTGTGGAGAGCACAGCATTCAACCACTATCAGTGACACCCGCTCTGGGGGGTGTTGTAGTGCACCCCCTGAATGGCCCGGGCATCGGAAGTGCATCTTGAGAAGACCTATAATCCTCTCTATCCCTGCCCTTGTGGAAGCATGACTCCAATTATAACGCTGCTCTGCCTTGGTTCTTGGGTGGTGGAGAAGCATCATAAGCCACCTTTTCAACGGATAACCCTTGTCACTCAGCAGCCACCCATCCAGTCAGGCTGGAGCACTGAATAGCCTTGGCACCTGGGATCTGTCTGAGGATATGGGAGCTGCCAAGGTGTCTTACACAGACTTGCAGAATCTGCATCCTGTGGTCACACACTATCTGGATGCTCATCGAGCGGAGTCCCTTCCTGTTGACGAAGGCACCCGGCTCGCCCATTGGCGCCTTGATGGCCACATGAGTGCAGTGAACTGCACCCTAGATGTGGGGGAACCCAGCAATCACTGCAAACCCTCTAGCTCACTCAGCCTGGCTGGCCCCGTCCGTGCGGAAATGAATAAATGTCATTACCCACCTAAACAGAACTTCTGTCATCAGCTTGATACAGCTGTGGACAGCAATTGGGAGATGCCACACAGATCCCCCACTGACCCCTGGAAAGAGCTGGAGGCAAAGAAGTTGAGGGCCACTGCAACCTTCAGATCCACTGGCATGGGGTTTCACCCATACAGTTGGAGGTGGTCTCAGGGCCTATTATATGACAAATGGAGGCCACAGTCTCACTGGAGAGACGGGATCTCCTTTGGCATTGCACCTCGGACATATTAAGGTGGCTGCATCACTCTCTTTAAACCCTGGCAGCAGGATAGTGGCATCTTCTGTGGCCCCTCCGCCTTGGACTACCTGCTGGCCCTGCACCCCTTGCACCTCTCCTTCCATTGGTAGCTCCCCTCGAAGCTGCATAGGGACACCTGGCCTCCTCTCCCTCTGCCCTTCTCTTCCTCCTCAGAGGAGGTGCTTCCAGCGGAGAGCATAATCCCCATTGTCATGAAGAGATATTAATGTCTATAATGTTATTGGAAATTATCGTTTTTAAAATAGAGGTTTAGTCTGTGCCTGTTTCTGTGAGTGTGTGTGTTAATTGGATTAAAGCCAGCTAGTCTGGTTGCCTTGATGTATTGTAGTTTTGAGATCTTAAACAGTAAGGAAGTTAAGGTAAAGAGTACATTTGCATTTTGTTGAATAGAGCATTCAAGAGTGGGAGTGAAATCTTGCACCCAGCTAGGAGACACCAAGCAATGTTTATGTTACTAATAAAATTGGTACTATGAAAGGGGATCAAAGGGCCTAGTGATACAATGAGAATTTACATTCAAAGGGGAAGGCTGGGTATAACAGAAAGGAGTTTATGTGTGCAGGGCAGAGGCATGTAATATCTAAGCAGCTGTAAGCCTACAACTGTCTGCAAAGGAACCAAATTGAAAGGAACCTCATTTTGAATTTGTAAGGTGAAAATGCTTTGCCAGGTGTCTGTTTAAGTCTATTGGTTATTGTTGCCTTAGTAGAGATTAATTTGGGAATTTGTTAAAAAGTTATGTTGGTAGTAGTTTGTAGCCATGTGTATGTGTTTAATTTGTTGTAAAATAATAAATGTTTCATTTAGTTTGATATAAAAGTGTATCGAGACTTGGTGGCCTTATTCCTGAATTTAGAGCTGCAACTCAAAACATACCAATTGAAAATATAGGTTATGACAGTTGTTTAAAGTTTCCTTCTGGGATTTTGAATAACTCAACCTTTAACAACTGCTGTGTCATAACAATTGGGGGCTCGTGGTGGGATAATATTTATAATTCCTTGATTGGTTTGGAATTGGTGAATCTTAAGGTTATGAGTATGAGAAGCACTTTGAATTCAGGAGTTGGTGAGATATTTTAGAAGTGGTGAGACTGCAAGATGGCTTTGGCAATTGCTAAGACTTGTCTGGGAGTAGAGGATATAACTCTGATTGGGTTGCAACAAATAACAAAGAGTGAGTTAACAGAGTTGGCAGATAAGTTAAAATTGGGGTTACCTGTGGGGGCTAGGAAATCCAAAATAATTCAAAGTATAGTACCGCATCTACAGTTGGAAGTGATACCTGACACTAGTGAGTCACAGCTGGAGATAGTGAAACTTCAGTTTGAAATGAAAAAGCTTGAATTAGAAGCAAAGGAAAGAGAACCAGCTGTCCAAAGGGAACAGGTAAAAAGGCAGGAGAGAGAAAGAAAACAGGAAAGGGAATTAGAAATTGTGAATATAGAGAGGGAGGAAAAAGAAAAAGAGTGAGAGAGAATTCCAATTGAAAACGTTGGCAGTTAAAAAAGAGATGCAAGTAAGTGAGGCAAGACTCATCTCCAGAGTAGAATCCAGTGGGGAGATGTTTAAATTTGTACAAGCTCTTCCAAAGTTTGAGGAAAAAGATATTTCAGCATTCTTTATTTCATTTGAGAAGCTAGCTAAACAGATGAAATGGCCACAGGAAAACTGGACGTTATTATTACAGTCTAAGTTGATGGGTAGAGTGCATGAGGTATATGCTTCGCTATCAGAAGAAATGTCGGTGAATTATGATGTGGTGAAAAAGGCTATTTTGAGTGCATATGAGTTGGTTCCTTCCTGAAGCCTACAGGCAGGAATTTAGGAATAGGAGAAAACAGCCTGGGCAAATTAATATTGAGTTTGAGAGAATAAAATAAAGTAATTTTGACCGGTGGATACAGGCATTAAAAATAGAGACAGCATATGCAGCTCTTAGGGAAGTAATTCTTTTGGAAGAATTTAAAACTACAATCCTGTCGGCAGTGAGAACTCACGTGGGGGAACAGAATGTTGATTCTGTAAGACAAGCAGCAGAGATAACTGATGATTATGAGTTAGTTCATAGAGTTAAACTTTTTTTCATCACTCTTTCAAATTGGAAAAGGATAAGAAGTGGGAAGGTGAAAAGAAGGTAGGTAGTCAGGGAAGAGAAGGAGTGGCTGGGAATTCCCAGGAAGTTTGTTTTCAGAATAAAAAGGAATTAGAAGCAAAGCTGAAGGTAGAAGTGACATTTGAAAATTGAAGTGTTTTCATTATAATAAAGTGGGGCACACAAAGTCAGTGTGTTGGAAATTGCAGGGAAAATCTGTTGGAATTGTTGAGGTACAGAAAAGCTCTGGAAGTAAAAGTACTGTGTGTTCTGAGGTTCAGGCACAAGAAAAACCAATGGTTTGTGTGCAGGTGAAACAGGGAAAATCAGTGATAGGTGAAGAAGTGGGAATGTGTTCAGAGTTTACTCAAGAGAATTCTGAGGAGCAGGTTGCAGAAATGTTTAAACGCTTTGTATGTGAAGGGAAAGTCTTGCCATGTGTACAGGGTGGAGTAGGTAAAGGTGTTAAAATTTTAAGAGACATAGGGCTAGTCAATCCTTAATGTTGTGAGATAGTGATACTTGTTGTTCAAAGGGAGTATTGCAGGAGCAGATAATAATAAATGGGGTTCATGGAGATGCTAAATCTATTCCATTGTGGAGGGTAAATTTAAAGAACAAATGGAGGACAGTTGAAGTTATAGTTGGAGTGGTATAAAAATTGCCCATTGCAGGGGTTCAATTTATTTTGGGTAATGATATATCTGGATTGCAAATGTGGATGATGCCCATGGTAGTTGAGCAGCCTATAGAAGTGTTTTAAACAGAGGTGTTGCAGAAGGAACATCCTGATTGTTTCCTGATTGTGTTGTAATGAGATCAAAGCCTCATAGGGAAGAACAAGAAGAACAAGAAGGGCAGGCAGTTCAAAGGCAAGAAGAAGGTGTCAAAATCCAATTAACTCGCACTGTGTTTGGTAGCATTGTTTAGGAGGAAAGAATATAGGACAGTTCAGCTGAAGTATTTAACTCAAGGAGGTTAATGGAGTTACAGAAAAATGATTACCAATTAAAACTGTTATAACAGAAAGCTTACTCAGGAACAGAAGCAAACTGTATTCCAGTATGTTATTACCTTCAGGGAGATATTTTAATGTGAAAATGGAGGTTGGATCATGTCTCCGCAAATGAAAGATGGAGGGAGGTGCATCAGATTGTTATCCCATTAGGGTATAGAAATGAGATTCTGAGGATTGCTCATGAAATTCCAATGGGAGGACATTTAGGAATTAGGAAAACACAGGAAAAGATACAGAGGTTTTTTTTTTGGCCAGGTTGCATAGGGATGTAATCAAATTCTGTAGAACCTGTCATACATGTCAAGTAACAGGAAAACCACAAGCAGTGATTAAGCCGGTGCCTTTAAGCCCAGTTCCAGCATTTGAAGAACCTTTTACCAGGGTCATGATGATTGTGTAGGACCCCTCCCTAAGACTAAAAGTGGGAAACAATATTTACTGACAATAATGGATGTGTCTACCAGGTCTCCTGAAGCGATACCTTTAAGAAATATTACAACTAAGAGGATTGTGGAGAAGTTAATTAAATTCTTTTACAAAATATGGTTTACCTGAGGAAATACAATCAGATCAGGGTTCAAATTTCATGGGAAGAATTTTCTCTTGGTGTGCGGGGGCGGGCCTCGCACGCATGTGCATAAAATGACACGCAGTGACGTCGGGCGAGCGTCCCGATCTCACCGCGTGCCATCGCAATATTTCATTGGGCGGGCATGTGATGCTCTCCCAATTATTTAATTAACGGGCCACTTAAGGCCCTTGAGGTGCCAATTGACTGCGATTTTTCAGTGCCCGTGCAATCTTCGGGTCGGCACACGGGCGCAACGAGCAGGCGGGTAGGACACATTTGTATAAACCTCATCCGCGGGTGGGATAAGAGGGCTCACTGGGGTCACTAGTGTGCTCCGTCAAATATTGATGTTTCAAAGTTACTGGTACTTGCCTGTGTGATCTGCAATACTTCAAAACGCATACCAGCTGCTTGGTCTGGACTCAACCTTCAAGTCAGCACTCTGCAGTGCGGATTCTTTTTGGGGCCTGCATGTTTCAGGAAGCCTTCCCTTGGCCTGGGAATGGGAGCTGAACTCTCCACTGGAGGCACCTCCTCTGAGGAGTAAGGGAGGGCCAGAAGGGGGAGGAGGCCAGGAGTGCTCATTCAGACTCCAGGGGAGCCACCTTTGGGAGTACAGGCACAGGCACAAGGGGTGCAGGGCCAAGAGGTAGTCCAAGGCCGAAGGAGCCGCAGAAGACGCCACCATCCTGCTGCCAGGTTATACAGGCGGCGAAGCAGCTACCTCAATATGTCTGAGGTGCAGTGCCATAGCAGGCTCCGTCTCTCAAGGGAGACAGTCAACTATATCTGTCAGATGATTGGGCCTGAGATCTCTGCAAACTGTGTGGGTGGACACCCCGTGCCAGTGGCTCTAAAGGTCACAGCTGTCCTCAACTTCTATGCCTCTGGCCTCTTCCAGGGCTTGATGGGTGATCTTTGCAGTGTCTCCCAATCAGCTGCCCACACTTGTGTCTAGCAGGTTACAGACGCTCTGTTCAGGTGTGCATTGACCTTCATCCTCTACAGTTGGGACCAGGCAAGCCAGACACAGCGAGCCAGAGGCTTCGCGGCAATTGCTGGCTTCCCCCGCGTCCAGGGTGCAATAGGCTGCACACATGTGGCCATCAAGGCACCAGCAGGTGAGCCCGGTGCCTTTGTCAACAGGAAGGGCTTCCACTCCATGAACGTGCAGATAGTGTGTGATCACAGGATGCAGATTCTTCAATTCTGTGCAAGGTACCCAGGCAGCTCCCACAGTGCCTATATCCTCAGACATTCCCAGGTGCTGGGACTCTTCAGTGCTCCAGCCCGGCTGGATGGATGGCTGCTGGCTGACAAGGGCTATCCCCTCAGAAGGTGGCTCATGACGCCTCTCCACCATCCAAGAACAGAAGCTGAGCAGCGGTATAATAGGAGCCAGTCCCAAGAAACATAATGAAACAAAATGAAAAAGGTGTTAAAAATCACACCAACTCCTAAAAACCTCATTGCAGGCCAACACAAAAGCACCAGTTGTAAACCCGTGGTGTGCCTAAGGTGTATTATGTTTACGTTTTCGGGTGCTACTTCTTGGTGCTGACCCCTCGCTGGGAGTGGCATCTGAGGTAGCCTGCTGACTCTGCTGTCCTATTGGCCTTGATGACCTTGGCAGCCGTCCTCTGGCCTGTGGGGCCTTTTCTGGCCCTGCCTGGGAGGGATCTGCCAGTTCCACAGCTGGCATCTCCCCAGTCGTTGCAGTTTGACTGGATGCAACAGTCACTGGTGAAGGAGCAGAGGAACTGCCGCCCTCATCTGGAGCGCCCTGAGAAGTGCCTGCAGAGACGACAGGTTGCTGTTGCGCCGATGTGAGGTTGCTTCGGACCTCCCTGCTCACCATGCATGGATGGGCACCGAGCTGGGAAGTTTGGTGCCCGGACCATCTCCCACACTGGCACTGACCAGCTGAGGTCAATGCCGATGTGACAGCTTGCTGGTTCGAGTGCGTCCCCAGGAAGCCCTGATGGGTCTCCTGGAGGAGCCTCTCCATGAGAGTTGCCACTCTCTCCATGGAGGATGCATGGCGCTTGGCCATGAGGCTCATTGGTTTGGTGATAATCCATGTAGACTTCTCCACCACGGATGCCAAGCCAAGCATAGCCTCTTGTATCTCCCCAGATGCTCCCGCACACACAGCGGCAATTGCTGCACTTGCTGCGTCGCGGACGACTCCAGAGGCACATCATCAGGCACCGACTGAGCATGTGCCTGGGCCCCTGCAGTCCTCTGGTTGTTGGCGCCATGGGCACTCTCTGCCTCTGTCAACTCCTCCACCGACTGTGAAGTGCCCTCATCGCTGTGCCCTGGGACACTAGCCGATGTTCTAATTCCCACTGAGGCACTAGCATCTGTGCTGGTGCCTGCCTGGCAGATATGGTGTGACACTGGTAAGGCTTCAGGGCCCTCAGGTGTGAGAGGGGGCCTGTGCTGCTCCTCCTCCCGGCCCTGCTCCGCTGATGCTGAAAGGAAGAACAAGGACATTGGATCAGTTAACGTGGAGACAATGTCAATGCGTATCCCTGTCCCCTGGATCATTATGCGCTCATCCTTCCATAAGCAATGGTCAAGCCATGTTGCAAACTTCAATCACTGAACATTCAGCACTGCCATGGCTGCCGGGAGAACAATGGTGACCTCAGTGTTGGGCAAACATACCTGCCCGTGGCACCCCAGCCTCGCCGACACTGGTGGACATGGACGCAAGGCGTCTCTCCAAATCTAAAGCCTCCTGCTCGAAGCAGCTGAGAATCGCTAACTGTGCTGGCTCACTGCCAGTCCTCATCCGCTCAGCTGCATTATGAGCATTCTTCTCCTGAAAGGGAGAGAAGAGCATTGATTAGTGCTAATTGTACCTGGACTCTCTTCATGGACGGCTCACCCCAACCAGACTGGGACATTGCAGGGCTCCAGTGCCTCCTCACCCCACTGCTGCTGAACACTCACACAAGGATGCTAGGCCTGTCCCCCCACACCCCCCCACCCCATAAGACCATAAGACATAGGAGCAGAAATTAGGCCATTCAGACCATCAAGTCTGCTCCACCATTCAATCATGGCTGATAAGTTTCTCAACCCCATTCTCCCACCTTCTCTCCGTAACCTTTGATCCCCTTACCAATCAAGAACCTATCTATCTCAGTCTTAAATACACTCAATGATCTGGCCTCCACAGCCTTCTGTGGCAATGAATTCCATAGATTCACCACTCTCTGGCTAAAGAAGTTTCTCCTCATCTCTGTTCTAAAAGAGGTTGTGCCCTCGGGTCCTAGTCTCTCCTACTAATGGAAACATCTTCCCCACGTCCACTGTATCCAGGCCTTTCAGTATTCTGTAAGTTTCAATCAGAACCCCCTTCATCCTTCTAAACTCCATCGAGTATAGACCCATCAAACGTTCCTCATATGTTAAGCCTTTCATTCCTGGGATCGTTCTCGTGAACTCAGGAAACTGGCATAGTGCATAAGGAAGGAAGGAAAACAAGCAGTAGTTTCATGGAACATATAGAGATTAAAGAGGAGGAGGTGCTTGCTGCCTTACAGCGAATAAAGGTAGATAAATCCCCCGGGCCTGACATGATATTCCCTCGGACCTTGAGGGAGACTAGTGTAGAAATTGCAGGGGCCCTGGCAGAAATATTTAAAATGTCCTTAGCCACGAGTGAGGTGCTGGAGGATTGGAGGGTAGCTCATGTTGTTCCGTTGTTTAAAAAAGGCACCAAAAGTAAACCAGGTAATTACAGGCCAGTGAGCCTGATGTCAGTAGTAGGTAAATTATTGGAAGGTGTTCTGAGAGGTCGGATGTATAATTATTTGGACAGCCAAGGGCTGATTAAGGATAGTCAGCATGGCTTTGTGCGTGGTTGGTCGTGTTTAACAAAACTTGTAGAGTTTTTCGAGGAGGTTACCAAGAAAGTAGATGAAGGAAAGGCTGTGGATGTTGTCTACATGGACTTTAGTAAGGCCTTTGACAAGGTCCCACATGGGAGGTTAGTTCAGAAGGTTCAGACATTTGGTATACATGGAGAGGTTGTAAACTGGATTCGAAATTGGCTGTGTGGGAGAAGACAGAGAGTGGTAGTGGATGATTGCTTCTCAGACTGGAGGCCTGTGACTAGTGGTGTGCCTCAGGGACCTGTACTGGGATCATTGTTGTTTGTTGTCTATATCAATGATTTGGATGATAATGTGGTGAATTGGATCAGCAAGTTTGCTGATGACACTAAGATTGGAGGCGTTGTGGACAGCGAGGAAGGCTTTCAAAGTTTGCAGAGAGATCTGGACCAACTGGAAAAATGGTCCAGAAAATGGCAGATGGAATTTATTGCGGAAAAGTGTGAGGTGTTACATTTTGGAAGGTCAAACCAAGGTAGGACATACACAGTAAATGGTAGGGCACTGAGGAGTGCGGAGGAACAAAGGGATCTGGGAGTTCAGATACATAATTCCCTGAAAGTGGCGTCACAGGGAGACAAGGTTGTAAAGAAAGCTTTTGGCATACTGGCCTTCATAAATCAAAATATTGAGTATAGGAGTTGGGATGTTATGGTGAGGTTGTATCAGACATTGGTGAGGCCAACTTTGGAGTATTGTGTGCAGTTCTGGTCGCCTAACTACAGGAAGGATATCAGTAAGATTGAGAGAGTGCAGAGAAGATTTACTAGGATGTTGCCGGGTCTTAAGGAGTTGAGTTACAGGGAACGATTAAACAGGTTAGGACTTTATTCTTCGGAACGTAGAAGAATGAGGGGAGATTTGATAGAAGTTTACAAAATTGTGAGGGGTATAGACAGAATAAATGCGAGTAGGCTCTTTCCACTTAGATTAGGAGAAATAAACACGAGAGGACATGGCTTTAGGGTGAAAGGGGAAAGGTTTAGGGGGAACATTAGGGGGAACTTCTTCACTCAGAGAGTGGTGAGAGTGTGGAACGAGCTACCATCTGAAGTGGTAAATGCGGGCTCACTCTTAAGTTTTAAGAATAAATTAGATAGATACATGGATGGGAGAGGTCTGGAGGGTTATGGACTAGGTGCAGGTCAATGGGACTAGCAGAATAATATTGCGGCACAGACTAGAAGGGCCGAATGGCCTGTTTTCTGTGCTGTAGTGTTCTATGGTTATATGGTTCTAACCTCCTCTGGACCCTCTTCAGGGCCAGAACATCCTTCCTGAGATAAGGGGCCCAAAATTGCTTACAATATTCTAAATGTGGCCTGACCAGAGCCTTATAAAGCCTCAGCAGCACATCCCTGCTTTTATATTCTAGTCCTCTCGAAATAAATGCCAACATTGCATTTGCCTTCCTAACTACCGACTCAACCTGCAAGTTAACCTTAAGGGAATCCTGGACTAGGACTCCCAAGTCCCTTTGCACTCCAGATTTCTGAATTCTCTCCCCATTTAGAAAATAGTCTTTGCCTCTATTCTTCCTACCAAAGTGCATGACCTCACACTTCCCCACGTTGTATTCCATCTGCCACTTCTTTGCCCATTCTCCTAACCTGTCCAAATCCTTCTGCAGCCTCCCCGCCTCCTCAATACTACCTGTCCCTCCACCTATCTTTGTATCATCTGCAAACTTAGCCAGGATGCCCTCAGTTCCTTCATCTAGATCATTAATGTATAAAGTGAAAAGTTGTGGTCCCAACACTGACCCCTGCGGAACTCCACTAGTCACCAGCCGCCATCCTGAGAAGGACGCCCTTATCCCCACTCTCTGCCTCCTGCCAGACAGCCAATCTTCTATCCATGCTAGTACCTTGCCTCTAACACCATGGGCTCTTATCTTACTGAGCAGCCTCCTGTGCGGCACCTTGTCAAAGGCCTTCTGGAAGTCCAAGTAGATAACATCCGTTGGCTCTCCTTTGTCTAACCTACTCGTTAACTCCTCAAAGAATTCTAACAGATTTGTCAGGCATGACCTCCCCTTGATGAAACCATGCTGACTTTGCCCTACTTTACCATGCACTTCCAAGTATTCTTAAATCTCATCCATAATAATGGACTCTAAAATCTTACCAACGACCGAGGTCAAGCTAATCGGCCTGTAATTTCCCGTCTTTTGCTTCACTCCCTTCTTAAACAGGGGGGTTACATTAGCGATTTTCCAGTCCTCTGGGACCCTCCCTGACTCCAGTGATTCCTGAAAGATCACCACTAATGCCTCCACTATCTCTTCAGCTATCTCCTTCAGAACTCTGGCATGTAATCCATCTGGTCCAGGTGATTTATCCACCTTCAGACCTTTCAGTTTTCCTAGCACCTTCTCCTTGGTAATGGCCACCATGCTCACCTCTGCCCCCCGACTCTCTTGAACTTTGGGGATGTTACTCGTGTCTTCCACTGTGAAGACTGACGCAAAGTACCTATTTAGTTCCTCCGCCATTTCTTTGTTCCCCACTACTACTTCTCCAGCGTCATTTTCCAGCGGCCCAATGTCCACTTTTGCCTCTCTCTTACCCTTTATATATCTTAAAAAACTCTTGCAATCTTCTTTTATATTACTGGCTAGTTTACCCTCATATTTAATCTTCTCCCTCCTTATTTCTTTTTTAGTTGTCCTCTGCTGGCCTTTGTAGGCTTCCCAATCCCCTGGTTTCCCACTGCTCTTCGCCGCATTGTATGCTTTCTCTTTAGCTTTTATGCTGTCCCTGACTTTCCTTGTCAGCCATGGTTGCCTCGTCCTCCCTTTAGTATGCTTCTTCTTCCCAGGGATGAATTTTTGCTGAGTCTCCCAAGTTACTCCCAGAAACTCCTGCCATTGCTGTTCCACTGTCTTTCCTGCTAGGCTCATCTCCCAGTAAATTCTGGCCAGTTCCTCCCTCATGCCTCTGTAGTTTCCTTTATTCAACTGTAATACCGTTACATCCTACCCCCTTGGCCAAATGCTGCCTACATCAAATTCAGCACCACACAGTCTAACCTTCCACAGCAAGGAGGCGCAAGCACGTGCAGCTCAGACGGCAGCAGGTCGATCGGTGCCACGCCACCTTGAAGCTCCCCTCCCAGCATGTCATCACCCTGACTTTGACATGTCCTGGAGTTCCAGCACTGCGCCCGGGTGCAGCTTCTCCAGGTTGCCCCGAAAACAGTAATGTGGGTCACAGTGTACCACATGCTGCGGGGGCAGAGCCCATCTCTTCACCACCCTCTTAGGATAACCTCGGCATGGGCAATATCTGCTGGCCCACCCAGCAAAGGACACATGCCATCAATGATTCAATGCAGTCACTACACTCAGACTTGGAGGCGGTGGGCGGGCACCAGGGGGAAAAGCCTACCTGCTGGGTTAAGTGATCAATGTCAACAAGGTACTCACCCTTCCTGAGTGCAACAGGTCGTTGAAGCACTTGTGACACTGGACCCAGGTGCGCCGCACCACATCATGGAAGCTCACCACCTCCGTTACCTCCTCCCAGGCACGTTTGGTCATGGGTGGGGGGCCTCCTCCTCCTGTTCTGGGGTACCAGAACCTCCTGCCATGCTGCCACCTCCTTGAGGCAATCATTGGAAAAATGAGGGGCAGAGTGCCCCTCTGTCTTACCCTCCTGCCTGGCCTGCTCGCCAGCAGTGCTCTGGGAAGCCCTTCCACTGGCCATAATTCACAGCCTTGGAAAGGCTGCAGCAACTTTTTAAAGCAGGCCACTGGGTCGCCATTGGACCTGGTGGTCATTGCAGACCCGCTGCTGCCCGCCCATTCCCGCTGTCCTCAGGAGCTGCAATTCATGCTGGGCGGGCTTTAATTGTCCCATCTGTGTAAAATGGCAGAATGGACCCAATTGCGGGCAGCGATCGGGTCAGCGCCTGCCCACGATCACTCCAACCCCCGTCAGCCAGAAAATTCTGCCCCTTGTCACAGCTGATTAAGGAAGTAATGAACAGTTTGGGGGTAAAACAGTTTAAGTCAACAACTTATCATCTGGAGTCACAAAGAGCTTTGGAAAGATGGTATCAAACTTTAAAAACCATGATGAGAGCATACTGTCAGGATTATCCACAGTATTGGGATACAGGAATTCCATTTTTGTCATTTGCTATTAGAAACTCCTAATGCATCGACTGGTTTTAGGCCTTTCGAATTAGTTTATGGTTATGAGGTAAGGGGACCACTGAAATTGATCCATGAGAAATTGGTGGGTCAAAATTCAGAAACTATTCTCATGGATTACATATAAAATTTCAGGGAGAGCTTGAACAGAGCATGTGAGTTGGATAGGAAACATTTAAATATATCACAGGAAGTGGTGAAAGTGAAGGCAGATAAGAAAGCTAAGATTTACAGTTTTGTTTCTGGAGAGAAAGTACTAGATTTGTTACCAGTATTAGGTGATTCATTAAATGCAAGATTTAGTGGGCCTTACAAGATTGAAAGGAAATTGAGTGAAGTAAATTATTTAATAAATACTCCAGATGGAAGAAAGAAGCAGAGGGTATGTCATGTACCTATGCTTAAAAAGTACTTTGATAGGGAAGAAGAACAAAAACAGGTATTAGTGATGGTGGATGATGAGAAAGAGGTAAAAGTGCAGGACTCTGAAATTGATTTTCCTCTAACCAAATTAGATAATGAGGGGGTGCTTAGAAATTTAAATGAATATTGAGTTACCTGCCAAACAAGTGTCAAAATGATTTGGAAAAGCTTTTGCAGTCGCACAAACCTATTTGTGGAAATAAGTTGGGGAAGGCAGATTTAGCTATATATGATGTCTCTGTGTAAGTTTCATCTTCAATAAGGCAACATCCCTATAGATTAAATCCAGCAAAGTTGTCACAAGTCCAAAAAGAAATTGATTTCATGTTTCAAAATGATGTTATTGAGTCTAGTTGCAGTAACTGGAGTTCGCCTATTGTACTGGTACTGAAACCGGATAGAACACAAAGACTGCGTGTGGGCTATCAAAAGGTGAATGCGATGACAAAAGCAGATTCATATCCTATACCACGGTTGGAAGATTGCATTGAGAAAGTGGGACAATCAACATTTATCACAAAGATTGACTTGCTAAAGGGATATTGGCAGGTACCATTGTTGGAGAGAGCAAAGGAGATATCAGCTTTAGTAATTCCAAGTGGACTATGCCAGTTTAAAGTCAAGCCATTTGGTATGAAGAATGCACCTGTGCACCTATTTCACATACTGACAAACAAAGTAATTGCAGGTCTAAGCAATTGTGCTCTTTATATTGATAATCTAATAGCTTTCAGTCAGACGTGGGAGGAGCATTTAGAGTATCTGGAAGAATTATTTACTTGACTACAAGAAGCTAATTTGGTGATGAACTTGGCTAAAAGTGAATTTGCAAAAGCGCAAGTGTCTAGGCCATACCGCTGGACATGGTAAGGTGGCTCCGATAGATGTGAAAGTCAAGGGTAATATGGATTTCCCAGTGCCTACAACAAAACAAGAAGTTTTGAGATTTCTGGGCATGTGTGGGTTTTACCTGAAATTTGTATCAAATTTTAGCCAAGTGGTTGCTCCATTGACTGAACTATTAAAAAAAACAAGAAGTTTCAACTCACACAGGAGTGTCAGAAGTCATTTGATAGTTTGAAAACTGTATTAACTACGACATCAGTTTTGGCAGTACCCAATTATGCAGAGCAATTCAAGTTGGCTGTTGATCAAAGTGATCTAGGCATTGGGGCTGTACTGTTACAAGGGGCTGCATCTTCCAGTCAGTAAGCCGGGGGTGGGGGGCCGTTGCCGATGCGTAAAATGATGCAGGGTGACATCGTGCGTGCGTTCCGACATCACCCCATGTCTTTTAGATTTTCAGTTTGGCGGGCGTGCAGCCGATTCGGCTACGCACCCACTGAACTGTCAACGGCCACTTAAGGCCTTTGAAAAAGTAATTAAGCCAATTAATGGACCTGCCCGTCCAACCTTAAGGTTCATGGGCAGGCAAAGAGCCCTGGCGGCCTTCAGAAAACACATGAAACCTCATCCACGGGCGCATAAAATGTTGTAATAAAAGAAATTGACATGGCCCAGCGCATGTGACAGTGTCACATGAGAGGACATGTCAGGAATTTTTTTTGTATTCTTCCAAAAATTTTTACAGCTTCCACCAAACTCCCTGAGGCAGCACTTTGCCGCAGGGAGATCTGTGCGCTCTTTCGCACTGCACACTCCTGTCTCAGGGAATCCCCCTCCGCTCGCACAGTGAGTGCACAGCGCTTCCAAGTGGATGTCACACTGGGTGGTCCTTAATTGGCCTGCCCACGTAAAATGGCGGCGCGTCCCTCGGGGGCACCGATCAGGAACCCGCCCGCCCGCATCCACTTCCGCACATCCCCCCCAATGGGGGGAAAATGTTGCCCAAGAAGATGACACTGGAATTGAAAAACCAATCGGGTATTTTTCATGGAAGTTGAATGTACAACAGAGAAGATATTCAATGATTGAAGAAGAGACTTTGGGTTTGGTGTTAGCATTGCAGCATTGAGAAATTTATGTTGCAAACAATTCATCAGAAACAATTGTTCATACAGGCCATAACCCTTTGAAGTTTTTAGACAAATTTCGAGACAAAAGTGCAAGACTTTTCATGTGGAGTCTATTATTACAACCATTTAATCTATGGATTATACATGTTGCTGGTAGAGAGAATCTGTCCGCAGATGCGTTATCAAGATTTTGAAGCTTAAGCGAAAATTGGGCATTTTTAAAAACCTGAATACTGAACAGGAATGATTTCTGTTGATAACAAGGACTTGTGTATATATATTGTTATATTAATGCATGCATCTGGTAATGTAATAGTGTAGTAAGTATAGGAGATAATGTGAGCTGGGTTAAAAAAATGATGCCGTCTTTCAGAATTATGATGGTTCATTTTTCGATGGGGAATGGGATGTCAAGAAGAGATATTAATGTCTTTAATGTTAATGGAAATTATTTCTTTAAAATAGAGGTTTTGTCTGTGTCTGTGAGTGTGTGTGTGTGTGTATGTGTGTGTGCGTTAATTGGATTAAAGCCAGCTAGTCTAGGTGCTTTGATGTGTAGTAGTTTTGAGATGTTAAACTGTAAGGAAGTTAAGGTAAAGAGTTCATTTGCATTTTGTTGAATAGAGCATTCAAGAATGGGAATAGAATCTTGTACCCAGCTAGGAGACACCAAGCAATGTTTATGTTACTGATAAAATTGGTACTATGAAAGGGGTTCAAAGGGCCTGGTGATACACTGAGAATTTACATTCAAAGGGGAAGGCTGGGTATAACAGAAAGGAGTTTGTGTGTGCAGGGCAGAGGCATGTAATATCTGAACAGCTGTAAGCCTGCAAAGGAACCAAATTGAAAGGAACCTCATTTTGAATTTGTAAGGTGAAAATGGTTTGCCTGGTGTCTGTTTAAGCCTATTGGTTATTGTTGCCTCGGTAGAGATTAATTTAGGAATTTGTTAAAAAGTTGTGATAGTAGTAATTTGTAGCCATGTGTATGCGTTTAATCTGTTGTAAAATAATAAATGCGTCATTTAGTTTGATATAAAAGCGTATCGAGACTTGGTGGCCTTATTCCTGAATTTAGAGCTGCAACTCAAAACATACCAATTGAAAATATAGGTTATGACAGTTGTTTAAAGTTTCCCTCTGGGATTTTAAATAACTCAGCCTTTAACAACTGCTGTGTCATGACACCATTACCAGGCTTTCAGAAGGATGTCTGATACCTGGAAGGGTCCACATGGTCAAAATCCTCCGGGGGCCTTGGAGACACCAATGAGTCCTGAAATGAAGCCTAGAAATGCTAAGAATGAAGCTCAGAACAGAGATGAAGCTGTCAAGTTCAAATAAGCAACCGGCAGCAAACTATCTCCTAAGCTCCTCAATACTTACAATGGCAATGCTGCTGACCCTTTTGATCCTGTCTTTGGATGAGGTTTTGCAAAATGTGGTCTGCCCACCTGCCCGTTTTGCCCACGGAAAGAGCGCCAAATCACATGGGCAACGTAAAATATGGATCAATTGGACTTTTAATGGCTTTATGTGGTCTTTTAATTGATGGCGGGCACGGCTCCAACACCCAGGCGCGCCCGCCAACCTGAAGAATGCATGCGTGTGGGATGACGTTGGGATGCTCGCCCCACGTCTTCTTGCGCTATTTTACGCCTGATAGGGTCGGGTGCGCGCCTGCCTGCGAGGCGTACAATTCTGCCCCTGAGCTATGTGTAGGCACAGTGACGGTGGTATGAGGTTCCCTGCACTGAAGGGCATTAATGAACCATAACAATTGGACAGCTTACTTTTTTTTGATCCTTCTGGAGCTAGGTCAGAAATTACAAGATTTATTAAATCCAGTACCACAACTTGCCAAGGTGGGACTTGAACTCACGTGGCATGAACTTTTGCATGATATTCTTCCAATTGCTATTCCTGACTTTGGTGGAAAAATATAGAAACGCTGGAAATACACATTTTTGTGGCTCTTATACCGAGGTTACAGAGGACAAGCAGAATAATATCTGTGAAAATGCACCTTGTGATCCCAGGGTTACCAATACCATAATCATTGCACTTGTTAAATGCTGTCTAGTTGTTTTGTGAAAACCTTTATTTCCAGTTTTCCTTATAGTTATCCCACCTTCCCCCTCTCTC
The DNA here is from genome assembly GCF_964194155.1 of Cetorhinus maximus. Lineage (NCBI taxonomy): Eukaryota > Metazoa > Chordata > Chondrichthyes > Lamniformes > Cetorhinidae > Cetorhinus > Cetorhinus maximus. The sequence continues at coordinate 62,918,442 of NC_135881.1, read as the reverse complement.
CAGAAGGTGCTGACTCCTTCTGGGACATGGTCCCACAACAACCATGTAGATCTCTACCCTAGTAGGCATCCTTCCATATAAGTCCATATGTTGTCAAGTGTCAGTATCTAGCCTAGTGTCAGCAGAGTAATCAACAATTCAAAGGTCATCACAGGCTAGTCAACCATGTCTTGGCCCTTTGTGTACCAGTCAAGCTTTCACCAAGGATCTCTGGATAATAGTTAAGGTGGGGAATGCTGGCTGATTTATCCCCTTCCTAGCTAAGGTTGCTGAAACTAATCATAGTCCTCCCAATGCTATTTTTCATTTAGTGCAACACATTTGGAGCTCCTCATGCTGAACCACCATTCCATCTTTGGATAAAGGCAAAATACTGCAGACGCTGGAAATCTGAAACAAAAACAAAAAATGCTGGAAAAACTCAGCAGGTCTGACAGCATTTGTGGAGAGAAAGACAGAGTTAACATTCCATCTTTGGCGTTCTATTTTTAATTGTAACATTACATTTCTGCAAGGTCAACTTACGGGCAATTGAATGGGCAATAAATGCTGGCCTTGCCAGTGTTACCAACATCTCATGAATGAATAATAACAAATATATGCTTAGCAAAATACTTTGGTGTTCTTAAGAGCTGCTCCTAGGCTTCTGGCACTGGCAGTTTGTTATTGACTCCATAGCTGTACACAAGAACAGCCACCTCAACATTAAGGGAGGCCAATGGTCACTGATGACCCAGCTAAGATTAAAAAAAAATGTGTGGGAAAATGAACTTTGGTCACAAACACATATTTGCAGTACCCTACCAAAGACTAGACACATTTCATTACTTAAGAATAATTAATCAATGTGGCTTGTAGTTTAGTGGTTGGCCTGAACAAAAAACCCAAAGGTTGTGAGTTTAAATCTCCCATAACAAATTGTGATAATTACTTCAATAAATCAGGCAGTAAAAACAATGATAGAAAAAGCCGTTATATATTTTTTAAAAAAACAAGCTGGTTTATTTTCCTATCCTCACTTAAAATATCCCTCCACATAAACTCTTCTCACCATTTTATAGTCATTCCCTCAATGTTGCCATCACACATGGCCCCTCCATTGCTATCATCTCAATCAGAGACAAGGCCATCTCGGCTCACTTCCATGTTTCCTTTACTACTTAACCCTGACATGGCCCCAACACTCACATTCCTTTCCAAACACACTTCCTCCTGCATCTGACCTAGAAAGAAATTCTCCCCTAGTCACTTGAAATGGCACTTTCAAACCCTCAATTGTCCAGCCTTCAGCCCATCATTCATCATGGAACCTTCTGCAGCTGTCTTATTCATCCACCCTCCTCCATATTTGATGCCCTTGCTCCCGATAAAACCCTTACTCACTCCAACCCTGGTCATTCCCCCTTGTATGGCACCCATTTTTGCTCCTTTAAGTCAAAGGGGTGCAGAAATTGTACTGTTAAACATTTGCAGAATTCCAGGTTACCAACAATAAAGGTTTGTATGAAATTGAAATGTAATAAAAATGAATTATTTTACTATCTATCAATCTTAATCGTAATACCTTTATCACCAGATCTGGCTGAATCACTATTAGGCCTGTTCTCCTCTACCAAAGCTGTCATCATCCTAGAGAGCCAAGATAACACCCAGGTTTTGTTGAAGGGTCATTCGGACTCGAAACGTTAACTGTGCTCCTCTCCGCAGATGCTGCCAGACCTGCTGAGTTTTTCCAGGTATTTTTGTTTTTGCTTTGGATCTCCAGCATCCGCAGTTTTTAGCTTTTACCCAGATTCTTTTCTCCTTGAACCCTGCTCCCTCAATTTTCACTGTAAACAACAAATGCAAAGATTTAATCAACTTTTTGTCATTAAATTTGTGGCCATCTGTTCAGCTGTCTCTGCTGCCCTCCTCAATTCCCCCACCCACCAAGCCAGACTTTCACTAAGGTGTCACCCTCGTCTAGGCCTGAATTTGCAACTTTGTTTATTTTCTCTCCATTTTCCCCTAATACTCTCTCTGTACTCACCCTGTCTATGAAGCCCATCTCCTGTTTTCTCCATCCTGTTCCCACGAAATTACTGACCACCCAACATAACCTCCTGGCTCCCTTGCTAGCTGATATTGGTTCCTCGGGTGTGGATCCCCTCCTTTTGTGAACTGCCTTCATCACCCAACTCCTCAAAAAGTCCATCTTTGACCCTCTGAATCCCCAACCTCCCTTTCCTCTCCAAAGTCCTTGTATGTGTTGTCACCTCCCAAATTGTTGCCCATCTTACTTGCAACACAATGCCTAAACCTCACTGTTACATTCTGCCTCTGCCCCAGCACTGAACTAGTCTTAATCAGTCACAAATGTCATTTCTGTGGCTGTGACCATGGTGCACTATCCCTCCTCATCCGTAGTGACCTCCCTGCAGCCTTTGATAAAGCTGACTGCACCATCTTTCTCCAATGTCTCTATTCATTGTCCAATTAAATGAGATTACCATTGCCTGGTTTCACTCTTAGCTCTCCAGTCATAGCCAGAGAAATTCCTGCTTCTCTCGTTTCTCTTTCTTCCCATGCACTGTTATCTCTCAAGTCTTCCAAAAGTCTATAGTTTCCTCTCTTCTGTTTCCCTTCTATATGCTGCTGCTGTGATAACCAAAAGCAACTTCCAGCTCTGCCTCACCCGCACCTTATTTTACCCTGACTCCGTTAGTTAGATTTCTTGTCTGATATCCAGTCCTAGAGGAGCTGACATTTTCTTCAATTAAAGATTGAGAAGACTGAAGCCACTGTCTTTGCTTGTCAGCACGAACTCTGTTCCTCGCCACCAGTTCCATACCCCTCTCTGGCTGAACCAGACAGTTTCCTATTTGACCTTGAGCTGGACTTCCAACCCCATATCCTTTCCATCATCAAGACTGCTTCCTTCCATCTCTACAACAGTGTCTACTGTTGCCTCAGTGTCAGCTTATTGGTTGCTGAAATCCTCATCCAAGATTTTGTTACCTCCGGACTTGACTATTCCAAAGCTCTCTGCCAGATTTTTGGATCCCGCCAATCGCCGGCATCATCGTGGGCAGGACGGGAAAATTTGGAGAGTGGCCAAAAACCAAATTTTCCTGTCCCACCCACAAGGATGCCTGCCACTGGTGAGACTGGAAAATCCCGGCCCTCATGATTTGTCTTCCATTCTACCCTCCATAACCTTGTGCTCACAAAAATGTGTGCTTTCCATATCCTGATCCACTCCAAGTCCCATTTATCCATGCCTTGAACTTGCCAACCTACTTTGGCAACTAGTCCAGCCCAGCATTAATTTTAAAATTCCCACCCTTGTGTTCAAATCCACCCATGTCTTCTCCTCCCTCCAACTATGTAGCTTCCTCCAACCCTACAACCCTCTAAGAGCTCTGTATTACTCCAGCTCTGGACTCTTGTGCATTCCCATTCCCTTCACCTCACCCTTGTTGGCTTTCCTTCAGCTATCTAAGTCCAAAGTCTTGCAATTTCTGCCTTAAAACTCTCTGCCTCTCCACCTCTCTGCTTTTAAGGTGCTTCTTAAATCCATCCTTTTAAGCAAGCATTTAGTCACCTGTCCCAATCTCACCCTCTTTGGCTCAGTGTCAATTTTTGTCCAATTATGTTCCTGTGCACTTAGGGTGCTATATTAATGCACGTTTCTTTTGGGATCTCCTTCAGACGTAAGACCCTCGGACTCCTACATGATCTCGGCGCTGAGACTCCAGTTCTACAATATGTTTTTGATTCTTAATGCACCCAGGACAATAAAGTATTGGCAATAAATACCACCCTTCTAGCGTTACCCTCTTTCTGGGAACAAGTAAGTTAACTTACTATTTCTTCACGGGTTTGCATTTTACTACATAAAGCCGTGTTTTTACAAGAAGATAATTGCAGGACACAGGTAATTAAAGCTTTGCATAACCTGGAGATGTGGGAAGGCTTAATCAACATTTGATGTAGCCGAGAAAATAGATTAGTATCAAATGTTATGGTAAACAGAAGAATATGTGTACTATATCAGTTGAGACTGATTAACTCTATCCATTACTCATATGAGAGGAGCATTGTTTCACTACCCCAATAGGCATTTTTAATGTAGGTCCGTATGGTGTTGAGTTTCAGTATTTAGCCTAGTGCCAGCAGAGTAATCAACCATTCAGAGATCATCACAAGCTAGTCAACCCTGTCTTTGCCCTATGTATACCTAGTCATGCTTTCAGCAAGAACCACTACATAATAATTAAAATGTGAAACGCTGACTGATTTTTCTCTTTCCTAGCCAAGGTTGCTGACACAAATCATAGTCCTCCCAATGCTGTTTTTCACTTATTGCAATGCATCTGGAGCTCCTCAAGCTGTCCCACCATTAGTTCATTGGAGTTTTATTCTAAATTGTAACATTACATTTTTGAAACAAGATTGGTCTTGGGCACACAGTCCTAAGAGTATAGTGTTGTGCACAAATACATCAAATTAAATGGGTTGTGTGTCATAATTATAGAAAATATCCGTACGCTATAAATAAAATGACTGTGCGCATCTCAAGCAGATCAAGAGAAAGGCCCTGGTATTGACATCATAATATTAAATGTTTTTCAGCATCATATAAAAAATGTGCTGCATTTTGTGGTACAATAATCAGACCAGAATCACACAGTCTGAAATTCTGATTTCTTGGGATGGAGGGGGCAACTGAAGTGTAGCTCCAGTATAGGAAACTTCTGTAAGTCAGACATTCCGGGTAAGCCGATTGTAAAATATTTGCTAAAATTTGAAAGAATTGGAGCTGGTAGACGGTACACCTGCAAAGTGCAAGTATGTAAATGAGAACCTAACAAGGGCAAAAGATGCTGTCCCCAAAATTCTATGATTTACCCAAGAATTTCACATGATTTAAGTTAAATAGATTAAAATGAAGGGTGAGTTAATCGTAAAACTTGCCAAACCAGGAGGTAATTGAATTTATTTTGGTTGTTCACTAACATTTTTGAAATCTGAGTTTTAAATGAAGTGATGAGAAATATTAAAAACAAAAACAGAATTACCTGGAAAAACTCAGCAGGTCTGGCAGCATCGGTGGAGAAGAAAAGAGTCGACATTTCGAGTCCACATGACCCTTCAACAGAACTCTCTCTGATGAGAAATATTGTTGCTCAGCTGTGCAACTAAGAAAGGATTCTGCAAGTAGTGTTTCGGCAGCTTCAGGAGGGAAATCTTCTGTTTTCCCCCCTGCTGTCAGGAAGCCCTTGGGTTTCATTATGAGTATTCCCATGCGTGTCCCTAAAGTAGAGATAGAACAGAAGCAAGAGGAAGAGGAAATTATAGAAATTGTCATTTGGTAGTACAGAACTTGAGCTTTGCTGAAAAAAGAGACATGCTATTGAAGCTTTTCATCTTGCACTCATCAGGACAGATACAAGAATGTCAGATTTCAATAGGAGCAACAATTTATACCCCACAAGAAAAGAGAGCTGATTGGTTGGCAAGTCTACTCTGATTTGTCAAGGTGTTGCCATGTAGAAAGCAGCAGAGAACTATTGCCACTCAGACTTTTGTTTAATTCAAAAAAGGCACAGTTCCCGAACATGTTCCTTTTGCCTACAGAGGACAGGTGTATAAATGTGTATATCTTCTAGCAAGCGTAAGTGAGCCACATTGCAAGCCCAACTGATAATCTTAAACTGGTTGCTTGATAATCTTAAACTGGTTGCTTGTGTAATTCATAACACACTTGGGATTGTTCAGCAAGTGCTGTCCAATCGAGGAATCAAATCTAAGTTTTGCAAGCATGGGCTGGTTGAGTATGGTCAGTAGTCAGTCTATTGCGAACAGCCGAAATGACGCGCAGTTTGATATGAACCGCCAGTCATTGGGACATATGGAGGTCAGTCATCTCAGCTCCAAGACATCACTGTAGGAGTTCCTCAGGTTAGTGTCCTTGTCAACCATCTTCTCAATGACTTTCCTTCCATCGTAAGGTCAGAAGTGGGGATATTTGCTGATGATTGCACAATGTTCAGCACCATTCGTAACTTCTCAGATTCTGAAGCAGTCCATGTCCAAATGCAGCAAGACCTGGACAATATCAAGGCTTGGGCTGACAAGTCGCACCACACAAGTGTCAGGCAATGACTATCTCCAACAAGAGAGAATCCAACCATCCAGCCCTTCGTGTTCACTGGCATTACCATCACTGAATCCCCACTATCAACATCCTGGGGGTTACCATTGACCAGAAACTGAACTGGGCTAGCCATATAAATACTGTGGTTACAAGAACAGGTCAGATGCTAGGTATTGTTTGACAAGTAACTCACCTCCTGACTAGACCAAAGCATGCCCACCATCTACAAGGCACAAGTCAGGAGTGTAATGGAATACTCCCCGCTTGCCTGGATGATTGCAACTCCCACAAAACTCAAGAAGCTTGACGACATTCAGAACAAAGCAGCCCGCTCGATTGGCACCACATCCACAAACGTTCATTCCCTTCACCACCGACACACAGTAGCAGCAGTGTGTACTATCTACAAGATGCACTGCAGGAATTCATCAAGGCTTCTTCGATAGCACCTTCCAAACCCATGACCAATACCATCTAGAAAAGCAAAAGCAGCAGATAGATGGGAACACCACCATCTGGAAGTATCCCTCCAAGTCACTCACCACCCTGATTTGGAAATATATCATCGTTCCTTCACTGTTGCTGGGCGAAAATGCTGGAACACCCTTCATAACAGCACTGTAGGTGTGTCTACACCACATGGATTGCAGCGTTTCAAGAAGGCAGCTCACCACCACCTTCTTCAAGGGCAAGTCGGGAGGGGCAATAAATGCTGGACTAGCCAGTGAAGCCCACGTCCCAAGAATGAATTAAAAAAAATATGGCCCATGTACCTGACATCACACTGGCACTGAAATTCGTGTGACAAATTATTCATTTGTATGGTAGACAGAATATATTTTTGGCTCGATGGCAGCATCCTGTTACTGGAAAATACCATTTGTGTTTCTATTGCATAGCAATAGCGTTAAAGGGCTAGATTCACCTGTCGCTCAAATTTTAAGATACCACACCTTTTAAAGGATAATTTGAGGTAGTCTGGACACTTTTTGGTCTGAAATTGGCAGCCGTAGGCTTGTTCGTGAGCATGAGTAATACATAGTGAGCAATGACCTGATTGGGGAAGTTATTATCCTGCAGGATAGCTTTGATGCACCCTATTTCGACATCAAGTTTCTATGGTGAACAAATGGCTTGGGCCCTATTTTCGAGGTTGCTGATAAAGCCAATTTTGTAGTGCATGGAGCTCTAGGAATCCCGAGACATTTATTGACCAGTGAAGGTAGTCTTGTGGCAAACAGTGGTAGAGAACCCATTAGCAGATTTCACAACTAGCACATTGAGTTAGGGAACTCAAATTTGAGCATGGGCCAGCACTTCCTGAACAATTCTAAGTGTACTAAGAGTTACACTAATAACTAATTTAAGATGATCAGCCAGGCTTGTTCTGACACAATGTACATTTACCTTTAAGGAAGTGTATCTTAAACTGCTATTTATCACTGCCACCGAGACAGAATGCTTTTTCACCACCACCTTCTCTAGGTTCTTCGCCCATATCCCATGAAAGAATTTAAAAAATGTTAACTAGGACGCTATGTATACATATCTGACTTCTACATCTGTTGCTGTATTCTGAGTACAGAACCATAGGACTACTACATCATATCCTATCTCAATATATTTACATTGAATAAAAGAATGTAACATGGTAGCAGTGTGGCCTTGAAGATTTGACTGAGATCTATACAAGCTTCAGCACTCTTACATGGAGCAGAAAGACTGGTGTGGAGGTGAAACAACTATCAAGTGCTAACTCACCATGTGTAAGTGATTCTGCAGCACACTGGGATACTACACACTGTACCTTCATTCTGGGACATGGTACCTTGCTTCAGCTAGCAGGCTCTGGGTCCTGGTAAGGTTTTCAAATTTAGGAGTGCTTAATTAGTATAAGTCTACCTGCTGCAAAGTTTGTGTCTTAAATAGCCAATTCTGGAGGATTTAGCTTTAAACAGGACTCTGTAGAGAGGAGAATATTTTACTGTCGGTACTATCCCTTTAGGAGGTTGGAGTGTCAATTAAATGCTTCTACCAGGGTAGAAGAGTCCATCCAATAACAGGTCCCAATAGCTCCTAACAGCCTGAAAAAGACCACAAGAAGTCTTTCTTCTCTGTTCAATTTTATCTTTGAAGCCTATAGTCCATTTTTCTGCCAAAATTACTGTTTGGTAAGAGCAGCTTGACCGAAACCCAGGAAACAGCTTATCAATGCCACCACTGCAGTCAGGCAACAACCTAGGACCAGCTAAGGTTGTGGCCACTTAAGGAACTGCAACTCAGAGCTAAACTGCATTATAAAGGGCTGTGAAAAGCCTGAATAGTTGTTCCTGTTTCAGTTAACCTTAATAACCCTGCTAAAAGCCACAGTATGACCACAAAATTTCCAACAGTCAACTGGAAGGCAGCGGATCTCCTGTTTGAGTTACCTGTTCTGACAATGTGTAAAGCTCTGTTTTCTGGACCTCAATATTCCCGAATCAGATAACCAAGCCATTAAGATTGAAATTGCCATAGGCAATGCAGGCCTCTACAGACTGAACACTTCAGGTCTGTTGGATGATAAACTTAATCCAGATAAAATATGGCCAACAAATGAAGCTCAATTTCTGAATACACCATCTAGAATTCATGTCTTTTAGACCATTGATCAAATCATAAGTAGATGCAGAGATAGGGGCAGAACTTAGACTTCACAGCATCAGAGCTAGCCAACAGAATAATCAAGCTGTGATAGCATCTACCCCATTGAAGTGTTCTAGAAAAACCTCTTGGACTACCCCAAAAATTACAGCGTGGAAACACTACTGCAAGGTGGATGCAAGTACAAACCTTACTACTGGGTAGACCGTCTACAGGCTATGTATAATTCATCCACCATTGGCACGATAGCCAATGCAGGCAAGCCTAGTAAGCAATGCAGGTGATGCGGCCTCATACATGCACCCAGAAATTGTTCAGCTTTTAATGATGTATGCAAGACATGTGGCACCAGGGGACACAGGAAATACCAATGCAGAAAGCAAAGGCCAGAACAAGTGGTTTGACATCACAAGAAGCCACAACCAGAGGCAGGTACAGCATTCCAAACAACCAAGTAACAGACATCTTCAAAATAAGATCCATGAACTGTCTAGACAAGTTATACAGTCAGATGATGACGATAACCAGATTTTGATACACAAAGTGAACAGACATTCCACAATGTGAAAATCAAAGAATGTATTGGCATACTGGTGCAAATAGAAGTCATTGCCAGCATCTAGATTATATGCCCACAGATGCAAGGACAGCACAGATTGTATGCAAACTGGATTCTGGTGCAGGCATATGCATCCTTCCACTTTGCAATCTGTGGACACCATGGGCCAATGATCACAGGCCTTGTGGCATGCAGGGACCTGTCCTTAGTGACCATCTATGGTATCGTCAAAATAACGACGAGGCCAACTGACCACAAGGAGCACCACTGGAAACTCCATGCTTCCACTGGGAGAAGACCACCTAACTTTGCAATGCAGATCATGTCTATGTGGCAAAGTTTGAACTGAATCTGTATACCCATTCTGAACTTGCAAATTTCAACGTACTGCGGAACCAGTGCAGAATTATGATTCAGCAGAAAAGTGAGGACAAACCTCCCCAGTCATCCCTCACTGATACTCCCAAGAGTACAAGATGCATTATTGAAAAACAGAGAAAGATGGAAGATGCCTATGACCGGCATGCAGATAGCAAGTTACCCAAGCTGAACATCGGACAAAAAGTCGGAGTAAAATACCCAATTGATGGCACATAGAATACAGCAGAAATCATTAGCATGTGCTCAGAACCACAATTGTATCAAATGCAAATACCAACCGCATGACAGCATGATGAAGCAGATGCCAAATCAGAACATATCACAACCAGCAGCACCAAGTAATCCTAGTGTGAAAAGAACATGGTCTCAGACGCAACACAAACAAAGCACCCCGAACCAGCAAATTACAGCACCCTCCAACCTGGATCAACTAAGACTGGACGGATAAGCAACTGCCGATACATTTCAGAAACTAGTAAATGTATTGCTTTGTATAAGGGTATATTCAGACACAATGGCCCAGATTTTTGCTTTCAGGTTGGGTGCACAGGAACGAGAGAATTCCTGGCTCTGCAAACCCGATCTTTAAAAATGGCTGTCTGACATCGGATTTTCAGTCCGAGGAGGTTGGGCAGGTGACCCAGGAAGAAATGAGGAGGCTGCCAGGTGCAGAGGTTGCCTGGTTGGAAGGCCTGCCATGGGGCTCTGGCACCGTGTCCAGAAATAAAAAAATAAAGACTAAGCTATAAAACATCCCTCTAGCCATCACTCCTCATCTGCTTTCGCCCACCACATACTCCCCATGCTCCATCCATGCTAACCCATGCCTTTTACCCATCGCCATGGCCCTTTATAGCCCCAATGCAAATCTAGGCCCCTGTACTCACTCCCTTTGGCCCTGTATAGCTCCTATGCCAACCTATGCTCCTGTATCCAACTCATGGCCATTTATAGCCTCGAAACCAACTTAGTGCCAACTTATGCCAACCCATGCCCCACACCCACCACTCATTGTCCTTACACCTACCATGTCAACAACTCACCTAGTATCCATCATGGACAGACCATAGGACCCATTCAGAAATGAGATAGAATAAAGTAGTATAAAATAAAGCTCTAAGTGCCTATTGCTGGCTTCACCCCATTGAAAAAAAGCTCTCATTCATAAAACCTAATTTACTACTTTTGCATTCCTTCAACTAAATACAGCCTTAAAACAACACACATTTCATTTAAGTGCACAATCCCTTATAATAACAAGCATTGGAATTCAGTCCCACATTAGAGTCTATAACCACTTGTAGCTGTCAATCAAACTGTGAAATTGCATTCACCCTAGTGTGATAATGGATGGTTGGGAAATCAGTCCTGCAGCAGTAATTCAGTCATGGAAATTCTCAAGCTTATACCAACAGACAGAGTAAAATAGCAAGCAATTATTTTTTCTTAACACTTGTTTTCAAAGATTTATATGGCTGGGCTTTTAAGTACTTTGACAGCTTGGCAGCTCCCTTTGACAGATCCCTCTGATAATTTTGACAGTTGATTTTGACAGGTCTGTTGACAATCCTAATGAGCTTGACAGTAATTAGTACCTGCACTTTTACGCACATTAATGCCTAATTTTAATGCTTCCAAAGGACACCTGCCCTACTCCAAATGGCACAAGAACTCCACCAAAGGGCACCTTATCTCCCCCAAATGTGTCCCGGACCAGATCCAAAGGGCCATCTTACTCCTTCAAAGGATTATCCTCGCTATCCAAATAAATCCACCAAGTTCAGACCTGCTCTTATCTAGTCTAATTTGCACATGTCGGGTTTCACATTCCTGTCCTACCAAAATCTCACTTCAGTGGATGCAGCTGATGATTTAAATGGCTAGCTGCCTCTGTAAACCATGCATGCATAAAACATACCCCTACCCCATTACTGCCCATGCAAAAATGGGAAGTGTCATGTTTGGAGGCTGGACTTCCGATTTTCAGCCATATCTGCTATTTTCACAACGCTGGAGAGCCTCTCAATCATGGTGAAAATCTGGGCCAATGTTATTTTCTCCTGCTGTCAGTTTGAATGTTTAAGGTTAAACTTCTAGTTTAGAAAAAAGGGCGGGATGTTGTGATATGATATACATGTACTTTTACGGGTGCATATCTTAAACTGCTGTCAATCACTACCACCGAGGATACGATGTGGTAGTCCCATGACTCAGTACTCAATGCAGCATTAGGTATAGAAGTCAGATATGTATACAGAGCCTCCTAGCTGGCATCATATGTACATTGTCTGGGGTTTTCCGGCCCTGCTATAGCGGGATTCGAGTGGGCAATGCCAAAGTCCATTGACTTTCGGTGGGACCCGATGATCCTGGTGGCAGGCGGGGCCAGAAAATCCCGGCCATAGTCTTATTATCTAATAAAGAACTCACATTATTGTTTTACCAATCCTTGTCCTATAAATGGCATGTTTATATTGAATTGAAGAGTGTAATAGGGATCTCAGTGTGGCTCACTCACACTTGCTAGAAGCTTTACATATGCATATGGAGGGACCTGACTTCTGAATGCAAGTGCAACATGTCTAGGCATTGCGTCTTTTTAAAATTAAACAAAAGCTTGGAAGACAATAGCTCCTTGGTAGATTCTGCTTGGCATCACCTCGACCAATCAGAGTTGAATTGCTAACCAATCAGCACTCTTTTTGCATGCAGTATAAATATTGATCCCTTTGAAATTTGGCATTCTTCCATCTGTCCTGATGAGCGCAAGACAAAAAGCTTCAACAGCATGTCACTTTTTTCAGCAATATTCAAGGAAATGATAAGGTAACATAAAAAGAGAAGACCAATTCGAATCTTCCATCAGGGAGCATGAACCCTTGAAAATACTTTGGACTACTTGAAAGGCTAGGAAGTATTTGGCTGCCTTGGTGGTCCTCATTCAAGGGTTTTTAAGCACAGGAAGTGCTCTTTAGTATACAGTGTTGCTACTGCAGGCACAGGGACAGCTTGATCCTGTATCCTGTAATTAAAACCACAATGTGATACAAAGTTCAATGCCCTGGAGTTAGCCAGTCTGTAAATTTAAATTGGATGTTACTGGTCTTGAGGCCTTGGGGTCATATTTAGAGCGAACTATGAAATGTGACCTCCACAATCTTTCGAGTGACATCTCTCATGGTCTTTGGGATCTAGATGGCACCATAAGGTCTGCCTTCCCATGGTGAGCATTCATTTCCATCATTCTGTTGTGTCATGGATGCAGCTGTTTGTGTAGTGCTCCATGCAATGCTGCATATGTTAAATCTCTGGGATTTGGCACATTGGACTTGGCTATGAGATCTGCCAATTATTCCAGCTCCTCCAATGTAGTCCTCAGTGCCTATGTGAATGTGATGCTTATCCAGCATCTTTCATTTTCAAACTCTCCTGAATGATCTTGGAGGATTATATGGTTTTGGTAAAGAAGGAGGTCTGTTGAGTTTTATGTGATGCAGTTAGGTCTGATAATTGATGGCTAAACCATTTCAGCTCCTGAGATGCTCAAGCCTTTACCTCTTAGACCTGAATGAGCAAAAATGGAGATCATACTAGCTGAAATGACAAGATGGATGAGAGTACAGGTTTGATAATGTTTATCAAAATTATTTTTTCACATGTTGTTTATTCAGCCAATCTATTTTACAACTTATTCTTATTCATACAATAGAAACCTTCTATCACAAAACTACAAGGTGTTTCTCGCTGCATTTTATACACCAATTTGCCAAATGTTTTATTCAAATGACCAAGGACAATATTTCAAGCATCCCTTCAGTCAGGGATGAAAATCATAGTGTTTTGTTGTACTGGAACTTTAACTAGTGGTTAGGAACTGCTTTGTTAAGATTAACTAAACCAGACTCATTCATGGATCAATTATTCATTATTTGTGGAAAGATCAAACTAAGTAATGGCGAAATGCTCTTATCTCATTTCATTATAGTTGTTTAAAACAACCAAAATATTGAGATCTAACTGACAATGTTCTCTCAACAAAAAGCAGGACAAATCTGATCTGGCCAATCACTGCCCCATCAGCCTACTCTCAATGATCAGAAAAGTGATGAAAAGTGCCATCGACTGTGCTATGAAGTAACATTTACTCACCAATAATCTGCTCATCAATGTTCAGTTTTGGCTCTGCCTTGACTGCTTAGTCCCATACCTTTGGCCCTGATTCAAACATGGACAAAAGATCTGACTTCCAGTCGGTGATTTCCCTTGATAGCAAGGGTTTGACCAAGTGTGGCATCAAGGGTCCCTAGTAAAATTGAATTCAATGAGAATCAGGGGGAAAGTTCTCCATTGGTTGCAGACGGGAATTATACCTAGCACAAAGGATGAGGGTTCTAGTTTTTGTGGCCAATCATCTCAGTTCCAGGGCATCTCTACAGGAATTCCTTAGGGTAGTGTCCTAGGCCCAACCAACTTCAGCTGCTTCATCAATGGCATTGCATCCATCATAAGGTCAAAAGTGGGAATCTTCTCTGTCATTGCACAGTTTGGTCTAATAACTGGCAAGTAACTTTTGTGTCACAAAAGTGCTGGGCAATGACCACCCGGGCAATGACCATTTCCAACAAGAGAGTGTCCCCTCCCCTTAAAATGCAATGGCATTACCATCACTGAATCACTCACTGTCAACATCTATGGGGTTACCATTGACCAAAACCCTAACTGGTCCAGTCACATAAATACTGTGGCTACAAGAGCATGCCAGATGCTGGGAGGCTAGGAATCCTGCGGTGAGTAACTCACCTCCTGACTACCCAAGCTTTCCTACCATCTACAAGACACAAATCAAGAGTGTGATGGAATACTCTTCACTTATCTGGATGAGCACAGCTCTAATAAGACTCAAGAAGCTTGACATCATCCAGAACTAAGCTTCCCCCTTGAATGACACCTCATCCATTAATTTCCTGCTGCAGTGTGTGCCATCCACAAGATACAATACATAAACTCTCAAAGGCTTATTTGCCAGCACCAAACCCTCGAACTCTAGCATCTAGAAGGGCATGGGAATCTGCTGCTTGGAAACACCACAACCTCCAAGTGCTTGTCTAAGGCATGCACCATCCTGACTCAGAAATATATCACCACTCCTTCATCATCGCTGGGTTAAAATGATAGAACTCCCTAACAGCACTGTGGGAGGACCTTCACCACAAAAACTGCAGCTTTTCAAAAAGGTGCCTCATCACTACTTTTATAAGGACAATTTGTGATGGGCAACAAACGCTGGCATTGCCAGCAATGTCTAGATCCCATGAATGAATAAAAACAAGTATCTACTTTGCAAAAGACTCTAATTTTTTAATGAGCTATTCCCATGCCTTATATGATAGTTTGTGATTGAGTCCATAGATGTACGGAAGACCAGCCAAAAACTCATCCTTAAGGGAGACCAACTGTCACTGATCTCCCAACTGAGATAAGAAACATATGTGGGAGAATGAATTTTGGCTGCAGGCTCATATTTGAAGTTCTGTACTAAAGATTACACACATTTCCTTTAGGTCAGTGTAATTAATCAATGTGCCTTGTAACAATAGAACCATAGAAAAGTTACAGCACAGAAGGAGCCCATTTGGCCCATCTTGTCCATGCCAGCCCAAGGACACAAGGTGCTCTTTCTAATCCCACCTTCCTGCACCCGGCCCATAGCCCTGCAGCTTACAGCACTTAAGGTGCAGTTCCAGCTACTTTTTAAAAGAGTTTAGAGTTTCTGCCTCTACCACCAACTTGGGCAGTGAATTCCAGACATCCACTACCCTCTGCATAAAAAAGTTCTTCCTCATGTCCCCCCAACACCTTCTGCCACTTATCTTGAATCTATGTCCCTGGTTCTAGAATTCTCCATCAAGGGAAACAATTTTATCCTGTCCACTCTATCTATTCCCCTCATAATTTTGTATACCTCAATCAAGTCACCTATCAGCCTTCTTTGATCTAAGGAAAACAACACCAACCTATCCAATCTCTCCTTGTAGCTACACTTTTCTAACCTTGGCAACGTTCTTGTAAACCTCCTCTACACTCTCTCCAGAGCTATTACGTCCTTCCTGTAATGTGGTGACCAGAACTGCACACAGTACTCCAGTTGTGGCCTCACCAGTGTTTTATACAATTCCAACATTATATCCTTACTTTTATATTCTATACCTCTGCCAACGAAGGAGAGCATTCCATATGCCTTCTTTACAACCTTGTCTACTTGAACTGCTGCCTTCAGGGACCTGTGTACTTGTACGCCAAGAACTCTCACTTTATCTACCCCTCTTAGTATATTCCCATTTATTGTGTAATCCCTGTAACTGTTTCACCTCCCTAAATGTATGACCTCACACTTCTCTATGTTAAAATCCATCTGCCACTTTACCGCCCACTCCACCAACCTATCTATATCGTTTTGGAGATTATGGCTATCCTCTACACTATCCACTATTCGGCCAATCTTTGTGTCATCTGCAAATTTCCCAATAGTGCCCCCCACATTCACGTCTAAATCGTTAATATATAACACAAACAGCAAGCGTCCCAACACTGAGCCCTGTGGAACACCACTTGAGGCAAATTCCATTCGCATGGACATCCATCGACCATTACCCTTTGTTTCCTGTTACAAAACCAACCTTTTAGCCAGTTTGCCACATTACCCTGAATCCCATGGGCTTTTACTTTCCTGACCAATCTGCCATGTGGGACCTTGTCAAATGCCTTGCTAAAATCCATGTACACAACATCCACTGCACTACCTTCATCAACCCTTTTTGTCATTTCCTCAAAGAATTCAATCAAATTTGTGAGGCAAGACTTTCCTTTAACAAATCCATGCTGACCATCCCTGACTAGTCCATGCCTTTCCACATGACAGTTAATCCTATCTCTCAGGATTGATCCTACTAATTTGCTCACCACCGATGTAAGACTAACTGGCCTATAATTGTTTGACATTTCCTTTGATCCCTTTTTAAACAATGGAACTACGTTTGCATTTCTCCAGTCCTCCGGTACCTCCCCTGTATCTAGTGAAGATTGGAAAATCATCCTCCGAGCATCAGCTATCTCCTCCCTGACTTCCTTCAGCAGCTTCGGAAACAATCCATCTGGCCCTGGTGACTTATCAACTTTCGAGGATTTCAACCCTTCGAGTACTTCCTCTCTCTTTATGACTATCCTGTCCAATATCTCACAGCGTTCCTCCTAGACTACTATATCTACATCCACCCTTTCCTTTGTAAACACAGAGACAAAATATTCATTCAAAACCCTTCCCACAGCCTCTGTATCAACACACAAGTTTCCATCTTCATCCCTGATAGGTCCCACTTTTTCCTTAACTAACCTTTTAGCGTTAATGTATTGGTAAAACATCTTTGGGTTATCTTTAACTTTACTTGCTAATCTTTTTTCATGCCCTCTCTTTGATTTCCTTTTTTTACTTCATCCCTGCACTTCCTATATTCGTCTAGGTTATCTGCAGTGCTTAGTTCTTTGTACGCTTTCTTTTTCTGTTTGATCTTCCCCTGTATTCCTCTAGACAATGAGGGGGGTCTAGATTTAGCAGTGCCACTCTTATTTTGTATTTAGTGGTATAATAACTTAATGGGTGGCCTAAACTGCACACCTAGTGGTGTGATTTCAAATCCACTGCACCTCCATGGCAAATCCTTATAATTGAATTTGATTAGTAGAAACAATGACAAAAGTTTGTTAGGTAGTTTTCCAAACTAAGCTGGTTCATTTTCCTGTCTTCTCTTAAGCTATCTCTCCAGATAAACTCTCCTAACCATTTTATAGTCACTCCCTCAATCTTGCCCTCACATATGGCCCCTCCATTCCTATCACCTCAATCACAAACAAGGCCATCTCTGCTCACTTCCACGTTTCTTTAGCTACTCAACACCCTGCATCCATTTCTGCCATTCGGTCCAAACAGACTCCTCCTGCATCTGCCCCATGAAGACATTCTTTCCATGTTACTTACAATGATACTTTCAAACTCTCATCTGTCCAACCATTAGTCCTTTTTCCACCACAGCACCCCCTGCAGCTATATATGTTTATTCATACACTCAACTTCATGTTTGATGCCCTTGTCCCCAGTAAAATCCTTACTCTCTCCCACCCTAGTCATTTTTCCGGTGTGGCTCCCATCGTCATTCCTAAGTCGAAGGGGTTCAGAAATGTTATGTTAACCATTTGTAGAATTACAGGTTTTCAACAATAGAGGTTAATATGAAATTGAGACTTAATAAAAATGGATTATTTTCCCATCTATCAATCTTAATCTCAACACATTCATCGCCAGATTTGGCTGAATCCATCAAACACTATTGGGCCTACTGTCTTCTACCGAAATGATCAATTACTACATCATCCTGGAAAACAAAGATTTCTTTTCTCCAGTTTCTTTTCTCCACTATCAACCCTTGAATCCTGCTCCTTCAATCTTCACGTCCAACAAGAGCAAAGATTTTGTGAAATTCTTAGTCATTAAAATTGATGCCATTTATTCAGCTGCCTCTGCTGCTATCCTCAATTCCCTCTACCCACCAAGCCAAACCAAGCATAATTTCTCTGAGTTTTAACCCTAGCCTAGCCACACATTTGCGTCTTTCTCTACTTTTAGTCCATCTATCCCTAATACCCTCTCTGTACTCATCTTGTCTGTGAGACCCACCACCTGCTTCCTCAACTGTATTCTCACTAAACTACTGACCACCCAACTTCCCTTCCTGGCCCCCTTGCTAGCTGATATTGGCTCTTCAGGTAGCGGCCCCCTCTATTTCCTAATTGCCTTCATCATTCCTCACAAGCTCTGCTCCTCGGCAATTTGATCTCCCTCTCTGGTCATTGTCTCAGAAAGATCAGTTTGTAACCTTGGCATCTGATTTGTTTGAGTATGACATCAAGGAACCTTAACAATTAAAATCAATGGAAATCAGAGTGGAAAACTTTCCACTGGTTGAAGACATATCTATTATATGACCGGTCCCCAGATGAGTTCCCCCAGTTTATTAACTTCCCGAATTGGACCCCAATTTTGTTATGCTCCTGGGTGAGGAGGATTGTGCAGTCTCCCCTTCTTTATTCAACCCCCTCTGTTGGTTGCGACAAGGTTAATTTAAAAGGGATCCTTTCCCTGTGGATAGTTTTTCCCAGACCAAATGTATTTTTTTCAGAAGAAGCTGATTTAACCAGGCTTTCTTGAGTCAAAGAAAGAGCAAGTTTATTAGTTACTAAAACCTGAGAAAAATAATAAAAATGCAGCACACATGCACACAGATCAGAAATGAAAAGTTAAGAGTACAAATAAAAGTAAAAAAAATACAAATCAGTCTTTGGCTTGTCCATGAGGCGTAGATGGTGGTACGTTGTGACAGTTAAGTTGGGTGCTTCTGGCAGAGCTGACTTTGGCAGTGTCAAAGTTAATCTGGACACTCTTGGTTCTGCAGCGTGGCTGAAAGGCTGTCCTATTTCCTATAGATTGTTGCTTCTGCTGAGCTTTGCCTCCAGCATCAGAGAGAGAGAGAGAGAGAGAGAGAGAAAGAAGAGAGACAGAGAGAGAGAGAGATAGTGAGAGAGATCCTTCACCTGCAAGCTGCAGGGGTGACAGAGTTGTTCTTTTGCCTACTGTCACACATCAGCACACCAGCTTTTTAACTGATTTTCACCTATGTATTCTGGAAGGGAAAGAACTATGACTTGTACCCAGAGTCCATGTTCTTTTCATCTTGGACCATTTACACATTCTGAGATATAAATCAACAGGAGATAGATTTCGGAAGCCGGCTGAGACATCCAAATCAGTTTTTTGTCTCAACTACAGGAGATTAAAGTTCAGCCTTTTGCATCTTTCCTATTCCCCCTTTCAAGTGTCTCTGTTTGAGGAAGGCCATGACACCTTTTAGCTGCGACATTCCGTGTCTTCCCAGGACCAATCGGTCAAGGATAATCCACATAGGAATTTTCCAGAAAGTGGTCACTTTACATTATCAGCCATTTTTTGTTCAGTGTCTTGTATTTCTTTAAAAAAAAACACAGGTCTTCCTTAAAAAGTTTAAATTACCCATTGGTAATTGGTACCGTTAGTCCTCTGTAATAACACCTAGCATAAAAGAAGATGACTGTGGTTGTTGGAGGTCAATCATCTCAGTCCCAGGACATCACTGCAGGAGTTCCTCAAGGTAGTGCCCTCGACACAACTATCTTCAGCTGCTCCATCTATGGCTTTTCCTTCAACATAGGGCCAGAAGTGCTGATGATTACACAGGGTAGGGTTTTTGGATTGTCAGGCTGGTGGGCCCGGGAGCAGTCAGGAAACGGGCTGCCACCCACTATCGGCCCTTGACCACAATTTCATGCTGGCAGACCAATTAACAGCCAGCCAGCGTGAAAGGCGTGCTGAAAAGCTCAGCGCTGCCGGTGTGGGGGCGGAAAGAGGGCGAGCGCTGACGTCAGTGTGGGCATGGGAGAGCAGGCAATGAAAGCTCCCTCAGGCAGCTCTCTGCCTTCAGGGGCTGAAGTATTTTAAAAACAAAAATAAAGATGATGGAATCCTGAAAAAAATGTCCCCACATAGGACTCACTCACCTGATCATATAGATAATAAAAATTCTGTCAAAACATTCTTAAAAAAAATAAATCTCGGAAATCTCATCCCACCCGTTGATGAGATTTCCTCAAAAATCCAAAGGCTGCCTGGCCAATTCGCCCACCCACCAACTGTAAGGTTGGACGGGCAGTGAAAAATTGCTCTCAATTAATACATTAATGACCTTAATAGGCCTCTTAATTATTGGCGGGTGCATTGCCGACTCCTCTCGTGTGCACTCGCTGACAGAAATATTGCAAAATGATGTTGGGATACCCGCCCGACGTCATCGGGCGCTCTTTTATGCTCAGGCGTGTTGGGCGCGCACCTGCACGCCGAGCGAAAAATCCTGCCCACAGTGTTCCTTACCACTTGCAACTCATCAGATATTGAGTCAGTCTGTGCCTGCATGGAACAAGACCTGGACAACTTTCAGGCTCGGGTTGAAAAGTGGCAAGTAGTATTCACATGCCAGGTAATGACCATCTCCAGTAAAAGAGAGAAACTAACCATCTCCCCTTGATGCCCGACAGCATTACCACATTACTACGCCCAACAATCAGCATATTGGTCATCATTGACTGGAAACTGAACTGAACCATATAAATACTATGGATACAAGAGCAGTGCAGAGGCTGGGAATTCTGTGACGAGTAACTCACTTCTGTCTCCCCGAGGCTTGAACACCATTTACAAGGCACAAGTCAGGAATGTGATGGAATAATCTCAACCTGCCTGGATGAGTGCAGCTCCAACAACACTCAATAAACTCAACACCATCCAGGTTTACTTGATCAGCACCTTCATCCACCAACATAAACATTCAGTCCCTCTGCCAGAAGCAAAGTGTCAGCAGTGAGCACCACCTACATAGTATGCTATAGCAACTCTCCCCAAGGCTCCTTTGAAATCGCCCTCCAAACTCACAACCTTTACCACCTAGAAGAACATAGGCAGCAGGTGCATGGGAACACCACCACCTGAAAGTTCCCCTCAAAGCCATACACCACACCGACTTGGAACTATATCACCATTTCTTCATTGCTGCTGTGTCAAAATCCTGGAACTCCTTCCCTAACAACACTGTGGGTGTACCTACACCACATGGACTGCAGTGGTTCAAGAAGGCAGCTCACCACCACCTTGTCAAGGGCAATTAGGGATAGACAATAAATCTCTCAGCAATGCTCTCACCCCATGAATGAAAATGACCGTGATCTGGGCTTCTGACCCCATGTCTGCTCCATTACAAAGACTGCCTACTTCCATCTTGATAATAGTGCATGTCTTTGCCCTAGTCTCAGCTTATCAGTTGCTGCAATCCTCATCCAAGCCTTTGCTATCTCCAGACTTGGCTATTGCAAAGCTCTGGTGACTGGCCTTCTATCTTTCACCCACCTTAAACTTGAACTCAAATAAAATTTTGCTGTCCATATCCTGAGCAACACCAAGTCCCATTTGTCCATCGCCCTGAACTTGTCAACCTACTTTGGCAGCTAGTCTAGCCAGGCCTCGATTTGAAAATTCCCATCCTTGTGTTCAAGCCTGTCCAGATCTTCCCCCTCACTATCTATGTAACGTCCTCCAGCCATACAACCCTTCAAGAACTCTGTTACTCTAAATCTCGGCTCTTGTGCATTCCCATTCCCTTCACCCCACCGTCGGTGGCTTTCCTTCAGCTACAGTCCAATGTCCTGCCATTCCCTCCTTAAACCTCTCTGCTTCTCCAGCTCTCCTCTTTTAAGATGCATCTTCAAACATGCCTTTTGACTAAGCATTTAGTCACCTTTCCTAATGTCTCCCTGTCTGGTTCAGTGTCAATATTTGTCCAGTTATGGTTCTGTGCACTTTGGGTGCTATATTAATGCTGTTTTGAGGGTGTTGGTTACTGATCAGTATGTCTTAAAGAAGTCTCTGTAGACTTCTGCAGGTTAGCAATAAGCCTTTATGAACTACTTGAACTATTTATACATGTACAGTAAAGGGTACAAGCTAGGAGCTATCTCCATGCTTAGGTCTATACACGTCTCTGCCGAACACCAGACTGACCCCTGGGTTTGGATCATGTGCCTTCTTACATCACTGTGTGGGTGGTACTGTACTCAGTTCCACATTAACCCTATATGTATCATACCTTTATGCTACACCTACCCCCAATTCTTTATCCAAGGTATTTGGAGTTTACTTCATATCTTACACTCTTATCTGTCCCATACATTTACATTGTTGTTAATACATTATCACTATTACTACTGTTAGCCAGGGACTACAGCCGAACTGCTGACACAGGCAAAAGCAACTTTTGACCTGTAGTAACCTGATTCCAGTCACTGGCCTGAGCTGGCTGGACCCGGTTTGAAGTAGCTGAGTTTCTTGAAGAACAAAGGGAATGAGATAAGACACAAGTCCTTATTTAGGAAAGGAGTAACGAGGTAATGCTACCTAAGTCCTTGGGACAAAGCCAATGAGGAGATGCCACAGACAAGGCAAACAGACCTAAACCAACGGGAGAGAGACAGCACAGCTTGAAGAGATAAGATTCAATATAAGAATGGAGAATTTTGGGTGTGGAGCCAGCAAGAACTCCGGAGACCAGCCATCGCAGAAGCGGAAGAACCGACGTCAGCAACGTAGAGACGTAAGAGAGAGAGAACGGAACGCCTGGCCAGCGTCAGCTCTCCTTTTCGGGTATTAGCTTTTATATTCTGTGACCGCTCAGGGAGTGTCAGAGAAATCTAGTGGGTGTGCGTTTAGATCCTAGTTTTGAGTATAAAACTGTATAACCTGCTATAAACTGCATGTCTATATTTAATCAGATGTATAAACTATATGTAGATGATCTAACGATGTAAATAAAGAGAGTTTAGAGTTAAGAGAGAATTGACTCTTCTCCTTTTTGTACTAAGTCAACAACCGTTACTGGTAACCTCCGGCAACACTACATTATCACTACCCCAGCTACTCCCCTTCAAGCCCTTGAATTTCAAGTTCCAGGCAGTCTTGAGTCCCATAACCCTTCCATATCTCATTCGTGGTTCTGTTGGAAAGTAGCAGGCTCTGTCATCCCTGGTTCTTCCTGTTGATTTGAAGGTTGAACTGGCATCTGGGTATGCTTTTATTTTTTTCTTCCATTCCTTTGTGTTGAACCGCACTTGTTGTTGCGTTTTTTGGGGATTGCTACGACTCTAACTCATTTTTTGCGGGATGGACGAACATTGTATTTCTCACTTTGTCGCCTCTTTCACTTTTTATGTCGTCATGTGGGTCATTGCGATGTCCTCTGTGGCTGAGGAAGAGCATTCCTGTGGCAAGAAGAAGGTTTAGTGGTTAGCTTACCTCTGCTTTTCGTTGTCAGCCATGGACGGCTGCTATCAGGTTCCAGCATCTCTTGTGGCTTTGGCATGCTGGCTGAGAGTTGCAGTGTATGCACAGTGGTTGCGGTGTTGACCTGCTGTACCATTGCCAGGGCTGGTGGTAGAGGCTTCTCACACTGTTGATTACTCTCTTTCATCTCTTCTGTTGGAACCTCATGGTTACCTCCAGGGTGGTTGGCTGGTCTGACCATTGAGGGTTTTCTGGGACCTGTAACGAGAACGGACAAGCCTGCTCCACAATGAGATAAGACAGTTCAGAACTGAAGTCCCAGTCAGGGTATTGTTTTTTTGTTTTGAGTATTTGGGAACATGCAGTTCTGCTTGGTTAATGACAGTACCATCTGGAGGAGATCTAGGGCTATGCAATCATCCCTACTCAGGAGAGAGAAAGGCTAGTTATGGATGACGTACATCTTCTGTTTGCCACCATACATCAGTGGTTCCAGGATCATAACAATGACTGGAAGTCAGACCCACTGGGCCCATAGTGTGTCCGTACTTGAAGCCAAAGGTCTTTCAGCCACTGTTCTTTTCAGTCAGGACTGTTACACTGGCTCCTGTATGTAATTTAAAATTTGTTAGATGGCCATTGACAGAAATGTATGCATTCCAGAATGAAAAACCAAGATCTTTGACCCACCCAAGAAGCATGGCTGTGTGTCTTCTGGGTTTGCAGTCTTCACCTCATGGATTACATTTATATTTGGGCCTTCTGTGCGTTTCAGAGTTCTTGTCTTGCACAGTTTGCCATACTGTCCAATCCTGTTGCATTGGGAGCATTGGACTGCACTTGCAGGATATTGATCTCACCTGTGAGGGCGCTTCGCTCCACAGGGCTGACACAGTCACTCTGCTGGCTGATTCAGGGATTGCTTCCCCTGACTTAAGTGTCCCTGTGTCTTTGTGGCCTGACAAGCTGGACTAAAGGTTGCCCTCTGCACAATGTTTTATTCTCTCCCCTTAATATTATCCTGTGCTGTTCATGGAGTTCTGACTGCTTAACTACCTAGATTACCTTTTCCAGGGCTAGATCTTCCTTTGCTTGCAGGAGGTCATAGAGCTCATTGTTGGTTACTCTTACCACTATTCTGTCTTTGATGAGTTCAGACTTTAAATCCCCATATTCACAACCTTCTGCCATCCTGTATAGCTCATTGATGAATGAATCGATTGGTTCCTCAGGCAGTTGGACTGTCTTATTGAATTTTGCTCTTTTGAGTATTTTATTGTTTCTTAGATTGAAATAAATGTTGGATAATTTTAGTACCTCTAAGAATTTTGTGGATGATTCATTAATTCCCTGTCTTACAATAATGTCATCCACAATTGGGCCTATCGAGTGGAGCAGCGTGTTCACCTGCTCTTCTTCTGAATTTTTATTTAAACCTGAAGCAATGCTGTATCTTAAGAACTTTTTCCTCCAAAGTCCCCAATTTTGTTATTGGTCCCGGCCTTGGATTAATCTGAATTGACATGGAAGTATGGAATTGTGATCCATGTTAAATTTTAAAAAAATGTATGTTCAGCTTTAAGAGCTTACTGAATTTCAAGATGGCATCGCTGTTTACTTGGAGACAAAGGAGACCCACACTTGTCAGTTTTGATGGGCTCCACAAAAGGGTGATAGCGCTCTTGTTGCAGAAAATGTTTTAATAATGGCTAATTGGGTCGACTGCTTGCCAGCTTCTTTTGTTCAGTGGTTTACTTTGTAAGCCGTCAGATTGATAGAATTAGAGCTTCTGCTTGATTTTACAGTCGTGACATTGCCAAAATATTTAATTAATATGTACTTTTTTTGTCCTGACAAGCTCGGATGCCATATGTTCAGGTTCTGACTTAGGGATAAGGTTTTAGCAACAGGTTTCTTTCAAATGAAACTGAATTACTTAAATGAGTTCTTAGGACTTGCTGCAGCCTGGAATTTTATAAGATTTAGCTCATCCTTGCAGGTTCTGTCAACTCTGCACTCTGAAGCTGGGCTTCCAAAGGAGATTCAATGGAGTCTTCTGCAGCAAGGAGTTTTAAATCTCTGCCTTCAGCTTCCAGGCCTTTCTTTGACAATTTTTCCTCTCTTTCTCTGCTTTTTTAGGAGTTTCTTTTCAGGTCAGAATGCTTTGCTGTTTTTTTCCTCAGTCTTCCAGAATTTCAGTTTGCCTCTGCATTTTAGAGAGATTCTGGGTTTTTATACCATTGTTGCCACCATGTTGTGAGGTTGTTGATTATAGATCTGTGTGTCTTAAAGAAGTCTCTGTAATCTTCTATAGGTTAGCTGTAAGTCTTTATGAACTATTTATACATGTACAATAAAGGATACAAGCTAGGAGCAGTCTCCAAGCTTAGGCCTATACACATCTCTGTCCAACACCATGCTGAATCCTGGGTCTGGGTCATGTGCTCACTGTGAGGGCTGTACCTTGCTCAGACCCACATTCACCTTATGTGTGGCAGCCCCTTATACTACAAATGCATGTTTCTTTTGAGATCTCCTTCAGTGAAATGATCCTAGCACCTTCTTCCTGGTTTTGCCTCTGTGATTCTAATTCTGCAATACATGTTTGATTCTTAATTCACCCTGGACAATAAGGTATGGGCAATAAATACTGCCTTTCCAGTATTCTGAGAACTAATAAGTAACTTTCTATTTCTTCATTGGTTCTAAGTTAAAGCCAAGTATTCTTACAAGAAGGTTATTACGAGTCACAGGTACTAAGAGCTTTGGATATGCTGGAGAGAGGAGGCGTAATCAACATTCAATACAATGCAGACAATAGAGTAGTGTCAACTGTGCTGCAAACAGAAGAACATAAGCACTGTTTCAGGTGAGACTGATCAATGTTATCCATTACTCGATATGAGAAGAGAATTGTTTCACAATCATGCTGGCTCCTATAAATATAAAAGCTGCCAGGAAACAGTAACATTTTTGTTTTTCATCCAAGTTTCTTATAAATTGCTCTTTCATTTACACCCCAGCCAGTGAAAGAGGTTTCATTACTTTACCCATGTTGGTTCATAAAGATAAGACAATACCAGCCTTTTGTTCACCGCTTTCTCCTTCAAATGCTTGTGACTTTTTAAATTCAAATTTTCATTTCTTTTTGTTCAAATATTTATGCATTTTTCAACTTATTGGATGACAAGGGTCCATTGACTTGCAGCAGGACCGGATGATTCCAGCAACGGGCAGGTGCGGAAAATCCCACCCAAGAAATCCTCAAAATGTTTATTTTTGTCATATTCTTCTAGAAGTACTCAGTAGGAATGAAAACAATGCAGCAGGGATAGCAGGAGACAATTTTTTACAGCAGTATGTTTTCAGTCCAACGAGAAGGGAGATATTGCTGGATTTGGTTCTTGGGAATGAGGTGGGCCAAGTGGCCCAAATATCAGTAGGAGAACATTTAAGGGACAGTGATCGCTGTATCAACAGGTTTAGGTTGGCTATGGGAAAGAACAAAGAGCGACCTAGAATAAGAACAATTAACTGGGCCAAAGTGAACTTCAATGGGGTAAGAATGGATCTGTGCTGGATAAATTGGATTCAAACGTTGGCAGGACAATGGGCTACCTTTAAAGAAGAGATAATGTGAGCACAGTCAATATATATTTCCACAAAGGTAGGCCAAACAAATCCAGTGTTCCCTGGATGACAAAAACAAGAGTGATTAAGATGAAGAAGAAAAAGTGTGCTTATGACAGATGTCAGGTGGATAATACGATGAAGAACCAGGCTGAATATAGAAGGTCCAAAGGGGAAGTGTAGAAGTAAATAAGAGAAGCAAAGAGGGAGTATTAAAAGAGATTGGCAGCTAACATAAAAGGGAACCTCAAAGTCTTCTACAGGCACACAAAAAGCAAAAGGGTAGTAAGAAGAGAAATAGGGCTGATTAGGGATCAAGAAGGGGATTTACGCATGGAGGCAGGGGAATCGCTGAGGTATTAAATTAATATTTTACACCTGTCTTTACCAAGGCAGAAAATGCTACACAAGCCATGGCGAAAAGGTAATTAATACATTAGAAGGATTTAAAATTGATAGGAAGGAGTTATTAGATGTGTTGTCTATACCTAAAGTTGATAAAGCACCAGGACTGGATGAGATGCATCCAAGGATTCTGAGGGAAGTGAGAGTGGAAATTTGGAGGCACTGGCCATAATTTTTCAATCTTCCTTGGACTCAGGGGTGGTGCTAGAGGTTTGGAGAATTGCAAACATTATAGCCTTGTTCAAAAAAATGGTGCAAAGATAAGTCCAGCAACTACAAGCCAGTTTAGTTTCAGTGGTGTGGAAACTTCTAGAAACAATAATTTGGGGAAAAATTACTAGTCACATGGACAAATGTGGGTTAATTAAGGAAAGCCAGCATGGATTTGTTAAGAGAAAATCATGTTTAACTAACTTGCTGGAGTCTTTTGAAGAGGTAACAGAGAGGGTTGATGAGGGCTATGCTGTTGATATGGTGTACATGGACTTCCAAAAGGCATTTGATGCAGTGCCGCACAACAAACTTGTGAGCAAAGATATAGCTCATAGAATAAAAGGGACAGTAGCAACATGGAGATGAAATTGGCTGTGTGACAGGAAAACGAGAGTCGTGGTTAATGGATGATTTTCAAGCTGGAGGAAAGTTTGTAGTGGAGTTCCCCAAGGGTCAGTGCTCGGACCCTTGAACTTCCTGATCTATATTAATGACCTAGACCTTGGTGTAAAGGGCATAATTTCAAGATATGCCAGTAATATGAAATTTGGAAACATTGTGATCTATGAGGAGGATAGTGTAAAACTTCAAAAGGACGGACAATTGACAAATGAAGTTCAACGCAGAGAAATGTGAAGTGATTAATTTTGGTAGGAAGAACATGGAGAGCCAACATAAAATAAAGGATACAAATCTAAAGGGGGTGCAGGAACAGAGGGACCAGGATGTTTATGTGCATAAGTCATTGAAGGTGGCAGGAGAGAGGTGGCGCAGTTAATAAAGCATACAGTATCCTAGGCTTTATTAAGAGTACAAGAGCAAGGAGGTTATGTTGAACTTGTATAGACACCAGTATGGCCTCAGCTGGAGCATTGTGTCAAGTTCTGGCGGCTGTTCTTTAAGAAAGATGTGAAGGCATTGGAGAGGGTGCAGAAAAGATTCACCAGGACAGTTCCAGGGATGAGGAACTTCAGATATGTAAATAGATTTGTGAAATTGGGACTATTTTTCTTGAAGAGAAGGTTGAGAGGCAATTTGATAGAGGTATTCAAAATCATGAGGGTCTGAACAGAATTGATAGGGAGGAACTGTTTCCATTGGTGGAAGGATCAAGAACCAGAGAGCACAGGCTTAAAGTAATTGGCAAAAGAAGCAATAGCGCCATGAGGAAAACTTTTTCACGCAGCGAGTGGTTAGGCAATGGACTGCCTGTGAGTGTGATAGAGGCAGGTTCAAATGAGGAATTCAAAGGGAATTAAACTGTTATCTGAAAAGTAAGAATGTGCAGGGTTATGGGGAGAAGGCTGGAGAATGGCTCTAAGTGAACTGCTCATTCAGTGAGCTGGCATAGACACAGTGGACCAAATGGCCTCCTTCTGTGCTGTCACAATTCTGTGATTCTGAATGATGACAAAGGAGGCAAATCATTAGAATTTACTAAAGTCCAGTGCAACTTGAGTATAATTGATGTGCCATCAACCCTAAACCTCAGTGAGAAATAGTTTGTAAAGGATATTGTGCCTCAACAGGACAGGATCTCTGACCTATGCTAACTTCCGGAACCAAACCTGCAGCCAAGTAGTAATGTGAGCTGACGGTCTCAGAGGAAGTGAAGTGACTCCACACTAAACGTCCACTCTATTGGATCACTATTGCCTCCAACAGAATGGATGATATAGATGATTAGGAAGCTAAAATGGAAAAGGCATTACTGGAAGGCTAGTATATTTTCAGGACAAAGGAAATGTCTGTTAACAATCAAGAAATTAATGAGAAATAGATTACCTTTTTAGATATATAAATTTAACAATGGGAAGGCGTGTTAATAAAGATGTAAAAGATAAACCTTATGGCATCCTAGTTTTACAAAAAAGGTACACAGGGTTCAAATAATTTATGAGGCTGGAGTTGGAATATTGCATACAATTTTGGGCACCTTACATTAAGGCGTCGGAAGAGATGGGCCTGAATTTCATGCTTGGCCTGTGAATCAAGTTGGCGGGAGCACAAGTGGATGTGGAATCCGCTCCTGGCCGCGGTCACGTTGCAAATGTGATTTCACGCTGGATGGCCAGTTAAAATCTGCCCAGCGTGAAACGCATCTTCTGAATGGTTGGGAAGAGCCGGGCGGAGGCTGGGGCTTGTCAGGCACCGGGTCTAATAGCGACCTGGAGGGCGCTTTAAAACCGGCAAAGGCAGCTCCCTGGGGAGAATCTTTAGAGTTGATCCATAGACTGTAGCAATGGCCTCACCAGTGGCAGGAAACATCAGGCGGGCAGGCAAGTCAGGTGGGCATTCGGCCCCCTATTTCTCGGACGAGTGCCTCGCAGTCTTCGTGGAGGATGTGGGTGTCAGGCAGGACACTCTTGTACCCAGGGATGGCAGGAGGAGGCCACCGCAGCAAACCAAAAAAGCCTGGGAGGAGGTGGCAGTCGAGGTCAGCGGCCACAACGTAGTGCGACCCACATGGGTGCCGTGCCACAAAAGGTTCAACAACAAGGGTGAATACCGAGTTGGCATAGATCAGTGTGGCGAAGCATTAAGGGCTGGCTGTTCCCCCCTGTCCCCTGTGGAGCTCAGTGGTGTTAGAGTCTGAGTGCCAACTGTCAATGACGTCGGAGCCGGCTGAGGGGGTGACCCCTGGCTGTTGGGCCTGTGCCTTGTGGTTTGAGGGCCACAACTGGAATGTGCCCTGCAAGGTGTTCCTTAGGAGCAGTTGGCCAGGTTGCAATGCCGCTGAAGGTAGAGAGTGGACTAATCAATGATCCTCTGTACGTTCAGGAGAAGAGGAGCCATAACAACATAGAGAGGTCAAGGACAGACGGAGGCCCCCCAATCCTCTTAATCTTGATGAGGTACAAAATGGATGCTTTGGAACTGGAGAGCCACCACCCACCAAGGTCAGCCGGTCGTGGAGAACCAGGGGTCTCTAACAAAGGTAAGAGTGCAGTGCACAGAAGTGAGAGTGTCGGATTGTGCAGGCATCTTGTGTAGTATCACCATAAGAACATAAGAAATAGGAACAGGAATAGACCATTTGAGACTGCTCCACCATTCAATGAGTTCATGGCTGATCTTCTTGTATTTCGATTTCCAAGTTCCCAGCTAACCCCGATAACCTTTGATTCCCTTGTCTAACAAGAATCTACCTACCTCACTCTTAAAAATATTCAAAGACCCCGCCTCCAACACCTTCTGGGGCAGAGAATTCCAAAGTTGCACAACCATTTGAGAGAAAAAAATTCTCCTAATCTCTGTCCTAAAAGGGCATCCCCTAATTTTAAAACAGTGCCTCCTAGTTCTGGACTCACCCACAACAGGAAACATCCTTTCAACATCCACCTTGTCAAGGCTGTTCAGGATCTTGTATACTTCAATCAAATCACCCCTCACTCTTCTAAACTCCAGTGGAAAAAGCCCAACCTGTCCAACCTTTCCACATCAGACAACTCACTCATTCCAGGTATCAATCTAATAAATTTCCTTTGAACCGCCTCCAATGCCTTCACATCCTTCCTTAAATAAGGAGACCAAAACTGCACACAGTATTCAAGGTGCGGCCTCACCAATGCTCTTTATAACTGGAGCATAACATCCTTCCTTTTATGTTCAATCTCTCTCGTAATAAAGAATAGCATTCCATTAGCCTTCTTAATTACTTGCTGTACCTGCATACTAACTTTTTGTGACTCATGTACTAGAACACCTAGATCTCTCTGCACCTGGGAATTATGCAGCGACTCTCCATTTAAATAATAGTCTACTGGCCCCTGTGGAATGCCACTCGCCACATTCTGCCAATCAGAAAAAGACCCGTTTATGCATACTCTCTGCTTTTTGCCAGCCAGCCAATCTTCTATCCATGCTAATATGTTACCCACCACACCATGTGCTTTTATTTTCTGTGATAATCTTTGATGTGGCACCTTATCAAATGCCATTATTAGTGGCAGCTTCATTCCCCATTGATCATTGAAAGACAATGGCACCATGATGCAGATCTCCATTGTGTCACCAGGGCGCCTAGCATGTGCAGTGACAGCTTGATGACTTAAAATAATAACCTGTCACTGTTCTCCCTTAGATTCGCCAGCTCGCATTCAAATGCAGGACCTTGAAGAGCCATCCTTGATGCCAGAGGACCACAGGGCTTTAGATGCACCTGCATCACATTCCCTCTCTGAAACAGGCACCAGTGCAGATACCAGTACCTCGGTGGGCATTAGAGCATCGGGTAGAAAATTGGTGCACAGCGGTGAGGGCACTTCACACTCACCTGAGGAGTAGGCGGTGGTAGAGAGTGCCCAGGGCGCCAGCAGTCGGAGGATTGCTGGAGACCAGGACCAAACTGAGCCGAAGGCAGATGATGGGCCTCTGGAGTTGTCCATTAGATGGAAGATGCTGGATGTCCAGTGGGATGTGGAGGAAGATCTGGCGGAGATCCATGAGGGCATGCGTGCCATGGTCTCTGTTCTGGAGGAATCCATGGGGAGCATGAGCACTGGGTTGACCCTCATCACTGAGCACACTGCCTCCTCCATTGAGAGAGTGGTGAATCTCATGCAGAGGCAACTCCAGGAACAGAATCATGGGGTCCTGGGGATGTGCTCGGACCTCACACAATGACCTCAGGAGATCAGTGCCAATCTGGGAGATGGATGAGGCACCCAGTACCCCAGCTAGGTGGCTGTCCATCAATGGCGAGCAAGGAGGTCCACAGCGACCTCATGTTGGCTCACGAGCTGCTTATCGTCTCTGCGGGCTCCTCTCAGGGCGCTCTGGATGATGGCAGCAACTCCTCTGCCCCTCTGCCAGTGACTGTGG
The DNA here is from genome assembly GCF_964194155.1 of Cetorhinus maximus. Taxonomy (NCBI): domain Eukaryota; kingdom Metazoa; phylum Chordata; class Chondrichthyes; order Lamniformes; family Cetorhinidae; genus Cetorhinus; species Cetorhinus maximus. The sequence continues at coordinate 62,885,682 of NC_135881.1, read as the reverse complement.
CATCTGATGAAACTCTGATGACTGGGGAGATGCCAGCCATGGCACTGGCTATTCTCTCCCAGGTGGGGCCAGCACAGGCTCCACTGGTCAGAGGACGACTGCTAAGGTCATCAAGGCCAACAGGACAGCACAGTCAGCAGGCTGCCTCCAATGCCGCTGCCAGCGAGGGAGGGCAACAAGGCACAGGACTCGCAAACGTAAGTTTAAGGCACCATGAGCACATGGGGGCCTGTTTACGGGTGATCTTCTGTTCTGCCATGTTTTGTTAATATGTTTACTGGTGTGGCCATTAACACCAAATATAGTTATGTTCATTTGATGTGCGTGTCAACATGATATAAATTTTGCTTTTGTCTTAATGGCCTGAGTATGCTTCATTTATTTTGTAGGTGCAGGGCATGCCAGTATCTAATGCTGGATGTGAGTGGCTCTAAACTTTATTGCACGGCCACTGAGTGGACTTTGAGTTCATAGGAAAGGGATGGCGGCGGCAGCCCTGCCATGAGGTGGAAGCAGATCTTTGGTAGCCTAGCTGAAGGGGCGTTGGATCTAGACGCTCCTGGATGGATTGCTGCTGGGTGAGTACAGAGGTTTGTCTCCATGCCCTTAGCATTCTCCTCACTGTGCTCCTCTTCTGATTCACCACTGGATTCGTCCTCTGTGGCCTTTGGAGCTGCCTCAAGATCTCTTCCTTCAGTGGGTACCCCCTTGCCAGAGCCAGATTGTGAAAAGTGCAGCATGCAACCACTACCAGTGACACCCACTCTGGGGGCTATTGTAGTGCTCTCCCTGAACAGTCCAGACATCAGAAGCACATCTTGAGAAGACCAATGGTCTTCTCTATCACCGCCCTTGTGGAGGCATGACTCCTATTATAATGCTGCCCTGCCTCTGTTCTTGGGTGACAGAGAGGCGTCATAAGCCACTGTTTCAAGGGATAGCCTTTGTCACACAACAGCCATCCATCCAGTCAGGCTGGAGCACTGAAGAGCCTCGGCACCTGGGAGTGTCTCAGGATATAAGTGTCATGGGAGCTGCCAGGGTGCCTTGCATAGACTTACAGAATCTGTATCCTGTGGTCACACACTATCTGCGTGTTCATCGATTGGAAGCCCTTCCTGTTGACAAAGGCACCCGGCTGACCCACTGGCACCTTGATGGATCCGAGCAATCGCTGCAAACCCTCTGGCTCGCTCAGCCTGGCTGGCCTCGTCTGTACCAAAATAATAAATGTCATTACCTGCCTCAACAAAGCACCAGTCACCAGCTTGATGTAACTGTAGACAGCTGATTGGGACACTCCACAAAGATCCCCTACTGACCCCTGAAAGAGCCGGAGGAATAGAAGTTGAGGGCCGCTGTGACCTTGCGAGCCACTGGCATGGGGTTTCCATCCACACAGTTGGAGCTTATCTCACGCCTGATCATCTGACAAATGGAGGTCACAGTCTCCCTGCAGAGATGGAGCCTCCTTTGGCATTGCTCCTCAGACATATTGAGGTAGCTGCTTCGTTGCCTGTAAACCTTGGCAGCAGGATAGTGGCATCTTCTGTGGCCTCTTACGCCTTGGACTACCTGCTGGCCCTGTGCCCCTTGTATCTGCACCTCTCCTCCCACAGGTCGCTCCCCTGGAAGCTATATTGGGGCACCTGGCCTCCTCTCCCTTCTGCCTCTCTCTTCCTCCTCAGAGGAGGTGCCACCAGCAGAGATCACAATCCCTGTTACCAGGGTAACAGAAGGCTGTCTGATACCTGAGAGGGTCCACACAGTCAAAATCCTCCAGAGGCCTTGGAGACACCAATGAGTACTGAAATGAAGCCTGGAAATGCTAAGAATGAAGTTCAGAACTGAGATGAAGCTGTCAAGTTCAAATAAGCAACCAGCAGCAAACTATCTCCTAAACTCCTCACTATTCACAATGGCAATGCTGCTGACCCTTTTTATCCCGCTGTTGGATAAGGTTTTGTTAAAAGTGGGCTGCCCGCCTGCCCGTTTTACTCGTGTGATGAGTGCAACATCCTACGGGCAATGTAAAATCGCGAACAATTGTCTTTTTAATGGCCTTAAGTGGCCTTTTAACTGTTGGCAGGCGCGGATCCGACACCCGTGCGCGTCCGCCGACCTGAAGATTGCTCACATGCAGGATGACATTGGCACACTTGTGCAACGTCATCTCGCACTATTGCACAGGTTGCTCAGGTTGGGTGCACGCCCAACCTGTGAAGCGTTAAATTCTGTGCATTGATAGCTACAATGCCAAGAGTCAGCACCTTTGGTTCAGAAAGTAAAGAAACTAGGGACAGACTGTTCCAGCCCCTCAATGATGGATTCACCCCTGACAGATGCTGCGAGCCATTCAAATGTTCATTGACTTTGGTTGGACCAAAAGGTCCCGCTGGTAGGAGGGGCTGAAAAATTCTGGCCTAGGGCATCTTTCATTTGCACAAAATCAAGGAGATTCATGAAGATATTCAAAGTCAAAAAAACTATTTCCTCTGGTCATATTAGTAATTGCAGGTCATAAATTTAAAGCAATCACTAAATAACAAAGAGAAAGGATAGGGAAATTATTTTTAAACGGAGTTGTTAGGGAATGGAATATTTTAATGCAAACAGTGAAGGAAGCAAAATGAAAAAAAATAGTTCCACTCCTGAACTCCTTGGTATCTATTCTCATATTATTATAGTTCTCTGATGCAATTTATGGCATTTTTCTACATTAAAATTAAAATTTAACATTAAAGTTCAAGTTGTTGTTGCCTCATGTGAACCTGAGCCTGGATGTTCTCCAGGTCTGCTTGTTATCTGGCACAGGCTGCTTCATTATGGGAGGAGCTGTTAACAGAGCAATTGTCAACAGGCAGCCGCAGCAATAACCTTCTGACAGATGACAAGTCATGAATGACATGGTTGAAGCTGAAGCTGAGCAACTCCTTCACTGATCACCTCGGTGCTGCAATGATGCTCACAACTGCATGCCATTGGAGGCCTTTATAGAATGTTTTGGGTGGGTAAGCAAAGACGTAAGAGAGCTGGTCAGGTGGCAGTGACAGGTGCATCCAGGTAGTGTTGGCACTGGCATTGAGGGAGCAATAGCAGCAGGACAGATAGGAAGCAGCAGAAAAATTAACTAACGTCTAATCGTTCTGGAAGTCACATTTGAGAAAACCATGACTGAAGTTCATTAAATTCTCAACCACTGGCAATCAAGGCCAAATATCAGCAATAGATTATGACTGCCTAACTTGCAGACTCAGCAAAGAGGACTGAATTCGCAATGTTTCGCAGCTCAGTGAAATAAATTGGAAACCGGTGACAAAAATGTAATTGAAAGAGTATGTGTGATAAAAAAGCTTGTGAAAAACATGTCACACAATGAGGAAGTCCATGTTAGAAGCAAATATAGATGATTAGGTTAAGCAAATTAAAGTTGATATTTGATAGATATTATTGTTGAATGATAGCACAACACTAAATGTACTGAATAACCAAAAAGTAGTTGCTTTGATTTATTACACATTAAGTTTCCCATCTTAATGTAGCTGCCATTGAGAACACTGAAAGACTGAATGGTGCCCAAGAGGACAGTATAGCCATTTGAAGCGGGGTGATGGGGGGGAGGGGAGGGAGGTGGGGGTGGTACATCTTAAACTTGCTGCCATACAGTTCTAAATAGCTGGTTTAAAAGCAACAGAATGTGGAACAGGGCATTACACACCACTGTTAGATACAAATGATGCAGGAAGATCAAGTAATATTTTGCCCTTAAAAAATGAAATGCCTCTCTCATACGTTTCTATTCAATAGCACTCTGAAGAATGGAAATTTAGTTGTTATTCCATATTGGCTTTGCACCAGACTTTCTGTTTAGTGTCTGGAATTTTTGGTACAATCTAATCCTGAAAAGAATGTTCATCTCAATCATGATGCCAGATAGCATTAGCCGATGTCCAAACACAGGCTAATCCTTCACAGGGAAGTTGCACACAGGGAATCAAGACAAAGTCTAGAATTCAAGTGAAGTGACATTGGACAAGTTGGACAGGGCTGACTGACATATTTCTATCCATAAAAATGTACAGCAATTTGGGAAGCAGGGACCAAATTTCTCCATGCTGCAGGCTGAGGAGTTGGAAGATTCAATGACTTTGGAGCTTGCTACCACATGGGATAGTTGAGCCGAATAGCATAGACACATTTAAGGGAAATTAGGTAAACAAATGAGGGAGAATGGAATAGAAGAATATACTGATAGGGTTAGATGGTGGGAGGATGCTTGTGTCAAACATAAAAACTGGCATTGATCTGTTGAGCGAAATGGTCTGTTTCTATGATCTATTTTCTTCAGTGTCAGTTGTGTCTCAGTTGGTAGAACTCTTGCCTTTGCCTCTGTGGCAGAAGGTTGTGGCTTTGAGGCCTACTCCAAAAATCAAGGCGAATAGTCGCGGGAATCGAGGGAATGCTGCACTATCAGAGACACTGTCTTTTTAATGAAATGTGTGACACCCTGCCTGGTCTCTCAGATGGACTTAAAAGGTCCCATGGTACTATTATGAAGTCGAGTAGTGGAGTTATCTCCAGTTTCCTGACCAACATTTATCCTGTAATCAGCATCACAAAAAATACGATTATCTGGTTATTATCACATTGCTGCTTGTGGGAGTGTGCTGTGCGCAAATTGGCTGCCACGTTTCCTACATAACAATCGTAACTACACTTCAAAAGTACTTCATTCGCTGTAAAGCACTTTGGGATTCCCTGTGTTTGCCAAAGGCACTCCATAAATACAAATCCTTTTTTAGTGATTCACAAAATTGAGATACAGTACCACCATTGATGGGAAGGTGTTGCTACAGAGGGATAGATTGCATAAACTTTTCTGTTATAAATGTACAGGATGGAAATTTTGACATGCAAGATATACAAACTGATAGCTGCAAAATTCAGTTCAGTTGCGCCAGTAGTTGTAACACCACGTGTGTCATTTTAATTTGGAAAAGGTGAGGGTGCTGCTTCCACTCACTTTCAGCATGCCCTATGCCAAACCGCATCCTGATGAGGATGTTGGCACAGGGTGTTATGACTGTGTGCTGGAAGTGGGCAGATCATGGTATCAGTCAGCAGCTAACACTGATTTGAGACAAGTGCTGTGATTCAGGGCCTCGCTGCTCTATATAATGGCATCTCTCAAACATGCATTCTGTAGCACAAACGACACCCCACTAGCACCATTTAAAGGGATCTTCAGGTACATGCAGGTTAGTTGCTGCTTACTTTCTATTGATTCTCTTTAAGTTTGTGAAGGTGTTGGTTTAGAGAAGTTGGTCGCAATGGTGAAGTCTTCAGGGAGTGACGCTGCATGTTATCTAAGGGCTCTGGACCCACCATTTTCTACCAGTCATTCCATAGTGGAAGTCTCCTTTGGGCTGCAGCATGAGAGGAAGTGAAATAAGAAGATAATAAGACAAGCCACTTGTAGACGGAGGGGGCAGGGGTGTTCAGGAGGAGGGCTTTCAGCCAAAAGCCTTGGACACTAGGATCTTCCAGTGGCACTTCTCTTGCCTTTACCTAAGCCAGGGGCAGTGTGTTCATCATCTGGGATTCACAAAGGAGTTTCTCACAGAACTCTGCCAGTCTTACAACCAGAACTGTGGCCTCAGAGCTGTGGGGAACAGTGCTGCCACTGGCTGTGAGAAGCAGCATTGTCTTGAATTTTTTTGTGTGGGACATTCCAGGCAGGCACCGGATGATATATCTAACCTCTCCCAGTTCACAGTTCATCGCTGTATTAGAAAGGTGACAGATGTTCTTATACCAGGAGAGGGGATTTCATTGTGTTCCGTCTGAAAAGAGAGAAGGCGGAGCACCCTTGTGGCTTTGCCAGGATATAGAGCTTCCCGACGCCGCAAGGTGCACACAGGTAGCTTTGTGGCAGTGATATCTAAATGCAGAGATATACCTCAACTGCAAAGGTTTCCACTCACTCAATGTACAGTTGATGTTTGACCATGCTAAGCATATCATGCTGTTTGCTGTAGCCCCACAAACAGGAAATAATGAATGAATGACCAGTTATTCTATTTTTGCAAAATTCATTGAGGGCTCCTCTGCTCTTCTTCAAAATCAGATCTTATACCAGCATTGCCCAAACTGTGGGTCACAAGGGTCACATTTGGGGTCGCGAGCTCCCCTTCCTCCAAGCAGCAATGGAGACTGTGGAAAGGAGGCTGCCCAGTCCAGAGGCTCTGGTGGGACAGTCCTGGACCCACTGGATCAATGCTGCCCAACAACGAGAGGGAGGTAGTGAGTCTAAGTGCCCTTTAACTTTAGAAAAGACTTCCAGCACTGAGTTCAAGTGGGCCTGGGATGTTTTTGTGCCAACCTGGCACAGCCAGAGGCCTGCAAGTATAGCCCAGTCACTGAATGAGTGCGGAAAAAACTGGGAGGTCATGTGGCCAAATCAGGGAGGTAAGTGGTGGCTTTAAACTTTATTGTATTTCTGCTCCTGTCTGCTAGTTGTACATTCTCCTTACCCTAGGCTGATGACTCTGCTTCAGAGGACTAGACCAAAAGGGGGGAAGTGGAGAGAGGCTGGTTAGTGAGTGAGTGGGGGTAAGAGGGTTTGGAAGAGAGGCTGCTGAGTGAGTGTGGAGGGAGAAGGTTTGAAAAGAGGGGCTGCTGAGTGAGCGAGTCCTCAATCGAGGCATTCAGAAGGGAGTCTAAATTATCTAAAATTATCTAAAAAGGAAGAATGTGCAGTGTTAAGGGGAGAAGACGGGGGACTGGCACTCGGTGAAATGCTCATCCGGAGAGATAGTGCTGACACAATGGGCCAAATGGCCTCCTCCTGCACCATAACAATTCTGTGATTCCATGGAGGAATGGGGATTGGAAGATGGGCAAGGTTATGCGTGGGGAAAAGGGTTGTTGGGAAGAGGTGGGTGGGTGTGTATGTGTGTGTGTGTGTCTGTGGGAGGGGGTGGCGTGGGGAGGTTGGTGGTGGGGAAGAGTGGCCGAATGCAATGGGTCAGCAAGGGAGAGGGGCTTCCCTAAGTCTTCTGTCACCATGGAATATGGAGAGCTTGGCTAAAACCACATGCGTTCATAAAATAATAACATTTTTACAAGATGCTTTAAAACACAAATTTTTACATACATATGCCATATTATGTACAAAAATACAAGCATATGAATCAGGGGCAGGAGTTGGCCATTCAGCCCCTCGAGCCAGCTCCGCCATTTAATAAGATCATGGCTGATCTGATAGTGATCTCAAATCTGCATCCCACCTACCCCCGATAATCTATTACCCCCTTGCTTACCAAGAATCTATCCACCTCTGCCTTAAAAATATTCAAAGTCTCTGCTTATCCCACCTTTTCAGGAAGAAAGTTCCAAAGACTCACGACCCTCTGAGAGAAAAAAATTGCCTCATCTCCATTTTAAATGGTTGACCCCTTATCTTTAAACAGTGATCCTTAGTTCTAGATTCTCCCCCAAGACGAAACATCCTCTCCACATCCACCCTGTCAAGACCTCTCAGAATCTTACATGTTTCAATCAAGTCGCCTCTTACTCTTCTAAACTCCTCTAAATTCCAAACCTAGCCTGTCCAGCCTTTCCTCATAAGACAACCTACCCATTTCAGGTATTAGTCTGGTAAACCTTTTGTGAACTGCTTCCAATGCATTAATATACGTTGATCTATAATACACAAACTTTAACTATAAATTGAATGTCACTATGCTGCTTTATTGCTGTTTTGCTTTTGCTGGCATTTGGGGTCAAGTTAATTATCAACTGTTAATATGCACTGTCATATACATTCACTTGGAAAGGCAGAAGGGGACTTGGTTTTGTGTCATATCCAAAGGACAGCACCTCTGACATTGCAACAGTTCCTCAATACTGTATGGGAATTTAATAAGGGGAGATGGTGGCATAGTGGTAAAATCACTAGACTAGTGATCCAGACACCCAGGCTAATGCTCTGGGGACATGGGTCCAAATTCCACACACCCCAATGCCGCCACCCTCGCCACCCCCCATGACAGCTGGTGGAATTTAAACTAAATTAATAAATCTTGAATATAAAGCTAGTTTCAGTAATAAAACTATCATCACTGTCCTGAAAACCATGATGGCCTTTAGGGAATGAAATCTGCTATCTTTGTCTGGTCTACATGTTGACTCTTAACTGCCCCTCTGGCCTAGCAAGCCACTTAGTTCAGGGCAATTAAGGATGGGGAATAAATGCTGGCCTTGCTGGTGATGCCCAAATCCCACGAAATAATCTTAAAATGCCTTCATTTCATTCTCATGTCTTGGATATTCTCAAGTAGGACTTGAGCCCAAAACCACCTGAGGCAGAGGCAAGAATTCTAATGTGAGCCAAGCAAATCTGAATTATGCTCTATTGGCCATCCCCCACGACATAGATAGCAATGATTGGGCAGCAGCATCTATTTCTTCTTCCTAGACTCTGGACTATGTTGATCAGATGTATGGAGGCCCACCTAATCACTTTCTAAACTCAGCTTCACACTGGATTGGAGTTATACCCCACTTGATGGAAAGTCTATGATGCAGCATCCTGGAAGAAGTATCATACCATTTGGCTTTAGCGCATTTGGTCATTTTGCCCTTATTCTTAATTTGTAATGACATTTTCACAACAAAATTGTTTTGCAATATCACAAAAATAGCAGTATAATTGCAGCCATATGATTGAGAAAGATTTTTCAAATAAACACATTGGGCAGAATTTTCCCGTCGGCAAGCGGGGGTCGGGGCCCGCTCGCCGACACGTAAAATGACGCGTGGTGATGTCGGGCGGAACTCCCGATGTCACCGCGCTCCATTTAAATTTTCAGGTAGGCGGGGGCTCAGCAGCCTGCCGATCTGTCAATGGTCAATTGAGGCCATTGACAGAGTCATTTAAGTAATTAATGGACCTGCCCATCCAACCTTAAGGTTGGCAGGCAGACCAGGAGCCCTGGCGGGCTTCAGAAAAAGCATGAAACCTCAGCCACGGGCGGGGTGAGGTTTCATGTAGGTTTTAAAAAATGTAATTAAAGTTTTAAAAGAAGTTATGGACATGTCCCAACTCATATGACAGTGTCACATGAGGGGACGTCAGGGAATTTATTTTTCTTTATTTTTAATAATTTGTACATTAGAGCCGATCTCCCTGAGGAAGCACTTAGCCTCAGGGAGATGAGTGTGCTCTTTCATGCACATGCGCGAAGGAGCGCACTCTTGGGTTTAGGGATCTCCCCCACACCTGCACAGGGAGCACATAGTGCTTCCGTGCGGACGTCTCGCTGGGCGGGCCTTAATTGGCCCGTCCACGTAAAATGGCGGTGCGCCCCCGATCGGAGGCTTGCCTCCGCGCGTCAGCACTTCAACTTCCCCCGCAACGGGGGGAACATCCTGCCTATTGAAGTAATTAATGGATCTGCCATCCAACCTTAAGGTTGGCAGGCAGACCAGGAGCCCTGGCGGGCTTCAGAAAAAGCATGAAACCTCAGCCACGGGTGGGATGAGGTTTCATGTAGGTTTTAAAAAATTTAATTAAAGTTTTTATAAACGTTATGAACATGTCCCAACTCCATGTGACAGTGTCACATGAGGGGACATGTCAGGTATTGTCAGGGAGATGAGTGTGCTCTTCCGTGCGCGTGCGAGAAAGAGCGCACTCTCAGGTTTAGGGATTCCCACCCCCCCCCGCCCACACAGGGAGTGCATAGCGCTTCCGTGCAGACATCAGATGGCGGTGTGCCCCCGATTGGGGGTGCCGATTGGAGGTGTGCCTCTTGCGCGCCCGCACTTCAACTTCCCCCCCCCTGCCGACAGGGGGAAAATTCTGCCCATTCAACTAGGAACAAATGGAGACATGATAATCATACTGTATTTTTCTTTACAGTTTAAAATAAAATATTTCAATGGCTCAATGGAAGCAAAATCCGAAACATGTTATAATGCACAATCCTTGTAAATGATAATGCTTCAAATTCTTGAGTATTAAGGCGATAAATTGGCTTTAAGTAGCTTAAATTCTTCAGTGTAGCAGTAATAAATTAAAATTAATTTCCCTATTTATTTATGTTACGTGTCTCTTCGGCTTATTGAAGATTGTGTAAACCAGAAATGTTTTAAACTGCTAATCTGGCAAATTCTTGTAAACAGGATACATGTTGAAATTAAATATTGTGGTTTGATGTAGGGAGATTACAGAACCCTTTATGAACTAAGGATTTCTGTTATTTATTGCATATCAGGATAATTGTGAACCTCATATTGTTTTGTGGAAGTTTGAGTTATCATTTGTTAGGCTGCAGTTAGGTTATTGGGAGCAATTTTCAACTTTGACATAGGGCGGAATTTTCCCAAATTTGCGTAGGTTTTCAAACCGTATGAGGCGGGTTTTCACATCGTATCGTCCCGAACTCACCTCATTATTTATGCACTCCCGGGAAACACGCTGGCCAGAATTTTCCCCTCGGCGATTTGGGGGTGGGGCCCGCTTACCGATGGGAAAATGACGCGGAATGACGTCGGGAGGAATCCCCGACGTCATCCCGGTCCCTTTAACTTTTTAGGAAGGCGGGTGGACAGCGAAATCAGCTGTCCGCCTGCCGACCTGTCAATGGCCAATTAAGGCCATTGACAGGGTAATTAAGATCATTAAAGACCTGCCCGTCCAACCTTAAGGCTGGCGGGCAGGCCAGGAGCCCCAGCGGGCTCCAGATTATTCATGAAACTTCATCCACTGGCGGGATGTGGTTTCATGTCCGTTTTTAAAAAGTTTAATAAAGTTTAGGTCGTTTTTATTAACATGTCCCATCTCGTGTGACATTGTCATATGAGGGGGACATGTTAATAATATTTTTATTTTTCTATTTTTTAACTTTTGTGCACTGTCAGTAATCTCCCTGAGACAGCACTTAATCTCAGGGAGCTCTTTCGCACGCTTTGACTGCTGGGGATTCCCTCCACTCCCCGCACAGGAAGCGCATAGCCCACTGGACGGGCCTTAATTGGCCCGCCCACTCAAAATGGCGGGGGGCCCCGTTTCAGCGGCGGGGGTCAGCTGTCTGCCCGCCGCCGAGCCGGTGGGGTTAACACGCCTACCAAGGACAAAATTCTGCCCGCTGTTTCTGTGGCGGGCGGGCTTTCATTTGCCCACCCGTCATCACCTCGCTGCTGTATCACACCGGGCGCCATGTTTAGAATCCATCTCAGTGCTTCCAGCTCACCACTGCCGCATGGAAGAAATGGCCCTGAAACTGAAAAAGACTGCAGCTGGGCTTGTTTCCACTGGAGTTTAGAAGAGTGAGGGGTGATTTGACTGAAGTATACAAGATCCTGAATGGCCTTGACAAGATGAATGTCGAAAGGATGTTTCCTGTTATGGGTGAGTCCAGAACTAGGGGGCACTGTTTTAAAATTAGGAGACGCCCTTTTAGGACAGAGATGAGGAGAAATTTTTTCTTTCAAAGGGTTGTGCAACTTTGGAATTCTCTGCCCCAGAAGGTTGTGGAGGCGGGGTCTTTGAATATTTTTAAGACAGGATGTAGATAGATTCTTGTTAGGCAAGGGAATCAAAGGTTAGCAGGGATAGATGGGAATGTGAAAATCGAAACACAGGAAGATCAGCCATGATCTTATTGAATGGCAGAGCAGGCTCGAGGAGCCAAATGGTCTACTCCTGTTCCTATTTCTTATGTTCTTATGTTCTTATCCCCGTCGGCGTCCCCATCATCGGAGGAGACGTGCAGCTCCACCATTTCCTCCTCAGCCAGCTCATCTCCCCGTTGCAGCGCCAGGATGTAAAGGGCGCAGCAGACGATGACGATGCGTGTCACCCTCTGCGGACTGTATTGCAGGGCTCCACCAGACCAGTCCAGGCACTGGAACCTCATCTTCAGCGTCCCAATGGTCTGCTCCATCAAGGCGCAAGCTGCAGCATGAGCCACATTATAGCGTCGCTCTGCTGCACCCTGAGGCCGCCGCACGGGTGTCATCAGCCACGGCCTCTGCTGGTAGCCCTTGTCCCCGAGGAGCCATCCCTGCAGCCTCTGTGGACCCTGGAAGACTCCAGGGATCTGTGACTGGCTGAGGATGTAGGTGTCGTGCACACTCCCTAGAAACTGTGCGTACACCTGCAGGATGCATTTCTGGTGGTTGCAGACCAGCTGCACATTCAGCGAACGGAAGACCTTGTGGCTGATGTAGTCCACTGTGAGTTGCGAGAGAGATCTGAATGTCACATGAGTGCAGTTGATGGCACCCTGCACCTGTGGGAAACTTGAGATCTTGGCGAATCCAATCGCTTTTGCATACTGGCTGTCCTGGTCCCGGCGAAATGGACAAAGTTGTGTGCCCTGTCAAAGATGGCAGCCGGGATCTCATGGATGCATTTGTGGGTGAAGGCTTGTGAAATCCCACTGAGGTCACCTTTGGAGCCCTGAAAGGAGCCACTGGCATAGAAGTTGAGCGCCGCGGTCACTTTCACAGCCACTGACAGTGGATGCCCCCCATGTCTCTGTGGCACCAAATCCAGCATATGTGAGCAACCAGTTCCCTAGATATTCACAGTCTTCAGCGACAATGGTTCTTGTTTATCTGCAGGAATGAAAAGCCGTGTCTATAGACCCTGGGTGTCGTTGGGCACTGGCCTGCGACGACTCGCTGTGGCTCTTGGGTGGCATGTGTGGGAGCCCCAGCCACCCTTTCTTCCTGAGGTTGCTGCTCCTGCCTCTGCGCAGCCAGGAGTCTCAGTTGCTCTCTCTTCCATCGTCTTTGTGCTCTATTAGCCATCAGGCATACAGCTAGTTCACCAGGCTCCATGATTCTGATGTACTCCTCCTGCAGGATGAAAGAGAGAGACACGTGGTTAGTCTGGGTGTACTAAGAACCTGTCCTGGTTAAGTGTGACAGCCCCTTAACACTTCCCGGAGAGTGCTGGCCACCACTTGGATGGGCAGCGATTAGTGCGCTGCATGGGCTGCCCTGTTAGCTTGAACCATGGGGGAGACTGGTCTAAACTGGGATGCTGACATTGCAAGGGGCTGTGAGTGTTTCCAGCAGTGACTGCTCCATGGCCAGCTTTAGCGAGGAGATTGTACAACGTGCGCAGTCCAACTGCTCTGCAGTGCATTAAAGTGCTCATGAATTTACAGTCTGTGCCTGCCGGGGGGAAGGGGGATGGTGGAGCTCGGGAGAACTTGGTGGCACCTTGATGCCTCTGCGTTGCTTGAGGGAGCAGATAAGCTAGGAGCCCGACCCCAATCATATCAATGTGGCTGCACCTGAACTGTCTCAGTTGCAGAGGAATGGTCACTTTCTACAGGTTTCCCGAATGCATGGCCACTTCCCTCACCCACCCTACCACCCCCCAACTCCGAATGCTTGTGCACTCTATTCAACAGCAGTGTTGCCCTTACCACCCCCACCCACCCCACCACCAGTCGCCTCAGAGGCAGGGCTACCCTTAACTGCCACTCCCCCCCCCCACCCCCTGCACACCACCACCACCATGTCTCCTAAATGACAAGGCTGCACTGCCCCCCCCCTCCACAAGTCACCTCAACGGAAAGGCTGCACGCCCTTTGCTCCCCCTCACCCTCAAAAGTCATCTCAGAGGCAGGGCTGCACTTTCCCCCCCGTTCCCCCTTACCTTCACAAGTCGCTTCAGAGCCAGGACTGCAGTTGCCCCCCGCTCCCCGTCACCCTCAAAAGTCATCTCTGAGGCAGGGCAGCACTTAATTCCAACCCCCCTGCGCCCCTAAAGCCTGCAAAGCAACAAGTGACCTTGGCGAGCTCTGCAGAATATTGCTGTGCACTCACCTCCAGTTTACCCAAAGTGCAGGCTGCCAAGTGCTTGTTGCCTCTGTGCTGTTGTGAAACATATCAGCGTGCTTTCCCACCGACATGGACGGACAATCCAGCAGGGGTGCAAGAGCCTGGCGGGATGGCCTGATAATGATATGCTGATGTATTACAATGAGGTTCCCAATGACCGATGGCAGGAAACGTGACCCGCCATTGGTGGGCTGAGCGGACAATCGTGACTTGCCATCCCGCCATCATGAAACTGATTGCACTATATTGTCCGTTCATGCCACCTATCATGCCCGCGGCCAGCTGGCATGGAAAATTCCGCCCATGGTGTGCTAAACTGGCAATATTGATTGGCTGCAGGTTATATACCAATACTTCATTCAATTGAAGTCAATCAATACTTCTTTAACTCTGCCCCCAGCCAAACTTGGAAGTTAGCCCAATTCCATCTTGTCTTAGGTGCCTTCATTCAGTGAGGCTGCAATGAAGGAGCTGCAGAAGATGTAACACAAGGGATGAGAGGTGTTAATAATGATAAGAGGCTACAGATTCTGGGGCCCAGTACTTCTTTTTGTTTTGGTACAGCTGCAATTTGGGGAGTATGTCTGATGTGTCAGTTGCACCAGTTTTGAAATATATTGGACTGGATATTCCATGGAGAGTAATTATCAGAGCTCATTGTTAAGGTGAAGAAACTGGGTACCAACTTTGCTGTCCATATGTGCACACCTAAACAAAGAAATCAACAACTTATTGTCAGAGATACCTCACTCCTCCACAGACTGTGCTGCAACAGTCCTCAGCAGTAGACTTGACATTGAAAGATATGCAATAGCATGAACCTAATGTACTTCCCAGTGGTTCCCCACTGAAGGTGCCATAAAAAGTTGAGACTGATGCATTCAGGAGCAAGTGAATATTTATCGGCATGCTAATTGACATTTACTGCCAATCAAACTCATTGGCTCTGAAAATGTTATTTTACAAATGTAGAGTCTCAACCTTTCAGAAGTTAATAAGTGAGGAAGCTTAAAAATATTCAAATATTCTTTATTACCTTTTTCATCTGTCTATTTAACCTTTCTCTCTTAATCCCCTCTTCCTTTTCTAACCTTTATTCTGCTTTCTGTACATGATTTTAAACTAATTTATATTTCTTGCTTTATATTTTCTGGTTTAGACTCAAAGGGTGGAATTTAATATCCCTACCATGGCAGCAGGCTGGGAAGCCTTGTGGGCCAAGTAATTGGGTGGGAGGTGCAGGATGGAGAGCCTTCCTGACTCTCCACAATTAAATCAATGGTGGGGAATGTCTGGGTTGGCCCTCCTGCCCTAGGCATTTGAGATCCTTAAGTAGCCAAGGGCCATTTAAGGGCCTCATCGCCCACCACTGGTATTCTACCAGTGGAAATGGATGCAGTACACCACATGGAGAGGCTGGTAGGTATACCCTGGTGACCTATCTATAGGTTTAGTGGGGTTTGGGGCTTTCTTGATAAGGCATTCGTGCCTCACAGAGGGCTCCACCGGTGGCAAGGTCTACCCCCCACCCCCGAAAGATTCCCCTGCCCTCCGCACTGATAGCTCCTTCTCTGGGGCCTGCCTGACTGGCCCCAGCAATCCCACCCTACTCACCTGTGTTCCAGGGCCTCCATTTTTGCTGCTGCTGTGGGCGTCCTGCAATACCAACAGTGGTCACTGCTCCCAATTGTGCTGCTGGATCTGAAGAATTGCCAGCCAGTCAGGTGGCTGGCAACTCTTGAAGGTGGGAACTCTGCCTTCAAAGGCAAGGGAGCCTAATGGCAGGCAGCTAATGGCCTGATTGGCGTTTAATCCCATCAGGGCTCCCAGAAATGTCTGCAGTGGGGTTGCCACTTGCTTTCTGGCTGATGGACTGATGAGGCCATTAAATCCAGCCCTGTGTGTCTCATGGAGAATTCTTCAATCTGATTGATGGAACAGCAATGTCCTGCTCACAAGCACTAGAATTCTCCCTTCGAGGGCGCTGCACTGGGTCAGATGCTGGATTAGAGGAAGTCTCTGGTCAAAATCCTGCTTTGCGGACTGCTGTCAGCAAAGTGAATGGCAGCATTGTTTCTTCACTGCTGACTGCAAAATCTGAGTCATAGTAACCTCTGGTGGAATTGGGTACATGACAGGATAAAATGGTAAAACCTACTGCCACAGAAATGTTAGTATTTACTCCATGTTTTCCCCAATTTTAGCTAAGCTTGTAGAAGAGGAATAAGTTACTTGGTTGACTTGTCAATCCAGGAAGTGGCTGTGCTCATAGGTTTTGAGTAGGCTTGAGTGATTAGAAAAATCTAATCTCGGCTATTAGGAAATTAACTTTGAGCAGTTTCAGATAAGTAAATGTTTACTTCCTATCCTTGCCTTCCCTGAAGCACTTATCACAGGATTCACTCTGGGCATTCCAGCAGCAGGAGGAAGAGGAAATGTGGCTTTTCCTCTTTCTGGGAATATTGACATTAAAATACAAAGGGTAGAATTCTCTAAGCTAGGAGTTCCTGCTAGTGCTCCTCATTTGGGAGCTGATATTTATGTGACAGTGGAACACCGACTGACTTATACTAGCACGGATGGACCAAGTTCACTGTTCTGTGTCTGTATGTCACAATCAGCACAAATTACCTGAAGATCTTTTGTACCAGCCTCCACAAGAGCATATGTGGGCTGTGGTAAGCAGCCTGAATCAACAAATAGGGGCTGGATCAGGTTAGTTTTGAGGTTGTGAATGGGCCTGGACAAACTCCCCATCCCAACACTGGTTGTAGGTCAAAGTTTTCATAGGCATGACATAGACGAACGTCAAAGTTTTGCATGTCAGGCCCTTCCTTATGTTCCTACTGGTGGCATGAGCTGGAGGATATAGTTGGCTGCAATCCCAGCTATTACGCCAAGGTCACATCTCAAGGAACCTATGTACATAAATGATCTGGGCTTAGAAATTGTAGGAACAACTTTGAAATTTATTGATCTCATGAAATTGAGGATGGAGTGTATCAAATTGTGACAAAGATTAGTTAACAGGGTGGGTGGAGGACAGTGCTCAAAGTCAAAAACAGTGAATTTTAGCAGTCTGAAAGTAAGACTAGGGAAGGGAAAATATACATAAAATGGCAAGATTTTAAAGAGATTAGATGAGCACAAGAGCCTAATGTGTGAATATTCAGGTTTAAGTAGATAATGCCTTAAATAAAGCAAATGAAATTTCTGGTTTTGCAACGAGAGGCACAAAACACAAATGCCAGGTGGTGATGTTGAACCTTTATTGGTCTGCAGTTGGAGTACTATGTCCAGTTTTTGGCATTTTAATAAAGGAAGGATGTAGCACACTTCACTAGGGTGCTTCCAGGTGGGACATACTTATAAAAGACTTGAGAAGTGTTTTTTTCAGCAGAACTGATAAGACCTGATAGAGGTATTTGACATAAATGATAAGGTAAATAGTTTCAATTGGTTGGCAAAATGGTAACAACTGCTCAAAAATTTGAGATAATTATGAAAAGAATTAAAGGGAGAGGTAAGGAGAATTTCTTCACACAGAGGTTGGTCAGGATGTGGAAATCTCTGCCACAAAATGTTGTTGAAGCATGGTTGATAAATTATTTCAAAATTATATGAGATAGTTACTTAACAGGAACTAAAGAGGGTAGGGGAAATGGGCGAGAAAATGGGATTAGCCTAGGCGACAGATATGGAGAAAACTATGTCATACATTTGATGGGCCAAGTGGCCTGTTCTGTGTTTTTGCAGGTCTCCATTCACATTCAGCACCAAAAAGATGAAGATTTTTTTGTCATTGATGAAATTAAAGATCCCAATGAAATTATGCTCCTGTGGTCTTACTTTAATCGCTATCTGACAGTAGACCTCTGCAGTAAATGTTCTAAATGACATCTAATTAAGCATTTGGAAAATATACACATTATTTCCTTTCTCTCACATTCTAGTCATTCCAATTATACAATGTACTTTGGCAAGAACAGGTGGCTGGGTGATCTGTGCCTAGGCATCTCACAGTGCATTTGTGACCAGCCATTAGAAAGCAAATTCCATTACTTTTCCCTCCTTCTCTGCGTGAATATGCGGCCTCTATTTCGTGCTTAATCCTGGTGGCTTATTTAAAATTAAAGGTCAATAGGTGGAGAGCTATAAGCATGAAACATCCTACATTTCTGTTTCAATTCATCTTCAGTTAGTTCAGGCCTGAATTTTTAGTATGAAGTGCAAGTGCAGAAGTGGATGTGGAATCCATTCCTGCCCGCAATCCGCTGTTGACCGCAATTTCATGCTGGCTGGTCAATTAACTGCCGGTCAGCATGAAATGTGCGCTGAGACAGGCTCAGCGCTGCCGGGGTGGGAAGAGGGCAGCAGCAGGGAACAGGAAGGGTGCAGGCGGGAGGTTTAAATGCAACTCTTTGCAGGCTGCAAGTCTGCGTTTAGAGCCCTGGGGAGCTTGTTTGCAGTGTTTGGACTCCCTTAATGACTTGAAGTGCTGCTCCAGTGTTCAAGGTGACATTGATGGCTAGGTGTGATGGGAATGCCCAAATCCAGTTTGCCCCCATTTCTCAGATCAGTGACTGAAGGTCTTACAGGAGGCAGTAAATGACCACCGTCACATCCTGCTGTTAAGGGACGGTTAGACGAGGCCACCATATTCACAAGAAGGCCCGGGTAGGGGTGGCGGCTCTGGTCAGCGATCATGACATTGTACGCTGAACCTGGATCCAGCGCTGGAAAAGGTTTTATGATTTTCTATGCTCTGGCAGGGCGAGGACTGATGCCAATTGGAACCTTTTGTAGATTTCTTTGTGGTTGTTAGCACATGTTGGTGCTCAGGGGTGTGAAATGCAGGGCACTATTTGGCATATCTTGTGCCTTGAAAGACCATGGCGGCTGTTCCTGCATCTTTGAGGGTGGGGAGGCTGCAATGTGGCGGCATGTTAGGAGGGATAAGTGGAAGCACTTTTTCCCTTACAGGAGAAGAGGAGTCACAATTCTCTGGAGCAAGGGCAGACAGGTGGGGGAATACCAAAGCTGCTTATCCTCATTCAGGGGAGGAACAGGCTTTGGAAGTGGCCTCTAAGCATGGAGCCAGGTCCACAGGTCGCAGGGAGACAAGGGTGACAAGAGTCCAATGGCAAGGGAAGAAATTGGTGTAGTGCCTCAGAGATGTGGGGCTGTGGTTGTGAGATTGATATGTGACATACAATTATTCACATTGCTCATTATGCAGACGTATTTGCACAGTCAGGTGTCAAATGTAATGAGAAAGCAGACTGCTTGCACTCAGACTTCATAATGATGGTCCATGCCGACAATTTTGCTTCCTCCCTCAGATGCCCCATCATCATGACCCCAAATGGACAATGAGGAACCCCCTCCTTGACCCCCGAGAAGGAACATCTGCCAGATGCTTTTGTGTCACATCCTCACTCTGCACCATCCACCAGCGCAGATGCAGGCACGTCTGTGGGCATAAGTGTCTAGGATTGGATGGTAGTGCACAGTGGTGAGGGCACATTACATTCGCTTGAGGTTCTGGCAGAAGCAGAGAGTCCACAGGGCACCGACAGTCAGAGGAGTGCTAGAGCCCTGGATGCTGCTGAGTCCGAGGCAGATGATGAGCCTCTGGAGCCGACCATCATGAGGCAGGTGCTAGATGTCCAGTGGGATGTGTGGGAGGATCTGGCAGAGATCGCTAAGATTCTGCATGCCATGTGTCTGTCTTGGAGGAGTCCATGCGGAACTTGAGCACTGTGTTGACCCGTAGCTCAGAACACACAGCCTCCTCCATAGAGAAAGTGGCAAACCTTATGGAGAGGTAGCTCCAGGAACACAATCAGGGATTTCTGGGGTTGACTTCAGACCTGAAAGCCCACACACTGGCAGTGACCTCAGCAGGTCACTGCCAGTGTGAGAGATGGATGAGGCACCTAGTGACTCTGCTAGCTGCCCGTCCACCTATGGTGAGCAGAGAGGTTCAAACCAACTTATGTTGGCGGATGAGCTGCAGCTTGCATCTGCAAGCTCCTCTCAGGGCACTCTGGACAATGCCAGGAGCTCCTCCGCCCCTCTGCCAGTGACTGTCGCATCTGATGAGACCACAATGACTGAGGAGTGTCCAGCTATGGCACTGGACTCTCCCCACCAGATGGGGCCTACACAGGCCAGAGGATGGCCACTAAAGTCATCAAGGCTGATGAGGCATCAGAGTCAGAAGCCTGCCTCCAATCCAGCTGCCAGCAAGGGGTTGGGGGGATGGCGGAGGTGGGGGGAATAGTGTGGGCACCAAGACGTAGCATTCGCAATCAAAAGTTTAAGTCACTGTGAACACATAAGGGGTTGCAAAGGGTGATTAATGTTTCCTTGACACGTGTGTACTGGTTCATTTGTATATTTGTCTTCATTATAAAAATGTCTCATTGGGCGGAATCGTCCCCGAAATCGTCAAAGTCTGATATCGGGCGGGGAAAGCGGTGTTTGAGCTGCTGATGGCAATGGCGGCTTTTTCCACCATTTCGTGCAGCACTTTGTTTTAAAAATGC
Organism: Cetorhinus maximus; assembly: GCF_964194155.1. Lineage (NCBI taxonomy): Eukaryota > Metazoa > Chordata > Chondrichthyes > Lamniformes > Cetorhinidae > Cetorhinus > Cetorhinus maximus. Next base: position 62,865,265 of record NC_135881.1, on the reverse strand, counting down.
AGAGGCATGGGTTTCATGTCGTACCACTGGTGGGACAGCCTCTGATTCACCAGCCCTGCAGTCACCTCAGGCCTTCAGTAATCTGGATGCCATATTTAAAGGGCGCCCCTGCACAGAGCCAGCACTCTCTAAGGCATCGGAAGCTACTGGAAAGTCACAGCTGCCAAAGGGAGGAAACATGTTGCCCCAAAATTTAGCGACGCCTCCCTTGAGAGCCTACTAGGTACAGTGGAGGCCCGCTGTGAAGTCCTCTATGCAGTCGTCTACAAGTGAGGATCCAGCTACCCCGTCCTCTCAAGGGGTCAACCAGGGGCCCTCATGCACCCGTAGGGAAGAGGATCAGCACACCCCGGGTCCATCCACCCAGGTGACTCAGGGAGTGTCCGGCCCATCCAAAACCCCTCTTCCTGTGACCCCACAAGCTCCAGCTTCACAGGCCAAGGAGGGTGCCACTGCCACACAGCAGGACCCCGAAAGGAGGCCAGGGCCTCCAGGTCTTGGCCCTCTAGAGGACGCCTGTCAAGGTCATCACAGACAAAATGGCGTAGCAGTCAGCAGACTGCCTCCACCTCTACTGTGGATGTCTTGGGAGCACCAAGACATAATGGCAGGATTAGAAAGGTCAAGAAGATTTAGTTGCACAACATGGGCAGGGGTGTTAATCACTTGACCATTGTAAATACACTCCGTCTCCTTGTCTATGTCTCCTTGTTATGATGAGCAGTGTTCATGTCAATCAGATGTGAAACCTCGTTTCTTGCACAAAACAAAGGCTACTGTCGCAGTCCAGGACCTCTTCCCCAAGCAGAGTGTAACCTTTTGAGCACAGTGATTGTCCAGCTTCAAAGTCACTGAACAGATTAGTGACGTGTGCACCTCAATGTGGCTTGTATTTGCTGCAAGAATCTCGTACCCATGTGTCACATGGTTCCATGACGTTCTCCATGTGCTCTTAGCACCTTAGAAGGGGGCTGTGTTCCCCCCCCATCTCATCAGCATTCCTGACAGGTGAAGGTGTGGTGCTGAAGGGAACAGGTGATGAAACCTGCCAAAGGATCAAATTGTCTTAAAGTCTATGTGCCTGCTGTATCTTAGCAGTGTCTCGATTATATAAGTCTCTTCACAGAGCATATGTACGCTGCCCTCAGCCAGTCAGGTGTCAGACATTCCGAGATGCAATGTGAAGATGTCAGGACTGTCCTCACTGCATCTCATCATCATCCTCCTGGAATCTTGCGGCGATGATGGCCTCACGACTATGCCTGCTTCGTCTGGCCAGTGCACTGGCCTCATCACCTGCACCCTTGCCTTCCAGGACCTCATCACCCTATTCCCCTTCGACATCCTCTTCATTGGAGGAGACGTGTAGCTCTTGCATCTCCTCATTGTCCAGGTCCTCCCCCCTTTGCATCGCCAGGTTGTGTAGCGCGCAGCAAAGCCATGATGATGCGTGACACCCTCTGGGGAATGTATTGGACTGCTCCAACAGACCTGTCCAGGAACCTCATTTTCAGGACGCCAATGGTGTGCTTAACCAAACCCTGGGTTGTGGCATGAGCCTTGTTATACCTTCTCTCACTAGGAGTCTGAGATCGCCTCATGGGCATCATCAGCCACATACTTTGTGGATAGCCCTTGTCCCCAAGGAGCCAACTCTGCATCCTGTGTGGTCCCTGAAAGATGTCAGGGATCCGAGGCCTGTTGAGAACGTATGAGTCCTGGACGCTTCCGAGGTATCTTGCACAAACCTGCATGATTCATTTGTGATGGTCGCAGGCCAGCTGAACATTGAGAGAGTGGAAGCCTTTGTGGTTCTCATACTGGACTGCTTGTTGCCAGGTTGAAAGTGGGTGCCACATGGAAGTTTCCCTTCAAGTTGCTCACCGTCCTGACTTGAAAATATATCGCTGTTCCTTCTCTGTCATTGGGTCAAAATCCTGGACCTCCCTTCCTAACAGCACTGTGGGTTTACCTACACCACAGGGATTGCAGCTGTTCAAGATGGCAGTTCGCACTATCTTCACAAGGGCAATTAGGGATAGGAAATAAATGCTGGCCTAGCCAGCGACGCTCACATCCCATAAATGAATAATAAAAAAATATGATTTGCCAGGACCTTCGTCCCAGCATGGTTCAGGTAAAGGCTGTCCCAATGGTACAGGTCCATCTTTCTCGAATACTGGTGCCAGTGCCCCACAAATCAAAACCCATTTCTCCCACATCAATTTTTAAGTCACACATTCAACTCTCTGATTTTATTTACCCTATGCCAATTTGCTCATGGCTCAGGTAGTAAACCAAAGTTTATTACTTCTGTGGTTCAGCCCCTAGCTGCTTATACTCCCACAACAGAACCTATTTATTACTCCTACCTATGTCATAGATACCAATGTGGACCACAACAACTGAGTCCTTCCCCTCCCAGCTAGGGGACCTTGATTTTTTTAAGTGAGACTTCCTCAGCTGGTATTTACATTCTGCAATGCGACAGGTTTCATAGGAGGTGCCTTCATGGATGCTTTTCGCCGTATTTTCTAATGTTAAGCACTGATGGATGTCCATCTGGTACTGTTTCAGAGTTTCTTTTAAGCAGTCATCATAATCTCTTTTACTGACCAGAACAAAATCAATTTCCAATTGTCAATGCACCATAAAAAATCTTTGGGATTTGTTTATCAGACATTTGCACCACATGACCTGGCCATGATAGATAGCTGTACGACATGATCAGCGCACCTATACACTTGGCTTATCAGATTTTTAAAGAACTTTGTGTTGGGGATCCTGTCTTGACATGTGATTTTCATTAGTTGTCATTGCATATATACGTTAGCCATATTTCAATGGGTTGTCAGAACAACAGCCATATATATTTTAAGCTTGGTGTGCAAACTGAAGCCTCGCTGGTCCAGCCAAGATCCTCTGTCCAGACTGGCTTATTTCAAGCTGTAATAGCAAAACAGTGTAATCTTCTCACTGTCTTCTTCTTAGGCAGTCGCTCGGGATCAAGTACGACTTGCTTCCACTCCAATTTGATGGGTTCTGAGGTGGCTGACAAGTCCAATGTGTGATCTGCAGACTGCCATATGTGGAGCAGGTGGTATTTGGAGGTTTGGAGGTTTGTGCATTCTTTCAGATGCCTCAGCTTCATCTTGTGTTCTTGATGAAGTCCCTCAATGCATTTGGTGCCTTCCCTAATGAACTTTCTTCACTTTGGTTGGTTACCAGTCAGAGACTCAAAGGAGTCTAAAGGGATGTATGACCTCTTCAGGGGTTATTTAATAGCATCCCTAAAGTGTTTCTGCTGTCCTCCTGGGAGTCACTGCCACAACTGAGTTCTGAGTAGAGCAGTTGTTTGGGGAGCCTGTTGTACAACATGTACTGCCCAGCCAAGGTGGCTGTAAGTGATTAGTGCCTTGATGCTGGGCATATTGGATTGGGAGAGGACACTGCTGTTGGACTGAATTCTTGCCAACAGATTTGGAGGATCTTGTCAAGGCATCAGTGCTTTGAGGTGCCTCCTGTAGTTGTCCAGATCGCTGAAGCATATAGAAACACGGGGAAAACTGCTGCCCAGTAAACTATGAATTTCATCTTGTGTTTGAGATCTGGTCCTCAAATACTCTTTTCCGCAGTCGGCCTAAGGCTGAGCTGGCACATTGGAGATGTTGGTGAATTTTATTGTCCATGGCTCCCTTCTTTGAGAGGAGGCTCCCAAGATATGGGAAATGGTCCACATTTTCTAAGATCTTACCATAGATCATAATTAATGGGGGGAGTTGTGCTGTGGGAGCTGGTTGGGAGAGTACCTTAGTTTTCCAGGTGTCAAATGAAAGGCCCATTTTCTCATACGCTTCAGAGAAGGAGTCAATAATAACCTAGAGTTCAGTATCTGAGTGAGTGCACACACAAGAATCATTTGCATACTGAAGCTCTATGACTAAAGTTGGAGTGATTTTGGTTTTGGATTGAAAGCGGTGTCATGAGAGCATAATAATTTTCATAATATTTTTCTGGTTTATTGTAAAATAGGTTTATGGGGGTTGTGTTTTTCTGTCTGTGAGTGATTTAATTATATTTTGTAGCCAGGCAGACTGAAAGTTGAAGTTATCAAAAGATGTAAGGTGTAGAAGTGTCCTTAATATGCTAAAGAGTAAACATGGTTGAGGTCTTAAAATGTAAGGTGTAAATGGAATTTGCATTTTTAGTTAAGATGAAGGAAGGTTTGAATTTCAAAGAGGTTAATGAGTATATAGTGACAGCATGGAAGTTTTTGTTATGAGGGGTCAAAGACTTATGAAACAATAGAATTTACATATTAAGAAAGAGAGAAACATACATAAAGGAGAATGAGGCTATGTGTCAGGGGAAGGCATTGTAAGGCCTAACAGAAGTGTGTGAAGCCTCCAGTATTTGTGCATATGCCTGCTGCCTATAGAAACCAAAGTTGGAGAAAGCCATTTTGAATTCCACTGTCCAGGGTATTGTGTTAATTTTCTGGATCTGTTTAAAATCTAGAATCTATTTTTGGACAGTTGCCTTAAAAGGGGTATAACTGGGAGCCAGGTTAATTAGGAATTTTAGGAGTTATTATAGTAGTAATTTATAGTATGTGCTTGAAATCTTTTCTTTTGTTAATAAATATTTTAATTTTAAGTTATTAAAAAAATCTCTAATGTCTTATTTGATGTAATACTACTGAATTCAGTGCACGCATCTCGAAATAAATACAAATTGCAAAACGGTTGGTATAGCGTATTCAAGCTTCCCTCGTGGATTTGTTCCTCCTGCCTTACATCATCTGCCACATCATAACAATGGCATAGGCTGAACAGTTTTCCATCTGTTCTGTAAATTATCTCCACACCTGTGGGTAGTTTTCTGGAGCTGAGGTGCAGTATTGCAGTGAGGAAGAATGGGAAAAGGGTTGGTGCGATGACACAGGCTTGCTTGACCCCAGACTTCACTGAGTTAGGGACTGTAACAAGAAACCTGTGTAATATCACCTGGGATGTTGTCTGGGTACATTTCATCAGTTCACTGATACCATCTTCACAAAAGCTACTGAATTCATTCAGCTGTATGCCAAGCAACAGAATAGGACTTCGAATTGTTATCAAGTTACTGGATTCCCAAAGTACTGGATGCAATAGGTGCTACTTAGCATTGGGAGCTGCCACAATGAGGTGCTGTGATTTCTGACTGGAAAAAAAATTCCACTTACTGAATGTACAGATCATGAATCACCACATGTGAAGAATTTTCATGTCAATGCTAGGTTTTCTTCTAGTTGCCATAACATTTTGTCCTGTATGATTTCAGCCTTATTTCTTCAAGTAAGAAAATGAAGTAATTGAATGGCCTGTGGGTGTCACAGGGTACACTCAGCTAGTTCATGACCTCTCGACAAGCTGCAAAAAACAATGGCTGAAGACAGCTTCAATGAGGTGCATTCTTTAAGAAGACTTTTCATTGAGAGAATTATATGAACCTTAACAGGGCACTTTTGCTGCCTTGGATAGATCTGAAGGACTCCTCCAATGTGCTCCCAACTGTTTATCCTGCATTGGAATACTGTGCACAACTTTGCAGTTGAATAAGGTTTGAACATTGAGATTCCTGGATAAGAGGCTATTTTGGAAACAGAGGAACATGGAGTAAAACATTGGGTTTAACAACTGCAAAAGGCATTAGGATTCAACTTAAATGATTTACAAAAATAAACTACTGCAGATGCTGGAAATCTGAAATAAAAACAGAAAGCGCTGGAAATACTCAGAAAGTACTGCAGCATCTGTGAAGAGAGAAATACTTATCATCAGTTCTGACAAACTGAAAGTTTAACTCTGTTTCTATCTCCACGGATGCTGCCAGAACTACTAAGTATTTCCGGCATTTTCTGTTTTAACCAATGATGTGCCCACATGTGTTCTATGTCTCACTTTGTCCTTATGACCACCATTACTCCCACCTTCACCATTTCTCCCACCTTCACCATTATCCCATCTTCACCATTACTCCCATACCTCACCATTACTTCCATTCTTCCATTCAAAATGCATCTCATAATTTCACATCACATTAGGACAAAATTTTAACTTCTAGTGATAGTGTAAACAGGCAATATCAGATAGGCTGCCTGTTAGACACCTCTCCTGAAGTCAGTGGAGACAAAAATTGAGAGAGGTGTACAACAGACAGCTGATCCAATATCCCCTGTTTATACTATCACCAAATGTTAACTTTGCCCCGTAGAGGGGTATGGGGCAGAGTCTTCCTGCAGGGACTCCAGAGTCATTTTCTAGGCATTATCATTCTGAAGGAAGTAATTTCTTCCTCACCCTACCTACACATTGTTATCTTTCTTGGTCCCCTGACCAGCATCTGTTGCTATGACGGTTCTTGTAGAAAATGTGGATCAACCCCATCATATTAAGTAGGCAGTGAATGATGAGTGGATTCTTGGTTGTCTACTATTTTACAGGAATACCATAGTGAATGTTTAGGTTGGCACCCACTAACCTGCATCCTGCATTGTTCCACAAATCTTGTCATCTCCGTTAGCTAAACTATCTATCTGAGTTACATAGATTCTTGACTGATTAGGGAGTTAAAGGGTATATAGAGTAGACAGGAAAGTAGAGGCCACAATCAGATCAGCCATGATCTTATCAAATGGCGGAGCAGGCTGGAGAGGCTGGCTGGCCTACTGCTGCACCTAATTCGTATGTTCATATGACAGTGCATCCTTGTTATGACGCAACAGATGATGTGTGTCAGGCAGACCAAATCCACAAGGGAAACCTGGTCACGCTATCGCAATGGTTTTGCAATTTGTATTTATTACAAGATGTATGCACTGAATTCAAAAGTAATGAGTCCACCAAGGACTTTAGAGATTTAAAAAAATTAAATTAAAATAATTATTAACAATCTAAAAGATTTCAAGCACAAACATAAGACTACGATTACTCAATACCCTAAGATTCCTAATTAACCTGACTCCAAGTTATATACTCCCTTTAAGCAACAGTCCAAAATAGATTTTAGATTTAAAACAAACCCAGCAAGTTAACACAGTACCCACTTGACAGTGGAATTCTAAATGGTTTTTCTCCAACTTCAGTTCTTTACAAAGCAGACTTATGCACAAATGGCTGGAGGCTTCTTGAAAGCTTTTTCACACACTCTTCTTCCATCTTACATGGCCTTCTTTTACATAGCCTTTCATTCTCCTTTATATATGTTTCTCCCAATTCAATATATAAATTCTATTGTTCCACATGTCTTTGAAAGTGTTTCTTCCTCATAATATAAAAACTTTCATGTTGCCAATATTGTCAGTAACCTTTGGGGAAAATAAACACACTCCTTAGCCTTGTTTATCTGGCTAGTTGTAAACAGGCTAACATCCCTTTGAAATCCAACAATCACTTAATTTATCTAAAAATGCAAATTCCATTCACACCTTACATGCTAAGTCAGCGTCCATGTTTACTCATTAGCACGTCAAGCACATTTTTACACCTAGCTTCTTTTGATGATTTCAAGCTTGCAGCCTACTTGACTCCAAATGTAATTGAACCACACAGACAGACCCAACTATAATCACACCCATAAACCTACTTCACAATAAACCAGAAAAATATTATGAAAATTATTATACTTTTGTCACGATCCTCAACAGTTTTATGGCTAATTTCTCAGAGGGTCAGCTGTCAAACACCTTCTTTGATGTCATACCTTTTATGGACATTTGGGAAAGCTTCTCCTCAAACAAGAATCAGTGCATTAGCTGAAACTGGAGATTGAACAGACCTGGCAGCTTCCTTGTTAAAGTGGAAGAAGGGAGTTTAAGGTTCTGCATGCAAGTCATGGTTGTAATAATATCTGCCAACATGTAATGCAAGGTACAGATTATAATCATTTGCCAAAGATTTTGAGGGTTTAACCTATTAAAGTGGATGAAGGGCAACTAAGGCTCTTCTGCAAGCCATTCTTGCAAGGAAAAGAACCAGTACATTATGCAAGCTAACTCACTCTGAGCTATACTGTAATGCCTGGTGAGGTCTGGTTTATGCTCAAAACCATCAGCCTGAATTTTACCACAAGCATTGGGACCCCAATGTTGGGGTGAAAAGCATGTCCCAAGCCCGCACTTGCCAGTAGTAGGACCGCCTAGGCAGTTTTACCACAGGTGGCCTCCGAATTGGTCGCTTGCAGGCCCAGCGTCCAATTAAGAACAGCAGGCAGGCTCCTGGTGCTGCCGGCCCAATTAAAGGACAGCCGGTCTGAAGACTCAAGAGGTCTTCTTCCTTTGAAACCTGGAAGAGGTGGGCTCTGCTGAGGCATGCAGGAGACTTCAGGAGCTGGAACAGGTAATGATAAGAAAAAATAAAAAAATCAGGGGGCTAAAGGTTGGAGGGGAAATCCAGGGAGATCATTGGGTACTTGGGGGCTGCCTTCCTTGCCCACTGCTTGCACTTTGGGCCATGGAGCCTCTGGCTCCAATGTTCCCTGCCACAGGGAAGTTGCCTTCAGTTAGCAGGTGACCTCTCTACGTGGCAGCGGGCTGCCCTGCCATTGGCAAAATGCTGGCGGCCTGTAAATTGGCCCTAACTGTGCCTTTAATTATGTCATTTCAGTGTCCACCTCCTTGGGCTGGTCAGCCACTCTGCATCTAGCCCTACCGCTGGTAAAATGCCTCACCTGTGGGGCTGCACTGGGGTGTCGTCCCAAAATAGCTCCCCATGATATTACCAGACTTCTCCCCCACTGCCAAGCCTGTCACGCGGGTGCTAGTAGAATTCTGTCCATTGTTTCCATGCACCAAATGTTTGCTTTGTGCGGGTTTTATCTTTTGAAGTTTATGAAGGATGGGATTTGGGAGAAATAAAGCGTAAAGGTGACTAAAATGATTTCAATAGCAAACAGGCTGAAGTTGAGTCAAGGTTGAACAATGTTTCAAAGGAAGAAATAAGTAACCGTAATGTGCAAAATTATTGCACCGTAATGAGCATTTAGCCTGTGTGCTGTCTCTATTGCACAAAGAAATTTCATTTCTTTGTCAAGGATAAATCCTGAGTCACCCACATGTCATAAACACCCTGTCATGTTGACTTCAACAATGAGTGAAATATGATCATGTTCTGAATGACAAGTTTCTTTTTCTTTATTCTTTCATGGGATGTGAGCATCACTGGCAAGGCCAGCATTTATTTCCTATCCCTAATTGCCCTTGAACTTTGTGGTTTACTAGGCCATTTCAGAGGGAAGTTAAGAGTCATTGCTGTGGGTCTGGAGTCACATATAGGCCAGACCGGGTAAGGACGGCAGATTTTCTTAGTGAACCAGATGAGTTTTTACAACAATCGATGATAGTTTCATGGTCACTATTATTGAGAGTAGCTTTATATTCCAGATTTATTAATTTAATTTAAATTTCACCAACTGCCATGGTGGGTTTTGAACCCATGGCCAGGATTTTACAGCCCCACCCCACCATGGCACTGAAGGGTGCCGCCAGTTCTGGCTGGGCATCTGAAGCATTTCGTCAGCATGCTGGTTGATGGTTCGTTTGTTTGTTGCTGATGGGTGCCAGGTTGCCTCATATGTGCAGTTGATGATTCTTTGCACCTGTGGGAAGCTAGCCAGTGTCTCCAACTCAAGTGCCTGCTCATTCTGACTGGCATCATTACAGGTAAATTTGACATAATTACCTGCCCTGTCAGGCAAGCCATCAGTCACTTGTCTTGTGCATTTGTAGGCACCAACCAGATCTTTGATATATCTCCAGCAGAGCCCTGAAGAAATCCAGAGGTAAAAGAATTTCAGGGCGGTGATTGCATTGACAGTCACTGGTAAAACATAGCCACCAGGTCAGTCAGGGAACTGATCTCCTTCTCAGAGGCTGCAGGTGTCTGCTACCATCTGACATATCAACCTGAGCCTCCTGAGACACTGCTCTTCAGGCATGTCATGGAAATTCCGCCTCTGCCTATATTTCACACATAGTTCCTCCTGACTCCTGCAAACTTTAGCTGTGTTGTCCCATTCTCTGCTTCGGCTCTCTCTGCAGCTCCCGTCCTCACAGCCCCCCTCTCCGCAACCTCCTCTCTGCAGCCCTCTTCTCTGCTGCTCCACCCCTCAGCTGCTCCACTTTCTGCTGCCCCCCACACTCTACTGCTCCCCTCTCTCTGCCGCTCTCCTCTCTGCTGCCCCTCTCTCTGCATCCCCCATCTCTGCCTCTCCTCCCTCTCAACTGCCCCCTTTTTTGCTGCCCCCCCCCACCACTTTACTGCTTCCCTTTCTGCTGCGCCCTTCTCTGCTGTTTCCCTCTCTCTGACGCTCCCTTCTTTGCGGCCCCCTCTCTGCAGCCCCCCTGTAATGATTGTAAGTTAAACCATTTCTTACTGTTATGGGGATCATGTGACTCTATAGACTAATCAGCCCTAAGTGTGGGGAGTCTTAGGGGTGGAGTTTCTTTAGCCTTGGTCTTGGAACAAGCATATAGTCTCCTCTGAAGTCTGTTAATAAAGTCAACTGTTTCTTACAAGAAACTCTCCAAGTTTATTGCAACTGGTGACAAGCTAAAAAGTGCCAGTGCCACACCTTGCCTCACCTCACGACTGTGAGTATTCCGACATTTTAAGGGAAGAAGAAAAGTATACTCACCAGCAATGCCTCACTTTGGTAGAATTGACCCATATGACTCAAACGTCGAGGACTGGAGCCAATACATTGAGCAATTGGGGTTCTACTTTGTAGCCAATGAATTTATGGTGAGAAGGGACAGAAAGCAATTCTCCTGAGTGTCTGTGGGAGTAAGACCTATAATGTAATCTGTAGCTTTACGGCTCCGACTGCGCCAAATTCCAGATCCTTCGCCGAGCTAGTTGACCTCATGAAAGGACATTTTCAGCCTAAACCCTCTGTGATCATGCAAAGATTCAAGTTTAATTCATGAGTAAGGGCCCCTGGTGAGTCCACTTGATGTACAAGATGAAGTTAAAACAGTTAACGGAGCACTGTAACTTTGGTGATGCTTTAAATGACATGTTGTGAGATTGTTTCGTTTGCGGCATAAACAACAATGCCATTCAGCGCTGTTTACTTGCAGAAATTGCGATAGACCTGAAGCGCGCCATGGAGATAGCGCTAGCAATGGAGAGTGCCGAGAGGGACTTGCAGACTCTGCAGAGTGTGCAACATGGAGCCGTTTTGCAGCTATGGTAAAGCGGGACACGGTCCCTACTGCTAGAAAAACAAAAATAAATGCTAGTGGCTGCTCACCAGTAACCCAGAAGTTAAAATGTTACCGTTGTGGAGGAAATCATGCACCCAAAACTTGTAGATTTAAAGAGGCAGAATGCCACTGCTGCCACACAAAAGGGCATGTTGTTAAACAGTGCAGGACTTGATCAAGGCTGCCAACAAATCAAGTTAAATGAAATGCACAATATCGATAGCCAGAAGGTACTGAGGCTGACATTTATTCCCTACACAATCTGAAGGCCAGGAAAACTGAAACAATCACTGTTACACTTCAAGTAAATGGTAAACCTCTACTCATGGAGGTGGACACAGGAGCATTGACCACGGTGGTGGGAGAACATATCTTTAAATACCTGAGAGAAGGTACCCAGCCATTGAGTTTGAAGAAAACTGCCGCTCAGTTAATAACATACAGGAGAAACAATACAGCTGAAGGCACCACCTCTGTACCTGTATCATACAGGCAACAGACAGCTCAGCTGCCGTTAATTGTAACTGGAGAAGGACCTAGCCTTCTGGGCCATGATTAGTTGAAGGAAATCAAACTAAATTGGTCAACAATTTTTCAGGTCCGGACAGGAGGAATTCCAGAGTTGCTAAAGAAATATGACAGAGTATTCCGAGGTGAGTTGGGGAAAATCAAAGGTCTGCAAGCTATAACATGTAAAATAAAGCAACACCCCAGTTTTTGTGCTCTGAGAGAAAAGGTTGATGCAGAATTATGTCATTTGGATAAATTAGGAATGATCATCTAGCCAATCTTCAATCCATGCCAATGTGTTACCCCCCACAGCATGAGCTTTTATTTTCTGCAATAGCCTAAGTACAGTACATCCACCTTTACCCACAGCACATGTGACTCCTTCAAAGAACTCCAATAAATTGGTTAAACATGGGCCTGACTTTTCAGCTCGGTGGGTGTGCGCGATCGGCGGGCCCGGAATTGGTCGGGAAATGGACCGCCGATCGCGATCGGCTCCCGACCGCAATTTTACGCTGACTGATCAATTAACAGCCAGCTGGCATGAAGCATGCGCTGAAAAGCTCAGCGCTGCCGGGGTGGGGGAGGGAGGGGTGTGGGTGCTGACGTTTCCGCAGGCGCGGGCAAGCTCTGGCAGAAAACCCCCTGAAGGCAGAGAGCTGCCTCAGGGAGCTGAAGACCTGAAACCCAGGAAATAAAGTTTTTAAAATCAGGAAAAAATGTCCAAACCTCAAAATCAGGCACCTGAACATCTAAATGATGAAAATGCTGTCCATAGATTTTTATTTTTATTTTATTTAATAACAGAAACCTCACCCCACCCTTCATGAAAAACTCAAAGACCGCCTGGCCAATTCGCCCATCAGCCAACCATAAGGTTGGACGGGCCACGGAAAATTAGAGCCAATTGCTCCATTAATGGGATTAATTGCCCTCTTAATGGTTGGCTGGCACGCTTCTGACTTTATGCACACATGCCGACTGAAATATTGCGTGAGCTCGGGATGACCTCGGGGCACTCGCCCGCTGTCATCTCATGCGATTTCACACCCTATCGGGTCAGGTGCGCACCCACCCGCTGAGCTAAAAAGGGATTTCCCTTTACAGCAAGAAAACAGGATTGTTAGGAAACACGTGGATCATCTCAGAATTCGAGAAACCCTCCAACAACCAGTTGGTCCACCTGAAATCGAAGTTGAAACTTCGATACCTGAGGTGCCAGGTCGACAAAAGATAGACATACCCGATGTCTCTGCTGGAGTGAATAATTCTGAACTGCCATTGCCTAGGGAGGGCCTGAAGCTGCATTTCCTGTACAAGTCGATCCAAAGGAAGAACCTCTTGCTGTAGAGTTGTGTTGCTCTACCTGAATCTGAAAACCTCCTCAAAGACTAAATTTATAATGGCATGAACTATATATAATTGTGTATAATATGAATGTTTTGTAAATAAGAGGGTAAAATTAAAGTAAAAGGGAAGGAATGTAATGATTTTAAATTAAACCATTTGTAACTGTTATGGGGATCTTGTGACTGTGTAGACCAATCAACGCTAAACATGGGGAATCTTAGGGGTGGAACTTTTTAGCCTTGGTCTTGGAACAAGCATGTAGTCTCCTCTGAAGTCTGTTAATAAAGTTTACTGTTTCTTACAAGAAACTCATCCTGCACTCTCCAAACTTATTACACACCCGTCTGCAGTCCCCTCTCTGCAGCACCCTTTCTGTAGCTGCCCTCTATGCAAATCCCATCACCGTTGCTCCCCTCTCTGCGACTGTCCAGATACAGCCTGTGAATAGCAGGCTTGTTGTGGTGATATTGCTGGTTATATTGGTCCCCACCTGAGGTCCAATCTAAGGCAGCCATAATACCATCCATCCCGATATGATAAAGCAAGCCTCCAAAGTGTAGAAAGCACAAAAGTACTGTGAGCAAACACATTCCAATAGGCAGGCAAGAAAGAAACTGGGTCCTGAGTATTTTTTTTTACAATATTTCCATGAGATTGATCCACTCCATTGGTGTTGTGCCTTGCCTTCACTGGTGAGTTTCAGGAAGTCCACCATAAACACAAATGTGCCATTAAATTTAAAAATCAATTTGAATATTGCTGAAACTGGATGATTTGCAAATAGGAAACCCTCTCTTCCAAGGGGGTTATGAGGAAGCAGCTTATTGTGCTTCAGTTAAACCTGCAAGAAGATGGCTTGGAGATGGCTTCTCAACGTGCTATCATTTTTACTGGTTTTAACCCAACCACCTGCTCCCAAACTCACTCCTTTCTCCAGGTTGAAATTGCCCTCATTGTTTAAGTATACCAAATGTTTGATTGATGAGGATTCTGCCTCTTGCTTGAGTTTCTTTGCAGATGTTTTGCTGAGGGATATTTTGGTTGTCTATAGTGAAACTAAAAGTGTATTTGGGTAGACAACCCATTTCTCTGAGAAGTCAACTGCATAACCTTTTGCCATATTGTAATAAATGGGGAACCTAGAATTCCTCATAGTTTAAATGCATCTACCTTTAATGTAAAAAGATAGCACAATACACTTCATAATGGAAATAAACAGGTGAATGGACACATGTATAAAAGAAGAAATGAGAAGTTGCCTCAAAGCTGGGCTGAAAAGAATGGTTATGTGCCAGTTTTTAAATGTGGAGAGAGAAGAGCCACTCTAGATCGGGGTCGAGTGAGGGACTCCAGACAGTACGGCTGAGGTACTGAATTCCCTGTGACCAGTGGAGGGGGAAAGTATGTGTGTATTGGGGGTTGGTGGGGGGAGATACAGAGGGCCGTATTCAGAGTATTAAAGTATGGAAGGTGATAAGGATGGAGGGAGTTGCAGAGCCTGGATGTAAAATATCAACTCTATGCATAAATCTGACAATGTAACCAGATCTCGAACATTTAGGATGGAGATCAAAAACAAACAGTAACAGGATCATGGAAGAAAAAGATAAGTATAAGAATATGAAGGCTTATTCAAAAAAGGAGAGGGAGAAATGAAGAGGCGTATATAGAGTTTAGTGATTGTGAAGTATGACAGATCTGTGAGGTCTTATCCAGACTAACCAATGCACAATTATCATTCGTTAAACTATCTACAGCCAGTTTTAGGAAATGCTATTGTGGTGACTGTATGTACTGTCACTCCCTCCTGTCAATCACAGGTCATGTGATGTAATGTGGGGGCTCTTGGCGCTGGCAATCTGCAGGGCGGGGCTTTTCTGAAGAGAGACCTGGTCGAGTGTGGAAGCACTGAAATTGTCTCTGTAATAAAGTTTAACTGTTTCTTGATGAAACCAATCTACTCCATAGAGTCACCATAGCTACCAAAATTTCAACTAAATGAATCTCGTAATCATGGTGACTCATAACTGAAGGCAGCAACACCCAACTGATGGGAGGCGGCACAGCTGCCTTTCCTCACCACTGTAGAGGAGAAAGTTGTTATTATCAAGAACACAAGAAAACAAGGGGCATAATTTTACCCTTTGCACGTGGGATTGGCGGGCGCCGGCAGGGGCAGTCATGAAGCTGACTGCTGCCTGTGATAGGCAGCGCTCTGCGATTTTACACGGGTGGGCCAATTAAGGCCCGCCCAGTGCGATATGCGGCCTGGGAATGAGCATGAAGGGGCGGGCGGGGGCATGATGTCCGCCGGGTCCAGTGTGATTTAAATGCAGCCTCGGCAGCCCCTGGAATGCTGCCACTGAAAGACGCAGAGGTGTTGCAAATGGAAATCATAGCAGGTGGACACAGCAGATGGGGGAGCTGGCCGGCTTTTTTCGGATGAGTGCCTCACAGCCCTCCTGGAGGAGGTTGCAGCGAGGAGAGAAACCCTTGTCCCCAGGGACAGGAGGAGGCGGTCCCCCCACCTCACCAAAAAGTACTGGGAGGAGGTGGCAGCACCCACGACATGGTGAGGCACACATGGATCCTGTGCTGGAAGCACTTCAATGATCTCCTGCAATCGGGAAGGGTGAGTAAGGTGTTGGCATGGGTCACTTTGCAGAACAGATAAGAGCTGCCCACCCCACCCCGCCGTGGACTTCAGAGGTGTTACAATGTGAGTGCCAAATTTCAATGTGGCAGGAGCTGGCCAAGGGGGTGAGCCCTGGCTGCTTGGATTGAGTGCCTTGCAGCTCCAGGGTCATGAATCGGCTGAGCCCTGCAAGGTATTCCTCAGGTGGGATATGCCAGGCTGCAACAGGCTGCAGGTAGAGAGTGGACTAATCAATGCTCCTCTATCCTTTCAGGAGAAAGCATCCCATAACAATGCTGAGAGGTCGCAAACTGGTGGGGGACCCCAACACATCCTCATCCTCCCGTGATACGAGCAGAGGCCCTGGAGATGGAGAGGCGCCTTGCACCTTGGTTAAGTGGCTGTGGTGAGGTTGGGTTCCACAGGAAGGTAAAAGTGCAGTGCACTGAGGTGAGAATGTTGGTTATTGCAACCATTCTAGTGTTGTCTCTATATTGATGTGAGCATGGAACCTGGAATCTCCATTGATAATCGAAAGAGGGCACCATGATGCATATCTCTGATTCATCAAGGTGTCAGGCATGCACAGTGACAGTTTCATAACTTAAACTAATGACAGGTCCTTCTTCTCCCTTTTAGGCTCACCAGCAGCCGCTCGTTATGAGGAGCCTGAAGGCCCACCCCTGACCCCGGAGGACCACCATGCTCACCATGCACCTGCATGACACCATCTCTGTCAAGCAGGCACCAGCCTGGAAAGGATCAAAATAGGCTAAAAGGTGGGGATAAAACAATGAATAAAAATGGGAATACATTTTAAAAATAATAATAATAATAATAAAAATAGGTGGGAAAAAACAATATTTATATATGTAAAAATTTAAAAATATATATTTGAAAAAAGGGGATCAAAAAGGGGTGAGGATGGAGGAGAGAGTTCATGGTCGGAAGTTGTTGAACGCAGTGTTAAGTCCAGGAGACTGTAAAGTGCCTAATTGGAAGATGAGGTGCTGTTCCTCCAGTTTGCATTGAACTTCACTGGAACATTGCAGCAGGCCAATGATGGACATGTGGGCATGAGGGCAGGGTGGTGTGTTGAAATGGCAAGCGACAGGAAGGTGTGGGTCATGCTTGCGGACAGACCGAAGGTATTCCGCAAAGCGGGTACCCAGTCTGCGTTTGGTCTCTCCAATGTAGAGGACACCGCATTGGGAGCAGCGAATGCAGTAGACCAAATTGAGGGAAGTGCAACTGAAATGCTGCAAGTGAAGTGCTGTGTTTGGGCCCTTGGACAGTGAGGAGGGGAGAAGTAAAGGGGCAGGTGATGCACCTTCTGCGATTGCATGGGAAGGTGCCGTGGGATGGGGTTGAGGTGTTGGGGGTGATGGAGGAGTGGACCAGGATGTTCCAGAGGGAACGGTCCCTACAGAATGCCAACGGGGGGTGAAGGGAAGATGTGTTTGGTGGTGGCATAATGCTGGAGTTGATGGAAATGGAGGAGGATGATCCTTCGAATGTGAAGGCTGGTGGGGTGAAAAGTGAGGACAAAGGGGACCCTATCATGGTTCTGGGAGGGAGAGGAAGGTGTGAAGGCAGAGGTGCGGGAGATGGGCCGGACACAGTTGAGGGCCCTGTCAACCATTGTGGGTGGGAAACCTCAGTTAAGGAAGAAGGAAGACATGTCAGAAGCACTGTTTTGGGAAGTGCCATCATCGGAACAAATGCTACAGAGGAGAAGGAGCTGAGAGAATGGGATGGAGTCCTTACAGGAAGCAGGGTGTGAGGAGTTGTAGTCGAGGTAGCTGTGGGAGTTGGTAGGCTTGTAATGAATATTGTTGGACAGCCTATCACCAGAAATTGAGACAGAGAGGTCAAGGAAGGGAAGGGAAGTGTCAGTGATGGACCACGTGAAATTGATATATATATATTTATCATAAGTATATATATATATTTTTCCTCCTATATATTTTTTCCCATCTATTTTTATTATTATTTTTAAAATTTATTTTCATTTTTATTCATTGTTTTATCCCCACCTTTTAGCCTATTTCGATCCTTTTCCCACCGCCGTCCCCTCCCCCCACCCCACCCCACTAGGGCCATCTGTCACTTGCTCATTCTGCCTTCTACTTTTAATGTCACCATTAGCAGCTCCTTTAGCCAGTATCACCACCATCAACACCCCTTCGACCTTTTGTTTATGACATCTTTTGTAATCTCACCTTTGCCTCCACCTATCACTGGCCTTTTATCCAGCTTCACCTGTCCCACCCTCCTTAAACAGTATATATTTCACCATTTTTACTTCTCTTTAGTTCTGAAGAAGAGTCATAAGGACTCAAAACGTTAACTCTATCTTTCTCTCCACAGATCCTGTCAGACCTGCTGAATTTTTCCAGCACTTTTTGTTTCAGATTTCCAGTATCTGCAGTATTTTGTCTTTATCTTTGATGCATTGCTCTCTGCCTTTTCATCTAAGTCATTGATGAAGATTGTAAATAACTGAGGCCCCAGCATTTACCCTTGTGGTACTCCACTATTCATTACCTGCCAACTTGAAAATGCCCCATTTATGTCCACTCTGTGATTCCTATCTGTTAACCAATCTTCTATCCAGGCCAATATATTATCTCCAACTTCATGCACCCTATCAATTGCCTATCAACCTCTTGCCTTTTGGAAATCCAGGTATACTACATCTACTGATTCCCCGTTATCAACCTTACTAATTATAGCCTCAAAAAATTCCAATAAATTCGTTAAGTAGGATTTCCTTTTAGTAAAACCATGTTGTCTTGTTCTAATCATACTATGCTTTTCTAAGTGCATTGTTAACACTTCCTTAATAATAGGTTCCAGTATTTCTCCAATAATTCATGTTAGGATAACTGGCCTGTAGTTATCCTTTCTTGACAAGCAGGATAACATTTGCCAACTCCAATCTGATGGGAACGCCATCGCCATTGGCAAGGCTGAAAGGATTGAAGATGGTTGTATGTTCCTACCTTGTCCTTCTTTTCATAACTCACTTCTCCTTCGCTCTATGACTTCCAATTTATAAGAAGCAGATGGTGTAAATATGTACCTCTTGCTTTCCCCTGCCTTCCCTCACCACTCTACCGTTGTGTCATTCTCCTTTCAGATACCAAAGAACTGCCACCTGGCCAGGCACTGGTCAGGAATGTAAAGTGCAAGATGAAGAAGAAACTGATGATGATGATGAAACACCATCACTTGATCTCACACTAGCAACTGCCAGCTCAGATACTGGCACTTGTGTGTGCTTTAGAGGGTAGCTTAGAGATGGAATCTGTGGAAGTTGAGTCACTGGGCCATGAATGACCTGTAACCAGGGCAGGGGGAAAGGATCCCACTGTTGCCAGCTCCGTGGAGAGAAAAGTTGCGCAGGAGTTCTGCTGCAGATGATCCGCATAAAGACCAAGATAGGGCAGTGGACAGAAAAATGTTGATAGGTATGCACAATTAAATACAAAACCAGAATTACCTGGAAAAACTCAGCAGGTCTGGCAGCATCGGCGGAGAAGAAAAGAGTTGACATTTCGAGTCCTCATGACCCTTCAGCACAATTAAATGTTTGGTGCATTGGCAGGCTTTCAGAAAGCCTGATGTTAATCTCAATGAGCACGGAGGAGTCTGGCTTCAATTTGGCACAGAGATTTGCATAGAGCTTGGAGCCAATCCTTTCCAGTGTGTAATTGGTGACCAATTCCATGAGAACATTTTGGGGCCAACATTGATGCAACATCTGATGGCCAATGTTTCAGCTTCCATTGCAGCACCAGCAGGAGTCACCTGCCATCTGAGTGCTGCAGTGGAAGTTCAGATTGAAGTCATGCAAGGTCAGCTTGCTGCCATTGTGGCCTTGGATGCCAGCGCTCAAATGGACTTGCAGGGTCTCGTGGGAGTCCAGCAATCTATGATCTGAGAGATTAGTTTGATTGCTGAGGCACCACCCCAGGAGACTGGCTGTGCCTTCGCAAAACACAAAGCTGTTGTCCACCCTCAGCATAACAGCATTTGTCCTCCCACTACCTCAGTGCCCTTGCCACCTTTTTCTCCTCTTCCTCTTGCTCCCCTTTCTCCTCTGCTGCTCACCATATGCCTGGTGGAAAGGGTTGTGCCCTAATGATGATGAGATTATACAGGATGCAGCTAACCCTTGCTGTTGTCTGTCAGATAACCAACGCAAACAGCTGCTGCCCATGCCGAGATAGCGCAGTCTGCAGTAGGACTTTCTAGGGCGAGAGCTGTTTGAGGTTGTGATGCAAGCCATCTACAGACTCCCACTAAAAAACAGTAGCCTTCCACCAGCCATGCTGCAGCCACTTGGGTAGCAAGTGCCTTAGCACTTAGCATGTGCACTAAGGCAAAGGCACTTGGAAGGCAGGCACTAAGGGAATGCCTAAGAGTGGTTAGTTGCCTTTTGTATGGATATTGGTAGATATGTTTCATAAAATTGGTCAGGAATCATTGATTTGTGCTGGCTTTTATTTCAACATTGTGAACAAGAGGATGCTGTGATGGTCAGTAACAGAATAAGGTGTGGGACTGTTGTTGAATGGGGAACTGGGGTTGCGCAGCGGAGACATGGGCCACCCTTTTGGTCTGATGTGGTAGTTCAATGCTGGCGGTCCCTGATCCTATAGCTGCCTGACCACAGAACAAAGGTATTATGACTGCTGCCAGGTTACCAGGCATTCACCTGCATGACTATGCTGGGCATAGTCTCATACTAATTGCACATTCAAGGAGTGAAACCCTTTGTGGTTGGGATGCATCTTTGCATTTAGATGTGCCACCCACAAAGCCAATATGCACAGTATGCCATTCTGGCATGCTGCACACATTTCTCTCTGGTCAAAGACTGCTGGTAATGATGGTGAGGGGCATTCTCCATGCTGCTGAATGCATTTTCAGTTGTGCATGTGTATGAAAAGGCATTAACTGGAGTGCTGAGGTTGAAAATGGCACTGCTAGAGCCAAGTCAGCATTATACCTTCACCAAAATGGTGACTGAGTGGGACACACCCTAAGGGTGGAATTTAAATCCTCCCCAGGAGTGGGCTGGGAGGCGGGGGCCGTAGAATTGGGAAGGAAAATGGAGGAGGAGAGTCCAAAACCTTCCCTACTCCATCCCCCTAATTAAGCCAGGGACCAGAAAGCGCAATTGACTTTGCTGCCCTTAGGCCAACTGAGACCCTTGTGGCCTCCCACAGCCGCTGACTTCAGCTGTCACAATCTCTGTCAGCTGCTCAGGCACATCTGTGGTGTGCTCACCAGCTTGTGACCCTGAATCTACTCATGAATGCAGAGCCACAAAGGTGAGAGTGTTAATGTTGCAAATTGTGTGACAATTGTGCTCGGCTTGTGATTAAGAGCAGCTGATACTAATTGGGGAAAGGCTCGGGCACATATATAAAAACTACTTTCCATCTGTGTGGGGGAGAAACTGTATAGAAGAGAAAAATAGTCTGCATTTATGTCATACTGGGTTTTGAGAATAAACTTATGTTGAAGACAGACTGGCACCAGCTTCTCCCTTTACCAGCTGCCTGCTTAGCACATTAACAGAGAGTATCTGCACTGGTGGAAAGTGGGGGGGAAATGATATGGCTGTCTGGCCTCTGCTTTTTCAACACCTTTGTGCCTGGGCATGACCCTGACCTGCGTGAGAGAACATAGGGTTAAAGGCTTCCCATGTCCTAATTCCAACCATGCCTAATGTGGGTCTCCATGTTTCCAACATTGGTCACATGAGCACCATGCCTTGTGTGTGCCAGATGCACCCTTGCGGACCCTCACTCATTCTCTCATCTTCTTGATTTGGCACTCCAATCTTGCTATTAGTGATTGCACAGCCACCCTGGTGCCCTGCAAGGCCTCTTCCTCTTCCATGGGGGTGAGAATGTGAAGGTTTGGTACCCCTTCGCCAGCCTTGGTCTTCTCCTTATTTTTGTGTACTGTCTTCTCCTGCAAGTACAAAAAGTAAGAATTAGTTTCCCTTGGAGACAAACACAATGTCCATCCTGGTGGCAGCTCAGCAGTCAGCAATCGGGACACATGAATGCCACCTGCATACCACCACTCTTGGGGGACCCCATGGAGTTCAGCGATCACAGACCACGCCCCTCTGCCATAGTCGGTGTTGCCTTCTGGTCAGCACCTTGGTTGGCTGGAGGCAGCAGTCAAGGAGCAGCAGCAGCAGGATAGTTGAGTCTTCAGTCAAAAGGAGGATTTCTCTGTGCATGCAGCAGTGAATACAGGGCAGGCAGCCCTTTAAATTTGGCCCCACCACTGACTGCACTGTCAACTGATGCCAAGATCACCGCCTGACATCCTGCCTTGCGCCCTGAATTGAATGGCCTCGTGCCTTGTTAATTAGCTGGTCATTGCGAGATCAAGTGCGGCCTGCCACTGAACCACCAAGCAGAAACGGCACCTGCTCCTGGTGCCACCTTTGGGATGTTCCCACAAAATTTAGCCCTTGGTTCTCCTAGACATTAATGGCATCTAATGTTAATAAGCACTACAAATGCTTTATGTGAAGTGGAAAGCTAATTCTGGAAATGCGCAATTTGTATCTGAATGAGAAAGATAGATTTTAGGTGTAACCCTGACAGCATCAGAGTCAAGACACTACTTTTAAAGGACAATAATAATTCTGCTGTTCAATGCTATGCCCTTTTGAACTTAGTTAAGGCCCAGATTACACAATGTGTGTCAGCAGATCCCGGAAGCCTCTTTCAGCTATTTGATATTGACAAATTATCCCTGCACAAGTTGCTTTACCATAAAATTTCTATCCTTCAGGAAAAGGTTTGCCCCATATTTAGTGCAGCTGTTTCCGGTTACGATGTATTAGTCATTATAATAACACAGCTACAAGTTGGAGCAGAGCAGAATAACAAAATAAAACCATTGTGTTGTAACATCAATTCCATCCTGCACAAACTTTACAGTGCCGGCTGTACAATTTAGACTGTACAAATTGTTTCCCTTCGGGGAGTTCCTGCATTCCAAACACAAACAAAAGAGGAATAAAGACAGTAAAAAATAAAGCAGGTGGGAGTTTCTGGGGACAACAGTAACAATAGAAGGTCCCATATTTTGGCACTGATTCAGTGTGGCTAATGAGCTTCTAATGTCCAATATTCTGATTTGCTTTTTCTTAAATTACAACTGGTAGAATGCTAAGACATCGAAACAGGAAATTGCTGCTGTTATTCAGTTGCTGTGACAACCAAAGATGAACAATTTTGTTTATACTTATAGTGGTAAAAGACAGAAATACTAATCAAAACAATGGCACAGCATTATGTGTATTTTCATGTCAATAAATTGCAAGCATCAGTGGGGTATATTTTCATCTTTGTCATCTGTGAAGTAATCTGGAAGGAGGATCGTCCATCCTTGGTAGGACCTGCCTGATCTTAATTTTATTGTAAGTAAGAATACTGATGTTCTACATTCATAAAACATGAAGAGAAACTGTGCTTATTTAAGATTTCATGAAAGGGCAATTCTGCCATCAGGTACTTTGGATGGGTAGCAGCATTGCAGGGAGTGTTCCTCAGGAAATCGTAGATATTACCAAGATGTGCTCACAGTGGGCGATGTTCCTCAGTGTGAACACTGGATTGTGAAGGTGGCCCTTCATATGTAGGGGACAGTTTATTAACACAGTAATGAAGTACTTTTCATTTTTTAAAGATCATAAATTAAAAATGGGAAACATTCTATTAGCATGATGCTTAAAGAGATATTGAGAAATTTTCCCTGTGTACTATGTGGGGAAAATTGTATGTACATTATTTATAAATATATTTTTGATTTTGCTACACCTATTGCACATGAGAGGTCCTCCCTGCTGTTACTCCTATAAAGTTGGCAGGAAACAATTTCTTCTGTTCACAAGCAACATGCGTGATAAAGCACATAATTTCACAAAAAACACCATCTCCGTCACTTGTAATTCACATTACAAAAACTACATTCTTCTAACTTCTATCCCTTGTCTAAATGACAATTCTCTTCTGGTTTCTCTCAAAAACTAATTATTTCTTCAAATTGATTATGAAAATAGTTTGCTTTTCTTCTCTGAAGGAAGTTCGATTAAAGTGTCCAGTATGTATGTATGCATCTGTCGCAGATATTTTCCTTAGAATTAACTAGGTATTTCTCTTGGCAGTGGGTGTGCTGTTA
Source organism: Cetorhinus maximus (assembly GCF_964194155.1). Taxonomy (NCBI): domain Eukaryota; kingdom Metazoa; phylum Chordata; class Chondrichthyes; order Lamniformes; family Cetorhinidae; genus Cetorhinus; species Cetorhinus maximus. The sequence goes on along the minus strand of NC_135881.1, from coordinate 62,841,302 downwards.
AGTACACTTTTTCATGACATTGACTAGCCAGCTGGAATGATTTCCCATAGTGACCAATGGTGATATCTTGCCTGAATGTGCTGCAAAGGAGCATGCATGGAGTCTTTTTTGATGTCTGATGATTTCCCAGTTTCTCAACATCAAATGAGATTGCAAGCACAGTGAAATTACAAATTAACCCATCTCTGGTTAAGGAGTAGTCATGATTTAACTAAAATGAAGGCCCACTGTTGTATGAATAGCTCTCAACAGCAACCCAGCTGGGATAATTAAAAGAAAAGACTGCAAACACACATCAAGCTAGTCAGTGTCCGCAGAGAGAACAGGCAAATTAACATTTCACACTTGTATGGCTATTCTTCTCTCAAAATTTTAACAAAGCTCACCACAGCTCTTGACTGACCTATGGAGTGTTTCTAGCAATTTCTGTTTTTTGCTTCCAATTTTCAGCATTTTATTTATCATCTGCAATCCTTGTGAAATTCAAGCACATGAACTGTAAGAAGATTATAAAACAGGCATTTTATTCTACTGGCATCAGATCTTTACAAATGTTAATGGAAGAGCTGAGCTCAGTGTGGTAATCTGATGTGTAACATACCTTTAACAAGAATGTTATAATGGAAGGTCACATGTTCTTAGTACCCAATAACAGAATAGCGCAGGCTACCTCAGTAGTCAGTAGCCATAGTGAGTAGTCTGGAGTTAGAGTCTGTCGAGACAGGGTTTGAGTTGTAAGCACACAAGTGTAGCTGCTGAGTTCCTTTGTAAATAAATAGAATGTGTTCTACATAAGAACTGTCTGCTGATCTACTCTGTCTATGGTGCCAACTTGGTCATCCTGAAACAAGCGTGCAACTCAGTTCCATTAGTCCAACTAAACTAGTGACCAGGATCCAACAAACTGGTGATGAGGAAAAAGCAAGAAAAAGCAAGGAAGGGTGAAAGAAAAAAGCAAGAAAAAGCGAGGAAGGAAATCAGGTGAACAGAAATTGGGCTGTATCTTACACAGCAATTGAGAGTAGAATTTCCATCCTAATCGTCGAAGCAGTCCCCTTGAAGCAAGCTGCAGTTTGGAAGAGTTGATCCTTTCATTCCAACTGCAGACAATTGGTCCGATTATGTTGAGTGCCTTGTGTTCTTTTTCCAAGCTAAGGACATTGCAGGAGAGGAGAAGAGGCGAGCGATCCTCTTAGCCTGATGTGGGAGTAAGACCTATGGATTGATTCCAAGTTTGACGGCACCAATGCCCCGGATTCCAAACGTTTTGATGACTCTAATGTGGAGAGTCATTACCAGCCCAAGCCCTCGGTAACAACGCAACGGTTCAACTTTAACTCAAGAAATAATGCCCCAGGGGAGATAATTGCTTGTTATGTGGCAAGTCTGAAACAGTTAACAGAATATTGTGAGTTGGTACATCTATAAGTGATATGCTTAGAGATTGTTTGCTGTGCGGTATAAATGAAGATAGATTCAGAACAGATCACTGTCTGAAACAAATTTGGATTTTCAGAAGGCACTAGAAATGGCACTGGCCATGGAAAGTACAGTGAGGAACTCAAAAGCCATACAGGGAGCGCAAAATGGTGCCATCCTCCATTTTCGGCATGGAGCCCCATCCAAAAAGGGTGCAAAAATGTGCAGCTCTGATGAGAAGCGGGAAGTAGCCATCGCTTGCAGACAAATGAAAAGAAATGACTTAGCAGCAAAAACATCAAATAATGGTAACAGAAGTGGAAGCAGAAAACCTTGTAATGAATGGAAGTTTTAATAAATCGAATGTTTTTAGCATCATCGAAATGGACACCTCATGAAACATTGCAAAGATAGAATCAGGCAGATTTTCAATCAAAAGAAAAACCCCTGTGTAGAAAATCCTGAAGTATCAGATTCAGATATTTATTCATTGTATAATTTAAAGGTAGGAAGAACAGAACCAATCAATGTAACAGTGAGGGTGAATGATAGACCTATCAGAATGAAGATGGACACAGGGGCTTCCACTACGGTAATAGGTGAGCATGCCTTCACATGACTGAATTATGGAGAATGTAAATCAAATTTGGAAGAAACAGATGACAAATTGAAAACTTACATGGGAGAAGATGTCAAAATTAAAGGCATAAGCAGGGTTACTGTACAGTACAGAAGTCAATCAGTAAAATTATCCTTGATGACCTATTGGATATGTATCAAGCATGCTCAACACAGTGGAAAAGGGATACTCACAGATAGAAAAAGAGGGCCTGTCAATCATCTTTGATGTCAAGAAATTTCACCAGTATGTACACGGTCATCATTTTACTATTGTTTCGGACCACAAGCCTTTGCTAGGATTGTTTAGCGAGGACAAGGCTATACCACCCATAGCCTCAGCAAGAATACAGAGAGGGCGTTGATCCTGGCAGTGTATGAGTATACTTTCATCCACAGGCCTGGAAATCAGATTGCAAACACTGATGCACTTAGTCATTTGCCTTTGAAAGAAAACAATGAGGATGTTCCAGTTCCTCAAGGACTCATTTTATTATTAAACTTCTTAGATACATCACCGGTATGTGCTAGACAGATTAGAGATTGGACAAGTCAAGACTCAGTCTTATCCAAAATATGAGAACAAGTTCTTCGTGGTTGGTCACAAGAACAGGAATCTGACGAAATGAAACTGTATTTCCACAGCAGATATGAGATAACCAGCCAGTTTGGTATCTTATTGTGGGGAGCTCGAGTGATTGTCTTCCAAAAGGACAAAAGACTTTGTTGACTGAACTACATAGTGCACATCCAGGAATTTCCCGCATGAAGACCACAGCACACAGTTATCTATGGTGGCCTGGAGTGGAGGTGAAATAGAGAGCTTAGTGAAAAGTTGTATGTAGTGTCAACAAGTGCAAAAGCTACCTCCAAAAGCTCCGTTACACCCTTGGGAGTGTCCAGGAAGGCCATGGATGCGATTGCATATTGACTATGTGCAACCTTTTATGGGAACAATGTTTCTCCTTACTGTTGATACTCACTCAAAATGGATGGACATATATGAGATGAAGTCACCAACATCTTCTGCTGAAACTGACAAGCTACATCAAATTTTCTCCATCACCAGGCTACCAAGATTGGTCATATCAGATAACGACGCGGCATTTACAAGTGCTGAGTTTCAATGGTTTATCAGCCTCAATGGTTTCACTCATGTAAAAACTTCACCGTACCACACTTCTTTGAATGGACTGGCTGAGAGGGTGGTTCAAACATTCAAAACTGGCATGAAGAAATTAACTGGAAACTCCATGGAGACCAAGCCAGCATGTTTTCCTTTCCATTATAGGACCTCCCCTCACATGACAACAAGTGTCACTCACACCTAAGGAATTGTTGATGAAATGCCGTCTCAGAACAAGATTGAGCTTAATAACGCCAAATATGGGGGGAAGATGGAAAGGAATCAGGGAAGTCAGAAAACTGGACATTACTGGTGTAGTCATGACAGAAAGTTTACCATAGAAGAGATGATATATGTGAAAAATTTTGGAGAAGGATCCAAGTAGTTATCCAGTGAAATAAATGCAGTGACTGGATCTCTTTCTTTCCATGTGAAAGTGGAAGACCGAGTCATGCAGAGACATATAGATCATATAAGAAGGAGAGGAACAAAGTATCAGGAAATGATTCCTCCAGTGTTCATAACTGCTTCAACATCTCCTTTTGAAAGAACTCAACTGAGTAAAGATGTGCCTGTAGGATCGGCTGTACCTGCAAGAGTTAAGGAAGCAGATTTGCAGGTGCCCACCGAAGATATTCGGACAACACCAGAAAAGCAGGTTCCTGACAAAACATCTGAAGTAGTTGTAGAGCTGAGACATTCTACAGGCATAAGGAAACCCCAGAAAGACTGAATTTGTAAATTACTTATCTGTGTGAATAATTTTATATTTTAAGAAAAATTGTAATTGTAACTGTAAAAAGCATTTCTGAGTAAAGGGGGAGGGACGGGGAAATCTGGTATGTACTATACCTTTAAGAAGAATGTTATAATGGAAGATCACATGATCTTAGTGTCCAATAGCAGAGTAGTGCAGGCTACCTTAGTTGTCAGTATAAGTGTTCTAGAGTTAGATGCAGTAACGTAGGGACAGGGTTTGAGCTGTAAGTGCACAAGTGTATCTGCTGAATTCCTTTGTAAAGAGACTGTTTTCTACATAAGAACTGTCTGCTGATCCACTCTGTCTATGGTACCCACTCGGCCATCCCAAAACAAACGAGCAACCCGGATCCATTAGTCCAACTAAACTAATGACCAGGATCCAACACTCACATTAACAAACTTCTGACAATGGACATTCACTCCAGGCGCTGGCCCAGCCTGCCGAGGACTTCACCTCTTGTCCTGAGGGGGCCCCCAGGGCCAACTGATTCCCCAGCCCGGCGTTCTCCTGGGCCGATGTCCTCTGCTGGTGGGGACTTTGTGCCCCGCAGGCAATGCCATGCAGTGGGCGGGGCTCATCTGGTGTCACTCTGAAGTTAGAAGTTGGGACACTAGGTCCCGCTCACCTCACCTGCTACACCAGGATTCCTGATTGCACAAGCTGTTCCTGACTGTACTGAAAGCTAAACAAAGGTGTGGCTGTGATTATAGCGAGTTTATCATTCATTTACTGTCAAAGGACAGAAAATTGGTTCAAGAATGTCTCATTAAAATGTCTCAAAGAGAAAACATTAAGCTTCAGATCTCATTCTTGATTTAGTCTGAATGAAGTAAAGTACAGAGAATTACAAGAATTTAAAACAGACTGAAAAACAAAGTATATTCCAGATTTGTTTAAATACTTGATTACCAGCCCCCACCTCAGTTCCCCTCACTTTATCTCACCATTCCTTTCCTTTTGTGATTTTTTTTAATGTCCAAATTCCTTGATTACTCCTTAACCACAGTTGAAACTATTTTCATTGTTTGCAATCGCAATGCCCCATTAGTAGAACAAAATGGTACGTGCTGTTTATTTTGTGGATTATAAGAGAATCTTTACCCACTTGACACATATCCTGTGTCAAATGTTTGCTATTTCTAACTTTCAAGCACTGAGTTTATCACAAAGAAACCATTGTAATAATAAGTGGTGTAATTTCTCCTCCTTTATTAATCAGAATGGCATAATACATCACACCTGACAATATTCTGGCAGAACAAAGTATTACAGTTGTATTTCATGGAATCATATCAATCCCTTAACTTGCCTCTGTCAAATATGTGTGATCCACAGTTACACTTTTTGATTTAACATTTTTCTTGAAACTTAACTGTTAACATTATAAGTATAAGCAAAAACACTGAAGATCTGTGGTGATTGACATCTTTTGGTGTCTGGGGCATTCATAAATTTGAGTTCGAATCCTGACAACTGGCTCTCATTTGATCATTGCTGGTCAACTGCTCTCCCATTTCAGGCAGAAAGCAGCAGCTAGCCTGTGGGGAGGCACAACGAGCACTGCTCCTTCTGACCTTGCTAAAGAAAGTTTTTTAATTAGTTTTACTTCATGTTTGATAGATTTAAGTGTAAAAAGTAACAGGAATGGTATGTCACTTTTGAGTTTCTATTTGTTCAGCAGAGCACCCCAATCATTTCGGGAGCTACCTAAAAGATCACTCTGGCCGTCACAAAGGAACTCTCCACTTCCCTTTACAAGGTGATCAAAGCGCAAACTGGTGAAGAAATAATGGTAAATCAGTCTTAAATTAGAACTGTGCGCACTAACTATTGAATAAGGAAAAAGGAAAACAAATTTAATAAGCAAGCCATTCATTCTACGTAATTGCACAAATGGCTAGGGCAGCGTCAGCGGACCACATCATCTGTAAAAATGCCGAAGACTGGTGAAAGAGTAGTATGCCAACACATCATATAGTCTGCAAACCCTTAAATAGTATTTTCTCTTGTGTCCTTCATTATATTCTATGTTCCAAGTAAATTAGTTAAACCTTTGGTCTCTGTCTTCTGCAATGGTATTTCTATCGATATACTAGAATTCCACCCACAATGGCAGTATCTTGTTTGACTTGAACCTGAACATTGTGTCCTTTTGATCACCAAGATTGCTTACTTCTACCTCCACAATATTGTCTCCCTTCACCCATACTTCAGCTCCTCAGCCAATGAAACCCTTATACATGTATTTCTCACCTGCATTTCCTTTGCCTCTGCCAGGACCACTGCTGACCTCTCTTCCCTGCTTCGCCACATGAGGGTTGCATCGCCGATGGATTTCTCTCTGAGTCTTGTAGTGATATTAACTTACATGTGGAAAGTGTTGCTTGATCCCAGGAAGTGGTAGCATTAACCCTTGAGTTTCCCCCGTGGATGGAGAGAGCCTCATAATGATATCCTCTCCCTAGAGTCTGGTCTCCAATACTTATCTGGAAAAGGCTTTTGTCTTGGTCAAGGTTTTTAGTGGCACAATGTCACTGATGTTTGAGGCATTTTTATCCCTTTATGGTTCCTCACCAATTCAAAAACTTGCATTTATGTTGGGCCTTTAATTTAGTAAAATTTGCCCAGGTGTTACACAGGAGTTTTAACAGACAACCTTTGACACAGATCCATATAAGGAGATACTAGGACACATGACCAAAAGCTTGGTCAAGGAGGTAGGTTTTAAGGAGTGTCTTAGAGCAGGAGTCTCAGGGAAGTTTAAGGAGGTGATTCTAGAGCTTGGGGCCAGGACAACTGAAAGTACAGCCACTAATAGTGGAGTGATGAAAATCAGAGTTCCACAAGAGATTAGAATTGGAGGAATGCAGTATCCAGTGCCTTGAGGCGTTTCTTGATATCATGTGGACTGAATCGAATTGGCTGAAGGGATTAGTTATATCTTCATTTGACCAAGGAAAGGTGACACCTCTTTTGGCTTGGCCACTCATAAAGAACTTTCCAACTTGGTTTATTCTTAATAAACTATGACTAAGTCCAATTCAGAGCTGGTGCTCGCTTTTTGCCCAATTCAGCAACAGCACAGCAACATTAAGTCTGTTTTCTGGAGGTTGTCAGCATTCCTTATGGGTGCTATTGAAGAAGCCTTGGTAAGTTGCTGCAATATATTCTGCAGATAGTGCATCCTGCAACTGTGGTGCACTGGCGGTGAAGGGAATGCTGCTTAAGCCAGTGATTTATCTCACAAATAGAGGGATTTCTCATCCATTCCAGTGGATACCCGGCATTTAAGTGGTGGCAAACTTCTGAAAGGCCTGGATAAATTATGGTCTCTGTGCTACCTAAAAAGCCAACTTAGCCCGAAGGCAAGCCAAGAGCAGACACTGACTACGCTGAGATTTTCTATATCTTTACCCTAACAGGGACCCAGCATAAGTTTGAAAGCCAGTATACTGAGGGAGAAGATTTAAATGTACCAGCACCTTGAAGGGCGAGTAATTGATTGGTATGGTTAATCAACTATTGCACTAGCAATGTATCATGTGACCACTAAAATGGTATAAGGTAGAATAGGTGGACTTGGTCTTTTTTACATCTAGATGATCTTATTCATAAATTCCAGTGATGAAGTGAATGAGGAACTTTATTGTAAATATATCCAATATTGTAACTGTATATAATGAAAAAATACATGAATTCAATTAAGTATTACAGCAAGTTGATTATTACTTAGTCCATCACTAATCATGGGAGGACGGGACAATGATCCAGGTTGGGATATCGCCTGGACCCCTAAAGATTTTAAATGAGATTTTTTTCTTCTTAATTATATAACAGTAACTCCCGGGTGGAATTTTGCGTGTTTATATGGTTGTGGGGATAGGGGAGCAGAGGGGAGCGGTGCCCAACATTCTTGGATTTAGCAAAATTAGGTTTCTTAACAGTTGAGCGCTTACATTGATCTGTGCACCTTCCTGTGATTGTACTCGAAAGAGTTGCAATCTGTGACTGTTGGTAACTCGAAAGAGTTTCCAAGACTGCAATTTTTTTATCCTCCTAAGACACAGGTACTCTGGTGGTGGGAGGAGGGTCAGCACTGAACAGAACCAGTCAGCATGATTCCTGTGTAAGTACCAAGATTGGAACCAATTAAACTTCAGGTGCATTATGAATGGCAGATCTTTGAAAGAAATTACAGCATTGGAATTGTAAGAGAGCAGATGTATCAATGAATGCTGCTCTGTACCCATTCAGAGTGAAATGGATGTACAAAAACCCAATGTTGTCATAGATAACAAAAGTAAATTCAGTGCAATTTGTTCTCAAAGCTCTCCATCTCTGGCCATGTCTGGTTCTGGTGTAGACTATTTGATAGAGATTGCTTGGTATGATTAATCAACAACTCCACTAGCAATGTATCATGTGACTAACAAAACAATAGAAGGTAAAATAGATGGACTTGGTCTTTTATCATCTAAATCAGCTGTATGTTCTTATTCCAAATTCCAGTGATGAAGTATGATTGAGGAACTTTATTGTTAAATATATAGGACATTGTAACTGTATATTATGAAAAAATACATGAATTCAGTTAAGTATTACAGTAAGTTAATTATTACTTTAGTCCATCAATGTTCTGTGTATTGCACAGTTCAAATGCTCAGGTGATGTTCATTGTAGATCTGCAACTGCTTTCTGCTATTCAGTCCACACGGTTAGTCGTACTGCATTGAACTACAATGTCGGATTTCTACAGCAACATTGAAAGGGTCGTCCAAGAATCATTGGTGCAACAGACCAGAAAAGAGTCTGAATAATTTTCATACCATTTTTGTATTATGATGTTACAAATAAATATGGCTTATAACTTTTGGTACACGATGTATATTGTATTTGACTGAATATATTTTTAAAGACTGCGTTGTATTGAATTTAAAGAATTAATGATCTGTCTCAATGACAAAGTCACTGCAACACTACTGAGGGTCAACTAAAGCAAAACCTAATGCCAAAGCTAAATTTTCAAGTGGCCCATATATCAGGTGGGCAGGAGGGATGGTAGATTGAACCCATCACCCATCTGATGAGGTTTCATGGAGGCCCAAGTTATTTTCATGGTTGGGATTCATTTGAACATTATCAGTGAGCTGCCTGTGCATTTGCAGTGCCGACATGCAGCTTGCTGATCAGGGTGGGGTGCGTGGGGTGCTTTGTGGAGGGTATAAATTTTGAAGGGCCCTTCAGTTTTAGGCAATGCTAGTTTGACCTGTTAATGTGCTGGCTTAATGGGCTTGTGCACTGTGGATGCCAAGCATGCTAGCATCAAAATGGCTTTGAGGACTAATGTACATTTGAAAGAGAAAATAATTTTCCATAGTAAACACTTGGGAGATCATTTTAACTTTTGCCAATTCTATAGAATAGGCAGTGACAGATTGGCTACCTATTTAATACCTCCCCCTTGATTCTCATTTACGTTGACTTCAATGCCTGGCCTGACCCATTATTGTCACTTATACACTGTCATCAAATGTTAAAGGAGTAACTTCCTTGGAGACATTTCACCATGATAAAGAGCTATATCAATACAAGTATTATTTATTATATTATTTATAATGCCAGTTAATAGTCATTTGGCAGTAAAGAACTTGAGTATAACTGAAAAAAGAAACATGTCTAAGCTTTTCGTCTTGCACTCATTAGGACACTTCGCAAGAATACCAGTATGAGGGGAAAACAACAATTTATACTGTATATGAAAAGAGTGCTGATTGGTTAGCAAGTGGCATTGCCATGGAGAATGCATCAGTGATGGTGACTGACAGTTAACTGCCAAGCATTGTTTGAAATTTAAACCAGGCAGCTTGACCCTGATTGGTCAAGGCATTGCCCTGAGGAATGAGTCAGCTGTCACTTATTTGTTTTAACTGGAACAGACATAATGTGTGTACATGTTTTTTCTGTCTGCAAAGAATAGTGCCCTGTGTATCCATATATGTAGCTTCCAGTAGATGCAAATGTGCCACACTGTGAGCCCGACTGACAATATTAAATTGGTTGTCAGCGTAATTCTTAGCACACTCAGGATTGTTTAGCAAATGTTGTCCAATCGTGGACTCACAACTAATATTGGAACTGCTTTAAGTTTTGCAAGCACAGGCTGGTTGGGTACGGCCTGTACCCTGCCCGTTGCAAACAGCGGCTGAGACATGCTGTTTGATACGATTCACCCGTCTTTGGGACACCTGGCCTACATACCTAGCGTCACACTGACACTGAAATTCATGTACCGTGTTACTCATTTGTGTGATAGGCAGCAAGTCTTTTTGGTTTGATGGCAGCATCCTTTTAGTGGCAAATGCCACTTGTGTTACTATTACATAGTAGCAGTGTGAAACAGCTAGCTTCACCTGTTGCTAAAAATTTTTAGATATCTTGCCCTGCCAGGGTAACCTGAGGTAGACTGGGCACATTTCAGGGCCTTAGGTCTATTCAAGAGTTTGTGTGATATGCAGCATGAAATTATGTGATCAGTTTAAACATGTCTCTTTTTTCAGCAATGCCAGTTAGGTTAAAGTGAGGGGATGGGCGACTGTTAATTCAACAGACACACATTAGTGACAGAGTGGGGGTAATTTTAACCCTTGGAGCAGGCGGAAGGGGCAGGGAGGGGTGGGTTAAACGATTAAATTAGGAAAACAGACCTCACTTCACCAGGGACGATCCCACTTTTAGTTTAACTATGGTGGGTTGGGTGTGGGAGAGTAACCTACTCTCTAGAGGTGGGTCAGGAATTATAATATTTAAACATCATAAATGCCATTATTCCAAGAGGTTTAGAGTATCAGATTCCAGTGTTGAACATTTCTGCAGTGTTTTTATTCAGAATGGTCTACTCATGTATTTTCAAAACATATTATTCAGGTGGAATACTTTTAGTCAAATGTTTAGTTTATCTGAGTATTTTTCTCTCCTTTCCCAGCCCTGCCGGATCCTGGTGACCATTCTGTCTACACATGGAATTATGAGAATCAGCTTTAGAACCAGCACAATGCAAGGAATCACCATGGACAGCATGTATCCTCGCGGAAGCCCCCATTTATACGTTGTAGGTTTTAGAAATTTATTCCATCCAAGTACAGCAGCGTGAGCCGTGCACAGAAGCAACGTGACATGACCCAGCTTCGACTGGAAGAAAAGGAGAAATATTTTAGGCAGGCTGAATGATTCAAATTTCTCACATAACATCACACTGAGATCATTTAAATGCATGCTACTCATTAAAAACAAACTCAAGTAACCACAGCAAGTGTTTTGCTACAAAAAAAATTCCACTGGTCAAATGCTGCCTCTTAAATGATAGTGAGGTGATGCAGTCTTATATATACTAAAAACATTTGCCTGTGAAGTTATTCAGGATAAATAAGCTCAACAATTCAATTTTCCAGATGGTGGAGTTTAGAATTTGACTTCTGGGGAATCTGGCCGAGTGAGAGACCAGCCCATCTGGTGTTGGAGGGATGGCTCAAATACCTTTCATGGTCAGGCCTCATTAGAATGCCACCGGTCAACCTTCCAACCAAGTCAACAAGAAATTCCTGCCTGGCAGTTAAAATCAGGTGTCAGGAAATATCCAGCTGGAACCAAGAGGAAATAGTCTTTGGCACCGATAAATCTTCAGTATAGGTAGGTCCAACTGGAATCATGGTTGGGGAAGATAAAGGGAAGATTGGGACAGAGGAAGATTAAGATTTCTCTCAGGGGCCCAGAGGAGCACTCCTTCACTCTCTATTCTATACCATTATTGTCAGTGCCACTCACACCTCTCTCTTCTTATTCCTAACCTTCAAATATGCCATCTTATATGCTTTCCTTATTCTTTACATCCTCACTATGTTGATGCCCAGTCTTGACCTATTCATTGTTAAGTCCTCATGATGATGGGCCCTTTATACCTCAGCTTCCCTTCCTTCTACAATATACAGAATTTCAACTGGCAACATTGCAGTCAGTAATTCCTGATTTACCTTCCAGCACTATGACTTTTTCAACTATGATGGTGTCTTGCAGGATGACCCCTTGTCATAGGAACAAGAGTATATCATTCAACCTCTACATCTTGTTCTATCGTTAAGTTAGATCAGGGCTGAAATGTACCTCAACTCTATTTAACCCTGCTTCATCATACCTCTTGATACATTTCCATACAAACATACAAATTAGGAACAGGAGTAGGCCACTTGGTCCCTTGAGCCTGCTCTGCCATTTGATAAGATCATGGCTGATCTGATTGTGACCTCAACCTCACTTTCCCGAGTACCCACCTCCCCCATAACCTTTGAATCCCTTGTAAAACAAGAATCTAACCAGCTCAGCCTTAAAAATATTCAATGAACCTGTCTCCATTGCTCTCTGGAAAAGAGAATTCCACAGACTAACGACTCTCTGAAATAAAAAAATTCTCCTCATCTTAGCCTTAAATGGGAGACCCCTTATTTTTAAACGGTGTCCACTAGTTCCAGCCTCTCCCGTAAAGGAAAACATTGTGTCAACATCCACCCTCTCAAGTCTCCTCAGGATCTTATAAGATCAACTCTCATTCTTCAAAACTTCAATGGATACAAGCCCAACATGTCCAACCTTTCCTCATAAGATAACACATTCGTCCCAGGAATCTGTTGAGTGAACCTTCTCTGCCCTGCTTCTTATGCAATTATATCCTTTCTTTAGTAAGGAGATGAAAACTGCAAACAGTACATCAGATGTGGTCTCAACAATGCACTGTACAACTTTAACAAAACTTCCCTACTTTAGTATTCCATTCCCCTTGCAATAAGTGACAACATTCTATTTGCCTTCCTAATCACTTGATGAACCAGCATGTAAGAAAATTTGGCTGGAATTTTCCGCCCCTGTTGGTGGATGATATGGCGGATGGGGAGAGCAATGTGGCGGGAAGGCCAAAAATCAGTTTCACATCGTTGTGAAGCCAGTTAGCCATCGTCCGCTCCATCTGACAATGGCCTATTCTGCTGTCCAACGTCGGAAACATAATTTCAATGCATTAGCATCTCATCATCCTGCCTGCCTGCCGGAATCATCGCCCCCATATCGAATTTACCTCCCACGTTGGCATGACTTCAGAACGGCTGATTTACAACAGCATTTAAAAGGCGTGCACCTGGTAAGCTGAACTTCAAGGCAAGCTCGGAGGTGAGTGCGCACTAATGTTGCGCAGCACTTGCAAGGGTCACCCGTTTGACTTCAAGGAAGAGGCGCCGCGCATTCAGGCGAGGGCACAGGCAAGTCATTTTTTCCAGGCTGGCTGACAGTGCGGCAAAGGCTGCACTGCCATTGTGGGGGTGGGGGAGGGGGGGTGGGGGGGGCAAGGCAGCATGGCCTGATGGTAGTGCCACAAGCACATTGTGGGGTGGGGGGAGGGAAATGGCCAAGCATTAGGGAAACCTTGTATAAAGTGAGCATTCTTCCACAGCTGAGACAGATCAGGCGCAGCCACACTGACATGCTTGGAGTCGGGCCTCTAGCTTATCTGCCCACTCATGCAATGCAGAGGCATGAAAGTGTCACCAAATGCTCCTGAACCTTTCACCCCTTGGGCGCAGGCTGCAAATTAATGAGTGTTTTAGGGGGCTGCAGAACAATTGGACAACTTTGCATGCTGTATAATCTCCTTGCTAAATCTGGCCATGGAGCAGTCACTGGTGGAAGCGCTCATGGCCCCTTGGTTAAAACCTCAGGTTTTGACCAGTCCCCCACCATGTTTCAAGCTAACAGTGCAGCCTTGCAGCGTGGGTTGGGAGAATGCCTGCACCTGAGCTGAGAGCACAGCATGCAGTCCAATGAGCAAAGCTGCTGCCAATCGGTCAGGTGGAGTGGAGTGGAGATGGGTGGAGTTTCAGACAGTCATTCAACGCACTAAACTTTGGCAATCCAAGTGGTGGCTAGCATGCTCTGGCATGCATTAATGGGCCTTGAGACAGCCGGAGCCACACACATAACCATGAGAGGCCCTTAGGAGACCAACGCTAATCCACGCTTCTCTTTCTTGCATCTTATAGGAGGAGTACATCAGGAGCGTGGAGCATGGTGAACTAGCTGTATGTCTCATGGCTTACAGGGAGCGGAAACAAAGGAAAACAGAGCAACAGAGATGCCTGGCTGGGCAGAGGGAGGAGCAGCACCCTCAAGACGAAGAGCCACAGTGAGATGTCACGGGTCGGCGCCTAGCTAGACCCCGGGTCTATAGACAGTGCTTGTCATTCCTGCAGATGACTGAGAACCAGTGTCGCCAAAGACTCCACATGTCTAGGGAACTGGTCGATCACATATGTCACCTGCTGCAGGATTTGGCGCCATGGAGGCTTGGAGGGCATCCACTGCCAGTGGCCGTGAAAGTGACTGCGGTGCTCAATTTTTATGCCAGTGGCTCCTTCCAGGACTCCACATGTGACCTCTGTGGGATTGCGCAAGCCTCCACACGAGTGCATCCAGGAGGACATGGACACCATATTGCCGAGGGCACACAACTTTGTGCATTTTGCCCGGGATCAGGCAAGTCAGGAAGCAAGAGCACTGGGATTTGTGCAGATCTTTGGTTTTCCAGAGGTGCAGGGTCCCATTGACTGCACTCACTTGGCGCTTAGATCTCCATGGCAGCAAACAGTGCGGTATGTGAACTACAAGGGCTTCCACTTGCTAAATGTTCAGCTGGCCTGAGACCACAGCAAATGCATCTGCAGGCCTCCTCACGATTCCCAGGGAGTGTCCACGACTCTTACATTCTCAGTAGGTCTCAGATCCCTGATGTCTTCCAGGGACCACAGAGTCTACAGGGTTGACTCTTCAGGGACAGGGGCTACCTGCAGAGGACGCGGCTGATGACGCCCACGCGGCGGCCTCAGAGTGCAGCAGAGAGAACGTACAATGAGGTTCATGCTGCAACTCGCACTTTGGTGGAGCAAACCAGTGGAATGTTGAAAATGAGGTTCTGGTGATTGAAATGGTCTGGTGGAGAACTGCAATACAGTCCACAGAGGGTGTCATGCATTGTCGTCGCCTGCTGCACCCTTTACAACCTTGCACTGCAACACAGGAAGAAGCTGCCTGAGGAGGAGCTGGAGGAGCTGCACGTCTCCTCCGATGAGGAGGGCGTCAACGGGGATGAGGGCGATGAGGTCCTCGAAGGCAAGGATGACAACGATGAGGCCATCGCACTGGCCAGACAAGGTAGGCTTGGGAGGCCCTCATAGCTTCTCGATTTGTGGAGGATGATGATGAAATGTGGTGAGGAGACACCATTTGATTCTCACATTACGTCTATGAAAGTTTGATTCCTGTCTGGCTGATGGCAGTGCACATACCCTCTATAATAATGCTCCTGTCATGGAGATGCAGCAGATACCCATCGACCCTACATTCCAGGAAGATGATGACAACATGGCAGTGGGGACACTTCATAGGTCCTCACATAGCTTGTATGAACGTCTGACTCCTCTGGCTGATTGCAGCTCACTTACGCTCTGTGAACAGGGTCATATCGTAGAGATACAGTGGGGGAACTTTAACTTCTCCTGATGCTATGGTATCATTCATGAGCTGAACCCTTCACTGTCACCGGACACAGGTGCTGATGAGATGGGGGGGCCAGTCACACCTCAAAGTGCTGAGAGCACACAGGGAAAATGACAGAATTCTGTATTGCTGGCCCAGGACATTCTGGCAGTAATGATAAGCACCTTCGAGGTGCAGGCTTGACTGATGTGTCCAGTGACTGTGACGATGCACCATCAGTGTGCTGGGAAGGTTGCACAAAGTACAGGGAGGAGGCCCTGGACTGAGACACCTGCCTTTATCCTGTGTAGGAGCCAAGCTTTTACTTCATACTGACACGAACACTGCTTATCGTAACAAGGAGCCATAGACAGGGTGACATTGTTGGGAAAAATGGGGAGGTGGTGGCATAGTGGTATTGTCACTGGACTAGTATTCCAGGGACCCAGGGTAATGCTTTGGGGACCCAGGTTCAAATTCCACCATGGCAGATGGTGAAATTTGAATTCAATAAAATTTTGGAATTAAAAGTCTGATGACGACCATGAAACCATTGCTGATTGTCACAAAAATCCACCTAGTTCACTAATGCCCTTTGAGGAAGGAAATTTGCTGCCCTTACATGTGACTCCAGGCCCACAGCAATGTGGTTGACTCTTAAATGCCCTCTGAAAAAAGGGCAATTAGGGATGGGCAATAAATGCTGGCCTAGGCAGTGGTGCCCACATCCCATGAATTAATTAAAAAAATTATGTACAAGTGATTAACGTCCATGCCCACACGATGAAACTATATTTTCTTAACCTTCCTAACCCTGCCACTACGTCTTGGTGCTTGCCTGACATCCACAGCAGAGGTAGAGGCAGCCTACTGACTGCTATGTGCTGTCTGTGATGAACTTGGCAGGTGTCCTCAGGAAGGCTGAGACCTGGAGGGCCTCGGTCTGCTTTCGGGGTCCTGCTGTGTGGCAGTGGCACCCTCCTTGGCCTGTGTGAGGCCATACCTGGAGTATTGTGTGCAATTTTGGTCTCCTTACCTAAGGAAGGATATACTTGCCATAGCGGGAATGCAGCGAAGGTTCACCAGACTGATTCCTGGGATGGCAGGATTGTCTTATGAGGAGAGATTGGACTGACTAGGCCTGTATTCACTGGAGTTTAGAAGAATTTGAGGAGATCTCATTGAAACATATGAAATTCTGACAGGGATGAGCAGACTGGATGCAGGGTGATATTTCCTCTGGCTGGGGAGTCTAGAACGATGGGTCACAGGAAATGGAGTAGACCATTTAGGACTGAGATGAGGAGAAACTTCAACACTCAGAGGATGGTGAACCTGTGGAATTCTCTACCACAGAAGGCTGTGGAGGCCAAGTCATTGAGTATACTTAAGAAGGAAATAGATAGATTTCTGGATTCTAAAGGCATCAAGGGGTATGGGGAGAGTGCAGGAGTATGGTGTCAAGGTAGACGATCAGCCATGATCATGTTGAATGGCGGAGCAGGTTCGAAGGGCCAAATGGCCTACTTCTGTTCCTATTTTCTATGTTTATATGTTTCTGTGGAGCTGGAGCTGCTGGGGTCACAGGAAGAGGGGACTTGGATGGGCTGGACACTCCCAGAGTCACCTGGGTAGATGACCCCAGGGTGTTCACTTCCTGATCCTCCTCCCTATGGGTGCCTGAGGACCCCTGGCTGACCTCTTGAGGAGAAGGAGTAGCTGGAGTGAGATCGAGCTGCACCACACCCTTCTTGCCTTGATACTGTTGGAAGCCAACTATGGCGTCAGTGATGGATTTCAGCTTGTACAACAGAGCAGGACCAATGTCGTGGATTAAGGTCTCCATGGCAGCCGCTATCCTACCAGTGTTAACCTCGGTGCATTGCAATGCCAGCACTATCACCTCAGACTGAAGGCGGACGGACTTCTCCATCATGTCTTGCAATCTGAGGAGTGCAACAGGTATCCCTTCCTGATGTACCTGAGCTTGCCTTTACAGCTCCAGCAACTGAGGTATGACCAAGTCCAGGCACTTCTCATCTGACTCGGACTCAGCAGATTTATGGCCTCCAGCAATCGTCCAAATGCCGGAAACCTGGGAAATACGTGCCGCCACCTGCTGTGGAACAGACAGTGTGATGTGCTCACCAAGTTGTGACCCTGAGACTACTCTAGAACTAGGTCCCACCGAGGTGTGTGTCTCTGCGCTGGTGGAGGGTGTGGGCGAGCGCTGTGACGGGACTTCAATCAGGATGTCATCAGATTCTTTTTCTGAGGTGTCTTCGGGGCTTGAGTCGAGGACCTGGGTCCTGCACCCCCTCAGCTGATTCCCAGATGCGCCTTCAAAAGCAAGGAGAGATATTTAGTGCATGGCAGGGGACTGCGGAGCAGGCGAACTGACTCACAGTATTGTTGTCTGATGGATGTTGCACTGCTGCATTTTCACTTGGTTGAGCACTGCCGACCTCACTGTCAGCTCAGGAATGATCCAGATCATTGCTGGCTAGCTGCATGACTCTATTTTCAAAGTCTGTGAGGATCTTCATGTCATGCATTCCTCCACCGGTCTGCAACCCCTTCCTTTTGTTGTGTGCCAGCTTGTCCTGCTTGAATACAGATGGAGAGAGTGTAAGCAGGATGCCTGCCAGGTCAGAAGAGAAGTATCAGGAATACCTGGAAAAACTCAGCAGGTCTGGTAGCATCGGCAGAGAAGAGCACAGTTGACATTTCGAGACCTCATGAAGGGTCATGAGGACTCGAAACGTCAACTGTGCTCTTCTCCGCCGATGCTGCCAGACCTGCTGAGTTTTTCCAGGTATTTCTGTTTCTGTTTTTGTTTTGGATTTCCAGCATCTGCAGTTTTTTGCTTTTATCAGAAGAGAAGTATGCCTGGCGTGTGTGCGTGGTGAGTGGTGCCATGGATGGGATGAGGACATGATCCACAGGGTAGATGAAGGTGCATGTGAGAGAGAGTGAGTGGTGATGTCCCTTGAACTGGCAGTGAGTGAGCTCCCTGTGGATATGTGATGGGTTTGTGAGTGTGTGAGTTGAGAATAATGAGAATGGTGACTTACCCTGGCAGAATGGAGGAGATCATTCATCCTCTTTTGGCACTGGGTGGCTCTCCTCTTTTGCAGGACGTTGGCGCTGACCACCGCTGCCACTGCCTCCCATTCTGGATTTGTCACCTTGCTTGCTGGTCTTTGCCCAGAGCGGGGTAGAGAACTTCATGGCGGGACTGCACCATGTCCAGCAGGCGCCCGAGGGAGGCATCGCTAAATTTGGGCGCAGCATGTTTCCTCCCTTGGCAGTCATAACTTTCCAGCAGCTTCCGATGCCTTAGGGAGTGCTAGCTCTGTGCAGAGGCGCCCTTTAAATATGACTCCCGGATTACTGAAGGCCTGAGGTGACTGCGGGGTGGGCAAATCAGAGGCCGACTGCCAACGACCCAGCATGTTTCCTGGCAATGCATTAATAATGAGGCGGAACACGCTGGGAATCGGTTGATATGCTGCGAAAAGCCAGCGGGTATAACGTCCATTTTCTCGCCCACTATTGCACTTTGTGCAAATGTGGGATAATTCCATCCTTTGTATTATCTGGCACTCTACCAACTGGAATTCTCTACTAATCGAGATTTCTGATGTTCTCTTAATACGAATCGTCACTTTACCAGCTGGAAGCAATCACGGAACCAGAACCAGTGTCTGTATACAGTACAATTTTATACTTTAATTTATGTTTTCATGTACTGTTGAACATTTAGAAGTGAAAAGAATACTTCCTTTACTTCCAGAGTACATGCATATTAGTACATGCTACAAGTTTTGCGCTGTATTCCATTCATAAATGGAACTTTCCATTGACTGGTATTTTTGATTAGCTGCACCATTCATTCCCGGCGCATGCCAGATAATAAAGATTTTACTGTACTAGCTTTTGTGATTCATATACCAGGACACCCAGATCCCCCTGTTCCTCAGAGTTCTGCAATCTCTCTCCATTTAAATAACATGCCTCCTTTTTTATTCTTCCATCAAAGTGAACAGGCTCACATTTTCCTACGTTATACTCGATGTGCCAACTTTTTGCCCACTCACTTAACCTGTCTATATCCCCTTGCAGTCTCCTTATGTCCTCTCCACAACTTACTCTCCTACCCATCTTTGCATCAACAGCAAATTTAGCAACCATTCATTTGGTCCCTGCATTCAAGTCATTGAGTTTAGTCTGTAAATAGCTGAAGCCCCAACACTGATCCCTGAGGCACTCCACTACTTACAGCTTGCCAACTTGAAAATGACTCACTTATCCCTACTCTCTGCTTCCTGTTAGTTAACCAATCCCCTATCAATGCTAATACGTTAGCCCCTGTACCACGAACCCTTGTGTAACCTTTGATGTGGTACTTACCTAATAAAGGTCTCAACACTCATTCTTCAAGACATCAGTTAACTCACTACCCACAGCCTTTTGGGAAAGAGAATTCTAGAATTTTCAGCTTCAAATGCATTTGAAGAAAGTTCCTTTCATTGGCCTATGCAAGTTAGTCTTGGACATCTGAATATATTGACAGTTAGGCACTGTTTCTTAATTATGTTCCTGTTTACTTGACTCCTTATTATATAACAAAAATAGATTGTAATGAATGAACCTCTCTAAGTGACTAATGAATTACCTGAACAAATCTGAATTCTCTCCAGTTCATTGCATTGCTGACAGATGGAAGAGATGTTACTCCAAGCAAGCAGAAGCCAAAAAAGCCCAAAATTCCAAGTGCATAAAACAAATCACCACGCCAGACCCAGACCATCTCCAACTCTGAGGTTGTGTTCTGTTTCACCTGTGTTGAAAACAATAAATAAACTGCATGAAGATAGAAAAATATGTGTTACCTATCTATGTAGCAGCTTGTCAGTTTGACACAGCACTCGCAAAGAAAAACAATCATGCTTTAACCAGACTGGGATTTTAAACCACTTTCTTGGATCATAATATTTGGATTATTTGTGATGGTAAAAATAGCAATTCTGCAGGTACCATTGCTGCAAAAATAGAAGAATGCGGGAATGAACAAAGGCTATCCACTTATTTCAACTTATTCACTCAGTCATGCCCAGTTACAGGACCAAATCTGATCATGTTTTATACTTACATCCACACTCTTTGCTGAATCAGAATGTATTGATCCGATTCTCTTATGTATGCTACAAATGAGCCAACAGCCACTGAATAAAATAAAGCCAATATTTATAATTTCTGAACTGAGTTTGCATTCTCCATTAAAGCTGCATTGAGATAGTAGTTAGCAAAGCCTATGGAATCTTGGGCTTCATAAATAGAGCTATTGAATACAAACGCAAGCAAGTTACAATGAACATTTATAAAGCTCTGGTTAAGCCACAACTCGAGTATGGTGTCCAGTTCTGGTCACTAGAAGTTTAGGTTGGAGAAGCTGGGGTTGTTCTTCTTGTTACAAAGGAGATTGAAGGGAGATTTGATACAGATGGTTAAGATTACAACAGGGTTAGATAGGGTAGGCAAAGAAAGGCTGTCCCCTTTAACTGATGGGCTGAGGAGACCCCAGATTTAAGGTTCTGGACAAGAGAAATGGGGATGTGAGGAAGAACTATTTCAATGCAGCAAGTGGTAATGGCCTGGAACTTGTTGCCATAGAGGGTGGTGAAAATGGAGACCAGCAATGATCTCAAAAGGAAGTTGGATGAGCACTTCAGTGAAATAAACTTAGTGCTACGGAGATAGAGCAGGGGAATAGGACTGACTGGATTGCTCTACGGAGAGTCAGCATTGGGAGGGGTTTTCCAGTCCTGCCCATGATGATTCCTAAAACGTTTGATGGATCAGCAAAAGGTTCATGACTTCGGGCGGGAATTTCAGGTCCCACAGTGGGTGGAACCAGAAAATCCCGCCTGATAGGCTGAATGATCTCATTCTGTGTGGTAATGACTCTGTGATTCTATGAGCTAGATTTTGGCTTAAGTACCCCGAATTGCATGATTTTTGTGTGGGTGGGGTTGGGGGGGTTTGGTGGGTACAGGTGCGGGACGGAGTCAGGTCCACCAACCCCAGAAGCAGAGTGTTAGCGGCCATGGAGGTGGATGAGGGCCGAGGTGGGATATTTAGAAGGCCTGCCTCAGTTCTGTGGGACTTTGCTCCAGTTGTTTCAGGAGCTGCTAGGCCTTCTAGCCCTCACACCTCACATCCCCTAATTCTCCCCACCCATCCCCATGGCCCCTCAAACCCTCTTTACAACTCAATGCCGCTCATGACCCTTACTCAACTCCCCGTGGCCCCTCATAACCTCTATGCCAACTCAATGCCAACTCATGACCCCACACTCACCCCTATGGCCCTTCATATCATGTCAATTCAATGCCAACTCATGCCTGCCGCCACACCCCCATGGCCCCTCCTACCTTCCATGTCATCTCTATAGCCACTCACCCAGTATCCACAATAGGCAGAACTTAGGAGACGTCAGGAAACTTCTTACAATCTAAAACAGCTTTCACTCCTACACATTTGATCGAAAATTAAAACTCCCATTCATAAAAACCACACAAAGCTTTTAAATCTCCTCAAGTGGTTAATCTCCTTAAAGACCAAACTTCTATTCAGACCCCACATCAAAGACATCTAATCCTTGAATAGCCTCTTTATCTATCAATCAAACTGTGAACTCAGAACCCCAAGCATTCATAATAACATGATAATATCCTGAGCACTGCTGAAAAAAAGAGACACCAAAGCTTTTCACCTTGCATTCAACAGGACACTTTGCAAGAATACCAGTTCAAGGGAAACCAACAAGATAGTGCTAATTGGTTAGCAAGTGGGCTCTGATTGGTAGAGGAATTGCCAAGCAGAATGCACCAATTGATGGTGACTGACAGTTAACTGCCAATCATTGTTGGAATTTAAACCAGGCAGCTTGATCCTGATTGGTCAAAGCATTGACCTGAGGAATGAGTCAGCAAATGGCATATTTTGTTTAGCTGAAACAGATGCAATGTGTGTATATGCTCTTTCTATTGTTTCAGCTAAACAAAATAAGTGGCAGCCTTTTGCCAACTCATCCCTCAGGACAATGTCTTTGACATGTCTCTTTTTTCAGCAATACTCAAGTTCTGTACTACCAAACAACTATTAACAATAATATCCCTTGACGAAATGTCAACAAATAACCCTATTGAAACTGCATGACCAGATGGCACTGTTTTTTTTCTAACCAGCAGCAGATGGATTGTCAGTCAAAATTATCCAGCAAAGGCTTTTGTAACTCTCAGTGACAGTCGTAGCCTGTTTTTATTAAAATTTAAAGAGCAGGGGATTTAAAAAACTTCAGATCATGACAGTTATACAGAACTTATCTGACCTTCAAGAGCATTTATACCCACTCCATCAATTTGTGATTCCCACACTGTGAGTTAATGCACTTCCAACAACCAAAGCAAGTCTGTTTGAACTTAGCACTGAGTTCAAATGGCCCTGCTGAGTTTGAGTTTCCCGCTCCAACCCCTTCTCGTTGCAGGCAAAAGTTTAATTTTTAGGAATTGGGGGTAGGACTTCTGCACCTGGGTCCTGCCTGCCTTTTTTAAAGGTCCATGGACTCTTCCTTATGTTTGAAAATATGGCTCTTAACCTGCCAGTTAAATTCTATTAATCTCAATGCATAGTATTAATGAAGTGTGAGATCCTCAAAATGTGGGGTAGATCTTAATGTTATGCAATAGTGCAGAATGGATGACAGCAAGTTAGTAGCCCTTTTACAATGCTCCTACTTTTTATTTCCATTGGCCTTCAGCCATCATATTTCCTCAGGGGGTTCTCTTGATTGTAAAGGTGGTGGATAAACAGAATTTCTGCCAATATTCTGCTTAAGTTACGGTGGTCACTCAGGAGAAACCCCTGAGAAAATCCCCAGCACATGTTACCTGTAATGTTCCGAAACACAAAAAGCCTGAAAACAGGACTAAGGTCCAGATAAAGGCAATGGCAATAAAGCAACAATTGAAGGATATATGGAAAATGGTAGACATTAGCAGAATGGGTCAAAAAGTGAGCAACATGAAGATTTTGCTGGTTCTTGTGAAATGAGGAAAAGCATTCTGTTGTGTTGCCGGCACCTGGATTAGCAATTGAAGCTACACTGAGAGCCAGAATTTTGGATTGCCTGGAGTACAAAGGGGAATTGAAGGCTTGGGAGGGAACAGTAAACAGACACAAAGAACAATGCACAATGAACAAAGTGTTCAAAAATAATAGCAATATGCAAGGTGTTGACATCCTATTGATAGCCAATATTAGCATATATGGGAAGCGAAATAGGTGGATAGCAGCAGAATGTGGAAAATAAAATTGGACGATGTGTACAACATGCTGCCAGTTCATTGTTGGTCGCTTTGCATCACCGACAAAGATCAATTTCACCCCACGATGTTCTGGAAATAAAGTACAGCATGAGGGACAAACTGTTCCATATCTAGTGCTGCCACTGGTTACAGAGCACAAGCCAGTCAGTAATTTTCTGAATCAATCTAAGATAGTCTTTAGGGTGTGTTTGAAGCCAGTGACATATCAAAGTATTCAAGACAAAACTCACACAATTCACAAGATCGCAAGGCACCTATGCATAAGGAAGGTTACCCTAACTCATCCCTCCAGAGACAGAAAAAAACCTACGGTCTACTCATTACTTCATTCAGCTGTTTTTTTATGTTATTTCATTGTTCTGGGCTACATTTTAATTGAAGGCAAGGGAATGTCACATAAATGCACTACAGTCGCTATGCTAATATCTTAAAAAGTTACTCATTGGCTGAGATAACAGTTACATTTCAATTGGGGTGCAGGTTCCTAATATTGAAGCACATGAATTATACTGAACTGATATTGTATCACATGACTTATAGGGTTAGTTATTCCTCCCACTGGTGGGTTAACAGCAGAATAGGACTTCCACCTGACCATGTGACAATGCTGCTAAACTATGTGAGTTGCCGGGGAGGAGCATAATTGATTAGAGTGGGAGAATAGTGGTAAAATGGTGCCCATTAGTTTACTGCCAGAAGATGGAAAATCTAAAGAGTTCTGCTGCAGCATTTAAAGCGCTGTAGCTGATGAAAGGATCACATATTCTTCTGTAGACGGAGAAGGTGAAAAAAACAATGGGTGGAATCGTCCCAGATTTGCACTAAGTGCGGTAGTGGCTGTGAAAAAAGACGTTTTAGTGTATTTAAGACCGAGATAGATAGGTTCTTGATTGGTAGGGGGATCAAAGGTTACGGGGAGAAGGCGGGAGAATGGGGTTGAGAAACTTATCAGCCATGATTGAATGGTGGAGCAGACATGATGGGCCGAATGGCCTAATTTCTGCTCCTATGTATTATGTCTTATGTCTACCCGCTGGCCGCAATGACGGGCTTTCATGCTGTATTGTCCGCTTCTCATCTCATTAATTATGCAGCCTCAGGAAACACTCTGTCTTGCTGGCAGGAGGCCTCTAAATCGCCCACCACACCGTTACCTCACTGTTTCCTCACTCCAGGTGCCATATCTAAGCTGCAGCCATGTACACAGTTCTCAATGCTTGCAACCCAGGACTGCCCCAGTGAAGAAATGACCCTGAAAGCCAAGAAGAGTTCAATGACCCATCACTGGAATACCTTTTGGAGGCCTGCCATGTTGCCCTCCATCCCTGCTCTGGTTGCAGGAGGTCCAGCAATGTCACCACTCCAGCTTGGGAGGCGGTGGCATTGGTGGTCAGTGCCAATGCTGTACAGGAGAGGTCAGCTATCCAATGCAGAAGGAGGGTGAATTATCTCATCCGTGCCGCCAGGGTAAGGCAACCATCTCATCCCTCAGATTAGAGCCTCAAGGGGACTGTGACTGAACCTTGAGGCTACACTCTTCTTAGTCCTGGGCGCCATCTCAGTAACGCTCGAGAGCACAGCTGGGCTAGAGAGAGTGAATGTGTGTCTTTGGGAGGTGTTTAAACATGGAACTTTGACCCCATCTGGTGATGGTGGGGTGGGTGAATCAGTGCCCGCCCTGCCAGGTGATTTGGAGAACTGCTTGCTGATGCATAATTAATGAATTTCCAAGTGTAAAATCAGGCGCGATAATCCGCCCCACTGCCCAGTGGGAAACACGTCACTTAACCTCCCTTCCACCACACTTAGTCTCCAGAAAATCCCACCCATGGTTTCAGGATGACCAATGCTGGGACCTGAATATTGAAGGGTATTTGACATTTTGAAAACATGGAAAGCTAGGAAAAGGTGGTAGTGAAGCTTTGTTAATTAAGGGTGACATTACAGTACAGTACAGTAGTGAGGGATGGTCTTAGCTCAAAAGAGCAAGATGTAGAATCAGTTTGGGTAGAGATAAATAAGAAATCTAAGAGGTCACTTGAGGGAGTAGTTTATAGGGCCCCTAATAGTAGTTACACTGTAAGACAGAGTATACAGGAAGAAATAAATGGGCTGTGTAAGAAAGGCACGGCAATAATCATGAGTGACTTTAATCTACATTTAGATTGGGTAAATCAGATTGGCAAAGATAGCCTAGAAAATGAGTTCATAGAGTAAACTCAGGTCAAATTCCTAGAGCAATACATTCTAGAGCCAACCAGAGAGCAGTCTATTCTAGATCTAGTAATGTGCAATGAGACAGTGTAAATCAATAACCTTATTGTAAAAGAGCCTCTAGGCAACAGTGATTATAACATGATCGAATTTCATGTTCAGTTTGAAGATGAGAAGTGTGAGTCTAAGACTAAGAACTCAGTGGTACAGAAGGATCCGGGCGTCCTGGTACATGAATCACAAAAAGTTAGCATGCAGGTACAGCAAATGATTAAGAAGGCTAATGGATGTTGACATTTATTGCAAGGGGATTGGAAACAAAAGTAGGGAAGATTTACTGCAGCTGACCTTGATGAGACCACATCTGGAGTATTGTATATAGTTTTAGCCTCCTTATTTGAAAAGGGATATAAGTGTATTAGGAGCAGTTCAGAGAAGGTTCAACTTGACTCATTTCTGGGATGAAGGGCTTATCTTATGAAGAAAGGTTGAACAGGTTCAGCCTATACTCACTGGAGTTTAGAAAAATGAGAGGTGATCTTATTGAAGCAGGTAGATTCCTGAGGGGACTTGACAGGGTGGATACTGGGTGGCTGTTTCCTCTTGTGGAAGAGATTAGAAATAGGGGACACAGTTTAAAAATAAGAGTTTTCCGTTTTGAAATGGAGATGAGGATTTTTTTTTCTCATCAGAGTGTTGTTAGTATGTGGAATTCTCTTCCCCAGAAAGCAGTGAAGGTTGGGTCATTGAATCTACTCAAGGCTGAGTTAGACAGATTTTTGATAGACAAGAGAGTCAATGGTTTTGGAGGACAGACAGGAAATGGAGTTGAGACCATAACCAGATCAGCCATGATCTTGTCGAATGGCATAGCAGGCTAAAAGGGCCAAATGGCTTATTCCAACTCCTATGTCCCATGTTCCTATGTGATACTTTATCAAACGCCTGTTGAATGCCTTGTTATCACTACATTTTACCTTGCACCACCCTCCCACCCATCCCTGACTCTGCACTTGCTTAAAAACTGTTCATCTTGAACATCTTTCAGTTCTGAGTAGGGTTGTCGATCTGAAACATTTAAAGTTTTTCCTGTTTTTGTTCCTGTTTGTAGCATGTTTATTACATTGTTTAGCATGCATGGAGCCCTGGGTTGTAGCTTTACCATATTTACATCTCATTTACAGGTATGCCTGATGTATGCTCTTCATTCCCCAATTGAACCAGAGCTGGTCGTCTGGCTTGATGATGCTGGAGGAATGAGCCATGAGTTTACAGATTCTGTGAACGTTCACAGCTTTGTGGATTTGGCTGATGACTTCAGTAATTTGGGGCAGAGTACTGGAGTCTTTGAGAATGCAGGTCTTTGTAAAGGCAGTTGGGTGGAGAAAGAACTGGTAGGGGTGATGTGTTGGTTGAGGAGCATTTTATTTGTTTTCACTTTTATTTACTGAAAGCCCAGTTGTAAGTTGCAGCTTTATTTCTCTGCATGCAGCCTAATGCTCTCTGGCTCTATCTCCACTTCTTTCTGAATGTGCTTTGCTTTTCAGTCACAAAATTATAGATGTGTTGATTTCTCATTTTAGCTTCCTGCATAAATTTGGTGATGAAACATGAAGAGCAGTCCTGCAATAATCTTCAGGATCATTGCTGCTTGCTGCCTTCTGTATAATATTCCCATTTAGAAAGAGTTAGTGCTTTCTGCAGCTGCAAAGGATGACAATGATTGAAAAGGTGGAGACTGCAACAGGAAGGAATTTCCAGAGGGCTGCACAATGAGCAGTTGATTGTCTAATACCGGGATTCTGCCAAGTGGTATCCCTTTAACTTTATATGTGAAAATTACGAGGATGGAGGCAAGCTTGAGAACTGTGCTGACATCCATTGGATAGACTCATGCAGAGAAAAAATATTTCAAAGTATCTAACTCTTGTACAATCATAGCCAGATTCTTAATAAAACTTATTAGAATCTACTTATTTAAGAAAATAAACTAAAATTAATCATGCAGCTAGATGCGCAATGAGGGTCACCTATCTTCATAGAACAAATAGTTTTGTGTTCTCTTACACTTTGGCTTAAGAAATATTAGGGGTTTAAAGAAATATTTGGATTGGAAAAACTGGATGAAGGAAACATAGATTGATGCAGCTTGCTTATCAGAGTTGCTGCTTAACACTTGCAGATGCCACCAATGAAGGAATAACTATAAAATAACAAAAACAAAGTAATAAACTGATAATGCTATATAATTCTTGACATTAAGTATATATCCAAAAATGTTGCCCCTGGTTATTTCCTCTTTTGCAGTCTTTCCAAGCTACAGAGTTCTTGGGCTGCGAGATCTTCAGGGGATTTACTTCTGACTTTCCTTTTATTTTCTCTGAATCCCTGGAGGGAGTTATAGACCTTCACATGGTATCCCTTCCTAAAGCAGTTGGGTGAGGCAGAACTCCCATCACAGTGCTACACATTCAAATTCAGTAAACTGCACTGCCCTGATCAATATTAAAACAGAAATGCAATAATAGTACAGGAACAAACCTTACCTGTGATACAACATACTGAGCTTGTTTCCAGTAAAATATGTATCTCAGTGGTTTGACCAATGAGTAAAAAATATGAAGGAAGCCATAGGCAAATGATACAAGCCCAAGCTGCTTCCGACACAACATCCACTTGTCGAGCCAGTCAGGAAATCTCTTGTATTTTGTTCCTCTGTAGAGTTGGAGGAATGCAGCAATCACACCCGGAAGGTAAACCAAGCCAAGTAGAATGAGAGAGACAATTGGAAAAACATGATTTGGTATGGAAATCATTATCTTATAGGTATGATCAACATTCTTATTTACATAAGAATAGATCACTTGAAGCACCACACAGTAAATGAAGAAGAATACTGTGAGACCAGCCGTTATAATAAGTGGTAGTCTCCACATTGGAAAGAGCTGGAGAGGGTAGTTCTCCAGTTCTTCAGCTGCTAGAAGGGATCCCTGGTCTAGAGGAGTGAGGCCCATGCCCCTGGCAACATCCATCACCAATTGTTTAGATTTATTGTCATCCCCACAGACAAAGACCTGAAACACAAAAGGATAATTTTGATCACTGGTGAAAATATTGTTACTGCAATTCAATATAATCAGTACAGCTTAATTAATATTGTTTTTGAAATACAGTTCACTGGTCAGTGTAGACAATAGTTTTAATTGAGTCTTGCTAACATCACTTCCTTCACATAATAAGTAAATATTGATGTGATCTTACCTGACTGCTGGCATCCAGGCTGCCTGACTGTAGGGCCCAGGCTGAAACTGTATTGAATCCCTTCACCACATTGGCTTTGGGAACCAGCTGAGACAAATACTGTGCATTGGACTCAGGGTATTGGTTCATTTTGAGGTTGTTGCTTACATCCACCAGCACTTTTCCATCTAGCAAATCAGACAGAGCTGGGATAAAATCATAGTTTTCCCTGTGAACAGCCAAGAAAATGATCTTGGATGTTTTCAGGGCCTCCGTGTGGCTAAACACTTGCGCTCCACTTGGCAACAGGGTAGGGTTCTTTAGGTCTCGGCTACCAAATACCACTGGGTAACCTGACTTGAGCAGTCTCATGCCCAAGGATCTGCCAAAGTCCCCGGTGCCAAAAATGCAAATTGTGTCCTGCTTATGATCCAACCTTTTTCTGCTGCTGGTCTGATGAATCAGGCCTGTCGAATTGGTGTCCATCTCTGAAAAACAAAGTTAATAGAAATTTTACAATATTTTGGTCAATCAGCTCCTATAAAATGGAACGTGCCAAGCATCAACTACTAATATTTACGCTTTTCTATTTTGCATCTTTCTTCTTAATTTTTAGTCTTAATCTTAAAATCTTAAAATTTTCTTAAGCTAGTTTTTCAATATAATTTTTTAAAGTCCTTTTGTTTTAGCATGGAACATGATCACCAGAATCTTCTGCACTAACAATATTTTCGGGCACCAGGGCCATTTTCAGGTTCTGACCCTTTTCAGGTCAGCATTGTGCTGGCAGATGAGGTCTTCTGGGAGTTGACCCATTATCAGGCTGCCCCTGCGCATGCCATCTAATTAAAGATGGCAGGCAGAACAGTGATGTAGGGAAGGCATGAAGGAATGTCCAATTTGTCCAATTGGAAGCCCCACTGATCATGGTAAGCATAGCTGAAGACAAGGGGCACCGTAAAATGCTCACAAAAGGCCCCAAAGTAGGTTTTAAAAATCAAGGCCCAGGCATTGAGGGGCCTCAGAATGGAGTAGAAATCTCTGCACATGAATATCTACAACCACAAATAGACCTCCTTAAGCCCTGATACAGGCATTTCATTCAAGCTCTAATGACCCTGTGACCTCCCACTGACAGACTGCCTTTGAAGCACGTATGCCTGACACGGTGGGTGGTTGGGGGTGATGGCGGATGCGGGGCAGGGATGTGATGCTGGGAAAATTCCATTAATGTCAGGAAATGGCCGTTGATTGCAGATGAGGCCTTAATTATTTTGATTGCCTGCCTGCCTCCTTTAAGTCAACTGTTGTGAAACTAATCTGATGGGAGTCCACAATGTGGGTGAACCATTTCAGTGGGGTTTTCCACAACTTTCCTAGATGCCCTGACCTCCAAACCTGCCTCCCAGGGATCAGGAAGAATCTGCCAATGTGTGACACCAGTCATGTTGCTATTAACATCACTGTACTTCTCTGTTTGTATCAGCATATATCATGATGCCCTTCGTGTTTAACAGGAAGTTGATGAACTCTTAAACATTCAGGAGCCCTAAATCTTATCTGAGTCTTACTGGTGAAGGAGCCTCATGGGTGAAGACAGATGTGGTTCAGATCCAGTAATGCCAAGTTACCAACCCGGTGATAGGTTTCTGAAAATTTATTCAAAGTTTATTTCAAGGGTTTGGGCGGTACTTTCATCTCCTGATGTCACAAAAACAAGGTCTGGCAGGACTTTATCACTTAATTCCCATTGTAATTCCCGGTTCTTCCATCTCCTTTACCCAAAAGTATTGGGCAATGCAGGCCACTGAGTCTGGCACTATGAAGCTGTGTAAATAGGGTTCATGGAAGTGATCAAGGCTGTGGTGACAGTCATATTTATGCTGCCCTCGACCACGCTGGAAAGTAAATGTTCGTCCACGTGAAATCTACCCTCTGAACAAAAGAACTGATTTTATTAACCGTCTTAATCCGTTCTGCCAACTTTGTCTGTAATTGGGTAGCAAGTGCAACATATTGCTTTCTACCCAAAGGATGGCAAGATGCACAAATGCTGACACTGGCAGCTGCCTGTATTTTTTTTAAATAGTCTGCCGCAGAAGCCCTGGAGGGGTCATGCCTGTCTCTCAAATGTGGGTGCAAATTTCTCTGAGCCATAGTTATGCCAAAGGAGAAAGCTGGTGAATTTTTAGCATTACATAGCATTACACCAAATATAGGTAATCATTTCTTTCATTTAAGAAAAGATCTACAAGTGTGACTGGTTCAATAAATGCTTTAAAAGAAAATTGCTGTCATGTGAAAAAATCCAAACAAAGAGGGGTCACAATCAAAAGGAACCTGGGTCAAAGATAGGGCTGCTGCACAAATTCACCAATGTTTGTCTCATTGAGTGCTGTTCCCCACTGGGACCTTGAGAATGATGAATTTATCTGCATAACATAGTCAAAATTTATAGAGGTCTGAAACAGAAATGTATGGGCAGAATTTCCCGGTCGGCGTGCAGGGGCAGGACCCGCACGCTGAAGCGTAAAATGATGTGGGGTGACTTTGGGGGTGTGTCCCGATGTCACCACGCAGCATTTAGATTTTCAGTTCGGTGGGCACGCAGCCAAATTGGCTGCGCGCCTGCCAAACTGTCAAAGGCCTATTAAGGCCTGTTAATGATCTAATCGAGGTCATTGTCAGGGCTGCCCATCCAACCTTAAGGTTGGCGGGCAGGCCAGGAGCCCAAGCAGGCTTCCGAAAAAACATGAAACCTCATCCACGGGTGGGATGAGGTTTCATGAGGGTTTTAAAAATGTTTAAGTTTTAAAATTCGAGTAATTGACATATCCCAGCTCATGTGACAGTGTCACATGAGGGGACATGTCAATAATTTTTTTCTTCTCCGTTCAGCACGGTTTTTAAAGCTGAAGCGATCTCCCTGAGGCAGCGCTTTGCCTCAGGGAGATCTGTGGGCTCTTTCGCGCATGCACAAAAGAGCGCACAGACCTGCTCAGGGAATCCCCACCGCCTGCACAGCGAGTGCACAATACTTCAGGGCGGACGTCACGTCTGGCATGCCTTAATTGGCCCGCCCAATTAAAATAGCGGCACGATCCCAACTGGGGTCACTGATCGGGAACCTGGCCGCCCGCAAATGTGCCCGCACAACCTCCCTGACAGGCAGAAAATTCTGCCCATAAGATTTTAGAAGTGGGCAGGAGGTCAGAAGAGATAGAATGAGTCAAAATGACAAAAAAAGTGTGCTATCTAGTTGTCCAGTGAATGATATACCCTGTACTGAACTAAAAGCTGCATCCACTTCAGTGATGCTGCAAGTGAAAGCAAGAAGAACACAAAAAAATTAGAAAATAGATGGTCTCATTTTTTCCATGTAATGAAATTATTTGTGAATCAAACACTTGCTTTTTAATAGCAATTCCAGTTGGTAAAATCAATAAATTCATGAAAGTTTAAAAATAAACTGTTGAAATGCACAATTAATTGCATAATAAGCTCTGAAATATGAAATATATTAAATGTTCTTACCTTCCTTATTTTGGTTGGCTGGACTGAAAAATGAGGACAGCTAAAATAAAGAATAAACTGAGCTTTCACTTCAGATGATGTTTAGATACAGCCTGCTGCTGTTCATCTTTCAAACTGACCCTCATATTTAAAGGCTCTGATCCATTTTCTGAGGTCAGTGTGCGTTTTGCTCCACCTCTTTGCATTTCTGCCAGAACTAGAACCCAGCAGCAAACTCTGACAACAAGTGATTTCTGATGAGCCTGTATGACCACAGAAAAGCATCGAATTTTCAGGCCAAAAATCTTCTACGTGATTGTTCAACAGTGAAATTAAAAAATTTAGCTATACAGTTCCTCTATGAAATCACAATTGCTCTGAGACTTAGCTGGAACAACTACAAGCGGTTAACAGTCAGGTTTGCTCAGTGTTAACTCTTCTAATACTTACATAATTGAATCTTAATCTGGGTATAAAAGGACACGTGAATAAAATACTTAATTTTACCAATTTTCCTGAATCTGTATCTGCACTTTAAAATGACTTCTAATCAGTTTAAGTTAATTTTGTTACAACTTCAATAGACCTCCCAACTCATGGCACTTCCGAAATCTTCCAATTTTTCTGAATGACTCAGTGTACCTTTCTTATTTGCACTTGGAGATATACCATCAGTAGTGCTTCCCTTGCCTCCTATTCATTAAGCCATCAAAATACATGCTAGTTGAGCTATTATTTTTCTATTTACATTTCTGTTTACTTCACTCTGTTGCCTGCACATGATGGCTGGCTATCAGATTCTCATCCCCATTCCTGAAGTTTCCAGACTATCCGTGTCCTTTCTCCTTTGTCTCTCCTCATTTTGTGTCTCTACAAATCTCTCCATTTCTTACATTCCATAATCTCACAGTTTCTCAGCTACATCCACTGTCCAGGCGGTCCCAGATTAATTTCTGTTCTGTGCTCAGTTACTTGCTCTTAGCCAGAGATCAGCATCTCCAAGCTAGGGCGATGCAAATATTCCACTCAACCAACCCCATTAAAAATAAATGAACTGCTAATACGTTTCATTCCTCTGGGATCATTGTTTTTGCAAAAAGACTGTCTTGTTTCTACATAATAATGGTTAAACTAAGAACTAGTTCAGTACAGTATATGTGAAGTGTTTTCTTTCTCTTTTTCTAAGCCCTTCTATGTTCATTTCCTTATTATTAATGAGTCATTTTCTCAGAGCAAGTAATAACTGTTTGGTGCTGTATTTTCACTGAGGGAATTTTTCCCTGGGGAAATTTTTTTGAGCTTGAAGTGCTGGTTTAGTCATTGGTCTAATTTTATGTATTACCAGTATAAACCAAGACTCAATGAGGCAATAATTTTCATGCCTTTTTTTAACTTGGAAAATTCATAACTAAGAAAGTAAATGCATTACAGATGTTTGTGCTGCTTGCATGCCATGTGAATTTTCCACATG
Source organism: Cetorhinus maximus (assembly GCF_964194155.1). NCBI lineage: Eukaryota > Metazoa > Chordata > Chondrichthyes > Lamniformes > Cetorhinidae > Cetorhinus > Cetorhinus maximus. The sequence continues at coordinate 62,806,974 of NC_135881.1, read as the reverse complement.
CAAATATTGCACAATGCTCAGCAGGGTTTTCAATGCAAGCTAACTCATAAACTGCAAAAATATTGCCGATATACTAAAATCCCTTAAACTGCCTTTGGATATAAATTAGGTATACAATAAAGACCTGCCATTCACTATGGTTACCTTTTTGGAAAACCTCGCAAATGGCAGTGGTATTTTATGATGGGAGTCAATGAGATAGGTGCCAACCATCCAAAAAATTGATATGTACAGAGAATAAAAGACAGCAAAAACAATGTTTTTAATAAATGTGAAGATGTCCTGCTGTTTAACAAAATAAGAAATATATATTAGTCTTACCCTTGTTATAAGGCTCTCCAGCAACACTGTATTCCAACACGGTATTCCCTGGCATTAGCACCATTTTTCAACCTATCTCATATTGTCACTTTTCCAGGAAGTGTCATCGCTTTTCTAGGATGTTTACTTTTTGGTTCAGAATCACTACTTTTTCAATAATGGTGATTAAAAGATTGCCCAGATACTGTACTGTAGACACAAATGAAATCGTTACAACTATGAACACCCACATGCAAACACTCCAGTAAGCAACATGACAAAATGGAATGTGCAGTGCGCATCTTATAGTCCAGGGAATATGTCATGGACACCTTCCTTATTGTACTTTTTAAAAATTCATTTAGGCGCTTTTTTATTTTATGATATTTTCTCCAATTTTTCTTCTAGTTTTTTTCTCGGAAAACCACAGATAAGTGAACATTGGACCTGCAACTGATGAAATGGTGTACATAATGGGCAGAATTTTTCGGTCGGCATGTTGGGGCAGGCATGACATAAAATGACGCGCGATGATGTCGGGCGTGTGTCCCGACGTCACTGCGTGCCATCGCGATATTTTGGAAGGCAGGCACGCTATGAGTTCCGAGGTGCGCCCATCATTAATTAACAGGCCAGTTAAGGCCCTTGAGGCAGCAATTGAAGATGATTTTTTGCAGCCTGTGTGACTTTCACTGCGTCGCACAGGTGCAACGGGCAGGAGGGTAGGCCACATTTTTAAAGACCTCATCCATGGGTGGGATAAGAGGGGTGAATGGGCTCGCTAATGCAAGTTGTTAGAACTTTAGTTTATTACTTACTGCTACTTGCTTGTGTGAACAGGACAACTTCATTTCGCTTCAGAACTGCTTTGACAGAAAGAACAGGCTTCAGTTCAGGACTCTGGAGGAATCATAACACTTGGGGCCTTCCAGGTATCAGACAGCCTTCTTTTACCCTGGGAATGGGAATTGTGCTCTCCACTGGTGGCACCTCCTCTGAGGAGGAAGAGAGAGCGAGAAGGGGGAGGAGGCCAGGACTGGACAATCAGCCTCCAGGGGAGCCACCTGTGCGAGGACAGGGGCAGGCACAAGGGGCGCAGGGCCAACAGGTAGTCCAAGGCAGAATGGGCCGCAGAAGACGCCACTATCCTGCTGTCAGGGTTTACAGGCGGCGATGCAGCTACCTCAATATGTCCAAGGTGCAGTGCTGAAAGAGGCTACGTCTCTCAAGGGAGACAGTGACCTCCATCTGTCAGATGATCGGTCCTGAGATCAGCTCCAACTGTATAGGTGGACACCCCATGCCAGTGGTGCTGAAGGTCATGGTTGCCCTCAACTTCTATGCCTCCGGCTCTTTCCAGGGGTCGGTGGGTGATCTTTGTGGAGTGTCCCAGTCAGCTGTTCACAGTTGTATCAAGCTGGTGACAGGTGCTCTGTTCAGGCATGCATTGACTTTCATTCACTACCGCTCAGATGAGGCCAGCCAGGCAGAGCGAGCCAGAGGATTTGCAACGATTGCTGGGTTCCCCTGTGTCCAGGGTGCAATCAATTGCAAACATGTGGCCATCAAGGTGCCAGCGGGTGAGCTGGGAGCCTTCGTCAACAGGAAGGGCTTCCACTCCATGAACGTGCAGATAGTGTTTGACCATAGGGTGCAGATTGTGTAAGTCTGTGCAAGGTACCCAGGCAGATCCCATGATGCATACACCCTGAGGCACTCCCAGGATCTCCAGTGCTCCAGCCCGACTGGATGGATGGCTGCTGGGTGACAAGGGCTATCCCCTCAGAAGGTGGCTTATGACGCCCCTCCACCATCCAAGAAAAGAGGCCGAGCAGTGTTACAATGGCAGCCACGCCTCCACAAGGGCTGTGGTAGAGAGAACCATCGGTCTTCTCAAAATGCGCTTCTGATGCCTGGACCATTCAGGGGTGCACTCCAATACCCCCTAGACTGTGTGTTACTGATAGTGGTTGCATGCGGCACTCTCCACAATCTGGTGCTGGAAAGGGGGGACGCAGTGGAGGAAGGAGACGTAGACACAAATGTTCTGGCAGCAGGTGATGAGTCCGGTAGTGGATCCGAGGATGAGCAGGCTCAGGAGAACGCTGGGGGGATAGACGCTGACCAGGGAAACCTCCAGAGAGGCAGGGACACCTGGGAGGTTTTGATCCAATTCTCCTTCAGCTAGCCTACCAAAGATGAACCACCAACACATGCCAGAGCTGCAGGCTTCATACTCGATACCTGAGAGCAACATTTGCCTGGTCAGCAACATTAACTACGTGCCATTTCAATAAAGCTCAATGACAAACAAGTAACTCATAACATCATGTGTTCCCCTTCACCTGCAGAACTAATGAAGCACCCAGAGACTTGTTGAGAACCAAAACATTTAATGATTGGCAACTTGGCAGACAGAAATCAAAGTCCATTAAAAGGTGTTGAACAGCACACCAACTTAACAGTAACTTAAAAGTGGGGCAAAAGAATAACACTAGTGATAAGCCTGTGTTGTGCGTAAGGTGCTTTAAGATTTCACTTGCGGGTGCTACGTCTAGGTACTTCCCCCTTGCTGGCACAGGCATTGGAGACAGCCTGCTGACTCTGCAGTTCTGTTGGCCTTGATGACCTTGGCAGGCATCCCCTGGCCCATGGAGCCTGTGCTGGCCCCAACTGAGAGGGAGCGGCCAGTGGCATGACTGGCATCTCCCCAGTCACTGCAGCTAATCAGATGCCATGGTCACTGGCAGAGGGGCGGACGAGCTACTGCCATCATTCGGAGCACCCTGAGAGGAGCCTGCAGAGGTGATAGGCAGCTTGTGTGCCAATGTGAGGTTGCTTTGGACCTCCCTGCTCACCATTGATGGATGGGCAACTAGCTGAGGTACTGAGTGTCCAATCCATCTCCCACACTGACACTGACAACCTAAGGTCATTGCCGCTGTGAGGGCTTGCAGGTCCAAGCGCATCCCCAGGAAGCCCTGATTGTTCTCCTGGAGGAGCCTCTCCATAAGAGTCGCCACTCTCTCCATGGAGGAAGCATTGCACACAGCCATGAGGGTCATTGCATTGCTCATGCTCCGCATGGACCCGTCCATCATGGAGACCATGGCACGCATTCCCTCATGTATCTTCGCCAGATCCTCCTGCACACCCTGCTGGACTTCCAGCATCTGCTGCCTCAGGGACGACTCCAAAGGCTCATCATCAGCCATTGAGCATGTTCCTGGTCCCCAGCAATCCTCCGAGTGCCGGCGCCCTCGGCACTCTCTGTCTCCGCCTGCACCTCAAGCGAGTGTGAAGTGCTGTCACCGCTGTGCACTGAGATACTAGCCGATCATCTTATTCCCACCAAGGTACTGGTATCTGTGCTGGTGCCTGCCTGGCTGAGAGGGTGTGATGCTGGTGCATTAATGTCTTCTGTGCCCTCATGGGTGAGCGGCAGTCCCTCTGCCTCCTGAGCCCAGGCATGCCCGTGGCGAGGCTGAAAGGAAGAACAAGGACATTTGATTAGTAGAAGCCGTTACACTGTAACTGTGCATGCCTGGCACCCGGATCAGGATGCGCTCCTCCTTCCATTATCAATGGGCATCCCGCGTTGGAGGCTGAAATCAATATACAGTCAACAGTGGAATGCTTGCACTGACAGACATTGTGACCTCAGTGCACGGCACTCTTACCTCCCAGTGGCACCCCAACGTCACCACGGCCGCATGACCTGGGCGTATGGCACCTCTCCAGCTCCAGTGCCTCCTGCTCGTATCTGGTGATGACGAGAATGTGGGCCTGCCCTCCGCCAGTCTGCAGCCGCTTTGCATTATTGTGGGCTGTCTTCTCCTGAAAGGAGAGAGGAGCATTGATTAGCCCACCCTGTACCTGCATTGCCATTGCAGACTTGCCACCCCCACCTGAGGAAAACCTTGCAGGCCTCACCCGATTCGTGACCCTGGAGCTGCCATACACTCATTCCAAGCAGCCAGGGCTGACCCCCTTGCCCAGATGCTGCCTCCACCACATTTGCCACTCACACTTTAAGAACTTCCAAACCCATGAACACTACCATCTTGAAGAACAAGGGCAGCAGATAGATGGGAACAACGTCACCTGGAAGTTCCCCTCCAAGTCACTCAGCACCCTGACTTGGAAACGTTTCGCTGCTTCACCACTGTCGCTAGGTCCAAATCCTGGAACTCGACCCCTAATAGCACTGTGGGTGTTCCTGCACCACATGCAGTGGATCCAGAAGGCAGCTCAGCACCACCTTCTCAGGGGCAACTAGGGATGGGCAATAAATACTGGCCCAGCCAGTGAAGGCCACCTCCCGTGAATGAATGAATGCAAAATAAAAATTCTGAGCAGGGGGGGCAACCTAACTGCTGTGCTAAGTGACCCATGCCAACATGGTACTCACCCTTCCCGATCACAAGAGGTTATTAAACCGCTTGTGGCACTGCACCCAGGTGCGTCTCACCACACCGTGGGAGCTGACCCGTTCTGCCACCTCTTCCCAGGCACATTTTGTTAGGTTGGGAGGGGGCCTGCTCCTCCCGTTCCTGGCACCAGGATCTCGTGGTGTGCTGCCACCTCCTTGAGGAGGGCAGAGAGGCACCCATCTGAGGATCTCGGGACCGACTGCCCCGCCGACCTGCCCTCCTGCCTGGCCTGCTCTCCGAGGATGCTAACCGTCATGCTTCTGACCAACATCAGTGGCAGCCTTAGAACAGCTGCCTGTGCCGTTTTTGAATAACCTGCTGGGTCGCTGTTGGACCCGGTGGTCATTGGCCTCCTGCCGCTGCCGCCCGCCCCTTCCCGCTGATCTCGGGAACCAAGATTTATGCTGGGCCAGCCTTAATTGACCTGCCCGCGTAAAATGGCGGCACGGAACCGATCACAGGCGGCGATCAGCTCCGCGCCCACCCCCGCCCGCTCCCGCCGAGTCCACCCACCATAAGAAAACTCCTGCCCAATGTTTTGAGTGGATAAGCAAATTCGCAAATGGATAATTAATGGGAAGGGTTGCAAATCTATGTTATGTTAAAGGATTCATGTTTGAGATTTGATTGGTTAAGAGTCAGCTTTGCAGAATTTACTGGCAGCAATATTCTGTCTAAAAATCAGTTCAGTCAGACAAGGTCCCTTCAAGACCAGTAGACGAGTCATAGAGATAGTTATTTTGTACTTGGTGTAGTTCTGACGTTCTGGCAAATATGGCCTCGATTGTATGGTCAGTGGCAAAGGAATGGTGCTTGCTGTTACCTTACTCCCACCCACAGAATTTTCACAGTCTTTTGATTCGCAACTTAGGGTTCATTGAGATCATTTTCAACGTGTGATGCTGTCTATAGGGCATCTTGTGTGTATGGGAAAAACAAGCTACTGCGTGTCCCTTCAATCAATCAGATTGAAGAATCAAACTGAGACATGCACACTGCAAAATATGGCTCCCTGGTGCCACTGGAGCCTATGCTATGGAAACTGGAGTAACTGAAAATGGGGGGCACACCACTCCAGGCTGCTTTTGACATGGCCTGCATAACGTGTCATAAATTTAAGTGTGTTGCACAGGTGTGCTAAGTATGCGCTGAAAGCATGCAGAGTGGGTAATTAATGATGTTAAAAAGTGTGTAAGGCTGATTTGAAACTCGACCTGCCAACTTTGACAGCACAGGTTCAGTTAACACCTTCTTATCATTGATGGCTGCACATGCATTCAGTACATGAGGGCAATCGACTCCCACCACCAAATTCCCCTCCTCCCTCCCCCACTGGAGTTATTTAAAGGGCGAACCATCCAACTTGCAGCTGAGGTGGTTTGACTTACTTTTACTATTGAAATGGTAGTGGAAGGGCTGTGGTGAAGTCTTGGAGGAGTTTTTGTGACTTGTTGGATTTTGAAGGGAATGTTGCTGCGCTTGACAAGGAGGTTATAGGAGTTTTATGCCTTGTCAACAGAAAACACAAAGATTAATGGGGGCTATAGTTGGAGTTTGACTTGGGTTGCAATATGACAGGGGCTTGGGAGTTTAGGCTGCAGAAAGGGGAAGCTGTGCGCGGAGGGAGGAGGAGGGTTCTCAGCAGAAGACCCTACCCGCTGAAGGTATTCAGGACCACCTCTCATACCTCCACCTCAGCCAGGAGCATTGGGAAGGGGCCTGCATTTCAACAAGGAGGTAGACACTGAATTGTGCCATCTCCATTAGTTGGGTCCCCTTCCAGTGCGGAGTTGGGTCCCCTTCCAACACTTCCCAGTTCACCCTCCATCGCTGCATCAGGGAGGTGACGCAGAGCTGGAACTCCAGGAGAGGGAACTTCATTGTCTTATTTTTTAACAAAGAGAAGCAGGAGGAATGGACACATAGGTTTTCCAAGGTTGCAGGATTCCCAATGCTGTAGGGAGCCACCTACAGAGCCACACACATGCATGGTGCTGTGTGCTCCATATATAAATGGGAAGATGTACTGGAAACGCAAGGGTTACCACTTCATCAATGTGCAGCTGGTGTGCGACCATGTATAGAACATCATGTCAGTGAATGTAAGCTATCCTGGCAGCTGTCACTGGCGGAGTGGCAGTGTTGGGAACATGAATGTTATCATTCTCAGAGTCGGCGGCAGGTTTGTGCTCCATGGAGCCAAGATAGAATCCTCTGGGGCTGTGCCTCAATAATCCTAGTAATCTTTTTTTATTCATTCATTCAGAGGATGCGGGTGTCACTGACTAGACCAGCATTTATTCCCCATCCATAATTGCCCTTGAGAAGGTGGTGGTGAGCCACCTTTTTGAATCGCTGCAGTTCATGTGTTGTAGGTAAACCCACAGTGATGTTTGGAAGGGAGTTCCAGGATTTTGACCCAGCAACAAGTGAGGGAATGACAATATAGCTCCAAGTAAGGATGGTATGTGACGGAGAGGAACTTGAAGGTGCTGCCCTTGTCCTTCTAGGTGGTAGAGATCATGGGTTTGGAAGTTGCTGTTGAACAAGCCTTGGTGAGTTGCTGAAAGTGCATCTTGTGGATGGTACAGCCTACTGCCATTGTGCATCAGTGGTGGAGGGAGTGAATGTTGAAGGTGGCACATGGGGTGCCAATCAAGTGGGCAGCTTTGTCCTGGATGGTGTCAAGCTTCTTGAGTATTGTTGGAGCTGCATTTATCTATGCAAGTGGAAAGTATTCCATCACACTCCTGACTTGTGCCTTGTAGATGGTGGACAGGCTTTGGGGAGACAGGAGGTGCATTTCTCACCACAGGATTGCTAGCCTCTGACCTGCTCTTGTAGCCATAGTATTTATATGGCTGATCCAGTTCAGTTTCTGATCAATGGTAACCCCCAAGATGTTGATAGTGGGGCATTCAATAATGGTAATACCATTGACTATCAAGGTCAATGGTTAGATTCTCTCTTGTTGGAGATGGTCATTGTTGGCACTTGTGTGGCAAGATATTACTGGTCATTTATCAGCTCAAGCCTGGATATTGTTCAGGTCTTGCTGCATTTGGACATGGATTGCTTCATTATCTGAGGAGTCACGAATGGTGCTGAACATTATGCAATCATCAGCGAACATCCCCACTTCTGACCTTATGGTGGAAGGAAGATTATTGATGAAACAGCTGAAGATAGTTGGGCCTAGCACACTAGCCTGAAGAAATCCTGCAGTGATGTCCTGTTTGATGATTTTCTCTGATATGGCCTCTTAATTGGCCCTGTCCGGACCTATTGTCTAATTAAGGATGGAAGGCAGGCTTCCAATCAGAGGGCAGGCAACTCTGAAGCTTCCGCAGTGCCACCGAGAGATGTGGGCACTGCTGAGGCAGATAGAAGACGTCAAGATTCAGAGGGGTAAGTTAAGTAAAAAATTAATGATGCCAGAGGGTGGAAGACCTTGTAAACTGGATGGGAAAACCCTCTAGGGGGAAACAATAGGGCTGTGGGACTGGCTTTCCTGAGTGACCCCAGCTCTGTTGGCAATGGCGCACCTGGCACTAATGGCACCCTCAGGTTGCCTGCAGGGAAGCTGCATCCATGAAACTACAGTCTTCCAACACATTGGGGAGCCAGCCTGCTGTCGGCAAACTTATTGAAGCCTTAATTATGAAAGTTGTCTGCTGACCTTGTGGAATGGGTAGCTGATCTGTACCTGGACCCACTCTTCCCCTCCATGCAGTGCTGTGGGACATCTTTTGGTGTGTGTGGAACAATGGATATATATTTTTTTATTCATTCACAGGATGTAGGCTTCGCTGGCTGGGCCAGCATTTATTGCCCATCCCTAATTGCCCTTGAGAAGGTGGTGGCGAAATGCCTTCTTGAACCGCTGCAGTCCATGTGGTGTAGGTACATACACACTGCTGTTAGGGAGGGAATTCCAGGGTTTTGACCCAGTGGTAGTGAAGGAATGGCAATATATTTCCAAGTCAGGATGGTGAGCCACTTGGAGGGGAACTTATAGGTGGTGGCGTTCCCATCTATCTGCTACCCTTGCCCTTCTAGATGGTAGTGGTCGTGGGTTTGGAAGGTGCTGTCAAAGGACCCTTGGTGAATTCCTGCAGTGCATCTTGTAGATGGTACACACTGCTGCTACTGTGCATCGGTGGTGGACGGAGTGAATGTTTGTGGATGTGGTGTCAATCAAGCAGGCTGCTTTGTCCTGGACAGTGTCAAGCTTCTTGAGTGTTGTGGGAACTGCACTCATCCAGGCAAGTGGGGAGTATTCCATCACACTCCTGACATGTGCCTTGTAGATGGTGGGCAGGCTTTGGGGAGTCAGGAGGTGAGTTACTTGACACAGGATTCCTAGCCCCTGACCTGCTCTTGTAGCCACAGGATTTATATGGCTAGTCCAGTTCAGTTTCTGGTCATGGTAACCCCCAGGATGTTGATATTGGTGGATTCAGTGATGGTAATGCAATTGAACATCAAGGGGCGATGGTTGGATTCTCTCTTGTTGGAGAGGGTCATTGTCTGACATTTGTGTAGCGTGCATGTTACTTGCCACTTGTCAGCCCAAGCCTGGATATTGTCCAGGTCTTGCTGCATTTGGACATGAACTTCTTCAGTATCTGAGGAATCGTGAATGGTGCTGAACATTGTGCAACATCAGCCAACATCCCCACTTCTGACCTTACAATGGAAGGAAGGTCATTGATGAAGTAGCTGAAGATGGTTAGGCCGAGGACGCTACCCTGAGGAGCTCCTCTAGTGATACCCTGGAGCTGAGATGACTGACCTCCAACAACCACAATCACTTTCCTTTGTGCTAGGCATGACTCCAACCAGTAGAGAGTTTTCCCCCTGATTCCCATTGACTCCAGTTTTGCTAGGGCTTCTTGGTGCTGCACTCGGTCAAATGCTGCCTTGATGTCAAGAGCAGTCACTCTCACCTCACCTCGGGAGTTCAGCTCTTTTGTCCATGTTTGAAGCAAGGCTGTAGTGAGGTCAGGAGCTGAGTGGCTCTGGTGGAAACCAAACTGGGTGTCAGTAACGGGGTTGTGGCTAAGTAAGTGCAGCTTGATAGCACAGTTGATGACCCCTTCCATTACTTTACTGATGATGGAGAGTAGACTGATTTGTCCTGCTTTTTGGGTGCAGGACATACCTGGGCAATTTTCTACACAGCTAGGTAGATGCCAGTGTTGTAGCTGTACTGGAACAGCTAGGCTAGGGGTGCGGCAAGTTCTGGAGCATAAGTCTTTAGTATTATTGCTGAAATATTGTCAGGGCCTGTAGTCTTTGCAGTATCCAGTGCTTTCAGCCGTTTCTTGATATCATGTGCAATGAATCAAATTGGCTGAAGACTGGCATTTGATATGTTGAAGACTTCCGGAAGAGGCCGAGATGGATCATCCACTCGGCACTTCTGGCTGAAGATTGTAGAAAATGCCTTATTTTTTGCACTGATGTGCTGAGCTCCTCCATCATTGAGGATGGGGATACCAGTGGAGCCTCCTCCAGTGAATTGTTTAATTGTCTACCACCTTTTATGACTGGATGTGGCAGGGCTTAGATCTGATCCGTTGGTTGTGGGATTGCTAGCCCTGTCTATAACTTGCTGCTTATTCTGTTTGGCATGCTAGTAGTGGTATGTTATAGCCTCACCAGGTTGACAACTCATTTTCAGGTTTGCCTTGTCCTGCTCCTGGCATGCCCTCTTGCACTCTTCATTGAACCAGGGTTGATCCCCTGGCTTGATGGTAATGGTAGAGTGGGGGATATGCCAGGCCATGAGGTTACAGATTGTGTTCGAGTACAATTCTGCTGCTGCTGATGGCCCACAACGCGTCATGGATCCCCAGGCGTGTGTTGTTAGACCTGTTCAAAATCTATCCCATTTAGCAGCGTCGCAGTGCCACACAACACGGTGGAGGGTGTCCTCAATGTGAAGGCGGGACTTCATCTCCACAATGACTGTGCGGTGTCACTCCTACTGATACTGTCATGGACAGATGCATCTGTGGCAGGCAGGTTGGTGAGGATGCCACAGACCCAGTCTAGCGGTTATGTCCTATAGAACTTGGCCAGCTCAGTTAGTAGTGGTGCTACTGAACCACTCCTGGTGATGGACATTGAAGTCCCCCACCCAGAGTACATTCTGTGCCCTTGGCCCCCTCAGTGCTTCCTCCAAGTGGTGTTCATGGAGGAGCACTGATTCATCAGCTGAGGGAGGGTGATATGTGGTAAAATCAGCAGGAGGCTTCCTTGCCCATGTTTGACCTGATGCCATAAGACTTCATGGGGGCTGGAGTGGATGTTGAGGACTCTCAGGGCAACTCCCTCCCAACTGTGCTGCCAACTATGCTGGTTCTTTAGCTGGTGTCTGGGATATTATCTGTAAGATATGATTCTGTGAGGATGACTATGTCAGGCTGTTGCTTCACTAGTCTGTGAGACAGCTCTCCCAATTTTGGCACCCAGATGTTAGTATTGAGGACTTTGCAGAGCTGACAGGGCTGCAGGTTGCCTGTTTTAATTCCTTGTAGCAGCGTGTTACAACTTAGTGGCTTGCTAGGCCAGTTAAGAGTCAACCACATTGCTCTAGAGTCAAGCCAGGCCAGACCAGACCAGGTAAGGATGACAGGTTTCCTTCCCTAAAGGGCATTTGTGAACAATCAATAATGGTCATCATTAGACTAATAATTCCAGATTTTTATTGAATTCAAATTCCATCATCTGCCGTGGCGGGGTTTGAACCCAGGTCTCCAGGCTTACCCTGGGTCTCTGGATTACTACTCCAGCAATAATACAACTACACCCTAATATGTGGTGCTGATTGTTGCTGTTTTGCTTCATCTGCAAGTAAATAATTTCAGGCGCATGCAAGCACTCGCAAACATTTCACTTGAATGCTTTATTGAAACTCCTTTTAAATGCATGACAATAGCAATATTGCAACCTTGTGGTAATATACAGGACATAGACATGCGCTCGAGAACAGTGAGAAATTTTATTTGTAAGAGCTATAACATAATATTTTGCTGTTGTTGTGAAAAGTAATATAGAAAACCTAACAATTAGTTTCAAAAAGCTCTAAATTATTATGTTAAAATGTTAAGTTTTATCATCATTCTACATAATCGTGGAATCAATAATCATAGAGCGTGATAGGATACCATTCAGCCTATTGACTCTATTAGCCACATGAAAAAGATATCCAATTACTGCTACTCCCCACTCTTTCTCCATTGGCCTGAAATGGTTCCCTTTTCATGTTTATCTCCAATTCCCATTTGAACCTTATGGCTGAATTTGCTTCCACCACTCTTTCAGTATGTATATTCTGGACAGCAACATACAGTGTTAAAAAACATTCTCATTGCCCCATCCTTCTTGGTTCTTTTGCAAATTATCTTAAATCTCCGTTCTTTGGTTACCGATCTCCCCTTGCCAGTAGAAAGTTTCACCCCATCTACTCCTAATTTTGAACAGGTCTATTAAATTTCCCCTTAACCTTCTCTACTCTATGAAGAACAATCTCAGCTTCTTCTCTACATAACTGAAATCCTTTATTCCTTATCATTCTAGTAGATCTCTGCATCTTCTCTAAACCCTTTCCTTAAGTGTAGTGCTTAGATGGAACACAATTTCCCAATTAAGGCCTAAGTGAATTTTAAAGGTTCAGCACAGCTTTCTTATTTTTATGCTCTATCCCTCTATTTGCAAAGCCCAGGATTCTGTATCATTTTTAGACTTATTCTGCTTCTATCAAAGATTTGTCCATGTAAACTATAGGTCTTTCTGTTACTGTAATGCATGTATAGAGACAGAAGTTTTGTTTATAGTTGCATAGAATTACCTATTATGTACAGATTACTGAAGAAGACAGCTTTATTTTAACTTTTGCAGGTGTGACATGGCATTACAAATTATATCACTAAGATCATTAAAAAGATAACTTTGCTTTCATTATCATTGTCATTCCATTATCATAGATCTAAAATTCAAAAAGGCATAAATGCACAATGCTACCATATGAAAAGCGTATTGGAAAGCTCCAGTCTATCAAAGAAAGGAATACTTTCATTTATGCAGTATATTACCATGTCTGAATCTTGGAGTGAACCTTCCACAATGAATTGCTTTTCGTAATGCAGTGTGTCATGAAGCGCTATTAACGTATATAATATTTTGGAAAATATTTTTCTTTTAAAATAGAGGTTTACTCTGTGCGTGTGCCTTAATTGGGCTAAAGCCAGCTAGTCTGGGTGCTTTGATGGGTACTAGTTTTGAAATGGAAGAGAGATAGCGTGCATTTGCATTGTTTGAATAGAGCACTTAAGAGATGGGGCGAAAACTTGACACTTTTCTAGCAGCTACCAAGCAATATGTTTAAATTATTAATAAAATTGGTACTATGAAAGGGGTTTCATTGTGAAAAGATAAAACTCAAAGACGCTGATGAGACAATGGGCAGGTTTTTCCGGTTGGCAAGTGGGGGCAAGGCCTGCTCACCGACGGGTCAAGTGATGTGGGGATACGTCGGGCGTGTGTCCCGACGTCACCCTGCGTCATTTAGATTTTCAGTTTTGTGGGTGCGCAGCCGAATCGGTTGCGGGCCCACCGAACTGTCAACGGCCTATTAAGGCCATTAAAAAACTAAATAACTTGATTGATGGATCTGCCCGTCCAGGCTTAGGGCTGGAGGGCAGGCCGGAAGCTCAGGCGGGCCTCGGAAAAAGCATGAAACCTCATCCATGGGTGGGGTGAGGTTTCATAAGGGCTTTTAAATGTTTATCAAATGTTTAAAAAAAAGTTAAGGACATGTTCCAACTCATGTGACAGTGTCACATGAGGGGACATGTCAGGGAAATGTTTTTATTACGTTTCTGTCAACTTTTTATTCATAGCTGATCTCCCCGAGGCAGCATTTTGCCTCGGGGAGATGTGTGCGCTCTTTCGCGCACGTACACGAAAGACTGCATTCCCGGATGAGGGAATACCCATGCACAGGGAGCGCATAGCGCTTCCTGGCGGATGTCACACTGGGCAGGCATTAATTGGCTCGCCCACATAAAATGGGGGTGCCCCCCCCCTCAACCGGGGGCGCCAATTGGAAGGCTGGCCACTGGTACCCACTCCCGCACATCCCTCCTGACGGGGGGAGAATGTTTCCCAATGAGAATTTGAATTAAATCAGTGGTGGTAGGTATAACTTCAGTAGTTTTCAGGTGTGCAGAGCAGAGGCAATGTAAGATCAAAAGGCAACTGTAAGCCTCCAACTGGTCCAACTGGCTCCACAGCAATAAGAACCTCATTTTGAAATTGTAAGGTGAAAATGCTTTGCCTGGTGTTTGGGTAAGTCAATAGGCTGCTGTTGCCTTAATGGAGATCAGTTTGGAAATTAGTTAAAAGCTATGATAGTTGTAATTTGTAGCCATGTACATATATTTTAACCTGTGTAAATTAATAAAGTGTTTCAATTAGATTAATGTAAAGCCTCGAGAACTGATGGTCTGATTTCTGAATTTAAGATCGCATCTCAAACATAACACTTAAAATTATAGGTTTTGACAGTTGTTTAAAATTTCCATCTGGGATTTTTAAATAACTCCGCTTTACCAACTGCATTGGTCATAACAAGTGACTGTTAAATATAGAAAAAAGAAGCTAGTTTGAGGCTGCCTAAGCTTATTTCATGTGGGATCTTTCCAACCAGCAATGGTGAAGCCTTTTAGTCCATCGCTGTCTTCACTGTAGAAGACACAAATAACGTCCCAGAAATATTGTAAATCAAGAAGCAGAAGGGAGGGAGGAACTTAAAACAATTACAATCACCAGGAAAAGGGTACTGAAAAAAATTTTAAAACTAGAGGCTGACAAGTCCTCAGGACCAGATGGCCTGCATCCTAGGCTTAAAAGAAGTGACTGTTCTGATAGTAGCTGCATTGGTTGTAATTTTCCAAAATTTCTTAGTTTCTGAAAGGGTCTCATTAGATTGGAAAATAGTGAACGTAACTCCTCTATTCTAGAAAGGAAGGAGACAGAAAGCAGGAAGCTACAAGCCAGCTAGCCTAACGTCTGTCATAGGGAAAATGCTAGAATTCATTATTAAGGAGGGTATAGTAGGGCTTCTAGAAAATTTTAGTGCAATCAGGCAGAGTCATCATGGTTTTGCGAAAGGGAAGTCTTGCTTGACTAATTTATGAAGTTCTTTGAGGACATAACAAGCAAGGTGTATAAAGGGAAACCCGTGGATATGGTGTACTTGGATTTCCAAAAGGCATTTGATAATATTCCACATCAAAAGTTACTACACAAAATAAGAGCTCATGGTGTAAGGGTAACATATTAACATGGATGGTGGACTGGTTAGCTAACAGGAAACAGAGAGTAGGGATAAGTGGGTCATTTTCGGGTTGGCAAGCTGTTACTAGTAAAGTGCCACAGGGATCAGTGCTGGGGCCTCAACTATTTACCATCTGTCAATGACTTGGATAAAGGGACCAAATATATGGTTGCTAGATTTCCTGATAACACAAAGATAGGTAGGAAAGTAAATTGTGAGGAGGACATAAGGACTCTGCAAAGGGAGATAGATAGGTTAAGTGAGTGGGTAACAATACGGCAGATGGAATATAATGTGGGAAAATGTGAATTTTTCCACTTTGGCAGGAAAAATAGAAAAGCAGTATATTTTTCAAATGGAGAGAGATTGCAGAACTCGATGATACAGAGGGATCTGAATGTCTTGAAAAGTGAATCACAAAATGTTAGTGTGCAGGTACAGCATGTAATTAGGAAGGCAAATGGAATGTTGTTGTTTATTGCAAGGGGAATAGAATATAAAAGTACCAATGTTTTGCTTCATTTATAGAAGGTATTGGTGAAACCACATCTGGAGTACCGTATACAGTTTTGGTCTCCTTATTTGCAAAAGGATATAATTGCATTAGAAGCAGTTCAGAGAAGGTTCATTTGATTAATTCCTGAGATGAAGGGTTATCTGATGAGGAAAGGTTGGACAGGTTGGGCCTGTATCCACTGGAGTTTAGAAGAATGTGAGGCGTTATTATTGAAACATGTAAGATCTTGAGGGGACTTGACAGGGTGGATGTTCAGAGGATTTTTCCTCTTATGTGAGAGACTAGAATGAGGGGACACAGTTAAGACAGAGACAAGGAGAATTTTTTCTCTCAGAGGGTCATTAGTCTGTGGAATTCTCTTCCCCAGGAAGCAGTGGAGGCTGATTCATTGAATATTTTTAAGGCTGAACTAGATAGACTCTTGATTGACAAGGGAGTCAAAAAGTATATATATATGTTCGTACATGTGTATGTTCATGTGTTTGTATGTTCATATGTTCGTATCAGTTTGTGGTGTATTTGAACCCAGTTCCCAGAGGCCATAGATCACTTGCAAACAAACACTGTGCAGGAGAAGACTGTTGAAAAGAAAAACAAAAGGGTCCAATTCCCCATTTCTCTGGGCACACCTCCAAATGACTATAGAAGCAGGTAAATAAACTACAAAGTGCTTCTTTACACCCTCCACCCCCACTTTTAATTGCTGCTTGAATGCATTTGCTTGGTCCAGGTGCAAGTGTTCCATCCAGCTCAAGGAAAAAGACATAGAAACCCTGGGTGAGGGATCATAAACTTGGCATTATGGATCTCGGACCATTTGTTCTCTGTTTTGTGTTCATGAAATGAACGCTTCCTAGGCTTTAAATAAAGGAAAAACACCCCAAATATTCTTCATATAAATGATGATTTGTTACTGCAGACTTTAATTTTTGGCTTTCTCTCCCAGCCCTGCCGGATCCTGGTGATCATTTTGTCTACACATGGTGTTATGAGAATCAGCTTTAGAACCAGCACAATGCAGGGAATCAACATGCCCAACATGTATGCTTGTGGAAGCCCCCATCTATACCACTTTGATTGCAGAAATCTGTCCCAGCCAAACAGTGCAGCATGTGCAGTGCACAACAGGAGTGTTATATAGCCCAGCTTGGACTGTAAGACAATGGAGAAATCATTTAGTCAGTTCTCATTTCCAACTGTAAAATACATTCATATCCAAAATTTTAATTGATATTGCTATTTTCCAACCAAGACAATTCCTGTCACAGATGTAACTTTAGACTTTAGATAAATATATCTCCAAAAAATAAATAAAATCATGTGCATTTTGATACAAAATGAAATCATATAATTCTTTATAAAAGTTGTATTTTTCTTTATTAATTGAAAGGGTCAATATAAACCTTTAAGCTGTACTCATTTCAAATGCATCTGCTATGGATTCCCACCGGTTCTCCAACCAATGGATGTGGTCCCCGTCAGCCTGACAAAATCTTGGCCATTGAGTTAGATCAAGCGCCTTACATTGTTGTCCTCAAATGCTGACAACACTTGTCATATCATAGTTAAGCCAAAGCTCATTTTTTTGGTTCAAAATTTTGCAACAGAGAAACACACAGTGTTAATATTTATTCCCATAGTTTCCCATTACGGAATTTGTCATAGCTGATAATCTGTAAAGTATGTCTGCATACTGGGGCCAAAAATATTGTGTCGTATGATGCCTGTAATAATAATACACACATACACACACACACACACACACACACACACGTACCTGCACAAATCGGAACTCTCTCCAGTTTACAACATTGCTGACTGATGGAAGAGAAGTGATGCCCAGCAAAACGTAAAGACCAAACCCCAGCATTCCTAATGCAAAATACAGGTCAACACGCCAGGATAGCATTTTGTTTAACTGCATAGTTTTATTCTTCTTTGACTGCAAGGAAGAAGAGAAATGTCAAAATAATGGTGTGTATAAAGTGTAAGGTGCAATATAACCTTGGAGTTAAGAACAAGCCCTTCAGCCCCATGAGCCTGCATTCAATTAGATCATGACTGAACTGTATGTCAACACCAACTACACTTATTAGCTCCTAAAACTTTGATACGTTAAAAAACAAAAAGTTATTGATCTCAGTCTCGAACGCTCCATCTGTCCAACTATCTACAGTCTTTTTAGTTTTAGTGGCCCATTGAGGCAGACCTATGCTGCAGTTTCTGCTTGTCATCCGCTTGCCTCCTATCAACCATTGATGCAATTCTCTGAGAGTGGCTAAAACAACAGAGGGGAGAGGAGTCACTGCCAATTTAGGGGGAAAAAAATTAGTAAAATTTTGACAATTCCTCTCCAATCCATGAAGAGAATCAAATCAGTTTGAGGAGAATGCTGTGACTGGGGAATACATTCCTGGTACCTTCCATATGTAACAATGTCAGTCACATTCTGGAAGTCAGCTGCCCCCTTTTTGAATGTTTGCAGTGAGTCCACTCCCTGCATGCGCCAGCAATTTGTTCCACAAATTTTCTGTGAAAAGCAGTACCTCTTGACAACTAAATTAACCTTATGCTTACAGAACTTATACACATATCTCTAGCTACGTAACACAAATACCAATAGTGGGTCCACTGGCACTGAACCTAACCTTTTCATTATTTTAAGGAGTCAGTCAAATCTTTGAACATTTTGTTTCTCCGGAGCATAAAGGCCCCAGTCCATAAGCCAATGTGGTAATTGAGGGCTTTTAAATTAGGTAAAATCCGTATTTTTAAAAATTTGCATATGATCATGCAAGTAATTCATCCTAACACTCTAATTGCTTCTGTGGCATTTGTGTAAAAAATGTCCTATGATAACAACACACATGGATAATGTTATTACCTCTTCAATCATTGAGTGCATCCAGCGCCATCTAACCGAGTACCTTGTGGATATAATGAATGTGTAGAGAACATGAAGGAAGGCATAGGCAAGTGCTACAAGTCCAAGTTGCTTTCGACACAACATCCATCTGTCGAGCCAGTCGGGGAATCTCTTGTATTTTGTCCCTCTGTAGAGCTGAATGAATGCAGCAATCACACCCGGCAGATAAACTAAGCTAAGTAGGATTAGGGAGACATTTGGGAAGATACGATTAGGAATGGAAATTGCAAGCCGATAGGAAACATCATTATTTTCTTTGGCATAGGGATAGATTACATCAATCACCACGCAGTAAATGAAGAAGAATACTGTGAGACCAGCCGTTATAGTAAGTGGTAGTCTCCACATTGGAAAGAGCTGGAGAGGGTAGTTCTCCAGTTCTACAGCTGCTAGAAGGGATCCTTGGTCTAAAGGAGTGAGGCCTATACTCCTGGCAACATCCATCACCAATTGTTTAGATTTATTGTCATCCCCACAGACAAAGACCTGAAACAAAAAATGATAATTTTGATCAGTGGTGAAAATACTGTTGCTGCAATTCAATATATTCAGCTCAAACTAGTTGATATTGTTTTTAAAATAGTTAGTTGATCAGTGTAGACAATAGTTTTAGTCGATCATTACTAACATCACTTTCTTCATTTCCATGTGCATATATAATTTTTTCAAGATGCATCAAATAAGGTGTCACATGAAAGGTTGTTACACAAAATAAGTGTCCATGGCGTTGGAAGTAATATATCAGCATGGTAAAAGAATTTGTTAAAGGGCAGAAAACAGAATAAGAATAAACGGGTCATTTTTATGTTGGCAAGCTGTTACTTGTGGGGTGCTGTAGGGATCAATGCTGGGGCCTCAATTACCACAATCTATCTTAATGATTCAGATGAAGGGACTGAGTATAATATAGACAAATTTGCTGACGATACAACCCTAGATGGGAAAATAAGTTATAAAGTGCTCGTAAAGAGTCTGCAAAAGCATATAGGCAGGTTAAGTGAGTGGGCAAGAAGGTGGCAGTTGTGAGTATTCATTTTAGTAGGAAGAATAGAAATACCGAATATTTTTTAAATGGTGAGAAAGCATTAAATCTTCCGAAAGCAAAGTGCTATGAGTGCTGGAAATCTAAAAATAGAAAATTCTGGTAACACCCAGTGGTGAAAGAAGCAGAGTTAACATTTCAGGTCGATGATCTTTCATCAAAATTGTAAAAAATTTAGAGATGTAACAGGTTTTAACCCAAAGGGAAAGGGTTGGTGGGGAATGGTAGGAAAGAACAAAAAAGACAGTATCCATTTAATTTCCTGTATTTTGACTCTAACCCCATCCCTTCCATCCCAGAATGATGATTGGGTTCCTTTTTTCCTCACTTTCCGCCCCACCAACCTCCACACTCAACAGAATTCTGCCACCTCCAGTGTGATGACACCACCAAACAAATTTTTCCCTCCCCTTTCAGAACTCTGAAAGAAAACTGTTTCCTCCATGACACCCTGGCCCACTCCCCCATCACCCAAAACATCCCGTCCACACTCCATGGCATTGTCCAATGCACTGCAGGAGATGCAACATCTGCCCTTTTCCAGCTCCCTTCTCACCACCCAGGGCCCGAAACACTTCTAGGTGACACAGTGATTTACTTGTACATATTTCAATTTAGTTATCTGTACTGATTTCTCACAATATGGTCTCTTGTATATTGGGGACGCCAAATGGAGAGTGGGTGATGGCTTTGTGGAACATCTCTGTTCAGTCCACAAGCATGACCCTGAGCTCTAGGTTGACGGTAATTTAATTTTCCACCCTACTCCCACTTGACCTTTCTGCCCTTGGCCTCTTTACACTATTCTAATGAAGCTCAACGAAAGCTCAAGGTACAGCAATTCATTTTTCGATTGGGCACTTTACAGTCTCTGGACTCAACATTGAGTTCAACAATTTCAGATCATAATTTCACCCCTATTTTTTCTTTGTTTTTGGATGGCAGCTGTTGGTGATGATTCTGTTTTTCCCATTCACACCTTCTCTAGGCCTATCTTTTGTTTCTTCACTTGCCCAGCTACTATCTCCTTTTGTCTTGCACCATTATCTCTTTAGTCATTTAATTTCTCCTGTCTTTCATCCTATCACAGACCTTCCCTTTTTTTTTCCCCTCCCCCTTCCCTTGCCCCTTGACTTCCTTAAAGCCTACTTTAAAACCAACCTTGTCCAGTTTTGATGAAAGGTCATTGACCTGAAATGTGATCTTTTAAATTTTGGGGTGGAATTTTCTATTCTGATCCTAATTCCGTAGCGGGGGGGTGGGGCAGGAACCGGGAGTGTTTCTCGCCGTGGAGGCCTGTGGGAATTCATGCCGAATTGCATGATGCTGGCCTAATTAATTATGCAGCCATGGGGTTTCTCGACATGGCAGCGCGGGCTGGATGGCGTGTGTCCTGCTGTCATATCTGGCTGCCATATTTAAAAGGCACCCAGATATCTACTTACCCACCATTGAGGAAGGAGACGGCCACCGATCACAGGGAGCACCATTCCCCCAGATTCAGTGACACATCCCTGGAAGTCCTGCTCAATGCAGTAGAGGCCAGGAGGGGCATCATCTACCCCGAGGATGGAAAGAGAAGGCCAAGCCATTAGGTCAGCCCTGCATGAGAGGAAGTCTCCAGGGTGGTCAGTGCCCAGGGTCTGCACCAGAGGACTGCCCTGCAATGCCGCAAATGGATGAACGACCTCATCCGCACCACCAGGGTAAGTGAACCCTCAACTGCTCACACTCACCTCACTGAACAGTGCAGGGGACATGGGCCTCAGCGGCAAGGGCACCATCCATGCGGCCCATGCATAAAAGAGCTACTCAACGTGATAAGGTGATGCCTCATAGCCCCACTGCAGTCCATCTAGTCTGCAGGTGCAGAGGCCACTGTGGGTCCCTGACCTTTCTACACAGAGAGCTCAAATGTTGTTTGGGAGGGGGGGGAGGGAGTATCCGGTGGGGGGGAGGTGGGGGGAAAGAGGGTTAGTGTTGAGTGCACCAGCTAATCACTGCTAATGAGGTGCCTCTGTGAGCCTTATACTTCTATCTGCATGGGCTCACCATTCTGGATGGTGCTGCCTCAGAGCCTTCTTGACAACTTGCAGTGCATCAATCAGATGGCACACAATCCTGTGGGTTATTTGTAAGACTGGAAACATGAGAAGGATACATGAAATCCAATTGTTCTCAACTCCACCTTCTCTGTTTGCACAGGAAAAGTTGAGACATAACAGGAGAAAGAGAGAGAGAGAGAGAGAGAGAAGACAGGAGGAGCCGGCCTGACCTCAAGAACCTTACTGAGTTCAAGGAGTGGGCAGCCCAGTTGGCAGGGGAGGAACCAAGCCGAGCCTGTGGTGATGGAAAGGTAGGTGGGCAGCCTCCATCCAGTAAGGACCCAATGCATAACGTAGTCACATGGAAACCTAAGGTCATGCGTTCCTCTATGTTGGAGGCAGCTCATGCAGTCAATTACTCACTCCTTTCTCACTTACAGGTGCCAGCAGGAAGAGGACGACGAAGAAGAGGAAACCCTGACCAGCAGTTCCTGCAGCCCACAGAGGACCGAAGACTTTGGGGCGGAGGGAGAAAGTGCACCTGTAGAGGTATCACCACATTCACCTGCATCCTCCGCCAGCACAGAGACACATACCTCGGTGGATATGAGATGTGGTTCAGGCCAGGTCTCACATTCTGGTGCTTACTGCACGGACGAGTGTCCACAGCAGGAGGGGGCAGGGTCAGGTAAGCTCACCGGAACTTGGAGGACTCCTGGGGAAGAGGCATCTGAGCTGCCCAAGTCAGGTGAAGAGCCACTGGGATGGGGCTTTCATGAGATGTTGGGGAAACTACAAGAGGTGGAGGAACATCAGGCAGAGCTGTTGGAGGCCTTCAACAGAGAGGCACACGAGGCGGAGGAGTCTGTCCACCTGCTGGATGATGAAGCTGACATGTTCGCGCATTGAGGCCTCCATGAGGAGGATGGCAGACACCATGGAGAACCTGGCCCAGCAAAATGCACAGTTTCTGCTGCAGATGTGTGCAGACCTGCACTCTATCGCTGTAACCATGGGTGAGCTTTTGCAGTGGCTACACAAGAAGGGGATGGGGCACATCGACCTCCCGCCAGGTGCCCCTTCCCCTCAAGGAGTCCTGTAGGGGCCCTCAGGCACCCAAAAGGAGGAGAAGTGGCTGTTGGATGCCCCTGGGACCTCCACTCAGGATTCTCTGAGTGTGTCTGGCCCTTCAGACTCCCCTTTGCCTGTGACCCCTTCAGCTTCGTCCTCTATGACTTCAGAGGGGGCAGCTGCTCCACAGCAGGACAGCCAATGTAAACAGGGTTCCTCCATGCCTCGGCTCTCCAGAGGACGGTTGCCAATGTCACCCAAGACAACAGGGCAAACTGGTCAGCAGGCTGTCTCCAACCCTGCAGTGGATGTTGGGGGAGCACCTTGAAGAAATGGTAGGGAACGCAAGATTAAAGAAGTTTTGATTTTACATGTGGTTGCACGAGTGCACTATGATTGTTAATGTTATGACACCTTTGTAATTAGAATACACTTGCATTTTAATGAAGTCTGATGTGGTTTATTTGCGATTTGTTGTCCTTAAGCCCGTGCGCAACCCCCCCACCTCCACCAACCCACACACCTTCAGGGGAACACCCTAGTCTGGGTCTATTCGCCCAGAATCACGCATGAACAGAAAGGCAAAGGTCTTTGCCAGGGCCCTTGCAAGCCATGTGCAAGAAGTCTCCCGTGCATGTTGAGCCCTTGTCTTCACATGCTCACCTGTCTCAAGGCCCTAGCATTGTAAATACTATATACTGAGGTCCCCCTTCAGTTGTCCAGTTGAGATGACCTGCCATTCCAATGATGATCCAAGTCTCATGCAACATCTTGAAATATCCACCACGAGGCTCTAGTTAGTTGCGGCGGCCATGGTTCGAGTAACGTTCAACGTGCTTACCTTTACCCCTCCCCCATTGACCCACACCCTACTCCCCCAATAACCATTGACCCAGGTGTAACTTTGACCTTCCCACAGCTATCCTTCACCTGACCCCCTTGGCCTTCCATCCCATGCAGGTGAATGTCCACATCCCCTACCTTCCAGAGGAGCCCATCCCTGTTACAATAGACATGCCCCCTGTCATCCTGTTACCCTCAGAATCCACTTCTCCTTCCATTTCTCCTCCAATAACCCTCAGTGCCCCTTCACCCGTCATCACCCTACTGGCTCCCACTGCTCCCTTTAACCCTCACTATCCCTTTCTATCACCAATTCCCTCAGTCTGCCCCCCAGGACTCATCAGCTGACACCACGTACCCCTCCCTCTAAACCCTTTTACTCCCTATTCCTCCCCTGCCCGTTCACACCTGCAGACCCCACCATGCCCGTTCACACCTGCACAACCACCCCACGGCCTGCACTCTACCGCAGCCCTTCCCACACTCTTGCTCCATACCAGCTCACTTATTCCACAACCCTTGCCGCATCTCTCTCTTTCTCCTACCACTCAAACCTCCCCTGCCCATTTCTAGGCCTCTGCACCTGCACCACTCTACTTCTCCCCATCTATTCCACCGCTCCTCAGCACAGACTATCGCCGTTCAATAGTACCTCCTGCAGCTGTCCACCTGCAGCTTGAAGATCTGCTTCCTGGAAGAAGCTGCAGCTTGGAGATCCACCTCCTGGAAGATCCTGCAGCTTGGAGATCCACCTCCTGGAAGCTCCTGCAGCTTGAAGATCCACCTCCTGGAAGCTCCTGCTGCTTGGAGATCCACCTCCTGGAAGCTCCTGCAGCTTGAAGATCCACCTCCTGGAAGCTCCTGCAGCTTGAAGATCCACCTCCTGGAAGCTCCTGCTGCTTGGAGATCCACCTCCTGGAAGATCCTGCAGCTTGGAGATCCACCAAGATCCACCTCCTGGAAGCTCCTGCAGCTTGAAGATCCATCTCCTGGAAGCTCCTGCAGCTTGGAGATCCACCTCCTGGAAGCTCCTGCAGCTTGGAGATCCACCTCCTGGAAGCTCCTGCAGCTTGGAGATCCACCTCCTAGAAGCTCCTGCAGCTTGGAGATCCACCAAGATCCACCTCCTGGAAGCTCCTGCTGCTTGGAGATCCACCAAGATCCACCTCCTGGAAGCTCCTGCAGTTTGGAGATCCACCTCCTGGAAGCTCCTGCTGCTTGAAGATCCACCTCCTGGAAGGTCCTGCAGCTTGGAGATCCACCTCCTGGAAGCTCCTACAGATTGAGGATCCACCTCCTGGAAGCTCCTGTTGCTAGAAGATACACTAGACATGTTCCGGACCGGCCTGATATCCCGCTGGCAGTGTGGAGAATTGGACAGGGGAACACAATTCCGGTTGGCCCTTCATCTACATCCCATTAATAGGATGCAACACAGTTTCACGCTGGCCTTTGGTGGAAATGGTGATCTGCCATGACGGGCGGGAATGCATGGTCCCACTGTTATTCCATGCCGGCTGGAAAGTGATTTCTCAGCTCCTGTTGATTTGATCCCACCTGCCCACCCCCCTACTCCCCCTCCCTCCACCCCCATAGTGCCACCTACTTTGGGCGGGGTGGGGTGGGGGCCTGGAAAATTCCACCCTTGTTGTTACAGGGATTTGGGTGTCCTTGCACAAGAAAGACAGAAAGCTAACATACAGATGGAACAAGCATTTAGGAAGGCAAAATATATATTTGCCTTTATTGCAAGGAAGTTAGAGTACATGAGTGAGGAATTCTTGCTACAATTGTATAGGTCTTTGATGAGGTCACATCTGGAGTACTGTGTACAGTTTTGGTCTCCATATCTAATGAAGGATATAACTGTCTTGGAAATGATGCAATGATTAGATTGATTTCTGCGATGAAGGGGTTGTCCTGTGAAGGGACATTGAGTAGGATGGGCCTATAGTCTCTGGGGTTTAGAAAGCTGAGAAGTGATGTCATGGAAACATTTAGGATACTGAGAGGGCTTGAGAGGGTAGATGCTGAGAGGCTTTTTCTCCAGCTTGAGATCTAGAGCTAGGGGGTATAGTCTTAGAATAATGGATTGGCCATGTACGACTGTAATGAAGAGAAATTTCTCCACTCAGAGGGCTGTGAACCTTTGGAATTCTCTACCACAGAGGAATGAGGATGCTCATTTGTTGAATATATTCAAGGCTGAGATCAATATATTTTTGGACTCAAGGAGAATCAAGTGATATGGGAATAATGGGGGAAGTTGGAGCTGAGGTTGAAGATCAGCCATAATCTTATTGAAAGGTGGGGCAGGTGCAAAGGGCCACAAGGCTTATTCTTGCTCCTAGTTCTAATATTCTGATCTTACCTGACTGCTGGCATCCAGGCTGCCTGACTGCAGGGCCCAGGCTGAAACTGTATTGAATCCCTTCACCACATTGGCTTTGGGAACCAGCTGAGACAGATACTGTGCATTGGACTCAGGGTATTGGTTCATTCTGAGGTTGTTGCTTACATCCACCAGCACTTTTCCTTCTAGCAAATCAGACAGATGTGGGATAAAGTCATAGCTTTCCCTGTGAACTGCCAAGAAAATGACCTTGGATGTTTTCAGAGCCTCTGTGTGGTTAAACACTTGTGCTCCACTTGGCAGCAGGGTGGAGTTCTTTGGGTCTCGGCTACCAAATACCACTGGGTAACCTGACTTGAGCAGTCTCATGCCCAAGGATCTGCCAAAGTCCCCGGTGCCAAAAATACAAATTGTGTCCTGCTTATGGGCATTTTCACCAACTCCGGCCATTTTATCTGTAAAAAGAAACACATAAAAGTAGATGTTATCCTTATTGAAGAATCTAAAAAGATAAACTGGCGTATGCTAAATTATTTTGAAGTGAAGGCACAGGGAATACTAGTTGCCAATACCACAGTAAAGTCAGGCTAGTAAGTTCCAGTACAATTTAGGCCAGGCATAATGTATATTCCCCATTACATTTTAGCATTTGTTACCTCTCTTCCTCCACTGTATTTCTCTGTTTTCTTCTTTATCTGTATCCCATTAGGAACAGAAGTTCATCAAAAGTAGTAAAATAAGCCAGGCCAGGTAAATCAAATAAGCAAACTCGTTGAAAATGGCAGTTTTCTGAATTAAATGTCACGTATATTAACTATCTGCCTTAAAAATTTTCTCTATGCAGGGCAGGCAGCTAGTTAAAATCATTTGAGTGATTTTCCACAGGTCTCAATTTTAACCTGTACCCCTGAGCATGGGTGATGCTGAAGTCCTCACAAGGAAAATTTAAACCTCCCCGCATCGGTCTTTCCTCCCTCTTCCGATTGTAAGACCCACCTTAATCCCTTCCTAATGAATCACCATTCCTAGCATCACCATTCTCTTGACTTCCTACATTCCACTCCCACCTGCTGAGCTGCTCAGGGTGACCAAATCTTGATGAAAAAATTATGGGACATTTCAGTGTAGGGCACCCTGCGAGCAGGCATAAGATGCTGGTGAACCGTTTGGGTGGGAGGGTGGAGTGTCCCCAGCAACCCAAATTGGGGGACAATCACCTCAATTACAAGATGATCCCATAAAATCTGGGAT
Source organism: Cetorhinus maximus (assembly GCF_964194155.1). Taxonomy (NCBI): domain Eukaryota; kingdom Metazoa; phylum Chordata; class Chondrichthyes; order Lamniformes; family Cetorhinidae; genus Cetorhinus; species Cetorhinus maximus. Next base: position 62,779,845 of record NC_135881.1, on the reverse strand, counting down.
GGTTAGTCACACTGCTCTCCCCAGGCACAAATTCACCCACTGTTGCTTCCTGCTGATTTTGGGCTTTGGATTTAGAGGTAGGCCTATGCACTTGAGGCCTGGATTTTAAAATCTCCACAGGCCCCAGTGACAAGGCCGGGCATTTTGCCAGTCACCTTGGCCCCGAGAGAGAGGGAGGGGGTAGGGCAGACAATGTCACCGAGAGTGCTTGAAGTATCCAAGGCCTCCAGATTTTCAGGAGCTACAGCAGGAGGCCTGACAATCTGATTACTTGACAGACTCATTCACAGATTAGAGTGCATCCTCAAACAGTTTTGCATTTATATAGCACCTTTCATAACTTCAGGGTATCTCAAAGCACCTCAGACCCAATGAGCTTCTTTTGAACCATGATCACTATCGCAACATAGAGAAATGTAGCTGTCAAGGCACACACAATAAGGTCTGACAAACAATAATGTGATAAATGACCTAATAATTGTTTTTCGGTTGTGTGGTTGAGGGAAGAATGTTGGCCCAGGACTCCAAAAAAGTGGAGGTCTTTGTTGAGCAACTGAAAGCAAGTAGGCAAGCAGTAGGCAAATTCTCTTCACCTTGGATGGGAGGTTGGGGGGAATGAAGAGGTGCAGGGGTGTCTGGGAGGCTTTAGAAGGATGAATCAAGAAAATATCAATGTCAGGATAACCACCTCCAGGATTCAATGATGCAAGTGCTTTAATGTCATTACCTCAACAGCAAGGATGAAAAGTGATGTCTTGCTTTCTTTATTTCTCAGCACTACACCATGCCACAGTACTCCCTCCCTCCTATCCCTAGCATTTGAGAACACACTCCATGTGCTTCACCTCCAAACATCAGGGGATACTTCAATAAATCCTCTCTTGATTCCAATCACACATTTGCTTATTGCTGTTAGCTACACACCAGGCACAAGCAGCATTCTACTTTTACCTGGTAGCAACTGCAAAGTTTTTCACTCCTCTGATTATTGTTTGTCCATTTCATAATGGAATCACATTTTTGGACAGGACCACCTCCCCATCCTGCTCAGAAGTTCTTGCTGCTACTTCTCAATAAGTGCATTACAGGAAGTTTTCTCACACTTCTGCACAAGATTTCATAACAACGGTACAAGAGGGTGCAGGGCAGAGAGGGTGCAGTGGACAGCCACACAAAGTGGTTGTGGCATTTCCTATATCTGACTACACTGTAAAAAGATGGCTGTAAATTGCTTTGGGACATCGAAGGTTGTAAATACAAGCTCTTTCTTGTGCATGATGAATTGCACAGAAGAAGTGAGCATGAGCAGGGCTTAGTGGAAAGGAACAGTGGAGATGTCAGTCTTCAATGACTTCCATAATGAACACTGTGTATCCCCTCACTGAGTTCTTTGAATGCTTTGAAGAAGGCGAAGCAGAAACAGAGTGACTTCTGAAGCTGAAATTTCTGAATAAATATAGTTGGGTGAACTGTAAATAGATTCCAATGATCTGAGCACTTGCAGATAATACCCCTAAAAATAACAATTTTAAAAGACTGTTTCACACTTATACTACCTGGTTGTAAAGGATGAGACCACCACTGTGTGCTATTTCATCACTTTCCAGTAAAAGTATTATTATGATTCTACTGACACCTTAAATTCCGCTTATGTGTAAGGTAATGAGGCTCCTGCCTGCTTCAGGGAGCACCTGGGCCATCCTCAGAAAGATTCCCAACAAAATGATGATGGGTAGGTACATAACGAGGTAGTAAGCACAGCTCTGTGATTCCTGCAGTATTACTGCCCTGTTCCTACCCAGTGGAGGCATTTAATATTGACCCCGTAGTCTGCTCATACGTGAAGAATATCTACTTGAACTAAATACAAAAAGGCTACTAAAAATCTTTAGAATTATAACCTTGTATGAGTAATCAGCATAGGAAAGTAAAGGAAAAGGGATGAAAAAATTGAAACACTGACAATTTACATTTCACACATTTAATGATCTTCTGGCATTAAGTTTGGGTATTTTTAACTAATATACACAAACCAGATTTTTAAATTGTTGAAATAAATACATTTATGATATCTCTTTCATTTTCGTTTCCAACCGGATTGATCCTACTCACCACAATATGAAGTCTGTTAGATCAGAGATTGCCACACAGTTGGCTAGAAGCTCACATTTGCTGACTTGTTCAATCTTCTGTGCAAGCTCATCTGTTCGGTTTTTCAACTCTTTTTGCCTTTAAACACTTGGCTGTATGATTCTGGATTTCCTAATGTTTTCCTTTCTCTCCCCATCTGTCATTGCTAATCACACTCAAACTCCACCAAGATTGTGGGGAAATTCCCAATGGCCGTCAGTCTGTAATTAACTGTTCTTTCCCAGAAACGTACACCACAGAATTGTGCAACAAGCATTCTGACTTATTTCCAGAGAACACAGTAGTTACAACAACATACTGCCAGTGTACAGTAGATGTGTAATGGGCTTTAGAAGGCTGTCCAATACCATCAGATAAAGAATGTTACTAACCATACTAACAGTAGTACATGCAATTTATTTCAACATCATCTGCTTTTTAACTGCTATATAGTAAATGGTCTGTTAACATCCCGCAAAAAACAGTACATAAACCAAAGTTACACATTTTTTCAAATCTTGACTTATATCTTTGAGCTTATGAATTTTAATTTCAAATTCATTGTTTTACTAGCTGGTGAACCACTGTATATACCATGGGCTAAAAATGTGTTTGTCCCAATTTTGGGGTGTAAGGGTTACAATTGGTGACCTTCCCATGCTGGTTCTATTGGAAGTAAGGCAGCATACAAGCTTGGTGCTCCCAACTCATTTGCCTGATTGTAACGTGGGGTTGAGCAGGTTCTCCGCAGCTGGCACCCTCCTCGTACTACCAGTTGCCTCTGCACTCAGCAGGGAACTGACTAGCATTGTGCTGATAGCATGGGGTGCAGCTGGTGTTGTAATATGCCTTTTAGGGTATAACAACATGCCATCACTAGAGAGGAAGTGTGCCATGTGATCAAGCCTCAGTTTCACTTTGGCCTGTGAGCAGAAAACAGCATGCACATCTCTGTTGCTGAGGTCTTCAAGCTTTCTACCCTTATATAGCTGTTCTCATATGCCTAGTCTAAATAAATAAACCAACTATGTGCTTACACAATCCCTCATGAATGATTGGTGGGGATATCATTATAAAAACACGACAGCCAGCACTCTCGTCTTAGAGGCAGGTTGGCCCTCTTAAAGGGAAACTGCATTGAATAACATTGCTAGTATTTAAAAAGTTGGATAATGGTAGAGAGAGGGCTCCAGGGTGACAGCGGCAGCACTGGAGGCATTAATGGTGGAGGTGGGCAGCAAGAGAGATGCCATAGTTTCACATGGGGCCAGGAGGTCCTCAAAGATCACCTTCATAGGAGTTGGGAGCAGGTGGCCAGGGAGGTCATCTCTTGGAGTCTGGACCTGAAGACCTGGCAGCTGTGCCACAAGATGTCCGATGACCTCATGCAGATGGCCATGGTCAGTGAATGCATCTTCACATGACAGCATTATCCCACCACAGCGCCAACATCTCACACTGCTTAATGCACCACACCCCCATCATCCAACCAGCACTCACCTCTCTGCCGAGATAAACCTTCAGTTTATCAACTATGGCTGGCAAATCACCCAAACTTAGTGCAATACGATCACTAACACTGAGCCGGCTATCTTGCAGGATATGGTGGCACGCAATAGAAGGGAGCAGAGTAGAAACGGTAGGGGACAAAGACACATGAATTCTCTGAGCCCTGGGTAGAAGATTGTTCTCAGCATCATGGGATTGTCTGTGACGAAGTTCCTGTCATCTGGCATTGCTGAGAACAAAGAACAAAGAACAAAGAAAAGTACAGCACAGGAACAGGTCCTTCGGCCCTCCAAGCCTGCGCCGATCATATTGCCTGTCAAACTAAAACATTTTGCACATCCGGGGTCCGTATCCCTCTATTCCCATCCTATTCATGTATTTGTCAAACTGCCTCTTAAACACCACTATTGTACCTGCTTCCACCACCTCCTCTGGCAGCGAATTCCAGACACTCACTACCCTCTGCGTAAAAAACTTGTCTAAAGTTTTCTCCTCTAAAGCTTTCTCCTCTCACCTTAAATCTATGTCCCCCAGTAATTGACTCTTCCACCCTGAGAAAAAGCTTCTATCTACTCTGTCCATGCCACTCATAATTTTGTGAACTTCTATCAAGCAGCCCCTCAATCTCCGTTGCTCTAGTGAGAATAATCCTAGTTTCTCCAACCTCTCCTCATAGCTAATAACCTCCAGACCAGGCAGCATCCTGGTAAACCTCCTCTGCACCCTCTCCAATGCCTCCATATCCTTCTGGTAATGTTGCGACCAGAATTGCACGCAATATTCCAAGTGTGGCCTAACCAAGGTCCTATGCAGCTGCAGCATGATTTCCCAGCTTTTATACTCAATACCCCTGCCAATGAAGGCAAGCTTGCCATATGCCATCCTGACTACCTTATCCACCTGCGTTGCCACTTTCAGTGACCTGTGGATCCTGTACACCCAGATCCCTCTGCCCGTCAATGCACTTAAGGGTTCTGCCATTTACTGTATAATTCCTACCTGTATTAGACCTTCCAAAATGCATTACCTCACATTTGTCCGGATTAAACTCCATCTGCCATTTCTCCGCCCAAGTCTCCAACCAATCTATATCCCGTTGTATCCTTTGACAATCCTCTTCACTATCTGCAACTCCTCCAACCTTAGTGTCGTCTGCAAACTTACTAATTAGCCCAGTTACATTTTCCTCCAAATCGTTTACATAGACTACAAACAGCAAAGGTCCCAGCACTGATCCATGCAGAACACCACTAGTCACAGCTCTCCATTCAGAAAAGCAGCCTTCCACTGCTACCCTCTGTCCTCTATGATCAAGCCAATTCTGTATCCATCTTGCCAGCTCATCTCCGATCCCATGCAACTTTACCTTCTGTACCAGTCTGCCATGAGGGACCTTGTCAAAGGGCTTAATGAAATCCATGTAGATGATATCCACTGCCCTTCCATTGTCGATTATCTTTGTCACTTCCTCAAAAAACTCGATCAAGTTAGTGAGACACGACCTCCCCTTCACAAAACCATGCTGCATCTCACTAATACGCCCATTTGCTTCCAAATGGTAGTAAATCCTGTCATGAAGAAACATTGAGACTGACAGCATGTTTCTGCCTATGCCCCTTCTCACCCCCCAGCTCATCCTCATCCTGATATCTGACATAATGAGCAAGCTGCTGAAAGTGTGAACATGGACTCTGACCTAAGCCCTCTTTCCTCACACCAAACATCCCCTTCTGAGTTCCCACTTTCAGATCCCAAGCCAGCTGTCCAGCCACAGCAGCCAAGGAGGAAGAGAAAGAGACAAAGTATAGCACTAATGAAGAGGTCCTATTACTTCATCTGACACTCACAACCACCAGCTTAGATAATGGCATTGCACATACTATGAAGGCAAGTATAGAGTTGGTATCAGCATGTAGTGAGCCATCTGAGCAGGAGCAGGTTGCAGTCAGGCTAAGGGTAAAGGATAGCTTGTTTGCCAGCTCACCAGAGGGCAAAGTTGCAGACAGGATCTGATGCAGAGGACTCAACTGAGGACCGCAATAGGGAAACATCCAGGAGAGCGCTGAAGAGCATGCATATCAGATGCTGGATTCAGTGGCTGATCTGCTAGCCAGCTTCCTGTCACTGTCAAGGAGCATAGAGGAGTCACGCTCCAATTTGGCAGAGGGATGACGCAGAGCTCACCCTCTCTGCAGCAACTGCTCCATCTCCCTGTTGTGCTGCAAACCCAGAGGCACTGCACAGCTGCCACCATAGCTGGCATGGTTTCTTGGGAATTTTGTTGCCAACTTGGTGATTGAATTCTGTGACTGCCTACTATTCTGAGGAAAATGTGAGAGGGATTTTATAAAGCCCACAAGAGTGGGAAGGGAAATGTGGCCTGCAGGGAGTCTGAATTAGGTGAGGCATGAAATTTTGATCTCCCAATGGTGAGTAGAGATGCAGAGATTAAGGCCCAAATTTTTGTGGAGTCACTGAGACTCTGCATCTTAGCCAAAATAGCACTGGGACCCTGGAACTGGAACTCCAACCCCATTTTCAACAGATCAATTTTTCATTGGGGGGATGGGGGGGTGGGGTGTGATTCACACATGGGGAAACCGAACCCAGCAGGCCATTTGAACTCAATGCCAAGTCTGAGCCTGCAAGTGCAGCCACGTCCCACAGAGTGGCAAACATAACAGTGGACAATAACATGAAAATTCAATAAAGAGTAAACAAAACAACAAAACATAATTTCTTCCACAATAAAGGAAATGTCCCTTACTCCCTTGTAACCATCAATGTATGCCAACCATGAAGCGTGTCAGTAAATTTAGCTCCCTGATTAAATTAGCCTCATTAAATAATGACGATACCCACATGAATAGAGTGAAACTAATGAGACGTAAAATATTTACAAGTGAAATTTAAATTTGAAAGAAACACCACCTTTGTGCTCTCAATGAGTCTCATGTCTATGGCAATGGAGTTGGGCAGGAAAGTTTTGGCTGTGATGCAGAGCCTCCTTGTTTGACCAGGAGGCTCTTACTTTGGCAGGTTTCACCAATGAAAAGCTTTCCTCAACACGTGATAGTATGTGTGTCTCATTCATGGCATTGGCACTTTAAATTTTAATTGCAATCATGTGGAAAACGGGAAAAAGCAAGGCAGCAGAAGTGGTGCACCTTTCCAGTTCCACTGTCAGAAACGGTGCACCGCTGATAGAATTCCATCCTATAAATAACTGGGCTTTATTTGTAATCTTTTTATTTAAAACTGAAGATGCATTGCCAGTAGGGGAAAAAACTCCAAAATTCCATAGGTGGTGATCTCAATGGTTGCCCCGCTAGCGTTTTCCAACAATGCTTCCACTATTGTTTATGGGATCAGTGTACTGTGAATTCATCTGGGTGCAGGTACCACAAGGGTTTGGCAATTGCCTGTGTCGATAACAGTGGAAATTCAGCAATCCTTTCTTGAACTGGCATTGCTCTGATCAGCCCTGAGCAGTGGAAACAATTGAGGATAGCATTCATCTTTATAAAACAGTAATTTTATGCTTCAGGGGTGCACGCTGCTTGCCAGACCTGCAATGCACTGCTGCGGCCCTTGCCTTCATGTGAAGGCCAGTACACCTCATTTGGCATACTCAGCCATCACCACCTCACTGGGTCCTGAACAAGGCTCAGTGGTGGGAGCTCTCAGTTTAGGTATGCCCTCACTCTTGTCTATCAACAACAACTGTTGCTTATGCTAGGAGATCCGCTGTCATGGCATGCCACGCTCATCTGTCTTGCACCATCCTCACACATTTACTGTAGGTCATCTTCAACCACTCTGTGATATCAATCATCCAACTATGCCTAGGTCGATCCCCCTTCCTGCTGCCCTCCACTTTGCCATCTAGAAGAGATCACTGTAGCTTTTCAACAACTTACATTTATGTAGCAACTTTGATGTTATAAAACATTCCAAGGCACTTTACAGGGACATGATCAAACAAAATTTGACGTTATCAAAATCTACAAGGAGAGGATGAAAGTTCCACCTTTGAAAAACAGAAGGAAAGTCGTAAATAGTGGGGACCCAACATACCAAGGTTTCTCCCATTTCCAATGGTGTCCTGTCAGACTTTCAGCATCAGACTGTCAAAACTATCAAGGAATTTCTGGGCCCCAATAGTAAACAAGAATAGCTAGAAGGAATGGGGTTCAGCTGTACTACAGTGAGCCCAGCACTGGAGATGGTTGAGGCATCTTCTCACAGAGATTTGGAGTTGGATTTAATGGAGGCAATGATGGGGAGAGGTATTTCCCACCAGCTTGCGAGCTGGCGGGAGCCCTGCATCACTTCTTTTAGAGAAGGCATGTTTAATTGAGTGGGCCAAAATTGGCAGATGGAATATATTGTGGGAAAATGTGAATTTTGGCAAGAAGAATAGAAAAGCAGTATATTATTTAAATGTAGAGAGATTGCAGAACTCTGTGGTAAAGAGGGATATGGGTGTCCTGGTACATGAATCACAAAAAGTTAATATGCAGGTACAGCAAGTGATTAGGAAGGCAAATGGAATGTTATCATTTATTGCAAGGGGAATCAAATATAAAAGTAAGGAAATTTTGCTACAATTGTTCAGGGCATTGGTGAGACCACATCTGGAGTACTGTGTACAATTTTGGTCTCCTTACTTAAGAAAGGATATAATTGCATGAGAAACAGTTCTGAGAAAGTTCACTTGACTGATTCCTGGGATAAAGGCTTATCTTATGAGGAAAGATTGGGCGGGTTGCGCCTGTACCCATTGGAGTTTAGAAGAATGAGCGTGATCTTATTGAAAGAAGTCCTGAGGTGACTTGGTAGGGTGGATGCTGAGAAGATGTTTCCCCTTACAAGAGAGACTAGGACAAGGGGATACAGTTTAAAAATAAAGGGTCTGCCATTTAAGACAGTGATGAGGAGAAATGTTTTCTCAAAGAGGGCCATTAGTCTTTGGAATTCTCTTCCCCAGAGAAATGTGGAGGCAAGATCATTGAATATTTTTAAAGTTTGAGTTAGATAGATTCTTGATTGACAAGGGAATCACAGTTAATAGGGGGGAGGGGGGGCTGACAGGAAAGTGGAGTTGAGGCCACAATCATAACAGCCATCTGCAGAGAGGAACACAGTTAACGTTTTGAGGCCGCATGACTCTTCAACAGAACTAAGTAAAAATAGAAGAGAGGTGAAATATAAGCTGGTTTAAGGAGGGGTGGGACAAGTAGAGCTGGATAGAGGATCAGTGATAGGTGGAGATAGCCAAAAGATGACATAGACAAAAGGACAGAGGTGTTGAAGGTGACTGTCCCCGTCTCCGACTTACCCCACGTGGATTTCAACTGAAGTTCCATCCCTCATGTTTCGAACCCACCCAGGATTACAGGTATCTCCGGGACATACAACACTCCTCGGACTGCTGTTCTAGTCGCATTCTGAGATCCACACTCAGTGCCATGCGCCGCCATATGAACACACTCGACCTCTCTCTCCAGCAGCACCGCCGCACCCTTTTTCTAAGCTGCGCGTGCCCCCAGTTTCATTTTATTCTTCGTCTCATCCGACGCCTCAACAAGAAACTTTGTCTCTTTCTTTCAGGTGCAAAGGAATGCAAGCTCCAACAACTCATCGACACCAACACCCATCCAGGACCCTCCACTCCTACCTGTCCCTCTGTCCCCATCCCGTCTTCCAATCCCAGCCCCGGCCGTGTATTCACCATACCCCCTGACCTTCCCCTCTCCGATGCTGAACGTTCAGTGCTAAGTAAAGGACTTAGTTTCATACCCTTACGCCCTCATCTCAATGAATTTCGGGCTCGGCACGTTGCTGAACTCTTCTTCTGCCGCCTTCGTCTCTGCGCTCACTTCTTTGGGCAGGAGTCCTCTCCCCATTCAATGGATCCTTTTACCCACCTCCAATATTCTCCCTCCACCTGAACCCCTCCCTCTGGATTCTTACCTTCTCTTGATCTTTTCATTGAGAACTGTCGGCTTGACGTTGGTCGTCTCAATTTCTCTGCTCCTCTCACCCACTCTAACCTGTCTCTCTCTGAACTTGCTGCACTCCGTTCTCTCAGGTCCAACCCTGACATTGTCATCAAACCTGCTGACAAGGGTGGTGCTGTTGCTGTCTGGCGCACTGACCTCTACCTCGCAGAGGCTGAGCGTCAACTCGCAGACACTTCCTCCTACCTCCCCCTGGACCATGACCCCACCACTGAACATCATGCCATTGTTTCCAGGACTGTTATTGACCTCATCTCCTCTGGAGATCTTCCTTCCACAGCTTCCAACCTCATAGTCTCCCAACCTCGGACGGCCCGCTTCTACCTCCTACCCAAAATCCACAAACAGGACTGTCCCGGCAGACCGATCGTGTCAGCCTGTTCCTGCCCCACGGAACTCATTTCTCGCTATCTTGACCCCATTCTCTCTCCCCTTGTCCAGTCCCTTCCCACCTACATCCATGATTCCTCTCCACCCTACATCATATCAACAATTTCCAGTTCCCTGGCCCCAACCGCCTCCTCTTCACCATGGACGTCCAATACCTCTACACCTCCATTCCCCCACCGGGATGGTCTGATGGCTCTCCACTTATTCCTCGAACAGAGGCCTGAACAATCCCCATCCACCACTACTCTCCTCCATCTGGCTGAACTTGTTCTCTCACTGAACAATTTCTCCTTAAACTCCTCTCACTTCCTCCAAATAAAAGGTGTGGCTATAGGTACCCGCATGGGGCCCAGTTATGCCTGTTTCTTTATGGGGTATGTGGAACATTCCTTGTTCCAGTCCTACTCCAGCCCATTCCCACAACTCTTTCTCCGGTACATCGATGATTGCTTCGGTGCTGCTTCATGCTCTTGTCTGGACCTGGAAAAATTTATTAATTTTGCTTCCAATTTCCACCCCTCCATCATTTTCACATGGTCCATCTCTGACACTTCCTTTCCCTTCCTTGACCTCTCTGTCTCAATTTCTGGTGATAGACTGTCCACCAATATCCATTACAAGCCTACCAACTCCCACAGCTACCTCGACTACAGCTCCTCACACCCCGCTTCCTGTAAGGACTCCATCCCATTCTCTCAGTTCCTTCGCCTCCGTTGCATCTGTTCTGATGATGCCACTTTCAAAAACAGTTCCTCTGACATGTCTTCCTTCTTCCTTAACTGAGGTTTTCCACCCACGGTGGTTGACAGGGCCCTCAACCGTGTCCGCATCTCCCACGCATCTGCCCTCACACCTTCCTCTCCCTCTCAGAAACATGATAGGGTCCCCCTTGTCCTCACTTATCACCCCACCAGCCTCCGCATTCAAAGGATCATCCTCCACCATTTCTGCCAACTCCAGCATGATGCCACCACCAACCACATCTTCCATTCACCCCCCCTGGTGGCATTCCGCAGGGATCATTCCCTCCGGGACACCCTGGTTCACTCCTCGATCACCCCCTACACCTCAACCCCCTCCCACGGCACCTTCCCATGCAACCGCAGAAGGTGCAACACCTGCCCCTTTACTTCCCTTCTCCTCACCATCCAAGGGCCCAAACCTCCTTTCAAGTGAAGCAGCATTTCACTTGCACTTCCCTCAATTTAGTCTACTGCATTCGTTGCTCCCAATGCGGTTTCCTCTACATTGAAGAGGCCAAACGCAGATTTGGTGACCGCTTTGCAGAACACCTTCGGTCTGTCCGCAAGCATGACCCAGACCTCCCTGTTGCTTGCCATTTCAACACTCCACCCTGCTCTCAAGCCCACATGTCTGTCCTTGGCCTGCTGCATTGCTCCAGTGAAGCTCAACGCAAACTGGAGGAACAGCACCTCATCTTCTGACTAGGCACTTTACAGCCTTCCGGACTGAATATTGAGTTCAACAATTTTAGATCATGAACTCTCTCCTCCATCCCCACCCCCTTTCCGACCCCCCCACCTTTTTTTCCAATAATTTATATAGATTTTTCTTTTCCCACCTATTTCCATTATTTTTAAATAATTTCCATCCATTGTTTTATCTCTACCTTTTAGCCTATTTCGATTCCTTCACCCCACCAACACTAGGACTATCTGTACCTTGCTTGTCCTGCTTTCTACCCTTAATTAGCACATTTGTTAGATAATATCACCATTTTCAACACCTCTTTGTCCTTTTGTCTATGACATCTTTTGGCTATCTCCACCTATCACTGGCCCTCTATCCAGCTCTACTTGTCCCAGCCCCCCTTAAACCAGCTTATATTTCACCTCTCTTCTATTTTTACTTAGTTCTGTTGAAGAGTCATGCGGACTCGAAATGGTAACTGTGTTCCTCTCCGCAGATGCTGCCAGGCCTGCCGAGTTTTTCCAGGTATTTTAATTTTAATTTTAATTTTTGTTTTGGATTTCCAGCATCCGCTGTTTTTTTGCTTTTATCATATCAGCCATGATCTTATTAAATGACAGAGCAGGCTTGAGAGGCCAGATGGCCTACTCCTGCTCCTAATTCATATGTTCGTATATCTGTATTAAACTCCATCCTTGGTGTGAGCTTTGACACCATTCAAGGTAAGCTTTGCACATTGGCTGAACTGGCTTGGCGGTGCTGGATTTGGCACACTGGTAGAGCTTCTGGGCTCAGGCAATATCCTCCTCTGCCATCCTGTGTATTTTTTATATTGCCAACGGCCCACTCTCATGAGAAACTTTAGGCTTCCTCCATCATTCCTAAATCTACTTTACCATTGCCAATCTTTACTCACATCTCTTTTCACAATTACCATCTCTGCTCAATGTAAATATTAGTAGATCTCCCACTGCTTTTTTGCTATTGGTGGAAATGACATTTACTGTCAAAAATTTATTAAGTATGTAAATATATTAGCTATTTACTGAAATTGTCAAAAAATTCTAAATTAAATAAAAAGTTGCCATTTAATGGAATAACTTTGGTGCAAAAAAGTATTCATTAAATAAAAGCAGCACCCATTTGATGACAATATAGTTGACAATTGAATTGAGCAACTTTATGCAAATTTATACATTGAATAAAAGGAGCAGGCATTATTGGAATGCATTTTCTGAACAATTCATTAAGAATGAAATAAAATATGGTGCACACAAAATAATTAAACAAGAAAAAAAAAAGAACTGGAGCAAAATACTATGGATGCAGCCTGACCTGGTGATTCTTTCAGAATCTCCAATAAATAGCTAGTAAGTGAACAGTTTGGTAAACAAAAAAGGCTCTTGTAAACAACATTATCAAATGAAGGTAGATTTAGCCTAAAGTGTATTACTTTACCATAAGTAGTAGATTGAAAAGGTCCTGTGAAAAGTAAAAGAATATACATGAAGAGTAGTGCACATTTAATGAGGCGTCAAGTGTAAACAAGTTATGAACTATGATATTGATTAAAATAGAAATAAATTGATTTGAAAAAAAAACTTGAAATGAGAAACAAGGTATTGGAAGAATTTCGCAGATTTGAGAAACTTGCACTACATTGCCACACAGTACTGAAACTTCAAATTACATTCGGTTAGGTTAGATTGGTTACATTAGAAAATTCCCATTATGAAAGCCTACAGGTAGTTTGAGTTTCATCAGTGTTACCAGAAATTGTGACAATGTAATATAGATTTCTGGACAAGAAGTACGTATGTTATTGCAATTTTAGTGATATGTATGTAATTTTTCTAAATAAATACATTGCACTGAATGTACCCCCAACCCCCCAGCCCACCATCAGGGTCTCTGAATAAAATGTACCAACACGAACATTGAGTTTAATTTCTGTGGGTTCCATTCACTCACTGCTTTTCTCTCTCTCTCTGTTGCTTTTTGCAACAGGCTATAAGATAAGTGCACATGTAAAAACAGATAAGATTTCCAAAACATTTGAAATCAGGCACCAATCTTTTCCGGAGGCTGTTGTACATACCAATTATCTTGTCAGAATTTATTTTCTCTAATCTTGAACATTGGTCAATGTTCTGTGAATTGAGTTCTTGTTTCCCTTTATTCCATTGCCCAAGTTAAATAACTTGCTTGCTTCAATGTTTTTATGCCTCCTCTCAGTTTTTAGTCCAGAGAAAATAGGCTTGAGCCTTTCTTCATAACTTAGTCCCCAAATGCCTGGAATCATCCTGATCACACCCTTTCCTGTCCATTTATAAATTGTTGAGATAGGGTGTCCAAAATCACATGCTATATCTCAGAACTGGCCTAACCATTGATCTGTAAAATATACTCAAATTAACAGGATGTGAATAATTGTGTTCCCCAGGGATCTGCACTGGTGCCTCAGCCTTTTACTATATTTATTAATGGCTTAGATAAAAGAATAGAGACCTGTATATCCAAGTTTGCTAATAACACTAAGTTAGGTGGCACAGTAAGTAGTGTTGATGGGAACAGAAAGTTGCCAAGGGACATTGTTAGATTAAATGAGTGGGCAATTCCTCAGCAGATGGAGTTCAATATGGGTACATGTAAGGTCATGCACTTCGGATGAAAGAAAGATGAGTATTTTTTAAATTATAGGAACTATGGAGAGATATAGGGGTTACAAATTGCAACTACCAAAAGCTAGTGGGCTGATATAAAAACATTTAAAAGATTAATGGAATGCCAGCTTTTATCTCAAGGGGATTGGAATACAAAGGGGTGGAAGTAATACAATAGTTACATACAGCTTTGGTTAGACTGCATCCGGACTACAGCATTCAGTTCTGAGCATCACACTTCAGGAAGGAAATATTGGCCTTGAAAGTGAGGACAATGCGGATTCACCAGAATGATACTGGAGCTAATTTATGAGAATGCTATATGCAGACTTGACTTGTACTCCTTTGAATATAGAAGACTTAGGGATGAACTAAGGCATTTAGATGATTTAAGGATTTAAGGAGTATGAGAGTAAACTTGCAAGGAACATAAAACCTGACCATGAAAGCTTCTATAAATATGTGAAGAGAAAAAGATTAGTGAAGACAAATGTCAGAAACGGGGGAAATTATAATGGGGAACAAAGAAATGGCAGAAGAATTGAACACATATTTTGACTCTGTCTTCACAAAAGAGGACACAAATAATTTCCCAGAAATGTTAGGGAGCCAAGGGTTTAGTGAGAGGGAAGAATTGAAGAAAATCAGTATTAGTAAAAAAATGGTGCCAGAGAAATTAATAGGGTTAAGGGCTGAAAAATCCTGAGGGCCTGATAATCTACACTCCAGAGTACTGAAGGAAGTGGCCCTGAAAATATTGGATGCATTGGTGGTCATCTTCCAAAATCCTATGGACTCTGGAGCAGTTCCTACTGATTGGGGGGCTGGCAAATGTAATCCCACTATTTAAAAAAGGAGGGAGAGAAAAAACAGAGAATTACAGACCAGTCAGCCCAATATCAGTGGTGGGAAAATGCTAGAATCCATTATAAAAGACGTGGTAACACAGCACTTGGAAAGCATAAACAGGATTAGACAAAGTCAGCATGGGTTTATGAAAGGGAAATCATGCTTAACCAATCCATTGGAGTTTTTTGAGGATGTAACTAATAGAATAGATAAGGGAGAACCAGTGGATGTGGTGTATTTGGATTTCAAGAAGGCTTTTGATAATGTCCCACATAAGAGGCTAGTGGGCAAAATTAAAGCACTTGGGATTGGGGGTATGAATTGAGAATTGGTTGACAGGCCAGAAACAGAGTGGAAATAAATGAGTCCTTTTCTGGGTGGCAGGCAGTGACTAGTGGTGTACCACAGGGATCAGTGCTTGGGCCCCAGATATTCACGATATATATAAATGAGTTTGATGAGGGAACCAAATTCAATATCTCCAAGTTTGGGGAAGACACAAAACTGGGCAGGGTTGTGAGTTGTGAGGAGAATGCAAGGAGGCTTCAGGGTGATTTAGACAAGTTGTGTGTGTGGTCAAACACATGGCAGGTACTGTATAATGTGGATAAATGTGAAGTTATATGCTTCAGCGTGAAAAACAGAAAGGCAGAGTATTATTTAAATGGTGATATATTGGGAAATGTGGATGTACAAAGAGATCTGGGTCTCCTGAAAGTAAATAGGCAGGTACAGCAAGCAATTAAGAAGGCAAATGGTATGTTGGCTTTCATTACAAGAGGATTGGGTTCAGAAGCAGGGATGTCGTATGGCAGTTATACACGGCCTTGGTGAGACCACACCTTGAGTATTGCGTGCAGTTTTGGTCTCCCTACCTCAGAAAGGATATACTCACCATAGAGGGAGTGCAGCGAAGGTTCACTAGGCTGATGCCGGGGATGGCAGGGCTGTCGTATGAGGAGAGATTGGTTTGACTGGACCTGTATTCACCAGAGCTTAGAAGAATGAGAGGGGATCTGATTGAAACGTATAAAATTCTAACAGGGCTAGACAGACTAGATGCAGGGAGGATGTTTCCCCTGGTTGGGGAGTCTAGAACCAGGGGCCACAGTCTCAGGATATGGGACAGGCCATTTAAGACTGAGATGAGGAAAAATTTCTTCACTCAGAGGGTGGTCAACCTGTGGAATTCTCTGCCACAGAAGACTGTGGAGGCCGGGTCATTAAGTATATTCAAGAAAGAAATTGATAAATGTTTGGATATTAGGGGCATCAAGGAGTATGGAGAGAAAGTGGGAATAAGGCGTTGAGATAGAGGTTCAACCATGATCATACTGTATGGCAGAATAGGCAAAAAGGGCCGAATGGCCTCCTCCTGCTGCTAGCTTCTATGTGTCTATGATTTGTTGGAGTATTCATGTTTTAGGGCATGAAGCTGAGGTTGTGGCAGGGTTATCAGTATTCTTTATTCATTTACAGGATGTGGACATCACTGGCTAGGCCAGCATTTATTGCCCATCATTAATTGCTCATGAAAAGGTAGTGGTGAGCTGTCTGCTTGAACTGCTGCAGTCCATGTAATGTAGGTACACCCACAGTGCTGTAAGGAAGGGAGTTCCAGGATTTTGACCTAGAGACAGTGAAGGAACAGTGATATATTTCCAAGACAGGATGGTGAGTGGCTTGGAGGGGAACTTCCAGATGGTGGTGTTCCCATGTATCTACTGACCTTGTCCTTCTAGATTATGGTGGTCGTGGGTTTGGAAGGTAATGTCTAAGGAGCCTTGGTGAGTTCCTGCAGTGCATCTGTACATCTTGTAGATGGCACACACTGCTGCTAATGTGCATTAGTGGTGGAGGGAGCGAATGTTTTGTGGATGGGGTGCCAATCAAATGGGTGGCTTTGTCCTGGATGTTGTCAAGCTTCCTGAGTGTTGTTGGAGCTGCACTCATCCAGGCAAGTGGAGAGTATTCCAACACCACTCCTGACTTGTGCCTTGTAGATGGTGGACAGGCTTTGGGGAGTAAGGAGGTGAGTTACTCACCACAGGATTCCTAGCCTCCTCTGACCTGCTCTTGTAGCCAAAGTTATTATATGGCTCATCCTGTTCAGTTTCTGGTCAATGGAAACCCCCAGGATGTTGATAGTGGGGTTTCAGTGATGGTAATGCAGTTGAATGTCAAGAGCGATGGTTAGATTCTCTCTTTTTGGAGATGGTCATTGCCTGGCACTTGTGTGGCATGAATGATACTTGCTATTTGTCAGCCCAAGCCTGGATATTGTCCAGGTTTTGCTGCATTTGGACATGGACTGCTTCAGTACCTGAGGAGTCGCGAATGGTGTTGAACATTGTGCAACCATCAGTGAACATCCTCACATTTGGGCTTATGATGGAAGGAAGGTCATTGGTTGATGAAACAGCTGATGATGGTTCTGCCTTGAACTTTCTCTCACTGAACAATTTCTTCTTTAACTTGTCTCACTTCCTCAAAAGAAAAGGTGTGGCTACGGGTACTCACATGCACCTCAGTTATGCCTGTCGTTTTGTGGGGCATATGGAACATTCCTTGTTCCAGTCCTACTCAGGCCCCCTCCCACTTCTGCATCAGTGCCGCTTCATGCTCTCATTTGGTCCATCTCCGAAGCTTCACCTCCCTTCTTTGACCTCGCTGTCTCCATTTCTTGTGATATACTGTCTACCAATATTCATTACAAGCACACTGACTGCCACAGCTACCTTGACTACAGCTCCTCACACTCTGCTTTCTGTAAGGACTTCATCCCATTCTCCCAGTTTTTCCGACTCCGTCGCACCTCTTCCGATGATGCGACCTTCCAAAGTGGCATGTCTCATATGTCTTCCTTTTTCCTGAACCAAGGAGTCCCTCCCACTCTGGTTGACAGGGGCCTCAACTGTGTCTGACCCATCTCCTGCACCTCTGCCCTAACCCCTTCCCCTCCCTCCCAGAGCCTTGATAGCGTCACCCTTGTCCTCACTTTTCACCCCACTAGCCTCCGCATTCAAAGGATATTCCTCTGTCATTTCCGCCAACTCCAGCATGATTCCACCACCAATCACATCTTCCCCTCACCCCCCCACCCCACTGTCAGCATTCTATAGGGACCGTTCCCTCTGTGGCACCGTAGTCCATTCCTCCATCACCCCAACTCCTCATCTCCTTCCTATAGCGCCTTCCCATGCAATCACAGAGGTGTAACACCTGTCCCTTTACCCCCTCTCTCCTCACCATCAAGGCCCAAAACATGCCTTTCAGATCAAGCAGCACTCACAATGCAGTCTCCTCTACACTGGGGAGACTAATCACAGACTGGATGACCACTTTGTGGAACATCTTCGCTCAGTCCACAAGCATGACCTAGACCTTCCTGTCACTTACCATTTCAACTCACCATCTTGCTTTTATGCCCACATGTCCATCCTTGGCCTACTGCAATGTTCCAGTGAAGCCCAATGCAAACTGGAAGAACAGCACCTTATCTTCTGATTAGGCACTTTATAGCCTTCCAGACTTAACATTGAGTTCAACAGCTTCAGACCATGAACCCTCTCCTCTATTTTAATCCCTTTGTTAAACCGTTTTTCTTCACCAGCACCCCAACCCGCACCCCCTCCACCACCACCACCACCACAGGCCCATCTGTCACTTGTTCTTAAGTTTTGCTTTAATAAAGTGCTGACCCTGGTTCTGCTATTAACACATTCTGCTATTTTACCTTTATGCCACTATCAGCACCTTCTTTGGTCTTTAACATGACCATTAACACTCCCTTTGTCTTGAGTCCATGACATCTTTGTCAAATCTCTCCTGAGCTCCCACCTAACCTTGACTTTCTATTTTGCTCCACCTGCTCACCCCCCCCCTTAAACAGTATAAAATCCATCACATTTCTACCTTTCTTTAGCTTTGAAGGAGTTGTACGGACTCAAAACTTTAACTCTGTTTCTCTCTCCACAGAGTTTCTCCAGAATTTTCTGTGTTTATTTCAGATTTCCAGCATTTGCAGTATTTTGCTTTTGTTATTATTGAAGATGGTTGGGTTGAGGACACTACCCTGAGGACTCCTGCAGTGATGTTCTGGAACTGAGATGATTAACCTCCAACAACCACAACAATCTTCCTTTGAGCTAGGTATGACTCCAACCAGCAATAAGTTTTCCCCCTGATTCTCATTGACTCCAGTTTTGCTAGGGCTCCTTGGTGCCACACTTGGTCAAGTGCTGCATTGATGTCAAGGGCAGTCACTCTCACCGCGGGAGTTCAGCTCTTATGTCCATGTTTGAACCAAGGCTGCAATGACGTTAGGTGCTGAGTGGCCCTGGCAGAACCCAAACTGAGTGTCAGCGAGAAGGCTATTGCTGAGCAAGTACCACTTGATAGCATTGTTGATGACCCCTTCCATCACTTTACTAATGATCAAGAGTAGACTGATGGTGTGGTAACTGGCCGGGTTGGATTTGTCCCGCTTTTTGTCTACAGTGCATACCTGACACTTTTCTACATTTACAAGAAAAACAAAAAATGCTGGAGAAAATCAGCAGGTCTGACTCGATCTGTGGAGAGAAAAACAGAGTTAACATTTCAAGTCTGTATGACTCTTCTTTAGAGCTTTTCTACATTGCTGGGTAGATGCCTGTGTTGTAGCAGTTGGCGAGCACTTTGGCGGACTTCATCATAATTCAGTTAGATTTAGGGTTGTTATGGAAAAGGACAAAGATAGACAAAAAATAAAGGTTCTCAATTGGAAAAACGTTAATTTTACTAAGCTGAGATGTAATTTAGCTAAAGGACTGGTAACAGCTACTTGAAGGTAAGTCAGTGCCAGATCAGTGGGAGGCATTCAAGGAAGAGATGCTGAGGGTTCAGAGCAAGTTTCTTTTCTTAAAGAAAAATGATGGGACTAACAAATCCAGAGTTCCCTGGTTATCAAGGGGCTGAAAGGAGTGGATAAAGAAAGAAAAGGGAAGCTTATGACAGAAATCTAGGACTCAATGTTGCTGGAGGAGTATATGGGTGGAATTTTATGGCCCCTTGCCAGTGGAAGCAGCTTGTAAAATACAACATGTGGCCTGCCTGCCTGCCACCTAATCACCCACCCCTGACATATCTCTCATTTTATGGGGGGCTATGGAGGCATTGGGCGGCCCTCCTACCCTTGGGCCTATTGAGATCCTTAAGTGGCCAATTTATGTCTCCAGGTCAGGGCAGAAGTTCTGCCCTTAGCCATTTAACATCCCACGGGGCGTTAAATGGTCGTGGGGTAGCCAGTATCAGTGAGGATGCATTCCCCATCGACTCATCGAGTGGTGGAGCGGGAAACCCCGCTAACCAGAAAACCTTGTTCTAAAAGTGTAGGGGTAAAATTAAAAAGGAAAATAGGAAAGCGAAGAGGAGGCATGAAGAAAAATAAGTAAAATCAATTGAAACCCCAAGATTTTTTCAAATTAATACATAAAGAACAAGAGGATAACTTAAGAAAGATTTGGTCTTATTAGAGGCCTTAAGGGTAACCTGTGCATGAAGGCAGAGGATGTTGGTATGGCTCTTAATGAATACTTCATGTCTGTTTTCACAGAAAGACGGGCAATATAGGCATTGCAATCAGGGAAGGGGAGTGTGAAACATTAAACTAAATTAACATAGTCAGAGAGGAGTTTCATATCTTTGAAAGTGGATAAATCATCAGGCCCAGATGAAATGTATCCTAAACTGTTGAGGGAAGCTAGAGAAGAAATAACCAAGGCTCTGGCCATCATTTCCAATCCTCTCTGGCTACAGGAGTTGTGCCAGATGACCGGAGGACAGAAAACTTTGTACCATTGTTTAAAAAGAGACAATGGGATAAACCAGGTAATTACAAGCCAGTCAGCCTAATCCTGGTTGTGGGAAAAGTATTGGAAAAAGTCCTGAGGACAGGATAAATCTTCATTGAGAAAGACATGGATTAATCAGCACAGAATTGTTAACGGGAGCTCATGGTGAGTTTTTTAAGGAAGTAACGAAGAGGGTTGATGAGGGTAGTGCATTTGATGTAGTCTATGGGTTTTAACAAGGCTTTTGATAAGACCCACATGGCAACCTGGTCATGAAAGTAAAAGCCCATCGGAGCCAAGGCAAAGTGGCAAGTTGGATGCAAAATTGTCTCAGAGGCAGGAAGCAAAGGGTAATGGTCAATGGGTGTTTTTGTGACTGTAAGGCTATTTCCAGAAGGGTTTCTCATGGCTCAGTGCTAGGACCCTTGCCTTTTGAGGTGTATATCAATGATTTGGGCTTGAATGTAATGGTTATAATTAAGATGTTTGCAGATGATACAAAAAACAGCTGTGTGGTTGATAATGAACAAGAAAACTATAGACTGCAGAAAGATATCAATGAACTAGTCAGAGGGGTGGAATAGTGGCAAATAGAGTTCAATCCAGAGAAGAATGATACCTCATTTGGGAAAGGCTAACATGTTAAGGGAGTGCACCATAAGTTGTAGGATACTGCAAAGTGTAGAGAGACCGCGGATGCATGTCCACAGGTCCCTGAAGATTGCTGACAGGTAGTTAAGGTGACCAAGAAGGTATATGGGATATTTACCTTTATTAGCCAAGGCTTAGAATATAAGGCCTAGGATGTTATACTGGAACTGTATAAAACAATGGTTAGACCACATCTGAAGTATTTTTTGCAGTTCTGGTCACTGTACTACAGGCAAGATATAATTGCACGGGAAGTTACACCGGAGATTTATGAGGTTGGTGCCTGGACTGGAGAATTTTAGTTATGAGGAAAGGTTGGATAGGCTAAGGTTGTATTTTTGGAGCAGATGAAGCTGAGAGAAGTGCAAAATTGAAGTAGATTAAATTATGAGGGGTCTAGATTTAGTGATTGGAAGGCCCTATTCTCCTTGGTTGATCGGTCTATAAACAGGGGGCATAGATCCAGGGTAAGAGGTAGGAGTTAGGAGGTGATTTGGGGGGAACTTTCTTCACCCAGAGGCTGGTGGGGACCTGGAACTCTCTGCCTGAAAGGATGGTAGAGGCAGAAACCCTCATTATATTTAAAAAGTACTTGGACTTGCGTTTGAAGTTCCATAACCTACAAAGCTACAGACCAAGTGCTGGAAAGTGGGATTAGACTGGATGGCTACTTGTTGGTTGGCGTGAGCACTGTGGATTGAATGGCCACCTTCCATGCTGTGAATATTTATGATTCTATTATTCTCTTGAGGAATCAAAGGATATGGGGGAGTGGGCAGGAAAGTGGACTTGAGGTAGAAGATCAGCCAAGATCGTATTGAATGGCAGAACAGGCTCGAGGGGCTGAATGAACAAAGAACAAAGAACAAAGAAAAGTACAGCACAGGAACAGGCCCTTCGGCCCTCCAAGCCTGCGCTGATCATATTGCCTGTCAAACTAAAACATTTTGCACTTCCGGGGTCCATACCCCTCTATTCCCATCCTATTCATGTATTTTTCAAGCTGCCTCTTAAACACCACTATCGTACCTGCTTCCACCACCTCCTCTGGCAGCGAATTCCAGACACTCACTACCCTCTGCATAAAAAACTTGCCCCGCACATCTCCTCTATAGTTTTCTCCTCTCACCTTAAATCTATGTCCCCTAGTAATTGACTCTTCCACCCTGGGAAAAAGCTTCTGACTATCTACTCTGTCCATGCCACTCATAATTTTGTAAACTTCTATCAAGTCGCCCCTCAATCTCCGTCGCTCTAGTGAGAACAATCCTAGTTTCTCCAACCTCTCCTCATAGCTAATAACCTCCAGACCAGGCAGCATCCTGGTAAACCTCCTCTGCACCCTCTCCAACGCCTCTATATCCTTCTGGTAATGTGGCGACCAGAATTGCACGCAATATTCCAAGTATGGCCTAACCAAGGTTCTATATAGCTGCAGCATGACTTCCCAGCTTTTATACTCAGTACCCGTGCTGGTGAAGGCAAGCATGCCATATGCCTTCCTGACTACCTTATCCACCTGCGTTGCCACTTTCAGTGACCTGTGGACTTGTACACCCAGATCCCTCTGCCCGTCGATGCACTTAAGTGTTCTGCCATTTACTGTATAATTCCTACCTGTATTAGACCTTCCAAAATGCATTATCTCGCATTTGTCCAGATTAAGCTCCATCTGCCAAGTCTCCAACCGATCTATATCCCGTTGTATCCTTTGACAATCGTCTTCACTATCTGCAACTCCTCCAACGTCAGTGTCGTCTGCAAACTTACTAATTAGCCCAGTTACATTTTCCTCCAAATCATTTACGTGTACTACAAACAGCAAAGGTCCCAGCACTGATCCCTGCGGAACACCACTAGTCACAGCTCTCCATTCAGAAAAGCACCCTTCCACTGCTACCCTCTGTCTTCTATGACCAAGCCAATTCTGTATCCATCTTGCCAGCTCACCTCCGATCCCGTGCGACTTTACCTTCTGTGCCAGTCTGCCATGAGGGACCTTGACAAAGGCCTTACTGAAATCCATGTAGATAACATCCACTGCCCTTCCATCGTCGATCATCTTTGTCACTTCCTCGAAAAACTCGATCAAGTTAGTGAGAAACGACCTCCCCTTCACAAAACCATGCTGTCTCTCACTAATACACCCATTTGCTTCCAAATGGTAGTAAATCCTGTCACGAGGAATCTTCTGCAATAATTTCCCTACCAATGGTGTACTCTTGCTCCTATTTCTTATTTTCTTAGGGGCTATAAATATAATAGTCACTGATAGAGAAATTGGGAATGAAGGTCTAAACAGCTGAACATGTCAGGATTAACAGAGAAAGAGCTAAGGGATCCCCAAAAGATATGGAATACATTGGAAGACCGGTTCAGTATCAGGTTAAACTTCCATATTCATTGTCTAGAGTTCACGTCATTTCGACAACAGCTTACAGAAACCATAGACCACTTCATCAGCGGATGCAAAGAAAAGGGTATGTACTGTGACTTTTCAAATGCAGAGCTAATAGACAAAATTGTTGAGTTGGTGATCACATCAACTCCTATGGAAGCATTCCAGGAAGATTTGCTGGACAAGTTCAAAACGTATAACATCAAAGAGCTACTCAAGGGTGGACATAAGCATACAGTGATCCTTGCAGTTTGACAATAAGTACAACACCAATTGTTGATGCATTGGCTGGAACACCCAAACCTAGCAAGACATGTGGAAGGTGTGGTCTTCTGCATGCACCAAGGAAATGCCCAGCTTTTCATCAATTCTGCAAGGCATGTGGCAGAAAGGGCCATTGGTAGCAAAGTGCACTAGGATAATGGTTGATACAGCTACAATGAGCTGTGCACTCATCTAAACAGACCATACACAATGGGTACCTTCAAGCAATAACAATGACCATCCAGTATCCCATCAGCAACATATGCATGAGGTGATTGACAAGCCAGGTAACTTGATGATCACACTGGATACACTTAGCAGATTGCCTAGCCCAGCCAAAAACAGGAGACATATCCTTAGCTCTACAAGTTGGCTTCATTGACATCAAACTGGAAGGTGTTCTCCAAATTGATCTGGTACATCTTCCACAACATAAATGCCAACAGCTACAAGGAAAAACGGCAAAAGATTCTATACTACAGAAAATGTGAAAAACCATCATTGAAAGATGGCCTGATTCAATTCAGCATGTCCATGAGCATATAAGATCATTTTGGCTTTATCGGGATGAGCTAGGCATCTCCTCTGGAGTCATTTTTAAAGGCAAGCAGATCATCATGGCTTCATGAAGAGGAAATAATACCTAACAAATTTATTAGAATTCTTTGAGGAGGTAACAAGCATGATAGATAAAGGGGAACCAGTTGATGTAATATATTTGGATTTTCAAAAGGCGTTCGATAAGGTACTGCACTTAATAAGATAAGGGCCTATGTTGTTGGGGATAGTATATTAGCATGGACAGAGTATTGGCTAACTAATAGAAGACAGAGAGTTGAGATACGGGTGGCATTTTCAGGATGGCAACCTGTAACTAGTGGAATGCCACAGGGATCAGTGCTGGGGCCTCAATTATTTACAATATATATTAATGACTTTGATGAGGGAAATGAATGTACTGTCACCAAGTTTGTGGATGACACAAAAATAGATGGGGAAGCAAGTGGTGAGGATGACACAAAGAGTCTACAGAGGGATATAGACAGGTTAAGTGAGTGGCAAAAACTTGGCAGATGGAATATAATGTAGGAAAATGTGAGGTTATGCACTTTGGCAGGAAGAATAGAGGAGTTGATTATTATTTAAATGGAGAAACACTGAAGAAAGCTGCAGCACAGAGGGGTTTGGGGTTCCTCATGCATGAATCACAAAAAGCTAGCATACATGTTCAGCAGGTAATAGGGAAGACAAATGGAACGATGGCCTTTATTTCAACAGGAATGGAATATAGAAATAGGGAAGCCTTGCTAAAACTATACAAGGCACTAGTTAGACCACACCTAGAATACTGTGAACAATTTTGGTCTCCTTATCTAAGGAAAGATATGCTGGCATTGGAGGCAGTCCAGAGAAGGTTCACTAGGCTGATCCCGGGTATGGAGGGATTTTCTTATGAGGAGATGTTGAGTAGGCCTGTACTCATTGGTGTTTAGAAGAATGAGAGGCAACCTTATTGAAACATATAAGATTCTTATGGGGCTTGACAGGGTAGAGGCTGAGAGGTTGTTCCCCTTGTGGGAGAGCCTAGGACTAGAGGGCATAATCTCAGAGTAAGGAGTTGCCCATTTAAGACAGAGATGAGGAGGAATTTCCTCTCTCAGAGGGTAGTGAATCTATGGAATTCTTTACCGTAGAGTGCTGTAGAAGTTGGGTCTATTCAACGCTGAGATAGAGGGATTTTTAATCAGTAAGGGAATCAAGGGTTATGAGGAAAAGGCAGGAAAGTGGAGTTGGGGATTATCAGATCAGCCATGTTGTCATTGGTGGAGCAGACTCGATGGGACAAATGGCCTACTTCTGCTCCTACATCTTATGGCCTTATCATACAGGAATCTTTGCAACCTGATATTTTTCAGCAACTTCATCATTCACACATGGGCACAGAATGGACAAGGAGACTCTCAAGAGACCCAGTCTTTTGGCCGGGTATGAACAATGGTACTGAAGTCATCATCAAAAAGTGCGGGACATGACCAAGAGCATATGCCAAGTCAGCACAAAGCGCCATTGATTCCACATGAATTTCCTATCCTCGGTCCAAATTCGCATCTGACCTCTTTTGTGTCCATGGTACTGACTTCATTGTCTTCGTCGACTACTTTACCAAGTATCCCATTATTCAACAATTGTATAGTAGGTCAAGCACAACTGTCACACACGCCATAAGTGCTATTTTCAGTGTATTTGTTGTGCCTAAATAGCTCATTATGGATAAGGGTCTGCAATTTATTGGTAAGCCATTTCACAATGTGTGAGAAGTGGAGTATCAATCTCACTACTTCTTCTCTTCACTACCCTAGGTTTAACGGCCTAGCTGAATGAATGATTCACACAGTGAAATCTCTAATGCTCTAATGTAGACAGACCGAGCAAGGTCTATACATTGCAATGTTACATCTGAGAACGACACTTTTAAGTACAACTGTTCCATCACCAGCAGAGCTCATGTTTGGCAGACCAGTGCGTACCAATTTAGCTACTCCTACCCATTCTACTCTCTCAGAGAGCAACTTTAAAAACTGCGAGAGAGGATGACCAACGTTCATGATAAAAATGCAGGCACAGACTTGCCAAGTTTAGAGCAGGGACAACAAGTTTGCACTCAGGATCCCACAGAAGGTACGTGGCAACTGGCCAAGGTGACAAGGATTTGTTCAGAACCAAGGTCCTATGAAGTCATTACGCACAAAGGCGCAATGGTGAGGCATGACTGAGGACAAATCAGGTCTATTCTAGCTCCTCAACAACTGTACAGTCCTATTGCATTTAGGATAAGATCCCAAATGCAACCAGGAACAACAAGAATGACAATCCCACAGATCACTGTGAGCAATTCAAGAAACTCCAATCAAGTTTACCATCACAAGATCTGGGAAAACCAGCAGATGACCTTTACACTTTAGTGACTCATAGATTCATCAGTTCTATGCACTTGTGTAATAGTAACAAAGCATGAACATGTATTGTAAATAGTTATATTTCTTTGGAAAGGTGGGTGGGAATATCTTTAAAGAGAAAGGGTGATGTCATAATATGTCTTTAAGAGATATCAGCATGACATCACTAGAAGGGAAATGTGTCATGTGATAAAGTCTTTGTTTCACTTTTACTTTGGGCAGAATACACACACACAGCTCTGATGCCTTCAAGTTTTATACCTATGTATATCTGTTCTCACCTGTCTAGTCTTAATAAATGAGCCCACAACGTGTTTACCCAATCCCTTATGAGTGATTGGTGCCTTATGTCTTGTACAGTAAATAAGCTCAAGGTATTATATTATTATAATAACGTGACAGACCCCTGGGGCACTGCTGTTATCCCAACCATAACACAGAGCACTCAGTCACTCAAAAGGGTGGAACCATTAAATGAATGTAAAAATCACAACAGGCAACTTTAAAGCTTCTATACTATTATCTGCAAAACACAGCGTTCTGATTCTCCCATGGCACTTTAAACTGTGCGTGTGTCTTTAATGATGCTGGTGTTTTTAAGGCCTGGGATGTGCTCAGCCTTCGTCTAAAGGTTAAGGTTGTGACTAAAAGTGCGCCCACTTGATCCCTCATTTTGTCTGAGATGTCTGAGACCAAGCTGGGCAATCAGTTCCTGATGTCAGCAGAGCACAGCAATAGTATTCAGCCCACTCTGGGAGAGGAACATTGGCCCTCTAAACTCTATGCAATTTTTCTTTCAAAATGATCTTCTACTATCACATTTCAAAATAATTTTAGAAAAACACACTCCCAGCGGTCAAGGCTCCATAAGAGTACATTTTTATACTCTAGCCTTCACCCGCACATCCCCTTAACTCCCAACAACTGCCAATGTCCCCCATACACCCATGCCACCTGTATGCTAACTCATGCCCCTTCCATTTCCTCCATGTCACCTCATACCCCATGCCACATCCATAGCCACTCACCCAGTATCCACTATGGGCAGACCTCAGGAGCCATGTGGAGGCGAAAAAAAACTTATAATGAACTTGCTCATACACTTGATACTGAAAAATCTTTCAATCATGAAACCCATTCAAAGCTTTAAAATCCCCTCATGTGTTCAATCTGTTATTAAAAACAAAGTTTTATTCACTAACCACATCAAAAACAGCTAATTGTTTAATATTCCCTCTAAACTGTCAATCAAAATATGAACTCATCCCCCCGCCCCCTCTGAGATAAGCACTTTTGGAGCTTTTGGAACTTAGCCAAGCGTTCATAAAGACCATGGCTGTAATAACAGCCCTTGGGAAATGTCAATGAAGAATTCTATTGAAACTGCAGGTAATTTTTTTCTAACCTACACCAGATGGCCTGTCAATCAAAGCAGTCCATCAGAAGGTGTTCTTTACACTAACTGAGGGCTTCAGCCTGTTTTTTCATGTTTAAACGGTTGGGGACTTAAGAACCTCAGGTCATGACACTTGAACAGAACTTATTCACCCTTCACAAGAATTTATGCATACTCCATAAATTTTTAACTCCCACACTGTGGGTTAAGGCTCTTAGAATGGCAAAAATGGGGTCTGAACTGAGCACTAATTTTAAGTGGCCCTGCTGAGTTCAAGTTTCCTGTCTGTGTGTTTCACCCTGCTGGGAAAAATGGGATCTATCGGAAATGAGATCAGGACTTGCGCATTCACATCCCACCCACAATTTTTAAAGGTCTCTGCACTTGGCATGACTTGGCGAAAATACGGCCCTTAAGGATTTTCTAGATGGATGATGTAAGGTGGCCAAATGGGCTTCCTCAATCATAATAATCTTGAGATGAGAAAAATAAATCTCATACTGTAAATAACAAATCAGCCCTTGAAATTCAATGGCATTACCATCACTGAATTCCCCACTATCAACATCCTGGGTGTTAACATTGACCAAAAACTAAACTGGACTAGCCCCCATATAAATACTGTGGCTACAAAAGCAGGTCAAAGGCTAGGAATTCTGCGACAAGTAACTCACCTCCTATCTCCTTAAAGCCTGTCTACTATCTACAAGGCACGGGTCAGGAGTGTGATGGAATACTCTCCACTTGCCTGGATGAGTGCAGCTCCCACAACACTCAAGAAGCTTGACACCGTCCAGGACAAAGCAGCCTACTTGATTGGCACCACATCCACAAACAATTACTCCTTCCACCATCGACGCACAGGAGCAGCAGTGTGTACCATCTACAAGATGTACTGAAGGGATTCACAAAGGCTCTTAGACAGCACCTTCCAAGCCCACGACCACTACCATATAGAAGGACAAGGGCAGCAGTTAGATGGGAACGCCAGTGATGGTAATGCCATATAAGTTCCCCTCCAAGTCACACACCATCCTGGCTTGGAAATATATCGCCGTTCCTTCACTGTCGCTGGGTCAAAATCCTGGAACTCCCTTCCTAACAGCACTGTGCGTGTACCTCCACCACATGGTCTCCAGTGGTTCAAGAAGGCAGCTCACCACCGCCTTCTCAAGGGCAATTAGGAATGGGCAATAAATGCTGGCCTAGCCAGTGAAGCTCACATCTTATGAATGAATATTACAAAAAACACCTATACAGCTTTTAAGTGCTTTCAATTCTATTATTCATGAGCTACTTTGTGTAAATCTTTCAACAATATGAAAGTTTATAATGAATATTTTAAAGTATCTGCAAGACCTGAGCTTGGTTCGTTATGTTATTTCAAAATTTATTTAATGCGGATGCCTTTTAGAGCTAATTTAATGAATCTTCAACGCCAGTGGGGAGCCTCAACCATCTGCAACACAATTCTGCTCAGAAAATCTCCGGCAATGCCAGCATGAACCTATAGAAATTGTAAATAATTACAAAACTGAGTTAATTCAGTGTTCATTAGCTGGCTATTTGGATTGGATAAAAGCCTATGGATTCTAGGCAGACTGATAGAAGTAAGGATTCTGATTTTCGTCTGTGGGTGGAAAGAAGGAAGGTTAATTGGCTGGCAGCAGTACCAAGATGAATTACTGAATTATTATTATCATAGAAACTTGAATCATAGAATGGTTACAGCACAAAAGGAAGCCATTCAGCCCTTCATGCCCATTCCACCTCTCTGCAAGAGCAACTCAGCTAGTCTCACTCCCTCGCCTTCTCTCCATAGCCCTGCATTTTTTTCTATTCAGATAATTATCCATTTCCCTTTTGAAAACCACAATTGAATCTGCCTCCACCACACTCTCAGGCAATACATTGCAGATCCTAACCACTCGTTGCATAAAAAAGTTATTCCTCATGTTGTCTTTTATTCTTTTGCCATTCACCTTAAATTGATGGCTTCTGGTTCTTGACCTTTCCAGCAATGGAGGAGTCTTTCCACTATGACCAAACCCTTCATGATTTTAAACATCTCCATCAAGACACCTCTCAACCTTCTCCTCTAAGGAGAACAGTTCCACCTTCTCCAATATAGGCACATTAATGAAGTTCCTCATCTTTGAAACCATTTTTGTAAATGTCTTCTGCACCGTCCCTAATGCCTTCACATCCTTCCTAAAGTGTGGTGCCCAGAATTACTCCTGAGTAAAGGCTGAGCCAGTGTTTTATAAAGGTTCACTATAACTTCCTTGCTTATGTTCGCTATGTCTGCATTTATAAAGCCTAAATTCAATGTGCCTTAATAAATGCTTTCTCAGCTCGCACTGCCACCTTCACTGATTTACGCACATATACTCCATGGCCAGAATCTTCTGTTCAGTGAGCAGGGGGCGGAGCCCACTCGCCGACGCGTAAAATGATGCAGGGTGACATCGGGCGTGCGTCCCGATGTCACCCCCACGACATTTAGATTTTCAGTTCAGCATATGCGCAGCCGATTAGGCTGCATGCCTGCCGAACTGTCAAAGGCCTATTAAGGCCATTAAAAAGGTAATTAACATGATTAACTGACCTGCCCGTCCAACCTTAAGGTTGGCGGGCAGGCAGGGAGCCTAGACATGCTTCTGAAAAAACATGAAACCTCATCCATGGACGGGATGGGGTTTCATGAGGGTATTAAAATTTTTTTTTTAAATGTTTAAATAAAAGAAATTGACTTGTCCCAGTTCATGTGACAGTGGCACATGAGTGGACATGTCAGTAAATTTTTTCCCCTTCTTTATTGAAATTTTCAAACCTGAGCCAATCTCCCTGAGGCAGCACTTTGTCTCAGGGAGATCTGTGCACTCTTCCGCGCACATGCATGAAAGAGTGCACTCCCGGCTCAGGGAACCCCCGCCCCCTGCCCGCACAGTGCTTTCTGGCGGACGTCATGCTGGGTGGGACTTAATTGGCCCACCCACGTAAAATGGCAGCACGCCCCCTGGAACCTGCCTGCTCACGCACAGGGGCAGGGTCCTGCTGCATGTCTCTCTGTTCCTGCATCCCCTTTAGAATTGTATCCTTTGTTTTGTATTGCTTCTACTTTTTCTTCCTACCAAAATGTATCACTTCACACTTCCCTGCATTAAATTTCATCTACCAGTCTGTCAATGTCTACTTGAAGTTATCACCATCCTCCTCTTTGTTCAATATATCCAAGTTTTGTGTCATCCGCAAATTTTTTAATTGTGCCTTGCACACTCAAGCATTTGTGATTAATATAGATGAAGAAAATCTTTATTCTAATAGTGACCCTTGGACAGCCTCACTTTATATTGTCCAAAAAACAACAGTTCACGGAGCAGGTACTTTCTGTTTCCTGACATCCTGGCACGTTTGTATCCATGCTGCCATTGTCCCTTTTATTCCAAGGGTTTTAACTTTTCTGACATGCCTGTTATCAAACACCTTTTATAAGTCCATATACACCACATCAATTGCATTGTAATTTAAGGCTAGAGGGCTTAACAGCCTTTTATACAATTGGACATCTAATCAGCCCACCTCAGCACTCACCTGCTCCCGTAGTCACTTACAATCTGCTTCCAGGGCTGATGGGCCTAACTCTAACCAGCGCCCACTGCCACCTCCCTTGAGCAAAAATTGGGTGCTGAGAGCTATTCCTGGTTTCCCATGTGATATCATATGTCCCTAATTAAACACCCACTGAGCTGAATTTTATGGGGAGGGGCACACTGCTCAGCCCCCACATCCCGGTAGAAAAGACTGTTGCAAACTGTCTGACTTTAAAAAAGGCTGTCCCACAGAAATTATATGCTGCAGATGGCCTGATCAAGCTGAGGGTCAGACTTCCACCATCCAGTGGAAGCCAATCTGACTGGCTAGCAGCTCTTGCAGTCCCAGCCAGAGCTCAGTAGTGCGTACTCCTGGGACTACAAAGAGCTCAGGAAGAAGTGTCATGAAGGCCAGGGACAGGTAATTCAGCTCTTTTTGGCCAGAGAGGGATCAGGTACCCTAGGAATGGGGGAAAAGAGCGTAGTGGAGGGGGAGGGGGAGGGGGGGGAGGGTGGTGGGGGGGAGGGGGGCAGGCAGGTTTTGGAGGCCACGTGGGGAGGCATTAAGGAGGAGTTACAATCTTGGAGGATGTGTCTCTGATGCACATGGGCACATCCCCCTCAAAGGATGAACCCTCTTCCTTCCTGCCTTTTCACCAATTTGGGTGAGAAAACAATCTTCCCAGCTTCGCCTGCCTTCTATTGTCCAGCATAGTTTGGCAGTGGAGGTGGACTGTGGGCCTTAAGTGGCTATTAATTGTCCACTAAGTGCTAAGGGCGGGTGGGCTAGTGGGTGCCTTACCCACTCCCGTATCATGGGATCCAGCTCAAGGATGGATAGGATGGCAGTGGGCTAGCCACCTTACATATTTTACATGCGCCGCTCCGCCGAAAACACGCCCAACAGGGGTCCATAAATTCCAGCCGTTGGCTCGGAACACGCCTCTGAGTTATTATTGAGGTCAGTAATTCAGAGAGAGAGAGAGACAGCACAATTTGATGACAGTCAAGAATATTTTATATTTACTCTTTTATGGAATCTGTGCGTCGCTGGCTGGGCCAGCATTTATTGCCTATCCCTAATTGCCCTTGAAAAGATGGTGATGGGCTGCATTCTTGAACTGCTGCAGTTGATGTGGTGTCGATATACCCACAGCACTGTTAGGGAGTGAGTTCTATATGAACATACGAACAAGGAGCAGGAGTCGGTCATTCAGCCCCTCGAGGCTGCTCCGCCATTTAATAAGATCATGGCTGATCTGATAGTAACCTCAAATTTGCATCCCACCTACCCCCGATAACCTATCATCCCCTTGCTTACCAAGAATGAATCCACCTCTGCCTTAAAAATATTCAAAGACTCTGCTTCCACCGCTTTTTCAGGAAGAGAGTTCCAAAGACTCACGAACCTCTGAGAGAAAAAATTTGCCTCATCTCCATTTTAAATGGGGGATCCCTTATTTTTAAACAGTGACTTCCTGTTCTAGATTCTCCCACAAGAGGAAACATCCTCTCCACATCCACCCTGTTAAGACCCCTCAGGATCTCACATGTTTCAATCAAGTCACCTCATACTTTTCTAAATTGTGGATACAAACCTAGCCTGTCCAGCCTTTCCTCATAAGACAACCTGCCCATTCCAGGTATCAGTCTGGACTGCTTTCAACACATTTGAATCCTTCCTTAAATAAGGTGGCCAATACTGTACACAGTAATCCAGAATCTCATTAGCGCTCTGTATAACTAAAGCATAATCTCCCTACTTTTGTATTCAATTCCCTTTGCAATGAATGATAACATTCTATCAGCTTTCGTAATTACTTGCTGTACCTGCATACTAGCCTTTTGTGATTCATGCGCTAAGACACCCATATCCCTCTGAATCTCAGAGATGTGCAATCTCTCACTATTTAGATAATATGCTTCTCTTTTATTCTTCCTGCCAAAATGGACAATTGCACATTTTCCCATATTATACTCCATTTGTCAGATCTTTGCCCACTCACTTGACCTATCTACATCTATTTGTAGCTTCCTTATGTCCTCTTCTCAACTTACTTTCCTACCTATCTTTGTGTCATCAGCAAATTTGGCAACCATCCATCCATCCCTTCATTCAAGTCATTTGTTAAAAACAGTTGAGGTCCCAGCACGGATCCCTGTGGCACACCACTTGTTACTTCTTGCCAACTTGAAAAAGACCCATTTATGCCTTTCCTCTGCTCCCTGTTAGCTAGCCAATCTTCTATCCATGCCAATATGTTACCCCCTATACCATGAACTTTAATTTTCTGCAATAACCTCTGATGTGGCACTTTATCTAATGTTTTCTGAAAATATAAGTACAGTATATCCACCAGTTCTCCTTTATCCACAGCACGTTACTTCCTCAAAGTTGGTTAAACATGATTTCCCTTTCCCAAACCTATGTTGACTCTGTCTGATTACCTTGAACGTATCCAAGGCCCCTGCTATAGCTTCTTCAATAATAGCTTCTAATATTTTCCCTATAACAGATGTTAAACTAACTGACCTGTAGTTTCCGCTTCCTGTCTCCCTCCCTTTTTGAATAATGGAGTTACATTTGCTGTCTTCCAATCTAATGGGACCTTCCCTGATTCTAGGGAGTTTTGGAAAATTAAAACCAATGCATCAAATATCTCACTGGCCACTTCTTTTAAGATCCTAGGATGAAGTCCATCAGGATTCAGGAACTTGTCAACCCGCAGCTCTAACAATTTACTCAGTACCACTTCTCTGGTGATTGTAATTTTCCTGAGTTCCTCCCTCACTTCCATTTCCTGATTTATAGCTGCTTCTGGGATGTTCCTTGTATCCTCTGTGGTGAAGACTGATTCAAAAGCTTCGTGCATTCAGATATAGAGTTTTTCGTTTTATCCTTTTATTCTTTTTGTAACCTCTAGTCTCAGCTGATGGTTTACTGTTAGATTTGTATTCTCTGTCCCTTCCTGACACGGAGTGTTTTTCATATCCCTTAACAATACCTTTCTCTTTTGTCTTGTCTCTACTCTTTGATTTACCACAGCTTTCCAAATTTGTACCCTTGCCTCCACTACCTAGTTTAAAACCCTCTCTACTTCCCTAGTTATGCAGCTCGCAAGAACACTGGTCCCAGCAGGGTTCAGGTGAGACCAGCCCAATGGTACAAACCCCACTTTCCCCAATATTGGCGCCAGTGTCCCACAAGCCAGAGCCCACTTCTCCCACACCAGGCCTTGAGCTATGCATTTATCTCCCTAATCTGATATGTCCTATGCCAATCTGCACATGGCTCAGGTGATAATCCAGAGATTATGACCTTTGAGGTTTTACTTCTTAATTTGGTGCCAAGTTCCTCATACTGACTATGTAGAACTTCCTTCTTTGTCCTGCCTATGTCATTGATGCCAACATAGACCATTACAACTGGGCCCTCCCCCTCCCACTGCAAATTCCTACCCATGTCCCGAACCCTGGCACCAAGCAGGCAACACAGCCATCTGGGCTCATGCTCTTTGCTACAGACAATGGTGTCAATCCCTCTGACTATACTGTACCCTACTACTACTACATTCCTTGTAACTACCCCGCTTGAATGGCTTCCTGTACCATGGTGTTATGGCCAGTTAGCTCATCTATTCTGCAGCCCACTCTCATCCAAACAGGCCAAAAAAAACACCTCAAGCCTGTTGGACAATTGCAAGGACCGAAAGTCCTGCACTCCCGCCCTCTGGGTCCCCTTACTTGCCTTACTTGCAGTCACAACCTTCTGTCCCTGACCACTGACTAAATCAGAAGATTCTATCCTAAGGGGCGTGTCTGCCTCCTGGAATAAAGTGTCCAGGTAACTTTCCCCCTCCCTGATATGCCGCAGTGTCTACAGCTCAACCTCCAGCTTAATAACTCGGAGCTGAAGTTCCTGCAGCTGCAAACACTTACTGCTGATGTGTTTGCCCTGGATCACACTGGTTTCCAGAAGATCCCGCATCCTGCAATCGCAGCACATCACCTGTCCTGCCATCTCCAATATTTGTTAATTAATTAATAATTGCTCATTAATTAATTATAATTAATAAAACCTACACCTCCCAATAGGTTTTGGCACTACCAGTAAACTTTACAATGCTGATAAAACAATATAGTGCTCACAAATACTGATAAAACTAATAACACCAGTTACTGGTTTACCTGCTCCCTCTGCTGCACCAAAGTAGAAATCAAATACTGGAGGCTGAGAAAGAGTAAAAAAAGCACCTCCTCCCCACCCTTCACTGAACTCCCCATTCAGTGCACTTTACTTCCTACAGTAAACCTTACCTAAAGCACCTCTTTCCTCCGAGGCACCAAATTCCCACTTTGAACCAAATTCCTCAAAATACTCAGTTTCTTTCTCACTCAGGCTGAAGCCTCTCCTCACTGATTGTGCACCTCTTCGTCCACCGACAGTGAAGGAACAGCGATATAGTTCCAATTCAGGATGGTGTGTGACTTGTAGTGGAACTTTCAGTTGGCGGTGTTCCCTGCTGCCCTTGTCCTTCTAGGTGGTAGAGGTCGTGGGCTTGGAAAGTGCTGTCAAAGGATTTTGGTGAGTTGTGGCAGTGCATCTTGTAGATGGTACACACTGCTGCCATTGTATGTTGATGGTGGAGGGAGTGAATGTTGAAGTTGGTGGATGGGTGCCAATCAAGCGGACTTGACTTGTTGGTGTGCCTTGTAGATGTAGGACAGGCTTTGGAGAGTCAGGAGGGAAAGTTACTTGCCATAGAATTCCCAGTCTCTGACCTGCTCTTGCAGCCACAGTATTTATATGGCTGGTCCAGTTCAGTTTCTGGTCAATGTTAATCCCCAAGATATTGATGGTGGGGGTATTCAGCAATGGTAATGTCATTGAATGTCAAGGGAGATGGTTAGATTCTCTCTTGTTGGAGATGGTCATTGCCTGGCACATGCATGGCATGAATGTTACCTACCACTTATCAGCCCAAGTGTGAATGTTGTCCAGGTCCTGCTGCATATGGACACGGACCACTTCAGTATCTGAGGAGTCTCAAATGGTGTTGAACATTGTGCAATCATCCACGAACATCCCTACTTCTGATGTTATAATGGAGGGAAGATCATTGATGGAGCAATGTGAATAAGTGTGAGATAACTTTATGGCTTATGCCCTGCTCTATTTTGGACTAGGTACCAGTCAGCAAACCCTGGAGTACCCCACTTTGCAAGTTCTCAAATGACTAATTCCTTAAAATTGCTGTCTACCTTTAGAATGCAATGGGCAATGGTGAGTGAGGAAATAGGCAGGGATCTGTTGTACAGTCATAGAATGATAGAGCAGACAATGACGCTGTTCAGCTCATCATCCCTGTGCCAGCTATTTCAAAGAAATATTCAATTGGTCCCACTAACCTCTGCCTTTTCCCCATAGCCCTGAAAATTCTTCACATTCAAGTAATTATCTAGTTTCTTTCTGAGAGCAGGATTTTAGGTGAGACACCCATGTTTGGATCAAATAGGGGACTTGACCCCATATTATATGTGCAACAGTCACTTGGCTGTGATTTTCCCTGAATTAGCCAATTCATGGACAGAGGGTAGCTCACCATCAAATGAAGGATGGCTGGCAGGCTCTCAATGCTGGAAGGCCAATAGGAGCCCTCCAGCTCAGAAGGAGCAGCAGACTGCTGTTTCAGGTAAGAGAAAGAGAGGACACCTCCATCCTGAGGTACCCTCTCAGCAACTTTTAAAACTTTTACATTAAAAATTGGCTACAGATGTTGGGCCACTATCATAGAGGGGGAACCATTCTACAGGTGGCCTGTGGCTGCAGCTGTGGCCAGGCCAGTGGGGAAGGCCTCAAAGCCTGCCTAGAATTCTGGGCCCTGGAGGCCACCTTCAGGCAACTGACCTAGTTTCTGATGTTGCAGGGGCTGGCAGGAAATTCCAGTCGGCCTCTATTAATTGGCCTTAATAGACAATTAACAAACCTTTTCATATGACAGTGACAGTTATTATTGACTCTGCTTTCACCACCCTTTCATTGGATTTCAGTTATACCTTGCTATCTAAGAGAAATTCTCCTCACCTTGCTTATAGTTCTTTTGGTGATTGCCTTTTGTTTTGTCTTCTAGTTATTGATCCTACTGCCACTGTAAGGTTTGCTCTAGTAAAACTCTTAAAAACACCTTTATTAAATCTGCCCTTAACCTTCTTTGCTGGAACAGCTCCAGAGGTGAGGTGGGAAGGACTGCCCTTGACATCAAGGCAGAATTTCTCTGAGGGTGGCTGCAAATAGCCTTGTAAAATTGAAATAATTGGGGATCAGGGGAAAACTCTCCACCGGCTAGAAACATGCCGAGCAGAAGGAAGATGGCTGTAGTTGTTTGAGATCAATCATCTCAGCACATTGTTGCAGGACTGGGAAAACGCGCACCTCCAAATTCTGCTCCAAGTTACACAAACTCTTAGACATATATTGCAAATTCTTCATCATCTCTGGGTCAAAATCATGGAACTCGCTACCCAATGGTACTGTGACGATACCTTCACCCCAAAGATTGCAGCCTTTTCTCCAGGGCAACAAGCAATGGGCAATAAATGCTGGCTTGACAGTGACAGCAAAATCCTGTGAGTGAATAAATAAAAATAAAAATATTTCCTCCCTTCTGAAAGGGAAATCTGCCCCATTTTTCACCAGCAGAAAGTCAACAAAAGGAATGTCTAGGGATTTGAATCCATGCTTGCTTTAGAAATCATAACCCCTGCAGAAATCGGACTTTTAGATACCTGAAACAAAAACAAAAATAGCTGGAAAAACTCAGCAGGTCTGACAGCATCTGTGGAGAGGAAGACAGAGTTAACATTTTGAGTCCGTATGACACTTCATCAGAACTAAAGAGAAATAGAAATGAGGTGAAATATAAGCTGTTTAAGGGGGTGGAACAGGTGGAGCTGGATAGAGGACCAGTGATAGGTGGAGGCAAAGGAGAGATTGCCAAAGATGTCAGAGACAAAAGGACAAAGGGGTGTTGACAGTGGTGATATTAGCTAAAGGATGTGCTAATGGTGACATTAAGGGTAGAAAGCAGGATGAGCAAGTGACAGATGGCCGTATTGGGGGTAGGGTGGGGGGAAGGATCGAAATAGGCTAAAAGGTGGAGATAAAACAATGGATGGAAATAAATTTAAAAATAATAATAGAAATAGGCGGAAAAAGAAAAATATCTTAAAAATATATAATAATTATTAGAAAAAAGGGGATTGGAATGGGGGTGGGGATGGAGGAGAGAGTTCATGATCTGAAGTTGTTGAAGGCTGTAAAGTGCCTAATCGGAAGATGAGGTGCTGTTCATCCAGTTTGCATTGAGCTTCACTGGAACATTGCAGCAGGCCAAGGATGGACATGTGGGCATGAGAGCAGGGTGGTGTGTTGAAATGGCAAGCGACAGGGAGGTCTGGGACATGCTTGCGGACAGACCGAAGGTGTTCCCCAAAGTGGTCACCCAGTCTGCGTTTGGTCTCTCCAATGTAGAGGAGACCGCATTGGGAGCAGCGAATGCAGTAGACTAAATTGAGGGAAGTGCAAGTGAAGTGCTGCTTCACTTGAAAGGAGTGTTTTGGGCCCTTGGACGGTGAGGAGGGGGGAAGTAAAGGGGCAGGTGTTGCACTTGTTGGACACCCTTAGCACCCTAAGAGGATCGCCTGAGTGCTGCCTATGCTGAACTCATTCGTGGAACTGCCTGGAGTGGCCTCTACTGTGACAGGATAATATGCATCACCAGTTGGTTATATAGGCACCTTTCTTGAGCATTTTGCTTGTATTCACTCATCAAAATCCAGTGCTTAGGGATTTTAAGTGTTGAAAGTGGTTAGAATTGCCTATGTTGATCCAGTGCAAAATTATAAGAATAATACTGTATTGAAGGCCAAAATGCAAGATAATTTACTGAAAAATATTGTGAGCCATCCCCCATACAGGTTTTAATGAATTTCACAGATTAGTTAACCTATCAAAGAGCTAAAACATTCATTAGTACAAGTAATTTGTTTAATCATTCACAGCACATGGGGATTGCTGGTAAGGCCCATCCCTAATCGCGTTTGAGAAGGTGATGATGAATATAACTGAATGGTTTACTGGACATTTAAGAGACACATTGCTAGGCATCTAGAGTCACATATAAGCAGTAAGGATGGCAGATATACTTCCCTGAAGCACATTGTGAACCAGATGGGTTTTTACAACAATCCAACTGTTTCAATGTCACTATTACTAATTCTGACTTTTTATTCCAGATTTTATTTACCTTATTGAATTCAAATTTCCCAGCTGCCATGGTGGGAATTGAATTTATTGGCCGAATTTTCCCATCCCTGTGGTTGCAGGTTTGGAAGCAGGGTTGTGGGGGAGCAGGAAGATAGGCGTGGGGGGGTGTTAAGCCCCGTTGGGATGGTTCACCGATGCAGTCCCATTTTCAAGGAAATTTCCCAGAGGTGTGCTGGAAATTGGATCAGCTGTCTCACCAGGGAGGCAGGCAGCCCATTAACATTTACAAGGTCCCAATTAGGTGAGATTTTACAACCTGGCTGCCATTTTACCACCATTGGAACAGGCTCCCTGCGAAGGCCAATAGCTCAATGGAAGTGGCCTCCCTGCAGCAGGCTAGGGGCCTTCAGAGCTTGAGGATCCATGCCCTAATGCTGGCGCTGTGAGCAGGAAAGGCCCACAGCCCAAATTATTCCGCCAGAGGGGATTTCCCCTCTGTTTCTGAGGGCCCTAATTTTTCTTTGCATTGACGCCTCTGAGGGACACTCCATGTCGAGGCCCCTTTGCAGTCCCTAACCTGCTTAAGTAGCGCCCATCTCTCCCAGTGGCATTGCCAATTAATGTTGTTAAGGTTCCAGAGCTGCAGGCTCTCTGATTGGCAGCATAAGGAGCACGCCCAACATTCAGATGGGCCTATTAGGAAGCCACCTCCGGGAAGATTGTGTGGCTGGTGTCGCTGCTGGTAAGTGCTGGTCTCCAACCCTGCCGGAAAAGCCAGCTCAATGTGCAGGCCTCTGGATTACTAGTCCAGTAACATTAATCACTGTGCTATTGTGTACCCTTTCAATTTATATTGTGCAGAGAATATTGGAAAGGCGGAAGAGGGGTATCACAGAATCATAGAATTGTTAAAGCACAGAAGGAGGCCATTGTGTCTGCACCAGATCTCCAAATGAGCCTTTCACCTACTGCCATTCTCCTTCCTTCTCCCCACAACCCTGCAGATTGTTTATTTTCCAAAAATCATCTAATTCCCTCTTGAATGCCTGAATTAAACCTGCCTCCACCACACCCCCAGGCAGTACATTCCAGACCCTAGCCACTCATTGTGTGAAAGTTTTTTCTCATATCACTTTTGCTTCCTTTGCCAATTTTTAAAATCTGTGCCGCTTTGTTCTCGATCCTTTCACGACTGGGAACAGTTTCCTCCTGACAACTCTGTCCAGGCCCCTCATGATTTTGAATACTTCTATCAAATCTCCTACAGCCTTCTTTTCTCCAAGAAAAAGAGTCCCAACTTTCCTAATCTATCTTCACGGAGCTGCCTCAGGGAGATTAATTTCAAAATTAAAGTTTCAAATAAAGAAAGAATAAAATTATTTAGGCATGTCACATGACAGTGTCACATGAGCTGGGACATGTTTATGAACTGTGTGAAAAATATTTATTAATTTAATAAAACCTTCATGAAACCTCATCCCGCCTGTGGATGAGGTTTCATGCAAAACGCGAAAGCCGCTTGGACTCTTTGCCTGCCTGTCAACCTTAAGGTTGGATGGGCAGCGTTGAGAATTAGTTTAATTGGTTTACTTAATGGCCTTAACAGGCCTTTGACAGTTCAGCAGGTGCACAGCCACATCTGGCACATGCCCACCGAACGTAAGATCGGAATGACGCACGGTGACGTCGGGATGCACACGTGACGTCACCCTGCATCATTTTACGTGTCAGCATGCAGCGCCCGCCCCAGCATGCTGACATGAAAATTCTCCCCAAAGTTATCTGTTTCTTGTTGAAACCTGTCCAGTCCATCAAGTCATTACATTTGGTGATGAGGGTAAAATAGCTCCAAAGCTGCACTTTGCCGTCTTAACGTGAGTATATTGAATCTTAAGAAAAAAGAAAGGGCTACTTACCAGTCATGCCACTCTTCAGCAGAATGATGCGACAATGGAAGACTGGAGCCACTATGCAGAGCGCCTTGGTTTTTATTTTGTAGCAAACAAAATTACCTTGGAGGAAAAGCAGAGAGCAATCCTTTTGAGTGTATGTGGTAGCAAGATATACAATCTCATCTGTAGTCTGATGGCCCCAGACATGCCCAATTCTAAGTCATTTAATCAATTAGTGGACCTCGTGAAAACGCATTTCCAGCCAAAGCCATCCATAATAATGCAGCGGTTTAAGTTTGATTCCAGAGTTGGGGCTCTGGGAGACTCCATCACAACCTATGTAGCACAGCTGAAGCAGTTGACAGAACACTATGACTTTGGGGACACACCACATGATATGTTGCGGGACCAATTTAGTTTGTGGAGTTCAGGACGACACAATTCAGTGCCATTTACTAGCAGAGGTCGATGTCAACTTGAAGCACACCCTGGAAATATCACTCACCATGGAAAGTGCTGTAAGAGGCTCGCAGGCTTTGCAACACATACAACATGCGGCTGTTCTTCAGGTGGGACAGGAACCTACTGCCGGGTGTGGCGTGAAAACCAGAAACACAGCATCAAAGCGAGAGTCAATGTCTGCTGTTCGAATCATGAAAAGGCCTAGCAGAAATGTATCAGCAGTGACTCCAAGGTTAGCTTTTTATAGATGTGGAGGTGACCACGGCCTGCAAATTCAAAGAGGCAGAATGCCATTACTGCCATAAGACAGGTCATGTAGTAAGGCAATGTAGGGCAAAGCCAGAACA
The DNA here is from genome assembly GCF_964194155.1 of Cetorhinus maximus. Classification (NCBI taxonomy): domain Eukaryota; kingdom Metazoa; phylum Chordata; class Chondrichthyes; order Lamniformes; family Cetorhinidae; genus Cetorhinus; species Cetorhinus maximus. The sequence continues at coordinate 62,736,790 of NC_135881.1, read as the reverse complement.
GCTCATAAAGCAGCAAACCAACCTGATTGAATTGAAAAATACAGCAGGGCCTGAAGCTGCCGATACCAACACCTATTCCCTGGATAGCCACACCACTGTAAAAACCGAACCTATCACTGTCACAGTTCAAGTTAATGGGAAGCCACTAATAATGGAGGTAGATGCGGGAGCCTCAACTACAGTGGTGGGAGAGCACATATTTAAATATCTAAATGAAGGTACCCAGCCACTAAATCTGGAGCAGAGAACCGCTAAATTGAAGACATACACTGGAGAATCTATACAGGTAAAGGGCATCGCCACAGTACCAATGTCTTATAGGCAGCAGACAGCCCATAATAGTGACAGGAGAAGGACCCTATTTTCTGGGCCAAGACTAGTTACAGAAAATCAAGCTTGACTGGTCTGAAATAGTTCACCTGAAAACAGGAGTTCTTGAACTGCTAAGGAAACATGACAGTGTATTTCGGGATGAATTAGGGAAGTTAAAAGGCTTGCCAGCAAAAATATATGTGGATGCCACCGCCTGGTGATGCCACCACCCATCTGGTTCACTAACGTCCTTTAGGGAAGGAAATCGATTGTCCTTACCTGGTCTGGCCTACATGTGACTCCTGGGCCACAGCAGTGTGGTTGACTCTTAAAAATGCCCTCTGAACGAGGGCAATTAGGGATAGGCAATAAATGCTGGCCTAGCCAGTGATGCCCACATCCCATGAATGAATAAAAAAAAAACTCTCAGCCGACACCATATTTCTTTAAGACCAGAACTTTGCCTATGTGTTGAAGGAGAAGGTAGATGCAGAACTGTGCCAGTTAGAAAAGCTGGACATTATCCAACCTTTCTAATTCTCAGAATGGGCAGCACCCATAGTTCCAGTGGTTAAGCCTGACAAAACCATACACATCTGTGGGGACTACAAATTGACCATAAGCAAAGCCGCCAAACTAGACAAGTACCCCATTCCAAGGATGAACGACTTATATGCAAAGCTAGCTGGAGGCAAGTCCTATACAAAATTGGATATTAGCCATGCTTACCAACAACTGGAGCTGAGTAGCACGTCTAGAGGATACGTGACTTTTACCACACACAAGGGTCTTTGTCAGTATGCTCGCTGTAGGCTGCTCCTACCCCTGGTTCATAGGTTTACTCTGGGTATCAACAATTCAAAACTACCAAGTTTGTCCACTCCCAAGCAAGTTTATTTAGTGCTTCACGACTCTAATACAATCATATACTCACGTATCGACGCGGGTCGGGTTGTTGGTTGCTTGGAAGGTCCAAGAATCGGGTTGGAGGGGATGTTCAGTCGTCCTCATTCTGATCTCCAAGTAGTTAATCAGACTACTTTGTTCCTGAGCTAACTAACTTATCACCTTTGGAGCACCTTCTCTTATACCCAGTTCTCCATAAGACCATAAGACAAAGGAGCAGAAATTAGGCCATTCGGGTCATCGAGTCTGCTCCGCCATTCAATCATGGCTGATAAGTTTTTCAACCCCATTCTCCTGCCTTCTCCCCGTAACCTTTGATCCCCTTATCAATCAAGAACCTATCTATCTCGGTCTTAAATACACTCAATGACCTGGCCTCCACAGCCTTCTGCGGCAATGAATTTCATAGATTCATCACTCTCTGGCTAAAGAAGTTTCTCCTCATCTCTGTTCTAAAAGGTCTTCCCTTTACTCTGAGGCTGTGCCTTCGGGTCCTAGTCTATCCTACTAATGGAAACATTTTCCCCATGTTCACTCTATCCAGGCCTTTCAGTATTCTGTAAGTTTCAATCAGAACTCCCTCATCCACACGCATCCTGCATGATCAAGCTTTGATAGGTTGACCCTAGTGTCCAGTTCTTGATGATTGGTCTGTTGGCCACTGGCAGGCGTCACAAGTGTGCCACGTCCACTACAGTCGGTTGACCTTTCACCAGTCCAAACATCTGCTTGTTTTTCAAGGGTCTCATCTCTCAGTTTCAACCGCACATGGCAGCTAGTTCTCTTAGCTATCGTCTCTTAGGAAGATAAGTAGACATTGTCTCATCCCGTGGCCTCTTGGGTCTCCAAGCAACCAGTCCCGATTACATTGTTAATATATATTTAGCAGTCCTTCACTCTTTCATCTTATGGGCCTCTGGAAGCTTACTTCCCCATTTCCCGTCTGACTTCACTGTACATTATGTCCATTGAGCAAGTTCCATTTTTTCCCTTCAGAGGTTTGTTTTTCTGAAATCTGTGTTTGACCCCCTCCAAATACTTTAAGTCATGTCATGTATAGTTCACAAACTTTAAGTGGTCGCTTACATTGTCTACCCTTTGGAGTATCGCCTACATGTGCAGTCTTCCAAAGGACAATGGAAAATTTGCAAAGACTTCCCTGAGCGGTAGTATACCTAGATGATGTTCTGAACACAGGGCCAACCAAGACCAAATACTTGGCCAACCTAGACGAGGTGCCAAGAAGATTCATGGAAGCTGGTGTATGACTAAAGAAGGAAAATTGTACATTTCAAATGCCAGAAGTTACTTACCTGGGTTATAGGGTGGATGCCATGGGTTTGTATTGGTAGAAGAGAAAGTTCGGGCAATAAAAGATGCACCCTCACTGTCCAATGTAACTGAACTCAAGTCTTTCCTGGGTATGATCAAATACTATAGCTGCTTCTTGCCAAAATTATTAATGGCGTTAGCACCATTACACTTGTTGTTAAAAAAGAATCACCGTTGGTCGTGGAATTCACAACAGGAAGAAGCCTTTTTGAAAGTAAAGAAACTGTTGCATTCGTACTGTTTATTGGTACACTACAACCCAGCGAAAGAACTGGTATTCATATGTGATGCTTCTCCTTATGGTGTAGGAGCTGTGTTATCACATGGAATGGCAGGTGGATCAGAAAGGCCCACTGGCTACATCTCAAGAACCATCTCCACAGCTGAGAAGGGTTATTCCCAGCTGGAAAAGAAAGGTTTATCGGTGGTATTCACAGTGAAGAAATTTCACCAATACCTGCATGGACGACATTTCAGCATTGTGTCGAACCAGAAACCATTAATGGGTTTATTCAGTGAGGATAAGGCCATTCCACCTATAGCATCAACAAGAATACAATGTTGGAATTTGATATTATCTGCATATGAGAATACCTTTATGTACCATCCTGGGTTACATATTGCAAATGCAGACACACTCTGTCGTCTCCTGTTACCTGATAGCATTGTACATGCTCCAGTGCCACAAGAAGATGTACTAGTACTGAATTTATTGGGTTCTTCGCCTGTGTGTGAGAAGCGAATTAGAAATTGGATGAACAAAGATCCAATTTTGTCGAAAGTCAGTTACCTTGTTTTGCAAGAGTGGTCTAATTCGCCTGTGTCTGAAGAGATGAGACCATTCCATGGCCAAGAAACAGAGTTAAGTTGTCAAAATGGAATTTTGTTGTGGGGATCAAGAGTTGTTGTTCCTTCATAAAGAAGAGAGCCACTCTTGACAGAGCTTTGCAATGCGTTTCCAGGTATATCAAAGATGAAAATGCTTGCGCGAAGCTATGTCTGGTGGCCAGGCATTGACAATGACACTGAAAGCATGATCAAGCACTGTCTCCATTGTCAGCAACAACAGAAGTTGCCTGTTCAGCTCCGCTGCATCCGTGGGGGTGGCCTGATCGACCCTGGGTTAGACTACATATTGATTATGTAGTCCAACCCAGGTACCATGTTGATCGTATATGCACATTCTAAATGGATGGATGTATATGAAGCCAGATCACCAACATCAAGCGCAACTATTGAGAAGCTGTGTCATTCTTTTGGCATACATGGCCTACCTGGAAATCATCTGGTTTCTGATAACGGTACAGTCTTTACAGATACAGAGTTTCAGAGATTCATGAATTTAAATGGACTCAGACCTATTAAAACAGCCCCATACCATCTCTCATCAAATGGTTTAGCTCAGATAGCTGTGCAAACTTTGAAATCTGGAATGAAGAGGTTATCAGAAGGTGCTCTGGAAACTTGACTTTCCCACTTTCTTCTCAGTTATTATACAACGCCACATTCAACTGCGGGTTCAACACCATCTGAATTATTGATGAAACGCCGCCTATGTATAAGGTTAAGTCTGGTGTTTCCAAACTTAAAGGGGAAGGTAGGGAGGAATCAGAGTAATCAAAAATTGAATCACGGTATTCATAGCAAAGCTCATACATTCACTGAAGGAGACAACAATGTTCATGCGGAGTTTGGAAAGTGGACCTTCTTGCATTCTTGGAACCATTATCTAAGGGTCTGGGCCTTTATCCTTCCAGGTGGAAGTGGAAGACAGTATTGTTCGAAAACACGAACAATTTCATGGTAGAGAGGCATTCCAATAACCAACTATTCCGCCTGCGATTAACGTCCAACCATCAATCTCTGAGGTGGCAGATTGACCTGGAATAGACATGCTCAATGTCTCTGTAAAGTTGCCTAACCCAGAACTGCCACTTTCTAAAGATGTACCTCGGGCTGCAGTTCCTAATCATGTCGATCCAGTGGGGGAGCCTCAAGTGGTAGAGCTACGCTGCTCTAACTGAATAAGGACAGACCCTCAGAGACTTAATTTTTAATCACTTGAAGTTGTATAAATGTATATGTTGTTGGATATCCAAATATTCTTTGTGAATAGAAGCTGTAAAAACTAAAGGGGGAGGAAATGTAGGAACTGAAGGTATAGCCTTTCCTGCTGTTCATCAGGGGTCACATGATATTCTGGGAGGCTCTGACCAATGAGCCCTAATGACCAATGAGCCCTAAATGCAAGTAATCTGGGGGCCGGTGGGACTTCCTGATGAGAGTCCTGGTTGAAACTCTTTCGAGTTACCAACAGTCACAGATTCTTCTTTCGAAGCAACTTCTTTCGAGTACAATCACAGTTCTTGATTTTCCGGGAGTGGGACATGAACCCACAACCCTCTGATTCAAAGGCAAGGGTGCTATGAACTGAGCCACAGCTGAACATGTAGTACCTGAAAACCTCTCTATAATAAAGTTTATCTGTTTCTTGTTGAAACCTGTTTGGTCTGTCAAATCATTACAATGTGTAAATCCCCTTTTTGGTCCCTAATTGGCCCTACTCCTCCTTTTGCTATTTATATGTCTGTGGAAGACTTTGGGATTCCCTTTTATGTTAGCTTCCAGTTTCTTTTCATATCCTTCTTTGCTTCTCTTATTTGCTTTTTCACCTCCGCTCTAAACCTTCTGTATTCGGCCTGGTTCTAAATTGCATTTTCTACCTGACACCTGTCATAAGCACACCTTTGCTTATTTATCTTAATTTCTCCCTCCTCTGTCATCCAGGGAGCTCTGGATTTGTGTGCCCTACCATTCCCTTTTGAGGGCATATACCTTGACTGTGCGAAGTAATCAAACATTGATTACCCTATGTGGGTGCAAACATTGAGCAGTCCTTGGCTGAGCTGCGGCCGAGTTTGGGCTGGAAGGTGAGAAAGGGTTCGGTGGAGGAGAGCCGGAATCGAACCGTCGCCCCGGGCTCTGACAGGCAGAAAATGGCTGACGGGTTGGCTGCTTTGAGTGAGGAGCGCAGTCGGCAGGTAAGCTTCCCGCTTCCCGCCTGCCGCCTTGGAGCTGCTGCAGCGGAACAGGTGGGCCGTCCTCCCCGCTAATTAGAGCGCGCTGTCAAGCGGCTGCAGCTCGGGATGTTCGGAACCGGCCGCAGGCACCTTAAAACTGTCACAAAAACATAGTTTTCTCCCTTCCCGCATCTCAAGGTAGGTCGCATGTTTATCGAAACTGGGATCTCGGCCTTTTGCAACAAAAGCCGGTGAACTGCGATTGTGTTAAATGATGAATCGGCGATAACTGCGAAAGACTTGTATCTGGAACATTATGTTTATATTGAACTATACGCCTTTCCATAGGAGAATGCATTGCAATATTTATCTTTGTGTGTATGTATAATCTTTCGCATTGATATCAATACTTGTGCATTTTGTGTGTTCCAGTTGAGGCAGTTTATGACTCAGCAAAAAAAAAATCTCTTCCATCTGTTCGATATGCTGATGGTGGAGGTGACAGAAAGACTCCAGTCAGGGGGCGTTGCAAGCTGTGGAATTTATAGTAATTCACTCCGCTTCCAGGCTATTAAGGAGGCAAATATCTAAGTGAGCAACCTCCCACATGAAAAGTTAAAGGAAACTCCACTGTCACTGTGTAGAAGGCCAATTGTCCCGTGACCATAAGATTACAAACTCTAGTTGTAGGTATTCCTGGAGAGTAGATCACATGGCATTTTGTCCACTTTATATCGACAAATGCTACCGCATCTAATCTACGAAGGTGTATTCCCTCTAGTTGAGCTCTAGGTTTTGCACTATACCACATGGCATCTGATCGTGTGATGCCTGATCACGTGACTTCTACAAATGTTTTTCTATTTACCTAATAAAGGTTGACTCTCCATTAGTTGAGCATCTTTTGTGATGGCAGCTGGGTGCAAGAACTTCCAAGAACCAGAGGGACACCCAGTAGAAGGGTGAGGGGAAACCAAAGTTGGGGAGCAATTTGCAGAGGGGAAACTGGAAGTTAGGTTATAACTTTGATTCAACCGGTAACTAATGATAAATCACTGTAATTACACTGATGACTAACACTGGTAACATTCAAATTCCTCTCATAATCAACAGGTGTCCAATATCTCAACTACAGGCTATATGCAAGTGCCAGTACTTGTAATGAGTAGTAATCCTATAACTCACTGATCTTCATCCTGAAGCTATAGGCCAAATTACCCCGCACTGAACAAGGTGTGGTTAGGCTCACCATTTGATGTCATTTTTAACAGGTCCGACCTCTATCTCCATAGGCTCTGGTTTGGGTTTAGGATCCATGTGAAGGCTACAACTCTGGTCTTGGAACCTCAGCACTTTGACTTCATGTATCAAAACTAGCCAGTTCAGACTGACCTCAACCAAAGCAAGATCACACAATGGGCTAGTTTTGGGCCACTTCTCGCAGTGCACATCATCCTCAGTCCATTTCAATACCAACATTTCTAAACCACTCCGTCAGCTCAGTCATTGTAATTCTCATAGAATTATGGAAATGACTGCAGAAGAGGAGGCTAATCAGTCCCTGGTGTTGACATTCCCTCCTGTAACCCTATTCCACCAGATCATTTTATATTCCTTTTCAAATATTTATCTGCTTTCCTTTTAAAATAAGATTTCATCTCTGTCTCAATAGCTATTTTTGATGAAGTATCAATTGGGTTTAGTAGAACTCAGTTGAAGAACTTTCCTCTCCTTGGTTTCTCCAATGCGAATCCTTTGTTTCTGTTCCGAGTTCCTCATTGGCCCACCAGTGCAAACAATATTTCACTACCCAGGGTAAAGGCTGCAGGTTGCACTTACTGACTGTTGGCTGCTCCTCTCTCAGCGCTGCCAGCACTCGTCACATTGTTGCTGCTCTTGGTTCTGTGGAAAATTTTGGTTCCCATGCACACCACATGTGACCCCTCGTGCCCCCCCCCCCCCCCCCCACCGCCCAACCCAGTTGAGCTCCAATCTCCTGAACCTCAGCCCCATTCCCCTTTTCTCCCTGACCTCCCATCCTCTGATCTCCCCTCACCAATCTCACTACCTACTGCATCCCTAACCTCAATTCCCTGTCGCCCTCCTCACTCCTGCGTCCCCACCGGACTTACGATTGTTCTTGGCACACCAGCCAGGGATGTGGCCTTCTGCAAGGGTACAATATAATGTCACTGAGCTGGAAGTTTTCCTGTGGTGACAGCTGGTGAAGTTAAAGAAAATGGAGGTACCACTCAGGTAGAAAATTTAAAGCACCAAGATCCATGCCGCACTCGAGGCCATCTGGGTGGGTTGACAGCCCAATGTGCTTATCTATTTATGTAACTCATGAGCGTGTGCACATATCCATTCCGCATAATATATTTTCTGTTGTTACAACTTTTGTTAATGCTTTTATGGCAATATTTAACATTGAAACTGCAAATATAAAATGCTATAATGGGATTTCTATTTGCAAACAATTGCCTGGCATGGTTTCTTGATGAAGCAATGAATCATATAAAACCTTTTATGGAAAAAGCCTGTCAATTTTTCTCAGCAACTGATATTTCTTAGGTGTATTACATCGAGTTACATATGAGTGGGAAACAGGCCATTTGGCTTAACTGACCTATGCCAGCATTTATGCTCCACATGAGCCTCCTCCCAGCCCTTTGTCTAACTCCATCAACATATCCTTCCATTTCCTTCTTCATATGCTTATTGTTACGATCCTTGGCCAGACCCTCCCGAGTTGTTGCTAGGATCCGGTTAGAACCAATAATATTTTGTTTAAAGTAGTCAAAGTTTGAGATTCAAGGCACCTGCTTTTGGAATAAAGCCACAAGATTCCATGGGATTTTTTGCAAACAGAAACAAACTTTACTATACAAGTTCACAATGATAAAACAGTTTAGAAGAACTACCTTATACATTCAGGGTAAGTATGAGGTACATGTGAATTAATAGACGAGCTGTGGTTGGACAAACCACGCTACAGAGTAAATGACAGATGCAACCAAAACAGATTCTACAGATTTCTCAACAACCCTCCCAGACATTAGTCCCATTGTGAGCCAACCAATCTCACTGAAACTTTGGGTGGAATATTCTGTGCCTGCTGGTGTCAGGCATCATGGTGGGCGTGAGCGGGCAATATGGCAAGAAGGCCAAAAATCAGTTTCATGGCATCGGCAAGGCGCATTTCCCATCGTCAGACGTTGGGAACTTCATTGTAATACATCTGCATATAATTATAAGCCCAACTCACCAGAATCATCCCCCCACGCTGGATCATCTGAGCATGCCAGCATGATTGCACGCTGACGTGTCTCACAACAGCATATATAAAGCGTGCACCTGTGAGCTACACTTCGAGCAGTACTCGGAGGTAAGTGCACATTAACATTGTGCAGTGCTCATGAGGGTCACCTGTTGGACCGAGATACTGCGCACTTGGGTGAGGACACAAGCAAGTTCCCTTTTCCTGGCTAGCTGACAGTCTGGTGCCGGGGCAAGGGCTGCCCTGCAGTTGAGGAAAGTTGGGGCAGTGGGGGGTGCTGGGGCGGCAAGGGCTGCCCTGTGGTTGAGACGAGTTGAGGGTGAGGGCAAGGGCTGCACTGTGGTTGATGGTAGTGCACAAACACATGTGGGGGGTGGGTGGGTGTTGGAGGGAAGCGGCCATGCATTAGGGAAACCTGTATAAAGTGACCATTCCCCCTCAGCTGAGACAGTTCAGGCGCAGCCACTTTGACATGCTTGGAGTCGGGCCTGCAGCTTATCTGCCCACTCAAGCAACACAGAGGCATGAAAGTGCCACCAAATGCTCCAGAGTTTTGCACCCTTTGGGCACAGACTGCAAATTAATGAGCATTTTAGTGGACTGCAGAACAATTGGGCGACTGGTTACATTGTACAATCTCCTTGCGAAAGCTGGCCATGGAGCAGTCACTGGTGGAGATGCTCTCAGCCCCTTACAATGTTATCATTCTGGTTTTGAACAGTCTCCCGCTTGTTCAAGCTAACAGCGCAGCTTTGCAGTGTGGGTTAGGAGAATGCCTGTGCCTGAGCTAAGAACACAGCATGCAGTCCGGTAGGCGAAGCTGCTGCCAATTGGTCAGGTGGAGTAAGGGTGAAGGTGGGTGGGGTCTCAGGCAGCCATCCAGTGCACTAAACTCTGGTCATCCAGGTGGTGGCCAGCACTCTCTTGGGTGCGTTAAGGGGCCTTCAGACTTAACCAAGAGAGGCTCTTAGAACACCCATGCTAATCCACGTGTCTATCTCTCTCTTTCATCTTGCAGGAGGAGTACATTAGAATCATGGAGCCTGGTGACCTAGCTGTATGCCTCAAGGCTTAAAGAGAGCAGAGATGAAGGAGAAGAGAGTGACGGAGGTGCCTGGCTGGGCAGAAGGAGGAGCAGCACACTCAGGATAAAGGGGCAGCTGGGGCTCCCACACACACTGCTGAAGAGCCACAGTGAGCCACCACTGGTCAGTGCCTAAGTAGACCCAGGGTCTATAGATGCTGCCTTTCATTCCTGCAGATGACCGAGAACCAGTGTCGCCGAAGACTGCACATGTCCAGCGAACTGGTCAGTCACATCTGCCACCTGCTGCAGGATTTGGCACCATGTGGACTTGGAAGGCATCCACTGCCAGGGGCTGTGAAAGTGACTGCGGCACTCCATTTTTACACCAATGGCTCCCTTCAGGGCTCCACAGGTGACCTCTGTGGGCTATTACAAGCCTCCACCCACAAATGCATCCATGAGGTCACGGCTGCCATATTCGCAAAGGCACACAACTTTGTGCTTTTTGCCTAGGATCAGGAAAACCAGGGAGCAAGAGTGTAGGGATTTTCCCAGATCTCAGGTTTTCCACAGGCGCAGGGTGCCATTGTGGTGCTTAGATCTCCGTTGCAGCAAGTGGTCAGCTATGTCAACCTCATGAATGTCAATCGCTGAATTTTTCAGTGTTCAACTGGTGTGCGACCAACACCTACAGGTCTGTGCATGGTTCCCAGGGAGTGTGCATGACTCCTACATTCTCAGTCGGTCTCAGATCCCTGACGTCTTCCAGGATCCACAGAGGCTACAGGGATGGCTCCTTGGGGACAAGGGCTACCCGCAGAGGAAGTCACTGATGACACCCATGCGGCAGCCTCAGACTGTAACAGAGCGAAGGTACAATGAGGCTCATGCTGCAACTCGAAATTTGGTGGAGCAAACTGTTGGGATGCTTAAAATGAGGTTTAGGTGCCTGGACTGGTCTGGTGGAGCCCTGAAATATAGTCCACAGAGGGCGTCACGCATTGTCGTCGTCTGCTGCGCCCTTTGCAACCTTGCGCTGCAACAGGGAGAAGAGCTGGCTAAGGAAGATGTCTCCTCTGATGAAGGGAATGTTGACGGGGATGAGGGTGAGGAGATCTTTGAAGGCGAGGATGACAGCGATGAGGCCATCGTACTGGCCAGATGAGGCAGGCGTGCTCAGGAGGGCCTCATAGCTGCTAGATTTGTGGAGGATGATGACGACATGCAGTGAGGAGACACCATAGATCCTCACATTGCATCTGTGAATGTTTAACTCCAGTCTGGCTATGGCAGCGCACATACTCTCTGTGATAAGGCTCCTGTCACGGAGATGCAGCAGAAGCCCTAATAGTTGCTCGATTCCAGGATTATAGCTGCTAGATTTATGGAGGATGATGACGACATGCAGTGAGGACACTCCATAGATCTTCACATAGTCTCTGTGAATGTCTGACTCCTGTCTGGCCGAGGGCAGCTCGCTTGCGCTCTGTGGTCAGGGTCATATCATGGAGACACAACTATGAAACATTTAAATGCACCTAATCCTTTGTCAGCCTTCGGCACCTGACCCCTTCAGGAACACAGAGTCACCGGTCACAGATGCTGACGAGATGGGGGCCAGCCCCACATCAAAGGTGCTGAGAGCACGGAGAGAAAGACAGAACTCTGTGATGCCTGCCCACATCATTTTGGCAGCAATGACAAGCACTATTGAGGTGCAGGCAACAGTAATGTGTCCAGTGAGTGTGAAGCCAGACCATCACTTTGGTCTGAAGGCTGCACAAAGCACAGGGAAGAGGCATTAGACTGAGATGCCTGCCTTTATCTTGTGCAAGGACCAAGGTTTCACATCGGAGTGACACGAACACTGCTCATCAGAACAAGGAGCCATATGCAAGGGGACATTCTTGGGAATTTATTTACAATTGTGAACATTATGTGCAAGTGATTAACACCCATGCCCAGGCTTTGCAACTACATCTTCTTAATCTTCCTAACCCTGCTTCTACATCTTGGTGCTCTCCTGACATCCACAGCGGAGGGGGAGGCAGCCTGCTGACTGTTACACCCTGTCACTGATGGCCTTGCCGGGCGCCCTCTGGATGGCCGATACCTGGAGGGCCCCAGTCTGCTTTTGGGGTCTTGCTGTGTGGCAGTGGCTCCCTCTGTGGCCTGTGGAGCTGGAGCTGCTAGGGTCACAGGAAGAGGAGATTGGGATGGGCCAGACACTCCCGGAATCACTTGGGTGGATGGCCCCGGGATATGCACCTGCTGATCCTTCTCCCTATGGGTGCCCAAGGGCCCCTGGCTGACCCCTTGAGGAGAAGGGGAAGCTGGAGTGAGATCAAGCTGCCTCACACCCCTCTTGCTTTGATACTGTTGGAGGCCAATTACGGCGTCAGTGATGGAGTTCAGCCTGCGCAGCAGTGCAGGACCAATGTCATGGACTAAGGTCTCCATGGTGCTGCCATTCTACAAGTGTTGACCTCGGTACATTGGCATGCCAGTACTATCACCTCAGACTGAACGTGGACGGACTCCTCCATCATGCCTTGCAATCTGAGGAGTGCAGCAGACATCCCTTCCTGATGTTCTAGAGCTTGCCTTTGCAGCTCCAACAACTGAGGTATGAGTGAGTCCACAGGCTCATCATCTGACTCAGACTCAGCAGATTTCTGGCCTCCAGCAGTCCTCTGATTGCCAGAGACCTGGGCTGTCCCTGCTGCCGTCTGCTGTGGGTCAGACAGTGCAATGCACTCACCAGATTTGATCCCGAGGCTACACTAGAACTAGGTCCCACTGAGGTGTGTGTCTCTGTGCTGGTGGAGGATGTGGGTGAGCGCTGTGATGGGTCTTCAATGAGGGTATCTTCAGATTCTTCTTCTGAAGTGACTTTGGGGCTTGATTGGAGGCCCTGCATCATGGATTCCCTTGGCTGTTTCCCCTGTTTTTCAAAAGCAAGGAGAGATAATTAATGCATGGTAGTGGCCTGTGAAACAGGACACATCACTCACAGTCTGGTTGTCTGATGGATGTTGCACTGCTGGATCCTCGCTTGGTTGAGCACCGCCGACCTCACTGTCAGCACAGGAATGGTCCAGATCCTCACTGGCCAGTTGAAGGACTCAATTTTCGAAGTCTGTTGGACCTTGGTGTCAGGAATTCCTTGACCAGCCTGCGACCTCTTGTTGTGTGCCAGCTTGTCTTGCATGAATACAGATGGAGAAAGTATAAGCAGGACGTTTGCCAAGCCACATGATAAATATGACTGGCCTGTGTGGGTGGTGAGTGGTCCCAAGGACCGGATGAGGGCAATGAAGGCATGTCTGAGAGAATGAATGGTGATGTCCCTTGAACTGGCAGTGAGTGAGATCCCTGTGGATGTGTAATGGGTTTGTGAGTGTGTGAGTTGAGGGTGATGAGAAGAGTGACTTACCCTGGTGGAATGGAGAAAATCATTCGTCCTCTTGCAGCGCTGAGTGGCTGTGCTCTTGTATGGCACTGGCACTGATCACGGCTGCCACTGCCTCCCAAGCTGGATTGGTAATGTTGTCCTGCAACAAGGGCTGGGGTAGAGGACATCATGCCATCCAAAAAGGCATTTGAGGGATGCATCACTAAACCAGGGGGCTGTACATTTCTTGCCTTTCAGTGCCATGTCTTCTTTGCAGCAGTCCTGGGCTGGAAGAGAGGTGTGCACGCGGCTGCACTTTAAAGATGGCATTCAACGTGAGGAAGCAGCGAGGTAATGGCATGGCAGGCAAACAAGAACCAGCCCGCCATCAAAATGGCAAGTTTCCCGGGAATGCACTATTAATGAAGCGGGATGGGATGATATGGTGTGAAGAGCCGCCATTGCGTCTGGCGGGTAAAGCGTTCTTTTTCCCGCCCGCTACCACACTTCGTGCAAATCTGGATTGCTTTCACCCTTCACCTTTCTCATGATGGTTTCCAGTCTCCACATTTGAAGATTTCTCCTTGAAATTCTTTCCAAAAATTGCTCCCACTCGGATGGCTTTAACAATGTCGCACCTTGCAGGGTTTCAATCTCGCCTTCTGAGATTTCTTTCCCCTGGATCTCCAAGTACCCTCAAGCTTCACCTTCCAAGCACACTTTCAGATCTTCGGCCATGACAAGCAGAACACCACTGCTCCAAAGTGATAGCTTTACCCCAACAACCTTCTTTACTTAAGGCCTGCTTTCCGCAGCTCTTTCTTTAACAGCTCGGCTAGGAGTGCAGCTAGTTCCAGAGCACATACCTTTAGTATTATTTGCGGTAAGTTGTCAGAGCCCAAAGCCTTTGCTTTATCTGTAATGAAGATGAGGGTGGTGAAATGTGGATGAGAGAAGAATAGACAATGGGGGAATGATGCACCACAGAAGGCATCTATAGCTCATGCTTTGACATCCACTCTGTGGGGTTTACTGATCTACAATACTGTACCTTGGCATGCCTCACAATTTTCTCAAAGCTGTGCCTCTTACTGGGAAATTGTTAGCTGCTGGCCAAGACTTACAGCCCAAAGGAAAAAGGAACAGAGCTTCATAGGTGCATTAAAAATGTCCACTCCCGTGAACAGCTCTAATCTGTTATATGTTAGCAGGTACAGGGTGCTGCTAAATGTGCTTATGTAGCAAAGAAGACAGCAGTAGGAGAACACCCTCAATTTTACAAACCAGAGGAGTTTCATTCAATTAATGTGCAGCTAGTGTGCGATGCCAAACACAACATTTTACATATCCGTGCCAATGCCTGCTACCTAGCAAGCAGCTGTGACTCATTTAATTTTGTCAATCAACAATCACTGCATTGTTGAGCCAAAAACATTGCAATGCTTAGGCTGAATAGAGCCCAGGATACCCTGTGCATTCCTGGTTGATGACATCTCTAAGGCAATATATTCAGCAGGGTGCAAAGGCATAACAATAGTCTTGGAGCACCTCCAATTGTTATTGATTAGATTGTTGGAATACAGAAGTCTTGTTTCAGAAGACTGATGGATCTGGTGGAGCTCTAGTTGAACTCATCAGAATTATTAGGAATAATTATTTGTATTTATGCTTACATAATTATGCACATATAAAAGCCCTTTCAAATGTACATGAGGATGAATAAGAGGAGAAGGAACAGGCCCAAAAACCACAAAAATGTGGTGGTTGCCCACAAGGGAGAAAAGTTTTTTCAGAATAGCTGTTGCCTGCAGCTCGTGAAGAAACGTGAGAGAGAAACATGAAGGAATTATAGTCCAATTTGCCTAACATCTATTGTCAGTGAATTGCTAAAGTCTATAATTAAGGATAGAGTGACTGAACACCTTGAAAATTATCAACCAATCAGAGAGCATCAGTATGAATTTATAAAGGTAAGATCATGCCTGACGAATCTGATTGATTCTTTGAAGAAGTGACAGAAGTCATGTACAGGGGAATGTCTATGGATAAAAATAGACATATTAGAGGTGTACAAGAATAGGACAGGTTTAGATAAGGAAGACGTACAAAAACTATATGTATTAGCTGATAGTACAAGGACTAGGGGAAACAAATTTAAGATTTTGCGCAAGAGATGCAGGGGGATGTGAGGAAGAACTTTTTAATGCAATAAGTGGTAACAACCTGGAACTTGTTGCCTACGAGGGTGGTGGGAGTGGAGATGTTGAGTGATTTCTAAAGTAAATTGGATGGGCACTTGAGGGAAATAAACTTGCAAGGCTATGGGGATATAGCAGGAAAATGGGGTTGAATGGAATGCTCTACACAGAGAGTTGGCGTGGATTTGATGGGCTGATTCTGTGCCATTATGGCATTATATTGATAGATCCGTCATAATAAACATGCAGGTTTCACACAAGAAATGTAACTTATCAGGGCAACTTGCTGGAAGCCCCTCAACTGGCTTCAGTTGATCTTTTTCGAAAGTCCAAGTTGCACTACCTTCTCCAAGGTGCTCCCATTCTTATAGTGATCCATCTGTGTTACTTGACTTTCCTTGGTCTTCTGATGGGAAGCTAGGAAAAGACCATTGGAAAATTAGTAATTATAATAAAGAAATGGCGAATATGTTAAATAGTTCATTTGAGTCAACATTTACAATCAAGGAACTGGTCAGCATGCTGGAATCTAGGTATTGAATCAGGGACAGGGACTTGCTAGAATTAACATAAGTAAAATAACAGTAATTGTGGTAAAGCGAGGTACCTTGTCCCTTTAAGAGAATGCAAGTGTACTGATCATGTGACAGCACTGACGAATCACTGTACAGCATGGGCAACTGGGAACTGTATGTCTAGTTCTGGAGGTTTCAGAGTGAGCAAGTGTGATCTGGTGCTCTGCCCTATGTCTCAATGAACCATCACTGTTTATTCTTACATCAGCCTCTCACTATTATTGATTGCAAACAGCAACTGAAGAGAACATAGGAAGGTGTGCAGTTAGAGTTCGGTTGGCCAACAAACTCATTCACCCAAGACATAAAAGTGGCGACGAGGATAAAGAACAAAAGAAAATAAATTTCAAGAATGGTGGGCAAAGTTTTGCAAAGATAACCTGTACTTATGTTGTAAAATAGGCCATAGCTGGCAATGGAGCAGAAAGCAGTTCTGCAGTTTAAAATAAAACAAAACCCTGTAGAATTGCATTCGCGGGGATGCAGCCAAAACTTGAAAAAAGTGCGAAATCAGCAGGGAATAGCTGACAGCTGCAGAGACAGAAGTTTTAAAAAAAAAGTGACTGCTCTTAAAACGCAATACACTTAAAAGGGTAAATAGATGAAAAATGGCTATGGACAGAAAATTATAACAGACCCCAGAGAGAGGGTGACTCCCATGGTAAGTCAAACACCTAAATTCGACATTACCTGGAAAGCCTATCAGAAGTGCAGTCATTCACGATGCCGCAATTTGGGCGTGTTGATCCATTCGACCCCATTTCAGGTGACTGGTCTCAGTATGTCGAATGCCTAAAGTTCTTTTTTACCGCTAACGACATTGCGGGGGAGGAGAAGAAGAGGGCGATTCTTTTGTCCTCATGCAGGAGCAAAACGTCTGGGCTGGCCCGCAGCCTTACGTCAACTCGAAGACTTTCGACGAGTTAATAAAAATTGTATAGAGCCACCTGAGACCAAAACCCTCAGTTACTATGCAGTGCTTCAAGTTCAATTCAAGGAACAGACTTCCGGAGGAGAAAATAACTGACTGTGTGGCCGTTTTAAAGGCATTAACTGAGCATTGCGAATTTGGAATGTCCATTAATGATATGTTGAGAGACCGGTTGATATGCGCGATTGGAGATGATACTATCCAAAGGCGCTTGCTAGCTGAACTGAGGCTAGACTTCAATAAGGCATTAGAATTAGCCACCATGATGGAGAGTGCTGTTAGAAATTCCGAAGTTATAAAAGATACACAAAATGGCGTGGTCCATCTGGTCGAGCAGAACAGTCCAGCAACAAAAGGCACAAAAACTTTGGACTCCATGGAAAGGCGGGAAACACTCTCTAGTTCCAGACCATTGAAAAACAACAGTACTGCAGTGTAAACCCACAAAATGAATGAAAGAAATACATCCAGGCCTCCAGTGAGCGAACAACAACTCAAATAAGTCGAGTGCTTTTTCTGCTACAGATATGGCCACATAATGCAGCACTGCAGAGAAAGGCTAAAACGACACTAATGAGAGCAGAAGGAAAAATCGTGCAATATGTCTCATGCAAGAGCCAGAAGAAATAGAATCAGACATTCTTTCGTTATATAACCTCAAAGTGTGTAGAACTGAGCAAATCCAAGTAGTCATTACAGTTAACGGACAACCCATTAAGATGGAAGTTGATACGGGAGTGTCGATGTCTGTCATTGGAGGGCATACATTTAGGTATCTGAATAAAGGAACCCGCCCTTTGAAGTTAGAAGTTTTGGACACAAAGCTGAGGACATACACCGATGAAGAAATAAGACTGAAAGGGTTATGTCATGTCTCAGCGACGTATGGAGATCAACCTGAAAGGTTGCCATTGTCAGTGGTAGCTGGAGAGGGCCCCAGCTTAATAGGCCACAACTGGTTTGAAAAGATTAAATTGAAACGGGCCGATATTTTTCAAATTACAAATGAAAGATTTACAGGAATTATTGCAAAAGTATGCTTCCGTTTTCAACGACGAGTTAGGGAGCTACGGGCCAGGATCCACGTAGACCCAAACACAACCCCCAGATTTATAACAGTCAGACCAATCCTTTATGCTCTACGGGACAAAGTTGAAACTGAACTGGACACACTGGGAAAATTGGACATCCTACAACCAGTGCAATTTTCTGAGTGGACTGCACCCGTCGTACCTGTACTGAAGCTGGACCAAAGCGTGCGTTTATGCGGTGACTATAAGCTAACTGTCGATAAGGTGGCCAAACTTGATAGACGCCCAATACCCAAGATGGAGAATTGTATTTGACGTTGGCAGGGGACACCACATATTCAAAATTAGACATGAGCCATCCCTACCAGCAGGTAGAGTTGGAAAAGGGCTCTAGGGAATTCGTCACCATTAATACGCACCGAGGATTGTATCTATACACACGTCTACCCTTTGAGGTCTCCTCGGCATGTGCTATTTTCCAAAGGATGATGGAAAATTTGCTCCAAGGATTGCCCTATGTTATCATTTACTTGGATGACGTATTGGTCACAGGACTGACTAACAGTGAACACTTAGCAAATCTAGAAGAGATGCTCAAACGCTTCGCACAAGTGGGGGTGCATTTAAAACGAGAGAAGTGTCTGTTCCAAACGAAGGAGGTAGTTTACTTAGGCCACAAGGGCTTGCATCGTGTGGAAGAAAAAGCCCAGGCCATTTGCGAGGCACCTGCCCTGAGAAATACCACAGAGCTTAAGGCCTTCTTAGGCATGGTAAACTACAATGGCTGATTCCTCCCAAACCTCTCAACTGTGCTGGCCCCATTGTACGGCCTGCCTAAGAAGAACCAGAAACGGAGTTCGCAAGCCCTGCACCAGATGCCTTCCTGAAAGTGAAGCAATTGTTAAGATCGTTGGCCTTGTTGGTCCACTTTGACCCCAAGAAGGAATTAATTTTAACATGCAATGCATCCCCTTATGGAATAGGGGCTGTCCTTTCACATCGGATGGTGGATGGCTCCGAGTAACCCATTGGTTATACATCTTGCACACTCAGTGTTGCAATGTTGCAGATTGAAAAGGATGGCTTATCTATTTTGTTTGGCGTCCGGAAGTTTCATCAATATCTCCACGGTCGCCATTTCCATATTGTAACCGACCAGAAGCCCCTACTGGGATTATTTGGAGAAGATAAACCTATTGCATCGGCTCATGTCCAGAGTTGGGCACCAATATTAGCCGCTTACGAATACACTTTTGTTCACCGTTCGGGTATTCAAATCGTACATGCTGAAGCACTAAGCCGCCTTCCCCTGCCAGCTAACAACGGGGAGGCTTCGATTTCCTGGGAACTGGTCTTAGTGTTAAATTTTCTGGATCCCTCCCCTGTTCAGATCAGACAAATCCATGAGTGGACAAGCTGGGACCCACAATAGTCTAATGTCCCGGAACAGGTCTTGAATGGTTGGTCAGGTTTATCTAAATCCGAGGAGATGAAGCCCTATTCTGATCGCAAGTATGAACTCTCCCGCCAGGATGGCATATTACTCTGGGGAGCCAGGGTTATCGTGCCCTAGAGGGGTAAAGGCCGTTGTTAGCTGAGCTACATAGTGCTCACCTGGGCACTCACAGAATGAAGATGCTTGCAAGCAGCTATTTGTGGTGGCCAGGCATGGACTTGGATATAGAAACTCTGGTCAAAAGCTGTCCTCAATGCCAGCAGGTACAAAAGTTCCCCCCACTTAGCTCCATTGCACCCATGGATGGCCAGGGCGGCCATGGGTGCGCCTCCACATCAATTACATGGGACCCTTCTTGGGCACAATGTTCCCTTTACTAATAGACGTCCATCCATTTGAAGTGGAAGTCAATGAAGTCCGGTCACCCACGCCTGCTGTCACCATAGACCGTTTGCAGCAGGGTTTTGCAGTGCATGGGTTTCCAGAAGCCCTCGTGTCCACATGGGACTACATTTACCAGCGGAGAGTTCCACAAGTCCACGACCCTTAACAGCATTACCCATACCAAAACCTCACCTTGCCACCCAGCATTGAATGGCATAGCTGAGTAGGCAGCCCAAACCTTTAAATCCGGGATGATAAAGGTGGAAGGGGATTCCATCGGCACAAGATTGTCCCAGTTCTTGTTCGCATACAGGAGCACATCACACACGACGATAGGCATTACCCCTGCAGAACTACTAGTGAAGAGACATCTCTGCACCTGCCTGACCCTTATCCAGCCAAATTTAGAAGGGAGGGTGGAGAAATGTCAAGAGGCGCAGGAGACCAGGCACGAAATGGTCGCGAAAGAATTTCCACAGTGGGAGATTCCCTCCTCATGAAGAACCTTGGAGATGGGCCCAATTGATTGTTCGGTGAGGTGAGTGCAGTATCAGTAAACAGCCGAATAATGAGACGGCACGTGAATCATCTCCGCAAAAGAACACCAGTGCCACAAGAAGAAACGCAGTCTTTACCTACGCTTGAGTTTGTGCCGCATGTAGAGTACAGGTCACACGATTTGGAAGTACTGGCGGGGCCTGTGGGACCTGAGGGGGTTAGGGAGATGAACCTGCCAATTTCCACTGAGGAACCTAGTGGGCAACTGTCTCCTGGAAAGAAGGTCTTGAAAAAAACCAGCCGAGGTTGGTGAACTGAGACGCTCAACACATCCGAGAAAGTCTCCTGAGAGACTTGACCTGTAAATAGTTATTATGTAAATAGTTAATGTGTTTTAAGCTTGTTAGCTGTACTTTTAAGTAATGGGGGAGGGATGTGGTAAAGCGAGGTACCCTGTCCCTTTAAGAGAATGCAAGTGCAGTGATCATGTGACAGCACTGATGAATCACTGTACAGCATGGGGAACTGTAAGTCTAGTTCTGGAGGTTTCTGGGTGAGCACATATGATCTGGTGCTCTGCCCTATGTCTCAAACCATCACAGTTTATTCTTACATCAGTCTGTCCCCATTATTGATTGCAAGCAGCAACTGAAGAGAACATAGGAAGCTTAGCAGTTAGAGTTTGGTTGGCCAATGAACTCATTTATCCAAGACATAAAAGTAATGAAGAAAATAATTACACTGAAGAATGACAAATCCCCAGGACCAGATGGTTTCCATCCCAGGGATTTAAAGGAAGATTGCAAATGCCCTAATTATGATCAACATGAACTGTAACTGCTCAGAGCAACACTTCAAGAGAGTTAAGAAGAGAACCTAGCAGCACCTGGCGTTCACGTGTGATTATATTATATCGGTGTAAAGCCTCACTTCTTTTGTGCCACTTAATAAATCTTTCATTAACTGTTTCTGCTTTTTAATCCAATTCTTGCTGCCTTCTGAGATCTCATCTATACCCTTCGCTCCTCAGTGGGCTGGAGGCAATGGAGTGCACTGTGTCTGGTCAGCTCCTCAGCCTTGCCAATGTGCACTGTGCAGCTGGGCATTGGGTGATGGCGTGTGAGATGAAGGAGCTGACTGCAGAGCTGCATACATGTAAAGTTTTATTGGAATGTTTCTGAAAGGACATCAGGGCTACAGGAAACTGTAATGTATTAAGGTGTCCTGAGACTATCTTGCATGAATCCCATTATGCATACCTGTGGTCCAGGGGGTCCCTCATCTTGCCTCACCTGGTTAGCTTAGTCCTCCACATCCTCATCATCGGAGGAGGCAATTATTCAATGACTCCTCCCTCTGCTGCGCAGGGTTGTACAGAGCACAGCAGACCACCACAATTCATGAGACCTTTGCTGGGGCATACTGAAGGGCTCCACTGGATTGGTCTAGGCACAGAATCACATCTTCAGAAGACCATTGGCCAGCTCGATGGTCACTTGGGCTGACCAGTGGCAGGTGTTGTACCGCTCCTTTTCTCCTTTGCTGCTGTGTTGGAGGATGTTGGGGGGCTGGGGGGGGGTTGGTGTGGTGGTCCTCATTTGGTTGAGCAGCCATGTCTTTAGGGGCTAGTATCCATCCCTGAAGGCACAAGGGGAGCCAGAAAAGCTGTAGGACCTGGAACTGCTGAAGTATATTGGCGTGCCTGCTTGCCATGCACACACCCGAAGGATCCACTTTTGGTGGTTTTACACCAGTTATTTTTTTCTATTCGTTCATGGGAAATGGGCATCTCTGGATAGACCAGCATTTATTGTCCATCCATAATTGCCCTTTTTCAGGGGGCATTTTAAGAGTCAACCATATTGCTGTGGGTCTGGAGTCACATGTCGGCCTGATCAGGTAAGGACAGCAGATTCCTCCCGTAAAGGGCGTCAGTGAACCAGATGGATTTTTATGACAAGCAACAGACTTTTAGTTGCAAATTTAAAAAAAAATTGTTTTTTAATTGAATTCAGATTTCACCATCTGCCATTGCTTGATTCAAACCCAGGTCCCCAGAGCATTATCCTGGAATACTAGTCCAGTGAAAATACCACTATGCCATCACCTTCCCATGTTAGACATTAATGGAAATGAAAACCTTTCCTGTTGATGAAGGCCACTGGCTGATCCGTGGGAGTCTTGATGGCCACATGCATGCAATCAATCACACCTTGCACATTGGAGAATCCAGTGACGGCCCCCGAATGCAACAATCCTCTCCGCTTGACTGTCTGGATTGGTGCAGTAGTGGACCTAGTACCTGGCCCTCTTGAATATGGCATTGGTCACCTCCTTGATGCATCAGTGGGCTGCTTGCTGGGAGATCTCATTGAGAGTGGGTATCCACTGACTCCCATGGGTCTCAGCTCACCCTGCAGCATGGCACAGAATCACAGAATTGTTATGGTGCAGAAGCAGGCCACCGGCCTTCGTGTCTGCATCCGTTCTCCGAATGGTCATTGTAACTCAGTGCCATTCTCCTGTCTTTTCCCTGTAACCCTGCACATTGTTTCTATTTGAATAATCATCTAATGCCCTCTTGAATGCTTTGATTGAACCTGCTTCCACCACACTTCCAGGCCCGAACCACTCGCTATATGAAAATTTATTTAAATCTGTTCCCTCTCGTTCTCGATCCTTTTATGAGCAGCAACGGATTCTCCCTATCTACTCTATCCAGCCCCCTCATGATTTTGAACACCTCTATCAAATCTCCTCGTAGCCTCCTCCTATCCTAGGAGTACAGTCCCAACTTCCCCAATCTATCTTCACAATTGAAGCTTCTCATCCTTGGAACCATTTTTGTAATCCTCTTCTGCACTCTCTCCAACGTATTCACATCCTTCCTAAAGTGTGGCGCCCAGAGCTGTACACAATACTCCAGCTGAGGTCTAACTAAAGTCCTGCACAAGTTCCGCATAACCTCCTTGTTCTTGTGCTCTGTGCCACTATTAAGCCTAGGGTACTGTATACTTTATCAACTGCTCTCTCTACCTGTTCTGCCACCTTTAATGACTTATGTACATATACACCCAGGTCCCTCTGCTCCTGCACACCCCTTACTTTATGTTGTCTTTCCATGTTCTTCCTACCAAAATGAATCACCTCACACTTCTCTGCATTGAACTTCATCCGCCATTAATCTGCCTGCTCCACCAACTTGTCTATGTCCTTTTGAAGTTCTACACTGTCCTCCTCACAATTTACAATGCTTCCAAGTTTTGTATGATCCGCAAACTTTGAAATTGTCCCTTGCACACCAAGGTCTAGATTATCCATATATATCAGGAAAAGCAAGGGTCTGAATACCAACCCCTGGGGAACTCCACTATAAACCTTCTTCCAGCTTGAAAAATATCCATTAACCATTACTCACTGCTTCCTGCTACTCAGCCAATTTTGTACCACATTGCTACTCTTCCTTTTATTCCATGAGCTATAGCTTTTTTCACATGTCTGTTATGCAGCACTGCATCAAATCCCTTTTGGAAGTCCATGTACACCACATCAATAGTGTTGCCCTCATCAAATCTCTCTGTTACCTCTTCAAAAAATTTCAACAAGTTAGTTAAACATGATTTTCCCTTGAGAAATCCATGCTGGCTCTTCATGATTATCACAATTTTTCCACGTGGCTATTAATTCTATCTGGATTAATTGTTTCTAGAAGTTTCCCCACCACCGAAGTTAAACTGACTGGTCTGTAACTGCTGGGCTTATCCTTACAACCTTTTTTGAACAAGGGCGTAATGTTTGCAATTCTCCAGTCCTCTGGCACCTCACCGAGTCTAAGGAAGACTGAAAGGTTATGGCCAGTGCCCCTGCAATTTCCACTCTCACTTCCTTCAATATCCTTGGAAGCATCTCATCCTGTCCCAGTGTTTTGTCAACTTTAAGTAGCTATAGTTTATCCAATACCACCTCCTTATCAATTTTGAACCCTTCTAGTGACAGGGTTTCCTCCTCTGTCACCATGGCCTGGGTAGCAACTGCTTCCTTGGCAAAGACAGATGCAAAATATTCATTTAACACCTCAGCCTTGCCCTCTGCTTCCATGTGTAAATCCCCTTTTTGGTTCCTAATCCACTCTATTCCTCCTTCTACCACTGTTTTACTCCTGATGTGCTTATAGAAGACTTTGGGATTTATGTTGGCCGGTAGTCTTTCCTCATAATTCCTCTTTGTTTCTCTTATTTGCTTCTTCACTTCTCTGAATCTTCTGCATTCAGCTTGGTATCAGAGATCAGTGACAGCCTCTCCAGAGAGTCACAGTCTTTGCTGACACTGCCACTTGGATATGTGGAGATAGTTCAGCCTTGGGTAGTACATTCCCTCTTGGGGGCAGACACTTCTGCGCACAATCTGGATGCAACTCAAAGACGTAGGACTTCCGACCAAACATGATCTGCTCTCATGTTAAAGTCCCCACACTCCACTTTCAAACTCTTTCTAAGTGGCTCAGCTAAGGACTTACTTGTTCTACATGAGGATATTTTATACAATGAAGATGGCCCCAGCTTGACACAGGTAATGGCTCCTTATCCCAGAAAATAATTGATTGGGGGACCTGGCTCTGTTTCTCAGGTTGATGACATGCCACACAGATGTTATTGGTGGCCAATGATGTGCCAGGATTGCCTCAATTGTGCACAGATTAATCCAGTCCCAGCCAAGCAAAAGGCTTTGATGGATTCCTAGCATCAGAATAATGGTCCATGGGAGACATTACAGATTGATTACAATAGGTCCATTACTGACAACAAAGGTCAGGTATAGTTGTCTTAGTTATCAGATTCATTTACTCAATCAAAGCCTTCCCAGCCTGTAAGAATGATGCTGTTACCACAGCTAAGATTTTTTGGGAACAGATTTTTAACAGCTGGAGCTTTGCAAAAAGCATAGATTGTGATAATGGATCACTTTTTTTGGCAAAAGTGATGTAAAACCTCTGTCACCTTTTTGGTGTGGAACAGCTCCTACCACCCGGAGTCCAGTGAGATATTGGAATGCTTTCATTAAACTTTAAAGGCGGGTCTGAAGAAAGCTGTCATGCAGCATCTGGTTAAGGCCAGTACTGATTGGGTTATTGCTTTGCCTGGTGCTTTGATGGCCAGCTGAGCCACCTCAGTGAGTTCTACGGGTCACAGTTCATATGACTTATCAACTTTAAGAATAGCCAACCTTTCTAATAGCTCCGCTTTGTCAATTTTTAGCCCATCCAATATCTCAATTACCCCTTCCTTCACTATGACTTTGGCAGTATCTTCCTTGGTGAAGGTAGATGCAAAGTGCTAATTTGATATCTCAGTCATGCCCTCTCCCTCCATGCACAGATCCCTTTATAGTCCCTAAATGCTTTCACCCCTCCTTATTACTCTTTTACTCTTTATATGTCTTTAGAAGACTTTTGATTCCCTTTTATGCTCGTTGCCAGTCTCTCCTCATGCTCTCTCTTTAGATCTCTTCACTGCCCCTTTGAACTTTCTATAGGAAATCTGGTTCTCACTTGCATTGTCAACCTGACATCTGTCATGCAGCCCCTTTTTCAGCTTCATCTTACACTCTATCTCTCTCATCATCCAGGGAGCTCTGGGTATGGTTGTCCCCTTTTGGGAATGCAACTTGACTATACTCCAACCATCTTGTCTTTAAGTGTAGCCCATTGGTCTATTACATTTTGTCTGCCAGTCTTTTACTCCAATTTACCTAGGACAGGTCTCTTCACAGAGTCACAGAATTGTTACGGTGTAGAAGGAGGCTAATTGGCCCATCATGTCTGCACCGGCTCTCTGAGAATTTTAACTTGGTGTCAATCTCTTGACTTTTCCCTGTAACCCTGCACATTGTTTCTATTTAAATAATCATCCAATGTCCTCTTGAATACCTCAATTGAACCTGCCTCCACCACACCTCCAGGTAGTGCATTCCAAACCCTAACTATTCACTGTGTGAAAAAGTTTTTTCTGACCTCACATTTGCATCTTTTGCAAAACACTTTAAAACTGTGCCCTCTGGTTCTCGATCCGTTTACGAGTGGGAACAGTTTTTTCCCAATCCACTGTGTCCAGACCCCTCATGATTTTGAAAACTTCTATCAAGTCTCCTCTTAGCCTACTCCTCTCCAAGGCAACCAGTCCCAACTTCTCCAATCTTTCCTCATAACTGAAGTGTCTCATCCCTGGAACCATTCTCATAAACCTCTTCTGCATTCTCTCCAATTCGTTCACATTCTTCCTATAGTGTGGCACCCAGAACTGTACACAATGCTCCATCTGAGTTCTAACTTGTGTCTTATATAAGTTCATCATAACCTCCTTGCTCTTGTACTCTATGCCCCTATTAATGAAGCCTAGAATACTGTATGCTTTAGTAACAGCTCTTTCTATCTGTCTTGCCACCTTTAATGGCTTATGTACATATACACCCAGGTCTCTGCTCCTGCACACCCTTTAAAATATTATCCTTTACTTTATACTGCCTCTCCATGTTCTTTGTACCAAAGTGTATCACCTCACACTTCTCTGCATTGAACTTCATCTGCCACCTATCTGCCCACTCCACCAATGTGTCAATGTCCTTTTGAAGTTTTACACTGTCCTCCTCACAGTTTACAATTCTCCCAAGTTTTGTGTCATCCGCAAACTTTGAAATTGTCCCCTGCACACCACGATCTAGATCATTTATATATATCAGGAAAAACAAGGGTCCCAATACCAACCCCTGGGGAACTCCACTACAAACTTTTTTCCGTCCTGAAAAATACCCATTAACTATTACTCTATGTTTCTTATCCCTCAGCCAATTTTATATCAATGTTGCTACTGTCTGCTTTATTCCATGACCTATAACTTTCATCACAAGTCTGTTGTGTGCACTGATTCAAACGCCTTTTGGAAGTCCATGTACACCGCATTTTTTTAATATTCATTCATGGGATGTGGGCTTCACTGGCTGGGCCAGCATTTAGTGCCCATCCCTAATTGCCCTTGAGAAGGTGTTGGTGAGCAGCCTTCTTGAACTGTTGCAGGCCATGTTGTGTAGGTACACCCACAGTGCTGTTAGGGTCTTGCCCTCATTAACCATCTCTGTTACCTCTTCAAAAAACCCCAAGTTAGTTAGACACGATTTTCCTTTAACAAGTCCATGCTGACTCTTCCGAATCAATCCACATTTTTCCTTGTGACTATTAATTATATCCTGATAATTGTTTCTAGAAGTTTCCCCACCACTGAAGTCAAACTGATTGGTCTGTAATTGCAAGGTAGATCGTTACAACCTTTTTTGAACAAAGGTGTATTGTTTGCAATTCTTCAGTCCTCTGGCAGCTACCCCGAATCCAGGGAGCATTGAAAGATTATTGCCAGTGCCTCTGCAATTTCCACACCACTTCCTTCAAGATTCTTGGATGCATCCCATTGGTCCCGGTGCCTTATCAACTTTAAGTACTGACAGCTTATCCAATGCCTCCTCCCTCTTCTTTATCAATTTTAAACCCTTTCAGTGACTGAGTTTCCTCCTCTGTCACCATGGCCTGAGCAACATCTGCCTCGTAGGTAAAGACAGATGCAAAGTATTCATTTAACACCCCGGCCATGCTTCTTGCCTCTCTGTGCGAATCCCCTTTTTGGTCCCTAATAGGCCCTAATCCTCCTTTTACTATCCTTTTACTATTGATGTGCTTATAGGATACTTTAGGATTTCCTTTTCTGTTAGCTACCAGTGGTTTTTCATAACCCCTCTTTGCTTTTTCACAACCCTCCTGAGCCTTCTGTATTCAGCTTGGTTCTCAATTGTATTTGTTACCTGACATATGTCATAAGAACACATTTTCTTCTTTAACTTACTTTCTATCTCCTTTGTCATCCATGGAGCTCTGGGTTGTTTGTCCTACCCTTCGCTTTTGAGGGAATATACCTTGACTGTGCCCAAACCATCTCCTCTTTGAATGTAGCCCATTGCTCAGCTACTGTTTTCCCTGCCAACCTTTGGTTCCAGTCTATCCAGCTCAGTTCAGTTCTTGCCCCATTGAAGTCCACTCTCTGCCAGTTGATTATTCTTACTTTGGATTTACCAATGTCATTTTCCACCGTCATCCTAAACCTTATGATACAATGATCACTGTTCCCTAAATGTTCCACCACTGTCACTTGATCTACTTGGCCCACCTCATTTTCAAGAACCGGGCCCAGCCTTGCCTCCTTTCTTGTTGGACTGGACACTTGTTGCTATAGGAAATACTGCTGAACACAATCTAGGAAGCTTGTCTTTCACTGCCCCTTACACTACCACTATCCCAGTCTATATATGGGTAACTAAAGTCCCCCATTATAACTTCTCTATGATGTTTACACCTCTCTGTAAATTCATTGCAGATTTGTTCCTCTATATCCTTCCCATTAGCTGATGGTTTATATATTACACCGAGCACTGTAATTGCACCCTTCTTATTCCTTAGCTTTAGCCAAATCAGTTCTGTTCTTGAATCCTCTGACACATCCTCTTTCTCCAGTGCTGTAATACTCTCCTTAACCATAAATGCCACCCCTCGTACTTTTTTCCCTTTCCTATCTTTTCTGAACACCTTGTAACCAGGAATATTTAACACCCAGATCTGCCCTTCCTTAAGCCAGGTCTCTGTTTTGGCCACAACATCATAATCCCACAAGGCAATCTGTGCCTGTAACTCCCCAGTTTCATTAACTATACTTTGTATATGCAGTGTAACCCTGATTTAGACTTAATTACTTGCTCCCTTACTCTGACTATAAACTTACTATTCTCTATTTTAGAGCTATCTGCCTCTCCCAGCATTCTGTGCCCTGGCATTATTTTCTAATATTCTCTCCTGGTTCCCACACCTCTGCTGAGTTAGTTTAAACCCTCCCCAACAGCACTAACAAAATGACCCGCAAGGAACTCAGTCCCAGCTCTGTTCAGATATAACCCGTTCGGCTTGTACAGGGGCCATCTCCTCCCAATGTCCCAATCCCAGTGTCCCAGGAATTTTAAGCCTTCCCTCCTGCACCATCTTTCCAGCCATACATACATCTGTCTTATCTCCCTATTCCTGTACTCACTTGCACATGGCACTGGGAGTAATCCGGAGATTACTAATTTAGAGGCCCTGTTTGCTAATTTTCTACCTAGCTCCCTAAATTCTGACTGCAGGACCACATACCCCTTCCAACCTATGTCGTTAGTACCAATGTGGACCACGGCCTCTGGCTGTTTGTCCTCCCCCACAAGAATGTGCTGCAGCCGTTCTGTGACATCCTTGAACCTAGCACCAGGGAGTCAACAAATCATCCTGGAATCATGTTGGCGGCCGCAGAAAAGCCTGTATGCTCCCCTAACTAATGAATCCCCTATCAGTACTGCCCTTCCGCTCTTCTTCCTGCCCTCCTGTACAGCTGGGCCACCAGTAGTGCCATGGGCTTGGCTCTTGCTGCACTCCTCCAAGGATCCATTGCTCTCACCGATATCCAGAATGGAAAACCGGTTAGTGAGCAGGACCTCTGGGGACTCCTGCACTACCTGCCTGTTTCTCTTGGACTGCCTGGCGGTCACCCATTCCCTATCTGCCTGCTTGCCCCTAACTTACGGTGTGACCACCTCTCTGAACGTGCTATTCACATAGTTCTCTTCCTCACAGGTGCACCTCAGTGACTCCAGTTGCTACTCAAGCTCTGAAACGCAGAGTTCAAACTTGTGCAGCCAGTGACACTCCCTTCACATGGGCTCGTCTGGGTCACGAGTAGTGTCAGCGACTTCCCACATGCCACAGGACGGGCATTCTGCTTGGCTGAGCTATCCCACCATGCCTTAACATGAAACTTTTAAATTGCTTTTTTAACTTAAACTTTAGTTACTTTTATTTACTTTAACTTACTTTAATCTTACTCTTGCACTATTAACTATAAACTGGAGATTAGTAGAAAGTAGAAATTCTTCGCCCTTGCTCACAAATCAGCTCCCTCTCCTGTGCCGAAAAATTCTTACTTTCCCTGTCCTTGTTTAAAAATTTGTTTCTGTACTCGCGTTGTTTTCAATCTCCACTTGTGCTGTTTTATCTGCTGAACTCTTGCTGTTTTATCTCCTGAACTCTTGCTGTTTTATCTCCTGAACTCTCACTGTTTTATCTCCCGAACTTTCGCTGTTTTATCTCCCGAACTCTCACTCACCTCTCTCTCCCGCAGTCTTGCTGTTTTAGCCTCTCTTTCCCGAAGTCTCTGTTTTAACCTCTCTCTCCGAAATCCCACTGTTTTATCACCCAAAGTCTCGCTGTTTTATCTCCCAAAGTCTTGCTGTTTTAACCTCTTTCTACCATGGTCTCACTGTTTTATCTCCAGAAGTGTCACTGTTTTAACCCCTCTCTCTCTCGAAGTGTCACTGTTTTAACCCCTCTCTCTCTCGAAGTCTCGCTGCTTTAACATCTCTCTCTCGAAGTCTCACTGCTTTAACCTCGCTCCCTTGAAGTCTCGCTGTTTTAAACTCTCTCCCGAAGTTTTGCTGCTTTAACCTCTCTCTCCCGAAGTCTCACTGTTTTATTAACCTCACTCTCCCAAGGTCTTGCTGTTTTAACCTCTCTCTCCTGGAGTCTCGCTGTTTTAACTTCTCTCGCCCAAAGTCTCGCTCTTAACCAGCTGAAATCAGCCCTACTTCAAATAAATATTTTTACTCTAGATTGTTCCTCCTCTTTTTCCATAGTTAATCTAAACCTTATGATACTATAATCATTGTTCCCTAAATATTCCTCTCTGGACACTTGATCCACTTGACCTAACTCATTCCCCAGAACCAGATCCAGTATGCCTCCTTCCTTGATGGGTTGGAAACGTTCTGATTTCAAAAAATCTTCTGAACAGACTTGAGAAACTCTTCTTCCTCTCTTCCATGTACACTATTGCTATCCCAGTTGATATTAGGATAATAAAAGCCCTCCATTATCACTACTCTATAGTTTTTGCAGCTCTCTGTCATGTCCTGGCAAATTTGCTCCTCTGTTTCTTCCCACTGGTTGGTAGCCTATAGAATACACCCGATAGCGTAGTGGCACCTATTGTTTCTTTAACTCAATAGATTCTGTCTTTAACCACAAAAAGGACATCCTTACTCTCCAACACTGTAATATTCTCCTTCATTAATACTGCCACCACTACTTATTACCTCCTTTCCCTATTTTTCATGAATGCCTTGTATCCAGGAATAATTAGTGCCCAGTGCTGTCCACTTTTGAGCCAGGCCTTTGTAATTACTACAACATATTTCCATGTGGCTCTTTTGACCTGCAGCTCACAAACCTTGCCTACTTCTTTCTATACATGTAATGTAAACTTGAATTAGATCTTGATGTAATTCCTTTTGGTCCGACCCCACCTAATACCTTACTGTTTGAGTAGTGCTCAAAAAAGAGACGTGCTGTCAAAGCTTCTTGTCTTGCAATCATCAGGACAGATGCAAGAACAACAAATCTCAAAGGAACAGCAATTTATACTGTTTGAGAAGAGGGTTATAATTTGTTGACAAGTGGACTCTGATTGGTAGAGACATTGATATGGAAAATACACC
The DNA here is from genome assembly GCF_964194155.1 of Cetorhinus maximus. Classification (NCBI taxonomy): domain Eukaryota; kingdom Metazoa; phylum Chordata; class Chondrichthyes; order Lamniformes; family Cetorhinidae; genus Cetorhinus; species Cetorhinus maximus. The sequence goes on along the minus strand of NC_135881.1, from coordinate 62,704,836 downwards.
AGGGAACAGTTAACTGCCAAGCTTTTGTTTAGATTCAAAGCAGGCAAGCCCACTCTGGTCAAGGTATTGCCATGGGGAATGAACCAGGGAATAGCGGTCTCCCAAGCTTTTGTTTACTTGAAAGGGTGCAATGTGTGGACATGTTTTTTTTGTTTGCAAAGGGCAAGGTCCTGTGTGTGAATATACGTAGCTTCTAGCACATGTAAAACTGACCGATAATCTTAAATTGGTTGTTAGTGTAATTCTTAGCACAATCAGGATTGTTTAATAAGCTTTGTCAAATAGCAGAATCACATCTATTAAACTCACTTTTCATACATGGGGTAAAGGATGAATCTGGAGCCACTCTTTTCCTTAACACAGGTTTATTCACAAAATCACAGAGCACAGCCACAGACTCCCCTTCTCTCCCCCCACACCAGTGTAGACCAATTCTTATATACTTAATAATAATTCACTAATCTTTCCCCAATTAGTAACAGCTGCTCTCACTTACAAACTAAAGCATGCACTTCATTGTAGCAAGATTCCAACATTAATAACATCCAATGTTGGATACTGTGTTTTGAGTTTTGTAAGCATGGGCTGGTTGAGTACGGTCAGTAGTTTCCCTGTTGTGAACAGCTGAAGGGACATCCTGTTTGATATGACCCACGAGACTTTGGGACATACGGCCTACATACCTGGCATCATACTGGCACTAAAATTCATGTACCATGTTACTCATTTGTATGCTAGGCAGAATGTCTATTTGGCTTGAGGCTACATCCTGTTAGTGGAGACTACCACTCATGTTGCTACAGCAATGTGAAACAGCTAGCTTCACCTATTGCTCAAGCTTTTGAGACACCTCAACTTGGCAGGGTAACCTGATGTAGACTGGGCACTTTTCAGGACCAAAAGTTGCAGCCTTAAGCCCATTCATGACTTTGTGTGATATACAATGAGCAGTGGTCTGATCAGGGTAGCCATTATCCTGTAGGATGGCTTTGATGCATCCTATCTCAGCATCAAACTTGCACGATGAGCAAATGGCTCGGGCCCTATTTACAAGGTTGCCAATAATTCCAATATTGTAGTGCGTGGAACGGTAGTAATCCCAATGCATACATTGCCCATTGAAGGTGGGCTTGTGGTAGACAGTAGTAGAGAACCTGTAGGCAGATTTCGCAACTAGCATGCCAAGAAAAGGGAGCTCATTTGACTGCTCAATTTCAAAGGTGAATTTGAGTGCAAGATGAAGCCCAAAGTGTGCAAGGAAATTCTTACATGAAGTTGTAGATTCAATACAGCAAATATATCATTTATATATTGGAAAAATGGAAGGGGTAGGAGGTTAGGGACCATTCCATCAAAGACGTGTTTCTCATGGAAACCGACTAAGATGTTAGTGAGAGCTGGGCCTAGAGGGGATCCAATGGCATACACAGTGTCGTTAAAATGAATACAGATTCAGACAATGGCGGCGCATCTAGTTTGCAGTGATATAGTGATGTGATGCAAATGTCTATGGCTTCCTTGAGTGGTACATTAGCGAATAGGCTAGCAACGTCAAGCGAGCACGGCACTGCTATCGACACTGCAAGTCCTATGTACTCTTCACAAAGAGGAAGGAATCCTTCACCGTGTATGTGGAAAACCTACTCATAAATGGTTATAGCAACTCACTCAACCATTTGGCAATTCATGTTGTGCAGAACCAGCCTTAGATAAGATAGGTCATGTCTTGGGCAGCCAATACATAAGTGGATGCAGTGAACCATGAGGATGAATCCTATCATATACACCACCAGGCAGGCCATTACTCTTACACAAGTCCAGCAAGTGTTTTTGTAACTTGCTTTCGAGCAGAACTGTGCGCTCATGCTTAGCGGTGGGTCCAATGGATACAAATTTGGGTCCATCATTAAGAACGATGTGCCTTTTGGCAATATGGTCAAGCTTGTTAAGGATGACTTTTCCAGTCCCTTTGATAGGCTTACAGACATATGTCTGGGTTGGCCTTGAGGCCTTGCAATGCTATCAGACATTTGCTCCGCATGTGAAAATTGGCCAAGTCGTTGGGCATCCCACAATATGCATGCACTAGATCAACTAGATGGGCTTTCAAGGATTCAGTGTCTGCCTTACTTTTTCTTCCTGCAGTGCTATTTGTCTCTCCTAGTCCTTTGTGCACCTTGTTTATCCTTTCTAAAGTAACATCCTGGTTTCCAACCCCCTGCACCACCCATGGGCTTGGCTCAGTCTGCGTTCTCCAGATGAACCCTCATTGTGACCATTATTTGGAACGGAATACTGATTATATAGAAACATAGGCCTGAATTTTCCCGTCAGCAATTTGGGGACGGGGCCTGCTCGCCGACGGGAAGATGATGCGGGATGACGTCGGGAGGAACCCCCGACGTCATCCCGGTCCATTTAAATATTGAGGAAGGAGGGTGGACAGCGAAATCAGCTGTCCACCCGCCGACCAGTCAATGGCCAATTAAGGCCATTGACAGGATAATTAAGGTAGTTAAAGGGCCTGCCCGTCCAACCTTAAGGCTGGCGGGCAGGCCAAGAGTTCCAGCAGGCAATAGAAAAAACATAAAACCTCATCCACTGGCGGGATGAGGTTTCATGTCTGCTTTAAAAATGTCTAATAAATTTTATGTCATATTTATTAACATGTCCCATCTCGTGTGACCTTGTCACATGAGGGGGACATGTTAATAATTTTTCTTTTTTTCTATTTTTTAAGTTTGTAAACCTTTCAGCACTCTCCCTGAGACAGCACTTAGTCTCACGGAGCAATGCGCCCTTGGGGAATCCCTCCCCCCCACACAGGAAGCGCATAGCACTTCCCGTCGGGCAGGCCGCTGGGCGGGCCTTAGCAGCGGGGCCTGCTTCAGCGGCGGAGTTCGGCTGCCCGCCATCCGCCGAGCCGGTGCGGCCCGCCCGCCAACCTAGGGCAAAATTCTGCCCATAGAAACATAGAAAATAGAAGCAGGAGTAGGTCATTCGGCCATTCGAGCGTGCTCCTCCATTTAATATGATCATGGTTGATCCTCTATCTCAACGTTATACTCCTGCTCTCTCCCCATACCCGTTGACGCCTTTAGAGTCCAGAAATCTGTCTCTTTCCTTCTTAAATATATTCAGTGACTTGGCCTCCACAGCCTTCTGTGGTAGAGAATTCCACCATCCTCTGAGTGAAGAAGTTTCTCCTCAATTCAGTCCTAAATGGTCTACCCTGTATCCTGTGACTGACCCCTTGTTCTAGACCCCCAGCCAGAGGAAATATCATCCCTGCATCCAGTCTATCCATCCCTGTCAGAATTTTATATATTGTAATGAGATCTCTGCTCATTCTTCTAAACTCCAGTGAATACACAAGTTGACACAATCTCTCCTCATTCAACAATTCTGCCATCCCAGGAATCAGTCTAGTGAACCTTCGCTGCACTCCCTCTATGGCATGTATATCCTTTCTTAGGTAAGGAGATCAAACTGCACAAAATACTCCAGATGTGGTCTCACCAAGGCCCTGTACAGCTGCAGTGAGACATCCTTGCTCCTGTATTCAAGTCCTCTCGCAATGAAGGCCAACATACCACTTGCTTTCTTAACTGCCTGTTGCACTTGCATGCTTGCTTTCAGTGATTGGGGTACAAGGGCACCCAGGTCCCTTTGTACATCAACATTTCCCAATCTATCACCATTTAAATAATACTCTGCCATTCTGATTTTCCTACCAAAGTGGATAACTTCACACTTATCTGCGCTATTTGCATCTGCCATGTATTTGCCCACTCACTCAACCTGTCTAAATCATCTTGAAGCCTCTTAACACCCTCCTCATTGCTAACATTCCCACCAAGTTTTGTGTCATCAACAAACTTGGAAATATTACATTTGGTTCCGTCATCCAAATTATTGATATATATTGTGAATAGCTGGGGCTTAAGCACTGATCCCTGTGGTACACCACTAGTCGCCGCCTGCCACTCCGAAAAAGACCCATTTATTCCTACTCTCTGTTTCCTGTCTGCTAACCAATTCTCAATCCATACCAATATATTACCCCCATCCCATGTGCTTTAATTTTGCACACTAACCTCTTATGTGGGACTATTTGGTTTTCTGAAAATCCAAATACACCACATGCACTGGTTCTCCCTTATCTGTTCTGCTAGTTACGTCGTCAAAAAACTCCAGTAGGTTTGTCAAACATGTTTTCCATTTCATAAATCCATGTCGACTTTGCCTAATCCTGCTGATATTTTCTAAGTGTCCTGTAATCACACCCTTTATAATAGACTCTAGCATTTTCCCTACTAATGACATTAGGCTAACCAGTCTGTAATTCGCTGTTTTCCCTCTCCATCCTTTTTTAAGTAGTTGGGTTACATTTGCCACCCTCCAATCGGGACTGTTCCAGAATCTACAGGATTTTGGAAGATGACAACCAATGCATCCACTATTTCCTTGGCCACCTCTTTAGTTACCTTGGATGTAGATTGTTGGGCCCTGGGGATTTATCGGCTTTCAGTCCCATTAATTTCTCCAGCATGATTGTTTTCGTAATACTAATTTCCTTCAATTCCTCCTCCTCACCATACCCTTGGTTTCCTTGTATTCCTGGGAAAATATTTGTGTCTTCCTCTGTGAAGACAGAACTAAAGTTGTTGTTTAATTGCTCTGCTTTTTCTTTGTTCTCTATTATAAATTCTCCTGTTTCGGACTGTGAGGGACCTACATTTGTCTTCACTAATCTTTTTCTTTTTACATACTTAACTGATTGGAGAGCAAGATGCACTCAGGAAACACCTGTGTGATCTGCCTGATCCCCCTTCACTTCCTGGTGGTCACCATTCTCTTTCTGCCTGTGCACCATTAAGCTGTTGGGTGACCATATCCAGAAACATGACATCCACGAAACTCTCAACCTCACAGATGCACCAGCTGCTATTCAAGCTCCGAAACCTGGAGCTCAAGGTGCTCCAACTGACGACACTTCCTGTGCATGGCATTGTCCAGTATACGAGAAGCAGCATTTGAGCTGATTATTACTTGTGTAATAAAATGAATGCAGCTACGATTTCACCTTAGTTCCTCAAATGTAACCCTCTTTTATTTATTAATATGTAAAAAGTTATTCGTTTTCAGAGAACTGACTTAAAATAAAAGCTTAAGATAAATGTGTAACCTTTATTTTGCCAATGTCATTTCTGGTGCCTAGGTCGATGCTGGGTGGCCTATCTGGTTTCAAGCTTTTGGCCTGGGTATACTTGCATACCACTGATCGCTTCTTTCTCCTTGACTTGTTCTCTGGTCTCATGCTATAAATGATGGGCACTGAATTTTACCATATTCATTAGCTACTTAAGCAGTATTTTGTTGTCTAGTTTAGCGTGTAACATATCTTGGTTGCTAACTTTCTGTGCATGCTTGTGGTCAACCTAACCATGTTAAGTTGGCTTTAACTTTGTCCTTGATTCCAGTGAAGACCTTACTTGCATGTGTAGTACTGTTTATGAAGTTGTGAAAACCTCAGTCAATTTTTAAAACAGAAAATGCCAGTAAAACTTAGCAAGTCTGGCAGCACCTGTGGAGAGAGAAACAACGTTAACGGGCAGAATTTTGATGTTGGTGGGCGGGCTTGGTGGGGGTGGGCGGGGACGGTTGGAAAGCTGACCGTCGCCCACAATTGGGAACGGACCGTGATTAAGGTCCGCCCAGCGTGACAGGCGGCTGGGGAAGATCTGAGAAGGGGCGAGCTGGGGGTGGGGGCATGATGTCCGCCGGGTCCAATGGTGACCCTGCGGCCAATTCAACAGTGGCCCAGGCAACCCCTGGAAGGCTGTCATGGAAGGTCGCTGAACTCTCGATGGATTCCAGTGTGATTGGAAATGGCAGGCAGGACGGCAGGTTGGCGGGGCAGTCGGCCCTGTGTTTCTCCAATGAGTGCCTCGCACCCCTCCTGGAGGAGGTGGCAGCCAGGAGGGAAACCCTCATCCCCAGAGAGTGAGGAGGAAGCCCTCACGCCTCACCAAAAAGGCTTGGGAGGAGGTGGCATTCAGGGTGAACAGCCACGACGTGGTGAGGTGCACATGGGTGCAGTATCGGAAGCACTTCAAGATCTGCTGCGATCGGGAAGGGTGAGTATCATGTTAGGATGGGTCAGTGTGCAGAACAGTTAAGGGCTGGACATCCCACCGTGGACCTCAGGGGTGTTAGACTGTGAGTGACAACTGTCAGTGATGCCAGAGCTGGCTAAGGGGATGAACCCTGGCTGCTTGGACTGAATGCCTTGCGGCCCAAGGGCCACGAATCGGCTGAGTCTTGCCAGGTGTTCCTCAGCTGTGGTTGGCCAGGCTGCAATGGCGATGCAGGTACAGAATGGACTAATCAATGCTCCTCTGTCCCTTCAGGAAGAGACATTCCATAACAATATTGAGAGGTCACAGGCTAGTGGGGATCTCCACACCACCTAATCCTCATGCAATATGAGCAGGAGGCACTGGAGCTCGAGAGACGGCGTGCACCTCAGTCAACCGGCTTTGGTGAGGTTGAGGTGTCAGGAGAAGGAAAGAGTGCAGTGCACTGAGGTGAGCATGTCAGTTATTGCAATCATTGTAGTGTAGTCGCTATATTGATGTAAGCCTCGAAACCAGAGTCCCCATTGATAATGGAAAGACAATGCAGATATCTATTGTCTCACCAGGGTACCTGGCATGCACAGTGACAGTGTCATGACTTAAACATGTCCTTGTTTTCCCTTTTAGGCTCACCAGCAGGCAGTCACAATGAGGACCCTGAGGGCCCAACCCTGACCCTGGAGGACCATCATGCTCACCACGCTCCTGCGTCACACCCTCCCTGTCAGGCAGGCACCAGTGCAGATACCAGCACATCAGTGAGCATAAGACCGCATTGGTGAGGGCACTTCGCACTCACTTCAGGTGCAGGTGGAGGCAAAGAGTGCCTCCGGCGCTGGCAGTCGGAGGACTGCTGGAGACCAGGACAATGCTCAGTTGGTGGCTGACGATGGGCCTCTGGATTGTCCATTAGGCAGCAGATGCTGAAAGTCCAATAGGCTGTGCGGGAGGATCTGGCAAAGATAAATGAGGGAATGTGTGCTATGGTGTTCGTTTTGGAGGAGTCCCTGCGGAACATGACCACTGCGTTGACCCTCATGGCCGAGCGCAATGCCTCCTCCATGGAGAGAGTGGCGACTCTCATGGAGAGGCTCCTCCAGGGACTCAGTCAGGGGTCCCTAGGGATGCATTCGGACCTGCAAGCCAATGCTCCGGCAATGACCTCAGCTGGACAGTGTCCGTGTGGGAGATGGATTGGGCACCCAGTGTCCCAGCTAGGTGCCTGTCCACCAATGGTGAGCAGGGAGGCCCAAAACGACCTCACGTTGGTGCACGAGCTGCCTGTCGTCTCTGTGGGCTCCTCTCAGGGCACTCCATATGATGTCAGCAGCTCCTCTGCGCCTCTGCCAGTGACTATGGCATCTGATGAGGCTGCAGTGACTGGGGAGATGCCAGCTGTTGCATTGGCCACTCCCTCCCAGGTGGGGCCTTCACAGGCTCCATGTGCCAGAGGGCGACTGCCAAGGTCATCAAGGCCAACAAGACAGCAGAGTCAGCAGGTTGTCTCCAATGCCGGTGAAAGCGAGGGGGGAGCACCTAGATGTAGCACCCACAAACGTAAATGTAAAGCACCTTAAGCACAAGATGGCCTTATCATGGGTGATATGTTGTTCCCCCATTTTGCTTCAACTTTTTTAATGATGTAAACAACACTGGTTAATGTTCATTTCAGCTATGTTTCACATGCACAATTAAATGAGATTTTATTTAATGCTATTAGCTGCTGTATGCTTTATTTGTTCTGTAGGTGCAGGGTAAGCCATTATGTAATGATGGACATGTGTCTCCTGAAACTTTATTGCATAGGCAAAGAGTGTAGGTTGCTGACCAAGGAAATAGTCCACTCTGGGATCGAGTATAGTGCCTGCAGCCCTGGCATGTGGTGGTGGTTATTTGGTAGACTAGCTGAAGGAGCATTGGATCAAAGCGCCCGGGTGTTCCTGCCTCCCTGGAGGTTACCCAGATCAGTGTCCATGGCCTCAGCGTTCTCCTCACCGTGCTCGTCCTCGGACTCACTACTGGACTCATCATCTGTTGCCTGTGCAGCTGCGTCAACATCCTCTTTCTCCACTGCGTCCCCTCTTTCCAGTGCCAGATTGTGGAGAGCACAGCATGCAACTACTATCAGTGACACACAATCTGGGGGGCATCGCAGTGCGGCCCCTGAATGGTCCAGGCGTCAGAAGCGCATGTTGAGAAGACTTATGATTTTCTCTACCACCGCCCTTGTGGAGGCATGGCTCCTGTTGTACCACTGCTTGGCCTCTGTTCTTGGGTGGCGGAGAGGCATCATGAGCCACCTTTTATGGGGATAGCCCTTGTCACCCAGCAGCCATCCATCCAGTTAGGCTGGAGCGCTGAAGAGTCTCCGCAGCTGGGAGTGTCTCAGAATGTAAGCGACATGGGAGCTGCCAGGGTACCTTGCACAGACTTGCTGAATCTTCATTTTGTGATCATACACTATCTGCACATTCATGGAATGGAATCCTTTCCTGTTGAAGAAGGCGTCTGGCTCACCCGTTGGTGCCTTGATGGCCGCATGTGTGCAGTCGGAGGAACCCAGCAATCGCTGCAAAGCCTGTGGCTCGCTCTGCCTGGCTAGCCTCATCCACGCGGTAATGAATGAAAGTCAATGCACGCCTGAACAGAGCTTCTGTCACTAGTTTGACGCAACTATGGACAGCTGATTGGGAGACTCCACAAAGAACACTGAGCCCTGGAAAGAGCCAGAGGCATAGAAGTTGAGGGCCACTGTGACTTTCAGAGCCATTGGCATGTGTCCACCCACAGTCGGAGCTGATCTCAGGCTCGATCCTCTGACAAATGGAGGTCACTGTCTCCCTTGAGAGACGGAGCCTCCTTTGGCATTGCACCTCGGACATATTGAGGTAGCTACATTATCACCTATAAACCCTGGCAACAGGATAGTGCCATCTTCTGTGGCCCCTTCCGCCTTGGACTGCCAGCTGGCCCTGCACCCCTTGTGCCTGCGCCTTTGCTCCAACTGGTTGCTCCCCTGGAAGTTGCATTGGGACACCAGGCCTCCTCTCCCTTCTGCCCCTCTCTTCCTCGGAGGAGGAGGTACTACCAGCAGAGACCACAATCCCCATTACCAGGGTTATGGAAGGCTGTCTGATACCTGGAAGGGCCCACATGGTCTGAATCCTCCAGGGGCCTGGAAGACACCAATGAGTCCTGAAATGAAGCCTAGAAATGCTCAGAATGCAGCTCTGAAGCGAGATGAAGCTGTCCAGTTCACAAAATCAACGAGTAGCCAACGATCTCCAAAACTCCTCACTACTCACATTGACAATGCTGCTGACTCTTCTTATCCCACCCGTGGATGAGCTTTTGCAAATTGTGGCCTGCCCGCCCGCCCATTTTGCCTGTGCGACAGCTGAAAATTCCCATGGGCTACGTAAACTCGGATACAATTGGTGTTTCAAGGGCCTTAACTGGCCACTTAGTTAATGGCGGGCGCGCCTCCATCTCCCCCTTGCGCCTGCCTAGCGAAATATCATGAGAGTGCGTGTTGACGTCGGCACACTCGGCCGACGTCAACGTGCATCATTTCACGCTTGAGTGGGTTGGCCGCGTGCCCACCTGCCGAGCAAAAATTCTATCTGAACGTTTCAAATCCTTATGACTCTTCTTTAGCTCTGACGAAGAATCACATGGATTTGAAACGTCAACTCTATTTCTCTCTCCACAGATGCTGCCAGACTGTTGAGTTTTACCAGCATTTTCTGTTTTTATTTCAAATTTCCAACATCCGCAGTATTTTCCTTTTATCTCAGTCAATTTTTAATTGTGTGTTTGATGATACGAAAGTGGCAGGCACATTTATTGAATCGTGTAAAGTCTACTATTCAATGATAGTTTGTATAAATATTGCTTTTAGCTAGACTTTCTATTTCTGTACAAATTATTCATTATTATCATCAAATTATTGTACATTTTGTCAGGGTTAAAAAAATTGAAATTAAATAGCATGCCCTCAAAAGATTAAGGAATATATAGATTTTTCAATATTAAAAGACTACTTTGCGTTTATATTTTTTCTTGTTTCTTTTTTGCTGCTATAACTGAACTCAGTGCCATGGGTTGACCCTGTAATCTCCAAAATAATTAATTACCCTGTCCTCACATTTGGCACTGTAAAATTACTTTCTACATTCCCAATTTTTTTGTGTTGGTGCAGCCAGCTTCTTAAAGTTGAGGTCACTTATCTGTTGGAAGTTCTATTCAGCAAAATAATCGCCATTTAAAAATAATGTATTTTGATGCACTACCATGCAGCCTAGACAATTTTATTCATGGAGTACTGTTGCAGCCTGGCTTAGAATGGGTTAATTCCAAGGGTAGCGAGTGATGCTCTGGTGGGGGTTGTCTAATTTAGCATAAATTAGACAACCCCCACCAAATCATCAGTCACCAGCTGCCTTGGTAGGGGTTGGAGGAATGTTGTCACATCTAAGTCAGAAACACAGTAGGTTGACGGTACAGAGCAGAATATCAGTTTTAAATAGGCGTATAGGCTCTTTGGTGCTGTGACCAACACTTGACCTGATTTTTGAATGCTGGTGTACCTGTGCAACAAAAAAAGTAAAGTGGAAATGCAGCGGTTCCTGCAACAAAAATCATTCTTTGTGGCCAATACTTAGCTCATCGGGCAATCTCTATGTCTACATGCCTGCTTAAAACTCTCAATTCTGTTGAAGCTCTCAATCTTGCTCTGTAGTAATGCCTTGCTGTTATCCAACTTAGATGCAGGAAACATAGACATATGGGGACCAGAGTCAGAACTGCCATCTCACCTGTGAACTAAGCCTCCAGTGTGCCAGCTCAGCCTTTGGCTGACTGAGGAAAAGAGTCAGGATCTCAACTCTGAGACTAAGGTCATGGTTTACCAAACACCAGTTATCCCTGCGCTCCTATAATCTTCGGAAATTTGGATAACCTACAGCAGGCGCCTCAAAGTACTGGAGAAGTATGACTAGAACATCCTCCAAATCCGGTGGCAAGAAAAGTGGTCCAACAGCAACGTCCTCTCCCAAGCCAACATGCCCTGCATCAAGGCACTAATCACTCTAAACCAGCTTTGCTGGGCAGGATATGTCGCTTGTATGTCTGACACCAGGCTGCCTAAGTGACTGCTATATTCAGAATTTGGTCGTGGCAGGAGACTCCTAGGAGTAAAATGGAAATGTTTTAGGGACATCCTCATAGCATCCCCGAAGATGTCAAACATTCCTAATGACTCACAGGAGTGCCTGGCTTGTAACTGACCAAAATGGAGGAGGTTCATTTGGGAAACATGATTTTAAAAAAAAATATTCATTCATGAGATGTGGGCTTCACTGGCTGGGCCAGCATTTATTGCCCATCCCTAGTTACCCTTGAGAAGGTGGCGGTGAGCTGCCTTCTTGAACCGCTGTAGTCCATGTGGTGTAGGTACACCCACAGTGCTGTTAGGAAGGGAGTTCCAGGATTTTGACCCAGCGACAGTGAAGGAACGGCGATATATTTCCAAGCCAGGAAGGTGAGCGACTTGGAGGGGAACTTCCAGATGGTGGAGTTCCCATCTATCTGCTGCCCTTGCCCTACTAGATGGTAGTGGTTGTGGGTTTGGAAGGTGCTGTCAAAGGAGCCTTGGTGAATTCCTGCAGTGCATCTTGTATGTGGTACACACTGCTGCTACTGTGTGTCGGTGGTGTAAGGAGTGAATGTTTGTGGATGAGGCGTCAGTCAAGTGGGCTGCTTTGTCCTAGATGGTGTCAAGCTTCTTGAGTGTTGTGGGAGCTGCACTAGTGGGACATATCCCATAAATACATTGTGAGACTTCATCGTGAAGTCGAGGTGTCGGAGAGAGCGTACAAACCTCCCAATAAATCATCTACGCAACATCCCAAGCCCCGCCTGAGCTGCATGCAGCAGTCTGCAGATTGCTCATTGGATTTATCAGCCATCTCAGAACGCATTGAACTGGAGTGTTAGCAAATCATCTTCTGTCCCAAAGGACTGCCTAAGAAGAGAAGTATCCAGGAGGCAGCAAGACTTTCACCAAACAAGTCTAGTCAGACACTTCTTACAAAAACACTTTTTGTTTCTCTTTGGCATTTTATGACCAGTGGGAATATAACACAGCGGCTATTGTGTTGCAGAACTTCTAAGTCCAGCTAATAAGTCCTCTCCACACCCAGGACTTGTACAGTGTCCTCCAGTCTGTGATGCCCCCCGTTAAGCCAAGGAGAAAGATGAGAACCACCCCAGACCTAACGCCGAACACTCAGACTAAGATATAACATAGATGTGGATATGTTAACATCCGCCCACACACACCCTCACCCCCAACAGGAGTCTGTCATTCAGTCCTTGAGACACCAGCCTAACTGATCCCCAGTGTTTGACAGATGCTATGCAGCGAATGTAGTCATAGCTGGTTAGCAAAATGATGATCCTGTTTCTTAGTTTATGATAACAAAAGTTGATTTTCTTTGTCTTTCGAAAATTACAAAATCATCTGACTTTAGAAAATTCTTAATTCATTGCACTTATGGGCCTGAATTTCTGCTCAATGACTGAATTCTCTGACCATATTTCTCCATTTTGCACAGAAAATGCATGGCTATTTTTTATTCAGCTCACCTTGTCCTATTGTGTAACATGAATCAGAGTTACAGTACTTAAAATGTATTGGTGTAATCATATATTTCAAGTACAAGTAAAGTTTTGAACTTGATTGTCCTAAATGCACTTCAAGCATAAATCTTGTATGAGAATACAAGATTGGTGATGTAACCATTAGTGGTTGACGGCTGCCCTACAATATAGCTAGAATTTTCACACTGCTTCATTTCCCCAATTAAAATCTAAATTAATTCTCAAATTCCCTTATAAATGGCACCAAACAAATAGTTTTTAGCGCAATGTAGAACTTAAATGGTTATATTGCAGATGCATTGGGCAACTTGACAAAGTGATAGAATTGTTTTCATGGGAAAGTTTAAGTGCTTCTGAAAGCATTTTGGCACGTTTGCTTTTAGGAATCTCAGCTTTTGCATCGCGACTGTTTACAAGTATGAAAATTTGCTACTCCTGGGGACAAAAAAACATTTTCTTTTCTGTTTCACAGAAGAACATTGGATGCAATTTGCTACAGAATCATGGATGCAAGCTTGGTAACAGCCTTCGAAGAACTCTGTAGGGTATGTGCTTGCTTTCTAACAATTTCAGAAATGTCATATCACTTTGTATTGAGCTGGAGCTGAAAGTATTACTGCTGTACACTAGAGGTCACTTGGATCCTGAGTGATTTGTATGTTGGCTGGCCAGCTAGAAAACTGCAATCTCTCAAAAATCCATCATTATTTACTTATTTAGGTCACATTTATCTGTACACAAAGGACATAAGATTACGAGTCGGTTTCTCCTGGCCTTGCACACAATGAATTAAACCTGTTGCCTTAAGGTGAAGTATGCTTGAAGGGAAAATGAAAACGAGGAAGAGAGGGGAGAAAGGACAGAAGAGGAAGGGAAATGGGAGGTGAAGGCGTGGAAGGGGAGAAGCGAGATTGCAAGGGAGGAGGAAAATGAGGGGAGAGGTGAGGAAGGGTGAGGGGTGAGGTGAGAGGAGCCAGGAGTAGCAAATTTTCATACTTGTAAACAGTTGCGATACAAAAGCTGAGATTCCTAAAAGCAAACTTGCCAAAATGCTTTCAGAAGCACTTAAACTTTCCCATGAAAACAATTCTATCACTTTGTCAAGTTTCCCAATGCATCTGCAATATAACCATTTAAGTTCTACATTGCGGAGGAAGATGAAGACAAGGGAGAGGATCTTCCGGTCGGTGAGCGGGGGCTGGGTTCGCTCGCCAACGCGTAAACTGATGTGGGATGACATCGGGTGGAACTCCTGACTTCACCCTGCGTCATTTCTATTTTCAGGTCGGTGGGGGCGCAGCCAAGTAGGCTGCGTGCCCGCTGACCTGTCAATGGCCTATTGAGGCCATTGAAAAGCTAATGTAATTAATGGACCTGCCCGTCCAACCTTAAGGTTGGCGGGCAGGCTGGGAGCCCTGGCGGGCTTTGGAAAAAGCATGAAACCTCATCCATGGGTGGGATGAAGTTTCATGAGGGTATTTAAATTTTTATCAAATCTTTCAATAAAAGTTATGGACATGTTCCATCTCAGGTGACAGTGTCACATGAGGGGACATGTCAGGGAAATTTTTTATCATCTCTATTAAAAATTTAAATTCTGAAACGATCTCCCTGAGGCAGCACTTAGCCTCAGGGAGATCTGTGTGCTCTTTCGCGCGCACTCCTAGCTGAGGGAATCACCCCCCCACCCACCCCCCACCACCTCCCCACCCGCACAGGGAGCACATAACGCTTCCTGGCGGACGTCACGCTGGGTGGGCCTTAATTGGCCTGCCAATGTAAAATGGCGGCGCACCCCCGATTGCTTGCCTGCTCATGCATGCTTCTGCACTTCTCCCCCCCAACGGGGGGAAAATTTTTCCCAATGAGATGGTAGGCAGTGGAGAAAGGAGTTAAGGTGGGAGGAAAAGGGTTTAATGTGGAAAATGTAGGGAAGTGGTAAGAGGCAGTATAAAGAAGAATTAGGGGAAGAGGCTAAGATCATAAAGAAGAAGACAAGAAGGAACATTTTTGCTAACAGCAACTCTGATTGAAAAATCTTAAATGAAAGAATTTTAAAGATAACTTAAGAATATCATTACAATTTTTAATAAACTTCTGACATAAAATATGCAATATTACAAGCTTATTTGTGACCATCTGCTTCATTTGCTAGTAAATATTTTAATATCCTGTCAGGGATTTGTTTTGTTTCATTAGGCCTTATTGATAGCAACCATTTATATTGACAGTGAACATTTTTGCGAAACGAAGTAAATAGTGATATTGCCAGAAACTTAACATATTTCTAGATCCCCACGTCTGGGGAAGAATTTTCCAGTTAGCGAGCGGGGGTGGGGCCTGCTTGCCGACGCGTAAAATGACGCGTGGTGACGTCGGGCGGGTATCTTCAGGCGAAGAGTCCAGGCGGCCTTCGCATTGTTCATGAAACCTATCCACGGGTGGGATGAGGTTTCATGAAGGGTTTATTAATTAAATGAAAGTTTTTGAAAAAATTAATGGACATGTCCCAGCTCATGTTTCACATGAGGGGACATGTCCTTAAAATTTATTTTTTCCTTTATTAAATTTTTCAGAACTTAAACTAATCTCCCTGAGGCACCTCCAGGCCTCAGGGAGATTTCTGTGCTCTTGCACGAGTAGGTCCTGACTCAGGGAACCCCCCCCCACCCCACACGCCCACACAGGGTGCGCTCAGCGCTCCCTGGTGCGCGTCATGCTGGGTGGGCCTTAATTGGCCTGCCCACGTAAAATGGCAGCATGCCCCCAATTGGGGGCGGCGATCGGGTTTGTGCTTGCTCCCGCCCACCCCCGCACAGCCCCCCTGAACTTAGAAACGTAGAAAATAGAAGCATGCTCTACCTGCTCCATCATTCAGTATGATCATGGTTGATCCTCTATCTCAATGCCACACTCCCGCTCTATCCCATAAGACATAGGAGCAGAAGTAGGCCATTCAGCACATCTAGTCCACTCCGCCATCTATTGAGATCATGGTTGAGCTGATAATCCTCAACTGCACTTTCCTGCCTTTTCCCTATAACCCTTAATTCCCTTGCTGATTAAAAATCTGTCCACCTCAGTCTTGAATATACTTAACGACCCAGCCTCTACAGCCGTCTGTGGTAAAGAAGTCCACAGATTAACAGCCCTCTGAGAGAAGAAATTCCTCCTCATCTCTGTCTCAAATGGGCAGCCCCTCACTCTGAGATTATGCCCTCTGGGCCTAGACTCTCCCACAAGAGGAAACAACCTCTCAGCATCTACCGTGTCAAGTCCCCTAAGAATCTTATGTTTCAATAAGGCCACCTCTCATTCTTCTAAATTCCAATGAGTACAGGCTCAACCTACTCAACTTCTCCTCATTAGAAAATCCCTCCATACCCGGGATCAACCTAGTGAACCTTCTCTGGACTGCCTTCAATGCTAGTGCATCTTCCTTAGATAAGGGGACCAAAACTGTTCACAGCATTCCAGGTGTGGCCTAACTAGTGCGTAATATAGTTTTTGCAAGGCTACTTTATTTTTATATTCCATTCCCTTTGAAATAAAGGCCATGTTCCACGTTTGCCTTTCCTATTTCCTGCTGAACTTGTATGCTAGCTTTTTGTGATTCATGCATGAGGACCCCAAATCCCGCTGTGCTGCAGTTTTCTTCAGTCTTTCTCCATTTAAGTAATATTCAGCTCCTCTATTCTTCCTGCCAAAATGCATAACCTCACATTTTCCCATATTATATTCCATCTGCCAAATTTTTGCCCACTCACTTAACCTGCCTATATCCCTCTGTATACTCTTTGTGTCATCTTCTCCACTTGCTTTTCCACCTATTTTTGTGTCATATGCAAACTTGGCGATAGTATATTCATTTCCCTTATCCAAGTCATTAATATATTGTTAATAATTGTAGCCCCAGCACTGATCCTTGTGGCACTCCACTAGTTACAGGTTGCCATCCTGTAACTCTCTGTATTCTATTAGTTAGCCAGTCCTCTATCCATGTTAATATACTACCCCCAACATCATGGGCTCTTATCTTATTAAATAGCCTTATATGCGGTACCTTATTGAACGCCTTTTGGAAATCCAAATATATTACACCTAATGGTTCTCCTTTATCTATCCTGCTTTTACCTCCTAAAAGAATACTAATAAATTTGTCAGGCATGATTTCCCCTTCATGAAGCCATGCTGACCCTGCTTGATTATATTATGCATTTCTAAATGCTTTGCTATTACACCCTTTATAATAGACTCTAACATTTTCCCAATGACGGATTTTAAGCTAAATGGCCTATAGTTACCTGTTTTTTACCTCCCTCCTTTTGAATAAGGGTGTTACATTGGCAGTTGTCCAATCCTCTGAGGCTTCTCCAGAATCTAAGGGCTGAATTTTTGGTTGTTAAGCAGGCGCACGCCCAACCCGACAGAGCATAAAATGATGCACGATGACGTCGGGTGAGCGTCCCAAAGTCATTGCGGACTTGCATGATATTTCGGTCGGCAGACGCGTGCCGGAGTCAGCAGAGTGCCCACCGACAATTAAAAAGCCTATTAAGGCCATTGAAAAGGTAATTAAAAGAAATTTTTCACTGGCCATCCAACCTTACGGTTGGCTGGCAGGCGAAAAGGCCAAGGAGCCTTTGCATTTGTTTGGAAATCTCATCCACGGGCGGGATGAGGTTTCCATCAGCAAACAAAAATAAAATAAAAATGTTTTAATTTACAGAGTCATATGAGGGGACATGCTTTAGAACATTTTTAACATCTTTATTTTTTATTTTGAAAACTGTTCATCTCCCTGAGGCAGCTGTGTGCCTCAGGGAGATTTTCAAGTGTGCATCCACGTGCGTGAGCGAAGTTCGCGCTTGCCCTCCCACTCCACCCCCCACAGGCAACGCTGAGCACTGCCGCTTGCGTTTCACGCTGGATGGGCCTTAATTGGCCCACCAGCGTGAAATTGTGCTCCAGCACCGATCGCGGGCAATGGTCAGCTTCCCGACCATCCCCAACCACCCGACAAAGGCAAAATTCTGCCCTAAGGATTCTTGGAAGATTACAACCAGCACGTCCACTATGTCTGCAGCTTTTTCCTTTAATCGTTATATATAACGATTTATATATAACTATCGATAGTTATTTATATAGAAGGATTTGGACAGGTTAGGAGAATGGGCAAAGATGTGACAGATGGAATACAACGTGGGCAAGTTTGAGGCCATGAACTTTGGTAGGAAGAATAGAGGCATAGACTATTTTCTAAATGGGGAGAGAATTCAGAAAGCTGGAGTGCAAAGGGACTTGGGAGTCCTAGTCCAGGATTCTCTTAAGGTTAACTTGCAGGTTGGGTCAGTAGTTAGGAAGGCAAATGCAATGTTGGCATTTATTTCGAGAGGACTAGAATATAAAAGCAGGGATGTGCTGCTGAGGCTTTATAAGGCTCTGGTCAGACCACATTTAGAATATTGTGAGCAATTTTGAGACCCGTATCTCAGGAAGGATGTTCTGGCCCTGGAGAGGGTCCAGAGGAGGTTCACGGGAACGATCCCAGGAATGAAAGGCTTAACATATGAGGAACGTTTGAGGACTCGGGGTCTATATTCGATGGAGTTTAGAAGGATGAGGGGGGATCTGATTGAAACTTACAGAATACTGAAAGGCCTGGATAGAGTGGACGTGGGGAAGATGTTTCCATTAGTAGGAGAGAGTAGGACCCGAGGGCACAGCCTCAGAGTAAAGGGAAGGCCTTTTAGAACAGAGATGAAGAGAAACTTCTTTAGCCAGAGAATGGTGAATCTATGGAATTCATTGCCACAGAAGGCTGTGGAGGCCAGGTCATTGAGTGTATTTAAGACCGAGATAGATAGGTTCTTGATTGGTAAGGGGATCAAAGGTTACGGGGAGAAGGCGGGAGAATGGGGTTAAGAAACTTATCAGCCATGATTGAATGGCGGAGCAGACTCGATGGGCCAAATGGCCTAATTTCTGCTCCTATGTCTTATGGTCTTCTT
Organism: Cetorhinus maximus; assembly: GCF_964194155.1. Classification (NCBI taxonomy): domain Eukaryota; kingdom Metazoa; phylum Chordata; class Chondrichthyes; order Lamniformes; family Cetorhinidae; genus Cetorhinus; species Cetorhinus maximus. Next base: position 62,686,022 of record NC_135881.1, on the reverse strand, counting down.
ATGGTCTTATTGTATTTATATCTTCCCCCAGCTTTTGCCCCATGATTATTTACCCATACCTCTTGACGCCTTTAGCACTAATTATTTCCTGATGAGTAACATAAGTCAAATGAAAAATAAAATTCTAACTATTCGGCTTGAACTCCAGACTCAGAAAGTGACATTTCCATTTCCTGTACCAGTTGTTCCTTTGGCTACCAAGTTATTAATTGCATTGTGTCCATCTACCAGGAATAAGGAACATGGTTGAATTGTCCAAACGTATTTCATATAAGATCCTGACAACCAACTCAGAACCAACTGTCATCCAGGCTTTTTAGGCTCTTGGGTGTTAATTCGTGATGGCAGTCATTATCTGTTGGCTTGTATTTCTCAAGTTCCAGTGTAATTGTGGAAATGTAACCTAGATGAATAAACTCCAGACGCAGGCTCACTCTTGGAGTGCTGTGTAATACACTGAGCTGGACTTTCTCACCATATTGTCATCTTAAATTCTGTGATAGTTTAAAAAAAAATAAAACTACATATATAAATTATACAAACAAACACCTAAGAAGTAACCTGAAATAAAAAGTACTTCTGCTTGTCCTGTCTTGCTTTTCTCCTCCCATTTTCTCCTGCATTGTCTGTATCATATTTAAAATTATCAAATAAAAAGTGGAAATATGAAGAACAATATTATAATATAGAAATTATTCTGCAGTGTCTGAAATGTGCAAGACAAATTACTTTTCTGAAACCTTGTCATTTATAATGAATAAATGTTTAGTACAGACTAGGTAATCTCCTGGAGCATGTTCATGCATAATTTTTTTAAACAACTGACTGTAATTTTCATTTTCTGCACTGTCTTTCTGCTTTCTCAAGCATAGATTTTCTGATTGGTTATGTCCAATAATCAGATCTAAAGTGGGCATAACCAGTTGGAAAATATATACACAGACCCATTACTCAGTCTGGTACACAGCTTGTATAATCGTACAGTTAGACTTGGCTTGAGCATTTTAAAGGCTTCTTGTTTGGGATTGGCACAGTTGCACACAGTTTTCTTCCAGTGAATTCCTGAGCATTTGCTTGATGCTTCTCACCCAACTCGCATGTCTCCCTGAGACACCCAAAAACCGCACTCTAGTCACTGTTTCTCTAACTGAAGAGCAAACACATGAGCTCTCTAAACTCAGTCTTCTAATAGCATATCTGCTAAACTGATCACTTTACTGAGTCCTATAACTGATAATACAGTTAACTACTGTCCCAATAGCCTTCTAGTTTTTTTATTCTTAGGGATCTTAAAATCCCTGTCTTCCCTCTCCGACATACACTGAACACTCCCACACTCAACCCCTGTCTTTTCCTGTATCTATGTCACTGGATCACTGTCGCCAGGCAACAGTGAAGTTTTCTACTTTGTTTTTTTCCCTCAGAATCACTGACCTTTCAACCCCTTTTAACCCATCTCTTTAACGTAAGGGGTTCTAAAACCTCATTAAAAATGTGTATATACAAACAAACCCAAAAGACCTGAAACCTTTTACCCACAAGTCTATCCAGAATCCCAAGCACGAGGGTTCATAAACAAAACCTGAAACTGAAACTATTTTTACCTCTCTCAATACAAAAATATCGAGAAAATTCAACTTAAAATTATACATTGTTCATAACAATGCTTACAATAGCAAACTTTGCCTCGCTGTATCCTGGGCCTTATGGCAGCGATAAATCAAAATGTCCTCCAACTGAACATCAAAAATATCAAAGAATAATCAGCTCTGCTTTCTTTCAGCTGAATCCATGCTCATCCTTGGCCCCTTGCTTAGGTTCAACCTGGCCATGTAAAAGCTTGACATTGGCCAGAGCGGGGGTGGGCCCAACACACCGGAACGTAAAATGACGCGCGATGACGTCGGGCGTGCGTTCCGAAGTCATCGTGCTGTCTCGCGATATTCCGTTCGGCAGGCGCACAGCTGGAGTCGGCTGAGCGCCCGTCAATTATTGATAGGCCTATTAAGGCTATGAACTAGGCAATTAACCTGAATTTCATGCTGCCCATCCAACCTTACGGTTGGCAGGCAGGCGAAAAGGCCAAGCGGCCTTTACGTTTTTTAGGAAACCTCATTCACAGGCGGGATGAGGTTTCCTAAAGCTTTTATGAATGAAATAAAAACTTTTTCTGAAAAATAAAAACATCTCCCATCTCATGTGATGCAGTCACATGAGGGGACATGTTTCATTAAATTTTTATTGCATTTATTTATTTTTTTAAAAAGTGCTTCAGTCTACCTGAGGCAGCTCTGTACCTCAGGGAAATTTCTGCTAGACCCTACTCTCCCTCCTCCCCCCGCCCGCACAGGTAGCACTCAGGGCTACTGCTTGCGTGTTACATTGGGCAAGCCTTAATTGGCCCACCCACGTAAAATGGTGGTACAGAGCTGATCATGGGCAGCGGTCGGCTCCGTGACTGCCCCCGCCCGCTCCCGCCGAGCCTGCCCGACGCGGGAAAAATTTAGGCCATTATATTTGATTGAGAATAGAGCTTCTAACATCACATTCTATCCATTCAAAATTGCCTACTGTCACCTCTTCAACATTATCCCTTTCCACTCTATCTCTCATTTTCTATTAAAAATGACATCCTATGTGCCTGTGACAAAGGTAGACTTTCCCTCCTTGCCTTTCTTGATCTGATTGCAACCTTTGACATGGCTAACCATGCCAGCCTCCTCCGACACCTCTCCACTGTCGGCCAGCTGGGTGGGAGTGCTCTCACCTGGTTTAATTCTTATCTATCTAATGGTAATCAGAATCACTTGCTATGGCTTCTCTTCCTGCTCCTGCATTGTTACTTTTGGATCTATCCTTGGTCCTCTCCTATTTCTCATCTACATGCTGCCCCTTGGCGACACCATCCGAAGGCACGGCGTTAGTTTTCACACGTTTACTGACAACACTAACTGTACCTCACCACTACCTCTCTCGACTCCTCCACTGTAGCTAAAACAGGCTGCTTATGCAACATCCAGTATGTTTTTTGTCCCCTCCTTTCTGTTCTCCCATTCCAGCTTCTTTCAAATTCAACTGTTGGTATCCTGCCTTGCACTGTAAAAACTCAAAAATTGTGCTGTGAGTGAATAATTCAGACAATTAATAATATCTCCCACAATATTGTCAAAATAATCAGGGCTCTTGGTTGCTTCAAACAGTAAGGTTCTCCATGGGTGAACAGAATAAGATTTATTTGTAATAAAAATCTTGGCAAATAGTTAAATGGATTTTTAATGAAGTTCACACATTTGAGACCATAATGTAAACCTGATTTTGTAATGCATTTGATTAATAGTTCAGTAACCATTCATTTAATTGCATCATAAACTCCATGAGTTAACTAATGGTATTACTATATACATTTGATAAATTTATACAGTGCTGTGTAACCTTGTGAACTAGATGCTAACGTAATTATTTTTGCTGTGTAAACAAACCAATGTTCTGTAAATTCTTTAAGGAAAGAATTTTCTCCCCGGCGTGCGGGCTGGGTAGGAGCGGGCGTGGGCGGGTGTGCAGCCAATCACCGCCTGCGATTGGTTGCGCGCCGCCATTTTACATGGGCGGGCCAATTAAGGCCCACCCAGCGTGACGCACACCCAGAAGCGCTCAGCACTCCCTGTGCAGGTGGGGAGAAGAGGGAGAGTCGGGGCATGCGTGCGAAAGAGCACAGAAATCTCCCAGAGGCACGGAGTTGCCTCAGGGAGATTAATTTCATTATGAAAAATGGAAAAAAAGAATATAAAAAATTACTCAGATATGTCCCCTCATGTGACACTGTCACATGAGCTGGAACATGTTTATGTATTTCAATAAAATTTTTAATTTAATTTATATAGCCTTCATGAAACCTCATCCCGCCTGTGGATGAGGTTTCCTGACAAATGTGAAGGCCGCCTGGGCTCTTCGCCTGTCCACCAATCTTAACGTTGGACGGGCAGCCCTGTTAATGATTTCAATTGGTTTTTAAATGGCCTTAACAGGCCTTTGACAGTTTGGCGGGTGCACAGCTGACTCCGGTGCGCACCCGCCGAACTGAAGATCGGAATGACACGCGGCCACACCGGGACACATGTCCGACGTCACCGGGTGTCATTTTACCCGTCGGTGAGCGGGGCTCGCCCCCGCCGCCAACCAGAAGATTCAGGCCTGACTCTTCTTAGCCGGGGCAGTAATAGTGAACCCTGTACCTTGAGTGTTTGATTTTAGGAGTCTGTAACATATTCAGGGATGCGATAGTTTTCACGCTACATAAATTGTGTGCCTGGTTAATATGCGTCTCTTTATTGCCTATTCATAGTTGCTCAATAATTGATAAATTATTACTGATGATTTATCTGTTTTAAATTTTAATAATTGGTTTTTTAACTGGTGTTACCTATTCATAGCCTTATTAGGCCGATGTACACTACATAAAAAGAGAAAAGTTTGTATATTTGATATTCTAAATGATGCATGCTAATATACAAAGTATCATGGTGATTTAAAAAATATATCAAACAATGCATTGAAGGATTTAAGTTGTGTCATTTGTTTTCCAGTGCATAATAGTTCTTTAAGCATCAATAACATAATTCTGCCATAATTCTTCTGAGTCTGGCCACCATCATTGAGTTAGCTCGTCTATGATTGCATAATGGAAAATGTTGACATACAAAGTACTTTTTAAACTATGTAAATGAAGTATGGCTTTTGTGCTGCTGCCTCTGGAAAGCAGGAGGACGTTTGTGTGAATTAACTCTACTAAGTTTATTTTTCTTACATGGTACAATGTGCATATGTGCATATGCATATGAGTATATATGGTATTACTATATTTTAGCCCTGATTTTAAGTCAAGGTGACAATTGTGTGGAGAGCTGGAGAATGGGATGAACAGAATATTGGGTGGCAGTCAGGTGAGTGTTTAGGAGGTGGGCAGGACGGCCTCAGCATTGAGGGAGCGTGAGGTAGAACAAGTCTCAATTTTCCTTGTTGCACCATCATTCTCCACAATGAAACTCAATTTAAAAAATATCTACTTTCTTGGGTCACTTCCCTGTGCAAGTTCCTGGTTAAAATAGTAACTGGGCCCTGATGACCTGATCAGAAAACGATCTACATATTTAAAGACAGACCCTGTCGGCTTCCTGTAGATGTCCTTGGGCAGGTTAAAATGGTAAGAAAGCAGGGTCTCCTTGGCATAGCACCATGAACGATTTTAATGGCCATCCCGCCCAGTTTCTGCCAAGCAGGCAGAGTTGAAATCATCTTTTCTATTGTATATTGAGCACAGTTTTGGATACAGTTGAAATTTTTAGAAATCTTTAGCTTCTGGGAAGTTGAAGAATCTGTAGACTTTCTGGGAACAATGTTTTTTTCGGCCACCAGATGGCCAACTAGGAGCACCAAATGCTGCCTGTGCATCACTGGTGCCGACTGCAGGTGCCTAGTCCTAACCACTGGAATTACCTTCCAAAACCTGCCTGCCTCTTCATTTCTTTCTTCTCCTCGAAGATGCTCCTTAAAACTTCCACCATTCTCCAAGTTTTAGGTCACCTGTTCTGATATCATTCTTTGACTCTGTATCAGATTTTGTTTGATGATGCTCATGCGGCGTACCTGGATCCAGTGCCGCAAGCACTTCAATGATTTGTTGCGCTCTGGCAGGGCGAGTACCATTTTGGCATTGGGCATTTAATCCAGCAGGTAGCCTTACCCTCTGAGCGCCCCCCCCACCCCCCCCACCCCACCTCGCCATCTCAAGTCTTACTGTCGTGACTGCATTGAATCGTTTAGGGCATTTTTCCTTTGCTGGGTGACCAAGCAGATAGTGCCCATGCTGAGGTCAGCCTGAGTGTGTCGTGGGGATATAAGTTCTCCCCCGCACCATGCATTGTTCTTAGACGCACATGACTTGTTTGGGGACATCCTGAAGGAGCTGCAGTTAGGCGCATACTCAGAACTTCAGGACATGTCCTATTCAGGGTGATGAGATGGTGGAAGGGGAGCTTCAAAATGTCGTGGCAAAGAACCATCTGTTCCCCTCTATGCTGCACGTAGATGCGCCTCCTTGCTAGGGGAGGAAATAACGTAGGTTCCTATTGTGATGTACGCAGCAATGTGTTGGGGGGGGTGGGGAGCAGGCTTAGCATCTTGGTCTGAGTGAGCAGCAGCAATGGGGAGAGGAGGCACTGGATGCCTGATATGCCCCACTCTGGTTGGGGTGTGGCATGCGCGAGCAGAGTCCATGTATAATTTGCCCTAATGAACAGTTTTCTCTCTTTTTCAGGAGAAGAATGCTCATAATGCATCTGAGCGTATGAGGACTGGAGGCGGCTAGGCACAGTTCTCCATATTAAGCCGCTTCGAGCAGGAGGCAACTTGAGCTGGAGAGGCACCATGCACCCAGGTCTACTGGTGTCAGTGAGGCTGGGGTGCCATGGCCAGGTATGTAATGCCAGCAGTGAGGTCAGCATTGTCTTCCCAACAGCCATAGCACTGAAGATTGTTAAACTAGTTATTGCTGCAACATTGCTGGGCCATTGGTTCTGGAGGGTTGAGTGCATAATGAGCTGGGTGGACAGGCATGAAGTTTGTCAGTGTATGCACGCTAACTGATCCACTGCCCTTGTCCTTCCTTTCAGCATCATCAGAGCATGGCCAGGAGGAGGAGCAGCAGATGCCCCCTCTCGCACCTGAGGGACCTGAAGTCTCACCAGCGTCACACCATCTCTGCCATGCAGGCACCAGCGCTGATATTACTAGCACCTTGGTGGGATTTCGAACATTGCCTAGTGTCCCGGGCCACAGCCATGAGGGCACTTCTCATTCGCTGGAGGAGCTGGCAGAGACAGAGAGTGCCCATGGCGCCTGCAGTCGGAGGACTGCAGGGGACCAGGCACATGCTCAGTCAGTGCCTGATGATGCGTCACTGGAGTCGTCCGTGACACAGCAGGGGCAGGAAATGCGGCCGGGTGTGCGGGAGCATCTCGGTGAGATACATGAGGCTATGCTTGGCTTTGTCTCTGTGGTGGAGGATTCTACGCGGACGATTGCTGAAGCAGTGAGCCACATGTCTGAGCACCACGTGTCCTCCATGGCGAGAGGGGAGAGCCTACCCCAGAAGACCCACCAGGGCTTCCTGGGGATGTGCTGTGACCAGCAAGCCCTCACATCGGCAATGACCTCAGCTGTTCACTGCCAGTGTGGGAGATGGGGTGGGCATCAAGCTTCCCAGCTCGTCGCACATCCATCCACGATGAGCAGGGAGGTCCAAGGCGACCTCACATTGGTGCAGCAGCTGCCTGTCATCTCTGTGGGCTGCTCTCAGGGTGCTCTAGATGTGGGCACCAGCTCCTCTGCCCCTCTCCCGGTGACCGTATTATCCGGTGAGGCTGTGAAGACTGGGGAGATGCCAGCTGTGGAACTGGCAGCTCACTCCCAGGCAGGGCCAGCACAGGCTCCATGGGCAAGAGGACGGCTGCCAAGGTCATCAAGGCTACAGGACAGCAGAGTCAGCAGGCTGTCTCAGATGCCACTCCGAGCGGTGGGGCAGCACCAAGAGGTAGCACCCGTAAACAAAAGCATAAGGCACATTTGGCACACCATGGGTTTCTTACTCGTGCTTTTCTGTTGGCTCGAGATTAGGTCCTTATGATTTATTTTGGATTGTTAACACTATTGGTTAATAATTGTGAGAACTTCTGATTCACACATTAAATGCCAGATGTGCGACCATGGCTGAGAGTGGCCCGTTTCTTCTGCATGTGTATGTTTAAGAAAAGTGTCATGAGTGTTCATTTAGAGATTCATCTTTATGTACAAGGCTCTTAGTTACTGCTGATGACCTGACAGATTTTGCACTTAGGTGTCAAGGATCGAGGCGCCAGCCCAGGCTTGTCCTGGTGATCCACCTGTGTTGTGCTAGCTGAAGGTTCGTTGGATTAAAGCATCCCAGGTACTCTTTGGAGTAGTCCCGGGTCAGTGTCTACCCCCTCAGCATTTCCCTGTGTGTGCTCATCCTTGGAACCACTGCTGGGCTCATTGTGTGCAGACGCAGCCACTGCGTCAACGTCTTCATCGTCCACTGCGTCCCCCCTTTCTAGCACAAGCTTGTGGAGCACGCAACATGCAACCATTATCACCGAGACACGATCTGGGGGGTATGGGAGTGTGGTCCCTGAGCGGTCCAGGCATCAGAAGCGCATCTTGAGAAGACCGATGGCTCTCTCCACCACAGCCCTTGTGGAGGCGTGGCTCCGATTGCAGCGCTGCTCAGCTTCTGTTCTTGGATGGCGGAGACGCGTCATGAGCCACCTTCTGAGGGGATAACGCTTGTCACCCAGCAGCCATCCATCCAGCCGGGCAGGAGCACTGAAGAGCCTCGGCACCTGGGAGTGTCTGAGGATGTAAGCGTCGTGGGAGTTGCCTGGGTACCTGGCACAGACTTGTAGAATCAGCATCCTGTGACCACACACCATCTGCACGTTTAGGGAATGGAAGCCCTTCCTGTTGACGAAGGCACCGGGCTCACTTGCTGGCGCCCTGATGGCCACATGTGTGCAGTCTATTGCACCCTGGATGCGGGGGAAGCCAGCAATTGGCCGCAAAGCCTCTGGCTTGATGTGCCTGGCTTGCCTGGTCCCTGCGGAAGTGGATGAAGTTCAATACACACCTGAACAGAATGTCTGTGACCTGCTTGACACAAGTGTGGACAGCTGATTGGGAGGCACTGCAAAGATCACCCATTGAGCCCTGGAAGAAGCCAGAGGCATAGAATTTGACGGCAACTGTGACCTTCAGAGCCACTGGCATGGGGTGTCCACCCACACAGCTAGGGGAGATCTCAGGCCCAATCATCTGACAGATATAGTTCACTGTCTCCCTTGAGAGACAGAGCCTCCCTCAGCACTGCACCTCAGACATATTGGGGGTAACTGCTTCGCCGCCTGTATACCCTGGCAGCAGGATAGCGGCGTCTTCTGCAGCCCCTTCCACCTTGGGCTACCCCTTGGTCCTGTGCCCCTTGTGCCTGCGCCTGACCTCCCAAAGGTGACTCCCCTGGAGGCTGAATATGCACTCCTGGCCTCCTCCTTATTCTAGCCCTCCCTACCTCCTCAAAGGAGTTGCCTACAGTGGACAGATCAGACCCCATACCCAGGCTAAGGGAAGGCTTCCTGAAAGCTACAGGCCCGAAAAAGGTTCTTCACTGAAGAGTGCTGACTGCAGATCACACTACCTGAGCGGGGAGGAGGAGGAGGGAGAGTACTGCAGATCACACAGGCAAGTTTACAAAACTTCCTCCAATAAATACTTCACAGATCAGATTAATGACCCCACTGAGCCCTCTTATCCTGCCTGTTTAATAGAAATTAATAGAAATGTCTCTTACCCGACTGCCCGTTGCGCCCGTGCGCCAACCCGAAAATCGCATGGGCGCCGAAAAATTGGCGTCAGTTGAAGACTAAAGGGCCCTAAGTGGCCCGTTAATTAATGGCGGGCGGCATCGGACTTCAACAAACGCCCGCCTTGTGAAATATCGCGATGGCGCGCGGTGACATCGGGATGCTCGCCCAACGTCACCGCACGTCACTTTACACCCGGACGTGCGCCCCCCCCCCCCCCCCACCCCCACATCAAACGGAAAATTCTGCCCATAGTGAAACAATGGGAATGTGCATTCAAGGGGGAAAATTTGTATAAAGAAAAGGGAAGGAATTCTAAGATCCAGCATGTGTGAAAAGCCTCCAGGATCTAAGCCTCAAGCTGCTGCCAACAAGGAACTGAAGCTGAGAAAAACTCACTTTGAATTCGACTGTTCAGGGTATAGTGTGTTACTTATCCTGGGTCTTTTAAAATCTATGTCTCTCACTGTTGCCTTACAGAGGTGTAACTGGGGTTTAGATTAATTATGGGAGTTAGAAGTTATCATAGAAGTAATTTGTAGATTTATGTGCTTAAAATCTTTTCTTCTATTCATAAATGTTTAATTTAGTTTTGTAAGAAACTGATTAGACTTGGTGGCCTTCTTTTTACCAAATTCAAAGCCTGCATCTTGAAATAAGTACAAATTGCAAATAGTTGTGGCAGCTGCTTCAAGTTTCCCTCTGGGATTTGGGCAGCTTGGCATTTACCATCCGCCTGCCATAACACCATTCTCATGGCATTAATGTGAAACTGTAGACATCCAGAATCTTCCACATCCTCCTTTGTTTCCATAGTCCCAAGGCCAGAATTTTTCCCTCGTTGGGCAGGCTCGGCGCGGGCAGTCGGGAAGCCGACCGCTGCCCGCGATTGGCTCCATTCTGCGATTTCATGTGGCCAAGCCAATTAAGGCCTGCCATGTGTGGATCGCGAGTGGCAGTGCTCAGCACTACCTGAGCGGGGAGGGGGAGGAGGGAGAGTGGGCCTGGCGCGTGGTTTGCACATGCACATGAAAGAGCGCTTCAATCTCCCTGAGGCACAGAGCTGCTTCAGGGAGATTGAAGTGCTTTTTAAAAAAATTATTAAAGACAGTAAAAATTTAAAAAACATGTCCCCTTATGTGACTCTGTCACATGAACTGGGACGTTTTTAATTCAAAAATAAAGTTTTGAACTGGATGAGGTTTTCTAAAAATGTAAAGGCCGCTTGGCCTTTTCACCTGCCCGCCAACCATAAGGTTGGACGGGCGGCGTTAATTTGATTTTAATTTGGCGTTAATGGCCTTAATAGGCCTTTCAATTATTGGCGGGTGCGCAGCTGACTCCAGCATGCGCCCACTGAATGAAACATCGCTCCAATGTGCGATGACATCAGGACGCACGCCCGATGTTACCGCGTGCCATATTACGCTCGGGTGTGTCAGGCACGCGCCTGCACGCCGAACATAAAATTCTGGCCCAAGAATAGTTTGCTTATCCATTTTTAACTCGTGCTGCTTTCCTGAAGATGCACTGCAGTAATGAGGAGCAGAAAATGATGAAACGAGGAAGATGAGTAAGAGCAACAGGGCAGAAATTACTTCTTTGTCAACATTGATGCTAAGGAAGTAGATGATGAGGATCAGGACTTATAGGAGCTCTGGGAGCAAGATTTTGCTCATGTTCTACTGTTCAAAATCTGTTATTAACACTTGCTCCACCCCCGTCCCAACTTCCAATTTATCAGCTCAAATATTGTCACTCATGCTTGGATACATTCCCAGAGGTGGTGGTGTCAGCGCAGTGTGTTATGGTCCCAGCTGATGTTACCACTGGACAAGTCAGATCCCAGGGTGGAACCCGACTTGCTAGATCCTAACTTTTATTTTTTGTTTAGAAACATGGAGGATGGCTACGGAACAGAGTCGCAGGAGTCAGCTGATGAACTTTTAACAAAATAATCAAACATTTATTAAACAAGAAAAGATGAACTATATTACAATACTCCTTCACCCACAACTATACCTTTACAGATATATACAGATTTGTAGGGATAGCATAAGTTACAAAGACTATCTTATACAGCTCCATGTTAATACCATAGGAATGGCAAAGTCTGCATCTTGTAGTCTGTATTGCCCCATCTCCCACTCTATGAACAGCGTACCTACCTATTGGTTTGCTCCTTATTATAGACAACCTCTCAATCCATGTAAACTTGTGGTCAGACACACCACATTCTCAAACCAAGTGACAGATGCCGCCCCAAACAGATGCTATGGATTTCTCATCAACTTTTCCTAGACACCTGTCACGCTGTGAGCTAACTGGTCTCACTGAACTCTGTCTTTCACATGAGGGCTTCCAATCTGCACTCTAGAAGAACTCACTTTGGAATCTCCTCCCAAACGGCGCTTTCTCTTGATGTCTTCCACAAGGGTCCACCTCCAAGGTCTTGATCTCTCCTTCCAATATTCCTCTCCCCTGGTTCGCCACGTATTTAAACCTCGCCTTCCACATACTCTCAGCTGTGCCAATGGAACACCGCTGCTTCACATGCCCATAGTAAGGAGTCACCCACCTTTTGCTGTTTCCTCAAATCTTCTGGCTTCTCATAAACCCTTGATTCTGCTCCCCGCAGCTTTCTCTTTTCAATTCGAAACCTTTTCCTCCGCTCCTTACTTTCAATTTCACTGAGCAGAACCTTGTACAGATTCCTGTTCTTGATCCTTGATCTCACTGGAACTTTCTTTTTGTCCCAATCCCTGGTTTCTGGAACTTCTATCTGCTCTTTTGGGAAACCTGCTTTCTGAAATTCCCTCTCCTGTCCAGATAGAGAGAGATTTAAACTGCTCCCTTTACCTTAGAGCATAATCACCAACTGAACTCAAACTGCTTTGTGTTTCCTTGTGTTTCTGTGGGTCCCCTGTTGCCAGGTAACAGCACAGTGTTCCCTACTTTGTTTTAACTTCCCTAAACCACTTCAAGGCTCATAAAATCTCGTTAAAATGCAGGCATGCAAACAAACCCACAAACTTGCAAGCAACGTTCTCCCAGAGGAAATATCTAAATGAAACTAGACCCAGATTTCACCCTTTTAACTTACAAATAAAACTTATAAATTAAACTTAAAACTAAAACTTAAACTTAAAGCTATAGCTTATTCCTAACACTCGCAAATCCACATACAATTTACTTAAAACTAACAAGTGATAGCATTGCACATTTGTAATATAAAATAATACAACATGGAATTTGATTTGTAAATGATGTTAGAGCTTCATCATGTAAAATGTTTTAAAACTTTTTTTCTTTTCTATACACTAAAGTAGGGTAATTTTCTTCAAGATTCTGCTCACCAGTTGCCATTCCAATTATTTTGTCCATGCTTCTGCCAAATTAAAATCCACAATGGCAGCAGTGTGCAACAATATTTACTCTCATTTAAACTAACGGTGTTATTGGCCCAGAATTTGCTGGAGCAGATCATCTCGTGCCATGAAATGGGATTTTTTGTCCCCTTTTGGGTTCAATTGATTTTGCGCTGCAGATTGCTGGAAATGCAAATTGATGATAGAGAAGTCAGAGGACACCTGGGACCTTGTATGATGGGACCAATAATCCTATCTCCTAAACCAGTGAAATTTAAGGATGTAGAAAGAAATAGAGTTAACAAAAGAGAAGGAAATAGGGAGAATTAGTGTCAAATTAAATACAGAAAAAGAAACAGAGCTTAGGAAGATTGAATTAAGTGAGATAAAACAAGAGCCAGAAAGGAAAAGCAAGAATATATATACATATTTTTTTTTGAAAGTCAATAACTATTTGAAACATCTTGGAACAATTTACTACTTGCTGGAGTGAGTCCCCACAGTTTCACTTGTTCCCTTTCTGGGCCTCCAAATTTGAACAACATGCCTGGAGCATAATTCACTTCATTAACAGGGTCTTCATGTCATGACGTGCCAACCTTAGCTTAATGTGAATTATGTTTAATTCATATTTACAGTGCAAATCCTGCAATTTTTTAACACTCATGGGCAGTTTGATGGTGAAATCCGATTTTTGTAAGGCTAATTGCGAATCTCGCAGAAACTTGCAGCTCATTGTGCACCTCTTCCTTGCCACATTGCTGGATTTTTTTGTGCAGTAAAAATTACACAGTGAACGTTGTTACATTTACAGCACAATCTGAGCTATACTTCAATCACAGTAAATACGTATTTACATTTATATTCAATACAACATCTATACGATTGAAGGAAAGGAATAGAGTTCATTTGATTAGATACTCCTTTCTGCTTTGAGATCTGAATTTAACTGACTTAGATTGATGGGATAAAAGTCTTCCGTATGGATGGGAAGGGTCCTTCATGAAATGGACATTCTCAACTGAATTCTCTATAGCAGTGACTCACAGCACAAAACTCACTAATTTGCCATTAAACTGGCAATCTCATTGAGAGGGACTACAGGATGGCTGGTTTTGGCAATTGAAAAATATTACACTGGTATAAGGGTGCTTCAGTGCGCTTGGAACAAAATAAGAAGAGCCTTTACTCTGCATCTACCTGTGCTATATGTGTGACCTGGGAGTGCATGATGCTGCGTGCTTGAAATGGAACTGTTTGTTTTCCAAGTGTGATTATGTCTTCGATTTTAGCACGGAATTCACAAACAAAATGCTGTTGAAGGGTTTTCAGTTCCTGTTTTTCCCTCTCCATGTGCCACAGCAGAATTAGAACTTGACACCACAAATCCAGAAATAACCATCCAGCTTTCACAACACTCACAGGAACTCTTAGACAGCTGTACTGTATGTTCATTGGGACTTTTTGTTCTGAATTTGTTCTCTGCTACTGCTGTGTGTGCTAAATATGTTCAGTGATCAGAACAGCAGAATAAATTTAGGAATTCATGTTTTAGTCACAGCAAATGAGCCATAAAGGCAATCCATGTGTATTGATTCCATGTAAAATTGCTCTTCTGGCTTGTTGAGTAGCTGAATGCCTGAAGGAGCTGAGGCAGGATTTTCAGGATGGTACTGCAGATATGATCTGGGGAAGACTAGCAGGAATGGGAAATGTCTGGATTTTATAGTTGCCAGCTGAGGAGCTCTGATGCCACCTGTGCAAAGTGATTGGTGTTTTCTGTAAGGCCTGCCAGATATTGGAACACTGGGCTTGATTTTCAGTCGCTCATGGGACGTCATAACATTCAAAGTGTGAACAGAAGCGGGCATGCTTTGAAAATAGTGCTCCTGGAGGTGTTTCAATGTTCTGATGCCTCTGAGATGTGCTGGTGGTTAGAGAGGAGGTGGTTGGGGTGGGCGGGGGTAGTGGGGAGGGGGTTGGGGGCAGGTTGGTGGGAAGATGGGAAACTGCCCCCCTCCTTTTAACGCCACATTATGTTCTTTAAGGCTGGGGAGGACCAGAGGTGAATTTCAAGTCACAGACCGCCAAATCCAAATAGCCTGGTGCACGTTAGTGTTTAGCTGTTGGATGCAATCTGGGGAGCCAACAAGAAATGCTTTTTTTTCCACTGAGGGAAATGTTTTGGCAATCAGGATTATTGTCTCAGATCAAGTGCATTACCTTTTTCTTGGCCGTTTGGTCACTTCTCTGCACTGTGAGGCTGCTGGCCCTCTGATCTCCTGCCTCTCTATTCTACAAAGCAGCGGCAAGCCCCATGATGGCTGTCATCTGCCTTTGAGGATTATATTCAGGAGTCAGCTCCCACCTCCTTGCAGTGTTTGATGCCACTTATTGAGTGATGTGCTTGCCAGGAGCCTAATTAGGGCATCTGCGTTTGAAGTTAGTGTCGTCTGAAGTATGCAGATGTGGCACAGGGTCAGTTTTTTGACCCTGGGTTGAAAATCCTAGCCCTTGAAGTCAACAAGCCAGCTGGAAATGACATGTAACTTCCATTCAAGCAAAGGCAGTAAATTGTGTTGGATATATAGGAAATGCAAAATTATAGGATACAAATTGACAAGGAGACTGTCACTTTGTCCTCAGAGATGGGAAGAGGAGGCCATTGCATCTCACAAAGAGGGCATGGGAGGAGGTTGCAGCACTGATTAGCATCCATGACGTGGTGTGGCGCACATGGGTGCAGTGCCTGAAGAGGTTCAATGACCTGCTGCACTCAGGAAGGGTGAGTACCATGTTGGCATGGGTCAGTGTGCGGGTGTGTTAGGGTGTGGCCATCACTACTGGACCTCATGGGTGCTAGAGTCTGAGTGCCAACTGTCAATCACACCGGAGCTGGCCAATGGGGTGAGCCCTGGCTGCATGGACTGAGTGCCTTGCGACTCGAGGGCCACGACTCGGATGTGCCCTGTGAGGTGTTCCTCAGCTGGGGTTGGCCAGGCTGCAATGGCGCTGCAGGTAGAGAGTGGACTAATCCATGCTCTTCTGTCCTTTCAGCAGAAGACAAGCCATAACCAGAGAGGTCACGTACAGGTGGAGGACTGCCCAACATGCTGCTGCTGACCAGGTTCGAGCAGGATGTCCTTGAACTGGAGAGCTGGCATGCTGCACGTGCAACCAGGCATGGAGAGGTGGGGGTGCCAGACGAAGGTATGAGTGCAGTGCACAGAGGTGAGAGTTTCAGATTGTGCAACCATTCCAGTGTAGTCTCTTTATTGATGGCAGCCTCAAACCTGGAGTCCCAATTGATCATTGAATGACGATGGCACAATGATGCAGATCTCCATTGTCTCACCAGGGTGCCTGGCATGCACAGTGACAGTGTGATTACTTTAACTAATGACATGTCCTTGTTCTCCCTCAAATTTGCCGGCACCCACTCGCTTTGTGGACCCCAAAGGGCCACCCCTGATGTCGGAGGACTGCCAGGCTTCATTTGCACCTGCGTCACACCTGCTCTCTGAAGCAGGCACCAGCGCAGATACCAGCACCTCGGTGGGCATTAGATCGGCAGCCAGGATGTTGGTGTACATTGGTGTGCGCACTTTACGCTCGCTTGAGGTGCAGACGGAGGCAGAGAGTGCCCAGGGCGCTGGCAGTTGGAGGACTGCTGGGGACCAGGACAATGCTGGGTTGAAGACAGATGATGAGTCTCTGAAGTCGTCCATTAGGCAGCAGATGCTGGATGTCCAGTGGGATATACGGGAGAAGTTGGCAGAGATCCAGGAGGGTATGCGTGCCATGGTCTCTGTTGTGGAGGACTCCATGCGGAGCAAGTGCTCTGCGTTGACTCTCATGGCCAAGCATACTGTCTCCTCCATTGAGAGAGTGGCAACTCTCATGGAGAGGCAGCTCCAGGGACAGAACCAGAGATTTCTGGGGTTGTGCTCGGTCCTGCAAGCCCTCACACAGGCAATAACCGCAGGTGGTCAGTGCCCGTGTGGGAGGTATGTGAGGCACCCAGTATCCCAGCTAGCTGCCCATCCATCAATGGTGAGCAGGGAAGCCTAGAGCGACCTCATGTTGGCGCAGGAGCTGCTTGTCATCTCTGTGGGCTCCTCTCAGGGTGCTGTGGATGATGGCAGAAGCTCCTCTGTCCCCCTGCCAGTGACCGTGACATCTGATGAGATTGGGGAGATGCCAGCCGTGGCAGTGACCACTCCCTCCCACGTGGGGCTAATACAGGCTCCACTGGCCAGAGGACGACTGCCAAGGTCATCGAGGCCAACAAGACAGCAGAGTCAGCAAGCTGTCTCCAATGCCAGTGGCAACGATGGGGGGTTGGGGAGAGGGGGGGTTTGGGGGGGTGCACCAAGACTTAAGTTAAAGGCACCATGGGCACAAGAGGGACAGTTCATGAGTGATTTTCTGTTCATTTTTTTTTTGGTTTATATGTCTGCTGGTGTGGACATCAACACCAGTAATGGTAATGTCATTGTGCATTCAACCTGACAATAATGTTAAATTTGCTTTGGTTCTGATGGCCTGAGTATGCTTCACCTTTTATTTCTTTCTGGTGCAGGGTATGCCAGTATATAATGCTGGACTTGAGTGGCTTGATACTTTATTGCACAGGCATTGCGTGGACTTTGGGTGCAAATGAAAGGGTCATTTCTGACATCCGGGACAGAGGCAGCAGCCCTGGCATGAGGTGGAAGCAGATCTTTGGTAGCCTAGCTGAAGGAGTGTTGGATCAAGGTGCCCTGGTGTCTCTGCCTTCCTGGAGGCTACCGAGGTCTGCCTCCACGCCCTCAGCGTTCTCCTCACCGTGCTCCTCTTCAGACTCACTACTGGATTCATCATCTGTAGCCTGTGCAGCTGTGTCAAGATCCCCTTCCTCCAGTGGCTCATTATCAGTGACACCCACTCTGGGGCGTATTGTAGTGCACCCACTGAACGGACTAGGCATCGGAAGCGCATCTTGAGAAGACCTTTGGTCCTTTCTACCACCGTCCTTGTGGAGGCATGACTCCTATTGTAACACTGCTCTGCCTCTGTTCTTGTGTTGTGGAGAGGTATCATATGCCACCTTTTCAGCGGATAGCCCTTGCCACCCAGCAGCCATTTCTCCAGTCAGGTTGGAGCACTGAAGAGCCCTGGCACCTGGGAGTGTCTGAGGATGTACACGCCATGGGAGCTTCCAGGGTACCTTGCATAGACTTGCAGAATCTGCATCCTGTGGTCACACACTGTCTGCACGTTCATGGAGTGGAAGCCCTTCCAGTTGACGAAGGCACCGGGCTGACCCACTGGCATCTTGATGGCCACGTGTGCAGTCGATGGCACCCTGGATGCAGGGGAACGCAGCAATCGCTGCAAAGCCTCTGGCTTGCTCAGCCTGGTGGCCTCACCCGTACGGTAAAGAATAAATGCCAGTACCCACCTGAAAAGAGCATCTGTCACCAGCTTCATGTTGCTGTGGATAGCTGATTGGAAAACTCCACACACAGATCCCCCCTGACCTTTGGAAAGAGCCAGAGGCATAGAAGCTGAGGGCTGCTGTGACCTTCAGAGCCACTGGCATGGGGTGTCCACCCACAGTCGGAGCTGATTTCAGGCCCAATCATCTGACAAATGGAGGTCACAGTCTCCCTTGAGATGAGGAGTCTCCTTTGGAATTGCAGGTCAGACATATTGAGGTAGCTGCATCACCGTCTGTCCACCCTGGCAGTCTTGGACTTCCTACTGGCCCTGCCCCCCTTGTGCCTGCGCCTGTCCTTGCACAGGTCCCTCCCCTGGAAGCTGTGTTGGGACACCTGGCTTCCTCTCCCTTCTGCTCCTCTCATCCTCCTCAGAGGAGCCACCAGTGGAGACCACAATCTCCATTACCAGGGCAAAGGAAGGCTGTCTGATACCTGGAAGGGTCAACATGGTCTGAATCCTCTGGGGTCCTTGGAGACAACTGAAATAAAGCCTGCAAATGCTACGAATGAAGCCCCGAACAGAGATGAAGCTGCCAAGTACCAATAAGCAACTAGCAGGAAACTATCTCCAAAACTCTTCACTACTTATACTGGCAACGCTGCTGACCCTTTTTATCCTGCCCTTGGATGAGGTTTAGCAAATTGTCAGCTGCCTGTTTTACCCATGTGTTGAGCACAAAATCACATGGGCAACGTAAAATCGAGCTTAATTGCCTTTTTAATGGCCTTAATTAGCCTCGTAATTGATGGCGGGCCGCTGACCGAAATATAGCGTAAGTGCACAATGATGTTGGGGCTTTCGCCCGATGTCATCACGCCCTATTTTAACTCAGTGAAAAATTCAGCCAATTTAATTTACTCCATGTGATATCAAGAAAGAGCTGAGGGCACTGGATACTGCAAAGGCTATGGGCCCTGACAATATTCCAGCAATGGTACTGAAGACTTGTGCACCAGAACTTGCCATGCCCTTAGTCAAGCTGTTCCAGTATGACTACAACACTGGCATCTATCCGGCCATATGGAAAATTGCTCAGGTATGTCTTGTACACAAAAAACAGGACAAATCCGACCCAGCCAATTACTGTCCCATCCTTCTACTTCAATCGTCAGTAAAGTAATGGAAGGGGTCATCAATATTGGTATCAAGTGGCACTTGCTCAGCAATAACCTGCTCACTGACACTCAGTATGGATTCTGGCAGGGTCACTCAGCTTCTGACCTCATTACATCCTCGGTTCAAACATGGACAAAAGAGCTGAACTCCTGAGATGAGGTGAGAGTGACTGCCCTTGACATCAAGGCAGCATTTGACTGAGTGTGACAACAAGGAGCCCTAACAAAACTGAAGTCAATGGGAATCGGGGGGGGAAAACTCTCCACTTGTTAGAGACATAAGTAGCATGAAGGAAAATGGTTATGGTTGTTAGAGGTCAATCATCTCAGTTCCAGGACATCACTGCAGGAGTTCTTCAGGGTAGTGTCCTATGCCCAAGCATCTTCAGCTGCTTCATCAATGACCTTCCTTCTATTATAAGGTCAGAAGTGGGGATGTTCGCTGATGATTGCACCATGTTCAGCCTGATTCATGACTACTCAGATACTGCAGCAATCCATGTCCAAATGCAGCAATATCCAGGCTTGGGCTGCCAAGTGGCAAGTAACATTTGCACCACATAAGTGCCAAGCAGTGACCATCTCTAACCATCACTCCTTGACATTCAATGGCATTACGACCACTGAATCCTCCACTATCAACATCCTGGGAGTTATCATTGATCAGACACGGAACTGGACTTGCCTTATAAATACTGTGGCTACAAGAGCCAGTCAGAGACTAAGAATCCAGCGGCGAATAATTCACCTCCTGACTCCCAAAGCCAGTCCACCATCTACAAGGCACAAGTCAGGAGTGTGCTGGAATACTCTCCACTTGCCTTGATGAGTGTCATGAAGCTATTAATTTATTTAATGCTATTGGAAATTATTTTTTTAAATAGAGATTTAGTCTGTGGGTGTGTCTGTGCGTGTGTATTAATTGGATTAAAGCCAGCTAGTCTGGGTGCTTTTATGTATAGTAGTTTTGTGACGTAAACACAGAAGTATAGGACATTTGCATTTTGTTAAATAGAGCTGGAGGTGAAATCTTGCACCTAGCTAGGAGACACCAATCAATGTTTATAATCAATATATTACTAATAAAATTGGTACTATGAAAGGAGTTTTATTGTTAGAAGAGATGGAGCTCAATGGGTCTGATGATACAATGAAAATTTACATTCAAAGAGAGGTACTGGGTATAACAGAAAGCCGTTTTGTGTGTGCAGAGACAGAGGCCTACAACTGTCTGCAAAAGAACCAAAGTGAAAGGAGCCTCATTTTGAATTTGTAAGGTGAAAATGCTTTCCCTGGTGTCTGCTTAAAGTCAATGGGCTGTTGTTGCCTTAATGGAGATTAGTTTGGGAATTTGTTAAAAAGTTATGATAGTAGTAATTTGTAGCCATGTGTAAATGTTTAGCTTGTGTAAATTAATAAATGTCTCATGTAGTTTGATATAAAAACCTCTCGAGAACTGGTGGCCTTATTCCTGAATTTAGAGCTGCATCTCAAATATACCACTTGAAAATATATAGGTTATGACAGTTGTTTAAAGTTTCCCTCTGGGATTTTAAATAACAGCCTTTACCAACTGCCTTGTCATAACAATGAGTGCAGCTCCAACAATACTCAAGAAGTCTGACACCATCTAGGACAAAGCATCAGGCTTGATTTGCAACCCATCCATAAACATTCACTCCCTCCACCACTGATGCACAGTAGCAGCAGTTGTACCATCTACAAATGCACTGCAGGTCTTACCAAGCCTCATTAGACAGCACCTTCCAAACCCATGACCACTACTATCTAGAAGGACAAGGACAGCAGACATATGGGGACAGCACCACCTGGAAGTTCCCCTCTAAGCCACCCACTATCCTGACTTGGAAATGCATCACTGTTCCTTCACTGTCGCTGGATCAAAATCCTGAAACTCCCAACCTAACAGGACTGTGGGTGTACCTACGCTACATGGACCTTAGCGGTTCAAGAAGGCAGCTCACCACCACCTTTTCAACTGCTGTTATTGATGGACAATAAATGCTGGCCTAGCCAGTGATGCTCACATCCCATGAATGAATTAAAAAATGTGTATGGATCAATCTGGGAGTGCTTTGCAAATATAGTCCAATCGGGGTCTCAAAGATAAAGGTGGTGGGTTGCATGTTATCAATTTTTTCACTTAAGAAGAGGAAGTTGTCTGAAGGCTGCAGGTAGTTCAGTATTTGGATAGCAATGTCTCAAAATGGAAGCAAAATATAACCCATTGGCAGTTGCAAGAGACAATCTTAAATCCGAGGCGCTTTTTTGATTACCACATTTGTCCGTGACAAGATCGGTTCTTTCTATATTTGTTCCCTTCCCAACATAAAAATAATGAATCTGCGCCATTCCTGTGTTCATATCAACTCACACCGACTCCATTTATACTACCTCATCAAAGGTACTTCCAAACTTTTTTGAAAGCAACCTGTGCACATCAACTTTCCATGCTCCATAATTTAATCAAAACTTAAATTTTGTGTTTTGCCTAATATTTCCCCAGTGCTGCTTCTTGGTATTAGTGTGTGATGTGTGACCTCCAAGACTTAACTACATGCTCCCTCTTGATGTTAGCAGAATAGCAGGTGTGCATGAGATGGTGAGCTGCTCTGTTTCCTTAACAGTCTTTTGGGAGTAAAGTGGCTTTTGTCTCATGATATCTATGTCTTACGATAGAGCTGCTATAGACAGTAGGCTAGACTTTCATCTCCCAATGGAGGCGTGAATTGGGTTGCGAAACACTGCACTTATTTGTTTGCTGGAAAAGCAATTTTTTCTGCCTTCCCAACCCAATGCCAGTTTCGTGTGGCCTTTTCGCGAGTCGGGAAGAACTTGGGTGCAAAGCGCACATGCAACTCTTCTAAGATCAGGGACCCCAATGTGAGGACCACAGGAAAATTGTGTTTCCTCCTGCACATGATTTTTGTGCGCTGGTGTGGAGTTTGGAAGCCCTAAAAATAATTGGCCATTAGGGACAGCTGTTGTGGAGTCTGGAACATTCTGAAAAGCAAGTGTAAAGTGTTATGACACCTTCAAATGTTACTATTAGATGCCTTATTGTAATGTAGATGTGTTTTTAGTGTCGTGACTCATCATAGGGATCTGTCCTGCAAAGGTAAGTTCACTGTTACACTGACCAGCATTGTGTAAGTGTTGTCATGCATTACAGTACTTTTCCATTTGACAAAGTTCTATAATGCATTAAAAATGTAAACAAAAAAGTCCTATCAGCTTCGCTGTCATGTTTTGTGCTGTAACTTAAATCAAAATTGACAGCTTTTGCTGTTTTAAAAGAAAAAATATTTTTGAAATTTGAAGAAAATCTCCACACTTGCTCGGCTCCATTGATTGATAGGCCCCCCTGCTTTGAAATGGGCAAAGCATTTCAATGATTTGAATTGTGTCAAATTCAATTTGTTCTTTTCTGTCAGTTTCAGGTAATGTAGCTGGAAGATATTATTATGACAGTTGTAGCCATTATGAATGCATGGCTGGGTTTCAAAAACTAATTGCTTCACCTCAGCCAATGATCTATTGATCCAAGAACAATTGAAACTTCTAGGAGGCTGTAATAACAGATTATGCCTTTGATGTGGTTTCATGTTTGTTTATAAGCCTAATAGGCACTTAAGGATTTCATTTATTTTTCACTGAGGTAGTTTTTTTGGCAGTATTAATTGTGTGTTTTATTTCAGGGTTTTATTAGATTGTTAGAGGTTTGATTTTTTTTCTCCAATGATTTTGAAATATTTTAATATGCTATTGTATGATTCCTGATGACTTTACGTAATTCATACTGGCTGAGTGGCTATGGACGATACATAGAGGGGAGGCATGGAGATGGCATGTGGCGGCATGTATGATCTGGGGGGCATGGAGTGGTTTGGTGGTTGCCTGGGGTGTGAGCTGGTGTGGGGATGGCATGGCAATCTGAGGTGACATGGGCATGACCTGAGGGGGCATGGGAGGTGGGAGGGGGTGAGTGAAGGGGTGAGGAGTGAAGTTTACGGGGCCCTTAAATGATGTTGGCAGCTGGGATTCTGTGTTAGAGAATCGAGGCAGACCTGTGCACGCATGCTGCTCACGATTTCCGTCGCAGCTGGTAAAATGCACTATGAACCTGACTCCTGTGTGTAAGTCCTGAGCAAAGTCAATATGGGTTGGGTGTGCATTTCAGAAGGTGGAAACGTGTTCAGGTCAGATTTCCCCAAGCCCACAGGAAAATCTGGCTCTGCACCTCTTCTGTTCTTGTCTGGACAGCTTAGCCCCGCCTTCTTTCTGCCACCTGTTCAAGCTTTTTTGAAATGTGTTGCAAGACCATGCATGTGCTACTATCCTGGCTATTTGAGCAGCATTAGATGAGTGGATTCTTACCATGACACTGGAATTGGGAGCTGACTGTAGGTAAACAATCTTAATAGTACCAATCGAATTCAAAAGGTCCTGAAGGATGGGCGCCTGTCACCTTTGAAGTTTGAAAACAAAGTATGTTTCAACCTGGCATACCAGGCTTCTATTGCAGCAGTCTCTGTATCCATGCCATTTGCTGACACCCAATGCCATCATGATCAATGTCTACTTCACACTCCTCTGGCTCTGTGCTCTACTGGTGCTACTTCACCGGAAGTGTTAACTCTGTTTAGGGTTTCCACTGCTTCAGAACTGCTCTCACTACTTCATCCAGTGAAGTAGTGAGAGCAGTTCTGAAGAATTTTCTGACCATTATGTCCCAGATCTTCCAGTCTATGGATGGCCGTACTCCAGAGGTACCCTGGAAGATGTCCTGGGGAACTCCTCAGAAGTCCCCATGCAGTGACTACAGGGAATTTCTTGGGAAGTTTTAACTTCCACTGGGCAATTACCCTGTGTCTGGAACCCTCTGAAAATGAGTTAAAATCGGAGACTTCAGATGATACCGACTCCCTTAGCAGAATAGTTACCCAGGAAAAGTTAGAAGGATTAAAACCAATTCTAACTCCTGGGTAAATATACTTCTGAACCCCTCCCCCAAATCTCCACTGGACCCCTCAACTGGCCCCTAACCCCCGACCAAACAACTCCCCTGTCCCCGCAAACGACCAGCTGGCTCTCACCTCCACCTCTCCAATCACCTACCCACTCCCAACACCCCAACTACCCCTGACTCCAGTCGCCACCACACCCCTGACCCCTCCCCACACGATCCACCCTATCTCCTCATCAACTTCTCTCCGTAATTTGTCAAAGTGGTTTTGGGACATTCAAACTTACTGGAATACTGCAGCTAGTGCTGTAAGAAGGGGGCGTGGCTTGGCATCCCCTGGTGCTCCTACACTATGAGGGAAGGACTCCAGGTGCAGGCTCCATATTTCTCAGGAGGCCTGGTCCGGAAGTCCGAGAAATGTGGAGCTCCAGTACAAGGTAAGTAAAAAGGAGCGGAGTGGCAATCCGATGGTGATTGCCATTCCTCAGAAGATTCAGCCCTATATCTTTAAATTTGACCAATTACAATTGAAGCACCAGAGTCTGATTACGATGGAGAGACATGCAGCCAGTCTCTTATTTTTAGGTCTAGATCTGTTGGACATAAAGCATGGCAGAGGTTCCTCCCACGGGTTTTTTTTTCCTCGACTGTCTGTTGCTGATGCTCATTAGTTTGAGGACATGCTGGGCAGACAGCAGTTAGTTATCAGAAACTTCTCCTGAACACCAGGGTGAGCAGTATGACTCATTGTTACACTCACTAATCTATTACCATCATCCTGTATTCAGCACACAAAAAATGCTGCAATTCCAGCTATTGCAAGGGATGGGCTCTTGCTTTTCTGAAACCTATTCTCTGTGGGCACTGAATCCAGGTTGTCAAGAAGCATATTTTTATATCCAGCAGCTATTGTTCCAAGTCTTTGAGTTCTTCATTAGATAAATTAGGGGGGAAGGCGATGCATAGTGGTATTGTCGCTGGACTACTAATTCACAGACCCAGGGTAATTCTCTTGGAACCTGGGTTCGAATCCCGCCACAGCAGATGGTGGAATTTGAATTCAATAAAAATCTGGAACTAAAAGTCTAATGATGACCATGGAACCATTGTCAATTGTTTTAAAAACTCATCTGGTTCACTAATGTCCTTTAGCGATGGAAATCTGATGACTTTACCTGGTCTGGCCAACACGTCACTCCAGACTCACAGCAATGTGGTTGACTCTTAGGTGCCCTCTGAAATGGCCTAGCATGTAACTTAATTGTAACAAACTGCTACAAGGCCACAAGAAAGGAATGAAACCAGATGGGCCATCCAGCATTGGCCTAGGCACCGGTAATGACAATGGCAATCTCATCCCTGTCAACCTTGCAAAGTTGTCCTCGCTAACATCTGGGGGCTAGTGCCAAAATTGGGAGAGCCGTCTCACAGACTAGTCAAGCGACAATCTGGCATAGTCGTCCTCACATCAAAAATCATACCAAACAGATAATGTCCCAGACACCACCATTACCATCCCTGCGTATGTCCTGTCCCACCGGCAGGACAGGCCCAGCAGAAGTGGCAGCACAGGGGTATACAGTCAGGAGAGAGTTGCCCTGGGAGTCCTCAACATCGACTCTGGACCCCATGAAGTCTCGTGGCATCAGGTCAAACATGGGCAAGGAAACCTGCTGCTGAATACCACATACCACCATCTCCCAACTGATAAATGAGTGGTCCTCCATGTTGAACACCACTTGGAGGAAGCTCTGAGGGTGGCAAGGGCGCAGAATGTACTCTGGGTGGAGGACTTCAATGTCCATCACCAAGAGTGGCTCGGTAGTACCACTACTGACCGAGCTGGCCGATTCCTAAAGGACATAACTGCTAGAGTGGGTCTGCAGCAGTTGGTGAGGGAACCAACAAGAGGGAAAAACATACTTGACCTCATCGTCACCAACATGCCTGCCGCAGATGCATCTGTCCATAACAGTATCGGTAGGAGTGACCACTGCACAGTCGTTGCGGAGACAAAGTCCTGCCTTCACATTGAGGATACCCTTCGCCGTGTTGTGTGGCACTACCACCGTGCTAAATGGAATAGATTTCAAACAGATCTAGCAACTCAAGACTGGGCATCCATGAGGCGCTGTGGGCCATCAGCAGCAGCAGAATTGTACTCAAACACAATCAGTAACCTCATGCCCCAGCATATCCCCCACTCCAACATTACCATCAAGCCAGGATATCAACCCTGGTTCAATGAAGAGTGCAGGAGGGCATGCCAGTAGCAGCACCAGGCATACCTAAAAATGAGGCGTCAACCTGGTGAAGCTATAACACAGAACTCCTTGTGTGCCAAACAGCATAAGCAGCAAGTGATAGACAGGGCTAAGCGAATCCACAACCAATGGATCAGATCTAAGCTCTGCAGTCCTGCCACATCCAGTCGTGAATGGTGGTGGACAATTAAACAACTCACTGGAGGAGGAGGCTGCACAAATATCCCCATCCTGAATGATGGAGGAGCCCAGCACATCAGTGCAAAAGATAAAGCTGAGTCATTTTCTACAATCTTCAACCAGAAGTGCCAAGTAGATGATCCAGCTCTGCCTCCTCCTAGCATCCTAGCAGATGCTAGTCTTCAGCCAATTTGATTCATTCCACATGATACCAAGAAATGGCTGAAGGCACTAGATACTGTAAAGGCTATTGGCCCTGACAATATTCCAGCAATTAGACTTGTGCTTCAGAACTTGCTGCGCCCCTAGTCAAGCTGTTCCAGTACAGCTACAACTCTGGCATCTACCCGGCTATGTGGAAAATTGCCCAGGTATGTCCTGTACACACAAAACAGGACAAATCCAACCCAGCTAATTACCGTCCCATCAGTCTACTCTCCACCATCAGTAAAGTAATGGAAGAGGTCATCAACAGTGCTATAAAGCGGCACTTGCTCAGCAATAACCTGCTCACTGATGCCCATCAGTGAGTTCTGCCATGGCCACTCAGCTCCTGTCTTCACTACAGCCTTGGTTCAAACATGGACAAAGAAGATGAACTCCCGAGGTGTGGTGAGAGTGACTGCCCTTGACATCAAGGCAGCATTTGACAGAGTGTGGCATCAAGGAGCGCTAGAAAAACTGGAGTCAATGGGAATCAGGAAAACTCTCCGCTGGTTGGAGTCATACCTAGCACAAAGGAAGATGGTTGTGGTTGTTGGAGGTCAGTCATGTCAGCTCCAGGACATTGCAGCAGGAGTTCCTCATGGTAGTGTCCTGGTCCCAACCATCTTCAGCTGCTTCATCAGTGACCTTCCTTCCATCAGAAGCTGAGAAGTGGGGATGTTCAGCTACCATTCGCGACTCCTCAGATACTGAAGCAGTCAGGCAATGACCATCTCCAACAAGAGAGAATCCAACCATCGTCCCTTGATGTTCAATGCCATTACCATCACTGAATTCCCCACTATCAACATCCTAGGGGGTTACCATTGACAAGAAACTGAATTAGACTAGCCATATAAATACTGTGGCTACAAGAGCAGGTTAGAGGCTAGGAATCGTGCGACGAGTAACTCACCTCCTGATTCCCCAAAGCCTGTCCACAAGGCACAAGTCAAGACACAATACTCCCCACTTGCCTGGATGAGTGCAGTTCCCACAATGCTCAAGAAGCTTGACACCATTCAGAACAAAGCAGCCCGCTTGATTGGCATCACATCCACAAACATTCACTCCCTCCATCACTGACACACAGTAGCAGTGGTGTGTACCATCTACAACATGCACTTCAGGAATTCACTAAGACTCTTTCAACAGCATTTTCTAAACCCACGACCACCACCATCTAGAAGGACAAGGGCAGCAGATATATTGGAACACCACCACCTGGAAGTTCCCCTCCAATCACCCACCATCCTGATTTGAAAATATATCACCATTCCTTCACTGTCGCTGGGTCAAAATCCTGGAACTCCCTTCTTAACAGCACTGTGGGTGTACCTGCACCACATGGACTGCAGCGGTTCAAGAAGGCAGCTCGCCATCACCTTCTCAAGGGCAACAAGGGATGGGCAGTAATAGCTGGTCCAGCCAGCGAAGCCCACATCGCGTGAATGAATAAAAAGAAAGGTAGACATACATCTATCTTCAACACAGGATGGGCCTAATGGACCTTTGCAACTGCCCTAAAGTTTTGGAGATCTAAATCCAATGCTGTACACCAGGATTACTTGTCAGAAAGTTCCCTCCACGTGCCCATCTCCATTCCAGATGCTTCAATGTTTAATGACCAAATAGTGACTACTTTTCTTGATGTGGAGATAAGCATGGTCTCTTGGTGGAGGTGTCTCCAAGACTACACACCTATGGTTGGAAGGTTCAGATCAAGTCAGCCTTCTGCTCTGTTGAAAGCTTTGCAATTCATTAACTGAGCCAGGCGGGTCCACAGTATTTCTGGTTAATGATGTTTGATTTGCTTGCTCTGCCTAATTAATGGGATGTCGGAAGGTAGAGAGCTGGGAATATTTTTGCTCAACTTCAGAATGTCTTGCAAGCTTTTATCCTCAAACTGGGTAATTTGTCCTAGTTGACAAACAGCAGGAATCTTGTGAATGCTCTGTGCTATTAAATGGGATAGTTTTAGCTAGTTAAATTTTTGCATCATCCTGCACACATCTGAGGACCTATGAGCTTGATATCTTGCTTATGTGTGCTTACCTTCCCTCGACTCTGGGCAATTTGTGTGTGTATTTCGATTGGACAAATGTAAATTCTGGATTTCTCAGCATCTAGATTTGGAGGCTCCTAAGCATGCATGATAGACATCCAGCTGACTAAATAAAAATTTACTGTTTCACATCGGAAGCTTTTCCAGTGTCAAAGCAATGTATTTCTAGTCTTTGTAGGCTGAAAGCCTCTTTAAGCAAAGTTTACATTTTTTTCATTGTATTTTTTTTTGCTGGTATGTTGGAAATCCAGTTTTAATTTTGGCTGAGCTCTGCTTTGTATTTTTCTGAAGATAAAATACATGGGGTTTATGCCATTTGTTCCAGGCTTTTTGCAGCTCTTCCACCAAAGTTACAGTGGACAATTAAGCAGGAGAACCCCTGCAGAAATTCACCCCCAATGCCTTTAAGTTGTAAGAAATCAGTATAACACTTTTAGTTATTTTGTGTGATAAACATATTTTTAAAAACCTTCTGCATCTTCCTTTAGGCACATTCTCAATGCAGTTAAAATTTGAGATTACTTCTTTTCTGAAGGAAGAAGCTTTTAAAAACAGTTTCAATCAGATTAAAATGTACATATATCAAGAAATGTCTTCCTGTGGAGGAAGATAATTCTTTTTAATCTTAGTAATATTTCCTCAGGCACACCTTTGCCTGGATATGAGCTCTGCTCCCAATATTACTGAAGGATGGGACCTTTTAGTAAAAACACTTCTATATGCTGTTAAACTAATTTCTTGTATTTCTGTTAGAACCCGTTCTTTTACATGCTGATTTTCTCTCAGTTCAAACAGTTCAGCTTTGCCCTCTAGGATTTCCAGTTCTCTTTCACGAAAGGAAAATTTTGTAAGGTTTATTTCCAACACATGCTTCACAAAGACTCATCGTTCATTTCCCAAGGAATTTTAACAAACTTAGTGCTTTATATTAAAAAAAAAACATTCATTTTATTAGAAGCACATATTCTGTAAGTCAGTTTGCATCACAGCAGCAGTATCAAAGGGGGAAAAAAAAGACCTGCAAGAGAAACACAGCATTCATTCTTCTCACACAGACTGTGAAAGATTCTAAGAGGGTATTACACCATCTCTAACCTATATGGGATGCTGCTGAACAAGACTCATTCAGATAAGATAGCAGCAGTAAAACTGCCCTCTGTAATAGGGACTTGTGTAACAAATTACCTTCTGACTGCTAATGCAGAATTGATGAAAATTACTTCACACATTTGTAGAAGATCTTCAGTTGGAGAATTACAAACTAAAGAATACAGATATAATAGTAAAATATAAAGTCTACTATGAAGAGTGGGATGAGAATACAAGTGAAGGCCTAGACATTCTGTCCCTGGCAGCCTATTGAAGAGGTGGACTGGGAGTAACAGGGTAGTTCTGCCCTGTTGGAATTCCACTTGCACTCACTGGTGGCTGGGAACAGTGACATGGAAAATATCTCCTTGTTGCAAGATGTAATTCAATTCAATAACAATTTGGTGTAGTACAGGATAGTAAATTTCAATTAGGCCCATGTTAAATAAGAATACTAGAGGTCAGGTAGAAGACACAGTAATGTCAAGATATGTTTATTCCAGCTGTTAACTTTTAAATATTAATTTTCTCTTGTCACTCAGATTCTCAGGCACCGATGTGCAGATTGTTGTTAAAAAAAATGCCCCAGAAATCAATGTAAATCCTCTTATCTAACATGTTTGAGGAAATGTTTGATTGTCTAAGGTGCCATCTTTTAGATGAGACATTAAACTGAGACTTTGTCCATTTGTAATAAATGTGACGGCGCTTTCTGAAGAAGAGAGGAGAGTTCTTGAACTGTCCTAGCCAACACATTGACAAACAGATTATGTGGTCATTCATTTCAGTGCTGTTTGTGTCACCTTGAGATGTGGAGCATTGTTGCCACATTTGCTTATGTAACAGTAACTGCATTTCGAAAGTAATTCATTGGGTGTGAAAAACTTTGCAATATCCTGAGGATGTTAAAAACATTATAGAAATGTAAGCTCTTTCTTCTCTAATATTAATGTTAAAGAACGTATTGACATTTACAAGATAATCAACATGCTGCTAACACTCGTTAAAACAAACTCCACCTCCTTTGTCACACAAATGGTGCTTCTTTAAAAATAACTGTCGCACCTGCTTTCACTATCATGTAATCATTTCCACTGTGAGCAGGCCTTAATTTGGTAGCAGGAAGAAAATCAAACAGGGATAGTGTGACATAGTCTCAGGGCCTTGGAACTCATGTGTTACAGTTGTCATTTGACATTATCTAAATCCCCGGATTGTGTTAAAGGTTTGTATCAATTCAAGGCTGTGGCAGTATTTTGATATTTCTGCAATATTGCTTTCCCATTTACACACTTTGGAGAATTCAAGAAAATAACATATTGCCATGGTTCCGTGTCAGAAACATTCATTTTTAAACCTCTAAAGAAATTTCTGTCTCAAGTGTCGGAAAGTATGCTGCTTTGAAATACTAGCCCATTTGGCAGGTTTTTCCAGGGTTAGAAATGGAATTCAGGACAATTTCCGGATTTGGAGCCCAACCCATCGATAAAAGGTTAGCAGACCTGATTTTTCGTAGGGCATCTCGTTAACTGGCTTGGTGATCAGTTAGCAGCCATGGGGCAAGAACCAAGTTGGTACCCTGTAAGCACAGGCCCAATTTAAGCCATTACTGTGTCTGCTGCTTCATTGCTTTACCTTCAGTTTGGAAGATGCCTCAGGAGAGACAGAGGCCTGGAACCCGGGCAAGGAAGCAGTTCAATTCATGGATGTGAACCTGGCGGTCCTCCTCCAGGCCATGAGGAAGAAGAGGGAGGTCTTCTACCCGGAGGGTGGCAAGAGGAAGCCAGACCAAGTGGGCTTGAATGCAGATAGTTCTCAGAAATTGGATGCAGTGTAGGAAGAGGTTTTATGACATGATATGCTCTGGAAATGTAAGTGCAATGCTGAACCTTCAAGAGAGGTCTCTGGGTATTCACCCTTCATCGGACACATCAACTGAGGAGCCTGAGGGTGCATGCTGCTCCTGAACATGGAACTTGTGTGTGCCCACGGCACTTACTGATCCCTCAGAACAGCTCATAACCATAGTACTGCTGAGGACCTATAACCACTGAAATATGAAGCTTCTGATAAATAGGAGCAGATGACATTGGCCATGAATGGCAGCTGTGCCTTATCTCACTCCCTTTTGTCCTTGCAGGATAAATGGTCACAAAATGCCCAAAAGGCCCAGACAGGATGAGGAGTTCCATACCTGAACGTAATCATCACCATGGAGGAGGGAACTATGTACATTGCCAAGGTCACAGACCATGAGGAAGTCGGGCTAGGTGAAATGGGCATCCATGGTGGTCTATGACTCCACCCTATCCAACAGCGTACGGCAGACTGAATTGCATTGGGAAGCCTCAGCACTGCTGAGGTTTCTGCTTTTCTGCTCTCCAAGGCTAGTTCTCATGACCTCTTCTCCCTTGGGTGCAGATATCAGGCAATTAGACCAAGTCCCTCACCAATATCAGGCCAAACACAGCCAGGTCAGAGCTCAGAAGAAGCACCATCACACCTTAAAATGCATTGTCCACCAGTGCAGATACAGTCGCCTCGTTGGGTCCTTACAGGCATGAAGATAAGGTGATACTGTGTGATGTGCATGGCCCTTGGTGGCAGGAGGTACCAGACACACCTGTGGGCAGCCTCCCTCTGAGAGTGGAGGACAGACATAGTCTTCAGCTGAACACAGATACAGGGCTACAGGAAAGGGAGCTTTACCTAGACCAGCAGCAGATGTGCTCCTAATTGTCTGAGGCACAGACAGCTCAGAGTGAGTCCTGACCATGCCATTCCTCCTGGGTCAGAGGGGCTTAGTCAAAATGAACCTGCATCAGATGGCATCCTTACAAGATCCTCGAGCCCCCTAGCCACCTCCCTGTGTAGCTGAGGCATCTCGGTGTTATGCATCTTCCTTCTCTACTGTCTCTGCAGTGTCTTGCTCCTCCTCTTCCTAAACAATGAACAAAACCCTTGCAGAATGGCTTTGCAAGGTGCCACTTGACCTGCCCTGGTGCCAGAACTGCATATTCAGAAGCCTGATGATCTGCTCAGTGGTTGTCCTAGTGAGCAGATGGTTTAGGCTGGGACTCTCACAGAAGGCAGTATTTGATATTATTTGGAGGGGTGGACTGAAGAGCTATGGCAGTCTGGGCTGGCAGAGGATGAAGGAGTCATGGCAACTGCCAGGTAAGTGAGCACGAACATTGAAGAAGATCTTGTTGTGGTCACAGATGTTTGAACATTGAGGGAGCAGAAGTCCTTTCTGTTGATGAACCTAACTAGCTGATCGCTAGGTGTCTTGATGGCCACATGGGTGCAACCGATGCACCTGGGCAATCCAGCAATTGAGGCAAAACTTGCTGGCTGGAATTTTACGCTAGCGGGATTTTACGGTCCAGCTGAAGTCAATGGGCTTTTCAATGGCTCATTGCATTTTACAACCCCGCTCCCATTGCGACGGGCTGCAAAATTCTGCCCACTGTCTATTTTGACTGCAAGGCCACGTCTGTCTGGAGTTGAATGTATTGTCCAGCTCTTGTAAGCAGGGTATCAATGACCTGTGAGATACAATGGTGTGCAGCTGTTTATCAGATGCTACCAAGGCCTGCAGCTGATCCTTGGAAGGAACCAGAAGCAAAGAAGTTCAAGACCACAGGGGAGAATTTTCTCCCTTAATTGGCCCTCCCACCATTTTACGTAGACGGGCCAATTAAGGCCCGCCCAGCATGACGCGCACCCAGAAGCGCTGAGCGCTCCCTGTGTGGGCGGGGGGAGGGGCACAGAGCTGCCTCAGGGATATGTGTTTGATTATGAAGTTTAAACAAAGAAAAAAAAAATTAATTCAGACATGTCTCCTCATGTGACAGTGTCACATGAGCTGGGACACGTATATTAATTTTATTAAAACTTTTTATTTAAGTTTAAAAACCTTCATGAAACCTCATCCCGCCCGTGCTTGAGGTTTCATGATAAATGCGAAGGCCGCCTGGGCTCTTCGCCTGCTCGCCAACCTTAAAAATTCTTTCGAGCTATCAACAGTCACAGATTGCAACTCTTTTGAGTACAATCACAGTTCTTGGTTTCCGGGAGTGGGACATGAACCCACAACCCTCTGATTCAAAGGCGAGGGTGCTATGAACTGAGCCACAGCTGACACCTCTCCCGGGCAGCTCTGTTAATTATTCTAATTGATATTTAAATGGTCTTTGACAGTTCTGCAGGCGCGCAGCCGACTCTGGTGCATGCCCACCGAACTGAAGGTCTGAATGACGCGCGGTGACGTCGGGATGAACGCCCGACGTCACCGCGCGTCATTTAACACGTCAGCGAGTGGGTCCTGCTCCCGCACGCCAACCCGAAGATTCTGGTGATAGTGATTTTGATGGCTACTGGCAGGGTATGTCAACCAGTGCTGCATGGTGGGAGGTCTTTGGCAATAAGGGCACAGGTCTCTGTGAGCATCGACCTAGGGAGTCAGTGTCCTGCAGCATTAGTTCTTGGTCATCCCAAGGTAACTCCCTCTTCACTCATAGATCCTATGCTGAAAGGTATGGACTCCATGTCCTTCCTGCCTCTAGACCTTTTCCTCTGCCCTCCTGATGCCTGGGTGTCTGACCTTCCTATGGAGGGTGTTGCTCCTTATTGCCACTGGACCCAAACATTCCCAGCTGCAGGCTTCCTTGTGCTCAGGTGGACTCATAATTATGTTTGGAAGCTTTGTCCCCTCTTCTTATAGTCCTGTGATGCTAGGAGGTTGAGAACCACCCCCTTCCCCAGCCCCCACCCCCGCACTGCCAGTGCACTTACTGCAACTGCAATCTCCACTGAGCTGATGGCACACAGGTGCCAATGACTGAGTCCCCCTCTGTCCCGTTCACCCTTTCATGGGGCCTATTTCCCTGAGGTGGCCA
The DNA here is from genome assembly GCF_964194155.1 of Cetorhinus maximus. Taxonomy (NCBI): domain Eukaryota; kingdom Metazoa; phylum Chordata; class Chondrichthyes; order Lamniformes; family Cetorhinidae; genus Cetorhinus; species Cetorhinus maximus. Next base: position 62,650,937 of record NC_135881.1, on the reverse strand, counting down.
TGACTGACCCTTCATTATGTGTCCACCTCCATTTAGCTGGTCAGCCCGAGACAGCGCTTGCAGCCCGTGAATCCCTGCTATATCAAAACATGCCCTTTAACAAGCCCTCAGTGAGCTTCTTAACAATCTTAATTGCTGTTCTTCATGGATTGGTCAGGATCCTCCACCTGCCCTGGTGAAACTCACCAGCGCTTTGAGTCTGAAAATTCAGGTCATTTTTTTATGTATCTTATTTTTGTGGCAGCCACAATTTAAGTATGTTCAATGGCAATGAGAACAAAGTTTAAACATTAGTCTCTGAGTTCATCTTTCAGCAAAGTCCTGGCCTTTAAAACAATACCATCAATAGTTAACACAAAAAGTTAATTGCTACAGAATATCTTCTTGACTGCTTGTCATAATTTAATAAGTACTCAGAAGAAAAGTTAATTAAACAACAGGGGGGAAAAAAAAAGAAAAACTTCTGATGATCATATTACATTTCTGCAGCTAGTACCAGTTTAAACACTTGTCTAAAATTTGCATCTCATGCAATCCATATCATCTTTTAATTAATGTACCATTTTATTTACCATTTCTCTTTCTGAGGTATTTAGTGAGAGTTTATTGGTACAATTAACATTGTACACAATGAAATGGCATTTTATCCTATTCAAGCTTTATGACTTTGCATGAAGGAGCATTCTCCTTCAGAGCATTGTTTGGCGAATCATGCATCTCCATCTCTTGGCTCTCCCACTCCGTGCTGGAGATGATCCCTATACTTTCTGCCTGGAGTGCCTGTGTTAGAGTCTCTGCAATGTTACAGAATTGTGAGACTCAATGTATTTCACAGAAATCTGATAGTCAATGTAGAGCTACATTGGGGCCTGCTGAGTCTTGCAGAGCTTCATGGACTCTGCAACAGTGCACATCAAGCAAATGGGAAGTCATTGGTGGTGAGTTTAGGGGTTGGGGGGCTAATTTTAACCAAAGGGTATAAGCAGGTGCTAATGATATGTCTGGTTGAAAGACTGGGTTAAGCACACAATTTTTGGACTAATTGACGGTTATCAAGATTTAAATGTGCCAGCAGGTGCTGAAATGGGCAACGACAGGTTTAGCACTTGAGTCTGATTAGACACAATTTTTCTACAGCCAAATATGGGGCTCCACTCACCCACTTCCACTGAAGGTGTGGAATGTGCTGGCTGGGAGAGATGCCAATGTTGAAGGTTATCTCTAGTATCTAAAGAGACAAAGCACAAGTTCTCTGATGTGGCACTGGAGGTGCAGGAGGAAGTACAGAGGAAGAAAGATATCCTGTACATGCCTTGGACATGGCTCCAGTGCCACATGAATTATTTGATACGAGTGGTCAAGGTAAGATTCCATCTCGCAAACACATATTTAAACAAGTGAAGAGGGCACTCAATAGAGTGAGTTCATCTGCTATGCTGTGTTAACTCAATGTTATTACAATTACGCAGATCTCCCTTGAGGCTTTTTCCTGCCTGATTGATGCTTTGTACCTACAAAGCTGAGAAAACAAACTTGTTTAATAAGAACTCCTATTTCACTGAGGAGGCTTCAGGCCAATCCACATCCAACATCCTGCTCTGAACACTCTGCTCAAAATTTGACAGCTATGACAAATTACACCACAGCAGCTGAGACAATTCGCAACATTCTAAAACTATAAACATTCTAAATCAAACAACCCACAACATTCTTAAAAAAAAGTCAATTTGCCCTATGTCCCAATGTTAACAGATTGCTTAAAAAGTTCCAGGATCAAGATCCACATCTTTCCCAGTTCTTCTGTGAGCCATACTCTATCTGTGTATCAAGTTTCGTTGAAATTTTTCTATTGGTGTTTGGGACATATTGTTTACAGAAAAACAGACTAACAGGGGTAAAAACATTATTTTCACCCACCTTCACAACCTCAAAACACTTCATGCACCATCTAACTGAACACTGACATACCACAAACTGCAAATATTAAATTCTTCATTGGCACTTTCAGCCCTCAGACACATCTTGCAACGGTTCAGCCATATGACCATTCAACAGCTCTTCAGCTCGCCCGTTTGCACACATTCTCTACATCTCAACACCTTGAACAGCAGGGAATATATGGCTTGAGATATGTGGCCACTTTAGCTTCCTTACAAATACATAACTATTCCTGATCCTTAATCTCCCGAAAGTTATGTCCAGTACCATGCTCTGTATGATCTCATCATACGCCTATAGGAGATACACAGGTCTCACTGTAACCCTTCCAGCATTATCATTGCAGATTGTTATGAACAAGATTTGCTTCACCAACCCAGAGCAAGTGCAAGATAAGCAACAGCCACCTCACCTCTACAGCCTCTCACCCCCTAACCTCAGAGGAAGAGGAGGTGAGTGAGGAAGTCTGCATTACGTTAATGGCTACCACCATCACAGGCACCAGCTCAGAAACTGGCACCAAGTGTAGCTGAGAGGCCAAGCTAGAAGAGGGATCCCCATAATGAGATGCACTGGACAGCAGCGACAGGATGAAAGAAAAACCACAGGTGCCACCTTCTCAGGCAAGGTCACATGACAGTTCTATTGGAGGGGAGTCCGATGAGGACCTCATGGGGCCAAGCTTCAGAAGCGGCTGATGAGTGTGATAAACCAAATAATGGAGAGCCTGCCTGGCAGCTAATGGATCATAGCCATGGGGAGGAAGGAACCCATCTCTACCTGGATCTGTGGCTTGCTGCAGAGCCTGGAACCCAACTCCAGCATGGTCACTTCCAGCCTGTGGACTCTGACATCATGCTATATCTGCTGACTGAGGGAGCAGTTTGCAATACAGTGCATTCTATGGAACAACAAGGTGCTGCTATGGAAGCTCAGGCAGCTGCCATGATGGCTTTGAACTCTTTGGTAGATTGTCTCCAATGCCCAATGATCTGACCTCCACTAGATCACTGGATGGGTTGAATGGAGGCCCTGAGGTAGTGATGTGAGAATTGTGGTGCGGGGGTCTTTTGGACTCTTTCTGGGTGCCGACATTGCTGCTCCCTCACCTGCCTCTGCATCATTGCTGTCAGCCAGGTGACTCAGATGGCTGAAGCCCCTGCTCAGATGGTGCAGTGGGACGCAGAGCCATTACAGCCCACATCTTCATGGAGGCTTCCCAGGAGTATATCTGAACTTCCCTCTTCAGATTGTCAGCTGCTATTGGTTACTCTTCATAGTAGTGCTAGATTCTGTAACAGCACTTATGGATTCCTACTATGTCTAAGTACCCAGGTGAATAGTTTAGTATTTGTAACAGATGTTGGTTGTGTCAGGTTTACATTGTTTTTGATGCAAATAAAAAGTGATTATGGTAATTGAGTAGTGGTGCAACCGATGTTCTTTGTTTATTGCGATCTTCATGGGGAATATGTTAAGAGAATTGAATGCGAATGATGCCTGATGGATTCTAAATCATGGAAGTCATATCTGGGGCAACAGTGCTCCTGAATCAGATGGAGGAGTATGTCTTTAAAAAGTACCGTCCGACTAGATGGTGCCGAGCGTCCATCACAGGTGCGGACCACCCAGTGCCAAGCCTCTGTTGCTCCCTCAATTCCCCCCCTCTTCCTCCTCGTGCCGATTGCTGATGATAACAGCTGGTCTCATGATCATCAGATCAGGGAGCATGTAGCAAATCACCATGAATTCTCAGCTGACTAATGCAGGGCACTTCCTGACTGGTCAAGGCATCTAGAAACAACGAAAATAGGGGCAGGGTCATTTGGCCCTTCAAGCCTGCTCTGCCATTCAATATTATCATGGCTGGTCCCCTATCTCAACACCCTATGCCATACTCCTGCTCTCTCCCCATACCCTTTGACGCCTTTAGATTTCAGAAATCTGTCTATTTTCTTCTTAAATATTATTTTTAAATTATTTGTTCATGGGATGTGGGCATCACTGGCTAGGCCAGCATTTATTGTTCATCCCTAATTGCCCTTGAGAACTGAATGGCTTGCTAGGCCATTTCAGAGTCAACTACATTGCTGGAGTCACATGTAAGGACAGCAGATTTCCTTCCCTAAAGGACATTAATAAGCCAGATAGGTTTTTACAATAATCGACAATGGTTCCATGGTCATCATTAGACTTTTAATTCCAGATTTTTTATTCAATTCAAATTCCACTATCTGCCATGGCGGAATTCAAACCAGGCTCCCCAGAGCATTACCCTGGGTCTCTGGATTACTGGTCCAGCGACAATACCACTACGCCATCGCCTCCTCATAAATATAATATGGTCAGTGACTTGGCCTCCACAGCCTTCTGTGGTAGAGAATCCCACAGGTTCACCACCCTCTGAGTGAAGAAGTTTCTCCTCATCTCAGTCTGAAATGGCATACCCCGTATCCTGAGACTGTGATCCCTTGTTCTAGACCATCCAGCCAGATGAAACATCATCCCTGCATCCAGTCTGTTCATTCCTGTCAGAATTTTATACAGTTCAATGAGATCCCCTCTCATTCTTCGAAATTCCAGTAAATACAGGCCTAGTTGGCCCAATCTCTTCATATACGACAATCCTGCCATCCCAGGAATCAGCCTGGTGAACCTTCGCTGCAGCCCCTCTACGGCAGGTATATCCTTTCTTAGGTAAGGAAAACAAAAATGCATGTGATACTCCAGGTGTGGTCTCACCAGGCCCCGTACAGCTACAGTAAGGCATCCTTGCTCCTGTACTTAAATGCTCTTGCAATGAAGGCCAACATACCATTTGCCTTCTTAATTGCTTGCTGCACCTGAATGATTGCTTTCAGTGACTGGTGTTCAAGGAGACCCAGGTCTCTTTGTACATCAACACTTCCCAATCAATCACCATTTAAATAATACTCTGCCAATCTGTTTTTCCTACCGAAGTGGATCACTTTACACTTATCCACGTTATGCTGCATCTGTCATGCATTTGTCCACTCACTCAACCTGTCTAAATTGTCTTGAAGCATCTTAACACCCTCCTCACTGCCCACATTCCCACCAATTTTTGTGTCATCAGAAAACACGGAAATATTACGTTTGGTTGCGAATCACTGAAATATATTATGAATAGCTGGGGCTTAAGCATTGACCCCTGTGGTACCCCACTAGTCACCACCTGCCACTCCAAAGAAGACCCATTTATTCCTACCCTCTGCTTCCTGTCTGCTAACCATTCTCAATCCATGCCAATATATTACCCCCAATCCCACGTGCTTTAATTTTACACATTAACCCCTTATGTGGGACTTCATCAAAAGCTATCTGAAATGTAAATACACTACATCCACTGGTTCTCCGTTATCTACTCTGCTAGTTACATCCTCAAAAACTCCAGTAGGTTTGTCAAACATGACTTCCCTTTCATAAATCCATGTTGATTTTTATCTAATCCTGTTGATATTTTCTAAGTGTCCCATTATCACATCCTTTATAATAGAATCCAGCATTTTCCCTACAAAGATGTTAGGCTAACCAGTCAGTAAATCGCTGTTTTTAAATAGTGGAGTTGTATTTGCTATCCTCCAATCTGCCGGGACTGTTCCAGAATCTACAGAATTTTGGAATATGACAACCAACGCATCCACAACTTCCATGACCACCTCCTTTAGTACTCTGGGATGTAGATTATGAGGGCCTGGGGATTTATTGGCTCTCCAGCACTATTGTTTTAAAATACTAATTTCCTTTAATTCCTCCTTTTCACTAGACTCTTCGTTCCCTAGCATTTCTGAGAAGTTATTTGTGACTTTCTCCGTGAAGACAGAACCAATGTATTGTTTAATTGCTCTGCCATTTCCTTGTTCTCTATTATAGATCCCCCCATTTCGGTCTGCAAGGGACTTACATTTGTCTTCACTAATCTTTTACATTCCTTGCAAGTTTACTCTCATACTCTAGTTTTCTCCCCTTATTCATAGAAACATAGAAAATAGGAACAGGAGTAGGCCATCTGGCCCTTCGAGCCTCCTTCGCCATTCATTATGATCATGGCTGATCATCCAACTCAATAGCCTGCTCCCGCTTTCTCCCCATATCCTTTGATCCCTTTCACCCCAAGAGCTATATGTAACTCCTTCTTGAAAACATACAATGTTTTGGCCTCAACTACTTTCTGTGGTAGCGAATTCCACAGGCTCACCACTCTTTGGGTGAAGAGATTTCTCCTCATCTCAGTCCTAAATGGTTTACCCCGTATTCTCAGACTGTGACCCCTGATTCTGGACTCCCCCACCATCGGGAACATCCTTCCTGCATCTACCCTGTCTAATCCTGTTAGAATTTTATACGTTTCTATGAGATCCCCCCTCTCATTCTTCTGAACTCCAGCGAATATAATCCTAAACGACTCAATCTCTCCTCATATGTCAGTCCCGCCATCCCAGCAATCAGTCTGGCTGTACTCTCTTTATAGCAAGAACATTCTTCCTCAGATAAGGAGACCAAAACTGCACACGATATCCCAAGTGTGGTCTCACCAAGGCCCTGTATAATTGCAGCAAGACATCCCTGCTCCTGTACTTGAATCCTCTTGCTGTGAAGGCCAGCATACCATTTGCCTTCTTTACTGCCTGCTGCACCTGCATGCTTACCTTCAACGACTGGTGTACGAGGACACCCAGGCCCATCTCCCCCTGCGCTATACAAAATGGAAATCTTTTAGAGAAGGAGATGGACCCAGGGCACGCCTGCACTACCTGCCTAGTGTTTATCTTCTGTCTACCTGCCTAGTGTTTTTACTCTGTCTAGCGGTCACCCATTCCCTTTCTGCCTGTGCACTTTTTACCTGCGGTGTGACCACCTCAAAGTATCCATGAAGATCTCATCTTTGTGGATGCTTCACAGTGACTCCAACCGCAGCTCCAGCTCCGAAAAGCGGATTTTGAGTAGCTGCAGCTGGAGACAATTCCTGCACACATGGTCGCCCTGGACACTGGAAGGGTCCCTGACTTCCCACATCGCACAGGAGGAGCATTCCACTTGGCTGAGCTGCCCTGACATGACTTACCCTTAAATTACTCCCTTTACTTTTACTTCCTCTAGTTCAGAGAATACTCACCAGGTCCTACTTACCAAGGCCACTGCTCTCTTCCTGAGGAGAGGTAGAAAATGAAAGGATTCCTCCTTCCCTCTTTTGTGAACGCCCTCTCTCACTAAACTCCAATTTAAGCAATCTAAATGCAGCCCAAAGCAGCACTCCAGTGCAGACAAAAGCAGCACTGTAGATGTTGCTTTTATGCAGTCTGAATCTAACTTCTGAAAACCTGTTTAAGCCAGTTAAGTAATTAAGTAGCTGCAGCTGCAAGCAGAGCCTGTATAACCCGTGTTTTAAAACTGGATTAAACTTACCTCCTCCCAACCCAAAGATCAACGTTTAGTTAGTCGCTAAAATAAAGAAAGTTTAGACTTCAGATAGAAATTAACCCTTAAAACTCCCTCTCTCACCAAACTCCAACTTAATCACTCTAATGCAGCCCAAAGCAGCTCTCCAGTGCAGGCCTCTGTTTCAGGACTCGAATGGTCTGCTCAAGAGGCAAAAGTTTTAGCTCGGCGGGTGGGCGCGCGCCCGGCCCGTTCGAGCGTAAAATGATGCGCGTTGACATTAGGCGAGCTGATGTCAATACGCAGTCGTGCGATATTTCGTTCGTCGGGCGCGTACTGAAATTGGCAGTGTGCCTTTCGACAATTAAAAGGCCTGTTAAGGCCATTAAAGGATCAATTGAATAGAATTTTCCGTTGCCCGTCCAATCTTACATTGTCGGGCAGGCAAAAAGGCCAAGTGGCCTTTGCACTTTTTAGGAAACCTCATCCATGGGCGGGATGAGGTTTCCTAGATGAGGTTCCCTAAAGCAAATAAAAATAAAATTTAAAATTTAATTAATAACATGTCCCTGCTCATGTGACAGAGTCACATGAGGGGACATGTTTTATGACATTATTTATTTCTTAATTTTTTTTGAAAATGCAGCTCTGTGCCTCAGGGAGATTCTGAAGCACGCACTCGCACGCATGTGTGAAGTTCGTGCTCACCCCGCTCACTTACCTTTCCCCGCCCGCACAGGCAGCGCTTGAATGCTGCTGCTCGCGTTTCATGCTGGGCGAGCTTCAGTTGGCCCTCAAGTGCGAAATCGCCTTCCGGGCTCAATCGTGCGCTGCGGTCGGCTTCCTGACCGCCCCTGCTGAGCCCGCTCGACGAAGCTGAAATTCTGCCCCAGGTGACTGAGTGGTTTTCATTGTATGGGTGCTCAGCTGATGTCTGGGGGGTTGTTCGATAAGTCATGAACCAGAGCACCAGAGGGTATCTCTTGTCACTTCATAGCCAGCCATAAACATTGCATAGGAGCTCAAAGATCTGTGAGTCAGATGACTCTCTGATTATAAATGGATTATGGCAACTCCTTAGCTGGCAAGCATTCACCTACACAATGCACTGCTGAACGTCGGAGACAAGCTGCACTTTGAAAGTATGGAATCCCTTCCTTTTCCTGAATACCTTTGACTTTAAATGAGAGGCTCACATGTGCGTGTGCACAGTCACTGGCTCCCTTGATCAGGGCAAATCCTACACAACTGTTGAATCCTAGAGCTCTCTATTCCTGGTAATAGGAAATGAAATATAGTCATTTCTCGGGTGTATAGAGATGCAGAGATCTCCCTTCGACAGAAGAGGTTTGTGAGCCTGTGGCTGACAAAAAAATAAATGCCGCTGTGATCTTCACTGCCACAGGCCTATACTGCAGCATCTGGGGTTTTGTTCAACAAGACCACAGATTTCTATGATGATCTCCTTGGTAAAGCACTACCTTCTCGTGCATTGGTCTCAGGATATGTGGTTGTAGGAATAGCGCTCTCTGAAGGACCTGGTTGGATGGGGTGTCCTGCTGAGACCCTCCCTTGCCAGCCTGTCCCACCGTCTCAAACTGCTGCTGTTTGCCTGGCATTATCTCCTGTCAGCTCTTTATTCAGAGCAAGGGGAACCTTAGCAAGATGCTCGTGGCCAAACACTCCATTTCTCATGGTGACTCCTATAAGAGTAGAGCAGCACTCACTCTGTTTCGGTGAAGTCCTCAAAGAATTAATATTGAATATGGAATAAATATTGATGGAGTCTTGACAAAGTGCCCCAGAAAGTTTCCTAATATCCTCTTCAAGCAGGATGTAGTCAGTCTATCTCAATCAGCAAGTGGACACTGAAAGATGAGCATTGTTTTAAGCAGCACTTGAAATCTTCAGTATTGGGAGGGTGTTGGTTACAGAACAGTGTCTCTTAAAGAAGCCTTTGTAATCTTCAGTAGGTTACCAACAAGTCTTTATTAACTACTTGGCATGGGTCAGTGTGCAGAAGTGTTAAGGTGTGGCTGTACCCCCGTGGACCTCAGGGGTGTTAAAGTCTGAGTGCAAACTGTCACTCACGCCCGCCAGAGCTGGCCAAAGGGCTGAGCCCAGGATGCTTGGACTGAGTGCCTTGTGGCACGACAGCTACAACTCAGATGTGCCATGCAAGGTGTTCCTCAGGTGGGGTTGGCCAGGCTACAATGGCGCTGCAGGTAGAGAGTGGACTAGTCAATGCTTCTTTGCCCTTTCAGGAGAAGACAAGCCATAACCAAGCTGAGAGGACACGTACAGGCGGAGGCTTGCCCAACCTGCTGATTCTCTCCCAGTTCGAGCAAGACGCCCTGGAGCTGGAGAGCCGGCATGCTCCCCGTGCAACTGGGTGTGGAGAGGTGGGGGTGCCAGACGAATGTAAGAGCGCAGTGCACAGAGATGAGACTTTTGGATTGTGTACACATTCTAGCATAGTCTCCTTATTGATGCGAGCCTCGAAACTGATGTCCCCATTGATCGTTGGAAGACAATGGCACCGTGATGCAGATCTCCTTTGTCTCACCAGAGTGCCTGGCATGCACAGGGGCAGTGTAATGACTTTAACTAATGACATGTCCTTGCTCTTGCTTAGATTCGCCAGCACATACTTGCTCTCTGGAGCACAAAGGGCCACCCCTGACTCCAGAGGACCACTGGACATCACTATCACCTGCGTCACACCCGCACTCTGAAGCAGGCACCAGGGCAGATACCAGCACCTTGGTGCGCATTAGATCGGCGGCTAGTATCTCAGTGCACATTGGTGAGGGCACTTCACATTCGCTTGAGGTGCAGGTGGAGGCAGAGAGTGCCCAGGGCTTCAGCTGTCAGAGGAGTGCTGGGGTCCAGGATGATGCTTAGTTGAAGGCTGATGGTGAGCCTCTGGAGTCATCCATTAGGCGGCAGATGCTGGATGTCGAACGAGATGTGCGGGAGGATCTGACGGAGATCCATGATGGTCTGTGTGCCATGGTTTCCTTGATGGAGGAGTCCATGCGAAGCGTGACAACTGCATTGACCATCATGGCCGAGGGTGGTGACTCTCATGGAGAGGCAGCTCCAGGGACAGAATGAGGGGTACCTGGGGTTGCGCTTGGACCTGCAAGCCCTCACACAGGCATTGACCTCAGGTGGTAGTGTCAGTGTGGGAGATGGATGAGGCACCCAGTATCCCAGCTTGGTGCCCATCCATCAGTGGTGAGGAGGGTTCCTCTCAGGACGCTCCAGGTGACAGCAGCAGCTCCTCTGCCCCTCTGCCGGTGACTTTGGCTTCTGATGAGGCTGCGATGACTGGGAGATGCCAGCCATGGCACTGGCCACTCCCTCCCAGGTGGGGCCAGCCCCACAGGCTCCACTGGCCAGAGGACAACTGTCAAGGTCATCAAGGCCAACAAAACAGCAGGGTCAGCAGGCTGTCTCCAATGCCACCACCGGTGACGGGGGTGCACCTAGTCAAAGCACCCGCAAGCATATGTTAAAGGCACCATGAACACAAGAGGGACAGGTCATGGATGATTTTATTTTAATTTATGTTTAATTAATGTGTGCTGGTCTGGGACTTAAGACCAGAGAAGTTGATGTAAACAGTCTGTAATTGTCAAAATGATATAAATTTTGTTTTTGTCGTCATGGCCTGTGTATGCTTCATTTTTTTATTTTATTAGTGCAGGGTATGCCAGTATGTAATGTTGGACTTACATGGCTCTGAATTTTATTGCACAGGCACCGTGTGTTCTTTGTGTTTAAATGAAAGGCTTTTTTCAGACATCTGGGATGAAGAGGCAGCCCTGGCACACATTTGAAGCTGATCTTTGGCAGCCTAGCTGAAGGAGCGTTGGATCAAGGCGTCGCCTCCCTGGAGTTACTGAGGTCTGGCTCCATGCCCTCAGCGTTCTCCTCACCATGCTCATCTTCGGACTCACCACTGGACTCATCACCTATGGCCTGTGCAGCTGCGTCAAGATCCCCTTCCTCCAGTGAGTCCCCCTTTGCCAGTGTCAGATTATGGAGAGCACAGCATGCAACCACGATCAGTGACACCTGCATAGGGGTACTGTAGTGCTCACCCTGAATGGTTCAGTCATCGGAAGTGCATCTTGAGAAGGCCTATGGTCCTTTTTACCACAGCCCTTGTGGAGGCGTGACTCATATTGTAATGTTTCTCTGACTCTGTTCTTGGATGGCGGAGAGGCATCATGAGCCACCTCTTCAATGGATAGCTCTTGTCACCCAGCAGCCACCCATCCAGCTGGGCTGGAGCACTTAAGATCATCGGCACTTGGGAGTGTCTGAGGATATATGCATCATGGGAGCTGCCAGGGTATCTTGCACGAACTTGCAGAATATGCATCCTGCAGTCACACACTATCTGCATGTTCATGGAATGGAATCCCTTCCTGTTGACGAAGGCACCCGGCTGACCTGCTGGTGCCTTGATGGTCACGTGTGCTGTCGATGGCACCCTGGACATGGGGGAACCCAGCAATCACTGCAAAGCCTCTGGCTCGCTCAGCCAGGCTGGCCTCGTCCATACAGTAAAGAGTACCTGCCTGAACAGAGCTTCTGTCACCAGCTTGACGCAACTGTGGACAGCTGATTGAGAGACTCCACACAGATCCCCCACTGAGGCCTGGAGGCATAGAAGTTGAGGGCCACTGTGGCCTTCAGAGCCGCTGGCATGGGGTGTCCACCCACACAGTCGGAATTGATCTCGGGTCCAATCATCTGATAAATGGAGGTCATGGTCTCCCACTGAGAGGTGGAGCCTCCTTTGGCATTGCACCTCAGACTTATTGAGGTAGCTGCTTCACTGCCCGTAGACCCTAGCAGCAGGATAGTGGTATCTTCTGTGGCCCCTTCTGCCTTGGACTACCTGCTGGCCCTGCGCCCCTTGTGCCTGCGCCTCTCCTCCCACAGGTCCCTCCCCTTGGAAGCTGCATGGGGAAACGTAGCCTCCTCTCCCTTCTGCCTCTCTCTTCCTCTTTAGAGGAGGTGCCTCCAGCAGAGACCACAATCCCCATTGCCAGGGTAATGGAAGGCTGTCTGATACATGGAAAGATCCACAAGGTCTGAATCCTCTGGGGGCCTGGCAGACAGCAATGAACCCTGAAATGAAGCCTGGAAATGCTAAGAATGAAGCCCTGAACAGAGATGAAGCTGCCAAGTACCAATAAGCAACCAGCAGCAAACTGTCTCCAAAACTCCTCACTACTCACACTGGCAATGCTGCTGACCCTATTTATCTCACTCTTGGATGAGGTTTGAGAAAAAGTCAGATGGCTGCCTGCCCGTTTTACAGGTGTGAAGAGCACAGACAAGAAAAAAGTGACAGACATTTGGATTGTTAAGGGCCTTAAGTGGCCTGTTAATTAATAGCGGGTGCCGCTCCAGCACCCACGCACGCCCGCCGAGTGAAATATCGCGAGTGCGCGATGACGTCAGGACGCTCACCCGATGTCATCGCGCACTCTTGTGATCTTTCAGTCGGTGGGTGCATGAGAGAGTCGGCAGCGCACCCGCTGACAATTAAGCGGCCTATTGAGGAACTTAAGCAAGTAATTAATTTGTATTTTTAGCTGCTCGTTCAACCGTTCAGTTGGCGGGTGGGCGAATAGGCCAGGCGGCCTTTGCATTTTTTATGAATCCTCACCAATGGTAAATAAAAAAGTGAAGAAAACATTTCAACTTCATTTAAAACATGTCCCTCTTCATGTGACTCAGTCACATGTGGGGGCATATTTATATCATCTTTTAAATCTTTATTTTTGTTTCTCCACATGCATACTTGTAAAATTATCCCCAATATATTGATGTTATAAATAAACATTCAAAAGTGAAATATCTGAAAAGCTGTTGATACTTGAATTTGTTTATATAAGTCAAAATAAAAAGATGAACAGTCATTGTGCAACATATTTTGTAGAACTGAGATTTTACAGCACTTATTTCTCAAAAACAAACTGCAGCCCCATAAGTAACTTACTAAAAAAATGCAGTATTGAAAAGCTTTAGATACTGCACATGTTAACTAACAGATGGAGATAGCAATCAGATTGCAGAGAACAGCCCTCTTAATGGGAACCAAGGTTGTGGCTACTGTATCCTATAATTGGTAAAGCAATTTAAAATGATCCCTGTTGAGCAGATTTAAATGGTTCTACATTACTCAACTGTCATCAAAAATAGATTGCAGCCACAATTTGCATCTACTTCACTCTGTACTTTTGTAAAAAAGTTCCTTATGAATCTAATGTGTTCCTTCTCTGTCGGGTTGCTTTGTTCAGCGAACACGGTTCCACGCCTATCTACTGGTGAGTGAGTTGGTAAACAAGATACTGCAGACACAGAGATCAATGTAAGATGAAGCACATTCTGTTTATTGACATAAGTAACAAAGCACTAACATGTGTGTACTTTTCAAATCAGACTCTATTCTAAGCTACTGATTAACATTGTAGCCCGTGCTACACAGCAATTGGATAATACAGCCATGTGCTCAATCTGCTCACATTCTCTTAAAGGTGGATTGCACCTCAGGTTACCACATCTCTGCCCCTGTACTCAAAAGTACAATTTACAATCTACAATATATCAACTATTTACATAAATAAACTACTTACAAATTCAGTCTGTCCGGAGGCTTCTTCAAACGTGTTGAACGTCATAGTCCTACGACTTCGATGGTTTAACCAAGGCCTCCCTCTCAGGCGCCCTCTGTTCACTAGGCTTTCCAGTAGGAACCTGTAAGTTTATTTCTTCGACCCTTTCAGGATGAACGGATCCTACAGGTACTTCCAAACCAAGTGGAGTTCCTTCTACATGTGGTGTAGACTCAAACGGGAATGCTTGGAGCATCCTTTCTTGTAGGTCTGGTTCCTTTTTTCTGAGGTGATCTACGTGACTCCTAATTATCCGATCTTCAACTGATATGTGATAGGAAAGTGGTCCCGTCACCGCACTGACTTCCCCCGATAGCCATTTGGGCCCAACTCCAAAGTTCTTTGCAAAAACTTTGAGCAGAATATTGCGCTCGACAAGTGGGCGCATGCCTGACCCAAACGAGCGTAAATAGATGCGCGATGACATTGGGTGAGCGTTCCAATGTCATCGTGCACTTGTGCGACATTTCGATCGGTGGGCGCACGCGGGAGTAGGCACCATGCCCGCCAACAATTAACAGGCCTATTAAGGCCATTGAAGTTCTAATTAACCTTATGGTTGGAAGGCAGGCAAAAATGCCAAGCGGCCTTTGGATTTTTTGTGAAACCTCAGCCACGGGCGGGATAAGGTTTCAGTCAGTGATTTTAAAAAAAAATTTTCAAACTAATCGCTAACATGTCCCTTCTCAAGTGACAAAATCATATGAGGGACATGATATTAAAAGTTTTAAATTCTTAATTTTTTTATGTTCAAAAAGGTTTTACCGCGTGCACCCACGCACATGCGTGAAATTCTGCACTCGCCCTCCTCCACCACCCCCCCCCACCTCCCCGCCCTCCCCCATTCCCCCACACAGGCAGTGCTGACTGCTGCAGTGCGCGATTCATGCTGGCTGACCGTTCATTAGCCAGCCAGCGTGAAATGGCAGTTGTGGCCCAATCGCGAGTGGTGGTCCGATTCGCAGCTGCTCCAACTTGCCGCCAAGCCTGCCCGATGACTGGAAAATCCTGGCCTTTGTCTCCAACAGTGCAGTTTCTTTCACAACTGTGGTATGCATGTCCATTTTTCTGGGCCTCCTGACTTCTTGCTAACCCCCCCCCCCCCCCCCGGCTAAACTCGGCCTTGTGAGAGTCAAACGTGTTCTAAGACATCTCTTCATCAATAACTCTGCGGGGGCAATACCGGTGGTCGTGTGTGGCATAGTCCTATAACTGAGTAGGAATCGTGATAATCTAGTTACAATAGAGTGCCCATGCAGTATTTTCATTCCGGACCTGAAGGTCTGGACTGCCCCCTTGGCCAAACCATTGGATGCAGGGTGGTATGGTGTGATCTTAACATGTGTTATGCCATTGAGACTTGTAAATCTTTGGAATTCCCTGCTGGTGAACGCTGTTCCGTTATCAGACACTATTACCTCTGGTAACCCGTGTATCACAAAACTGAGACGCAAGCTGTCTATGTGGGTGATCTCACCTCGTATACATCCATCCACTTCGGGTGAGCATCTGTAATCAAGAGGAACATTATGCCTAAAAAAGGCCCCACATAGTCAATGTGGAGGCGGACCCATGGCCTTCCTGGCCATTCCCAGGGAAGCAATGGAGCAGAAGGGGGCAATTCCTGTACCTGTTGGCACTGTACGCAGCTCTTGACTAAGTTTTTGATTTCTGTATCCATTCCTTGCCACCATAAGTAGCTGTGCACCAGCATTTTCATTCTAGAGGTGCTGGAGTGAGCACTATGCAATTCGGTCAATAATGGCTTTCTTCCTCTCCGAGGCACAATGACTCTCGCTCCCAACAGCAAGATGCCATCCTGGCAGGTAAGCTCATATCTTCTATTAAAATAGGGCTTCATTTAGTCAGACTTTGGCTCGTTAGACCATCCCTGTAAGACTTGTTCCCTTACGTGAGACAAAACTGGATCGCGGTCTGTCCACTCCTTTACTTGTTTGGCATGTACTGGTGACGAATCTAGAAATTTTAATAACAAGACAAGTTCTTGAGGAATTGGGATGCCCACATTGTTGTCTTTTAGAGGTAATCAGCTCATTGTGTATGGCATTTGCAATCTGGCTTCCCAGCTGGTGGATAAAAGTATATTCGTAAGCAGCTAGAATCTGTGCATGCCTTTAGATGCGTGCAGAGGCAATTGGGCGTATTGCCTTATCTTCCCCAAACAAGCCTAGAAGTGGTTTGTGATCAGGTAAAGTGGCAACCATGGATGTATTGGTGGAACTTCTTAATGCCAAATATGATGGATAAGCCTTCTTTCTCTATTTGTGAGTATCTTCATTCTGCAACACAGAGTGTTCTTGAGACATAACCAATGGGCCACTTGGAGCTATCCGCCATCCAGTTGCAGAGCACTGCCCCTATTCTGTGAGGGGATGTGTTGCAGGTCAAAATCAATTATTTCTTTGGGTCGTAATGTACCAACAGGGCTGATGAATGTAGCAATTGCTTTACTATCATAACAGCCTGTTGTTGTGGAACTTGCCAAGTCCACCTGTGGTTTTTCTTGAGCAAATTATAATGGAGCCAGTACAGTTGACAAATTTGGGAGAAAATGGCCATAATAGTTACTTATTCCCAAGAAGAACTTGAGTTCCCCGGCGTTTTTCAGTGCTGGCACCTCACAAATAACTCTCACCTTGTCTTCTACTGGGTGAAGAAGGTTATCCACTCCTTTTGCTTGGAAGATACATTTTTTTATTTTCAAACGTACTCCAGTTTGTGAGAAATGCTTCAATACCTCTTCCAGGTTAGCCAGGTGTTCTTCGTCAGTTAGTCCTGGTACTGGGACATCATTGAAATAAACCACAACATGGGGCGAACCTTGAAATAAATTTTCCATTGTCCATTTGAAAATGGCACAAGCTGATGAGACTCCAAAGAGTAATCTGGTGTATTGGTATAACCCCTATGTGTGTTGATAGTCACAAAATCCCGAGAGGCCTTTCCTAGCTATACTTGCTGGTAAGCGTGGCTCATGTTGAGCTTTGTATATGTGGTTCCCCCTGCCAGCTTGGAGTACAATTCATCAATTTTCAGTATAGGATTCCTGTCAAGTCTGGCCACTCTCTTAACGGTCAACTTGTAGTCCCTGCATATTCGCACACTGGTCAGGCTTTAATACTGGAACTATGGGTGCTGCCCATTCGGAAAATTGTACAGGTTGTAAGACTCCCAACCTTTCCAGCCTGTCTAATTCAACATCAACTTTTTCTCATAATGCATAGGGGACTGGCCTCGCCTTCAAGAATCTGGTGGTTGCCCCAGGATCCACGTGGATTTTAGCTTCTGAATCTTCCCAAACTCTTCCCTGAAAACGGAGGCATATTTCTGTAATAATTCTTGCAGGTCTTTCATTCTGAGTTGAAAATTCTTGGTCCACTCCAACTTTATTTCCTTAAGCCAGTTCCGACCAAGTAGACTTGGACCCTCCTCTGCTGCCGCTATCGGGGGTAAATTAACAGACTGATTTCCATACTGTGCTGGAACCTTGCATTTACCTCTTACTCATATGTCTTCACCAGTATACGTCTTTAATTTAGCATCTGAATTTTCCAGATTTAATGAGTGGTCTCCTCCATTCAGATATTTGAATGTATGTTCCCCTATAACTGTCGCCTGAATCCACCTCCATTCGGATGGGTTTCCTGTTGACTTCCACTGTCACGTAGATTGGCTCTGTTTTACCCATTTTTAAATTGTGTGGTGAGTAAATATCTGACTCTGGTTCCTCTATTATGTGGATTTCATGATTTCTACCTTTCTGCTTAAAGTTTTGACTTAATCTGTCATCACAATATCGCATAATGTGCCCATTACAATGGCAGTAGTAACATTAGATTCTTTTAAATTATCATTCGCTTGCGGGCTATCTGGTTCCTATTCTGTCGTTATTATTGTAGGTTTTTCTCTGTTAAACCATTGCTTTTTGCTGTTCTGTTAATGATGGCTGATTTCCACCTTTCCACGGAGCCCAGCGCTTTTGCGCCATTTCTAACTGGTGCTTCCCTCCCGGCGTGAAGGACGGTGCCATTTTGTGCTCCCTTGATTGCTCCTGAATCGCTAACTGCACTTTCCATTGAGAGCACCAACTCCAGTCCCTTGCTGAAGTCTAAATTCATTTCTGACAACAACTTTTTTTGAATGCCATCTTCATTAATCCTACATACTTCTTAACATGTCGTTAATCGTCGTCCCGAACTCACAGTGCTCTGACAGTTGTTTTAAGGCCGCTACATAGCAAGCAACTATCTCTCCAGGGGTGTGACACCTCAAATTAAATTCAAAACGCTGCATTGTTACGGAGTGTTTTGGCTGAAAGTGGCTTTTCACAAGATTTATCAACTCATCAAAGCACTTGGAATCTGGGGCGTTGGGTGCCGTTAGACTACGAATTAGGCCGTATGTTTTACTGCCACACGTCGATAAGAAGACCGCTCGCCTCTTCTCCTCCCCCGATATGTCATTGGCCAAAAAGAAGAGTGTGAGGCGTTCAATATAATGTGACCAGTCATCGGTGGTCTGATTAAACGGTGTGATACGGCCAAACTGTGGCATACTGGAGGGAGATAATTTTGACGACTATGATGAAGGCTGTACTTACAGTCGCCTTGCAACGTACGGCTGATTTACTTCTGTTGAATTTTCATGGCTTTCTTTGGTGTCGTCGACTGGTCATGTTTTGCCTCTTCGCCAGTTATGTTCCTTCTGTCGGGTCGCTTTGCTCAGCGAACACAGTTACGCGCCTATCTACTGGTGAGTGAGTTGGTAGACAAGATACTGCAGACACAGAGACCAATGTAAGATGAAGCATAAGCTGTTTATTAACACAAGTAACAGAGCACTAACACATGTGTACTTCTCAAACCAGACCCTATTCTAAACTACTGATTAACATTGTAGCCTGCGCTACACAGCAATTGGGAAATACAATCATGTGATCAATCTGTTCACATTCTCTTAAAGGTGTATTGTACCCCAGATTGCCACAGAATCCTTCCACGGTGACATGAGACTAAAAATTGCGTTTAAATCGAACATTTTAACTTTTATCTTCTGTGTTTTTGTCTCTATTTTCTCTACAAAGGTATCAGCCTTAACTCAATAGTAGCACTGTCGCCTCTGAGTCAGTAGGTCATGGGTTTAAGTTCCATCCCAGAGACTTGGGCATCTTATCTAGGTGGGATATCAGTGCAGTACTGTAGGAGTGCTGCTTTGTTAGAGATGCTGTCCCTCAGATGAGGTGTTAAATTGAGGCATACCTCCCCTCAGGTGGACATAAATTATTCCATTGCACAATTTGAAGAAGACCACAGCAATTCTCCCAATCTCCTACCAATATTTATCTGTCAAGCAACTTCACTAAAAACAGATTGTTTATTCATTATCTCATTGCTGTTTATGGGACATTGCTGTGTGCATATTGGCTGCTGTGCTTCCCTATATTAAAAAGTGGTTTCATTGGTTTCATCATACTTAATAGGCTGTAAAGTAACTTGGGATGTCTGGAGGTCGTGAAAGGTTCTATGTAAAATGCATTTTTATTTTGTCAATGTTCTTTTCTCCTCACCTGAAGGGTATGACTTCAAGGACACTAATCACTTGCCAATACTTTGCAAAAATGTTTAATATTCACTCATGACCATAGGCAGTGAGTTTTAGCTTTTAATTATTCATTGACGTGATGTGGGCTTCGCTGGCAGGGCCAGCATTTATTGCCCATCCCTAGTTGCCCTTGAGAAGGTGGGATGAGCTGTATTCTTGAACTGCTGCAGTCCATGTGGTGTAAGTACACCCACAGTGCTGTTAGGAAGGGAGTTCCAGGATTTTGACCCAGCGACAGTGAAGGAATGGTGATATATTTCCAAGTCAGGATGGTGAGTGACTTAGAGGGGACCTTCTAGATGGCAATGGTGTTGAGTTTGGAAGGTGCTGTTGAAGGAGCCTTAGTGAATTCCTGCAGTGCCTCTTGTAGATGACACACACTGCTACTACTGTGCATCAGTGGTGGAGGAAGTGAATGTTTGTGGACGTGGTGCCAATCAAGCGGGCTGCTTTGTCCTGGATGGTGTCAAGCTTCTTCAGTGTTGTGGGAGCTGCACACATCCAGGCAAGTGAGGAGTATTCCATCACACTCCTGACTTGTGCCTTGTATATGGTGGACAGGCTTTGGGGAGTCAGGAGGTGAGTTACTCATCGCAGGGCTCCTAGCCTCTGACCTGCTCTTGTAGCCACAGTATTCATGTGGCTAATCCAGTTCAATTTCTGGTCAATGGTAACCCCCAGGATGTTGATAGTGGGGGATTCAGTGATGGTAATGCCATTGAACATCAAAGGGTGATGGTTGGATTCTCTCTTGTTGGTGAAGGTCATTGCCTGACACTTGCGTGGCATGAATGTTACTTGCCACTTATCAGCCCAAGCCTGAATATTGTCCAGGTCTTGCTGCATTTGGACATGGACTACTATTTTATTATGGAAATTATCATAGTGAACCTATAATCATCCAACACCCAAATGTGCATTTTTCAGCAGGGACAATTGGTTTACAGTGCAATGTCAGAGTTTTGGCTGATCTTCCTCTCATTTTTCGCTCTCAAGTCTGGTAGTGAGGCTAATGCAGCTACCACCCGGCTGAGATAATCTAATTTAGCACAGATAAAGGTTGATCCTGTGACCTTCATGGTCTGCATGGCTGAGTTCCACACTGAGAAGCACATTCACCATCTGAGCTACCAGATGAGCCACACCATTTTCTGTTTATAGCTTCCTAGACCATATGCCCTTCTGCTCTAGTTGTGGATACGCATGTGACCCAGAGCACTACCATTGCCTTTGTTAATGGCTAGCTGGTATAAGGAATTGAAAAGGAAAGTTGAATGATCATTCCCAAGACCTGTTAACGTGGTTCCTAATCTGTGCTTCAATTTTTATTTCAAGACTTGCCTAAAACCATTAATTGGTTTTCTGGAGATCACAATGTTAAACTGTATTACAACAGGGCTTTATTTAATTAGTGAGCAGAGACCCACAAAATGTTTGCCATCTAATTAGTATGTTTAATCACTTCCATTGTCTCATCCATCTCTCACATGTCATCTCCTCCCTTCCAGGTCAACTCCTCCCTCTATGCTATCCCCATCCCATGCCATTCATCCTCCCTATGCCATCCCTCACATGCCATCGATGCCCTCCACCCATGCCACTGCTTCCTTCAGATGACACCCCTCTAATGTAATCCCCTCCCTCTCATTCCAGCCCGATCTCATCCTTCTGATGCCACTGCATGCATGCCACCCTCCCTCCCAGGCTAATCCTATGACATCCCCATTTCATGCTATTTTATTCTTACCATGTTATCTCTCTAATGCCATCCCCTCCCTACATTCCTTTAATCATTGATTTTAATAGCTTTAATTGCTGCATGCACTTCCATCAGGTGAGGGTTCCTAAGGGAATGCAAAGAAATAAAACTACCCTTTCAGTTTTAAGATCACTATCACGTGAGTTGTGAATAAAATGGGGCAGGACTTTTCGCTTAACGTGCGGGCACAGGCCCGACATGCCTGAGAGTAAAATGGCACGCGATGATGTCGGGCGAGCGTCTCGATATCATTGTGCATTCGCACTATATTTCGGTCAGTGGGCGTGTGCGAGAGCATGCCTGCTGACAATTAAGAGGCCTATTAAGGCCATTAATGTATTAATTAACGGGGATTTTTTTGCTGCTGTCCAATGTTACAGTTGGCGGGTGGCCGAATCAGCCAGGTGGCCTTTGGGTTTTTGAGGAAACCTTATCCAAGGGCGGGATGAGTTTTTTGATGTTAATTTTAAAAAAATAAAAATGTTTGGGCAGAAGTTTTACAATCTATATGTATAGGTAAGTGAGTCTGATGTGTGGATTTTTTTTTCTGCATTTTGATGGTTTTAAATTCTTCAGCTCCCTGAGGCAGCTCTCTGCCTTCAGCGAGCTTTCATTGTGCGCTGCCCCGCGCCTGCGCAGAATTCAGCGCTCGTCCTCCTCCCGCCCCCACCCCGGCAGGTGGGCCTTTCACACCAGCTGGCCATTAATTGGCCAGCCAGCGTGAAATTGCGATCAGCAGCCGATCGCGGGAGGCATGCCATTTCCTGGCCGCTCCTGGGTCTACCAACCGCGTCCGCCTGATGACCACAAAATTCTGCTCATGCACTCAAAAGATATTAACATAAAATATAATTTGGCTGCAGAACTTCACAGATTTGCTACAGAAAAATTAGGTGTGCCCGCAATTGGTCATTGTGAGCAAAGGTGGCTTTCCTCCCTTTTCAGATCAAAGTTCCTTACTTTCCTCCGTCTTTTCCTTTCTTTTATGTTTGCTTCCCTCTGCTTCATTCTTTCATTTTCAAAGAACACAAAGTAATACTTGCATTTGAATAGCTCCTTCTCACATTTCAGAAATGTCTTAAAACATTTACATACAATTAACTAATTGTATTTATGTTTTGTGGATCAATTGACCCAGATTTTCCGATCTCTGGATAGTTGGAAACTGGCCACACCTCAAAAGATGCACTACGGGATCCCTCAGAAGTCCCAGTGCCCCTACTCTGTGGGAATTGTCCGGGAAGTTTTAACTTCTGATGGGGAATTCCCCTGCTCCCTGGGTTCCGCCGAGAAAGTCTCCAACTCTGACTTAGAGTCGGTGACTTCATACGGTTTCCACTTACTTAACTGAAAAGTTAGACAAAAAAATCCTCATCTAACTAACCATATATCCAACCCCTTAGCTCCCCCCACAACCCCCAAAACAGCACCCCCCTGACCTGCCCGACTATCCCCCCTGACACCTGACTCCCCTACCGATCTGATCAGACTAACCCCCACTACCATCTCTCCCCTACCAAATCCCCCCTGACCCGACTTGACTAGCCCGTACAACTCGACTCCCCCCGATCTGATCTCACCCGACTCCTCTCCGACTCCCACCTGACCCAACCTGACTAGCCCATGGCCAGGCTTGTCTCACTTCCACCACCTGACTCCCTGCTGAGCCCCTGACTCTGACCCGACCTGACCCTACCTCACCACCCCATTACCCTCCACACCCCCCAATCCCTGCCTGCACTACCGATCCAACCTGACCAGTCCCCACCACCAATTCCCCTTCCCCACTGAACCAGACCTGACTAGCTGCCAACCCGACCTGACCAGTCCCCTAACTGACAACCCCTTCCAATCTGACTAACCCCTGAACCCCTACCATCACACTCACCTGCCACCCTACCCACTTGCCACCTTACCTACCTGCAACTCTTCCACTTTACCCACCTGCCACCCTACCCACTTGCCACCTACCACCTCACCCACCTGCCACCTGACCTGCTCACCCACCTGCCACCCTTCCCACTTGCCAATCTATCCACCTGCTACCCTACCCACTTACCACCCTGCCACCTCATCAACCTGCCACCCAGCTACACTACCCACCTACCAGCCTAACCAGCTGCCATCCTACCCACATGTCATCCCACCACCTCACAAACCTACCACCCTGCTATGCTATTACTTATCAGCAAATCAGCTTCCACCCTGCCACCTTCCCAGGACATCACTGCAGGAGTTCCTCAGCATAGTGTTCTAGGCCCAACTATCTTCAGCTGCCTCATCAATGACCTTCCCCCCATCATAAGGTCAGAAATGGGGATGTACACTGATGATTGCACAATGTTCAGCACCATGCTTGACTCCTCAGATACTGAAGCAGACTGTGCCCATATGCAGCAAGACCTGGATAACATTGAGGTTTGGGCTGATGAGTGACAAGTAACATTTACACCACACAAGTTCCAGGCAATGACCATCTCCAACAAAAGAGAATCCAACCATCCCTCCTTGACATTCAATGGCATTACCATCGCTGAATCCTCCACTATCAACATCCTGGGTGTTACCATTAACTGGAACCTGAACTGGACCAGCAATATAAATACTGTGGCTACAATAGCAGGTCAGAGGCTGGGAATTTTGCAATGAGTAACTTACGTCCTGACTCCCCAAATGCCTGAGTGAGTTTGGTAGGATCCTCCATTGGAAGATTGCCCAGAAAAATCAGAGGAAGGTAAGTGGGTATCGTTTTGTCTTATCAGTGTCGGAATAGGGGCTGGAATTTTCCGTTCCTGTCAAGTGTCATGATGGGCGTGAGTGGACAATATGGTGGGGAGGCCAAAAATCGGTTTTACGACATAAAACCAGTTTGTGATTGTCGGCTCCACCAATCAATGGCGGGCTGCGTTTTCTGCCGCCAAACATCGGGAATGCCATTTTAATGCATTGCATATAATTATAATCCCTGCCCACCAGAATAATTCCCCTATACTGGATCATCTGGGCACATGGGTGTGATTGCACGCTAACGTGTTTCACAAATGTACATAAGCAACGCGCATCTGGCAAGCTGCACTTCCTGTGGGACTTCGAGGTTTGTTTGCCTACCATGCTTCAGGCTTGCTCATGGTCATCAGCGCCAGTCTTCCCAGGCAGCACTACATCACTTTTAGGGGACTCATAGGTAGGTCTCTACCTACCAGATCAGCCGTAAGGCTGGGGTGGCTTTTCAACGGCTGCAGGGCTAGGGCTTGTTTGGAAAGGGGGAAAAGTGGCCTCAGGCAAGAGAAGAGGCTGCAAGGCAAAGGCTGTACTAGGGAGGGGGGGGATCCCAGGGTGTGTGCAGTGGTATATGTTGATCTGTGCAAGTGGCCTCAAGATGGTGAGGACTGAGGAGGCAGCCTCCAGAGGAGATGAGGCCAGATGGAGACGTGAGGGTGTGTGTGAGAGTGTGAGTGGTGATGTCCCTTGAGCTGGCAGTGAGTGAGAAGCCAGCGTGATGGCCTTGTGAGTGTGAGAGTTTAGAGCGGTGAGATAGTTGCCTTACCCTGGCAGTACAGATGAGAATCATTCATCTTCTTTCCACACTGGCTGGTCAGCCTCTTCTGTGAAGCATTGGCATTGACCACCACTGCCACCACCTCCCAAGCCGGAGTGGTGAGATTGCTGGATATCCTGTGGCCAGAGCGGGGGGTGAACTCTTCTTGGCTTTCAGGGCCATGTCTTCAGCCCTGGACTGCAAGCATTGAGAACTGAATGCACAGCTGCAGTTTAGATATGGCACCCGGAGTGAGTGTGGTAACGGCATGGCCGGCGATTCAGAAGCTGCTCACCAGCAAGAATGCATGTTTCCTGTGGCTGCATAATTAATGAGGCGGGAATGGACAATACGGCGCTAAAAGCCGTCGTTGCCGCCAGCGGGTAAAACTTTTTCCTGTGCTACCGTGCTGATTGGTGGATTTGGGCTAATATTTTTTCTGTTAAAATTTGCAATTATCTTTACCATTTCCTCCTTGCAACAATGACATCAACTTATATTTATATAATGTTTACAATATAATGAAACCTCACAAGGTGCTTCCCAGGAGCATTATAAAACAAAGTGTTTAAACACTTAAGGTCAGATGACCAAAAGCTTGGCAAAAGAGGTAGGTTTTAAGCAGTGTCTTAAAGGAGGAAAGTCAGGTAGAGAGGTGGATTCGCCTGTCTGCCAATCGTAAGGTTGGACAGGACACAAAAAATCACCGACAATTGGGTTGTTAATTGGCTTAATTGCCTACTTAATTGCCAGTAGGCACGCTTCCGATTTTTGTGCGCGCCCACCAAGTGCAATATCGTACGAGTGTGCGATGCCGTCTAGACATTCGCCCGATGTCATCTTGTGTGATCTTACACCCATTCGGGTGGGCGCACGCCCGACCTCAGGATACAAAATTCTGGCCCATGTTTTAACCTTTGTTTCTAATCACACCTTGTCACCTTCTTTCATCATCACAGATATATTTGATACACTGAAATTAAAAAGACTTGGTTAAGAAATGTGAGAACTTGAGTCATTTTCACGCTAGCTAAGCAGACAGCATATCCATCAGTGTTTTTGTCTGCTCATAATATTCCAGAGGCTACCGGTGAAAGTCAAATTAAAGTAACATGAAAAGCTTAGATCCAAAAATCTACAACATCCAGGCTTCAGTATTTCCATTTTCGTATGTTGATGGGAACATTTATTCTAAAGATTCACTTTGGAATATTTTGTAAATTAAAAGGGGAGAAATTCAACACATGGCAGCAAATTTTATGCCTGAAAAATCACTTGCTGGTAGTTGAAAATTGGAGGCGGTGATACTTTAGGCACACATTGATGTCCAAGACCCTTGATGCATTATTGAGGCAGATTTGTAAATGGGCAAGTAGACCACTGGCCTGAAACAGGTGTAAGCCTGTTTAGCTGTACAATCCAGGGTCCTATGTCTGTTGTTGGATACCAATTGCAAAATATTGGTACAAATGGACAGAAGCATGTAACTTTAAAATGGGATCAAAAGGTTAATTTAATTTATGTCACGTTGCATTCCTTTATTTATTATATTACAGGAAACCCTTATTGTGACCTCAATTCCTATTTAGACCTTAGGCTTGGCAATCTAATAACCTCTACACTTCCTGTTCTCTTTCCCTTGCAACATATATTCAGGCTTTTCATGTCTAAGCTTTTGTGTATTATTACTCAAATCCACAGTCCTTTCACTTTTCCACAAAATAGACTTGAAATCCCACACTGGGGATTAATCGCAAAACTATTGAAGCAGTGTATACAACAATCCTGCTGATATGTTCCTGCTTCCATATTCACTTAAATTGGCAGAATCTGATAAATGCAATTTATTGTTGATGTAAGCTGACAAGTCTGTTTCTGTGCGAAATTACATGGCTAAAGGTCTCTAAGGATTTATGAACCCAAGCTCCCACTACATGTCACAAGTTGTCCAGTGACAGCACTGGCAAACTCATACTAGAAATCTTGGAAAATTCAAAAATGAATCTCAAATGGTGTTCACATTAATAAAAATATAGGTTTATCACTCTGAAGTAAAACACTTTATTCTGAGTTATTTTAGTGTGGATTTTTCCCAGGAGAAAATTTGTAAGAGTGTGGATCGATAGTTACAATACAAAAACAAAATGGCCTGAATTTTCCTGTCGGCGATTTGGGGGCGGGGTCCACTCGCCGACGGGAAAATGACGTGGGATGATGTTGGGAGGAACCCCCGACGTCATCCCAGTCCATTTAAATCTTTAGGAAGGCGGGCGGACAGTGAAATCAGCAGTCCGCCCGCCGGCCTGTCAATGGCCAATTGAGGCCATTGACAGGGTAATTAAGATTACTTAAGGCTGGCGGGCAGGCCAGGAGCCCCAGCGGGCTTCTGATAACACATGAAACCTCATCCACTAGCGGGATGAGGTTTCATGTCCGTTTTTAAAAACTTTAATAAATTTTATGTGATATTTATTAACATGTCCCATCTCGTGTGACATTGTCACATGAGGGGGACATGTTAATATTTGTTTAATTTTTCTATTTTTAAAGTTTTTTAGACTGGCAGTAGCCTCCCTGAGACAGCACTTAGTCACACATAATGCCGGGCTCTCTGCTGACCACTCAGCCTGCTCAATTCACACCAGGCTATATGCTGCAAATATGCTGGTAAGCAGACAGCACAAAGTGTATAAAAACAAAAAGCTAAAAGCTGTTCCCGTCGCATTCTGAGATCCACACTCAGTGCCATGCACCGCCATATGAACACACTCGACCTCTCCCTCCAGCAGCACCGCCGCACCCTTTTTCAAAGCTGCGCGTGCCCCCAGTTTCATTTTATTCTTCGCCTCATCCGTCGCCTCAACAAGAAACTTTTTCTCTTTCTCTCAAGTGCTAAGGAACGCAAGCTCCAACAACTCATCGACACCAACACCCATCTGGGACCCTCCACCCCTGCTTGTCCCTCCGTCCCCACCCCATCTTCCAATCCCAGCCCCAGCCGCGTATTCACTATACCCCCTGACATTCCCCTCTCCGATGCTGAACGTTCAGTGCTCAGCAAAGGACTTAGTTTCATACCCTTACGCCCTCATCTCAATGAATTTCGGGCTCGGCATGATGCTGAACTCTTCTTCCGCCGTCTTCGTCTCCGTGCTCACTTCTTTGGGCAGGAGTCCTCTCCCCGTTCAACGGATCCTTTTACCCACCTCCAATATTCTCCCTCCACTTGGACCCCTCCCTCTGGATTCTTACCTTCTCTTGATCTTTTCATTGAGAACTGTTGGCGTGACATTAGCCGTCTCAATTTCTCTGCTCCTCTCACCCATTCTAATCTGTCTCTCTCTGAACTCACTGCACTCCGTTCTCTCAGGTCCAACCCCAACATTGTCATCAAACCTGCTGACAAGGGTGGTACTGTTGTTGTCTGGCGCATTGACCTCTACCTCGCGGAGGCTGAGCGTCAACTCGCAGACACTTCCTCCTACCTCTCCCTGGACCATGACCCCACCACAGAACATCAAGCCATTGTTTCCAGGACTGTCACTGACCTCATCTCCTCTGGAGATCTTCCTCCCACAGCTTCCAACTTGATAGTCGCCCAACCTCGGACGGCCCGCTTCTACCTCCTACCCAAAATCCACAAACAGAACTGTCCTGGCAGACCGATCGTGTCAGCCTGTTCCTGCCCCACGGAACTCATTTCTCGTTATCATGACTCCCTTCTCTCTCTCCTTGTCCAGTCCCTTCCCACCTACATCCGTGATTCCTCTGACACCTTACGTCACATCAACAATTTCCAGTTCCCTGGCCCCAACCGCTTCCTCTTCACCATGGATGTCCAATCCCTCTACACCTCCATCTCCCACCAGGATGGTCTGAGGGCCCTTAGCTTCTTCCTTGAACAGAGGCCCGAACAATCCCCATCCACCACTACTCTCCTCCGTCTGGCTGAACTTGTTCTCACACTGAACAATTTCTCCTTTAACTCCTCTCACTTCCTCCAAATAAAAGGTGTGGCTATGGGTACCCGCATGGGCCCCAGCTATGCCTGTCTCTTTATGGGGTATGTGGAACATTCCTTGTTCCAGTCCTACTCCGGCCCCCTCCCACAACTCTTTCTTCGGTACATCGATGATTACTTCGGTGCTGCTTCATGCTGTCATCGGGACCTGGAAAAATTTATTAATTTTGCTTCCAATCTCCACCCCTCCATCATTTTCACATGGTCCATCTCTGACACTTCTCTTCCCTTCCTTGACCTCTCTGTCTCAATTTCTGATGATAGACTGTCCACCAATATCCATTACAAGCCTACCGACTCCCACAGCTACCTCGACTACAGCTCCTCACACCCCGCTTCCTGTAAAGACTCCATCCCATTCTCTCAGTTCCTTCGCCTCCGTCGCATCTGTTCTGATGACACTACCTTCAAAAACAGCTCCTCTGACATGTCCTCCTTCTTCCTTAACCGAGGTTTTCCATCCACGGTCATTGACAGGGCCCTCAACCGTGTCCGGCCCATATCCCGCGTATCCTCCCTCACGCCTTCTCCTCCTTCCCAGAAACATGATAGGGTCCCCCTTGTCCTCACTTATCACCCCACCAGCCTCCGCATTCAAAGGATCATCCTCCGCCATTTCCCCAACTCTAGCATGATGCCACCACCAAACACATCTTCCCTTCACCCCCCCGACGGAATTCCGTAGGGATCGTTCCCTCCGGGACACCCTGGTCCACTCCTCCATCACCCCCTACTCCTCAACCCCCACCTATGGCACCTCCCCATGCCCACGCAGAAGATGCAACACCTGCCCCTTCACTTCCTCTCTCCTCACCGTCCAAGGGCCCAAACACTCCTTTCAAGTGAAGCAGCATTTCACTTGCATTTCCCCTAACTTAGTCTACTGCATTCGTTGCTCCCAATGCGGTCTCCTCTACATTGGAGAGACCAAACGCAAACTGGGTGACCGTTTTGCAGAACACCTGCGGTCTGTCCGCAAGAAAGACCCCAAACCTCCCTGTCGCTTGCCATTTTAACACTCCACCCTGTTCTCTTGCCCACATGTCTGTCCTTGGCTTGCTGCATTGTTCCAGTGAAGCCCAACGCAAACTGGAGGAACAGCACCTCATCTTCCGACTAGGCACTTTACAGCCTTCCGGGCTGAATATTGAATTCAACAACTTTAGATCTTAAACTCCCCCTCCCCCCATCCCCACCCCGTTTCTCCCCCCTCCCCTTTTTTTTCAATAATTTGTATAGATTCTTCTTTCCCCACCTATTTCCATTATTTTTAAATCTAAAACTAAAACCTTGTTAGTCTTTCCACCCCACCCCCACTAGAGCTGTACTTTGAGTGTCCTGTCTTCCATTCTTAATTAGCACTTTTCTTAGACAAATATCACCACCTTCAACACCTCTTTGGTCCTTTTATCTGTGACATGTTTTGATTATCTGCTCCTATCACTGCTTGCTTATCTCCACAATCACCACACCCTCAACTTCTCTCTCCCCCCGCCCCCCCACCTTAAACCAGCTTATATTTCTCCTTTCTCCTAACTATGCTTCAGTTCTGCCGAAGGGTCGTGAAGACTCGAAACGTTAACTGATTTCTTCTCCACCGATGCTGCCAGACCTGCTGAGTTTTTCCAGGTAATTCTGTTTTTGTTTAGCACAAAGTGTATGTTCTATGTGTCTCAATGGGACCAGAGGTGGGTATTTGTGCATCATGATCCCAAACTCAAAAAATTGCCTTATTAAATATTTCCCCCAGCAATTTTTTAGGGCATTTGGAGTGTTATGCCATCACAAACCCTTCACTTATGTTGTTTGATGGAAAATATACCAGTAAACTAAGTAATGTGACAACTGTGTGTATACAACATTTATAAATGCGAGCATTTTGCATAAGTATGTCACCCTGAAAAGTAGGATGAGTTAGAAGGTTTGCAGTAATTCGGCTTCTTCTGATGTATTAGGGGTGGAGCAACCCCCTCTCCCATACCTATCCATATTAGAGATAGAGGGAAATTATTTTATCTTCAAAGATTTCATAACATTGGTGTAACAAAGGGACTCTACCTATAACATGAACCTACCTTTTCTATTCAGATACTGACATAATTGCTGTATATCTCCAATATTAGAGTTGTATATTTTTATAATTTTTCCAAGTTGTCTTTATCAGGCACAAATGTAATTATCAACAGCCAATGCTGGAAATACTTAATCAGGACATTCAAATTCTCCGCCTTACCCTCACATGTTTACCAATGCTGTTGACACCAAACCCATCTCTCGCAGCTTCCACATACCTCCAGTTATTCAGTTGTGGCGGGTACATCACCCAAACGCCTTGCAACACATTCCCTGGCATCCCTCCCTCTCTTTTACAGGATAAGATCACACACAGCCGCAGCGAACTGCAGAGAACCAGTGGGGAATAGACATGGCAGTATCTCCTCAGCCCTTTGGAGGAGACAGTCCTCTGCATCATGGGGCTGGCAGTTACTGTGGCTGTTGCACTCTGCATAACCGAGAATATTCAGAATGATGGTATGTTCCTGCCTTATGTACTTATTCAAAACTTCACTCAGATCCTTTTGTTGAGCATGAAGTGCAAGCTGCTGCTGGTGTGACCATGGACCTGTTGCTTTCCACCTCCCACTCCTTCTCTCACCCCAACCCTCCCCTTCTGCATTTTAATTTTCAGATACCAGGAACTTCTGCTGGCCCTGGAATAATAGTGCAGCCTCATGATGAAGGCCCTGGGCAACACCAGACCTCTACTGAAAAAAGCACTGTTGCTTGATTTAACTCTCACAGCCACCCAGCTCAGATACTGGCACTGCACACATGTTTAGAGTGTATTATTGATTCAGGATCAGGCACTGGTCACGAGTGAGCTTCAGCCAAGTCAGAGACAAAGGAAGCATGAGTGCCAGCCCCTTGGAGGGTGAGGTTGCAGATGAGTTCTGCTACAAATGAGGACTTTGATGTGGTGGCTCACAGGACAGGCATGGACAGGCCTGCCACAGACCCTGTTGTCACTGTCAAGGGGTATTGAGGAGTCCAGCTCCAACTTGGCACAGGGCTTCTCAGAGTGCGGAGCCCATTCTTTCCAGGATGGAAAGGGTGGCCAGCTCTATGACAATACTTGCGAACCCAGTTGTGATACAGCGTCTGGTGTCCAAGGTCTTAACTGCAAATGCAGTACAGGTGGAAAACTCCTCCAACAACAAGGAACACTGTCCTTCCACTCATTCTATATTAGAAAAAGAAAGTAAAGAGCACCTCACCTGGAAGACCCTTGATGAGGCCTTTAATTAGTGCAGTTACAGAGTGGGGCCTTTCATGCAGCTGAACGCATGCTCAACTGGGAGTAACTAAAAGTGGGCATTAGCAGGACCTGCAGAATTCAGAATGGCAGTTTGTGTGCCAAATCACTGTTAGAGGCTGTTTGACATCATGACCAGCCCACTTTGCATGTTTCTGGTGCACACCTGGAAATGGCCAGAAATGATCTGGTCAATGTTTTGGATTTCCAGACTTCCATAACACCGGTACCAGTGGCGCCACAGAGCGGAATTATGTGGCTTCTGAATCTCCTCATATCACACTCAACAAAGAATTCACTTGGGTCAATTAATATTGAAGATAGGGTAAGATAACTATCATCTTATCAATGAAAAAATGTAACATAGCACCTTCCATTACCTTTTGATGTCCTAAAGCCTTTTCTTGAACTGCTTTTTACTATGGTCGCAGTTTTAATGTGGCAACCAATTTTACATAGGATCATATAGTATGTCTGGCACAGAAACAGGCCATTCACCTTAAACAGTCCATGCCAGTGTATATGCTCGACTTGAGCCTCCTCCCATCTTTTCTCATCTATGTCGACCATCATATCCCAGAAATTGCTATAAATGAGGAATTAGAAGGGAAGGAGGAACTCAACAAAATTACAGTCACCGGGGAATGGCACTTAGCAAATTGTTGGAACTGCAGCTTGACAAATCCCTGGGTCCTGATGGATTTCATCCTAGCATCTTAAAATAAGTGGCTAGTGAGATTGTTGATGCATTGGTTATAATTTTCCAAAATTCCCTAGATTTGGGAAAGGTTCCATTAGATTCGAAAATAGCAAATGTAACTCCTTTATTCAAAAAGAGACGAAGACAGAAAACAGGAAACTATAGGCCAGTTAGCTTAACATCTGTCATAGGAAAGATGTTAGAAGCTATTATTAAAGATGTTATAACAGGGCACTTAGATTATTCAAGGTAATCAGGCAGAGTCAACATGGCTTTGTGAAAGGGAAATCATGTTTAACTAATTTATTGAAGTTCTTTGAAGAAGTAACAGGTGCTGTGGATAAAGGGAACCGGTGGATGTGCTGTATTTAGATTTTCAGAAGGCATTTGATAAGATGCCTCATCAAAGGTTATTGTCGTGTAGGGGGTAACATATTGGCATGGATAGAAATTTGGCTAGCTAACAGGAAACAGAGAGTAGACATAAATGGCTCACTTTCTGGTTGGCAGAATGTGATGAGTGCAGTGCCACGTGGGTCAGTGCTGGGGCCTCAAATCTTTACAATTTATATCAACAATTTGGATGAAGAAACTGATGGTATGGTTGCTAAATTTGCTGATGACACAAAGGTACGTAGGAAAGTAAGTTGTGAAGAGGACATAAGGAAGCTACAAAAGGAGATAGATAGGTTAGGTGAATGGACAAAGACCTGGCAAATGCAATATAATGTAGGAAAATGTGAGGTTGTCCATTTTGGCAGGACGAATGAAAAAGAGGAATATTGTCTAAATGGTGAGAGATTGCAGAGCTCTGAGATACAGAGGGATCTAGGTGTCCTCTTGCATGAATCGCAAAATGTTAGTATGAAGGTGCAGCAAGCAATTAGCATAGCTAATGGAACGTTATCATTAATTGCAAGGGGGATTGAATACAGTATCACAGTATATTTATAGCGCAGAAAGAGGTCATTCAGCCCATCGAGTCTGCAATGGCTCTCTGAAAGCATTCCACCTAGCCCCACTCCCCTGCTTTATTCCCGTAACCTTGCATATCCTCTCTTTTCAGGTAGCAATCCAATTCCCTTTTGAATACCTCAATCAAACCTACCTCCACCACCCTTTCAGGAAATTTGTCCCAGACTCCGACCACCCTCTGGGTGAAAAAAATTTTCCTCACATCACTTTTACTCCTTTTGCCAATTACTTTGAATCTATTCTTCCTAGTTCTTGATGTTCCTTTGAGTGGGAACAGTTTCTCACTATTTACCCTGTCCACACCCCTCAGGATCTTGAATACCTCTATCAAGTCTCTTCTCAGCCTTCTTTTCTCCAAGGAAAACAGTTCCAACCTCTCCAATCTATCCTCATAGCTACAGCTCTTTATCCCTGAAATCATTCTTGTGATTCTCCTCTGTACTCTCCCCAATGCCTTCACATCCTTTCTCAAGTATGGGGCCCAAAACTCCAGTACTCCAGATGAGGCCTAGCTAGTATCTCATACGAGTTCACCATGACTTCCTTACTCTTGTATCAATGACCCTATTAATAAAGCCTAAGATACTGTATGCTTTATTAACTGCTCTCTCAAGTGCCCTGCCATCTTCAATGACCTATATATGCATACACTAAGGCCCTTCTGTCCCTGCACCTTCTTTAGAGGCTCTCCTTTTATTTTATACTGTCTCACCATATTTTTCCTGCCAAAATGAGTCACCTCACACTTCTATGCATTGAACTTCATCTGCCACTTGTCTGCCTAATCCGCCAAGATGTCTATGTCCTTTTGAAGCTCAAGATTATCCCCATCACAGTCGACAACATTTACAACCTTCATATCAACTGCAAATTTTGAAATCATGCCCTGCACACCACAGTCTAGGTTGTTAATATATAACAGGAAGAGCAAGGATACCAACACTGACCCCTTGGGAACTCCACTACAAACTTTTCTCCAATCTGAAAAACAACCATTTATCACTATCCTCTGTTTCCTGTCACTCAGCCAATTTCTTAATCAAGTTCCTACTTTCCCTTTTATTCCATGACCTATAATTTTGCTCAAAAGTCAGTTGTGTGGCACTGTATCAAATGCATTTTCAAAACCCATATACACCACATCAACAGCGTTTCCCTTATCAACCTTCTTTGTTACCTTATCAAAAAATTCCGGCAAGTTAGTTAAACATGATTTTCCCTTAATGAATCCATGCTGGCTTTCATTAACTTTTCTGCACTTGCCTAGGTGGCTATTGACTTTATTTGTACTACAAGAGTAGGGAGGTTATGCTTCTGTTGTACAGGGCACTGGTGAGACCACATCTGGAGTACTGTGTACAGTATTGGTCTCCTTATTTAAGGGAAGATGCAAATGCATGATAAGCCGTTCAGAGAAGGTTTACTAGATAAATATCTGGAATGGGCAGGTTATCTTATTAGGAAAGGCTGGACAGGCTAGGTTTGTATCCGCTGGAGTTTAGCAGAGTAGGAGGTGACTTGATTGAAAGGTATAAGATCCTGAGGGGACTTGACAGGGTTAATATGGAGAGGATATTTCCTCTTGTTGGGAAATCTAGCACTTGGGGTCACTGTTTTGAAATAAGGGGTCGCCCTCTAAATGCATCTATACTGTGCTCTTCAACCACTCCTTGTGGTAAGAATTCCACATTCTTACCACTCTTTGAGTGAAGAAGTTTCTTCTGAATTCCCTATTAGATTTCTTGGTGACTTTCATATATTGATGGCCTCTAGTTATGCTCTTCCTGATAAGGGGAAATATCTATCAAAACATTTCATAATTTTAAAGACCTCTATTAGGTCCCCCTTCAGTCTTCTATTTTCGAGAGAGAAGAGACCCAGCCTGTGAATCCTTTTCTGATATGTATATCCACACATTTCTGATATCATCCTTGTAAACCTTTTCTGCACTCTCTACAGTACCTCTCTTGATTTTTTAAAATTAT
This sequence comes from Cetorhinus maximus, assembly GCF_964194155.1. Taxonomy (NCBI): domain Eukaryota; kingdom Metazoa; phylum Chordata; class Chondrichthyes; order Lamniformes; family Cetorhinidae; genus Cetorhinus; species Cetorhinus maximus. The sequence goes on along the minus strand of NC_135881.1, from coordinate 62,614,985 downwards.
ATGCTGATCAGAATTACATGCAGTACCTGAACTGTGGTTTAACTTAGGTTCGATACAGGTTTAGCATAACTTTCCTACTTTCAATTCTATCCCTATTGATGCTTGGTAGTACAGAACTTAAGTTTTGCTGAAAAAAGAGATAAGCTGTTAAAGCTTTTCATCTTGCACTCATCAGGACAGAGACAAGGGGGCAAGAAATTTATACTGCATGAGAAAAAAGTGCTGATTGGTTGGTAAGTTGACTGTGGTTGAGGCATTGCCATGGAGAATGTTCCACAGAATTATTGTCCCCCACATTTTTGTTTAATTGTTGTGCCTCATTGTCGACCCTTCAAAGCTCTCCTTACTAAAATTTGGGGGCCAGTGGCAAAATTGGGAGAGCTGTCTCACAGACTAGTCAAGCAACAGCCTGACATAGTCATCCTCATGGAATCATGCAGACAATGTCCCAGACACTACCATCACCATTCCTGGGTATATCCTGTCCCACCGACAGGACAGACCCATCAGAGGTGGCAGCACAGTAGTATATAGTCAGGAGGGAGTCCTCAACATCGATTCCAGACCCCAAACGTTTCATGGCATTAGGTCAAAACTGGGCACCTCATGCTGATTACTACGTACTGCTCTTCCTCTGCTGATAAATCAGTACTCCTCCATGTTGAACACCACTTGGAGGAATCACTGAGGGTGGCAAGGGTGCAGAATGTACTTTGGGTGGGGGACTTCAATGTCCATCATGAAGAGTGGCTAGGTAGTCCCACTACTGACCGAGCTGGCCGAGTCCTGAAGGGTATAGCAGACTAGGTCTGCAGCAGGTGGTGAGGGAACCAACAAGAGGAAAAACATACTTGACCTCACCCCCACCAACCTGCCTGCCACAGATGCATCTGTCCATAACAGGATCGGTAGGAGCGACCACCGCAAAGTCGTTGTGGAGACGAAGTCCCGCCTTCGTCTTCATGTTGTGTGGCACTACCACCGTGGTAAATGGGGTAGATTTCAAACAGATCTAGCAACTCAAACCTGGGCATCCATGAAGCGCTGTGGGCCATCAGCAGCAGCAGAATTGTATTCGAACACAATCTATGACCTTATGCGCTGGCATATCCCCCACTCTACCATTACCATCAAGCCAGGGGATCAACCCTGGTTCAATGAAACGTGCAGGAGGGCATGCCAGGAGCAGCACCAGGAATACCTAAAAATGAAGTGTCAACCTGGTGAGGCTGTAACATAGGACTACTAGCGTTACAAACAGCATAAGCAGCAAGTGATAGACAGAACTAAGCAATCCCACAACCAATGGATCAGATCTAAGCCCTGCCACATCCAGTCGTGAATGGTGGTGGACAATTAAACAACTCACTGGAGGAGGCTCCACAAATATCCCCATCCTCAATGATGGGGCAGCCCAGCACATCAGTGCAAAAGATAAGGCTGAAGCATTTTCTACAATCTTCAGCCAGAAGTGCCGAATGGATGATCCATCTCGGCCTGCTCCGGATGTCCCCAGCATCACAGATACTATTCTTCAGCCAATTCAAATCACTCCATGTGATATCACAAAACAGCTGAAGGCACTGGATAGTGCAAAGGCTATGGGCCCTAACAATATTCCGGCAATAGTACTGAAGACTTGCTGCACCCCTAGCCAAGCTGTCCCCGTACAGCTACAGCACTGGCATCTACCCGATTATGTGGAAAATCGTCCAGGTATGTCCTGTACACAAAAAGCAGGACAATTCCAACACAACCATTTACGGCCCCATCAGTCTACTCTCAATCATCAGTAAAGTAATGGAAGGAGTCATCAACAGCGCTATCAAGCAGCACCTGCTTAGCAATAACCTGCTCACTGATGCTCAATTTGGGTTCCGCCAGGACCACTCAGCTCCTGACCTAATCACAGCCTTGGTTGAAACATGGACAAAACAGCTGAACTCCCAAGATGAGGTGAGAGTGTCTGCCCTTGACATCAAGGACGCGTTTGGCTGAGTGTGAACTCAAGGAGCCCCAGCAAAACTGGAGCCAATGGGAATCCGGGGGGAAACTCTCCGCTGGTTGGACCTATACCTAGCACAAAGGCAGATGATTGTGGTTGTTGGAGGTCAGTCATCTCAGCTCCGGGACATCACTGCAGGAGTTCCTCAGGGTAGGGTCCTGGGCCCAACCATCTTCAGCTGCTTCATCAATGATCTTTCTTCCATCATCAGGTAAGAGGTGGGGATATCTTCTGACGATTGCACAATGTCAACAGCATTCGCGACTCCTCAGATACTGAAGCAGTCCATGTCCAAATGCAACAAGGCCTGGACAATACCCAGATTTGGGCTGACAAGTGGCAAGTAACATTTGCACCACATAAGAGCAAGGCAATGACCATCTCCAACAAGAGAGAATCCAACCATCAGCCCTTGATGTTCAATGGCATTACCATCACTGAATCCCCCACTTTCAACATCCTGGGGGGGTTACCATTGACCGGAAACTGAACTGAAACTGAATATAAATATTGTGGCTACAAGAGCAGATCAGAGGCTTGGAATCGTGCGACGGGTAACTCACCTCCTAACTCCCCAAAGCCTGTCCAACATCTTCAAGCCACAAGTCAGGAGTGTGATGGAATGCTCCTTGCTTGCCTGATGAGTACAGCTCCCACAACACTCAAGAAGCTTGACACTGTCCAGGACAAAGCAGCCCACTTGATTGGTACCACATCAACATTGACTCCCTCCACCACCAATGCACAGTAGCAGCAGTGTATACCATCTACAAGATGCACTGCAGGAATTCACCAAGGCTCCTTCGGCAGCAGCTTCCAAACTCACAATCACTACCATCTAGAAGGACAAGGGCAGCAGATAGATGGGAACACCACCACCTGGAAGTTCCCCTCCAAGGCACTCACCATCCTGACTTGGAAATACATTGCCGATCCTTCAGTGTTGCTGGGTCAAAGTCCTGGAACTCCCTTCCTAACAGCACTGTGGGTGTACTTACACCACATTGACTGCAGAGGTTCAAGAAGGCAGCGCACCACCACCTTCTCAAGGGCAACTAGGGATGGGCAATAAATGCTGGCCCAGCTGGCGAAGCCCACATCCCGTGAATGAATTAAAAAAAGGATCTGTGCTCTGTGGTCTTTGCTTGGGTCACTCATAATCATTATTGCAGTAGTCTGGGGTTATTTCCTTTATCTGTTTTAATTTTTGGCATCCAACTTTTGTCCCCTGATCTTTTTCTGCATGTTCTGTTATGCTTCCCTCACTCATCTGTTCTCTGCTGCCTGTTCTTTATTTCTAATTATGTTGATTTTTTTTTTCATCGTTGTAAACCTGAATTAGCTTCTCAGCAAATACTAATTAGTGAGTGGGAGGTGTTAAAAATAATTTGACTTTAATGACTAAAAGTGCCAGTTTAAATGTGCTCACTAGGATCAATGGAAGCATAGAGGATAGTGGATCTTATAGCAGGAAAATAAAGGGCCAAATGTCCTCAGCACAATAAGACCAAGGGGAATGCAACGTTAATTGGGACTATGTGAGCAAAATGAGCAATGGGAAGAAGATTAGTTAGAAAACTTGGCAATGGCCTGGCAGAAATTGCACTTTCTTTCATTCAAGATTTTTGTTAAGTTTTTGTTTAACAAGTTTCACAATCGTCTTAGCAGTGGGGCAGGATGTAATTCAAAATAACTTTGTACTGATGGTGAGTTCCAGAAAAGTGGATTGATTGTACTAACACTTGCCTTATTCTTAGATATTCTTTCAATGGGAAGTGAAAAACTTATTCAGTGCAAGATTTCAATAACATTTCTGATTACCACTTGTGAGGAAATTCATTTCAAGGTAACAGAATGAATATTTGCCTTGTATCTCAATGCAATTCAATGTCAGCACCTCAGTCACTTTTTCTCCTTTGTCGCACTTCCTCTGTGAAAATAAAGATTAACAAAACCTGCCAGAATAGACTGCAACATGTTAAGAAATGCTATAAGCCCTTTGAGGCATTGCAGTCTATTATGCCGTAAATAAACATTAAACATCTGATTAAAGGGCCATGACACTGACAACTCTCTGCCCAGTAGGAGTGTTTGTCCACCTGCAAATATTGGGCAAGTAGGCTCTCTGACTCAAACTTTATTTACAGAGAAGATTGAAATGCCTTCAAAACCATAAAATTTTATGCTAACAGTGTTACAACCACTTTGTTCTCTAGTGATATAGGATTGAAATAAGCCTTAACATTTAAAACTCAAGGTTGGAGGGAAGCAGGTCAGACAGTTTAAAAATATAGGGCTGATTTTAACCTAAAAGGGGAATTGGATGCTGAAGTGGTTGGTGAAAAATGTTGCAGAATGGAGGAAAGAAAATAAAATTCCATAGTTGGGCAATACTTTCGAGCTTCACAGTTACCAAACCAGATGCAGCCACTGCTCTCTTTTGTTTCCATGCTAGGCGATTCCAGAGTGATTGGAATTAAAATTAGTGAGGCAATCATCAGTTTCTTAAGAATAATCTATTATAAACTTTCTAAATAAGTGACAGCTCCTCAAGTAGTGCTTAAGGGAAAATGTGGCATGCATGGGTACAAATGCAACATTAACAGAATTTATGGCAGATAGCTGCAGTAAATTTTATCATTTTGTCCCATGAACATGGTCATAAATCAGTGTTACGTTTGTGCTTTTGTTTCCATTAGTTGTTGTGATGTTGGCAATGCTGGAAAGGCCACCATTATTGCTTCTATTTAGATGACTGCTCCTTGAACTGTTACAGTCCTTGTCGTGTTAATGTTGCCATAATTGTTTTAGGTAGGAGATTCCAGGATATTGGGCAAACACTGATGATGGAACAGTGATATATGTCTAAACCAGAATGGTGTGTGACAGAGGGAAACTCAAAAGTGCCGGTTTTCCCGCAACATTGCTACTCAAGTTCTTTTCAGCATATAAGGTGTCCAGGGAGAGATGTGCTATCAAAATAACCTTGTTTAGTTGCTACAGCACTTCCTGTCAATAATACACCCTGCAGCTGTGGTCGAGGGGGTGAACAACGAGCCTGCTGACAGGGTTGCAGAACAGGCAAAACTGCTCCTGGGTGGTACTGAGCTTCTTAAATGTTATTGCAGTTGCACCCACCCAGGTGATTGGTGAATATAGATCTCAATTTAAAGTTATAACAGTTAGATTTTAAAAAGTAAACAGCAGTGGTAGAAACATGAATGTGGCCAGAGTTGGGACCCTTGCTTTTCCTGATATGTAGTAAGACCTCGACCTTGGTGTACAGACTACAATTTCAAAATTTGTGGATGATATGAAACTTGAAGTTATTCTAAACTGTTGGGATAGTTTAGAACTTCAAAGGGACATAGACAAATTCATGGAATGGGCAGACAGGTGGCAGATGAAATTCAATATGGGAAATGTGAGGTGATTCATTTTGGTAGGAAGAACATGGAGAGACAATATACAATAAAAGGTGCAATTCTAAAGGGGGTACAGGAGCAGAGGGACCTGGGTGTATATGTGCATAAGTCATTGAAGGTGGCCGGACAGGTTGAGATTGCAGTTAATAATGCATACAGTACCCTAGGCTTTATAAATAGGGGCATAGAATATTAGGAGCAAGGAGGTTATATTGAACTTAAATAAGATACTAGTTCGGCCTCAGCTGGAATATTGCATCCAGTTCTGGACATGCACTTTAGGCAGGATGTGAAGGCATTGGAGAGAGCACAGAAAAGATTCACGAGAATGGTTCCAGGAATGAGGAACTTCAGTTATAAAGATAGACTGGAGAAGTTAGGACTGTTTTCCATGGAGAAAAGAAGGCTGAAAGGAGATGTGATAGAGCTTTTCAAAATCATGAGGGGCCTGGACAGAATAGATAAGGGGAAACTGTTCCCACTCATGAGAGGATCAAGAAAGAGAGGGCATAGGTTTAAATTAGTTGGCAAAAGAAGCAAAAGTGATGCGAGAAAAAACTTTTTCACACAGCGAGTGGCTAGAATCTGGAATGCACTGCCTGAGAGTGTGATGGAGGCAGGTTCCATCGAGGCATTAGACTGTTATCTGAAATGGAGGAATGTGTTGGGTTACAGGGAGAAGCTGGGGGAATGACACTGGGTGAATTGCTCATTTGGGTAGCTAGTGCTGACAAAATGGGTTGAATGCCTCCTTTTGTGCTGTAACAATTCTGTGATTCTGTGGATACATTTTATTAATCTTATTATTGTACATGTGGGGCAAAAAGCACAATTGCCACAGATGGTGTAGACAATATCAGCACAAAATATAGTGACTATCAGTATCTTGGCACTGATGATAGATGCATACTTGAAGAGTATAACAAGCTAAAAGCTTGCGGAGCTGACTGTTATTTTCCAAAATCACCTGATTCAAATAATGAATATGAGCTTCTAATACTGCTGCTTTGACTTTATACTTAGAGATAGTCTAATGGCATATGTGAAAACTGGCAAATATAATGGGTGTGAGGAATATAATGGCAAATTTATATAATTTTGGCCACCTGAGGATATGAATCCACGGATGGAGGTGGAGATATTGGGGGAATCCTTTGACTGCGGACTACCTGTTCCTCACCTGTAAAATTGATAACCGGCAGTTCAAAATTAGACGTAGACGTCACAAATTATTTATTCGCCTAAATCAACTTTTAGGTAAGCTTACAAATGGGTGCCCAGTACTCCCTCCAAAAACAGGTGGGAGACTGATTAAATGAGAAAATTGTGATCTAAACCTATTTAGGAACCCAATGGTGACTTTCATAGAGAAATGTGTGGAGTAGGCATGGCACTCTCAGTTTTGCCAGGCATTGAAAGGCCCTACCATTCCACTATCAACCTGTTTTTGCCACCCCCTCCCTTGCAACAGGCCATATCATAAGACCATAAGATGTAGGAGCAGAAGTAGGCCAATTGGCCCATTGAGTCTGCTCTGCCATTCAATGAGATCATGGCTGATCTGATAATCCTCAATTCCACTTTCCTGCCTTTTCCCCATAACCCTTGATTCCCTTACTGATTAAAAATCTGTCTGTCTCAGCCTTATATATACTTAACGACCCAGCCTCTACAGCCCTCTGCGGTAAAGAATTCCATAGATTGACTACCTTCTGAGAGAAGAAATTCCTCCTCATCTCTGTTTTAAATGGGCACCCCCTTACACAGAAATTATGCCTCTGATCCTTGACTCTCCCACAAGGTGAAACAACCTCGCAGCATCTACCCTGTCAAGCCCCCTAAGAATCTTATATGTTTCAGTAAGATCGCCTCTCATTCTTCTAAACTCCAATGAGTACAAGCCCAACTTATTTAACCTCTACTCATAAGAAAATCCCTCCATACCCAGGATCAACCCAGTGAACCTTCTCTAGACTGCCTCCAATGGCAGCATATCTTTTCTTGGATAAGTGGACCAAAACTGTTCACAGTATTCTAGGTGTGGCCTAACCAGTGCCTTATATCGTTTTAGCAAGACTTCCCTATTTTTATACTCCATTCCCTTTGAAATAAAGGCCAACATTCCATTTGCCTTCCCTATTACCTGTTGAACTTGTATGTTCGCTTTTTGGGATTCATGCACAAGGACTCCCAAATCCCTCTGTGCTGCAGCCTTCTGCAGTATTTCTCCATTTAGATAATATTCAGCTTCTCTATTCTTCCTGCCAAAGTGCCTAACCTTACATTTTCCCACAGTATATTCCATCTGACAAGTTTTTGCCCACTCACTTAACCTGTCTATATCCCCCTGTAGGCTCCTTGCATCATCCTACCTACTTGCCTCCCCACCTATTTTTGTGTCACCTGCAAACTTGGTGATAATACATTCACCTCCCTCACCTAAGTCATTAATATATATTGTAAATAATTGAGGCCCCAGCACTGATCCCTGTGGCACTCCACTAGTTACAGGTTGCCATCCCAAAAATGCACCCCTTATCCCAACAATCTGTCTTCTATTAGTTAGCCAATCCTCTGTCCATGCTAATATACTACTCCCAACACCATGGGCTCTTATTTTATTGAGTAGCCTTATGTGTGGTATCTTATTGAACACCTTTTGGAAACCCAAATATATTACTTCTACAGGTTCCCCTTTATCTATCCTGCTTGTTACCTCCTCAAAGAATTCTAATAAATTTGTTAGGCATGATTTCCCCATCATGAAGCCATGCTGACTCTGCTTGATTAGATTATGTATTTCTAAATGCTCTGCTATTACATCCTTTATAATAGACTCCAATATTTTCCCAATGACATATGTGCTCTAGGCAGTGTATGGTAGCCATCTGATCTTTCTCTCCTGCCGGCCAACAAGCTATGGTGGAGGCCCTGTTTGGGATCTGAAGCTAGCCAAGAAAATGTGAATGAGGCTTGAACTGCTGCCATTCCACCCTCAACCCAGAAGTCTTCCCTGTGATTTAATATTTTAATTGCTTGCTCATTTTTATAAAAGTTGGGTGGGGTAGAAAGAAATGAATGGTAAAATTGAGCTGAAATAAAACCCAATGTTGTGGTATTAGGAGGAGTCTGTTGATGGATGTACGGTGGATGTACAGTTTCATGGGGCAGAATTTTCCTGTTGGTGTGCGGATGGCGCGCGATAATATTGGCTGTGCGCCCGCCATTAATTAATGGCCCACTTAAGGCCCTTGACTCACCAATCGATGCTGATTTTTCGGCGCCTGTGCAATCTTCAGGTTGGCACATGGGCAGATGGGTAGAACACATTTGTATAAACCTCATCCACGGGTGGGATAAGAGGGCTCACTGGTGTCGCGAGTGTCCCCTCTCAAGTATTGATTTTTCAAAGTTATTGAAACTTGCCTGTGTGATCTGCAATACTTCAAATTGCATACCAGCTGCTTGGTTTGGACTCTTAACCTTCAGGTCAGCACTCTGCAGTGAGGAATCTTTTTTGGGCCTGCAGGTTTCAGGAAGCCTTCCCTTAGCCTGGGAATGGGAGCTGAATTGTCCACTGGAGGCACCTCCTGTGAGGAGGAAGGGAAGGCTAGAAGGGGGAGGAGGCCAGGAGTGCACAATCAACCTCCAGGGGAGCCACCTTAGGGAGGACAGGCGCAGGCACAAGGGGTGCAGGGCCAAGAGGTAGTCCAAGGCGGAAGGTGCCGCAGAAGATGTCACTATCCTGCTGCCAGGGTATACAGGCGGCAAAGCAGCTACCTCAATATGTCTGAGTTGCAGTGCCAAAGGAGGCTCCGTCTCTCAAGGGAGACAGTCAACTATATCTGTCCGATGCTTGGGCCTGAGATCTCCGCTAACTGTGTGGTTGGAAACCCCATGCCAGTGGCTCTAAAGGTCACAGCTGCCCTCAAATTCTGTGCCTCTGGTTCCTTCCAGGGGTCAGTGGGTGATTTTTGCAGTGTCTCCCAATCAGCTGTCCACACTTGTGTCAAGCAGGCTACAGACGCTCTGTTCAGATGGGCATTGACCTTCATCCACTTCCACTGGGATCTGGCAAGCTAGACACAGCGAGCCAGAGGTTTCGCTGCCATTGCTGGCTTCCCCCGCATCCAGGGTGCAATAGACTGCACGCATGTGGCCATCAAGGTGCCAGCAGGTGAGCCTGGTGCCTTCATCAACAGGAAGGGCTCTCGCTCCCCGAACGTGCAGATAGTGTGTGATCACAGGATGCAGATTTTACAAGTCTGTGCAAGGTACCTAGGCAGCACCCACAACGCCTACATCCTCAGATACTCACAGGTCCCGGTGCTCTTCAGTGCTCCAGCCCGGCTTGATGGATGGCTGCTGGGTGACAAGGGTAATCCCTCAGAAGGTGGCTCATGACGCCTCTCCACCATCCAAGAACAGAAGCTGAGCAGTGGTACAATAGGAGTCACACCTCCACAAGGGCTGTGGTGGAGAGAAACATCAGTCTTCTCAAGATGCGCTTCCAATGCCTGGACCGCTCAGGGGGCGCACTCCAGTACCCCCCGGATCGTGTATCGGTGATAGTGGTTGCATGCTGTGCTCTCCACAATCTTGCACTGGAAAAGGGGGACGCAGTGGACGATGAAGACATCGATGCAGTGGCTGCGGCTGCATACAATGAGTCCAGCAATGTGTCCGAGGATAAGCACACACAGGGAAATGCTGAGAGGGTTGATGCTGACCCGGGCACACTGCAGGGAGGCAGGGACACCTGGGAGGCTTTAATCCAATGATCTTTCAGCTAGCAAACCACAGATGGACCTCTAGAACAAGCCTGGGCTGTAGGCTCCACACTCGATACCTAAGTGCCAAATCTGCCAGGTTAGGAACAGTAAATAAGGGCCTTGTTAATAAAGCTGAATTTCCCACAAAGCACTCATAACATTTTTGGAAACCGTGCACATGCAGAAGAAAAGAGGCACCCTCAGCCATGGTCACATGTCTGAATTTATTATCATAAGCAAAGAAGCTTAAGCCAAAAAAATGACAATGGTGTTCCAATTCAAAGCAAACCATAAAGACCTAATTTTGAGCCAACACAAAAGCACCAGTGATAAACCCATGGTGTTCCTAAGGGCCTTATGTTTATGTTTCCAGGTGCTACGTCTTGATGCTGCCCCATCGCTGGGAGTGGCATCTGAGAGAGCCTGCTCACTCTGCTGTCCTTTTGGCCTCGATGACCTTGGCGGTCGTCCTCTGGTCCATGGAGCTTGTGCTGGCCCCGCTTGGTAGGAATCTGCCAGTTCCACAGCTGGCATCTCCCCAATCGTCGCAGCCTCACTGGATGCGATGGTCACTCGCAGAGGGACGGAGGAGCTGCCGCCCTCATCTGGAGCACCCTGAGAGGTGCCCATAGAGACAACAAGCAACTGTTGCGCGGACGTGAAATTGCTTCAGACCTCGCTGCTCACCGTGGATAGATGGGCACTGAGCTGGGAAATTTGGTGCCCAGACCATCTCCCATACTGGCACTGACCAGCTGAGGTCAATCCCGATGTGACAGCTTGCTGGTCAGAGCGCATCCCCAGGAAGCCTTGATGGGTCTCCACGAGAGTCGCCACTCTCTCCATGGAGGATGCATGGCGCTTGGGCATGTGGCTCATTGCTTCGGCGATCGTCTGCGTAGACTCCTTCACCCTGGAGACCAAGCTAAGCATAGCCTCATGTATCTCCCCCAGATGCTCCTGCACATCCGTCCGCATTTCCTGCACCTGCTGCATCACGGACGACTCCAGAGGCACATCATCAGGCACCGACTGAGCATGTGCCTGGTTCCCTGCAGTCCTCCGACTGCTGCCGACATGGGCACTCTTTGTCTCTGCCAGCTCCTCCAGCGACTGTGAAGTGCCCTCACCGTTGGACCCTGGGACACTAGCCGATGCTCTTACTCCCACCGAGGCGCTAGTATCTGCGCTGGTGCCTGCCTGGCAGAGATGGTGTGACGCTGGTGAGACATCAGGGCCCTCAGGTATGAGAGAGGGCCTCTGCTGCTCCTCCTCCCAGCCCTGCTTCGCTGATGCTGAAAGGACGAACAAGGATCAGTCAACATGGAGACAATGACAATGTGCATCCCTGTCTCCCAGATCATTATGCGCTCATCCTTCCATGAGCAATGGTTAAGCCATGTTGCAAAATTAAGTCAGTTAACATCCAGCACTACTATGGCTGTTGGGAGAACAATGCTGACCTCACTGCTGGCCATACATATCTGGCCGTGGCACCCCAGCCTCACCGACACCAGTGGACCTGGGCAGATGGTGCCTCTCCAAATCCTGGGCCTCCTGCTCAAACTGGCTGAGAATGGTTAACTGCACCTGGCCTTCGCCAGTCCCCACTCGCTCTGCACCATTATGAGCATTCTTCTCCTGAAAATGAGAGAAGAGCATTGATTTGTGCAAATTGTACATGGACTCTCTTCATGAATGACCCACCCCAACCAGAGTGGGACATATCAGGACTCCAGTGCCTCCTCACCCCATTGCTGCCAAACACTGACACAAAGGTGCTTGGCCTGTTCCGCACCCCACCCCCCCACCGCTCCCCCCTTGGTGATATGCTGCTTACATCACATTAGGCACCACATGGTATATCCTTTCATAACGAGGAAATGCAAGCACATGGAGCACAGAGGGCAGCAGGTGGTTCATTGCCACGCCATCTTGAAGCTCCCTATCCCAGCAAGATATCATCCTGACTTGGACATGCCCTGGAGTTCAAGTACCGCACCTAGGTGCAGCTCCTCCAGGTTGCCCCCAAAACAGTCAAAACAGTCATGTGGGTCTCAGTGTACCAAATGCTGCGGGCGCAGAACCCATCTCTTTACCACCCTCTCAGGCTGACCTCGGCATGGGCAATATTTGCTGGCTCACCCAGCGAAGGACACATGCCGTCAATGATTCAATGCAGTCACTACACTCAGACTTGGGGGGGGGGGGGGGGGGGGGGTGGAGGACGGGGGAGGTGGGACAGCAGGGGGGAAAGCGAACCTGCTGGATTAAATGACCAATGCCAACATTGCCCTCACCCTTCCAGAGCGCAACAAGTTGTTGAAGTGCTTGCAGCACTGGATCCAGGTGTGCCGCACCATGTCGTGGGAGCTCACCACCTCCACCAACTCCTCCTAGGCACGGGGGTCTCCTGGCCTGGCCTACCCTCTGGACTTGCATCACCACCATTGACCCTCTGCAGAGCTCTTCGCCCAGCCATTGTGAGCAGCCTTTCCAAGGCTGCCAGGCCACCGGGTCGCCATTGGACCTGCCGCCGCCCGCCCACTCCCGCTATGCATGGGAGTTGGAAAGCACGCTGGGCGGGCCTTAATTGGCCCGCCCGCAAAAATTGGCGGTGCAGACCCGATCGTGGACGGCAATCAAGTCCGTACCCGCTCTCACTCTGCTCCCGCTCCCGCTCCACCCCCCTCGCCAGCCAGAAAATTCAACCCCATGAGCTGGGTGTGAGGAATGTTGCCTTCCTCAACATACCAAACAACTCCCTGGAGGACAGCAATGTAAAATGCTTGTCAGGGAGTGGTGGCCAGGTGCAACAATCTGTATTGTACAAGTAGGACATATGTGAGAACTGAAGAGCGCAGGAGAGACAAACACGGATGGACAGAGTTAAAAAGGCAGGGAGGTACAGGAAGCAGCAAATCAGAATGACTCCAAGACGCTCTACAGGATCGTATGATATTGACTCGTGCAAGAAGCAACACCACTATACCAATCAAGGGCAAGGATGGCAGGACGTTATTGATGGTCAAGGAGCAGGAGAAGAGGTGGGTGGAACACTTTTAGGAGATCTCAACCAGTCCAATCCCCGCTCCACATTTGAGTTTGATGAAACACCACACCTCAACAGCTGAACGTCAACTTGTGAGAAATTGTCATATCAGAGGTCCAAAGAACCAACAAGACCCTGAAGAACATAAGGCATATGGGGTTGATGCGATACCAGCAGAGCTATTGAAACATGGAAAGAACATCTTCATAACAGAGCTCACGGACCTTTTCAACAAGATCTGGACTTTAGAAGACATCCTGGATGACTGGAGGCAAGGAGTAATCGTCAAGCTGCTGAAGAAAGGGAACCTCAGCAACTGCAATAATTGGAGGGGCATAACATTGCTTTCAGTAACTGGCAAGGTCTACAGTGTGGTGCTCCTCAACAGATTGAAAGCAGAAGTAGAAAGTACCCATCGTGGAGGATAGGCAGGTTTTCAGGGTGGCAGATCATGCTGTGAGCAGATATTTATGCTCAGTAACATCATAGAGCAGAGCCTAGAGTATCAACTTCATTGAATTCAAGAAGGCTTTAGATAGCATCCATCAGCAGTCACTTTGGTACATCACTAGACAATACAGCATCCCAGAGCAATGTATTAATATCTCCAAAACCTTATACCGCAACTCCAATTGCTGTGTCTAGACCAGCATGGGCACCACGGCCTCTTTCATCACCATAACAGGAGTACAGCAAGGCTGCATACTCTCCCAATTCTTTTTCTCTTGGTTATAAATTTTATGTGGAAGGCAATGATGAGTGCAGACTTTGGCATCCCATGGCAACATCATTAGTTGATGGACCTGGAATTCACAGATGACATTGCCTTGCTGGTCAAAGAATTGTACGCACCAAGACAATCTTTAGTGTAGTGACGCCAAGGTTGGTCTACGCATCAGCTGCGAGAAAATTAAGATAATGATGACTGGCCAGCAACAAGACCCTCCATCACCATCAGGCAACAGAACATCGAGGACATTGACCACTTCCCCTACCTAGGAAGCAACATCCCCAGAGAGGATGGTGTAGGGATTAATGTCCACACAAAAATCAGCAAAGCAGCATTGGTCTTCCAATGGCTCTACACAGCCTGGTCATACAACACGATCAACACAGCTGCGACTCTATATGTCCATAGTAGTGTCAACTACAATCCATGCCAGCGAGACATGGAAAAGATCAGCAAAGGTGTCACAGAAGCTGGACGTCTTTCACCAGCACTGGCTAGATAAGATCCTGGGCATCACATGGAGAGGCAGCATCATGAGTGAAGAAGTACTACAGGGGACTGGACAGAGGCACCTGCCGGACATTGTGACAGAGAGATTACTGAGGGTGGCAGAGCACTTATTTTTCCTCCCAGACATAGGCCAGAGTGGCAGTAAAATGAACACCACAAGATGGAAAAAGAAGATGGGGCCAGTCAAAGAAGACCTGACCAAGTACACTTAAGGAGAACCTTCAAGAACAGGACACCACCTGGGCTGGAGCAAAATAGATTGCGATGGACAGGGGACGGAGGTGGAGTCTTGCTGCCCATTACCCCCATGGGACCAGAGGAACCAAGTCTAAGTAAGTAAGCTAACCAATACATCCACTATCTCTCCAGCCACTTCTTTTAAGGGCTTAGGATACCGGCCGTTGGGTACAGATAATTTTGTCAGCTTTTAACCTAATTGGTTTCCTAGTCTTTTCCTCTAAGGCAGGCTAAGTTCTTTCTTTCTTGCAGTTTAGACAGGGTAAACTCACTCTCAGCTGTAGGAGCTGAGTAGTTAATTAGCTAACTATTTGAACCTGGTTACTGTAGCCCCAGTTCAGTTTACTATAAATAAAAGGTTCTTTAGTGCAGCCTTGGCAAACAGAGCACAGCTGACAAACTGAGTGAAGAGTTTGGTGAGAGGGAAGTTGTTTGTTTCCTCTTTCTATATTTCTCACCCCATAGAAATTGGCTCTACTACAGAGAAAGGAGCTAACTGTTTGGTGAGTATCTGGTAAGTGGGTAAGTTCTATTCTATCCCTAAGGTATAAGATAATGCACAATTTAGTGTAAAAATAATCAAATATATAAGAAAGCAACATTAAATAAATAATTAATATAATTAAGTATTTATTGAAAACACATTAATAATGGCAGGACAGGTGATGTGTCAAGGCTGCAGTATGTGGGAGCTCCTGGATAACATTGTGATCTAGGGCAAATACTTCTGCGGTAAGTGTTTGCGGCTTCAGGAAATTTGGCTCAGAGTCATTGAGCTGGAGGCTGAGCTACAGACTCTGTGACACATCATGGAGGGGGAAAGTTACCTGGGTGCTTTATACCAGGAGGCAATCACCCTACTTAGGATAGGATCTTCTGATTTGGTCTGTGGCCAGGGACAAGAGGGTGTGACTGCAAGTGAGGTAGGTAAGTGGACCCAGATGGCAGGAGTGCAGGCGTGAGTGCCCCTGCGATTGTCTAACAGGTTTGAGGTTCCCTCAGCTTTTTTGGATGAGAGTGGGGTTTGCAGGATGGATGAAAAAACTGACCATGGTACCGTGGCACAGGAAGCCATCTAAGTGGCGGGAGGAAAAAGGAATGTATTGGTAGTGGGGGCCACTATAGTAAGGGGGATTGACACTGTTTGCTGTAGCAAAGAGCGTGAGTGCAGACAGCTTTGTTGCCTGCCCGGTGCCAGGGTTCGGGACATCTGCTTAGGGCTGGAGAGAAACTTGCAGTGGGAGGGGGAGGATCCAGTGGTCGTGGTCCATGTAGGTACCAATGACATAGGCAGGATGAGGAAGGAGGCTCTGCATAGTCAATATGATGAGCTAGGCACCAAATTAAGAAGCAGAGCCTCAAAGGTAATAATTTCTGGATAATTACCTGAGCCTTGTTCAAATTGGCATTGGACAAATAAAATTAGAGAAATTAATGTATGGCTCAAAGACTGGTGTGAGAGAAGTGGGTTCTAGTTTGTGGGGCACTGGCCCATGATCTGATAGGCATTACAGAGACATGGCTACAGGATGACATAGATTGAGACCTGAATATTGAAGGCTACATGACATTTAGAAAGGACAGGAAGTTAAGAAAAGGTGGAGGGATGGCTCTGTTAATTAATGATGGTATTAGCATATTAGAGAGGGATGTAGAAACGGTTTAGGTCGAAATTAGGAATGATAAAGGCAAGAAGTACAGGCCTCCTAATTGTAACTACACAGTAGGACAGATTATAAAAGAAGAGATAGCGAGGCATGCCAGAAGGGTACAGCAATAATCATGGGGAATGTTAATCTACGTATAGACTGGAAAAATTAAATGGGCAAAAATGGTGTTGATGAGGAGTTCATAGAATGTTTTTGGGATAGTTTCTTAGAACAGCACATTCTGGAGCCAACCAGAGAGCAGGCTATACTAGACCTGGTAATGAATAATGAGATAGGATTAATTAATAACCTCCTAGTGAAGGCACCCCTAGGTTGCAGCAATCATGATATTGTATTTTACATTCATTTTGAGGGAAAAACGAGGGAGAAACGACTAGTATTTTAAGATTAAATAAGGGCAATTATGAGGGCATGAAAGCAGAGATAGCTGAAGTGAACAGGCAAATGAGGTTAAGGGATATGTCAATAAAAGTTCAGTGGCAGACATTTAAAGAGATATTTGAGAATACATAGAATATATACATTCCAATGAGAAAGAAAAATGCCAAGGGGAGGGCCCAACATCCGTGGTTAATTAAAAAAAGTTAAAGACAGTATCAAACTTAAAGAAAAAGCATATAATTACACAAAGACTGTCTGCAGGTCAGAAGACTGGAAAGAATATAAAGAACAGCAAAGAATGACAATAAGATTAATGAGGAGGGAAAAAATAGAGTATGAGAGAAAGCTAGCTAATATCAAGACAGATAGCAAGAGTTCCTAACGAAATTTAATAAGAATACAGTTAACAAAGTGAGCGTTTGTCCTATAGAGAGTGTGTCTGGGGAATTGATAATGGAAAGTAGGGAGATGGCGGATTAATTAAACAGGTATTTTGCTTTCGTCTTCACTATAGAGGACACAAGTAACATCCTGGAAATAGCTGTAAAGCAGGAAATGGAAGGGAGGGAGGAACTCGGAAAAATTACAGTCACCAGGGAAGTGGTATTGAGGAAATTGTTGGGGCTGCGGGCTGACAAATCCCCAGGTCAGGATGGACTTCACCCTAATGCCTTGAAAGAAGTGGCTAGTGAGATAGTTGATGCACTGGTTTTAATTTTCCAAAATTCCCTCAATTTAGGGAATGCTCCATTAGATTGGAAAATAGCAAATATAACTCCTTTATTCAAAAAGGGAGGGAAACAGAAAGCAGGAAACTATAGACCAATTGGCCTAACATCTGTCATAGGGAAAATGTTAGAAGCTATTATTAAAGATGTTATAACAGGGCACTTAGAAAAATTCAAGGCAGTCAGGCAGAGTCAACATGGTTTTGTAAAAGGGAAATCATGTTTAACCAATTTATTGGAGTTCTTTGCAGGAGTCACATGTGCTGTGGATAAAGGGGAACCAGTGGATGTGCTGTACTTAGACATCCAGAAAGCATTTGATACAGTGCCACATAAAAGTTCATGATATAGAGGTTAACATATTGGCATGAATAGAAGATTGGCTAGCTAACAGGAAGCAGAGAGTTGGCATAAATGGGTCTTTTTCTGGTTGGCAGGATGTGATGAGTGGTGTACCACAGATATCAGTGCTGGGACCTCAATTTTTACAATTTATATAAATGACTTGGATGAAGGGACCGATGGAATGGTGGTTAAATTTGCTAACGACACAAAGGTAGGTAGGAAAGGAAATTGTGAAGAGGACGTAAGAAGACTACAAAGTGACATAGACAGGTTAAGTGAGTAGGCAAAGATCTAGCAAATGGAGTATAGTGTGGGCAAATGTGAAATCACTCATTTTGGCAGGAAGAATGAAAAAATGCTTATTACCTAAATGGTGAGAAATTTCAGAGTTCTGAGATTCAATGGGATCTGGGTGTCCTAGTGCATGAATCACAAAAGGTTAGCATGCAGGTACAGCAGACAATTAAGAAATAGCAATAGTAATAGAACGTTATCATTTATTGTGAGAGTAATTGATTACAAAAGTAAGGAGGTTATGCTTCAATTATACAGGGCATTGATGAGACCACATCTGGAATATTGTGTACAGTACTGGTCTTCTTATTTAAAGAAAGATGTAAATGCGTTATAAGTAGTACAAAGAAGTTTTACTGGAGTAACATCAGGAATGGGCGGGTTGTCTTATGAGGAAAGTCTGGACAGACTAGGCTTGTATCCACTGGAATTTAGAAGAGTAGGAGGCAACTTAATTGAAACCTTTAGGATCCTGAGGGGTCTTGACAGGGTGGATGTGGAGAGGATGTTTCCTCTTGTGGGAGAATCTAGAATTAAGGTGTTGCTCATTTGAGACAGAAATGAGGAGTACTTTATTTCCCCTGCGGCTGCAATCTTCCTGGTTTACGGGGTCATGTCTTGACTGGAGCAGTCCTGGGCTACAAGCATTGAGAAGTGTCTGCATGGCTGCATTTTAAATGTGGCGCCCAGCCTGAGGAAGTGGCGAGGTAACTTTGTGCTGGCCAATCAAAGGCCGCCCACCAGTGATCTGGTGTGTTTCCGGTGACTACATAATTTATGAGGTGGAAAGGGGATGATATGGCACAAAAGCCAGGCATTGCGGCCGGCGGGTAGAGTGACTTTTTTCATGCTTGCTACCGCACTTTTGTGCAAATCTGTGATGATTCCGCCCAAAATTACAGCTGCTAAACCATCCAACAGGCTTTGCCAAGCTAACAGAAAGCATCTCCCATAGTGTGGTAATAATTTGTCAAAATAAGTCCAATCAGTTGTATCAAATCATTAAATTACCCATTCCTTGCACTTTTACTTAGAATCTTAGAATGATACAGAATGAAATGGAACCATTCAGCCCATTGAGCCTGTGCTAGAATTTTGAAACATGTATCTAATTAGCTTCACATCCCTGCTCTTTCCCCATAGCTCAACAACAATTTCATTATCAAGCACCTATCCAATTCTCTTTTGAAAGTTACTACTGAATGAGCTTTCACAACACTTTCAGGCAATGCAACCCAGATAGTAACAAGCTGCTGTGTGTTTTTTTTTCCCCTCATGCCACTTCTGGCTCTTTTGCCTTAAATGTGTACCCTGGTCACTGTCCCTTCTGTCACTGAAAACACTTTCTCCTTAATTGCTCCATGGGAACTTTTCATAATTTTGAACACCTCTATCAAATCTCCTCTTAACCTCCTTTGAATTGAATACAATACTCCAGCTGGGGCCGAACAAGCATTTTATAAAGGACTAGCATAATCTCCTTGCTTTTGAAACCTTTGGATGTGAATTTATATCACCACCACTGGCCTTGCTGCAGTGGTAGTGCCAAGGTGGCGCAACTTGGGCTCAGCTGTACTGGCCTTCAAGGTACATGCAGCACCAGTATCTAAGCTGGAGGTACAAGTGTCAGAAAAAATGACAGGGCCTCTTCATCAGTGCTGTGCTGATGCTCTCTTTCTTTGCCCTGGGGCTCCTGTGGCAGGTAGCAGCTCTTGGGTGTCTGAAAGCAGGAACTCAGAAGGGGAAGGTTGGTGTGAGAGACTAAAATAGGGTGGAAACAAGAGATGCATGGGCACACGATCAGCAGCTTGGCTATTATGCCAGATAACAGGATAAAGTGAGCTGAGAGGTGTAAAGGGGAATAAGGCAGGGATGTTCTAAGCATTGTCTGATGCTACACATCACCCACAGCCAGCCTCATGATGTGAACAATTATCTCCTCTGTAAGTTTCAGAAGATGCAAGCTTCCTTGTTCTCGGTTGGTTTTGCTCTGTTCCCTCCTAGTGGGGCAGTAGCTGAGAGTAGCTACATTTTAGAGTACACAAAAATCAAGAATGATGTGGGCTTGTAAGAAAGGAACTGCAATAATTGTGGGTGATTTTAATCTTCATACAGTTTGGAAGAATCAAATTGGGAAAAGTAGCCTAGATGATGAGTTCATAGATTGTATTCAGGACAGTTTCTTGAATGATACATTCTGGAATCAACTAAGGAACAGACTCTTTTAGACATTGTAATGTGTAGTGAGGCAGGGTTACTTAATTACCTCACAGTAAAGCATCTTCTTGGTAAGAATGATCGTAACGTAATAGAATTTCACATTCAGTTTGAGGTTAAGAAATGTGAGTCTGAAACTAATCTTAAACTTAAATAAATGCAACTACAAGGGTATGAAGACAGAGTGAGCTAGACTGAATGGGAAAATAGGTTAAAAGGTAAGTCAGTAGAGAAGCAGTTGCAGACATTTAAGATGTTTCATTACTCTCAACAAAGGTATATCCATTAAGAAAGAAACATTCTACAAGAAGGGTGCACCATCCATGGATAACTAAGGAAGGTAAGGATGTGTTATGGATAGGGAGAGGTGGTGGAATACCTTTCCTCCTTTCTTCTCATCTTTCGGTTGCCAGCAACAAGATGTGTTTTAGAGGGAGTGCTTTTAAATCCTTTTGCGATGTAATTTTCAATAATAAACACAAAGGAGGCTTCGGGTAAATTTAAATCAAAAGAAAGGATAATGTTTATTTACACAACACCCTGAAATGTAAACACAACAAAACACACTCATTCCCTCTTGTACACAGACATACAGACGAGTAAAGATGGACTTGAGAGACAAAGCATGTGTTAAAGTTATTAGTAAAAGAAAATACAGAAGTAAATCATGTGTCCTTTTTCAGTCCTTTAAAAATGCATACGTAGCAGGCCTGGAAGAGCTTTCGTTCATGGTTCTTTGGATGAATGGAAGTTGAAAACCTCTGGGTCTCCAGCCAAAGCCATGCCAATTTTATAGAGGCAAAGCTTTGCAGGTTAAAATGAATTAGTCCCTCACTCTCACTGCCTTGGTTGACTGGTTGTTAGGCAGTGTTCTGTTCATCTCACTGGAGGATGGTCTGTCTTGTCCTGTAGGCTTGAAGAGTGAGCTGTCCCTCCCTGGTTCTTGGAGTAAAAGAATTTGTGATCTAAGGTCAGTTTCGGTCATGTGACCCCCATGATCAACACCTTCAAAAGAGTCATACGGACCCAAAACATTAACTCTGTTTCTCTCTACATATATGCTGCCAGACCTGCTGACTTTTTCCATAATTTTCTGTTTTTATTCCATTGTCAATTTAACTGGTTCAAAGTTAGAAGCCATTGCTACATAATGGGGTTTTAATGGTATCTAATGTTTTTGAGTTTCGGTAGAAAACAGCGTGCAGTTTTGTCCTCACATTTAAGAAAGGCAATTGAGGCAGTTCAGCAAAGGTTCACTAAATCGATCCTGGGATGAGGGGGTTGTCGTATGATGCATGGCGAAGTAAATTGAGCTTATATTCTCTGGAATTTAGAAGAATGAGAGATGACTTCATTGAAATCTACAAAATTCAGAGAGGGTTTGATAGGGTAGACGCTGAGAGATTGTTTCCGCCGGTTGGAGAATCTAAAACACGGAGGCAGTCTCAGGATAAGGGACCGTTTATTTAGGACTGAGATGAGGAAAAATTACTTCACTTCTAGGGTTGAGAGTCTTTGGAATTCTCTACCCCAGAGGGTTATGAATGCTACATCCTTGAATACATTTAAGGCTAGGACAGACAGAGCTTTTGTCTCGCAGGGAATTACGAGATATGGGGAATGTTGGAAAATGAATTAGTAGCCCAAGGTCAGCTATGATAGTAGATACACCCATGGTCACTTAGATTTTAAGAACTTTCCGGAAGCATGTTCAGACATGAGTTAGTCCTTTATGTAGAAATCACAGGAGAAGATACTAGAAGCATCCCATTATTAGAAGAATATCAAGCTGTAAAAGGGAGGGAGGAAATTAAAACTATCACTAGAACATACGAACATACAAATTAGGAACAGGAATAGGTCACTCGCCCCTTTGAGCCTGCTCCGCCATTCAATAAGATCATGGCTGACCTAATTGTAACCTCAATCTCACATTCCTGCCTACCCCCGATAACCTTTCACTCCCTTGTTAATCAAGAAATCTATCTAGCTCTGCTTTAAAATTATTCAAAGCCTCTGCTTCCACTGCCTTTTGAGGAAGAGAGTTCCAAGGACTCTCAACCTTCCCTGGGACACCTTCTGGATGCTGTGGAGGCCTGCTGCAAAGTCCTTTACACCACTCTGGCCATAGGAGGCCCATCAGTGGCTTGGGAGGCGGTGGCAGAGGTGGTCAGTGCCAATGCTACACACAAGAGGATGAGCATCCAGTGCAGAAAACCGATGAATGATCTCATCTGTGTCACCAGGGTAAGTCAACCATCTCATCAATCTCAACTCACTGACTCACAAGCCCATCGCACATTCATCGGCATCTCACTCACTGCCAGCTCAAGGGACATCACTACTCACTCTCTCACATACACCCTCACATCTCCATCTGGCCTCATCCCCTCTGGAGACTACCTCCTCAGCCCATCCATAGCACAAGCACACTCCTGCCAACCTTCTCATTTGGCCTGGCATGCGCCTTGCTCACACTCTTCTCCATTTGTCTTTATGCAAGATCAGATTGCGCACAGTCGCCGGGCGAGGTCCCAGACTGGGGGAGGAATGGCGGGCATCAAGGTCCTCATTCCATTTGAGACTCGAACCGTGGAGCTGGCCTGACAGGACATTGACTGTTCCTGCAGCGATGATGAAGTCGGTGGCAAACACCCAGGTGAGGATCATGCACCACATGATATCTCTCTCAATGCTACACTGAGTCCACTGTTCTGTGTTCAGCACAGCTGCCAAGCACTAATAATCTCCACTTTCTCCCATGGGTGCATCTGCCTTGTCGTCCCAAGGCAACCTTGACCCTGACCCCAGCGCCAAGAGCACCTTGGATTAGGACCCTGAGGGTAGCACCCTGAGGCGCTCATCCACACCATCCACCAGCGCAGCGACAGACACCCGGTGGGACCTGGATGTAGAGTAGCCTTGGGATCACAATCTGGTGGGTACACCACGCAATCTATTCCACAGCAAGCAAAGGCAGGCACATCCTTGGTCACCAGCACTCCGGACTGCTGGAGGCAAGGAATCTGCTGAGTCCGAGCCAGATGATGAGCTTCTGGACTCAGTCCTCAATCAGTTGTTGGAGCAACAAAGGCAATCATGGGAACATCAGGAAGGGATATCTGGTGCACTCCGCAGATTGCAAGGAACAAAGGAGGAGCCTGTCCACCTTCAGTCCGAGGTGTTAGCGCTGGCATGCCAATGCATCTCGGTCAACACTGGCAGGATGGCAGCCGCCATGGAGACCTTGGTCCAGGACATCGCAGTCCTGCATTGCTGCATGGGCTGACCTCCAACGTTGATGCCATAGTTGGTCTCCATCAGTGTCAAAGCGAGAGGGGTTCGGGGCAGCTCAAACTCACTCCAGTTTCCGCTTCTCCTCAAGGAGTCAGTCGGGCTGTCGGGCACCATAGAAAAGAGGACCAACAGCTTGATACCCCGGGGCCTTCTATCCAGGTGACTCCGGGAATGTCCGGCAGATCCAAATCCCCTCCTCCTGTGACCCCTGCAGCTCCAGCTCAACAGTCTGAGGAGGGTGCAGCTGACCACAGCAGGACACCCAAAGCAGATTGAAGCCCTCCAGGTCTCGGCCCTCCAGACGATGACTGCCAAGGTTATCACAGGCAACAGGGGATAGCAGTCAGCAGGCTGCATCCATGTCCACTGCGGATGTCGGGGAAGCACCAAGATGTGCAGCAGGGTTAGGAAGGTTAAAAAGATGTAACTCTTTCGAGTTATCAGCAGTCACAGATTGTAACTCTTTCGAGTACATTCACAGTTCTTGGTTTTCCGGGAGTGGGACATGAACCCACAACCTTCTGATTCAAAGGCGAGGGTGCTATGAGCTGAGCCACAGCTGATACCTCTAAGTTGCACAGCCTGAGCACGGTTGTTAATCACTATTGTAAATAAACTCCCAAGAATGTCCCTTTGCCTATGGCTCCTTGTTATGATGAGCAGTGTTCATGTCACTCAAATGTGAAACCTTGCTTTCGGCACAAGATAAAGGCAGGTGTCTCAGCCCAGGGCCTCTTCCCTATGTAGTATGTAACATTCAGACCAAAGTTATGGCCTGACTTCACACTCACTGGTCATATTAGTGATGTCTGCACCTCGAAGGTGCTTGTCATTGCTGCCAGAATGTCGTAGGCAGTTGTCACAGAGTTCCATCATTCTCTCCTTGTGCTCTCAGCACCTTTGAGGTGGGACTGCCCCCTGCGCCCCACCACCCCCGCCTCTTCAGCATCTGTGATGCTGTGTTCCTGAAGGGGTCAGGTGCTAAAGGCTGACATCGGATCAGGTGCATTTAAAGTTTCACGGCTGCATCTCCATAATATGTCCCTGATCACAGAGTGCAAGCGAGCTGCCCCCAGCCAGACAGGAGTCAGACATTCACAGAGACAATGTGTAGATCTATGGAGTGTCTTCACTGCATGTCGTCATCATCCTCCTGGAATCTAGCGACTATTAGGGCCTCCACCGCATCTCCATGACATGACATGAGCACTGAAGGCATGTGCGCTGCCATCAGCCACACAGGAGTCAAATGTTCGCAGATGCAAGGTGAGGATGTCAGGACTGTCCTCACTGCATCTCGGCATCATCCTCCATGAATCTTGTAGCTATGAGGGCCTCCCGAGTATGCCTGCCTCGTCTGGCCAGCCCGATGGCCTCATCGTCGGCATCCTCGCCTTTGAGGACCTCACCACAGTCATCCCCTTATACGTTTTCCTCATTGGAGGAGACGGCAGCTCTTCCACCTCCTCCTTAGCCTGGTCTTCCCCGCTTTGCAGCACCAGGTTGTGCAGCATACAGCAAGCCATGATGATGCACGACACTGTCTGGGGACTGTATTGCAGTGCTCCAGTGGACCTGATGAGGCACTGGAATCTCATTTTCAAAATGCCATTGTTTGCTCCACCAAAGTCCGGGTCTCGGCATGAGCCTCGTTATACCATTGCTCTGCTGCAGTCTGAGGCCGCCGTACAGCTGTCATCAGCCACATCCTCTGTGGGTAGCCCTTGTCCCCGAAGAGCCAACCCTGCAGCCTCTGTGGACCCTGGAAGATGTCAGGGAACTGTGACCTGCTAAGGATCTAGGAGCCATGGACACTTCCTGGGATTAGTGCACAGACCTGTAGGATGCGTTTGTGGTGGTTGCACACCAGCTGAACATTCAGCAAGTGGAAGCCCTTACGGCTGATGTAGTTAACTGCTTGTTGCCATGGGGATCTAAGTGCCACATGAGTGCATCTGTGGAAAATCAGAGATCTGTGAAAATCCCAGTGCTCTTGCTCCCTGGCTTTCCTGATCTCGGTTGAAATGCACAAAGTACTGTGCCTTCACAAAGATGGCGTCCGTGACCTCCTGGATACACTTGTGCATGGAGGCTTGCGAGACCCTGCACAGGTCACCTGTGGAGCCCTGGAAGGAGCCACTGGCATAAAAATTGAGTGCTGCGGTCATTTTCATGATCTCTGGCAGTGGATGCCCTCCATGACCCCGTGGCATCAAATCCTGCAGCTGGTGGCATATGTGACCAACCAGTTATCTGGACATGCGCAGTCTATGGCAACACTGGTTCTCAGTCATCTGCAGGAAGACAAGCGCCATCTATAGACCCCGGGTCTGGCGAAGCACCTACGAGCGACAGCTCTCTGTGGATCTTCAGCTGCGTACACAGCAGGGCCTGCCACCCCTTCATCTTGAGGAAGGTGCTCCTCCCTTTGCCAAGCCAAGCGCCTCCACTGCTTTCTTCTTCTTCTTCTCTAGTCTCTGTAAGCCATGAGGCATAACGCTAATTCACCAGGCTCCATGATCCTGATGTTCCCCTCCTGCAGGATCAAAGAGAGAGGCTAACAGAATTAGCATCTGTGCCCTAAGAACCTCTCTTGGTTAAATCTGAAGGCCCCTCATGTACGCAGGAGAGTGCTGGCCATCACTTGGATGGCCAATGTGTAGTGCGCTTCATGGCTGTCCGAAACCCCACCCACCTCCTCCCCACTCCACCTGACCATTTGGTGGCAGCTTCGGCTACTGGACTGCATCTGTGCTCTCAGCTCAGGCACAGGCATTCTCCTAACCCGCATTGTAAGGTCTGTGCCCAAGAGGTGAAAAGTTCTGGAGCATTTGGTGGCAATTTCATGCTTTTGCATTGCTTGAGCAGGCAGAAAACCTTCAGACTCCAAGCCTGTCAATGGGGCTGCTGCTGAATGCTCTCAGCTGCGGAAGAATGCTCACTTTTGACAAGCTTTTCTAAGTGTGTGGCCGCTTCTGTCACCCTGTCAAAACCTCCCCCCCTCCACCCCCCCACCCCCCTACCTCGGCCTTACCTGCACTGGAGCCCTTGTCCTGGCACCACACTGAAGGCCAGCTGGGAAAAAGCCATTTGCCTGTGCTAACATTAATTGAATGCGTGGCGTCTCTTCCTTGATGTCTTACGGGGAATGCTCACGAGCATTGTGCAAGGTTGTGTGCACCCACCTTTGAGTTCCAGTCGAAGTTCAGGTCGCCAGGTGCACGCTTTTTAAATGTAGTCATGAAGCGCACTGTTCTGAAGTCATGCCGACATGGTAAATTTGACATGGGGGGATAATTCTAATGCACGGGGCTTATAATGAGATGCTAGAGTATTGAAATTATATTCCCGATATGCGGCAGCGGCAGACGTGACCTGCCATTGACGGGCAGAGCGGACGATCGCAAACTAGCTTCACGATGGTGTAAAACCGAGTTTTGGCCTTTTCGCCATATTGTCCACTCAGGCCCGCCTTGACACTCACCACCAATGAGACTGGACAATTCCGCCCTATGTTTCTGAGTCAGTAGAATGCGGGTTTAACATCCATGCCAGAGGCTTGAGCATAACATCAAGGCTGATACTTCAACTTAGTACTGAGCAAGTGCTGCACTTTTAGTGGTGCCATCTTTCAGATGAGACGTTAAACCAGTGCCCCATCTGCCCTTGCAGGTAGATAAAAGATCCCATGATGTAGATCTTCCAGTGTTGTGGCCAATATTTATCCTTCAACCAACATCACTAAGGAAACAGATCACTTTGCCATTTGTGGGATCATTCTGTGTGCAAATTGGTGTACATTTCCTACATTACAACAGTGACTACACTTCAAAATGTACTCAATTGGCTGTAAAGCGCTTTGAAATGTCCTGAGACTATGAAAAGTGCTGTTTAATTTTAATATGAATGTTTTTTTCTGCCTGGCTATCATAAGTGTAGTTTAAAAGTCAAAGTTTGTATGGGGCTAGATTGGATAATGTGAAGGGATGCAATGCCAAAAAATCACCAGCACTGCAGATGCTTGCATGTTAGTTCAGTGAGTGGCTGATATTACAGCTCAAACATCCTAAATCTCTGGGGAAGTTTAGTGCTCTGGATTAGGAAGGTGACTGATTCTTCAAAGATGTTATGAGCTTTCCTCTATCTGTATGTTTGGTTGTTCTCAAAAACAATATCATTTTTGCTGGTCAATGTTATTAATGTGGGTTTCATCGATATATTTTGTAGGCATTTGATCAGAATCATAAAAGCTGGTTTGGTTGGAAAGTGTGCTAACATGAATTGATAAATTGGGAAATAAGCTTTAAAATTAAAAATGTTGCTTCTTGCCTACCATTCCTTATTCCACTTAATATTGCATGTTGGTCTATAAATCCAGCTGTGCAACAGGCGCTAAATGGTTTTGTAAGCCTCCATTATGGCAGGTAAAGAGCTTATGTTAATTAAGAGCAGGAAGTACGCCGCTCACAATGTTGATAAAGGCCAAAAAAATTGTGTACAGTCACCATGCCTAAAACAGGTGTTAGAACCTTTGCATGTATTTTTATTCTATCATGGGACGTGGGCATCACTGGCAGGACTAGTATTTGTTACTCATCCCCAATTGCCCTTGAGAAGGTGGTGGTGAGCCGGCTTCTTGAACTGCTGCACTCCATCCAGTGTAGGTGCACCCATAGTACTGTTGGGAAGGGAGGTCCAGGATTTTGATCCAGCAATAATGAAGGAATGGCAATATAGTTCCACATCAGGATAGTGTGTGGCTTGGAGGGGAACGTGCTCATGGTGGTGTTCCCATGCGTCTGCTGCCCTTGTCCTTCTAGGTGGTAGAGGTTCTGGGTTTGAAAGTTGCTGTCGAAGGAGCCTTGGTGATTTGCTGCAGCGCATATGCAAATAAGAGATCTAATGCCCGTGTAAGTCCATGACTGCAACAATGATTTGCCCTAAGGTAGCTGGCACCAGGGCCAACTGCACTCAGAAACAACAGGCTACGAGCAACTAGGTAGGTTGTTAAAATATACTTACCTGAATGTGGAGCTGGAGGAGCAGGAGTGCTGTCAGCCACCAGGCTTCCACCTATTGGTGCCACCACAACCCCAACCACTGTTGTCTCCTGATCCATCTCTTCCCCACCACTCCTCCGCTTATCTGAAGGTTGCTGTGATGTCAGCAGCGGTCCAATCATCAATCAAACTTTGTTGGCTGGTAAATGTTCCTTCAGGGAAATGAGGCCTGAGCATGCCCAAATTTGTATCTTTTAGGAAGTGGTTGATATATATGAGCTGAAGAAATGTTCCAATGCAAAATGTGGACAATAAACTTGAAATGTAATGTGATAAAAAAATGATACTTTTTATAAATTGCAATGACATAATCCAATTGAAGGGTTGATGACTTTGCACAATACAGGAATGAAGCTGAAATAGTCTGTTACTTATCAGAAGTCTGAGGTGGAATATTGAATTCAATTTATATTATTGTTCAGATTTTCAAGTTGGTGAGATCCTCATCACAATTTCTTTTCATTACCATTGTGGTCCCAGTTTTCAATTCCCTTCACAAAGTACTTTATGACATAACATCTAAATAAATATTGCTTTTATAATATTGGACCCAAAAGGAACATTGGATTTCTAATTTAGGATTTACAGTGTTACCAGGTCACTTGTAATACTGAATTACAAGGAAACTCATTAGCTTGCATACATTAGAGAATTGATTTTATGAATGTCCTGTCACTTCATTATGCACCTATTATTGCCATAAAGTGCATTCTCCTACCCACATGTTTAGAAAGTTTTTCGCAAGACCATTTGCCTGCACTTTACCACTAACCACCTCCTTCAGTAGTGCCCTAAGCAGTGCAAAGCCCTGCCAACTTCTTTTGTGGATAACAGCTGAATGCTGAATATTTCCTCATAATACCTATCCATACCGCAATATTTGAATGCTGATTTTAATTTGGCTCACCTGACAGAAATGGAGTGGTGGCAGCTCTGAAATAACTGCTGCAGTTAGCTCCTCGAACCGAGGCCATTTTTGCTGGGCCCTTCCCCTGGCCTGACCAGTCAGATGCCTGAACCAGACAGGTGTTTAATTATTGCCTGCAAGTTGGGTTTCTGTGATGTACTTAGGGCCTTGATGAAATGTCAGATGACAACTGGGCAGAGCGCACAGTGGATGGTGAAGCAGTAAAGATCTCTAAAGCACAGAATTATTTTTCTGGGCTAGGAGCTGCCCAATAGCATTGTGGCTGAATAAAAGAGATGACAGGTGGTCATTTACATCCAAGGTTCAGAATAACATTGAAAAGTTTTAATTCGCAGAGGATGTCATTAAAATGTTATAATAAACTTTCTGCCTATGGAAATCAAGATTCTTTAGGAAGGGAATGACATAACTGCTTCAAAAAAAGAAATATTAAAAGTTATGAAGAGTAAACAGAAGACAGACTTGAGGAGAATTTTCCCAGAATCTTTGAGGCAGGTTTCGAGGTGGGGGTTGGGAGTGGGGGGAGGCCTAGGGAGGGCTGGAAAAATGGCAAAAAAAATCCTTCATGCCTGCTCCCTGAAATGTTCCTGCCTCTTCACGCTTTTATCCAAGGAGCTTCAGAGTGGTCATGGCAACCTACCCGTCTCTTGTGAGAAACTCTTGAAGGTAATTATGGAGGTAATTAGTCAGCATTTTTGGAAGGCTATGAAATATTGCCAGCAGTGCACAGGACCCCTGCTGTGTCTGCAGCTCATCTACTCAAAGGAGGTGAGAGCAAAGTAGGAGGTCAGGAGGACATGAGATTCATATGCAGTG
This sequence comes from Cetorhinus maximus, assembly GCF_964194155.1. Lineage (NCBI taxonomy): Eukaryota > Metazoa > Chordata > Chondrichthyes > Lamniformes > Cetorhinidae > Cetorhinus > Cetorhinus maximus. Next base: position 62,584,518 of record NC_135881.1, on the reverse strand, counting down.
TTCAAGAACAAAATTGGCAATCCTCAGGGCATCTGCAAGCAAATGGAAGAGGCAATGGCATAGTGGTATTGTCACTGGACTAGTAATCCAGAGACCCAGTTAAAAGTTGAATGATGACCATGAAGCCATTGTTGATTGTCGTAAAAGCCTACCTGGTTCTCTAATGCCCTCCAGGGAAGGAAATCTGCTGCCGTTACTGGTCTGGCCTACGTACGACTCCAGATCCACAGCAATGCAGTTGACTCTTAAATACCCTGTGAAAGGCCTAGCAAGCCACTCAGTTGTATCAAACTGCTATGAAGTCTATAAGGAATGAAACCAGATGGACCACTCGCCCTCGACTTAGGCACCGGAAATGACAACGGCAAACGCAGCCCTGTCGACCCTCCTTACTAACATCTGGGGCCTTATGCCAAAATTGGGAGAGCTGTCCAACAGGCTGGTCAAGCAACAGCACGACATAGTCATACTCACAGAATCATACCTTACAGATAATGTCCCAAACTCTACCATCACCATCCCTGAGTGTGTCCCATCCCACCAGCAGGACAGACCCAGCAGAGGTGGCGGCACAGTGGTATACAGCTGGGAGGGAGTTGCCCTGGGAGTCCTCAACAACGACTCTGGACCCCATGAAGTCTCATGGGATCAGGTCAAAAATGGGCAAAGAAACTTCCTGCTGATTACCACATACCACCCTCCCTCAACTGATGAGTCATGTTGAACATCACTTGGAGGAAACGCTGAGGACGGCAAGGGTGCAGAATACTCTCTGGGTGGGACACTTCAATGGCCATCACCAAGAGTGGCTCGGTAGCACTACTACTGGCCGAGCTGGCCATGTCCTAAAGGATATAGCTGCAAGACTGGGTCTGCAGCAGGTGGTGAGGGAACCAACAAGAGGGAAAAACATACTTGACCTCATCCTCACCAACCTGCCTGCCGCAGATTCATCTGTCCATGACAGTAACGGTAGGCGTGACCACCGCATAGTCCTTGTGGAGACGAATTCCCGCCTTCATATTGAGGATACCCTCCATTGTGTAGTGTGACACTACCATCATGCTAAATGGGATAGATTTCGAACAGATCTAGCAACTCAAGACTGGGCATCCATGAGGTGCTGTGGGCCATCAGCAGCAGCAGAATTGTACTCGAACACAATCTGTAACCTCATGGCCCGGCATATCCCCCACTCTAGCATTACCATCAAGCCAGGGGATCAACCCTGGTTCAATGAAGAGTGCAGGAGGGCATGCCAGGAGCAGCACCAGGCATATCTAAAAATGAGTTGTCAACCTGGTGAAGCTATAACACAGGACTACTTGCATGCCAAACAGCATAAGCAGCAAGTGCTTGACAGAGTTAAGTAATCCCACAACCAATGGATCAGATCTAAGCTTGCAGTCCTGCCACATCCAGTCGTGAATGGTGGCAGACAATTAAGCAATTCATTGGAGGGGGAGGGTCCAGAATATCCCCATCCTATATGATGGGGGAGCCCAGCACATCAGTGCAAAAGATAAGGTTGAAGTGTTTGCAACAATCTTCAGCCAGAAGTGCCAAGTGGATGATCCAACTCGGCCTCCTCCGGAGGACCCCGGCATCTCCGTTGTCAGTCTTCAGCCAATTCAATTCACTCCATGTGATATCAAGAAACGGCTGAAGGCAGTGGATACTGCAAAGGCGATGGGCCCTGACAATATTGCATCAATAGAAATGAAGACTTGTGCTCCAGAACTTGCCGCACCCCTAGCCAAGATGTTTCAGTACAGCTACGACAGTGGCATCTACCCGGCAATGTGGAAAATTGCCCAGGCATGTCCTGTACACAAAAAGGAGAAATCCAACCCAGCCAGTTACCGCCCCATTAGTCTGTTCTTGATCATCAGTAAAGAGATAAAAGGGGTCATCAACAGTGCAATCACGTGGCATTTGCTAGCAAAACTGAAGTCAATGGGAATCAGGGGGAAACTCTCTGCTGGTTGGAGTCATACCTAGCACAAAGGAAGATGGTTGTGGTTGTTGGAGATCAATCATCTAAGTTCCAGGACATCACTGCAGGAGTTCCTCAGGGTAGTGTCCTAGGCCTAATTATCTTCAGTTGCTTCATCAATGACCTTCCTTCCATCATAAGGACAAAATTGGGGATGTTCACTGTTGATTGTACCGTGTTCAGCACCATTCGCAACTCCTCAGATACTGAAGCAGCCCATGTCCAAATGCTGCAAGACCTGGATGATGTCCAGGCTTGGGCTGACAAGTGGCAAGTAACATTCACACCATACAAGTGCCTGACAATGACCATCTCCAACAAGAGAGAATCTAACCATAGCCACTTTACATTTAATTGCATTACCATCACTGAATATCCCACTATCAACATCCTGATGATAAACTGAACTGGACTAGCCATATAAATACAGTGGCTACAAGAGTAGGTCAGAAGCTAGGAATCCTGTGATGGGTAACTCACTTCCTGCCTCCCCAAAGCCTGTCACCATCTACAAGGCACAAGTCTGGAGTGTGATGGAATGCTCTCCACTTGTCTGGATGAGTGCAGCTCCAACAACACTCAAGAAGCTCGACATTGTCCAGGACAAAGCAGTCCGCTTGATTGCACCCCATCCACAAGTATTCACCTCCTCCACCACTGATGCACAGTGGTAGCAATCAGAGTGCGGGCTCACGTCCAGAGTGCGGGCTCACGTCCAGAGTGCGGGCTCACGTCCAGAGTGCGGGCTCACGTCCAGAGTGCGGGCTCACGTCCAGAGTGCGGGCTCACGTCCAGAGTGTCGGCTCCCATTCAGTGGTAGCAGTGTGTACCATCTACAAGACGCACTACAGGAGCTCACCAAGGCTCCTTAGACAGCACCTTCCAAACCCACAATTGCTACCATCTAGAAGGACAAGGGCAGCAGACATTTGGGAACACCGCCACCTGGAAGTTCCCCTCCAAGTCTCTCACCACCCTGACTTGGAAATATATCACCTCTCCTTCACTGTCGCTGGGTCAAAATCCTGGAACTCCCTTCCCAACAGCACTGTGGATGTACCTTCACCACATGGACTGCAGCGGTTCAAGAAGGCAGCTCACCACTACCTCCCTAAGGGCAATTAAGGATGGATAATAAATGCTGGCCTAGTCAGTGAAGCCCTCATCCCATAATTGAATTTTAAAAAGTGCTTGCAGGTGTTTGCTTGTCAATAGTGCTGGGTGTGAGGAATTGGCTGTCGGTCCCATCAGCAGTATGGTACCTCCTCATTGTGCCGCTCTTCCCCCCATTCACCTCAGCTGCACACAGCATTCACAATAGGTCTGTTGGCTGTCATTCCCTTCAGGCACTCTGATTGACTCTCACATGTCCTCAGGCTGTTCCTAATTGGCCAACGCTCCTGGAGTTTGCTTCTGAATTGACCTGCTCTTGGAAATTCCCACCCTGCAATTTGGAAATCAGCCTGATGTTGTAGGATGTTAGATACCATTTGGTAGGTCTTAATGAAGTCCCCATAGTCTTAAGTAGGTTAACTCTATGTATTTATTAATTGCAAGAACTATGCACATATATATAGTAAAGGGTTCAAGCAAGGAGCTGTCTCCATGCTTGCTTGTGCACACAGCTCTGTCCAAAACTAGACTGACCTCCAGGTGCAGGTCATGTATGCTGTTACATCACTATGTGGGCGGTACTATACTCAGTCCCATGTTAAACCTTTATTTGCCAGATCCTTATACTGCACCTCCTCCAAATCTTTGTTCAATATATTTCAGGTTATTGTAGTTTACCCCATGTATTTGCATCCTTATTACTACCCAATCTCCCCCCTTTAAGTCTTTGAGTTCATAGGTTCAAGCGGTCTGGAGGCCTTCTAACCCCTCCATATCTTGTTCACACTACTGTCGCAGGAATGGTAGGCTTTGTCGCTGCTGGTAAACTCTTGATTTGTAGGTGGTTCTGGCATCTGGGTATCTTTCTCGATGTCTCTCCACTGCACTGTGAGAATGGATGGTCTAGGGATGAGGAGGAGACTCCTCCTGTTTCTCCTGACTGTTCCCTTTGCGGTGCCAACCAGGTAGGACCGAGGTTGGTCATTGCCTTTCCTGATGATAGTATCCTCCCTTTCGAGGTCTCTCATCCAGTTCGTAGTTGTGTCAAGTGTCTGGTGCGGTACCTTTTTTTGTAAGCAAAAGCTTGCTTCTACCTGTAGGATTGCTCTCTTGGTTGGATGTCCTGATAATCCTTGGTTACCAACTCTGGTATTAGCTTTTTTGACAGGATTGGAAGTTGTTTGGATTTTTCTGCTCATCAGGTGTTCGGATGGGGCCAGGCTGCATTGTAACGGGGTGGATCTCTAGGTTATCATTACTGTGGGAAAGCATTCATTATTTTTTAGGAGGGCTTTCACAGTGTGGATCCCAACTTGGCCTCCGCATTTGACTGTGGGTGTCTCAAAGAGCTGGTATATTGGTGGAAGCCAGGTGTGTGGCAAAGTGTGCAAAGTATTCCTTTGAAAATTGTAGGCTGTTATTGGACAGAAACTTATTCAGCGTGCCATGGCTCACATACATCTCTTTCAGTGCCTTAGTTACTGCTTCTGTGGCGGTTGTATATAGTTGCTTCACCTCAACCCACCTGGAAAAGTAATCCACCACTATAAGGAATGATTTACTGTTGAAGACAAATAGGTCGATGCCCAGCCTTTCCCAGGTAGGGTAGGGAACTCGGTTTGGGAATGAAAGGCTCTCTTTGGTCCTGCCTGTGCAGCACACACAACTGACAGTTTGCTATGATGTCTTCAATCACCTTGAAAATGCCTGGCTACCAGACAGCTGATTGGGTCTGTGCCCTGCACTTGATGATGCCCACGTGGCCCAGGTGTAATTTTTTGAACGATCTCTGGCTGAAGGGAAATTAGGTTGACCAACTGCTCATTGTAGACCAGGTGATCATCAATGACAGTAAAGTGTTTTTGTTGTTTGAATCAAGCTTTCGTGGTAGCACCGCACAGTCTCTGTTGTGACCACCCTTGTTGGCAATAACGGCGGAAGCGGGCACACTCCTCATCAGACATTTGTTCCTGGCGAATCTGTTGGAGTTTACTTGTGGCCGCTGGCACGTGTCTCCTTGTTAATTGAGAGTACTTTTCAAGCTGTTTGATGAGATTGACTCCCTGTTTTGTCAGAAGTCCCACAGTGGCCCCAGAAAGTGTCTGCCATTGTCTGGTTTTTACCTAGGATGTAAACTGTCACATAAGGCAAACGTCATGAGGTGTAGGCAGAGGCACTGGATTCTGAGAGACATCTTTGCTAGCTCTTTCTCATACAGTAATGAGACTAGTGGTTTATGGTCTGTTTCGATTGTGACCTTGAGGCCAGTGATATAGTCTGAAAGCTGTTCGCATGTCCATGTGGCTGCGAGAGTTTCTGCTTCTCTGACGGCGTATCTTGCCTTTGTGTCTGACAGCCCTCTGGAAGTGTAGTACACCGGTTGGTGACTTCCATCCAGTTGTTCCTGGAATTGGATGGCTCTAAGGCCTATGGATGAAGCATCCACTGCTATGGTCATGGGCAGGGATGGTTCATAGTAGGCCAGAATGTCAGTGGAGAGCAACATCACTTTGATGCGAATGAATGCTTGTTCTTGATGTTAGCCTCAGCAACATTCCTGGTTTTCTTAAGCAGATACCTCAAAGGTTCTGTGACCTGTGTCAAATTTGGTAATAATTTTGCCAGCTGTTTCAATATCACCAGGAATCTCTGGGGGCCTGGAATCGAGGATAGGGTTGGGAACACGCCAATAGCTTTAGCTTTTTTTGGTCTGCCGTGATGCCTTTATTGCTGCTGATGTGGCCCAGGAACCAAGTCGATGGTTTGGAGAACTCATTCAACATCAGCCCTGCTTCCTGCAAGCGCTCTAAGACTGCTGTGAATCTCTTGTCATGTTCCTCCACCACTGTACCATGAACCAATACATCGTCCATGTGGCAAATGACCCCCTGTAGGCCCTGCAAAATGGCCAACGTCATACATTGAAATACTTCTGGCGCTGCAGTGATTCCAAACAGTAGGCAGTTAAAGCAGAATCTGCCAAAGCGGGTAATGAATGTGGTCAGCAGCCTGGATTTGTCATTGGGGCATGATGCCAAAAGCTGCTGTTGGTGTCCAGCTTTAAAAACATCATGCTCTTCGAGAGTTTGGCCAGTCTTTCATCCACTGAGGACATGGGATGTACTCTTTTGCTAAGGCTTTATTGAGCTGTATCAGGCCAACGCAACTATGGATGAGCCCATTCAATTTTGGGACTGGGACCATCCTAGAACAGCATGCAGCTGGCTGTGTGACCTGGGATACTCCCATGTTTGTCCTCTCATCCAACTGCTGCACTTGTTTCAAGAGTGGATGAGGAATCTTTTGTGATGTGACTAGGTACATGGGTTTAGCATCCTCCCTCAGTGCAATTTTGTATGCATTTTTCAGTCACATCAGTCCTGTAAAAAGCTTCAGGAACTCACTTTTATGCTTGGAGCCAGAGCCTTGTTGATTGACCTCGTCAATTTTTTGTAGGCTTTGTGGCTTAGTAGTGAACAGTCCTGTGGTCCATGAACAGGATCTCTCAGGTTCCTTTATCCTTGTGCCTCAGTGTCACCTGCAGTGTGCCTTTCACTGGGGGCTTTATGCTGTGAGTGGCATCAGCTGTTGGGTCACCGGTCATGGTTCCCTGTCCAACAGGACCGTAACACTGGCTCCCGTGTCCGATTTAAAGTTTGTGAGATGGCCATTAACTGAAACATCCGCATTCCAAAGGAAAATCCAGGATCTTTGATATCAGCCAAGAAACATGGCTGTGTGTCCTCTTGGTGTGCAGTCTCAACCTCATGGATTATCTTTGTGTCCTCTGTGCGTTTAGATGATTTGGCTTTGCACAGTTTGCCGAAGTGTCCAATTCTGTTACATTGAAAGCATTGGACTGAAATTGCAGGATATTGGTCTTGCCTGTTGGGGTGCTTTGCCTACAGTACTGGCATGGTTGTTCTACTAGTCAGTTAGGGTATTGCTTCCCTTGGCCTGGAGTCTCCCTGTTTCTGTGCTGTTTACCAACTGGACTGGGGAATTTCTTTTGTACCACGGTTTACTTTCTCCTCTTAAAATGGACCTGTGCTACACGGAGTTCAGACTGCCTAACAATCTGGATAGCTTTCTTGAGCGTTTAATTTTCCTTCACTTGCAGCCTGTTTGAAAGTGTGTCGCCCGCTACTCGTACAACTATTCTATCCCTGATAAGTTCAGATTTTAGGTCTCCATATTTGCAGCCTTCAGCCATTCTGTAGAGATCATTAATGAATGAGTTGGCAGGTTCTCCTGGCTGCTGGACACACTGAATAAATTTAGCCCTTTTGAGGATTTTGTTACTTATTAGGTTAAAACAAACATCGAATGATTTTAGTATTTCTTCACATTTAGCAGATGATTCATTGATTCCTTGTCTAGCAAAAATGTAGTCTGCTATGGGGCCTACTGAATAAAGTAGTGTGTTAGCTTGTTCAGATTATGGGCAGAATCTTACATTCGACTTACGGGTGTGCGCCAAACACGCCAGAATGTAAAATGACAGGCGATGACGTTGGGCGTGCGTCCCAACGTCATCGCAAAGTTGCACGATATTTCGTTCGGCGGGCACATGTCGGAGCCGGCTGCACACCCGCTGATAATTCAAAGGCCTATTAAGGCCATTAACCAGGTAATTAACCTGAATTTTACACTGCCCGTCCAACCTTACGGTTGGTAGGCAGGCGAAAAGGCCAAACGGCCTTTACGTTCTTTAGGAAACCTCATCCACAAGCGGGATGAGGTTTCCTGAAGCTATTACAAATTAAATAAAAAGTTTAATTGGAACTTAAAAACATGTCTCATCTTATGTGACATAGTCACATGAGGGAACATGTTTCATTGAGTTTTCCGCTCTTTATTAATTTTTAAAAAAACCCTTCAATCTCCCACCCACACAGGTGGCACTCAGCACTACTGCTCATAATCCACGCTGGGCGAGCCTTAATTGATCTGCCCGCATGAAATCGCAGTGCGGAGCGGATTGCAGGCGGTGGTCGGCTCCAGGACCGCTCCTGCCGAGCCCACCCGACCAATATAAAATCCTGGCTTCTGTCTTTTTATCCAGTCCTGAAGAAATCATGTATCTAAGGAATCTTTTTCCCCAAAGACCCCCAATTATGAGATTGATCTGGACCTTGGATAAGTCCAAGTTGTTCTGGAAGAGTGGATTTCTGATCTATGGATAAAAATTTTAAAATGTAGGTTCAGCTTTAAAAAGTTGCTGAAATTCAAGATGTGTCACCGTTCGTTTGAAGACAAAGGATTTACCCCTGCCTGCCGGCCCTGGCGAGTTCCCATTTCCATGGTGTTTGGCTCAGCCTTGAAGAAATATTAAACAATGACTGCTTGGATCAATTGGCTGTAGACTTCTCCGTTTCAGCGCTATGCTTTAGGGTTGCGAAAGCATCAGATCCAGGATTTTTCTGGTCTTTAGAGCTGGTTCTTTCATTCTGATTCTTCCAAATTAATTATTTGTTTTTTCTTTTCAGAGTGAGCTCGAACACCAAATTTTCAGGGCCGTCTCGGGGACCTGGTTTTTCCGACTCAATTTTTAAACAGTAATTTCTGACCACTGAACTATTTAAAAGGTTTCTCAGGATTTGCTGTAAGCTGGAATTTAAAAGTTTTAGCTTACCACTGCTAGGTCTTCTGACTCTGCGCTCTCTGGGCATTGAAGGTGGACTTTCATGGAATTCAATGGAACCTTCTGATGCAGTGAGGAATTTAATTTCTGCAAGACTTGAAAGCTCTTCTCTGGTGATTCCCTTTTGCATCTTCGCTTCTTGAGCTTTTCTTCAGGTCAGAATGCTTCTTTGATTTTTCCTTCTGTTTACCAGGATTTTAATTTTCTTCTGCAGCCTCTGTGAGGTTTTGAGTTTTTCCATTAGCTGCTATCATGTTGGGAACTGTCTCCATGCTTGTGTATGCACATAACTTTGTCCAACACTAGGCTAACACATGGATGCGGGTCATGTGTTCTCTTACATCACCGTGTGGGCACTACTGTACTCAGTCCCACGTTAACCCTATATGTGCCAGATCGTTATGCTACACCTGACATCGGGCATGCAACTCGAATGGGAAAGCTCAGCCCTTGATGAGCCCAGTGGGCTATTTCTATGCATGAAAATCAATATTAATTCTCCCTGTTTGGCAGAATATGGTGAGGCAGTTACCTACTCCTTTTTTTCCCCAAGCTGGCTGATTCCAATATTAATATTGCCAGCTATCTCGGTGCTGGTCATGACCTCTTTTAATATACTGGGGCCAGATCTGCTATTTTAACTGGAGACCTGAGCAGGGACTAGCTTTTCCATCAGACCTAAGCTGTCGAATACAATTGTCAGAGCTGGAAGGGGTGAGAAATGCAAGTTTTTATATTTTTTGTCATTTCCTTTTGAGCCTTGTGGTTCCATGAGCCCCACAATGAAATCTTGGGCTTTCGTTTCCCAGGTTTTCCCCCTCCTATATGGGAAAACCAACAACGGCACAACTATGAAGAAAGCATGCTTCACAGGAAGTCTTCGTACAGGTGGTGAAGAAGAGATGTGAGGTCCTCTATCTGCAGAGGAGCAGGAGACACTGTGAAAGCATTGGGAGAGGATAGCTGTAATGGTCAAAACCAGCAATCTAGACCTTGTGATGAATATTTAGTTCATGGTTCATGTTAATATTTCAGAGGCAATATTTAGTTCTGGGAAGATTAAAGTTTATCTGTAGAAAATAGGATAAATGCAACTAAAGTAGCTTGCAGTCGATGATACTTAAAAAGTTGGGGGAGATGTTGACTTAAGGGGTTAATGGATGAAAACATAAGAGCCATAAAATAGCAGGTGGGCTTACTTAGCTGGAGAGCTGGAGACATGATGTCTACACTTCTTGCAACGAAGTGCAGTCCAGGAAAATGTTTTGTTTTAGAATGTTAGAGCTAAATTAGTTTGAAAGCATTCAGTGAACCCTGAAAGGCTACGTTGTCATGGAGATGGGTCGAGCTTAAGGTTCTCTGGTTTCAATTTATCTGAGTGTTCTGCAGTAGGGGAAGAGACTATACCAAAAGGGTGCTGCTGTTAACAGTCTCCAGGCAATTAGGGCTCGAAAAAGCCCTGGGAGCTACTTATACCTTGTGCAGCCATGAAACTGGAGTTCAGACAAGCCCAGGGACAGTGCCAGCTTAGAGAAGCTAGTGGTTTGCAAAAGAGTTGTAATGTGCTGTTAATTAGAGGAAGAATCCTGTGGAACCCAGTCTCAGGAGGAGAGATTGAACCATTGGAAGGTGAGCAGTCATTAAGGTGGTCTGAGTTGGCGTAGCTTTTGAAGGAATTCAGAGGCTAGATCTTTGAAAGTGAGGCTTTGAAATCCCTCATGAGGGAGACAGATTTTTAATGAGATTTTGCACTCAGTGGTTACTGACATCTGGGTGGGTCACTGAGAAATCCATGGAATCTGCCATGGTTGCTTCAGCCATTTAATGTGCAGTGTGATATGTTTGACCACATTTCCTCTGTTAATTCATATTTACCTCATTAATTCTTGTTATGATCCCAGCTGATGTTACCACTGAGAAAGTCTGATCCTATGGTGGAACCCAGCTTGATAGATCCTAACTTTTATTTTTTGTTTAGATACGTGAAGAGTGGCTACTGAACAGAGTCACCGGAGTCAGCTAATGAGCTTTTAGCAAAACAAAAACATTTACTAAACAATAAAAGATTAACTATATTGCAGTACTCCTTCATCCACATCTATGCCTTTACAGATATGTATAGATTTGTAAGGGTAACACAGGTTACAAAAGCTATCTTATACTCTAATTTTCACAATCAGTACACAGTTCATGTAAACCAATAGGTGACCTGTGGTCAGACACACCACACCCTGAAACCAAGTGACAGATGCCACCCTAGACAGATGCTAGGGATCTCTCATCAACTCCATCCAGCACTTGTCCTGCCATGAGTCAACCAGTCTCACTGAACTCCATCGTTCACATGAGGGTTTCCAGTCTCCAGTCTCCAAGAACTCGCTTTGGAATCTTCTCCCAAACCAACGTTTTCTCTCAGATGCCTTTTGCAAGGGTCCACCTCCAGGGTTTTGAATTCTCTTCCGATGTTCATCTCCCCTGGGTCGCCACATGCATTCAAGCTTTCTTCCACGCACTGTCTCTCACTGACTCAGCCGTCAACAGTACACCACTGCTTCACATGCCCGTAACAATGAGTTACAGACCTTCAGCCTTCTCTTTGGACCTTCTGGCCTCTTGCTTTAAATCTGCTTCCTGTAGCTTTTCTTCCTTTAAGCCTGAAGCTTGGAGCCTTCCCCTGCTCTTCACTATCAACTCTACTTAACAGGATCTTTTCCAGGTTCCTGTCCTTCCTTTGACTAGAAGGTTTTCTTGGGACTTTCTCCTGTTTCTGTCTCACTTCTTTGGCCTTGGGACCTTTCAGTTCTTTTGGGAAATCTGCTCTCACTCTGCAGCTCCCTCTCCCAGTGTCAAGTCTCTCTGGAGCCCTGGCTTCAACTTCAGTTTGGGACTTGCTATCTGCCCCTCTGCTCCAGTCTCTCCCTGGCAGCTGTTTTCAACTCAAGCTCTTTAATTTTTGTGTGTGTGGGTGGGGCCTGCAGGTTTATAAGCAGCTTTAGTCCTGCTGTCTCCACTCAAACATCCCAGGTTTCATCTTTTCAAATGAAGCTAAAACTCAACTTGACCTTTTCTTAACATATAAATACAGAAATACAAGTCAAACTTAAACTTTAAAGCTAAGACTCATTCATAACACCCACAAATACAAATATAATTTACTCAAATGGTCTCTATTTCCTAACATTCTGATTGTTAGAGGATTAGATAGATATTGTAGGTGCTTTATTTTTGTGAATTTTATAGTAAAGTTTATTTTGTTTATTTATTCTCTCAGTAAGTAACCAGGATTTCAAACTTTGCCTACTTTAAACAAACAGTTGCTACTCCTGACCAGATTGTAGCATAAACTGGGGGCTTATATGCGATTTTGAATCCACAGCCAAATATGGGTGCTGGGTTTGCAGAGGTTAAGCCTGATAGGATTTTCATGATGAATAGTACTATACATATTGAAAAGCAGAATGGCTTTTTCAGTTGCTATAATTTTTCCGGAGAGGGAATATTTATCCCTGAGTGATTTGCAACAAGGTTAGGTTAATCGCATCAGCAGAAATGTTGAAGTTAGAGTTAAAATTAGGGGCTAAGAAAGCAGACATAGTTGAGGTAATAGCACAGCATTTGGAATTAGAAGAAAAGTCTGACACAGGTATAAAACAGCTTGAGTTAGCTAGAATTCAGTTGCAGATGAAGCAACTTGAACTTGAGAAAGAAAAAGAAATGAAAAGGCGCAAACTTGAAAAAGAGGAAAGAGAAAAAGAAACATGAAAGCTCGAGCTTGAACTCCAGAGAGGGAAGTTCGCAAAGGAGGAAAGAGATAAGGAAAGAGAGAGTTTCAAAGAGAGAGAGAAGTCAGGCAGCATGAACTGGCTAAAGAAAAGCTTAGGTTACAAGGTGAAAGACAGTCTAGTAGCTATGACGATTCCAATCCAACTCCAAACATTAATATAACAAAGAGTTTTTGCCTAGTGCCTAAATTCACTGAATTTGCCAAGGAGAAAGATATATTATGGGATCAGTAGTTTTGGGCATTGAAATTTGAACAAATTTTGAGAATGTGAGAGAGCTAATGATAATAACCATTAGGTCACACCTGGAAGACCACGAGGTTTCTAATGTGAGGAAAACGGCAGTTCTGGCAGATGGATATGATACATCACATAGTCAGCTAGCGGACAGTAAATCTCCATTTGTAAATCCACAGGGAAGCTAGAGGAATAGAAAAGAGTTTGGCTTTGGAGAGAAGGCTGGAGCAATTCCAGTCAATAGAAAATGATAGTATAAAGTGTAAAAGCGATGTAAAACATTGTACGTCTTTGCTACCTTAAGATAGGGCATGTAAAAGCAACTTGTTGGAAGCTGAATGGTAACATAGTAGCAGTGGTACAATTGAAAAGCGTTTCCTCAGAACCCACTAAAATGGGGGATATGGCTCAGGATAGTCAAGGGAATTCTTCCTTGAATACTGATAAAGTGAGTCAGGATATTAGAGGTTTTGTCTCTAAGGGATAAGCATTCCCTTAGTCCCCTGATGAAACAAGTAAACAGATTGCTATTTTAAGGGGCACTGTGGCAGTTCTGTCATTGACGATGGCTGATGGTATGATTTATGTTCCAGATGGTTCGATCAAAGATAAAGTATTAATAGGAAGTATTCATGGCATTTCTGAGCCTTGTACAATGTTAAGTTACAATGTGACTTAGTAAATGGAGTTGTTACCATGGGAATGTTTCTAGTTTACCTATTGAAGGGATAATTTTTATATTGGGAAATGATATAATGGGCAATGTTGTTTTTCCACAATCCGGGACCGTATGTCACAATTCAGGAATGGTTCCTGTGAGTAAAAACTCCTTGCTTATCTGTGACCCAGTTAAGAAACAAACTGATGCAGAAAATATATTGATGGAATAATTCTAGCAATGGATAGTACGGAGACAGCAAAAGTGTTTGCAGAATTTCCAAACCAAACTTCTGTCACAGAAAGGACTAGGACTTCAGAGTGCCCCTAAAGGGTTAATGATAGTTAACACTATCAGTGCTGAGACAGCACATGTCTGTCAGTGTTGAGATACAAGATACAGCTGGAAAAATCCAAGCAACTGGACTGAGTTCAAAAAACCAGTTACGACCTCAGAATGATTGGAATAAAGTAACTCATGATCACATGGAAGCCTCAAGGTCTTAGAAAGAAAATTCAAGATCCAAAATGAGGAGGCTGTTGATATTGCTCAGAAAGAATTGACCCAATGAGATCAGGAGAAACTGAAAGATTACAAATTGTTTAAAGATCAGATCAAACAGGAAAATCATACCTTTCTGCTCGAGCATAAAAAGCATCTGAATGATATTCTTAAAGTGGCTAAGGAAGATTTTGATCGAAGAAAGAAAGAGTTGTTGGCTCAAAAAGAAGCCATTTTGAGCTTGTTATTTCAAAAGAGAACTTTAAAATGTTTGAATCTGGAAAATGAACTTAAAACTGGAATTACGACTGCAGGTATTCAAGCAGGTAACAAATGGACTTTAAAATGAACTTTACTGAGACCTTTTTTGTGGAGTTTAAAGATGAGAAAGCTACAGACATGGAGGACAATAGGGTTTAAAAGCTGAAATCAGTGCAGATTGTTGTAAAGACTGAACTTGAAAATTCACCTGTTCATAACAATGAGGAATATTCTTTTGCAGATGAGCCTTTGGACTATAATTATTGTTAGAAGAAAATTTTCAGAAAACCTCAAAAAAATAATTTCATCTGAAACTAGACATGGAATTCAGCAGATACTGATGAACTTGTGAATTTTGTTGGACAATGGAGGGATGATTATTGGGTGTATTCCATGCATAGGTGTCATGAAGCTATTTACGTATATAATATTATTGGAAAATATTTTTCTTTCAAAATAGAGGTTTAGTTTGTGGGTGTGTCTTAATTGGATTAAAACCAGTTAGCCTGGGTGCTTTGATGTGTACTAGATTTGATATGTAAGAGAGATACCGTGCATTTGTATTTTTTGACTAAAGCATTCAAGAAGTGGGATGAAAACTGACATCTATCTAGCAGATACCAAGCAATATGTTTATATTACTAATAAAATTGTTACTATGAGAGGGGTTTTATTGTTAGAGAGGTTTAGTTCAGAAGCTGGTGATACAATGAGAATTAACATTCAATGGGGGTGGTAGGTATAACTTCAACAATGTTGTGTGTGCAGTGCAGAGGCGAAGTGAGATCTAAAGGCACTGGAACCAAAGTGAAAAGAACCTTATTTAGAACTTGTAAGATGAAAATGCTTTGCCTGGTGTTTGGTTAAGTCTATGGGTTGCTGTTGCCTTAATGGAGATTATTTGAGAATTTGTTAAAAGTTATGATAGTAGTAATTTTTAGCCATGTGTATATATATTTTAACCTGTGTAAATTAATAAAATGTTTCATTTAGTTTAATGTAAAGCCTTGAGAATGGGTGATTTGATCCTTAAACTTAGAGTCGCGCTTCAAACATAACTTAAAATTATAGGTTTTGACAGTTGTTTAAAGTCTCCCTCTGGGATTTTTAAATAACTCAGCTGTACCAACTGTATCAGTCATAACAATAGGCTAGTTTTAAAATATATAACATATTGTAAGTTGTTATATTCTAAATGGTGAAGGAAAACACATCACATTGGTGATGCACTTTCATTATTTCTTTGGTAGGGAGGTGTCACGCATATCTAGTTCATAGTTCATAGTAATATTTTAGAGGTAATGTTTGATTCTGGGAAGATAAAAGTTTATCTGTAGAAAATGGGATAAATGCAACTAAAGTAGCTTGGAGTCTATGACAACTTAAAGGGTTGGGGCCATGTGACTTAAGGGGTTAACAGGAAAGTGAGAGCCATAAAACAGCAGGTTTGCTTACTGAGCTGGAGAACTGGAGACATAATGTTGACACTGCTTGCAAAGAAGTACAGTCCAGAGAGATGTTTTGTTTTGGGAGATAGAGCTAAATTAGTTTAAAAGCATTTAGTGAGCCCTGAAAGGCTACATTGCCATGGAGATGGGTCAACCTTAAGAAGGTTCTCTGGTTTCAATTTATTTGAATATTCTGAAGCTGGTATTAGCAGGCTTCAGACAGATAAGGCTTGAAGAAACCATGGAAGCGGTGCAACTGTGGTTGCAGTTTAGATCTTGTGTGGTTTGCAGTACACAAAAGTCCTGGAAGCGGTTTGGTACAGTTCGGGCTCAAGCGAAGTTCCGGGGAGCTGAGAAGGTGTGGACAATCACTGGCTCTGTGCTGGAGGCAGCTAGGGCTCAGAGAAGACCTGGGAGCCATTTATAGCTCAGTGCAGCTGGGAAACTGGAGTTCGGAAAACCCAGGGGCAGTCCTAGCTTAGTGAAGCTAGCATACGAACATACAAACATGCGAACATACTAACATATGAATTAGGAGCAGGAATAGACCACTTGGCCCCTCAAGCCTGCTCCGTCATTCAATAAGATCATGGCTGACCTGGTTGTAACCTTCTGCCTATCCCCAATAACCTTTCACGCCCTTGTCTATCAAGAATCCAGCCAGCTCTGCCTTAACAATATTCAAAGACTCTGCTTCCACTGCTGTTTGAGAAAGGGAGTTCCAAAGACTCAATGCCCGTTGAGAGGAAAAAATTCTCCTCATCTTTGTCTTAAATGGGCAACACCTTATTTTTAAACCATGACCCCTAGTTCTAGATTCTCCCACAAGAGGGAACATCCTCTCCACATCCACTCTGTCAAGACCTATAAGGGCCTTATATGTTTCAAGCAAGTCGCCTCTTACTCTTCTAAACTTGAGCAGATTAAAGCCTAGCCTGTCCAATCTTTCCTCATAAGACAACCTGTCCATTCCTGGTATTAGTCTAGTAAACCTTCTCTGAACTGCTTGTAATGCATTTACATCCTTCCTTAAATAAGGAGACCAGTGTTGTACACAGCACTCCAGATATGGTCTCACCAATGCCTTGTATAACTAGCGGTCTGTAAAAGAGTTAGAATTGTGCCGGTAATTAGAGGCAGGAGTGCAGCTTTGTGAATCACTCGGAACAGTCTCAGGAGGTGAGATTGAGCCTTTGAGAGGTGAGCAGTTGTCGAAGCATTCTGTGTTGGGATGACTTTTAAGGGAATTCAGAGGCTTGAGGTACAACTCTAAAGGGTATGCAGGAGCAGAGAGACCTAGATGTATATGCGCATAAGTCATTAAAGGTGGCAGGAGAGGTGGACAGTTAATAAAGCATACAGCATCCTTGGCTTTATTAATAGGGTCACAGAGTACAAGAGCATGGAGGTTATGTTGAACTTTTATAGGACACTAATTAGACCTCAGTTGGAGTATTGTGTACATTTCTTGGCACCACACTTTAGGATGTGAATGCATTGGAGAGAGTGCAAAAGAGGTTTACATAAATGGTTCCAGGGATGAGAAACTTCAGTTATGAAAATTGAGTGGGGAAGTTGGAACTTTTCTCCTTGGAGAGGAAAAGGCTAAGAGAAGATTTGATAGAGGTGTTCAAAATCATGAGGGGGCTGGATTGGATAGGGAGAAACTGTTCCCGCTTGTAAAAGGATCGAGAATGAGAGGGCACAGATTTAAAGTGATTCCCAATAGAAGCAAATGTGATGTGAGATAAAAACTTTTTCACACAGCAAGTGGTTCTGGCCTGGAATGCACGGCCTGGAAGTGTGGTGGAGACAGGTTAAATTGAGGCATTCAAGAGAGTGTTAGATGATTATTTAAATAGAAACAATGTGCAGCCTTACAGGGAAGAGGCAGGTGAATGACACTGAGTATTAATGCTCATTGGGAGAGCCAGTGCAGACACAATGGGCCAAATGGCCTCCTGCTGCACTGTAACAATTCTGTGATTCTTTTATTTTGTGATAGATCTTTGAAAGTAAAGAGTTTAAATCCCTTGTGAGGGAAGCATAATTTTAACAAGATTTTATGACTCACAGTCGTCACTGATATCTGGGTGGGTTGTTGAGAAATCCATGAGATCTGTCTTGGTCAAATCTGCCATTTACTCTGCAGTGTGGTGTGTTTGACCACAGTTTGCCTGTTAATTCATAGTTACCTCATGTTAACTCTGAATGTTAGAGAGTATGATAGATATTTTAGATTGTTTTACTTTGTATCGTTTATTTTGTTTGTTTAAAACCATGGAATTTTGAGGCTTTATTCTCCTAGTGGGTAACTGGGATTTCAAACTTTGTATACTTTAAATAAAAAGTTACAGGTCCCTAACTGGATCGTAACATCCCAAGGACCTCTATGCAGTGCTACAAGAAGTTCAATGACCTCACACAAGTAGTCAAGGTCAGGGATTGCATCTTCAAACACCATCCTCCACCAACTGCACCACTAGCCTCACACAGTGTTCAATTTGTTGGCCCCTATTCCCTTATTTACCAATAATGTCTCAACCTTACAGCATATTTCATATACATAGATTCACCTCACCCTCACACGCCCAGCACTGCTGTAAGCCTAACAACCAAATCTCATGGCTTGCAAACACTGCCAGCTATTCAACCATGGTCTCACATCACTTACCAAGACACTTCTCCCAGGATTCTTGCAGGATGAGGTGGTGCATAATCGCAGGTAGCAGGACCTAACCAGTGGGCACTAGCATGGCTGCATGTTGGCATCACGATGCAGGAGACTGCCTGAAGTAGGCGTGACTGAGGCTGTGGTCAGAGGCAGGGCTGAAAGCATCGAAGATGCTCATACCTTATGCTCCTTATCACATCCCACTTCCCCCTTATCCCACAATCTCTTCTGATTTACGAGCTGCAGATGGCCTAAGCATGTACCTCTTGCTTTCCCCACTCCCCTCGCCACCATATTTGTGTCTTTCTCAGTTCAGATAATGAAGAACTGTAACCTGGCCAAGACGTGATGCAGGTGCAAGAAGTGAAAGAGGAATAAGATACTGATTATGAAGAAGCATCACTTGATCTCGTACTTGCAGCCACCATCTCAGATGCTGATGTTGCAGGTACTTTAGAGGGTAGCTTAGAGGTGGGTTTTACACATAGTGAGGCAGTAGGCACCAGAAGCCTGCAGCCAGGGCTTGTGGAAACTCGTTCGAGTTATCAACAGTCACAGATTGCAACTCTTTCGAGTACATTCACAGTTCTTGGTTTCCGGGAGTGGGACATGAACCCACAACCCTCTGATTCAAAGGCGAGGGTGCTATGAACTGAGCCACAGCTGACATCTCACAAAGTGTAGCACAGATGCCAGCTCACTGACGGGTAAGGTCACACATGAGTTCTGCAGCAAAGGACTCAGATGAGGATTTTGATAGGACAGCGTACAGAAGAAGGCTGATGAGTATGTACACAGAAGTGCTTGGTGCATTGACAGATCTGTCAGAAAGTCTGTGGGCACAGTCAAGGAGCTGGAGGACTGTGGCACTGACATTGTATATGATTTTTCAAACAACTTGGAGCCCAACAATTTCAGCGTGGAAGTGGTGGCCAACACCTTTACCACACTTATACACCCAACCATAATTCAGTGCCTGATGGTTGATGTCTCAGCTTTCATTTCAGCACAAGCAGAAGCCACCCAATGACTGAGTGTTGTAATGGAAGCTCAGACTGAAGTCATGCAAGCTCAACTTGTTGTCCCGCAAGCTCATAATGCTGCCATCATGGTTGTAGATACCAGTGTTCAAAGGAGCTTGCAGGGTCTCAGTAATATATCCTCCTCCGTGTTGCTTGTATTCCTGAGGTGGAACACAAACCTGCTGCCTCTCTCAGTGCCCCTGCTGTCACCTATGGAGAGAAGTTGCAGTTCAAATCTGGGCCTTCTATTACCAGAGCTTCAAGGCCATATGCTGCCTCTGCCACTGAAAGCAACAGCCTTCAACCAGCCATGCTGCAGCCACAATGGTGGCACTGTAGAGAAGTACGAGGACAGGTAAAGGTACACAGAAGATAGACATGAAGGAGATTGGGGTTGTGTTCACGATTATCACAGGCTGGAGAGTGGATGTGTTGATTTCCTCTTCTCTTCCTCTTCCTCCTCCTCAGTTGCTTGTTGCATAACTGATGACAAGAGCTGTGCCCCCATGATGACGAGGTTGTACAGGATACAGCAGACCAAGACAGATCTTGGCACATGCTCTGGCAAATGCTGCAGATCTCCTCCGGAGCCATCCAAGCAGCAAAAATGTTGCTTAAAGCACCCCAGTGGGGTCTGCTCGATGACATTTCATAACAAGATGGTTTTTGTTCTGTGCATGCTGCCCATGCGTGCATGGGTTGGGCACTGGAGTCATGAGCCAGGTGGTAAATAGATAGCCCTTGTAGCCCAGCAGTCATGCTCTGGTTTTTTTGAGGTGCCTCAAATGCTGATGGTGCAGGGGCACTGCTGCAGAATTAAGGCATCATGCCTGCAGCCAAAATATAAGGTACTGATCTGCATTATGTGCTGCTCATGGTCACATACCAGCTGCAGATTGAGGGAGCGGAGTCCTTTACTGTTGCAGTGCATCTTAGAATTTACTTATGGTGCCTAGAAAGCAAACTGTATAAAGTCATGGCACCCTGCAACATGATGAAGCCTGCTATCCTGACAAAGTCGCTTGCTCGCTCCACCTGCTTCTCTTTGGAAAGATCGAATGCAATGTATTCTCTCTTTGCACGCAGAGAGTTAGTGACCAGCCTTTTATAACAGTTGGTGGCGAACTGTGAGATGTTAGAGGTATTTCCTGCTTCAGCCTGGAAGAATCCTGATATGAAGACACTCATGGCCAGGGTCACCTTTTTAGCCACCGGCAATGCCATCCTCGCTCTGCACAGAGGTTGCAGTTCTGCCTACAAAAGGTGAGAGGTTTCAGTGAGCATTGCCTAGGTGAAGCTGAGATGTCACATACACTTATCCTTGTCAGGTTGAGATAGAATTGCTCTTTGAAGATCCTGAGTGCATCTAGCCTCCTTGAGCCCTTTTCCCCATGCTCCGCCTAGCTCCTCTTTGAGCATCATGTCCTCCTCTTTATTGCCTCTGCTCATTCTATCTGTCATGCTGCAGGTCTAGGGGATAGAAACTACAGCACCCATGACAGGGGTAAAGTGGTCTAAGTAGAATCCTTGAAGTCGGGACCAATGTCTTCACTACATGCCATACCACTCTCTGTCGACTTCAGCAACTTTAACTAGCAGTACAAACCTTCAAACACATACCAACTCAGCAACAGCCAGCAGAAATTGATCAATGACGAATAAGAAAGTAGTTAATGATGCCTTTAACTAGCACTGTTGGGGTGATCTTTCTGCTGCTGAACACATGCTTCACTGTGTAAGGTTAAGGAAAGGCACTAAGTGGAGCATTCAGGTTGAAAATGGCACTACTAGAGTTATATCAGTCTATCTTCCCACTTCGTCGCAATCTGCCTACTCTGCATAGTTCTGTACGCCCCCAACAACACAGTTAATGATGTACCCAAAATGGCATTTGGCACAGCCAACACCAGTAGTGTGAGAAGGTGATGCAGCTGTTATTTTGGACTGAAATGGCACCAATGGGGCTGACAATTTGGAGACAGTGGAGGATTCAAGAGAGGTGGTGGTGAGGTAGAGCTGGGTGGTGTTAGAGTACTTGTGAAAACTATCGCTCTATTTCCTGGTGCTTTACGGCCCATCAAGTCTGCTGCACTGTTAAATAAGATCATGGTTGATCTTCGACCTCAACTCCACTTTCCCACCTGGTTCCCATATACCTTGATTCTCTTAGTGCCCAAGGACCTATCAATCCCTGACTTGAATATTCTCAATGACTAAACATCCACAGCCTTCTGGGAAGGAATACTGCCAAGATTCACAACCCTCTGAGTGGAGAAATTTCTTCTGATCTCAATCTGAAATGGCTAACCCCTTATCCTCAAGCTATTAGCAGAATTTTAGTTCCGTAGACCTGATCCCAATGCCAGGTTGAATTTTGGGTTGAGAACCTGGAATTAGCCATGGCAGGACCTTAGAGGAGATTTTTGAGGAGGTGGTCAATTAAGATCACCTCCAGGAGCTCTGTCCAATTAAGGACAGCAGGCAGACCAATGGGAGCCTCTGAAGGTCTGGATGGCCAGCAGTTCCATTGGGAGGGTTGAGCATTGTCTCAAGATGGAGGCACCCTCTGAAGGCTGTACATGGAACAAAATATACCGGGGCCACAGGTGCCAGACCATCATTACAGTGGGGGATCCTCTCCAAAGGATGGCCTACTGCTGCAACTGTGGTCCTCTAAGCCCAGCGGATCCATTCTGGGATGCTTTACATGATAAGCCTCTGGCCCTTCCCCAGTCTGCTGTTGCTGGGCTCCAGCCATTTCGAGGGGCTTGTTTGCTGTTTGGAAAATCGAACGTGTGAAGAGTGCCCTTAATTGGCAATTCAATTAACCTAATTGGTTACCCACTGCTGGCAAATAGGTAGCTGTTACTCCCCCCAGAAGCTGCCTCTCCGAAAATAAGGAGGCAGGACATGGGAATATGCCAGTGGACTGGCACATCAGGCAGTAGCAAGAAATTGCCAGCACGCTGGCCTCCAAACCTTCTTCCACCTTGAGATGAAAATTCTTCCCTATGACTCCTAGTTCTACACTCTCCAGCCAGGAGAAACAACCTTTCAGCATCTACCCTTTCAAGCCCTCCAAGAATGTCATATCTTTTGACATCATCTCTCATTCTTCTAAACTTCGAGAATATGTGCGCATTCTACTCAATTTCTCCTCGCATGACAACCCTCTCACCTCTGGAATGACTTGAACCTTCATTGCACCCCCTGCCTCAAGGCAAGTATAGCCTTCCTGCGATAAGAAGGCAAAAACTTATATAGTACTTCAGTTCTGGTTTCATCAAAACCCTATGTAATTCTAACAAGGCACCCTCACTCTTACAACGCAACCCTCGTGCAATTAAGGCTAGCATACTGTTTGCCTTCCTAATTGTTGCTGTACCTGCATGTTAACTTTATGTGATTTTGTATACAAGGATACCCAGATCCCTTTGAAATCTAACATTAGCTAATCTCTCAACTTTTTGAAAAATGTTCTGCTTGTCCATTCTTCTTACAATAGTGGATAATTTCATACTTCCACATTATACTCCTGGTACTTTTTGATTCAATCACTTAACCAGTCTGTATCCCTTTGTTAGACTGGAATTTCTCTGTGCAATTACCCCACCCAAAATCCTGCTTTTTTAATCATCTCATGCGGGCCACCAAGGCTATTTTAGTGTAATTGGGGTATTCATGCATGTAGTAATGTGACTGTGATGCAGTGTTTATCAATCCATAAGGCTTTGGGAGCTACCAGAGAAATAAAACAAATCTTCATGGTGGCTTGGTCTGCTGGTTTGATGGTAGCCAAAGAAGTTCCCCTTTCCCTCTGCTCCACATCACCTCGTAATACACCCTCACCATAAACCAGGGGTTAGGCTTTACTAGCGTGCAGCATTTTTACCACTAGCAATGAGGCAAATACATTGTGAGATGTATTCCATCAGATACTCCCCACTCCCCGACTAAACCCCCATTCCCCCGACTAACACCTAACCCCGGCACTGATCAACCCCCCCAGTGACCACCTGACCCACGACCCATCCTACCCCTTCCACACCCCCCCCCCCCCCCCACCCCACCATTTCACATCCTTCCCACTTACCTTACACACTTACCTTCTCCCTGGCTTCTCAAAGTGGCTGGACCTTTAAACCTACCTGCTTTATGGCAGCTAGTGCCATTAAAAAGGGGCAGACCTTCCTATCTCCCGACTTTCCTGCACCCAACAGAAGGCCTTGGGAATCCACTACACAGCACTTTTCTCACCCGGCCTGAGTCGGAAGGTCGGGCGAGAAATGTGCGTCTGCATTTTAGTGTAAGTAGAAGTGGAGCGGCAGTGTGACTATGATTGCCACCCCACTGAAGTTATAGCCCATGGCCAGAATTTTCTGGCCTCTCCCACAGCAGGCTCCACCATGGTGGATGTGGTGAGCCATTCAAACTTCCATTCACTTCGTTGGGACTGGAAGATCCCACCCCATGTCTTACTGAGGCATATATGGGTAAGATGCTGTGAAACAGGTTACATGAGGGGTTGGCATTGGCAAGCAGTAAATTCAATACAAGGTGGCAGGCAACATTTTGAGGTATGTACCATATGCCTGATGCTGTTGATTAGTCTTGCCAATTCCTGAAAATGTGCTTTATTCTCTCATTTCTATTTTCATGTTCTACAAGACTACAGAAAACTGTCAATTTGCTTGCCACTTCCTTCTTGGCATAGTATATTACTGCCTTGTTGGGATGTTGCTCTGGAGTGACAAATACTCCTCACACTGCAAGACTTCTCACACTGACCTCATGCAGCAGAATATCCCTTCATCAGACATTAAACAAGTGTTGCACAGCCATTTTTCTATGTCAAAAACCAATAGTGGCCTTCGATTTTTAACTCCCTTTCTCCCCTATCTTCCATGTCCCTGGCAGAACCCCTGTCACACACACACAGAGCTTACACATAGCTTGCGCACACACACACAGGCGCGCACACACAAAAACACACACATACACACACACACATAGTTTACACACACACACACACACACACACACACACAGCTTACACATAGCTTACGCAGACACACACAGGCGCACACACACAAAAACACAGACACACGCACACACACAGAGACTAGGAGGAGATGATGGCATCGGGAACATGGATTCAAATCCCACCATGGCAACTGGTGGAATGTAAATTCAATTCATAAATCTGGAATAAAAAGCTAGCTTCAGTAATGGTGACCATAAAACTATCATTGATTGTTGTAAAAACCCATCGCTAATTCCCTTTAGGGAAGGAAATCTACTGTCCTGACCTGGTCTGGCCTACATGTGACTCCAGACCCACAGCAATGTGGTTCAATCTTAACTGTATTCTGAAATGTTCAATTCAAGGGAAATTGGGGATGAGCAGCAAATGCTGGCATTGCCAGCAATGCCCAGATCCCATGAAAGAATAAAGAAAAAAAATACATATTTTTGAAAAGGTGAAAACTTGGAAATGCCCTTGAAAACATTTTTCCCCCATGCATGTGTTATCTTGAAGGTAATTTTAATATTTAGCAGAAGGCCCTTAATTGTATTGCTTTGCCCAGGCTTAGACTGCAGGGAGCATGTGATCTGATTTTCATGAGCTGGCCTTCCATCATCTGATGAAAAGAGCTCACTGTTCTCATGGCATATTTGGCTGTCTTGTTGCTTACTGACTCTGGTGCAATGCATTGACAAAAGTGGAGTACAAAGAGAGAGTGCACTTGTAACAATGACCACGGCTGGCTAATAGGCTCAACCACTAATAATAAGAAATTTTAAGTTGTCTACTATTAAGTAGAATAGTAAACATAGTTATTTACTGATGTATCCAATTAGCAATGCAAGCCAGTTACAACCTTCATCGACTGGTTCATTCTTGTTTAAGTGGTCCATTTGGGTTAGAAGAGACTTTGTGAAAACATTCTTTATATTTTCATGTCAATTGGGTCAAATACTTGGTTATTCTCAACTCCATATGAGTTAACTAAAACATACAGTCAAGTGGTGAAGTAGTAACATTAGGGACCAACCTTGGCTCTGAGGTGATGCAAGGAGAGGCACTAGGTGTACCTAAAAATGAGGTGCCAACCTGGTAAGGCTACAACAAAATGCTACATGCATTCTAAGTGGCAAAGATGGAGCTCAGCCATTCCATGACCAATGGATCAGATTAAAGCTCTGTTGTCCTGCCACATCCAGTCGTATATGTTGGTGGACAATTAAACAATTGGATGATGTGGCTCCATAAATGTACCCATTCCCAGTGATGGTAGAGCTCACACATGCCAAAAGGCAAAGCTGAAGCATTTGCAACTATTTTCAGCCAGTCAAGGAGAGGTGCCAAGTGGAGGATCCATGTTGGCTTCCTCCTGATGCCTCCAGATTCACAGATGCCAGTCTTTAGCTCATTCAGTTCACTCCATGTGATACCAAGAAATGGCTGAGAGCACTGGATATAGCAAAGGATATGGGTCCCAACAACATCTCGGCTGTAGTGCTGAAGATGTATGCTGCAGTACCAGACGTGCCTCTAGCTAACCTGTTCTCGGATAGCTGTGACACAGGCATCTATCCAATCAAATGGAAAATTGCCCAGATATATGCTGTCCTCAAAAAAGGACACAGCTTATCCAGTTAATTACCACTCCATCAGCTTACTCTGAATGATCAGCAAAGTAATGGGAGGTATCATCAACAGCACTATCAAGTGGCACTTACCCACCAATAACCAGCTAACCGATGCTCAGTTTGGGTTGCATCAGGTCCACTCAGCTCCAAACCTCATTACAACCTTGTTTCAAACATGGAAAAAGGGGCTGGATTCCAGAGGTGAGGTGAGGTCAAGACAGCATTTGACCAACTATGGCATTAAGGAGTCTTAGTAAAATTGAAGTCAATGAGAATCAGGGGGAATTGGCTGGATTCATACCTAGCACAAATCCCCCCGCCGTCAATATCATGGGGGTCACCAATGACCAGAAACTTAACTAGACCAGCCGCATAAATATTGTGGCTACCAGAGGTAACCGAAGGCTGCAAAATTCTGTGGTGAGTGACTCAGCACCTGACTCCCCAAAGCCTTCCTACCATCTACAAATTATAAATCAGGAGTGCACTTGACTGGGTGAGTGCATTTCCAACAACACTCAAGAAGCTAATATCATCCAGGATAAAGTAGCTCAATTGGTTGGCACCTCATCCTTCACCATAACATTCACTCCTACCACCAGCAGCGCACTATAGCAGCAGTATGTTCTATCTAAAAAATGCGCAGGAGCAATATGCCAAGGCTTCTTCAGCAGCACCTCAAAAACCAGCAATCTCTACCATATAGAAGGATGAGGGCAGCCGGTACATTGGAACAGCAACACCTCCAAGTCTTCTCCAAGTCACACACTATCCTCTCTTGGAAATATATTGTCATTCATTCATCGCTCCTGGGTCAAATCCTGCAACTATCCACTACCTTACAGCACTGTGGGAGTACCTGGCTAAAAGGACTGCATCATTTCAAGAAGGCGGCTCAACACCACCTTCTCAAGGGCAATTAAGGATGGGCAATAAATGCTGACCTGACCAACATGCTCATATTCCATGAATGAATAAGTTCAATTAATTAAATAACTGTGACAGCTCATCTGTTACTTTTAATGAAGCGGTTCTGTAGTTTATAGCCTAAACCATAGTCTTGCAGTGATTTTCTTTTGATTCTGAATTCACAATAGATCTTTTACTGTAGCCAGTAAGCTACAGGAAGTAATACGGATTTCAGTTTGAAACCTGAGCAGTCCTACAGTACTAGATATTATGCATTCAATAACACATCAGTTCAAAGGGAATGAGAATGTGCCTATAGGAGAGATACTTGCCACTGAGCAATGAAAGAAATATGAGTTTAAAGCCTAAAAATATAACAGCTGGAATTCCATACAACTTATAGTGTGAAGGTTAACAGTATCCAAAACCAGTTCCTCAAAGAAACTTAACTAAATTTAGTTCTGTTTTGAAGTTGTAATTTAAATCATTGAACATTTATAAACAAAGGCACTAAATTTATTTACACTCGTTTAGTAATTATACTTTTTATAAACATAGGACTGAAACTTTAAGAATAATCCTGTGTTGTAAGATCACATTATCTGTGTAAACCAATGAATAAGCAGCATGGGGAACCTCTAGGAGAGAGTTCTCCTTTAGTTACAGGCCAGAATTTTTACCTTGCCAGGCGGGCACGCACCCAACCTGAACGAGCGTAAAATGACGCGCGATGATGTCAGGCGAGTGTCCTGACATCATTGCGCACTTGTGTGATATTTCAGTCGGCAGGCGCACATGGGAGTCGGCAGCCGCACACGGGAGTCGGCAGCCGCACACGGGAGCCGGCAGCATGCCTGCTGACAATTAACAGGCCTATAAAGGCCATTAAAGTTCAAATTAAATGTAATTTTCGCTGCCCATAGAAAAGATCAAGCGACATTTGCATTTTTTAGGAAACCTCATCCGTGGGTGGGATCAGGTTTCCAACAGCACTTAAAAATAAAATAAAAATTTAAATTTTTCATTAATAACATTTCCCTGCTCATGTGACAGTCACATAAGGGGCCATGTTTCATAAAATTTTTAAAAATCTTTATTTTTATTTCTTAAAATCTTCATCTCCCTGAGGCAGCTCTGTGCCCCAGGGGGCATTCCCTGTGCACACCTGCACACATGCGCGAAGTTCCCTGGTCGCCCACCAACACCCCCTCCTCCCACACGCAGGCAGCGCTGCAGCATGCGTTTCAAGCTGGGCGGACCTTAATTGGCCCGCCGGCGTGAAATCGCAGTCGCGGCCCGATTGCAGGTAGCGGTTGGCTTCCCGAACGCTCCTGCCCTCCCCTGCTGAGCCCGCACGAGGAGGACAAAATCCTGGCCATAGAGTTTGATGCACCCATGCAGTTGCTGCTGCTGCCTTGTAAATAAAGCTAAATGTGTCCAGCAAGAAAAGTTGCCCAGAAAATCAACTCTATAACAAACTGACGATGAGGATAAATTAGATCCGGTACTGTCCCTCGCCCAGCGATTGTGAGAATCTAAGTTCATTGAAAAGAAAGGAAGATATACTCATCCGAGATGCTACAGTTTGGCAGAATCGATCCCTTTGAACCTGCCACAGACGACTGGTCTCAATATATAGAACGTCTTGCATTCTACTTTCAAGCCAACAAAATCGTGGGAGAGGAAAAGAGGAGAACGATCCTCCTGAGTATTTGTGGGAACGTTACCTACAGTTTAATTTGAAGCTTGACGGCTCCCAGTACACCAGCTTCGAAGACTTTCAGTGAATTAGTAGACCTCGGTAAGGGACAGTTCCAACCCAAGTCCTCCGTCACAATGCACAGGTTCAGGTTCAATTCATGCAATAGAGCCCCGGGAGAGACCATCGCTACCTACATAGCGAAATTAAAACAACTAACAGAATATTGTATATTGGTGAAATCCTGAAAGACATGCTCAGGTATGTGGCGTGCAGGTGGATGCTATTCAGTGAAGATTGCTGGCTGATGTGAATCTTGATTTTAAGAAAGCATTAGAAATAGCGCTTGCGATGGAAAGCACAGCAAGGGATTCACAAGTGATTCGACGGGTGAGAACAGTCAGCCAAAATTCTGTGAAGTTCCAGGACTCTGCCACGAAACCTAAAACTTAGAGGAAACAACTTAGCAGCAAAGTCAGAAACTAATTTTTATCGACATGGAAACAATCATACTCCTAACGATTAACAATTTAAAAAGGTATTTTTGTTACAGAAAAGGAACACTTGGCGAACCTAGAAGAAACCCGGAAATGATTTTTAGAAGCAGGATTGCGCCTAAAGAAGGAAAAATGCACTTTTCAGGCAAATGAAGTCATTTATTTGGGCCACTGGGTAGATGCCCAAAGGCCACACCCAGTTGAAGAGAAGGTTAAAACAGTCAGAGAGGCCAATAGGCTATGTATCCAGAACACTTATCACAGCTGAGCCTAAGAACATCTCTGAACTTAAATCATTTTTAGGGATGGTAAATAATTATGGTCGATTTGTACCAAATTTATCAACAGTTCTAGCTCCTCTACATTCACTGCTAAAGAAAAACCAGTGTTGGGTTTGGGAGTCACCCCAAGAAGAAGATTTCATGAAAGTAAAACAGCTCTTGCACTCTTCAAACTTTTTAGCGCATTATGACCCAACAAAGGAATTAGTGCTAACCTGCAATGCGTCCCCCTATGAAGTGGGAGTGGTACTATCTCACAAGATGGATGACAGTACATAGAGGCCGATAGGCTATGTATCCAGAACACTTACCACAGCTGAAAAATCTGACAGATCTCAGATCTGTCGATTATTTTTCATGTAAAAAAATTTCAACAAGACACCCATGGGCGACATTCCACGATTTGTGGGAAAAGGCAGCATATGAATACACCAGGGATTCATATAGCAAATGCCAATTTTTAAAAAAAATCACTGTCTAAGCCAGCACTTATTGCCCATCCCTAATTGTCCTTGTTCAGAGTGCATTTAAGAGTCAACCACATTGCTATGGAGTTACATGCAGGCCAGATAAAGATGGCCCTAAAGGGCATTAGTGAACCAGATAGGTTTACTTTTAATTCCAAACTGCTGTGGTGGGATTTGAACCCCAGTCCCTAGTTCTAAGTCTATGGATTACTAGTCTAGTAACAATACCACTACACCATCACCCCTTCCGATGCCCAAAGTCACCTTCCTTTGCAAGAGAACGATGTCCCAATGATGAATTTCCTGGATTCCTCACCGTCTGTGCCAGGTGGATAAGAAACAGGATGAATCGTGATTCAGCCCTGTCTCGGATGAGAGACCAAGTGTAACATGGTTGATCCCAGGAACCTTACTCTGATGATTTGAAGCCATTTTTCGACAGAAGACATGGGATGAGCAGTCATGATAGTGTTCTATTATGGGGTGCACGAGTAGTAGCTCCTTCACAAGGTAAGGAACCACTCTTAGTAGAGCTACACAGTGCCCATCCAGGAATCTCGCAAATGAAGACGATTGCACAAAGTTATCTTTGGTGGCCAGGGATGGACAGCGATATTGAAAAGGTGGTAAAACACTGTGTGCAATGTCAACAGCTACAAAAGTTGCTGGTGGCAGTCCCATTACACCCATGTGTAGACCCTGGGTGAGATTGCACATAGATTACGTAGGTCCTTTCCTTGGAACCATGTTTCTACTGACTATAGATGCTCATTCCATGTGGTTAGACATTTGTGAGGTGAAGTTGCCAATGTCAGGTGCTACTACAGAAAAACTGTGCCACAGCTTCACCATCCATGGATTGCCAGAGGTAACCGTCTTAGATAATGATACTGTGTTTACGAGCGCTGAGTTTCAATGATTTGTCAGCCTCAATGGTATCAACCACATGAAGACTGGACCATACCGTCTGTCATCTAACGGACTGGTGGAAAGAGCAGTACAAACTTTTAAGGTGGGAATGATAAAGTTAACAGGTGAGTTGTTGGAAACTAGACTTGCTCGCTTCTTATTTCACTACAGAACAACCCCCCACACTACAACAGGAGCAACGCCTGCAAAATTACTGATGAGGAGCTGTCTTCGAACAAGACTAAGTCTGATTCTTCCTGATTTGGAGGGGAAGGTGGAGAAAAGTCAAGGGAACCAAAACACGACTCATGATTTGCATAGTCATGAGCGACAATTTACTGTTGGAGAAGCAGTATATGTAAGGGATTTTGGTGGAGGACCGAAGTGGTTACCTGGTAAAGTAAGCTCTGTGACCAGATCATTGTCGTGCCACATGGAAGCGGAGGGCAGGATCACCTATAAGCATGTGGATCATTTAAGAAGAAGGGAGGTACCCCAACAAAATCATGTTCCAACTGTAACCATTGCTTAACCTGTGGTTCCTGTTGAAGTTGCTCAACCAAGGCTAGACATGCCCAATGTCCCTGTCAGAGTGGAAGACAGTGAACTGCCTGTGCCTAATGAGGTACTCGATGTTAATGCAGTTCCAGAGAATGTGATTCCTGTCAAAGAATCAGAAGTCGTGGAGCTACGACGTTCCACACAGATCAGGAAGCCACCTGAAAGACTGAACTTATAATTTCATGACCTGTGTAAATATTGTAAGGTCATGAGTTAAATATCCTTGTAAATCCACAATGTACAGTAAAGTTAAAGGGGGAGGAATGTAGTAATTAAAGTTTTGATAAACGTAGGACTGTAGCTTTAAGAACAATCCTGTGTTGTAAGATCACATGATCTGTGTAAAGCAATGAGTTAGCAGCACGGGGAACCTCTAGGTGAGAGTTCTTCTTTAGTTATAGAGTTTGAAGCACACATGCAGTTGCTTGCTGCTGTCTTCTCAATAAAGTTAAATGTGTCCACCAAGAAAAGTTGCCTGGAAAACCAACAGTACAACAACTACAAAGCTACTAATGTATTAAGGTAGTGCTATCTACTTTGTGTTAGAATCAGTGAAGCAACAAAATTATTGTGAGTTGACAATAGGGCTGCTTTGCTCAGGATACTTAATGAAATGTGTTGCTGTTTCATCTTTAGTTTATGTGGCATTTCTAAAACCACAAGTAACAGATGGTTGCCTGATGCCCACAATATCTTCCATCTGTGTCCTGAAATAAAATGTGAGAGACAGTACCCCAAAGCACCTAGCATTTGAATGTCAGGTGGAGTTGCATTAGATTTGCGCTCCATATAAGTGAATGTTTCCAATAGATGATGCCAGAATGCTTTTTTTTTGGAAATTTGGCTCAGAAACTACTATATACACAAAAAAAGTTTTTCAAATCTTTGTAGGGCTTTTGATGTGATGAAAGTCACAGCCAAACCAACACTAACATTTCCTAAAAGTGAATTAAGTTATCAAAGCTGTTAAAGTGAACAGCTTTTAAAAAAAAAAATCAGTTTTGACTTCTCCTATTCTATTGTCTGCTGAGGTGCATCTGCAACGATCGATAAAACACTCTGCTACTTCATCCAGGTAGTCATCCATCACGTGTGAGCCTGAACAGTGAGTGTCAGCTGGCTTTGTGATTGTGGAGGGTACAGCATCCTGTCTTGGCATTGACATAGCTACACTTTCCAGCAGGGAGCACTTGGTGGCATTCAGGAGTGTGAAAGCCAGCTAATTGTTCTCCTCCCAAGCCAAAAAGCCACAGAGTCCAATATTAATGCTTCAGTCATGTTTCAACTGAGATCAGTTAATTCAGCAGGCTATGATTGAGCCTGACTGAATAACATCCTTGTAAGGTTAAATAAGTTTAAGACCCATTCCAGGACAATAGCACAAACATTAAGGCTGACACTCCTGTACTGTACTGAGGGAACGTTCCACTGACAGAGGTGCAGTCTTTCATATGATTTGTTAAACTGAGGCCCCATCTCCCCTCTCAAGTGGACATAAAATATCCCATGGCAGGCACTATTTCGAAGAAGAGCAGGGGAACTATCCCCAGTGTTTTGCCAATATTTGTCCCTCGGTCAACATCACTAAAACAGATTATCTTGTTATTAGCATGTTCTTGTTTGTGGGAGCTTGCTGTGTGCAAATTGGCCCTCATGTTTCCTACATTACAGTAATTACTATACTTCAGAGGTATTTCATTGACTGTAAAGCACTTTGGGACGTCCTGTGGTCCTGAATAACATTATGTGAATGCAAATCTTTCTCTCTTCTATAAAGAAAAAGGATAATTTTTGACATGAAGGTAGATTTTCAATCTTTATTTGTGTCAAGGTCCATTGCACCTGATTACTGCCTGTACTTTTCTGTATACACCTGCATCACATAGGTTATTTTGGTGCACAGGAAACTCAGAAAATCTCCCCTCCTCCACCCCCCATGGTGTATCTGCCTAAACAATTCTTGTTTTTTCAAAAATCCTATGGCCTTCCCCACTTCATAGAGAAGGAAAGTTCAATTTAGAGAAGAGGCCTGTGATGGGTGCCGTTGTCAGTGTTGTCAAGCTGTTGGAAAATGTCCCACTGACCAAACAAAAACGCAATAGATTTGTAAGATAGGCTAACCTATCCTCACTCATGTCTATTGGTTCCTTAACCCACAGCGCATCAATTGCTTTTTCTTGTTGGCCTCATCACTTCTAATCACTCCAATATTCCCCCATTCCTGAACACATCCTTTGACCTTTCAACTCTGATCTGCTGTGGGAAGTCTCCTGCTTATGCTGTACCATTCATGACAAATCCTTCAGTCATATCAGTGCTATTTTAGGACTCCCTACCCAAACCACTCTGCCTTGCTTGACCCTTCCCTGCCTTCAAAAGCCTCCTTAAAATTTACCTCTTTGTTCACACTTTCTGACTACTTACCCTAATTCTGTTCCTCCTGCTTGGGTCTTATTCTGAACTGCTATTTTAAAGGTGGCTTATCACTAAGTTGCTGCTGTTAGCATTTTATAAATACTTTTTAATGAGTTTGATAAATTGTTAGATATCCTTTTACAATCGAAAGTGTTGAACACAAGGTTGTATTAATTTTTTTAATTCATTCAAAAGATGTGGGCTTCACTGGCGAGGGCAGTATTTATTGCCCATCCCTAATTGTCCTTGAGAAGGTGGTGGTGGTGAGCTGTCTTCGCAAACTGTTGCAGTCCATGTGGTGTAGGTACACCCACAGTGCTGTTAGGGAGGGAGTTCCAGGATTTTGATCCAGTGACAGTGAAGGAACGGCAATATATTTCCAAGTCAGGATGGTGAGTGGCTCGGAGGGGAACTTTCAGGTGGTGGTGTTCTCATGTATTTGGTGCCCTTGTCCATCTAGATGATAATGGTCATGGGTTTGGAAGGTGCTGTCTAAGGAGCCTTGATGAGTTTCTGCAGTGCATCTTGTAGATGGTACACACTTCTGCTACTATGCTTCAGTGGTGGAGGGAGTGAATGTTTGTGGATGGGGTGCCAATCAAGCAGGCTGCTTTGTCATGGAAGGTGTGAAGCTTCTTGAGTGTTGGAGCTGCACTCATCCAGGCAAGGGGAGAGGGTTCCATCACACTCCTGACTTGTGCCTTGTAGATTGTGGATAAGCTTTGGGGAGTCAGGAAGTGAGTTACTCACCACAGGATTCCTAGCCTCTGACCTGTTCTTGTAGCCACAGTATTTATATGGCTGGTCCAATTCAGTTTCTGGTCAATGGTAAACCCCAGTATGTTGATATTGGGGGATTCAGCAATGGTAATGCCATTGAATGTCAATCATTAGATTCTCTGTTGTTGCAGATGGCCATTGCCTGACACTTGTGTGGCGCAAATGTTACTTGCCACTTGTCAGCCCAAGCCTGGATATTGTCCAGGTCTTGCTGCATTTGGACATGGACAGCTTCAGTATCTGAGGAGTCGTGGATGGTGCTGAACATCGTGCAATCATCAATGAACATCCCCACTTCTGACCTTAGGATGGAGGGAAGGCCATTGATGAAACAACTGAAGATGGTTAGGCCTAGGACACCACCCTAAAGAACTCCGGCAGTGATGTCCTGGAACTGAAATGATTGACCTCCAACAACCACAACCATCTACCTTTGTGCTAGGTTTGACTCCAAGCAGTGGAGAGTTTCCCCTGATTTCCATTGACTTCAGTTTTGCTAGGGCTGCTTGATGCCACACTCTGTCAAATGCTACCCTGATGTCAAGGGCAATCACTCTCACCTCACCTCAGCTCTTTTGTCCATGTTTAGACCAAGCTGTAATGAGGTCAGGAGCTGAGTAGTCTTGGTGGAACCAAAACTGAGCTTCTGTGAGCCAAGTTATTGCTGAGTAAATGCCACTTGAAAGTACTGTCGTTGATACTTTTCATCAGTTAGCAGAGAGTAAGCCTGGTCAGAAGCTAGTGTAAGAGGTCTTCTCATAACTATAAATATGTTACGATACACAGCCTTTGAAAATGTATTGAAACTACTTCAACCCAATAACACAATAGCATATTCAGGCAGTGGTAAAAAAATGATTGTACTAGAAAAATCTGTATCTCTACCAGAATGCTTTCAGACAGTCATAGGCCTAAATCAGGCGGAAGCATGGCCAAAGTGGGACAGGAGATTCAAGTGATTTTGCACTGTATCACATCTAGCAGCGAAGCCAGACTGTGAGCAGGCCAGTACACTTCTTTAAGCAATGGCTGACTGTGCGGATGACATCCTAGTTAACCTGAGGATTGATGAGGGTAAAGCCACATAAGCCAAGGTTATTGATGCATTCGAGACATATTTCAATTTTCACAAGAACATCATCGTAGAACTCACAAAGTTCAAGAAACATATGCAGAGACATGGGGAAAACATCAATGCATTTATTAATGATTTGTACCGATTAGCAGAAGACTGAGAGTATCGTAATCAGAAAGAGGAATTAATTTGCAGCAGAATAGTTGTTGGAGTAGTGGATGATGCATTATCCATAATTTGTAGTCCCAAGATGACTTGACACTGGCGATTAAATTAAGTAGACAAGCCGAGACCAGGAGGCAAAACTGATTGGTAGTCAAGAGAGAGAGAGAGAGAGAGAGACAGCTCGAATCCCAAAGCAACAGAACCAGTTGATTTCGTTAAACATAAAAAAACAGTGGAAAATAGTGAGAAGGTGACATGTTTGCCAAGAAAAACAATTATTGGTGGCAGCTCAGACTACTTTTTCTGGTGGGGCAGAGAAAGATATAGGCATGGGAACTGTCCCACCATAGATGCACAATGCCATTGGTGTAAAAATTTGGGGCATTTTCAGATAGCATGTTGGAGTAGAAATAATGGACAGAACACTCAAAAAGAGAAAGTTTTAAATGGAAACAGAGTCCATGAAGTAGATGATTCACAAAACATTGAGATATCCTTCTTATCAGAGATTAAAGAATTAAGCAGAGATTATGGGAGTGCAGAGATCCTAGTAGAAGGCCACGAGACACACTTTAAACTAGATATTGGAGCAGCAGTTTAGGCCCTTTCAGATGCTGAACCATAGTTAAATAAGAGAGTTCTTTAACCATCCTGCAAAAATTTACATGGACCAGAAGGAACAGGGCTGAATGTTCTGGGAGAACTAACAGCTACTTTAAAACACAGAGAGAAAGTAATTACTGAAGTACTATACATAATTCAAGATCAAAGTTGTCCGCTGTTAAGTAGGAAGACATGTATGGAATTAAATCCAGTTTGCAGAATTTAAGAAATGAAGAATATCAAATGTCAATCAGGAGACTTCAGAGCAGAATTCCCAAAGTTGTTTACAGGATTTGGAAAACTAAGAACAGTGTACCGTATAACACTAAGCCCAGAAGCAAAACCAATATGCTTATATACACTCAGAAAGGTTCCATACCCATTGCTTCCAAAGATAAAGAAGAGGCTGGCTCAATGTTAAGACAAGGAGTCATTTCACCTGTAAAAGGTTGAACGAGTTGGTGCCAAACAACTCCATAAGAATATGTGTTGATCTGACACAACTGAATAAAGCTGTGGAATGAAAAGTCCACCCAATAGTATCAGTAGATGAGAGTTCAGCTCAATTAGGGAAGAGCTCAATATTATCTAAATTAGACGCTAACAGGGGATTCTGGCAAATACCACTCGAAGAGGTGGCCAAGCTTCTCATAATGTTCATAACACCATTTAGAAGATTCTGTTTTATCAGGTTACACTCCAGAATCACATCAGCACCAGAGGCCTTTCAAAAAGCAATGTCAAATCTTTTAGAGGGATTACATGTAATTGTTTGCCACATAGATAATGTGTTGATATATGGGCCCACTCA
The DNA here is from genome assembly GCF_964194155.1 of Cetorhinus maximus. NCBI lineage: Eukaryota > Metazoa > Chordata > Chondrichthyes > Lamniformes > Cetorhinidae > Cetorhinus > Cetorhinus maximus. The sequence goes on along the minus strand of NC_135881.1, from coordinate 62,547,357 downwards.
AATTGAGCATGACATGAGAGTGAGAGCAGTGCTGAGAAGACCACAAGGGGCAGGAAGGATTGACACTCAACAGCAAGTGCGAGCTTTCACAGCCAACAATTAGGTTTCTTGGTCACATAGTGATTGCAGCAGGAATAAAGGTTGATCCACTGAAGACCAGAGTCATAAAAGAATTCCCAGCTCCAAGGAACATTATAGAATTACAAAGGTTCATTGGAATGGTGAATCAAGTAGCAACATTTCTAAAAAATCTCAGAGCTCAATGAGCCACTACGCCACTTGTTGTGCCGAGACAATGATTGGTATTGGGAAGAAGCACATCATAAATCATTAAAATAATCCAGGAGAGGTTGATGTAATCAAGCATATTAACACATTATGATCTAGAGTTATCTACAATTATTGCATCAGACGCACCCTCTACAGGATCGGGGAAGTACTTTTTCAGGTACAAAGAGGTGGAAAACTCAGACTAGTCTATTACGCATCATGGACATTACCAGCTAGGAGAAGTGCTACACAGTAATTGAAATGGAAGCATGAGCAGCTATGTGGGCATGCAAGAAATTTGCTGACTATGTCTTAGGTCTTCACATTATGATAGAAACAGACCACAAACTTTAATCACACTATTGAATTTGAAAGAGCTTGTAACAATACCATCAAGAGATCGAAGGTTTACATTAAGATTGATGAGATTTGATACTGATATGGTATATGTTCAAGGGAAACAATTGAGTACAGCAGACACATTATCACACATTGCAACAAAAATCGAAAAAAGACAATATTGAATTTGTGGAAAAAGTTGAGGTGCCAAAGGGTCAGAATGTACTCTGGGTGGGGGACTTCAATGTCCATCAACAAGATTGGCTCTGTAGCACCACTATTGACTGAGCTGACCAAGCCCTAAAGAACATAGCTGCTAGACTGGGTCTGCGGTAGGTGGCGAGGGAAGCAACAAGAGGGAAAAATATACTTGACTTCATCCTCACCAACCTGCCTGCCGCAAATGCATCTGTCCATGATAGCATCAGTAGGATTGACCACCGCACAGTCGTTGTGGAGACGAAGTCCCGGCTTAATATTGAGGATACCCTCCATCGTGTTGTGTGGCACTACCACTGTGCTAAATGGGTTAGATTTTGAACAGATCTAGCAACTCAACACTGGGCATCCATAAGGCACTGTGGGCCATCAGCAGCAGCAGAATTGTACTCGAACACAATCTGTAACCTCATGGCCTGGCATATCTCCCCACTCTACCATTATCTTCAAGCCAGGGGATCGACCCTGGTTCAATGAAGAGTGCAGGAGGGCATGCAAGGAGCAGCACCAGGCATACCTAAAAATGAGGTGACAACCTGAAGCTAAAACACAGGACTACTTGCATGTCAAACAGCATAAGCAGCAAGTGATAGACAGGGCTAAATGATCCTACAACCAACGGATCAGATCTAAGCTCTGAAGTCCTGCCAAGCCCAGTCGTGAATATGGACAATTAAACAACTCACTGGAGGAGGTGGCTCCACAAATATCCCCATCCTCAATAATAGAGGAGGCCAGCACATCAATGCAAAAGATAAGGCTGAGGCATTTGCTACAATCTTTAGCCAGAAGTGCCAAGTGGATGATTCATCTCGGTCTTCTCCGGAGGTCCCCAGCATCACAGAAACCAGTCTTCAGCCAATTCAATTCACTCCATGTGATATCAAGAAATGGCTGAAGACACTTGATACTGCAAAGGCTAAGGGCCCGAACAATATTCCGGCAATAGTGCTGAAGACTTGCGCTCCATAACTTGCTGCACCACTAGCCAAGCTGTTCCAGTACAGCTACAATGCTGGCACCTACCCGGCTATGTGGGAAAATTGCCCAGGTATGTCCTGTATGCAGGAAGCAGGACAAATCCAATTACCGCCCCATCAGTCTACTCTCAATCATCAGTAAAGTAATGAAAGGGGTCATCAACAGTGCTATCAAGTGGCACTTGCTTAGTAATAACCTGCTCACTGATGCCCAGCTTGTGCTCCACCAGGACCTCTCAGCTCCTGACCTCATTACAGCCTTGGTTCAAACATGGACAAAAGAGCTGAACTCCTGAGGTGAGGTGAGAGTGACTGCCATTGATATCAAGGCCGCATTTGACAGAGTGTGGCATCAAGAAGCCCTAGCAAAATTGGAGTCAATGGAAATCAGGGGAAAACTCTCCACTGCTTGAAGTCAAACCTAGCACAAAGGAACGTGGTTGTGGTTATTGGAGGTCAGTCATCTCAGCTGCAGGACATCACTGTAGGAGTTCCTCAGGGTAGTGTCCTCAGCCCAACCATCTTCAGCTGCTTCATCAATGACCTTCCTTAAATCATAAGGTCAGAAGTGGGGATGTTCGCTGATGATTGCATGATGTTCAGCCACATTCACGACTCCTCAGATACTGAGGCAGTCCATGTCCAAATGCAGCAAGACCTGGACAATACCCAGGCTTGGGCTGACAAGTGGCAAGTAACATTCACGCCACACAAGTGTCAGGCAATGACCATCTCCAACAGCTCACCACCTCCTTCTCAAGGGCAATTGGGAATGGGCAATAAATGTTGGCCCAGCCAGTGAAGCCCACATCCTGTGGATGAATTTTTAAAAATTTCTTTAATGACAGTCCATACATTACCAGCAACCACACAAAGATTGAGTGAAATGAGAGAGGCTCAAAGATCAGATGTGGAATGTAAGCAAATCAGAGAACTTTGTATTAGAGGATGGTCAACATATATATCACATAGTCTATCTTGAGACCATATTACAAGCAGGGCACGTCTGACAGTGATCGATGATTCACTGGTACATAATGGTAGAATAGTAATATCAAGAGTATTGAGACATGAGATCTTACATTGCCACATCAAGATCAATTAGGCATTACCAAGTGCAGAACCAGAGCACAGTGTTTGGTTTGGTGGCCGAGTCTCTCAAAGTCAATGGAAAAAATGATATCCAGGTGTATCACATGTTCAATTCACAAACAGGAATGAAAAGAATGACTAACGTCATCTTCTTTTCCTAGAAGGCCATGGGAATACCTAGGAATGGATTTATTTGAGCATAGAGGGAAACTTTTGATAATAATAGTCGGTTACGAATTGAGGTGGATTGAAATGAAGCAGTTACATGGTCAGACATCAGAGGCAGAATAACGCCATGGAAATAAATTTTCAGTCAACGAAATTCCTGATGTTGTGATATCAGAAAATGGCCTACAATTCCCAAACATAGCATTTCAAGAATTTACAGAACCATTTGGATTTGTTCTCACAACAAGCTCACCTAGGTTTCCACAGGCTAATGTAGAAGCGGAGAGAGGGGTCAGAACTGTAAAGGCATTACTGAAAAAGAATTAGGATTTTCAACTAGCGCTCTTGAGTTACCGATCATCACTCCTGCAGAATGGATTACCTCCATGCAAATTACTCATAGAAGGAGGTTGTGGGCACAGATTCCTACCCTTCCACATACCTTGATGCCTCAGGTCAAAGACACAGAAAGTTAAAGTTCAGCCCATGCTTGCTAACAAGGTTGCAAATTAAGGGACAACATGTAAATGAGGAAGAGGAGAGGGCCAAGGATAGATCTTTGGGGGCTCCAGAGGTAATGGATTGGAGGGGTTGTGGAGGGGCGCGATAAAAAAAATAATTTTCTGCTCCATGCTTGGCATTGGCTATCAGGCCATTTTGAAGAAGATTACTCCAAGCTTCAGAACACTGTGGATAAATAAAAGTTAAAAGCAAGCTGAAATACAAGGCAAACACCTATGGGGCTGGTAGGTATTGCGTAAAGGATAAACGAAAGAAAAGCTAAGGAAGGTGGTTAAAAAAGAGATAAGGAAAGCAAAGGCAAAATACTATGAATGCTGGAAGTGTGCACCGTTTCCACTCTCTTGTTTTTTCCCATTTCCCATGTGACTACAATTAAAATTTAAAGTGGCAGCAGAATGCAGGGGAAATATGCGATTCCACGCTGAGGGATGCATTTCAGTGGTGAAATTCACAATCAGCTGACAATGCTGCAGCTACGGGTGGGCTAAAACAGAGCTGCCTGGTCAAACAGGGAGGCTCTGCTTCATGGCTACAACTTTCCTGCCCAGCCCAATTCCATTAACATAAGACTTATTGAAAGCACATACGTGGCATGTGTGGTTTTCAAATTTAAATTTCACTTGTAAATATCTCACATTACATTGGTTTCACTTTTTTCATGTGTGCATCATCATTATTTGTTGAGGCTAGCTTAATCAGAGAGCTATATGTACTGGGATGCCTCAGGGTTGGCAGGAATTGATGGTTAGAGGGGAGTTAGGGACTTTTCTTTTACTGTGGAAGAAACAATGTTGTATATTTTTGTTCGCTCTTTTTGAATGTTCATGTTAGTGTCCAGCATTGTACTCACCACTCTGTGGGACATGGCTGAATGTGCAGGCTGAGCTGGCCCTCCCTTATATGCATTGTACAGGACATTGTCTGAGATCACTCTCAACAGGGATAATTGAAATGTTGTAGGTGAACCCAAAGCCCTGTAAACTGTCAGCCAACACCCTGGGCAAGATTTTCGGGTTATCGGGCGGGCGTGGCGGGCGGGCCCGGGAGCGGTGGGAAACAGCCCACCGCTTGAAATCAGCCCCTGACCGCGATTTCACGCTAGCTGGCCAATTAACGTAAAACATGCGCTGAAAGGCTCCGCGCTGCCTGGGTGGGGACAGGAGGAGAATGAGCGCTGAAGTCTGCGCAGGTGCGGGGAAGCGTGCAATGAAAGCTCCCTGAAGGCAGAGAGCTGAAGAATTTGAAAATCAAAAATAAAGATTTGGAAATTCTGAAACAAATGTCCCCACATAGGACTCACGCACATGAACATATACATAATGAAAATTGTGTCAAAACATTTTTAAAATGAATGTCGGAAATCTCATCCTGCCCATAGACCAGGTTTCCTCAAAAATGCAAAAGCTGCCTGGCCAATTTGCCCGCCTGCCAACCATAAGCTTGGGCGGGCAGTGAAAAATCTGTCTTAATTAATACTTCAATGGCCTTAATAGGCCTCTTAATTGTCAGCGGGCGTGGTGTTGAATCATACGCACACCTGCCAACTGAAATATCGTGCGAGTGCATGATGACGTCGGGACACTCGCCTGATGTCATCGGGCACTATTTTATGCCCTATCGGGTTGGGCGTGAGCCCACCCCCAGGACATGAAATTCTGCCTCCTTAGTTGGACATACATATGGACAATACTGACATTGCCCTTTAGTCCATTCAGTTTGTTACCTTGACTGATTGTCCCCACTAACTCCCATCCCCTCCCACCACCAGGCCCTTCCCACTTTACTCATAGAAACATAGAAAATAGGAACAGGAGTAGGCCATTTGGCCCTTCGAGCCTGCTCCGCCATTCATTATGATCATGGCTGATCATCCAACTCAATAGCCTGCTCTCGCTTTCTCCCCATACCCTTTGATCCCTTTCGCCTCAAGAGCTATATCTAACTCCTTCTTGAAAACATACAATGTTTTGGTCTCAACTACTTTCTGTGGTAACAAATTCCACAGGCTCACCACTCTCTGGGTGAAGAAATTTCTCCTCATCTCAGTCCTAAATGGTCTACCCCATATCCTCAGACTGTGACCCCTGATTCTGGATTCCCCCACCATCGGGAACATCCTTCCTGCATCTACCCTGTTTAGTCCTGTTAGAATTTTATAGGTTTCTATGAGATCCCCCCTCATTCTTCTGAACTCCAGTGAATATAATCCTAATCGACTCAATCTCTCCTCCTATGTCAGTCCCGCCATCCCAGGAATCAGTCAGGTAAACCTTCGCTGCCCTCCCTCTATAGCAAGTACATCCTTCCTCAGATAAGGAGACCAAAACTGCACACAATATTCCAGGTGTGGTCTCACCAAGGCCCTGTACAATTGCAGCAAGACATCCCTGTTCCTGTACTCGAATCCTCTGGCTATGAAGGCCAACATACCATTTGCCTTCTTTACCGCCTGCTGCACCTGCATGCTTACCTTCAGCGACGGTGTACAAGGACACCCAGGTCTCGTTGCACATTCCTCTTCCTCAATTTATAGCCATTCAGATAATAATCTGCCTTCCTGTTTTTGCTACCAAAGTGGATAACCTCACATTTATCCACATTATACTGCATCTGCCATGCATTTGCCCACTCTCTCAGCTTGTTCAAATCACACCGAAGCATCTCTGCATCCTCCTCACAGCTCACCCCCCCTCACCCAGCTTTGTGTCATCTGCAAATTTAGAGATATTACATTTAGTTCCCTCATCTAAATCATTAATATATATTGTGCATAACTGGGGTCCCAGCACCGATCCCTGCGGTACCCAATAGACACTGCCTGTCATTCGGAAAAAGACCCCTTTATTCCTACTCTTTGTTTCCTGTCTGCCAACCAGTTTTCTATCCATCTCAATACACTACCCCCAATCCCATGCACTTTAATTTTACACAACCATCTCTTATGTGGGACTTTGTCGAAAGCCTTCTGAAAGTCCAAATAAACCACACCCACTGGCACCCCCTCATCAACTCTACTAGTTACATCCTCGAAAAATTCCAGTAGATTTGTCAAGCATGATTTCCCTTTCATAAATCCATGCTGACTCTGTCCGATTCTGCCACTGTTTTCCACGTGCTCAGCTATTAAATCTTTTATAATGGACTCTCGAATTTTCCCCACTACCGACGTCAGGCTGACTGGTCCATAATTCCCTGTTTTCTCTCTGCCTCCCTTTTTAAATAGCAGGGTTCCATTTGGTACCCTCCAATCTGTAGGAGCTGTTTCAGAGTCGATAGAATCTTGGAAGATGACCACCAATGCATCCACTATTTTTAGGGCCCCTTCCTTAAGTACTCTGGGATGTAGATTATCAGGCCCCGGGGATCTATCAGCCTTCAATCCCATCAATTTTCCCAACACCATTTCCCTACTAATACTGATTTCTTTCAGTTCCTCCCTCTCACTAAACCCTGCGTTCCCCAACATTTCTGATAGTTATTTGTGTCCTCCTTGTGAAGACAGAACTAAAGTATGTATTTAGTTGATCAGCCATTTCTTTATTCCCCATTATAAATTCCCCTGTTTCTGACTGTAAGGGACCTACATTTGTCTTCACCAATCTTTTTCTCTTCAGATACCTATAGAAACTTTTACAGTCAGTTTTTATGTTCCCTGCAAGCTTACTCTCGTACTCTATTTTCCCCTTCTTAATCAATCCCTTGGTCCTCCTTTGCTGAACTCTAAACTGCTCCCAATCCTCAGGTCTGTTGTTTTTTCTTGCCAATTTCTACGCCTCTCCCTTGCATCTAATACTATCTCTAATTTCCCATGTAAGCCATGGTTTGGCCATCTTTCCCGTTTTACTTATGCGCCAGACAGGAATAAACAATAGTTGCAGTTCACCCATGCGCTCTTTGAATGTTTGTCATTGCCTATCCACCGTCATCCCTTTAAGTAACGTTTCCCAATCCATCATAGCCAACTTGCACCTCATACCATCGTAGTTTCCTTTAGTAAGATTTAGGAGCCTAGTCTCAGAATGAACTATGTCACTCTCCATCTTGATGAAGAATTCTATCATATTATGGTCACTCATCCCCAAGGGGCCTCGCACAACTAGATTGCCAATTATTCCTGTCTCATTACACAATACCCAGTCGAGGATGGCCTGTTCTCTCATTGGTTCCTCAATGTATTGGTCCAGAAAAACATCCTGTATACACTCCAGTAATTCCTCCTCTATAGTATTGTTAGTAATTTGATTGGCCCAATCTATATGCATATTAAAGTCACCCATAATTACAGATGTTCCTTTATTACATGCGTCTCTAATTTCCTGTTTAATGCCATTCCCAACATCACCACTACAGTTTGGGGGTCTATATACAACCCCCACTAACGTTTTTTGCCCACTAGTTTTTCTCAGCTCTACCCATACAGATTCCACATCGTCGGAGCTAATATCTTTCCTCACTATTGCGTAAATTTCCTCTTTAACCAGCAATGCAACTCCATTGCCTTTTCCTTTTTGTCTGTCCTTCCTAAATACTGAATACCCCTGGATGTTCACCCTGCAGCCATGCCTCCGTAATCCCAACTATATCATACCTGTTTACATGCCCTCCATGCCCCCCGACCCAATTCCACAACTCCTTTCACCAATGACTCATCCTTGCTGGTCCCGAGCTTCCATGCAAGCTGTGTTTCTCCTGCTTCCCCACCTTGTGTCATAGAGTTCAACAAGGAAAACCACTGACTTCAGATACAATTGCACAAAGCCAACTACCCCATCTTTAAACAAATGGGAACTGGGTGGAATGAGATTCTCATACACCACTGACTTTTTTTTAATAAAGCCCTGTCTTCAAGATACACGCCAGTGAGTATGCATGGCATGCAAAAGTATTACAAGTACAAACCCACCACAGGATGGCTTGCGGCCCAACACACTGCAAACACTCTGTTGGCTTTATCTCTGAACCTCAACCTACTGTTGGGAAATCAAAACTTTGCTTCCCACCTAATTTAATCACCCTGCATGCCAGGTTTCCTGTTCTTCTGGGCTCCATAAAACCCCCACGGGCTTTTTCCCCATTAATTATTCCATTACACTTGGAGTTTCTCCTGTGCACATTCAAAATGGGCTTTGAAGACAAGTGCCTAATATCTGCACAAAAAGCAGAAAGTTTCACTATTTAGCTACTTTTGCATGCATTCTGGGACCTTGATAAAGCATTGCTAGGAATTGTGCATCACACTCTAGCACGAAAAATGCAGCTGGTCAGAAAATCCCAGGCGGAAAACGCAAACAGGCCAAAGTACTGTTTACCCAAATGTCTGATCTTCTATGTCCCTTATGAGACAGTGCAACCAGTAGAGCTGAGCACAAAATCTGCAATTAATTCTTATTCACAATAAGTCATCTCTTCTACTACAATATTAAAGACACTTACCAGGAATGGAGTTTTGGATCACTTTTCTCTGTTTTGGGGAAATGCTTCACATCGTAAGCCTGAGCAGACTCTTCCTTGTCTCAAATGATCCTATTTAACTAACTGGAAAAAGCTTGGGGATAATTGATTAGCACCAGGAAGCCCTGTTTTAAGGACATGAAAGGCTATTTAATCATCTTAACAGTTGATGGCAGTAAATATATCTACCTGTTTAATCTGTTTTGTACCTCTGTGTAATAATAATAAGTGACAGATTAAAATATTCAAATGGCTGTCCAACAACATCCCTGAGGTGGAGCTACTGTAGACAGCAAGGCGCTGGTGGAAAATCATTGACAAAATCTAATTTCCAACAAAGGGAATTTATTTATTGCAGGGTAGACCTGTCTTGGAGGTTCTGCGGTACAGTGTGTAGCATCCCTGCCTCTAAGCCAGAAGCTCAGGTTTCAAGTCCCAATCCAGGGCTTGATGACCAAGGAAGGTGCATTCATAGTATGGCCATGCAGGTTGATTATCAATTTGCAAATCCTTCCAGGCCGTAAGAGTGGGAGAAGCCCTGGTAAGCCATGTGATGGAAAGGAAGTTGGAGCCTCTCCCATCATTATCTGTAGCTCCAAACTACAACATACCTGTAAAAGCGTATGCTATTCGACCCCGAGCTGAGCTTCTGACCACATATCCTCTCCATCACAAAGACTGTCTATTTGTGACTTCAGCTCCTATCTTAGCCAGGCTTCAGCTGAAATTCTTCTCCCTGCCTTTGTTACCACAAGGTTATTCTAACACTCAAACAAAAGCAAAATACTTTGGATGCTGGAAATCAGAAAATGCTGGAAACACTTAAGAGGTGAATTTTTCCTATGGTGGGTGGGCTGTTTGGGAGCGGGTGCGGGCGGGCACGAAGCCGATTGCCTCCCATGATCAGCTTAGCGTTGCCATTTTACGTGGGCGAGCCAATTAAGGCCTGCCCTGCATGAATCACTGCTCCTGAGAACAGCAGGAAGGGGCGGGCAGCAGTGGGAGTCCAATGACTGCCGGGTCCAATGGTGATCTGGTGACCTATTTAAAAACGGCGCAGGCAGCCTTCCAAATGCTGCCAACGATGTCGCACAGGAGGATGTCCGAAGCGCTTTAGGAGAGCAGGCCAGGTGGGAGGGCAGGTCAGTGGGGCAGTGTGCTCCAAGGTTCTCGGATGGGTGCCTCGCTACCCTCCTTGAGGAGGTGGCAACACGCCCCGAGATCCTGGTACTGGGGGAAGAGAGGAGGAGGACCCCCCATATGATGAAATGTGCCTGGGAGGAGGTGGCAGAAAGGGTCACTCCCACAATGTGGTGAGACGCACCTGGGTGCAGTGCTGCAAGCGGTTCAATGACCTCTTGCAATTGGGAAGGTGGCATGGGTCACTTAGCACCCCCTGCCCCTTCCCTTCCTCTCCCCCACCACCCTGCAATTCAGAATTTTGTTATTGCATTCATTCATTCATGCCAGGTGGCCTTCGCTGGGTGGGCCAGCATTAATATCCCATGCCTAGTTGCCCCTGAGAGGGTGATGGTGAGCTGTCTTCTGTATCCGCTGCATATGGCGCAGGTACACCCACAGTTTTGTTCGAAGTTCTGGACCTAGGCATAGTGATGGATGGCCGAAACATTTCAAAGTCAGGATGCTGAGTGACTTGGAGGGGAACTTCCAGGTGGCGAGGTAGCCATCCATCTGCTGCCCTTGTCCTTCTAGGTGGTAGTGCTCGTGGGTTTGGAACGTCTTAGAGTGTGAGTGGCAAATGTGATGGAGGCAGCATCTTGTCAAGGGGATCAGCCCTGGCTGCTAGGAGTGATGTATGGCGGCTCCAGAGTCACAAATCGGATGAACCCTGCAATGTTTCACTCAGGTGGGTGTGGCAAGACTGCAATATGCAGGTACAGGGTGGTACAGGGTGGACCGATCAATGTTCCTCTCTCCTTTCAGGAGAAGACAGCACACAATAATGCAGAGCGGCTGCGGACTGGCGGAGGGCAGGCCCACAAATTCATACTGACCAGATACGAGCAGGAGGCTCTTCAGCTGGAGAGGTGCCATGCACCCAGCTCAACCGTAAGTTGGTACACTGTTAATGTGCATGCCATGGTGAGCTTGGGGTGCCACTGGGAGGTAAAAGTGCCGTGCGCTGAGGTCACAATGTCTGTCAGTGCAAACATTTCACTGTTGACTGTATATGATTTCAGCCTCCAACATGGGATGCCTATTGATAATGGAAAGAGGAGCACATCCTGATCTGGGTGCCAGGCATGCACATTAACAGTGTAACAACTTCCACTGATCAAATGTCCTTGTCCTTCCTTTCAGCCTCTCCGGAACTTGCCTACATTCAGGAGGCAGAGGGACCGCCACTGACCCCTGAGGGCCCAGAAGATATAAATGCACCAGCGTCACACCCTGTCAGCCAGGCAGGCACCAGCGCAGACACCAGCATCTTGGTGGGGATAGAATTGTCGGCTACTGTCTCGGTGCACACCGGTGGGGGCTCTTCACACTCGCTTGAGGTGCAGACGGAGGCAGAGAGTGCCCAGGGCGCCGGCAGTCGGAATACTGCTGGGAACTAGGAGCATGTTCAGTCAGTGGTTGATGATGTGCCTCTGGAGTCGTCCCTGAGGCAGCAGATGCTGGAAGTCCAGCAGGGTGTGCAGGATGGATCTGGCCGAGATACATGATGGAATGCGTGCCATGGTCTCCGTGATGGAGGGGTCCATGCGGAGCATGAGCAATGCAATGACCCTCATGGCTGAGCGCAATGCTTCCTCCATGGAGAGAGTGGTGACCCTCATGGAGAGGCTCCTCCAGGAGAACAATCAGGGCTTCCTGGGGATGCGCTCGGACCTGCAAGCCCTCACAGCAGCATCGACCTCATGTGGTCAGTGTCAGTGTGCGAGATGGATTGGGCACCCACTATCCCAGTTAGGTGCCCATCCATCAATGGTGAGCAGGGAGGTCTGAAGCGACCTCACATTGGCGCACGAGCTGCCTATCATCTCTGCGGGCTCTCTTAGGGTGCTCCGGGTGAGGGCAGCAGCTGCTCCGCCCCTCTGCCAGTGACCGTGGCATCTGATGAAGCTGTGGCAACTGGGGAGATGCCAGCCCTGCCACTGGCCGCTCCCTCCCAGATGGAGCCAGCATAGGCTCCACGGGCCAGAGGATGCCCGTCGAGGTCATCAAGGCCAACAGGACAGCAGAGTGAGCAGGCTGTCTCAAATGCTGATGCCAGCGAGGGGGGAGCACCCAGACGTAGCATCCGTAAACGTAACCTTAGGCACACCACGGGCTCATCACTGGTGGTTTCCTTTTGCGTCCTGTTTCAGTTTTTTATTAGGTGTGCTGCTCAACACCTTTTAATTCACTTTCATTTATATGTGCAAGTATGCAATCATTAAATGTTTTAGTTCTCAACAAGCCTCTGGGTGCTTCATTAGTTCTGTAGGTGTAGGAGAACCCATGATGTTATGAGTGACTTGTTTGTCATTGAGCTTTATTGACAAGGCACATAGTTAATGTTGCTGACCAGGCAAATGTTGCTCTCAGGCATCAAATATGGAGCCTCCAGCCCCGGCATATGTTGGAGGTTCATCTGTGGTAGGCTAGCTGAAGGATCGCTGGATCAAAGCCTCCTGGGTGCCCCTGCCTCCCTGGAGGTTGCCCAGGTCAGCGTTTATCCCCTCAGCGCTCTCCTAAGTGTGTTTGTCCTCGGACTCACAATGGACTCATCGTCTGCAGCTAGAGCATATGCATCTACATCTTCTTCCTGCACTGTGTCCCCCATTTCCAGTGCCAAATTGTGGAGAGCGCAGCATGCAACCAGTATCAGTGACACACGATCTGGGTGGTATTGGAGTGCGCCCCCTGAACAGTCCAGGCATCGGAAGTGCATCTTGAGAAGACCGATGGTTTTCTCTACCGCGGCCCTTGTTGAGGCATGGCTCCTATTGTATCGCAGCTCAGCCTCTGTTCTTGGATGGTGGAGGGGTGTCATGAACCACCTTTTGAGGGGATAGCCCTTATCACCCAGCAGCCATCCACCCAACTGGGCTGGAGCACTGAAGAGCCTCGGCCCCTGGGAGTGTCTCAGGATGTAAGCGTCATGAGAGCTGCCTGGATACCTTACACAGGTTTGCAGAAACTATGGTCACACACTATCTGCACGTTCATGGAGTGGAATCCTTTCTTGTTGACGAAGGCACCCAGCTCACCCGCTGGCACCTTGATGGCCACATGTGTGCAGTCGATTGCACCCTGGACATGGGGAACCCAGCAATCACTGCAAAGTCTCTGGCTCACTCTGCCTGGCTGGCCTCGTCCGAGTGAATGAAAGTCAATACACCCCTGAACAGAGCATCTGTCAGCAGCTTGACACAACTGTGGGCAGCTGATTGGGGACTCCACAAAGACCACTCACCGACCCCTGGAAAGAGCCAGAGGCATAGAAGTTGAGGGCAGCCGTGACCTTCAAAGTCACTGGCATGGGGTGTCCACCCACACAGTTGGCGCTGATCTCAGGGCGAGTCACCTGACAGATGGAGGTCACTGTCTCCCTTGAGAGACAGTGCCTCCTTCGGCACTGCACCTCAGACATGTTGAGGTAGCTGCTTCGCCGCCTGTATACCCTGGCAGCAGGATAGTGGCATCTTCTTTGGCCCTTTCCGCCTTGCACTTCCTGTTGGCCCTGCACCCCTTGTGCCTGTGCCTGTCTCCCCACAGGTGGCTCCCCTGGAGGCTGAATATGGACCCCTGGCCCCCTCCCCTAATGGCCCTTTCTTCCTCCTCAGAGTAGGTGCTTCCACCTACCCCCACAACCCCCATTCCCAGGGTAAGGGAAGGCCGCTTGAAACTTGCAAGGCCCCAAGAATTATGTTTCCTTCAGAGTCCTGACCTGATGCCTGTTATTTCTGTCAAAGCAGCTCTTAAGAGAACTGAAGTTCTCCTGTTCACACAGGCAAGTAGCAATATGTTTAAAAAGTAAATTACTAGCAACTCGCATTCGCGAGCCCCATCACCCCTTTTATCCCTCCCATGGATGAAGCTTTTAAAAATGTTGCCCACCCGCCTGCCCATTGTGCCTGTGCGATGCACTGAACATTGCAGGGGCTGTGAAAAATCGCTGTGTGTTACTGCCTCAAGGGCCTTAAGTGGCCCGTTAATTAATGCCGGGCGCGCCTCGGAAGTCATAGTGCCCGTCCTCCGAAATATTGCGATGGCATGCAGTGATGTCAGGACGCACCCCCAACGTCATCACGCATTATTTTACGCATCGGCGTGTCGGGCCCGCCCTTGCATGCCAATGGCAAAATTCTGTCCTAACAGTTCAAGCAGCAGCTACTTTGACTTGCAGTTAACTGTCATTATTGTTTTGCTCTAAAACCTCAAAATTTATTTCCTACAAACTTCTAGGTGCTTGATTATTTGTTTTTCAACTTTGGTTTAGAGTCCTGTATGGTTGCAGCAGAAGGTGGCAAATTCTTCAAATGATAGTAAGTGCTAAAGTGATTTTCACGATTAATAGCAGAGGAAAAAAAATCTGACCCATTACATGTCTTAGAACTGACAGATTGCCCATTTGGACAAATAAACATTGCAATTTTTGGTTATTGACTGTAATGGTGCCTTTTCTGCTAACCTATCTCCTTTTGGGCTTTTACGTTCTACAATCATTTCACAGAATTTTTCATTGTCAAGTTCAAATTACTGTTGCAAGAGAAGGATAAAGGATAAAGTGAATGGAACCTTTACCAACAAGATCAATCAATCATTTGCTTTTTAGTTCAGATTAAAAAAATCTTGAAACTGTGTTGCTTTGCGTACTCAGAAGTATGATAGAATGAAATCAATCCCTTATATTGTTAATCACTCTGCTTATGCTTGACCAAGATTTTCCTATTGCGCATTAAATTGGGCAAAATACTAGTTCAAGTAAGTATTAAAATAGATTTATGACTGCTGAATTGAAAGGTCAATGCACAATTATATTTTGATTTGATTGCTGGAATGCAGCTATGTGAACTATACAAATATAAAACTTCTGTGCTTACTTTCAAGGATAAACTTGCGAAGAATTCCATTGTATAAAATGGTAAACTGAAATTTTCACAGTTTATGTGTTGTATTCACATGTTCATTACCTAACAGAAAAGAATCAGATCAGTTTCTGTGGGCTATCCGTCTTTTGTTCTATTTCACAGGGAGAACTGATCCTATCCCAGTTATCCTCAAGCATGACATGATGGGTATGGGGAGGATGGAAATGGAGGTATGTAATACAATTTCTATTTTTAAATTGTTTACAATGTCATGGGGGTCACAAGAAATTTATTGTTCCGGTTGTCACATGGTTTCTTCATACCAAATGACACAAAATTCCTTCACTCATTTTCATTCATCGTAGTGGCAATAACTTCCCTTTAAAAGGCAATTCTTCACTTATTGGAGCTTTTCAAACTGTTTTCTTGTGTCTGACAGTTAGTTGAAATAGGGAGGTCACAGAAAATGCGCCTGTGATTTGTTTCACAGCAATAATATTGCTCGTTTCTTGATGATCGGTGCTTTAAATCACAGTTGGTGGGTTGCTCGAGCATTTTAATTGCTACTGAATACTGAACTAGTTCAGTGCCACAACATATCAATATGATAAAATGCAATGTTTTTTTTGTGACTCTCAATATGCCAGCATCCCAATTTTAACTGAGCAGAAAGGGAGCAATGGAGGAGGAAATATAAGCTAAATGATAAAATTTCTAAAGGGTGCAGGAACAGGGAGCCTGGAGGGACTCTGAAGTTGGAAGCCATAGAGGGAAGATCTCCAGTGGAGGTGAAGTTGTGTAATAGGCTGGGGAATGATGGATTGATATTTAGTGGTGGGATCATGGCCCGGGGGAGGTAGCAGGATGTGTCAGTGAGTTGATGATCATACTCTACAAGATAGAGGTTGCCAAACAATAACAGCCCTTGTTACAGGTTTAATGACAATATTGAACCTAAGAGAACGGAGTGCAGCAAGTTCTCCTTACTATTTCCCCCAAAGCGCATCACCTCTTTTCTCCAAGTAAAGATTAGTTTTGTCCATGACAATGGTCTCCAATAGTTTTCCCACAAGTTGAAGGAAAAATGTACTGGACTCTGGGGAAAGGGCAGGGGAGTGGGGCTAATCAGATAATTCTATCAAAGAGCCAATACAGCCATGATGGGCTAAATGGCCTCCTTTTGTGCTCTGTCATTCTATGATTCTAAGATTCACTACAAGGTGGCAAAGCAATCTAGGAGAGGAAAGTAATTCAAGTTGCTGTCACATATCCCCAGGTCAATTATAGAGGGGTATTGGTCAAGGCCAGGATTGTGGGTTTGAGTTGGATCACTTTGGTTTCCTGGCACTTGAGTTTGCCTATTGTATGTGATGTCTTCCATCTGCGCTTAAATCAAAATATGAAATTCAGTGGATTCTCATGGTGCAATGATTCAATTCATGGTGGTCTAGGAAATAGTGTTAACTTAGAATTGTTCGCAATATATAAACTCTGTTCTTTATAATGGAAGTGCAAACCTATTTTAAAATGAATGAGTTATGTCTCTGTTAAAGTAGTAGGCAGAGAAACCCTAGCAATGTGTTGAGTGCATGATTGGCAATTTTGAAGGTTGCAATTTCTTGGTCACTGGCGCAGCTCACTAATGTTACAGCTTTGATTGGAAGATTGTAGTTTCTGTCTTCTGACCAAAGGATATCATAGAATCCTACAGTATAGAAGGAGGCCATTCAGCCCATCCTATCTGTGCTGTCTCTTTGGTAAAGCTAACATACTAGTGTGATTTCCAACCCCACCCCTGAACCCCAGCTCTTTCCTTATAATGTACAGCACAAATCAACAGAATGTCCCAGACTTCAGTTTCAGCAGGCAGCAATCTCAGTGTTCATAGTTTTACGAGAGCAAAAAGTGGCCTGGATGTCCATTGAAGACTACCAAAATTGGGCTACCATTGGAAGACAACTTGTGAGAATAAGATTACACTCTCATCTGAGTAAGCTGTACAGTTCAACATCTCATGAGCAATGAATCCAGGATCACTCTTAAGGCAAGTACTATGAAATCACTACTGCCTTTGGATTCATTTTGAAGAATCACCAAGAGAAAAAGAGAAATGAGGAAAATTGGTTATAAAAATCGTATTGCATCTTTTGTTTTTTTATAAAAGATGTTTATTTATCTCATTATGAGCTGCCAGAACAGACTCATCAAATCACACACCCAGAGCTGAATTTTACAGGCCTCCCAGGAGGTGGGGAGAGAGGTGAGTGGCTGGTAAATCGGGGAACTGCATTGGATCGGCTCCCCGACTTTGTCCCACCATCAGGAAATTGTCCCGATGGTGGGACCGGAGTTGGACGGGCTGTCTGCCCCAAGGAGGCAACCAATTTACATATGTAAAGCCCCTATTAAGGGCCGTTTTATCATGTTATCAGCACTTTTTCGATGGCACAACAGTCCTCCATCGCATGAAGAAGAAGCCAGCTAAATGGAAGCATTTACACTCAGTAGAAATCCTGGTGTAAGTTTTTAAAAAATCAATGATGGGGCTGTAGGCAGACCTCGTGACCCCAGCAATTTCTATGGGACTCTTTCCCCTCCAGCACTTGACCCTTCAATTTTATTTAAGATTATTTTCCCTACCTGATTGAAAGGTTGCAATGCCCCTGCATGCTTCAGCAGTGGTCACTGTTTCTGGCGGCGCTTACATTCGCCTCCTTCACCACCAATGCACAGTAGCAGCAGTGCGTATCATCTACAAGATGCACTGCATGAATTCACCAAGGCTCCTTTGACAGCACCTTCCAAACCCATGACCAATACCATCTAGAAGAACAAGGGCAGCAGATAGATGTAAACACCACCACCTGGATGTTTATGCTCAAGTCACTCACCATCCTGACTTGGAAATATATCGCCATTCCTTCACTGTCTGCGGATCAAAATCTTGGAACTCCCTTCCTAACAGCACTGTGGGTGTACCTACAGCGTTTCAAGAAGGCAGCTCACCACCACCTTCTCAAGGGCAACTAGGGATGGGCAATAAATGTTGGCCCAGCCAGCGAAGCCCATTTCCCATGAATGAATAAAAAAAAACTGAAGTCAAACTGACTGGTCTGTAATTGCTGGCTTTATCCTTGCACCCCTTTTTGAACAAGGGTGTACCATTCACAATTCTGCAGTCCTCTGGCACCACCCATGTCTAAGAAAGACTGGAAGATTATCACTAGCAATTTCCGCTCTCACTTCCCTCGGTACCCTTGGATGCACCTCATCCGGTGTTGGTACCTTATCTATTCAAGTAAAGATAGCCTTTCTAACACCTCCATCTCAATGGCAAATTCTTCCAGTGCACCAGTAACCTCCCTTCTCACATCAGCCTGGGTAGCATCTTCTTCCTTTGTAAAGATAGATGCAAAGTACTTGTTTAATACCTCCGTTATTTCTGCTGCCTCTACGTGCACGCCCCCTTTTTAATTCATAATTGGCCCTACTCTTTCTTTTACCACCCTTTTGTTATTTATATGCTTATAGAAGACCTTGGGATTCCCTTTTATGTTAGCTGCCAGTCTCTTTTCATGCTCTCTTCCTGCTTTTTACTTGCCCTCTGGTCCTTCTATATTCAGCCTGATTTCCCATTGTGTTTTCTACTTGACATCAGTTGTATGTGCACTTCTTCCTTTTCATTTTCACCTCTATCTCTCTCATCACCCAGGGCACTCTGGATTGACTGCTGCCCAAAAGATTCAGGGGGAAGTCCCACTGGCAGTCTGAGCATAGCGGCAACAGGCATTTCTTCTCGTTGTCGAGCCTTCCGCCTGATAGGTAAAAGGCATGATAGGTAAAAGCCTGCCCCTACATTCTGATACAATTATGGGTGCAAGTGCCCCATGCTACCACTGCCTCCATCAATGCAGCTCTGTGAGCAGATAATGGGAGACGGTGTAACAGAATGCTATTACATTTGGCAACTATCAAACTCTCTGTAAAACTGTAAGGCACTCAGAATGGTGCGCGCAGTGCTTCCACCAGCTTC
Organism: Cetorhinus maximus; assembly: GCF_964194155.1. NCBI lineage: Eukaryota > Metazoa > Chordata > Chondrichthyes > Lamniformes > Cetorhinidae > Cetorhinus > Cetorhinus maximus. The sequence goes on along the minus strand of NC_135881.1, from coordinate 62,528,242 downwards.
TGGCATAGCCCGCACAGTGGCCCACGCCAGGTAGGGTGTTAGCACAGGTGTGCAGTGAGTATGCTGTAAGTGTCTCAGCTGGCCAAATTTTGACGTCAAACACCCATTCTTGAAACTTGGACTGTACAAGTTCATTGAATGCTACCCATTCACAAAGAATATGCAGTCAGCAACACAACATGAGGACATCACCACCCCGCCCCACCCCGGTCCGTTGCTGCCCCACCATTAGCACTATTTAAAGGGACACATCTGCCTTACAGATAAGGTGATTTTAGGGCAAAATTTTCCCTTGGCATGTGGAATTGGCGGGGGCGGTTGGGGGCGATGGGGAAGCTGACCGCCGCCCGCGATTGGCAGCGCTCCATGATTTTACGCGAGCAGGGCAATTAAAGCCTGGCCAACATGATATGCGAATGGCAGCGCTGGAGCTGCCTCAGGGAGACGAAGAAAATATTGAAAAAATTATTAAACCCCACAAAAAATTAATAAAACATGTCCACTCATGTGACTCTGTCACATGAACAATAATATGTTTTTTAATTAAAAATTAAAGTTTTTATTTCATTTGTATTTGATTTTGGAAACCTCATACCTCCCATGGGTGAGGTTTCCAAAAAAATGCAAAGGCTGCTTGGCCTCTTCGCCTGCCCATCAACTAGTAGGCTGAACGGGCAGTGAAAAATGCAGCACAACTGATAACTTAAAGGCCTTAATAGGCCTTTTAATTGTCGGTGGCCACGCTGCCAGCTCTGGCAAGCGTCTATTGCTCGGTCAGGTCGGGCACGTACCCACCCACCGAGCTAAAAACCCTGCCCTTAGTAATTGTGGTTTTATTTAGTGTGTAATGTACCTCTAAGAATAATACTTGTTAAGGAAGATCGCATGATCTCTAATATCCAATAAGAGAGTAGCGTGTGCTACCTCAGCAGTCAGTGCAGAGATAGAGTTAGAGCTGAAAGCACACGTGTAGATGCTGCTGAGTATATTGTAAATAAACTTAGGGCAGAATTTTCCGAGCCCACTGGCAGCGGGTGTGATAGGAGGCGTGTGAGGAAAATATGGCACGACCTGCTTCACAACGGCCTGAAGGCAGGTCACGATCGTCTGCTCAGCCCGCCAGCGGCGAGCTGCGTTTCCCGCCATCGGTCGGCGGGGAGCTAATTATAATACATCAGTATATAATTAAAAGGCCATTAAAAGGTTCTTGGAACCCCACCGTATCGTCCATCCACATCGCTGGGAAAACACGCTGACGTGTTTCACAACAGCACGCAGGAGATGTGCACTTGGCGGCCTTCACTTTGGGGGAACTGAGGTGAGTGAGCAGCAGCGTTCTCCACAGCTCGCCCACTGTTGTTTACAGGCCTCAGGGGCGCCGGGGAGTGGTGGCAACTGATGCCTGGCCCCGGAGGCGGCTGCTGAGGGGGGCAGTTTGTCCGGGGGCAAGTGCTGGCCAGCCTCAGAGGCGATTGCAGAGGGAGGTAGGGGGTGTCCGGAGACAAGTGCTGACCAGACTTGGAGACGACTGTTGACAGGGGGCAGGGGAGATGTCCGGGAGCAAGTGCTGGCCAGCCTCGGAGGCGACTGCTGAGGGAGGGATGAAGTGCTGCCCTGGCACTGCATCCCGCACATAGGGCAATCGAGGTGGGGGCAGGGTAAGCGAGGGAAGTGCCCACGCATTAGGGACACCTGTATAAACTGAGCATGCCGCTGCAACTGAGACAGATCAGGCGTAGCCACAGTGATATGTTTGGGGTCGGGCTCCTAGCCTGCCCACCCATGCAAGCAACACGGAGGTACTGAAGGCCACCAAGTGCTCCATGCCTAAACCCCACCCCCCCCCCCCCCCCCCCCCACCGCCCCCCCCAGCTCAGACTTCGAGTCCGCCACCACTTTATTAGACCACAGAGCAGTCAGACTGCACACGTTGTACAATCTCCTCGCCAACGCTGGCCAAGTAGCAGCCACTGCTGGAGGTGCTCACAGCCCCTTGGAATCTCAGCATCCTGGATTGCACCAGTGTCTCCATGTCACAGGTTGACAGGGCAGCCATGCAGTGCACTCATCTCTGGCCATCCAAGGGGTGACCAGCACTCTCCGGGAAGCATTAAGGGGCAGTCACACAGGGCCAGGAAAGGTGTTAAGTACAGCAATGATAACCACGTCTCTCTTTCATGCTGCAGGAGGACCATGTCAGGATCATGGATCTTGGTGACCTAACTGTATGCCTGATGACCTACAGAGACCATAGAAGACTGAGTAGAGAGTCACTGAAGCTCGTGGCTGCGCAAAGGCAGGGGCAGCAACCTCATGAAAAGGGGCAGCAGGGGCTCCTGCACACGCTGCCCAGGAGCGTCAACGAGTCGTGGCTGGTCGGCGGCTAGTGACACCCAGGGTCTATAGACGCCACCTGCCATTCCTGCAGATGACTGAGAACCAGTGTTGCTGATGACTGCACATGTCTAGGGACCTGGTGGCTCACATCTGCCACTTGCTGCAGGACTGGGCGCCATGGAGACATGGAGGGCAGCCAGTGACTGTGAAAGTGACCGCGGCGCTCAAATTCTATGCCAGTGGCTCCTTTCAGGGCCCCACAGGTGACCTTTGTGGGATTTCACAATCCGCCACCCACAAATGCATGCATGAGGTTACGGATGCCATCTTCTCGAGGGCACACAACTTTGTGCATTTTGCCCGGGAATGGAACAGCCAGGATGCAAGGGCCATTGGGTTCACCCTGATCTCGGGATTCCCCCAGGTGCAGAGTGCAACCGACTGCACCCATGTGGAACTCAGGTCTCCACCGCAATACTTGGTGGACTACATCAACTGCAAGGGCTTCCATTCACTGAATGTGCAGCCGGTGTGCAACCACCAGAAACGCATCCTGCAGGTGTGCACGTGGTTTCCAGGGAGTGTGCACAACGCCAACATTCTGGGCAGAATTTTCCTGTTGGCGTGTGGGGATGGGACCCGCATGCCGAAGCGCAAAATGACACGCGGGTGACGTCAAGTGAGCGTCCCGACGTCATCGCGCACCATTGCGATATTTCTTTGGGTGGGCACGCGATGATCTCCGATGCAGGCCCACCATTAATTAAGTGGCCACCTAAGGCCCTTGACGTGCCAATTGACGGTGATTTTTCGGCACCCATGCGATCTTCGGGTCGGGCAGGCGGGTAGGACACATTTTGTTTAAATCTCATCCACGGGTGGGATAAGAGGGGTCAGTGGGGTCGCAAATGGGCTCTGTCAGATATTAATTTTTCAAAGTTCCTGATACTTGCCTGTGTGATCTGCAATACTTCAAAATGCATACCAGCTGCTTGGACTAGACTCACAACCTTCAGGTCAGCACTCTGCAGTGAGGAATCTTTTTTGCGCCTACAGGTTTCAGGAAGCCTTCCCTTAGCCTGGGAATGGGTGCTGAACTCTCCACTGGAGGCACCTCCTCTGAGGAGGAAGGGAGGGCCTGAAGGGGGAGGAGGCCAGGAGTGCATATTCAGCCTCCAGGGGAGCCACCTTTGGGAGGACAGGCGCAGGCACAAGGGGTGCAGGGCCAAGAGGTAGTCCAAGGCAGAAGGGGCCGCAGAAGATGTCACTATCCTGCTGCCAGGATACACAGGCGGCGAAGCAGCTACCTCAATATGTCTGAGGTGCAGCGCAGAAGGAGGCTCCGTCTCTCAAGGGAGACAGCCAACTATATCTGGGCCTGAGATCTCCGCTAACTGTGTTAGTGGACACCCCATGCCAGTGGCTCTAAAGGTTACAGCTGCCCTCAACTTCTATGCCTCTGGCTCCTTCCAGGGTTCGGTGGGTGATCTTTGCTGCGTCTCCCAATCAGCTGTCCACACTTGTGTCAAGCAGGTTACAGACGCTCTGTTCAAGCGTGCATTGACCTTCATCCACTACTGTTGGGACCAGGCAAGCCAGACACATCAGGCCAGAGGCTTCGAGGCGATTGCTGGCTTCCTCCGTGTCCCGTGTGGGAATGAGGCTCTCGCACTGGCTCGACGAGGTAGGCATGCACAGGAGGCCCTCATAGCTGCCAGATTTGTGGAGGATGATGACGACGTGCAGTGAGGTGTCCCCATAAATCCTCACATAGCAGTTGTGAAATTTTGACTCCAATCTAGCTTATGGCAGCGCCTATACCCGCTGTCAGAATGCTCCTTTCATGGGGATGCAGTGGAGGCCCTAATAGTCGCTTGAGTATAGGAGGATGATGACAACATGCAATGGGAGCATCCATAGATCTTCACATAGCCTCTGAGAATGTCTTACTCCTGCCTAGCCAAGGCCAGCTTGCTTGTGCTCCATGATCAAGTCCATCTCAGAGAGACAACCAAAAAAATTTACAAGCACCTGATGCTGTGTCCTTCTTCAGCACCTCAGCCCTTCAGGAGTTGGTGCACAGCATCACTGGTTGCAGATGCTGATGTGATAGGGGTCAGCCCCACCTTAAAGGTGCTGAGAGCATATAGGGAGTATGAGAGAACTCTGTGGCACCTGCCCACTACATTCTGGCAGCAATGACCAGCACCACTGAGGTGTAGGTATCAGTAATGTTTCCAGGGAGTGTGAGGCTGGACTGTGAGACTGTGCTTAAAAGGCTGCACAGAGCACAGGGAAGAGGCCCTGGACTGAGACACCTGCCTTTTATCTTCTGCAGAAAGGATTCACATCTGAGTAACAAGAACACTACTCATCAGAACAAGGAGCCACAGGCAGGGAGACATTCTTAGGAGTTTATTGACATTAGTGAACAGTATGTACAAGTGGTCAACACCTGTGCTCAGGCTGTGCAACTACTTTTGCCTAACTTCCCTAACCCTGCCGCTACGTTTTGGGGCTCCCCAGACAGCCACAGCAGAGGTGGAGGCAGCCTGCTGATTGTGACGCCCTGTCTGTGATAACTTTGGTGGGCCACTTCTGGAGGGCTGAGCTTGGAGGGCCCCGGCCTGCTTTCGGGACCCTGCTGTGTGACAGGGCGCCCTCCTCAACCTGTGAAGTTGGATCTGCGAAGGTCACAGGAAGAGGGGACTCGAATGGGCCGGTCACTCCCAGAGTCACCTGGGTGGATGGCCACCGGAGTGTGCACCTCCTGATCCTCCTCCCTGTGGGTGCGCGAGGGCCCCTGGCTGAATCCGTGAGCGGAAGGGGTAGCTGGACTGAGATCGAGCTGCCCAGCACCCCTCTCGCGTACACACTGTTGTGGGTTAACTATGGTATCAGCGATGGAGTTGGGCCCACGCAGTAGTGCAGGAGTGACATCCTGGACCAAGGTCTCCTTGGCAGCCGCTATCCTGCCAGTGTTGACCTCAGTGGATTGCAGTTGCGGTGCTATCACCTCAGCCTGAAGACAGACGGACTCCTCCGTTGTGCCTTGCAATCTGAGCAGTGCAGCGGACATCCCTTCCTGATAAAGGCAAAACACCGCAGATGCTGGAAATCTGAAACAAAAACAAAAAATGCTGGAAAAACTCAGCAGGCCTGACAGCATCTGTCGAGAGAAAGACAGAGTTAATGTTTCAAGTCCTTATAACTCTTCTTCAGAGATCTGAAGAAGAGTCATACGGACTCAAACTGTTAACACTGTCTTTCTCTCCACAGATGCTGTCAGACGTGCTGAGTTTTTCCAGCATTTTCTGTTTTTATGCCTTCCTGATGTTCCCTAGCTTGCCTTTGCAGCTCCAGCAACTGTGACCTGACCGAGTCCAGAGGCTCGTCATCTGACTCGGACTCAGCAACGTCCTGGCCTCCAGCTGTCCTCCGAGTGCCTGGGACCTGGGAAGTCTCTGCCTCCACCTGCTGTGGATCAGAAAGTGCGATTGTGATCCCAAGGCTACTCTAAAGCTATGTCCCACCGAGATGTATGTCCCTGCGCTGGTGGAGGGTGTGGGTGAGCGCTGTGATGGGACTTCAGGCAGGGTGCCTTCAGATTCCTCTTCAGAGGTTTCTTCAGGGCTTGATTGTAGGCCCTGGGTCATGGACTCTGTCGGCTGTTTGGCAGGTGTGCCTGCGAAAGCAAGGGAAGATAATTTGTGCATGGCAGTGGCCTGTGAAAGAGGACACATCACTCACGGCATGGTTGTCTGATGGATGTTGCACTGCTGGATCCTCATTTGGTAGAGCAGCGCCGACCTCGCCTTCAGCACAGGAATGATCCTGGTCATCGCCGGCCAGCTGGATGGCTCTGTTTTCACATTCTGTCAGAGCTTTGATCTCCTTCATCCCTCCACTTGTCTGCGACCTTTCCCTCCTGTTGTGTACCAGTTTGTCCTGCATGGATAGAGATGGGGAGAGTGTATCAGGACGCCTGCTGGGCCAGATGATAAATGTGCCTGGCCTGCGTGGGTAATGAGTGGACACATGGATGGGATGAGGACAATGGCAGGGTGTGTGAAAGAGTGAATGGTGATGCCCCTTGAACTGGCAGTGAGCGAGGGCCCTGTGGATGTGTGATGGGTTTGTGAGTTGGGAGTGATGTAAATAGTGACTTACCATGGTGGAACGGAGGAGATCATTCATCCTTTTGTGGCACTGGGTGGCTGTCATCCTCTGCAGAGTGATTACGCTGACCACCACTGCCACCCCTCCCAAGCCGGGTTGGTGACTTTGCTATCCATCCTGCAGCCAGAGCAGGGGTAGAGCACATTCTGGCGGGCCTCCATGGACCCAGCAGTCACTCAAGGGACCCGTCATTGAAGCGTGGTCTGCAGTCTTTTTTGCTATGCTGCCCATGTCTCCCGGGCAGTGGTGATGAGCTGTTGGCGATGAGCGCTTTGCTGGCAGCTGCCTTTTAAAGATTGCGGCTGGTGTGATGCAACAGTGGGGTGATGGCAGGTGGGTGAATGAGAGCCCGCCCGCCATGGAAACTGCGTGTTTCCCGGGAATGAATAAATAATGAGGTGGGCTCGGGACAATGTGGCGTGAAAACCTGTCATTTTCGTTGGCAGGCATGACTCCATTTTTTCCGCCCGCTACCGCACTTAGTGCAATTCTGGGAAAATTTGCCCTTAATGTTTTCACCGAAGAAGTGTCTGCAGATCAACTCTATTGTCAATAGCAGCAACTCGGCCACCCTTACAACAGTGATTTTTTTCTTTATTCTTATGAGTGGGGAAGCAGATATTGTTCGCTGTTGAGGTTAACAATCTATTCAATGGATTCAGCTGATGCAGTGTGAAGGGTTGTGATGCCACCAGTAATGGGTCTCTCAGGGCAGAAGTTCAGTATGTGGATGATGGTCTCACTTGGTGGCCCTGTCATAATTTGAGCTGTTCCTCATGTTCCACTTGTGGAGCAAGTGGCCACATTTTCTCTGACTAATCCTTGCAGTTGAGGGGTGTCCAGATTTTCCGTGGAAAGTTGAAACCTGGGAGTTCACTATTCTTGTTTGTTAGCAGGTTGCGCTGGCGATTTTTGCAGTCAACCAAGAGGTGCACCGTTGAGAGGTGAGGCTGTCGTCAGTTTGTCGGATGTGGAGTGTTGTCCAGTAGGGACTAAGGGATTTCAGATGAGGGTGTGGGTTCTTTTCAGGTCCTGTGTCAATGGGAGTGCTTTGTCAGCCAAAGGAGTTCTTTGAAGAGGATTTTTTCCCTACGGACATCAGGAGTTCAATATGTGCTTGAACAGGTATCCTTTCAATCTGTGTTGGTCTCAACATTCCAGAAATAATCCTCCTAACTCCCTAGAGGTGGATAACTAGCTTGTTTGAGTGGCAGCACCTGAGCCATTTTGAGCACCAGTACTCTGCTGTTGGGTAGACCAGGGCAAGTGAAGCAGTGGGTAGTGTGATGATTCTGCTGCCACAGGTGGTACCCACCAGTTTCCATATGAGCTAAGGTGATTTAGACTAACTTATGCTATTGCAAAGTATGTAGAAGTTACTTTTTTGGAAAATCACAGAATTGGCACAGTGCAGAAGGAGGCCATTCGGCCCAGCATGTCTGCACCATTCTCGGAATGAGCAATTCGGAGTGGAAAGTGTCGTTGACAGTGCTATCAAGCGGCACTTGCTTAGTAATAACCTGCTCACTGATGCTCAGTTTGGGATGTATGAGGGCCACTCTGCTCCTTACCTGATTACAGCTTTAGTCCAAACATGGACAAAAGGGCTGAACTGCAGAGGTGAGGTGAGAGTGATAGAAGCAGTATCTGACCGAGTATGGGATCAAGGAGCCCTAGTAAAACTGGAATCAATGGTAATCAGGGGGAAAATTCCCCACTGGTCGGAGTCACACCTAGCACAAAGGAGGATGCTTGTGGTATTTGGAGGTCAATCATCTCAGTTCCAACTATAAACTATTCTACCCTATGCTGTTTCAACATTAACATTAACATCAGCAATTAACAACGTTCTTTGTACCCCATCTCCCCCTTCAAGCTCTTGATATCAGAGATTAAGGCGAGTTGGACGTCTTACAACCCTTCTGCCTCTTGTTTGACGTTCGGTCAGGAGAGTGGCAGGCCCTTGAGGTGGCATTGGCATCTGGGCATCCTCATCAATAGCCCTCCATCTTGAAATGGGGGATGCTTGTTTAGGGAGGGGCCAGAGAATCCTCCTATTGTGCCTGACTGTGCCCTCTGACATTCCAATTTAGTAGGAGCTGGGTTGGCCCTTGTTTAGGCAAAGGACTGTCCCTTGTCTCCTGAGGTCTGGGATCCAAACTTTGTCAGCCTGTTGTAGCTGTGGTCGGTGCCTGGTGCGGTGTCACCCATTGTAGGTGGAGGCCTGCTTCTCTCTGTATTCCTGCTCTTTTTCCCATAGGGCCTTGTAATCTTTGGTGACCAATCCTGGCCGGAGTTTTTTGATAGAATCGGAAATTGAGTACGCAGTTTCCTGCCCATCAGGAGCTCTGATGGGGAGAAGCTACACTGTAAGGGGATGGACCTGTTACTAAGCAGGGTAGTGGAAAAGTCATCACTCTTCTTCAAGAGAGCTTTTACTGTGCAGACTCCATGTTCTGCTTCGCCATTGGACTGCGAGTACCTTGGGGAGTTGCGACGGTGGTGGAAGCTGGCTGCAGCTGCAAGTATGCAAAGCATTCGTTAGAGGACAGTGGGCTGTTATCTGAAATGAGCTCATCTGGAATGCCTTGACTTGCAAACATCTCTTTGTTGGGGATCCTATCGTAAGGGAAACAGACATTTCTGCAGCCGCAGACGTGACACCGGGATGGTATGTTGCCTCCCTGGTGCCAGGGTCAAGGATGTCACTGAGTGGCTGCAGGGGCATTCTGAAGGGGAAGGGGGAGGGGGAGGGGGAGGTGGAGGGCAAGGGAGATGGTGGCATAGTGGCATTATCGCTGGACTAATTATTGGGACCCGGGTTCAAATCCCACCACGACTGATGGGAAATTTGAATTTAATAATAATCTGGAATTAAAAGTCTAATGATGCCCACAAAACCATTGCCAGGCCCACAGTAATATGGTTGACTCTTAAAATGCCCTCTGAACAAGAGAAATTAGGGATGGGCAATAAATGCTGACCTAGCCAGCGATGCCCACATCCTATGAATGCATAGGGAAAAAATAGCCAGATGTTGTGGTCCATATTGGTACCAACGACATAGGTAAAAAGAGGGATGAGGTCCTGAAAACAGAATATAGCGAGCGAGGAAATAAATTAAAAAGCAGGACCAAGCCACTCATCATCCTGACTTGGAAATATATCACTGTTCCTTCACTGTCGCTGGATCAAAATTCTGAAAACTCCCTCCCTAACAGCACTGTGGGTGTACCTACACCACATGGACTGCAGCAGTTCAAGAACCACCACCTTCTCAAGGACACTTAGGGATGGGTAATAAATGCTGGCCTAGCCAGTGAAGCCCACACCCTTGAATGAATGAAAAAAAACCTCAAAGACATTAATCTCAGGATTACTCCCAGTGCCATATACTAGCGAGATCAGGAATAGGAGACTAGACCAGATGAATGTGTGGCTGGAGAGATGGTGCAGGAGGGAGGGATTTAGATTCCTGAGGCATTGGGACCAATTCTGGGGAAGATGGGACCTGTACAAGCTGGACGGGTTGCACCCCAGCAGGACCAGGACCAATATCCTCGCAGGGGTATTCGCTAGTACTGTGGGGGAGGGTTTAAACTAGATTGGCAGGGGGATAGGAACCTGAGCTGGGAGACACAAGAGAGAGAAACAAAGATAAGAATGAAAGACAGAAAAGTAGAAAGCAAAAGTGGAAGACAGGGCGAGCAGCAAATAGGGCCATAATATTTTTAAAAGAGGAAAAATGTTAAAAAGACAAGTCTAAAGGCAATGTATCTGAGTGCGTGGAGCATTTGCAATAAAGTAAATAACTTAACAGTGCAAATAAATGTAAATGGGTGCGATATGATTGTGATTACAGAGATATGGCTGCAGGGTGACCAAGGCTGGGTACTGAATATCCAAGGGCACTTGATATTTAGGAAGGACAGGCAAAAAGAAAAAGGTGGTGGGGTGGTGTTGTTAGTTAAGGATGAAATCAGTGCAATAGTGAGAGAGGATATTGGCTCTGAAAATCTCGATGTAGAATCAGCCTGGTTGGGGCTCAGAAGCATCAAGGGGCGAAAACATCAGTGGGAGTTGCCTATAGGCCTTCAACCAGTAGTGGTAAGGTAGCAGATGGCTTTAAACAGGGAATTAGAGGTGCTAGTAACAACAGTGCTACAGTAGTCATGGGTGACTTTAATCTACATATAGACTAGGCAAACCAAATTAGCAATAATACTAACAATAACACACTGGTCCACTCCTCCATCACCCCCTACTCCTCAACCCCCACCTATGGCACCTCCCCATGCCCACGCAGAAGATGCAACACCTGCCCCTTCACTTCCTCTCTCCTCACCGTCCAAGGGCCCAAACACTTCTTTCAAGTGAAGCAGCATTTCACTTGCATTTCCCCTAACTTAGTCTACTGCATTCGTTGCTCCCAATGCGGTCTCCTCTACATTGGAGAGACCAAACGCAAACTGGGCGACCGCTTTGCAGAACACCTGCGGTCTGTCCGCAAGAAAGACCCAAACCTACCTGTCGCTTGCCATTTTAACACTCCACCCTGTTCTCTTGCCCACATGTCTGTCCTTGGCTTGCTGCATTGTTCCAGTGAAGCCCAACGCAAACTGGAGGAACAGCACCTCATCTTCCGACTAGGCACTTTACAGCCTTCCGGGCTGAATATTGAATTCAACAACTTTAGATCTTAAACTCCCCCTCCCCCCATCCCCACCCCGTTTCTCCCCCCTCCCCTCCCCCCCTTTTTCTTTCAATAATTTATATAGATTCTTCTTTTCCCACCTATTTCCATTATTTTTAAATCTAAAACTAAAACTTTGTTAGTCTTTCCACCCCACCCCCACTAGAGCTGTACCTTGAGTATCCTGCCTTCCATTCTTAATTAGCACTTTTCTTAGATAATATCACCACCTTCAACACCTCTTTGATCCTTTTGTCTGTGACATCTTTTGATTATCTGCTCCTATCACTGCTTGCTTATCCCCACAATCACCCCACCCTCAACTTCTCTCTCCCCCCGCCCCCCCCACCTTAGACCAGCTTATATTTCACCTCTCTCCTAACTATACTCAGTTCTGCCGAAGGGTCGTGAGGACTCGAAACGTTAACTGATTTCTTCTCCACCGATGCTGCCAGACCTGCTGAGTTTTTCCAGGTAATTCTGTTTTTGTTTAGCAATAATACTGTGGTGGATGAATTCCTGGAGTGCCTATGAGATGGTTTTTTAGACCAGTATGTCGAGGAACCAACTAGGGAACAGGCTATCCTAGATTTGGTAAAGCACAATGAGAGGGGATTAATTAATAATCTTGTTGTGTGGGGTCCTATAGGGAACAGTGACCATAACATGATAGAATTCTTCATTACAATGGAAAGTGAAGTCGTCCGAACCAAAACTAGGGTCTTAAATCTAAACAAAGGAAGCTACGAAAGTATAAGGCGTGAGTTGGCTAAGATAGATTGGGTAACTTCATTAAAAGGCATGATGGTGGATAGGCATTGGTTGATATTTAAGGAACGAATGTAAACATTGCAACTGTTATACATTTCTTTCTGGTGCAAAAATACAACAGGAAAAGCAGCCCAACCATGGCTAACAAAAGAAATTAAGGATAGTATTAGATGCAAAGAGGAGTTGCTCAGAGTGGTAGCAAGCCTGAGGATTGGGAGCAGTTTAGAATTCAGCGAAGGAGGACCAAGAGATTGATTAAGAGGGGAAAAATAGAGTATAAGAATAAACTTGCAAGGAACATAAAAGCAGACTATACAGGCTTCTATAAGTAGGTAAAAAGAAAAAGATTAGTGAAGGCAAATGTAGGTCACTTTCAGTCTGAAACAGGAGAATTTATAATAGAGAACAAGGAAATGGCAGAGCAATTAAACAACTACTTCAGTTCTGTCTTCACAGAGGAAGACACAAATAACTTCCCAGAAATGCTAAGGAACCAAGGGTCTCGTGGGAAGGAGGAATTGAAGGAAATTAGTATTACTAAAAAAATTTTAGGTATAATTTACATCCCAGGGTACGAAAGGAATTGGCCATGGAAATAGTGGATGCTTTGTTTGTCATCTTCCAAAATTCTGTAGATTCTGGAACAGTCCCGGCAGATTGGAGGGTGGCAAATTATCCCCGCTATTTGAAAAACGAGAGAGGGCAAAAACAGCGAATCACAGACTAACATCAGTAGTAGGGAAAATGCTAGAGTCTATTGTAAAGGATGTGATAACAGAACACTTAGAAAATATCCACGGGATTAGACAAAGTCAACCTGGATTTATGAAAAGGAAATCATGTTTGACAAACTTACAGGAGTTTTTTGAGGATGTATCTAGCAGAATAGATGAGGGAGAACCAGTGTTGTGGTATATTTGGATTTTCAGAAAGATTTTGATAAAGTCCCACATAAGAGGTTAGTGTGCAAAATTGTAGCACATGGGATTGAGTGTAATATATTGGCATGGATTGAGAATTGGTTAGCAGACAGGAAACAGAAAGTAAGAATAAATGCCACTATCAGCACCTTCTTTAGCTCTTACCACCACCATTAACACTCCCTTTGTCTTGTGTCCATGACATCTTTTTCAATCTCTCCTTAGCCCCCGCCTATCGCTGACCTTCTATCCAGCTTCACCTGTGCCACCCCCCTTAAACAGTATAAATTCTACTCTATCATCAGATGGATCACATTTCTACTTCTCTTTAGCTCTGAAGAAGAGTCATACGGACTTGAAACTTTAACTCTGTTTCTCTCTTCACAGCTGCTGTTAGACCCGCTGAGTTGCAGCATTTTCTTTTTTTATTATCGTAGGAATAAATGGGTCTTTTTCAGAGTGGCAAACAATGACCAGTGGGATACCACAGGGATCAGTGCTCGGGCCCCAACTGTTCACAATATATATCAATGATTTGGATCAGGGAGCCAAATGTATTATTTCCAAGTTTGCTGATGACACAAAACTTAGTGGGAATGTGAGTGGTGAGGAGGATGTTAAGAGGTTTCAAAGTGATTTAGACAATTTGAGTGAGTGGGCAAATACATGGCAGATGCCATGTATAATGTGGATAAGTATGAAGTTATCCACTTCGGTAGGAAAAACAGGATGGCAAAGTATTATTTAAATGGTGATAGATTGGGAAATGTTGATATACAAAGGGACCTAAGTGTCCTTGTACACCAATTTCTGAAAGCAAGCATGCAGGTGCAGTGGGCAGTTAAGAAGGCAAATGATGTGTTGGCCTTCATTGCAAGAGGACTTGAGTACAGGAGCAAGGATATCTTACTGCAGCTGTACAGGATCTTGGTGAAACCACACCTGGAGTATTGTGTGCAGTTTTGGTCCCCTTACCTAAGAGAGGATATACTTGCCATAGAGGGAGTGCAGAGAAGGTTCACCAGACTGATTCCTGGGATGACAGGATTGTCATATGAGGAGAGATTGAGCCGACTAGGCCTGTATTCACTGGAGTTTAGAAGAATGAGAGGGGATCTCATTGAAACGTATAAAATTCTGACAGGGCTGAACAGACTAGATGCAGGGATGATATTTCCTCTGGCTGGGGGGCCCAGAACAAGAGGTCACAGTCTCAGGATGTGGGTAGACCATTTGGGACTAAGATGGGGGGAAACTTCTTCACTCAGAGGGTAGTGAACTTGTGGAATTCTCTGCCACAGAGGGTTGTGGAGGCCAAGCCACTGAATATATTTAAGAAGGAAATAGATAGATTTCTGGGCTCTAAAGACATCAGGGGGTATGGGGAGAGCGTGGGAGTATGCCATTGAGATAGAGGATCAGCCATGATCACATCGAATGGTGGAGCAGGCTTGAAGGGCTGAATGGCCTACTCCTGCTCCTATTTTGTATGTTTCTATGTAATGACCATCTCCATGGTGGTCACCTGGAGTTTCTTTACTTCCACTGATCTGGAGTTGTAGTCCACAACGATCAGGAAGGATCTGCCGTTGTAGATGAACAGATCTATTGCCAGCCTTTCACATATCGCAGAGTAGCCTGCAGGGTGCCTTTTATCAACAGATGGAGGCCCCCCAACTGCATGGAGTGAAGTGTCCCCAGTTGAAGCTGGAAGTTTTCAGCCATTGAACTTTGTCAGCCAGGACAGTTACACGTGCACGGAGTCTAATTTAAAATTGGTTAGATGGCCATTCACCATGATGTCTGCATTCCACAAAGGAAGATGATTGTGATTGTTGGAGGTCAATCATCTCAGTCCCAGGACATCACTGCAGGAATTCCTAAGGGTGCTGTCTTAGGCCCAACCATCTTCAGCTACTTCATCAATGACCTACCTTCCATCATAAGGTCAAAAGTGGGGATGTTCGCTGATGATTGCACAATGTTCAGCACCATTCATGACTCCTCATATACTGAAGCAGTGCATGTCCAAATGCAGCAAGACGTGGACAATAACCAGGCTTGGGCTGACAAGCGTGAAATGATATTCGTGCCATACAAGTGTCAGGCAATGACCATCTCCAACAAGAGAGAATCTAACCATTGCCCCTTGACATTCAATTTTTTTTATTCACTCGAGGAGAGATGGGTGCCGCTGGGTAGGACAGCATTTATTGCCCATCCCTAATTGCCCTTGAAAATGTGGTGCTGAGCTGCCTTCTTGAACCAATGCATGTCCATGTGGTGCAGGTACACTCACAGTGCTGTTAGGGAGGGAGTTCCAGGATTTTGACCCAGTGACAGTGAAGGAACAGTAATATATTTCCAAGTCACGATGGTGTGTGGCTTGGAGGAGAACTTCCAGGTGGCGGTGTTCCCATGCATCTTCTGCCCTTGTCCTTCTAGATGGGTAACGGTCGTGGGTTTAGAAGGTGCTTTCAAAGGAGCCTTGATGAGTTCCTGCAGTGCAACTGGTAGATGGTCCATACTGCTGCCACTGTACATCGATGGTGGGGGGAGTGAATGTTTGTGGATGGGGTGCCAATCAAGAGGGCTGCTTTGCCCTGGATGGTGTCAAGCTTCTTGAGTATTGTTAGAGCTGCACTCATCCAGGCAAGTGGAGAGTATTCCATCACACCCTGACTTATGCCTTGTAGATAGTGGACAGGCTTCGGGGAGTCAGGAGGTGAATTACTCGCCGTGGGACACCTAGCCTCTGACTTGTTCTTGTAGCCACAGTATTTATATGGCTAGTCCAGTTCAGTTTCTGGTCAATGTTAACCCCCAGGATATTGATAGTGGGGGAATTCAGCGATGGTAATTCAATTGAATGTCAAGGGGTGATGGTTAGATTCTGGCTTGTTGGAGATGGTCATTGCTTGGCACTTGTATGGCATGAATGTTACTTGACACTTTTCAGCCCAAGCCTGGATGTTGTCCAGGTTTTACTGCATTTGGACATGGACTGCTTCAGTATCTGAGGAGCTGCAAATGGTGCTGAACATTAATGAACCATCAGCGAACATTCCCATTTCTGATCTTATGATGGAAAGAAGGTCATTGATGAAGTAGATGAACATGGTTTGGCCAAGGACCCTATCCTGAGGAACTCCTGCAGTGATGTCCTGGGACTGAGATAATTGGCCTTAACAACAATAACCCATTTTCCTTTGTGCTAGATACGATTCCAACCAGTGGAGAACTTTCCCCCTGATTCCCATTGACTCCAGTTTTGCTAGGGCTCCTCGACACCACATTCAGTCAAATGCTGTCTTGATGTCATGGGCAGTCACTCTCACCTTGCCTCTTGAGTTCAACTCTTTTGACCATGAGGTCAGGAGCTGAGTGGCCCTGCTGGAACCCAAACTGAGCATTAGTGAGCAGTTGTTGATGAGTAGGTGCCACTTGATAGCACTGTGGATGACAGAATCACAGAATCACAGTGCAGAAGAGGCGCTTCGGCACATCGAGTCTGCACCGACACATGAGAAACACCTGACCTACCTACCTAATCCCATTTACCAGCACTTGGCCCATAGCCTTCAATGTTATGACGTGCCAAGTGCTCATCCAGGTACTTTTTAAAGGATGTGAAGCAACCCGCCTCCACCACCCTCCCAGGCAGTGCACTCCAGACCTTCACCACCCTCTGGGTAAAAAGGTTTTTCCTCACATCCCCACTAAACCTCCTGCCCTTGTGACTGACCCTTCAACTAAGGAGAACAGCTGCTCCCTATCCACCTTGTCCATGCCCCTCATAATCTTGTACACCTCGATCAGGTCGCCCCTCAGTCTTCTCTGCTCCAACGAAAACAACCCAAGTCTATCCAACCTCTCTTCATAACTTAAATGTTTCATCCCAGGCAACATCCTGGTGAATCTCCTCTGTACCCCCTCCAGGGCAATCAGATCCTTTCTATAATGTGGCGACCAGAACTGTACACAGTACTTCAGCTGTGGCCTCACCAAGGTTCTATACAACTCCAACATGACTTTTCCTACTTTTGTAATCTATGCCTCGATTGATAAAGGCAAGTGTCCCATATACCTTTTTGACCACCACACTAACATGCCCCTCTGCCTTCAGAGACCTATGGACACACACGCCAAGGTCCCTTTGTTCCTCAGAACTTCCTAGTGCCATGCTGTTCATTGAATACTTCCTTGTCAAATTACTCCTTCCAATGTGTATCACCTCACACTTTTCAGGGTTAAATTCCATCTGCCACTTATCTGCCCGCATGACCAAACCGTCTATATCTTCCTGTAGTCCAAGACACTCAACCTCACTGTTAACCACCCGGCCAATCTTTGTGTCATCCACAAACTTACTAATCCTATCCCCCAAATAGTCATCTATGTTGTTTATATAAATGACAAATAATAGTGGACCGAGCACAGATCCCTGTGGTATGCCACTGGATACTGGCTTCCAGTCACCAAAGCATCCTTCTGTTATCACCCTCTGCCTCCTATAACTAAGCCAATTTTGAATCCACCTTATCAAATTATCCTGTATCCCATATGCATTTGCCTTCTTTATAAGTCTCCCATGTGGGACCTTGTCAAAGGCTTTGCTGAAATCCATATAAACTACATCAACTACACTACCCTCATCTGCACACCTGGTCACCTCCTCAAAAAATTCAATCAAATTTGTTAGGCATGACCTTCCTCTGACAAAGCCATGCTGACTATCCCTGATCAAACCTTGCCTCTCCAAGTGGGGATAGATACTCTCCTTCAGAAATGTCACCAATAGTTTCCCTAACACTGACGTGAGACTCACTGGCCTGTAGTTCCCTGGCTTATCTCTACAACCCTTCTTAAACAGCAGAACCACATTAGCTGTTCGCCAGTCCTCTGGCACCTCCCCCGTGGCTAGAGAGGAATTAAAAATTCGGGTCAGAGCCCCTGCGATCTCCTCCCCTGCCTCCCTCAGCAGTCTGGGACACAAATCATCCAGACCTGGCGATTTGTCCACTTTTAAGCCTGCCAACACCTCCAATACCTTGTCACTCCCTCTATCAATGTGCTTAAGAACCTCGCAGTCTCTCTCCCCGAGTTCCATACCTTCATCCTTATTCACTTGGGTGAAGACGGACGTGAAGTATTCATTCAACACTCCAGCGGTATCGTCTGGCTCCACCCATAGATTGTCCCCTTGGTCCCTTATGGGGCCTACTCTTTCCCTGGTTATCCTCTTTCCATTGATATCCTTCTAGAATATCTTGGGATTTACCCTACTTTTACCAGCCAGAGCTTTCTCATATCACCTCTCTGCTCTCCTAATTGTTTACTTAAGCTCCACCCTGCACTGTCTGTACTCCACTAATGCCTCTGCTGATTTGCTTCCCTTGTACCTGCTAAAAGCCTCTCTTTTCCTTCTCATTGTAACCTGAATATCTCTGGTCATCCATGGTTCTCTGGGCTTGTTACTCCTTCCTAACACGCTAGAGGGAACATGTTGAGCCTGTACCCTCCCCATTTCCTTTTTGAATACCCCCCACTGTTCCTCTGTAGATTTCCCCACAAGTAACTGTTCCCAGTCTACCTTGGCCAGATCCTGCCTTATTTCACTAAAATCCACTCTCCTCCAATCCAAAATATTTTTTTGCAACTTGTCGATTTCTTTGTCCATAACAAACTTAAATTGTACCATGCTGTGGTCACTATCGCTAAAATGCTCGTCCACCACCACCTCAGCCACCTGTTCGACTTCTTTGCCCAGAATTAGGTCCAGCACTGTGCCATCCCTTGTTGGACCCTCTACATATTGACCTAAAAAGTTCTTCTGCACACATTTCAAGAAATCCACTCCATCCAAACCCTTAACACTAAGTCTATCCCAATTAATGTTGGGAAAGTTGAAATCACCTAATATAATTACCCTATTGTTATTGTTTTTACGCACCTCCGCAAATTGTGCACATATCTGCTCCTCAATTTCCCGCTGACTATCTGGGGGTCTATAAAAAACACCTAATAATATGGTTGCCCCTTTTTTATCCCTAAGCTCTACCCACAAAGCTTCTTTCGATGCCCCCTCCAAGATATCATCTCTCCTTACCGCAGTAACTGACTCCTTAACTAATAATGCAACGCCTCCTCCTCTTTTACCCTCTCCCCTGTCTCGCCTGAAGATTCTATATCCCGGAATGTTGAGCTGCCAATCCTGCCCTTCCCTCAACGATGTCTCAGTGATGGCTACTATATCACAATTCCACATGTCAATCCTCACCCTTAACTCATCCGTTTTACCTGTAATACGCTTGGCATTAAAGTAGAGGCCATCCAGCCTTGCCTTACTCCCTTGAAGCTTAATGCAGCTGTACTCCCGTTGACTTGATTGTTTTACTGTATTATGATGTGTCTCTATTCTGCTAACATTCTGTGTCCCCTCCCCCTGCCGAATTAGTTTAAACTCCTCCCAACAGCACTATCAAACCCGCCCGCAGGGATGTTCATCCCGCTCTGTTTCAGATGTAGACCGTCCCGCTTGTACAGGTCCCACCTTCCCCAGAAACGGTCTCAGTGATCCAGGAATCTAAAACCCTCCCTCCTGCACCAACTCTTAAGCCACGTATTCATCTGTGCTATTCTCCTATTTCTGAGCTCGCTAGCATGTGGCACTGGAGTAATCCAGAGATTACAACCGAGAGGCCTTGCTTTTTAGTCTACTGCCTAACTCCCTGAATTCTTGATGCAAGACCTCAGCCCTTTTTCTACCTATGTCATTGGTACCAACATGTACCATGACCTCTGCCTTATTACCCTCCCCCTTCAGGATGCCCTGCAGCCGTTCAGTGACATCCCAGACCCTGGCACCAGGGAGGCAACACACCATCCTAGAGTCACATTGACGGCCACAGTAGTGCCTATTTGTTCCCCTGCCTATTGAATCCCCTATTACTCTAGATCTTCCTCCCTTCCTGTACAGACAGGCTGCCTGTGGTGCCAGAAGCTTGGCTCTGTCCGCACTCCCTGGAGGAACCAGCGCCCTCATCAGCCTCCAGAATGGAATACCGATTTGCGAGCGGGACCCCAGGGGACTCCTGAACTACCTGCCTGTTTCTCTTGGACTGCCTGGTGGTCACCCATTCCCTTCCTTCCTCAAGTCCCTTCATCTGCGGTGTGACCATCTCTCTAAATGTGCTATCCACGATGCTCTCAGACTCGCGGATGCTCCGCAGTGTCCCCAGCCGCCATTGCAGCTCTGAAACCCGAGCTTCCAGGAGCTGCAGCTGGACACACTTCCTGCCCACATGCTGCTTCTGGGCACTGGAAATGTGCCCAGCTTCCCAAATGGAGCACGCGGAGCACACCACGGCTTTGAGTGCTCCTGCCATGACTTATCCCTTTAAATTAAACCTTTTAAGTCAATTACTCTCGGGCCCTTCTTTCCTGATCCTTGTTACTGTAGAATTTACAAACTGTAAACCACAAAAAGACCTTAAACTATAAGCGATTAAAGTAGTAAATACCTTACCCACTAGTTACCAGTGATTCCTTTCCCTTGTAGCCTCTACTGCTGCAGCACGCTCTGAAGATTTTAGAAGTTGGATAGCAAGGAAAAAATGCAAAGAGCACCTCGTCCCCTATGCACCAAATTCCCGCTTTGCACCAAATTCCGAATACCCACTCTGGCTGTGCCCCACTCAGGATGTGCTCACTCTCCTGTTGCTGTGCAAGCTACTATCACTTTGCTGATGATCGAGAGTAGACTGATGAGGGGGTAATTGGCCGGGTTGGATTTGTCACACTTTGTGTACAGGACATAAGTGGGCAATTTTCCACATTGCCATATAGACGCTAGTGTTGTAGCTGTACTGGAAGTTTGGCTAGGTGCATGGCTAGTTCTGGAACACAAGTCTTCAGTACTATTGCGGAAATATAGTCAGGGCCCATAGCCTTTGCAGTATCCAGTGCCTCAGCTTTTCCTTGATGTCACGTGGAGTGAATCAAATTGGCTGAAGGCTGGCATCTTTGATGCAGGGGACCTCTGGGGGAGGCTGAGATGGATCATCCATGCAGCGCATCTGGTTAAAAACAGTTGCAAATGCTTCAGCCTGGTCTTTTGTGTTAACCGAATCCAAGCCGGCGGTGAAGTCCAAACAAGACACACAACATTTTTTTACCAAGCGAGTTTATTGAATTTCTCAGTCCATTACCTCTCCTCCCACACCCAGTATCATTTTTTTTAAAAGCAACATTAAATCAAACAAAGTAAACTAATTAACAACCTCTTAAAGGGACACCATAACAAAAGACAAAATTTTAATTGCCCGCTGTGCCCACTGGTTGTGGAAGGCCTCAAGCGTACTGGTGGACACTGCGTACTCCTTCTCCAGGGTCACCTGGTTACAAACATAGCCAGAGAAGTGCGGCAGACAGTCAGGTCGGACCACCCCCTTGTCTGCCCGCTGCATGGGCCTGATAATGACCAGCTTGGCCGGGCCCAGGAGCAGGCTTACAAGGAGGTCCTCCTCCCTGCCCGCCACAACCCCCTCCCCCCCCCCCCTCCCCCCCCAGCCAGATGACCACTTGGCCGCAAACATAGCCACTGTAGAGGAGCAGACAGTCGGACGGATGACCCCCCCAACCACCCGATGCCTGGGCCTGTTGATGGCCATCTTGGCCAGGCCCAGGAGCAGGCTTACAGGGAGGTCTGCCTCCCTGCCTGCACCCCTCCGCACTGGGTGCCCAAAGATCAGGAGCATGGGGCTGAAGTGCAATCAAATCTAAAGAAACAAATTTTTAATGAAATTAAAAAGGGAGAGCAAACACCTACACCTTTTTACATGTGGTCCTCTCCCAACTGTATACCACTGTGCCTTCGCCTCTGCTGGGTCTGACCTGCCGTTGGGACAGGACATACCCAGGGATGATGATGGTGGAGTCTGGGACATTATTTGTCAGGTATGATTCCATGAGTATGACTATGTCAGGCTGTTGCTGCACTAGTCTGTGAGGCAGCTCTCCCAATTTTGACACTAGCCCTCAGATGCTAGTAAGGAGGACTTTGTAGGGTCAACAGGGCTGGGTTTGCCATTGTCGTTTCTGGTGCTAAGGTCGATGCCGGATGGTCCGTCTGGATTTATTCCTTTTAGACTTTGTAGCGGTTTGATACAACTGAATGGCTTGCTAGGCCATTTCAGAGGATATTTAAAAGTGGGTGTGGAGTCACATATAGGTCAGACCAGTTAAGGACAGAAGATTTCCTTCCCCAAAGGACATTTCTGAACCAACTTAGTTTTTACAACAATTGACGATGGTTTTATGTTCACCATTACCAAGACTAGCTTTTAACTCCTGATATGTTAATTGAATTTAAATTTCACCAGCTGCCATGGTGGGATTTGAGCATTAGCCTGGGTCTCTGGATTACTGGACAAGTGACATTACCACTATGCCACCATTTCCTCCTCAACAAGCCATGTTAGCTCTTTGAACTTCTTGCGACTCTGCAACCAAACTCTGGGCATTGACCCTCCTGAGCACTTGCTCCCATTCCCTTCAGAGAGTGATCCCTGAAGGCTTCTTAAACCCCATGAAAACATCGCCTCTCTCCTCCTGTTAACTTCCACCACCTTCAGTGCTGCATCTGTGAACCAAGGACCCTCTCTTTTCCCTGGTTCTACAGTTGTGCAGCTCCTACTTACAGCCTATGGCATTACAGGCTGTCAGCAATAGCTTTCTTTCAATGAATACTGCTCCCTTTAAGAGGAGCAGGCTAGCTGCATCTGCTATCGTCACATGCTATTGAGTGCCAGACTAAGTGCTCAGACAGCCAGCAGCGTGGGCACCGTTCAACACAAAGATACAATCATTTAAATGTGCCTGTGCTGCCAGCCACAATGGGAACATGCAAAGGCAGATTGTGAATCGTAACACCCGCGCGTGAAAATGGATCTTAATGAATTTTTAGCCCTTAGTCTTTGCTCTGTAGCGTGAGGCAGGTTTAGTTGGAATGGTCAATTTGGCATAAGAAGGAAAGTTTACTACAGGTGTCAGCCAAGGCTAATATTCAAATATGAGTCTTCTGGTGCATGAAGTATTGCAGGAATCATCTGTAGCACCTGTCTGCACATCTTTGAAGATGAAAAATTGTTTCTCATTAAAAACATATTATAAGAGACCAAGAAAAAATGAACCTATATGATATATATTTTAGTTAATTGAACAGTTGATAGATTCTATTATTTGGCAGAAAGGCAAAACTGCGATTTAATTGCTCCTGGAATTTGCTAAGCATTGATTTGTGATGGCATCGCATGAACTGTCTGGTGCCCTGATTTTAACCCTGCCCACTCAGCAGGAATGGTTTATGCTGGGGTTTAAAATCACTCCCAGGTATTTGTGCCTTGTTCTGAAGCCTTCCTGCCCACCACCATTTTAACTGCCTATTCTTTTTCATTCAAGGCAAGTGATGCTCCAGCCTCGAGGGGCTCTAATTAAAATGTGGTAGCCACGGTCTGATAATGTTACCTGAATCTTGACACCATTTTAATCTTTGGGTCCCAGTTGCAATGTTTGGGGAACAACTGCCACTTCTTTCTTTGTGCTCACCTTCTGCACTCTCTTTAAGCTGGATTTTAATGTTCAGGAGTGCGTGTGTTCAACTTCTTAGAACACCAGGGTCTCAGGGGACTCAGGGTGCAGTGTAAGAGGTGGTTGCAGATGTTTTCTGCCTGACAGAACAAGACCAGCTGTCAAGTGGTCCTGGTGGCATGGGTTTGGGAGGGAGTGGGGTGGTTAAAATTGGCAAAATTGACAACACATCGGGAAGCTGGCTTTAAGCCAATGATCTCCATATTTCACTGCGGTATGTTAGGCTGAGTGCGAGCAACCCACTCAAGAGAGGTGGGTTGCCACTTAACATAAATTAATTGCTCAGTTAGAGCAACACTGACATGGATTTTAACTTTAACTTTGGCTTCACATGTTTCACGGACTGCCTGAAATTCGTTAATGAAAGTAAGGTGAGAATACAGCAGCAATTGAGGGGCTAAAGCCATGCCAGGGAAAAATGTCAACAAGTACTCAATACTGATAACTGAACAAATTGTTTCCCACAAGCAGGTAAGCAAGTACTTATGCTAAGAGGTTAATTTATACACTTTGACGTTTTTCGCCACTTTAGAGGTGTTATGTACACTTTGGATGTTTGGAGATCTAACCTGCACTTTGAAACTTTGGTCTGATCAGCTTCAGAGACTCTTTATGCTTCCTTAGTTTCAATGTCAGATGAAGACCAAGATGATCAGCAGCTGTGATGGGAACAGCCTGCTGGTCACAAATCTATAGCCCCACAGGTGAGAGGGAAGCAGCAGAGAGGGGCAGCTCACTCACAGCGTCTACTGGCAGAGAAAAGCATCCTCAACTTCTCTGAATATCGGCATCTCAGTGGGCTCAGGGTGCAGCATGAGGTGGTGGCAGACCTTTTCAGCCTGATGGAACAAGACTCACTGGCAATGGTCCTGCTGGCCACATTTTACCAATAACTGTTCAAAGTCACCACCACCCTCAAATTCTTCACCCCTGGCCTCTTCCAGGGCACTGCTGGAGACATTTACAGAATCTAGCAGTTGCCAGCCCACAAATGAATAAGACATGAATAAGGGGATTGATGGCTTGTTTGCCAGGGCTGCACATTATACCAGTCAGAATTGTTCTCAGGTCTGTGGCTCTGGCTGATTTCCCATAGGCAGAGTCATCATGGAGTCATCAACTGCACATGTGGCAATTAAGGCACCCATAGACATCCCACTCCATCAATGTATAGCTTTGTGTACAACCACTAAAAGATATTTATGCTGGTGTGTACAAAATTCCCAGGCAGCTTTCATGATACTTTTGTACCGAGGCAGTCCATCTTGCAAGACATTTTCGAACCTGGAAGTAGGGTTACGGGCTGGCTGCTTGGAGAACAAGGGATACTCATTTAAAAAGTAACTGGTAACCACTCTCAAAAGCCCAAGGAATCAGGCCAGTAGTGTTACAATGAATGCCATATGATCACCAGGTGTGTCATCGAACAAGCCTTTGGCACGCAGAAGATATGCTTCAGGTGCTGGACAGATCTGGAAACAACTTTTCGTATGCACCATCCAGTCTCCAAAACAGTCATAATATGCTGCCCTCTGCACAACATTGCACAACTGCAAGGCTGGGACATGCAACAGGACAAAGTCACAGTGCATAGAGCCTTTAGGGAGGATTCAAAGGGGGAAGAGGAAGGCAAATAGGTGGAAGATGATGCACTGTGACTGTGACTGTGAGATGCTGCCCAGATGCCTTGATTATTGCAAGGTTCACTTAGATTTTAACAGTCTGCCCATCTCACAATCTCATGCAAAAGTTTATTTCCCCCACCCCACCCCCATCACTGTCACTAACACAAAGGAGTCTTGCAAACAGTCACACGCCTCTTTCCTAGTCTCCATTGCTCGATACGAATTCATCATCAAAAACTGAAAAGGCCACTTGCCAGCCAGTGGCCAATGATAAAAAAGTGATGCATTACTGCACTACCCTGCTTGTACTGTGCTGGAGAACACTCTGCTGCAGATGAAAGACCAAGTATTGTTCATCCTTTATAAGTGGCATTCAGGGCATGCACGCCATCGTTGAAGGCCTGCATTCACTTGGTTGATTGCTACGTTTGATGCTTCTTGCAGTTGGTCACTCCATCCATAGAACAAGACCTCACCCATAGAAGAAGACCTGTGACAACACCCAGTCATGCTTGAGCTGACTCTTTCAATCTCTCTGTAATTGTACAGTGTGATTAAAATGCCTGTCAGCATATCACACGTTCTCTGCTGCTGCTCAATAAATGTTCAGTTCGTCTGTCCAACTGAATAGAGTTTGGAGGGGCCTGTGACTTCTGATGTGCACTCTTCACTGCTATCCCTGTCTCCACTATCCTTTTTTGCTCACTTGTGAAGTGCTTGTCACCATGTGAAAATCCAACCAAATTGTGAGTAACTGAGCTGGTGCATTGTCTGCATAAGTCCTATGATAATGCATCCTGAGACGGAGTGAGGTTCTCTGACAAGTGAGTCATCATCATCTTGGCGATTTTGGCTACCTCCTGATAGATGAATGAAGGCCCTGTGGGAAATAAAAGGCATGAATGAGTACTGTCAAGGTAAGAATATTTGAAGTTATCATTATGCACACGATCATACTTTATTCACTATTGACACCAAGTCAACATGACTGAGCGCTGTACGCCATGCGGCTGCCTCAGGCCCTCGTCTCTCCATCTCCAATGGCTAGACATACCAAAACTCCTTTGATCTCTAGTGCCTCCTTCTGAGGAGTGACTGGTGGTTGAGCTGCTTTGAGCAGTGTGAAAGGTTTTTGGTGTGATGGGTAGGATGTGTCAGGTGAAGATGCATTCACTGATCTTGATCACTTCCATGAGATCATTGGACATCTTGTTGCACTGCTGCCAGGTCCATATTCCAGGAGTTGACCTTGCTAGCAACCTGCTTTCTCTCCATTCTTCCTTTCTCAGGTGGTTCTTGAGGGCCTCCTTGCACATGACCCCATCCTCCAACCCATGGAACCACGGCATCTCTTCTCTTTCTATCCTCCACCAATAAAGCCTCCAGCGTTGCATCAGACATGCTAGAACCCTCACTCTGCCCAAATATTCATTTTGCCATCATTTAAATTGCAGCAATATTCTTCAGTGCAGCCTCCTTTAAAGAGGAATGGCCAGTCTTCAAGATTAGTAGGCTGCCTACATCACATGTTTTCTGAACAATGCTACAGGTCTCCCCTGCTAAATGCATAGGCAGCCAGCAATGTTAAGCAGAAGGCAGTAGCATGGGATTTGCTTAGCCAGATGCTGTAATCATGCAGATGAGGTGCGTCACCAAATTTATGTGTTACCCACCTCGATCTAAACCTGCAGACAGGTTACGAATCATGATCCCTGGGCCTGAAAATTAGGGTAACTCAATTTCTATCCCCATTCTTTTGTTAAGATGGTTGTGCATTGATTTCCTGTTCTCTATACTACATATTTACAGATCATGGCCCCTTAAGTTCTTGGGATGTAAGCATTGTTCCCTCTAACTTCCACGCCCACGAAGCTACAAAGTAACCTGAGTGTCCCTGTGCAGGCCGCACACAAGTTGGCTCCTTTAACTTATTGTGCACGTGCATCTGCGCAGAAAGAATGAAAGGGGATGCGCACTTAAACAAATTGCATGCTCATTCCAAAAATAATTAGAGGTATGTTGGATACAGTCCCTGGCGGTTATTCCAGGCTAGTGCCCACTGGTGTTCCTTAATGCTAACCCTGCTGGACCTTGTGGGGTCAGTGGATTAACAAATAATTTGCATGGGACAGTTAGGTGCCAGCACCAGTACAGGTGAGTTTCCATTTCTTCTGTGCTGCTTCCCTGGAAATGCTTTCCTGCTTATTTTTTTTGCGTTACTTGCCAGTCTTTCTTCATGTCCCCTCTTAGCCATTGTGATCGATTTTATCGATTCTATTTCTATGTTGATTTTGTGGTATTATTAACTCTAGGGGACAAATTTTCCCCCCATTGTGGGGGAGGTGCAGAAGTGGGTGTGGGCAGGCGCGCCTCCAATCGGCGCCCCCAATCGTGGGCGTGCTGCCATTTTATGTGGGCGGACCAATTAAGGCCCGCCCAGCATGAAGTCCAACAGGAAGTGCTATGTGCTCCCTGTGCAGGTAGGGGGGGATTCCCTCAGCCAGGAGTGTGCTCTTTTGCGCATGCACGCGAAAGAGCGCATTGATCTCCCTAAGGCTAAGTGCTGCCTCAGGGAAATCGGCTCCAAATTTAAAAATGTTAAAGAAACAATAGCAAAATTTCCCTGACATGTCCCCTCATGTGACACTGTCACATGAGTTAGGACATGTCCATCACTTTTACTGAAACCTTAATTAAATATTTAAAAACCCTCATGAAACCTCATCCTGCTCGTTTCATGCTTTTTCTTAAACCCGCCAGGGCTCCCGGCCTGCCGGTCAACCTTAAGTTTGGACGGGCAGGTCCATTAATTATGTCAATTACTTTTTAAATGGCCTCAGTAGGCTACTGACAAGTCGGCGGGCGCACAGCTGATTCGGCTGCGCCCCCGCCGACCTGAAAATGGAAATGGCGCGGAGTGACATCGGGAGTTCCACCCGACGTCATCCTGGGTCATTTTACACGTCGGTGAGCGGGCCCTGCCCCCGCTCGCCGACCAGAAGATCCTCCCCTCGGTTTGTTAAGTGCCTCTTTTTAAGTCTCATTTTAATTTTAATTTCTCTACTCTACCAAGGGTCTCCAGCTTTGAATACTATCCTTTGTTCTGGAAAAATGTTTGAACAACTTCCATTGTTTTTGCACTGTCTTATTTATCAGATTTTCTTACACGTTTAACTGGGTTCATTCCTTTTCCATTAAAATTAGCTTAATCTCAATTAAGCCAATGAAATCCTTTTCTCTACCTGAAAAAAAGAATTGAATTACTGTTGCTATACAACAGTTGGCAACTAAGATCTGTTTGCATCCTGTGATCTAAATGGAACTGAGCACAATTGGCCTATCAGGCCCCTATTTTTTGACAAGCCTGAAAATATTTATCAGTCCAGCCTTGACATTGGAAAATTGTTGACTTAATGGTGCTGCTACTTCCCTCCTTACTCTTTTACTTAGGATCTCCATTGTTGCTTCCACTGCAGATGTTGCATTGCCCATGGAGATTCTCAGGAAATCCTTCAATTATTGTAAAGTCCCCAGAGAACTTAACCACTCGCTTGTTCCTTATTCCTCTTCATTTTGCCCAGGAACTGAGTGCTTCTGGTGCAGAAAGTAGAAAATAGTTTTCCGTATGACCTGCTATCCTGATTTTACTCATGGAAAGGCAAATGCTAGTGGCAACAGATTGTCTCTATGGGCAGAATTTTATGCCTTATGGGCGGGCGCGTGCCTGACGCGATCGGGCGTAAAATAGTGCGAGAAGACATCGGGCGAGCATCCCGACGTCATTCCGCACACGCACAATCTTCACGTCGGTGGGCGAGCGTGGGTGTTGGAGACACATTGGCCATCAATTAAGAGGCCACTTAAGGCCAATTGAACCTGATTTTACGTTGCCCATGTGATTTCGAGCTCTTCACAAGGACAAACTGAGCAGGTGGGCAGCCCATATTTGCAAAACCTCATCCAAGTGTGGGATAAACAGGTCAGCAGCATTGCCAGTG
Source organism: Cetorhinus maximus (assembly GCF_964194155.1). Taxonomy (NCBI): domain Eukaryota; kingdom Metazoa; phylum Chordata; class Chondrichthyes; order Lamniformes; family Cetorhinidae; genus Cetorhinus; species Cetorhinus maximus. Next base: position 62,499,069 of record NC_135881.1, on the reverse strand, counting down.
TGAGCATTGAAGAGTTTAAGAGATAGTTTGCTGCTAGTTGCTTATTTGAACATGACAGCTTCACCTCAGTTCTGAGCTTCATTCTTAGCATTACTAGGCTTCATTTCAGCACTCATTGGTGTCTCCAAGACCCCCGGAGGAGTTTGACTGTGTGGATCCTTCCAGGTATCAGGCAGCTTTCTGTTACCTTGGTAATGAGGATTGTGATCTCTGCTGGTGGCACCTCCTCTGAGGAGGAAGAGAGGAGCAGAAGGGAGAGGAGGCCAGGTGTCCCAATACAGCTTCCAAGGGAGCAACCTGTGGGAGGAGAAGTGCAGGCTTGAGGGGCACAGAGCCAGCAGGTTGTCCAAGATGGAAGGGGCCGCAGAAGATGCCATTATCCTGCTGCCAGGGTTTACAGGCAGAAATGCAGCTACCTCAATATGTCCGAGGTGCAACGCTGAAGGAGGCTCCACCTCTCCAGGGAGACCGTGACCTCCATTTGTCAGATGATTGGGCCTGAGTACACCTCCAACTGTGTGGGTGAAACCCCATGCCAGTGGCTCTGAAGGTCACAGTGGCCCTCAACTTCTATGCCTCATGCTCTTTCCAGGGGTCAGTGGGGGATCTTTTTGGAGTGTCCCATCAGCTGTCCAAAGTTGCATCAAGCTGGTGATAGAAGCTCTCTTCAGGCGGGTAGTGACTTTTATTCATTTCCATATGGACGAGGCCAGCCAGGTTGAGCGGAGCCAGAGGGTTTGCAGTGAATGCTGTGTTTCCCCGCATCCAGGGTATGATCAACTGCACACATGTGGCCATCAAGGTGACAGTGGGTCAGCCGGTTGGGTCAGCTGGTGCCTTCATCAACAGGGAGGTTTCCACTTGATGAACCTCCAGATATTGTGTGGCCACTGGACAGAGATTCTGCAAATCTGTGCATGGTACCCTGGAAGCTCCCATGATGCATATATCCTCAGACGCTCCCAGGTGCCGAGGCTATTCAGTGCCCCAGCCCGACTGGATGGATGGCTGCTGGGTGACAAGAGCTATCCATTGAAAAAGTGGCTTATGACACCTCTTCAACACCCAAGAACAGAGGCCGAGCAGCATTACAATAGGAGACATGCCTCCACAGGGTGATGATAGAGAGGACCATAGGTCTTCTGAAGATGCCTTTCTGATGCCTGGACCATTCAAGGGGTGCACTACAATATCCACGGAGCGGGTGTCACTGATAGTAGTTGCATGCTGCGCTCTCCACAATCTGGCACTGGCAAGGGGGGACCCACTGGAGGAAGTGGATCTTGAGGCAGCTCCACAGGCCACAGAGGCTGAATCCAGTAGTGTGTCAGAAGAGGAACACGGTGAGGAGAATGCTGAGGGCATGGAGGAAGAGCTCTGTATCCTGCAGGGAGGCAGGGACACCAGGGGTACCTTGATCCAATGCTCCTTCAGCTAGGCTGCCAAAGATCTGCTTCCATCTCATGCTAGGGCTGCCGCTTCCATCCCTGATGTCTGAAATGACCCTTTCATCTGAGCCCAAAGTCGACTCAGTGCCTGTGCAATAAAGTAGAGCCATTCACATCCAGCATTACACATTAGCATAAACTGCACCAAAAAAATAAAAAGGTGAAGCATACTCAGGCCATTACGACAGAAACAAAATTTATCTCATTTTGACAATTCAAAAAAATTAATATAACACTCTCTAGTCTTCATTCCCAGACCAGTAAACATTAACAAAACTTTACACAACCGAAGATCACCCATGACCAGTCCCTCTGTCCTCATGGTGCCTTAAATTTATGTTTGCGATTGCTACATCTTGGTGCCCCCCACCACCCTTGCTGGCAGCGGCATTGGAGGCAGCCTGTTGTCTCTGCTGCCTTGTTGGCCTTGATGACCCTGGTGTGTGTCCTCTGGCCAGTGGAGCCTGTGCTGGCCCTGCCTGGGAGGGAGCGGCCAGTGCCACAGCTGGCATCTCCCCAGTCATTGCAGCCTCATCAGATGCCATGGACACTGGCAGAGGGGCAGAGGAGCTGCTGCCATCATCAAGACCACCCTGAGAGGAACCCACAGAGACAACAAGCAGCTCGTGCGCCAATGTGAGGTCGCTCTGGACTACCCTGCTCACCATTGATGGACTGGCAGCTAGCTGGGATACTGGGTGCCTCATCCGTCCCCCACGCTGGCATTGACCACCTGCGGTCATTGTCTGTGTGAGGGCTTGCAGGTCCGAGCGCAACCCCAGGAACCCCTGATTCTGTTCCTGGATCTGCATCTCCATGAGTTGCCACTCTCTCAATGGAGGAGGTAGCTCACTCGGCCATGATGGTCAATGCAGTCCTCATGCTCTGCATGGAGCCCTCCACAACAGAGATGGCACGCATACCCTCATGGATCTCTGCCAGATCCTCACGCACATCCTGCTGGACACCCAGCATCTGCCGCCTAATGGATGACTCCAGAGGCTCATCATCTGCCTTCAACTCAGCATCGTCCTGGTCTCCAGCAGTCCTCTGATTGCCAGCGCCCTGGGCACGCTCTGCTCCCACCTGCACCTCAAGTGAGCGTGAAGTGCCCTCAAGTGCTCCGACATTCTAGCCAAGGATCTAACATCCACTGACGTGCTGGTATTTGCGCTGGAGCCTGGTTCAGAGAGCGGGTGTCACGCAGGTGCATATGAAGCCTGGCGGTCCTCTGGCATCAGGTGTGGGTCTTCGGGGTACTGCAATTGTTTGCGTGCTGGCGAATCTAAGGGAGAACAACAACATGTCATTAGTTTAAGTCATCACACTGTCATTGTGCATGCCATGCACCCTGGTGAGACAATGGAGATCTGCACCGTGCTGCCATAATCTTTCAATGATCAATGGGAAATCCAGTTTTGAGGCTCCCTTCAATGATGAGACTACACGAGAATGTTTGCACCATCCGAAACTCTCACCTCTGTTAATTGCGGTCTTCCCTTCGTCTGACACCCCAGCCTCTTCGCGGCCAGTTGACTGTGGCGCCTTTCCAGCTCCAAGGCGTCCTGCTCAAATCTGGACAGGATTAGGAGTTTTGAGGGGCCTCCGCCTGTCCGCAACCTCTCAGTGTTATTATGGGTCGTCTTCTCCTAAAAGGACAGAGGAGAATGGATTAGTCCACTCTCTACCTGCAGCGCCATTGCAGCCTGATCAACCCCACCTGAGGAACACCATGCAGGGCACATCCAAGTCGTGGCCCTCGAGCCACAAGGCACTCAGTCCAAGCAGCCAGGGATCACCCCCTTAACACTTTAACACACTGATCCATGCCAATATGATACTCACCCTTCCTGAATGGTGTTGAGCAGTATGTTATTAAATCTTTTGCGGCATTGCACCCATGTGCACCACATGTTGTGGCTGCTGACCAGCACAGCCACCTCCTCCCAAGCTCTTTTTGTTAGGTGCAGTGGCCTCTTCCTTCCATCTTTGAGGACAAGGGTGTCCCTACTGGCAGCCACCTCCTCCAGGAGGACGGCAAGGCACTTGTCCGACAACTTGGGGGGCCAAGTGCTCACACCACCTACCCTTCTGCCTGGTGTCTCCAGCCACAATTGAGGCCGTAACTTTGGTGTTCAGAAGGCTGCAAATATGTTCTTCCTTGGCAGCCTTCAAGGAGCTGCCTGTGCCATTTTTAAACCGGCCATCGGGTCACCATTGGACCCGGCGGCCGACAGGCCCCCGCCCCCACCCACCCCTTCCCGACCATTGGGAAGGCGCGTTCCATGCTGGGCGGGCTTTAATTGGTCAGCCAGCATGAAATCGCGGTCGGGGGCCGATCGCAGGCGGTGGCCCGTTTCCTGACCGGTCGTGGGCCTACCGCACACGCCCACCCACCAGGGTAAAACTCAGGCCGATGAGACAGACCAGAATTATTTGAAAACTTTATATAATAAGCTACATCATAACTTCTTGAGTTCCCTTTTGTTTTTCTCTTTCTAACCTTGGCATGTCCTGCATTGTTGGCCTTGACTTTTCACCATGACTTCTTAATAAAAATAATCTAAATATGTTGTACATACTTGTACATTAAATATGTTTTCATGAACTTAACTGTTGATCTTATGACATGCAACAGCTGTTTCTCTGTTCATCTGAAGTGATTGTTTTGATATGGAAATCAATTTATATCAAATATTGTTACTGATTTTTGATGTAATTTTGAATGCAAGATTGGATTCAACATCTGTGATATGTTCTCAATTGAATAGTAAATTACTTCATCAAAAATTTAATTTATTTGTGTGCAGGATATTTTGTATAAATTTTAATTTTATTGCTATAAGCACATTTAATTTTTGAATTTCCAAAATAATTGACTAACTCATCCTTGACCTATTTATTTGCAAATTTTTGGCCTAATATATAATAAGGACTCAGTCAATTTTTGACCATACTTAATTGACCAACAAAAGACCTATATATTTATCTGAGTTTTTATTCAAAATACAAGTATTTCATTTTCCTATATTTGTTAAAAATAATAGCCCTATATAAAGTGCAAAATATTTCCCTGTTAACATGTATAAGCACGCAACCTTGGAGAACTAAGGGGCTAATTTTCCACAGCCTAGTTTTGGGGTGTTTTACAGAGAAATATGAGACACTTCCACCATTGTTGCAGGCAGGGGCAGGAGCATAGCATTTGTACTTGGCAAAAGGCTTTCAGAGCCATGTATTTGCCTGGGTGCACTATTCTGAGGCTGTTCCAATATCAAAATTGGGTCAATGCTGAGTGAAGTCAATGCTAAATATATCTGAATATCCAGTGTTACCAGGTGATGAGCAGTAGAGGCAGGAAAGGTCACAAAAAAACTTCCTTTTTCTTGTTTTGAAGCTACTTATGGCTCAATTTAATTTTTTTGCTCAACAAACATAGGTTCTCTTTGGGAAGTCTTTGGGAAAAATATTTTATTTAATTTTTTCGATTGCACTATCTCAGCCATCACATAAAATTTCACAGTGGGAATCCCCTGAGAAGGAAAGGGTGAATTTTGGAAGGATGGTAGGCAGATTGTGATGTGCAAGAATTGCTCTGTATGGACCCTTGAGTACCCACAAGTACCATGCACACAGGGATGGCAGGTTCTCATTTTGACAGGTGCTTATTAGATGAAGGCACTTGGATCCAGATTTCCTTGGTGCTAATCAGGACCGAAATGGAGACAGAGCAGGGACAACATGGCAGCCGGGTCCCAGATCTGGAAGCCCTGCCTTCATTCCCAGCGCTAGCTATTTTCACCAGCACGAGAAAGGGGGCAGATAGTGAATCTCGGCTGTCTTTTGTTTAAAATTGCCGGCAGCATTTTAAAGATGGTCAGTTCATGTAGTAATTATGCTTTTATTTAGTGTGTAATGTATCTTTAAGAAAAATACTTGTTAGGCAAGATCACATGATCTGTAGTAACCAATAAGAGAGTAGCGGGGGCTACCTCAGGAGTCAGCATAGAGATAGAATTGGAGTTGAATACACACGTGTAGTTGCTGGTGAGTATATTGTAAGTAAACTTAAAGTTTCCACCTTAGAAGTGTCTGCTGATCAACTCAATCATTAATAGCACAACTCGGCCAACCTACAACCAACTGGTAATGAGGAGAAAACAGGATTGAACAGAAGAAATCAGGTTAGAAAGAAATCAGCACTGTATCTGCCCAGTGATTGTAAAAGCAGGCTCCATTAGAATTGAGGAAGTTATCCCTTTTAAAATGCCACAATTTGGGAGAATTGATCTTTTTGAACCTGCCACAGACAATTGGTCTCAATACATAGAATGCCTCACATTCTTTTTTCAAGCGAACCGAGATTATGGGTGAAGAGAAGAGGCAAGCAATCCTTTTGAGTACTTGTGGCAGCAAAACCTACAGTCTGATTAAAAGTTTGATGGCATCCAGTGCCCCAGATTTGAAGACTTTTGAATGAATTGGTGGACCTCGTGAGGGGTCATTTTCAACCAAAGCCCTCAGTCACAATGCAGAGGTTCAGGTTTAATTTGTGAATTAGAGCCCCAGGGGAGACAATTGCATGCTACTTTGCAAATTTGAAGCAGCTAACAGAACATTGTGAGTTTGGTACGAATCTGAGCAACATGCTCAGAGATCGTTTAATGTGTGGTTTGAAAGCAGACACTATTGAGAAAAGATTCCAAAGTGAATCTGGATTTCAAGAAGATGCTAGAGATAGTGCTGGCCATGGAAACTGCAGTAAGAGATTCAAAAGCAATACACGGTGCATAAAATGGTGCCGTCCTCCACATCAGGCTGGAAACCTCAGCCGATAGAGGCGCGTAAAAGCGAAACTCTGCTAAGAAGCAGGAAACAGTCCCTGCTAGCCGAAGAATAAAAAAAATAACTTAGCAGAAAAACTGAAGAATAATTTTAATGGAGGTGGGAACAATCAGTCTTTTAGCGAATGGCAGTTTAAAAAAAATCAAATGCTACTATTGTCACAGAATTGGACATATGATGAAACAGTGCAAGGAAAGATTTAAGCAGGCTTGTAAACAAAAGAAGCCCAATGAAATCTACAATGTAGAAGAGCCTGAAGCAACAAATTCAGACATTTGCTCATTGTTTAATCTGAAAGTTGGAAAGACAGAACCAATATTTGTCACAGTGAAAGTAAATGGCAAACCAAAGAATGGAAGTGGACACAGGAGCTTCCACTACAGTAATTGAGGAACATACCTTCAGACATTTGAATAATGATGAACATCAATTAAGTATGGAAGACACAGATGCCAAGCTAAAAACTTTTATGGGTGAAGACATTTAAGTAAAAGGCATAAGCAGAGTAACTGTCCATTTTTATTTTATTCATTCACGGGATGTGGGCTTCGCTGGCTGGTCAGCAATAATTGCCCATCCTTAATTGCCCTTCAGAAGGTGGTACCGAGCTGCCTTCTTGAACTGCTGCAGTCCATGTGGTGTAGGTACACCCACAGTGCTGTTAGGAAAGGAGTTCCAGGATTTTGAACCAGCAACAGTGAAGGAACGGTGATATATTTCCAAGTCAGGATGAGGAGTGACTTGGAGGGGAACTTCCATGTGGTGGTGTTCCCATCTATCTGCTGCCCTTATCCTTCTAGGTGGTAGTGGTTGTGGGTTTGGAAGGTGCTGCCTAAGGAGCCTTGGTGAATCCCTGCAGTGCTTCTTGTAGATGGTACACACCGCTGCTACTGTGCGTTGGTGGTGAAGGGAGTGAATGTTTGTGGATGTGGTGCCAATCAAGCGGGCTGCATTGTCCTGGACGGTGTCCAGCTTCATCAGTGTTGTAGGAGCTGCATTGATCCAGGCAAGTAGGGAGTGTTCCATCACATTCCTGACTTGTGCCTTGTAGATGGTGGGCAGGCTCTGGGGAGTCAGGAAGCGAGTTACTCGTCGAACGATTCTTAGCCTCTGACCTGTTCTTGTAGCCACAGTGTTTATACAGCTAATCCAGTTCAGTTTCTGGTCAATGGTAACCCCCAGGATGTTGATAGTGGGGGATTCAGTGCTGGTAATGCCATTGAACAGCAAGGGGCGATGGTTGGATTCTCTCTTGTTGGATATGGTCATTGCCTGACACTTGTGTGGCACAAATGTTACTTGCCACTTGTCAGCCCAAGCCTGGATATTGACCAGGTCTTGCTGCATTTGGACATGGACTGCTTCAGTATCTGACGAGGCGTGAATGGTGCTGAACATTGTGCAATCATCAGTGAACATCCCCACTTCTGACCTTATGGTGAAAGGAAGGTAATTGATGAATTAGCTGAAGATGGTTGGGCCTAGGACACTATCCTGAGGAACTCCTGCAGTGATGTCCTGGAGCTGAGATGACTGACCTCCAACAACCACAACCATCTTCCATTGTGCTAGGTATGACTCCAAACAGTGGAGAGTTTTCCCCCTGATTCCCATTGACTCCAGTTTTGCTAGGGCACCTTGATGCCACACTCAGTCAAATACTGCCTTGATGTCAAGGGCAGTCACTCTCACCTCACCTCAGGAGTTCAGCTCTTTTGTTCATGTTTGAACCAAAGCTATAACGAGGGCAGGAGCTGAGTGGCCCTGGCAGAACCCAAACTGGGCATCAGTAAGCAGGTTATTGCTAAGCAAGTGCTGCTTGGTAGCAGTGTTGATGACCCCTTCCATTACTTTACTGATGATGGAGGTTAGACTGATGGAGCGGTAATTGGCCAGGTTGGATTTGTCCTGGTTTTTGTGTAAGGGACATACTTGGGCAATTTTCCACATAGCCAGGTAGATGCCAGTGTTGTAGCTGTACTGGAACAGTTTGGCTAGGGGCGCGGCAAGTTCCGGAGCACCAGTCTTAAGTACTATTGCTGGAATGTTGTCTGGGGCCATAGCCTTTGCAGTGTCCAGTGCCTTCAGCCATTTCTTGATGTCACGTGGAGTGAATCAAATTGGCTGAAGACTGGCAGCTGTGATGCTGGAGACTTCCGGAGAAGGCCAAGATGGATCATCCACTCAGCACTTCTGTTTGAAGATTGTTGCGAATGATTCAGCCTTATCTTCTGCACTGCTGTGCTGGAGTCCTCCATCATTGAGGATGGGGATATTTGCGGAGCCACCTCCTCCAGTAAGTTGTTTAATTGTCCACCACCATTCACGACTGGATGTGGCAGGACTGCAGAGCTTAGATCTGATCTGTTGGTTGTGGGATCACTTAACTCTATCACTTGCTGCGCATGCTGTACGGCATGCAAGTAGTCCTGTTTTATAGCTTCACCAGGTTGACACCTCATTTTTAGGTATGCCTGGTGCTGCTCCTGGCATGCCCTCCTGCACTCTTCATTGAGCCAGGGTTGATCCCCTGGCTTGATGGTAATGGTAGAGTGGGGGATATGCCGGGCCACGAGGTTACAGATTGTGTTCGAGTACCGTCCTGCTGCTGCTGATGGCCTACAGCGCCTCATGGATGCCCAGTCTTGAGTTGCTAGATCTGTTTGAAATCTATCCCATTTAGTACGGTGGTAGTGCCACCCAACATGATGGAGGATATCCTCAATTTAAAGGCAGGACTTCATCTCCACAATGACTGTGTGGTGGTCACTCCTACTGATACTGTCATGGACAGATGCATCTGCGACAGGTTAGTTGGTGAGGATGCGGTCAAGTATGTTTTTCTCTCACCACCTGCCGCAGACCCATTCTTGCAGCTATGTCAATTAGGACTTGGCCAGCTCGGTCAGTAGTAGTGCTAATGAGCTACTCTTGCTGATGGACATTGAAGTCCCCCACCCAGAGTACCTTCTGCGCCCTTACCACCCTCAGTGCTTCCCCCAAGTGATGTTCAACATGGAGGAGCACTGATTCATCAGCTGCGGGAGGGCGATATGTGGTAATCAGCAGGAGGTTTCCTTGCTCATGTTTGACCTGATGCCATAAGACTTCATGGGATCTGGAGCCTATGTTGAGCACTCTCAGGGCAACTCCCTCCCTCCCGGCTGCTGGGTCCGTCGTGCCAGTGGGACAAGATGGTGATGGTGGTGTGTGGGAGATTATCTGTAAGGTATAATTCTGTGAGGATGACTATGTCAGGCTGTTGCTTGACTAGTCTGTGAGACAGCTCTCCCAATTTTGGCATTAGCCCCCAGATGTTAGTAAGGAGGATGACTTTGCAGGGTCGACAGGGCTGCGATTGCCGTTGTTGTTTCCGGTGCCTAGGTCAATGCCGTGTGGCCCGTCTGGTTTCGTTCCTTTGTTTTGTCTTTGTAGCGGTTTGTTACAACTGTCTGGCTTGCTAGGCCATTTAAGCTGTGGGTTTGGAGCCACGTGTAGGCCAGATCAGGTAAGGACAACAGATTTCCTTCCCTAAAGGGCATTAGTGAACCAGATGTTTTTTTTTAACAACAATCAAAAATGGTTTTGTGGTCATTATTGGGCTTTTAATTCAATATTTTCACTGAATTCAAATTCTACCACCTGCTGTGGCAGGATTTGAACCCAGGTTCTAGAGCATTACCCCAGGTCTTTGGATTATTAGTCCAGCAACAATACCACTACGCCATCGCCAATCCGCAAAACTACCCTTGATGGTGGTCGCAAGTGAAGGGCCAAGCCTCCTGGGGTGAAATTGGTTAAAGGAGATTAAGTTTGAGAAACTGGGCGTTTTACAACCTGTTCTCAGAATGTGCAGCACCCGTAGTCCCCATCCTTAAATCCGACCAAAGCGTCCAAATCTGTGGAGACACAGAGACCAATCGCTTGTGTCAGGTTCAAAAGAATCAATTCTCCCACATTGTGGCATTTTGAGAGCGCTTACTGCGGTTTCCATGGCTAATAAAGTAGCTAAGCTCGTTCAATTATTAGCTCTCTAATCATAGCCAGAGTATCATTTGCCATTGCTTTTTTTCTTGCTTCCACACTGTTGCCTCTGGTGTCCCTCAAGGGCCTATCCTTGGCCGTCTCCTTTTTCTCATCTACTTGCTTACCCGCAATGACATCATCCGAAAACACAATGTTAGTTTTCACATGAACACTGACAACACCCAACTCCACCTCACCACCACCTCTCTAAACTCCTCCACTGATGCTAAATTATCAGACTGCTTATCCGACATTCAGTATTGGATGAGCAGAAAATTTCTTCCAATTAGATATTGGAAGGACTGGAGCAATTGTTTTCTGTCCCTGCTCCAAACTCCATTCCCTAGATACCAACTCCTTCTGCCCTTCTGTCAACACTCCGAGACTAAACCAATCTGTTCACAATCTTAGTCTCACATTTGACTCTGAGATGAGCTTCCAACTCCACATCCGTGCCATCACCAAAACTGCTTATTTCGACCTTCGTGACATCATCCAACTTCGTCCCTCACTCAGCTCATCTGCTGCTGAAACCCCCATCCATGTCTTTGTTATCTTTTGACTATTCCAATGCAATCCTGGCTAGTCTCTCACATTCTGGAGTGGTGGTCATCTAAAACTCTCCTGCCCATGTCTTAACTTTCAAGTCCCACATACTAATCACCCCTCTGCTCTCTGACCAATATTGGCTTCTGGTCAAGTAACGTCTTGATTTTAAAATTATTTCCCTTGTTTCAAATCCCTGCTTGAACTTGCTCCTCCTTATCTCTGTAATCTCCTCCAACCCGACAACCCTCCAAGACATCTATGCTCCCTAATTCTGGCCTCTTGAATACCTCTGATTTTAATTATTCCACCATTGGTAATTGTGCCTTCTGTTGCCACAGGCCTCAACTCTAAATTCCCTCCCTGCACCTCTACATCTCCCTTCCTCTCTTTCCTCCTTCACGACACTCCTTAAAAGCTACCTCTTTGACCAATGTTTTGGTCACCTGATCTAATATCTCTTCCGTGACTCAGTGCCATATTTGGTTTTGTAATGCTCCTGTGAAGCATCTAGGGATATTTTATTCTGTAAATGAACCATATAAATATAAGTTATTGTTGTTATTAGTTGCAGAAGTTTTCCCCCAGTCCATGTCTCTTGAACTCATGGCTGAATGGTGTATTTTATTTGTCGCCACACCTTACGTTATTTTCTGAGCTTCCTGACCTATCCTTTTGTTGATGAAGATGGTATTTTTAATTGTCTTTTGGCCTTCCAGAGCTACTTCCTGACATGTGATTTGGGTTATGTGCATTGGGTGTGCTGTTCTGCTGAACATTGCTGTATTGCTGCAGTACTGCTTCAACAATCTTTCATTCTGTACCTATCGACTGGGGGTCTTCCCAGTACAATTAGTCAACCAGTATGAAGCTCTTTCTCCATTTTATGTTGATGCTGATTTTCTTTGTTAACATTGTCAAAAAAAAAAGCAAATGCATCTGCATCAGAGGAGTTGCAGCCTGAAATTCTTGTCCTAGCACGTGATGGAACAGCAGCTCACTATGCCATCTTGTTGGTCCATCATATTTTGTGATTGTTGTGGAAGATAGTAATAGCACAGTTCCCTGTTTCATATTTAAAGTTAGTTTTCAGCTACTTAGATATGCCACGAAGCAACATGTGATGTGGCTCTTAGGTTAATAACTGAAAACAACAATGTTTTGAACTAATTATGAAATCTCAAGAGGCCATTCATCATCATCATTTTTATACATGTTAAAATGTACGCTTGCAGCATTAACCCACCTAAGTATCTTTAGACTTTGTGATAATGATGAACATTATGGATAAACCCTGAACTAATTAATTTATCAAAATGCCTTTGAGTTCAACATTGATATTATAGGATCTTGAAATGTCCATCACCATTATTATTTTGCAATACTCATATTAAGTATGGTTTGTTCCATTAATGCGTGCCAATTTTATATAATGGCAACTCAAAGTAAAGGCTGAATCTTGACTTATTAAGGGTGGAGTAATGTGCTCAGCACACAGTGGTATCTTTTTTTCAAATGTGTTAAGATTATCGTATATGTTACATTGAAGTGTTAAGTGCAAACTAATTAAGAAAATCTTCTTGGTGAAGTATATTTTATGTGTTCAACAACAATTCCTATCATTGTAGTATATGTTTATAGTAACAATAGTATGGAAAGCTGCTAATAAGAGCTGATTAAATTGTATCAAAACTAAATGGATATTTTGTAATGTAACATAATTAAGTCAAGATTCTGTCGATTGTCCATTCCTTGTTAATTTTGCAGCATTTATTCTGACCATTTTATTCAGCATTTGTATTTCATTATTGGAAGTATTAATGATATTATTTTGCTGTTAAATTTGGAAATTTATGCCCAAATTTTCTACACAATATGAAATGTGATCAAACAGATTGAATTGTATTTCGAGTCAGTAATGCTAAAATGATTTTAAAATGAAAAATACTGTTAAATTTCATGCTACTTTGTGAAGTAATGTGCTGTACCGTTATATTATTCCAAAATGATTTAGGAACTATATTATCAGGCATATGTATACATGTACATTGTTATGATATGGCAGGTAGTAATTGCGGGGCTGACCAAGTCCCAAAGGGAAACTTGGTCGAGCCGTCAGAACGATTTGCAATTTGTATTTTTATTACAAGAAGGTATGTGCAGTGATGTCAGAAGTAAAGATTCCACTACCACTTTTGGAGATTTTAAACATTAAATTAAAACATTAATTAACAAAAGAAAAGAAAACTTAAACACACAAGATTACATTTACATGGTTAAATTTAGTCATAACATTTCCCAAAAGATTTCTACTTAGCTAGATTCTCAAATAAATATCCTTTTCCAGGCAACAGTCCCTATAGATTCTTAATCTATAAAACATCCAGTAATATTACCGTAAGGCACCTACTGTTGCTATAAGGGAGGTATTTCACAAGCTTTTCACTCCCTCTCACTCGACAATGTAAATCCAAGGCTTGTAACAAACCTTACTTTCTTTGGAACCACCAGACACTTCCAGAAGTGAGAAGCTACTTCCTTCACAGGACTGTGCTTGCACAGCGCACTCTTTTAGATCACATGGCTACACACCTCATATAGCTTTCAATCTTACCTTAGATACATTTTCCGCTTTCATCTTTAAACCCATTTTTCTTAACTTTTGTAACTTACCTCTCCCACATTCTAAAAACCTTTCATGTTGTCTTTACGGCCACTACTTTCGGGAAAAATAAACATAACAATTTTGCTTTATTTATTTATGATCTTTGCCAATGGTAAAACTTCTAAAACTTTGAAGTTCAACAGCTAAAAATTCACTCCTCATTTATCTCCTAATGCAAATTCCTATTCATGCTGTGTCTACTGGTATCGCATCCATCTCCATTTCAAAAATGCCTGCTTTACACCTAACCCTTTGATGATTTAAACTTCGCAGTCTGACTATCTTCAGTATAATTAAATTAGTCACACACACACAACGTACACACAGCTCCCACAAGCCTGCTTCACAGCATCCCACAGTAATATTGGAGAAAAAATTATATTTTATTTCCAATACCCAGAATGCCACATCCCTCACAACTGCACGACAGCCAGTCAAACAAAGCAACAATGGCCAGGATTTTTCGCTGAGTGCCCAACCTGCTCGAGCATAAAATTACACATGATGACGTTGGGCAAGCGTCCCCGTCATCGTGTAATCATGTGATATTTTGGACAGCAGGCATGCACGTGAGTTGGCAGCGTGCCCGCCGACAATTAAAAGGCCTATTAAGGCCATTAACAATCCAATTGATTTAAATCTTTTGCTGCCCGACCCACCTAATGGTTGGCGGGCAGGCAAAAAGGCCAGGCAGCCTTTGCGTTTTTTTCGAAACCTCATTCACAGGCGGGATGAGGTTTCGATCTGTCATTAAAATTTAAAAAAAAATTTCTTCCTAATTTCTGACATGTCCCTGCTCGTGTGACAGAGTCACATGAGGGCACAAATTTGTTAGCATTTTAAAAATCTTTATTTTTGTTTTCAAAACTGTTCATCTCCCTGAGGCAGCTCTGTGCCTCAGAGAGCTTTTCCAGCATGCATCCATGCACATGCGCAAAGTTCGCACTCACCCTCCTCCCCCCCCACCCCACAGAGTCAGTACTGAGCACTGCTGCAAGCGTTTCATGCTGGGTGGGCCTTAATTGGCCCACCGGCATGAAATAGCGGTCTGGTCCCAATCGCGGGCGGCAGTCAGCTTCCCGACTGCCCTTGCCGAGCCTGCCCAATGAGGGCAAAATTCTGCCCAATGTATTGTTCCAACCCTCATGGTGAGATTTGAGAAATACAAATCATATCCAGTATCTGTGTAAAATATTGCAAATATTCTGAGAACCATATCTACAAGAACAATATTTTCTTTTAAAATCTGGAAGGACTTTACGTTATTTGGACACTTGGGAACTGACTTGGGTGTTTTTTTGAAAAAAGGTCATAAGTTCATCTTGGACTGGAGCAAACAAGCCTTTTCCAAGAAATCACATGTCATCAGCCAAATGACCAGCATGGTAATTGTGGAGGAGAGCTATTTGATTATTTGAACTGCAATCATTTTAATTGAGGGAAAAAAAAAATTGCTTTAAGGCAAAGGCCTTAATGGTGTACTGGGAATCTCTAAGATTACATGCTTTATGTTTTGAACTTGTTGTCTTGAACTCAGTTGGGAATGAACTGAGAAGGAGAAAACCTGCCCAGCTCATGCTCTCCTTATCTTGATTAGAATACAGCATGGTTATCAGTATCCAGTTAGGAATCTTCATCTCAGGGAACTTGCCTGTATTTAGAAACCCGAGAAGCTGAGGTGAGAAGGATTGAAAACAAAAACAGTCTGTTTTTGTTTTGGATTTCCAGCATCCGCAGTAGTTTTTTGTTTTTATGAGAAGGATTGATCTGGCTCTCTTTTCCTCCATGCTGAAGCGCCATTGATGAGAACCCCCAGACATCTGCTGGGACTAGCGACCCATTCTCGCATGAGGGAGCACCAGGTCAACAGTGTCAAAACCCTGTGAACTTTATCCTTCTTATAAAGTTATTTTCTTCAACTGCCCATCTCTGCAGAAGCCCTAGTTACACTTCCAGATTACAAATTGTGTGTTAACCAGTTCTTGCAACTTGTTTTAAATAAGAATTTATTTATAATAAATCAATTATTCTGAGTTTATTGAAAGAAGCCTGGTTAAAGTCTCTTTTATTCTGGGTCTCACAGTAGCGAAGGTAAATATTGGCCATTTTGGTAAGTGAATTAAGCATTTACGGTAATAGTACGACCTGTGGAGCAGTGGGGCTAGATAAACTGCACACTCCTCCCATCCCGGACGTAATATTATTTCAAAATTCTGGGAACCACAAGACATAACTAAATGGGTGGAATTTTCCGTGACCACTGGCTGCGGCCATGTTCGGCTGTGTGAGCAAACAATATGGCGAGAAGGCCAAAAGTCGGTTTTACAATGTTGTGAAACCTGTTTATGGTCATCTGCTCAGCCCGTTGTTGGCGACTGCGTTTTTCGCTGTCAGACATCGGGGACCTCATTGTAATGCATCAGCATATCATTATAAGGCCAGCCTTGCGGAATCGTCCCCTCCTGCTGAATCTTCTGAGCAAGTATGCATGATTGCCAGTCGACGTGCTTCACAACAGCGTATATAAGTCATGTACTTGGCGGGCTGCGTTTTAAGGGGAACTTGGTGGTGAGCGAACAGTAACGGTTTGCAGCGCTCGCGAGGCTCACCTGTTGGACTTCAAGGTTGAGGCGGCTTAGTCGGGGGGTAAGGACTGCCCTACAGCTGAAGGTAGTGCACAAGCACATGAGGGGTGGGGGGGGGGAGGGAAGTGACCACACATTAGGGAAACCTTGTATAAGGTGATCATCCTCTGCAGCTGAGACAGTTCAGACGCAGCCACATTGAAAGTATGAAAGTGCAACCAAGTGCTCCAGAGCTTTTTACCCCTTGGGCACACACTGCAAATTAATAAGCGTTTTAGTGGACTGGAGGAGAGTTGGACGACTGAGCACGTTGTAAAATCTCCTTGCTAATGCTGGCCATGAAGCAGTCACTGGTGGAGTGAGCTCCTTGCAAAGTCATCATGCTGGTTTGGACCAGCCCCCCATGGTTCAAGCTAACAGTGCAGCTTTGCAGTGCAGGTTAGGAGAATGCCTGCGCCTGAGCTGAGAGCACACTGTGCAGACCAGTGGGAAAAGAGAGGTTCTCAGACACCCAAGCTAACCCATGCAGGAGGATTACATCAGGAGCATGCAGATTGGTGAACTAGCTCGTGGCACACAGAGAGTGAAGATGACAGAGTGGAGAGTGACGGGGGTGTCTGGCTGCACAGAGGGAGGAGCAGCACCCTCAGGAAGAAGGGTAGCTGAGGCTCCTGCACACACTGCTGGAAAGCCACAGCGAGTCATTGCTGGTCAGCGCCTAGATGGATCCAGGATCTATAGATGCCATCTTTCATCCCTGCAGATGACCGAGAACCAGCGTCACTAAGGACTATACCTGTCTAGGGAACTGTTAGGTCTGATCTGCCAGCTGCTGCAGGATTTGACGTCACAGGGACGTGGAGGGTATCCACTGCCCGTGGCCGTGAAAATGACCGCGGCGCTCAATTTTTACAACAGTGGCTCCTTTCAGGGCTCCACAGGTGACCTCTGTGGGATATCACAAGCCGCACCCAGAAATGCATGCATGAGGTCACGGGTGCCATCTTTGTGAAGGCACACAACTTTGTGCATTTCGCCTGGGACCAGGAGAGCCAGGATGCAAGAGTGATTGGATTTGCCCAGATCTCAGCTTTCCCATGGGGCAGGGTGCAATTGACTGCACTTATGTGATGCTCAGATCTCCGTTGCAACAAGCGGTCAACTATGTCAACCCACAAGGGCTTCCATTTGCTGACTGTGCAGCTGGTGTGCGACCACTACAAACACATCATGCAGGTCTGCGCACGGTTTCCAGGGAGTGTTCATGACTCCTACATTCTTAGTCAGTCACAGATCTCTGACGTCTTCCAGGTCCATGAAGGCTGCAGGGATGGCTCCTCAGAGACAAGGGATACCCACAGAGAACGTGGCTGATAACACCCGTGCAGTGGCCTCAGACTGCAGCAGAGCGATGGTATAATGAGGCTCATGCTGCAACTCGCAGCTTGGTGGAACAAACCATTGGGATGCTGAAAATGAGGTTCCAGTGCCTGGACCGTTCTGATGGCACCATGGAATACAATCCACAGAGGGTGTCACACATCGTTGTTGCCTGCTGCACCCTTTACAACCTGGCGCTGCAACAGGAAGAGAAGCTGGCTGAGGAGGAGATGGAGGAGCTGGAGGTTTCCTCCGATCAGGAGGACATCGATGGAGATGAGGGTGAGGAGGTCCTCAAAGGCAACAATGATGGCAGTGAGGCCCTTGCACTGGCCAGACAAGGCAGGAGTGCTCGGGAGGCCCTCATAGCTGCTAGACTTGTGGAGGATGATGACAACATGCAGTGGGGAGACACTATAAATGTTCATGTTGCATCTATGAACGTTTGGCTCCAGTCTGGCAGATGGCAGCACACATACCCTCTGTAATAATGCTCCTGTCATGGAGACGCAGCGGAGATGCTAATAGTCACTTGATTGCAGGAGGATGATGACAACATGCAATGAGAGCACTCCATCGAGCTTCACATAGCCCCTGAGAATGTCTGACTCCTGTCTGGCCGAGGGCAGCTTGCTTGCACTCTGTGATCAGGATCATATCAGGGAGACGCAGCCATGAATCTTGAAAAGCACCTGATCCTTTGTCCGCCTTCAACACCTGAGCCCTTCAGAAGCTCAGTATCACTGGTCACAGATGCTGACGAGATGGGGGCCAGCTCCAGCTTAAAGTTCATGAGAGCACACAGAGAGAATTATAATACTCTGTGATGCCTGCACAAGACACTCTGGCAGCAATGACAAGCACCATCGAGGTGCAGGCACCACTAATGTGTCCAGAGAATGTGATGCCAGACCATCACTTTGGTCTGAAGGCTGCACAAAGCACAGGGGTGAGGTCCTGGACTGAGATATCTGCCTTTATCTTGTGCAGGAACCAAGGTTTCACATCTGAGTGACACAAACACTGCTCATTAGAACAAGGAACCATAGACAGGGAGACATTGTTGGCAGTTTATTTGCAATAGTGAGCAATATGTACAAATGATTAACACCTGTGCCCAGGCTGTGCAACTGTGGCTCAGTTCATAGCACCCTCGCCTTTGAAACAGAAGGTTGTGGGTTCATGTCCCACTCCCGGAAACCAAGAACTGTGAATGTACTCGAAAGAGTTACATGCGATCTGTTGATAACTCGAAAGAGTTACATCTTCTTAACCTTTCTAACCTTGCCGCTACGTCTTGCTGTTTCCCAGGCATTCACAGTGGAGGTGGAGGCAGCCTGCTGACTGCTGTGCCCTGTCTGTGATGACCTTGTTGGGTATCCTCTGGAGAACCAAGACTTGGAGGGCCCCGGCCTGCTTTTGGGGTCCTACTGTATGGCAGTGGCACCCTCCTCGACCTCTGTGGCTGGAGCTGCTGGAGTCACATGAAGATGGGATTTGGACGGGCTGGACACTCCCAGAGTCACCTGGGTGGATGGCCCCAGGGTGTGCACCTGCTGAACCTCCTCCCTATGGGTACCCAAGGTCCCCTGGCTTGAGGAGAAGGGGAAGCTGGAGTGAGATTGAGCTGACCTGCACCCCTCTCGTGTTGACACTGTTGGAGACCAACTATGGCATCAGTGATGGGATTCAGCCCAAACAGCAGAGCAGGAGCGACTTCCTAGACAAAGGTTACCAACGCCATCCTACCAGCGTTGACATGCAGACGCTATCACCTCAGCCTGAAGACAGACAGACTCTTCCATCGTGCCTTGCAATCTGAGGAGTGCAGCGGACATCCCTGCCTGATTTTCCCGAGCTTCCCTTTGCAGCTCCAGCAACTGTGACATGACCGAGTCCAGAGGCTCATCATCTGACTCGGACTCAGCAGATTTCTAGCTTCCAGCAGCCCTTCAAGTGCTGGACACCTGGGTTGCCGTTGCCTGCTGTGGATCAGAAAGTGTGATGTGCTCACCAGATTGTGATCTCGAGGCTACTCTAAAGCTAGATCCCAATGAGGTGTGCGCCTCTGCATTGGTGGAGGGTGTGGGTGAGTGCTGTGATGGGTCTTCAAGAGGGTGCCTTCAGATTCCTCTTCAGAGGTTTCTTCGAGGTTTGATTGGAGGCCTTGGGTCGTGGCCTCCGTTGGCTGTTTGGCAGGTGTGCCTGCAAAAGCAAGGAGAGATAATGAGTGCATGACAGTAACCTGTGAAATAGGACATAGCACTCACAGCATGGTTGTCTGATGGATGTTGCACTGCTGGATCCTTACTTGGTAGAGCACCGCCGACCTCACTGTCAGCACAGGACCGGTCCAGATCTTTGCTGGCCAGCTGGATGGCTCTGTTTTCAAAGCCTGTGAGGACCTTGATTTCAGACATTCCTCCACTGGTCTGTGACCTCTCTCTCTTGTTGTGTGCCAGTTTATCCTGCATGGATAGAGATGGAGAGAATGTAAGCTGGACACCTGCCAGGTCAGATGATAAGTATGCCTGGCCTGTGTGGGTGGCTAGTGGTGCATGGTTGGAATGAGGACAATGAAGGTGTGCATGAGAGAGTGAATGGTGATGCTCCTTGACCTGGCAGAATGAGGTCCCCGTGGATGTGTGATGGGTTTGTGAATGTGTGAATTGAAAATGATGAAAAGAGTGCCTTACCCTGGCAGATCAGAGGAGATCATTCATCCTCTTGCCACACTGTGTGGCTGTCCTCTTTTGCAGGGTGTTGGCACTGTCCACTGCTGCCACCACCTCCCAAATCAGATTATTGAGGTTGCTGCCCATCCTGCGGCCAGAGCGGGGGTACGGGACATCACGGCAGGCATCCACTGCATCCAAAAGGCGCTCGAGGGATGCGCCATTAAACTTCGGGGGCTCAACCTTTTTGATTTTCGGGGCCTTGTCTTCCGTGTGCGCGCGGCTGCATTTTAAATATGGCACCCGGCATAATGAAGTGGCAAAGTGATGGCATGAGGGGAAAAATAGAGCATGCCCACCATCGAAATGGCATTTTTCCTGCCTGCTACCACACTTAGTGCAAATCTGGGATGATTCCGCCCAATGTCTGGGATTTTTCTTTCATATTCCTGAGAATTATGAAGCACCAAATTTCATGTATTTGTGTGTGGTTCTGAGCATAATGTGTAATTAGCTTATATCTATGAATTTAGTATCTGAATTACTTTAATACTTAAAAATAAAACTGACAATTTATTAATGTTTCCTGGCTGCTAAGAGGCTTGAAGTTGGAAGATTATAGGAATCATCACATTTGGTGCAATCACTCCAGTTTCTTTTTTGATCCCGTAGGTGGATTATACAGTTGATGCTGCAGAACAACAGCAGGCCTAAGAGGTAGAACTGCAACAAACAAAACAATTGAAACAAAAGTATAAGGCAAAATTTTGAATATGAATTGTTTTTTTCTTGATCCAATCACTTGATGATTGCTGGCTGCTTAATATGGCAATTTAATATTGCGTAGAAATGATCAATAGAATGATTGCATCCATTAGGGTTTCATTAAAAAGGGAGGAATATTATTGTTAACCTGCACTCAAGTGTTACCTGCAGTAGCATGTTGGTGGTAAACATTAGATTATGGCTTTCTTTCTGTTTTGTCACAATGATCTGTAGAATTGAGTCTGGGTGAGATGAATTGCAGATACAATAGTTTTATAGTTGTAACCAGCTGGCTTAATAATATTGTTACGGACAAGGTAAGAGAGAACTGCTGAAATCCCTGTCCTCTTCCCAGCTATCCGTAATCAGTGAATTATTGAGAGGAAGATGTTGTGTAATTTACCTCCTGACTCCCCAAAGCCTGTCCATCATCTACAAGGCACAAGTCAGGAGTGTGTTGGAATACTTTCCACTTGCCTGGATGAGTACAGCTCCAACAACACTCAAGAAGCTCAACACCATCCAGGACAAAACAGCCCGCTTGATTGGCACCCCATCCATAAACATTCCTTCACCACCGACACACAGTGGTAGCAGTGTGTATTATTTACAAGATGCAAAGCAAGATCTCACCAAGGCTCCTTTGACAGCACCTTGCAAACCCACGACCACTACCACCTAGAAGGACAAGGGCAGCAGATAGATGGGCACATCACCATCTGGACGTTCCCCTCTAAGCCACTCACCATCCTGACTTGGAATTATATCACCGTATGTGCACTGTCGCTGGGTCAAAATCCAGGAACTCCCTCCCTAACAGCACTGTGGATGCACCTACACCACATGGACCACAGCAGTTCAAGAAGGCAGCTCATTACCACCTTCTCAAGGGCAATTAGGGATAGGCAATAAATGCTGGCCTTGAATAAATAGAAAAAGGGTCATTCCCAAGATGGCAGCCTGTTACTGGTGGGGTACCGCAAGGTCAGTGCTGTGGGCATAACTGTTCACAATCTATATAAATGATTTGGATGTATAATTTTTCCAAATTTGCTGATGACACAAAACTAAGTGGACATGTAAGTTGGGAGGCATATGCAAGGAGGCTTCAAGGAGACTTGGACAAGGTAAGTGAATGGGCCAGGACATTGCAGAAGAAGGCAGCTCACCATCACCTTCTCAAGGGCAATTAGGGATGGGCAATAAATGCTGGCCTAGCAGTGACATCCCATGAATGAATACAAAAAAATATGGAATATAATGTGAATAAGTATGAAGTTATCCACTTTTGTAGGAAAAACAAGGAATATTTATTAAATGGTGAGATGTTGGGAAGTATTGCTGTCCAAAGGGACCTGGGCGTCCTTGTTCCTGAGTCACTAAAACCTAGCATGCGGGTGCAGCAAGCAATTAGGAAGGCAAATGGTACATTGGCCTTTATTGCAAAGGGATTTGAGTACAGGAGTAAGGAAGTCTTGCTGCAATTGTATGGAGCCTTGGTGAGATCGCACCTGGAGTACTGTGTTACAGTTTTCGTCTTCTCATCTAAGGAAGGATATACTTGCCGTGGAGGGAGTGCAACGGAGGTTCACCAGACTAATCCCTGGGGTGGCAGGAGTGTTTTATGAGAGATTGAGGAAACTGGGCCTGTATTTTCTAGTTTCAAAGAATGAGAGGTGATCCCATTGAAACTTACAAAATTCTTACAGGGTCTGACAGGGTAGATGGAGATAGGATATTTTCCCTTGCTGGTGAGTCTAGAACCAAAAGGTGTAGTCTCAGGGTAAAGGGCAGGCCATTTAGGGCTAAAATGAGGTGGAACTTCTTCACTCAGAGGGTGGTGAATCTTTGGAATTCTATACCCCAGAGTGCTGTGGAAGCTCAATCAAAGACAAAAATCGATAGATTTCTGGATACTAATGAACATCAAGGGACATGGGGATAGCGCAGGAAAGTGGCGTTGAGGTAGATGATCAGCCATGATCTAATTGAATGGCAGAGCAGACTTGATGGGCCGAATGGACTACTCCTGCTCCTATGTTCCTCTGTTCCCACGTTCCTAGCCAGCACTTTTTAATGACTCAGGAGGCAAACGTGGCTGTTCCACCGTGCAACTCCTCGCAACTATTATTTCTTTACCAAATATGGTCTTAGATTGATGAACCACATCCTGCTTTATTGTTTCTGGATTACTGTCGCATTGATTAAGATATCCACCTTGATGGGTTAAAATAATTACTTTTTTTTTTCAAAAGAACCATTCAATTCAGCAATGCCTGCTGATGGTTTTTCTGGATATGTGTAATTAACACCTTTTAGGCTGGAACGCACCTTGTGAGACAGTGAGTCACTTCCCTGACTGGGTTATGGAATCTACACAGCATTGTCACTTGATATTCAGTTGTCATTTGGTGTACACAGTCACCACTTTTTTTAAAACCAATATTTCAATGTCCACATTGAATAAGGTTTGTACTTTAAATTATGACTTTGCCATGCCTTGCATGACAATATTGATTCACTGATTTTATATTTTTGCCAATCAAAATTTATTGATTGTTCAGCTTTTTAAATATATTCATTCATGGGATATGGGCATTGTTTGCATGTCATCAGCATCCTTCCATCTATCAAAAATGATAGACACGCAGCAAACAATCCATTTCAGATAGGGTGCCTTCATATGGCACACCTTTGCTGAAGGCTGAAGAGGCCAATCCATAAGTGGCAAGTTCTGGCACATGGACTGTATATGAACCTTCCAAGTGTGGGTTGTTGTTTTTGACATTGTTATATGTTTCCAAGCTGCTGTAGCCATTGATCGTGGTGGTGATGGATGTCAGCTCAGAGGATATGATACTATTTTCTTCTGTTGTCAACTAGTATCCCAGATGTGATAATCAATGTTTAGGACCTTCATGTATGCTCACAAGCATCCGTGAAGCAGAGCTTTGGGAGTCCTACTGGTCGATTGGCTCCAGCTACCTCACCAGACAGAAAATCTTGATTGTCTTCCATCCTGCAGACGTGTCTGAGCCATCAAAGCCACCTCTGTTTGATCAATGCTATGAATGTAAGCTTTGCCTTTTAGAGGATTGCCATATTTGTGAATTTGTCCTGCCAGGATATACCCGTAATGTGCCGCAGACAGCAAAGGTGGAAATTGTTTTCTTGATAACTATAAGTCATCCAGGTTTCACAGCCACACAACAAGGTACTGAGAACACAGGCATCATAAACCATCAGCTTGGTCCTAAGAATTGGCCTGATGTTATTCCATATACATTTCGTGAGTCGGCCAAAGGTGGTAGCTGCTTTCTCTTTATCAATGAAGCTTGGAAGTCACTAAGCTCAATTATCAATCAAGCAGTAGAAGCATTATTTGGTAAAGAGGGAACCTGCAACAAGGACTGGTTGGAGACCTACTCAGCTGAGATGATATCTGTCATTGATGCAAAAAAGAAAGCCTACAGAATGCTCAATATCAACCCAACAGCTCAATATCAACCTAACAACTGCACAACCTGAAAGTAGCTAAGACAGCTGTGCAAAAGATAGGGAGATACTGTGCAAATAAACACTGGATCAACTTATATTGAGAAATCCAGATGGCCTGTGACAATTGAGCTATGTATGAAGGAATCAAGAGGGTGCTTGGTCCTACCATCCCCAAAGTTGCCTCCCTGAAGTTGGTAGGTGGTGAAGTGTTCACCGACAGAAGTAAACAGATGGCCCACTGGGCTGAAACACTGCTGTGAGTTGTACTCCTGTGAGACGGACATCTTCCTGTCCATGCTTGATGCTCTCCCACAGCTTCCTGTCATGGATGAGTTAGATGAAGAGCCCTCAACATTTGAGTTCGACCATAGACCACTTAGCAAACAAAAAGGTATCGATGGCAAGGCCAGCAATTATTGCCCATCCCTAATTGCCTTGAGAGGGTGGTAGTGAGCTGCCTTCTTGAATACAATTGTGTGGTTTACTAGGCCATTTATGCCAAGTGGGCAGAAAAGAGGTCTAGTTGATATTTATTTATTTGTGATGATTACTAGTACATTACAGCATTCTTATGATCCAATTATTCTTATCTGTTTTACATCTTTCATTTTTTGTGCACTAAGCCTCATTAACCAGAGCATGGTCAAAAACTAGCATTATTAACCTATCCCTGACACCTGGCCACCATAAGTGAATAATGAAATTTGAATGTTTCATTTAATTCTTTGTGTAGAGTAAAAGCAAAATGAAATCAATGCTATTAGCCAAAGTTTACCAGTTTACAAAAGAAGCAAATGAACATTAAATGTTGCACACATTGCAAACAGTGCTTGGTTCGGCAGTTGGAAATTGAACTCCTGATTATTGACTTCGCCTGAAGTATTTACACTTGCAAATAAGTTAACATATGAATTGCAGCACTGACTAAAACTATAAATAAAGCAACTTGCTGAAAAATGTGAATAATGCTGATGTAAGTCGGGTATTTAATTTAAACAGCTTTTTCAGCACTAGAGAAGACTAAGTCCAGATACTTTTTTTTCACAAATTAGGTATTTGGAATCAGCTCGAATAAAAATAATTGATGGTTGTGTTAATTAACTCTTTAAGGAAATAGTAAAATAAAAACATGACTTAAGTCCAAGGAAAGAGATACAAAGTTGCATTTACATAGCATATTTCACGCTCTCAGGACGTCTAAAAGCACATCCAATGAAATGCTTTTAAAATATAGTCACTGATTTACTGTAGAAACAAAACAGCAATTTGTGCAGAAGCAATTTTGTAAAACAGCAATAAGATAAATGACCACATCTTCTGTTTTAGATATTGGCAGATGGATAAATGTGGCCCAGACACTGGGAACATTCTCTGCTCTTCTTCAGCTTGTGCTTGGGGAGGTTTTGCATCCTATGTTCATTCAATTGTGTATCCTTGCCCACCTTCACCATCGGCAGAATTTTTCCGTCTGTGTGCGGAGGCAGGACCCCTAAAGGGCCCTCATTTTATGTTTGTAGGTGCTACGTCTTTGTGGTGCCCCCTCACTGGCACTAGCATCTGAGACAGCCTGCTCTCTTTGATGGCCTCAATGACCTTGGTGGACATCCTCTGCCCGTCGAGCCTGTCCTGGCTCCGCCTGGGAGGGAGCTGCCAGCTCCAAAGCTGGCATCTCCCCAGTTGTCTTAGCCTCATTGGGTGCCGAGGTCACTGGCAGAGGGGCGGAGGAGCTGTCGCCCTCATCCGGAACACCCTGAGAGGCACCAGCAGAGACGACAGGCAGCTGCTCCACTGACATGATGTCTGCTTGGCCCTCCCTGCTCACCGTAGATGGATGGGCACCGAGGTGGGATACTTGATGCCCAAACCATCGCCCACACGGGCACTGACCATTGAGGGATTGCAGGTCCGAGCGCAACCCCAGGAACCCCTGATCCTGTCCCTGGAGCTGCCTCTCCATGAGAGTCGCCACTCTGTTCATGGAGGAAGCTTGGCGCTCAACCGTGAGGCTCAATGCATCGGCTACAGTCCATGTAGACTCCTCCACCACTGACACCAAGCCAAGCACAGCCTCATGTATCTCCACCAGATGATCCCGAACACCCAGCCGCATCTCATCAGTTGGCTGCATCGCCGACAATTCCAGAGGCTCATCGTCAGTGACAGACTGAGCATGTGCCTGGACCCCAGCATTCCTCTGATTGCTGGCACCATCGGCACTCTTTGTCTCCACCAGCTCCTCCAGTAACTGTGAAGTGCCCTCATTGCTGTGACCCGGGACACTAGCCGAAGATATGATGCCCACCTAGGTGCCAGTATCTGCACTGGTGCCTGCCTGGCAGAGATGGTGTGGCGCTTCTGTTGGTACAACTTCATGCCCATCAGGTATCAGAGGGGGTCTCTGCTGCTCCGGGTCCCGGCCCTGCGCCGATGATGCTGAAAGAAAGAGTAAGTACATTCGATCAGTTAGCCTGCGGGCAATGTCAATGTACATGCCTGTCCCCCGGCTCATCATGTGCTCACCATTCCACACGCAATGGGCAAGCCTTGTTGGTAATGTCACGCACTCAACAATCAGCACTGCCATGGATGTTGGGAGAGTACTGGTGATGTGAGTGCTGGCCACACATACCTGCCCATGGAACCCCAGCCCCTACGGCTCCAGCGGACCTGGGTGTGTGGCGCCTCTCCAGGTCGAGGGCCTCCTACTCAAAACAGATAACCATTAAAATCTGGCCTGGCCCACCACCAGTCCTCAGCTGCTCAGCGTTGTTATGAGAATTCTTCTCCTGGAAATGAAAAAATAGCATTGATAAGTGATACTTGTACTGTCAATCTCCTGGCCGCCGGCCCACCCAAAGCCCAGTTGCCCATTGCAGGGGTGCAGTGCAACATCCTGCTGTTGGCCAGCACTCACACAAATATGCCAAGTGTGTCTTTCACGCACCCCCCCCCCCCCTCCCCCCCCCCCCCCCCCCCCCCCCCCCCCCACCACCACCTCCCGACCCCTTGGCCACATGCTGCCTTCATCACTGTTGGGAGCACACAGCTGTATCAGCCATTGCAAGGAGGCGCAATGATGTGGAGCGCAGAGGGCAGCAGATCTGTCTGTGCCATGCACCTTGAAGATCCCCTCCCACCATGTCATCACCTTGACTTCGACGTGTCCTGGAGTTTTAGCGATGCGCCTGGATGCACATCCTCCAGGTTGCCCCCACTACAGACATGTGGGTGTCAGTCCACCACATGCTGCGGGTGCAGAACCCATTTCATCACCACCCTCTCAGGCTGATGAACGCATAGGGAATATCTGCTGGGCTGCCCAGCTAATGACACATGCCGTCAATGACTCATTGCACTCAGGCCACTCAGGCATGGATGGGGTGCCAGCAGGGGAGAACCTTACATGATGGGTGAAGTGAACAATGCCAACATGCTACTCACCCTTCCCATGTGCAGCAGGTCATTGAAGCACTTGCGGCACTGGGTCCATGAGCGCCGCACCACGTCGTGGGAGTTCATGACCTCTGCCACTTTCTTCCAAGCACACTTGGTCAAGTGAGGTGGCCTCCTCCTCCCATCCTCGAGGACGAGCACCTCCTGCTGTGCTGCCACCTCCTCGAGGAGGGCAGCAAGGCACTCATCTGAAAACCTGGGTGCACAATGACCACCCACCCTATCCTCCTGCATGGCTAGCCTCGATGTGCCTTGGCCCCGACATCTGGCCATGTACAGCAGCCTTTGAGCGGCTGCAACTTGGCTGCAGCTTGCCGATCCGCCTCCACTCGCCCACTCTCGCTGTCCCAGGGAGTCGGCAAACACGCTGGGCAGTCCTTAATTGGCCTGCCAGCATAAAATGGTGGTGTGGTCCCGATCGCTGGCGGCGATTGAGTCCGCAACCGCCTGCGCCCGGTCCCGCCCGACATGGGGAAAATTCTCCCCCATGTAGTATAAGGATATCAATGCCATTGATTTAATTTTGCTTTTACTCCATACAACGGACCAAGCCCTAAAGAACTAAAAGAACCATTGAAACTTCAATACTCACTGACAGTGACCTGAGGCGGACTTTTGGGGTCTCTCCTTCCACCACAACCCCACACCCACCCCACACCCCCTCCCTCCCCCTGCGAAGTCAGGAGCAGGAATAGGGGATTTGGCGGGTGGGGCACTTGAAAATACTGGCACTGGGCAGTTACATTATTCAGTTCCAGCGCCAGCAATGTTTACCAGGGTGAGGGTGGCCAGGACAGGAATCTCACTCCCCTCCCTACTAAGGTGAACTAAATTCGTTAAAAAGCTCTTTAAGGGCTTGTTGGAGGAGGGGAGTGGAATATTAAAAGGGCACATGGGTCAGTTTTTGATCAGCTGAAGGGAGGTAGGTACATAGTGGAGAGCTAGTAAACGCTGCCCCACGGCATCATCCTGGAACCCTAAAAGTTTCAATGGAGCAAAGGGAGAATGGACACCTGGGAAGGAGGTGCCCTTGACTGCACAAGTGGCAGGTAGAGGGGCCTGGGCATTGAATGGGGTCAGTACTCCCCCGGCATGGCGGAAGCATAAGAGTGGCAAGCAATGCTGCCAATCACAGTTGGGCAGCCACCTGCCCAAAAGGAAAGCAGCAGCTGGTAATGAGGGCATGACTGTCAGATTTTGAGACCAGTGGTAATGGGGGGTAACACCCTCCTCAGGAAGCTGTGGAATCCTGAGCAGTAGGAGGGCATGAGAGAAGAAAGACAGGCAGGAAAGCAATGGAGGCCATACCCTCAACACAGGATCTACGGCCAAAGATGGAGATACATGGTGATGACCAAGACCCTGTGCCACAGGAGACTGTAACTCTTGAGACATCTGTGACCTCATCGGCGAAGATCTCACACTTCGCAGCACTGGTGGCCATGCCAGCCAGTAGGTGTCAAAGTCATTTGGTCTTGAACTTCTTTGCTTCAGGCTCATTTCAAGGATCAGCTGAGGACCTTGGTGGTATCTCACAAGCGGCTTACACAACTGCGTCTTGCAGGTCACTGATCTCTTCTTCACCAGGACTGGATAATATATTCATTTCATGATAAATGCAGTTTTGCAGGAACAGAAGGCATTGGGTTTTGTTGCCGTTCCTGGATTTTGCCAAGGGCAGGGTATCCTTGATTGCAACCATGTGGCCATCAAAGTACCCAGAAATTGTCTATTCAGTTTCATCAAGAGGAAGGACATCCACTCCCTCACAGACCAACTAGTCTGTGACTACAACAATAACTTTCTCATGACTGTGCATACTTTCATGGCAACTGCCATGACTCCTTCATCCTCCAGCAGTTCAAGCTGCCTTAGATCTTCACTCCAACCCCAAAGTGCATGGATGGATCCTTGGGGACAAGGGATATCCTTTGAAAAGGTGGCTATTCACCCTCCGTAGGAGCACAAAGTAGATATAACCAATGTGACTAGGTCAGCAGGACTACCATTAAGCAGGCCATCCAGCTTCTGAAGATTTTTTTTAGATTTTCTGCCATGGAACCTGAGCATCGCTGGCAAGGCCAGCATTTGTTGCCCATCTCTAATTGCCCTTGAACTAAGTGGCTTGCTAAGCCATTTCAGAGGGCAGTTAAGAATCAACCATGTTGTTGTAGGTCTGGAGTCACAGGTAGGCCAGACTGAGTAAGAGCGGAAGATTTCCTTTTCTAAAGAACATTAGTAAGCCAGATGAGTTTTTACAATAATTGAGATAGTTGTCAAGGCCACCACTATCGAGACTAGCTTTATATTCCAGATTTTTCTTTATTAATTGAATTAAAATACCACCAGCTGCCGTGGTGGGATTTGAACCCATATCCCAAAGCATTAATTTCGGCTTCTAGATTACTAGTCCAGTGACATTATCACTATGCCTGGACCAGTCAAGTGGTGTCCTTTAATACTGTCCTGCAAGGATCTTGGTCATTGTGGGGGTTTGCTGCATCCTCCATAACATGGTCCTCTAGAGCGATGTGGACCTAAAGGATGGTGAAGCCCTGGAAGGGGACAGCTTATCCATGGAGGAGCAGGAGACGAGAGATGAGAAGGAAGAGGAGGTAGAGGGAGATGAGGCTGAACAGAGATATGCCCATGCTGCATGCCAATGTGCTCCTTCTGCCACCCTCTGAAAGAGGACCTCACTCCTCCTTCTCACAGAGGATCTCACTCCTCCTTCTCACAACCTCCAGCATTAGATCTAGGCTGCCATTGACAAAGCAAAGGGCAGACCTGCCTTCGGTGCCAGGCCTCCAGCTCTCCTATGCTATCTTGCTTCCCACTGCTGCTGTGGAAGGCTTTGACAAAATCAGCAGATTTCTCTATTAGGACAACCAGCAATATCAGCAAAGGCTGCTGTGGGAAGTCTAAATCAGTCCCACACTTCATAGGACCTACCTCTGTTCAGGCTGTCACTGGCTCTAAGTGGACAGGAAACTGATCTCTATACCAATTAGAGTTTACCCACATGAAAATCTTAACTTTAATCAGTTTCCCACCAGAGGTGAGTTTCTGACCCGGCTCTTATTTTCCATTTTCTGTGGCGAAAATTCATCCCCAGCTATTAGAGATTGGGTAATAATTATAGTTTTGTGTTGCTGGGTTTAGAGTGTGAAATTCAAGTGATCAAGGTTAAAATATGTAGGTTACAATGTTAGATTAGTAGCTTGAAAGACTGAGCTTTGTCTGAAAGTTTTAGATGTAATTATTTGTCATTTTCAGGAGACTAAACAAATTTGGCAGGGTTCAAGTTATATATAGTCTGTGGAAGGAACAGGTTTTATGAGTTGAATTACCTTTCCTTGTTATTTATTGCCTTATGTTATTCCTCTTTGGGACATTCTCTGCTGCAGTACAGAAAGCAACACTGAGAATTCTCGCTTTCAAAACTTTTCAATCCTTTAAAGGAAAAAAAATCCATATATTTTTTAAAAACTTAGTAATAATTAAGAAACTTTACTGTGCTTAATGCAGTTAATGTTTTCCTTTCATGATGTTCTCAAATTTATGCCACCTTAATGATTTGTGAAATCAGCTCATTGTGATTCCATCATTTGCTTCTGTTTTACTTTTCTTTCCTGCCTGGAACAGCTCTGAAAATACTCCCGTGAATCACCAGTTTTTCTCTGACTGAAATAAATTACTGTCTAAGCAAAAGTTCCCTTTATGTAAATGTTTTTATAAAAAGGATGTGAATTAACTGTATTAATGTGTTGTTGGAAGCATTAATTTGTTTTATATGTCCTTTGGGGATTATGGTGCTTTCTTGCTACATTTCCCTATTTGCAAATGTAATTAGTTTAAAGATGTCCTTAAGGGAAGGACTTTACTAGGAACATCAAATTTTGACAAAATGAGAGGGATCAACACTTCAGGAAATGAAATGTTTCCTTTCAGTTAAAAACATTTAATGCACAATGGAATGGAAAGGTGATGAATTCAAAAAGAGCTGATTTATTTTACACAAAAAGTTCATTAATTAGAATTTTGCCACATTTTCACCTAACTTAAGATCTTTACATTTTGACATGCTCACTGACTGTGTGGGGAGTGGGTTGTGATTCTCAAAACAGCAGGAATAAAGATAAGGATTTACTTCAATCTAATTGGTTTTATAAATTCATCTACTGCAATTTGTCCATGAATAGTAATATACTAATGGGTGCTGATGAGCTTTTTCTGTTTTCTGTATAGGAGAGGAGGATGTCATACTAATCCTTTCTTTCCCATCTGGTTGCCAATGCCAAAAGCAAAATAGCTCCAGAATAATTTCACAGATCATTATCGAGTATTACAGGTGAAGTCTTTGGAGGATATGTGTCTTCAGTTTAAAACAAAGTTTGGTGTCATAATAACAAATGAGAACATTCTTCAAACTACTAGCAATTGTTCAGGCAATTGGAGCAAAAACACTGTTAAGATAGTCTTTGTTCCTGGCAGAAGTTACTCTGTGATGCAGTTAGGGAACATGTCTCACAACCTACAGCAATACTGAATGTAGGTGAAACAATTTGCATCTCTATAAATAAACAATAACAGATTAGTGTGCCTGCTGGTTCAATTCTGAACGTTCCATTGTGATAATCCCCGTTGATAAGAGCAGTATGAAAACGTTATCTTCTGAGATGAATTTCATTTTACTGATTTCAGGCAAGAAATTACAGTTGCAAACTTTAAATCATTATAAACATGCAAAGAATCCCATTCTGAAAGCCATCCAGCTGTTTTGACAATTTAGACCTCAGTCACAGTAGAATCTTTACCATATTATATATAGAAATTGTATATACTATATTGTAATAAAGATAACTGTTTACAGGTGTTCAAGAATATTAGTCTATAGTCAGTTTCACTCTATCTGGTGGGTATGACTGGTGGTAATGTCTTTCACAAGAGAGTTTTGGCTAAGTAGAAGTGACTGGAATCCAACAGGAAGCTGTAATTGGATGATAAATTGACTAGATAATAGAAAACAGGATGTTTATTAAAATGTGTGATTATAATTGGGCAACTCTGACCAATTACACATCCCACCACCACATAATTATACCTTCTACTTACAATACTATGAGGCTGTTGGAAGTACAATGTCAAAAGCTATGGATAGCACCAATTTATGTAAAAACTGAATGTCCCAAGGATACAGATTAAGTTCAAAATGATCGAGAGAGAAGTAGCAACTAGAGTAATGAATGACAGATGGCATTTAATATTGAGAATGTACACTGGCATAACATACTTGATAGGGTTGTACAATGACGGACATGTTCAATAATGTGGAAAAGGACAATCATTGAAGACAGGATTATTTTTAAATATCAAAAGAATCGACACAATATATAATAGCAAATTCATTATCCAATTGCTGGGTTGAGTTTTAACCTTCTGACCCGCTCACAGCAGGGGAACCTGGCAGCACATCGGGAAGCCGAACATTTCAGCAGCGTGTTTGTCAGTGACTTTTTTAAATGCACATACATCGGACTTCTGGGTTTCCTAATCAATTAGAGCAAAGGGTGTTGGTGATGAACTGCATCAGTCCCTTTCAGCTCCAATATTTAAAAGAAGCCCACAAGAATCAGACTTGAAAGATGGTAGGGTTGTGCTGACAGTGCCAAAAGCTGTACAAATCGAGGCTGAATGTGGTAAAGCTGCATCATGCTTCAGCAATGCACCTCTGGTTTAATGTTACAGGTTGTAAGGGCATGTAGATATTGTTACTCATGGACGGGAGGAAGAATGAAGCTAACAAAAGCAAGCAGGCATGGTTGGAAGTGGTAGGGGAGGTTAGCAGTAGGAGTATGATACCTTATTCCTGGATACAATGCCGCAAAAGGTTCAATGACCTGATCACAGCAGGAAAGGTGAGTGACATGGCACATTCAAGTAAAAACTCATATACTCTGCATTCCTAAGTAGCCTCCTGCCTCATTCTTCATACCAGTACATCTTGCAGGTGCACCCGTCCCTCTTTGTTAAGGCACTAACTCGCATTCCCATCTGACCAGCCATCACTGACACTCATGCCCACCTTATTGCAATGCCACACCTATCCCTCACAGCAACCCTTTATCCTCTCAATTTCTACATGCATTGGTCTCTTTCTGTTTCTCCATGCAGGAGAAGAAAGCACAGAACACCAGTGGAAGGCAGAGAACCAGGGGCGCCCTCCAGTCATCTCCAATTTGACAGCTGCAGAGGATGTGGCGCCAGATCTCTGCATGCCTAGCTTTGGCAATAGGGAGATGGGGGCCTCCCATCTCCTTGGACAGGATTAAATACCACACCACCAGAAGGCAAACAATGCTCACTCGTGTTGACTTGATGTCAGACGGCAATGGGAAATGATCATATGCACAATGATGACTTCGAACCCATCCATCTCATCGTTTCCAATTCATGTTTTTTTCAACCCCCACAGGACTTCACACATCCCTCAAGATGAGATGTAGGAGGAGGGCAAAATGCCTTAGAAAAGGGTCACTCACTCTGAGAATGCATTATTACAGGATTCATGCATACCAGTTCAGATATGCACACTTCAGTGGGGCTGCCATTACAGAACTTGGGTTGTCACATGGTGAAGCACACGTCACAAGTGAGCATGAGCAGGTGTTGTAAACTGGTATGCCATTGGAGCGTCATCATCAGAGGATGCAGAATCCTTCAAGCTCTGCTTATTTGCTCACAGGTCTGAGCCTCAGAGGCCATCGATGAAGAGAACTATTCTGGAGCAGCAGCAGAAAATGTGTGATGTTCTGTCAACCTTTCCAGCTGCAATGCACATGATTGGAGAGAGATTGGAGGATATCATCCCTAGGATGAGTTTTATGAATACTCAGACCTTCAAGCTGATGTTATGTCCATGGAAAGAGTGGCCACTTGCATGGAGCATCAGATGTAGTAGTCAACCAAGTGCATACTGACACTCACCTTACCTGCACACTCGAATGCTACTTTATTTAGTGTTGAGGATAGCCTCGCCTTGACTGTTTAGCGTCTTATGAAAGTGTGGCAAAGTGGTCTCCATCTTTTGGCTAGTAGAGAATCAGAAGACGGGCTTCAAGGCAGGACTGGGACACGTTGAGTCAGTGGCCTAACATATTCCCGCCTCCGGGCAATCTTCCTGAAGTTGGACACACCAGCAGAAGCCATACGCCTGGAAGGAGCAGGTAGCCAATCTGCATCATTAAATAGTGATTTGTGGGCTGAATAGGCACCCATTGGAGGACGGGACCCCTACTGAAGGCCATGTCTGACAGGTTCCTGGGGGGGTTGGCATGGGGGGTGCTCTCACGATTCCTTCTGTTTTAACCCTCCCACTGCAGCTGCGACTATCAGCAAGCCACAGCTGCTGCCGGCAGCCATCCTCCAAAGGGGTGGCCTCATTGCTATGGCCACCGTTTATTTCATAGGGCAGGATTTTCCCTTCGTTGGGCAGGCGAGGCAGGCGGGCTCGGGAGCGGCCGCGAAACGGATCGCCACCGGCGATCAGGCCCTGACCGCAATTTCACGCTGGCTAGTTAATTAACGGCCAGCCAGCACGCTGAAAGGCTCAGTGCTGCCAGGGTGAGGGCGGGAAGAGGGCGAGCGTGGAAGTCTGCCCATGCGTGGGGGAGCGTGCGTTGACAGCTCCCTGAGGGCACAGAGCTGCCTCAGGGAGCTGAAGATTTGGACAAAGGAAAATAAAGATTTAATAAATGATATAAACATATCCCCGCATGTGGCTCAGCCACATGAAGAGGGACATGTTTAAATTGATGGTGAAAAGTATTTAATGGATTTTTATTTACTGTTGGAAACCTCATCCCACCCGTGAATGAGGTTTTGTTAAAAATACAAAGGCCGTTTGGCCTATTCGCGCACCTGCCAACCATTAGGTTGGACAGGCAGTGAAAAATACAAATAAATGCATTGCTTAAGGGTTTTAATAAGCCTCTTAATTGTCGGCGGGTGCACAACCGACTCGCGCGCGTGCCTGCCAACCAAAAGATCGCAAGAGTGCGCGATGACATTGGGGCGCTTGCCTGACTTCATCATGCGTGATTTTACGTCTGATTGGATCGCGTGTGCACCCCATAGAATTCTAACTCTTCAGAGGCTGCCTCAAGATGGAGGCACCCCCATGCTTTCCCACCAGCAGTGGCAACGGGGCTATTGTCCTTCCAAGGCTGTAAGTCCAATGACAGGTCCTGTTAATTAGCCATCTTCGGCAAGATCTCCCAGGTGGGCATCCTGTCAAAGCAAGGTCTGGAGCAGGACATGGTCCCAGATCACGTTCACAACCTAACAGCTGAAGATTCCACTCTGAAAGACCTACACAGCTAATTCCACTCTCCTCTGCCTTTTCCCCAAAGCTATGAAAAATCTTTCTCAGAGCTTTCCTTGTCCCCCCAAATCTCCCCATTCAGAGCCCCATATGCTGCCCTGTGTGCTATTGGCCAAGTCTGCTCCTGCACAGGTGCAGGACTTTGGTGGGTTGCTCATAGCTGCACAACCCAGAGAGCATTTGAGTAATCAGAGCATGGATACAAGCAGCCTGTAACTCTGCTGAACTCACAAGGGTTGCACCACATAGGAAATATTTTGACTTGCAAAGGGCATTTGTGTGGGTGTTTAACACAATGTTACATTGTCACATTTCTGTTTCATGTTTATGAACCATAAAATTTATTTCTCCACTCCATCATCCTGTATTGCCCACTGTCTGCCAAGTGGCCTTCTGAAGAATGATATGACGCAAGTAAAAGACAAGCAATGAGAGTCTATGATTCTGGAACTGCTTTGTACTAGGGGCTGGGAGTGGCACAGTGGGTTCAGAATTGGTGTGTCAGATGGCTGCTCTGCCTCAGATTAACTGAAGCTGCATGAGTGAGACTGTCCCGGACATCCGTGGAGGCTATGTGAAGGGCTACAGGTACGCTCACCAAATCAGACTCCTCCTCCTCCTCCTGCTGCTTCTTCTCCTTTGAAGTTATAGAGTATTCATCACTTTCTTTCTTCTAGACCCCTAGTTCTCGCTGCTGTGAAATGTTGTGAAAGGGCCAGCAGATCATTATGATTCTGGAAACCCTGGCTGGTGTATACTGAAAGACGCCTCCAGATTTGTACAGACAACTGAATCACATCTTCAGCGTTCCAATTGCTTGCTCAGTTACAACTCTGGTGCTCATGTGACTTCTGTTGTACTTTTCCTTGGTGTCAATGTTTGATTTTCTTGTAGGTGTTATCAGTCATCAGAGCCCTTGACTCTAAGAAACCATCTACTGACTCTGCTGTGAGATGTGAATAGCTCTGGGGGACTTGACTGGTGCGGGATGAATGCATCATGGCAGCTCCCTGAGAACCTGGGCCAGATAAGCATGATAATCTTTCAGTGATTGCAGACCAGCTGAAGATTGATGGAGTGGAATCTCTATTGGTGGAAGAAGACTCCTGGGTCATCCAAGGGCATCTTGATTGCCCCATGACTCCCTAGATCCGCAGAAAATCCAAATGCTTGCTGTTTCTGACTGGCCTCATCAGTTGCAAAGTGGACATAAGTGGTAAAAGCAAAATACTGCAGATGCTAGAAATCTGAAACAAAAACAGAAAATGCTGGAAAAGCTCAGCAGGTCTTACAGCGTCTGTGGAGAGAAACGTTTCGAGTTAACGTTTCGAGTCTGTATGACTCTTCTTCAGAACATAAGTGCCAGCCCTGGCAAAGGTGGCCTGCATCACCTGTGAGACAAACACGTGGGCGGTAGTTCGTGAAATTCTACAAAGATCACCAGCATATCCCTGGAGGGAGCTGGAAGTGAAAGAAATAAGGGCTATGGTGACATTAACTGCCACTAGCAATGAGTGCTCATTTGGTTCACTTGGCAAGAGGTCTCATGCCAGGAGGCTGCAGATATCAGTGCCCACCTGCCAAGTCTGACCATTGAGGCACTGGTGCTCCGTCATGTCCAGCAAGCTTATCCTCTGCCCTGTGTATGGGGTATTTATATCATTTCTTCTTTATCAATTGCTAAGCTACTTCAAATTCCCCTGTTCACGCATGATTTTCCTTTGGTAGGTTCTGATAAATGCAAAATCCATCCATCCATTTTCACACCGCTTCGCCTGGTGAGGGTTGTGGTGGCAGTAAGCTGAACAGGGCTGACCAGACTTCCCTTTCTTCAGCCACAGATTCCAGCTCCTCTTGTGGGATTCCCAGTCATTCCCAGGCCAGCTCAGAGATGTAATCCCTCCAGCATGTCCTGGGTTGGCCTCTAGCCCTCTGCCCAGTGAGCCGTACCCGGTAGAGCTCCAGCAGAAGCCTATCAAGGGGCACCTCAACTGTCAGTCCGGAGGAGCAGTGACTCAACTCCGAGGCTCTCCCAGATTGCCAAGCTCCTCGCTCTGTCCCGGAGAATACACCCAGCAATC
Organism: Cetorhinus maximus; assembly: GCF_964194155.1. Taxonomy (NCBI): domain Eukaryota; kingdom Metazoa; phylum Chordata; class Chondrichthyes; order Lamniformes; family Cetorhinidae; genus Cetorhinus; species Cetorhinus maximus. Next base: position 62,460,719 of record NC_135881.1, on the reverse strand, counting down.
TTGCGGTGAAAACTCATTTCCACCGCTTGTACCCAAATCTTATCCTTTTGGTCATTACCCAAAGTTCATGACCATAGGTGAGGATTGGGATGTAGATCGACCAGTAAACCAAGAGCTTCAACCTAAAACTCGGCTCCCACTTCACCACCACAGACTGGTAGAGCACCTGTAGAACTGCAGCCGCTGCACCGATCCGCTGGTCAATCTCACGGTCACTTTTGCCATCACTCACAAACAAGATCCCGAGATCTAAGGGAAGCTGTTCCCCCCTCACCTGGAGTGAGCAACCCACTCTTTTCTGGGACAGAACCATGACCTCAGATTTTGAGGTGCTTGTCTACATCCCAGCCGTGTCACACTCGGCGGCGAAACGTTTGAGTGCGCGCTAGAGATCACAGTTGGGTGAGGCAAGCAGCACAACAGCATCTGCAAACAGCAGAGATGCCACCTTCAAGCCCCAAACTAGATACTCTCCGTACCTCTGCTGCGCCTTGATATCCTGCACATCAAAATCACAAACAGGAGTGGGGACAATACGCACCCTTGGCAGAGTCTAACGCCCACCTTGAATGTAACAAAACCAAAAAATACTGGAAAAACTCAGCAGGTCTGACAGCATCTGCGGAGAGAAAGACAGAGTTAATGTGTCGAGTCTATGTGACTCTACTTCAGACGGACCAAGTGGTGATCGGTTGACAGCTCCATGCCTCTCTTCACCTGAGTATCCAGAACACACGACCTTAGGTCCAAAGTCATAACTATAAAGTCGATCACCAACCTTCAATCCAAGATGTTCTAGTACCAGGTATTCTTATGAGAATCCTTGTGTTCGAACGTGGTGTTCGTTATGAACAATCCATGACTAGCACAGAAGTCCAATAACAACTCACTACTCTGGTTCAGATTAGGGAGGCCGTTCCTCCCAAACGCCCCTCTCTAGGTATCCCCATCGTTCCCCACGTGAGCATTGAAATCCTCCAGCAAGACCACAAAGTCGGTAGGTGGCACCATATTGAGCACCAATCCCACTGCCTCTAAGAAGGCCTAGTACTCCGAGCTGCTGTTTGGCGCATAAACGCAAACAGCAGTCAAGGTTTTCCTCTCTGAGACCTGAAGCCTCTTTGAGGCGACTCTCTCGAATACTGGGACAAACTCCAACTGTGTGGCATCCAGCGGGGGCTTATGAGTAGCCTCCCACCCTCCTGGACCCTCTCACAGGGAGCCACTCTGGGGTAGGAGAGACACCACTCTTAATCGAGAAGTTTGGCTCCAGATCCAATGCTAGTCGGTACTTCTCCATCTCCCCCACCAGCTCCGGCTCCTTCCCCACCAGTGAGGTGACATTCCATATCCCAAGAGCTAGTTTCCATCGCCAAGGTCTAGTCCATCTTGATCTGTCCCGCTCTAGCTCTCTGCCATACTGGAATCGCACCTGACCCCCACCCTTCACCTTGTGGATGGTGGGCTCACAAGGTGGCTCCACGAAGCCATTTCAAGCTGAGCCTGGCCGGGTTTTGTGGGTAGGTGGCATCAGGAATTCACCGTCGAACACCACCCCGAGGCCTGGCTCCAGGGGTGGTTTCTGGTATCCCTGTTCCGGGCGAGGTTCTCCATGTTATTTCTAGAACCATCCTTGGGGCCTTTGGTGGGTCGCTCTTTGCCTGGAACCTCACCGTGGACCTGTTTGCCAAGGGAGACCCTACAAGGAGTTTTAGCCTCCCAACGGCATAGCTCCAAGGTTCATTGGATCATACAAGCCCCCTCGACCACGACAAGGTTACAGTCCTAGGAGGGGAAAAATTCAAAATCCTGAGTTAAAAATGCAGTGAATGAACATTTAACATATTTAAATGGCAGACTCACCTGCCCCATTGCAGGGGGCGGTGGGGTGGGAGTGTTCCTGCGCATCATAGAACACACTCAGGCTAAAGTCGGCAGTTGTCAGTTTCCTACTGGCTTCCCACCACGCCAGCAGTTTGAACTGTTTTAACTTGCCACCTGCACAGAAACCCGCTCAATTTGCAGTGAGAGATTGTTAATGGAGAGAACAGGCAAAAGAAATAACAGATATTTATGCACAAATTTCTGACCTCTTGGGCTGCATCTTCCGTCTAGTGACAGGGCAGGATGTCTACCCGATGCTCCAATCCTGCTGCAAGTTGAGGCTTATTGGCCACGCAGGGTCTCCCCATTGGAGTCCTGCCACCAAGGTAGAACCCGCCAGGACCAAACAGCAAACTGAGGCAGTAATGCAGAGGAAATGTCACTGCAGCGTCACAATAGATGTTGAGTGACCTTAAAGGGACAGAACAGCCGCAAAGGAAGCAGGAGCTACATCTTTGTAGGTGTCGACAGTGACAAGGACCTGTAAATCTTAGTGCATGGACAAGATTGGAGAGAAAAGAAATCCCTGGTAGGCCCTCTCCTTCCATGGCGAAAGAGAAGAAAATGGTATGGCAGACCAGGCCCCAACCCTTTCGGCATTTACATGTGGATGTTTGGAAGGTTCAGGACTTCATTTTTCTGTCACTATGAGATAGCGGAGGAAAATGAAACTCCTGGGGGGATGATGTTGTGTGCCCTTGTCTGACATTAATTTCAATAAAGCGTTGTCAGCCTTACTTCCCTGTTAACACTGGCGATACAGCCAGTTGCATTTTAGAAGGGACCTGCCACCAGTTGTCCAAACCACCTACCTATTTAAGGCCCCAAGCCTTTTATAATATGGAAGTTGCGTCTTTTGACTTAATAGGATCCCAATTGCCATTTTAGGTAGGATCTAGTCAGAAATTGCGCAATATCATGAGCAAAGGAAGAGGAAAGGCCCACCAAAGGTAAGTCTTGAATTATATTTGTTAGTCCTGGAGGAGTAGGAGTGCAATATTGAAACCCTTTCCCCCCACCCCCCACACCCGCAACTCTCCCTCTACAACATCTTACCATGCTGCCAATAGCTCCGGTCCAATTCTCAAGCCTTATTCCAAGCTGCATTGGGCTGCCTATTTTTGTGTCCTGCAACTCTCCTGGTAAATATAAAATCATGGGGATCACTTTGCTAATGGAATGGACTGCTGACTAGCACACTCCACAGGTCACATGCACAAAAGTCAAAATAAATGCACTAGGTTTTGACAGTGCAAAATTTTTAATTTGCTGTTGAGCTAAAAAAGCACAATATTCTCCTAGTGACAGCAATGTTCAACACTATGCAGAAAAAATTATTTCAGCACTGTCAAATGAATTATTTTAGACTTCTTTTGTTGCAGAAGCCTATGGCTATGAAGATGACAAGAGTCAAGACATTCACAATTTTTCTACTTTTCATGCCCTTTCCGGTACTAAGGAGGTGCAGGAACAAGACTAGATTGTCATTGAAGCATCAATGTGATAGAATGAAGCAGATACAAGTTTGAGCCTGATTTCCTCACTTCTCACTGACAATATGTACCTAATTTTACCCTCTGCATTAAGACAATGCACTGATTAGAGCATGTTTGGACCCCTCTTAATGGCTAACTATGTAGAAGCAGGAGTGAAAGCCTTGGTAGTGCATGGTGAGCAAGGGAGGAAAATAGCGAGCAACTCTGGCAGGGTCATTAAGGAGAGTGCACAGGAAGTATTTTCCAATTGTGCCATGCACGTTCAGTTTCCTGTAGGCATGGTAGAGTCGTCTGAAACAGACAGGAGTTTCATTAAGATATTTGTATGGAATTTGTGGACATCTCGCTATTCATCTTGCTGACAGCTGCCCACAAAGTGGTTGCAGGCTTTAGAGCACAGACTTTATCTAATCTAGCATCTAATTCAGCATGGCAACCTCTACAAGGGGGTTGTGGGGCCAGACTTTCAAAGTGGGGTTGGGAACCTGACACCTGGGTGAATTCGAGGTCCCGACCCTGCACCACAGCTGCGTCGCTCTTGCAATGCCATTTTTAAAATTGAAATGCCCTAATCAGGCAAGGGGCAAGCTTGACACCCAATTAGTGGCACTGAGTGCCTTTAGAAGGCGGGAGCTGCCTGCCTAGTGCCAGCAGCAAAGATTGGTAAGAGCGAGGTTGGGGGCTGTTGTTGCCCTGTCAGATAGATTAGACATCTGCTCAGAAGGTCAGGAGGTCAAACGCAGAGGAAAGTGTATGCAGACGACAAGTTAAGGTGCAGCACTTGTCCCGGTGGCCCCTCAAATTTGATTTAAAACAAATATAAACAGACTTATTTCGGCCCTGTGGTGAACCCCACAGCTGTGCACTAATGTGCACAAAGAGTGTTCAGGCTTGCCAGAAAAAAACATTGAAAATTGCAATCCTGAGGAGGCTTAATCCAAAGGAGTTTAAGGGACCAGTAATTGTTCTCAAGTGCATTTCCCATTCCCTCTCCCTCAGCCCCAGCTGGCCTTTTGTAAATGCAAAACTGTCCTGGAGGCATCGGCATCTGAACACGATTTCTGGGACTATGATTTTGAAATCCCACCCACACTTGGTCTTGACCCCACAGCTCTTTGAAAATCCAGCCCGGGGTGTCTGTCAGCAGGACAGAAACAGAGAGGCTGTTAAACCGCTCAGATTGAAAAATCATTACTGAGGCAAGCAAAGTGGATTTTAACTCATTCAAAACCTACTTACTTGCTCAGAGTTTAAATAGGGCTCACAGAATCTAAACCAGAAAGTATAAAGCACAAAATATAAATTAGATATTAGACATAAATGATATACAGAAAGTGAAATGAAGACTGGGAAAGGCAGATAGAATTAAAAGAGAGCGATAAAAGAGACAGAAGCACAGAAGGAGGCCATTCAGCTTGTCGTGTCTGGGCCAGCTCTCTGAAGGAGCAATTCACTCAATGCCTTTCACTTACTTTCTCCCCATAACCCTGAACATCCTTCTTTTTCAGATAATGATCCAATTCCCTCTTGAATTCTTCAATTGAACCTGCTTGCAGCACAGTCCCAGGCAGTACATTCCAGATCTTAACCACGCGCTGCTGAAAACATTTGTCCTCATGTCTCCTTGGTTCTTATGCCAATTACATTAAATCTGTGTCCTCTCATTCTCAATCCTTCCATCAGTGGAAACAGTTTTTCCTTATCTACTCTTTCCAGATACCTGCCACCACCCCCCCCCCGCCAACCCCGACCCTTCTCCATATTCCCCCCCCCCCGCCACCCCGACCCTTCTCCATATTCTGAATACCTCTGTCAAATCTCTTCTCAACCTTCTCCAAGGAAAACAGTCCCAACTTCTCCAATCAATTGTCATAACTGAAGTTTCTCCTGTCTGGAACTATGCTCATGAATCTTTTCTGCACCCTCTCTAATATCTTCACATATTTCCTAAAGCGTGATGTCCAGAACTGGACACAATGCTCCAGTTGTGGCCAAACCAGTGTTTTATACAAGTTTAACATAACCTTCTTGCTTTTGTGCTCTATGCCCTTATTAATAAAGCCTAGGATACTGTTTGCTTTATTAACCACTCTCAACCTGCCACTATTTAAAAAGGAAGGCCGGGAGAAAACAGTGAATTATAGACCAGTCAGCCTGACGTCGGTAGTGGGGAAAATTCTAGAGTCCATTATAAAAGATTTAATAGCTGAGCACTTGGAAAACAGTGGCAGAATCGGACAGAGTCAGCATGGATTTATGAAAGGGAAATCATGCTTGACAAATCTACTGGAATTTTTCGAGAATGTAACTGGTAGAGTTGATGAGGGGGAGCCAGTGGATGTGGTTTATTTGGACTTTCAGAAGGTTTTCGACAAAGTCCCACATAAGAGATTAGCGTGTAAAATTAAAGCGCATGGGATTGGGAGTAGTGTATCGAGATGGATAGAAAACTGGTTGGCAGACAGGAAACAAAGAGTAGGAATAAACGGGTCCTTTTCCGAATGGCAGGCAGTGACTAGTGGGGTACCGCAAGGATCAGTGCTGGGACCCTAGCTATTCACAATATATATTAATGATTTAGATGAGGGAGCTAAATGTAATATCTCTAAATTTGCAGATGACACAAAGCTGGGTGAGAGGGTGAGCTGTGAGGAAGATGTAGAGATGCTTCAGTGTGATTTGGACAAGCTGAGTGAGTGAGAAAATGCATGGCAGATGCAGTATAATGTGGATAAACGTGAGGTTATCCACTTTGGTAGCAAAAACAGGAAGGCAGATTATTATATGAATGGCTATAAATTGAGAGAGGTGAATGTGCAACGAGACCTGGGTGTCCTCATACACCAGTTGCTGAAGGTAAGCACGCAGGTGCAGCAGGCGCTAAAGAAGGCAAATAGTATGTTGGCCTTCATAGCCAGAGGATTCGAGTACAGGAACAGGGATGTCTTGCTGCAATTATACAGGACCACACTTATTGTGTGCAGTTTTGCTCTCCTTATCTGAGGAAGGATGTACTTGCTATAGAGGGAGTACAGTGAAAGTTTAACAAACTGATTCCTGGGATTGTGGGACTGACACATGAGGAGAGATTGAGTCAGTTAGGATTATATTTGCTGGAGTTCAGAAGAATGAGGGGGGATCTCATAGAAACCTATAAAATTCTAACAGGACTAGACAGGGTAGACGCAGGAAGGATGTTCCCGATGGTGGGGGAATCCAGAACCAGGGGTCACAGTCTGAGGATACGGGGTAGACCATTTAGGACTGAGATGAGGAGAAATTTCTTCACCCAGAGAGTGGTGAGCCTGTGGAATTCGCTACCACGGAAAGTAGTTGAAGCCAAAACATTGTATGTTTTCAAGGAGTTAGATATCGCTCTTGGGGCGAAAGGGATCAAAGGTTATGGGGAGAAAGCGGGAGCATGCTGTGGAGTTGGATGATCAGCCATGATCATCATAAATGGTGGAGCAGGCTCGAAGGGCCGAATGGCCTACTCCTGCTCCTATTTTGTATGTTTCTATGTTTCAATGACTTATGCACATATATACCCATGTCACTCTGCTCCTGTAACCCCTTTAGAATTGTAACCTTTATATTGTCTCTCCGTGTTCTTCCTAACAAAAATAATCACTTCACACTTCCCTGCATCAAATATCATCTGCTAAATGACCACCTATTCCACCAACTTGTCTATGTTCTTTTGAAGTTCTACATTATCCTCCTCACATTTCACAATGCTTCCAACATTCGTGTCATCTGAAAATTTTGAAATTGTGCCCTATGCACCAAAGTCTAGGTTATATATAAGGAAGAGTAAAGGTCCCAATGCCAACCCCTGGGGCACTCCATTACAAACCTTCCTCCGGTCCGAAAAACATCCATTAACCACTACCCTCTGTTTCCTGTCACTCGGCCAATTTTGTATCTATGCTGCTACTGTCCCTTTTAGGCCAGGATCTCTAACTTTGCTCAAAAGTATGTTGTGTGGCATTGTATCAAATGCCTTTTGGAAGTCTCTGTACAGACAATCTTTTCCCCCATCAACCCTTTCTGTTATTTCTTCAAAAGAACTCCAGCACATTAGTTAAACACAATTTTCCCTTAACAAATCCACACTGGCTTTCCTTAACTAGCCCACATTTGCCCAAGTGACTATTAATTTTGTCCTGAATTCTTGTTTCTAGAAGCTTTCCCACCGTCAAAGTTAAACTGACTGGCCTATAGTTGTTGGCCTTATCTTTACATCTTGTTTTGACCAAGGGTGTAACACTTGCAACTCTCCAGTCCTCTGGCATCATGCCTGGGTCAAAGGAAGACTGCAAAATTATGGCCAGTGTGTCTGAAATTTCCAGTCTCAGTTCCCTCACATCTTTGGATGCATTTCATCTGGTCCTGGTGCTTTTTCAACTTTAAGTATTGATTGCCCATCCAATAGCCCTTTCTTATCAATTTTAAACTTTTCAAGTGTCTGAATTCCCCCATCTTTCACTAGTCAGACAGAAAAAGTAAAAAAAAGGCTCCAGCACTAATTTTCTCCTGAGGGTATAAGCCCCCCCACACATGTAAAATTACATTTTCAGGGCCAGACTTCTGAGTACACCAGTCCTAATTTGTTTAGTGATTTTCAGTGTGTACTAATGGCAAGTACAGCAAGTTAATGTTATTGTAATTATTTCAGTGCTGGGTCTGTCAGCAAGGACTGCAACTCTGCAAGAAGTTTGGTATCTCAGACAGCAATTTCTGGATTTATACTTTATGTTGCATATGTGCTATTGCCACAAAGTTGCTGTCTAATTTGCCCCCCTGTTATAACAGCGAGTGTCGTTAGCCTCACCATTACTGTTATCACAATAACAACTCATTAAATTGGCAATATGGATGCTCAACGCACCATTAGCTGACATTGGGGTGGGCAAGATACCCAATTAAAATTTCAACCAAAATGTGAAATGGCTGTTTAGGGTTTTTGAGTAATGATCTATATACATAAGGTCATGGAAAGGAGGCAATAATGTGTATTTCATACACAACTTATTTTTATTGTTTTCTTTCCTGCCGGAACTTAGATTCTCATGAGCCTTTGTGTTATTTGTTCTATTTTTGGGCCATTGCCATTGATGGCACCATAGGTTTCCCAATGAGAATCCACTTGTCCTAAATGTTTGGAAGAAAGGAAGGACAACTCATAGCGAAATGGCTGGCAGATCAAGCTGCCTAAGATGTGCTTTGATCTCACCTGCTGGTTACCGCAGAGTCTCATCTCAGAGTTGAACATAGCTCACTTTGGCAGATGATTATTACAGCAGAAACTCTTACTCCCACAGGAAGCTGGAACAGCAATCTCAATGACACAACTAAGATTTGTGAGTGTCTGATTAATCATAATACTAGATGTTCCTTCCGAAGCATCCCAATCACTCTGCTGCTGTTTGAAGGAAAGTATGCCAGAATGATTAATAGCCACTGTGACCTGTTTGGACACACCCATCAAATTGTCACCATCTATATTGACAGGCTGTGGAATGCTACTTGGAAATGACTGTGGGAATTGTCTTTACAGGGTCAACAGAAAGCCAGATGCAGATCTATGCCATCTTTTGGAAGGACTGCTGCAGCCTCCATGCAGCATATGTCTAGTAATGATAGTTGCTACCATTTGAAACTTGATTTTAACCTCCTTCACAGCTGCTATAATGTTGACCTATTGTAATGGTGTCATTGAGTGAAAGAGAGGGCCACTCTCCTTGTCATTGTCTCAGGCAGCAGCACCTTCTTTTCAGTAGTCACCAAACAGGGGATTGGGGAGAGGAGGGTGGTGGTGGTGGCAAGGGGTCATGTATTGGGGCTGCTTAGTTACTTGCCTGCAGACTCATGACTACACCTTAGGATTCCATTACCATTTTTTTTGTCTATCACTCCTTAATCCTTATAGCAAAACTTCTATATTGCTGCAAAGAGAGACATGTTGCTGCAGCTTTTCATCCTGCGCTCATCAGGAAAAACACAAGAATGGCAAATTTCAAATGATCACAACAATTTATACTACAGGAGAAAAGGTTGCTGATTGGTGGCAAAGTCAACTCTCATTGGCCAAGGCATTGCCATGGAGAAAGCAATGGGGAATTATAGGCTCCCCAAGCTCCCAGGTAATTCAAAAAAGGCACAAGGCTTGAACATATTCCTTTTGTTTGCAGAGAACGGGTCCCTGCATATAAATATAAGATAAGTGGAGCTTATAACATGGATCATTTTGCAAGAAGCGACATACATAAATTAATAATACTCAAAAGAGAAAACTTTAATCATATACGGCTTCCTTCAGGCTCAGGTGATGCCTATCTTGTCCTGATGAGTGCAAGACAAAAAGTTTCACCAACATTTCTCTATTTCAGCAATATTCAAGTTGTGAACTATCAAGCAAAAGCTTCTAATGGGTTTGGCATATTTTTGAGCATTACCAAAGTCTTTCAGAATTTTGGGCAGCGTTTTGTAATTTTCCTTTTAATATTCCTCATCCTTCTAATCACCTGAGGGAAGGTCTGCACTACAGTAAAAATGGCTCACAGCTCAAACGTTTCCATGCATCAGGAGCTTTTCATGGGATGGCAAAGGACATGTAAAACATTAGGCAGTAGCAGGAAAGTATTGTATAGCCCGAGCCATGGATGCTCCATGGGTGAAACAAGTTTATCAAAGTTGACAAGGAGGTTAAAGCAGGGCACTTCAAAAATCTTAATGTAATCAGGGAAAGTCAACATGGATTTGTGAAAGGGAAATCATGTTTGAATAATTTACTGGAGTTCTTTGAGGAAGTAACAAGAAACATGGATAAAGGGTAACCTGTGGATGTGCTGTACTCAGATTTACAGAAGGCATTTGAAAGGTGCCACACCAAAGGTTATTATACAGGATAAGAGCTTATGATGTCGGGGGTAATATATTCGCATGGATTGAGGATTGATTAACTAATTGGAAAGAGAGATTGGCATAAATGGGTCATTTTCTTGTTGGCAAGGTGTGACGAGGGGAGTGCCACAGGGATCAGCGTTGCGGCCTCAAGTATTTACACTATATATCAATGTCTTGGATGAAGGGACTGAATGTATGCTTGCTAAATTTGCTTATGATACAAAGATAGGTAGAAAGGTAAGCTGTGAAGAGGATATAAGGAATATGCAAAGGGATATAAATAGGTTAAGTGAGTGGGTAAATATTTGGCAGATAGAGTGCAATGTGGGAAAATGCGAAATTGTCCACTTTGGCAGGAAGAATAAAAAAGCAGAATATTATTTAAATGGAGAGAGATTACAGAATTCTGAGGTACAGAGGGATCTGGGTCTCCTGGTACATGAATCACAAATAATTAGTATACAGGCACAGCAAGTGATTAGGCAAATGAAATGTTGTTGTTTATTGAAAGGGAATGGAATATAAAAGTAGGGATGTTTTGCTACAGTTGTTTGGTCACTGGTGAGACCACATCTGGTATGCTGTGTACAGCTTTGCTCTCCTTATTTAAGAAAGGATATAAATGCATTAGAAGCAGTTCAGAGAAGGTTCACAAAATCTGATACCTGGGATGGGTGTGTTATCTTAAAAAGTTAGACAGGTTGGGTCCATATCCATTGGAGTTTAGAAGAATGAAAGGTGACTTTATTGAAACATATAAGATCCTGAGGGGACTTGACAGGGTGGGTGTTAAAATAAGTTTCCCCTTGTGGGAAAGGCAGTTTAAAAATAAAGGACCTTCCATTTAAGGTGGAAATGAGGATAATTTTTTTCTCTCAAAGGATTGTGAGTCTTTGGAACTCTTCCAGAGAGTGGTAGAGGCAGAGTCATTAAATATTTTTAAGGTAGCGGTAGATAGATTCTTGACTAACAAAGGAGTCAAAGGTTCTCGGGGGTAGGTGGGAATGTGCAGTTGAGGCCACAATCAAATAGCCATGATCTTATTGACTGGTGGAGCAGGCTTGAGGGGCCAAATGGCCAACTCCTGCCCCTAATTCTTATGTCCGTGTGACAGCAACTGCCTCTCTATAGTCTTGCCTTCTCAAACTTCCACTGATAGTAATAAAGTGAATGAAAGAAAAAAAGTTCAATTTATATGGTGCCTTTTGAGGCGATGGCATAGCGGCATTGTTGCTTTGCTAGTGATCCAGAGACCCAGGGTATGCTCTGGGTTTGAATCCCGCCATGGCAGATGGTGGAATTGAATTCAATAAAAATCTGGAATTAAAAGCCTGATGATGGCCATGAAACCATTGTTGATTGTTGTAAAAACCCATCTGGTTCACTGATGTCCTTTAGGGAAGGAAACCTTTTGCCTTTACCTGGCCTGGCCTACATGTGACTCCAGAGCCACAGCAATGTGGTTGACTCTTAAATGACCTCTGAAGTAGCCTAGCACACCATTCAGTTGTCACAAACTAATAAAAAGTCGCAAAAAAGGAATGAAACGGGACGGACCACCCAGCATCGCCCTCGGCACTGGAAACGACAATGGCAATCTCAGCCCTGTCAGCACTGCAAAGCCCTCCTTACTAACATCTGGGGACTAGGGCCAAAATTGGGAGAGTTGTCTCATAGACTAGTCAAGCAACAGCCTGACATAGTCATCCTCACAGAATCATACCTTACAAATAATGTCCAGACACCACCAACACCATCCCTAGGTATGTCGTGTTCCACCGGCAGGACAGACCCAGCAGAGGTGGGAGTGCAGTGGTATATAGTCAGGAGGGAGTTGCCCTGGGAGTCTTCAACATCGACTCCGGACCCCATGAGGTCTCATGGCATCAGGTCAAACATGAGCAAGGAAACGTCCCGCTGATTACCATGTACCGGCCCCCCTCAGCAGATGAATCAGTGCTCCTCCATGTTGAACACCTCTTGGGGAAAGCACTGAGGGTGGCAAGGGCGCACAATGTACTCTGGGTGGGGGAATTTAATGTCCATCATCAACAGTGGCTCGGTAGTACCACTACTGACCGAGCTGGCCAAGTCCTGAATGACATAGCTGCTAGACTGGGTCTGCGGCAGCTGGTGAGGGAACCAACATGAGGGAAAAACATACTTCATCTCATCCTCACCAACCTGCCTACGGCAGATGCATCGGCACATGACAGTATTAGTAGGAGTGACCACCGCACAGTCGTTGAGATGAAGTCCTGCCTTTACATTGAGGATACCCTCCACCGTGTTGTGTGGCACTACCACCATACTAAATGGGACAGATTTCGAACAGATTAGCAACTCAAGACTGGGCATCCATGAGGTGCTGTAGGCCATCGGCAGCAACATAATTGTATTCGAACACAATCTGTAACCTCATCACCCAGCATATTCTCCACCCTACCATTACCATCAAGCCAGGGGATCAACACTGGTTCAACAAAGAGTGCAGGAGGGCATACCAGGAGCAGCACCAGGCATGCTAAAAATGAAGTGTCAACCTGGTGAAGCTATAACACAAGTCTACTTGCGTGCCAAACAGCATAAGCAGCAAGTGATAGACAGAGCTAAGTGATCCCACAACCAATGGATCAGATCTAAGCTCTGCAGTCCTGCCACATCCAGTCGTGAATGGTGGTGGACAATTAAACAACTCACTGGAGGAGGAGACTCCACAAATATGCCCATCCTCAATAATGGTTGAGCCCATCACATCAGTGCAAAAGATAAGGCTAAAGATTTTCTATAATCTTCAGCCAGAATTGTCGAGTGAATGATCCATTTCAATCTCCTCCAGAGGTCCCAGCATCACAGATGCTAGTCTTCAGCCAATTCGATTCACTCCATGTGATATCAAGAAACGGCTGAAGGCACTGGATACTGCAATGGCTATGGGGCCTGACAATATTCCATCAATGGTACTTAAGACTTGTGCTCCAGAACTTGCTGCGCCCCTAGCCAAGCTGTTACAGTATAGCTACAACACTGGCATCAACCCGGCTATGTGGAAAATTGCTAGGGTATGTCCTGTACACAAGAAGCAGGACATATCCAACGCAGCCAATTACTCCTCCATCAGTCTGCTCTCCATCTTCAGTAAAGTAATGGAAGGGGTCAACAACAGTGCTCTCAAGCGGCACTTGCTTTGCAATAACCTGCTAGCTGACACCCAGTTTGGGTTCCACCAGGCCATTCAGCTCCTGACCTCATTACAGCTTTGGTTCAAACATGGACAAAAGATCTGAGCTCCCGAGGTGAGGTGAGAGTGACTGCCCGTGACATCAGGGCTGCATTTGACAGAGTGTGGCATCAAGGAGTCCTAGCAAAACTAGAGTCAATGGGAATCAGAGGGAAAACTCTCCACTGGTTGGTTTCATACCTAGCGTAAAGGAAGATTGTTGTGGTTGTTGGAAGTCTGTCATCTCAGCTCCAGGACATCACTGCAGGAGTTCCTCAGGGTAGTGTCCTTGGCTCAACCATCTTCAGCTGCTTCATCAATGACTTTCCTTCCATCATATGGTGAGAAGTGGGGATGTTGGCTGATAATTGCACAATGTTCAGCACCATTCGCGACTCCTCAGATTCTGAAGCAGTACATGTCCAAATGCAGCAAGAGCTGGACAATATCCAGTCTTGGGCTAACAAGTGGCAAGTAACATATGCATCACACAAGTGTCAGGCAATGATCATCTCCAACATGAGAGAATCCAACCATCGCCCCTTGATGTTCAATGGCATTACCATCACTGAATCAACCACTATCAATATCCTGGTGGTTACCATTGACCAGAAACTGAACTGGACTAGCCATATAAATACTGTGGCTACAAGAGCAGGTAAGAGGCTAGAAATCATATGATGAGTAACCTACCTCCTGACTCCCCAAAGTCTGTCCACCATGTACAAGGCACAAGTCAGGAGTGTGATGGAATGCTCCTCACTTGCCTGGATGAGTGCAGCTCCCACAATGCTCAAGAAACTTGACACCGTTCAGGACAAAGCAACCCACTTGATTGGCACTACATCCACAAACATTCATTCCCTCCACCGCTGACGCACAGTAGCAGCAGTGTATACCATCTACAAGATGCATTGCAGGGATTCACCAAGGCTCCTTAAGCAGCACCTTCCAAATCCATGACCATTACCATCTAGAAGGACAAGGGCAGCAGATTGATGTGAACACCACCACCTAGAAGTTCCCCTCCAAGTCACTTTCCCTGAGCACTCACCATCCTGACTTGGAAATATACTGCCGTTCCTTCACTGTCGCTGGGTCAAAATCCTGGAACTCCCCCGTTAACAGCAGTGTGGGTGTACGTACACCACATGGTCTGCAGAGGTTCAAGAAGGCAGCTTGCCACCATCTTCTCAAGGGCAGCTAGGGATGGGCAATAAATGCTGTCCCAGTCAGCAAAGCCCACATCCAGTGAATGAATTAAAAAAAAACATTATTCTTAAGGGGCTTGCTCAGGTAGAGAAGGAGAAGAGAATTTCACGGGCTAACAACTTGACAGGATGGATGTGGAGAGTATGTTTCCTCTTGTGGGAGAATCTAGAACTAGGGGTCACTGTTCAAAAATAAGTGGTATTCCATTTAAAACGGAGGTGAGACAAAAAATGTTCTCTCAGAGGACCATGAGTCTTTGGAACTCTCTTCCTGAAAAGGCAGTGGAAGCAGAGTCTTTGAATATTTTTAAGGCAGATTCTTGGTAAGCAAGGGGGTGATAGGTTATCAGGGGTAGGCAGGATGCAGATTTGAGATCAGATCAGCCATGATCTTATTAAATAGCAGAGCAGGCTCAAGGGGCTAAATGGCCTACTCATGCTCCTTGTTCGTATGTTCGTAATTCTAGTCACTCCCACAGTGAGAAATATTCTTTCAGCATCCATTCTGCCAGGTCCCCTCAGGATCTTATATATTTCGATAAGATCACCTCTTTTTCTTCTAAACTCCAATGGATACAGGCCCAACCTGTCCAACCTTTTCTCTTAAGACAACACCTTCATCCCAGGAATCCATTAAGTTCACCTTCTCTGCGCTGCCTCCAATGATATCCTTTCTTAAATAAGGAAACTAAAACTGTACACAGTACTCCAGATGTGGTCTTACCAATGCCCTGTAGAACCATAGCAAAGCTTCCCTACTTTTACATTCTATTCCCCTTGCAATAAAGGGCAACGTCCCATTTGCCTTCCTAATCATTTGCTGCACCTGCATACTAACTAATTTATGATTCATGTACCAGGACACCCAGTTCCCTTTGTATCGCTGAGTTCTGAAATATCCCTCTATTTAAATAATATACTGCTTTTCTATTCTTCCTGCCAAAGTGGACAAATTCACATTTTCCCACATTATATACCACCCACCAAGTCTTTGCCCATTCACTTAGCCTATCTATATCCCTTTGCATACTCCCTACATCCTCTTCACAATGAATTCACTTACCTATCTTTGTGTCATTAGTAAATTTAGCAACCATACATTCTGCCCTTTCATCCAAGTCATTAATATGGATGATAGTTGAAGCCCAGCACTGATCCCTGTGGCACTCCATTGGTTACACCTTGCCAACCCATTTATCCCTACACTGCTCCCTGTTAACCAATCCTCTATCCATGTTAATATGCTACCCTCTACAACACAAGCTTTTATCTTGTGCAGTAACCTTTGATGTAGCACCTTGTCAAATATCTTTCAGAAATCTAAGTACACCACACCTACAGGTTTTCCTATATCCACGTTGCTTGTTCCTTCCTCAAAGAACTAATAAATTAGTCAAACATGATTTCCCTTTCACAGATCCATGTTGATTCTTCCTGATTGCATTTAGATTTTTTAAGCGCCCTGCTATAACCTCCTTAATAATAGGTTCTAACATTTTCCCTATGACAGATGTTAGGCTAAATGGCTTGTAACTTCCTGCTTTTTGTCTCCCTCCTTTCTTGAATGGAGGAGTTACGTTCAATCTGTTGGGACCTTTCCAGAATCTAGGGAATTTTGGAAAATTGAAACCAATGTATCTACCATCTCAACAGTCACTTCTTTTAAGACTTTAGGTGAAGTCCATCAGGATTTGAGGACATGTCAGCCATTATTTCCAATAATTTTCTCAGCACCCTTTCCCTGGTGATTGTGTTTGTTTTAAGTTCCTCCCTTCCTTTTACCTTTTGATTTACAATTATTTCTGGAATATTATTTGTTTCTTCTACTGTGAATGCAGGCACAAAATATCTATTCACACATCATCTGCCATTTCCTTTTTTCCCACTATTAATTCCCTCTCTCTCTGGAGGACCAACACTCACTCTAGTTACTCTTTTCCTTTTTAAATACCTGTAGAAGTTCTTACTGTCTGTTTTTATATTTCTAGCTAGCTTTCTCTCATACCCTAATTTCTCCCTTCTTATATTTTTTAGTCATTCTTTGCTGTTTTTTATATTCTGTCCCCTCTTCTAATCTGCCACTAATCTTCACAGGATTGTATGTTTTTTTTCTTTCAATTTGACGCTATCTTTAACTTCCTTAGTTAGCCACGAAAGATGCATCCTTTTCCTAGCGTCTTTCTTTCTCACTGGAATGTATTTTTGCGGAATGTTATGAAATATCTCCTAAATGTCTTCCACTGCATCACTACTGACCAACCCCTTAACATAATTTCCCAGTACACTTTAGCCAGCTCAATCCTCATACCCTTATAGTTCCCTTTCAGTTTAAAACACTAATCTTAGACCAACTTTGCTCTCCCTCAAAATGCGAAACTTAATTATGTTAAAAATCACTGCTACCTAGGGGCTCCTTTACTAAGAGGTCATTAATTAATCCTGTCTCATTGCACATTACCAGGTCCAGTGCAGCCTGCTCTCTGGTTGGCTTTATAATGTGCTGCTCTAAGAAACTGTCCTGAAAATACTCTGAGAACTCATCTTCCAGGCTACCTTTGCCAATTTGATTCACCCAATCTATATATAAATTAAAATCACCCATGATTATCACTGTAACTTTCTCACAAGCCCCCCCGTTATTTGTTCCTGTATACCCCATCTTATAATGTAGTTACTGTTATTGGTCCAATGAACTACACCCACAAGTGACTTCTTACCTTTCTTATTTCTACCCAAACTGATTCTACATCCTGATCTTTAGAACTAAGGTCATCCATCACTATTATACTAATGTCATCCTTAATTAACAGGGCTACCCCACCACCTTTTCCTTGCTTCCGGTCCTTCCAGAATGTCAGGCCCCAGCTTTGGTCACCTTGCAGCCACGCCTCTGTAATGGCTATGAGATCATGCATATTTATTTCTATATGAGCTGACAATTCACTCGTTTTGTTACAAATTGCTGCACACATTCAGGTACAAGGCCTTTGGATCTGTCTTTTTACTATTTTTGCAACCTCCGGCCTTATCTGCTGGCACACTCTGTTCCTTCTCGCCACACTCATTACCTTTATTGCTACCTTGCTCTCTTGCCTTGTCCTCTCCCTTTAAGTTGTCACATCTTCCGTTACTTGATCCCTCGCCCCCACTATTTAGTTTAAAGCCCTCTCTACCGCCCTAGTTATATGACTCACCAGAATACTGGTCCGAGTATGGTTCAGATGAAGACCATCCCAACTGTCCAGCTCCCATTTTACCCAGTACAGGTGCCAGTGCCCCATGAATCAAAACCCATTTCTCCAATACTAATCTTTGAGTGAGACAATCAACTCTCTAATCCTCGTGGCTCAGGTAGTAATCCAGAGATTATTACCTTTGAGGTTCTACTCTTTTTAAATTATCCCCTAGCTTTTCATGCTCCCTAAGCAGAACCTCTTTCCTATTCCTATGTCATTGACACCCACATGAACCACAACAACTGGATCCTCCCCCTCCCAATGCAATTAATCTCAAGCCCACAGAAGGTGTCCTGAACACTGGCACGGGGAAGTAATACAGCCTTCTGGATTTTTGTCTCTCGGCTGCAAAGAACTATGTCTATGCCCCTGACTATACTGTCTCTTACTAACACTACATTCCTAATTATACCCCCCTGCTTGAATGTCTTCCTGTACCGCAGACAGTTCACTCATCCATCCTACAGCTCTAACTTTCATCCATGCAAGCTTCAAGAACCTCAAACCTGTTGGACAATTGCAAGGGCTGAGGCTCCTCCACTTCCACCTTCTTAATTCCCATACTTGCCTCATTCACAGTCACACCCTCCTGTCCCTGACGATGGACCAAATCGGATGACCATAGCTTAAGGGGTGTGACTGCATTCTGGAACAAAGCGTCCAGGTGACCTTCCCCTTTCCTCATGCATTGCAGTGTTTGCAACTCAGCTTCCAGCTCATTAACTCTGAGTTGAAGTTCCTTGAGCTGTGGGAACCTATTTCTTGAGTTCTTATGTCTTTTCATGACTTAAAGACATCCTAAAGTGCTTCAGAATCAATGAATTACTTATAAAATGTAGGGTGGAATCTTGTGGAGGTGATGAGGTCCCAGCCACTGTTTAGAGAGCTAGTGAGGGCCCAGCTTTGCCTCCTTTCAGGAAGGCCTGCCACATCTTGTGTCATTCAGGCACTTATCAGGCCAGCAGCAGGCCTTCTTCCAACATCAAGGACCCACGAGGTGGAAGACCTGCCAACTGAGAGCTGCTGGCCAATCAGAGGCCGGCAACTCTTCTCAGCTCAGCAGTGCCACCAGGTAGGCACTGGCTGCTGCCTGTACAACACCTATATGAGGCCTTGGACTGAAGAGGGACCAAGGGCAGATGAGCAATGGCGGGATGGGTGTCACAGGGGAGGAGTTGGTGTTGACAGCAAGGGCAGGGAAATGGCTTGCAGTGGCCTCCCCTTGTGTGCAATATGCCTCACAGCATTATCCCTCCATGTATTAGAAGGAATTGCAACAAAGCTGAAGTTAATGCTCCTTTAATATTCTTTCATGCATTAAATTCTTCCAAGTAATTGTGTGGACGGTATGTAGATTGTAATCTGGGGGTGATTCATAACTAAAATTGTGGGCTTGCATTATGCTATTTGAATGAGGATATGTGATAGGTTGTTGTCAAGCAACCTAATGCCAGATATTATGTATGTCTAAATGTGAGCACTTACTTTTCCTCTCCTGGTGAAGTCATTAATTCTTTTTTAGAATTGCATCTACATCCTTATCATGGTGCTGTTGATTTGGTGGCCTCCAGAAACTTCTAGCCATGTTCTTTGTGCCACTACCTACATGGCCTTCTTTCCATGGTGAGGAAATAAGACATTGTTCTGCTGCTCCACTTCCTTCAGCAGCTGTTCAATGCTCTCATCCTCAAAGCAGAGTTCCTTCATGTGTCCAGCGCTCCTGTCCAATGTGGTGGTGTATTCTACAATGTATTTTTAATATAGCCATGAAAGTTTGTCCTTGGCACTTACATTTTTTAAAAAATGGTCTTCTTGCAAAAATAACTGCTCGGCAGTACTATATAATATTATGTTATAAATTGCAGGCGGCCAAAATTCTTAACCAAGCTCAGGCCATAGTGTTTCCTCCATTAGATGTTTATATAGCAACAAGACTTTGAGGCTTGCAGCAAACCAGTATTTTTTGTTTTGCTTATGACTGTGTCCAGCTGAACACCTTAGGACCTGTCCACAGTATGCCCACTACTTTAGAATTAGTCCTGACCTCTGTACTGTGCAGGTTCACTTGCATCAATCCAGAACTTCCCTTTCTTCTTCTCTTAGGCAGTCCCTTAGGATCAAGGATGACTTGCTTCCATTCTGATTCTATGGGTGCTGAAATGGATAAGTCCAATGCACGATTTACAAACATCTCAAGGACAATTAGGGATGGACAATAAATGCTGGCCTAGCCAATAATGCCACATCCTGCGAAAAAATAAAATAAAAGATGCTACCACATGTGGGCAGTTGGTATTTGAAGGGTTGGGTAGATGGGTTTCTGGAGATTTATGCACTCCTTCCAACATGTCGACTTTGCCTCTACACGTTCCTGATGAAGTCTCTCAATGTTTTCGGTGCCTTCCCAAATGAGTCTTCTCCATTTTGGTTGCCATAAACCAGGGTCTCCCATGAGTTGGCAGGTATGTTTGACCCCTTCAGGGATGCTTTACGGACATCCCTAAAGCGTTTATGCTGTTCTTCTGGGAATCTGCTGCCTCGACCGAGTTCCAGGTGGAACAGTTGCTTTAGGACTCTGGTGGTCTCATACAAATGATGATCCCATCCAACAGAGCTGGCTTTGAGTAGTTAGCACCTTGAGGCTGGTCAAGTTGGCTTGTGAGAGGAAACTGCATTGGACAACCTTTCTTGCCACTAGATTTTGAAGATCTTGCAAAGGCACCTCTGGCTGTACTTCTCCAGTAGTTTGAGGTGCCTGCTGAAGGTCTTCCAAGTCTCCAAAGCAGAGGAGCATGGGGATCGCTGCTGTTTGGTAAATCATGGCTTTAGTCTCGGGTTTGAAACCCTGATCTTTAAATACTCTTTTCCTCAGTTGACCAAAGGTTGAGCTGGCACATTTGAGGCAATGATGATTTCATCATCTAGGTCTGCCTTCAGAGAAGGCTCCCAAGATATAGAAAATGGAAACTGTTTCCAGGATCCTGTCATTAATCTTAATTGATGGGGGAGCTGGTTGGAAGTGGACCTTAATTTTCCAGTTGTTTAGTGAAAGACCCATTTCCGTTCTGCTTCAGAGAAGGAGTCAACAATGACCTGGAGCTCAGTTTCTAAGTGAGTGCACACACAAGCATCACCTGGATACTGAAGCTCCATAACTGAGGTTGGAGTTGTTTTGGTTCTGGATTGAAGGCAGCATAGGTTGAACAGTTTCCCATCTGTTCTGTAGATTATCCCCACCTATCGGTAATTTGCTGGTGGTGAAGTGCAAATTTTGCAATGAGGAAAATGGAGAAGAGAACATGGCAGCAATACACTTCTGGCATGGCTGCACAACCTCAAACCTGTCATCTGGGAAGAAGAGTGCATTTCAGAGGATCTCAGAGAC
Source organism: Cetorhinus maximus (assembly GCF_964194155.1). NCBI lineage: Eukaryota > Metazoa > Chordata > Chondrichthyes > Lamniformes > Cetorhinidae > Cetorhinus > Cetorhinus maximus. The sequence goes on along the minus strand of NC_135881.1, from coordinate 62,439,378 downwards.
ACTGATCGTGACTATGTTCAAGAAGGGACACAAGTTCGATTGCAGTAACTACAGAGGAGTCTTCCAGCTGTCTGCCACAGGGAAGATCATTGCAAAGATCCTCCTCAACTGCTTCCTCCCATTGACTGAGGAATTCCACCCAGAGTCGCAGTGTGGTGTTCACCCGTCGAGAGGCACCACAGACATGATCTTCATTCAAGATCAGTAAATTCAAGAAAAGTGCAAGGAACTACACCAACTGCTGTACATGGCCTTTTTCATGCACATAAAAGCCTTTGGGCAGAATTTTACGTCCTGCAGGCGGGGGCGTGCCGGACCCGATCGGGCGTAAAATCGCTCAAGATGATGTTGGGCAAGCGTCCCGAAGTCATCATGCACTTGTGCGATATTTCGCTCAGCGGACACACACAAAAGTCAGAAGCACGCCCGCCGACAATTAAGTGGGCAATTAAACCAATTAACAGCGCAATTGTCTGCGATTTTTCGTGGTCCATCTAACCCTACAGTCAGCGAACGGGTGAATCGGCCAGGTGGCTTT